>NC_138978.1:122297894-125282894 GCF_964341445.2 Mesoplodon mirus | reverse complement strand
CCACCTTGCACCAGTAAGGCCATGTTAAGAAGTGTGGCCTTTAGCCTAAGAGAAAAAGGAAGCAAAGAATATATTTAAGTTGGGAGGATGAGGAGGCGCATGGCTGAAGATTCTGATTTCAAAAGCTCACTCTGGTCATAGTATGAAGAACAGACCAAAAGGGTGGGGCAAGGCTGGCAAAGATGTAGGGAGACCATTCAGATGTTACTGCAAGAGTCCACTTGAACTAGGACCACTAGGAGGGTAGTGGGGATGAAGAGAAGCTGTTGGATTCAAGACCTAGTACAGAAGTAAATGTAACAGGGACTGGAGGAAGAGCAAGGGACCCAGAGACAGGTTACTAATGTCTGTGCAACTGTATACATGGTGGTGCCAGTCACTGGACCAGGATAACTGGAACAGAACCAGATTCACAGAAGAAGAGTAAGAGTTTGATTCTGGACATGATGATACCGAAGTATCCTTGAGAAATCCAAGAAGAGACGTCAAGTAATCAGTGGTAAAAATAAAAATTTGGAGTCAGAGAAGAGGTCTCAATCAAACATACAAATTCTGGATTGTCTGTGTATAGTTGTAAACGTATATGAGATTACCCAATGGCAGTGTAAAGAGAGAAGATAAGAGAACTCCAAAACTTATAGACTATAATAGGACCAACTTCTCTATGAAACCACAGGAAAGTGCCATTTCTTGGACCAAAAGAGCTGACTACCAGCAATTTCTGTACGATTCAATCTAATAGAAAGGATGGCCAGAGGGGGTAAAATCAGGAAGGTGTGATGTACTGACAAAGCCAAAAACTTTAAAGGAAGTGGTGATGATCAATGGTGACAAATGTTCCTGAGAAGTCAAGGAAGATGACTGGAAAACCTCAGATGGGTTTGGAGAGAGTGATCACTAATTTCTTTAACAAGAATTATTCTTGCAGAAAGATGAGGCTGGAAGTCAGTTTATGATGAGAGAGAGGTGAAAAACAGAGTGTGAGCAGCAAGTAAGCAATTCTTCGGAAGATCAAACAAGATAATATATCTAAAGAGATTAGAAGAGTGCCTAGGCTCATTTAAATGGCTCAATAAATGGGTTAAATGATTAAATGTTTTTTATGCTACTATTAAGATTACTAGTAGCTTTACACCTCTCACAGCACTTTAAACAATGCTTTGCACTTAGCTGGTACTCAGTAAATAGTTTGGATGTGATGATAACTGTTAAGCAGGAACAAAGGGATGCTAAATCATTCTACACAATTTGCAATTAAAGTAGCTATAAATTCTTGGTGAACCAGATGTCCTATTTTCCCTTCATTAAAATACAAGCTAATCTAAATATGACTGTTCTTCAATCCCTCATGAATTAACAAAATCTTCCCATTAGAATATCACTGAGTTATTACCATGATGAAGTTACCCCCTCAAAAGAAATGGAATTTGAACCAAAAGTGAAACTGGTTATATTTTATGACACTATTAACTATTAAAAGATTTAATGAGGATACCTATGAGAACCCTGATCTTCTTAGGATCAGGAGCTGCTCTTCGCTATAGTCAGTGAAAGAATGAGGGCTTCAGGAATATTCCAGAAAGTACATTGGCCACAGGTTACGTGTTAATTTGGTTTACACTTATAGGTAATTGATGTTTCTCTTATCCATGGGTAAAATTTTGCAGCTTGAAGGACTAAATATCCAGCCAACATGCAGGACAAAAGGCAAAGAGGGCCTTAGAAAACCAAAACAGGTGTGAGTGTCTGCACGGTCTTCATCTACTTCCCTCAAAAGAAAATCAACTGAAGGTGATTTATGAATTTTGCATTACCTGCAATGGGCTTTGCCCATCTATCACTTCTTCATTCAGGCATGACTCCCCTTTCACACTTCCTCTCCCCACCAATCACATACACATTCATTCTGTAAGACCTGAACATTCTGGATTCCCCAAAATAAGATAGCTGCCTCTTCTTCTGAATTCCTACCATTCTTTATTCTGTATTCATTCTTTATTCAGTTTCAGCACCAAATAGATTAGATTGCAAAGACACTTTTATCTGTCTTTTCCCAGCTCAATCTCCCAACTGGACTAGGTGCACAGCAAAACTGAGATGTGGAACACACTGTGTCTTATTTCATTCTGAACACCTGATACAAAATTGATAACAAATGTTTGCTGGACAGAAGGTATATGTATAATAAATTCAGTCATCTGATATAATGCATCAAATTAGGAGGGCAACAGCCAGGGTCAGTGTATTAGTTTCCTATGGCTGCTGTAACAAATTACCATGAACTTAGTGGCTTAAAAATGTCACAAATTTAACATCTTATTGTTCTGGAAGTCAGAAGCCTAAAATGAGTCCACGGGGATGTATTCCTTCTGGAGAATCCATATCCTCGACTTTTCCAGCTTTTAGAGGTTATCTGCATTCCCTGGCTCATGGCCCCTTTGTTATCATCACAGCCAGCAGCTTATTAGCATCTTCAAATCTCTCTGATCTCCTGCCTTGCCCACAGAAAGACCCTTGTGATTATACTGAGCCCATATGGAAAAACCAGGGTAAGTAAAGGATCTCCACGTGGGAGATTAATCACACCTGCAAAGTCTCTTTTGCCACGTAAGGTAGCACCAGGACACAAACATCTTTTAGGGGCCATTATTCAGCCTAGCAGAGTCAGGCACACTGACAACTTCAAAAAGCAAATACCAGTAACCTACAAGCAAGGGATAAAACAGAAATAAAGATGGAAAGTAGAGGAAAACTAAAAACACACAAACAGAAAAAGGAGCAACTTGTGTCATTTATAAAGTGGAAATAAACTAGCACTATGCTCCCTCCATGACCTCTGAGGACAGTACTTCGTTATTTTGGTTCAATATTACAAGTAGAATTCAAAATAATGACTTTGAGCCATGGGGAAAAAAAAGTTAAGTTTCGTTCTGTAAAGTTTAAGAAAGAGGGCATGACAGATCATGAAATATTTCAATTAAATGATTATTAATTTTGAAAGACAGAACTAATGCTTAGAGGGAGAAGCTTAAATTTTACTTATATGGAAAATCTCATTGTCTGATACGAAATGAGATTTATGATGTGTTATAGGCTGAATGTTTGTGTCCGCCCAAACTTCCTATGTTGAAATTCTAATCCCCAATGTGATGCTACCAGGAGGTGAGGCCTCTGAGAGGCGATTAGGTCATAAGAGTAGAGTCGACTTCCGGGTAAGATGGCGGAAGAGTAAGACGCGGAGATCACCTTCCTCCCCACGGATACACCAGAAATACAGCTACACGTGGAACAACTCCTACAGAACACCTACTGAACGCTGGCAGAAGACCCCAGACCTCCCAAAAGGCAAGAAACTCCCCACATACCTGGGTAGGGCAAAGCGGAGAGATCCTCACACAGAGGATCGGTGCCGAGCGGCACTCACCAGCCCGAGAGGTTTGTCTGCTCGCCCACCGGGGCGCGCAGCGCTGGAAGCTGAGGCTCGGGCTTCGGTCAGAGCGCAGAGAGAGGACTGGGGCTGGCGGCGAGAACTCAGCGTGAAGGGGGCTAATGTGCCACAGCTAGCCGGGAGGGAGTCCGGGAAAACTCTGGAGCTGCCGAAGAGGCAAGAGACTTTTTCTTCCCTCTTGGTTTCCTGGTGCGCGAGGAGAGGGGATTAAGAGCGCTGCTTAAAGGGGCTCCACAGACGGGCGCGAGTCGCGACTGAAAGCGCGGAGCCCAGTGACGGGCGTGGGACGCTGGGGCTGCTGCTGCTGCTGCCGCCAAGAAGCCTGTGTGCGAGCGCGGGTCACTGCCCACACCGCACTTCCGGGAGCCTGTGCAGCCCGCCACTGCCGGGGTCCCGGGATCCAGGGGCGGCTTCCCTGGGAGAACGCACGGCGCGCCTCAGGCTGGTGCAACGTCACGCCGACCTCTGCCGCTGCAGGCTCGCCCCGCACTCCGTGCCCCTCCCTCCCGCCCGGCCTGAGTGAGCAAGAGTCCCCGAAGCGGCTGCTCCTTTAACCCTGTCCTGTCTGAGCGAAGAACAGACGCCCTCCGGCGACCTGACCTCAGAGGCGGGGCCAAATCCAAAGCTGAGACCCAGGAGCTGTGAGAACAAAGAAGAGAAAGGGAAACCTCTCCCAGCAGCCTCAGAAGCAGCGGATTAAAGCTCCACAATCAACTTGATGTACCCTGCACTGTGGAATACATGAATAGACAACACATCATCCCAAATTGAGGAGCCAGGAGTCAGTGCTGTGCCTCTGAGGTGGGAGAGCCAACTTCAGGACACTGGTCCACAAGAGACCTCCCAGCTCCACATAATATCAAACGGCAAAAATCTTCCAGAGATCTCCATCTCAACACCAGCACCCAGCTTCACTCAACGACCAGCAAGCTACAGTGCTGGACACCCTATGCCAAACAACTAGCAAGACAGGAACACAACGCCACCCATTAGCAGAGAGGTGGCCTAAAATCATAAAAAGTCCGCAGACACCCCAAAACACACCACCAGACGTGGACCTGCCCACCAGAAAGACAAGATCCAGCCTCATCCACCAGAAGACAGGCAGTAGTCCCCTCCACCAGGAAGCCTACACAACCCACTAAACCAACCTTAGCCACTGGGGACAGACACCAAAAACAACGGGAACTACGAACCTGCAGCCTGCAAAAAGGAGACCCCAAACACAGTAAGATAAGCAAAATGAGAAGACAGAAAAACACACAGCAGGAGAAAGAGCAAGATAAAAACCCACCAGATCTAACAAATGAAGAGGTAATAGGCAGTCTACCTGAAAAAGAATTCAGAATAATGATGGTAAAGATGATCCAAGATTCTATTTCCCAGATCCAAAATCTTGGAAATAGAATAGACAAAATGCAAGAAACAGTTAACAAGGACCTAGAAGAACTAAAGATGAATCAAGCATCGATTAAAAACACAATACATGAAATAAAAAATACTCTAGATGGGATCAATAACAGAATAACTGAGGCAGAAGAACGGATAAGTGAGGTGGAAGATAAAATAGTGGAAATAACTGCTGCAGAGCAAAATAAAGAAAAAAGAATGAAAAGAACAGAGGACAGTCTCAGAGACCTCTGGGACAACATTAAACGCACCAACATTCGAATTATAGGGGTTCCAGAAGAAGAAGAGAAAAAGAAAGGGACTGAGAAAATATTTGAAGAGATTATAGTTGAAAACTTCCCTAATATGGGAAAGGAAATAGTTAATCAAGTCCAGGAGGCACAGAGAGTCCCATACAGAATAAATCCAAGGAGAAATACGCCAAGACACATATTAATCAAACTGTCAAAAATTAAACACAAAGAAATCATATTAAAAGCAGCAAGGCAAAAACAACAAATAACACACAAGGGAATCCCCATCAGGATAACAGCTGATCTCTCAGCAGAAACTCTACAAGCCAGAAGGGAGTGGCAGGACATAATTAAAGTGATGAAGGAGAAAAACCTGCAACCAAGATTACTCTACCCAGCAAGGATCTCATTCAGATTTGATGGAGAAATTAAAACCTTTACAGACAAGCAAAAGCTGAGAGAGTTCAGCACCACCAAACCAGCTTTACAACAAATGCTAAAGGAAGTTCTTTAGGCAAGAAACACAACAGAAGGAAAAGACCTACAATAACGAACCCAAAACAATTAAGAAAATGGGAATAGGAACATACATATCGATAATTACCTTAAATGTAAATGGACTAAATGCTCCCACCAAAAGATACAGATTGGCTGAATGGATAAAAAAACAAGACCCATATATATGCTGTCTACAAGAGACCCACTTCAGACCTAGAGACACATACAGACTGAAAGTAAGGGGATGGAAAAAGATATTCCATGCAAATGGAAATCAAAAGAAAGCTGGAGTAGCAATTCTCATATCAGACAAAATAGACTTTAAAATAAAGACTACTAGAAGAGACAAAGAAGGACACTACCTAATGATCAAGGGATCGATCCAAGAAGAAGATATAACAATTGTAAATATTTATGCACCAAACATAGGAGCACCTCAATACATAAGGCAAATACTAACAGCCATAAAAGGAGAAATCGACAGTAACACAATCATAGTAGGGGACTTTAACACCCCACTTTCACCAATGGACAGATCATCCAAAATGAAAATAAATAAGGAAACACAAGCTTTTTTTTTTTTTTTTTTTTTTTTTTTTTTTGCTGTACGCGGGCCTCTCACTGTTGTGGCCTCTCCCGTTGCGGAGCACAGGCTCCGGACGCACAGGCTTAGCGGCCATGGCTCACGGGCCCAGCCGCTCCGCGGCATATGGGATCCTCCCAGACCGGGGCACGAACCCGTATCCCCTGCATCGGCAGGCGGACTCTCAACCACTGCGCCACCAGGGAGGCCCGAAACACAAGCTTTAAATGATACATTAAACAAGATGGACTTAATTGATATTTATAGGACATTCCATCCAAAAACAACAGAATACACATTTTTCTCAAGTGCTCATGGAACATTCTCCAGGATAGATCATATCTTGGGTCACAAATCAAGCCTTGGTAAATTTAAGAAAATTGAAATTGTATCAAGTATCTTTTCCGACCACAATGCTATGAGACTAGATATCAATTACAGGAAAAGAGCTGTAAAAAATACAAACACATGGAGGCTAAACAATACACTACTTAATAACGAAGTGATCACTGAAGAAATCAAAGAGGAAATTAAAAAATACCTAGAAACAAATGACAATGGAGACACGACGACCCAAAACCTATGGGATGCAGCAAAAGCAGTTCTAAGAGGGAAGTTTATAGCAATACAATCCCACCTTAAGAAACAGGAAACATCTCGAATAAACAACCTAACCTTACACCTAAAGCAATTAGAGAAAGAAGAACAAAAACATCCCAAAGTTAGCAGAAGTAAAGAAATCATAAAAATCAGATCAGAAATAAATGAAAAAGAAATGAAGGAAACGATAGCAAAGATCAATAAAACTAAAAGCTGGTTCTTTGAGAAGATAAACAAAATTGATAAACCATTAGCCAGACTCATCAAGAAAAAAAGGGAGAAGACTCAAATCAATAGAATTAGAAATGAAAAAGGAGAAGTAACAACTGACACTGCAGAAATACAAAAGGTCATGAGAGATTACTATAAGCAACTCTATGCCAATAAAATGGACAACCTGGAAGAAATGGACAAATTTTTAGAAATGCACAACCTGCTGAGACTGAACCAGGAAGAAATAGAAAATACGAACAGACCAATCACAAGCACTGAAATTGAAACTGTGATAAAAAATCTTCCAACAAACAAAAGCCCAGGACCAGATGGCTTCACAGGCGAATTCTATCAAGCATTTAGAGAAGAGCTAACACCTATCCTTCTGAAACTCTTCCAAAATATAGCAGAGGGAGGAACACTCCCAAACTCATTCTACAAGGCCACCATCACCTTGATACCAAAACCAGACAAGGATGTCACAAAGAAAGAAAACTACAGGCCAATATCACTGATGAACATAGATGCAAAAATCCTCAACAAAATACTAGCAAACAGAATCCAACAGCACATTAAAAGGATCATACACCATGATCAAGTGGGGTTTATTCCAGGGACGCAAGGATTCTTCAATATACGCAAATCAATCAACGTGATACACCATATTAACAAATTGAAGGAGAAAAACCATATGATCATCTCAATAGATGCAGAGAAAGCTTTCGACAAAATTCAACACCCATTTATGATAAAAACCCTGCAGAAAGTAGGCATAGAGGGAACTTTCCTCAACATAATAAAGGCCATATATGACAAACCCACAGCCAGCATCGTCCTCAATGGTGAAAAACTGAAACCATTTCCACTAAGATCAGGAACAAGACAAGGTTGCCCACTCTTACCACTCTTATTCAACCTAGTTTTGGAAGTTTTAGCCACAGCAATCAGAGAAGAAAAGGAAATAAAAGGAATCCAAATTGGAAAAGAAGTAAAGCTGTCACTGTTTGCAGATGACATGATACTGTACATAGAGAATCCTAAAGATGCTACCAGAAAACTACTAGAGCTAATCAATGAATTTGGTAAAGTTGCAGGATACAAAATTAATGCACAGAAATCTCTGGCATTCCTATATACTAATGATGAAAAATCTGAAAGTGAAATCAAGGAAACACTCCCATTTACCATTGCAACAAAAAGAATAAAATATCTAGGAATAAACCTATCTAAGGAGACAAAAGACCTGTATGCAGAAAATTATAAGACACTGATGAAAGAAATTAAAGATGATACAAATAGATGGAGAGATGTACCATGTTCTTGGATTGGAAGAATCAACATAGTGAAAATGACTCTACTACCCAAAGCAATCTACAGATTCAATGCAATCCCTATCAAACTACCACTGGCATTTTTCACAGAACTAGAACAAAAAATTTCACAATTTGTATGGAAACACAAAAGACCCCGAATAGCCAAAGCAATCTTGAGAACGAAAAATGGAGCTGGAGGAATCAGGCTCCCTGACTTCAGACTATACTACAAAGCTACAGTAATCAAGACAGTATGGTACTGGCACAAAAACAGAAAGATAGATCAATGGAACAGGATAGAAAGCCCAGAGTTAAACGCACGGACATATGGTCACCTTATCTTTGATAAAGGAGGCAGGAATGTACAGTGGAGAAAGGACAGTCTCTTCAATAAGTGGTGCTGGGAAAACTGGATAGGGACATGTAAAAGTATGAGACTAGATCACTCCCTAACACCATACACAAAAATAAGCTCAAAATGGATTAAAGACCTAAATGTAAGGCCAGACACTATCAAACTCTTAGAGGAAAACATAGGCAGAACACTCTATGACATAAATCACAGCAAGATCCTTTCTGACCCACCTCCTAGAGAAATGGAAATAAAGACAAAAATAAACACATGGGACCTAATGAAACTTAAAAGCTTTTGCACAGCAAAGGAAACCATAAACAAGACCAAAAGACAACCCTCAGAATGGGAGAAAATATTTGCAAATGAAGCAACTGACAAAGGATTAATCTCCAAAATTTATAAGCAGCTCATGCAGCTCAATAACAAAAAAACAAACAACCCAATCCAAAAATGGGCAGAAGACCTAAATAGACATTTCTCCACAGAAGATATACAGACTGCCAACAAATACATGAAAGGATGCTCAACATCTTTACTCATTAGAGAAATGCAAATCAAAACTACAATGAGATATCATCTCACACCAGTCAGAATGGCCATCCTCAAAAAATCTAGAAACAATAAATGCTGGAGAGGGTGTGGAAAAAAGGGAACACTCTTGCACTGCTGGTGGGAATGTGAATTGGTACAGCCACTATGGAGAACAGTATGGAGGTTCCTTAAAAAACTACAAATAGAACTACCATATGACCCAGCAATCCCACTACTGGGCATATACCCTGAGAAAACCATAATTCAAAAAGAGACATGTACCAAAATGTTCATAGCAGCCCTATTTACAATAGCCCGGAGATGGAAACAACCTAAGTGTCCATCATCGGATGAATGGATAAAGAAGATGTGGCACATATATACAATGGAATATTACTCAGCCATAAAAAGAAATGAAATCGAGCTATTTGTAATGAGGTGGATAGACCTAGAGTCTGTCATACAGAGTGAAGTAAGTCAGAAAGAGAAAGACAAATACTGTATGCTAACACATATATATGGAATTTAAGAAAAAAAAATGTCATGAAGAACATAGGGGTAAGACAGGAATAAAGACACAGACCTACTAGAGAATGGACTTGAGGATATGGGGAGGGGGAAGGGTAAGCTGTGACAAAGTGAGAGAGCGGCATGGACATATATACACTACCAAACGTAAGGTAGATAGCTAGTGGGAAGCAGCCGCATAGCACAGGGAGATCAGCTAGTGCTTTGTGACCGCCTGGAGGGGTGGGATAGGGAGCGTGGGAGGGAGACGCAAAAGGGAGGGGATATGGAAACATATGTATATGTATAACTGATTAAATTTGTTATAAAGCAAAAAAAATAAATAAATAAAAAATAAAAAAAATAAAAATAAAGGAATAATGGAAATTCTAGTTCAAAGAAGACAAATGGATCATAAATCACATGCTAATTCTGAGTGATAGTATTGTCTGGAGTACCTTACTAAGAAGGATTTTAAGTTTCTGATGGGGCCCAGGGGCCAGAGGATTGTGATCCACTAGCAGTGTCTGCCACGGACAAAGGATGTGGGATAGCTGCACGTGAGTGTGAATCATAACACCCCAGAAATCATATGCTAGTGATTGAATTAGCATGGATTAACAGCATGACAATATTGGCCTGTTTGTAAATGTAAATAATTTAGATTCATCATGTAGGGGTTCCAAACATACCGCTCAGAAGATGTTGTTTTGGCATTTTGATTATTTTGAGCTCAAGACATTTGAGAAACAACAGACTCAGGAAGGGTTCTCTGATCTCCCCCTTTCTACTTAAAAGTAGGACATGAAATTTACTGTGAGGAAGGTGCCCTTGCTGGTACAGGGTATGACTTAATCACCAGAGACTCTTATCAGGCCGGAGAGAGCACTGAGAAGAATCTACATAACAAACGTTACTAAAACAAGCCTTATCTTCCATTAGTTTCCCCCATATATGTACCCTCCCATAGTTTGCCATTCCTAAAAGCCTAAACCCCTTTTCCTTTGTCTTGTCACTTGTCTTCAAATTTATTGTTCTTTGTTAAGATGATATATATACATAAAAGCTCCAAGTTCTAACAAAAAAAAAAAAAAAAAGAGTAGAGTCCTCATGAATGAAATTAGTTCCCTTAAAAAAAGACCCCACAGGGCTTCCCTGGTGGCAGAGTGGTTGAGAGTCCGCCTGCCAATGCAGGGGACGCGGGTTCGTGCCCCAGTCCAGGAAGATCCCACATGCCGCGGAGCGGCTGGGCCCGTGAGCCATGGCCACTGAGCCTGCGTGTCCGGAGCCTGTGCTCCACAACGGGAGAGGCCACGACAGTGAGAGGCCCGCATACTGCAAAAAAAAAAAAAAAAAAAGACCCCACAGAGCGCTCTCACCTTCTCCGCCATGTGAAGATACAATGAGAAAATGGCTGTCTGCAACCTGGAAGAGGGCCCTCACCAGAACCCGACCATTTCAGTGCCTTGAACTTCCAGCCTCCAGAACTGTGAGAAATAAGTTTCTGTTGTTTGTAAGCCACCAAGTCCATGGTATCTGTTATAGCAGCCCAAATGGATTAAGGCAGTATTTATCAGAGAGATTTATTTCTGTCATGTATACTTGAACTTATAGATCCAAAAAAAAGTTCACCCTCAAAGAAGTCACCTTGGGAACATAATAAATTCTAATGAAATAACTGCTGGAAAGTTTAAGGAAATCACCCTTTAAGAAGTTATTTTAGAACCAATAAATAAACTACATCATTATCTGTCTCATTACTTTGTAATGATACTTCATTTTTAACTGGAATAGCCAAAGTTGAGTTATCAAGATAGGCAATCATTAAACTTGGTTCCAAATGATTTGGACCATTAAAAAAAATCAAATATCATATATCCTGATAATGGTCAAAAGAGTGAGCCGCAAGATCTGGATGCAGTTCTAAAAGAGGAAAGGCAAAAACAAAAGTGGGAGCAATCACTGAATTAAGAGCTTAGCCTTTCCAGACCACCTCTCTGAACAGGGCCACACTCATCAGAAATATAAGTTACAGTATGCTGCTTAATCAGACTCTGGTTCTGATCAATTAGTCATAATTTGTATTATTCATCAAGTCATTTACATTTAGAGAACATTTAAATGCATTCAAGTTAAACTAAACTATATGTCTACTGTATATCAATGCCTATTTATTACATGCATTATTACAAAGCTCCGATTTGTCTTAATGCTGACACTGCAAGCCTTATGTATCTGGATACCAAACCCTGGAGACATATTTCTCCTTCATTTCTTCCATAGATGCTGGGAACTTGATTTCATAGGTTACAAGTTCCCACCTCATGGACCTGGGAATCCAGATGATCTAAAGTCAAACCATGAAGCAGGATTTATTTCACAATCACATACACATGGCTTCACAAACACACACTCCATATGGGCTGTCCAGAATTGCTACACAAATCCACTTTCCTCCCAGTCATATATATTTCAAGTTGCTGACAACAGAGCCCCATTAGCAACTTCATAGGTAAAGCTGGGCTCTATAACTGGCCTTGATATATGGCATTCCTGGTGGTCACTAAGCCCCATTCATACCCATGACATCACTGTTTCCATAGAAACAACATCACTACATTCTGCAAGGGGAAGAAACTACAAGGGGATTCTCAAAGACAACAAAACCCAAACAATGCAACTAGAATATGCATGCTGTTAGTTAAAGTGGTTTTTTAAGGGTGCCTTAGTTTCTTTGGAGAAAAACACAAGCACAAAGTGCAGATTTTTAAAATTACAAATAAACGGGGAATAAATGCAACTAGGAAATACAAGTGCTAAATTTCTTTCTGAAACGTAATCCACTCTACTTTGCACAAGTCAGATTTGAGAAGTTTAACTTCTCTTAAATTAAGACTTGCAACCCTATAACATACACATGTTAATGTTTTAATGCTTTTAGAAAACAGTTAAAACCTTTAAATGTTTTTTGACTTTGTGTTTATATGCTGTGAACTTAACATAATTGAGAGTAAACTTTAATGACTTTTTGGCAGTTCAACTAAGAAAAAAATCATGCAGTCTCATTCCACAATAAAATGTAAGAACCAAGCCACAATCATGTAAATATTGAACGACGGAACTATATGAAATTGGAAACAAAGAATGGCAAAATCAAACTATTATACAAAATTGGAACAGAACATTTTCAAAAGCAATCACAAAAATAAAAAATACATGGAGAAGAAAATCAGACAATAGTACCATCCTCTGATTGTACAAACATAAGAGACTATATCGGTATTGTTAGAAATGGCCCACTGTGCTTATGGTGAGAAACCAGCACATTCTTTCAAGTGTTTATAATTAACAGCCTGATTCACAACTCCAGAAACATCTGAGGAATGCCTTTCTGGACATGGGACTGTCTCTTAAATGTTGCCCAAGTCAGTCACCCAAAAGCAATCTAACTCAGAAAAGATGGAGAGCACACAGGGTCCCAGAGAGACCACTTGTATACAAACATGTGAACTCTGTCCCAGATGAGAGTCACAACCAAACAAACCGTATCAGAGGTTACAGGTTGTCTTTTCTACTCTTCCTGAGCAACAGTAAGAAAGATGATGATGCCTGAGCAATAGCGAGTATGGAAACCACAAAGTTTACAAGCTGAGAGAAAGGGTACTAATGGAATTAACCAAACATCATCCTATACATGCCACTGTGAATACCCACAGCACACCCTGCCAACCCCAGGGCTACTCTTTTGTTATTGACCTTATGTCAAATCCCCTAGGCTTACATAAGCATTTAAACCTTAATATTTAACGATGATAAATCCTACAAAGACGCATTTATTTGCCCTAGTGGTAGACTTGTTTGTGGGCGCTCTCCCCCTCCCCGAAAATTCACATGTAGGAAGTAGCCTAAAGAAATACCAACGACAGAGAATGACAGCCAGCACCTTCCAGAATATCAACCAATCCTGCAATAGGTGAGACAGGCACTGTTGTCAAAAGATTTCCACCGTAGATCTTAAAGGCTTGACCAATGGGGAGACAAAAACATCTACAGCTAAAAGTTGAGCCATGGATACAAGATAGCACGCAACTACAAGAGACCACTTATGTGTTAACCTGGAAACAAACCAAGGTAGGAGAGGAGAACCCAGGGAAGTAGAAGTAGATTCAAGTGAGAGGAAAAGATTACAGATAAGATGCATGGTGGGAGCTGCACCTGTGCCTCCTACCCACCTGGGTTGTTTTTTTTTTTTTTAATCAATTTTCTCCTGCCCAACCCCACCACCATCAAAGCCCCCATATCCCACTCACAGTCCTGTTGGAAGATACAGGGATAAGGACTGACTGTTCTATAAGCAGGTTATACAAAAATTATTAGGATGTGGTTGCTAATCTCACAGGGCTGACACACGAGTAAAAGACAGACGTCTAATAATTCTGATTCAATGTTATAAACACTGTATAGTAAAATGGAAGGATGACCAGGGGTTGCCCAGGAGACAAGGTAAGAAGGGAATATGAGGCTGGGAGAGAACAACAAGAACACGAGCTGTGGCCTCCAGGTACCAACTCAGTGTTCAGGAAATGCAAACAGCCCTGTGCATTTGGAGGAAATGAGCACAGGGGAGTGGTTAGAAATCAGGCTCGAAATTTAGCCAGGGGACAGTTCATGGCCAACTTTTTAAATAACCAAAACAAGGCAATAAGTCTGGTACATTTGATTAATGGAGTTGCTTAAAGGCAGAAATGTCCTCCCTGAAATTTGGATAAAAAAGAGAAATGTCTATGGCCACTAAAGAAAATCTGAAGAGATGCATGGCTAAGTCAGGTTCAGCAACCAGGGGTTACAATCAAGGTGGCACTAAGATGGCAACCTAACCTCAAGGCCTACACAGGCAGTAGATGGCCACCTCCTGCTACCGCTGCCCCACCCCACTATCGCTACAGACGATGTTGCCTTTGACAATTCTTATGTTTGTACCAGATCTGGACCTGGATTTCTTACCACTTATGTGACCTCTGAGAGCACTTTTTAGAAAAATCACATATAGATGTGAATGGAGAAACCCACTGGCTTCCACTGTCCTCCCAATGTGTTAACTCCCCGGCTTTTGGCAAGTTCCAGCCAGAGCTCCCTTTCTATTCTCCTCCAACCAGAAGGTTCTGCAGCATTTGACATGGATTCAAGGCCTGAATGTGGGTGGCTGTGTAATAAGCTAAGTTTTTATTATCTTCAATGCCCCACTTATGCTTTCTGTGCATCTATCTCCCCTCCAGTGTGGCCCTTTCACCTCTAACACTCAAGCTTTCTGACCAATCCTTGGGAAAAACTTGTACAAAAATCAGTTTCCCCTAGTAATAATTTGGAGCGAGAAGAGCACACCCTGTAAGTGGAAGGTGCTTAAAAAGTGTTTAAATGACTGAAGGTCCTGGATTCATTAAGAGATAATCTAAAAGAAGTCAATTCACAAGCAGCTCTAGGTATCTGGGGGTATTCACAAGCAGCTCTAGGTATCTGGCTCTAAGTTGACAGGGTAAAAAAATCAAAATCCCTGACTCAGACCCAACATATGAGGGATCCTAACACTCAATGAGAAATGACTTTTGCATCATCAACCACTCTGTTCTTAAGAGACAAGAGACCCTGTTCATATATAATAAGCACACATTTGTGTGTGCACACCCACATGTGTAAGTATATGTGTGCGTCCAAGAGAGCAGGAAGGAAAGCAAAGAAGTTGAGAAGCAAACATGGTAGAGTAAGATGAGTAATGCTGGCATTCAAAGATGATTAACTTACAGATGCAGGTCAGAAGGGAAACAGTAAATTAAACATTGTCCACGTCAGCACAGGCTTTGACCCACGGCTGAAAGTCCCAAGGACTCACAAGGAGTTCAAATGTAATAAAGCCTTTTGGAAGAAGAGTTAAATCCATAAGAGCAAGTTCAGTCCAGAAGCCAAAGTAAGGAAAACAGCTGCAGGAATGTTTACTGACACACCAGATGATGGTGGAGCAAAACAATCATTCAGATACTCTGCCATAATGGCAGACATAGTCTCATGGGTTGGACTCAGTATATGGCTGATGCTAATTTGGCCCCTGTCTCCTTATCTCTATTCCAATTTACTGAATTCTTATTAACCAGATTCCTACCCTTAAAATCTGGGTTAGCCTGCTCACACAGAAAACAATCACTTGCATTGTTTGTTTTTCAAAGTTTCTCTTATATATGAGACTACATTCATACAATGAGTTTACAATGCTACCAGAGGTCATTCTCCAAAGGATCCATCCATCTGACCTTGTTCCCTCTATGGCCACTGATTACAGCTCTCACCTTGGCTGGAACTCCTGTCCTGATCAAAACCTTGCACACAGCAACGGAAGGTCATGAGAGAGGAAATCAGAGAATGTAGATAGCTCAGAGCAATTCATTGCCTATCCTGTAAAAAAAAATCTTCATCAGCGAATAACTCACATTGAATTCCCTCTCCTGGGCCAGCTACCCAGGTCTCTCAGCGAGAAACAGTAAAAGGAGTGAGGGAGAAAAAAGAACTGTTTGGGGACGGGTCTAGGGTGCTGACTTCAGTCTGGCCAGGGCCAGCTGGAACAGACAAGCACAGGAAAGATGTAGATCCCAGCTTCCGGAGAAAGAGCCATTGTAAATAAAAGCTGTTGGAGATGGGGAAAAGATTGACCAATCTATAATACAAACTCTGGTAGCCACCTCAGAATAAAATGCTCTTCAAGGTCATCTTGAGTCCTTCCCAGTACTTTAGAACAGCCTGACAGATGCTAATTAACCCTCCTGATTCCACAGCCCCAAGGGAGATGTAAATATGTTTAACTGATGAGCGTATTCAATCTGTACTATTCCTGGAGCTCTAACAGCTTTCTAAAGGGCCTTTTGAAGAAAAGCATTTTGACAGCATCATAAAATGTCCGAATTGAAATGGATCACAAAGGGCCTCTCTGGAGAGGAAGCAGGAATAGTGGCAAAAATAGGGGCTTGGAGAAAGATGTGGCATCTATCAGCTGTGTGAGGCCAGGGAAGTTATTCAAGCCTTCTAAGCCTCAGTCTCTCTACCTGCAAAAGGAGGACGACATCGCCCACTCTACGGATTGTGTTGGTAAAAAGCCCAGCCCTGTGCCCTGTTTAGAGTGGTCTACAGTTGCAATTTCTGTAAACAGCGCTATGCTACACAGCACTGCAACAAAAGTAACTTATAATTTAGAACATACTATCCTCACGTCCTTTCTCCTTTGTCACCGCTCACCAATCCCAGCCTCTCATGACACGCCAGCCACTGCAGAAAACACATCCATGTAGATTCTCAAGGCCTCATATTCCTTACTGTAAAATGACCAACATGTTTGCCTATTACTAGTCAGTCAGCAAGGCAGTGGTGGAGCCGGCTTGCCAACCCTGCCTCCCAATTCCAAGTTTCTCATGCTCCTCTTCGTCTACCAGCCCCACTGCTTTCCCCTCAGGCATTCTCAGCTCTGTACATTATTGCCTACTCCTACATGCTCACTTCCCTAGAGCTCACCTCAAAATCTTCGGCCTTTGCTAGGGTTCCAAGTGCCCTCAACTTTAATTTTATTTTCTGTGACCCTCATTAACAAGCTGCACACTTCCTCTTCAGGGTCCAAACAAAAGGCTCTAAGCAAACAGACCTAGGGAGGTTTCTCTACACTCCCAGGAAGCTTATGAAATCTTAATGAGAAGACGGCCCATCAACCTAAACATGTTCAGATTATTTTCAAATGAAAATTAGAAACACTTAGTTAGGGTCAGCATGGTGCGTGTAGGGGTCGGGAGTGAGGGAGGGGGAGGTGTCAGCCGCATGGGGTGATGGTAACTTTCATGTTCACCCATTCCTACACATGATGACACATGTAATTTCCAACCAGTGGCACCCTCCTGATCTGTTCTGGGGCTCCAGAAATCCTAGCCCTATGAGGTCCTGACTTTAAAAAAAATTAGAGTAAAAAAAAATTAGAGTCAATGATACAAAACATCTCATCAAAAACCCCTATTAGAAAAATGAATGGTTCTTAACTTGGTTTAGCCAAGTTGGCCAAAATCACACGGCTCCAGAATCCAGGAATCCTATCTCCCCTTTCCACCTCAACCACTAAGGAGCCTCTACAGGAGCCGACATTAACTCCCCAAGACAGGAATTATCATTTCCTTGGTACAGCATATGTCTGCTTCTTATTTTCTCGATTTATGAATTTAAAAAGATAAACCTTCAACCAAACTACTTGTCTGTGTCAGCAAAAAAATTTTTTTTTTTTTTTTTTTTGTGGTATGCGGGCCTCTCACTGCTGTGGCCTCTCCCGTTGCGGAGCACAGGCTCCGGACACGCAGGCTCAGCGGCCATGGCTCACGGGCCCAGCCGCTCCACGGCATGTGGGATGTTCCCGGACCGGGGCATGAACCCGTGTCCCCTGCATCGGCAGGCGGACTCTCAAACACTGCATCACCAGGGAAGCCCGAAACATTTTTTTTTTTTTAAGTGGCTTGGTAAATGAAAATCAACAGATAATCAAAAGAAAAAAGCCCACAAGATTAGTCTGTTCTGGGGGGAAAACTGCAACTTTCTCACAGTATTATATCCACAAAGGTGGTAACATTTCCTCAGATCTCAGCATCTCAAGAGTCGAGGGAGAAGCAGGGGAATCCAAGATTATGGGAAATGCCTAAACTTTCACTTATCTTATTGACCGGAACTTGATAGGGTAATGGTTAATTTTGGTTTTCTAAGAATGCAAAGTGCCTTGTTTGCTGTTGTGTGTTTTTAATTTTTCTCTGATAGTTCATAACGGTGACAGGGCAAAATATCAGTTTTTCCCAAATCAGTAACTGTCCTCAGCTTCACCCATGAGAAACAGGCTTTGCTAATCTGAGGGCTAAATCAGTACATATTTATTTGGGCCAATTAAGTGTCATATGTACCGGGTGCTATAGAATAGTCCATCAGAACTTTCTAGAATAATGGAAATGTTCTTTATCTGTGCTTACACACTAGACTACTAAGTACTTGAAATGTGGCTAGTGCAACTGAGGAACTGAACTCTACTTTAAACTTAAATTCTCACACGTGTCCAATGGCTATTGAATTGAATAGCACAGCTACAGGCGATACCAAGACATGAGAAAACATGGTCCCTGAATGCAGAATCATGTTCCATCCGGAGGAACAAGTCAAGGACATTAGAAAAGCTAACTCATAAGTACAAGGTAGTAAGTAAAGTTGCCCTTCAAGTCTTCACATTCTCTATGCAAAAGCCCCTGTTGATCAGGCGTCAGTAAAACCATCACTTTTCCAGGGAAGTGTCTCCAATGGGTCAAATCCCCATATCATGCACACTAATCATACCATGGACCCTCTCCTTTAGCAGATCTTAGTTGAATGTTCATGCTCTTGTGTAATTATCTAATCAGCCCGTGATTCTCTTTTCTGTCAACTTTATTAAGGCACAGACCATGTCTATTTTTTTCTCACTGCTATGCCCCAAACTCCAACACAATATGTGCACATAGTAGGTTTCAAATTAACGTGTTGAACTGAATAAACGATTAATTGAGCCCCTGAATGTGAAAATGATCTATAAAATATGAAGCACAATGGCAACGTTTGTGATTGTTACTTGGCGTGGTTGATGACAAGAGAATTGATGCTCTTAGCTGCTGGAAACCATTCTGCTTTCATTTAAGTAACAAAACTGCTGCATGTGAAGGACACCACAAGGAAAGGGACTCTTACAAGCTATCCCACAGTGCCCTATTTCAGTATTCTCTTCATGACCATGTCAAAATATCCAGCTCATCTGTGTTCCTATGTAGTATTGCTTTATTCTGATCCATTGCTGGTCACTGTGGGAGCCTTGGTTGAGTCATCTGGCCTTTTAAAAAGCAAGAGGCCTATTGGCTAAATCTGCTGGGTATCTGGTGCTGGACCATAGATAATGCATTCTGGCCATGGGTTAGGCTGAGAAAAGCGCTCCAGGTCCCACCAACCCCCACCTTTGCCTGAATCCAACTCTATACCCAAAGTGCCATGGGCATCAGGAGCCAGAGGAAACTGCAGTGGCCAAGGCCCGGGAGAGCTTGCTCCCCCATGCTGATACATTCAAAGGAACAAAGACCTTCCAAGTTGCACTGAGCTGGTCTGAAGATGGAAGGTCTTTATGCAGGTTTCCAAGGAGATGACTCAGATGCTGTTACCATAGAAACTGTTGCTACCATCTATTGTCCATCACCCCTTGACAGAAAGCCGGAGCGGGGGTGGGGGGGGGGGTTGTTGATGGAGAAGGAAACAAGAAGACTTGGATTTAAGTCAAGATAAAAAAAAAAACCATTGAGGTGGGTCCCCTAAAGACTTCTATGGTGTATATAACAAAACCTCCAATCTCCAAAGGAAATGAATTAGGGACATGAGTGTTTATGGTTTGTTGTTACTTGTGTTGATGGAGTTGGAGTGAGTAAAGTGGCACATAAGGATGACCTCTACCCATTTGCTGGGTCTTGTCACCTAGGAGCTCTAGAGAAAACACTCGAGTATGAGGGTCATCAGCAATGTCCAGGCCATAGCCTCTGAAGCTGCAGGACCATAAGGAAACTGATGTAAGCTGTCCCCTCCCTTCTTTCCTGCTGAAACCTTTTTTTCAGGTAGGAGTATATTAGAAGTCCCCCTGATTTTTGCTATTATCTCATAATATCCACTACCAATAAAGTGTTAATTTTTTTTTAATCTAATGAGAGCAGCTTATGGGAAGAGTAGAATAGTTTCATAAGTAACAAACACATAGAAATGCACATAGGTAATAAAAGACATACTGGACTTGGCATCAAGTCTGAAGATCAGAATTTAAAGGTCAGTCTCATCACTTATTATATGCATGACCTCAGGCACTTAATTGCTTGAGTCTCTATTATCTCTTTTATTTCATGGGAATCGTTACTGCCAGTCTACTTCCTACAGTACAAAGCCTTATGAAGGAATTATGCTATCTGTGCCGAGAACCATGATGTTGGTTACCTAACATGCCATACCCATATTAGCAAAAGACTTTTAACTTCAATTACTCCAGGCAGGACTGTTATAAATCCTTTTGTGTTATTCAGCTTCCTGTTTGGAAAACAGTTGGTACCCAACCAATTAATATGACATTAAAATTATGGATGATAAGATGGAATATGTCTCCACGGCCTCCTGCTTATTTTCTTATCTAGGCCCACAGACTATATGCAGGCATCAAGTCTGACAATTAGACCTAACTTTCTCCCAAAGTAGCCTTGGAAAGTTAAATTTCAATTGGGAATAAGATGCTGAAGTTATAGGAGGAGCTCTGTGGAGTAGACAGAAAGTAGAAACTGTTTGGGGGGGAAAAAAAAAGGAATCTGGCAGGTACATTGTCAAACCTGAAACATCTAATTAGGGTAGAGAATGGGAGTTGGGAAAGATCTGGAGTCTGGACACAGAAACAAGAACAGAAATTATATACTGCTACTACTCCAATCTAAAAAGTCTTCACATCTTTCACACCCTTTATTAAGAAAACAAAAAGTTTGTAATCCATCTTACAAAGTAAGCACTCGCAAAGCTGCCAGGTAGGACCTGCAGTCTGCCATATCTGCTCCAGGAAAGGTGACTCAGGCCTGGGCATTCCCGAAGCCAGACAAAGGAGGCATTCAGGCACAAACAGATAGAGCAAAGAGAATGCAATTCAGTTCCTCTAGTTCTGCAGAAGTTCCTTATTTATGTTTTTCTTTCAAATAACACTGCTGTGCATTGTTGGGAGACTACTAGATCAGGAGCATTTCTCTTGAGGTATCAGACAGGAGGGAAAGAGAGAGGCAAGGAAAGCAAATGCTTTTACAATCATGGCATTGGCTAATCCTACATGCCAGGAAAAAAGGAACTGGGACAATACGAAACATGCTAGGGGCTTCCCTGGTGGCACAGTGGTTGAGAGTCCGCCTGCCGATGCAGGGAACACGGGTTCGTGCCCTGGTCTGGGAGGATCCCACATGCCGCGGAGCGGCTGGGCCCATGAGCCATGGCCGCTGAGCCTGCGCGTCCGGAGCCTGTGCTCCACAGCGGGAGAGGCCACAGCAGTGAGAGGCCCGCGTACCGCAAAAAAAAAAAAGGAATTGCTGATAGACATCTGGGTTGTTTCCAGTTTGGGTTATTATTACATTTAAAGCTACCATGAACATTCACGCACAAGCCTGTGCATGGACACGTGCTTTCATTTCTTTTGGATAAATACCTAGAAGTGGAAAGGTTGGATTATATGGTAGGTGTATGTTTAACATTTTAAGAAACTGCCAACCTGTTTTCCAAAGTAGCTGTGCCATTTTATATTCCCACCAGCAGTATGTCAAGAGTTCCAGTTCCCCTACATCCTATCAATACTTGATATGGTCAGTCTTTTCAATTTTAGTCATTGTTACAGTTATGTAGTGATATCTCATTATGGTTTTAATTTGCCTTTTCCTAATGACTAATGATTGAATATATTGAATAGACTGAATATATTTTCACGTGCTTAATTGTCATCCACTTACCTCCTTTGGTAAAGTGTCCAAATCTTTTGCACACTTTTAAAATTGGGTTGTATGTGTTCTTATCATTGAGTTTTGAGAGTCCTTTGTATATTCTGGATACAAGTCCTTCAGATAATAAAGTCTATAGCAATTGCTTCCCTTAAAGACAAAATCCCTTACTGATTTCCTTAAGCCTTTCCCTCACCCCATCAGTCTCTCCTCCCCTGCTATGGTAACATTACGATCTGAACATTTAAATGCAGGGACAGGCAATATGGTCTTATTAGCCTCCATGACCCTGTGTGGTCACAGCTGATCAGGAAGCAGGATGTTTTCTTATACCCCTGACTGCTACTTAAGTCCATTTTATACTCACACACGCCTGCAAGGCATTAACATAAATGTTTCTTATTTAAAGAGACACTACCTTTAATCAGTAGTTCTCAACAGGGGATAATTTTGTGCCCCTCCCCCCACCGAACATTTGGCAATGTCAGAGACATTTATGCTTGTCACAACTAGGTGGGGAAATGGTTGTTACTGGGATTTAGTGGGTAGAGGCCAGATATACCAGTAAACATCCACAAGGCACAGATCAGCCCTTTTGTGGAAACCCTGCTTTAAATCTATTTGAGGGTACTGTTTTTAGACCACGCAATACAGTGCAATAGAAATACTGATTTAAGAGCCAGGAAATCTAGGTTCTTCTCCTAGCTCTGTCACTAACTAGTTGTGTAACCTCAGGCAAAGCACCAAAACTCTCAAAGTCCCAAATTTCTCATCTGTAAAATGCAAGGGCTGACCTAAATTACCTCTAAGTTCTCCAGTTGCAAAGAAATATAACCCTCTGACCATTTATTCAAAACCACACACAACTTGGAGCAGTCATGAAAATGTCCTTATGTTTTCCATACTTAAGGAATTTAACAAGATGGTGACAAAGGTTTGTTTAAGGGAACAGTCCCTGAGAATGTTTCTCATTAAAAAGGATGGGTATCACAATGTTCATTGCAGCTCTATTTACAACAGCCAGGACATGGAAGCAACCTAAGATGTCCATCGACAGACGAATGGATAAAGAAGATGTGGCACATATATACAATGGAATATTACTCGGCCATAAAAAGAAACGAAATTGATTTATTTGTAGTGAGGTGGACGGACCTAGAGTCTGTCATAGAGAGTGAAGTAAGTCAGAAAGAGAAAAACAAATATCACATATATATACAGAATCTTAAAAAAAAATGGTTATGAAGAACCTAGGGGCAGGACAGGAATAAAGACGCAGATGTAGAGAATGGACTTGAGGGCATGGGGAGGGGGAAGGGTAAGCTGGGACAAAGTGAGAGAGTGGCATGGACTTATATATACTACCAAATGTAAAACAGATAGCTAGTGGGAAGCAGCCGCATAGCACAGGGAGATCAGCTCAGTGCTTTGTGACCACCTAGAGGGGTGGGATAGGGAGGGTGGGAGGAAGATGCAAGAGGGAGGAGATATGGGGATATATGTATATGTATAGCTGATTCACTTTGTTATAAAGCAGAAACTAATAAAAATAAATAAATAAATAAAAAAAAAGAGGGAGGAGATATGGGGATATATGTATATGTATAGCTGATTCACTTTGCTGTAAAGCAGAAACTAACACACCATTGTAATGCAATTATACTCCAATAAAGATGTTAAAAAAATAATAATAATCCATAGGGCAAAGAAGAAATCACAAGGGGAATTAGAAAACACTCTTGTCTGAATGAAGAAGAAAACTTAATGCAACAAAGTTGTGGGATGCTGCTAAAGCAGTGATTAAAGGGAATTTTTTTTCTTTAAGTGCTCATATTTAAAAAGACCAAAAAACCCTCACGTCAATGATCTAAGCCAGGAATTGGTAAACTTTAAAAATAAATGACCAGATAGTAAACATTTTGGGCTATGTGGATCATATACGGTCTCTGTTAAACGTTTTTTGTTTTTTAACAACCTTTTAAAATATAAAAACCATTCTTAGCTCAGAGGGTGTATAAAAGTAGGCCATGAGCTGTAATTTGCCAACCTCTGACCTACGCTACTGCCTTAAGAAACTAGAAAAAAATGAGCAAAGTAAGCAGAAAAGAGGCGAAATAAAAAGTGAAACAGAAAAGTAAAAAAGAAAATCAATAAGATAAAATGTTTCTTTGAAGTGATCAATAAAATTGTAAACCTCTAGCCAACAAGAAAAAGACTCAAATTACCATATGTAGAAGGAAGAAACCTGACTTCAGATCCTGTAAACACTAAAAAGATAATAAAGGAATCTTATGAACAACAACAAAAAAAAGGATGGGTATCAAGTGCCGACCTCAGCAAGGACTCCACTCAGAGATGGGAAGACGAGATGGGCTTCTAGCACCTACCAGCAGAGTTCAGATGTTCCCAGAACAGAACACACCCCACTGAGCTGGATCATCCTATCCTCCCTTCCACCCCAACTCACTGGACTTCAATGATATAAACATGAACTCAGGTGCAAACATGACTATCACAGCAGAGCAGGTGAAAACATTTCCAGGGCCAATTTGCCTAGCAGATGCAGTTTCCAACTCAAAAGTGTCTCTGAAAATCCTGACAGACCTCTGATAGGAGGAAAGTCACCTCAAAATGGGACCCTGAGACTCACCTCAGTGAAACAACAGGCTCACTGCAGGCCCAGACAACACAAACCCTGAATCCCAATCAAGTTTCTGCCACTACACACCCCTTTGGGGGGAAGAAGATCCTTCACCGATTCTTACAACAGATGTTCTGCAGGTTAAATGAGTTTGCAAATTGCTCCGAAGGGTCCCTGCAAGAATAAACAGACAGCTAACATCTCAGACAGCCCAGGGGTGAAGTTCTTTCATTTCAAACCGACAAAAATTTATAAACATTAATTAAGCAAGAAGATTTGCCAGGAAAAACCTGCCTCTCAAAATCCCAAGAGCTTCCCACAGATATTCCTGGTGAAAGCATCATGATTTCCACCATAACTGACAGTTAAGAAGAGGAGCAAGGTCGATTCTGGTCGAGGAAGAGCTTTTGCTCTTCTAGCAATTGAAAGGAGGCTTTGAACTGCTGGCTCTTTTTCCAATAGGATAAGGGCAACAGTTGGGACACACTATTAACCACTGTCATCTCTCCTCTCTGTTTTTCTTCTGTGAAGAGAAAGGAAGGCTTCCTACATGCATACCTACAGGAAAAGGGGAAAGCAAAGGCGAGACACCATGTAGAAGTGAATACCTTGGTCTCTGATAGGAAATGTTCTCAGGCCGTAGCCCACACCCGTTGCTGCTCAATATCACCTACCTCATTTGCTTCCAACTAACCCAGAGCTTGATGGAACCATGAGAAGCATGCTTCTCTCTTCCAGGAGCAGCCCTTACTCATTTTAGTCCCAGAACCACTCAACAGACAAGCCTGAGGCAAAGCCACTGCAGAGACTTTTGCAAACAGTTTAACTCATGAGGATGTCAGACCTAAAGCAGAGAGTACTATTCGTTACCAGCCTAAAGACTGACAGCAGTAGGTGCCATTAGTGACACCCGTAACTTCTAGTTAATCAGGCTCCTGCATTGCCTGCTGTGTGCGTGGTGTGTGTATGTGTGTATGGACGGGGGAATGTCAGCTCAAACTCAAAGCAGCATGTAAAATCAAGTCTTCCTTATTAAATAGCTCATTTCACTTTTTCTCTTCTACTTTTGCCTATCCCTTCCTTCACAAGGACCAGTTAGAAATAAAAGCTGAAAGATAGCTGGATGTTTTATGTTCCGTGCTGAACCAGAAGATTTAAGCAATTTCTCCTCTCAGGATTTGAGCCCAATCTCCTCTGGGTGCCCTGAAGTGCCCCTCTTCTCAGTTCTTGGAGGCTGACTATCCCAGTGGCTATTTCTATATAACAACTTACAACATCTATAACATAACCACTTTTTTTTATTTTGCTCACACTTTTACGGGTCAGAAACGTGGGAGAGGCTGGACAGTTCTCACTTGGGGTTCTCATGCAGTTACAGTAAGAAGTTGGCGAGAGCTGCAGTCATCTGAAGTTTAGATGAGGCTGGGCGTCCAAGACGGCTCACTCACAAAGCTGGCAGCTGGTGCCGGCTGTCGACTGGGAGCTCAGCTGGAGCTGTCGACCAGAGTGGCCACACGTGGCCTCTCCACTGTGGCTGCATCAGACTAGCTGGACTTCTTACTTGGCAGCTGGTTTCCCTCTGAGTGAGGGATAGTTGTCTGGCCCTTTTTGGGACCTAGCCTCAGAAGTCCCACAACATCAGAAGTCACATACTTCCGCTGCATTCTATGAGCTATAAGTGAGTCCCTAAGGTCAGCCCAGACACAAGGGAAGTAGTCATAGTTCTCATCTCTCAATGGCATGAGGGCCAAAGAATTTTCAGGCATGTTTTAAAATCCCCACACTGACCTGTTTTAAAGTCCCCATCTGCTTGAGGTCAGGAAATGTGCCTTGTTCGCTACTGTATCTCTCACACACAGCAGAGTAGCTGGCATATAATAGATGCTCAATAAATGGATGTTGAATGAATGATTGAATGAACAAAAGAACGAATCAGCTTCCAGAGTGTGTATCTATTTCTTAAGAGAAAAAGTTATTTCCTTCCCCTGTGCCTCATTTTTTCCCCCACTGCTATAGCAGGGATACAAATTCAACTTCCATGGGATTGTGTTAATAAATGAGATAGTTTATGAGGGAGGATTTTCATTTTCCAAGAGTTGCTGGAAAAGACTAGAAAAGGCACCATGTGACTAGTCAATCATTGTTCACAGAGCTGCAGTGCACACCTCCATGTCAAGGTTAACATCTGTCACCTTCTCTCGATGGGCTTCCCTTCCCACCTCTGCCCAGTCAATCCTTAGAGGCTGGTCTCCATCTCGAGTTCTTCCCAGAGAGGCAGTGTGGGGATTAAGAACCTGAAGCCTGACTGCAAATCCTGTCTCTCCCTTTCTGCAGTGTAGCCTTGGACATGTTACTCAGTCTTTCTCTGTCTCATGTGCATCTGCAAAATGAGGATAATAGTAATACCTACCTCATACAGTTGTTGTGAGGATTATACGAGTCACTATGCATTGAGTGCTCAGGTCACCTAGCATATAACAAGTGCGATGCAAGTGTAATTAGCCGTAATTGTCAGTCCAGCCTTCACCGATCTTCCTCTCCTCTGAACCCACAATAAACACCCTTCAGCTTCCCCCAAATGCTGTGTTTTCTTGCACTTCTGTGCCTTCCACATGTTGCCTTCTCTTAAAAGGATTAATCTTAAAGCACTCACAGCAGCACATCCTGACACATGCTAAGCACTATCTCAGTGCTGGTGATTATGCTGCTGCCTGGGATGCTCTTTCCCACCTTTCCTCTCTTCCCCTTGGCTGGCTAATTCCTAATCATCTTTCAAGTCTCCTTTCAGATGTTACCTACCAAGAAAGCTTCCCTTCCATCCTAAATCTAGGCCAAGTATCTTTCCAATCAAGGTCACTGCTGGTCCCCACGTGCCTTTCTGTGGACTACAAAAAGGCTCCCCTTCTCCAAGGCAGCACGGGTCTAGAGGAGTGGAGCATGGTCTGAATTTCAGCCTCTACTCACTCCTCCAGCCAAGAGCCCTTGAGCAGCCCCACCCTGCCTCCACTGTGTACCCGCTGCATTTATCATACTCCACTGTAATTAGCCCTTGACGTGTCTGTATCCTTTCAGCAGACTATAAACTTGGCAGGGGCATGATTGCTCCAACAGAAATCTCCAATATCTGTATACCACTCAGCACTTAATAGGTGCTCAGCAAATATTTGTTGAATAACTGAATGGACCATGAAGAAAGGACCATGTGCCTTGTATCCTTCCCTGGTGGCTGTTTATATCTTCCAGTATCCCAGTGTAAGCACAAAGCCACTCAATAACACAGGCAAAGCTTTATCATCACCCTTATGTCTGTAGTTTCTGTTGTTCTGAGTTGGGGGAAGAGAGAGGGAGGCTTCTAGACCCTTCCTTCCCAGGGACAGTGTAATTTACGCTCCAACTGGAAAGAGGGCTCTGCTGTAGGGCCCTCATGCAGTTGGCCTACAGCACCTCTGCAAATGCAGTCCTCCCTATTAAATGGCAAAGAGCTATTCTAGGGCCCAACTGAGCTTGCCCAGGCTTAGGCAGAATGTGTAAACCTTAAGTACTGGGTTGGCCAAAAAGTTCATTTGGGTTTTTCCATAAGATGTTACAAAAAACCCAAGCGAACTTTTTGGCCAACCCAATATTTCCCTGAATGGTTCAGAAGGCAGTGGATGAGGGTGCTGCCCCAGCCACTGCCCACAGGGCTGGAGGGCAGGGATCCTGAGGCTGGTGTCAGACAAGCAGGTGTGCCTCAACACACCCACCTGTCGTGCAGTGAGGCAGGAACCAGACTTGGGACATTCCCAGAAGTTATGTGGCCCTGCATTTAGTAAGCTGGCAGTAGTTGTGGCTTATTGAAACGGAGCCACAATAAGGCAGTTTAACTTGGGCAGTTATGAGTTTCAATTAGTGTCTCTAGGGTGGTAGGTAGGTAAGTGAATGTGCCAGAAAGATGCAAAGCTGCCTGGTGGCAGGAACAGCACCAGTCGAGGCACCAGGAAGCCTGGTCAGAGCTCTGGTCCCACTTTACTGGGACAAGTCACCTTCCCTTTATATCTGTGTCCTTAGGTGTTGGTTGGCAATGTAGTGGTCTTTGTACTTCCCAGAATTATTTTGAAAATTCAATCAGATAAACATAAAAGCAATTCAGAAAGTTCTTTTCACTGAGTTGTATAATTCCTCTGCAATGTCACCCTAATTCTAAACTGTTTTTCCAGTTGGAATCCTCTCCTGCTGTCCTCGTCCTGCACAATGCTCTCTAGTACCCATTTATCTTAGCCAGTGATGTGTGACTCCTTCAGGTACATCCTCAGGTTCTTTGGGGGCAATGATCACCTTGGGTATTTTCTTGGGTCCTTATGGCTCACAGTACAGCACTTGACATATAGCAGGCTCACTGAATACTTGATTAATTGGATATAAGCTCGTGTGTGTATGTATACATGCATACACGTACATATTCACCCTTCAAATCCTCAGAGGATCTGACAATTGGAATAGCAAAGAAATCCCTTGGTCACAGGCACCAAAGGGCGGTGTTATTTTATGTCAAATTTCATTATACTCAAAATAGAGCAGATGCAGTCCACTGAGTTTTAGAAATATTTGACATGTTAAAAGCCAATTCAACCCAATAACTGAGGAAAAAAAGGAAACGGCAATGAGAGAATATGATCTATAGGTCACACTACGGTTACCTCACAGGCACATTCCTTAGAGGAGCCTAATCAGCTCACCTGCAGCACTCACCCACATCAGCAGGGGCCATCTAGGGCTCAGACCTGATTTGGCTTCAGTAACTTTCTTACAGTACAAGACTTCTTATCAACACCATCATGGCCAATAAAAAGTGGTCTATTAATTAAAACAGATGTTAAAACCAAAGAATCGGGACTTCCCTGGTGGCGCAGTGGTTGAGAATCCGTCTGCCAAGGCAGGGGACACAGGTTCAAGCCCTGGTCCAGGAAGATCCCACGTGCCGCGGAGCAACGAAGCCTGGGCGCCACAACTACTGAGCCTGCACTCTAGAGCCCGCAAGCCACAACTACTGAGCCCGTGTGCCACAACTACTGAAGCCCACGAGCCTAGAGCCTGTGCTCCACAACAAGAAAATCCACCACAATGAGAAGCCTGCACACCGCAACGAAAAGTAGCCCCTGCTCACCACAACTAGAGAAAGCCCAAGTGCAAAGACCCGACACAGACAAAATAAACTTTTTTTAAAAAGTTCCCAATAAACATGTACTGTTTAAAAAAGAAAGCAAAGAATCATAGAAAATAATGTGCATACCTTAAACACTTCTTTTTAATATAAACATATGTTTATTCATGGATATTTTGATTTAGATTGGAGATCTTACTCTCTAGATATGGGTCCACAGATTTCCCAAAGTTTTTCTTGCATAAATAATATATTGACTGATTTCTAGTTTTGCTTTCTTCCAAGTGGATTAAGCACTTAAAGACATTTGCTAAGTAAATGCAAAGGTTTCTGGATGCAGAAACCAGCTAAGGTTTTTAGTTTCCCTCCAAGTTTTTTACTGTTATTTTCTTCATACCTAATTCATCGGCAACTTTTTTCTTCATTTAAAAAAATTTTTATTTTATACTGGAACATACTTGATTAACAATGCTGTGTTACTTTCAGGTATACAGCAAAGTGATTCAGTTATACATATACATGTATCTATTCTTTTTCAAACTCTTTCCCATTTAGGTTATTACAGAATAGTGAGCAGAGTTCCCTGTGCTATACAGTAGGTCCCTGTTGGTTATCTGTTTTCAATATAGTCGTGTGTACATGTCATTGGCAACTTCTTTTGCAGCAACTCATTTTTATACATTTTGTTCAAAACATTCAACTTAGTTTTATAAACGCAGCAGTTTATAAAAATGTTAGAGAAGGGTGCCTAGTACACAGTAAGTGCTCATTGAATACTAGCTATTTTTTCCCATTCCTATTTCATTTATGTAATGATTACTTTACTCAATTACAAGAACCAATTTAGTTGGCACAAACAGGTACGGAAACTTACACAATTGGCTCTTGGCATGTAGTCAGCCCAAATGTAGGGAGCAGAATCATGGTGGCTTATAAGACGACAGGGACATGAGCATGTAGCAGCAGTAGCCGTTAATATGTTTTGCAAAAGGAATGAAAACCAACAAGTAAGTTAAATGGAGGTCACCTGAGAGCTTCTTCTTTAAGTCCTTCAAGTCTCTTACCCTTGCCTGTGGATGCCATCCCCAACCAGGGCCATGGGTAGAGTAGCACAGGCCGTGACCTGCCCAAAGGCACCCAACTGAGGAGGTAAGTGAGGGTTGAAACCCACCCACGCTCCCCTCTCCAAGCATGGTGCTGTACCCACCCCAAGGAAGAGGCACCTTTCCCTAACTCTCACCCCTAATTCTCCCTCGTCCTGCCCCCACCCTGCCTCCCACCCTGTGTTTCCCTCCCTCAAGCCCCCGCATTCCTCAGAACACAATTAGGCAGGACTGTAGGGTTCCTGCACTGAAGCGTATTGGAAATGATGTCTTCATTAAAAACACCAGCACAGTCAAATAAAGAAATGTTTGCATATGAAATGTGATTAATTCTTCCAGGCCTGGCTCCCACTAATGGGGCAGGAGTACCAACTCAGACAGCAACACTGCACAGAGCCTATGGCTGTGTGCCTGGCCATGAGCTAAGTGCCTCATGCTCACTTTATTTTTGCCCTCGGAGACGAGACTGAAAAGGATCCACCCTTCTGTATAAGACCAAAAATGACAGCAACATAACGTTTTGTGCTTAGAGAGCGCACTTAAATTTTTCAAAATACAAAGCTAGAACTTTCCCTGCAAAATCTCCTTTTAAGTGTGATAGCTGATGAAGTGTTTGAACAGGTCCATTTGAGTTGAGCATTCTTTTAGTAATAAAGGACTTGATTATGCTTTCATTCTTTAGACCTCATTTTCATTCTTGTTAACTGTCAGTTGCCCATGTTCAGAAAGACGTAGCAGAGTTAATCCAAAATCATGTGCTTTAAAATCTAGATTGAACAGCATCTTCACCAAACCAGGCACCCAGCTAAAAAAGGGAATTGTTTCCCAGGGGGCCTTAATGCCCATGTAAACCCCTGTGCAAAACAGGGAAACAGAGACAGAAAGTAAGTGACATTGGTAGAGGGCTGGAAAGCAAATCCAAATCTCTAGACTTGTAATCTCAGAGTCTGCACTGCCTTCCCAGGTCCCAACTTTACAGTTAAATGGCTCGGCAAGGGCTTTAGTGTTTTGAAGTCAACAATTAGAAGACATTAGGTTCTACCAGCACAATCCTGGGCCCTTTGTCTCTAATGAGAATTTGCCCAATTAAAATGTCAACATCAGTCCTACCTGAGGGACCTCAGCTTTCAGCCTGAAGGTCTTGAAAAGATTTCATTAATTCAGGTGTCCCTCCTACAAAGAAAGAGTCAAGAATCCTCTCCAGGAAAGGTGAGCTGGCCTCAGCTGTGACTGGGAAATGGTTTAAACTGGTTTAAATCGCCACCCTCTCAGCAGACACCAAGGTGAATTCAACAGAACATACATAGATTGCATTTCCACGAGGGCTAGGGGCTAGCCAAGGCTCTGATGGGCACGCTGTGATCAAAATGACACCACTTCCGCTCTCAAGTAAGTAGCGATTCAGCTAGATGAGGCTGCTCTGATGCCTAAGGGAGGTGGGGGGCAAGACAGATGAGCGAGGCAGCAGGACCCGAATGCAGAGGAGGCTGGAGAAACGAGGCCCGAAAGCAGCCAGCCTCTTCTGCAATCAGAGGACCAGTCCATGAGCTGCGGGGTTAGGGTCAGAAAGGCTGTATCTCTCAACAGTGAAAACAGAAAGGAAGCATGGAGAAACAGTGGACTCTCCCCCAAATCGGAAGTATTCTTTTCTAGAAGGCAAAGCGTGGAGAAAGGAGTCAGAGGGTCAGAATCGATTCGCCCCACCTCCTCACAGCTTAGCAGGGCAGCGTACGGGGCAGTCTGTTTTAACAGCAGACGAAAGGACCCATGGGAGTAAAAAGTTAGCCCCACTAGTTACTCCCTGGGTATCCTTGGGCACACTGCTCAAGCTTGCAGCCTTTCAGCTCTGGAAATATGAACGGCATGCTGTGAGGGATAAGGTGGCTAAAAATATTTTCCCGGGGATTAAGTGAGATAGCATCTGTAAAGCATCTAACATAGATTCAGGCATTTCTAAGGGCTCAACAGGAGGGTAGTTTTGTTATTAGTAACTGAGGAAAACGTTAGCACACTTCATAGGATGTGGTAGGTATTCAAAGCTGTTGGTCGGCATTAGAAAGCTGGAGAGCTGCTCGCGCAGGGAATGTGGGGCTGAACTGACCTCTGGTACTAAAGGTAGGAAGGAACCCGATGACTAGGAAATCAGGAAGTCAAAGATCTTCGAGTAGGAAATGAGTAATGAAATCAAAGACCTTGACACACAGTAGGTGACCAATAAACATCTTTGGAATGAATGAGAACCTAAACAGCTAAGTGACAGTTGTCACCTACAACACGACGCTAAGTAAGCTGGGGCTGAGGAAGTGACATGAAATATAGACGCTGCTCCTAACCAACTCTGAGAATCCTTCTGACCTCACTTTCTCGCCTCTATGGGATGGAACAAAATGACCTCCATGTCTCGTCCCGCTCTCAGATTCTGTATTTCTGTGATTCATTCAACTGACAAGACAAGTGACCTGACCGTATGTATGTGTATGTGTGTGCACAGGGTGTGCCTGGAGACATGCTTGTGTCAGGAGTGCCTGTGGCAGGCAAGTTCTCCTTGCACACCAGCTCCATGTGGACCAACAGACAGAACGTCAGGAATTAACCACCATCACCTTTTCATAACTGCCTCTTTGCCTTTAATCACACTGCCATGCACACAGGCTTGGTTTTAATTAGTCAGCACAGTGACTGCATCAGTCCAGCCACCAAAGCTTTGATCTCCCCGTGGGGCACGTTTCTGCACTGCTGACCATGCTCCAAGAGTCTGAAACATAAACCAGTGAAAGCCTTTGACAGTTCAGCCTTGACAAGGCTTCCAGTGGCCCCTTTGTAGATAGGTGCAACAGCGAGGGCCCACAAAGGGGCAAAGACTGAGGAGAGGGTAGTGGAGAAAGGTGGCAAAGTCTTGGGTTGTGAAAATGCCAACAGCACCACCACCAGGGAAGGCTCCTCAGGTTAGGGAAGCTCTTAAACAAGTGCCCAGTAAGTTACATGCTGGTTGCTACATATGCAATGAAATTGTGATGGGGAGAAAACTGTTCTGTTGTAGGGAGATGACTCAGACTCAGTTCAAATTCTGGTTAGCTAAGTGAACCTTTCCAAGAGGGGAAGGCTCACAGAATCAGGTCCTCAGGGCCTAATGTCATGACGGTTGACAAGTTAAAAAGCAAGTTTTAAAATGTTTAAAAGGAAAATTTTCTCTCTCTGTACTGAATCTCTTCCCCATGTATTTAGAATTCACTGAAGGAATTGCCAGATTTAAAACAATAAAAAGCAGCCCACATCTAAATGAACAGGTTGACAGTGTTATGAGCAGAAGTGATGGCCCCTTCTCCTGCACGAATACAAATTCACCACTCCATGTGGCCAAGTGCAAAGGCCAGGGGCGGTGGTGGGCAGGGAGGGGTGCCCTTCCACAGAGCACTGTCAACACATATCTATAGTTTCTGGAATGGGCTCGAGTTACAGCAGCACCCACTCCTCCCGTGATGTGAATCTTTTGGATTAGAATGGAATCATGGAGCTCAGGGTAGCAACATTTTAAAGGAGGGGAGTAAGCAGGGAAGGATGGGGACATAAAATGATAGAGGTCACAGACAGAGGAACAGACAGGCTCTATTTCAGAGGGATTTAAGAGTTGGAGACCTTGGGCAGCAATGATGTCAAAATGATCTTGCCTACTTCACAAGAGAAACATTTCGATTGGAAGACACATCCTAGAGCACAGCTCTAACGCTGCCATGTTCCTGTCCCAAAACTACTGACTTCCCACCATCAGTGGGATACCATACACACTCGCCATGGCACGCGACGCCTTCTATAGTATAAGCCTAATTTAGCTTCCTATCCTTACTCCACTAAACCCCCTCTTGTTCCAGGGACACCATATTAACTCACTGCCTGGATGCTGTGCCCTGCATTTTCCCGCTACTGGGTGCTATCCCCTCAGCCTATAGCTTTCCCCCACCTTCGTCTACTAAAATGATACCCATTTTTCAAGGTCCAGATCATTCTCCATGAGCAAAATGGGCTTCCTCAGCACTCCGTACATATCCTGGAGCCCTGACCACATTCTGTCTAGTGTTAGCAGCAGTTTCTGTGCATGTTTGTCTTTCCCGTTACTTTAAATTCCTTGGGGATAGAGACCACGTCTTATTCATCTTCATATATTTCCAACAGCAGTCATGATGCTCTCCTCAAAAAAGGTGATTTCCCTATATGGAACATATTCCTAACTGTTGAGTTTAAGAGATCAAAAGATAATCATGCCCCTTCATAAACTGCCCCAAATGCCAGCATCAGATCCCAAACCCCAGAGTATACAGGAGTCAGGAAAGTTGATTAAATACCTCGTATAAGTTCCTGGCAGAAGAGGAACCACCAAGTGGTCCAGGCAAAGCTTTTGGAGACAGGACTTCAAAGCTCTATCTTCCAAGTAGAAGTCCCAGAGAGTCGTGTTAATTCTTTGGGATTGGATCACAAAGGGCTAAAAGTTCATCAAGTATGCCTACGGCCGGAGATTATTTGGGGGAAATGCAAGTGACTGCTAATGGGTACAGAGTTGTGTGCTGAATGACAAAAACATTCTTTAATCGTGGTGGTGGTAGCACAACTCTGAATATACTATGAACCACTGAATTATACACTTTAAAAGGGTAAAACTGGATAACATGTGAATAATATCTCAACGAAGTTATTTTTAAAGACGTGCACCAAGTACAAGCACCTTACTCTGTGGGAACCTGGGAAATGGCCAGATTAGAGCCAGAGGTGGTCTGACCTTTGCTATGAGAGTCAGGGCTCAGCCAACAGCCCCCTCTCACCACCACCATGTAAGAGCAGCAGACACTGAGGTGAGGGAGAAGCTGCCTAGCAAGGACCAGTTGCTTTAGCCGTGAAGATGAGCCTGTCAGCTTCTCAAAGTGTAATCCCTGCACCAGCACCATCAGTATTACCTGGAAACTCATGAGCAATGCTAGTTCTTCGGCGCCACCCCAGACGTACCTGATGAGAAACTGGAGGCAGAGCCCAGCAAGCTGTGTTTTAACAGGTCCTCAAACAGACTCTGAGACACGCTGAAGTTTGAGAACCACCGCACTGGCTTAATTCTTAAGCGCACAGGCTTTGGAACTAGACCACTTCCTCGTTTTACTAGCTATGTGACTGAAAGCAAGTTACCTAACCTCTATGCGTAAATTTCCCTCCCATAAAATGGGAGAACCAACCATACCTATATACCATAGGGTTATCCTGAGGATTAGATGAGCTAATTCCCGACAAGCACTTAACAGTATCTAGTATATAATAAGGTCAATAAACATTTGCTTCTTTAAAATTTTTAGAGTCAGATTTTGGGTGGGTCTCATGGACCTTCAGCCTTTCTAGGCCAACCTGGCATAAAGTTGAGTCAGGCTAATAATCAAAACACAAGAGAGACCCATAAAATGGGCAAGCGGTCTTGCAGCTGTGTCAGCAGACCCCACCCACAGTGCACAACAACATTCCCCATCTTCAGCTTCCCTGAGGAAAAGAAAAAAAGAAACTCTACTCTGTAGGACAGAGCAGAGGAGATAAAATGCTCTATATAGAGGATGCAATACATAAATCAGTTCTAACAACAGCCTTTAATCCCCTGATCCCCGAGAGGAAGAAAGGAAACAAACAATGGCCAAGCACTCCAATCCCAGCCATTACCAAGCAGCTTTTAACAGAAACTGCATAAGCCACCTTCTCTTATCCATAAATTGGTAGAGATTAGGGTTTCTGCTACCTTGAGGACTCCCAATCATGACTTTTCAAACTCAGAATGGCAAGAGCTTTGCTCCTTACAAAGGGAGGCTCATACACTCATTGGAGTCAATCCCATTTCCAGCATTCCCATTTCTCTCTGAAAGCGTGACCGACTGAGGCCCGAGGGACAGGGCCCCCTAAGTCCCGATGTCTGGAGAGTCAAAGGACAGCTCTGTGCTATAAGAGTATGGATGTTATGTGAATTAACTGTGTGCTTATCAAAGAGAATTTGAAAATACATAAATGTAGGAAGAAGAAACGCAACTGCCCAGTACCATTTCCCAAAGATAACATACATATTTTAGTGTATGTCCTTTCTTTTCTGATACATAGGTTTCACTTCAGAGTTTTGTTGCTGTGGTTACAAAACTGATATTCTACTTATATACAATTCTAAATGCTACTTGACTTAACATAAGAAGTGCCTTTTCCCAAAATTCCTGCAGCTTTCTAGAACATCACTTTTAACTATACGTAATATTCCATTATACGGCCACATAATTACTATAATTGTGCACCAACTATAGATTTATTGCCTCTCAGCTCCACATCCATGTGCTATGACCAGCTTTCTGATACTGGAGCTGGACCCTGTAAACTGCACTATTCGATGTGGTAAGCCAACTAGCCATAGGTGGTTAAGCGTCTGAAATATGGCTAGTGTGGATTGAAATGGGCGGTTAAGTATAAAACACTTGCCAGATTTTGAAGACTTAGTACAAAATATGTCAAATCTCATTAATAATTTTACGTTGATTACATATTGAAATAATATTTTGGGTATATTGGGTTAAATTAAATGCATTATTAAAATTAATGTAAACTGGTTCTTTTTGCTTTTTAAATGGGGCTACTGGAAATTTTACATTACATATGTGACTCACATTATTTCTACTGGACTGAGCTGCTCTAAACACTTCTCCTTTGCCAGCTGGCACAGCATTAGGTCTTGTCAGCAGAGGGTGCTGGAAGGACACGGCGGGAGGAAGGGTTTCTCTTCCTGGTTCTAGTGCCTTTGTTCTTGCTTCTATGGCACAGCAGGCAACTTCCTGGCCACTGGTATGTCGGAGACACAGTGGCATAACCGCGCCCCTGAGTCTTGCTGGTGCCCCTTGACTTCTCCACCACCCATGGGGCCCCAGACACTCACTCTCCAACATCTAAATCTCAACTTTGGGGGACTCTCTTTCCTAGTTTATCCTTCCTTGGATATTCTCCTTCAGCTCTAGAGATAGAGGTTGCTCTTGCAGTCTTTAAAATTCTCTTTCCCCTTCTCAGTAGTTAGTTTTCAATTACTAGTTAACAATTCTTTATATTAAGTTTTCCCTGTTCAAATTACTGGTGTGGTTTCTGTCTCCTGACTGGACCCTTACAGATATAGTTTGTAACAAGGAAAAAATAAGTTGCTGAAGGACTGTCAGTGAGGCTTTGAGCCGTTGCCATATATCCTCCATTTCCTGCTGTTCTCTCCTTCTCAAGTACTATCTTCCTTCTTCCGTGTTGTCAACTCCCTAAAAGGAGAAATGTGTGTTTTTCCATTGCACCTCTACCACACTGTGAACATTCAGGAAGCACTTTAAGAACCTGAATTAATAAAGAAGTCAGTCAAGAGCTACGTCGTCTATTCATTCAACAAATACTTACTTAGCTTCTATTATGTAAAGGTAATATACTGAATGTTGGGTGGAGGGTAGCTGAGGGGATGGAAAGGAAGGTCACACACGGCAAAGAGAAATGAACAGGTGAAACAGAAACTCTGGCTTGAAGAACCTAACAGCATAGTATATAAACATAAAGGATGACACAACTCACTATAATGTAAGAGAAAACGATATAAAATAAAAATAATTAAAAATAAACGCCATAGCTATACCATTCTGGGTACCCTAACTGGCCATAGGGAAATATATAAAGAACACAAAAAACTTTTTATAATGGTCTCTCCTCACTCCAGGGTCCCCTCTCCCCCTTCTAGGCATCTATCCAGGGTCTTATTAACCAAAGGTTCTGCTTTCAGTCGGCACTGGTTCCTGTTCTCAGACTTGTCTCCGCTTCCTTCCCAAGCCACAAGCAAACTACACAGCACAGGAACATTACTTCAGACAATCCTGAGCCATCAGCAGCTCCATTTCACTGGTCCGGATCATGGCTCCAGACTATAACTTCACTCCAACTCTTATCTTTCATAAAAGACTAAGATATTACCTGCTCCCTGTGAAATTTTCGTTCTAGAATTTCTAAGTGATTCTTTTTAATAGATTGTCATTCTCTGCCAAAATTCTCCAGCTTATCATCTTGTTCCTTGAACTCATCCCATTTGTTTTAAAAGTCCACGTATAATAGTTGCAATGTGTGAAGCTCCTGTGCAGTTCTGTTTCTTTTGCTTTTTTTTTTTCCCTCTTGTTTTACAGTCATTTGGTTTTACTCTTTTAAACACCTAGGAATATTTTATTGGCTGTCATACACTGCATATGAAAAAGCATTGAGTTAATTTGAGGATCTGAATGTTATTTTCCTCCAGAGAGGCTTTACATTTGTTTCTGGCAGGCAAAAAAAGGTGGACAGAGAAAAAGCACCTTAATCCAACTGAGCTGACAAAAGCTAAGTGTCAGCCTAGCAAGTGCTGGTATTTCCAGTCTGCCCTCACTCCCTAGATACAACCTTGCAGGGCTGCAAACTGAAAGCCTAAGGTATTTAGTTTTAGCAGGACCCCTTTTCCTAGGCAGGCAATTTCTGTCTCCCCAGATCTGAGAGACTGCTGAAAGCTCTGCGCACCTATTTAGCCTCTTTGCTGCCACTTACAAACTGGCAAATACGTGGAGGAGAAGGTGGCACCTAATATCAGGCTCACTTCTCTGCACGTAACTCCTCGCTAGGATCCTGGCCTCTCTCAGTCTCACTCCTGCAGCATTCTCCAGACAGATCTTATATTATTTGCCTTCACATACACAGTATGCATATACATGCTTTGCTAGCATCCATAGTGGAAGAATTAGTATGGTATAAGCTACTATGACAAAACCTGAAGAAACCCAGGAAAGAAACTGCTAATTGTACCTTAGAGCTTCTCAATCTAACCTTTTTTTTTTTGCTGTCCAACTTTTCAGCCCTTTATAGTTCTGTGCTGCCTCGTTGCTGTTTTCAAACTCACAGACTCTTCAGCTATATCTAATCTACTGTTGACACCATTTCTTCATTTTTCCCCCAAGCCCTGTATTTTTCATTTCAGAGATTTCCACTTAGATCTTTTTCATACTGATGAATTCTTGTTTAATACCCCCTATTTTCATTTTAGAAACACTACTACTCCGGTCTCTCTCTGAGATCCTAAATACATACCTCATTAAAAACCTTTTCAGACTGTTCATTGCTCCTCTTTCTTGGGTTTGGAATCTCTTGTTTGCAGGGTCTGCTGCCTGCCTCTCAAGACTTGGTTTTCCTTGAGTTCTCAGGAAGTTTCAAAGTTATCTTGCATCAGAGTTTTTGCCTCCTATTTGCCACTCACTGGCAGTTGATACCATGGGTAAACCTTGCCCTAAATGACAGGCAACTCTGAATAAGGTTTGAAGGTAGGCTTTTAGGATTTCTCCGTTTAGGGACAACAAAATGCTGGATACCATCTGTATGCTGCACGGTTCTGGGTCCTATTCTCATACTTACTTACCTCTGTTTCCTTCCTGGGCCAAAGGAAAGCTACCCATCACTAAGGACCACTGTGAATGATCAGGCTCTAGTCCACTGGCAAGGAGCATGACCTTAACCCCAGTTTCATACAGGAGTCTGATTCTGGTCTCCTGCCATGTGCAAGGTAGCTAAAACCCTTTTCTAGGGCAGGTTTTGAAGTCTGGGCCACTGACCCCCACTTTTCTCCATTCCTGATCCAAAAAAGTTTCCTCCTGATTATGAATTCATTTATGATTTTTTTAAAAATTACTTCTGTGTGTTTGGAAGAGAGAATTCTGAATATGAACAAAAAGTTCACCAAGAGGGAGTGTAAGTTGGTGCAGCCACTGTGGAAAACAGTATGGAGGCCCTTAGAAAACTAAAAATAGAATTACCATATGATCCAACAATCCCACTGCTGGGCATATATTCAGACAAAACTATAATTCAAAAAGATACACACACCCCTATGTTCATAGCAGCACTGTTCACTAGCCAAGGCATGGAAACAACCTAAATGTCCATCGACAGATGAATGTATAAAGTAGATGCGGTATTTATATACAATGGAATACCATTCAGCCATAAAAAAGAACAAAATAACACAATTTGCAGCAACATGGGTACAACTAGAGATTATCATACTAACTGAAGTAAGTCAGAAAGAGAAAGACAAACACCATATGACATCACTTATATGTAGAATCTAATATATGACACAAACAAACCTATCTATGAAGCAGAAACAGAATCAGGGACATAGAGAATAGACTGGTGGTTGCCAAGGGGGAGGTGGGGTGGGAGAGGGTAGGAGTGGGAGTCTGGGATCAGCAGATACAAACTGGTATATACAGAATGGATAAACAACAAGGTCCTACTGTATAGCACAGGGAACTATATTCAATATCCTATGATAAACCATAATGGAAAAGAACATGAAAAAGAATACATATATATGTGTGTGTGTGTGTGTGTGTGTGTGTGTTTAATGGAGTCACTTTGCTATATAGCAGTAATTAACACAACACTGTAATTCAACTATACTTCAATAAAAAAATTTTTTTAAGTTCACCAAGAAATGTTAATATGGCCCTCTTAAATACTAAAAAACTCTCATGCATAAAATGCAGAAAAAAGTAAGTTATGATTATATTTTATATATAGAAATGGATACATTAAATAACAAATGCAAAGGGGAAAAAAACCTGGAAGAATACACTCCCTGAATGTTAACAGTGTTAACTCTGAATGCCGGAATTATGGATGGTATTTAAGCTAAAAAAAATTTTTAAACACATTTTCTATAATCATGTATTCATTATTGTCCAGGATGCTTTTTCTTTTTTTAAGCTCGCAACCCAAAGGGAAATGAATGGTGCAATTTCAAGCAGTAGGAAGGCCCATTTATTCTGCCCTGCTCGCCCCTCCCCTCCTCCACCCCACCCCAGACAAACTGGCCCTCTGGGGAGAAAAGAGCTCCTGGCATACTGGAGAAAGAAGAGTTAAGAGCGGAGTCCAAGGCCTGTCATCAAAGGGCTACTAAAGAGGGGAGAATTTAAGAGCTCCCTGAGGGTAACACTAGCTTAGAAAGACACAAAAGTGCTAATGGGCATATTTATCACTTGTTCTCTAACGAGCGGCAGATCTTAGGAAGAAATATAGCCCAAAGGAAGGAAAGTGAGCTGAATCAGCCTACAGGTGAAAGTAAATATATAGAAAAACAGCAATTTAAAGTTAGCAATGGCTTCAACAGAACTTCCACACAAAAGCCTTCTCAATGCCCTCAAACTTTCACACCTCTTACTATTTCTTCATGGCACTTATCGCAATTTGCAAATTCACACTATTGCTATAATATTTAGTGTGGTATTTAGATCCCCACTCACAATTCAAGCCCATGAGTGCAAGGACTGTGTCTCTTTCGTTCACTGCAGAGTCCCCAGGGTCTGGCGCTATAGCAGGTGCCCGATAACTTCTCTTAAATGAATGTTGAATACAAGCAAAAGTATTTTAGCTTGAGTTCCCCATTTCCTCTATAATATTCCTTGTTTCTGAACAGAAAATAAATTTAGTTTACTTAAATAATTTCATTTTTATGAAAAAAAAAACCTGAGATGTCAGTATTCTGTGGCTAAATTAGAGGTGACTATTGGATCTATTGTGTCCTGGCGAGTACCATTAGTAATTCAAGGATCGTGCCAGCAGCGAAGGCAGAGAACAGGAGGAATTCACAAGCTTCCTTGAAATGTGGTTCTGAAACGTTCACGCCTTTTAAGTAAATAGAACAGCAGAAGTTAGCAAACTGACAGCCTTAACCTAGATTAGTTAGATCTGCGGCACAGTAAAAATTGTAAGGAAATGGAATGTGGGACAACTTTGATTATTTTTTAACATCTTTATTGGAGTATAATTGCTTTACAATGGTGTGTTAGTTTCTGCTTTATAACAAAGCGAATCAGCTATACATATACACATATCCCCACATCTCCTCCCTCTTGCATCTCCCTCCCACCCTCCTTATCCCACCCCTCTAGGTGGTCACAAAGCACCGAGCTGATCTCCCTGTGACAACTTTGATTATTAATGAAGCATCTGTAGGTACTTTAGTCCTCTTTGGAAAAGGGAGGGCATAAGTTAACCAATCCATAATGTATAAAAAGAATTCCCACAAACACTGACACACCTTATCTTTATACAACCTATCTTAAGAGGGAGAAACTGCAGGTACTACTGTACCCAGTTTACAGGCTGGGAAGGTAAGTGGTGCTCTAAGAGGTACAGCTGGGCCACAGCACCTGCTGTTGTGGCTGGAGCCCTGGTCAACAGGGAGCACGTAAGAGTGAGGAAGAAAGAGAGACTCAGAAGGCACACTTTCCCATGAGTAGCCACGGTTTGTGCTATGACAATGGTCCAGGCCTTCAGGGAAGGGCAGAGCTACCATAAACTAATGAATAACAAATCAGGGGAGTGACCTCCTAATCTACCCAGGAGGGCCCTGGTCAGGGAAATTTGTGCTGATATTTATCACCGGGGGCTCACGAAAAGCCAGAATTAAATTGTTTGACTGCAGTGAGAAGTATCTGAAATACTGGTGGTGGAAGAGTAGTAGGCATCATTTTCCAGGCTTCTTGAGCTCAGGTCTATCATTGGAAAGACAATAATTTCCAAGAGGAAAACTACTCAGAGCCTTATGGTTACTGAGATTCTTCTTTTTCCAAAGCTCACTTCTTCCCTGTTAATTATACTGCCCAGGGCCCTGCATTTACCACCTGTTGTGCTCATTATGCATGAGCCCTACACCCCTCCCAACCCCCTGCCGTCCACCCCTGGGCTCCCTCTGATAAGGCAGTGTCACTCTGGACTTGTGCTCCATCCTGGAAACGCCATCAATGTTAGACAAAACCATGGGGAGATTCTAGCCAAGTCCCCTGGCAACAAAAACAAAAAAGACGGTTCTTGTCCTAACCTCCCTCTCTCTTTCTCACCTTGTGCCGAAGTATTTCTAGATAAAATCAAGTTCAAGGAATGGGTCCACAGCATCTCCTCTGTCTTCTTGTTCAGTACAATTCTTCAATTTTAATTTTATTTTTTATTGATTAAAGCAAAGCTCTTTATCAAAAGCGTTGTTACATGCAGCCAACACGACACACATTTTTTTACTTGACATTTTTCTTGGCTCCCAGGTTCCATTCTCAGGCCCCATTTCTATAAAGTTTAACCACCTTAAAAACCAAATAATGGGGCTTCCCTGATGGCGCAGTGGTTAAGAGTCCGCCTGCCGATGCAGGGGACGCGGGTTCATGCCCCGGTCCGGGAAGATTCCACATGCCACGGAGCAGCTGGGCCCATGAGCCATGGCCGCTGAGCCTGCGCCTCCGGAGCCTGTGCTCCGCAACAGGAGAGGCCACGGCAGTGAGAGGCCCGCGTACCGCAAAAAAAAACAAAAAAAACAAAAAAAAACAAATAATGTCCTAAGTTTCCACTGCATATTTCCTCTAGCAACAAAGTTTATTTATTTATTTATTTTTAACCAAAAGTCAAGTCTCCACCTGGAGAAGAGAAGAATCTATGAATGCCAGAAGCAGGAAGAAACTGCCAGAATATGTCAATCCTGAAAAACACAGTGCCTTGACTCTAGAGGCAGGCAATAAATATGTGTTAAATGAATGAACAGCATCAAGAACCATTCCTAACCTTGTTTGCTGAGTGGATCCCTGACCTGCACACATCTCAAGTGCTCCCACCTGTCAACTGTGGACTGAGAAAGATCTTCCTTTTCTCTCTGTCTCCAAGAAACACTCTAATATCTTGAATGGAAAGTGTTAGGACTGCAAAGTTTGTTAATTACAAGTTAATGACTCTACACATCTTTAAACCTGAGAATGCAAAGTGCCAGGGAGTACAAATTAAAATCATTATTTACATAAACTTCCTAAAAGTGAAATGGAGATTGCCTTTAGCAGAGTGACTCTCTAGTAGAAAAGATACCATTCAGGGTACCCAGGCACAAGTGCTCTTTTGATTCAGAAATAAACTTTATATATATATTATCTTATCATTGTATAGTATTGAAATGTTTATCTTGACTCTGTGGTCTTAGGTTTCCTTTAGGCTTTTTTCCCCTGCAAATAGGCTATAGGACCAACTGTCAGCACTCTGTTGACCCCCTTTACCCATTTCGCCCTCCCTCTACCCCCCTTCCCTTATGGTAACCACTACCCTGGCTCTCTGCACCTATGTGTTTTTGTTTAGTTTGTTCATTTATTGTTTTTTTTTCAATTTCACATGAGTGAAACCATATGGAATTGTCTTTCTCCATCTGACTTTCTAGTTTCCTATACTCTACTAAATTATGACTATTAAAACAGGTAATCATGTACCAAAATGTTCATTGCAGCTCTCTTCACAATAGCCTGGAGATGGAAACAACCTAAGCGTCCATCATCGGATGAATGGATAAAGAAGATGTGGCACATATATACAATGGAATATTACTCAGCCATAAAAAGAAACGAAACTGAGCTATTTGTAATGAGGTGGATAGACCTAGAGTCTGTCATACAGAGTGAAGTAAGTCAGAAAGAGAAAGACAAATACCGTACGCTAACACATATATATGGAATTTAAGAAAAAAAAATGTCATGAAGAACCTAGGGGTAAGACAGGAATAAAGACACAGACCTACTTGAGAATGGACTTGAGGATATGGGGAGGGGGAAGGGTAAGCTGTGACAAAGCGAGAAAGAGGCATGGACGTATACACACTACCAAACGTGAAACAGATAGCTAGTGGGAAGCAGCCGCATAGCACAAGGAGATCAGCTCAGTGCTTTGTGACCGCCTGGAAGGGTGATAGGGAGGGTGGGAGGGAGGGAGACGCAAGAGGGAAGAGATATGGGAACGTATGTATATGTATAACTGATTCACTTTGTTATAAAGCAGAAACTAACACACCATTGTAAAGCAATTATACTCCAATAAAGATGTAAATATATATATATATATATATAAATAAAAAATAAAACAGGTCAACTTGGATGATTCATAAAGAAACTACTTTATGTAAAACAATTATAAGCTCAACTGGGCTCTTTTCTCAGAAATACCCTAATCACAGTTTAATTAAACCTTGTTCTTAACCTCAGATTTTCATTATAATTTTTTCTACGTATTGACTTTAGAAACCCAACCCTTTTGAGACCTTCCTCTAAACATTAAGCTCAGCTTGACCACAGAAACTTTCTACCTGCCATTTCTTGATTTTTGCAGCCCCTAAGTCCTTCACCCCACCCCCATCCAAGTTTTGGCATGTAAGAATCTATTCTGTGGCTGCTTTCAAATAATCACAGGACGGTTCTAAGTTTTTTTCCTGTCCTCAACTGAGTTTCTCTGCTTTCTCAATATAAGACCAAAAAAAAAAAAAACGGGGGCAGGGGGAGTATGGGGTTAAGGAGGTGTGCCTACGACTGTACCTCTAAGTTGAAAGCAGAAATTTCCATAACTAGATGCTAAAGGAGATATTTTTTCACTTAACCTCTTACATGTATAATAATCACAACTGTCTTGGATATAATTTCAGAGCCATTTTCTTAAAGATTCCACATACTTTTTACTCAACATCCTGAACAAACTGTTTAAAAGTCTTTGAACAGAGCATTAAGGTGATATTGCAACCAATAATGAAATGTCAACTGATGAGAGCTTATTCTTGGCTCTCAGATGACAAAATGGTGAAAGGACAGCATGATCTGTGTGCACATTCTCCTAACACCACCACACTCACTTTCTTCCATTCTCTCGACCTAATCAGTCATATGTGGTCTGAACCTTGCCCCACCAGGGATGCAAATATCCATTCTTTTTTTTTTTTTTTTTTTGCAGTACGCGGGCCTGTCACTGTTGTGGCCTCTCCCGTTGCGGAGCACAGGCTCCGGACGCGCAGGCTCAGCGGCCATGGCTCACGGGCCCAGCCGCTCCACGGCCTGTGGGATCCTCCCAGACTGGGGCACGAACCCGTGTCCCCTGCATGGGCAGGCAAACTCTCAACCACTGAGCCACCAGGGAAGCCCCAAATATCCATTCTTAAAACCAGATGTCACATTTCTTCTTTCATTTTTCTTTCAGCAGTTGCATGCCTTTTCAGAATGATTCAATAAGTGCTCATCACGATCAACTGTAAACAGTTCCCAAAGACGTAAAAGATGGTACAACTTCATAACCAACCAGCAGATGCAATGGGCCACCTGTGCTCAAGCATTTGCCTGTTTGGCTTATGGATCAGTGTGAGTAACAAAAAAATCATAGTTGAGGCTGATTTAGCATCAGATGATTTGCACTAAAAGTTATGAAACAAAAAAAATTTGATGAAAGACACACCAACATGCAGCTTTGATACATAAATGTAAGATGGTGTCAATACCACTTAAACAATCCTTATACTAGAAGGTTCTGACAATGCAGGGGGCACCCAAGTCCATAATGAGCTCTTTTGAGCTCTTTAACAAACCAGTCAAGTACAAGGGTCTCGCAAATGTCTGATCATGTTCAAGGAAGAAATGTATGATACTGGCCACTATTAGATATTCTTCTTTGTGTGCCGCCATAATAATACTGCTCAGTAATACTGTTTCAGATGAACATTAATGGCAGGTATTCAAGCAATTTGATAGTAACTTAAAAAAATTGGCACAGCCTCCAATTCAGCTCTACCAAATCTAGCAATAAAGCCTGCAGAGACACACAGAGTGCAAAGAGAGAGCTATGAGTATATTCACTGCCACAGTCTTTATAACAGCAAGGAATTTTTTAAAACAAATATTCAATGGGAGAATGATTATATAAATTATAATTTAATCTATACAACAACACTATGACATCATTAAAAAAGAAGAAGAGTATTGGTATATACTGACATGAAAGGATGTCATTTACCATTGAGTTTTTGAAAAAAGGAAGACATAAGCTATTATATATAGAATGGATAAACAACAAGGTCCTACTGTATAGCACAGAGAACTATATTCAATGTCCTATGATAAACCATAATGGAAAAGAATATTTTAAAATGAATGTATATATGTATAACTGAATCACTTTGCTACACAGCAGAAATTAACACAACATTGTGAATCAACTACATTTAATAAAAAATAAAATTAAATAATAAAACTGAAAAAGGAAATTGTAGGAGTACATATAGTATGATCCTATCCTATTTTTGTTTTCAAAATTAGTAGCTGACATTTACAAAGTGCTTATGTTTCAGATACTATGTTAAATATTGACAGGGTTTTTTTTTTTTTTTTTGGACAGGGGTTTTTAATTGAATATTCACTAACAGTCCTATGAGCTATTTAATATTCTCCACTTGAAAACTGGGGGAAATGGGCCTGAGAGAGGTTTAGTGATTTGTCCTAGGTCAAAAGCCAGTGAGAGCTGTGGCATCAGGCTTTGAACCCAGAGACCATGCTCTTAATGTGTGTGTGTGTGTGTGTGTGTAATGTGCTTAAAAAACAAAAAGGAATTGAAAGATTATCCAAAGGGTTAATGGTGGTAAACTCTCTAGAGAGGGAGTATGAGAGTATGACTTGATTTTCTTCTAAACAATTTGGATTTTTTTTTTTCCCCAGCAAGAGATTCTAGTTGTAATCAAGAAAGGAGAAAGACAAAACAAAGAAAGAAAATCAGCAGGCCTTCAATGGGAATTCCTAAATAGGGTAACACCATGCAGTAAGCCTAACCACCACCTCGAAATGTGTTAAAAGTAGTGTTTAAAGGGTTTGGTCTTTTGGGGGGAACTTTTTTTTTTTAAACAGAGCCCTGATCATGAATCAATTTGTTGAGCCCAGATCAACAAATTCTGGATGACTCATTATCTCATAAACATATAAAAATGGTGACTTGGAGGAAGGTGGTCAAAGGTACAAACTTCCAGTTATAAGATATACAAGTACTAGGGCTGTGATGTACAGCATGATGACTATAGCTAACGCTGCTGTATGATATGTAGGAAAGCTGTTCATAGAGTAAATTCTAAGAGTTCTCAGAAAAAGGAGAAAATTTTTTCCTTTATTCTTTTCTTCTTTCTTTTCTTTTTATTGTAGCTATGAGAAGATGAAGGTTAGCCAAACCTTCTCTGGTAATCATTTCACAATATATGTAAATCGAACCAGCATGCTATATGTCAAACTTACAGGGATAATGAAACTCATCATTAGACTCATTATTATAAGACTCATAATAAGTGATGTGTGTCACTTATTTCTCAGTAAAACTGGAAAAAACTGAGCTATATCTTCCAATCCACGCAAACTAACACGTGTAGGACTGTAATATACATGCTGCTCTATAAACTGATTCTTCACTCAACAGATTACATACTTTGGTTCATGTCTGTACATATAGTTCTATCTGATCATTTTAGAAGCTCCTCCACAGCATTTAATTTAAATGTAGTTTTAAAGCCACCATTTCTTCAATCTACAACTGATATTCAATTAGGTTGTTTCCAATTACAATTTATACCACATTTCAGCAAACATTTTCTTTCACATATATTTTGGGTACTTGTGTGAGTTTCTACGGGCTAAATTCCTGGGCGCAGAGCTACTCTGCCAATGGGGGAGGTACATTTAAAAATCCGAGAGCCATTACCAACTGGCTTCACAGAAGGTGGGTCCGCTTTGCAATCACAGCAAACTCCCTGTAACTTGGATGTATTTGCTGTTGTGTAGAGGTAACATTCAGAGGACTTTTATTTTTCAGAGATGGCTGACTAGATTTATCAAGTGTTCTGAGGTTTTTCCCCCTCAAAATATCTGAAAGCAGAGGAACAAGATCTAATAATATTATCTATATTTAAATAAACAGTGAATCATATCAACTTCTTTTTCCATATGATCCAATGGTTCTGAGAGCATATGCAAAAAAATTAAATATCCATATATAAAATGACAGGAGGCCACAGGGAAACAACAGCTTTGCTTGATGAGATTGCCAAAGTCTGAGATTTAGAGCCAAAATGGCAATCAACATCCAGGACAACACAGGAGGACCTGGTAAGCTTCTGTCCATCCAACAAAACCCAGGAATCAAATCAACACTGGCCCTAGAAATGCTAGATACCACAAGTGCCTTCAAAGTCCAGGTCACAATTTATCCATTTTATAAATGAGAAAATTAATTTTTAGCAACTGCACTCCCATCAGTTTGGCCAGACCACTTAGAGGTGTGGGTTCAACGCCCACTTTGGGCAGCTGTATTCTTGGTACTTTGTCCATCTAACCCCCATTAAGATGTTGGCTTTCTGTGGCAGCAACTTTGATCTGTGCATAGCACACAGCAGATCCTCAAATTCTAGCTGAACAGAAGTGAGGGAGGTAGTTATGAAGAAGGCAGAAACTTCCCAGTGCCTGCAGTATCTCACCCCTCATGTCCATATGTAAAAACCGAAGTTATTTCACTTCATGTGTCAATGTTTACTCTTTCTCAGGGGCACAAGCAGATAAAAGCTGCCTTCTGAAAGGTAAAGTTACAGGCAACGTTTTTCCAAGCCATCAATCTTTCCCTCAAGCAACAGCATGATTAGAGTAAGTCAAGTGAATCACAGAATAAAGCTTAAAACTTAAGGCCCAGTTATTCTTACAAGAAGAAATTTCCTAGAGGGCTGAACGTTTTCAGGGCCACGCTCCCTAGAACTCAATCCTTCCCACCAGGGGCAACAAACCACTCTGAAGGTTAACATCTAACACTATCTCTGGTGTTATTCGAAAGAACAGTTATCGTGCCCCATCTGTTTCCTTGATGATGCCAGCAATAGTGACTCTTTAAAAAGGGAAAGATTTTTTGGTAGGAGGAGAGAGGAAGGAGACACAGAGACTGAAGGATAAATGAAGAGCCACGGCTCTGATCCCTAGCACCTGGGTAGAAGAACAGGTAATGGATGACAGATGTTTAAAAAAAGAGAGAGAGAGAGAGAGACAGAAGGACCAGATTCCTGGGGCCCGTGGGATGAAAGGAAAATGAAAACAGGTGCCTATCTAACACTTAAATAATTCTGGGGTTTAAGTCTGACTGCCCCCAACCCCAGAGACAACTGCTACTAACAGCTAATATTACTAAGCATCTACCATGCGCCAGGCACTGCTGGAATACTGGCCATACTTTATGTCATCTATCACAACAACATAGTGAAGTGGGTGTTCTCATCCCCATTTTACTATTACAGAGGTAGGACCTGGAAGACTGAGGAGCTTGCTCAGTGAGAGACAGCTGGTAAATGCTGGAGTCACGCTTCATAACCCGGTGTAACTGAATGCTCCCCACCTAGCTGTTAAGCACGACACAACACCTCACTTGCACACTATGCTGCTGTCATAAAAGAGGTCTTCCCTCCGGGCTCGTTGGGTATGTCGTAAGACTCCAAAAACTGTACATGAAAAACTGTTTTAGGCCAAGTCATCAGCAAATGCTCTGGTAGGGCAGAGAAGAGAAATTTGAAAATGACTGCAAAAGCACAGTGGCAGCCCCTGTACTCAGAACTGCATCTGTGTTCCAGCAGATGAAGCATGTGGCAGCAACCCCATGATGGTAATGGACGGGGCTAGAGGGGGCAGGCTAGCCTGGACACTCCTGACAACCTGCCCCACTCCTCCAGAGGCTAGATTCCAGGAACAGCAGGAGGCTGGAGTCAGGAGGCCATTCGGTGAGGGAAACTGGTCTTAAATAGGTACTCCTGCTAACTAGCAAACCACATGTGTGATCACCTCCCCCAGAGACCATCGAGCACCTAATCAATCCTGAAGATGTTCTCACAAGACCTGCCAGAAAATGACACCTACAGGACCCGGCCCAGGGTGGCGGTAGGAGTATGAACAACAGTGGGATAACAGTCACACCTGTCATCATTATTATGAAGTTCTTAGTGTGATCGCTTAACGCACAACCAAAGAGGCTTGATTTCAAGTGGGTAAGAAAGCTCAAAACACTGTCGCGGCAGTGCATTCATTATTAGCCTGACATTTTTGATGTTGATGGTGTGGCTCCACTGTCATAGATAGGCAAACAGGCTCAGTAAAGGACAAGTGACTTCCCATCAACCCCAAGCGAGAACTCAGGTCATCAGGCTCCCAGCCAAAGATTCTTGCTCCTCCTACAGCAGTGATTTTCAAATGTTTAAAGTCTCCGAACGGTTTCAAACAGAATCTTCCCTGGAAGCTCAAACTAAGTCAAAAGTAGAACTGATCTATCTGATGGACACAGTGGTAGGGCTCAGGTTCAAATCCCAACTTGGCCACTTCCAGCTGTGACATCTTGAGGATGTTAGTCTCTCCAAGACTCACTTTCTTCATATCTAACAAGAGGGATAATATTGCCTCCCTCACAGTTATTTATGAGAAATAAAATGAGACTATGTAAAGTTCCCAGATGCTTGATCCATGGAGGCCATTATTATTATTGCTACCACTGTATCTATGGGTAGGAAGGAAGCTGCTGTAACTCAGCAGCTGGTGCAATGTCATTTCCAATCATGATCATAAACGAGGCAGCAGAGAAGCCAAAGGTTAATTTTAAAAACTGATGTCAATCAAATTAGAGAAATATACATAATAGGGGAAAAAAAGAGAAAAGTGTACATGCATGTTTAATTACATTCATAGAGTTAGCAGGGAGGCTGTGCCCTTCGCTCTGGCACCAGTGAGTCAGCCACATACACTCACTCTGCATCTTTGGCACCAACAATAATTAGGACATCCATATTCATTCAAACACACTGCTGGCCGACCCGGATGCCAACAACAGATGTGTCAGGGCCAAAATGGGAAGTGGCAGGATACAATGAAAAGAGTACCAATGTGGAGTTGGACAAAAAAGTTTGATCTTGGGCTTCCCTGGTGGTGCAATGGTTGAGGGTCCGCCTGCCGATGCAGGGGATATAGGTTCGTGCCCCGGTCCGGGAAGATCCCACATGCCGCGGAACAGCTGGGCCCGTGAGCCATGGCCGCTGAGCCTGCGCGTCTGGAGCCTGTGTTCCGCAACGGGAGAGGCCACAACAGTGAGAGGCCTGCGTACGGCAAAAAAATAAATAAATAAAGTTTGATCTTGCTAGATTTGTCCTCTGAGGCTCAGCTTCGTCATCTAAGGAGATGACACACAGAAGTACCAGCTGTACCCATCATCACACAACAGGCACCATATAAACATGAATGCCCTTCCTCCCTTCTAAGTCACTCACTTGGGGCCCCTTCTCTAACCAGCAGGAAAAGATCTGATGATAGAGTGTCTCTATAAATGATAACAGTACCCACAATAATAATACTTATAAATGTGCCAAGCCCTCCTTTAAAAATGCTACATAATGTTAACTCATTTAATCCTATCATAACCACAAGATCATAAAGTACTGTTACCCTGCTTTAACATTTATAGCAGAGGAAACCAAGGCACAGAGAAGCTAAGAAACTAGCCCAAGGTCACACAGCTAGTAACAGTACTGTCAAGATTTGAACCCAGGCTACCTGGTTCCAGAGTCAGTTTTTATATTACAATACTATTAGTATAATGCTTACACCTCTTATTGAATGTAAGTATTTTCTTTTACATTCCGTAGTACAGTTGACCCTTGAATAACAAAGGAGTTAGGGGCTTTGGCCCTCTGCACAGTTGAAAATCCACATATAACTTACAGTTCCTCTGTCTCCACCGTTCTGCATCTACAGATTCAACCAACCGCAGGTTATGTAGTACTGTAGTATTTACTACAGAAAAACATCCACATGTAAGTGGACCAATGCAGTTCAAAGCCGTGCTGTTCAAGGGTCAATTATACTCCTAGAATTACAAAAGGCTTGTCATGCTATCTGCAAATACACTTGTGAGGTTGATAGGACAAATTTTAATATTCCCATTTGGCATATGAATAAATCAAAGTACAAAGGTTAAGTGACCTGCCTAAAGTATAGAGTGGGAATTAGGGGCAGGGCTGAGATTAAAATGCAGGTCACCAAGAGTCAAACTCTAGAAGTAAATGGTCCAGTGATTGTCTAGGCACTGAAAATAAATTTCACAGGTGTCATCAACATGCCCCCATCAGCGGTACTTCCCCACGCTGTTGTGGCCAGGGCAGAGGTAAGGACACACTGGTCCCGAAACAATCTCCAGCCCCACCCTAGACATTCTCCTCTCATAGCAATTGTGTAAAGAAGCATTTTCCTTATTGCTGGTGGGCCCACCACACATCAGCCCAATGAGGTCACCAGCAGAGATAAGAGTGGAAATGGGACACAGGTGGCTCAGGGTGGTGAGCAACTAATGAGAAAGAACCTGGAGAAAGCAGTGCGGGGATGAGCATCACGAAGAGAAGGGAAAGGAATGTAAACAAATGTCAATGGGCTCTGAACAGTGATGACAGGAAGGAGGGAGAAGAAGAAGAAAGTGTAGCTGGAGCTCTCTGGCAGGAAACGGAAGTGCATGTGAGGCTCTCTTCACCATCCTCCACTTACAGGCCCACAGAGGGGGCAAACACACAGAGAAGCTGGACTCCAACCAGAGGGTGGCAAAAGAAGAGCAAGTATAATCAAGTAAAGGATACAGGCTGAGAAAGGGAGCTAATGAAAACCCTCCAAAATGCTAACAAAACAAGGATGCTAAGATCATGAGTTATCATTTTTCCTTTCCTCTTTTTTCCAGTGTTTCTGTAAGAAGGTTATAGTACTTTATAAATATTGAAAGGTGCCAGCTTGAGCCTAAGGTGCCTTCACCTGAGGATTTAGGCCTATCTGGGCATGGTGAAGGACCTCAGGGGCCACTCTGCTGGAAGACCATCTGGAATATGGACGAAAGGGCCTGCTGGAAGTGAATGTATCTTTAGGGGACAGAGTGGGGTCCTTAGACTTGAGCCAGTTCACAGGGCTTGGGCAGGGAGCACAGCAGTTCTGAGCATAGCACAGTGCTGGTCACTCTGTTTTCTGGCCTGGCATTCATACACTCATGTTTGCATCTCAGGAAAAGACCAAATTTCAGGACATCAGAGCACAGCAGACAACACAGCCCCGGGGCTCACGAAAGGAGTCTAGCCCAAAGCCGCACGTAAACGTCTCACCACTTTAGTGGAGGGCACAGCACAGTGTTGCCATCCGGAGGTGCCAGGGCATCACTAGTGTGGCACAACAAGACAGCACTCAGTAGCCCAGCGGCATGACCGCAGTAGGGTGCCAACTGGCCCAACTCTGGTAAGCATCAGGGAGACCCAGCCCGAGGGCCCCAGCAGGGCACTTTCTGGGAATTTCTGGGCCCCAGAGCTAGGCTGAGTGCTAGGAATGGTCATCACCACACACAGAACTCAAGAGGAAGTGGCCTTCAGGACCCATAAGGCACCTCCCAGGGGTGCTCAGAAATACTTGGAGAAGCTTCAAGGGAAAACAGCATAAAAGCTCTACTGTGGTGGGGAGGGACAGAGCCAGAGGGATATTGTTTTACATTATTAAAGTTTTCTGTTTTCAGTGCTCTATTCACTGACTTGGCCTAGAGGGGGGGAAAGTAACATCTTTCAAAAACTTAATTCAGAAATAACGATGGTGAGTTAGTAACTCAAAGCAGTTATAAGAGGCCAAAGAAATAGAGAAATATGACTAAGAAACACATTTAAGCATATAGATAAAACTCCCACATGTTGTCAGCCATTCTTTATGGAAGGATAGAGTAGATAATTCCATACAGAAAATTAAGTAAAACAGCTCTATAGCTCTACAAAGTGCTTCAAGAACACAATAAAAAAGTAGCAAATATATAAGATGAAAGGCAAAGGAATACACAGTTGACGAATGAAGAAAGTGATATTTCAAAAAATTAAAAAGATGTGCAGGTTGGTAGAAAGGAGGTTAATCAGCCATTTGAACGGTGGAAGGATAAGAACACTGAGATTTATTTTTTAACAGGAGACAAATTATGACAGTAAAAATCAAACCTAGAAGCTAATTAACTCTTCTATCTTCTACTTCACATGGCATTTTATCCCTGCCTTGAGTACAGCATTTATGAGACTGTGCATTAACATTTCCTTCTTTCTCTCTCCAACTAGACTGTGAGCTGGTTGAGAGCCATGTCTTATAGTCACCTCCTTGTTTCTAGTGTCTAGCACAGTGCCTGGCAAAGAGTAAGCATTAAATTAGTGCTCACTGAATGAGTGAGTGAATAAATGAACAAATGAACAAAAAAAGAAATGTTAAAGGGACTGAAATAAAAGCATATCTATGGAAAACATGGGGAAAGGGAAGCTCTGGTCCCATAAGGCAACCAGAGAAGGCAACTCATACACTTGGCATTCCGTTGAAGTCCGTTTTATATATTCCTTAATGGTTTCAGGGACATATGTCTGTGTCCACCAAGAAGCCTTAGGTCCTAAAGAGCAAGGACCACAAACTTCTACTTCTATGCCCCACCCCCTTTATAGTGCCTGGCATGCTGCTAGATTTCAGGTCTTAAATAGATATTCATTAAATAGGCTTGAATAAAGATGATGAGAAGAGACAAGTAAAGTTACTTCTAGCAGGCAAGGTTCTTTCATTTTAATTTATAGGAAAAAGGAGCTGGCTATTTATCAGGCTTCATTGCGACAGGCATTCCTCAGGACAAAGGCAGCCTTTCAGAACTACACGAGGAGTGGCAGTGCCTTCTCCAGAGCTCCAGGCTTGGTATTTCCAAGGCAGAGCTACGGGTCAATAGTAAAATACGCCGACACAGGCACATGCCCAGGAAGTTGGCACAGCACCTGCCGAGGCTAGGACTGACTCCAGGCAGCCTGACCAAAGTCAAGAAAGCTCATAATTCATCCAGAGGAGAATTTAAAAACAATCCAATTAGTCAGGTACGACTGCATTGGGCAATTGTATGTCAAATGAATACAACAGTGAGGACAGGAAGTAGGGGATGGGAGGAGGAGTGGGCACATCCCTCTTTCAAAAGCACATGACCCAGGTGAAGGTGAAAGGTCTCTGTTTCTTGGATTCGGCAACTCCGGCCATAGCAAAAATGCCTACGTAGAATCAGTGGGAGAGGCTCCTCTCTTAAGGCAAAAATTCCTAAACAGGCAGCTCCCAGCTCCTAATGCTAGATTAAAAGAGCAGAACAAAGAAGCTAATTATTAGAAAGGCTCTGAGAGAGGAAGTGCAGTTGGTTATTACAGCTAGCGCTAAGGATGAGAGTTGCCAGGGTATTTAAATATGTACGGAGAATAAAGCAAAAGGAGGCTATAATCATAAGTTCATGTCCTAAGGAAACATGCCAGGGTTTTCAGGTAATGCTGGATTCCCTAACTGTACCTAGACTCTTCCAGATAGGGGAGGTAGGCAGCCAGCCCTGCCCTGATGCCCCCCAGACACCCTCTAAACCTGCTTTGCCTCAACATAACTCCTGTTCCACCCATATTATTCAAGAGAGTCAGAAATGGTTACACTGAGCAAGAATCAGAAGCTTGTCACCTGAGTGTAAAGTAGTCATGGAACAGACTTTGAAGGGACAGTCTTTAGACTCATCCAGTAACTGGTATTGCCACATGCAGCTGAGCTTGTCAACCCTGTCCCCTGCACTGCCAGAGCACTCCCTGGAGAGTTTAGAAGCTAGACTTTCACAGAAATAGAAAAAACAATTCTAACCACAAAAGACCCCCAACAGTCAAGCAATCGTAAGAAAAAAGAACAAAGCTAGAGGCAACACACTTGCTGATTTCAAGCTATATTACAAAACTGTAGTAATCAAAAAACAGTATGGTACTGACATAAAAAGAGATACACAGACCAACGGAATAGGAGACAGGACCCAGAAATAAACCCAAGGCACCAGGAATATACAATGGGGAAAGGATAGTCTCTTCAATAAATGGTGCTAGGAAAACTGGATATCCACATGTCAAAGAATGAAATGGGACCCTTATCTTATCTTACCCCATACACAAAAACCAACTGAAAATGGATTAAAGACTGAAACATAAGACCTGAAACCATAAAACTCCTATAAGCAAACATTGGGGAAAATAATTCTTGACATTAGCCTTGATAATGATTTTTGGATATGATACCAAAAGCTTAGCCAACAAAAGCAACAATAAACAAGAGGAACTACATCAAACTAAAAAGCTCATAAACAGCAAAGGAAACCATCAACAAAATGAAAAGGTAATCTATGGATTGGAGAAAATATTTGCAAACCATACATCTGATAAGGGGTTAATATCCAAAATATATAAGGAACTCTGACAACTAAATAGCAAAAGAGACAACCCAATTAAAAAATGGGCAAAGGGTCTGATAGACGTTCTTCAGAGATGACATACAAATGGCCAACAGGTACCTAAAAAGATGCTCAACATCACTAATCATCAGGAAAATAGAAATCAAAACCACAATGAGATATCATCTCACACCTGTTCAGATGGCTATTGTCAAAAACAAACTAACAGACAAAAGATAAGTGTTGGCAAGGATGTGGAGAAAAGGGGATCCCTGTACACTTGGTGTGAATGTAAATTGGTGCAGCCACTATGTAAAACAATATGGAACTTCCTCAGTAAAACTACTATATGATTCAGTAATCCCTCTCTTGGGTATATATCCAAAGGAAATGAAATCAATACCTCAAAGAGATATCTGTGCTCCCATGTTCACTGCACATTGTTCACAATAGACAATATATGTAAACAACCTAAGTGCCTCTTAATGAATGAATGGATAAAGAAACAGCATTGTGTGTGTGTGTGTACACACACACACAATGGAATATCATTCAGCTTCACAAAAAAAGATTGCTATCTGCAACGATATGAATGAACCTGGAGGACATTATGCTGAGTAAAATAAGCCAGATACACAAAGAAAAAAACTGCATGATTTCACTTACGTGTAGAATCTAAAACAAGTCTAATACATAGAAGCAGAAAGTAGACTGGTTACCAGGGACAGGGAGGTGGGGGGAAATGAGGAGACAGTGGGCAAAGTTGCAGTTAGGTAGGATGAGTAAGTCTAGAGATTTAATGTATAGCATGATGACTACAGTTAAATAATACTGTATGGAATACTGAAAAATTGCTAAAAGAGTAGATTTCAGGGCTTCCCTGGTGGCTCAGTGGTTGAGAGTCCGCCTGCCGATGCAGGGGACACGGGTTTGTGCCCCAGTCCGGGAGGATCCCACATGCCGTGGAGCGGCTGGGCCCGTGAGCCATGGCCTCTGAGCCTGCGCATCCGGAGCCTGTGCTCCGCAACGGGAGAGGCCACAACAGTGACAGGCCCGCGTACCGCAAAAAAAAAAAAAAAGAGTAGATTTCAGGTGTTCTCATCACACCAAAAAAAAAAAAACACATAACTGTGAGATGTTAACTAGCTCGTCTCTAGTAATCGTTTCACTGTATATATGTGTATCAAATCATGTTGTACACCTTTTCAGTTTTTAAAAAAGAAACTAGATTGCAGTAGCCAAAGTTCCAGGGAGCAGCCAGGATAGAAGGGACTCCAATCAGGAAGGAGGAGATGTATGGCTCAATCTCCACAGCCACCCCCTAAGCTATTCCCCACCCCATCCACTCTCCCTTCCTAGGCCTTTCCCCACAGCTAGAACTCCTAACTGTTCCTGCTTCAGGTAAGGGCACAGTGAGGATGTGGGGATTGAGAGAACAGAAATTAGACTCTGTTCCATGAGGGCAGGGCAAGCCCACTTTCCTCACCATTATATTCCAGCATCCAGCACAGTGCTAAATATTTACTACGTGTCACCTGAATTAAGAGTGAGATTAACCAGCATGTCAGTTCTAAGCGAGAGGCCTTAAGTTCAAGAGGTGGAATCTACCCAAGACCTGCTCATATCACTGGCCATTAAGTCCCTTGTTCTTTAAATGTCATAGAACACCTTCCCAGTTTGTAGAGAAGCCCATGCAATGAACTATCTCACTCTTTCCCCACCCCTTCAAGTGTGAAATGAAGAACACCCCCCAAGAGAGCAAGGCTAGGGAAGGTTACTCAACAAAATGAGCAAAGCATTCCCTTCCACATTCTCCCAGGAAGTTCACCAGCTCTAATAACCACGAAGGATTGTAAACAGGCTTATGCTCCTGGTTCTGCCACTAACTAGTCTTAAGACCTCATACCAACCATCAGAACTTTTGCAGTCTTTGCTTTGTCTTCTGTAAAATGATCTTCTGACAGAGGAGGGCAACAAGTACTGAATTTAAACATAAGCCACTCCTTGTAACCTAAATCTGAATCAAGTCCAGGCACTCTTAACCACACCAGTCCCTTGGTGGCACAGTATCTAGAGACCCTAGACCTTTGTCAGTGTTCTTTAACCAGGAAACAGTGAGCTGTCTGTGGACAATGGAATTACACAGAGGGAGAAAGTGGCTCCCTCAAGGCCTCAAATAGTCAAAGAAAAAAAAAAAAAGCAAAAGTTCTGACAGAAAGAAGACAGCCGTATAACCTGTCACATCACTGTGTTGTTCACACATTACAAGGCAAGTTATTCTTTGTCTTCTGAAGTTGAAGAAAATCACCAATAAGTAAGTGCTAGACTGAACTGAGTCCCCCTGAATTCATATGTTGAAGCCCTAACCCCCAAAGTGACTGCATTTGGAAAGGGAGCTTTTAGGAGGTAATTATTGTTAAATGAGGTCTTAAGGGTACGGTCCTAACTGATAGGATGGTAGGATGGATAGCCTTAAAGGAGAAGAAAGATCTTTCTCTCCCCACGTCCATGTACCGAGGAAATGGCCATGTGAGGACTCAGAGAAAGGACAATTGTCTACAACCCAAGGAGAGAGTTCTCACTGGACACCAAATCTGCTTATACATCATCTTGGACTTCCAGCCTCCAGAACTGTGAGAAAATAAATGTCCGTTGTTTAAGCCACCCAGCCTATGGTATTTTACGGTAGTGTTATGGCTACCTGAGCTAAGACAGTAAGAGACCTAAGTAGCTCTTCCCAATGTCAAATGCCATTCGCCCTCATTTCCAAAACCAGAAGGGTCCATAGTGGATTCATCACCTCCATGTAAAACTATGGGTGGGATGAGAAGAGGGATGAAAACAGTAAGAGCACAATAGTGAGAGGTAGGGTAAAGGCAGGGAAGCAGCAGATTGACCAACTTCCTTCAAATGGTAGGACACCTGGTGCTTTAGGACCCAGCTAGTTCAGCAGCCCCTGACAGGCGGTTTATGCACTGTGCTACACTGGTTGTCTGCAACAGCAGAGATGAAGAAATAAAGGCAGTCAGTGGAAAGAGGAAGCAGTGTCATGGAACAATCTGGGTATATCACCCTCGCCCTACCATCCAAATAAAGCTGACCTCCCATTCCACAGGCAGGGAAGCTTGGGCACGAATGCCCGGGGAAGGCCCCCAAGAGGAGCCACTGTCATGGCCTCAGCAGACATTTACCTCGAGGTAATTACAAGTGGCATAAATATATCCAGTCAATTACAGAGTGGAACAGGCGCTCTGTGGAGCCCTACAAAACTGCTCCAAAAATGGAAAGCAAGGACTTCACAGAAAGATGCTGGCCTCAGAAAGCACAGCAATGTGAGAGACATGGGCCTGAAAGAAATCATTTCCAGAGAAAGTGGATTAATTTTGGTTCTCAGTCACAGCCAGCTCCCATGACAGCTGATTCAGAGCCATGAGGAGATAGACAGACGGTGGCAGGGGAAACAGCATGGCTTTTGCTTGCTGCTCAGTAAGGCAGGACAGTTCACAGTGAGAGAGGCAAGCAGAGTTGTGGGTTCAGCATTGGGGCCAGTCCCTGGCCCATGAAGGTCAAGCTGGGGCCCCACAGCCAGTGCACCACAAAGATTTTCTTGACACATCTCTGAGCGCCTACATTTCAGGCCACACCCCACTTGAAAGTTGTTTCTGAAGAAATATAACTAAAAGCAATGTTCTCTCTGCCTCAGAGCCTCACTTTAACATCCATCTCCACCAAGGAATCTCTTCCCCTTCCCAAGGATCTCAAGATATAAGTAATAATTTAAAAAAACAAACAAACAGAATTTTTAAAAATTCACAGGGTCAGAAAGGACTTCAAGTCACCTAGTCTGATCACTCATTTGACAACTCAGTTTCAGCCAAGCAAGGCTGATCGCCTCAGCTAGAGTACCTCCAGTGATGAAACTCCTTCCCTCTAAAGCTTATTTCACTTTCCAGCAACTCTGATAGCTAGAAGAGTCTTCTACTGAGCCAGAATCTGCCTTCCTATCACCTGGTTCTACTCTCAAGGTATCAAAGAACAACTCCAGTCTCTCAGCTTCATGGCAGCCTTCCCAAAAGTTGAAGATGGCTAGCAAGAGATTAGTCTTCACAAAGTGTTGGGAGACCCTGGCCCAACTAATCAAGTCTTCTTCCATGAGTATGAAAGAAGTGCACTTCAGGCTAAAATTTTCAAGTCATAAATGTTCAGAGGTAGAAGCGATGGTAAAGATCATCTAATTCATTTCTCTCCCTTCACAGGTGAAACCAGCTCCGGAGAGGAGTTACTACCTTGCCCAGGTCCTCATAGCCACTTCGTGGTGTATCCCAGCTTAGATCTGAGCTCTCATTTCCAGAGCTCTTTGTACTGAATTCTCCTGGAACACCACTTCTCCTAATTTTCCCCAACAGAACCTTGCTCTGTCCTATCACCTTACTACGCACACACTCACACAAACACACACACTCCCAACTTAAAACTTTGACCTTTAGCCTTTGTTTACCCTGGTACAACCGTACATGTAAAACTGAGTCCCTGGGCCACCTGGGCCACCTATTGGTGTCCATCCCTGGAAGGGCAGAGCAAATACTTCTTGAAACTATTCCTAAGCAAATTTAGCACCACCTTGTGCAAAAACGACAAACAGAGGCCTCATGGAGTTTTAAGGCCATAAATGAGATTCCAGAGGAGGGAAAAAAATGTACCCATAAGTCTATTATATTAATCAATTTTTTCCAAAGGAAATCTGAACAAGGGATGTGGGATTTGCTCATTTGCTTGCAGTACTGGCATTCAGAAAGTAGGAGACTCCAGACCTGAGAGTTAGCAAGGAAGGCAAAATGAAAACCAGGAAATTCTAAGCATTTATTTAATGCATGCTAACTGAGGATAATGAAGATAGCCTTGCATTTTCTGTTCTTCCTGGCCTCAGCTGAAAGTGGTACAACGAGGAAAATGAGCCGAGTAGATTGAGTGAACAAACATCTATTAATTAGACATGTACTCTATGGCCAGTATACAGGCATTGTGGAGATAAAGAAAATTCTCCCCCCGGAATTTATAACCTAACTGAGAAGACAAGAAATAGGCAGTGCTGGGGGCTTCCCTGGTGGCGCAGTGGTTGAGAGTCCGCCTGCCGACGCAGGGAACACGGGTTCGTGCCCCGGTCTGGGAGGATCCCACATGCCACGGAGCGGCTGGGCCCGTGAGCCATGGCCGCTGAGCCTGCGCGTCCGGAGCCTGTGCTCCGCAACGGGAGAGGCCACAGCGGTGAGAGGCCCACGTACCACACACACACAAAAAGAAGTAGGCAGTGCTGGGAATTCCCTGGCAGTCCAGTGGTTAGGACTCGGCGCTTTCACTGCCATGGTCCCAGGTTCAATCCCTGGTTGGGGAACTAAGATCCCACAAGCTGTGCAGCAAGGCCAAAAATAAATAAATACAAAACAAAAACAAAACAAAACAAAAAACAAAGCCAATCAAAATAGTTTTCTGACAAAAGAAATATTTGGGGGGGGCAGTGCCTAGAACACAGTAAATCAGTGGTTCTCAACCAGGAGTGATTTTTTCCCTTCGGGGTACATTTGGCAATGTCTGAGGACATTCTGGGTTGTCACAACTGGACGGTGCTATTGGCATATAGTGGATAAAGGCCAGGGATGATGCTAAACATCCTACAGTGCACAGAATAGTCCCCACAACAAAGAATTGTCTGGTTCAAAACGACAGTAGGGATGAGGTTGAGAAACCCAGAAGTACATGCTCAAAAAATGATGGTTACATTGAATTAGAATTAATCCAGTTCAATATTTATTGAGCACATGCATATGTCAGGCACTGTTATAAGCGCTCAAGAATTAAAGATGAGTAAGACATGTATCTTCTCTCAAGGCTACATAAAGCAATGATAAAAATACAGGTGGGATGCGATCCAAAGTTAAATTGGGTGTATAAGTGCTTCAGGATTCTGAGAAGGGTGTGATGCCTGTAAGCCAGCATGAATCAGGAAGAAGATAGGCCCCAAGCTTGGTCTTGGAGGAAAGATAAGATTTGGACAGACAAGCTGGGGGTGCTCTGGCAGGTGAACAGGCTGAGTTAAGACACAGCAGCAGCATCACTGGCCTCACTATGAGAAATGCACACCTGATGGACGCACAAAGAGCACCTCTGGTTCTCCCGAACCACGGCTAGCCACAGAAGCCAAAGCTGGGCAGAACCTATGCATTTTTATCTCCTATCTCTGTTCATCAATATCTGCAACAGGATATGGAGTTAATGAATGAATATGAAATCATCAGAAAATGACAATAAAAACAAGAACTACCATTTAATGAGCATTTGCTCCACGTCAGATAGTTTGCGTCACACTTTATCAGCAGTATCTCATTCAATCCTTACCACAACCCTGGAAAGTACATAGTATTACCCCTCTTAATATGAGGAAACTGAGTGATGGAATGAAAAGATAAATGAACAAATGAGTCAACCAAGAAACCGCTTGAACAGCTCTGCTTCTCTCTCATCCTAACCTCGGATCTTCTCGATTCCTACCATTGCCCAGCTTTCCAGCTTGCTCCTCCTTTCAGAAGATTTACGTGCGAGGTAGCCGACCAGAATCTAATTTGAAAAGCATAGGTGTCCCGTGGGTAGATGGTCATTTTGTGACGGTCCCTAAGGCCATTGTGGCACCGGCACTATGTCTAGGACTTCCCAGAACTTCTGCTGGCCAGAGGCAGCACCACAAAAGGGAAGAGAGCAAGGATGCTGTTCTAGGACGTCCTCAGGGAAAACGTTCAGGATCCCTGGTCCACATTAACACAAGGCAACAGCACACAGCGGCTTCTCTTCACTAGCACATTCAGCAGACCCCCTAATTATGTGATAAAAATCCTACTGGCGACTGCTTTTTCTAGAGCAGCACATTACCACCATCCAAATACTTCTCAGTCTCTAGATAATAGGGTAGTTTTACTGGGCACGTTATCTGCAGCAGCTGCAACAGCACAAATAGGTGCTGAATAATCCCTCCTATTTATACAGTCCCCCTACCATTTATAGGATACTCTAGGGACTTTACTTCATTGGATCCAAGCAATCATGTTGTAAGACAGGTCACCTTATTTCCATTTTACAGTGGAAGAATCGAGGCTCAGAGATGTGAAGTGAATGGCCCATGGTCATACAGCAAGGTCTTCTGACCACAGCTGCCCTTTCCAGTAATCCTGATATGTACCAACCACTTGGCATGGCACCTTAGCCATGGGGCAATTTTCACTCTCTGTTCCTTTCCTACTTAATGTGTAAACAAATAATGCCTACTTGTATGTCAATTTTAAAAAATCACTGTGATACAAAACCTGATAGAAAAACAATCCCTTTCTCTTATTAGAACAAGCTCAGCCTATTTCAAGGGTTGGCACACTTTCTGTACAAGGCCAGATAACAAATATCTTAGGCTTTGTAGGACAGACTGTCTATCACAACTACTCAAGTCTGTCCTTGTAGTGCAAAAGCAGTCACAGATCATCGAAACATGAATGGGCGTGGCTATGTTCCAATAAACTTTATGAAAACAGTTGGGGTGGGGGGTGGCTAGTTTTCTGACCCCTAAATTAAATCATAAGGTCTTCCCATCTGTTGTGGACTGAATTCATGTGTTGAAGCCCTAACCTCCAATGTGACTGTATTTGGAGACAGGGCCTTTAGGGAGCTGATTAAGGTTAACTGAGGTCATAAGAGCAGAGCCCAATCCAATAGGGCTCCTGTCCTTATAAGAAGATGAAGAGACATCAAGAGTATGTGTGCACAGAGAAAAGGCTGTGTGAGGACAGAGAAGGAGGCCATCAAAAACCAGGAAAAGAGGCCTCACCATAAACCATAAACTCTGACAGCACCTTGATCTTGGACTTCCAGCCTCCAGAACTGCGAGTAAATAAATTTCTGTTGTTTAAGCCACCAAGTCTGTGGGATTCTGTTATGGCAAATTAGTCTGCAGCCCAAGAAGACTAATATACTATCCTCTTACAAATCTGATCAACCCACAGAAGTCAGATCGCCTGTAAATGAGGAATCAGAAAAATATGAAATTTTTATTAAAAGGAAATAGGTTTAAAATGCCTTAGTCCATTTTCCTTTCCAGAGCTCCCTGAATTAAAGATCCCTTTATCCTATTCTAACCACTTGGCTCAACACTGTTTCTTTTCCTTGTTCCTCTGAGTTTTCCAGTTACTTGGATAACATTCCCTAAAAGTCTTTATGCCACTGTTTTGCCTTCCAAAATGTAAATAGACAATCCCAGGTCCCTCACAAAATGGTCTTCGCTTGAGCAGTATAAACAATTGCTCTGCTAAGGTAGAGTGATCAAACGAATGCACAACTTTGATTCCTGATATCTAGATTCCTGGTTAATATTTTAAGAGAGCGAATACAAGTCTAATAAGTCTGAAATGATTGTCTTAAATTGAGGGAGAAGTGAACCTTTAGAATAGTTTGCAAGAGACATCTGAAGAAGAGCAATAAAGAGCCACCAATAGGCGCCAAAAGTACTACTTGCCTATAGAGCAAGGTCGTCTATAGAGATCAGAACTTTGCAGGGTGGTTCTCACAGCAGAGCTAGCAATTACAACCAGGCTGATCTACAGCAAGACAGCTACCATTCCCCAACCTATAATTCTGTGCCAATCACCCTTTCTGCAGACCTCCAAAGTCTTTCTTAATAAAAAGATCCAATGGTGGGCTTCCCTGCTGGCGCAGTGGTTGAGAGTCCACCTGCCGATGCAGGGAACACGGGTTCGTGCCCCGGTCCGGGAGGATCCCACATGCCGCAGAGCAGCTGGGCCCGTGAGCCATGGCCGCTGAGCCTGCGCGTCCGGAGCCTGTGCTCCACAACGGGAGAGGCCACAGCAGTGAGAGGCCTGTGTACTGCAAAAAAAAGAAAAAAGATCCAATGGTGATGACACTAGAATACTCCCTGGAGAGGACGTTATGTCATTCTGGATGAAAAACAGAAATTGAAGCACGAGCGTGGCAACAGTAGAGTGGTTTTCAGAAAGCGAGGCAAGGAAAACTCTAATGTTGAATCCCATTTTCAAGAAGTATCTTGTTTGTTAACAAGCTGTGCTTTCTCTGGTCCCCATTCACTTAATAGTTACTCTCATTCCAAAGAGGGGGGGAAAAGGTGGTATGGCAGGTAGAAAAAGAGAGCCAAGCTCCTTTCTAATGCTTTGTCTTGCAACCAAGTAGCACAAGTCAACACCACTCCCCATTAGATAAACAGCCACACCATCGAAAACAAATTCAAGAGTATGTCTTAAAAACTCCTAAAATAAAACTCAAACTGATCCCGGAACTGTGCGAAGAAGTGAGGTAATACGTGTATTCAAGCACAAGCAAGACTAACACACGATAATCAATAAATGTTTGCTCAATGAAAGTATAAATAATCACCAGGAACCAGCTTCCTATTCAGGGCTCACAAGGCTTCTTTTCACTTTCTAATCCATTAAGAAGCTGGGCATTGGTTCTGTTTTGTCTCCAGAACCAACTGATTAGCACTCTGATTTCTGGCAATATATTTGTGCTAAATGAGGTATCAAAAGAGTTCTGATAACTTGTGTCCTTCAGCCTCATGAATGCTTGGTTGTATAGAGAACCCAGATATTTTCTTATTCACTTCGGCAAAAACCTAAGATAAATTTTAGCAGCTTCTTCTCAAAGTTTCCCAGTCCTACCCATAAACAAATCACCATCCATTCACATCCCACACAAGCACCCACAGCCTCATATGTGCACAGAGAATCTCCAGATAATTGCAGCAGCACCAACCCAGTGATTCAGATTCATAATGATTTCTAAGAATTAAGAAAAGTGAGAGCTTGACACCTACATTCCTCCATCCCACTCCCTTCTGAAAACCACTCAGACAGCTGGGGGCCGCTGCACTGATCAAAAGCTGGGACTCCACACCTTGCGGCAAAGGCACTAACACAGAACATGCCCAAAGCAGACACGCATAGGATAATGCCAAAGGGACAGGCTGACATGGAGCGCCTTCCTCCCAGCTCCTACTGTGAACTGTGCTCAGAGTGACCACACCACTCCGACACCCACTGGCCATTTGCTGGACTTGGGTTCCATACTCAGACACCACCTGCCCAGACAGAGGGCACACGCATAAGCCATTTTTACCTTTTCCACCATTAGTGACTAGCCATTCAGTCTCCCAGTCAAAAGATGGACAAAAGTTGGAGGAAGTGACATGTAAGCTGACATCTGAAAGATGACTCAAAGTTTGGGGGTTGGGGGTTAAGAAGAAATAAACTACACCCGGGAAGGTCTGAAGGCAGGAGAAGGCATGGTGTAACCGAAAGAAGTCCAACTGTAATGTAGAGCCACAAAGAAGGAAGGGAAAAAATAAAGTGGTGAAATAAGCTGGACCCAGATCACTCCTATGTGCCTTTTTCAGTTACATGAAGGAGTTTACCGCATCCCAAGAGCAGGGCTGAAGCAGGGCAAGTGGCATGATGGGACTTGCACTTTTAGAAAGAGCAGTCTATGGAAGATGCAGAGGAGAGCTACAAGGCGAGGCTGCTGCAGTAACATAAGGCAAGCTGAAGGGGGCCTGTGGTGGCAATGGATGTGAAGAAGAATCCGCATTTATTTCATGCTTTTTGAGGTCCAGATTTTTATGTGCAAAGACTCAGTGGTTCTTGAATATCCTACCAACTTCCTTTTTTGGGCTTCTCTACCAAAGAGGAAAGAGACCAATTCCTCTGGGGCCTTACTGAATGGGACATAATAACCCCTTTCAGAAGGGATGTGGAACTTGCTTTTACGCCCTAGGTGCTCGATCCTTAACACATCATCTTACATTTATGTGGTGCTATCACGTGCGTTTTCATTTCATTTTATCCCCCAACCTCAAACCCTCTGAGAGAGGCAGAACTGGTACATTAGCCCTCTTTAAATAATGAGGAGATGTTCAGAAAGCAGATGCAAAATCAGCTTCTAAAGTCTTAGTGAGTGACTTTGGGGGTGCACTTTGCAAATCAGCTGGAAAAAGAGAGACAGTACCCTTTGATTACATTCCCTGAGTGGCTCCATGTCTGGCTTCCACACTACTTCCTCTAACAACTTTTCACTATACATTTTACCTTTTAAAAACTGCTGGAAAGCAGATGCTTTGGAGGATGTACCCCAGGAGGAGAAACTGCTCCCTGACCCAGCTGTGCTTTAGTCACTGCCATTAGGGCACACTGCACTAGGGTACCAGTGCTGGAACCTGGATGAGAATTCACATCCTTTAACTCCTATTCATCCATTCATTACCTGGATGAATGAAGAGACATATGGACAGGCACAGAGATGGAAAGATGGACCAAGGGACAACCCCTTAAGGCTCTATAATCCACCTCCTTTGTCTAATAAGAAAACTTCAGCGGAGAAATTTTCATATCAGCAAAACCAGACCAAATGAGACCAAAGAAATAAGCATATTCCCCTGATAGCTTCCCTGGGTTGAGGTTGCCTGTGCCAGTCATGGAAACACTATACCTCATTCAAAGCTCAATTATAACCACACACACACACACACACAGGCCACCACAAACAGTTGCCCTGAGTAGCCAACAAACTTTTACTGATGGGGGAGGAGGGAGAACCAACTCCTAGAGACATTAGTTGAGCCCCTGTATCCACGCACACCTGAAGCTAAACTCTAGCCCTACATCTTTTTTTCCAGTAATATAAGCCAATACATCCCTTTTTTATTCATGGAAGTTAAAGTTTTCTGATCATTTGGAGCAAAAGTGTAGTAACTGATACAGAGTATAAATTGGTATAATGGTATAATATTTCTGTAAAACTATACAGCAGTATATATCAACAGTTTATATTGTTCATACACTTTGACCTAACAAATTCATTTCTAGGAGTCTAACCTGAACAAATAATCTAAAACACATGCAAAGATTTATTATGCATAATGATGTTTAGTGCAAAGCACAAACTACAAAGTAAACTTAGTGGCCCATGGCCCATGTTGGAGGAAATGTTAGATCAAATTACATTATACCTTTAGGATAGCATATTATGAAACCATTAAAATGTTATGTTTACCACAAATTATTAAATGTGAGGTTAAATGTTTTGCCTGAAATCATTCTTAAAAATTAAGATTCAAAGAATTCCCTGGCAGTCCAATGGTTACGACTCCAAGGTTTCACTGCTGAGGGTCCATGTTTGATCCCTGGTCAGGGAACTAAGATCCCACAAAGCTGCATGGCGTGGTCAAAAGAAAAATAATTAAGATTCAAAATTGTTTATGCACTATGATTTCAACTTTGTAAAGAAAAATAAAATACACAAAAATACTAGAAGATAACGTACCAAATGCTAATAGTGGCTGCTTCTCAATAGGGGCATTATAGATACGTCATGAATTTTTTTTTTATTCTTTCCTCTTAAATGCTCCAAAATTAACATATCACTTTGACGGTCAAGGAGAAAACAGTAAAAATACCACTCTAAATGCAACTCATTCTTCCTCATATTAAACAGAATCCTTCCTCATATTAATCCTTCCTCATATGAAACAGAATCCTTAAAGTCTCCACCCAAGAGTTCCGTGATTCCAATGTAAGGACCTCTGTGACCACACATGGATCCCCAGCACAGCCTTCCAAATATTTAAAACCCAGTCAGAGCCTGAGTTTTGCCTTCTCCAGGTTAAAAATCACTGTATTCCCAGCCATCCCCACAGACCAGAGTGAGCTCTTCCACTCTCCTATAAATATGTTCCAGTGTGTCCATATCCCTTGGAAAATGTGCTTTTCTGAATGCATCACAATGCTCCAGGTGTGGTCTAACAACTGGTGCTGAGGGAGTGGGATTCTCACCTCCTTTATTCTGGATACAGCATCTCTATTAATTCAGCCTAAGTTTCCATTTCCTTCTAGCTCAGGATAGGAGTGAACAGAGCAGCTCAGGTTCCTAAGACAAAGATTGAATTCACCATAGCAATGTATACTTCCCTCTCTCTTTGGAGAACTCCTGATTCTCCAGAAGTCATCCTCCCACATCCCCGAAAGAATTCCTCAGGGGTGATGTCACTCTGAACTTCACTCAGAATGAAGTCCAGAGCTTTCTAAACCCCAGGGGAGGAGTGCCAGGGAAGATGCAGCAGAAGCCCTGAGCTTCAAATCTCTCTGGAGATAATCCTGTGCCCCCAATGCCAGGCGCCAGGACCTCACAAAATACGTGGGACTTGCGCCAGATTTCTGTTCAACCTGTTTCCTTGGGCCCAGGGAGGGTAGCCTAAAAAGCCCAAGGAGTCACAAAGAGCCCCTTTCCAAATCTCAGAACAAGCATAGCCTTTTGGGAGGTGAAATGGGATACATCGGTATTATTTCTGTGTCATCCTACTGGGTCCTGAGTGAAGTGCAGGGAAGGATTTAAAAAGCCGAATTCTGGGCCTGATGGGATAAATCACAGAAAGACCACCAGGGTGAAAACCACCAACTATCCACATGCAAATATCTGTGTACCTACATATGCCCTCACATACAAGCTTTTACCCTGTTTGGGCGACAGTGCTCCTTTCCCTGCAGCACCACAACTTCTTCTCGATAAGGCAGCACTGAGAAAGGGATGTCAAACAGCAAGTAATTTTTCCTCCTAAACCACAGACAGAGAAACTGAAGCTAAGGAAGTGCGATGGGTTTCCTAAGATCTCACATGGCAAACTGTCCCCAGTGCCAACAGCTTCCATCTCCAGGTACCTGACTTCTACCACCCGCCACTGCTTCCTTCTACAAACCTGAATGCACCAACCGCCCTCTGGATTCTAGGACCAAAGTGATCATTTGTATCCGGCTGAATTTGCATTTGCATGCAGAACTCACGGTTCTTAGTTTCAAGGAGGTAAATCAATTATGCCAGGCTACTGCAACTGTCCTCAAACCCAGAATTATGTGTACTAGCCACAAAATTCTTAAACGTTAAAATCAGTCCATTCAGGTGTATCCCAGCACAGGAGTACCTGGGGAGCGGAGGGAGGTAGAAGTTGGCGGTTTATCAGCACTCACTCTAGGGGCAGGAGAATTTGCAAGATTTATACACATACACAAAACAAGCAATCCAGGCTCTGCTCTCCAGGGATTATCACGGGAATTTCCATGAGTTCTAGTCTCTCAAATACTTCTCAGGAAAAGCAAGCACAGAAACCACTCAAAGCTCCTGTGTACATGTATACACTTCCCAGAGGGGCTGGGGAAAATGTTAGAAGGCACAGTGAGTGACACGGGCTTCAGCTTGCCGTCAGTAAGCTCTTGTTCACCCTTAGCAACATCAGGATCACACCACCTACTGATCCTTACGAAGGTTTAAAGGACTAAATAAAACAAGCACGGCGTGAGGAAGCAACGAGCACAGAGCAGCGCAGCAGAAAGGCTATAAATGGTGCTGTTTTCCTTCTCCCAGCCTTTAAGGGATATCTTTGCAAGACTCCCTTAGGAGAGTAAAATCTCCAACTGGTCTCCTCCTGCCTCAGGCTCAAACACATAATTTTAGAAGCCGATTCTAGGAGATTTGATGGTCAAATGTAACCTAAAGCTGCATTTGTGGTGAGACACAGTGAGGGTGTACTAAACCACCACCCTGTAAGGCACGGGACTGAAACTTATCCAGTGATGAGGAAGCAGTATAACTAAGGGGAGTGCTAAGGAATATCTTTGCCATATTTAATCAATCAATCTATATTTGCTGAGTGGCTATTACTTGCAGGGTATCATGCAGAAGAACAAAACCTGATCCTGCCCTCCAGCTATTTACTATTTGGCTGCGAAAACAAGGTCCCAAACCCTGAGACTGTGGGTAAGACACTTCTTCCTCTCTGGCCTCAGAGGCCACATGTAAGTGGGGGGGACAGAGGGTGAGGGTGTTGGTCCAGACAGTCTCCTGCAGCCTCTACACACTAAGCTCCCAAGGCAGGGACTGAGTGTGCCCAGCTTGCCATTTTATCTCCAATGCCAGCAAAAAGCAAGGCATAGGGAAGGCTCTCAATAAATATTAGGTCAATAAAATCAACTTAAGACTGAGCAAATGAAATTTGAATCCGAGGCAACAGAATCACTTGGAGATTTGCTGCATACTGATACCAACAAATATCAGGCTGATGTCCCTGCTTCCAGAGCCTCAGGGAGAAACATGAGTGGTTCCCAGGTCCTCCTGAGGTCCATCTTCTCAGTCAGGTCAGCAAGAACCACCCAGAACATTGCAACAGCTTCAGGGTTCTTTGGGGGTTGACTTTTGCTTCAAGTTTCTTAAAAACAGATCTGAAATCTGATTCACATGCCACTGCAGGGACATTTCAGTGATGACAAGGAGCTGGCTCCTGCCCTCTGATCACTCCCAGGGCCAAATCACAAAAGGTTAGATTGACAGAATATTACAAAGATCAGAAATTTTAAGCCTCAGCACCTCCAAGTCATATGCAGATGACTCGGAAGACTAGAAAATAAGGAGGACCATTGGGAAGATTATAGGCCTGACAACTCAGTCTGTAATTAAAATGTCACTGTCTGCCTGGCTCCCTCCCTAAGCCCCTAAAAGAGCATCAGGAAAGCCCACTCTCTCCTACATCCCTTTGCTCATTCCTCCCTCACCATCTCCTTATAATGCCTTCCAGGTCAACGCCAGAGCAGGCAGCACCAAAGCTCTCAGGCTGTGGGGTCCCATAACGCCTCCCCACCCTGCCCTGCAGCCAGCAGGAGAGGGTACAAGTTGAGCCACCTTGCCTCAGGGCACATTCTAGGTGAGGCTAATGAGCAACCTGTCCTCCTCGCACTGCAGTGCCCGTGCTGTGAAGCTCTCTCCCTCAGAGCCCGGAGAAGCAGCCCTAGAACACAAGTTAACCTGAGGACAGCGTGACCCCAGGCAGGCGACAACCAGGAAAGTTAAGTGCGCTCAGTCCTGCAGTCCTGCAATGCACGCTCAGGCCAGGCATCTCTGCTTCCTCACTCAGAAAAGTGACATTCCAGACAGCTGGCTCCTAGTGGTAGAAGGAGCCCATGGAGGGAAATACAGCAGACCCAGTCTTTAGGCCTAGCCTTCAGTGACCCTACACAAGACACTTCCTCTCTCCTGAGCCTGAAGGAGGGCTGTGGAAGAGGAACTCTAAACTGCATGACTTCTAAAGTCTGTGTTCCCAGGCTCTTTCTCCGCAGGCTTCCAACTGAAAAGCACGTAGTGCTTTTACTTAATTCTTAGAGACTTATTTTAAGGACAAACCAGGCTCAATCCACTTGTTCCATTTCACAGAGACTCAGACATGAAAACTCCCAAGGGAGATCCAGCTACAGTTGAAAACCCAGCAGCCAAGAGCCTCTGTTCTGCTCTTCTCACCATTATCTGCGTGCCCTCCACCAGGCATGAGGAATTTCAAGGGAAGCCGACACTATCGTGCAATTAAACATGGCAACACAAAACCAGCAGTATTTTTTCCCTTTTGTTTCTGCTTGTATTTAGTCAAAATACCACTATGCAGGTTTGTCTGTGTGTGGTCTTTGCATTGGCCTGAAAACTCTCATTGAAGACAGGCTATTTCTTGATTGTTTACCATACAGCACCAAAGACAATGCCATTAGCAGTTAATTATTACTCAAAGACATGGACTCTGCCCTCAAAAACGTGTGTTTTATGGACCTGCCAGTAAACGTCCACACAGTACATGGCCTTACTTACTCACAATGGAATGAGAAAAAAAGAGAACTATCAATAAACTCTTTTAACCACTCTTCACAATTTTCATCTGGTTACAGATGGAAAATGAAAAGCTCCTGCCTGAACCAGCACTGGGTTGGGTGTGAAAAAGAAAAAGAGGAACAAAAACGCTGGGGCCTCCAGCCCCACTCTGCCCTGAATCCATTCACTCAATAAATGTTTCCTGACCGTCTGCTAAATGCCAGGCAGTCTGCTCCCTCCAAACGGCCTCGCTGTCGGTCTGTAAAATTTATAATTATTTAAATATTTATCCACTATAATAGAATACTATATGGCATTTCTTCAAAACACATTTATTTCTACTATACTATAGGTTGTCTTCCACCGTCCATGTGGTGATGGGATGCTCCCCCAGCATCTCCTTCCTGTTCTTTTTTCCCAAAGGCTGGCTCCCTCTTGGGAACTAGTGCCCTCTACCCCTCACTCTCCCCAGCCCTCACACGCTGCTTCACTGCAGTCCCAGCCCAGGCTGCACATTCCTGCAGGGCATGTCTTCCATTTGCATGCTTCCATTCCCAAACACTGACAAAGCACCTACTATGTGCTGCACACCACATCTCCTGAAACCGCCCCCCACAGAGTTCTCCACTGGACCTCTGGCCACAAAAAAACATCAAATGAAACAACCAATAGCTTCATAGCGAAACAGCTTAGTAATAGCTTCATAGCTTCATAGCGAAACAGCTTAGTAATAAAGCTAATGAAGAAATGAACACAGCATGGATAAATAAAACCCACTAAATAAATAGCAAACCTCGATGTTACCATTAGCCATTGCCATTTCCTTTATCACCACCGAAACATGTTACCTTCCTCCCCAGAGACAGTAGACAAGCTTAAATTTTACATTTTCCTTCATACCTTTAAAGAAGTGTGAACTCTTCAAACACTGTAAAAATAAAATAATCAGGAGGAAAGACAGTGACGACCCAGCACCTGAGGAAGACAGCAGGATCATAAACCTAAGAGAAGATTCAGGTCCTTTCAGCACTTCAGTTCTACAATTCCCTGAACGAGAACACTGCCAAATGAGAGCCAGGCTTCGTTTCATTACAACTGGCCTAAATATCACAGTTTACAATTCTTAGAGGACACACCCAAGTCCCATTCAGGAGAAGAACTGACTGGAAAATGCAAAAATAGGAATTGGGAAGACGGAGTACAGAAAACCCGTAACAACACAAAATTTAGGTGCTGGTAACTGTCCTCAACCCCCATATTCACACAACTAACTATAAAGACTGTGTTCCATCAGCAAAGACATTCTTATCTCATTTACCCCTTTAGTCCAACAGTCTAATTCATTTAGGTATTCTGACAATGGCTTACTTTTTATTTAGAAGCAATTATGTAGCAGGCCCTGGTCTATAACCTGTACTAGACAGACACAATAAACATATGGTTGCTCTCAAGAAGCTGACAATCTAGTTGGAAAGATAAAGCTATCACACAAAAATTCAAGAACAACAAGGCTTTACAGGCTGTAAAGGAAATAGAACTGCATGAATGGGATGAACATGGGCTGGAGTGGGTGGGAATGTATCATGGAAGAGAAGGAACACAGGAAGGGAAAAAAAGCATGCAGAATGGCAACAGAGAAGATGAACAGTATTTCAAAACAAGAGGGCAGGTATGGATAAAGGAAATGGCAACTAACTTGGTCACTGGGAGGCAGGAAAAGAGCTCAGATAGGCACCGAGCCTATATGAAGTACGGGATACATACTGCAGAGTAGGGGAGTGTGAAGTCTGTGAATGCATTTTTAAAAGTCAATTAGAAGAGTTCGTTCATATTTTATTTGATACCTAGTGAGCCCGTTCTATGTGCCAGGCACTGTACTGGTACAGTACAGGTGCCAGTACATCTCCACAGGTGCTGGAGATGCTGGGATACAATGTAAACGTGACAGCAGTTTCAAGGACCTAGGCATATGGCCTCATAGAGAAACAGCAAGTACACTGGCAATTACAGGACAGTGGTAAGTGCTATGAGAATAAGGTGCTTATGGGGCAGTAAAGATGGGGCACCAACTTCATGCTGTTAAGAAAAACAGCCATACTGGTATTAATATTAATAATTATCAATACTGTTATTCTTTTTTTTCTTTTTTTTTGCGGTACGCGGGCCTCCCACTGTTGCGGCCTCTCCCGTTGCGGAGCACAGGCTCCGGACGTGCAGGCTCAGCGGCCATGGCTCACGGGCCCAGCCGCTCCGCGGCATGTGGGATCTTCCCGGACCGGGGCACGAACCCGTGTCCCCTGCATCGGCAGGCGGACTCTCAACCACTGCGCCACCAGGGAAGCCCAAAACTGTTATTCTTAATGGCAGCTTCCATTTACTGAACACCTACCACATGCCAAGCACTAAACTTAGTACTCATTTAATCCTCAGAGAACCCTCTAGTCACTGCTCCCACCTCTTTTCAACCAGAGAGGAAGCAAATCTTAACAAAGATCACAGAACTGCTAAGTGGCAGCCCGTGTTCAGAGAACACCATCTCTGGCTCTCCCTCTAGTACTAGCCATGAACAGTTCCAACGCAGACAAGCCACCTAGCATCAATCGGGTAACACATACCCAAGTGACCCACTGGCCAAACCCTCCAAGATAATGCTGGACATCAAATCCAGTTTCTGCAAGCTCACTCTTTCAGGACTGAATGTGTCAACTCAAATTCAAATACCTCTCCTAAGATAAAAAAAAAAAAAAAAGAAGTTAGACTTCCTCAAAGCATTAACATCCCCCTACTGCCTCCCCTCTGTGTCTCTCCAGCCCCAATCCCCAATGAGAGCCAAGGGCTGTTGGTGAGACACTGTCTCAGATCTATGAGCCCAGACCAAAGGTAAAGAGAAAACACTGGCAACCTTGCCAAGCCCACAGTATAGTATTTATGTGCTCCTTTTGATCATCTGTGAGATCATTAAATTAAAAAAAGACCACTTTGATTTCCAGGAGCCCCTTTGGAACAGAGTACAAACCTTGAAAGGTTACAGGGAACTTTTCCACAGATACAGAACTTCCAACAAGGAAGAAGAAAACACAGTGCCCTTAGAGAAAGAGGTCTCAAAACAAAAAGGGCACAGCCAGCACTGAAAGTGAGTCCAATACGTTGGGGAGCCTCTTCTCAGTCAGAGATGGGTTCCCAAACCAATGCAGACCCCGTAACCTACAGAGATGAAACAACCAGGCTCTCTGCCAGGCTGGGCAGAACAGTCTTGCAAACTGGTCGTGGGCAAGGGAATACACTATCTGCTCTATTAAAGCAGTAAAGGATGCTTTGGTTCTTTTATTGGAGACAGAGAAGAGAGGGAATATATAGGGGTCTAGGTAGGTGGTGATGGGAAGTTGGGAAATCATGTTTCAAAAACATATGGAGATGGAAAAGGGAGTCAGAGATGAGAAACAGCAGATCCTTCTGGGATATTTATTTAAGGCTATGCATGGGAAGCTCTGCGTGCAGAGTGTGTATATCTGACACTTGTTGAAGTGACAGCCCCGCATCTCTGCAGACTCTGTGAGATGGGCGGTCCTAGCAGCTGTGTCATGCTCCAGTAAGTTGGCAGATTTGCCTTGGATCTTCTGGCAAATACTTGCCAATAGCTCAGATGGCAAGGTAATTTCTTAATTAGAAAGAAAGAAAAGAAACATCCATCTAGAAATGGAAAATAAAGTAGCAGAATCTAATACAGTCGGGAGCAGGGGTGGTGAGAAGAGAAGGGACCCAGGCTTTGGAAAACGGGTCAGGAAGAAACAGAAAAGATCTGGCTTGATTTCTGAGAAGCGTCCCTTTTCCCTAGCCCCTCTGAAATCAGGAGAGATTCTTTAGGGAATTGTCCGGGAAGGGAACAGACAACCCAACTAAATTATTCAGATGGCAGACAAAAGAATTTAGAGTCTCCTGGCTGCTATTCAACAAAACAGACAAACGATTAGTAAATGGTAAAGAGAAAAGGAAGCATACAATTATCCATAGGCACAAATTCTTGAACACCCTCCTCCCTCTGCTCAGGCCTGATCGTTTGTCTAGTTCCCTTTCTAACCCTCAGGCCATTCCTACTTCATCTCTTCTACAGGCTTTTCAGCAAGTCCGCATGCCTATCAGCTACAAGTGGCTTGGGCTCTTCCCTTTAAGCCAGGGCACTGAGACATACTACAGTACAAAATGGCCCAGAATCTTATCTCCCATCATCCCAGCTTACCTCCACTTCAGGATAGGAGAGGCTTGAAGTGTCACCCTTACGATATTTCAAAACAGACAACCTACTGCTAAGTGGAATTTAATACAGGGGATCTAGAGCTGCCCATTCTTATAGGACAATCCAGGCTCCCAAGTTCAGCTGCTTTCCGGCCACGTCAGGACTACCTCTTAGGCATTTAGGTATTTCCTTACAGGCTGACAGTCATTTTTTTAGTAGCAGATAAGGAAAACCTTTAACTGTTAGAACTTTCCTGCAACATCTCCTGATGTGGTGAGCTCTCTCATCACAGGAATTTCTCAGCAGAGGCTGTCGGTTCCTTGCATATGGGCACATCCTAGTTACTCACCAGGGATCAGAGTGGGACATTAAGAGGGTCTGGCTGCAATCAGATCCCTTCTCAAGTCTCTTCCTTAGTCTGTATAAGGGAGGCGGGGAAAAAAGTGTTAATAAGCACATCCGGTCTCCTGCTGAGCATTTAACTTAAAAATCAAACACATATCAGATCCACGTATAAAGACACAAAATCACCTAAGGAAAACAGAAAGCTGCCAAGGCCAGTAAACCTGACTAGAACCAGATTAAATTATTTTAAAATCTCTCTCCATTTTTACACAGACCCAAATCAAAAGGGGAACTGGGGGCTTCCCTGGTAGCGCAGTGGTTAAGAATCCGCCAGTCAATGCAGGGAACGCGGGTTCGAGCCCTGGTCCAGGAAGATCCCACATGCTGTGGAGCAACTAAGCCGATGCGCCAAACTACTGAGCCTGCGCTCTACAGCCTGCGAGCCACAACTACTGAGCCCACATGCTGCAACTACTGAAGCCCGCGCCTAGAGCCAGTGCTCCACAACAGGAGAAGCCACGAAGCCACCACAATGTGAAGGCCGCGCACCGCAACAAAGAGTAGGCCCCCCTCGCCACAACTAGAGAAAGCCTGCATGCAGCAACGAAGACCCAAGACAGCCAAAAATAAATAAATAAAATAAATAAATTGGAAAAAAGGCGGGGGGGGATTGGCCATTAGTGAAAGTACAGAGAAACTGAGATGAGCAGACATGCATTGCCCATAGAGGCACAGGCCAGAGACAGGCAACCTTGGCCTAAAGACACTGCCACAGCTGCATGGCAGGAGACATCCTTTCTGTGAGGGTGAAGGCAGTCATCGAGCCTCATAGCCTGGTTCCCTAACACAAGTGTCACTTGTACTCCTTGTTCTGAATTTATAATCTCCAATGGCCTTCTGCTAATCTTTCCACTTCAACTCCAAGCCTGCCCCACCAGGTCTTATGCTATGCTCAAAAGGTCTTCCTTTAAACCAGCTAATCACCAAAACAAAACCACACATTCTCCTTTCAGAACCTCTCCTGAGACTCTGCCCAGGTTCAACCAAATCATCTGAAGAGTAGCAACTTTTCACACTAGAGTCTGAGACATATCCCTGGAAAAAAGAAGTGAAGTTGATGGCCCAGACCAGCAGCTCTTAAACTTGATCATACATCAGAATCACCTAAAGGGCTTGTTAAAAGAGCTTGCTGGGCCTCCACCCCAGAGTTTCTGGTTCAGTAGATCTTAGGTAGGGCCTGAGACTCTGCATTTCTAACAAGTTCCCAGGTGAATCTGCTGCTTGATAGTCTGGGGACCACACTTTGAGAACCACTGGCCTAGACCATTCAAGTAATCCAGGATACAGAGTTGGGAGACCAAAAAAGCTGTCACTGACTAAAAACCCCAAATAATCCCTGCAACTTTAAGGAGACAATCACCCCCATATGAGTAGCAGTATACCTATTAGTTGAAAACCAAGCCAGGATCTGTGCAAGCAATTTGGTCTACATTACCTAATTCTAAATGAACAGGGTAATGGCTAGGCTAAATAAGTGGTGTCATTGCAACAACAATAATTATTATTATCATTATTAAAATTAGTGGGCCAATAAATCATCTTGATCAGAAGGATCAAGAGTCAGTGATGGGCTTCCCTGGTGGCGCAGTGGTTGAGAATCTGCCTGCTAATGCAGGGGACACGGGTTCGAGCCCTGGTCTGGGAGGATCCCACATGCCGCGGAGCAACTAGGCCCGTGAGCCACAACTACTGAGCCTGCGCGTCTGGAGCCTGTGCTCCACAACAAGAGAGGCCGCGATAGTGAGAGGCCCGCGCACCGAGATGAAGGGCGGCCCCCGCTTGCTGCAACTAGAGAAAGCCCTCGCACAGAAACGAAGACCCAACACAGCAAAAAAAATTAATTAATTAATAAACTGCTACCCCCAACATCTTCAAAAAAAAAAAAGAAATAGCAGAAAATCTCGAATTAGGCATGAGCATGAATTTAAAAAAAAAAAAAAAAAAGAGTCAGTGACAAACATAAAGAGGTCAATTACAAGATCAATCTGAGCTCAACTCTCTCTTGCCCCCAGGCCTCTTTAATGGAGGAGGAAGGGGAAGGGAATTTAGCCAGCTATCTGGGAGAAAGCAGCAAAGAATTCCTGGAATTCCTTATCTTCCTCTGCCAGCCTAAACACAGCTCCTCAAGCAACTCAGTAAATCAACGAATACATAAAAAGAGTCCCGGGGGACCACAGGAATCTTCTCCCACTGTACCTCCACACTGGGCCAGCAGCAAGCGGCTGGTGGACAGAACCTCATAATAGCAAGATCTGTGGGTTGTAGAGAGGAAACAGAAAGAAAAAGCCAGGTGGCTGCCCCCACCAGACCTCTGCACTACAGTGCATTATGCAGAAAACACTCTCAAGCAAGAAAGACCCCCAGGAAAAGAATGCTCAGAAGAGAATCCTGAAAAACACTACCCAGGGAGGAAGCCAGTTAGCAAGCTGAAGTAGAGGACAGTGGACGGAAAGACTCTCAGAGCACTGCCTGTCTCTTAAGAAACTGAGGGGTACTTCCCAAACTGAATGTTGTATGAAAGCGTCAGTGGTACGGGCACACTGAAATGCTAAAAGAAAATCAAACTGAAGCCCATAGAAGAGCTGATTTAAATAATGCTGATATGAGCAAGCTCAGTTACAGGGTGGTAGATGGTCTTGGCAGGGGAACAACTGTCAGATTTTGTCAGATTGGGGGTCCCAATGCAGGGCCCCACCTCATTCAGGACTCCAGAAAAGCAACACAATAGGGATCCCTCACTTCTGGAAACATACACTGCTTTCAAAAACCTTGACTTTGAGTACCCTAATATCTTACCACTCTTCTACTGCCCTCCTCACACCACCAAATTTTTTATTTATTATTATTTTTTTAACACCTTTATTGGAGTATAATTGCTTTACAATGGTGTGTTAGTTTCTGCTGTATAACAACGTGAGTCAGTTATACATATATCCCCATATCTCCTCCCTCTTGCATCTCCCTCCCACCCTCTCTATCCCACCCCTCTAGGTGCTCACAAAGCACCGAGCTGATCTCCCTGTGCTATACAGCTGCTTCCCACTAGCTATCTATTTTACATTTGGTAGTATATATATGTCCATGCCACTCTCTCACTTCGTCCCAGCTTACCCTTCCCCCTCTCCATGTCCTCAAGTCCATTCTCTACGTCTGTGTCTTTATTCCTGTCCTGCCCTTAGGTTCTTCAGAACCATTTTTTTTTTTTTTAGATTCCATATATATGTGTTAGCATACGGTATTTGTTTTTCTCTTTCTGACTTACTTCACTCTGTATGACAGACTCTAGGTCCACCCACCTCACTACAAATAACTCAATTTCATTTCCTTTTATGGCTGAGTAATATTCCATTGTATATATGTGCCACAGTTTCTTTATCCATTCATCTGTCAGTGGACACTTAGGTTGCTTCCATGTCCTGGCTATTGTAAATAGAGCTGCAGTGAACATTGTGGTACATGACTCTTTTTGAATTATGGTTTTCTCAGGGTATATGCCCAGTAGTGGGATTGCTGGGTCATATAGTAGTTCTATTTTTAGTTTTTTAAGGAACCTCCATACTGTTCTCCATAGTGGCTGTATCAATTTACATTCCCACCAACAGTGCAAGAGTGTTCCCTTTTCTCCACACCTTCTCCAGCATTTATTGTTTGTAGATTTTTTGATGATGGCCATTCTGACCATCACACCACCAAAATTTTACGAATTCCTGAAGTTCTCAGAAAATATGTGTTCAGAGAAGAGAGGAACCCTAGGGTTGAAGAATCCATCCAAGCAGGAAAGGACGGCTGATAAAACTAAAGATGTTAGCCTAGAGAGATTGGGGAACCAGATATCTGCAGGGCTACCACAGGAAAGAGATGAAGTATGTTGTACATGGAATTGGTGAGAAGGGTGGGAGGGTAAGGCAGGTACTGTCAAAGTCACATGATTTGTGTAATACCAGTTACAAAAAGTAAGACTCCACAAAACCTCACTGGCTGCCAACTAACAGGCCTGGATTATAAAATGTTGAGAAACTCCTTACTAGCCACAGCCTGAAAGGCCCTCCATGATCTGGGCCTGCCCACCTCTCCAATCACATGTCAGGTCACTCTCACCCACCACACTCTACGTGAATTTTCCTTCTGTTGCTGGAAGAGGCCAAGCCCATTTTTGCCTCTCAATCTTGTACCTGCTGATCCCTCAGCCATAAACAGATCTTGGCATGGCTAGCTCTTCATCAACGTTCAGGCCTTAACTTGAATTACACCTCTTCGGAAAGGCCTTCCCAGTCACCTCCGAAGTATGATCACCCCAACCTCCCCCAGGGTCACTCTTGGTCACATCACCCCTTTTATTTTATTCACAAGACTTACCACCGTCTGATATCACCTTGTTTATTATACTGTTGTATTATAATGAGTCTTCCCCACTTGAACACAAGTTCCATGAGAAGAGAGACCTCATCCATCTGTTTCCCAATTCCTAGAATACCGTCAGATAGTGATACTCAAATATTTGTTGATCAAATGAGTATTTGTTGAAACACCGGGCACAGTCCAACTCTTTACATATGAGAAACCTGGCTCTGTATGCAAAGGCATGTTCTTTTGCATCTAAATTATAGAAAATTAGTTTGCTTAAAATAAGAATTAGCAGAGCACTGACAAAAATATGTCCGTTTTTCTGTAATAAATCATTAGAACTTAATGAGCACCTTAAATTTTTTCCATGTTTCAAATAGATGAAGTCTGCATAGATAGGGATGATATTTTGGCTTTTTACAATGGCAATTTCAAGTGATCATTTCTGGGTAGTTATTAATAACTAAAATAATCAATATGTAAAAGACCATCCTTAGACATTCTATTGTCAGGTAAAATGATGTGATATAAATATCACAACACATATACTATGATGCAAATACAAACTTATGGAAAATACTCAAATAATCTTAGTATCAGCCAACTATTCAACATTTGAAGAAAAATGGGAATATTTATCCCACTGGTATCGTTCAACAAAACTTCCTGCACTTCAAGGCTGGCATATAAAACCACTACACATGCAGCCTATGTTCACACCACTTCTCTCATTCTTTCCAAAGATTTAATAGTTGCCAGCTAGACTGCTCTAATGCACCAAAGTTGAAACAAAATTTAGCCATTCGCAATGTCTGCTGCAGTTGGGTCTCAGGACATGCAACAAACATGAGTGCTACCCCTGCATTCTAAAAATTCCATTTCAATAAATCAAGTGGTCCAGGTCTTATAAGGGACATTAACAGTAGAGCATTAATCAAGCATTTTGAAAAATGGCCTATGAAGAGACTGCATATGGGCCCAACTCCAGCAACAGAAACATAGAAAGAATTCTCTCATCAAGCAGAAGTTTGTGGAACAGAATCCTGAGCAAGTTTCCCAGCAAGCCACAGATAATTTGCAAAATGATCGCAAAGGACATCACTTGCTTATACAAAATAGCATCTTTTATCTGAAAAGTCCAGCATGCCTCTGACATTACCAGAGGCCGTTTCTGTTGAGGTCCTTAACATGAGCAAGAATCAGTCCCAGTTTTCAAGAGTCTGGCCCCTTTCTCCACCAGAGAGACAGGAAATCAATGGGTGATTAAATTGGTTACGATGCTGGGCTGCTGCTAGTTCCCCCTGCCGGGAAGAGGGCTCCTCATGGTAAGAATGGCAAGCCAGGGATGATAACAAGAGATGTTATACCGCATTTACCATATATTCAAGTGGCCCTGGGAACTCTTCCCAATGCTTTCTTATTTCTGATCTCTGCATGGCTGCATGAGTGTAGCTCAATGAGGCAGGAGCATACACAGCCTGCCTTCTGTCCAACACATCACATGGCATCTCAGACATCGGGAAATTTTAAATCAGGGCAGCAGGCAACTGGGCATGGGCTCTGGATGCCTACTGCAACTGGCAGGCCACTCTGAATCAGATTCCAGCTCACCATCAGTGACCTGTATTTCCATGAACTACCCCAACGTCCGTCCTCTCTTCAATTAGCTTCACATGTCTGTAACATACTTCTACACATCAAAGAGAGCAGCGGAGAACCCCAGCACACTCTTATACTCAAAGGGTACCATATTTGGGAGGAGGGGTGCAATCTGGCAATATATGTATCCAAAGCCTTAGAAGCTACCTACCATTAAATGCAGTGATTCCATTTAGTACTTTATTCTAAAGGAATAATTCTGAATGTATTCAATGACATAACTACAAGGATGCTGACAGTGACCTGTGAGAAGCTAGAAACAAGTTAAATGTCAAACAATGAGGGCCTGGTTACATAAACTACACTATATCCATTTACTAGAATGTAAATATATTCAGCCATTAAAAATGATGCTGTAGGGCTTCCCTGGTGGCGCAGTGGTTAAGAATCCACCTGCCAATGCAGGGGACACGGGTTCGAGCCCTGGTCTGGGAAGATCCCACATGCCGCGGAGCAACTAAGCCCGTGAGCCACAACTACTGAGCCTGCACGTCTGGAGCCTGTGCTCCGCAACAAGAGAGGCCACAATAGTGAGAGGCCTGCGCACCATGAGGAAGAGTGGCCGCTGCTCCCCACAACTGGAGAAAGCCCTCACACAGAAATGAAGACCCAACACAGCCAAAAATAAATAAATAAAAATTTTTAAAAAAGAAACGATGCTGTAAAGGATTATTCAATGACATTAATCTTATAAAATATTAAGTAAAAAAAATACACCTTCTACAAGATCTCATGATTGTTAGAGATATTCCATTTTTGCTAAAATTACAATCTAGAAGAGAGACATCAACAGGCTTTACGGTGGCTATTTCTGGCCCGTGGGATTACTGGCAAACTGTTTTCTTTTTCCCCTCATTTTTCTAAAAACTTTTATATAATAAATGTGAATCAGGTTTTACATCCAAAAACACAGAAGTCATTATTTAAAAATAACTCAGTGCTCTGTGGAAACATCTCACAGGTTTTAAACACTCATTTGTAGGAGACGATCACAACATCTCAGAACCAAGCACAGTGACATTAGGATTTCTGCCCAGTGACGTGCATTATAACATGGTGCCAACCAGAATGCAGTTTCACTGTGTTTCTTGAGGTCTTGAACAAATGGGGCTGGATATAGACCCATCACACCACGACTACCCTATCTTGATGTCATAATTACCAGTGTTATTTTAAAGCTTGCAAATAAATTTATAAGTAAACAAAAAGTTAAGAAAAGCAACTATGAAAGAAAGAGGAGGGGTAAAGAATTTGCTTTTCTGCCCCTCAGGCCACAGCTAATCATTGAGTTCAGCCCCTTTTAGGATGTGCTCCAGGCGCATCTTGGTAACTCAGAACCTCAGTGTCCCCTGGAAGAGGAGAAAGGAGGTGTCAGCCAAAGGTTCAGAATTAAAATCTGAATCCAAAGTAGGGAAGTGGGTGATACACATGAATTCTTTCCTGAATGTGCACACATAAGGTTTTGTATTTTTTTAATCACAAATCCCATGACATTCTTCATTATTATATTTGGCTTTTATATTGTGTGTATATATGCAAAAATGTTACTTTAGAAATTACACAATAATCCTCTTATTAGTGATCCTAGCAGCCCTGGGAGGTAGGGGAAAATGCTCACTACTATTGAAAATCAGAGGTAGAAGGCTATGCCACCTGTCCCAATGTGCGCAGCAGGGTAACATCACAGGGGCAGCTAGTACTGAAAATGGGAACCAACCTTCACAGCAAATAGTGAAAAAGATAAAAGAGCAGACCAAGACAATCTTTTCAAATGAAGTAAAAAATCATACAAATAAGCTTATTTAAAATGTAAAGCATTATATAAAATGTGAAACATTTAAGTTATATTGAATTTTGCATTAATTCTTAGATTGGACTAAGAGTTCATTAATTATTGATTTATTGTTGTAATTTCCCCCTTACTGCAGCAAAACTGCACAAAAACATGACATCCTTCACATCCCCTCTGACTTTCACACAGCACTACTATACAAGGGGTAATCTCTGCAAAAATTATTTAAGGGCTTGCATTTTCTCAAAGGAGCCTCTTAATATTCAAAGATATTCAAATCCTTCTCTTTTGAGACTGGTTTCTTGTCAGCATGCTGGTTGTTTTTCTCGCCAATTATGAGCGGGTCTAACCCTGCCCGGTCCTCATTTGTCTGTAGAATGGTTTGAGCAGTGCTCCAGCAATCCTTTTATTGACTATCCATAATCCTACACCTTCTGAAAGATTTGCAATTTCACTTTGAAATATATTTGCATGGAAATTGCATTGTACTGCCATATCTGAAAGCCAAACACTGGCTGACGGACCTCGAGGATGGACAAGAGCAGATGTGAGTGTTAGATGGAAGATAACTGAAAGGGAACTCTTAGTGTCCTACTGCTATGTAACAAATTACCACAAAACTCTCAGCTTAAGACAACACATTTAGTATCTGCCTGTTTCCTTGGGTCAGGAGTCCAGGCACTGCTTACCTGAGTCCTCTGCCCAGGGTCTCACAGGCCATCACGCTATCAACCAGGCTGTGTTTCATTCTGGAGCTTGGGGTCCCCTTCAAAGCTCACACAGTTGTTGGTAGAATTCAGTTCCCTGAAGTTATGGGACTGAGGCCCCCACTTTCTCTCTGGCCAGCAGCTGGGTGTCACTTGCAGCTCCTAGAAGCCTCCCACAGTTCCTTTCCCTCCCCAAACACGGCAGTTCACGTCTTCAAAGTCTGCAGGAGACACTCTTGCTCCAGTCTCCTAAAACAGTGTCTTATATGATGTGACAATCACGGAGGGGTTTATACAAGGGCAAGAGGCACTGGGGGTCACTTTAGGGTACATTCACCACTTGGACCATTTTTATAAGTGATCAATCTGTTAGTAAAGATTTAATGTTATGACCACTGTTGATTTCCTAGGCAACCCCATAATTCAGAAATTCAGATAATGAACACTTGCACAACAAGGGTCCCCTAGTTCTCACCTCTCAGATCCATCCTCTCCATTCCCTCAGTCAAGACTCTGGTTTAGACCCCAGCATTTCTTGCCAGCACTACTGAAATGGCATCCAGTCATGCTCTCTCCCAATCTACCCCCTTCAAAGCCCCTAGAGAGAGCTTAGTTAACGTGCACACCCTCACCATGTTTCTTCTCTGCCTGAAATCCATCAGTAGCTCCCCACCAGCAGCAGGATAGAGTCAAAGTTCTTCAGCAGGCAAGTCAGTGCCTTTACGACTGTATTGCCTGAGATGTCCAATGCCACATCCATCTCTCTCCAGCCCTCCCTGTATTCTCACCTTGAGGCCCAGGATACCCGACTCTGCCTGAATTTCCTCCTCCTCAGCCATCCTTCTGACCTGAGATTCAGGATCACAGCCTCTGTGAAGTCGACCTTGACTTCCCTAGGAGGTCCTGCATGATCTATCTTTCACACTCCCACTGAATTTTACATATAATTATTACAACGTTTACCCCTCTGTGCTACAGCTACTGGTCTCCAGGTCCTTCTCCCAACCACACTGGGAGCATTTGGAGGCCAGGAGCTAGTTTTTTCCTTCCTGTATCTTAGCAGTACTAGGGAACAGACAACAGTAATGGCTTTTGAATTAATCATATTTCTAGTACAGGATGGCGATTAAGAGCACAGATTATGAAACCACACAATCTATATGAGGAAATGAATGTTAACTAAATTTACTGTGGCATTCACTTCACAGTATATGTATGTCAGGTCATTATGTGGTATAACAAACTTATACAGAGCTGTATGTCAATTACATCTTAGTAAAAACAGGAAATAAAAGAAACAAATTTTACAAAAAAGAAAAGAAAAAGAAACCACACAATCTGAGCTTGAAGGCCAGCTAGACCACTGCATGCATGACTCAAGCAGGTTACTCGACCTTTCTGTGCCTCGGTTTCATCATCTCCAAATAAAAAAAAATCTCTTAAAAAAAAAAACAACTCTAAAACCTCTAAATCTCTGCAAAAGAAAGAAAATATCTACTTCATAAGATTGCAATGAAGAGCAAACAGGTTAATATTTGTTAAGAACTTAGAAAAGGGCATGGCATATGAGTAGGACCATATAAAATTTGTAAGTAAAATAAATAACCAACCACCACATGATACACAATAGTAGGAAATTCATCCAAAGGAAAGAGAGATGCCACACAGATCAGGGAGATGAGCCAATGGTAAAACTGTTATCATCAATATTGTTTTGAAATACTCCAGCCAAAAAAGAAAAAGTACAAATAAAAAACAAAAGCAAACTACAAAAGAACAGAGAAAGCAAGAATTGCAAAATCCTGATAATCCTAGAACCTGACATACAGTAAGTATGGTAAAGTATAAGAGCAACTCTACTAGGCTCTCTACTTTTCACATGTTTGACGATTTCCAGAATGAAAACAATTTAACTCTAAACAGACCAGAGTAGGCCTAGCACCCCGGGAGAGTAAAAGCACCGGGGCAAGGTGCTTTTGCCTCTCACATGTGAAGGAACTACCCTTCCTTCTGCTGCTCATAAGCTGACACGCATCCCTGGTGAACCTGAGAAGATGCTCTGCTCCACCCTCTCCAGCTGGGTGGATGCCATCTTCTCCACCATGCTTCTCTTCAGAGATGGCATGTTGCACTGAGAAAGTACTGACACCAAGAGAGCTGGATTAGGGCTTCCCTGGTGGCGCAGTGGTTGAGAGTCCGCCTGCCGATGCAGGGGACACTGGTTCGTGCCCCAGTCCGGGAAGATCCCACATGCTGCGGAGTGGCTGGGCCCGTGAGCCATGGCCGCTGAGCCTGCGCGTCCAGAGCCTGTGCTCCGCAACGGGAGAGGCCACAACAGTGAGAGGCCCGCGTACCGCAAAAAAAAAAAAAAAAAAAAAAAGATATGGGTTAAAATGCCAACTCTGTCACTTGTTAGCTAACCTTCCTCAACCTCAGTTTCCTCATCTATAAAAATGGAAAACCCTTGGCTTCCCTGGTGGCGCAGTGGTTGAGAGTCCGCCTGCCGATGCAGGGGACACGGGTTCGTGCCCCGGTCCATGCCGCGGAGCGGCTGGGCCCGTGAGCCATGGCCGTTGGGCCTGCGCGTCCGGAGCCTGTGCTCCGCAACGGGAGAGGCCACAACAGTGAGAGGCCACATACCGCAAAAAAAAAAAAAGGAAAACCCTACCTCATAAGGTTGTTAAACGGATTAAATAATATATTTTAAAAATAGCACAATGTCTGCCATGTGGCAGGTAATCAGCCAATGTCTTTTAAAAATTAAATTAAAAGAGTAGGTGGGGACTTCCCTGGTGGCACAGTGGTTAAGAATCCACCTGCCAACGCAGGGGACACAGGTTTGGGCCCTGGCCCGGGAAGATCCCACATTCTGTGAAGCAACTAAGCCCGCAAACCAAAACTACTGCCCTCGCGTGCCACAACTACTGAAGCCCCCCGCGCCTAGAGCCCGTGCTCCGCAGCAAGAGAAGCCACCGCAATGAGAAGCCCACGCACTGCAACGAAGAGTAAGCCCCGCTCACCACAACAAAAGAAAGCCTGCACGCAGCAACGAAGACCCAACACGGCCATAAATAAATAAATAAATAAATAATAAAAATAAATAGTCAAAAAAAAAAAAAAAAAAAGAGTAGGTGAACTCAGGATGTCTAAACCCAAAACTTCCACAGGCCAGCAACCTGCCTGCAAATCAAGGTTTGGGTAAACTGGGAGGGAGGCTGGACTACACTGACCACAGTGCTGGTTCCCTTCATCCCAGTGACTTGAATACCAGACAGTAACCAGAAAGCACAGCCCACCTACCTGTAAAACAGACTTGCTACCCCAACTTGACCCAAAGACCTGAAAGGACCATGCATGGGCCAGCCTCCTTCCCAAGCCACACAGGGTGAATTGCTGGCTGTAGCAAACTCCCCACATTACTGGTGCTTACTGCCACACCCAGGTAAAGTGAAAGCAGCTTTCAGAGATCAGGGTTAAGCTCCTATTCAACACAATGGAGTAATTCTCAGGGCTCAGCCAAACCCCGACTCCAGGGCTGCACCAAATCACATAATCACCCTTCTCTCCCATATCACTTTCCAATTAAAAAAAAAAATTCTCAGCAACAGGGGTGGCAATGCTTACCACTTACAGACAAAGGAAAAAGCTGGTCAGTACACAGAGAGCACAGCAAGAGAACTAGTCAATTTTCAGAGTGTGCTGATATTGTCCAGGTTGAACTAGGGGGAGGCAGATGCTGAAAGCAAGCTATTCAGATGAGGCACATTCCTCTAGGTATTTATTCAGTTGATGTAAAACTTATGTCCATATAAAAACCTGCATGTTAATGTTTATAGTAGCTTTATTCATAATCACTAGCCTCTGGAAGAAACCAAGATGTCCCTCAATGAAGGACATTGATTGGATGAAGGGATGAGTGGTGAATGGATGAACAGACTATGTACACCCAGACTGTGGAATACTATTCAGCAATAAAAAGAAGTGATCTATCAATCCTCAAAAAGATATGGATGAATCTTAAATGCATATTGCTAAATGAAAGGAGCCAGTATGAATCCAATTGTATGACATTCTGAAAAAGGCAAGGCTACAGAGACAGTATCCATATCAGCCATTGCCAGGGTTTGGGAGTAGAGGGAATTGAACAGGTGAAACACGGGAGGATTATTTAAAGTGGTGAAATTATTCTGTACACCACTGTAAAGGTAAATACAAGACATTAAGTATTTGTCAAAAACCCAGAGAACTTTACAGCACAAGAGTAAACCTTAATGTGTACAAACTTTTGAAAATCATTTAGGATGAGAGAGAAGGGGAAATTCCGGGATAGAGTGCAAACTGTGACAAAAGAATCTCAATGTATTACAAATGGATGAAGCAACCTCACTTAAGGAGGTGGGGGTTAAGGTGCTGACCAAAGTAATATAGTTGGAAATGAGGAATGTCTATAAAACTAAAGGCAAAAGGAACTGTACATTAAGTACAGTTAATGTACACTAGCTGTCAAAATTGTTTCCCACAGGGGTGTGGGTTAACAATTCTTAAAACACTACACTGGAATTGAACAACTAAGTAAACGGCTGGTGGGAGCCCGTTTTCTCACTCTCAGCCTGTTGGAAGAGGAAGTTATAGATAAGCAAAGGGAGGAGGCTAGAATGATTCAGATTAGATTTGGAGGTACGGTATGAATTTATGTTTAGCTTAATACAGATACAGATGGTTACATAAACATTGATAAACATGCATATATACAAGAGTTAGCATACACACACATATTTCTTTGCTCTATCAGCTGACAGGGCTGGAAGCAAAGATACCCCGGTAGCAACATGCACACCTAGCACCCAGATCTTGGTTTCTAACACCATTCTTCAATAAGGGAGATAAAGAGTCAATCTCTTCTATCAAGGGTTTATATGTACCACAGGGAAGTCTCAATCTCTGTGACTCATTTGTCTAAATTCAAACAAAGCCAGGATCTCATGATGTATATTTCTATTGCTACAGCTACCCTGCTGTCCAGGAAATGTGAGAACTTAAGATTTATTCTTCCTTCTTGAGAACTGGCACAACATATGTCTACCTTTAGCTGCCATTTATTGGTGGACACTTGCGTTTCCTCTCCTCCACAGTCTATCACGGGTTCATTCTGAACTTGAGTTCCTGGTTGGCTTTATAAAGAGGTCCTGGGCTTCCCTGGTGGCACAGTGGTTGAGAGTCCACCTGCCGATGCAGGGGACACGGGTTCGTGCCCCGGTCCGGGAAGATCCCACATGCCGCGGAGCGGCTGGGCCTGCGCGTCCAGAGCCTGTGCTCTGCAACGGGAGAGGCCACAACAGTGAGAGGCCGGCGTACCGCAAAAAAAAAAAAAAAAAAAAAAAAAAAAAGAGGTGTTGTTTGTGCTGGGTAAAGGACAGTGAGTAGGTTGAGTAAGGCCTGAGGAAGTTTCTCCCACTGAGTATGTGTCTTCCTGTATGACGCTATCAAGCAGCCCACTGGCTGAAGCTTCCACCTCAGGGCTGGTAAGCGGGCCCCTTGGAAATGACATCTTCCCATATAAAGGATTAAGGATTTATAAGGAAGAAATGTATCACCCAAAAAGGGTGATGTGGAAGAATGCCATCAACCTTCCTTCACTGCACTGGGAGGGCTCCGTGGAGAAGAGACTGACACAGCTGACTGTAATATGGCCTCGAGAAGAAGCACAACAGGAGGGGAGAGGAGAGAGGCCACGGGATGGAATGAACTCTCAGAGGAAGAGTGGGGGCCAAAAAGTGGAGGCTTGCGCTTCCCTGGTGGCGCAGTGGTTGAGAGTCCACCTGCCGATGCAGGGGACATGGTTCGTGCCCCGGTCCGGGAAGATCCCACATGCTGCAGAGCGGCTGGGCCCGTGAGCCATGGCCGCTGAGCCTGCGCGTCCGGAGCCTGTGCTCCGCAACGTGAGAGGCCACAGCAGTGAGAGGCTTGCGTACCGCAGAAAAAAAAAGGTGGAGGCTCAAACTGAGTGGTGAGTGGAAGGAGATGAGTTCAACGAGAAAGGGTGGAGAATTCTGACGAAAGACCTTAAAAAGGTGATCGTCTAAGAGCTCACTTGCAGGATCCTTAGAACCAGAAGGCTCTGAGTTTAGGGGTAGGGACAATTAAGACAAGGAGTAGAAAATACAACTCTGGCTGCAATAAAAACTAAGTACAGACGCCCAGTGCAAGAGGACCACAACACATTAGGCAAGAGATACCTGGGGCCTAGACCAAAGTAGAAGTTGTAGGGACAGGAAAACATGCATCATCTAAGAGATGCAGACAGAATAAAGATGGGGAGAAGCAGCCCCACACACCTTAAACGACCCTTTGCAACAATAGTAAGGGTGAGAGAAAGTCATCTGTTACTCTCTATAAAGCCTGAAAACAAAGCAGAAAGAACCAGGGGCCCAAATTCCAGTCAGCACTGCTGTACAGTGGGATCCAGGGCAAGTCACAACCTTTCTGGGCCTCAGTTTCCCCACCAGTAAGCTTGGAGAGCTTGATATCTGCATCCATCCCCCCATCTATCCCTTTTGGTAAAAGTTGTAAGTCACACCTGGAGCATGTGTGGTGACTGTGCCAGGCGTGCCAGGGTCCAGGTATAGCAACTGACAATCCCTGTGTCTGCCTCAGTGTGAGGTCACCCCGCACCCCTTGAACCTGATTCCAAAAGCATGAGCCCCAAGCTTCGATTAGCTCAACCTTCTGTGTTCCTCTCTCTTCTGTTCCTCCCTTCTTAGCTCTCCTCCTTCTCTTCCTGCCTGCTGATTCTAATCTTACTTCTTCCTGTTCCTTGTTTTTAAACTAATTTATCCCTGCTCACTTACATCCCTGGAGTTCAGTACTATTTTTCTTAGTAAACATGTATTAATCGAGTACCTGCTATGAAACAGGCCATGTAGCAAAGTCATAGAGAGTCTGGACTAGGAAGGCAGACAGTCTGAGTGGAAACCTGTGAGAGTTAATCTTATGTGTCAACTGGACTGGGCTAAGGGAAGCCCAGAGAGCTGGTAAAACATGATTTCTGGGTGTATCTGTGAGGTTGTTTCCAGAAGAGGTTAGCATTTGAATTGGTAGAATGAGTGAAGAAGATTCACCTCACCAGTGTGGCTCAGCACCATCCAATCTGTTGAGATTCCAAACAGAACAAAAAGGCGGAGGAAGGGCAAATTTGCTCTGCTTGAGCCGAGACATCCATCTTCTCCTGCCCCAGACATCAGCACTCCTGACTCTTGGGCCTTTGGACTCAGACCTGGACTTATACCATTGGCTCCCTGGGATCTCAGGCCTTCAGGTTTGGACTGGAATTACACCACCTGCTTTCCTGGTCCTCCAGCTTGAAGATGGCAGATGATGGGACTTCTCAGTCTCCGTAATTGCATAAGCCAACCCTTCATCATAAGTCTCTTTCTATATATATATATACATACACACACACACACAGACACACACACAGACACACACACACACACACACGTATCCTACTGGTTCTGTTTCTTTGGAGAACCCCAATTAATATGGAACCTCAGCTCTGCCACTTGCTAGCTAGGTGGCCTAAAACAAATTACATAGCCTCTCTATACCCCAGTTATCTTATTTGTAAAATGGGACTAAACATAGCATCTATCTCCGAAAGCTTTTGTGAGGATTACTGAGCTGAATATGTGCAGTGCTTAGAACCGGCACAGAGAAAGCGCTCAGGAAATGTTAGTGACTACTCCAGTTGCCGAGTTCCATTCTGTTGGGAGCACATGTGACCAACACAGGGTCACTACTCTCAGGCGGTCCAATTTAATAAGAATAATTATAATATAAAGCAGGCCAAAATACCTGAGGAGATACAGAGAGGGTGGCTCAGTTCAAATGGGGGTGCTACAGCTGAAAGAAATCAGAAAAGATTTCATGGCAAAGATATTCATTTGAAATGGGCCTTGAACAATGAGACCCGGTAAGAAAGGGAGGGAATTCCAGAGAAAGGGAAGAACATAAAGGCAGAAAGCAGGACAAACAGGACACCTCATGTTTGAAGACTAGTAAGAAACTCAGTTTGGCCAGAGACTTGGGCAATGATGGAAAATAAAGGGGTTTTTGCTTTGTTGTTGTTGTCGTTTGTCCGCACGGCATGTGGGATCTTAGTTCCCTGAACAGGGATCGAACCCGAGCCCCCCTGCATTGGAAGCGCACACAGAGTCTTAACCACTGGACCGCCAGGGGATTCCCCCCAGAAAATGAGTTTTGACAGACACAGTGAAGCCAGCCTGGGGAAGCCCCTGACCACCAGCTGAGAACTCCTAATTCATTCATAGGCAGTGGGGAGCCACTGAAGGCTTTTGAGCAGAGACATGACAGGTCTCACGCTAGTCCAGACACAGTGTGCTGGGTGGACAGGGAGAGCCCTCCAGCTCTACCAACACAGTCTCCTCCGTGAGGTCAGATGGATGCATGCCACACATATACAGTGGTCCTACCTACATGCTCAAGAGTACTCCTCTCTCCCTCTGGAGACGAGGTCACTGGATTCTTAAAGGAGCAGTCTGAGTGCCCTTTTAATGCAATTAAATGCAGGGGTGTCTGGAAATGGATTTAAATTAAAATAATAAATCAATATGATCTCTTTCAATAAACAATCTGGCTACTGACTCCCCACTGGGCCCTCAACAGGGTGAAGTTGTTCAGTTTAAAGGCAGCCAAACTCTTACTTAAATTAAGTGTCATCCCAGCTAAATGAAGACCAGATGTGCAAGCCAAGAAATCTAATCAGGTTTCAAGAAAGGATTTCTGTAAAAGAGAAAACTGGGGGAGAGGTAGTGTTGACCAGAAGACAGAAAGTGCTGAGAAGAAAAGTCAAACCAGGGCTCCAGATCAATAGGGTCACTGGCAAGGAAAGGCAGCGCGCTGCCCTAGAGCCCATCCAAACAGGGCCCTCATCTGGAAGTGGCACCCAGCATCCTACTAGGCTGTTAGCAACCTGTCACTCTTTCAGAAATCCCAGCCAGGAGAGCCAGACTTTCTATTTTGACCACAAAGTCCAGCACTTAAAAGACAGCCCAAACCCGGCTCCCCAAGTGGGAGAGAAACTTCAAGTGTAAGCCGCATACCAGGTGGACGCTACCCAACCCGAAGCAGGCCTGGGTTTGGGAGCTTAAACCTGAACCAAGCCAGACACGATGGTGATCCCTCATGGCCTCAGCCCCTTAAGCCTCCGGTTCAATAAGCAGCTTTTACACCATCCAGAGAAGGCAGAGTTTTTGTAAGCTCAGAACCCCTCTTCTTTCGAGTATCTTTCACCAGGACCGCCTCTTAGTCTTTCAGTGCAGAGAGGGAGGGACAAACCAACCCACGTGCCCACAAGCCTCAGACGATGCACGTGGACTTCTAGGTCTTTGCTCTTTCAAGTGAGCAGGCAGCCTCCCTTGGGGACCCTGCTATCACTCTCTCCTTAAGCAGCCTGACCCTGTTTTATCAGCTGCTTCCACAGCTGTACCAACTGATGTCGCAAAGCCTAACTGAGGACCGGGGAGAACAGCTTGTTTTGGAAGTTCCTACCTGAGCAGACTGGCTCAACCAGCAGCTTCAGAGAAGGGGGGATGGGATGCGACCAGTTTTAACAGGAGAACAAATACAGACAATGTGGACTCTGTGCACGGAGAAGCCCAACGGAGAGGTCAAGGCTGCACTCTGCAGTAACACATGTCCAACCGGCAGATAATCTCAACTGAGGTGACTTGGTGGTGACCTGTCTGCCTTAGAGAGACGGTATAGCAGTCAAGAGCCTGGGTTCCAGAACTGGAATCCTAGCCATTTACTGACTGTGTGACCTTGGGCAAGTTACTGACACTCCTCTTCATACAGTAATTGCGACGATTAAGTGAGTCACTATAGGCCAAACGCTTAGAACAGTACCTGTTACACAACGACTAAGGCTTACTGTAGACTTACTATCATTGTTAGTTTTGAACTCTACAGTCGATTCTTGCGTGTCTGATGTTTGGGTATCAGTATCACCTAAATGAAATGAAACCATTACCTCCCTGTCCTTTCCTGGTTCTTCAACGAAATGGCTCAAAGAATTGAGGAGCTACCAGTCAAATTTTAAAATATTAACGACCCATATATACCCAGAACTAGTCAAACTGTCTTCTCTTCCAGCTCTTCCTGGGCCAGGATAAACAAAGACCTACCTGGGTCCACAAATGATAAAATGAAGCAGAGGCTGACGTGGCTGTGAACAAGGACATGAGATGAGTTCTGTGTCTGAGCTGCTTGGAGAGTGCCCCTTCCAGTGAGGCTCCCTTGCAGAAAGGCTGCAGGTGGCAGGGCTGCCCTGGAGGCCTGAGCACACAGCAAAGGCAGGAGCCCCACCTCCGTGAGGAGCTGAAGAGAGAAGAGCCTGGGATGGCTTAGGAAGAGCTGAGCTGGCTGGAAGGAACGAAAGCGGGGATACTGACTTCCCCCAGCCTCTCAGCCACCTACAGCCAGGGGTGATTAAGTAACTCAGGACACAAGTCCCGGCCAAGCAGAGACGCAAGCCAGGGACTCTGCAGCCCAGAGTCCATGCCCTCCCTACCACGGCCTCTAAAAAGAGAGGAGCAAAGACCCGGGGCTCTGGCAGCTCAGGAAAGAAGCTATGTGAGGAGGAACAGCTCAGAATGACTGTTTTCAGTGCAAATCCAGGGTGTGCCTTCCACCTATTTAACAAGCCCTCGGGTGATGAGACTATTAACAGCGGCAAAGGAGAATGCCAAATCTTGTCAAGTTGGTTAGTGGTTAAGGAAACAGGGTAAATTGCTAATATTGCACTAACAAGGGTGATTCCAACTGGGTTGGTTAGACAGAGCTCCTTGTGGAGAAGTGATTTGTCATTCCCACAGCCAACGCACGTGGTTAAATGCCTCTCCAGGGAAACAGAAGACTCAGGAACAGCAGCTGCCGCCCGTTATCTCTCACACTGATGCAATGCCAAAGGGCCGGGTGCCTATCAAAAAGGCAGACATGGTAGGTTTTCCACTGAGACCTCGGATGGAGGCACCAGATTCAACCAAGAACAGCAGCGCCAAGTGGGAGATTCTACCAACAAGGAGCCCTGACCAAGGGGCTTGTGGCACCCTTCCCACTGCCTTCTGGGTCCAAATGCTGCCTATCTGTACATGCACTTGGCAATTTACATAGCCTTCTATGTGGTATCTCATTTAACCCTGATGAAATAGCTATGAGGAAACTGGGCAAAATGACCCTCACTTTACAAAGGGGAAGGCTGAGGTTCGGAGAAGTTAACTTGCTCACGGTGGTGTAACAGAGAAATAAAGAGAGGGCTTCTGCCTCCAAGTCTAGAACAGCTCAGAAGGAAACATTCCAGCAAATGAGCTAGTGTGGGGATGCCTGGGAAAGGTTTCTCTCCAGTCACACAGGCAGCAGGGATGGAGAGAGAAGATGCTAATATCCCCTGAGTATCTGTTATAGGTCAGGCACATGCTAAGGACCTGACATCACCATTGCCTTTCAGTCCAACCCGGTTGACTTTGTTCCTATTTTACAAAAGAAGAATTAGCATTCACCCCATGGCTCTCTTTGATGATTATCATAGTCCCTGCCCTGAAGGAGACACATACCTTGTGGTCTAAGTGCATAAACAGAGGTCTCTAGAGGGGAAGCTTCTAGAAAGGATGAAAGCCCACACTGGATCGTGCAGGATATGCAGAAGGTCCGCTGAGTCCTGAGGAGAGAGACTTGGGCCACATTGGTAACGGGGAGCTTCCCAGGCAGAGGGAAGAGCAGGAAAGAGGTGGGGGCCCCAACAGGACACGTGCAGGGTCCTAAGAACGGCAGGACTGTCACTGTGGCCTGACGTGCCAGGCAGAACCCCTCGTGCCTTGATCCAAGTCCAGGCTCCAGCCTGTAGGTGATGACCTGTCACCACATGGTTTTAAGCAGGACAACTCCTACAGACGTGCCTTTAGACAGATGAGCCAGGCAGCAGTGTGGAGGATGGGCAGGAGGGGGACAAGCCCAGGGCACAGAGACAAACCTTTACGAAGAAGGGCTACCACAATCTCTGTAAAATGACATGGGTGCCCCCAGGGAGGGATGAAGAGGGAGAGACACACTTGAGAAATATTTAGGGGGCAAACTCAGTAAGGGTGACTAAGGATGCTATCAGAGAAGAGTCTAAGGTGACTCTGAGGTTTCCAGCTTACATTCTTGGATTGATAAGATGCCTTTCGATGAGATAAGGAAACATTAACAGAAAAAAACACAGGGGAGAGGGTTCCAAGCAAAGAGAAGAGACTGTAGAAATGATGAATTCCGTTTTTGACACGTTGAATTTAAGATGCCTTTGGGATAACCAAATGGGGGTGTCACACAGGATGTATGAGTCTCAAAATCTAAAAAGAAGTTTATAAAAAAATCAAATAATGCCCACTGTCTGGCAGTGTTCCCAGACTGGAGAAAGGCACAATCAGGGACACAGATGACGCTGCCTGGACTGATATTTGGTAAAGCGGGGACAGTCAGCATGTTCTTGTAGGATCTCTGACCCAGAAGTAAGCAAACTGATAGTATCAGAACCATGGCAAGACTCAGCTGTACCTCATTCAAGCTCTGGAGTGAAACCTAGATTCCCCACTTACCAGTTCTGTGATCTTGGGCAAGTTATTTAACCTCTCTGTGCCTCAGTTTCCCCATCTATAAGAGGGGATGGGGCTTCCCTGGTGGCACAGTGGTTGAGAGTCTGCCTGCTGATGCAGGGGACATGGGTTTGTGCCCTGGTCCGGGAAGATCCCACATGCCGCGGAGTGGCTGGGCCCGTGAGCCATGGCCACTGAGCCTGCGCATCCGGAGCCTGTGCTCCGCAACGGGAGAGGCCACAACAGTGAGAGGCCCGTATACCGCAAAAAAAAAAAAAAAAAAAAAAAAGGGATGATCTTCACACCTATACCTAAACTCTGTATAGGTATACCAATAGTATACAACACAGAGTTGTGGTGAGGATCAAGTAATATAATACTTGTGAAGCACTTTGCACGTAGCCTGACGTAACACAGCACATGGCACGGTCTATAATCAACTCTGGTCATCATTGATAAGTACAAGATAATTAGTTTGAGCAAGTCATTTCACTCTGATGACCCTTATCTGTAATAAAACAGGGATAATACCTGCTTTAACTTTATAACTTTATAAAAAGTTACTGGAGACATTAGGTGACAACGGACACGAAAATGACTTTAACAACTATAAAGTACTACATAAGAGAAGATTGGGCCTTTTAGCAGGGACCAAAGAGGTTTCCCGCCAGCAGCTCAGGTCCTCAGTATTTGTTGCTGTGGATGTTTTGTTCCATGACTGTGCATCCCTGCCCTATAATACATTGCTTTTGGTCCCAAGAGGAAACAGCCACACATCAAAGCCTGCATAATATGTGCTGAGTGCAAAAAGTCACAGCAGAGAATACTATTCAGCCATAAAAAAGGAATGAAATTCTGATTTATGCTACAACATGAGTGGTCCTTGAAAACATCACTCTCAGTGAAATAAGCCAGACAGAGAAGGACAAATATTATCTGAGATTCCACTTATATGAGGACTGTAGAACAGGCAAAAATCAGAAACACACACACAAAAAAATCAGAAAGACAGCAGAACAGAGGTTACCAGAGGCTGAGAGCAAAGAGGGAGTTACTGTTTAATGGGTAGAGAGTTTATGTTGGAGATGATGAAAAGGTTTTAGGTATAGATAGTGGTAATAGGTATGGAACAGTGAATTATTTAATGCCACTGAGCTGTACACTTACAAATGGTTAAAATGATGTTATGTATATACTTTTTAAAAATGCACAGAAGTCATCAAAGCAAGGAGTGGATGCTCAGTGCAACCTGTTACTAACGGCAGGAACATGAACAAATAGGTCCCCAGAGACTGGTAGCAGTAATGAACTGAGGTTCTTCATCTCCTCCTGATGTGAAGGATAAACATCACTGGCTTCAAGAAGACCTCCGAGCATTAAGCAGGTCAGCACAAGAAACTGTGGGCCGAGCCAGGCAATATTCAAATGCTCCCATGGAAGCTCAATTACATCATTTCTTATTCTTGAGCATAAATGGCTGTAATAAAGTCAGTCACCATCTTTAAAAGCAAGCATGCGTTAGCTTCTGATAACAACTGATTCTTACTAACTCTTCTCTGCTTACAGATAATGCATCTAGCAGCTCTGTCCCAGTTTTAAAATCATCCCCAAACTTGTTCACCTCAGGAGCAGAACCAAAGCTCCTCAGCAAAGTGACTTTTCAATCTGGTGCAGATTCAGGGGAAAGATAAATACATTTTCTCATGTGTGGTCAGACATTCAGTAGGTCAGAAATTCATATGATGTGTGATTCCTAGGAATAAACTCCTGGAAATAATCTACCATTTGCGCTTGGACTCTTGAGTCTCCAGCCACACTGAGCTTCTTGGCTATTCCTTGAAGCTGTAAAGCCCATTTCCACCACAGGGCCTTTGCACTTACTGTTCCTTCTGTCTGGGTAGCTGCCTCCAGATATTCACATGGCTTGCTTGCTCACTCTGTATCTCACATTCACATCTCTAGAGATTCAAAGGTCACCAGAAACTAGAGGCCTTTTCCAACAATTCACATAAAATAGCTTCCACTCCCTACCTCCTGGCACTGTCTATCCTCATGCCCTGCTTTATTTTTCTGCAGACAATTTACGTGTGATATTATATGTATATTGTCTCCTCCTTTACCTCCATCCCAACCACCAGAGTATAAGCTCCATGTAGACAAGGACTTTGTTTAGTAGACTGCTATATCCCCAGAGCCTAAAACAATATTGGCTCATAAAAGGAAGTCAACGCATTTTTTAGTGATTCAATATTTTTATAGATTATACACTATACAAAGTTCTTACATTATTATTGACTATATTCCCTCTGCTGTACATTATATCCCTGTGATTTACTGTAATATATTCCAGTAGTTTGTACCTCTTAATCCCCTTCACCTGTTTCACATCCCCCTCCCCTCTAGCAACCATTAGTTTGTTCTTTGTGAGTCTGTTTCTGTTTTGTTATATATGTTTGTTTTGTTTTTTAGATTCCACATATAAGTGAAAGCATACAGCATTTGTCTTTCTGATTTATTTCACTTATTTATTTTACTCTACTTCACTCCAGATCCATCCATGCTGTCACAAATGGCAAGATTTCATTCTTTTTTATGGCTGAGTAATATTCTATTGTAATATATATAAAACACATCTTAACCATTCATCAGTTGGTGGGTACTTAGGCTGCTTCCGTATCTTGACTATTGTAAATAATGCTGTGAGGATGTGGAGAAAAGGGAACCCTAGTGCACTGTTGGTGGGAATGTATATTGGTACAGCCACTGTGAAAAGAGTATGGAGGTTCCTCACAAAATCAAAAACAGAGGGCTTCCCTGGTGGCGCAGTGGTTGAGAGTCCACCTGCCAATGCAGGGGACACGGGTTCGTGCCCCAATCCGGAAAGATCCCACATGCCGCGGAGTGGCTGGACCCGTGAGCCATGGCCGCTGAGCCTGCGCATCCGGAGCCTGTGCTCCGCAACAGGAGAGGCCACAACAGTGAGAGGCCCGCGTACCGCAAAAAAAAAAAAAAAAAAAAAAAAAATCAAAAACAGAACCACCATACGATTCATCAATTCCACTCCTGAGTATTTATCCAAAGAAAACGAAAACACTAATTCAAAGAGATATATGCACCCCAATGTTCAATACGTGTTTTTAAATGAGTGGACAAAAAATTAAGTTCTCCTATCAGTACATCATTCTTTATATTGATGAGAATGCCTTGCCCAAGATTACCTAAAAAAGCAATGATTTGTTTCCTTTGGCTGAGAAGACAACAACTGTCACCATTCCTTTATACCCTGCTCAATCCACATCAAATGTTTTCTAAAACCTAATAAAGTCTGGGCCCCTTTTTAAGAAAAAAAATTTTGCAAACACTCAGCATTTGAATGAATAACTAATATATGGTATATCCATACTATGGAATATCATTCAGTAATAAAAAGAAATGAAGTACTGATACATGCCATAACACAGATAAACCTTGAAAACGTTATGCTAAGCGAAAGAAGCCAGACATAAAAGGCCACACACTGTATGACTGCCATTTATATGAAATATCCAGAACAGACAATCCATAGAGACAGAAAGTAGACTAGTGGTTGCCTGAGGCTAGGATGGGGGGTATTTGGGGGAGATTGGAAGGTGATGGCTAAGAAGTGCAGAGTTTCTTTTTGGGGTGATGAAAATATTCTCAAATTGATGATGGTGATGGTTATTCACAACACTATGAATATACTAAAAACCACTGAATTCTACACTTTAAATGTATGAGTTGCATGATATGTGAATTATGCCTCAATAAAGGTGGTACCAAAAAATGTGCTGGCAAATCATGTATACCATTTAAATATGTAAGACATAAAACTGGATATAAACTGCTTATACATACAGGTCTTTTACAAATTTATAAATTAAACACGAATTGTATAACCAATAAATTCAAAGTAAAGATGTTCACGTCAGAGAAGATTTTGTTATTTAACTGAAATTATATCCCTTCTCACAACAGGAATATGTTGTGAGTACCTTACCCAAGTTCTTTTGAGTTCAGCACACACAAAATTGGATGACAGTACTCTGACAACCAGCATAGCACAAGTGCCAACAAATCAGAAGATACTGGAACTAATCAGAACACACACCAGTCACACAAGCCACAAGCAACTCAGAGCCACCCCGGGGAGCGTGGCCGCATTGCAGCCCTGCCTGCAGTCCTGCGCTCCATGTGCAGACGCCATTTTTCTGCCACTTTCTTCTGTTCCCACCACTGCAAAATCTTAATTCCTACAAGGTGTGGTACCGTCACTTGTCCTTCACCTTATGAGAGTTCATTATAGACATATTGTGAACTTTTTCTTCGGGGCATGACAATTACAGAAGAACTATCTGGTGCCAACATAAGGAAACAAACACAACTGTAGACAATAAAACAGTTGGCAGCATTCAGGCATAATATGGCCCTTCCAAGAGTCTGGAATAGGCTTATTTTACTTTGCTATTGGATCAAATGAAAACACAAAATTTTTAAATTCTTATAAAGAACTCAGACCCTGGAGACTACATCCCTAAATTCCAAGAGAGCCACAGAGCCCATTTTGAGAAACACTCATCTACAGACTAAGGGAAAAAAATAATTGGCATGCAAAGCTGATGTCTTTAAAAGATAACATTTACTGGGTGCTTAAGTGTGTCTGACAACCAGCTTGTATGGTTTTCTGACCCCACTGTCCTTGTCCAATACACACTAATTAGAAAGGAGAGAAGGGAACTATTATTTATGGTGCACAATCCATGTGCTAGGCACGTCGCTCAGTGCTTTGCATGCACTCACATAAAACTGTAAAATATATCTGCCAAGAAGATACTCCAGCTTTACCGATTAAAGACTGAGGCAGTAAGAGACGCCATACAGCTAGTCAAGAGAAGGAAGAGGATTTGAGCTTAGTTCTTCCTGACCCCGATACTAGAGCACCTCAGTAAAGGAGTGGAATCTTTCCGATCCCTGCTACAAGCCTAATACTCAATTAATACCACCACCACATTACCCCCCTGCCACCACCATGATGTCCACAAGCTAATCTCCAAAACCTGTGAATATGTTACCTTACATGGCTAAAGGGGCTCCTAGATGTGATTACACTAAGAACCTTGAGGGTTTCCCTGGTGGCGCAGTGGTTGAGAGTCCGCCTGCCGATGCAGGGGACACGGGTTCATGCCCCAGTCCAGGAAGATCCCACATGCCGCGGAGCGGCTGGGCCCGTGAGCCATGGCCGCTGAGCCTGAGCGTCCGGAGCCTGTGCTCCACAATGGGAGAGGCCACGGCAGTGGGAGGCCCGCGTACTACAAAAAAAAAAAAAGATGGAAAGGGGCCAAGGACTAAGGAATTCAGGCAGCCTCTAGAAGCCGGAAAAGCAAGGGCACAGATTCTCCCTAGAGCCTCAGAAGGAAAACAGCCCTGCCAACTCCTTGATTTTAGCCTCATTTCAGACTTCTGACCTCCAGAACTGGAGGGTAACTGTAAGATAATAAACTTGTGTTGTTTTAAGCCACTATGTTTGTAGTCATTTGTTACAGCAGCAATAGGAAATTAATAGGGCCATGCTAGGTCTGTGTTACAATCTAAGCTGCTCGGAGGTAGACTTGCCAACTCTGAATTTGGAAAGAGAAGGAAAACAATTCATGACAAAAGAGCAAATGATAGTGAGGGTAGCCACTTAGGGGGAGAGTTACATAAAGGGGATGAAATGATTCCTGGACAAAGCCTCCCAGAAGCAGGTAAAACATAGATTTCGTGGCTGAACGTATGAAGAGGCCACGTGCAGGGGCTTAATGCCTGTGGGGAGGGAAACACAAGTGCAGCTGTAAGGCACTCACAACTCCAGTCACTGCTCCATAAAGCCACCGGTGCCCCCAGTCCCTGGATCTTCTCCCAAGAGCATTTCATTCCTGTTCTCCCAAGACCATCCAGGACCTTTTTATATTTATTTGTTATCGTGAGAGAAATTTCTGGAAGAGGTGGCACCACTGGAAGGGAGCTGTAGGAAAGGGGAGAGCTTGGCCATTTCCTGGTCACCTGCCCATTCTGTTCCAGGCCATGTATCACACCACTCCTGAGCAGGCCTTCTTGAGAAATCAAGTCACTGTTCAATGGCAAACTCTGATCCCATGCTGGACTACTCTGAAAGCTGTTTGCAGGGTGGCCAAGAATTTACCCAGCCCACAGCCAGAGGAGCCACAATGGGGGACCACACAACTCTGAGTGCATCTGGTTGCACGCACATACCCCTCCAGGTCCAGCTGCATGGCCTCTGGGAGGCTACACTACATTTCTACTGCGGGGATCTGTCCCCTAGGTTTTTAACAGCCATAAATCTGGTCTTTAGCCACAAATCTGTCTTCTCTCCAACCCTGAAGGCCCAGCAAGATGCCTCCCTCCTTCCCCACCTGAGGCTTCCCTTCCAGCAGCTACAACAGGTTCCAAAGGTGAGAGAGTAACAGAACACCAGCTGCCACTCTGGAGCCCAGCCTGTTGGTTAGGTCTGACTTCACTGCAGCCCTCCTCCTCCCTGGCACTCCCTCAGTAGAGCCTTGCTGGGTTTCACTGCTTTATGCTCACATGGTTATCAACTAATTTTCTCAGTCACTCAACAAAAGTCTACTCAGCAAAGGCTGGCACCCTGCCAGACACTGGGAATACAGTTGCTACAAGAGCTACGAAAGAGAGAGGTGTGGTGCCACAAGATCATGTGAGAAGACAAAATGACCTAGTGGGGGAAGCCTCCCGAAGGATGTGATGTTTGCACTGAAATCTGGAAAAAGACGCCAGCTATTAAAAAGAGCTAGATGAAGCAGCTCAGTATCTCTCAGGGTATTTACCTGCATTTATGAAATGTTTTGAAACCCAGAGGAATGTATAAAAATGATACTGATGAATATAAATTGTCTTTTTTGGTTTATAAAGTATTTTTTCATGCATTATCCCAGACTCAACGATAGCACCAGAGAGAATAAGTATCATCCTTTCCCCTTTATAAACAAGGAAACTGAAATTAATGGCAGTCAGATACCTCACCAAGGTTACACATCAAGTCAAGGGGACTCGAGTCCAACTCTCATTATTCTTCATTGAGAGCTCTTTTGACTACACAGCTTTCTGAGGAAGCTAAAAAGTGCAATGGGGGAAATGGTATTAATATTTGGGAACAATGGACTTGAAAATCATACCAAATATTTGGTTGCCAAACTCACCTATTCACACAGCAGGCCCAATGGTGCAAAGCCAGTAGCCTGATTTCAGTATTACTGGCCACCCTTCAACTTTCAACCAGTTAACTTCCAAACAAGCAACCCCAGTGTGTCAGACCAACTGTGGGCTCATGCAGAACTGCTCTGAACTTTGTGAATTGTTCTAAGCTGTGCAGCTTTAAAAAAAAAAAAAAAAAAAAGGGCTTCCCTGGTGGCGCAGTGGTTGACAGTCCACCTGCCGATGCAGGGGACACGGATTCGTGCCCCAGTCCGGGAAGATCCCACATGCCATGGAGATGCTGGGCCCGTGAGCCATGGCCGCTGAGCCTGTGCTCAGCAACGGGAGAGGCCACAACAGTGAGAGGCCCACGTACCGCAAAAAAAAAAAAAAAAAAAAAAAAAAAAAAATCGTATCACCTCTTCTCTTGTTTTCTTCATCCAGCTAGCATCTTCTCAGACCTTTGGATCCTTGGTAGACAAAGAGCAGGATAATCATCCAGTGGTTCTGGGGAATATCTCTTAAGCTTCCTTCCTGCCTGGGTCATCATAGGGATCAGAGGAGAACATGTGGGTCAACCCAATACAAGGCAGCTAGTATGGAGTGGGGGAAGTATGTGATCTGGAATTAAGAGGGCCTGCTGATTTGGTCTGGCCTCCACCACTTAGCTTATCCTATTTGGTAGACAATAAACAAGGCAGGTGTGGTAGGTGGAATGATGGGACTCCAAAGGTGTCCATGTCCTAATGCCTGGAACCTGTGACTATGTTACCTTACATGGCAAAAGGATTGAGAGATGGGAAGATTATCCTGGATTATCCATATGGGCCCAGTGTAATCACAAGTGTCTTTATAAGAGGGAGGCAAGAGGGTCAAAGTCAAAGAAGTGGATGTGGTGATAGAGAGTTCAAAGGGATGAGGCCAAAAGCCAAGGAACACGGGCAGCCTCTAGAAGATGGAAAAGGCAAGGAACAGATTCTCCCCTAGGGCCTCTAGAAGGAACACAGCCTTGCTGACCCATTTTTATTTTAGCCCCATAAGACTCATTTCAAACTTCTGACCTCTAGAACTGTAAGATAATAAACCTGCATTGTTTTAAACCAGTAAGACTGTGGTATTTGTTTCAGTAGCAACAGTAAACTAATACAGAAAATAAGAGAAACTGAAGATTTCTTAAGAGTAAGACAAACAAGGGAACAGACCAGGGTCTTCATGTGTCAAGGGGACTAGCTAAAGGTACCTCTTTCAACCTTGGGGAAAGTGGCAAATCCTGAGTAAGGAAACAAACAAAAAAAAGAGCAGATCCAAAAACTATTGCTACCCACAGCTGCAGTTCATTCCAACTCAGTTTGATGGTCAGGGCTTCCCAAAATTCATCCCAACTCCCAACTAATCAATGGAAGTTCCTAGAAGCTCTCCAAAGAAAACAAGGAAGCAAAAAATGCGCAGTGAGTTTCCACTGGCCTTACTCTGCAGCAGTGCTGGGCTGGGCATCAGAAGATCTGGGTCTTCCTCCTGTGTGACCCTGGGCCTCTAAAATCTGAGGGATAAACTGCAATTACAGTCACTTCAAACAATGAATGATGTGCTACGATTCTGTGTTTGAAGTACACAGAAGACTGAGTTTAAACAAGTACATTTTATTGGGGAAAAGTCCTCATTCATTCAGGAAACACTACTGTGTACTAATGGCCAGGCACTAAGTTAGACAGGTGAGGTTCAAAGACAGTATGATGTGACATGGTCACCTCCCTCCAGGAACTGCATGTCCTCCCTGAGCCACCATATCCTCATCTCAGGGGTCATCAGGCTGCAGTATCTACTGATTATTGACTCCATCCCTCTGTAACCCACAGGTCTTCCCTGTCTCCCCCAAATTGGGTTACATCTCCCAGTTACACACTTTCTTAGCTTCTTACCCTTTTTCTAATAATATATAGTTATTCATGTGCCGGGCTTGTCCATTACTGAATATAAGCACCCAAAAGAATATTGAAACATTAGCCCAGGATAGAGTGTTCCATAAATATCTAATGAATGAATGAGTGAATAAATGAATGAGTGCACATGCATTATGCTGGCTGACATGGCTGGAGAGCCCGGTGTCCCCTTCCTTCCTCCATGCCCCGTCTTCCCACCTCTCATCAAACAGAGGTAACAAATAGGAACACTCCAGGCTAATCAAATGAAATAATGTATGTGAAAGTATGTTTAAAGTTGTAAATGTACGAGTTATAAATATAGATGAATAATAACTATCAGCCATGGGGCAAAAGGAAACACTAAACACCCTTACCCAGCTGAGCAGGGCTGGCTCTCCAGCCCCTCCCTTCTTCCTCCCCCATCTGTCTCCCAGGTCTCAGGCTCCCACCTGCATGGTCTCCACTCTAAGCAGCCTCCAAACACACTGCCCTGGGAACATGCCACGCTGGTCACCAGAGCCTGACCAACAGCTGTGCATCCAAGCAAAGGGACACTGCGTGACCAGGGCAGGGCATGGCCGGGCCAGAAGTGGTTCTACTTGGAGTGCTGGAGAAGCAGAAGGTGAAAGTGCTAAATTAAGGAGAGGCCTCCTAAGAAGTGCTGATGAATTCATCTACTTATGTGCCAACTCAGACTATGACAACTGTGCTAATGCTGCACTTACAACCATTCACAGCCCCAGATCTAGTCCTTAGAAGTACAGTATAAGGAACTCCCACACCCTGGCATTGGGTTGTTCAGGCAGGAGGCCCCTGTGACAGCAAGTAACCTAGCAATCCATTGTGAATCCATGTCCTGCTCCCTGAGATGACCCAGAAACACTCTAAGTGCTGAGTGGTTCCCACCCCAACAAATCCTTACCAGAAAAAGACAATTCATCTATTTAAAGAAAATTCATCTATTCATCTGTTTAAATTCATGTGTACCAAGAAGGTACACGTTACTGAGAAGAAAAAAAAATCCTAGAACGCTTTTATACTGTTGCAGGAATTAAAAATGGTGCAACAGTTATGGAACACAGTATGGAGGTTCCTCAAAGAATTTTAAAAAAGAACTACCATATAATCCAGCAATCTCACATCTGAGTATACATCCACAGGAATTCAAAACAGGATCTCAAAGAGATATGTGCATATCTCTTTGAGATCCTGTTTTGTTCAGGAGCATTATTCACAGTAGCCAAAAGGTGGAAGAAACCCAAGGGTACAGCAGATAAATGGATAAGGAAAATGTGTTACATATATTCAACTGAATACTATGCAGCCTTAAAAAAGGAAGGAAATCCTGTTACATGCTACAATATGGATGAACCTAGAGGACATTATGCTAAGTGAAATAAGTCAGTCACAGAAGGGCAAGGTATGATTCCATATATATGAGGTATCTGAGTAGTCAAAAGCATAGAAAGAGAAACTGTAAAGGTGGCGGCCAAGAGCTGGGGGGAGAGGGAAGAAGATTTAGCGTTCAATGGGTAGAGAGTTTCAGTTTTGCAAGATAAAATTTTAGAGTGATCTGTTACACAACAGTGTAAATATACTTAACACTATTGAATTATACACTTTTTTTAATTTTTTTTGCAGTACACGGGCCTCTCACTGTTATGGCCTCTTCCGTTGCGGAGCACAGGCTCCGGACGCGCAGGCCCAGCTGCCATGGCTCACAGGCCCAGCCGCTCCACGGCATGTGGGATCTTCCCAGACCGGGCACGAACACGTGTCCCCTGCATCGGCAGGCAGACTCCCAACCACTGCGCCACCAGGGAAGCCCAAATTATACACTTTTAAATGGTTAAATATGTGATGTGTTTTTAACCACCATAAAAAAAAAATCTTTGAAAGCACATGAGAAAAGAAAAAGATGGCAAAGACAAATAAATTTTAAAAGAAAATCTATATGGCGAGGGAACCAATGAGAAATGGGGAAAAGAGAGAGGAAAAACACCAGTCAAATCAACAGTCCATATATTTAGCTCAGAGTCAACCTGGCACTGCAGGTGTGGCACTGGGGCAGGAACAGGAATCCATACAGTTGCTAGAACCCCAACTCAGAAGATGAATCTGGCCAACCTCAGGCCAATCCCTTCACTCCAGGTGCTTCCCTCTCTGTGAAACGGAGACAATCTTCACTGTCCTGTGCAGAACTCCAGAGAGGATCAGGGAGACGGGCATCTAAAGGGCCTGGCAAGGCACGACCCATTTCACAGACGTAAGGTACCATGATCCTTATAGTAACTGCTTCTCTCTGAGGACAAGATACTGCTCAGGGCCAAGCTGGAGGCCTGCGTCTTGTGAATCCACAAGAGCATCCAGGAACCAAACTCCACAGTGTCCCACCCAACTTTAGCCTGGCACCATTCAACACAAAAGGACAGAGTCAGGCACGGTCTTTTACACAGAAATCACATGCCCTAGTTCTCGACAACTGTAATTACAGGCAAGACAGCTTTTGAAAGGGAGAGAAGAAAAGAAAATAGCAGCCTGGACCTAGCAGTGAATTGGGGGGTTCACGGTAAAACACACACCCAGAGTTCTTAGTGGTGGTCAGACTAAACAAGTGACTGGACAGCCAGACCAAACAGCTTTCTGGCCAATTCATTTCTCCCTCTAATTTAATGAGCTGCTCATTAAGCACCAGAAGCAGGTCACAGGGAACCGAGCTACTGGCACCTGGCCAGTTGGGCTGACAGGTGATGAGGGAAGAGGAAACAGGGGCCACACTCCAGCCCCAAAGGCCTCCAGATGCCATGCATGGCCAGCCCCACCACACATCCTGACCCGCCGTTGCTTCAAGAGGATGTTTTCCTGTACCTCTGTTCCTTCTACAAAGTTGTATTTCTGCCACTGACTCCCTCGCTGGGGAAGCTCCATGTCCCTACCTTTTGGTTCTCCAGCTGGGATCATCACCCAAATTAGGGAGCAGCACAGTCCTGGGCAGGAATCCCAGCTCCAACTATTGATACCAATTTGATCTAGAATTAATTATTTAATGCCCCAGGCTTCCATTTCCTCATCTACAAAATTTAACAATAATACCCTCACCTCATCTAGAGTAGCTACAAATAATAACATTATTTCCGTATTAAAAAGCCTAACAGGGGGCTTCCCTGGTGGTGCAGTGGTTGAGAGTCCACCTGCCGATGCAGGGGACACGGGTTCGTGCCCCAGTCCGGGAAGATCCCACATGCCACGGAGCGGCTGGGCCCGTAAGCCATGGCCGCTGAGCCTGCGTGTCCGGAGCCTGTGCTCTACTTAAAAATTTAAGTAGATCCTCTTTATGTACCACAAAAAAGCTTCACTTTTTAAATGCTTTGAGCCAATTATCAATGGGAGAGGCCACAACTGTGAGAGGCCTGCATACCACAAAAAAAAAAAAGCCTAATAAAGCACCTATCACATAGTAAGTACTGAAATAGTAGCTACTGTTATTGATAGCTACTATTAATATTTATTACTCTAATAATGATAGTGATATTAGCAACAGCATATGCACTGTCTCTTAGTCAAATATGAAGAAAAGTGGGACTTTTTTTTTGTTGAAACCCCCAGGTCACAACCATGATGAGAGCAGTAACTTATCCTCACAAGAGCAACACCCCAGATATGCTCAGCTGAGGCCTTGGTGCTTTCTACCTGAGCAGGAAGGTGAAGGAAGAGAAGAGGCCTGGGGGTACTGAATGCCAGGCCTGAAGCCAAAGGTGTGATGCATTTTGCACGTTCTCATGAAATCAACTGGAGAACTGCATTCAGGCCACATGCCCACCACTTCTAGACCTCTATGACTCCCTGAGCCTCAGTTTAATCTAGAAAATGAAGGAAACGTGACCCCTACTTTGCAGCTTATTATGAACATTAAATGAACTCATGTGAAAGTGACTCATTTCTATGTCTATGAAAAACAGTATTGTTGTATTTAATAGTAGTTTCAACAAACGCAACTTAACAATAAAAAATGCTGAAGGACTGGGAGGGCCAAAGCAGTGAAAATATTATTTTAGTAGGCTGATGAACTGCTTAGAGAAACAGAAGCAAACACACTAATTTTCTTCCCAAAATTGCTGTCACTGAATTGAGGTCTCTGTTGCTCAGATGAATTGACTGAAAGTAGAACTGGCAAAAAGCAAAATGAAGCTCCGAACATCTATATGTTTTCCACTGAGGTGAGTAGATTCTTCTAGAAGACAAAGAGCCCAAACCAGGCTGCATTCAGGATGACCATCCAGCCACCTCCGACTCCGATTCTCTCCAAAAAGTCATTACAATTTGTTTGACCAATCCCAACCCTACGCACAAATCTAATTTCCTCTGTTTCATGACAGAACACACGGGCAAATTCCTTCACAGTGATCAGAAGACAACTTAATTTTTATTCCATCTCTGCTCCATGTACCACAGACTCGGAAAGCAACAGGTTGGAAAGTTGATCAAACTCTACTCTAGAGTACCGGAAATGGCAGAAGAGAACCCACACACATGTCCGGAGCCTAAAGCAAACCAACCAAGGAAATTCTGTTGAAATCCCACATTTGTTCTTAAAAATTTAAGTAGATCCTCTTTATGTACCACAAAAAAACTTCACTTTTTAAATGCTTTGAGCCAATTATCTGCTAATTACTAATACTAAACCTTTTCATTAAAATCTTTGAATAAAAAAGATACTTCACCAGTCTCTCTCATTCACTGGCAGAACCCACACAACCTCAAGGGTAACTTGTCTCAGTTTGAGAAGCAGCAGGTCACAAGACAGGGAGGGTGGTAGCCCTCCAGCCATCATATATCCATTTTACCTTGGTCTTTAATCAAGATCAACCACCTAACTCAGAACAGATCCCCTGGACTGTACAGGGGTCTTGCAAAGAGTGCAGCCATCCATTCTTGTACCTCCAGTACTTTCTAAAAGGGCGGACACTTGAGTTCCAGCTCCACACAGCCCCACCTCCAGCCACTCACCCGGATCCGACGCATGGCAGCCACAATCTCCACTCTGCTGTTGGGCCTCGGCACGTCCAGGCTTCCGACATACTGTGGGGAAAGAAGGAAACACTCACTGAGAAGAGGGATGGCAAATGTCCCTAACCACAGAATGTTAGGGCTGGAAGGACCTTTGGAAGTCATCAAGTTCATCTTCCCATTTTACAGATGAGGAAATTAAGAGCCAAAAGGATGTCTTGAGACTATTTCTAACTTTATAAAAAGCAAAACAAGAAACTGCTTCCTTTTCATCTCGTTCTTAATCAGAGATGCAGCCAAGGACTGTGTTTAAGCAAGCAGCCTTCTGAAACAGAAAGGGTTAGGTATGAAGAATCTCCCACCACTATCTTTGGGGCAAGCTACTTTGCCTTTGTCTCAATTTCCTCATCTGTAAAATGGGATTTCAGTAAAGATAAAATGAGCTAAGGTATAAATCTCTTACACATGGTCTGCATGCATTAAAGCCGTCCAAAAGAATAAGAAAGATGAATATCTACTTTTTTTCATTAATGGAACTTCATTGAGTTAGCCCTGGATGTTATAGAGACCTCACACATTTGAGTAATTTCCTAAATGGAGAAAAAGAATGGACTAGTTATGTACCAAAAAATTTAACTTAATTAAACTTTTAAGTTAATTTTAAAACCAAACGACATAAGGTTGTCTAATACTGTATATAATTTCTTGCTGTACACTATTCAAATAATGGAGATATATGCAGAGCAAAAGAATAAAGTCCCCCAATGTCAACAGTCTGATGTACATCTCTTTTTGTATATTAATGGACATATATATATATATATATATATATATATATTCATAGACACCCAGAGGAATTTCTTTTATGTAAAAAGATTCATACTACTCACGTTGATTTTTTAACTTTAAATATAACTTGGACATCTTTCTCCACCAATGCATACAGGTCTATCACATTACATGTGATGGCTCCCCCTGATGACTGATGGATACTTACCCTAGGGCACTATTACAAAATTGCTTCCACAAACCTCCTTATCTACACACCTTTAAGCTCATCCAAGTAGCCCTTTAGGCTGGATTCCTACAAGTGGGATTGCTGGATCAAAATTATAGATTATTTCTAGACATCATTACTTAACAGGATGAAACAAGAAAAGAGGACAACCCAACATTTATTAAGCACCATCCCATTCCACACTGACCCACTGGAATTTGTCTTTCCTTTTTGCACACACATATAAAATAGCCCAGAGGATATCCTAGAAATTAACAGCTCCAGGATAATTTAAAAGTCTACGCAACCAAAGATTGCATTAATAGAAGATAAGAGCAGGACAGTCATTTCTACAGAAAACATATTTCCTGTGGTTATGGGAATAAAAGGTTCTTCCTAAAATTTGGAGTTAAGGCTGGCCCCAGTGAGGAGGGTTTCAAAAACTAAATACTGGGAAAGGATTTCCCCTAGTACTGATCACCAGTTTGTGCTAACACACTGAAGATCAAGATTCCGAGCAGCCTGTAGGAAGAAGGGGGCCCAGATGGACAACCTGGGCCCCAGATGGACAGCCTCACCACAGCAGGTAAACAAAGCCCCCTGGATCTAAGGATCTAAGCGTGCTGTCAGCTTTAACCATGGCTGGCGTTTCTGCCCTCTGAGCTCTGCTGGGGCCCCACCGTTTGTCAGCATGTCAGTGACCCACATAGCCAGGAATGACGTGAGGCCAGGTTTGTGACTGCCCAACTTCAAAGCACCCCCCCCGCCGGGGGCAGTTTCTGTGCCCCCTCTCCTGAGCACTGCACGCCTGATGGCTCCTGCCCTGAACTCTCAGCAGTCAGGGCTGACGTGGCAACCAGACCTTCAGGGCTTATGTTCTCTCTGGTATCACATGAGAGCCTGGATCTCAAGACCGAGCAAGGTCACCCATTACAGGTAAACCTGGAGGACTGAACGGTCCTCCCACACTGATCCCTGCAACCCCAGGAAAGGGCCTGCTACCCAGTGAGGTCCACAACTGGGCCTGAATTCAGATGCCCAGATGGGTCCCATCCCCATCCCTTCTCAAGAAGGGGCACCGCTGGACTGAGAATCCCAAAGCATTCGGGGTACAGTGAGGATGGAAGCAACACAGACAGAATGGAGAGGCAGCTTTCTAGCTCTGGACAAGGTTTCCTAACAAGGGAGTAGCATCCTGCATGTGAAAGCACTCATGTGAAGACACCCAACATCTTCATGCTGTTAGTGTCTCCTTCACGCCATCAGCCAACCTGGTACATGTGCACGCATACACCACACACCTTCACACACACACATCAGTGCACACATGTTCACACACCTCATGTGCCACGTGCATACACGACTGATCACCTCACACACACACACACACACACACACCTCACACACCCCACACAAAGCATGCACACGGTCAGCCCACACTCACTAGCACATCCTACTTGTATTCACACCACACACTCACTCATCCTCCTTCCCAATCATGTGAAGAAAATCACAAATCTGCCTTTCTGAGGACAGTCTGGAGCAGACAACCCATCTCTACCATAGCTGCACCTTACGGTTATTCAAGGAGATTAAAAGGAAACACGAAGTAGGGATCAAAAGCCAAATATCCACACTAATCATGAACCAAAAAACAGTGACAATTTCAGGCAAGCATGGGAGGGGTCAGAAATCCCACTCCTCAGGGCAAAACCAGAGAGTACGATAAGTGATTACTGCTGTTATGCACATGTATAACAAAAAAAAACCAAAAAAGTACCTCGATACCTAAACATTACCACCTCCACAACTAGCTTCAGTCCATTCTAAGGCTCCATTTTGGGCAAAGTGTAAGACACAGTCGTAGACCAGACCCACCTGAAAGGTGGTTCGTACAACCACTCAAGTTTAAAAATACCAGGGCCTTGGGCTTCCCTGGTGGCGCAGTGGTTGAGAGTCCGCCTGCCGATGCGGGGGATGCGGGTTCGTGCCCCGGTCCGGGAGGATCCCGCGTGCCGCGGAGCGGCTGGGCCCGTGAGCCATGGCCGTTGAGCCTGCGCGTCCGGAGCCTGTGCTCCGCAACGGGGAGAGGCCACGGCGGTGGGGGGCCCACGTACCGCAAAAAAAAAAAAAAAAAAAAAAAAATACCAGGGCCTGCTTCCTTTTCGTTACTACCTAGAAAGAAAAAAAAAAAAAAGAAACTAGAAGGAAGATGCAAATTGTACTAAGTAATCAACATATGAGATTTATCCAAGTCAGGGTTTTTTTGTTTTGTTTTGTTTTTGCATTGGGTCTTCATCGCTGCACATGGGCTTTCTCTAGTTGCAGCGAGCAGGGGCTACTCTTCATTGCAGTGCACGGGCTTCTCATTGCGGTGGCTTCTCTTTGTTGAGGAGCACAGGCTCTAGGCACACATGCTTCAGTAGTTGTGGCTCGCGGGCTCTAGAGCACAGGCTCAGTAGTTGTGGCGCAGGGGCTTAGTTGCGCTCTGTGGCATGTGAGATCTTCCCGGACCTAGACTCGAACCCATGTCCCCTGCACTGGCAGGCAGATTCTTAACCACTGTGCCACCAGGGGAGCCCTATCCAAGTCAATTTTATCTGTGGCTTCCTCTTCCAATGGAAGAGGAAGGCACATGAGTGCCTTCACATGCAGGATGCTACTCACAGAATAAGTAGGAGTTAAGTGCAAATAAGGTTAACCAACGGACTTCAGATATGCTTTGTTAAGTTCCCAGAAAACCTCACCCTTGGTGCTAGGTTAATACCTCATGGCGTTTTTTTTGTTGTTGGTTTGTTTTTTGAGGGTTTTTTTCCCCATTTTCTTGCTTCCACCCTATTTTCTGGAGATTAACTTCTGAAGACAGTGATAAACTGAACTGTAGTGTTTCCTGGTACATGAATCACACTAAAAGCAGCAAGACATAACAGCTTTACACAGTCACAAATATCATCGCCACCCATCGACTTGTTAGCCTTTCGGCCCTCGCCCTTGTCAAGGAACTCCCTTTATTTACAAGATTTCTGTCAAGTGTTTCCAGAGACCAGGAAAAAGCTTACGTATGAATCAAAAATAAATGCATCAGATGATTCTGCTTGTGATAACGTTGGAGAAACTGGTATCCTCAGACTAGGCCTCCAACAAACTCTGGACAAGATACAAAGAAATAACTGCATAGAATGTACAAAGAGTGAACTGTGGATACATGTGAACTATGGACATGAGTTAATTATAATTTATCAATATTGGCTCATCGATGGTAACAAATGCACCACACTAATGCAAGATGTTAACAATGGGAAACTGGGGGCAGGGGGCCGGGTTGAGCGGGTATATGGGAACTCTGTCCTCACTACCCAATTCTTCTGTAACCCTAAAACCAGTCTAAAAACATTAAGTCTGTTCATTGAAATAATAAAAGTGACTTTGAAGGCACTGGAGAGAGACCAAAAGCAGGTAGAGACTGGCAGGGAATCAACCCTTAAAAGGAGGGAACCACACTAGGTAAGACCTGGTTTGTGCAGTTTTGCCCAATAGCACAATCCCGCAAGTGCTGCCTTGGCTGCCTGGAGCTTAGGCCAAAAGACTCACTCAGACGGCCTGGGGAGTTGGTCACTAGCGCCTGAAAGTGAGCAGAAACTTCTGACGGAAAAGGAGCCCCAATCGTGCATAAATCCCACTCAGGTCTTGGATGACCCCACCAACTGCACATGTGCAAAGGAGGCTCCAAAGAGTCCAGCAGAAGGTGGCAGCTGCTCACCTCAGCACAGGCAGATTTAGGATTTAAGACCAGCCACATTAACTGTCCTTAAGAACAAAAATCTACACTCTTCAGAAGAAGACAGCAGAATCTTCTGTCATGGGCTATAAAAACCCCACTGACTGGCCAGTGCAGGCAAGGCCATAGGGAAAGACCACAGCGCCACATTCTCCTGGGGTAAAAGGACAGGGCCCCCATAAATGGGCACCATGTAAAGGTCCCTGGATCTCTGCATTCCCATCTTACATCTCTCTGAAAACCACTCAGTGCTAGAGCCTCAGCCCAGAGCACATCCATGTGAGGTTCAGGAGGACACCCCTCCTGTTACAGAGATAGACAATGAGGCCTAAAGCAGTTGGCAGGTGGCAGAGAAGGGGCTTGTCCTCCCCACAGCTCCTGGGTCCCAGTCCAGGACCCTCCCCACTGCCTGCATTCTTACTAACTCTCTCCCTTCGGGTCCCAAACCTGGCCTGGTTTTTATTCCATCACCCTGCCTACCTTCTCATATCCTTCAGGTCTCCTGGCCACACTGAGTTCTCTCTCCAAAAATACACAGAAGCAGTAGAAAATCTGATACGCTGCTTGTATCTAGAAATCACCAGCTGTGATGGGCCCACCTGAGTTAGTCCCTTAACCAATCTTCTGTCCTGATACCTGCTAAAAACTTGGAACCATAGGGGCAGATAGTTTCCCAAAAGGAACCTTAGGAATCATGTCCAAGGTTATGTCACAGAAGAAAGATCAAGTAAGAACATATGAAAAGCATTTAGCACAGCTGGGTATCCTGCCAGGGCTTAATAAATATTCACCACTATGACTCCATCTAAAGTTACTCTTTTTCACATCATGCTGTATCCTTCCCAGCATTTAACACGGTCTGCACTTAAGGGTTTGCCTCATTTACATGGTGGCTATCTGCCTTGCCCAGCAGAATGGAAGCTCCTTGAGGGCTGAGACCTTGCCCTCATATTCCCGCATTCCCAGCCCTTAGAACAGGGCCTAGCAGAGTAAGACTCAAGTTATCTGCTGAATGAGTGCGGGGTAACTGCAGCCCGCAGAAGGGACCTGCCCAAAAGCCAGTTCTCCCCACTCCAGGCCAGCGCGACTGCTCCAACAGGAAAGTTCCTCCTTGCCTGCAGAAACTGCTCTCGGTGCACGGCTGAGCGTCCTGCTGAGCAGGATTATGAATGTGACCTGGGTGAAAGTTCTCGCCTCATTTAGCATCGAACAAAGCAGCATTAACTGCAGCAGCAGCGGTGGCCCCAGATTCCAGGGCACGCACTCAGCCAATGACCTTCTACTAAATGCTCTGGGGGAGGGAACCAAAGAGAGAAAAGTGGCCTCGGGGTGCCCCGCACCCCACTTCTGCGGCCTGCTCTGTTCTCCAGGTGCTGAGGTGTACAGGAGGGGGAGTGGGGACTTAGAAGTACCCATATGGACATTTACCAGTGTGCTTAGCACCGCCTGCAACAAGACAGAAGCCTCAGTGCAGGTTCCCCTCTCCCAACTCCTCGCCCAACACCCACACACCAGAAAAGCTTCCAAAATGCTTGAAATGCAGCTGCACACCATGTCTTTATTTATTTGCAGTCTAAGAGGAATGAAGCACTTATATTTCTTCCTCTCTCTCCCAGCCCATGTGAAAAAGAAAGTACTATTTGAAGGCCATCTGATGCGACTGTGTCACTATTGATCAGGGGCTCAGCGGGAGGGCCGATGAATGTGCCGGAGATCACAGAAGAATCCTTCCTGCTCTTCAACATTAAGGGGCTGGGTGCAAAATAAATAATTGTGGTGACTTGTCTTTATGCTAATGCCTTGCGATTCTCTAAAAGGCACAGAGGGTAAGACTGAACCATGCGACGTGCCCATGGAGAGGCTGCCTCTTTGGGTTCTTTTAGTCTCCATTAGCAAAAGGTTACGTGGGTTGGCTTAATCATTTTTCTTTATTATGAGGATTCTGAATAGAGCAAAGAGGAGAGAAAAAAAAGCAGCAAAACAGAAACCTGTTCTAGTCTTTCAACTATTAGCTCTTGAATGAAAGCCTCAGCTTCACAATTAAGATCTCTCACTTACATCACAGATGCAGGCATGGGGCAGGGGCTAGGGCTGCATCCGGGTCAGGGAGTGCTTTCCATCCCTTCCACTTGGGATGCTTACTTAGACTGCTGGTTTTTTCTCCTATAGGGGGAAAAAAATAAAAAAGGAAAAGGGGGAAGCCCAGGGCATAGTGAGAGGCAAAGAGAAACACTGACATTCCATGATAATGAAATCACCTGTGGAACAACCAGGTCAGCCAGGAATGGAGAGATGAACAAAGAACATGAGAAAATCATAGGGAAGTCAGACCCAATAGCTTAAGTGGCCTTAAAGGTCATTTGATTGAACGCTTCATTTTACAGAAGGGAAAACTGAGGCTCAAAGAGAAGAATATAGTTTGTGAGTGGCAGAATCAGAACTAAAGCGGGTCTCCCTACCCTTCACTGAAACACTCATACTTCAATAGGAAATAAACATTCAGGATGAACACAAGCCAGTGTGTCACAATAAGGCCTGGTTCACTACATTAAGCTCAAATTGAGCTGGACAAGTAAGCCTGTGTACAGACACCAGAATGATCATGAGGTCAAAAACAAACCAATGAAAAATTTTGGGGCATGAAGATTTGCAGAAAAAGGAAAAAGGATCACCATTTGATTCACTGAGTGACGCTGGGAATGGAACTGAAGATGTTCATTATGAAAATGGAGCAATGACACAGAAGGAGGAAAAAATAATCCCACTATTGGAAAGGACGAGGGAACTGAAGAAACACAGAGAGGCGGAGACCCCAGGATGATGCTAGAGCGGGATTTCCCAGTACCAACACTCTGTACCTGCTAGATTCTAAGTATTTAAACTCTCCAAGCCTGTTTCATCCATAGAATATAGCTAGTATCTGTACTGCCTATAAGTCAAAGTTGTCATAAGAATCAAAATTAGATAATGCAGACAAAAGTATTCTAGTTTTTAAAATATCATACAACCATAAAGAGATGATATTCTTTATATCGTTATGCTCTTCCTTTGTGGGCCAAAAAGACCCTGAAGATGCAGAATTTGTAGCTCTACAATAATCCTGTCTTGGATTCTCACAGACTAACGACTGCACAAAACAAGGTGATTCAAAATGCCACAGAGTTAATGGGAGGATGGAATCTAGAATTCAACCCCAACAGGCTCAACCAGAAGGGAAGGGATGAACAGCATGAGCAGGAAGTGTCACCAGTGACCAAGCTACACAGACACTGACAGACTCCCAAGGACCACCCCCAGTAGGGAGTGGCTAACTATGACACTGCTCACAGAACCTCACAGAATAGGCTCAGCTTGAGGTACATACCTTGTCACATTTCCCTCCAGATGAACAGGCTGTGACCAGGAAAAGAGTTGGGGATGCAGGATCTCTAGTACAGCGGTCATTTATCACTGACCAAAACCCCACAATCAGTAAAATTTCCAGATAACTGGCATGTACCCCCATTTAAATACCAACTTTTTCTCTATTTTTCTCTCTTTTCTCTTTCTTGACTGGAAGTTGTCCTAAGATATATTATATTCTTCCCTAATAATTGAGACTCTGAACTAGAATCCAATGTATTTCTTCAAGATTCAGAATAACCATTATATACATCACTTAATACATAAGCTAATATCAGCAATGACTCCATGAGAAGTGTCTCCAGATTACTACTATGTCTTTTGAGTCCTTGAGGCTGATTTTTAGGATTTTTCTAATGCTTCCTACACTGTTAGCAGCAAGAATGATAACAATATGCCATATATGCTTCTGCTTTTAACAACTGTCCCCAAATCCTCAAGTACTAGCAAGACAAATCCAACAACATATAAAAAGGATTATACAATGACCAAGTGGAATTTTTCCCAAGAATGCAAGGTTGGTTTAATATATGAAAATTAATTAATGCACTATACCATATTAATAGAATAAAGGACAAACACCAAATGATCTTCCCAGTAGACAAAAAGTGTTTGACAAAAATCCAATATCCTTTCATGATGAAAACACTCTACAAACTATCAATGGAAGGAAACTTCCTCAACCTACTAAGGAACATCTACAAAAAACCCAGGGCCAACATCATACCTGACGGTAAAAGACTGAATGCTTTTTCTCTAAGATCATGACCAAGTCAAAGATGTTCATTCTCATCACTTCTATTCAACATTGATCTAGAAGTCCTAGTCAGAGAAATCAGGCAAAAAAAGAAATAAAAGGCATCCAGACTGAAAAAAGAAGAAGCAAAACTATTTACAGATAAGATTTTCTATATAAAGATCATGTTAATACAGATACACACACACACACACACACACACACAAGAAAACCCTATTAAGACCAATGAATGCGTTCAAAAATGAAGAAAACAATTCTATTCACAATAGCATATTGTAATATTCAAAAAGAATAAAATGCTTAGGAATAAATTTAAGTATAAGATGTACAATGAAAATTATACATCATAACTGAAAGAAAGTCAAGACAGCAAAAATCAATGGAAAGACTTCCCATGTTCATTGTTCAAAAGACTTAATACTGTAAACATGGCAATACTCTCCAAATTGATCTACAAATTCAGTGCAATTTCTACTAAAACCTATTAACTGTTTTTACTACCAGCGCTTCTGATATCAAATGTGTGGGTTTTTCACACCAAGTAATTCTCCACTTCTCTGCAGACACCAACTGGGTAATATCCTACAACTTAATTCAATTCTGACACTAACTACCCAGAGTTAGCACAGACCCCACAGTTAACAGCTCAGTCCCACAAGACTGACCCGCCACTTCAGATGCCAATCACAAGTCTTCTGTCTCGTGTACCTCTGACCAACCAGCTATAAATTACGGGTTCCTATGACCCCTCTCAGGTTTGATAATTTGCTATAACAGCTCACAGAACTCAGGGAAACACTTTACTTACTAGTACTGAATTACTATAAAGGATACAAATGAACAGCCAGATGAAGAGATGCATAGGGCAAAGTATGTGGGAAGGGGAGCGGAGCTCTGGTAGGCTTCTCTGGGCACATCACCCTCCCAACACCAACCCGGAAGCTCCCCAAATCCCACTGTTTAGAAGGTTCTATTATATAGACTGGCCATTGAGGTTGGACTTATTTTTCTTTGTTTGTTTTTTTGCTGTGTTGGGTCTTCGTTTCTGTGCGAGGGCTTTCTCCAGTTGTGGCAGGTGGGGGCCACTCTTCATCGCGGTGCACGGGCCTCTCACTATCGTGGCCTCTCTTGTTGCGGAACACAGGCTCCAGATGCTCAGGCTCAGTAGTTGTGGCTCACGGGCCCAGATGCTCCGTGGCATGTAGGATCCTCCCAGACCAGGGCTCGAACCCGTGTCCCCTGTCTTAGCAGGCAGATTCTCAACCACTGCGCCACCAGGGAAGCCCCCAAGGTTGGACTTAATCTCCAGGCCCTCTCACCTCCCCTGAGGTTGGGAGGTGGGGCTGAAAGTCGCAACTCTCTAATCATAAGGTTGGTTCCTCTGGCAACCAGTCCCCATCCCGAAGCTATTAGGGTCCCACTAAGAGTCACCCCATTAGCATCAACTCAGGTAAGGTTGAAAGGGGCTGCTTATGAGTGACAACAGATGCTCCTCTCACCCCTAACATTCAGGAAATTCTAAGAGTTTTAGGAGTTCTGTGCCAGAAACCAGGGACCAAATATATATTTATTATACCACAATATCACAGAATCCCATCTTCCTTTCTTGCAATAAATTGACAAGTCAATCCTAAAATTTGTGTGAGAATGCAAGGGACCCAGAATCACCAAATCAATCTTAAAAAAGAAAAACAAAGTTGTAGGACTCAGACTTCCCAATTTCAAAAATTACTACATAACTACAGTAATAAAGACAGGATGGTACTGGCATAAAGCTGGACATACAGATCAATGGAAAAAAATTGAGAGTCCAGAAAAAAATCCTTACATTTACAGTCAACTGATTTTTGACAAGAGTGCCATGATAATTCATTGGGGGAAAAAGGTCTTTCTAGAAATGGTGCTGGGACAACTGAATAGTCACATGCAAAAGAATGAAATGAGACTCCTACCACATATATGTGAAAATTAACTCAAAATTCATCGTACATCTCAATGTAAGAGCTAAAACTATGAAACTCTTAGAAGAAAACAAAGGAGTGTATCTTCATGACCTTAGATTAGATAATGATTTCTTAGATATGACACAAACAAAAGAAAGAAAATAAATTGGACTTAAAATTAAAAGCACTTGTGCTTCAAAGGATATCATCAAGAAAGCAAAAATACAACTCACAGAATGGGAAAAAAGATTTACAAATCATACCTGATAAAGGAGTTTTATCCAGAATATAACTCTCAGAACAATAAAACACAAAAAACCCAAATGAAAAATGGGCAAAGAATATGAATAGACATTTCTCCAAAGAAGATAAACAAATGGCCAGTAAGAACTTGAAAAGATGTTCAACCACTAGTCATTAAGGAAATGCAGATCAAGACCACAATGACAAACTTCTTACCTATTAGGATGTATAAAATTTAAAAAGACAATAACAAGTGCTGGCAAGGATATGCAGAAATTGCAGTAGGAAATAGTGTAGTCACTTTGGAAAAGCTTGGCAGTTCCTCAAAAAGTTAAACAGAGTTAATATATCATCCAGCAATGCCACTGCTAGGCTTATACCCAAGAAAAGTGAAGGCATATGGCTGGGACTTCCCTGGCAGTCCAGTGGTTAAGACTCCACACTTCCACTGCAGGGGGCACAGGGTCGATCCCTGGTCAGGGAACTAAGATCCCACAGGCCACACGGCATGGCCAAAAAATAAATAAATAAAAATTAAAAAGGAAGACATATGGCTATGTAACAATTTATACATGAATGTTTGTAGCAGCACTATGTACAATAGCCAAAAAATGGAAGCAACACAAATGTACATCAACGGATGCACAGATTAAAAAAAATGTGGCATATCCATACAATACCTTTTGGCAATAAAAAGGAATGAAATACTGATACATGCTACAGTATGGATGAACCTTGAAAACATCACTTTAACTAAAAGAAGCTAGTCACAAAAAGCTACATATTATATTATTCTATTTATAGGAAATGTCCAGAATAGGCAAATCCATAGAAACAGGAAGTGAATTAGTGGTTGCCAGGGACTGGGGAAATGACTGCTAATGGTATATGTTTTCCTTTGGAGATGATGAAAATGTTCTGCTACTAGTTACTGTTCACACAACTATGTGAATATACTAAAAATCACTGAATTGTACATGCTTTATTAGGGTGAATTTTATGGCATGTGAATTATATCTCAATAAATCTGTTATTAAAAAACAATGCAAGGGGGACTTCCCTGATGCTCCAGTGGTTAAGAATCTGCCTGCCAATGCAGAGGATACGGGTTTGATCCCTGGTCCGGGAAGATCTCACATGCTGTGGAGCAACTAAGCCCGTGCACTGCAACTACTGAGCCCACACGCCGCCAACTACTGAGGCTTGTGCGCTCTAGGGCCGTGTGCCACAACTACTGAGCCCACGTGCTACAACTAGTGAAGTCCACACACCTAGAGCCCGCGCTCCGCAGCAAGAGAAGCCACCACAATGAGAAGCCTGTGCACCACAACGAAGAGTAGCCCCCGCTCACCGCAACTAGAGAAAGCCCACACACAACGAAGACCCAACACAGCCAAAAATAAATAAAATTAAAAAAAAAAAACAATGCAGTAACTGTCCCACTTTTGGTCTGCTGTGGAAACAAAGTACAACTGCAGCCAAATTAGATTCTCCTTCAACACAAGGCTATGAGATTCACCATCCATTTTGGCTGCTCAAATCTCTCTTCTGTGCCTTTCTGTACTGCTGCCTGTCATCAAGATACTTGAGTTCACCAAATAAATAATCCCTGGGGGAAAAATGAGCTATAACTGTACTGAAATTTAGTTCTAGTTCTAGAAGATTCATTTCCCTCTCCCAAAGAAAATGAATTTTTTCTATCTTATAAGAGTTCAGCAATTCCATTTCATATTCCTACTCTCCAGTGCAGTAAAACTGAACAGAAACTCACAAGATAGATTATTTCTGTATCATGCTGAAGCTTCCAGAGCAAACAGTCCAAACACCACACCATTTCTGGGACTGCGTGGGTAAACCAGGCTCACTGAGGTGGCCCTAAAACACAAACAGTACCAAACTTCCAGGCACGAATATATTTTTAAAGACACACCAAGTAAAAAGGTAAAATAATATATTACACATTTTCCAACTTAAAAATTCCAACATTCAAAGACTGTGACTAAAGGAAAAAACAAAAAAGTGGTGTTATGGTGAGATTAAGGAAGTAGAATTTCAGGGTTAGAAGGGACAGTAAACGCAGATCACATTGTCTGACAGCCCTCTCCCTCCACAAATACACCTGAAATTTTTCTCTCTTCTATAAATCCCTGCCATGGTGTTAACCAGCCTATGCTTAAATACCACCGCTGAAGAAGAAATTACTACCTCAGACAACAGCTTTAACTGTTGGCAAGTTCCCCCCTATGGCAAGCTAAGACTGCTCTCTATAAAGATTCAGACTCTACTCTCTCCTCAAACACGTAAAGATATTTCTCATCACCCTGGCACCCACGGGCTTTCTCCTCTGTACATTATAGCCCTTCTCATCTTTAGAGTTCAAAGGACACTATGGATAAGGCTTCACTATTCTCAAAAAGGTGTCCCAAGTGCTACCAGCTCTGCCAAACATTACCATGAGTGCCCTGACAGCTAAGGCTTAAGGAGGGGAATTTTCTTTTTTTTTTTTTTTTTTTTTTTTTTGCAGTACACGGGCCTCTCACTGTTGTGGCCTCTCCCATTGTGGAGCACAGGCTCTGGACGCGCAGGCTCAGCGGCCATGGCTGACGGGCCCAGCCACTCCGTGGCATGTGGGATCCTCCCAGACCGGGGCATGAACCCATGTCCCCTGCATCGGCAGGCGGACTCTCAACCACTGCGCCACCAGGGAAGCCCCAGGAGGGGAATTTTCAAAGGAACAAGTAAATGAGCAGGAGAAGGGAGAGAGCAAGAGAGAAAAGCTAAAGAGGTGATCATAAGGACCAGCTGCTGAAAGGCAAGCCCAACAGGCTGAGCTTTCACCCTGATGCCAACTAAACCCTGAGCAGCAGCAGGTTCAAGAACTCCAGATAGGGCTTCCCTGGTGGCGCAGTGGTTGAGAGTCCGCCTGCCGATGCAGGGGACACGGGTTTGTGCCCCGGTCCGGGAGGATCCCACATGCCGTGGTGTGGCTGGGCCCGTGAGCCATGGCCGCTGAGCCTTCACGTCCAGATCCTGTGCTCCGCAACGGGAGAGGCCACAACAGTGAGAGGCCCGCGTACCACAAAAAAAAAAAAAAAAAAAAAGAACTCCAGATAAAGACATGAGTCAATCTACTCTTGGCTCAGCCACTCGGCTGCACTGTTTCTGATCTGTGTATAACAGAGAAAATAAATACCGGTTCCTTCTTCTCACATAAGAGCTGAAAATAATATGATGCACTTTGTATCTCAGAAGGGTGAAAAGATGTAGAGAGACAGACATGATATCAAGACCAGCAGAGGCAAAGTTTGTCTCTAGTGACCTTTCACCTCTCACATGGGGTCCCATTCCTCCTCTTTCCAGGTACCGTTTCTAGCCCTCCTCCCAGTATAGAACCAAACCTCTGGGCAATTTCTTCCCCCACCGAAACTTCCCTGTCCTGTTTCCAAGTCCCCAGTCTCCATGCATTCCACACACAGCTAGCTAACTAGACAAACTAGGACAACACTAGCAGCAAGTGTCCTAATTTACTACCCCAGCCAGATGACACACTCACACCTTAAGAGCATCTCATGGAAACCAAATATCCTCAAAGGCTATTCACTGGCCAGAGTTTCTAGCACTGAGTATCAGGTCAGTAGAGTGGATATTTGAGGACAAAGATGCCTTTTAACTACAGCCTTCAAATCACAACAGAAAAGCTTCCATCTATTCTGCCAAAGGGTAAGTGATGGCCCTGCACAGAGAATTACATAGGCTGGGATTAAAGACTCTTAAGGGAGGTAGCAAGGTATAGGATAAAGAACCTGGGCTATGGAGTCAGGTCAGGATTGAAATCTGAGCTTCAGTTTCTTCTTCTGCAGAATAGGGCAAAGACTAGCCCCCCCTTGGGCTTCCCTGGTGGCGCAGTGGTTGACAGTCTGCCTGCCGATGCAGGGGACACAGGTTCATGCCCCGGTCCGGGAAGATCCCACATGCCGTGGAGCGGCTGGGCCTGTAAGCCATGGCCGCTGAGCCTGCGCGTCCGGAGCCTGTGCTCCGCAACAGGAGAGGCCACAACAGTGAGAGGCCCGCATACAGCAAAAAAAAAAAAAAAAAAAAAAAAAAAAAGACTACCCCCCTTACAGAGCAACTGTAAAGACTAAATGAGATAATGTATACAAAGTGCTTGACACTTACATCTTCTTTCAGCTCCCTGTCCAGGTTAGTTCTCCCTGTTACACTTGGTTTCACTTATCAGAATTGTGAGTTTAGAACTGTTTGTTTGCTTCTTGTATTAACTGTGTCTCCCTTAACCAGACTGCCATAACTAGGTAGCATGTAGCTGTCACCACTGTATCCTCAACATCTAGCACAAAGCCTGGCCCATCAAACAAACATGAACAATTAGTAGCTTTTCCTATTGTTAAGCAAGAACCTTTAAGATGTTATCTAATTCTTTCCCTACCTTCAGGCTGTCCCAGACTGTTGAGCCTCCATCTTATTACCCAACTTCCCACGATGATCCACCCAACAGTTCTCATAGCAGAGTAATTAATCATCATCATCATCACCACCACAAAACAGCAAATACTTTTGCAATGATTTTTCGGATATGGTAATCTAGGTAAACTATAGGAAGCAGGAAGTCTGAGGAATCCAAAGTCACAGCAACAAAATTCCTCTCGCCAAAAGGTGGAGGGAGAGAGGCTAGGAAAAGCCACAAGGATAATCAAAGAGAAGAGTCCTTAAGAGTAGCCAGTGCAAGGGGAGAGAAATGAGGGGTACACATGGACTGTGAAGATAGTTTCCCAGGGAGAAGAAATGATGTAAGACAGAGACATTAGCACGGGAAGGCACCCCCAAAGTCTTTCAGTCCCCACTTTTTACTCCAATAAGGCAGGACAGTGATGTCCAATGATCAACTGTTTGCTCAAAGTCACCCGGTTAGTTACAGGGTCCAGATGAGACTATGACACAGGTGTCCTGGCTTCCAAGCCAATGTTCTAAAAATAACAGTACGATAGAATCAGAGGAAAAGGCTTGGCAGTCCCAATCCCAATTCTGCCCCTTTTAAGCAGGTCTGTGAATTTCAGCCAGCTGGTCAACCTCCCTGCACCTCCGCTTCTTCATCTGTGAAATGGAAACCTGCAGGGTTATCCTGGGAATTAAATCAGACCATATAGGAAAAGCACGTAGTATCTCAGAGCTCTATTCCTTTCTTTATGAAAAAATTACAGAGCGCTTATTTGCCAAAAATCAGGGAGGCAAGAAGAAATGAGACTGTAAGGGGAAAAAAATGACACGGAATGACCAAGCTCTATCCTAACAGAGAACTAGATTTGGAAATAATTGTCTGAAGGGCCTTGAATGAATACAAGTGCCAGGTTAGGGAAAAGGAAGTGGTCCAGGCCTGGGACAGAAGAGGTTGCGGGCAAAGGTCTTCTCTGGGACACAGAGAAATGCTTCAGAAAACAAAAGTAAGACTCTGCCACACCTGCCCTAAAAGCTTGACCTCAAACTACGCTGCTTGCATCCCATTCTGAGATGCCAACAAAGCACAGCAAAGGTTCAGATCTGACAAAAGTTTATTGAAAAATAAATTTCTCCTTAAAAAAAGATTTTTGTGGAGCATCTCCTTACATACCACGGAGCTAAAGAAACTGTTTAGATGTTGCTGTCAGAGGCCCACCCCACCCTTGGAGCACCGGGAGGTTCAGAGAAGAAAACTAGGGAGGGGATGAGGCCAAAAGCCAGGATGGGATGAGAGCCACCCACTGGGGCAGAGGAAAATGCTGCGTCCTGAACCAGGGCCCTCATCCACAAAGGAGCCTTCTGCCAGATGCTCACCCGTCATGAGCCACAAGGTTCCTTGGGTACAGAAGCAAGGGGAAGGATGGTAGGGGTGAATGCCAACCAGGATGACCAGCCATCTTGGTCTTCCTGGAGCTGTCTTGGCTTTAGCACTGAAAGTTCCACAACCTGGGCAAACCCCATTCTGGCTGTTTGTAGTGTCCCCTCCCTCTCCTCCACCCTGGTTTCACCAGCAAGATGGTGAAACACTCCTGACCTACCAAGGGCACTATGGGTGCTAGCAGCCTTGCCAGCTAAGCACACAATCTCTCAAAGAAGGGCCTTCTTAATGCCCCCACTTAGGTAAAGTTATAGAAAAGGAAGAAACAGGTGCTGAGAAAGCAAGACGAGTCCCTTGGGATGTCTCCCAGGCAGGCAGGATGCCAAGCCTCAGGCCCCATCTTGCCAGAGTTATAAGGATGTCCTCTGAAAAGTGACACTCAGCCATGCCAGCTCCTCCATGCTTCCTCTGTCGTTTTCCCAGATGGATTCACGGGTGGGGGGCAAATGGACAAATAAAATGCAACTCAAGGGCACAACAATGATTAATAACTACATATGAATATCAATGTATGTATTTCTGTACAAATTCCAAGAACTATAAACACCCCCACACACTCACTGCCACAAAGTTTTATCATCTGGGCCCACTCTTCCTACATTTACAAGACCAAACCAAAGGAAAACCACATACCCCATCATGACCACTGCCCCACTGCACAACAGATGGATACACTAACGTCTCTGGGCTTCAGCTCTGCAAACACGAGTAAGAATACCCATTCTTCCTACCTCGTAGAGTGACTGTGAGGCTCAAAGGAGTGATCAATGTGAACATATCTTGAAAAAGTATGAAGCCCTACAAGAGCAAGAGGTGACATTTTTATAATACAGGAGTAATGTGGCACCAGGTCCCTGCCCGCTAAGATAGGAGCAAGAGGTACAATCCCAGGGAAAAGGAGGGGCTGAGCCAAGCCAAAGCACCAGACTTTCTGGGCTGGGGGCCACAGACTCCCCTGTACCTTTCTATAGCCCCACCTGTTCCCAGGATGCAGAGCAACGTGCTCTGGTTGGGGGATTGGCTTTGGACACTACCTCTCTCCTGGAGAGGAAGAGGCCGTTTCCAAGACGCCACGGCCCAACACTGCCACTGTAAAGCATCACTGGACTGTTAGTGCTGATGGTTTCCACTGAGGGATAGCTCAGAGGCAGCACGGTGAAGGAGAAAGGGTCTAAATTTCAACGTTACCACATTTTGACTGTGAGGGGGTCTCAGGAGAGCTCCCTACCCTCACTGAACCTCAGGATCCTCCTCTGTAAAGTGGAGGTGATACCTAAGTGGAGGGTTTGAGGCAAAAATTAAATAACATATGTAAAGCACATAGAATGTGCCTCACTAAGTGGAAGCTCTTCTATGAAGAGCTTGGAAATGCTCGAGACACCATGGCTCCCGATGCCTCCTCGGACTTACTGCCCAGCTGCCCCACCAAAGTCAGCCCAGTGGTGCTGGGTATGAAGAGTGCCTTCAGAGAATGCATGAGGATTTGCAGACTGTGGCTGCCATGGGCACCACCGGTCTACTCGGTTGATATTGGTCCTTCTTGAATGACAGAGCCTTTACCATAGGTTTAATAATTTGGTGAAATACTACAGAAATCACGAAGCCAACATCCACGCTCTCCTCACCTTACTGAAAACACACAGCTTGGCAAAATTTTCCAACCTCCTGTGAGTCTGGCCAATGAAAGGTGAACAGAATTGACGGTCACCACCACCAAGAGTGATTATTAAAATCAACTCTCAAAGGAAATCCATGCTGTCTTTCTCATTCTCAGATGAATAGAGGACACTGAGGCCCTAGAGGAAGGTAGAACAACAAGATGGAAAGAATCTGGGTCCCCAGATGACTGCATGTAATTTAGCCCCCTTCCCACACAGGACTGTGAAGTAAGAAATACTGATATAACCTTTTTTTTTTTTAGATTCCATATATATGTTAGCATATGGTATTTGTTTTTCTCTTTCTGACTTACTTCACTCTGTATGACAGACTCTAGGTCCAAACATCTCACTACAAATAACTCAATTTCGTTTCCTGTTATGGCTGAGTAATATTCCATTGTATAAATGTGCCACATCTTCTTTATCCATTCATCTGTCAGTGGACACTTAGGTTGCTTCCATGTTCTGGCTATTGTAAATAGAGCTGCAGTGAACATTGTGATACATGACTCTTTCTGAATTATGGTTTTCTCAGGGTATATGCCCAGTAGTGGGATTGCTGGGTCATATGGGGCAGGACAGGAATAAAGATGCAGACGTAGAGAATGGACTTGAGGACACGGGGAGGGGGAAAGGTATGCTGGGTTGAAGTGAGAGAGTGGCATGGACTTATATATACTACCAAGTGTAAAACAGATAGCTTGTGGGAAGCAGCTGCATAGCACAGGGAGATCAGCTCAGTGCTTTGTGACCACCTAGAGGGGTGGCATAAGGAGGGTGGGAGGGAGACGCAAGAGGGAGGAGATATGGGGATATATGTATAGCTGATTCACTTTGTTATAAAGCAGAAACTAATACACAATTGTAAAGCTATTATACTCCAATAAAGATGTCAAAAAAAAAAAAAAGAAAAGAAATACTGATATAATCCATTGAGATTTTGGTGTGTGGTAGCCAGCATGACTCTCATCTCCTGGTATTCACACCCCTGTACAGTTCCCCCCAAGTGTGAATAGGCTGACCCAAGTAACCAATAAGATGTTATGGAAATGACTGGGTGTGAATTCTGTAGCTAGGTTTTAAAGACATTACAGCTTCCACCTCTCTCTCAGTGCACCTGCTCTGGGAGAAGCCAACTGCCATGTTGTGAAGGCATCCAAACAGCTCCACAGGCAGGTCCGTGAGGCAAGGAACTAATGTCTCCTGCCAATAACCAGCTCCAATTTGCCAGTCATGCAAGTTAGCCATCTTGAAATTGGACTCTCCAACCTAGTCAAATCTTCAAATGACCACAGCCCCAGCCAGCATCTTGAATGCATCTCCCAAGAGACTTCGAGCAAGAACCACCAGCTAAGCTGCTCCTAAAAACTTGACCCACAGAAACTATGATATAATTAATGATTATGGTTGGTTTTTTTTTTTTTTTTTTTTTGCTGTACGCGGGCCTCTCACTGTTGTGGCCTCTCCCGTTGCGGAGCACAGGCTCCGGACGCGCAGGCCCAGCGGCCATGGCTCACGGGCCCAGCCGCTCCGCGGCATATGGGATCCTCCCAGACCGGGGCACGAACCCGTATCCCCTGCATCGGCAGGCGGACTCTCAACCACTGCGCCACCAGGGAGGCCCTATGGTTGTTTTAAGCTGCTAATTTTGAGGTAACTGGCTATGAATAAACGAAGTATAATGTTCGATTAGCTAGAGTTATTTACCAAGTCAATACATTACATGCCCAAAGAAATCCCAAAGGAGTTGTCCAACGCATTCTGTTTCCTCGGGTTACGTGTAACATTTAATGCGAGGAACAGATAATGGCTCCACTGACCACACCAGCACTCCCCTCTTACATATTCTCTCTCTCAGACCTATACATGCTTAAACGCTCCGGGCCAACCCACAGCTGTTGTAACTTTCTTTCCATTAAGGAGGGTGTTCTATCTGGGATTCACAGATGGGGAGGAACCTGAGGAACCCTAAGAGAATGTGCAGTCTGTGTATGTAACACCACAGTAAGACAATTAGGTGTGCACATGTATGCATGTGCATGTGTTAAGGCACAGAAGAGATGCTAAGCAACCACAATGGGGAGAAGGCATAGGTTTTTGACAAATGGGACAGCAGAATGAGGGGCAGGCAACTGAATAAGGGAAAAAATGGATTTAGAAATAAAGCAGAGAAAGGGCAGGAAAAGGTCCTCATACACAGACTTTTAAAAAGAAAACAGAGCTATTTGCTTTACCTCTAGTGCCTCTGAGTCACTGGACAGCTTTGGCTGTAAAGCAAAAATCAGTTAGGAACACAATGTGTTGCTCCAGACAGCACTCCTAGAAACCGTGGTGATGGGTACCATTAACTCAGGTCAATAGATAGAAAAGCATCCAGAAGCACACGCCAATCCAAATTCAGTTAAACTGTATGCAAATGGCAAATCCATAGCATTGCAGAAGTGCAGAGGGACAGACAAATGGCTCTGAGGGTAGCAGGAGTGGCCCAGGATTTGAATATACTTATCTATGTGTCTGAGGGGCCGATACTGACCAAGGGATAGAAAATGCTGGGCAGTGGCAAATGCTGCAGAAGACTGAGTAAAGTGCAAATCGTGCCCTCCCTCCTAATCTGGGGCAGAGCGTCCATCAATGAAAAATGTCAAAGAAGCAAAGGAAGATGGACTCCAGCTTTCAGCTTCACCTCTATCACCAAAACCAAGGCCAGTGAGGACTGAAGGTTAAGACAGAGATTCAGAGATCAAGTCCCAAGTTAACCAGAATCTCAGAATCCTTACAGACAAGCCCAGGGCACTTTCACATGAGTCACCAATTCCTCCACAGCAACTCAGAGCTGCTGTACTGTGACCTGCACTCTGGTTGGCCTGACACAATCTGCCTCTTCCTAAAGTTCCAGGGCATGTTTAGAAGGGCAGTACTCATTCCAGAAAGGCCAAGAAGCACTTCTATCTGCTCAAAGGCAGCTTCCTTCATGATACGTCAGCTGAGAAGCAAATGAAGGGAAAAAAACACAAAAACAATCCTCTTACTGTGTTTCTTCCAACCAACTTGTCTCCTTGAACTTTGGCACATCACCTGACATCAAATTTCCCATCTAAAGGGTAAGGAATAGCCATTTACTGACCTCTGCAGCATGGAAGAAAAGAAACAGGTCTGGAAAGCAGTGGGAGAATGAGAGAGCAAGTCCAGAGCATCACACCACAGGAAGATAGAATCTGTGGCTCTAATTTGACATTTTCATTTCAAAAATTGCCGTTGGTTCTATGTTTTTCAGTAGGTTAGGGTAATTTACAAGACTGAAGCTCCATAAGGAAAAGGGTGCTGTTTTGCATTTATATCCAGCCCAGTCTGGGTACACGGTAGGTATTCAAAGAATTAAAAGAGGTTAGGGCTTCCCTGGTGGCGCAGTGGTTGAGAGTCCGCCTGCCGATGCAGGGGACACGGGTTCGTGCCCCGGTCCGGGAAGATCCCACATGCGGCGGAGCAGCTGGGCCCGTAAGCCATGGCTGCTGAGCCTGCGCGTCCAGAGCCTGTGCTCCGCAAGGGGAGAGGCCACAGCAGTGAGAGGCCCGCGTACCGCAAAAAAAAAAGAGGTTAGATAAAAGTAAGAGTAAGGGGGTGAGGGTAGGGAGATCATGAGCCCAGATTTCTATAATTAATACTTGGTCAAATCAACACCATAAATCTTAAAGATATTAAATGAAGGATGTGCATCTGGTTGGCTTTGCACACACTGTTTTCCCACCCAGGAATCACCTCTCTTCTCCATTACATCTCTTCAAATTCCACTCACCTTCAAGATACAGCTCAAACCTCATTTTCCTCCCTATGCAGTATTCCCTGACCACTCCAGCTCATAATAGTATCTCCCTCCTCTGACGATCTCTAGCATTTGTTGAAACCATTTTTATAGTACTACTTGGGTTGTTTTAATGTTTTTCACTTGCTCATAAAACAGAGCTTTCACTAGACTCCCAGAATCTTAGGGTCCCAGATTGTATTATGTACCTAAATCACATTTCCTAAAACACTTAACAACAGTCATATATACACACAGAGGTGAACAAAAAACAGTTTTTGAATAAATGTTTAGAGTCCCCACTTCCAAAGAGAGTCAATTTATAATATTCCATTTCCTAGACAAATTTAAGAAACACGGACATATCAAAGGACATGCAGTTCACTAAATGCAAAAAGTTCATTTAGGATGAAGCGTTTGGTGGTCTAGAAAGTAAGTCTGCCTGTTTGCCACTGTTGGTCTTGAAATTCAGCTATCCTCCCTGAGTTTCCACAGAGGTCAGAAGTGTCCCAGCCACCTTCATACTTTAAGGCAGATCCCCAGATGGTGACAGTAATTGCCAAGTTACAAAGTAAAGCTGGGTCTGCCACCTCCCCACACAGACCTGGCAGCCCCCTTGGGAGATGTAGAATGCTTCCATTTCTCAGAGTCCAAAGCAAATGCCAGCTCTGCAGACAGAACAGGTGCTCCCCATCACGATCATATCAACAAATTCAGGACATTTGTACCAACTGTTCCTGTCCTCTACTACTGGAAATCTTCCAGAATGAGAAAGAAATTCATCTTCCCACGTTTCCAAGAGCCTGTCTTTTCCCCTTGCAATATGTGGAAGTCAAAAGCCTTTGCAATACTCAGTATGCACGCTGTCCTTGAGGAGCTTACAGCCCGACATGACCCAGCCAGTCCCTCCATCAGCCAGCAGCCATTGCCACTGAGGGCATAAAAACTAAGACATGAAGGCTGTCTTCTAAAAACTAACAGTACACACAAAAGACAGACACGTGTTTTAACAAGACCATGTGCTAAGGTCACTGCTGTAATAAGGTTCTATCTACAAAACACAGTAGAAGCACAGAAGGACAAACACCTAGGTGGACCAGATGTAGGTCACAGGTCTTCACAGAAGAGACAGAGGGGATGAGTAGATGCTGTCAGAATGAAACTGAGGAGAGGGTCTGTTCCCGAGAGGAACACCAGTATGCACAGAGACAGAGTGAAATCAGTATGGCCCATGGGCCTGTTTGATGCTACATGTCCTCTAGCCCCAACACCTAGGGATTTTGCACAGCAAAGTTTGGTCAGATTTGTATGGCAGCTTCCTGGATGGTGGATTGGAGGGGGCGAGAAGACAGACCAGTGAGAGATAAGGAGGACCAGAACCAGAGCAATAGAACTGGGGACAGGATGAGGGGATATCTGAGAAGTATTAGGGACAGACCTTAGAAACTAATCAGATGTGGCCATGAGGGAGGGAAATGAATCCAGGGTGATTTTCAGGATTCCTTTAACCTTCCTTTAACCTTTTACTGACTCTATCTCTACTTTTTACCCACTCTCCCACCTTTCCTCCCCCACTTACACCACTACAGTTTTGCTTTGAAATATGTTATCCATTATACCTGTGCTTGCTATGACTCATTCCTCAGATTTGTGTAATTTAGCATAAATTCTGACTTGATGGCTGTCACCTGTGTTTCTTCCCACTCAACTGAATTTCAAAGGTGTCCTTTCGAACTGAATTCATTTTCCCTCCCCTTTAGAATAGATACAATTTTGTGAAAATGTCTTCTCTTCCTTCCGTCCTCCCTGCCCAGTTCATTTCACGTGACATTCATGGGGCAGGAACCAGGTCTGATTCCATGTTCTACTTCATGCCAAGCACGTTCTTGGCACTTGGTGACTGCTCATTACTTTGACCACAAAAATAACAACAATCTACAAATACCTTGGCTTCCTGCAGTTGAAAGGAATTAACCACACTGCAATTAAGGAAAAGCTGGAGAAAACATTTAGTTAGCAACTTCTCAAAGCAGACAAGATTAAGGCAATAAATAATACTTCCAACATATTTCTTTGGTAGTGTTTCATATAATAGTCCAATAAAATGCTAAAGACCACCCAATGCCACAGCAGAATGCTAACAACATGAGTCACCCAACAGCGAAAACTGAACAGATAAATCTATCATGTAAGAGACAGAATAAACGTCAATAATTTATACTGCTGCCAGATTATAAAAGGGAGAGACTGTTCTAAAATCCAGTTCATATAAAATATCATACTTTTAGAACAATAAAACAGCAAGATAGTATGACCCCATTTATAGACCCCATTTAGAGAAAACTATAAACGGTTTCTGGGTTCAGGCACAATGGTAACCAAGAGGGATATGAAACCTACTAGAATTGGTTCTATCAAAAATAGGACAGATAGGGCTTCCCTGGTGGCACAGTGGTTGGGAGTCCGCCTGCCGATGCAGGGGACACGGGTTTGTGCCCCGGTCCGGGAGGATCCCACATGCCGCGGAGCGGCTGGGCCCATGGGCCGTGGCCGCTGGGCCTGCACATCTGGAGCCTGTGCTCCGCAGCAGGAGAGGCCACAACAGTGAGAGGCCTGCACACCACAAAAAAAAAAAAAAAAAAAAAAAAAAAAGGACAGATAAGGGATAACTGCAGGCCAAAATATGCCAAAACGTTTGATGCTGAAAGGTCTACTGTGTCAAGTGAAAACCAAATATAGGGCATCTAATAAAACAATGACTTGTTTTTGCAGTCAGAGTTTAATTCAAAGTGTCTAAGCGTAAACATTAAGGACATCGACAAATTAAGCAAACTAACATAATAAGCTCACATCTGGAGAATATTTTAGGTAAATTGCTGCCAGAGAATGAACTCAGATGGAACTGAAGCAATGGACCCCGAAATCTCAGCCGACTTGTGACATCGTGATATTTCATCAACCTCTATCACTGGGTCTTGTTGACATCAAACTTTAAATTAGGTGCCAAGTCAAAAGAGACGACAAAGGAAAAGACAAAAAAAAAAGCCTACAGCTCAGAGAGAACAGCCAGAGCAAACAAGGAAACCAGGGCACATTCAGGTAAAGCTGGGAATCTTAACAAGAAGAAAGCAAATCTTTACCCAGTCATGGCACACAGAGCACTGTAACTAGGGTAAACTGAAGGGGTCTGGAACCTAGGAGAGGCCACTCACAACCCACAGGGCTGCCAGAATCAACATCCATCTACCCTAATCTCCCATCACGAGCTTCCCATGGATTCCCTTGTTTGGGCAGGTATATGTGAGTTACACTTTCTCCAATATGCTTCACTTTCCCAAAAAGTTTGTGGATGCCATCACTTTCTTCTGGAGGGAACATTGTGTTTGATATAGTACACCCAGTACTTGGCTGAGTCAGGTATCCCATAACATTCTTCCTCCCAGGGTACCTTTAAACTTCTCACAATCTTCCACCATGATCTGAAGGTTTCAGCCCACGTTTCCATGCACACCCTGGGGTCAACGTGTCTGGGACAGACACACGTGCCACTGCCACCAAATTAGATTTCTCAATAGTCACAAAGGACTACATTATGCAGCTTGCAGTTTTCAAAGCATTTTCACACATTATGTCATTTGATCCCGGTAATAATCCTACAATACATTGTTACCTCTATTTCACAGGTGAGAAGCCTGAGGACTGGAGAAATGTGGATACCTGCTCAAAGTTTCACAGCAATACAAGAATTACAAGTCAGAGATTCTGACTCCCTTCCTGGTGCTTTTTCCACCTTTATCTTAATCACAATCAAGAAAAGATGCCACTGGCTAATACTAGAGCCCATAGAATAGTCCAAGAAGCCCATAAAAAGGGCTGTTTCTGTTTCAGCAACTAAAAGAAATCACCTCTGAATCCTTTCCAATCTCCCAGGGAAATGTCCCTGCAAGGACATTAGTAAACAGGCTGACCCAAAGTACAATCTAAATTAGAAGCCTCTTTCCATGGGAAATCACAGACTTAACTGTTTCTAGCCCATCTACCTCAACAGCTGATATAATGAAAACCCTAATATCTCCTAACTGTGCTCCCTTTTATGTCCTACTGTGCCCTGTCACTTGTCAGGGAATCAGCAACATTTTAATAAAGTTATTTGCTTATATATTTGTTTTCCCACTGCACTGAGAGCCCCCAAGACCAAAGATCTCTTGAATCCCCACACCTGGCACCTAGCATATTACAAGCATCCAACATTCAACCAAATACAAAATACACACAAGTCCTGAAGGGACATGCTTCCCAGTATATTCACTGACTCCCATCACAGAAATTTGAAGGGGAAACTCCTCTGGTTGCAGAAAACGGTAAGAAAATAGGAAAGCATTTCTGCTTCACTCATGACTAAGTCTTTTCCAAATCCATTCCCCTAAGTCTCAATTTTCTTTTATTAAAAGATGGAGACAGGCTAAATTTCTAGATGCCAAACATGTACTATCAGACCTACTTGACCCCAATCAAGAAGATTTTTATCTGTTAGGCTTAGAGTGGGTCCTGAGAATCAACATTATTTTTTAATTCCTTAGGCGACTCTGATGATCAGTAAACCAACCATTCATCCAACAAATGTTATGGCACTTACTGGGCACTGGACAACGTGCTGGGTTTACTCTAATAAAACCAATGTGGTACCTCCCTCGTTAAGCTGACCACAGAGACTGGTTTGAAGATTCTGGACTAGATGATCTCTCGTGCTCAACAAAAAGGGAGCCTCTGGAAAGACCTCTTCCCTGCCTTGGACAATGCCATACTCTGATGTAAACCACAGCAGAGATGGCCTAATACACTGGTCTGTTCCTCCTAGCCTTGGCAAGAACAAGGCTTTCAGCAAATGCCAGAAGTCACATGGATATTGCCTGAGAAACAGAGCAGGCAGGTGAATACTCATCAAGGATAGCTTACGAGGATGTAGCATCTGAGCTGAGCTTATTAGGATAAATAGATACATAGAGTGGAAAGAGAAGACATTCTAGGTAGGGAAAACGTGAGACATGACACAAAGGTAGGAAAGCATATAGCATGTCCGTGGCAGTGACAGGACTGCCTGAGCAAAGTAGGGAGTATACACTGTGAACTAGTGAGCAATAATGGCTGATAGGGAAAAAAATGAGGTCAGATGACAAACAGCACAGCTTATTCAGTTAGGGGGAGCAGACCTAGAGAAAACAGTTATACAATAACACACGACATGTGTGACCATGGGCCAAATGAGAGGACAGAATTCTGAGGAAAGGTAGAGCACAGAGTCCTAGAATGGTCAAATTACAGCTAAAACTGAGCTTAAAAGAAGTATGCACACTTGGAAAAAGACAACACAGAGAAAAGCTTAGACGGAGACCCAAAACTTTAGCTTGGCATGAGATGGCGAGAACTTTCATAAAAATCAGTACATTTAGCACCTTCAAATCCTCGTGAATCCCTATGTGCAGAATAAAGGGTAAAATCAAGCCGGGGTTATCAGAGCCAAATAAGAATCTCCTAAGACTGGGAAAGAGAATCAATGACCCACCCTTAGATGACTAAACAGCCACCCACCAAATTAATCAGATGACAGGGAAATCCCAGGCTGGCTTCATAGACCAGCAGCTGATTCCTGGTAGTTCAGGAATTACTGAGTTTAAACTGATTCCTTCAAATAATAAAGGAAAGCAGGGGTTGAATGTGGAATAAATTTTTCCCTGTTTGTATAATTTATATGCTATACTGTTAAATTACCTTGTAAATAGCAGATACTCAAGAATCTATATGGTAAGTAAGGAGAAAAGAGAAAGCATTATAGAAATGAAAAAATAGGAAAACCTACCCCTTTTAAAGAAAGAAGATTACAAGTAAACTTTGGTTTGGAATACAAATATTTTTTGAGGATTTTCATTCAGTGATATTGGATAATGATGAATAAAATTATCAATATTTAAAATAACACTGAATATTTCATTCTGGTATGATGAACTTTTTGTAAATATGCACAAGGAATGAATACTTTGTGATTAGAATGAAACACAGGAGAATAGATCATTGAGTGAATTGACATATCAATTCAACTAAATCAAAATATCCCAAAAGACAGACAATGCAAAATAATACAGAGTACAAAAAACCCCAAGTGCACAGAGAAATGAAGTGCATAATAAAGGCAGTATTTCTATGGGAGGTGGGATATTTACTTATTAATAGTGTTAGGACAACCACTTTATGTTTATAAAAATATAAAATTAGATCTGTACTTCATTCTGTATACTAGGATAAATACCAAATGAATGAGAGATCTGAATTAAAATTTAAGAAAATTAAAACCACCCAAGTAAGTACTAAAAGAAAACATGGGTAAATTTCTTCACATCCCTCAAGTGAGAAAGATCTTACTATGCTTCAAAATCCAGAAGCATTAAAATAAAAGATTGATAAATTTAACTATGTAAAGGCATACAAACTATATAATAAACTATACGAAAGCACAGCAAAAACTACCATAAACAAATTATTGCTGATTTTTTTCAGCATGATAATGTTGTTACAGTTAGGTGGATGTTTGTCCTTATCCTTAGGACATGTATCTTATGTATTTAGTGACAAAGTGTCCATTTCTACAGCTTACTTTCAAATGAAATAGCAAAACTGTGTGTGTAAAGAGATAGCAAATATGGCAAGATTATTAAAAATTGATGAACTTAGGTGGAGAGTATAGAGGTTCATTGTACTATTCTTTCAACTTTTTAAAAACTTTTCAAAACATAAAAAGTTGTATGTGGTTCGGTGGGGCAGGGGGAGAGCACCATAAAGTCAAATGACAAAGTAGAAAAAAATATATTTGCAGCAGATCACAAAGGGATCATATCCCTAATATACAGTGAGTTCCTAAATTTTGAGAAGACCAAAACCCGACAGAAAAATAGTAAAAAAAATATGAACAGTTTATTGAAAAACAAATGCTGGTGGTCCTTAAACAAATGAAAAGATGCTCAACCTCACTCATAATAAAATAAAAATTCAAATTAAAACTATACAATGATACTACTTCTCACCAACAGATTTGCAGCAGAGATCCAAGCTTGACTACATATTATGCTGACCAGGCTATAGAAACAATCATTGCTGATGGAATGTAAAATGGTACAATCTCTATGGAGAGAAGTCTGGCAATACCCACCAAAAATGCATATGCATTTACCCTTTGACTCAGAAATCCCACTTCAAGGAATTCATCCCCCACCACGCCCTGCTGCCAAAAAAACACCTGGCAAAATTATCAAATGACTTATGCCTAAGGTTACACATTGTGACACTACTTGTAATAGCAAAAGACTACAATTAATTATCCAAATGTCAATAGGGAACAAGTTGAATACACAATGTTCATCAGGATAGAAAACTATACAGCTATAAAAAGGAATAAAAAAGGGTTCCACGCACTTGCATGGATGATTTCAAAGATATACTGCTAAGTGAACAAAAAACATGGAGAAAAAAGGCAGAACCTAACCAAGTGATAAAGGTTAACATCACCAGTAATGAAACAAACCAACACCTGTGTCTCCTGATATGATGCACTTCTGTGGTGTTCCTGTCCCAAATGCTAAGCCTCAATCTAATCTTGAGGAAACAATCAGGCAAACCTCAAATAAAGGACATCTGCAAATTAGTCTGTATTCTTAAAAAATGCCAAGGTCATGAAAGACAAAGAAAAACTGAGGAACTATTCCAGATTAAAGAAGACTAAAGAGAAAACAACTAAATATACTGTACCATCCTAGATCAGATCCTAGACCAGAAAAAATTTTTTTTCATTTTTCTATAAAGGGTATTAGTGGTAAAATGTGAATAAAATCTGTAGATAGGATAATGTGCGGATGTGGATGGATGGATGGATGGATGGGAGGGTAAGAGCGAAGAAGGCAGAAGCTAAGTGAAGGGTAAATTGGAGTTCTTTGTCTTATTTTTGCAATTGGCCTGTTTGACATTAATTCAAAATAAAAACCAATATGCAAAGCAGTGAATACAGTATGTCCCCTTTCATGTGTAGGTTCAGGGAAAGGACGGAAATACTTCTAACTTGTAAAAGAGAAAAACTGAAAACATTACCCAAAAACTAATAAAAATGTTTACATACAGGATGAAGGAGGAGAGAGGGTAGAGGGTAGATATCTCTGAATATACCACGTTAATAGCTTTGAATTTGTAATATGTCTTACCTACTCAAAAAGTCTAATTTTTTAATTGAACAAATTGAAACAAATGACCCTAACATCTGAAGATGGTAATATAAACATACAAAGAAAATCAATATTTCAATGGCCTTTAGAACACAGTACTTTGACAAATACTTGATGGAATATATTCTAAGGAAAACAGAACTGTGATGAAATCAAACATTATTCAGTATTATTATCAGTAGCAATGTTGATATTTTTAAAACTATCCTATATATACCCTAAGAAAAGACAAATAGGAACTAAGATTTTCAATGAAAAGAAAAACATACAAGTATAAAATTAAAGAAGTTAAAATCTTGTAATGTTCATTATCATTTGAAATAGCAGCATGAACTTTCTTCAAAAATAAATGTTTCCTAATGTAAAACCAATAGCTAGTGGGAAGCAGACGCATAGCACAGGGAGATCAGCTCGGTGCTTTGTGTCCAGCTAGAGGGGTGGGATAGGGAGGGTGGGAAGGAGACGCAAGAGGGAGGGGATATGGGGATATATGTATATGTATAGCTGATTCACTTTGTTATAAAGCAGAAACTAACACACCATTGTAAAGCAATTATACTCCAACAAAGATGTTAAAAAAAAAAAGACCAAAAATAAATAAATAGATAAAAATAAAAGGCCTCAAAGCCAGCAACAAGTACCCCCAACACCCAAACAACCATCTCTAAATTCCTCCTGTATTAAAAGGAACAGGGCCCCTTGAAGGCGGGGCTGATTCCGTGTCTGGGTTAGGAAATATATAGATCAGCCTAGGATATCTTGATGTACCACTAAGCAAGGAGGCCATAAACACTAAAGGGGTGGGGGTGAGGGGTGGGGGGGTGGTAGGAGGGAAAAAACGGAATCATGTCAAAAGGACACAGGAGCCAATTTGCAGAGCTCATCCCTATTAAAATATGACACAGTATGAGCATCAAAATAAAGACGGTAAATTTTTAACACACTGAATGTATCAATATCTCATAATGATTCTCAAAAAAATTTCAGTGTGTGAGACATCCTACAGGACAACCGAGCCAGTGTCTTCAAAGTCACAGGGGGAAAAAAAGGAGGGGTGCTACCCTAGACAAGAGCCCTGAGTCATAACAACACACTGCAACACGTGGACTGCACTTGATCCTGATTCCAACAAACCCAGAGTAAAAAGGCATATTTGAAGACAATTGGAGAAAGCAAACAAAGGGCTAGGTATAAGGATTTTTTGCTAATTGACTTGAGTTTGTAAGAAAAGTCTGTATTTTTATGGAGATTCACATTCAAGTATGTAGTGGTGAAACAACATGATCCCATGATTTCCATTAAACTACTTCAAAATAGGGAAGCAGGTTACAGATAAAGCAAATATGGCAAAATGCTAAAAATGATTGAATCTGGGCAATAAGTATTTGGGGATTCATTATATTATCCCACTTTCACATATTTTGGACCTTTTTCATAATCAAAAGTTCTTAAAATATATTTCCCAAAGACCTACTCTATGCAGAATACAATGTGACCTCGGTTTCTGGAGGGCTCTCTACAATTACCATTAATTCAATTTAAGATTTATTGACATTCTGTGTGGAATAAAAATTAAAATAATTTTTATTTTGTTATATGTCCACCAGACAATTTACTGCACTTTTTAGCACTAGTATTTCTGAACACTGATGACATCTGAAAGCACTGTTTCTGAACATTTCTTATACCATTAGAAGACAATTTTATCTCAACAATAGATTGCATACGTCTTGCTTTACAGTCTTCATTTTGCTTATCATTGTACGAGGGAAAACTGTCAATGAATAATCTTATAATAATATGAGCTTCTCTACTTAAATATACTTTGAAATTAATTCTTCTGTAAAGTGAAGGAGTCATTTGTAATTACTGTAATCACCCTAATTTACCTGTTGATATATTCCAGCTTTTAAATACTAGGTTGTCCTAAAATAGAGGTTCACCTGCACTGTAATGTGTTCATTTCAAATGGACTTAGAAATGGGTTACTCCATCCTAACTGCAAATATTCAATTATCGCTGTATGTCCCCCATGTGGGGACATTATCTGAACAATTATCTCACATCTCCAAGGAGATGAGGGTTCTATTTCCTAAGAAGGTTCAAATAATGGAAGCAAGAGTCCTTTCTCTTAAGTAATAACAATAAAAAGTAATGATTACTAACTTTCACTGTTATTTGTATTTTTATTGTTTATAATAGTTAACACTGACTGAGCACTTAGTATATGGCAGACATGGTGCTAAACACCTCATACAATCTCAGTTTACAAACGCACCCACTGAGCCTCAGATTTTTCACCCAAAGTCACACAGCTACTAAAGAGCAAAGCCAGTGCCCTCCACAGTCCTCCTCTGTAAAAGGGGATGCCACACCTATCACTACCAGATACAAGATTTGGGGCACCTTACTTGGCCTATGTTTTCCCACCTGCAAAATGAGGAGATGGGACCAAATATTCTCTCAGACTCGGAACTGATCAGTCTACCCCTCTCAGAAGCAATTTTCCAAATGAAAAACTAATGTTCCAAGTTCTTTAGCAGAAATGTATCTCCTTACACCCGGACATGGCTTGGCAGTGACCAACTGGCTGAACTCCTCATGAGGAATCCTGCTCTACAGAGATGTGGGTAAATGGGAAATCACAGTGCAGGGGGCCTTTTCAGAACCAGTATCCAAGAGAGATGAATACACCAGGATTATAGGGCAGAAGCATCAACCCTTCTGCAAGTGTGTGAGTAACAACAGATTGCTGGGGAATGCAGTTGGCAGTGGGGAAAATAAAGAAACGATTCTGTGGAGAATTATACATGGAGAATGTGAAGAAGTACATGTTAAAAGGTATAGGAAAAAATTGAAAGCGTTCTCTCCCTGTCTCCTCCATCAGATTCCCAATTCTTTCTGTGCTTCCTTATTCATAAACAAGCTTAATGGCTGCACAAATTTCCATCATTTGAGTGAACTGTCACTTGCCTAACAATTCCTCAATTGTGAGCACTTAAGCTGTCTTTCCACTTGTCACTGTTACAAATAAAACTGTGCTGAATATAAAGATGTACCACACAAAACGTTTTACCATACTTAGGCTATTTCTTTAGGACAGATCTCCAGAAGCAGGAATTATGTGGTTAAAGGGTATGAAATGTTGAAGTATCATAATATACACAAACAGATATAAGTGTATGTGTCATATACATATATATAATCAAATTGCTTTCTTAAGAGGTTCACACTCCCATGGGCAGCACAGGAGACATCCTATTATTCATGGGATAGATTCACATTCGTCACTCTGGCCATATACCCAGTATTACCATCCCTCTGCCTCCCCCACGCCATCCGTTTCCCTTCCAACAAGCCAAGGACCCCTAATATGTTTCACTCTTCAAGTCTTCAGAGGGCAACTCTAGGCAATTCCAAGTGCCTCCATAAATCCCGTCATCTGACATGAATACCTTTTGCTACCCTTCAGTATTTCACAACGACAGAACAGAGATTCCTTAGCTCTGACTGTTCAGTGCTCCAGGATCCAAGACAAAGCTACAGCTGCACAAAGAAATAGGAAGACTCTCATATAATTTTTAATAAAGGCAGGAAAAAAAGGTCACGCAAGTAGGTTCCTACTACTTCTCTTAAACTGACTGAACCCTCGTCATGTTGGCACTTTGCTTGTTTGTTTATAGCTGGCTGCATTGGGTCTTTGTTGCTGCGCGCGGGCTTTTGCTAGTTGCAATGAGCGGGGGCTACTCCTCGCTGAGGTGCACGGGCTTCTCATTGCACTGGCTTCTCTTGCTGCAGAGCACGGGCTCTAGGTGCGCGGGCTTCAGTAGTTGTAGGATGCCAGCTCAGTAGTTGTGGCGCACGGGCTTAGTTGCTGTGCTGCATGTGGATCTTCCTGGACCAGGGCTCAAACCTGTGGACCTCGCATTAGCAGGTGGATTCTTAACCACTGCGCCACCAGGACGTCCCATGTTGGCACTTTTTAAATAAAAAATGAACAGCAGTAGTACACCTTTGCTGACTTTCTGCCATTTGCTGTTTTTTGTTTCATCTTGGTTGGTTTTTTTTTTTTTGGTTTTTTTTTTTGCGGTACGCAGGCCTCTCACTGTTGTGGCCTCTGCGTTGTGGAGCACAGGCTCCGGACACGCAGGCTTAGCAGCCATGGCTCACGGGCCCAGCCGCTCCGTGGCATGTGGGATCCTCCCAGACTGGGGCACGAACCCATGTCCCCTGCATTGGCAGGCGGCCTCCCAACCACTGCACCACCAGGGAAGCCCTCATCTTGGTTTTTTGGCTTTTACATAATGTGAAGTAAACCCAGTAGAGATCTCAGCTTTAGTTAAACAGGTGAAAGCGGGGGCATCCCTATACAGTTCTCAGGGACACGCAGACACACAGGCTCATTGCCTGCATAGTTATGTCTGCATAGTAAATCCTTCCCTACTAACCAGGTTTGTTATTGCCTGTGCCAGACACTGAGCTCCCAGACCCCATTTCCAGACTGCAGGAAGGTAAAGACCTCTCTGGAATGCCTGGACGACCTGCTCTCAACCTCTCACTGCTCTTCCTCACAGGATACTGGAATAGTTTCCATCCATGGTCCCCAAGCAGACTCTCTTCTGCTTATTATGACAGTGAAATGGTCTAGTTTCTTTAAAAAGGAAAACATACTAGGAAGGTCCAGAAATTAGTATTCCTACCTCCCAAAATGCAGATGATGACAAATCTCTTAAGTGATCTGTCACATCAAGACAAGTGACTCTTATGTTGGGGTCCTAGGAATCTCATGAACTTGCTCATGGACTCCATGGGTTCCCTGAGGGGCTATGCTAAATTTTCTGTTTATGAGCAGTTTTCTGAGAGAGGCCAAAACTCTCATTTGATTTTCACAGGATCCATGACTCAAAAGAAACAAGGGTCTGCCCAGAACAAAGTTTTGACTCATCCCCAGTGAACACACACTCACCCCCACTTTGACCCCAATCTCTTGCACAGCCCTGGACACACAGTGGGTGCTCAGGACATATGGAGCAAATTGAAAACTATAAACTAACATATCTATTCAAAAAACGATGGTTATACATAAGGGCTCTCCAAATACCAATAATCATGCAAGAAAAACTGTAGCGGCTACCGTGGTTTCTCTTTTAAAAAAAAAAAAAAGAAGAAGAAGAGTCAGTTGTATAATCACAACACACAGAACAAACAGCACCTGCTAAGCAACTGGTATTGACGAAACATCTCACAATCTTTTTATCTAAATCTCTCCAACAACTTTGTGAAGAAGAACAATGAGATGTACCTGGTGCCCAGAAGATAAAACAAATATTCACTGACTGATGTGTTACAAAGTAAAGACAAAAAAGAAAAATAAGAATATATAGGCTTGCCTATCATCAGATGGCCAGAAGCTGTGATGGGTCTCTAAGGTCCCCAGGAGAGAGTGGAAGGCCCTCTGTGTTTGCACGCACACACGTGCACATGTGCCAGGCAGCTTTTCCTGCACAGACCTTCTTGGAGGGGCTCAAAGTATACAGCCCTAACAAATGCTCACAGTGGGACCCTAAGCAGAAAGAAAACTAAAAGGTCTCCAAGCTGAAGCCAGACAAGGTGCATTCAGGGCACCAGCGCCTCTTTATTCCAGGAGCACAATGGCACATTTGCTCACCAATGGGCTCAACAACATGCCCAAGGCCAGGAGGAGGGAGGTCGGCAGTCGTAGCTGAGAGGTAGCTGGTGTTCCACAAGGTTCATGGTTCTGAGCAGCCAGGGCCTTGATGTGTCCCTGGGCTTCCCTATGTCTCCCTCCCTTCCTCTCAGACAAAAAGGACAAACACTAGGGTACATGAGTTCATGCCTCCCTGTCTACAGAAAGAAAAATTCATGGTAAATTACCTGGTAAAAATTCAGTTAAAAAAAAAAAATAGCTACCAAGAAGTCAGCAGTCAAGTGTCAGACACAGGCTGCAATCCATTAAGCAGCAGCAAATGAATCCACATGCATCTAGTCACTACTGCCCGACATTAATCTGGTAAAGGCAGGACTGATGTATGGAAACATGCAGTATCTGGAGAGACAGACAATGCAAACAGAACAAAATGCATAAAGTAAGCTCCTGTCCCCAGGAAACTGAAGCCAGCATTTTCTGATAATTAGATTATGCCCTAGAAAATGGATTAATGCTGTCCACAGAGGCACTTTTTTTTTTTTTTTTTTTTTGCGGTACGCGGGCCTCTCACTGTTGTGGCCTCCCCCGTTGCGGAGCACAGGCTCCGGACGCGCAGGCCCAGCGGCCATGGCTCACGGGCCCAGCCGCTCCGCGGCATATGGGATCCTCCCAGACCGGGGCACGAACCCGTATCCCCTGCATCGGCAGGCGGACTCTCAACCACTGCGCCACCAGGGAGGCCCCAGAGGCACTTTTAACTCTGTTCTTACTCCCTGATGCTGTGGTATACGTGTCTGCAAGGAGCTTCATGAGAGCTCAAGTAACTTAAAAAATGGAATGGGCTTAACTTTCATTCAGGTGGAACAAAGGCTGCCTCTTGTTCCAAAGCTGATGCAATACATTCTTACTCCCCAAAAGAGCCCACAGATCTATGTAGGAGCATCAAAATATATAGCAGGGGGCTTACCTGGTGGTGCAGTGGTTGAGAGTCTGCCTGCCGATGCAGGGGACACAGGTTCGTGCCCCGGTCCGGGAAGATCCCACGTGCCGCGAAGCGGCTGGGCCCGTGAGCCATGGCCGCTGAGCCTACGCGTCCGGAGCCTGTGCTCCGCAACAGGAGAGGCCACAACAGTGAGAGGCCCGCGTACGGCAAAAAAAATATATATATATATGGGGGAAACATCTCTGAGGAAATTGTACTTATTAAAGAGGATGTCGGAGGAAAGGGGCAAGTGGAGCTGTCTTTACATCACCCATGGTCACTTCTAAGACACCCGCTCATCCTGAATCAACACCAAAGTCAATAAATCAGAATGCTAAGAAGTTCAATCAGAAACCATACCTGTCCTCTGCCTCTGTCTTTTCCCCATGTGTCTCACAATATTTTTGAAAGAAAACTTACAGAATTCACAACTGTCCCTAACTAGGACTGATTCCCAGGTGACATGTTACAAGTCTATCACATTAAGCTACCAGATCAGCCAAGATCTTTCTGAGCTGTAGCTGGAGTGAATACAGGACGTGCACAACACCCAACACAAAGTAAGAGTTGAATGAAGTAAACATCCTCAGTATGATGGATTCCAGGAAAGACAAAAAAAGAAACCTGAGGAGGAAAGGTTAGTCCTCTGGGGGATAAAGCACAGAACGTCAATCCCATGGATGGGATAGCTGTCCATGCAATTTTACTAGGAAGCAACCTGTTCTGGAAACACCAGAGAGATAGGATCAAAGAGTCTCCCACAGGGCATCAAGAAGCTAATTCCATTCCTACAATGGAATTAGCACACAACAGTCCTAGGAGTCACCACTAAAAAGGAAGACAGTGACCTGCACCCAAAGGTGAGCCATCACCCAGCTTCTGGAGAAGGTGATGGTGCATGTGACAGCAGAGCACACACTTCAGAGGCCAGGGCTCAACTGCCCAAAGGCTGAGCCTAGACCTTTAAAGGCAACATTCCTGAAGCAACAGATCGATACATCCAGCAACACTCAATATCCTTTATGATAAAGACCAATTCCAACTTCTTGATCCTCGACTCCCCAAACAACCTGCTACCTTGTGTATCTGACATCTGGAGGGGACTTGGGACCCAGGAAGAAGTGTCCTATGCAGAGACCAGTTCAAGTGTTCAGTATTATAAAACTGCATACCTCCCATCATAATCTAATAAATTGGAAATTTTGGTAATGAGTCCATTTCTTGAAGGTCAGTTCTTCACAGACTTCACCCAGGATAAAACCAGTCAAAATGACCTTCTGAATTCATTCTCTCCCTTCTTTCCCTTCCATTTCTTTTCTGAATCCAAAGCTTTATGCCTAAATTGCTCTAATAGCCTTCTGAATTGCCCTTAGCCTCTTTTACTCCAGTGTTTCTCAAACTTTAGTATACAGACAAGTCACTTAGGGATCGTGGTAAAATGCAGATTTGATTCAGTGGGTCTAAGACAGGGCGGCTTGGGAATCTGCATTTCTAACAAGATCTCCAGTGATACTGATGCTGCTGGACTACAAACCACACCCTGAGGAGCAAGGCTTTAACTATCCCAAAAGACATTTCTAGACAACTCACCTTCCTAGAACCTCTTCCCAAAAACTTACAAGGGCTCTCACCACAGGTGGCTCAAACTCCAAACATCTCAGAGATTCTTATCCTAGATGAAACAACTGAGGATCAAAGAGGTGATTTTGCCCAACATCACACAACTCAGAAGTCATTACTTGAACTCAGAAAGTAACCAACAAATTTAGAGTCACAGTATCCTGCTTTATTTTCCGCAACACACTTAGCACTTGTTCATTTCATTTGTATAGTTATTCATTGTTATTCTCCTTCCCTCTTTCCACGTCCCCAACACCCATGTTAGTCAGTAAAGCTCCAAAGGAGCAGGGAGAGTGTTTTGTCTTGTTCACTACTACATCTTCAGTACACAGAAAAAATCCCCAGCTCATATTGGGCACTTGAAAATATCTGTTGTACAAACAAAACAAATTGCTTTTTCTTCCATAAGGAGAGATACCAAGAATCTTGGCCATTCTGGGACCTAGAGGTAAGTCACTGGTTGCAGTCACTGTTCACTGAGAAGCCACTTAGAGCACTGCAGCATGGATTCAGACCAGAAACAGATAATGCAACAGAAGGTACCACCCCACCCCTGCAAGAACTTTCAACTTAGTCATGGGGAAAGGTCATGGATACACAAAAGAAGACTTTAGCATTTGTACTTAAGCACTTAAGCATTTGTACTTCTGCTTAGGAAGCAGAAGTACAAATGAATATAACAAAGGTCAAGAACATGATGTTCTGGGTGGACAGGTCCTGGTGAGACCAGTGGGGTTTACTTTAGACCTGATAATTATATCTTAGCAGGGAGGGTTGTAGAAGAAGGGGTTGGACTACCAAGGCAGATGATGTACCTAGTTCTTCAGATTAACTTTCAAACAGGATAGGTGACCAAATGTGATAGGCTTTTTTAATATGTCAATCTAGCTAGGCTACACTACCCAGTCATCCAATCAAACGCTAATCTAGGTGTTGCTGTAAACGTATTTTGTAGATATGATTAAGATCCATAAATCGGTTGACTTTAAGTAAAGGAGATTATCCTAGATAATCTGGATGGGGCTGATTCAATCAGTTGAAAGGCCTTAAGAGCACAGCTGAGAATTCCCTGAAGGAGAAATTCTGCCTGTGGACAGCAGCTTCAGTCCATGCCCAAGAGTTCCAGTCTGAGAGCTTGCCCTAAAAATGCTGGACTTGCCTAACAGGCGCCCCCAATCACCTAAGCCAGTTCCTTGCAATCAGTCTCTTCATACATCTACCTCTTTCCAACTGGTCTGTTTCTCTGGTTGAACCCTGGCTGACACTCCAGCTAAGCAGGGTGATCTTGTGCTGCTAGAGAGCAATATGGCCTCTTCCAACACTGGCGTTTGTAATGAATGACACCACAGTTCTTTCCATTCAAATTAAGTAACGGGTTATGTGCCAAACATGGTGCCACCTTAAACTAAGACCATGAGTAAAGGTAACCCCTACATACCCCCTCACTACTTGAAATATTCTTTCTGTAAGCTCTGAGTTTTCAAACTCTCTATCATGACATTATCCTGTGAATAATTTTTTTAAATTATGTATATTCATTCTCCCACCTCAGACAGCAGCAACCAGAGGCAGTTGCTTTACTGCGGCTGCCCTCCCTCCTAAGAGGTGAAGGATGGACAGGAGAGGGGAGGCTCTCTCCTCAGCAACCTAAGCCCCACACCACACTCCTCTGGGCCACCAGACACTTCTGTAGGCTTGATGCATAAATGTCCTGCCAACGAAGTCATGCCTGGACTGCCTCTGGTCCTGCTCCAACAACTGTGGTCACTATATGAACCAAGGCCACCCACACCTATTTACTGCCAGCCTCAAGGTCCACTTCCCGGCAAGGCCGTGGGGAGGAGAGCCGGCTTCCCCTCACCCTATCTCCAGACACCAAGATTCCTCAGTTCAGAGCCTGTCAACTTGCCTACCTCAGTGACCCCATCCCCACACCCCACTACCCGATACACCCACTGACGGACAGGCCTATTCTGAGAAGCAGCCCAGATATGAGAAAAGGCAGAGACACTGACATCAAACAAAATGGAGGAGCCACAGAACCTTCGGGAGGCTATTTCACCTCTCTGAATACGCACATCTCTTCACTGGAAATTACAGCAACTCACCCTATAGAGCTATTACAGAGAATATAAATAATATCTGTAAAAAGTACCACTGTTACAGTCAGCCCTATGCCAGCTGTGGGTTTCGCCAACCACAGCGCTATGCCATTTTATACAGCGGACTTGAGCATTCTTGGATTTGATATGGGGGAGGGGGAGGGGGACCCTGGAGCCAATCGCCTATGGACACCAAGGACAACTGTATTATGTCCTTGACATGCTTAAATTGCTAATATATTCAGTCTGTGGTACATGCATGCCCATATTTGAGGGAGTTCTTAGGGCAAATGACTTAACCTAAGTAGTGAAAGTGGAAGAAAAAGACACATCCCTTTTTCAGACGTGACAGCTTCCTCACACTACTAACAGAACTGTTCAATAGTTTATTGGGTGTCTGTCTTTTACACGTGCTTCCATGTCAGGAAGTCTTTGACTGTGAACTTTGAGACGTCGGAGCCTGTCTAAAAGGCCAATTATGTCCCTGATGGTGCAGAGCACAGGCAAGGAACACTTCGGAGTGATCCCGGAGCTGGATGGGCCCGCCAGAGAGCCATGAGTCTAATCCCATCAACTAGTTTAGACACAAAAGAACTGGGGCCCAAAGATGTTGAAAGAGGTGACCAAGGCTACGAAAACAAAGCCCAGTGACAAAGGAATCAGAGCCCAGAGGCAACTCTCGTGCACCTTACACTGGCCGCCACGATGCTCTTACCGTGAGATGACAACTCAAAGCCTATGTTCCGAGGTTTTTGCTAGCTTCCACAGATGCTATATGGTACCTCTGTTGACCATGCCAAGTAAAAACTTTTACGTACAGCAAGTCCACTGAGAACACATCTAGCTCCCAAGCCATCGGATAGGCAGGCAGACTGATGACAAGGAGGCAGCTCTGCAAAGTGTGATTACAGACAGATGGTACCAGTAAGCTTGGAAAATCTAGAACTGCATCAAATAAGACACCACTGAAAATAACCAGGATCCCAGAGTAAATCAGTGACCATACGCAGCAGGGCAACAAGAAGTTGGGGCATGAGGGACCACTAGCCCCAAGTGTGAGGCAGACAGGAACAAAATTCAGGTTTGGGATCCTTCGTCTCCCATAAACTGCTACTTAACCACCATTACCGTTGACTGCCACCCTAGCAACGAGGCTCTCAGGACTGCAGGCTAGAAGGCCCAGAGATCACCCAGTCCAACGCCTCCGCCACTCCCAGTCCAGGCTTAAATTATCCTGCAACACTCCTGACAAGGGGCAGTGCAGTTTCTCCTCAACTGTGAGGGAATGTATCAGTATCCAAAGAAGCCAATTCCATTTTTGGGCAGGAACATCCTCCTTGTATTTGGCAGGCACCACCTCTCCATACTTCATCCATCCGGAAAGCCCCTGACTGCAGCAACTTTTTTGGCAACCACATCATACTTTGACATTGTTTCCACTTGATGTCACTAAAGACCCTAAAACCGTTTTCACACCTGCCATCAAGCCAGGTCTCCCCTTTTACTCGTCCGACTAGTTTTGAGATGAAAGAGCCAACAGTCTTGAAGAAATATGTCATTTCTCTGGAATGGAGTTTCTCAGAAATGAGACCACTTACAGGTCAATGAGTTCTACTCCACAGTCAAAGGCATTAACTCCTTACCCTAGCTACGCCCGGGTCACCACGGAGGAGCTCACTGCAAAACCGTGCCCACCACTGGCTAGGCAACCCTGCCCTTTCCATTGGCTTCCACGTCCTCTCCTGTATTCTCTTTCTGTTCCCCAAACATACCAAGCCAGCTCCCACTACAGGACTTAATTTTCACTTGTTCCCTCTGTCTACTCAAGTCCTAACTAACCTCAGAGAAGCCCCCTGACCAGCCTAAAACAGCACCCAAGTCACACTCTTAAGACGTTCTGTGTCACATTGCCCAGTTTTATTTCCTCATCATTGCCTAGAAATATCTTGTTTACGGTCTGTCTCACCCCACTAGTTTTAAGTTGTTTAAGGACAAAAGAGTGTGTCTGTCTTGTTCACAACTGTATGCCTGGTGTCTGAAAAGTACCTGGCATGGAGTAGGTGCTCAATAAATATCTGTTAATTGAATGAGTTAATGAAAATCAGTGAATGAATCAATAGTTAGAGCAGGCCCTGGCATCAGACACATCTGGGTTCAAATCCTGGCTCAGCTCTTTAACAGTGCTGTGAACTTCGGAAAGTATTTAATCTTATCCAAGATCCCAAAGCTAGTAAAATTTTATTATGTATGCCACAGGGTTTGTATTAGAATTAAATTTTATTGTTTTTAAACATGAGGACTCCAGTTGCCAACCATGCCTGACACACAGTAAGTCCAAAATTGACTGTAGCAGTAATTATTACTCATTTAATAATGATGGTGGTGGTGGTGGTGGTGACAGTGACAGGAACAGCCTATGCCATAATAATGACAGGCCAATGGCATCATCTGACGATATCATACATTACTATTTTCAACTTTTGCCAAATGAAAAGGGCAGTGTGACAAAGAAGAGACAGCATGGAGTCTGGAGTCAGCAGACCCTGACTGCAGTCTCTGACTTGACAAGCCTTTCCATCACTGATAAGAGCAGGTGTGGTGAAGAGGAACAAATGAGATGGTGTATTTATGTGAAACACTTTCCAAACTCTAAAGCACTATATTTATGAGTACTATCAATATTAAAAATGTTCTTGTCCCCAGTTTAATATTCCTCAGACCCTGGAGACTGTGCTCATTTCCTTGGGCATGTTAAAAGTTATTTGGCTACTGAAAGGTACCCTGAAAGGCACAGTGGTCTATAAATTACTCAGGGCAAAACTGCTCTCAAACAGCACATTGGAGGTTCAGCAAAGAAGAATACAGGCACCCTTAATCACATGAGGAAACATGCAGAATTTAACCTACCAAATAAGAGCAAAGTATACAGTACAGGGCAGTGGGAGTCCAGAGACAGGTTCGAATCCCAGCTATCCTACTAATTGGCCAAGTGACATTGGGAGGTCACAGAACATCCCTAGGTTGCTGCGTTTTCAAAGGGCCCTTGAACACTTGGGACTAGGGAAACATTCTTTTCCATTCACAGAGATAGTACAGTCTGCAGGTGGCTGGAGGTGATGATGAGAGAAGACAGAGCCAGATTAAAGGAGAATCATAGTCCACACTAAGAAGTCTTCTTATGAACGGTCTTCCAAGGGAGCAAACGTGGGCTGTCTCCCTTAGCAATCATGGGCTTAGAGGGCTTGGTGAGCAGCTGAATCACTGAATTAAAACCAGAACTAATTCCAGATACCCAGTGTGTGTTCTGTTTCCCTCTAGGAATTTCTAATGTACAAAGACAAAATGAAAATGAGGTTTAACATAGAGTCCCATTTTACATAACTTTTCAGAAATTCACCTCTTCTGAGCCATATTTATGTTAAGAATTCTATTCATTTAAGGCTTTACCACTGAAAACCTTAAACATACACAAAAGTAGAGAGAATAGTACAATAATGAACCCCTATGAATCCCAGTTTCAATCACCACCAACTCAGGGCCATCCTGGTTTCATCCATACCCACCCACTTCCTTGTCAGCCTTTTATTTTAAAGCAAATCCCAGCCATCATATTATTTCGAAAGCAAATGATGCAGCAAAACCTGTTCTAAAGGGGAAGTTTATAGTGATACAAGCTTACCTCAGGAAATAAGAAAGATCTCAAATAAACAACCTAACCTTACACCTAAAGGAACCAGAGAAAGAAGAAGAAACAAAATCCAGAGTTAGTAGAAGGAAAGAAATTCTAAAGATCAGAGCAGATATAAATGAAATAGAGACTAAAAAAATGATAGAAAAGATCAATGAAACTAAAAGCTGGAAACTAAAGCTTGGAAAAGATAAGCACGTGATAAACCTTTAGCCAGACTCATCAAGAAAAAAAGGGAGAGAGCCCAAATCAATAAAGTCAGAAATAAAAAAGAAGTTACAGGGTTTCCCTGGTGGCGCAGTGGTTGAGAATCTGCCTGCTAATGCACAGGACATGGGTTCGAGCCCTGGTCTGGGAGGATCCCACGTGCCGCGGAGCAACTAGGCCCGTGAGCAACAACTACTGAGCCTGCGCGTCTGGAGCCTGTGCTCCGCAACAAGAGAGGCCACGACAGTGAGAGGCCTACGCACCGTGATGAAGAGTGGCCCCCTGCTTGCCACAACTAGAGAAAGCCCTCGCACAGAAACGAAGACCCAACACAGCCAAAATAAATAAATTAATAAACTCCTACCCCCAACATCTTCTTTGAAAAAAAAATAAAGGTTACAATTGACACCACAGAAATACAAAAGTATTGATCATAAGACACTAATGTGGACTCAGTATGAATTTTTAAAAGATAAAGACGTTTCTTCAAACATAACTGCAACAACATTATCTCACCTGAAAAGAATTAACCATTTCTTTCATTAAATAGCCAGTATTCAAGTTTTCCCTGGCTACCTCAAAAGTTTTTTGAAAAGTTTGTTCTAATTAAAATCCAAACAAGGTCTAAACACTGCAACTTGTTAATATGTCTATTCTAATCTACAGGTTTACCTAGCATTTTTTTTTCATAACTTAATATTGGTAATTATTTTAAAACCCAGATTATTTTCCTATGGCATTTCCAATAGTTTGGATTTTGCTGATTGCATTCCCATGGTACTGTTTAATACCTCTGCTCCTTGTGTATCGTTAAAAAACATTTGTTAAATCTAGAGGCTTGATCGTATTAGGGTTCAATTTTTTGGGCAAGGCTACATCAGAAGGCACATCATGTCTGGTTGTCTTTTATGCTGTCAGCAGTCCTTGTTCAATGCCTAGATCCATGAGTTTATTAGGTATTACAAAATGGTAATGATTTTATCATTCCCTCTATTTCTCGGCTGCACTACTTCTAAAGAGAAGCTTCCCTTTTCCCTTTATCAGCTCTTTGATCATCCTAAAGTACATTTGTAAAATGTTTCTTTTCCTTTGCTTACCAGTTTTCAAAATAACGAGTTAATTTCATCCTACAAAAGTGACTGATTTTCTTTTTTTGAATATCATTGTGAACTCAAGCATTTAAACCTGTGTAATGTTTCAAACCACTGTAGTAATATCCTTAATGATGCTCAAACTGTCAACTCTTTGGCCAACAGAAGCCTCTTCAAGTTGGTCCTTTTGGGACATGACCTTGGAAGTCCTTCCCTGCTTTCTCGTGTGCTATAATGCTCCAGGCACATTCTGTGTATCTCCTGCCCCATATCTGAGAGCAGACATTTCTCCAAAGAGCGCTGGTTCCTTTTATATGGAAATGGTATTTGGCAATCACTCTATGGACACTAGGAATACTCACTGTCATTGTTTCTGGGCCTTGCCAGTGAACAGAGCTAGAACATTTTTTTTTTAAATAATGAAATGCTTCATGAGTTCATACATATGTCCAATTCAAATTCATGACTGTGGGGATTTTGATCTCACTGTTCTTATGTTGGTTTTCCTTTCTCCTACGAGTGTAATTAGTTGTTTACTCTTTCCCACAATACACATAAGGATTTCAGAATAACAATACCAACACTACCAACAATATTAAAAAACAGTCTACAATTTTTCTGCATTTTTGATATCTTTATGGTATATGTCACCAGGAATATACAATCAAATCACTCTGTTTTAAAGCCAGTTGGCAAAATTCCTCCCTGTGGGTTATACCAACCAGCTCAATACACAGATTTACCTGGTTTTCTCAGGGATTGTTTGTTTCTTTATTTAGTTTTAAAATTATGTTTAAAATGTATGTTTCAAAGCCAAACTAACAAAACAAGGTATCTTCAGAGAAGATAAAGTTTTATTCCTTTTCCCTCCAGCCTACTACCTCTCTTCTCCTGAAGATAACCATTTTCTAAATAATTATTTTATGGCTTATTCTTTTTTTATGTAAAAACATATTCTTTCCTTTCTTAAATAAATATTATATTGCTCTTTCACTTAGTATATCCAAGCTATCACTCCATTACAGATATATCCTCCATTCCTTTTTTCAGCCTCATAGTTCTCCATCATGTGAAGGCACCAGAGATTATCCAATCAGTGCTCAAGTGAAGAATATGTGGGTCATGTTCAGCCTTTTGTTACTCCAGATCATGCTTCAATGAATAGCAAAATGCATACTTTCAAAAAATATTTTTGCCAGTAAGGCTTTGGAATAGAATTATAGAAGTAGGATTGCTAGATCAAAGAGTAAATGCATATGTAATTGTACTAGCTACTGCCCATTCCCCTTACAAAGATGGGTATTATATTATTTTGCATTCCCCCCGCCAGCAGGTGGGAATATATATTTCCTCCACGGCCTTATCAAGAGTATGTAGTCAAACTTTTGAAATTTTGCCAATCTTTTCAGTGAGAAATGCTATCTCAGTATAGTCTGCATTACTCTTACGAGTCAAGTTGAGCATTCTCTCATATGGTTATGAGCCATTTGGATTAATAATTCTTCCTATTTCTGATAAGCTCAAAGGTCTATTGTTGAACAGCCTAAGCAAGAGAAATCATAGACATGTGGTACAGAGAAGATGAGAAACACTTAAGGTGGCCTAGTGGGAAAAGAGCCATGAAATGCAAGCAAAGAATACAAGCCCCCAACCATTAGAAAATGTCTCTCTGCAACAGATATCACTTATTGCAGCAACCAAAACTATAAGACACCTGCAAACCAATAAAAGGTGGATAAAAATTTAAGAAACTATAAAATTTTATTGAAAGACATTAGTAATGTCTAAATAAAAGATATAAACCATATTCATCGATTGGAAGATTAAATATCATAAAGGTGTCAATTATCTACAAAATTATTCTATAAATTCAATGCAATTCTGATTAAAATTTTCAACCCAAAAAGACAAATCAGTAAAGAAACTGATAAACACAAAGGTCTCTATTTTAAAGAACTTACTAAACTGCTTCTAAAATGTTTATGAAAAATCAAAGGCCCGAGAATAATCAAGACCATAAGGTTGGGAATTGTCCTACTAAATCAAAAGACTTACAATAAAACTATAATTAAGACAGATGCTCTGAAGGAATGAGAGACAACAGACCAATGGAACAGAAAGCCCTGAAACAAACCTCCACATATACAGACAACTTGATATATGACAAAAGTGGCATAGAAAAAGTAGTGAATGGACAGATGAAAACAGTGCCAGGACAACTGGTTATCTACACAGAGGAAAAAATACAACTAGACTTCTATTTCAGACCATACATAAATATAAATTCCTGAGCTAAATGTGAAAAGCAAATCTTAAAAACTTTTAGAAGATTTTTTTTAAATCCCCTTTGTGATCTCAGATTACAGAAAAATTAAGAGGCAAAAACACCAAGGAAAAGGAAAAGAGTGATACATCTTATGTTAAAATCTAAAACTTTTATGTATCAGAAGATAAACCATAAAGATAGTGAAAAAACAGGCCCCAGAGTGGAAAAAGACAGTTGTAATACACACAACCAAACTCAGCATTCAGATAAAACTTCTATAAATCAACAAGGAAAAGACAAAAGACTCAATTGAAAAAAGGAGAAGAAATACAAACAATTCCCATATGAGGAAAAAAAACTAATAAGAAATAAAGAACTGACACTCTAACTCAGTAGTAATGAGGGAAATGCAAATTCTAAAAAAAAGATATTTCACATCCATCATTATTGGCAAAAAAAATGTTAAAGCTAACAAAACTAAGTATTAGCATGGGTATGGAGCAAAGGAACACGTAAGTACTGCTTATCAATTTACATCCCTCCAGCAACCTTACAGTATCTAAAAAGTGGAGGATATGCTCAGCCCTTCAAGTCTACCCTTAACAAATTTACAACTGTGCTCAAGGAGACGTGGAGATTTGTACAAGAATGTTCACTACAACACTGTCTATAATTTCAAAAACCTGGAACTAACCTAAATACCAATTAACAGAAGAACGGATAGATTGTGCTATATCCATAAAATGGAATACTACTACTTAGCAGTGAAAATTTAATAAACTAAAGCTACATGGCTATATCTCAGAAGCATAATGTTAAGTGGAGGGGGAAAAAAGCAAAGTGTAGAAAAATAAGCAAGGATGCCCTCTCTCACTACTTTTATTCAGCATAACATTGGAAGTCCTAGCCAGAGCAATCAGGCAAAAGAAATAAAGGCATCCCCATTGAAAAGGAAGACGTAAACTTTCACTATTTGCAGATGACAAGATATCGTATATAGAAAACCCTAAAGACACCACCAAAAACCTGTTAGAACTAGTAAATGAATTCAGTAAAGTTGCAGGATATAAAACCAATATACAAAAATGTACTTCATTTCTATACACTAACAATGAACTATCAGAAAGCAAAATTAAGAAAACAATCCCATTTACAACTGCATCAAAAATAAAAAAAGACGGCTTCTCTGGTGGTGCGGTGCTTGAGAGTCCACCAGCCGATGCAGGGGACACAGGTTCGTGCCCTGGTCCGGGAGGATCCCACATGCCACAGAGCGGCTGGATCCGTGAGCCAAGGTCACTGAGCCTGCGCATCCAGAGCCTGTGCTCCACAACGGGAGAGGCCACAGCAGTGAGAGGCCCGCATACCACAAAAAAAAAAAAAAAAGAAAAAAGAAAAGAAAACCCTAGGAATAAATTTAACCGAAGAGGTAAAAGCCCTATACATTGAAAACTATAAGATGTTGATGAAAGAAATTAAAGATGACACAAGTAAGTGGAAAGACATTCCATGCTCCTAGATCAGAAGAATATTGTTAAAATGTCCTTACTACTCAAAGCAATCCATAGATTCAATGCAATCCCTATCAAAATTCCAATGGCGGGCTTCCCTGGTGGTACAGTGGTTGAGAGCCTGCCTGCCAATGCAGGGGACGCGGGTTTGTGCCCCGGTCCAGGAAGATCCCACATGCCGCGGCGCGGCTAGGCCCATAAGCCATGGCCGCTGGGCCTGGGCGTCCAGAGCCTGTGCTCCGCAACGGGAGAGGCAACAACAGTGAGAGGCCCGTGTACCTCAAAAAAAAAAAAAAAAAAAAATTCCAATGGCATTTTTCACAGTAATAGAACAAACAATCCTAAAATTTGTATGGACCCACAAAAGATCCTGTATAGCCAAAGCAATATTGAGAAAGAACAAAGCTGGAGGCATCACACTTCCTGATTTCAAACTATATTAGAAAGCTACAGTAATCACAACAGTATGGTACTGGCATAAAACAGACACAGATCAATAGAATAGAGAGGCCAGGAGTATAACCATAGATATATGTTCAATTAGTTCACAATAAAAAAGCCAAAAATATACAATGGGGAAAGGACAGTCTATTCAATAAATGGTGTTGGAAAAACTGGACAGCCACATACAAAAGAATGAATCTGGACCACTATCTTACAACATACACAAAAAGTAACTCAAAATGGATTAAAGACTTGAGCATAAGACCTAAAACCCTAAAACTTCTAGAAGAAAACACAGACAGTAAGCTCCTTGACATCAGTCTTGGCTATGATTTTTTGGATCTGACACCAAAAGCAAAGGCAACAAAAGCAAAAAACAAGTGCAATTACATCAAACTAAAAAGCTTCTGCACAGCAAAGAAACCAACAAACTAAAAAGGCAACCTACTGAATGGGAGAAAATAGTTGCAAATCATATATCTGATAAGGGGTTAGTATCTAAAATATATACAAGAACTCAAACAATTCAACAGCAAAAAAATTAATCCAATTGAAAAATGGGCAGAAGATCTGAAAAGACATTTTTCCAAAGAAGATATACAGATGGCCAACAGATACTCAACATCTCTAATCATCAGGGAAATGCAAATCAAAACCACAGTGAGATCACTTCACACTTGTTAAAATGGCTATTATCAAAAAGACAAGAAATAAGTGTTCACCAGGATGTGGGGAAAAGGGAACACTTGTGCTGTTGGCAGGAATGTAAATTGGTACAGCCACTATAGAAAACAGTATGGAGGTTCTTCAAAAAAATTAAAACTAAAACTACCATATGATCCAGCAATTTCACTTCTGGTTATTTATCCTAAGGAAATGAAAACACTAATTTGAAAAGATATATGCACCCCCATGTTCACTGCATCATTATTTACAACCTAAGTGTCCATCAAAAAATGAATGGATAAAGAAAATATGGGGGGGTGTATACACAAACACACACACACAAGAATGTTACTCAGATGTAAAAAAGAATGAAATCTTGCCATTTTTGACAATATGGATGAAACTTGAGGGCATGACACTAAGTGAAGTAAGCAGAGAAAGACAAATACCTCATGATCTCAATTATATGTGGAATTTAAAAAACGAAAACACAAAACAAACAAAAAACAAACTCACAAGTACAGAGAACAGACTGGTGGTTGCCAGGGATGGGGGGAGAGGGGATGGGTTAAGAGGGTCAAAATGTACAAACTTCCAATTATAAATAAGTCATGGGGGTATAATATACAGCATGGTGACTACAGTTAATAATACTGTACTGCATATTTGAAAGTTGCTAAGAGAATAAATCTTAAAAGATCTCATCACAAGAAAAAAATCTTGTATGTATGTATCGTGACAGAAGTTAATCAGACTTATTGTGGTGGTAGCTTTGCAATACACACAAATATTGGATCATTATGTTGTATACCTGAAACTAATACTGTTATGTGTCAATTATACCTAAACTTTTTTAAAAGGCAAGGGAGGAAAAAAAATCTGGGTGGTGGATACCTACATGATCTTTATATTATCTATATTTTTGTATGCCTAAGGTACTTTATAATTTTTTTTTAAATTACATGAAGAGGCCTGATTATGGTTCAATTGAAAAGTTACACTGAAAGACACTGGTTCAATACCAATACAAGGGGAAGTCTTCTAAAATTCTGAGCCATCTCTACGTAAAATATGCTAACCTGGAAAGTGAATTTCCCATCACCAGAGCTATTGAAACAGAAGCAGATACCCTCCTGTGGAAGATGGCACAGAGGAAAGGACCATGAATATCTTATTTACCATTCTATCGCCACTGCAGAGCCTATGCTTAGAAGACACTTGATTAACATTTGTTGAATAAAGAAATTTTAAAAGCATTTCCTGAAAGTTTCCTTAAATGCTAGGGATGAAAATGGAAAAGAACAAAAGACAAGTCTAAAAACTAGTAGCAATTAAGAATATTAACTTACATTCACCAATGAGGATTAAACAGAATGAATAAGGAGACTGGAGAAGAGAGAAAGCAATGTCAGGTATAGTAATTAGAGAGACTCTATAGTGGATTCGAAAACGATTCTAATAAATTCTACATAATTAGCCTTTGAAGAGGGTTTTACAGCTTACTTGTGTTATTTAATACTCACAATAATCCTGTGAGGATAGTTTAACTCAATTCTATCAATTAAAAAATTGAAGATGAGAAAGGTTAAGGGACTAGGCCAAAATCTTATGACCAGTTAGTGTCAAGACTGGTCCTACAACACAGGTCTCCAGACACTGAGCTCCTCCACCTTTCAGCGGCACAAGTAACCATGCTCACAGGATAAGAGAACTCCATTTACAGACGGATTCATGGTCTAAAATGGTCCCTACAGAACTTGACATACAGACAGTATAAATGACAATTTAACATTCTCTCCCTGACTCCCAACTTTATCTTCTAATGTCATATAGTACCCACATACCCTGTCTCTATGCCAGTCAATAATCAATCCCCACTAAGAAACTTGAGTAAGTTATGACTCCAGAGTTCCTAGAATTGTTACCGATTGTCCACACTGAGCTACGAAAAAAAGAAATTTAGGTTTCTCACATTCATGACATAAAAATCCCTGCAGAATCCCACAGTGGAGCCTCAAATGGACTCGAGGAGAGCTGCTTCACACAACCACCATCATCACCACCACCACCACCACCACAGGTCCTACTTTACGGCAAAGAGGCCACGGTCCTAGAAGCACTATAAGGAGTGGAAGATGACACGTGGCTGACCAGTGCTGAACTCAGAGCTGGAACCACCAGTGACACCTGGCCCACCCACACCTTGACAACTGGACCACTCTGGAAGGACCATAACAGGACAGAAGTCAAGGCTCAATCCTCAACTAGCTGTGTGATCTTGGACACATCACCAAATTTATACAAGCCTGAGCTTCAACTAGTATCAAATCAAAAGACAGGAAGAGATGACCTCGAAATGCCCAATGACACATGTCCACATCCACCTCCCGGCCAGGTCCAGGACAGGCCCAGGGCATGCCTGCAGACTCAGCTCAGACACTCAGCAGATGTTTACTAAACCCTCCATCCGTCAGCAAGATTGTGTTTATGGTTAGCCCTAACCGGCATGATTAGGCACTGGTTCTCTAATTCTGTTCTACGGGTTTCGTGGGCTCCAGGGGACGAATAAATCAAGCGGGAGTTCCAAGTCTGACCTGGAACACGCCACCAACATTTCAATGAGATACCAAAATCTGCAAAAGAAGCTAAGATTACCCTCCCCACCAACCCCTCTGCTGTCCCAGTGGAAGATTAGAGTCAATGAAGTCACGAGCATAGAGAAGAGGGATCAGGGAACCAACCTATGTGTAAGATGCTATCAGGGCCACTCTATCAGAAGGCTAAGTCCACTTTCCAGGTGAGGCAAGAGTAGGCCAAGGTCTTCTCCCCCTCCTGAGGGGGTAACAACTCAGTCCCACCCATCAGCTGAGAGCTATGTACTCTGCCATTAGCACAGGTCTCTCTTACCTATGCACACAGACACAACTGGCTTTGAGGAAGGCTAGAAAGGTTATAGAGGAGCACTTTACACCTGCTAAGTTCTTCATCAGTCATAGGTAACTGGGCTGCCAGAGGACTCTTAGAACCCACCTTCCTGGTCACAATCAGCACAAGCACAAGTCCTAGAGGACAAAAAGTTATACTGTGGTCCCTGTTCGTATGGCCTAACTGCTTTGTACAGCTGCATTTTTTCAAGGATGTCCCCAGTACTTCCTCCACTAATCTATATGCAACCTGGGGAAGAGACAAAATCCCTACCACACACCTAATGCCCTCACCATCAAAAAAAAAAAAAAAAAAAAAAGTGCATGATAAAGCACTCTGTTCTGTTGCCTGTATAATTCTGAAGAGTCCACGGGATATGCCAACCTTGCATGACCTACATCACATGACCCTTGCAGCCAACAGTGTCTTCTTGTTCAAGGGCATAACCCTATAACCTAACACTGTACCTGGCTTGCCATGGTACTCAGGAAATGTTTGCTGACTTTAATCATGAAATTGTCTTCCATGATCCTCTTATCTTAGCACATTCCCACTGACCCTCTGCTCAGCGGAGCTCTGAGAGGTGGCATACAATACAGCAAGGGCTCTGGAGTCCTAGTTCCACTGGGAACTGGCTTTCACTAGCCAAGAGATGTTATGACACTCAGAGACTAGGACCTAAACTGTAAGTGAAAATACAGTCAGCCCTCCTCATGTGCAAACTGAACCAATAATGGAACGAAAATATTCAGGAAAAAAAATCCAGAAAGTTCCAAAAAGCAAAACTTGAATTTGCCACATGCCATCAACTATTTTCACAGTATTTACATTGTATTTACAACTATTTACAAAGCATTTACATTGTATTAGGTATTATAAGTAATCTAGAGATGATGAAAAATACACTGTAGGATGTGAGTAGGTTAAATGCAAATACTACGCCATTTCATATAAGAGACCTGAGCATCCTCAAATTCTGGTATCTGCAGGGGTCCTGGAACCAATCCCCAATGGATATCAGGGGACAACTATAATAACTACCTCAAATGAAGGATCTAAAGACCAAACACAGGAATTAAAATGCTTGAAAAGCTGCAAAAGATAACAGGCTGGGGTAAGAGTGAGAAAGTAGCAGCTGAACACCTACCTCTCTCTTCAAAAAATTATTTTCCTCTGATGGAAAATATACTTTTCCCTCATTTGATGCCATTATCATAGCACTGCAGTAGTAACAGTAAGTACTCAAATCCTCCTTACCATTTCATCCAGGAAGGCTTCCAATCCGGCACACCTTCTTCTCAGGATCTGTGGCGTATTATTTAGTAGTCAACTGTGCAAGGGAATTTGAGTTTGTTCATCTTGTCATGTGTTAGCCTCACTTCTCCAAACAGATTCATTCAATGCACATAATACATATGGAACACAAATCATGTGCCAGACAATGGGTACACAATTATGAATTACCATCTCCTTGGCCAAAGAAACAAGAAGACCATTAAGAAAATATATGTTGAGATGAATAAATATCAGCTCATTAAATCATCAGTCATAAACTATCATTCAGTGAATAGCACAGTTTTCAGACAGACACTGCCTTTTCTTGGAAGTGTCAAGACCAGATTTATCACCTCGTGGAGTGAAAAGTTCAGTGGGACGGACGCAGTCAGGCCTTAGAGGCCTCTCCCATTGCGGAGCACAGCCTCTGGACGCGCAGGCCCAGCAGCCATGGCTCACGGGCCCAGCCGCTCCGCGGCATGTGGGATCTTCCCGGACTGGGGCACGAACCTGTGTCCCCTGCATCGGCAGGCGGACCTTCAACCACTGCGCCACCAGGGAAGCCCCAGGTTCTGTCTTGATTCTACCATGGGAGAGCTGTGATACTGTTGAAATCCTCGGCTCCGCCCCTCATTTATTCCACACAAACAACCAATTATGTGTGCCTCTATTTTAAGAAAACCCACTAACTGAAACACTGAACTTCTTAAAACAAAAGAGTGAATACCCTTCAATTTACAAAAGGCCTCTTCGCTTCATAATAGTCTGTTTACTCATTACTCAACAGGGAGGCCAGGGGCTTCGAGACTAGAATGAGGCATGGAAGAGTTCTGCACTGGTTGCAATGCCAGTCCTACCCTTTGTTGGATCAAACAAGCTTTGAACAAGTCACTTTCATCTCTGTACTCCAGTCCCCTGGTTTGTAAAATAAGAGCTACTTAGAACCTAAATCTTAGATGATCTCTGAGATCCCTTCTAAACTGAACACTCCGTGATTTTCTGTTTTATTCTTCCCATATCTTCTGCAATCCCACCTCAATGACTGTATGCCCACATACTGGTTGACAGATCAATTAGAACAAACAGCCGGAACCCAGCAAGACTGCACGTGGGGCTCAACATGCTTCCCACTGTGAAAGTGCCCTCTCTCTCTTTGAGGCATGGGAGGCGGGAACCTGTGCTCTTTCTTCCCCCTAGCTGTTCATCAATACGTTGCTCAAGTGTAACTACATGTAAGCAGAATTTATTCATTACTCGTCTTCTGTCCTCAAATATTTACACCTTTTGCTGCTCCACAGGGGGAAAAAACTTTTAAAATCTCAGTCAGCAGTTTGCCCGACTGCAGTGAAAATAAAAAGTTGATATCCCAATTCTAGTTAAATGGCAGCAACGGTGGCGGTACAATTATTGGCTCTTCTGCATTCCTTACAAAAATAGAGCAATTAAATAGCAAAATTTAAAACTCATGGACAACATCCAACAAAATTTGGTGACAAGGTATCCCACAAGCCCCAAAGTGCACGCAGTTGGGCACAAATCACTAAGAGCTAGCATGATACTGGTGTCCATGTGGGAGAAAACAAAGGGAAGCAATGGGGCACATGAAGAACATGAATGAGGAGAACCCCAAAAGGGCCAACAGGTGTTCTTGAAGAGCACAGTGGGAAAACTGGAGAATTGCAGCTGAAACAAGGGGCTCAGGGGGCCCACAGTGAGGTCTGAAGGGCTGGAGCACCCCAGCCCCTATGCGCTCTCAAAACTGACTCTCCAGGCAGGATCCCACACCGAGGAGAAACCACTGGGAGTAGAATCAAAATTGAGGAGGACAGGCAACAAAGACAAAAGGGAAGGTTTGGATAAAAGTGGAAGAGGAAACAGGGCCGCCAGAGTTTCCTAATCTACATGAAAACAATGGAAGAGGAACTGTGATGTTAGAAACGCTACTGAACTTATCATCCTTCTAGAAATTGAGGAGAACAAGTTCAAAGAATAATTAACAGAGAAGTACCAAGGTCAATTCCATAGACATTTCTATAAGGAAAAGGGATTAAGCAGCAAAATGTTATCTCTGGAGATGTGTGACAATAAAAGCATGCCAAAATGACATATTCAAATAAAGATAAAAATATAATATTTCAAAATAAGCTTTAAAATATTTTAAATTATGCAAGACATGAAAGAACATCATAAATTTGAATTATGAAAATTCAGAAAATGAAGTGACTGAATTCAAGAAAGAATCAGAAATTTAAAAAAGAAAATCATTTTAGAAATGAAAACTAAACTAGAAGGAATATAAGAAAGAATAACCTTAAAATACCTGGAAAGTTGGGAAAGTTTTAAAATGAAGAAATATGAGTTGACTTGACTCCCACTTTAGTCCCAGATATTTAGTATAATCTGGACACTTATATCCGAAAACACTTTAGAAAACTTTTAACATACTTAAGGCCCACTATGTTTCACCATATTTCTGTCTCTCAAAACTTTTATTGCCAAAAAAGAAAAAAAAAAAACAACAATAAAAAGTTGTACTTCATCAAAAGCACGTTTGTACTTCAAAGACACCATCAAGAAAGTGAAAAAGCAACCCACAGAACAAGAGGAAATATTTACAAATCATATCCAATAAGGGACTTTATCCAGCATAAATAAAGAACATGTATAGCTCAGTAACAAAAAGACAACTCAATTTTAAAAATGGACAAAGGATCTTAATAGAGATTTCTCAAAAGAAAATATACAAATGGATAATAAACACATGAAAGACACTGAACGTCATTAAGGAAATGGATATCAAAATCACAATGAGAGACCACTTCACACACTTTAGGGTGGCTATAATCAAAAAGTCATAACAAGAAATGTTAAGAATATGGAGAAACTGGAACTCTGATGCATTGTTAATGGGAATGTAAAACAGTGCAGCTATTGGAATAGTCTGGCATGTCCTCATAAGGTTAAACATTAAGTTTCTATTTGATCTAGCAATTCCACTTCTAGGAATATACCTAAGAGAGAAATAAAACACATCTATCTACAAAAATTTGTACACAAAAGTTTCAGAGCAGCATTATTCATAATAACCACAAAAGGAAAACACCCCAAATATCCACTAAATGATGAAAAGATAAATAAAATGTAGTGTATCTATACAAAGGAATATTATTCAGCAATGAAAATGAATTAAGTACTGATACATACTACAACTGGATGAGTCTTGAAAACATTACATTAAGTGAAAGAAGTCAGTCACAAAAGACCACATATTGTAAGATTCTATTTATACAAAAGGTCCTGAGTAGGCAAGTTTATAGAGATAGGAAGTAGATTAGTGATTGCTTGGTGCTGAGACGGGGATGGAGGAGGGGGCTGGTTTGGAGGAAATGAGGAGTAACCATGTGACAGCTAATGAATGGGAGATTTTTGAAGTAATAAAGTTCTAAAATTGATTTGATTACAGTGATAGTTGTACAACCCTGAATACATTAAAGACCACTGAATTGTATACATCACACAGGTGGATTTTATGGTATGTGATTTATAGCTCAATAAAACTGTTTTTAGCTTTTTAAAAAAAGAAACATACAAAGAGATAAAAGGGATCTGAAAGTGACAGATACTGAAGATGGGCAAAGAAGAGCCAACATATGGTTAAGAGGGGTTCTTGAAAAACAAAACCAAAGCAACGGAACAGATTCTTTAAAAAGTTATTCACGAAAACGTTCCCAAAAAATATTTGAAACCTTATATTTAAAGAGATTATGTACCTGACAATACTAACTCAGAACAACTGATATCAAGCTATACTCTAGTAAAATTACAGGACTTTAAAGATCATTTGGGCATCTAAGGAGAAAAAGTACATGAATTGTAAGGGAGAGAAAATTAAGATTATCAGACTTACAAGACTTATGGAAGAAGAAAATGGAGTAATATTTAAGATAAAGAAAATGTGAATCAAGAATTTTGTATCCAGCAGTTTTCACAAAATTTTACCAACATTAAAAAAAAAAATCAGGAAATACTGTTCCCATGAGTCCTTCCTAAGGATATTAGAGAATGAATTTCAGAGAACCAAAATGACTAGACACGTGGAAGTAAGTACTGGTAGTAAGTATTAAATATGTAGTTATTAAGGAACTAATACTAAGAGAGGCTTAAAAAAAGATACACAGTGTGTAATGGCTATATGATTGTATTAGTTTCCTATGGCTGCTATTACAAATTATCACAAATTTGGCTTAAAATAACAGAAATTTATTCTCTCACCGTTCTGGAGCCCAGAAGTCCAAAATCAGTTTCACTTGACCAAAATCAAGGTACCAGCAGGCTGCCTTCCCTCCAGAGGTTCTAGGTGAGAATCTGTTGCTTGCTCTTCCAGCTTCTGGTGGTTGCCAGCCTTCCTTGGCTTGTGGCTGCAGCTCCAATCTCTGCCTCCAGGAGGATCACACTGCCATTTCCTCTTCTGTGTATAATCTCTCTCTGCTTCCTTCTTTGTGATGGCATTTAGGGCCCACCCAGATAATCCAGTAACCTCCCCATTTTAAGACCCTTAATCCCGTATGCAATGCCTTTGCAGTATAAAGTAACCTCACAGGTATTAGAGATTAGGAGCTGGACACTTTTTGAAGGGCCATTACTCAGTCCACCACAATGATCTAGTACAAACATTTTTTTTAAATGATGGAGGATAAGGATGGCATATGCAAAAAAAGTTTTGGATATTTTCAGTATCATAATTGATGCTGGCATTAGTATTGTTATTCCAAGATTGCTGATTGTATACTGTGGGATAAAGCAAATGAGTAATTATGGGGTATTCAATTCTGTCATTCCCTATGTACTTGAAAATCAGAATTCACAGTGTGGAAGAAAGACAGATGAAATACAGGAAAGACAAGGTAAAAACCTTGTAATCTTGAATTCTAATTGGAAATATCAGTATGAACTCTCAAGTACTGATATTATGTTCATATCTATTACATTCATTCTCACGCTCTCTCTTTATAGTTCCCCAACTGTGTCCACTGAAAAAGATCTAGAAACAATGGCCAACTCCATAAAAAACAAAGAAATCAGCATCCTGAGTGCCATATGGTGGTCTTGAGAAAAGATTTTCCATGAAAAGATACCAGGTCTTCCTGGAGAAATGCTAATTCGAGACTGAGGCAGAAAATATATGAGGAGTGGAGGAGAAGGAGGGCAAGAGAGAGCAGGGGGACACAGAGAGGATGAATCTCCCAAGCCCAAAAGAGGTGTCAGTTACCAGACTCTGTATTCACAAAGGTAAAGAAAGAAGGTATCACAGGGAGGGGAGGGAGGCATTGATTGGCCCTGGACATGGTCACGCACGACAGCACAACACGGAAAGGCAACTGCTGGTGGTATCCAGCCAAATATTTTGTAGGTGGGGGAGAGCTCTGACCTACAGACTTTGAATGTTCCAACTTCACCAGGGAAACCATCACCATCATGTGGGAGAACACCTCAAACCCTCTTGGCCTGCTGACATTAAACATCCCCAACCAACCCTCTGATGGAGACCTATGCCCCTCCAATCCCCATCCTCTTACCTGCAGGGAGCATCCTCTTACCTGCAGGGAGATAAGAGCTGGTTCTACATCCACAAGAATATCCAGTCACTCATTCAATTATGCATCTCATCGTAAATCCATCAAAAGGCATCCTGGCCTAATAAATCAGGCTTGTCGATCGGCATAACCCAGGTCTGCTCATAAATGCCCCTGTTCTGTGAATACATCAGCAGTTCCCCTGGCTGCACGCTGCAATCACCTGAGAGCTTTTAAAGTTACAGTGATGGTGGGACCCCAGCCCAGATATATGAAATAAGAATCCCTAAGGGTAGTGGGCATCTGTATGTAAGTTCTCCAGGTGATCCTGAGGTGCAGCTGGGTTGCAAAGCACTGTTGAAATACAAAACTAGGTTTCTGAGGCAGCAAGGCTGAGGGTTCACCCTTGAAAACTGGGCTGCTCTTTAAGGCTAAGACTGGCCCATGTGAAGCACACAGAGGCCTCTTCCTGCTTGAATTTCTACAAAATCCAAGATTACAGCTCAGTCTTTTTTCTCCTTTGCTTTTCTGCAGGATGTGACCCCATAGGGTTCTGCAGTTTTTCAAAATTCTTCTCTTCTGGCTGCAATAGGGAAAAATTGGTGACTAAGACTTGAAAGATGTTTTTTCACAGAGCAGCAAAAGGTATAAATATTTGAGGACAGAAGACGAGTAATGAACAAATTCTGCTTACGTGTAGTTACACGTGAGCAACGTATTGATGAACAGCTAGGGGGAAGAAAGAGTACAAGTTCCTGCCTCCCACACCTCAAAGAGAGAGAGGGCACTTCCACAGCGGGAAGCATGTTGAGCCCCACGTGCAGTCTTGCTGGGTTCCGGCTGTTTGTTCTAATTGATCTGTCAACCAGTATGTGGGCATTAAGTCATTGAGGTGGGATTGCAGAAGATATGGGAAGAATAAAACAGAAAATCACGGAGTGTTCAGTTTAGAAGGGATCTCAGAGATCATCTAAGATTTAGGTTCTAAGTAGCTCTTATTTTACAAACCAGGGGACTGGAGTACAGAGATGAAAGTGACTTGTTCAAAGCTTGTTTGATCCAACAAAGGGTAGGACTGGCATTGCAACCAGTGCAGAACTCTTCCATGCCTCATTCTAGTCTCACAGATCCTGGCCTGCCTGCTGAATAAATAGACTATTATGAGAAAAGAGTACGTTGGAATGGGGAGGTGAGAGGAGGGACCGCATCCCTCCCACATGACATAGCCAAGGCGTCAAGGCTTCTCCCTTAGAAGAGGTGAGTCAGCAGCCTCAAGTGTGTGCTTTACACATACTTTTTAATGAAAAACAACTTCAAGCTACTGCTGGAAAGAGGAAATAAAGAATCACTAAAAGGCAGCACTGTCATCAGGCACTTGATATCCACAAGACCCAAAGGATGTCGGCCTCACTCTCTGACAAACCAAACCCTTGCTGAATTCCACACACCCCACATAGGCTCACTGAACAGCTACTATGTGCCAGGCCCTCTGACAGTACTGCACAAAATACAAGAGTTTAACCACCTTTTATGGAGCCTGTGCTAAGACAAGTACACAAGTGACAGATTATAAACCAAATGGTGCTATAGTAATTTAAGGAAGAAGAATGTACATAGAGTTGGGAGGTGGGGAGAAACTAGTATCTGATGAGCTAAGCTTCATAAGATGAGAATGGAGTTGATGTATTCATCCCAGATCTACAACAACAAAGCCAGCTTCAGGCCACAGGCTAGATCACCTTCTGGAGAAGAAAAGTGAGACCCATACCATAAAAATCTTCACCATTTTGCCAAGAGAATGGCTGGGAGGGCACAGTCACCAAACACTGCATTCTTGCCCCCCAAAAATATTTTGAAAAATACAACCAACATGACTGGGATAACAATTGGGCTGGGCAGGAAAAGCAGAATTACTTTACTGGGTAAGAGCCATGTCTGGGATCCCACTCCTGGCAAAGGCACCCAGGTAAATGTGGTGAGGAGCAAACTCACCAGTGTATACTCAATGACACCAACTTCATTCATTCATTTGTTCATTCAAGATCAATGGTGCACCTATAATGTGTCAGGCGCTGTGCTAAACCCTGGAAATTCAAAACTGAATCAGACATGGTGCTTGTTTCAGCATCCACAGGCCAGGGAGTACCATCTGGAGGGGAGTTGGGAGTGGAGGGAGATTGTACAAGACAGAAATAATTGCAATATAGGAGTAATGATTAACAGAAAGCCTAGGGACACAAAAGGAGTTGCTATCTAATATCCCAGACAATTTAATTAGCCTCAGAAACCCATCATGGATTTGTCACCAGTGACTTACAGAATCCCTGTCTGAAGTTTTTATATTTCAGCAACTTCCACTTCCAACAAGAGGCTGGGAGGGAGAAAGAAACTTCCTAATCTTAACTTGCTGAGATTGTCAGCTAACTAGGGACTGTGTTTTTACAGCCTTTATTAGCATCCCACTCAACCCTTTTCTCATTTCTCAGAGGAGCTCATACAGACACAGTCTCATTCTCATCGTTTTGGCTTAAACTGCCACATCTCAGCAGCCTAATATGTTTCCTAAACTCTGAGATAGTATAAGATATCAGGACTACTCTAAAAAGAGAATTCCATACAGGATATTAGGACATAGTGTAGCTAAGGGCCCAACCCAGGAAGAACAGCTGAAGACCAAATACAGAAATGAGACAAGTTCAACCACCTTTCAAGCTCTTGCGGTTCAGATATTAGAGTGTCCTCCCAGTGGACAGCGTATAAAGGTTTGTCATGTGAATTGTAATGACTCATTTAGAGTAAGTCCCTTTGAAGGGAAGACTATTTAATTCTGTATCTTTTCTGCTTCTGACTCTCCTTCCCAAATACAGCCTGGCCCTAAGAACACAATACGTGTTGCTGTACCAAACCTTTCTTTGCAATTTCTCTTACACCTACCTCTTCAGTTCCATGCCTGCCATTGTCGTCCTGGTTCAGGTCCTCACACGTGGAGAAGTGCCCTTTTCTGTCTTTGGAGAAGTGCTCTTTTCTGTCTTTACAACTCTTATCCATTTCCTCTTCCTAATACATGACTCTATGTGTGTGTGCACACATCTACATACATATACATATATATATGTGCATATATATGTATATATATTTATATATATATGTGTGTACATATATATTTTATATATATACACACATATATATATCATCCCCTAGAGGCACACATTTTTGTTCCCCACCATTTACAAGATGAAGTCACATCTCTCAAGTCTGGTATTTAAAGCCTCCTGGGGTATGTATGGGTCTTCCTGCCTCTATCATTTCTTCATTATCTATGGTTTTCTTATTATCTCCTCCCCCCTCAAAAAGAAGGTAATAAACCTCCACATATAAACCATCCTTTCCCCCATTCACACCACAGAGCCACCCTTCCTCTCCTTTTCACTTACCTAAAAGCTGCCCATTCACTTCTTTACTTATACATGTGGTCATTCCAAACCAAAAGATGCCTTATACCTCTTGGCAACCTCCAGAGTAGAACATGTCCCCTCGTTCCAGCCACTGCCATCTCTAACCTGAAATACTGGATGAGCTTCCTGAACAGTCTCTCTGGGCCTATTATTGCCCCCTCCAACCCACTCTCCACAAAACTGCTTCAGTGATATTTTTAAACCTCAAGACTCATCATCTCATGCCCCTGCAAGACCCCTTCCAACATCACAGACTAAGCCACTAACAACAGCTGCCTCCAAAAACTGTCCTAGGTTTCAGGCAAGAATATAAATGGATGAGCTCTACCCCATCACAGCAGTACCCCCATGAACATGCTCATGAAGGCAGTGCAGTAGAACATCTCTGTGTGGAAAAAGCAAGGCCTCATTCCAGCAAAGCCTTGGTCCAATTTTGTCCCAGAATTGGATATGGAAAGACCTTGAAAAAGTCACTTAATACTTAGCCTTTGAAACTACAACGATAAAAGGGAGAGAATGACATCATGCAGCATAGTTGGAAGGATTAAATGAAAAAGTTTATGAAACAACCTGGCAGAAGGCCCAGCACATAGTATGTGCTCAATACATAATACCATCACTGTGCCTGTCTTTCCATATCTCCCCAGCTGGGCTGATTTCCTTCAAGTCACCACCTTGTCTCATGTATCTCTGACCTTCAACACCAAGTACTGTGCCCTAAACACAGTACAAGCACAATAAATACTTCCTATATGATTGGTTTTATTCCTACGCCTGCATTTGGAAATGTATATTCAGGGAACACAAGTCAGATTCAGAAAAAGCTATATGGCGAAAAAATCTCAATAAATCTATGGAAGGAAAGTGAAGATAAGTGGTAAGAATTTACGAGGTGGGGCTTCCCTGGTGGCGCAGTGGTTGAGAGTCCGCCTGCCGATGCAGGGGACGAGGGTTCGTGCCCCGGTCCGGGAAGATCCCACATGCCGCGGAGTGGCTGGGCCCGTGAGCCATGGCCGCTGAGCCTGCGCGTCCGGAGCCTGTGCTCCGCAACGAGAGAGCCACAACAGTGAGAGGCCCACACACCGCAAAAAAAAAAAAAAAGAATTTACAAGGCAGTACACAATGATTCATAAGGACCTCCACTTGGGAGAGACCCCAGGTCCTTTTGGTCTTTCCACCAAAACTAGCTTGGGCTGTTCCAGCACTCTAACGCTGAGATTCTCCAATTGTGCGCCTTGATTTGATTTGATTAGAATCACCTGGGAGAGCTTTTTAACCTCCCAACGTGCAGAACTCCCATTTCCAGAAAGATGGAGTAGACATACTTATCCCCATTCCTCCTGCTAACAACCTCTAAAACTCCAGGCATTATATATAAAACTAGTACAAGACAGCTCCAAAAGATGGAGAGAAGGCAGACCAGGCAGGGGCCTCAGCACCCAAGAAACGCCACAGTTGAGTTCCCTGGGTTCTTTTTGCCTCACTTCTCCCAGACCTGTTGCTGGAGAAGCCAGGGACCCAGAAATGCCAATGAACACATACCAAAAAAAAAAAAGTCCCAAGAGAAGCTCGCTTTCTCTATCCAAAGGACCAGGAAACGGGCAGCTTCACATGACAGAAAACTTTCAGACAATAACAGCTCCACTCCAGCCAAACATCACAGAAAAAACCTATTACCCTCATACTCATCCCACCAGCAGTGTCAGAAACTAGACTTCTGCCCTCCCCACGCTGTAAGGAGACGCTCCACCCTTACCTTCTTCCTGTCAGTATCAGAGAAGCCTGAACGGGGAAGCTGGGACGCCAGGAAGTCCACCTATGGGTGATAACAAGGCCTCCTGCTCTCCTCGCTGGGGTTTCAGAAGAGTCCCAGTGCTGAGTCAGAACTTTTACCACCACCCAGGGTTAGGAGGCGGAGCATCAGGGGAGATCACGTGAGCAACAGTAATGAGGCACTCCTGCCCCACGCCAGATTGGTATCAGCTGAAGCCAATAAATGATCTAGCCTTCCACCCACACCTAATGGTAGGGAGGCAGCGCTCCCCTCCCCCCACCAGCGCATCGGCAGAGAAGAGAAATCTTGCCAAAACAGACCTGATTAAGATCCAGAATATCATAACGTAATACCCAAACCATCCAGGTTTCAATAAAAAAATCACTTATCATTCCAGGAACCAAGAAAATCTCAACATGAATAAGAAAAGACAATGAAAAGATGCCAGTACCAGCACAAAAATAGAAATATAGATCAATGGAACAGGATAGAAAGCCTAGAGACAAACCCACGCACACATGGTCACCTTATCTTCGATAAAGGAGGCAAGAATATACAATGGAGAAAAGACAGCCTCTTTCTTCAATAAGTGGTGCTGGGAAAACCGGACAGCTACATGTAAAAGAAAGAAATTAGAAGACTCCCTAACACCATACACAAAAATAAACTCAAAATGGATTAAAGACCTAAATGTAAGGCCAGACACTATCAAACTCTTAGAGGAAAACATAGGCAGAACACTCTATGACATAAATCACAGCAAGATCCTTTTTGACCCACCTCCTAGAGAAATGGAAATAAAAACAAAAATAAACAAATGGGACCTAATGAAACTTAAAAACTTTTGCACAGCAAAGGAAACCATAAACAAGACAAAAAGGCAACCCTCAGAATGGGAGGAAATATTTGCAAACAGAGCAACTGACAAAGGATTAATTTCCAAAATATATAAGCAGCTCATGTAGCTCAATATCAAAATAACAACCCAATCCAAAAATGGGCAGAAGACCTAAATAGACATTTCTCCAAAGAAGATACACAGATTGTCAACAAACACATGAAAGGATGCTCAACATCATCAATCAATAGAGAAATGCAAATCAAAACTACAATGAGGTATCACCTCACACCAGTCAGAATGGCCATCATCAAAAATTCTATGAACAATAAATGCTGGAGAGGGTGTGGAGAAAAGGGAACACTCTTGCACTGTTAGTGGGAATGTAAATTGATACAGCCACTATGGAGAACAGTATGGAGGTTCCTTAAAAAACTAAAAATTGAACTACCATATGACCCAGCAATCCCACTACTGGGCATATACCCTGAGAAAACCATAATTCAAAGAGTCATGTACCACAATGTTCATTGCAGCTCTGTTTACAGTAGCCAGGACATGGAAGCAACCTAAGTGTCCATCAACAGATGAATAGATAAAGAAGATGTGGCACATATAGACAATGGAATATTAGCCATAAAAAGAAACGAAATTGAGTTATTTGTAGTGAGGTGGATGGACCCAGAGTCTGTCATACAGAATGAAGTAAGTCAGCAAGAGAAAAACAAATACCATATGCTAACACATATATATGGAATCTAAGAAAAAAAAATGGTTCTGATGAACCTAGGGACAGGACAGGAATAAAGACACAGACATAGAGAATGGACCTGAGGACATGGGGAGGGGGAAGGGTAAGCTGGGACGAAGTGAGAGAGAGGGATTGACATATATACACTACCATATGTAAAACAGATAGCTAATGGGAAGCAGCTGCATAGCACAGGGAGATCAGCTCAGTGCTTTGTGACCACCTAGAGGGGTGGGATGGGAGAGGCAAGCCGGAGTGGATATGGGGTATATGTATACATATAGCTGATTCACTTTGTTATACAGCAGAAACTAACACAGCATTGTAAAGCAATTATACTCCAATAAAGATGTTAAAAAAAAAGATGACAGATAGTTAGAATTATCTGACAAGGACTCTAAGTGGCCTTCATAAAAATGCTTCAACAAGCAATTATGAATATGCTTGAAACAAAGGAAAAAACTAAGTCTCAGCAAAGAAATAAAAGATATAATTGCAACACCCAGGCAACACCCATATTAACTGAATTAAAATTGCTGAGCGTTCGCAGCCAGCAGCAATTTTTTTTTAACTCCCCCAAGATTCCAAAGAGCAGCCAAGTTTGAGAACAAGTGCTCCAACTCATGGTTCTCATACAAAGGTATCTATCAGAATCACCTGGAAAACATGATAAAGGCACAGAGATCCAAGCCCTATGCTGCTTCAAGCCTGGGCCTCTATATTTTCATCAGTTTCCACATGATTCTAATAGACACCAAAGTTTGAGAACAGATGCCTTAACTAATCAAAGGAGTTTGCAGGTAATTCCTCTCACTTGAGGATGCTGCAAAATTCTTGACCTGAAGGAGGAAAGAGCAGCATTTAAGTGACCTTGAAGCAAGAGGTGAAGTTTCAATCATACTTAAAAAAAAGTTTCAATCATACTTTGGATATGGGTGCCCAGGATACAGTGTGTTTAACCTGGGCTGCCAAATTTAAGAGAAAAAAATCCACACATATTGAGGACCAGTTTGAAAATGTAGTTACAGTACAGGTTAAATCCGTTTATGGGAAATAGCATGGGAGCGAAATAATACGTTAGCTGTCACTTGGCCCATGGGAGACATTAATCTTCTTGGCAGAAAAATAAAACGCTTCCACATGAGTGCCTCTTCCCATCCAAAGAGACCAAAACAAAAAGGGAAGAGTTTATAATCAAGATAGAGAAAAAGGACACAACCAAGGAGCTTTTCCATTGTGCACTGTGGGCTAAGATTTCCAACCAAAAGGCAACATCTCCTGGGCTGGAAGTTTTTTGGCATTTATACTTTCCTAGAGGGACCCTGGAGGCTCCAAGTGGAGTTGAGAGAACCAGTCCTCAGAAACGGAGCTGAGAAATGCAAGGAAGAGGGCATGGAAGTTGACAGGAGGAAGAGGTGTGGTAAGGGTGGGTGGATCACCACCGTTAGACAGGAAGTGCACAGGCAGGAGCCCAGCAAAGAATAACTCTCCCCAGGAAGGAAGGGGCTCCCAAAGCCCCTCTCCTGCCCGTCTGGGCTTTTCCACTTACTCATTGATGCCTCATTTTCATATCTGGAGACCATCAACATGACCCACCAGAGAGGCCCACCAAAGGTGGCCTGTTGCCCACTGGCACACAGCAGCTGACCAGTCCCTTGGTCACAGGTTTAACCTCAATGGGAGGAGCTGAGACCACCACCTTTAATAGTCCATTTGCCCATTCAATCCAACCTAGAAAGATGGTCTCAGTTTCCTCATTGGAAGCAAAAACACCTACCCTCAGGGGGCCACTGTAAAGATTAAATTAGTTTGCATACGTAAAATTCTGAGAACCATGCACTGAAAGTGATGAGTACTGGATAAACATTAGTTCTTGGTATCCTGAAGCATATTCAGCACAGAAGTTAATAGTGCCAGACTGCCAGGGTTTGACTCAGGGATCTATCCATTACTAAATGTGGACTGTGAGCAAGTTACTCTGCCTCTCTATGCCTCAGCTTCCCCATCAGTAAAACTCAAATGATGAGAGTACCTTAACTCATAGGGCTGTTGGGGAAGATTAATCATTTCCTAGAAAGAGCTTGGCACAGTGCCTAGAACATAGTAAGTGCTTTGTAAATGATAGTGATTAATTATGTTAGCTTTCTATGATGTGAACAGCACGAGGCAGGTATGTGAGGAGTCCTCTTCATCCTTGAGGAGCTTACAGCCTAGATCAACAGATAAGAAATGCACACACAGGGCTTCCCTGGTGGCGCAGTGGTTGAGAGTCCGCCTGCCGATGCAGGGGACACGGATTCGTGCCCTGGTCCGGGAAGATCTCACATGCCGTGGAGCGGCTGGGCCCGTGAGCCGTGGCCACTGAGCCTGCGCATCTGGGGCCTGTGCTCCACAACGGGAGAGGCCACAACAGTGAGAGGCCCGCGTACCGCAAAAAAAAAAAAAAAAAAAAAAAAAAAGAAATGCACAAACAGAACCAGCAAGGAGGAGCAGCACAGAATAGGGGACACGTGATGATTCTGCAAGCATGCAAACAGTGTTTCTAACACGCTCACACACAGGCTAATGGAGTTCAGAACGTTCTGAATGCAGGGTGCATTGGGCAAGTGCCCTCCTTGGCTACCCCTCAGTAGGGAGTCCCAGGTCTCATTCACCTCTCAAGGCTGATCATTTCAACAGTTCTCCTGGAAAGCACTGCAGCTTCAAGAATAAATGGGGGAGGGGGGCTTCCCTGGTGGCGCAGTGGTTGAGAGTCCGCCTGCCAATGCAGGGGAAACGGGTTCGTGCCCTGGTCTGGGAAGATCCCACGTGCCGCAGAGCGGCTGGGCCCGTGAGCCGTGGCCGCTGGGCCTGTGCGTCCGGGGCCTGTGCTCCGCAGCGGGAGAGGCCACAACAGTGAGAGGCCCACATACCGCAAAAAAAAAAAAAAAAGAATAAATGGGGGGAGTAACCACTGTCCTCAGTTCTCATGGATGGAGCCATAAAAGTGTAAGACACACAAGTCTCGTTGAAGTGTTGCAGAAAACCAACTGGGTTACACGCCGTGGGTAGGGGACCAGGGGTTCTAAAGTGTTCCAACACTCTGGGCACAGAACTTACTGGAAGTGCCATTTTAAGTAACTTTTAAAGCTAGCTGCTCCAGTGTTTGAAAGGAAATATGATGCTGAATATAAAAATTGAAAAGGGAATTGTAAGCATCACAAGGTATTAATTAATCCCATGATGCAAGATTCCTTCTGCTTAAATTACCTCTGCTTAAAGACATATTTATCCAAGAAATTCAGAGAAAGATAGTGAATACAGACAACATACAGTACTTAACAAGATTCTGTGATTTTTAATCCGAACAAGGATTAAAAGACTGGAACAAATGTGATGGGGGCATGTACCAGAAGCTAGTTAACCCCTCCTTATTCCTTCCCAAGGAGGCTGACAGCTATTTTAAGCGCACAAAGTAGTCATGCTGTCTGATTTGCAACTTTGGGAATCAAGAAAAATATGGCAGCTAGATGCTTTAAGCAGGCATGTAAAATGAAGATAATACACTACTAGGCCTCTGACTTATTAAAAAAACAGAGTGGGGACTTCCCTGGAGGTAAAGAATCCACCTGTCAATACAGGGGACACGGGTTCGATCCCTGGTCCAGGAAGATCCCACATGCCGCAGAGCAACTAAGCCCATGCACCACAGCTACTGAGCCTGCGCTCTAGAGCCCACAAGCCACAACTACTGAGCCCACGTGCCACAACTACTGCAGTCTGCACACTATAGTATCTGCATGCCGCAACTACTGAGCCCGCATGCTGCAACTACTGAAGCCCGCACACCTAGAGCCCGTGCTCCACAAGAGAAGCCACCGCAGTGAGAAGCCCGCGCACCGCAACGAAGAGTAGCCCCCGCTCACCGCCATTAGAGAAAGCCCACGCACAGCAACGAAGACCCAACGCAGCCAAAAAATAAATACATAAAAATGTTTTAAAAAGAGTGTATGATAATTCCTAGATTAAAATCGTGCACAGATGAAATTTAAATTGCAATCTGCAGGACTAAACAACAACAATAATAAAAATAACGACCCATTCTGTGCCAGGCACTATGCTGTTTGCGTGCATAACTCATCTGCACTAACCCTATGAGGTATGTGATACCTGTATCCTCTTTTTACAGATGAGGATACTAAAAGAGAGATGCTAAGTAACTCGCACAAGTTCACACAGCAAGTGAGGGATAGAGCCAAGATTTGAACCCAAACACAGTTTGGCTCCTGGACCCATTTATGCTATGCTGCCAACCAAATTCATGTCATAAAAACTATAAAATAGAAAATTAAAGGAAATAAAGAATTGGGGGTAAAGGGTATTAGTTCATTAATAAGAACATAACAGGTTGAAAATATTTTTTTTACTAATAAATGACAATTATCTACTCCTAAACTTGGCCATGTGTTCTATAATCAAAGATTCTAATTCCATTGCATATCCATCACTGGAATTCCATTTAATTCAGGAAAAATGCTTACCTGGCATTTCCTTTGGAAGGCAGTGGCACTCTGTGAGGTGGGGGTGATGGGGATACCTCCTGGGATCGGGGACTAGTCTCACTAGGGACTGAGAGGTACAGGCCTGAAGCAAGAGAAAAAGCTGGGAGGAGACTAGAGCCAGCTGAGGCATCTCCCACTCTTGGGTGATATAGGAGGGTCCTGGCAGTCCTTGTAGGGAGCATCTTAAGAAATTATATTCATTGATTCAAAATACATTTTCTATATGCAAAACACTACAGTCAGCACTGCAGAAGACACAAGTGGGCAGAGGGACAGGGACCCTAATGATGACAATGGGGGGATGAAAATCAGACAAGGGCAAGCAGCTATAATCCATAGCAGGGTCTGGTCAGTCCCTTCCACATAGAGGAGGGACTGGTAACATCCACTTCACTGAGTGACAGTGGACTGGGCCTAAGAGATGGATGGGGAATCACAGGGAGGGTTGAGGGAATGGTAGGTACCCGAGATGGGCTGAAGTATAGGGTGATTAAAGGGAACTGTTCAAAACCAGAGAGCCCTGAATATCAGGCTAAGAATTTTTGGATCTAATATAGTAGGCTTATAAACTTTTAGTGTCTTTGAGTAGAAGGATATCATAATTATATTTCAGGATAATTAACAGAGCAAAAGTTTATAGGATAAAGTGGAGGCCTCCAGAAGGTAACTGAAACAGTATGGTGAGAGGTGATGAGCATCTGAACCAGCCAGAGGTGAGACAAGGAGGAACAGGCAGGATGCATGGATGGATATCACTGTGAAAATTCAAGGACACAACTCATTTGAAGTGGGGGGACGGTGGGGGGTGGGTGTCTGGGAAAAGGCTGGCCACAATAGGTACTCAATCAACAGCCAATGAGTCCACTGCTCCAAAGTGTCAAGCTTGGTGTCTGAGAAGATGGTGGGGTCATTTAAAGAAGTATGAAGTCATCAGAGAGATTTGAATTCAACCTTGTTGAGCAACGGGGTTAGCAACATGTTCATTGGGGTAGAGATAGCCAGCAGGAAGCTAGAAATAAAAATCTGGAGTCTGGACTAGAGTTAGAGATGTAGGAGCCAACATGCATAACAAGGCGGGAGGGGGAAGGATGAAACTGAGCACTTACCTTAGAGGTCAATGTGCAGCAAAGAAGAGAAGGTACAGACAGGGCGGCTATGCATGGCCAATCAAGAGCCTGCAGAGAGATGAGTGAGGCATCCCAAGGAAGACAAGGATAGGCTGTTCAGGGAGAAAACTCAAAATGAATGAGGACAGAGAAGGGTGACAGTAGAACAATTTCTACATGGCAACCAGGACAGAGGTGGGAAGGACACGGCCAGGGACTGAATGAATATTGAGAAACTGCAGAGAGTAGACCACTCTTTCATGAGGCTTAGCTGTAAAAGGAAGAGGACAACATATTAATGAAGAAAAAGGTGGAGAGTAGAGAGTTTTCACATAGAGAAGGTCACAGCACACTCCAGGGCAGAGGAGTGAGCCAGTAGGGGGAAAGATGGAACAATGCAAAGGTGGGGGTAGGGAGTGATGGGGTAATGAACAAAGACTCAGGAGAGGTGGGCTAGCAGCAGAGGGACGGCAGATGAATCTTAAAAAGAAAGAGGGAAAAAGAAAAAAACTAATCAGACTTCATAATTTAAAACTTTTGTGTTTCAGAAGACGATACCAAGAAAGTGAAAAGACCACCCACAGAATAGGTGAAAACACTTGCAAAGCTACATAATGGATTTGAATACAGAATATATAAAGAGCTCTTACAATTCAGTAATTTTTTTTAAAAAGACAATCCAATTTAAAAATGGGCAAAAGATCTGAATAGACATTTCTCCAAAGATGTGAAAATGGCCAATAAACACATGAAAAGATGTTCTATATCATTATTCATCAGGGAAATGCAAATCAAAACCACAATGAGATACCACTCCATACCCACTAGGCTGGCTAGAATCAAAAAGCCAGATTATAAGAAGTGTCGGTGAGGATGCAGAGAAATCAGAATCCTAACACACTGCTGGTGGAAAAGTAAAATGGTACAGCCACATCAGAAAACAATCTGGCAGTCCCACAATGGTTAAATATAGTTACCATGTGATCCAGCAATTTCACTCTTACCTACCTACCCATGAGAAATTTAAGCATATATCACACAAAAATTTGTGCACAAAATGTTTACAGCAGCATTATTCATAATAGCTAAAAAACAACCTTAATGTCCATCAACTGATAAATGGACAAACAAAATGTGATATACCCATACAATGGAATATTACTCAGCCATAAAAAGGAATGGAGTCCTGATACATGCTACAATATGGATGAACCCTGAAAACATCATGCAAAGTGAAAGAAGCCAATCACAAAAACCCACATACACCATGGTTCCATTTATATGAAATGTCCAGAATAGCCAAATCTAGAGACAGAAAGTAGATTAGTAGTTGCTTAGGGCTGGGGTGGATGAGGGTGGGGGGGATGATAGTTAAAGGGTACAGAGTTTCATTTTGAGGTGATGAAAATGTTCTAAAATTGACTGTGGGGATGATTGCACAACAGTATGAATATATTGAAAACTACTTAATGGTATATTTTAAATTAGTGAATTGTATGGTATGTGAATTATAGCTCAATAAAGCTATTAGGGAAAAGGGAGTGGAGGAAAGAAGGAAGTTCTTTATCCAAAAACAGGAAGGAAGGAGGAAAGTAGCAGAGACCAAGTCTGCAGTGAAGGGCAGGAAAGTGGGAAAGACGGAAAGCGGGGTGGGCCTGGCTCCAGGCTGCTGGGGGAGCAGGATAAGGGCAGCAGGAGGTCACTGAGGAGCTAAGGGCAGCCTCAAGGCAATGAGGTGAGAGGAAGCAGATAATGATGGTCAAAGAAAGCATTCTGAAGATTTGAGTTCTGGAAGTAGCAGCATTATGAGTAAGCGATAATAAACAATGAGTCTGATTAGGGTCTTGAACACGGATGATTGGCAAAGGTCAGCATGACGAATGAGTGTGAGATTCTGACCACTAAATGGACTGGGACATTTTGGGCAAAGGAGACATGGCAAAATCATGAAATGTACAGATAAGGTAGAAATACATTTGCCCATCAAATTCCAAAACACCAGCTCCAGAGGAACACCCTGGGGCACCTGAGAGCAAAATAAGGGTGAATAAAAACAGGTATTATTTCTGAGCAGTGCTGTATCTTTGAGACTCATCACCCCCCAAAGATTCATCTGGTCCAGGCAGAAGATAACAATGGATATTAAAGCATCTGGACAAATACCTAATAAGGTGAAATAACCTACACTTCAATGATGACATCAGCGAATACACCAGGGCCTCTATCTGAATCCCTACTTGTTCACAGTCCTGGAAGACAGGACCCTTTGGGGGGTGGGCGGGGGAGGGGAGAGTGCACACCCAGAATATAGCAGAGTTGTTTCTGAGAGCTTTTTACCACACACCACAGGTTAGGTTTGAGTTAGAGTACCCCATTTATGGTGGACCAACCTATGTAATGTCCTAATCTGGAAGCCCTCAAGATAGCGTGTTCAAGAGGCATCGCAGGTAGCCTGCTGTGTGGGGTTACTGTAATCTCTAAAATCTACATCATGGAAACCATCAGCCAGTGAAGCCATTTAGCAGGGAGGGAATAATGGCCAGAGAATTCAGTTCAGATTTGACCAAGGACTCCCAAATCCCCCAAATCACTCAGCAATAAGACAATATATTTACTGCTTTCAGACTTCCTACAACTGGAAATTTCTTCCACTTGATAAATAATTTGATGTTGCTGGCTATATATATATATATGTACCTGATGTTGGGGGAGGGGGTTACACACAGAAGCACAAGACAAGGTACTCAAAGAACATTCGACATCACTGGAGAAGCTATATGCAGAGGAGAAAGAACACAAAATTTTATGGTTGACCATGATCCAAGGATGGCTTTGGCAATATCTCTCATCCCACGTGCACTCTTGCACTGTGACCTTGACACTCCCCACCAAGAAGTGAAGAATACTTCTCCTCCCCTTGAATCTGAGCCAGCCTATGGTCCAATTTGACCAACAGAATGCAGCAGAAGTGACTCTGTGTAACTTCGGAGGCAAGGCCTTAAGAGCTTCCACCTTCCCTGCTTGGAACACTCCCTCTTGAAAGCCAGCTGCCAGATCAAAGGGCCACAATGCTATAAGGAAATCCAAGCTACCCAATGCAGAGAACCTGCACACAGAGGACTACCAAAGCACAACCATGAGAGTGAAGCCTTCTAGGACCTTCCAGCCCAGCCACAGCAGAATGAAGCCAAGTGAGTGATCCAGTCCACACCACATGCAGCAGAAGAACAGCCCAGCCGAGCCCTGCCTGAACTCCTGACCCACGAATCATGAGCAGATTAAACAGACATTGTTTTATGCCACTGAGTTTTGGGGTAGGCTGTTAAGCAGCAACAGATAACTGAAACCAACGTGAAGCCAGGAAACCAGGGATGAGTCCTGGTTCTGTTCTCACCTAGCTATGTGACCCTAGGTCGACGACTTCCCCTCTGGACCTCAACTTCCTCATCTGTAAAATGAGGAGGCTGTACGAGGTGAGCTAAGGTGCTTTCCAGTTCTGACAGGCTGTGCCACACATGCCCAGATCAGGCTAGGCAACGAGATCGGGCTAGGCAACGAGATCTAGGAATACAGCGGGAGCTACTACTTCAGGATGAAGTTAAGGAACCATGGACGAGGAATCAAAAGGACTGGAGTGTGAGGCTTAAATGAGGCAGCACCTAGAACAATACATGGTCCATAGTAAGTGCTCACTAAATATCAGCTATAATCATTATTCTTTCATCTTATCAGTTCTGGGACTCTGGACAAGTTATAATCTCTCTGAGCCCCAATTTTTTCATCTGAAAAACAGAGATAACACTAATGTCCCAATTTCCACATGAGGAAAAGTTTGTGTGTGTGAAAGTCGCATGCAAATCAAAAATCACCTACAAACGTAAGGCATAACTATGTTATTAATACTCTTATTCTTTGCACCACTGTCATGAGAAGTCTTCTTCTCACCCAGCAAGCAGAGACAGCTAGTTGATGGCACTGGCCACCAAGAAGGCATATCGGGAGAGGGAGAGGGAGAGACAAATACAAAGGAGCCACACAAGCTTTCAAGCTGAGAAGGATTTTACCGCCCACCCACCAGCAACGGTCAGTGAGCCAGGTGCCCTTTCTGACACGGAGGGCACTATCCCTTAAGAGCAGCTCCCAGACCAAGGTTATATCTTGAAAGAGCCTAGCACTAAAAGTTTGAATAATTTTCTACATCAGAGTCAGAGAGGCCAACAACCTAAGGATGCCCCACCAGTGAACCGTGAATCAGACCAACCGCCCAGCATAGAGTGAACATTCCATAAAAAATATTAAATGAATAAGCATTGCATTTGAGAGTCTGAAGCCAAAGCTCCCAGGTTTAGATCCTGTCTCTGCCATACCCAGCTATGTGCACTAAAGCAGGCAACATATCGTCATTTATAAGGTATAAGGAGATCCACCTCCGGGGAAGCAGTGAGAATTACATGAAGTACTGCAAGTGAAAAACCTCTAGGATCCTACTTGACAGTTAAATGCACGGTGTGTTTTTTAAGTGCACAGAACCTCTGACACCCAGATGCACTTCAACCCTAGCCATAACCTTTTCAATCTCCGCGGCACCCTGAAAATGAGCGGCATCCATCCAAAAAGTCATTCCATCCAGTGTTGATTCTGAAAAACTGCCAGCCCTTGGGAGTGAAAGACCTGGGCTCATTTTCCAAGAGTATCTGACAAGGCAGCACTAATACATTTACATTTTACAGCCTGTGCTTTTCCAAAACAAGGAATGAGTGTGTTGTGGATTTAACCCTGAACACCCAGTGATCGTGCAGTTCCACGGACACTGCTCGGAAGGGATGTGAAAACCAGCCAGATGAGGTGCTTGCCAGGTGCTCATGAGACAGAAAAGCTTCTGCTTCCACCTCTACTCCGGTCTTGGTTGACATGATTTGAATGTACTCGTGTCCAGCATCGATTACCAACAGCTGGGAGTTAGGACCCAGTTCTCAAGGTCAGCCCTGTCCTTTCTTCCCTACCTCACCATTCTCAAAGCAGAACCCATGGTTCACCATGTCCCACATCTGCATTGGGAACACAGCTGCGACCAACTGTGGTTCCCCTTCCTCTTATGGAGCACCACTGTGTGTGAATCCAGGCAAGTTACTATAGGAACTACACCACACAACCCCCAGACATTTGCTTAGAAAAGAAACTACATGTTGGGAAAGAGAGGGTAAGATCCAGCAAGCTGGAGGCAAGCCTGAAGCCAGTGTTTCTCAAAGTCTGGTCCCAACCACCTGCATTAAATCACCTGGAATGCTCCTTAGAGGTGCACAGTCCTGGGCTCTCCCCAGAGGTGTCAGATTAGAATTGGAGGTGGCAAGAATCCGACTCTAACAACCTCACCTGGTGATTATTATGCATGCTAGGTTATGAGTCCTAGCGAGGACCAAATGCAGAGACTGTGAGAAAAGAATTAAAAGGTTAAAAACACTTTATTTCTGATCTTTCTTCTTTTGTTCATTCTTGCAAAACAGAGCCCTGGTGAACCAAACAAGACAAAAGCCAATTTCCCAGTTTATGCATGTCCAAGAAAATTAAATCATGACGTGACAAAAACTCATACATACTTGAAAATTTTAAAACCTGCTCACCAAAGCAACAGGCCTGGACAAAAATTAACCCAAACATCCTATATTAGACCAACCAGCTCTATTCTGAGAGAAGCAAGATAAGATCTTGGCTACAGCCCCACTCTGGTCCCAGCCATACCCAGTAATTCAGCTCTGCATTCCACTGCAGGGTTTGATGTCTGGGGAAACATCCTAGCTCTCCTAGCTCTAGCAAATATGGCTGGGGGAAGGTTATTCAGGGAGAAAAAAAAAAAGGTAAGATTTAAGAACTCACACATCTCCATGAGAAGGAAGAATAATCGAAAGTAACTGACCACATTGGACTCATATCAGACACTCAAAAAGATGTCTCAAGAATTGAAGGAAATAGCCACCTGATGGAGTAACCCTTGCCTGAGATGCTAACACCCTGCCATCTACGAAGCCATAAAGGAGAAAAAGGGAATGAAGACTGTCTCCACATCGGAAGTACTACCTTTTCAAAACCAGAAGACACAACCTACTTGGAGGGGTAGTATTTTCTGTCACTTACCAGTGACAGGCACACAGTAGGTGCTGAGCATCCCTGAGTCTTGGGGGGAGGGCGTCAAGCTGCATGAAGGAAGAGCAGAAACACTCTTCCCCTGTGATGCGCAGCAGGAACCCCAGCTGTAATCTCAGAAACCAGAACTCCTCACTCTGGGAAGTGCATCACGGGGTGGGGGTGGGGGGGCAGCCTTATTCACACCTCATGGTGCAGTACAGAGGCTTCCGCCCCGCCCCCTCTCCCAAGGATGGACCTGGGGTTTTGAGCTGAAAATTCCAGTCACCCCCGATAAATTCTTCAGCAGCGGTCCCCTACTAGCTGCTGAAACTTAACATTAAGCCACAAAACTAGTAACCGGGCGGCTTTCACCACACCTCCCCCCCTTCAATGACTGGCACTTGCAAAGGAGCCGTGGCAAATAAGGCGTTTAGGAAGTGACTCTGACACCTGGCCGGGGTTACCTGGAATCTAAAAACGAAAACCACTCCTGTATTATTTTCTTCAATCAGGAAGCAGGTATTCCCCCTTTAAAAGACCTTCCTGAAAGCACCTCTCCCAAGGGATCCCAACAGGTAAATAACACCAAAGCTTCCCTAAATCGATTCTAAAGAACCACGTCCAGGCTGCGCTCACCCACTGGCTTCTCCTCAGAAGAAGAAGGGATCCGGGAAGTAACTCAATCAGTCCTGGATGGGTAAGGATGGGGGAGTCTGCAGGTGGGAGGAGGAGGGTGAAGCAACACGGCTCAAACTTTGCAGTTGCTCTTTAGCAGTTCTGGGCAGGAGCCCGCGGAACTCTATACAGAGAAGGGGAGTCACCCTCCCTAACAGAAAGGCCCCCAGATCAGCCTAACCCACCAGCTCTGCGTCCGGGATGGCTGCGCATCCCGTCCACTCACACATGCCCCTCCGGGGCAGTGCCCTCCCTGAGGCCCCCTCACCTTGGCCTCGAAGCAGATGCCGTGCTGGAAGGCGTCCTCGTTGTGCAAGGGGATCCGCAGGTCGTGCCCATCGTCCACAAGGTTGTACTTGGTTTTGCTGGGCATGGTGACCCGCGGTGGACCGGCTCCTCCAGAGGCGGCGGCGGCGGTGGCAGGAAGGGGCTGGCGAGACCCAGGAGAGGGGAGGCGAGAGCTGGGGGCGACGGCGCGCAGAGGGGGCGCAAGCGGAGGGGCGCCCTGGCCGCGCGGCGGCAGTGGAAGCCAGGACTCGGAGCGACGCCGAGGGCCGGGCTGCAGCGGGCGCGGATGCGGGCGACGCGAGCGGCGCTGTGGCCGCGCAATTCCTACCGGCGAGGAGGGTGGCGGGGGCGGCGGCGGGAGCTGGCGGCGCGACGACCGGGCTGGGGGAGGGGAGCAGTGGGCGCGCGGCCCGCGGCGGGACTGGGCGCGGCACTGGCCCGGGAGCAGTGGCGCGGACAGACCGGGACGAGGAAGAAAAGGCGGCAGCGGCAGCGGAGCGGGGTGCCTGTCACGGAGACGCCGGATCAGCCGCCGGCGAGCGGCTCCTCCTGCGGGGTGGGCCCGGGCCGGCTCCTCCCGCGGGGCGTCCAGGCCCCGCCCGCCGCCGGGTCCGCCCCCGCGCTGCCCGCCGAGCAGGTGAAAGTCCCCGAGAGCGCCGCGCCCGGCCCTGCCCGCGTCCAGCGGCCCGACCCGGGGAACTTCGCCCTGGCCCTAGGCAGCCGGGGTCTCAGGAACCCGGGCTCAGTCCTGTTTTTGTTTTTTGCAGTCAGAGTCTGAGCCAAGCTACTGATAGCAGCAGCGGCGCCTTGGATTTTCTGTTTTTGTTTTTTGTTTGGGGAGGGGGAGGGGCGGTGTTTATTGTTTTGTTTTTATGTTTTACCAGGAAGGCCCAAGTCCTGGCCCATATATATATATATTCAGATCTGCACTGAGAGTCCCCTTTTCTCTGGAGAATCAAGACTGCACCCAAATGGGAGAGTATCGCAAGTGCTTTCTGTTCGTTCCTTTGAGCAGTGATTTGTGACTTGTGTATTGGGGGGTTGTGGAGATGCCTTTGGGGATGGTTTTAGTATTTAAAAGCCATCAGCCTTGTGGAAATGGAGTAGGCCAAAAAAGAGTACTAAGGACAAAAGAATCCACCACCTTTTTATTTTCTTGAACAACCTATAACCGGGTATGGACAAAATGAGCTTCCAAGTTATTTCTGTCTTATATTATTCTTCCTATCTTAGTAAGTGCTTGAGTTCAGTTTGCCTATTGTTAAAAGGAGGCTCATTCACTTTTCTCCTTTACATCAAGAGTTTTTTGTCAGGCAAAAATGTGCAAAGGAGGAGGCCAAAGGGGCAGTTACTGACCAATTATTTAGTATCTATCAAACCCCATGGGTAGAGGTACATGATAACTATGATTTACATGGCTTAATATTACCCCAGAGTCACCAAAAGCAACCAAACAGCCCGGTGCCAAGGCCAGCCCAACCTGAGTTCCCTGAGACCAGATGGTCAGCTCCTCTGTTGAATTCATCAACTTAAACCGCTTTTAATACCTTGTGGACACATCCACCCAGGGCAACCTGAAATCCAAACGTCATTGACTGCTTGTTGTATAGCCAAGGTTTGGCGTCACCATAAAGCATCACAATGAAATTACTTGCAAAAGGCATGTCTTCCTATACTATTTCAATGATAAATTTATGTAGGAGAATGCCATAATATAATTATGGCCATAATTATATTTCTGATTTTGTCCCATAGTGCTAACATACAATTGCCCTTTCCTATATATTGCCTACTCCTTATCTGCTGAAATTACTGCTCAAGATGTAGCATCTTATGGGATATCTCCTTATATAAAATCAAGCTGATGACTAAAATTAATCACATATATTATGCTGTATAGATTTTATTCATAAATATTAGTAAGAACCAAAAATAATTTGCACTGAGGAAATGCACCACTAACCTTTTTATAAATACAGGACATGAAAGTCTAATCAGGCATGTTTGACTCTTTGAATGTCACCGTGGTTTTAATATGCATCATAATGCACTCTCTAAAACCTGGCACAGGAACTCAACAACTAAAAGGCAAGACCTTAAGTACTTCATTTACATCTCATATTCCCTCCTGAATTTAAAAAGTCTTCTGAACTCCAAATGGCCTTTTCTTCTAGATTAACTTGGGTCCCACTGGACTGCTACATTTACCAGAATTTCATATCTAACTCTGTAACACATTCTTTGTAGACCAGACACAAAAAACTAAAGCTCCAAAGATATTTCAGGATCTAGTATAGAGACTACTACATGGTAGACATCCAATAATTATTTATGGAATTGAATAATAATAATAGCTAATATTCATTGAGCTTTCTCTATGTGTCAGGCATTGTTCTTAGAGCCTTGCCTGTATTATCTCATGTATTATTCACAACAACCCTTAGGTAAAGCCCCATTGTATGAAGAAACTGAGGCAGAGAGGGCTACATAACTTGCCCAAGGTCACACACTTAAATTAGAAAGAAGCCAGAATTTGAATCCAATTCTTTGTTAAGAAGTGTTTCCATCGGCCTGGATTGTCATGAAAATCGTATTGCAAACGACATGCGTATCAAATGCAGGGTCCATGTTTTATTTAGGTGTATTTTGTTGCTAAGCTATATTTATTCCACTTCAGTTAGGTGAAATGTTCCCAAAAGAAGAGGACTGTCCTCTGCTTTGGCCTACACCTACTATAACGTCAGAGCCACACAGGCACAAAAACACCCTTCTTCCAGAAACAATGTGCATCCAAAGTAATTTCCTTTTTTTTAAGCAGTGATTTCAATCTTGTTTTTGCACCTTTAAATACAAGTGAATTTCACCCACAGCCTTTCCAAATTTTTTTTAAGGTTTATTTCTTAAAGTGAATGATAGGTACATGTATCACTTTCCATATCCGTCTGTATTGTAAACATTGCATAATACAATTTTAATCTGAAGTACATTTAATTAAAATATAAATTGCTAAAGCATACAATACTTCCTATGTTAAATTTTATTAAAACTTTGTTTAAAAATGAATTGGAAAAAATCCTAACACAGAACTTTAGAACTGGAAACTGCTCAGAGATCGTCTAATCCAGCTCCTTCATAAAGCCAAAGGAATAGAAACCCAGAGAGGTTAAGTAATTTGCCTAATCATCACTATAGACTAGATCTCCTAACTCAGTAATCTTTTCATCACACGAATATGGGTTAAAAATAAATTGCCAGCAAACTTTATTTGTAGCACACAGTTGGAACTGAGAAAATTAATTGGCTTTTGATCATAAAATACCTGCTTTTCTATGCTAAGCACTTCCTGTGCATTGTCTCACTTGACCGTAAGAAGTAGGTACTATATAAGTATCCACATTTTACAGATGAAGAAACTGAGGCTGGCAAGGGGAATAGCTTGTGTAGGTCATAGAGCGGTAAGTCCTAAGACTCCTTTCATGACTATAACCAACAAAGAATGAAGAGTATGTCAGCTTGCTCAGTACTGCTCAGATACACACACAGAACTCACAAAATCTTTGTATTAATAATAGTATTAAATATTAACAACATGTAATGATTTCTTTCCATTAGCTAACAGTTAACTCCAAAAAGCTCCAATTATTTTTTCATGGCACGATTTTTACCTGACACTGTTTCCCCAGGCGTATAGATTTAGAAATCATTAGCCCATTTTAACAGGTGGCAGTAAAAATGTTAAGTGATTTCTCTGCCACCCCCCCAAACATCCTCTATCACTAATAGTCTCTGATCCAAGTTTGGCTTATTATGATCTTTTCTTATGTAAGCAAAAATTTAGGATGTTTGCCCCATAAAAAAGATTATTCTAAAAGGTATCACATATTCTGATGCTGGCCTACATATTTTCCCCCTTAATTGAAACTGACTCCCCCACTTAACCCCCTTTATAAGGGCAAGCCGCATTTCCTATTGAGTCATTTATTTCTGTTTTAAAGGTAAATCTTTCTACAAAATTAAGCAAGTTATATTTTTATAAATTGAATACTCTTTCTAATCAACTCCCAGACAGGGATAACTTTTGGGTTCCAAGCTTTCCTCAACAGCTCACTAGTGCAGGCAAAATTAGAGGAAGAGGGAATACACGATGAGTGGGAAGAAGTGGCAGGAGGTCCCTCCCTCCGTAGCACTTTCCTCACACACCCCTGGACCAGAAAGGCATAAAACAAACAGATCGAAGGGTATGGCTATTTTCAGAGGGCCTGCAGACTGCTTAACAGCCTTCTTCCTCTTGGAACACTTGTGGAGAATTAAGAGATCTAGAGAAAGGAGCAAGATCTGACGAATTTTGAGGTGAAGAAAGAAGGTTGGGTTTCCCTTTTTCTTATACATTCTTCTAAGAATCTCTCTTGGATGGTGTACCCATTCCCTGCTTCTAATTCAAAAGATTCTTTTTCAGGTTAAAGTTAATAGCTGGGCTTCTTAGCCTTGCTTAATATTTCAGGTGAGAAATATTTATTGATTCGACAGCTTTTGGTCAAAAAGCCTTTCCATCAAAGGCAATAAAATAATATCTAACAAATATTCCTGCTATAATAGTTTCCTAGGGGTAGCAGGGGTTATAAGAGAGGTATATACACCCTTAGTGCAACAGACACTTTTAAGTGCAGAAGGTAATCTAAGTATGATCAAAGTAAAAAGTGAGAGGCACAATTTCTAAGTGTCATGGGACGGAAGGGAAGGAGAAAACTCACTGGGACCAGCATGGTCAGGAAAGACTTCAAGAAAAAGGTGAGGCTAATTATTAGAAAAATGTGAATCAAAACTACAATGAGGCACCACCTCACACCGGTCAGAATGGCCATCATTAAAAAGTCTACCAGCGTACACGCCTGTCAAGCCCAGGCAGAGTCCCTGATGCACTGGGTGGCGCAGGTGGCGCAGATGGCCTGGCTCTGACCCGGAGGACACCAGGCCACCCTGTGCATCTCAGGCCACCGCCCTGCCCCTCCAGCAGCTCCAGGTCCCCATTGCTGCACACCAGCTGAGCGGTTCCAGGGATTTCAATGTCCATGTCTTTAGGAGACCATTAGTTCATCTGCCGCATGCTTGTGGGATCTTGGTTCCCAGGCCGGAGGTTGGGCTCAAGATCCTGTGGTGGGAACTCCAAGTCCAAACCGCTGGACTAACAGAGAACCTCAGACCCCAGGGAATATCAGTCAGACTGAGGCCTCCCAGAGGTCATCTCAGCACCAAGACCCAGCTCTATCCAACTGCCTCCAAACTCGATTGCTGGACGTCTCAGGCCAAACAACCAGTAAGACACCACCCATCAAAAAAAAAAATTAAATGACAAAAAAATATGTTACAGATGAAGGAGCAAGGTAAAAAACCTACAAGACCAAATAAATGAAGACAAAATAGGCAACCTACCTGAAAAAGAATTCAGAGTAATGATACTAAACATGATCCAAAATCTCGGAAACAGAATGGAGAAAATACAAGAAACATTTAACAAGGGTCTAGAAGAACTAAAGAGCAAACAGTGATGAACAACACAATAACTGAAATTAAAACTACTCTAGAAGGAATCAATGACAGAATAACTGAGGCAGAAGAATGGATAAGTGAGCTGGAAGATAAAATGGTGAAAATAACTGCCAGGGAGCAGAATAAAGAAAGAAGAATGAAAATAATTGAGGACACTCTCAGAGACCTCTGGGACAACATTAAATGCACCAACATTCAAATTATAGGGGTCCCAGAAGAAGAAGAGTAAAAGAAAGGGTCTGAGAAAATATTTGAAGAGATTATAGTCAAAAACTTCCCTAACATGGGAAAGGAAATAGTCAATCAAGTCCAGGAAGAACAGAGAGTACCATACAGGATAAAGCCAAAGAGAAACACGCTGAGACACATATTAATCAAACTATCAAAAATTAAATACAAAGAAAAAATATTAAAAGCAACAAGTAACATACAAAGGAATCCCCATAAGGTTAAGAGCTGATTTTTCAGCAGAAACTCTGCAAGCCAGAAGGCAGTGGCAGGACATATTTAAAGTGATGAAAGGGAAAAACCTACAAACAAAATTACTCTACTGAGCAAGGATCTCATTAAGATTTGATGGAGTAAATAAAACCTTCACAAATAAGCAAAAGTTAAGAGAATTCAGCACCACCAAACCAGCTTTACAACAAATGCTAAAGGAACTTCTCTAGGCAGGAAACATAAGAGAAGGAAAAGACCTACAAAAACAAACACAAAAGAATTAAGAAAATGGTAATACAAACATACATACTGATAATTACCTTAAATATAAATGGATTAAATGCTCCAACCAGAAGTTATAGACTGGCTGAACAAGACTCGTATATATGCTGTCTACAAGAGACCCACTTCAGACCTAGGGACACATACACACTGAAAGTGAGAGGATGGAAAAAGATATTCCACACAAATGGAAATCTAAAGAAAGCTGGAGTAGCAATTCTCATATCAGATAAAATAGACTTTAAAATAAAGACTATTACAAGAGACAAAGAAGGACACTACATAATGATCAAGGGATCAATCCAAGAAAAAGATATAACAATTGTAAATATTTATGCACCCAACATAGGAGCACCTCAATACATAAGCCAAATGCTAGCAGCCATAAAAGGGGAAATTGACAGTAACACAATAATAATAGGGAACTTTAAAACCCCGTTTTCACCACTGGACAAATTATCCAAAATGAAAATAAATACAGAAACACAAGTTTTAAATGACACATGATAAGATGAACTTAATTGATATTTGTAGGACATTCCATCCAAAACAACAGAATACACTTTCTTCTCAAGTGCTCATGGAACATTCTCCAGGATAGACCATATCTTGGGTCACAAATCAAGCCTTGGTAAATTTAAGAAAATTGAAATCATATCAAGTATCTTTTCTGACCACAACACTATGAGACTAGATATCGATTACAGAAGAAAAACCTGTAAAAAATAGAAACACATGGAGGCTAAACAATACGTTACTAAATAACTAAGAGATCACTGAAGAAACCAAAAAATACCTAGAAACAAATGACAGTGAAAACACGACAGTGGGCTTCCCTGGTGGCGCAGTGGTTAAGAATCCACCTGCCAATGCAGGGGACATGGGTTCGAGCCCTGGTCCGGGATGATCCCACAGGCCGCGGAGCAACTGAGCCCGTGCACCACAACTACTGACCCTGCTATCTAGGGCCTGCGAGCCACAACTACTGAAGCCTGTATGCCTAAATCCCATGCTCTACAACAAGAGAAGCCACCACAATGAGAAGCCCGTGCACCGCAATGAGGAGTAGCCCCCACTCAACACAACTAGAGAAAGCTCGTGCACAGCAATGAAGATCCAATTCAGCCAAAAATAAATAAATAAATAAATAAAATAAAATGAAATAAAAAAAGAAAGAAAACACAACAACCCAAAACCTATGGGATGCATCAAAAGCAGTTCTGAGAGGGAAGTTTATAGCAATACAGTCCTACCTCAAGAAACAAGAAAAATCTCAAATAAACACCCTAACCTTACACCTAAAGCAATCAGAGAAAGAAGAACAACAACAACAAAAAAAAAAACCCCAAAAGTTAGCAGAAGGAAAAAAATCATAAAGATCAGATCAGAAATAAATGAAAAAGAAATGATGGAAACAATAGCAAAGATCAATAACACTAAACGCTGGCTGTTTGAAGAGATAAACAAAATTGATAAACCACTAGCCAGACTCATCAAGAAGAAAACAGAGAAGACTCAAATCAACAGAATTACAAATGAAAAAAGAGAAGTAACAACTGACACGGCAGACATACAAAGGGTCATGAGAGATTACTACAAGCAACTACATGCCAATAAAACGGACAACCTGGAAGAAATGCACAAATTCCTAGAAAAACACAACTTTCTGAGACTGAACCAGGAAGAAATAGAAAATATAAACAGACCAATCAGAAGCACTGAAATTGAAACTGTGATTAAAAATCTTCCAACAAACAAAAGCCCAGGACCAGATGGCTTCACAGGTGAACTCTATCAAACATTTAGAGAAGAGCGAACACCTATCCTTCTCAAACTGTTCCAAAATATAGCAGAGGGAGGAACACTCCCAAACTCATTCTACGAGACCACCATCACCCTGATACCAAAACCAGACAAAGAGGTCACAAAAAAAGAAAACTACAGGCTAATATCACTGATGAACATAGATGCAAAAATCCTCAGCAAAATACTAACAAACAAAAACCAACAGCACATTAAAAGGATCATAGGGCCTCCCTGGTGGCGCAGTGGTTGGGAGTCCGCCTGCCGATGCAGGGGATACGGGTTCGTGCCCCAGTCTGGGAGGATCCCATATGCCGCGGAGCGGCTGGGCCCGTGAGCCATGGCCGCTGGGCCTGCGCGTCCGGAGCCTGTGCTCCGCAACGGGGGAGGCCACAGCAGTGAGAGGCCCGCATACCGCAAAAAAAAAAAAAAAAAAAAAAAAAAAAAAAAAAAGGATCATACACCATGATCAAGTGGGGTTTATCCCAGGAATTCAAGGATTCTTCAATATATGCAAATGAATCAACATTATAAACCATATTAACAAATTGAAGGAGAAAAACCATATGATCATCTCAATAGATGCTGAAAAAGCTTTTGACAAAATTCAACACCCGTTTATGATAAAAAAAAAAACTCTCCAGAAAGTAGGCATAGAGGGAAACTACCTCAGCATAATAAAGGCCACATATGACAAATCCACAGCCAACATTGTTCTCAATGGTGAAAAACTGAAACCATTTCCACTAAGATCAGGAACAAAACAAGGTTGCCCACTCTCACCACTATTATTCAACATAGTTTTGGAAGTTTTAGCCACAGTAATCAGAGAACAAAAAGAAATACAAGAAATCCAAATAGGAAAACAAGAAGTAAAACTATCACTGTTTGCAGATGACATAATACTATACATACAGAAGCCTAAAGATGCTACCAGAAAACTACTAGAACTATTCAACGAATTTAGTAGAGTAACAGGATACAAAATTCATGCACAGAAATCTCTTGCATTCCTATACACTAATGATGAAAAATCTGAAAGAGAAATTAAGGAAACACTCCCATTTACCACTGCAACAAAAAGAATAAAATATCTAGGAATAAACCTACCTGAGGAGTTAAAAGACCTGTATGCAGAAAACTATAAGACACTGATGAAAGAAATTAAAGATGATACAAAGAGATGGAGAGATACACCATGTTCTTAGATTGGAAGAATCAACATTGTGAAAATGACTATACTACCCAAAGCGATCTACAGATTCAATGCAATCCCTATCAAACTACCACTGGCATTTTTCACAGAACTAGAACAAAAAATTTCACAATTTGTATAGAAACACAAAAGACCCCAAATAGCCAAAGCAATCTTGAGAAAGAAAAATGGAGCTGGAGGATTCAGTTTCCTGGGCTTCAGACTATACTACAAAGCTACAGGAATCAAGACAGTATTGACAGTAATCAAGATGGGCACAAAAACAGAAATATAGATCAATGGAGCAGGATAGAAAGCCCAGAGACAAACCCACACACGTATGATCACCTTATTTTTGATAAAGAAGGCAAGAATATATAATGGAGAATAGACAGCCTCTTCAATAAGTGGTGCTAGGGCCTCCCTGGTGGCACAGTGGTTGAGAGTCCGCCTGCCGATGCAGGGGATACGGGTTCGTGCCCCGGTCTGGGAGGATCCCATATGCCGCGGAGCGGCTGGGCCCGTGAGCCATGGCCGCTGGGCCTGCGCATCCGGAGCCTGTGCTCCGCAACGGGAGAGGCCACAACAGTGAGAGGCCCGCATACCGCAAAAAAATAAAAAATAAAAAAAAATAAGTGGTGCTGGGAAAACTGGACAAGTACATGTAAAAGAATGAAATTAGAAGACTCCCTAACACCATACACAAAAATAAACTCAAAATGGATTAAAGACCTAAATGTAAGGCCAGACACTATCAAACTCTTAGAGGAAAACATAGGCAGAAAACTCTGTGAGATAAATCACAGCAAGATCCTTTTTGACCCATCTCCTAGAGAAATGGAAATAAAAACAAAAATAAACAAATGGGACCTAATGAAACTTAAAAGCTTTTGCACAGCAAAGGAAACCACAAACAAGATGAAAAGACAACCCTCAGAATGGGAGGAAATATTTGCCAACGAAGCAACTGACAAAGGATTAATCTCCAAAATTTACAAGCAGCACATGCAGCTCAATAACAAAAAAACAAACAACCGAATCCAAAAATGGGCAGAAGACCTAAATAGACATTTCTCCAAAGAAGATATACAGATTGCCAACAAACACATGAAAGAATGCTCAACATCATTAATCATTAGAGAAATGCAAATCAAAACTACAATGAGATATCATCTCATATCAATCAGAATGGCCATCATCAAAAAATCTACAAACAATAAATGCTGAAGAGGGTGTGGAGAAAAGGGAACACTCTTGCACTGTTGGTGGGAATGTAAATTGATACAGCCACTATGGAGATCAGTATGGAGGCTCCTTAAAAAACTAAAAATTGAACTACCATATGACCCAGCAATCCCACTACTGGGCATATACCCTGAGAAAACCATAATTCAAAAAGAGTCATGGAGCTTCCCTGGTGGCACAGTGGTTAATAATACACCTGCCAATGCAGGGGACACAGGTTCAAGCCCTGGTCTGGGAGGATACCACATGCCACGGAGCAAATAAGTCCTTGCACCACAACTACAGAGCCTGCGCTCTACAGCCCGTGTGCCACAATGACTGAGCCTGCATGCCACAGCTACTGAAGCCCACACACCTAGAGCCCATGCTCTGCAACAAAAGAAGCCACCACAGTAAGAAGCCCGTGCACCGCAAGAAGGAGTAGCCCCCACTCCCCACAACTAGAGAAAGCCCACGCAGCAACAAAGACCCAATGCAGACAAAAATAAATAAATAAATAATTTAAAAATATAACAAAAAGAGTCATGTACCACAATGTTCATTGCAGCTCTATTTACAATAACCAGGACATGGAAGCAAACTAAGTGTCCATCGACAGATGAATGGATAATGAAGATGTGGCACATGTATACAATGGACTATTACTCAACCATAAAAAGAAATGAAATTGAGTTATTTGTAGTAAGGTGGATGGACCTAGCGTCTGTCATACAGAGTGAAGTAAGTCAGAAAGAGAAAAAGAAATATGGCATGTAACACATATATATGGAATCTAAAAAAAAAAAAAAAGGTTCTGATGAACCTAAGGGCCAGACAGGAATAACGACACAGATGTAGAGAATGGACTTGAAGACATGGGGATTGGGAAGGGTAAGCTGGGGTGAAGTGAGAGAGTAGCACTGACATATACACACTACCAAATGTAAAATGGATGGCTAGTGGGAAGCAGCTGCATAGCACAGGGAGATTAGCTCGGTTCTTTGTGACCACCTAGATGGATGGGATAAGGAGGGTGGGGAGGCAGACGCAAGAGGGTGGGGATATGGGGATATATGTATGCATATCGCTGATTCACTTTGTTATACAGCAGAAACTAACACAACACTTTAAAGCAACTATACTCCAATAAAGATGTTTAAAAAAAAAGTCTACTGGGAATTCTGTGGCAGTCCAGTGGTTAGGACTCCACACTTTCACTGCCGAGGGCACGGGTTCAATCCCTGGTCAGGGAACTAAGATCTCACAAGCCACACAGTCAAAAAATAAATAAAATTTAAAAAATAATAAAATGTCTACAAATAACAAATGCTGGAGAGGGTATGGAGAAAAAAGAACGTCCTACACTGTTGGTGGGAATGTAAATTGGTGCAGCCACAATGGAAAACATCATGGAGGTTCCTCAGAGAACTAAATATAGAATTACCATATAGTCCAGCAATCCCAATCCTGAGCATATACCTGGACAAAGCTATAGTTCAAAAGGATACATGCACCCCTATGTTCATAGCAGCACTGTTCACAATAGCCAAAACATGGAACCAACCTAAGTGTCCATCGGCAGATGAACGGATACAGACGTGGTAAATATATACAATGGAATACTACTCAGTCATTAAAAAGGAACAAAATAATGCCATTTGAAACAACATGGATGGAACTAGAGATTATCATACTAAGTGAAGTATGTCAGAAGGAGAAAGACAAATACCATATGATATCACTTACATATGGAATCTAAAATATGGCACCAATGAACCTATCTACAAAACAGAACCAGACTCACAGACACAGAAATCAGACTTGTGGTTGCCAAGGGGAAGGGGGGAGGGAGAGGGATGGACTGGGAGTTTGGGGATGGTAGAGGCAAACTATTACATTTAGGATGGATAAACAACAAGGTCCTACTGTATAGCACAGAGAATTATATCCAGTCTCCTGGGATAAACCATAATGAAAAAGAATATTTTAAAAAGCATGTCTATATGTATAAAACTGAGTCACTTTGCTACACAGCAGAGATTGGCACAACACTGTAAATCAACTCGATTTTTTTTTAACATCTTTATTAGAGTATAATTGCTTTACAATGGTGTGTTAGTTTCTGTTTTGTAACAAAGTGAATCACTTATACATATACATGTGTTCCCATATCTCTTCCCTCTTGCATCTCCCTCACTCCCACCCTCCCTATCCCACCCCTCTAGGCGGTCACAAAGCACTGAGCTGATCTCCCTGTGCTATGCGGCTGCTTCCCACTAGCTATCTATTTTACTTTTGGTAGTGTACATATGTCCATGCCACTCTCTCACTTTGTCACAGCTTACCCTTCCCCCTCCCCATATCCTCAAGTCCATTCTCTAGTAGGTCTGTGTCTTTATTCCCCTCTTGCCCCTAGGTTTTTCATGACCTTTTTTTTTTCTTACATTCCATGTATATGTGTTAGCATACGGTATTTGTCTTTCTCTTTCTGACTTACTTCACTCTGTATGACAGACTCTAGGTCCATCCACCTCACTACAAATAACTCAATTTCATTTCTTTTTATGGCTGAGTAATATTCCAGTGTATATATGTGCCACGTCTTCTTTATCCATTCATCTGTTGATGGACACTTAGGTCGCTTCCATGTCCTGGCTATTGTAAATAGAGCTGCAATGAACATTTTGGTACATGACTCTTTTTGAATTATGGTTTTCTCAGGGTTTATGCCCAGTAGTGGGATCGCTGGGTCATATGGTAGTTCTATTTGTAGTTTTTTAAGGAACCTCCATGCTGTTCTCCATAGTGGCTGTACCAATTCACATTCCCACCAACAGTGCAAGAGTGTTCCCTTTTCTCCACACCCTATCCAGCATATATTCTTTCTAGATTTTTTGATGATGGCCATTCTGACAGGTGTGAGATGATATCTCATTGTAGTTTTGATTTGCATTTCTCTAATGATTAATGATGTTGAGCATTCTTTCATGTGTTTGTTGGCAATCTGTATATCTTCTTTGGAGAAATGTCTATTTAGGTCTTCTGCCCATTTTTGGCTTGGGTTGTTTGTTTTTTTGTTATTGAGCTGCATGAGCTGCTTGTAAATTTTGGAGATTAATCCTTTGTCATTTGCTTCATTTGCAAATATTTTCTCAAACGTGCAAAAGCTTTTAAGTTTCATTAGGTCCCATTTGTTTATTTTTGTTTTTATTTCCATTTCTCTAGGAGGTGGGTCAAAAAGGATCTTGCTGTGATTTATGTCATAGAGTGTTCTCCCTATGTTTTCCTCTAAGAGTTTGATAGTGTCTGGCCTTACATTTAGGTCTTTAATCCATTTTGAGTTTATTTTTGTGTATGGTGTTAGGGAGTGTTCTAATTTCATACTTTTATATGTACCTGGCCAGTTTTCCCAGCACCACTTATTGAAGATGCTGTCTTTTCTCCACTGTATATTCTTGCCTCCTTTATCAAAGATAAGTTGACCATATGTGCGTGGGTTTATCTCTGGGCTTTCTGTCCTGTTCCATTGATCTATATTTCTGTTTTTGTGCCCGTACCATACTGTCTTGATTACTGTAGCTTTGTAGTATAGTCTGAAGTCAGGGAGCCTGATTCCTCCAGCTCCTTTTTGTTCTCAAGATTGCTTTGGCTATTCGGGGTCTTTTGTGTTTCCATACAAATTTTGAAATTTTTTGTTCTAGTTCTGTGAAAAATGACAGTGGTAGTTTGATAGGGATTGCATTGAATCTGTAGATTGCTTTGGGTAGTAGAGTCATTTTCACAACGTTGATTCTTCCAATCCAAGAACATGGTATATCTCTCCATCTGTTTGCATCATCTTTAATTTCTTTCATCAGTGTCTTATAATGTTCTGCATAGAGGTCTTTTGTCTCCTTAGGTAGGTTTATTCCTAGATATTTTATTCTTTTTGTTGCAGTGGTAAATGGGAGTGTTTTCTTAATTTCACTTTCAGATTTTTCATCATTACTGTATAGGAATGCAAGAGATTTCTGTGCATTAATTTTTTATCCTGCTACTTAACCAAATTCATTGATTAGCTCTAGTAGTTTTCTGGTAGCATCTTTAGGATTCTCTATGTATAGTATCATGTCATCTGCAGACAGTGACAGCTTTACTTATTCTTTTCCAATTTGGATTCCTTTTATTTCTTTTTGTTCTCTGATTGCTGTGGCTAAAACTTCCAAAACTATGTTGAATAAGAGTGGTGAGAGTGGACAACCTTGTCTTGTTCCTGGTCTTAGTGGAAATGGTTTCAGTTTTTCACCACTGAGGATGATGTTGGCTGTGGGTTTGTCATATATGGCCTTCACTATGTCGAGGAAAGTTCCCTCTATGCCTACTTTCTGCAGGGTTTTTATCATACATGGGTGTTGAAGTTTGTCAAAAGCTTTCTCTGCGTCAATTGAGATGATCATATAGTTTTTCTCCTTTAATTTGTTAATATGGTGTATCACATTGATTGATTTGCATATATTGAAGAATCCTTGCATTCTTGGAATAAACCCCTCTTGATCATGGTGTATGATCCTTTTAATGTACTGTCGGATTCTATTTGCTAGTATTTTGTTGAGGATTTTTGCATCTATGTTCATCAGTGATTTTGGCCTGTAGTTTTCTTTCTTTGTGACATCTTTGTCTCGTTTTGGTATCAGGGTGATGCTCTCCTCATAGAATGAGTTTGGGAGTGTTCCTCCCTCTGCTATATTTTGGAAGAGTTTGAGAAGGGTAGGTGTTCACTCTTCTCTAAATGTTTGATAGAATTCGCCTGTGAAGCCATCTGGTCCTGGGCTTTTGTTTGTTGGAAGATTTTTAATCACAGTTTCAATTTCAGTGCTTCTGATTGGTCTGTTCATATTTTCTATTTCTTCCTGGTTTAGTCTCGGCAGGTTGTGCATTTCTAAGAATTTGTCCATTTCTTCCAGGTTGTCCATTTTATTGGCATAGATTAGCTTGTAGTAATCTCTCATAATCCTTTGTATTTCTGCAGTGTCAGTTGTTACTTCTCCCTTATCATTTCTAATTCTATTGATTTGAGTCTTCCTTTTTCTCTTGATGAGTCTGGCTAATGGTTTATCAATTTTGTTTATCTTCTCAAAGAACCAGCTTTTAGTTTTATTGATCTTTGCTATCGTTTCCTTCATTTCTTTTTCTTTTATTTCTGATCTGATCTTTATGATTTCTTTCCTTCTGCTAACTTTGGGGGGTTTTTTTTGTTCTTCTTTCTCTAATTGCTTTAGGTGCAAGGTTACATTCTTTATTTGAGATGTTTCCTGTTTCTTAAGGTAGGATTGTATTGCTATAAACTTCCCTCGTAGAACTGCTTTTGCTGAATCCCAAAAGTTTTGGGTTGTCGTGGCTCCATTTTGATTTGTTTCTGGGAATTTTTTGATTTCCTCTTTGATTTCTTCAGTGATCTCTTGGTTATTAAGTAGTGTATTGTTAACCTCCACGTGTTTGTATTTTTTACAGATCTTTTCCTGTAATTGATATCTAGGCTCATAGCACTGTGGTCGGAAAAGATACTTGACACGATTTCTTTTTTTTTTTTATTTACCAAGGCTTGATTTGTGACCCAAGATATGATCTATACTGGAGAGTGTTCCATGAACACTTGAGAATAATGTGTATTCTGTTGTTTTCGAATGGAATGTCCTATCAATATCAATTAAGTCCATCTTGTTTAATGTATAATGTAAAGCTTGTGTTTCCTTATCTATTTTCATTTTGGATGATGTGTCCATTGGTGAAAGTGGGGTGTTAAATTCCCCTACTATGATTGTGTTGCTGTCGATTTCCCCTTTTATGGCTGTTAGTATTTGCCTTATGTATTGAGGTGCTCCTATGTTGGGTGCATAAATATTTACAATTGTTATATCTTCTTCTTGGATCAATCCCTTGATAATTCTGTAGTGTCCTTCTTTGTCTCTTGTAATAGTCTTTATTTTAAAGTCTATTTTGTCTGATATGAGAATTGCTACTCCAGCTTTCTTTTGGTTTCCATTTGCATGGAATATTTTTTCCATCCCCTCACTTTCAGTCTGTATATGTCCCTAGGTCTGAAGTAGGTCTCTTGTAGACAGCATGTAGATGGGTCTTGTTTTTGTATCCATTCAGCAAGTCTGTGTCTTTTGGTGGGAGCATTTAATCCATTTACATTTAAGGTAATTATCGATATGTATGTTCCTATTCCCATTTTCTTAATTGTTTTGGGTTTGTTATTGTCAGTCTTTTCCTTCTCTTGTGTTTCCTGCCTAGAGAAGTTCCTTTAGCATTTGTTTTAAAGCTGGTTTGGTGGTGCTGAACTCTCAGCTTTTGCTTGTCTGTAAAGGTTTTAATTTCTCCATCAAATCTGAATGAGATCCTTACTGGGTAGAGTAATCTTGGTTGTAGGTTTTTCTCCTTCATCACTTTAAATATGTCCTGCCACTCCCTTCTGGCTTGCAGAGTTTCTGCTGAAAGATCAGCTTTTAGCCTCATGGGGATTCCCTTGTGTGTTTTTGTTGTTTTCCCCTTGCTGCTTTTAATATGTTTTCTTTGTATTTAATTTTTGATAGTTTGATTAATATGTGTCTTGGCATGTTTCTCCTTGGATTTATCCTTTATGGGACTCTCTGTGCTTCCTGGGCTTGATTAACTATTTCCTTTCCCATATTAGGGAAGTTTTCAACTATAATCTCTTCAAATATTTTCTCAGTCCCTTTCTTTTGCTCTTCTTCTTCTGGGACCCCTATAATTCGAATGTTGGTGCTTTTAATGTTGTCCCAGAGGTCTCTGAGACTGTCCTCACTTCTTTTCATTCTTTTTTCTTTATTCTGCTCTGCAGTAGTTATTTCCACTATTTTATCTTCCAGGTCACTTATCCGTTCTTCTGCCTCAGTTATTCTGCTATTGATCCCTTGTAGAGAATTTTTAATTTCATTTATTGTGTTGTTCATCATTGTTTGTTTGCTCTTTAGTTCTTCTAGGTCCTTGTTAAACGTTTCTTGTATTTTGTCTATTCTATTTCCAACATTTTGGGTTGTCCTTACTATCATTATTCTGAATTATTTTTCAGGTAGACTGCCTATTTCCTCTTCATTTATTAGGTCTGGTGGGTTTTTACCTTGCTCCTTCATCTGCTGTGTGTTTTTCTGTCTTCTCATTTTGCTTACCTTAATGTGTTTCGGGTCTCCTTTTTGCAGGCTGCAGGTTCATAGTTCCCGTTGTTTTTGGTGTCTGTCCCCAGTGGCTAAGGTTGGTTCAGAGGGTTGTGTAGGCTTCCTGGTGGAGGGGACTAGTGCCTGTGTTCTGGTGGATGAGGCTGGATCTTGTCTTTCTGGTGGGTAGGTCCATGTCTCGTGGTATGTTTTGTGGTGTCTGTGGCCTTATTATGATTTTAGGCAGCCTCTCTGCTAATGGATGGGGCTGTGTTCCTGTCTTGCTAGTTGTTTGGCATAGGGTGTCCAGCACTGTAGCTTGCTGGTTGTTGAGTGAAGCTGGGTCTTGGCGTTGAGATGGAGATCTCTGGAGATTTTCACCATTTGATATTATGTGGAGCTGGCATGTCTCTTGTGGACCAGTGTCCTGAAGTTGGCTCTCCCACCTCAGAGGCACAGCACTGACTCCTGGCTGGAGCACCAAGAGCCTTTCATCCACACGGCTCAGAATAAAAGGGAGAAAAAATAGAAAGAAAGAAAGAGGATAAAATAAAATAAAGTAAAATAAAATAAAGTTATTAAAATAAAAAATTATTTTTACAAAAAAAATTTTTTTAAGTAAAAAAAAAAACAAAGAAAAAATGGATGGACAGACCCCTAGGACAAATCGTGAAAGCAAAGTTATACAGACAAAATCACACACAGAAGCATACACATATACATTCACAAAAAGAGAAAAAGGGGGAAAAAATAATATATCTTTGCTCCCAAAGTCCACCTCCTCAATTTGGGATGATTCGTTGTCTATTCAGGTATTCCACCAATGCAGGGTACATCAAGTTGATAGTGGAGATTTAATCCGCTGCTCCTGAGGCTGCTGGGAGAGATTTCCCTTTCTCTTCTTGGTTCGCACAGCTCCCGGGGCTCAGCTTTGGATTTGGCCCCGCCTCTGCGTGTAGGTCGCCTGAGGGCGTCTGTTCTTCGCTCAGACAGGATGGGGTTAAAGGAGCCGCTGATTCGGGGACTCTGGCTCACTTAGGCCGGGGGGAGGGAGGGGCACGGAGTGTGGGGCGAGCCTGCGGCGTCAGAGGCCGTCGGGACATTGCACCAGCCTGCGGCTCGCCATGTGTTCTCCCGGGTAAGTTGTCCCTGGATCATGGAACCCTGGCAGTGGCAGGCTGCACAGGCTCCCCAGGAGGGGAGGTGTGGAGAGTGACCTGTGCTCACACACAGGCTTCTTGGTGGCGGCAGCAGCAGCCTTAGCGTCTCATGCCCGTCTCTGGGGTCCGCGCTGATACCGCGGCTCACGCCCGTCTCTGGAGCTCCTTTAAGTGGCGCTTTGAATCCCCTCTCCTCGCGCACCTTTTGGGAGGTCTGAGGTCTTCTGCCAGCGTTCAGTAGGTGTTCTATAGGAGCAGTTCCATGTGTACGTGTATCTGTGGGGAGGAAGGTGATCTCCGCATCTTACTCTTCCGCCATCTTGAAGCTGCTCCAACTCTATTTCAATGAAGGAAGGAAAGAAAGAAAGAGAGAAAGAGTGAAAGAGAGAGAGAGAGAAGGAGGGAGAGAGGGAGGGAGGGAGGAAGGAAGGAAGGAAGGAAGGAAGAAAAGGCATCCAGATTGGAAAAGAAGGAGGAGGAAGAGGAAGAAGAGGAGAGGCTTGACTCCGGCTTGAAAAAGGGAAAGTAGTTAATAAAGAGCAGAGCAGGAGGAGAGCATAAGACATGGAAACAGAGTGTGAAGAGACATTAGTCTGCAAAGTGTCTTCAGGGAACAGTGAGGAGATAAACTTGCAGGATGGAGTCCCTACTGGAGCACAGGGGTGATAAGACTACCAGCAAATCTGGAGGCAGCAGAGGAGGCCTTGACACGTGGCTGAGATGACCGACCTCTGTGGGAAATGTTTGAACTGGGATATGACCCGGGGTGCTAATTCAGCAAGATTACCCTCCTCCCCCCAACCCCCCCCCCCAAAAAAAGAAAAGAAAACAATATATGTTTCCTGACCCTTCTATTTAAGCTACAATTGAAAAATGGCACTTAAAGCAAATGATTGGATTTTCCATATTATAAGAGTGTGTGGAGAGTTGACCAGACAGTCCTTGCGCTGTTCTCCTATACCCACAAATAAAGGATGAGGAACACAGATAAAGCTGCAACCAGTTATGCCTCAGGATCGTGGGTTCCGAAGTACCTCCACCCTGCTCACTTCCAGATGCTAGTTTCTAATTCTTGCTTCTATTCCACTTTAGCTTTAGGCCTTCTCATTGGCTGACAATTTGAGTATTATTTATGTGGGCCATTAGTTTTGTTTGGTTTATTTGTTTGTTTGGTCATTGGTTTGTTTTAGTGCTCCATAATGGCAAAGAGAATTTAGTTTAGCTGCTCTACTGGAAATTGATTTTGGGACCTTCACTTTTACCCTTCCAAACTTAGATCTCTATTCCTAAATCTGGGACGACTTTTCGTTAGCTATCTATTTAAAACACCAAGTAAGCCCAACTGTTAAAGTTAGAGATTGTCTGCTCAACTAAGTCTACCCTGTCATTGTAAATGATCTTGGTTCCTCCTTATAAAAGCCACATTCTTAAGATAAGATGACACAAGGGTTGTAAAAAGACTATGGAAACACTTGGAAATGCAATATAAGTAAATATTTTATTTTCAGATCTCTCTTTGGAGGTGTAAAGCTTTTAAGCAGCTTTGTAGCTGCTTAAAAAATAAAGCTTCCTCCAGACCCCCCAGTAGTGTGCTTAAAAAAAAAAAGGAAGAAAGAAAAATACAGATGTGCAGTGCACCCAGGTGCCTTTGGGCATTTAATTCTTCTTCCCAGGTCCTGGATTGCCCACTTGGGGCTTTATGTGTGAGATCTCAGTTTCAGTTACCCCAGACTTTGATTAGCATAACAGGTTCTTCCCTCCACACTCTGATGTTGCCTTTTGAAGTACACACAAAGGGAGTGGCACGATATGTTTTTTAAAAATTACAAGCATTTCAGGATAACTAGCAAATTAAATGTTCAGGCCTTATCCAGATCCAGCTTTAGCAGTTTTCCATCATTAGCAACTGCCTCATTCCCTTAAAAGGTCTTGTAATCTCTTTTATAAATCCTTTGACATCACCAGCTGGCCCCTCTCCACACCACTCAGAGCATTTTTCCTGAAACAGTGCTGGAGGGGCCTCAGAATTTTCCACCTCTCTGAGCAGCCGGGCTGTGCCATTTACTGGCCAAAGGCAGCCTCTGTAATTTGAGCTCCACAGACATGATAACACTTTAACTGCAGCCAAGCTTAATTCAGAACAAATGTGCCTCAAGTCCATACCTTTTTGGAAAAGCAGCCCAGTCTAAGATCTAGAGCAGTGACAGGGTTGAGGTGGTGGTGGGGTGGGATTGGCTGATGCAAATCTGACTGTCCAGATGGATGTGCTGGGCACATTACTAATGTGTACTGTGGCCCAGTCACCTGCCTCCTGGTGGCCCCGTGTCCATTCCTGAGACAGAGGCATCCTTCCCTATCACTGTCTAGTGTCCATCCACCCAATATTCCAAGAAAGGTCCTTAGCAAACCTAATGGTGGAATGGAGTATTCTAATTACTCAAATTTTCTGGTTAGTGGGAAGTTACCGTGGATCTAGGGTTTACCAGTGAGAATAAGTCTATGATTTAAAAAATGACATATTTCTGAACAGATATTTGTACACCTTGTTCATAGCAGCGTTATTCACAATAGCCAAACGGTGAAAACAACTCAAATGTCCATCAGAGATGAAGGGATAAACAAAATGTGGTGTATACATACAATGGAATATTATTATTCAGCCTTAAAAAGAATGAGACTGTGAGGCATGCCACAACATGGGTGAACCTGAGTACAAAATCCTAAGTAAGCCAGTCACAAAAGGACAAGTAGTGTATAATTCCATTATATGGGGTGCCTAGAATAGGCAAATTCATGGAGACAGAAAGTACAATAGAGATTCCCAGGGACTGAGTGGGGGGGAGAATGGGGAGTTGTAGTTTAGTGGGTATTGAGTTTCTGTTTGGAATGATGTAAAAGTTCTGGAGATGGATAGTGGTGATGGTTGTACAACAATATAAATGTGCTTAATGCTGCTGAATTGTATATTTTTAAATGGCTTAAGTGGTTTTTTAAAAGCATGTTTCTGAAGATATTGTATCCTTAAACAAGGTATTTGGGTTTCTTGACTACAGGGTCACTGCTGCAAGTATCAGTGACCATTCTGCTGATGAGCAGAAGAGTTCTGATTAAGCAGATGTTCTAATTCAGATGATCTTAAATCATCACACATGCACTCTACTTTGTGACACTTCAAGTTCTGGAGACTAGTTGGGATATTAAACAGACAAAGAAAATGACACATTTTGAAATATTAAAATACTTGAAACACCTTGAGACCATCTCATACCCTACCTCAAGTCAGTCTTTACAGTTATTTCCATGGAAGTTTTGACAGATTTTAGAACTCAAAGGGTTGTGTGTAACTGGTTTCCACCTAAACATCAAGGGTAGGGTAAAAAGTCTCTTGCATTTCCCAGCCATGGGAGATGGATGTGATTGCATTCAGGATGCATTTGCTGAGTGCCTACTATATGCCATTGTCATGAAATACATCATTTATTCAACAGATATTTATTGGTTGCTAATTGTGTGCCCTGTGAAGAGCTCTGAACAGTAAGAAGAATAGATGGAACGATTTCTGTTCTCGAGGAACTCACTCTGATCTATCAAAGAGCTAAGACGGGTATTCAGATAGTACAGACACAAAGCAGCAAAAGTAGGTACACAGGTGACGTCATAGGGTTCAGCGTGCGAGAAATCACTCTGTATGGCAGGGGTGGGTGGTAGTGGGTGGTAGGGTGTGACGTAGGGAAAACTTCATGGAGGCGGCAGGATGTGAGCTTGGCATTGAAGGCTTATATTAAGTCCATGGGCACGATCAGCAAAGGGCTTTCCAGGCAGAAGAAACAGCCAGTCAGACTTGCTAACCATCGCTTAATGTACCTGAGGCTGCAGTGCCCCACCTCCCAAGCCTCCCCGGCAGATGCATCTTGAGGTTACCTGAGACTTCTCTGTGGTCAACCAGTGAGTCTTGCTCAATTGTCCACTGAGCTGTGCAGTCCCTTCCCAAATTAACTCCAGGGGACTGGCCACGGAAATTCCAAAGAGGATGAACAGGACTTGCCAAGACCTATCTGAGCTCAGACCTCCATCCTGTGGCTTTGTGTCCTTGGACCAGAAAATGACAAGGGTCCCAACAAAGGGCTTTTCCTCCTGCTTTAGCCAAGAAGAGGGAAAGGAGATAGAACAAGTAGTTGCTTGTTTCAGGACACAATTCTTTATAGAAAAGAAAGTAATGTTATGCTCTGGGCAGAGAATGAAGCCTGAACTTATCTACAGGCCAGTCTTACACACTTGTGCACGCACATGCATACACACACATACATGATTTCAGGGGCAAGAAGGAATTGCAACACCTCTGTTCTGCACTCACCCACAGCCCACACCACAAAGCCAAAGGATAAAATCCTTTATTTCACAACACAAATCCCCCAGAGGGATTACACATTGACCTCTGAGAGTCATACTCTTGATAGAGCATGTTTTCTTGACGTTTGCTTCTGTGGAGAGAAGGTGGGCCTGGACCCCCAAGGAGGGGAGGGGAAAGCACACATAATGCTCTCCTGCCACATGCTAGGAGGTGCCTGGCACTTTCACTGACTTTATCTCATTTAATCCTCACAACAACTCTGCAGGTTGGGGATCACTGACTCCAGTTGCAACTAAGAACTAAGGCTTCAAAGCCATGCCTATCTGTTTTAAATTCCAGGCAGCATCCAAGAGTGGGAAAAAATGTAGGAAGAGGCAAACTTTTCCAAATGCACTTTTCCAACTTGCCCAAATTTGACCTGATGTGTGTGTGTGTGTGTGTGGATGTGTATGCAAACACACACAGGTGTAGCAAAGACACAAGTATGGGCTCAGCCATCACGCTGCCTGAGTTTAAATCCCGGCTCCATCACTTAGGAGCTCTGTAATCTTGGTAAGATAACGTCTCTGTGCCTTTCCATCTGTAAAATGGAAACAAGAGTGGCATTTACGATATTTGAGATATTCTTCAAAATAATATGGGACGGAGAATTAAGTATGGATATAGATAAAACAAGAATGCCTGTGAAGGGAGTTCCTTAGCGGTCCAGTGGTTAAGACTCTGCACTTCCAATGCAGGGGGCACGGGTTTGATCCCTGGTCGGGGAGCCAAGATCCCACATGCCCTGTGGCATGACCAAAAAATTAAAAAAAAAAAGATTGGCTATGAGTTGATAATTATTGTACATGGGGGTTTATCACATTCTTTTGGTCTACTTTTGTATATGTTTGGCATTTTCCATTAAAAAAGTTTTAAGCAGTATTACTCACAAGAGCCCAAAGGTGGAAACAACTCAGATGTCCATCAACAGATGAATGGATAAACAAAATATAATATGTATAATACATACGTATGGAATACGTATGGAATATCATTTGGCTTTGAAAAGGAATGAGGGACTTCCCTGGTTGTCCAGTGGTTGACTCCGTGCTCCCAGTGCAGGGGCCCTGAGTTCGATCCCTAGATCCCGCATGCTGCAACTAAGAGCCTGCGTGCCGCAACTAAAATAAGATCCTGTGTGCCACAACTAAGGCCCAGTGCAGCCAAATCAATCAATAAATAAATATTTTAAAAAAAGAAAAGAATGAAATTCCCCTTGGGGGCCCAATGTGCAATGGCTGCAAATAGCAGCCTCCTCAGTAGTGTACGCAGCCTATTGCCTGTACGGGTTGCCCTAAGGGACCTTGGAGACAACCCTTTCCAGTGGACATTCATGACTGGCATGGTGTCCCCAATCTAGACTCCAGACAGGTATGCGCAGTGCCTTTGGAAAGCTCCAGGGCACAGTGGCCAGGGTTCACACTGGCCAAGTCACAATGTCCATCTGCACCAAGCTGCAGAACAAGGATCATGTGATTGAGGCCCTATGTAGGGCCAAGTTCAAGTTCCCTAGCCGCCAAAAGGTCCACATCTCCAAGAAGTGGGAATTTACTAAGTTTAATGCAGATGAATTTGAAAACATGATGGCAGAAAAGCAGCTCATCCTGGATGGCTATGGGGTCAAATACATCCCTAATCACGGCCCCCAGACCAATGGCGAGCCCTGCACTCATGAGAGACTTGGCACTGTCCCCTCCTTACTCACGCCCACCAATAAATCCTACTTTCCTGTCAAAAAAAAAAAAAAAAGAATGAAATACTGACACATGCTACAATGTGCGTGAACTTTAAAGAATTATGCTAAGTGAAATAAGCCAGTCACAAAAGGACAAATATTGTACGATGCCACTTATATAAGATACCTAGAATAGACAGTTTCATAGAGACAGAAAGTAGAATAGAGATTGCCAGAGCCTGGGAAGAGGGAGGTAATGGGGAGTTACAGTTATTGGGTACAGAGTTTTTGTTTGGGATGATGAAAAATTTCTGGAGATGGGTAATGGTGATGGTTACACAGCACTGTGAATGTACTTAATACCACTGAATTGTACACTTAACGTGATTAAGATAGTAAGTTTTATGTATATTTTGCCACAATAAAAAAAAATGAGATCATGCATGTAAAGTACTTAGAGTTTTGAGTACATTGTAAACTCTCAATATTAGTTAGTATTATCAGATGCACATCCAGTCTCTGAGAAACATGTTTTGGGAATATGTTGCATTGTCTGGCCCCCAGGATTTCTCTTCCCAGACCCTGTGTCCAAACCTGTGCATGTCTGTATTACCTGGGTTTGTCTAGCTTGCAAAGCCCTCTTGTAGTTATTCTCTCACCGAATCTATGAGAACCTTCTGAGAGAAGTGTGAGTATGGTTCCCATTGTGCAGATAAGAAAACTAAGGATCAGTCAGGGAGGTTATGGGGTTTTTCCAACAGCAGGTAGGCAGAAGCCAGGTCTAGAAGGCAAGCCCTCCACTCCTCCTCCACACCTTCTGTGCATTCCTTCTCTTTAGTCCTTGACTCCCATACCCCACTCCACTGTAAACGTGTCTGCCTGTGGCTCCTTTGATGGGAGGGGGCTTCTGGAAAGAGGCACTCCTGCAAAGCCAAGACCGAAGACTTGGTTCTTTGCCTTCATTATGGCTCCTCAGGGGGTGTGAAGAACTCTGTAAACTGGGAGGGCAATGCCCTCCCTGAAAGGTTTCCAGGGATCCCCCTGCCCTAATGCCCCTCTCGAAGCAATCGCAATCTCCTTCCCCACACTTCTATCTTGCTTTACTGACCCAGTCCCACGTGACACCCCTGCAAGCCGAGAAGTGAAATGTCTGATACTGCCCCCAACAGAGTGATAGTGCGTTCAGAACATCTCAGGCTGCCTCGACCTCTACCTCTGGCATTTACAACATAGGAGACCACTTTTCCCCATCTACCACACAGTCTCTTTACAGTCCTTGTGACACCTTGGTCTCTGGGTTTACCCTACATACAAGCACCACTGGGACAATGGGCTAGACCCCATTGACCGGCCACCATGCTCTGTCTGCTCGGGAGCCAGAGACTAACACTCGGAACAATTGTGCCTGAATCAGAATTGCCTTCACTATCCTCACAGCCAAGACTCTTCCCCTCAGTGCTCACTCTCTTTCAGTCATTGATTCGTTCATTCATTTCTTCAGGAGTGATGCTACCTGCACGCATTTCTTCTCCCTACCCCAATGACTTGTGAACCAAAATATCACGCACAGCTTGGGTGTGGAAATGAATTGTCAGGGAAAGCTCTTCTGTACCTGAGAATACTATTGAGACGACCGCCCATGTTTCAACGGGGCTCATGAGTGATACTCAACATTCCTGAGTAGGTCTGGGTTATACTGTGCTTCATAGCTGTTATTTCACACACAGCTAGACTGCTTGGGATAGTTACAAAAAAAGGTTATCCAATCTTTCTCCAGATACTGCTCCTAATGTTGTCTAGGATCATGGATTAAGGAGAGCTTGTGAGATTTCCACCTCCAGTTTATCTCTTGAGCTTCATTCTCCTCTGTGGTCATTCACAGCTCTGATATCACCCCCATCCCAGCCGTCTTGCCGTACTTGCTCCTGGCCATGCTAAGGTCTATGCCCAGGACAGGGACACTCTTAAAGGTTCCAGGAAATAAGAATCTATGCTGTTCTATCATTTCCCATTTTCCTTATTATTTAGAGCAATTTTAATAAGCTGGAAGAACCTGTCTGGTTTCCATCTAGGCCCCATTCTCTACAGCAAGCGGTCTTTGGTGCCCTCAAGGGGCAGAACTGAGCAGTGGCAAACCTCTCCACTGACGGGACAAAGCCAGCAGGCAGCCTGAGAAATGAACCCTCTGATTCACCTCCACCCCAGTTTTACAGAATACTTTGGATTCACCTTTTCATTTTAAAGATCATGAAACACTTTTAAGAATATCAAAATATGTTTGAAATGCAAACTTCCCCCAATGCTCTCAAAAGCGTAGACCAGACCCAGCCCTGACCCCATGTGAGAACTGGGGAGCCCACAGGGCCATGCCAAATGCCTGCTCCCCAAAGAATCTGAACTTGAAATGTGTGAGCATAAGGGAAGAGTGATGAGATGACTCTCAGCTGGAGAAAGAGGTGCTCATTTCCTCTCTCTTGGTCCTCTGAGCCACAGTGCTGCCCTCTCATTAAGGATGGGAGGAGATGAATGTTCAGGGCACAGAGTGCTTGGTGAGCAGGGGAGGCTGATCATCAAGCAGGGAAATAGGCAACAACATCCCCCCGGTGGAGGCTAGAAACCCTGACCTCCTTGAGCAGAGATGCTGGGAGGGCAAGCGTGAGGATACTGCAGGGATGTGGACGGAGAGGAGGAAGGAGGAAAGGGGACCAGCAAAGCAGTGACCTGGATGGGAAAGACCACTAAAGTAAGCGTCAGGAGTCCTGGGAGCTCCCAGAGCAGCAGTGACGGGAGGTAAGACCCAAGCTGTGGGCTTCATTTCTAAGAGCTGTAAGGAACCCAGTGCTGTCTCTGTGTGTGCTTGTTCTGTGAGAGACATCCAGAAACTGTGGCCTTTTCTCTACTAACCACTGACATAGACTGTATGTAAGCAAAATTAGTTGTTCTATCATCTGTTCCTATAGCCCTGTTTGGGCACGTTATCTTGTGTTGTATCTTGTTTCATCTCTGACTCTCACACTATCCAATTCAACAAACATTAATCAAGTGCTTCTATTTGGCAGGCACTGTGCTGCCACAAGAGGCTTAAGGAACTCTGATTTGTCTCTGAACCTTGTACATGGCCAGCACAATGCAGCTTGGTAAGTATTAGATTTGCGTACTGTTTTTTAGGCAGGATGATTAGAGATACGGATTCCCCATGTCAAGTATGGAATTCTTGGTACCTGGCTTTCTAGTTATGTGTGTTGTTCTTACAAATGTGACCAGTGGGGGCTTGTCCCCTTCTTCACCCCCTTTTGTGGTTGATGGTTGTATGAGTCAGGGTAATTGACTCTAGCTGCTATAACAAATCATCCCAAATCTCAGTAATGTAGCACACAATAAAAGTTTATTCCTCATTCACACTAATGTGAAGTGGATGTTGCTAGTCAAGCAGCTCTTCTGGGCAGCTGTAGTCTAAGGTGGTGACTTGAGATCCAGGCTCCTTCTGTCTTGGGTCCACCTTGTCATCTCCATCAGATTCTCTACATGCAGCCGGATGATGAAGAGAGAGATGAAAGGCCATGTACCTGGAACTTAACCAGCTCTGCCAGAGATGACACACATCACTTCTGCTCAAGATCTTTTGGAGAAGAATAGTCACGTGGTTCCTGCCACATGCACTAGAAGCAGAGACCTGGGGGCTCTGCTGGACAGCTTCTTGGCAACAGTTACTCTTCATCTTGGAAGTGAGCATGAATTTTTGGGCTAGTCATCCCTGCCAAAACAGCACTTTAGGATAATTAGGCATTAAAGTTATCCTCTGAGAGACAGAGAAATAAAAAGAAGGATTGTTTGACTTATAAGCACTTTATTCTGAAAAATCTAGAAGACAACCTGTTCCTGGGAAGATTTGTAAAAAAAAAAAAAAAGCAATTTTAAACCCAAGGATCCTCTGTAGCCCTCCCAAGATCTCCACAGTTGCTTGTCTGGATCACCACCATTGGAGCTGGAACTAGAGGGTACAAATAGAGAAGAGGGGAAAGACCCACGTGCCTTTCAAGGCTGTAAGAGAGCTTGATGGAAAGACAAAGAAACTTTTTGTGTTATCCTCTGGGAAGAAGATTATCTTCTTTCTGGTAATGGTTCTGTTTCTTTATACACTTCTAGGCATAACAGGGCATAAAGACAGGTCACAGATAAAAGTGTGCTCCCTGTACCAGAAATTCTGAGCTGAGAAAGACAGATGACTGTATGAAACCTTTGGCACTAAAGGAAGAAACAGTTTGAAGCATCAGCTAGAGATGAAAAGGAAGGCCTGGCCTCCTCTGGGTTCTTTCACTAGCCCAGGAAGAACTGGATTTGAGGCCTCTGGTGTCTACATCTCTTTCTTTAAAACATGAGACCTAAACATCAAAGGGTTTCTGGTCTGAGATGTAGGTTTGGCATAGCTTAGAAGTGATGACTTGTCAATGATACATGTTAAATTAAATGGCGATTAGGCTACAGGGAAGAGTGTAATTAAAACTTACAGATAGTCCTAAGACCTGTGTGAAGACCTGAAACAGTCTGTTTTGGATAAAAATGAATATTATTTCACTATCCCCTCAAAACATAGATATAAATATTCCCCAAGTCTCAAATCCTGCCCAACCAGCCCCTTTGTGTGGACCTAGGGGAGAGGGGGCAGGGGAAGGTTCAGTCTGAAGACTGTATGATAAGTTTTGTGGGATGAACCAATGAACTAGTGAGAAGTGAGCACCCTAGAGGTGAGGGGGATCCTACAGTATGCACCCTCTACCTTCCCTGGAGCTACCACAAACAGAGAGAAAAAGGGAGGGGCCAAAATAGATATTGATGTCACAGCATCATCACCCTCAGTGCTGAACCCTGGACCACTGACCTGTAGATCCTGAAATTCTCCCTGAGCAAGTACAAGAGTGATCCGAGAACCTGGGGATTGACCTGTAAGTAGGAGTTGGGAATCTGTAGCTATAAAGGGTATAGAGCAGGAACTTAGTAAGCATTACATTACCATCATCAGAGAATGCAGTGTCAAGAACGCTGTGTGGTTAGTGATGTTTAAACTAAGGTTACTAAACTGTCTTCTAGGACAGTGATGCAAACTTAGCGCACATAAGAATCATTCTGGGAGTGGGGAGGACAGTGTATTAAAATGCAAAGTCTCAGGGAGCAAACTAGAAAAGAGGTTTGGGAGGGGACCAGAAGTCCTCATTTTTAAATCAGCATGACCAGGTAATTCTCAAATAGGTGCTGAGACACAGCTGAAAACAGCTGTTGGCTAAGAGGCTGCAGTGGATTTGACAGAAATAAAAGATTTCTATCACCATCCAAGAAAAATTAAAATATTGTTTTTTCTAAAAGAAAAACATTCTTGTTACTTGATATAATCTTATCATAGAGCTTTCAAAAATTGAATATACATATTTCATTTATTGGCAGTGAACACTTTACATTTTAAAGCAGTGATCTATTTTTTTACTTTTTCAGGCTGATTTTGTGTCTTGAGAAAGCTGAATATCAAGTTGTTCATTTAGGTGCAGGAGTCACTGCAGGTGAATGTTTCCAACATGGCAGGGGAATCGTGAGCCTTTTTTGAAACAGGTGGTAAAAGGTCAACCACTGATCCTATAAAACGCAGTTATACAGAATTGTTCTGTTTAACTAAAATGTATATGAATTCAAAGGTGGTAGTGATTCTAGTTAAATTGGCCTACAGTCAACTTTTTTAAATCTCTTGTTTTTAATTTTAAATGTTTCTTTATGCAGGGAGAATAGCATGAAATACTTCAAATGTTAGTTTTTGTAGGAATAATAAAGTTCTACATATAATAGAATAAAATAACAAAAGACTCTCTGAGTTGAAAAAGACCTTGAAAGTAAACTGTTCCAGCCACTCATCTGATGCTTATCAGCCTGTGGAAATGGAAATAATACAGGCCTTGGGAACATGAGACCTGAGTTTGAAATCATCTTTGCCACTTGGACAGTAGCTGTATAATCTTAAACATGTAGCTTAAGTTTTCTAGGCCTCAATTTCCCCATCTGTAAAATGGAATGTTGACCACCACGCTCTCTTTCAGTCCTAATATTCTGTGATTCTCTTCTACAATTTCACCTTCCTCTTCATGTTTATTCATAATCTGAAGAAGAAATATGAGCTGTTTTTCACTTTGCAAATTATCCTTCAATTTAGAATGAATTAGAATATATGTACAAAGATTTTTTTAAAAACTAGACCTAAAATTAAAATTTTCTCAATTAAAATATGAATAAATTAACTCCCAATAAAATCAGAAAGAACATTCTCCAATATGATGCTTAAAGTAGATGGTGGCAATTACCAAATCAGTGATGCTGCTCCATAGGTACAGCCTATATTTGAAGTGGAATTCTTCAACACAGATAAATAGAGCCATCAAGTGGCATAGTTGTTATCGCAAATTATCTCTGGAGACACAAACCCATGCTTTAAGAACCAAAACTCAGCATCTTTCTGATGTGTAATGGGATGTGCCATCCTGATTGAACATTATTTCCCATCAGTAAAGGGACTTCCTCTTACCTTTCTAAGTGATCTGTACAAGATCCTTTTGCAAACCTTTCTTAAAAGATAACATGGGTATCATCTTAATTTTAAAACTATTATTAATACAAATAAATAATTTTATTTCAGTGCGTTGCACTTTCAAAACACAGCACACGGTATGAACTCAATAATTGTTTACTACATGAATAATTTAAATTGAATAAAGCACTATGCACTTGACAAAGTGGATCATTGGTACAGTTGAAATAGCACTGGCATTGGGGTCTTGACCACCTCTTGCTAGCTGCATAATTGTAGGCAATTTACACAACTTCTTTGAGCCTCAATATTCTCATCTGTAAATGAGAGATGAGAGATGAGAATTCTCTTCCCAAACACTAAGCTTAATGGGAGAATTAAAATAGATAATACCAGAAAAGGGAATCCCTGAAAAACTTCAGCTCGCATTATTCTTTTTTTTTTTTTTTTTTTTTTTTTGCAGTACACGGGCCTCTCACTGTTGTGGCCTCTCCCGTTGCAGAGCACAGGCTCCGGATGCACAGGCTCAGCGGCCATGGCTCATGGGCCCAGCCGCTCCGCGGCATGGGGGATCTTCCCGGACTGGGGCACGAACCCGTGTCCCCTGCATCAGCAGGCGGATTCTCAACCACTGTGCCACCAGGGAAGCCCAGCTCACATTATTCTTATGGTGAATGTCTGATTATTTTTCTCCTAAAGCTTTCTAATCATCAATTCTAATGTGTGGGATTTTCTCCCCTCACACCAAGCAATTCTTGGCCACTAGCTGAGTGTCTAAAAGTCAACTCAATTCTGACACTATCTGCCTGGAGATAACAGTAGATTCCACAGGTTAAGGGTTAAGTTCCACAGGACTGCTCCCCAACCCCTACCCCACTTCAGACACCAATCACAAGTCCAGGTTATCACTTGTGCTTCTGACCAGTTGGCTGTAAATCAGAGGTTCCCACACCCACTCCTTGGGTTTGATTAATTTGCTAGAGCAGCTCACAGAACTCAGAGAAACACTTTACTTACTAGATTACCAGTTCATTGTAGAAGGACATCACTCAGGAACAGCTAATTGGAAAAGATGCATAGGACAAGGTATGGGAACAGAACATAGAGCTTCCATGCTCTCTCTGAGAGGACCACTCCTCTCAAATCTCCACATATTCACAAACCCAGAGGCTCTACAAACCCTGTCCTTTTGGGTTTTAATGGAGGCTTCATTACATAAGCATGACTAATTAAATAATTGGCCATTGGTGATTGATTCAACCTCCAATCCCCCCCCCCATCCCCAGAGGTCAGGAGAGTAGGTGTAAAAGTTCAAAGTCTCTAATCTCATGGTTGGCTCCACTGACAACCAGCCCCATCCTTAGGTAGGGTCTAAAAATCACCTCATTAATATAACAAAAGACCCCTTTAATGCGTTCATCACTTAGGAAATTCCAAGGGTTTTAGGAGTTTTGTGCCAGAAATGGAGATGAAGACCAAATATATCTTTCTTATGATAAATCACATTATCACACCTCCTAAGACTGGGAATAAGTCTTCTCTCACATCTATTCAACACCATACTGGAAGTCCTAGAAATAAGGCAAGAGAAAGAAATAAAAGGCATACAGATTGGAAAGGAAGAGATACTGTCTTGATTCTCAGAAATATGATCATCTACATAGAAAGTCCTGAAGAATCTATTTTAAAAAATGAACTACAATTTGTATGGAAACACAAAAGACCCCAAATAGCCAGAGCAATCTTGAGAAAGAAAAATGGAGCTGGAGGAATCAGGCTCCCAGACTTCAGACTATACTACAAGGCTACACTAATCAAGACAGTATTGACAGTAATCAAGACTGGCACAAAAACAGAAATATAGATCAATGGAACAGGATCGAGAGCCCAGAGGTAAACCCATGCACATATGGTGACCTTATTTTTGATAAAGGAGGCAAGAATATACAATGGAGAATAGACAGACTCTTCAATAAGTGGTGCGGGGAAAACTGAACAGCTACATGTAAAAGAATGTAATTAGAACACTCCCTAACACCATACACAAAAATAAACCCAAAATGGATTAAAGACCTAAATGTAAGGCCAGACCCTATCAAACTCTTAGAGGAAAACATAGGCAAAACACTCTACGACATAAATCACAGCAAGATCCTTTTTGACCCACCTCCTAGAGACATGGAAATAAAAACAAAAATAAACAAATGGAACCCAATGAAACTTAAAAGCTTTTGCACAGCAAAGGAAACCATAAACAAGACCAAAAGACAACCCTCAGAATGGGAGAAAATATTTGCAAATGAAGCAACTGACAAAGGATTAATCTCCAAAATTTACAAGTAGCTCGTGCAGCTCAATATCTAAAAAACAAACAACCCAATCCAAAAATGGGCAGAAGAACTAAATAGACATTTCTCCAAAGAAGATGTACAGACTGCCAACAAACACATGAAAGGATGCTCAACATCACTAATCATTAGAGAAATGCAAATCAAAACTACAATGAGGTATCACCTCACACCAGTCAGAATGGCCATCATCAAAAAATCTACAAACAATAAATGCTGGAGAGGGTGTGGAGAAAAGGGAACCCTCCTGCACTGTTGGTGGGAATGTAAATTGATACAGCCACTATGGAGAACGGTATGAAGGTTCCTTAAAAAACTACAAATAGAACTACCATATGACCCAGCAATCCCACTACTGGGCATATACCCTGAGAAAACCATAATTCAAAAGGAGTCATGTACCACAATGTTCATTGCAGCTCTATTTACAATAGCCAGGACATGGAGGCAACCTAAGTGTCCACCGACAGATGAATGGATAAAGAAGACGTGGCACATATATACACTGGAATATTACTCAGCCATAAAAAGAAATGAAATTGAGTTATTTGTAGTGAGGTGGATGGACCTAGAGTCTGTCACACAGAGTGAAGTAAGTCAGAAAGAGAAAAACAAATACTGTATGCTAACACATATATATGGAGTCTAAAAAAAAAAAGGTTCTGAGGAACCTAGGGACAGGACAGGAATAAAGACACAGACATAGAGAATGGACCTGAGGACATGGGGAGGGGGAAGGGTAAGCTGGGACGAAGTGAGAGAGTGGCATGGACATATATATATACTACCAAATGTAAAATAGATAGCTAGTGGGAAGCAGCCGTGTAGCACAGGGAGATCAGCTCAGTGCTTTGTGTCCACCTAGAGGGGTGGGATAGGGAGGGTAGGAGGGAGATGGAAGAGTGATGGGTTATGGGGATATATGTATATACGTATAGCTGATTCACTTTGTTATAAAGCAGAAACTAACACAACATTGTAAAGCAATTATACTTCCAATAAAGATGTTAAAAAAAATGAACTGGAACTAATAAGTGGGTAAAGCAAGTCACATAGAGAACATGCAGGAGGAGAGGGTGTTATTGGGAAACTCAGAAATCTAAACAATAGGTGGGTAGTTTAGACAATAAAAGGAAGCTAGGCCCACCCAGTCATGGCATGTTCCCCACACCCCAGTTTCATGAGAATTGTGTACACCTGGTATATTTTCATAAGCTTGCTTTGAAAGGAAAAATTTAAGCTTTCTGAATGAGCAAATATATCTGTGAGATAAGCTAGTTTGCAAAGTCAGTCTCAATAATGTCCACAATTTTACAGAGTGATGGGCTCCTTCTGGAAGTCCTGAAGTTCTTCTTGCAAATTGAATAGACAAGAGAGGGCTTTTTTCTCGTGAAAGCCACTGAACTTCAGTATGAAACAAATGTTGCTTATGGACACCACCTATCTGAGAAAAAAGTCAAGAATGTATTGCCTTGCTCTTAACGTGACTGACAATTTAAACAGATTTGTTAAATCTTCATGCAGTTCTCTAGTGGGAAAGACTTCCCTGTGTTTACATCAGTAAGAAAATTTTCCTATTGCTGCAACAGATTATAGATGAGAAACAAGTCTTCTTATTGATTTTGCAAATAACTGCGAGTTTATGGAAGAAAGACTTCACTATTTTCCTGAAAAGCATGCAAGAGCTCAATATATGAGAAGCCATATAAGTAGTCTATATCATTGCTAACATCAATAATTTTACATAACAGAAGATTTGGTTACTGGAATTTGGAAACATCCATATACTTGCTTGAGCATATCCTATGTTTTCTGACTAAAATACAATTTCATGGTTCTAACTGCCTTAACCCTGTCCTATGCAAAAGCCTGAGAAATCAAAGTCTTGATGCATAATTAATTATATTTTTAAGTACACATTTAATTAATACAACTGTTAAAAATGTTTTCTCATTTATCACCTAAGATAACCAGACATATCACCAGCGGTTTGCATACCAACTTGGGAAACACTGGTATAGTAAGAAAAGCACTATAATTAGAGGCAAAATACTTACATTCAAATTATGGTTCCTTTGCTTAGTAGTTCTGCAACACTTAAGAGTCACTTAACATTTCTGAGCTTCAGTCATTTTAAAAGGAAGAAATGCGGGCTTCCTTGGTGGTGCAGTGGTTGAGAGTCCGCCTGCCGATGCAGGGGACACGGGTTCGTGCCCCGGTCCGGGAAGATCCCACATGCCGCAGAGTGGCTGGACCCGTGAGCCATGGCCGCTGAGCCTGCGCGTCCGGAGCCTATGCTCCGCAACGGGAGAGACCACAACAGTGACAGGCCCGCGTACTGCAAAAAAAAAAAAAAAAAAAAAAAGGAAGAAATGCAATAAAAAGTATACTGGGGGATCATCTGGAATGTGATCGTATAACCAAATACTACCACATATTTCAAGGCCTGTGTTTGCATTTGCATTTGCACAAAGTGGACTGCAATGCAGTCACAGTGAATAAAACCTTGCTAGTAGTTCAAACAGAGAAAAATGAGGGGAGGACTGAGTCACAGAGCACAGGCATGCTGAACTCAAAATAATCTTCACTTTAGGCATCAACACTATACTCAAGTGATTTACTTCTTTAGAAATATGAAATGCATTCGTGGCAAGGGTAGGCTAGTTGATGTAGCATGAATTACCATTGCAGAAGAAAAATTTTGTTCTTAAACTGTTAAAAGAATTCAACATGGTAATAATAATGGGTCAGTGATCATTTTGACATCAGAACGTATCAGATTTTATTACAACACATTAAAAATCAAGCACTGTCACTTAGGGGATCACCAGTTGACAACACGATCATAAACACCAGTGTAAATGTGAGCCCTGTTCTAGAATATCCTTATATCTGACTTTTAAAATATTTTCAAAACGAAAATATAAGATTAAAAATTGTGATGGGGAGGGAATTCCCTGGCGGTCCAGTGGTTAGGCCTCGGTGCTCTCACTGCCAAGGGCACGGGTTCAATCCCTGGTTGGGGAACTAAGATCCCACAAGCCGTGCGGAAAAAAAAAATTGTGATGGGAAGATTTAAATACCACCAGGTTTTCCCTCATCATGACATCAGACCATCATCATGTCAGCTTTACTCTCATCTTACTCTTACATTTATACAAGCATCTATGCACAGGGTGTTTTGATAAAACATTTATATATGAGCATATGGATTGATACAATCACCAGTACAGATACAATCACCAGGCTAATTATGTGATGAAGAAAATAAATTAATATAGAAAATTACAATGGGGTATCGGGTCTTTAAGATAGTATCAGTTAAAATAGGCAATCTTCATCTTTATTTTGGTAGGAGTTTGCTGATTCATTCTTGACCCTCAAAAGATACATGAATATAGCCCAAGGAAGGGAAGTATGTCCCATTCCTACAGCTGTGACGAGTGAAAATCTGGGCTTATTCACCTAAGCCTTGTGCAGAACCATTCTATTAGTTAGAATGCTTATAGCGGCAGGAATAGAAATCCTCATTCATTTTGACTTTAACAAAGAGGACTTGTACTTTTCCCTATAATAAGCTGTTCAGTGGTTGGGAAATTCTGTGTATGATTCACCAGGCTCCAACTCTTTTTCTTTGTGATTCTCCTGGTAGCAAGATGGCTGCAACAGTTCTAAACATGGTAGTTAAACACAACATTCAGAGATAGAAAAGGGATTGTCTCTCCTAGTGTGTCCTCCTTAGGAGTGAGAATAACTTTCCCCAGAAAAGTCTTGGTTGCACCCACCACATTTCAAGGGCAGAAACGTGTCACATGCTCACCCTTAAATAAGAGATTTGCAAAGGAAATGGGACTAACATGAGTGACTTAAACTAATCAGGACTTAACCCTGAGCAGGGGGTGGGGTTACTTTCTGATGAGTCACTTGGGTAAAAGATGGATCACTGTGAGCAAGAAAAAGGAAGGAAATTGGTACTAAAGGGGCACAAATATATTAACAAACAAACCATGTCTTCCATTCACCAAAGTGCCTGAACTGGACATGAAAAGAGTAGCTGGCCAGTTTATCTGTATAGAGATTTAACTATACTGTTTTTCGTACCTGGGGAGGTGGTCTACTTTCTGTTCAATCTCCACTTTTGGTTTTTTAGCTGTACTGGGTTGAATAGTGTCCCCCAGAATTCATGTTCACTGAAACATCAGAATGAAACCCTATTTGGAAATAGTATTTGCAAATATAATTATAGTTATGATTAGGTCATACTAGATTAGGCTGGACCTTCGCACCATGACTGGTGTCCTTATAAGAAAGGAAAACAGAGACACACAGACACACAGGAGAATGCCCACTGATGGAAACAGAGATTGGAATGATGCATCTACAAACCAAGGAATGCCAAAGATTACCAGCAACCACCAGAAGCTAGAAAGAGGCTAAAAAGGATTCTTCCCCACTGCCTTCAGTCACCTTGACCCTGCTGACACCTTGATTTCAGACTTCTAGCCTTTAGAACTATGAGAAAATAAATTTTAGCTCTTTTAAGCCACTCAGCTTGTAGTACTTTGTTATGGCAGCCCTAGAAAACTAATACGTTAGCTATGTACCTCTTAATCTTATTTTTTAGGTGTTGCTTTAGAGTTTCCAATATTTTTAATTCATCATAGTCTACTTTCAAAATATTACACAATCTCAGCTATAATTTAAGAACAACAGTACACTTAAAATTTCCCCTTCCCATCCTTTGTGCTGTTCTCGTATTTCATTTCTATTTACATTATAAACTTCAGAATACATTGTGTTTTTTAAAGATTTGCTTTAAACAATTACATTTAAAGATATTTTAAATTAGGAAAAGTCTCTTCTATATATACACATATCTCTTAATTCCTTTTTGTATATCTGGCTTTCCATCTGGTATTGTTTTTCTTCACTCTGAAGAGCTTTCTTTAGCATGTATTTTAACACAGGTCTGCTGGTGACAAATTTTCTCAGCTTCTGCTTCTCTAAAGATGTCTTGATTTTGCCTTCATCTTTGAAGGATATTTTTGCTAGATATAAAATTCTAGGTTGATGGGCTATTTGTAAAACTTTCAACACTTAAAATAGGTCATTCCATTGTCTCCTGGCTTGGATTATTTATGGTAAGAAGTCATTAAATTCTTATTTTTGTATTCCTGCATGTAGTGTCTTTTTTTCCTGGTTGCTTCTAGGATTTTTCTCTTTACTACTGGTTTCCAACAATTTTTCTATGATGTTCTTTTGTGGTTTTTGTTTGTGGGTGTGTGTGTTTATTCTGCTTGAGTTTCATTTAGCTCCTTAGATAATTAGGTTTCTAGTTTTCATCAAAATGGAAATTTTTCAGTTATTGCATTTTAAAATATTTTTCTTCCCCACCCTGTGACTCCAATTACACATTTATTATGCCACTTGATATTGTCCCACAGGTCACTGTGGCTGCTTGTTGTGGGGTTTTGTTTCCAGCTTTTTCCCCCTCTGAGGTTCAATTCAGATAGTTTCTACTGCTGTCTTCAAGTTTACTAATCTTTTTTTGTATAGTTTCTAATATGCTATTAAGTTCATCCAGTGAATTTTTCACTTTAGATATTGTATTTTTCAGCTTCAGAGAGTCCATTTGATTCTTTTTTCATATCTTTCACTTCTCATATTCATATGTTACAGTAAATCTTTTTTAAGGCTTGCTTTATTTATTTGTTTGTTGTAAAATCTATATATTTTTTCCATTCTGTCTTGAACATATTTATAGTACCTGTTTTAAAATTTTGTCTACTAATTTCATCTGGGTCTCTTTCTATTGACTGATTTTGCTCTTGGTGATAGATCACACCTTCTTGCATCTTTGTGTGTTTAGTCATTTTTATTAGATGCTGGGTATTTAAAATATTACATTGTTGATTGTATTTTGATGCCTTTCTTTAAAGAAAATTTAATTTTGTTTTGAGAGGCAGTTAAAATAATTGCAGACCACTTTGAGACTTAAAAAAAAAACTTTCATAGGGTAGACTTTGAATAGGTTTTACTCAGTGGTATTGAGAGGCTTTTTTTTCTCCTGACACCAACCAATTCTGACTTCAACTGGGTATCCTACAATGCAATTCAATTCTGACACTAACTACCTGCAGTTTGTATCAGACTCCACAGGTTTCATTGCTTAGTCTCACGAGATTGTTCTCACTTCAGACACCAGTTGCAAGTATTGGGTCCCCAGGTTACCTACACTTATGTTCATTTTGGCTACAAAGTTGAGGGTTCCCATGACTTCTCTCCCTTCAGGTTCAATAATTTGCTAGAACATCTCACAAAACCTAGGAAAGCACTTTACTTACTATTACTGGCTTATTATAAATGATACAACTCAGGAACAATCAAATGGGAAAGATAGTGGGGCCCAGTGTGGGGCACACCACCCCCTAGCACATTAATATGTTCACCAACCCAGAAAGTGCTTCAAACCCCATTATCTGGGGCTTTTATGTAGGCATGACTGATTAAATCACTGACCATTGATGATTAACTCAATCTCAAGCCCTTCTTACTTCCCCAGATGTTGGGTAGGGGGGCTAAAAGTTTCAAGCTTCTAATCAAAGCTTGGTCTTTCTGGCAACTAGCTCCCATCCTGAAGCTATCTAGGGCCCTGTCAAGAGTTGCCTCATTAGAACAAAAGACACTCCTAGTATTCTTAACACTTAGGAAATTCCAAGGATTTTAGGAGCTCTGGGCTAGGAACCAGAGACAAAAACTAAATGTCTTTCTATGACACCACAGGTATGCTGGTAAATGTTTAACAACCAGTTTTCCAGGGGAAAATAAAACAACAATCCAGATTTGTAGTGTATGCTGATTTCCTTGATGTAAATATTCCACAATGGCTCATGACCACCTACCAGCATGATGTCACTGAAGGTGGAGTTGGGAGGAGATATGAACAATTGGCTCCACAAACTAGTTTGAGCCAGCTGCAACACACCACTGCCTTCGTCCAGTTTAGCTCTAATACTAAAGGATAACTATCTTGGGGTCTCTACTGAATGCATAGGTGTTGGAAGAGGACTACTCTGAATGGTCAGAAATTAAACATCTGCCCAACCTGTGTGAGCTCTAGGAAATCACTCGTCTTATCTCTCCAGTAATTGTTCCTTCTCTCACAATTTTATTTGGAGAGGCTTCATGAAGTTTCGTGTTTTGTTTTGTTTTTTTGGGGGCTGCATTGGGTCTTCATTGCTGCGTGCGGGCTTTCTCTAGTTGTGGCGAGCAGGGGGCTACTCTTTGTTGTGGTGCACAGTCTTCTCATTGCGGTGGCTTCTCTGGTTGCGGAGCACGAGCTCTAGGTGCGAGGGCTTCAGTAGTTGTGGCTAGCAGACTTCAGTAGTTGTGGCTCACAGGCTCTAGAGCACAGGCTCAGTAGTTGTGGTGCACGGGCTTAGTTGCTCCATGCATATGGGATCTTCCCGGACCAGGGCTCGAACCTGTGTCCCCTGCATTGGCAGGTAGATTCATAACCACTGTGCCACCAGGGAAGTCCTCTTCATGAAGTTTTATTCTATGTATGTAGATCTTAATGTTCAGCCAAGAATTCAAGAGGAGCCCTTATGCAGATTTCTGAATCTCTTTGTCTATATAGCTCCCTTCTTTCTGGTACTCTGCCTTGCATATTCAAGCTGCCTTGGCCTCTCTGAACTCTGTCTCCTCAACGCAGGCTGCTGTGATCTTCTTGGGTTTCCCACCTCTGCATCACATTCCAGAAAGTGCCTCCAGGCAGGAGACTGTGTTAATTGTAGGTTTCACCTTATTTGTTTCCTTTCTCGCAGGGATCACAGTTCTGTGCTGCCTGTTGTACAATGTCTGTAGCAGTTGTTTCACACATTTTGTCCAATTTCCTAGTTGTTCACAGTGGAAATACAAGTCTGTTATCCGTTACTCCATTGCAGCCAGAAGAGGGAGTCATTCTGCTTCTATTTCAGTGAAGCGAATTCCTTTCTTATAGGGAGATATTACATTTCTGATTTCATACTTTCCTTTTATGAAAAAAGGGAGCTTATCTTATTTCTATTTTCACAGAAACTATCAGCTTGATACTCTTTTACACTACCTTGCTTTAGTGAATGGATTGTCCACGCACCCTGGAATATAAGCCTTGGGAAGGCAGCATTCTGAAAGAGGCACCACTCATCCGGCTTATACTCTCTGAGTGACAGACTGACTGCTGTACTCAGGTGGGGACCCTTGGGTCCAGAATTATCCATAACAATATCGGAAGAGTTCTTTACTTTAGGAGATTATGAAAATGGCATGAGGACTAATTGAAAGTAACTGAACTCATATCAACAAAAGAGAATCAGGTACAATTTGTTACAATTAGTTCAGGATAAAATAATCACTTAACATTTGATGTATTTTTTTTATATTAACTTCAAATTTCTCCTTTGAGGAAAGTAGGAAAAAATCTCTAGCCAGGTATGCCTAAGAAGTTTGTGTCTGTCCTGGTGTAATCTGGATTTCTCCTTTCTAGCATTGCCCAGGCTCAGCTGATTCTCTTCTGAGTGTCCCATACTGTTCTTACTCCATTTGAGTCTGTGCTGGAAGGAGGGTTCTTTTTATCTGTGCCTTTCTTGCCAGATGCACAACTGTTTTTCAGTCTCTACCTAAAATTGTCAAGGTCTTGAAAACCAAAACCATAATGAGATTTTTCTTTCTTCCAATGTGATCTGCAAAATGTCCCCGTTGGTTATTTGTCATCGGGGAATGGCTTGTCTTTTTAGCGGTGTGGTGTATTACTTTCCTGTAGCTGCCATAACAAATTACCACAAACTCAGTGGCTTAAAATAATAGAAATTTATTCTCTCATAGTTCTGGAGGCCAGAGGCCTGAAATCAGTTTCACTGGATCAACATCAAGGTGTTGATAGGGCTGTACTCCTTCCAGAGGCTTAGGAGAGAGTCTGTTCCTTTTCTCTTTCAACTTTTAGTGGATGCCGGTATCCATTGCCTTGGGGCCACATTACTCCAATTTTGAAGGCCAGCATCTTCAAATCTCTCTCTGCTACTTCCTCACATTGCTTTCTCTTCTGTGTGTATCAACTCTCCCTCTGCCTCTCTCCTTTAAGGACATTTGGGATGATATTTAGGGCCTACCCAGATAATCCAGGATAATCTCCCCATCTCAAGATCCTTAATAACATCTGCAAAGATGCTCTTTCAAATAAGGAAACATTTACAGTTTCCAAAGATTAAGATGTGGTTATCTTTTTTTGTGCAGGGGGTGGGGGTGGATTTTTCAGCCTACTGTGTGGGGAGTTCTGCTTCATGGCTAAGTGTATTACCTCAGTTGCTGTTGAATTCTGTGAGACAAGTCTTCTGGCCATGCTGTGGTAATTTGGGAACAACATCTAAAGAAAGAAAAAACTGGAAAAAATGAACTGAGTAGAAATATGGATGCTATGGGGTCCCTGTGTAACACCATTAAGTTAAGTACTCTTTCTAGGGCTTCCCTGGTGGCGAAGTGGTTAAGAATCCACCTGCCAATGCAGCGGACACGGGTTCGAGCCCTGGTCCAGGAAGATCCCACATGCCGTGGTGCAACTAAGCCCGTGTGCCACAACTACTGAGCCTGTGGCGCCCAGAGTCCGTGCTCTGCAACAAGAGAAGCCACCACAATGACAAGCCCGCACACCACCACGAAGAGTAGCCCCTGCTCGCCACAACTAGAGAAAGCCCGCGTGCAGCAGCAAAGACCCAAAGCAGCCAAAAAAAAAAAAAAAAAATTCTGTCTGCAGTAACAAAAGATTTTTCTTTTTACCCATTTTGGGCCAACTCTAGTCAGGGTCCCCCTACATCTATAAGAAGTACAGTGACATAGCCCAGAGAGTGTTCAGATGACACTACTATCTCCTCTTGTTACATGATCTTCATTTATTCTAGAATTGTTCTGCACAATTAACCTCAAGAGAACCTAGATCAGCCAGGCAGTGCTCACGGCCACCATTAGTCACCCAAGAGTTTAAATGGAGAGAAAAAATAAAAAAAGAAACAGTTAAAAGAAAGATCTGGGGTACAGCTAGAAAGAGATGAAAAATAATAAAGGAGGAAAAATAAAGGAAAGAGGTAGCGCCATCTGGAGAGGAACAGTCAAGCAATACGTGAACAAGCATTTAATGAGCAACCATAATGCAATAGAATGTACTTGGCCCTGTTGAGGGAAAGAAAGCAGGTATGACATCATCCTTGCCATCAGAGATCTGTCACTCTAGGAAGACAGAAATGTACAAATCTAACTATAATATAAGGTGTATTAATATAAGGACCATACGAAAGAGTCAAAGTAATGTGGGAAAGTTCACACAGCTATAGTACCTACTTTGTAAGGTTGCTGAGAAGACTGAATTAATTATTCTTTATTAAACAGAGTCAAGACTCTGGCCCTAGGAGGTGTTCAGAGGGTGCCTATATATATATATATATATATATATATATATATATATATATATATATATATATATATATATATATATAATATATATATATATCTTTAACCTCCCCGTCAGTGAGTTCTTTAATCTCTGCCTTAAATTATGTTCAAGTCATTGCTGCTTATCGGAATAAAACTCCCTCTCTGAACATCTCTTTTACCATTTGCTCTATCTCTCTACTTCTCTTTATAACCAGCCCTCTTGAAAGAGTGGTTCATATAGGTGGAAGCAGTGACTTGAGCTGCAGAAAGCCTGGAGCATGTCTGAAGAGCACAGAAATAGTGGAAAATGCCAGGGGGTAGCCTGGGGCCAAGTCATGAACAGGCTGAGGTGTTGAGCTTTATCCTGCAGGTCATGGGGAACTATTGGCAGAGGAGTGATCCGATGGAACTATACTTTAAGAATATTAATCAGGCAGTGCTGTGTAGGTGAGAACTCTTAAGAAAGTTATTGCACTGGGAGAGATGAATTTATGAGCCAAAAAGAGACAGTGACAAGAAGGGGCAAGACACATAAAATCAACACAAGTCAAACTGAGAGACCTTGGCTATGGATAGGATGTGGGAGGAGAGAGGGAAGAAATGACTTGTGATGACTGTGAAGTTTTCAACCTGATACCAAGACTGTCTGCACCCAAACAGGGGATTGAAGGGAAGGAGGAGAAATGGTTTGGGGATGGAGATGAAGAACTCAGACTGGGATTTGCTGGGTTTGAAGAATGACACCAGACACCAGGTGTCACTCTACTCCTAGCCTGAAAATCGCAAAACAGCCACGGAGCTAACAAAGGGCCATAAAACACTGTAACGATTGCCACCTCCTGGCTCAGGCTCCTGTCCTGACTTCCCCTCCTGCAGGCCTGGTACAGAAACTCCACATGCATTAGAGATTCACGGTGCGTTACAAACATCCACACCACTGATGGGTCCTTGGGAACGCTATGCTCTGAAATCCCACTTTTGAATAACCAGTCCGTTGGGCCTTTAAGGATTTTGACCTTGGGGAAGATAAAACCTCAAGCCAAGGCTCACAGCCTCATATGCCTTCAGGGGCCTGGAGTTAAGAAGGATGATGTTATGTGAAGTGAAGTCTGAGAAAACTAGAGTGTGTCCTCCCTAAAGACATTCAAATTCAGAAATTAAAAACAATCACTGTGCTGGCCTAACTAAATACATCTGCCTCCAATCCCTTTGCAACCTATGCCTTAGGCTTCTCCCTCGAGATACCTAACAGCAAAGCTTTAGATGCATAGGAGACAGGATGGTGGGAGTGGGTTAGATGTTAAAAGTGGGGTAAGTTGAGCTTTGGCCTTGTAAGTCTTCTGTATACACAATTTGTTTCTCTCCATTCAGAGGGATCCAAATGCCCAAGCATTGGAGACACAGTGCCAGAGGCTCAGGGTGGCCATGGTCTTGCTCTGTCCTCATGGAACCAGTGAACATTATATGATTCAGCAGTCCTCAAGCCTCAGGCATTTGCGAAGTTCCCGCCTTCACAATTTTTGCCACATCACCTGGACTGACTTAACCCTTTTCTTAAATCAACTCACTTTTTAATTTGGACTCTTCCTAAACAATATTTAATAAATAGCAAGTTTTATGTGTGTGATTCTTTTTCTAACACACTTGAAAATAAAAAACATAACACTTAGGGCTTCCCTGGTGGCGCAGTGGTTGAGAGTCCGCCTGCCGATGCAGGGGACACGGGTTCGTGCCCCGGTCCGGGAAGATCCCACATGCCGCCGAGCGGCTGGGCCTGTGAGCCATGGCCGCTGAGCCTGCACGTCCGGAGCCTGTGCTCCGCAGCAGGAGAGGCCACAACAGTGAGAGGCCCGCGTACTACACACAAAAAAAATAATAAATAACAGTTAGAATTAATGAATAACTGGGTACCATCTAAAATATCCTCAAGTACCCCTAGCAGTATGCATGTCACATGCCGGGAAGCAGTGGTTCAAGCCCTTCAGCCCACAGATGAGGATTGTAGCACTGGTTCTGAATAAATAAGCCCAAGTTCCAATCCACGGTCTGTAATCTTGGTTGTATCACTTGTACTTTCTGAGTTTCTGTTTTCTCATCCATAAAGTGGAGAAGACTACAGCTGTCTCCCAGCAATGCTTTGCGAATTAGTGACAGTATGCGTAAAACCATGAAGAATTGGTACTATCGTGAATGCTGCTATTGTTACTGACTCTCTCAAGTTAGGACCCCAACAATGGTCCTTGTGCTCGTGTCATTTGAGCCAGTAGAATGAGACTGAGTTCGGCTGAGAAGCAAAGAAAAGCTTTACTCTTTGATCAGAGAATGGAATGGTGTGAGCTCGTGCTATAGAGTCCACCCAACAGGCTGACAGACCATGGGCAGGGCTGCTTTATAGGGATTGCCAGGAGGGAAGGGGAGGGGTCCTCATGGGCACATAGGCGTGTGCAGGCATGTTGCTCACCCTCCAGATGGCAGTGCCGAGTGCAGCGTCTCTGCACACAGACCACAACCGCCATCTCGAATTGCAGTGTCGTGGGCATTGCTTCTGCACACGGTTCCTGAGCTGAGGTGCCAGGCACAGCCATTAGATGCTAAGCACCCTGGTCTGAAGCGCTGGGTGCAAGGCCTCTGCACTTGGACTCATATGATCAAGTGAAACTAGACTAAGCACAAAAGGAAAGAAAAAAAAAAAGGTTAGACTTTATTTTATTACCCAGATTCTTTTTATTTTCCAGGAATTGTTAATAAGCTTTGCTAGTGACAAATCCCTCCTCTGTCTTTTGTCCTGCTCCTCATTCTTGAAGGGCACAGGTCTGTCTTCTGTAACTGCTTCCTGCTGAATCTGTGCGTGGTCATAGCCCTGGGTGCCTGGGTGGAGGAGCAGAGCTTCTCCCCAGCTGCCTTTAGACGTGTCTGGCTGTCACCAGGCCTCAGCCCTAACTGTTCCTCTCCTTGAGCGACCACCATCTGTCTAACCATTTGTTAGACAAAAGACACCAGACAATTTAGGATGCATGGAGCAAATGTTAGCAAGAGATTAATGGTTACATGTCAATTTTTTCCTAAAAATGCAGGTATCTAGGTCTTTTACCTGTAGGCACAAGTGTGCCCTGATGTTGAGGCTCTGCGTGGCCTGAATACCCCTGGTCACACTTTGTTGTTTTTCGGAAGAGAAGCTTCAGGTCAGAGAGAGGTTCACACGAGTAGTCAAGAGGGTCCATTGCCCCAGGTTGTCTCTCCCGAGGTTGAGGCTCTGGGGCCACTTCACTTGAGTGTGATGTCTCCATGGAGTGACACCTGTAACTTCAGGGCAGAGTGGGTGGTTAGGATCACCAAGTGGGGTCTCTTCCCCTTAGGACTGAGCTGATCTTGCAGGCTGCTGGTTTTCCAGGTTTTCAGATACACCCAGTCTCCTGACCGGAAGCAGTGGAGGGTCAAGTCAGTGGGTGCAGGCAGCACCTGGTACCATATTCTGTAAGGGCTTTCATGGTTTCTCCTACCTGGAGGGCATACGTGAGTTGGTCCATTTCAGGAGGGTTAAGAGTTCCCTTCTTCGGGCTCGGGGAATGGGTCTACGTATATGAACTTATCCCTTGGGGCTAACTGCATGCAAAGCAGGGCAATTGGAAGCAATTTAATCCAGTTTCCTTGAGTTTCCTAACATAGCTTGGCTAAGGCCCATTTCTAGGTCTGTTTGGATCTCTCTACTTTCCCTGACAATTGGGGTCTCCAGGCTGACTGAAAGGTCCGTTTTATGCCCAGGGAACTCATTATACCCTTTGTTACTTGAGACACAAATGCTGGACCGTTATTGCTTTGTAGGGATCCCAGGAGCCCAAACCTGGGGGTTATTTCTTTTAGTAATGCTTCTATCCACCAGAAAACGTGTCTACTAGCACCAAGAGATACCTGAAATCGCCCAGAACTCTCGGCATGACAGTGACATCAATCTGCCAGTCTTCCCCAGGATATGTCCCTCTGGTCTGAATGGACCTTACCTGGGGGCCTCTGGGGGGTCTGGTGCTGGGGTTGTTCATTGTGCAGATGGGGAAGGTCTCAACTATCCAACTGATTATACTTTTCATGCCAGGAGTTACCATCACCTCAACTAACAAGTTATATATGACTTCCCTCCCATACTGAGTTCTTTGATGAGCCTCCCTGATGGCTTGACCAAGGTACAGTCTGGCGAAAGAAGTACTGCCCGTGTTTATTAACTAGCCACACATGGCCTCCTAGATCTCTACTAAAGCCCCATTTTCAGGCTTTGTCTAATTCTTCCTTTGTGTAGATTGCAGAATAATTGTATAAATCTGGCCTTTGAGGCGTGAGGGGTAGTTGTCTAGTTACTGGTTCTAGGGCAGTTGCGTCTACCCTGTTTCCTTTTATTACCTCCACATCCCCCTTTCAGTGACCCCCTGCAATGAATCATTGCCACCTTTTTTGGAAGATGTACTGATTCTGTTACCGAATGAATCAGGTCTCTCTGCTCACTGCTTACAAAATCAATTACATACTCACAAATGGTAGAAGGGAAAGGTGCCTTTAATCAGGATGCTGGCAATCTGGGGAGATGGTAGACTCAGTGTCCCCCCAAAAAACACCTCCGAAGATTCCGCTCAGCCATGAAAGTTTTAGAGGAAAGGAGGGAAGTAATCTGAGTTAATCACTGAGATAGGAGGTCAGAGTCGTCACCATCCTGCACTGCGTGCAGGCTCGTTGACCCCCGTGATCTTCCACTAGACGCTATCTTGTTCACACAGTTTGGTCACACAGTTTGTTCGGGAGATTACTGAAGGGGAAACTAGGGAAGAGATCTGGTCATATGTTAATTATTTATTCTTCAATTTTACTTCTTTGATCTGCAGAAAGAACCAAGTTAGGCAAGGTATTGTGTGACTGAAAGATTTGAAAGGTGTGCTTGGGTGGGAGATGGGGGTGCCTGGTATAAAAGCTGGTTACAATATAGCTTTGCACAAGCGACAAGAAAAAGGGCTTCCTGCTGAGGGTGGTTTCTTGCAAAGAGCTGCTTACACGTCTAAGAGCTTCAGTATGCTTAAGCCATGGTTTACCTGTTTCTTCTCTGCAGTAAGCATACCTCTTTCCTTTCAAGTATCCATGTGCATGTAGAATGGCATACACGTATCGGGAATCTGTGTAAACATTTAAGATCTTCCCCATTCTGAGCTCTAAGGCTCCGGTGAGAGCTATCAGCTCAGCCTTTTGGGCAGAAGTCCCTGAAGGTAGGCTTTGTGCCTCTGTCACTTAGGTCTGGGAAGTTACTGCATACCCCACCAGGTTTTTTCCCTCTCTCATAAAACGGCTCCTGTCTGTAAACCAGTCCTCTTCGGCGTTCAGGAGAGGCTCACCTCCTAGGTTGGGGCAACTGGAATAGATTGTGTCTATTGTTTCTGTACAATCATGTTTCGAGGGCCGTGTTTCTTGAGGTAGTAAGAGGGCAGGATTTAGTGTTTGACAGGTTTTGTGGTAACCACTGGTTTCTTTTAATGCCCGTTCTTAGACCTTCCCTTGATACCCCCATAATTTTATAATGCTTGTGACCAAGTTTGCCTGATCTGGCATTCAGAGCCAAGAAAGTGGCACCGGTGTTGACTAAGCATTAGACTGGCTTTCCCCCTTTGTCCAATGTCAGCCAGGGCTTCTCGGGGACAACTGGAGTGCCAGCTTAGGAGCCCCTGGGCCCATCATTCTTCATATATTTGGACCATCTGCCTTCCAGGGGAGAGGCCAGGATCTGCCATTTCCATCCCCTTTCAGGGGCAGTGAGGGCATTCTCCCTTGCAGTGACCCTCTTGTTTACATATGGTGCACTGATTGGGTCCTAGGTTCCTTGGCTTGCTATCCCTCCTTGGGGGCTGGGGGTCACTCACCAGAATCAAGAGTCTCCATGGGCACTTAGTCCAGATTCCCGTGACCCATTGACATTGGAGGGCAACAGTCAGTAGGTAGGCTTGTCTCTGGGCCTTTTTATCCTCTGGCTTTTCCTCCTCTATACCTCGGTTATTAAGCACCCAGTAGGCAACCTCGACCAGGCCAGAGGTAGGGGTATCTGACTCTGTTTCCAGTTTCCAAAGTTTATGCCTAATGTGGGGGGGCACTTTGGGAAATGAAATATGACCTCTGGACTGCATTCCCTTCCAATGACTCAGGGTGAGTGGTGGTATAGATTCAGAGGCACTCTAGGAATGCTGAAGGGTTTTCTGATGGCTACCAATTGATTTCCTTTGTTTTATCTAACTGACAGGTAGGTGAGGGTAGTGGGTGTTTCCTTTTCTTGCCAGGAGCTCAAGGGCTTCCCAATAATGGGGTTCCTAGTCTTGTGAGTGGCTCATGGGGCTCCCCAGCCCACTTAGCCTGGATTCCCTTTAGGACCATATTTTTATAATGAGCCAGCCTCTGTCCTCCACCCCATTCCTCCATTATATTGGTGGTCCCAGTTAGGTTTGTTATCTGGGACCATTTGATTCCCTGCATGACCTGCATTGTTTTTCTTCTCTTTGTCTGCTTCCTTTTGGGCTTTTGAAAAGACCATGGCCTTTTCTTCCCCAGTTAGGAGTACATTGAGGCTGGATGTTAGCCCATGTCGGGTCATGGGTCTGAAAGATTCCCTAATCAGATTCAGGAACCCCTCTGGATTTTCCCTCAACCCCTTACTATGACTTTTCCCAACTACCGAGGAGGCAGTTGGAGTGATTTGCATTTCTGGTTTGGGAAATTTGGAATGTTAATAGACTCCTCAAGGGACCTAAAGAGGCAGCGTCCAAATGGTGTGGACTCTGATATAACTGGGGGTCCCCCTTGAATTTATAAGGATGTGTGCTTGAGAGAGTTAGTCCCTCCTGTCAGAATATCCCACAGGAGTTTAGACAGGACTGTCTCTGGGCCAGAGCAGTTTAGCCACGTTAGTTCCTGACCACCTTGGTCCCTTAGGGAGTAGCACAGCTGCCTGAGGCAGGGGTCTTCCCTTTCTCCCTTTCAGCTGAAAAGGAGTTTTTAGACTTCTCACTGGGTGAGAGCTAAAAGCAATAGGAGAATTCCCACAGGGTACTACTCACTAGACCGCTGGGGCAGCTAGTATTCTGTGCCGATACCAGGAGGAGAACCCGTGGAACCTTGGTCAACAAAGAATCACCCAAGTTTCACCTCACAAGTAGAGGGGGAGGAGAGGTCAGGCAGTGGGTGTTTCCTGTTCTCACCAGCGGCTCACAGGGCCCCTCAGCCCACTAGCACTCCCCAGAGAAACTAGTGCTGACCGGAAGAGGTCAAGTCACCGGTCAAGTACCTACCTTGAGACCCTTTCACACTCAGGTGTCCCTGGTGCCTTTTCCTTAGCTTGGGTTGAGCATCCTTGCTCCATTTTGTCAGGTGGTCCTTATTACCTGGGTCTTTTCCCGATCGTGCCTTTTGGCTCAGGGGGCTGGCCACTTTCCTTTAACAAACTGAAAGTGACTACGGAAAATGCTACCATTGACTCCTGGAGATCAGTGAGGAGGGCAAAATGTCCTGGTGTGGCTGCTCCTGCCTTGTACAGGGGTCAAAAGGACAGCACTACTAGCAAGACAGTGGGCAGGACTGCCTTGGGTCCCTCTCGTCCACAGGTGCCCACTGTCCCCAGGGTGCCCGGCATTGCAGGAAGGCCAGCCAGACACAGTGGGCAGTCATGTGAATTTCAGTCCCCGATCCCCAGTGGTGCCACAGTGTGATCCCCTCAAGGGGGTGCAGTCCAGATGATTCTGGGGCCACCGCTGTGTGCACACCACACCAGGGTTCAGGCTGCTGGTCAGGGTCGCTCTGGACCTGGCCAAGGCTGCCGCCATTCTACCTCGTCAGAGTGAACTCAAAGACCAGAGTCAGTCATTCTCAGGCAAACCTCCAAAGCCTTCACTGTCCTCCCACTGGAGCATAGTGGATACGTGCCGGTGAAAAGGCCACGGTCCGTACCTTCGTGGTCATCAAAATTTTGTTACCGACCTTCCTGGGTTGGTTCCCAGCAAGGTTCCTTCTGCCCAGTGTCATCCAAGCCAATAGAATGAGATTGAGTTCAGTTCAGGAGGAAAGAAAAGCTTTAGTCTTTGATCAAAGAATGGAGAGGGGCAAGCTCATACTCTAGAGTACATACTCTCCCCAAAAGGCCTTTGGTGGGGCTGCTTTATAGGGTTCTCATCAGTAGGGAGGGGAGAGGGGTGGAGTTCTCGCCGGTCAGGCACAGCTGCGCTGCTCATAGCTCCAGATCGCAGCGTCAGGCACAGCATCTCTGCACACAGCCTGCCATCACTATCTTGAACTGAGGTGTTGTGCACAGTGCTTCTGCACGTGGTCCCTGAGCTGAAGTGCAGGGTGCAGCCATTTCCCACTAGGAACTCTGGTCTGAAGTGCTGGGTGCAAGGCCTCTGCACGTGGTACCCTATGAGCAAGTGAAACTAGACTAAGCACAAAGGAAAAGGAAAAGGAAAAAAAAGGTAGACTTTATTTTATTACCCGGATTCTACTTCTATTTCCTGGGAATTGTTAATGGGCTTTGGCCACTACTGCTATCACTATCACTGCTTAGCTTGTCCCCATCCCAGAGTGAGCCGATCTGGAACCAGACTGTTTCTCCTGCTGCCCAGGCCAGGACACATGCTCCACAGGGAGTGACCCACCACTTCTGACCAGACCAGCCAAATTCCCAGCAGCACACCCTGGGGCAGCCCTGATGTTCCTCCCTCCTCTCCCACCTGTCTTCAGATACAGACTGCACACCATGGCTATGCAATCACCATGCTACAATTTGAGGAAACCCAGAATGCACACATGTTGTGGAATGTGTCATGGAAAACACGGGATGTCTACCCTTCTCACAACTCAAATATTCAACACTTTCTAGAGTAACTGATGGCCTTACAGAAACATACAAAACAACTATTTTTCTGTGGGTAGCTACATTCAAGCCAACTGTTCAGAACACAGTAAAGAAGTATCATAAATCAAGCTGCTTGGACCGAAGAATTCAGAATGTTAGGGCTGAAAGGGGCCACCTTGGAAATCGCTCAGTCCGACCAATTCTCTTGGAAAACAGACCAAACTAAAGCCCATGACTTCCCAAGTTCACACACACAACTGGAGTGGCAGCATTGGGACTAGAAGCCAGGTCTCCCAGATGGGACATCTCACTGCCCACTGCTTCTGCAGTCGGTTGTTTTAACATAGATGCGCCACTTTGCCCCTAAGAGGTTGGAGAACCTTAAGTATGGAATTCTAGAAGGGGAGATGACACGTGGGTGAGGAGATGAATTTGGGTTTTAAAAGTTAAATGTTGTAGGATGGGATGTGATGAATAGCATGAGCCTGGAGTCAGACAGACCTGAGATCAAAGCTAGCTTACCACTTATAAGCTGTGTATTTTTGTCCTCTGGCACGTTTAATCAATCTCTCTGCTTCAGTTTCCTCACCTGCAGCCTGTGGGTAGTAACACCTCCACTGCAGGATAGTTGTGGTAATGAAATGAGATGCTTGCACCTGGCCATATTAGGTGCTCAAACTGTCCTTCTCCCCAGAGGACACCATTTACACTGTATGGTTCCCCTGGAGTTATACAAAGGTAGTGTGTTACTGGACATACGATTCTAGGTCTAAAAGCAGTGAAGCTCAGACACTGAAAATCTTCTGTGAAGGAATGGAAAACTTCAGCAGCACATGGTTGTTCAGGAACCACTCTTATCACTTTCAGATAACAGAGCTCTGAATGGTTTTTTCATTGCAAGAAGGGAGGAAGTAGGAATAAGAGGAAAACAGCAATATCAGCAAGATGAAGGAAGGTTGAGAATGATGCGGGCAGGAGGGAAGATCCCAAGAGTAACTGGAATGAACTTGGATTGGGTTTTCAAAAGAGAGTATTTTTTAGAGGAAGGGGAGAAAGAATGTTGGCAGGAGTTGGAACTCTGGGGTGGCACCACCCTGACTCAGTCATGATGCTGCTATTTTAGGTGCCTCTCTCCTTGCATGGGAGTGTTGGCTTTCAGAGTGCAGAGCTGGGTTTCCTCTGGTCGGAGTGAGGTGTCCCTTGGTTTTCACTCAGAACTGAGTGTCAGGCCAGGGATGCTTGTGACAGTCTTGCTTTGCTCACCACCTTGCTCTGGGTGATGCTGTATGTCCCCCCAGACAAGCCCCCTGCCCTACCCACCTCCACCCCCATCCCTATTTCCCCATTGGAGGTAGCATCTCCCTGGGCAGCTGCAGCTGCCAGATATGCCTGGGCTGCCCTGCCAACAAAAGCAAGGGGCTGGCAGCTGGCTCCAAACACCTCAGGAATTGCCCAAACTTTAGAAAGTTACCTTGTTAAAGTTTAGTTCCTAGAATGAAGCAAACCCAAAAAAGGGAAAAATTTGTTTACGTAAGTCACAATCACCAAATGGAAGGAACAAAGAATCGAAAACGATAGTTTACTTTTTCAGAGAAGTAAACTGAGGCACAGAGAGAGTTCTAAGTTCACATAGTGAGTTAGAGACAGGAGTAATAATATCCCCATTTAATAAATGGTTATTATTTTATCATTCATTCGACATTCAACAAATATTTGTGAATGTGGCAAGCTATGAGTCAGGGCTATTTTTATATCTCTAATCTCCACAACGATCTAGCAATGTTAGAAAACTAAGGCTTAGAAGACAAAAACTTGCCCAAGATCACCCGCCAGATCGGTGGCAGGATTAAGATTTGAGCCTAGCAGAATATTTGCAACATCTCAGAAAGTTCCCTCATGCCCCTTCCTAGTCAATACCTTCCACCCTCAGGGGCAACCACTGTTCTGATTTCCACCACGTTACTTTGGTCCGTTCTAGAACTTTATATGAGTGGAATCCGACAGCATGTACTGTTTGCTGTGTTTGGTTTCTTTAGCTCAGAGTAAAGTTTTTGAGGTTTATCCATGTTGGTGCATGGATGGGTAGTATGCTTCACAGAATTTGTATACTACTCAGCAGAGTGGTATTATGCTGTATGGATGTACCACAGGCCATGGCTCATGGGCCCAGCCGCTCCGCGGCATGTGGGATCTTCCCGGACCGGGGCACGAACCCGTGTCCTCTGCATCGGCAGGCGGACTCTCAACCACTGCACCACCAGGGAAGCCCTCTTTTCTTTTTTTAAACCCATATCCTTTATTTTTTAAAATTTATTTATTTATTTTTGGCTGCACTGAGTCTTCATTGCTGCATGTGGGCTTTCTCTAGCTGTGGCGAGTGACGGCTACTCTTAGTTGTGGTGCGCAGGCTTCTTGTTGCAGAGCATGGGTTCTAGGTGCGCAGGCTTCAGTGGTTGTGGCACGCAGCCTCAGTAGTTGCAGCTCTCGGGCTCTAGAGCACAGGCTCAGTAGTTGCGGCGCACGGGCTTAGTTGCTCCGCGGCATGTGGGATCTTTCCAGACCAGGGCTCGAACCTGTGTCCCCTGCATTGGCAGGCAGATTCTTAACCACTGCACCACCAGGGAAGTCCCTATGCATTTTCTTGTTGATGAAATATGGTCATTTTCAGTCTTCAGCTATTGTAAATAAAGCTGCTGTGAACATTCTGTACAAAGAAAAGAAAAAAGATTTGAGCCCAGGTCTGTGGTTCTAAAGCCCCCACAAAGCTCAGACTAGAATCATCTCTCCTGCTTACAAGCAAACCTTCACCTTTGTATCAGTGTCTGGCTTTCCTCTCGATGCCAAATGTAAGACTTACCCTTTCGGTAAGTCTTCTGTGATCTTGATAGTCCTCATGATTTTTAGCCTTAGAATTGGGGCTGGAGTTCATTCCTGCCCGGCTCAAAAAAGGAACACGTGGTGAGTGCATAGTAAGCAGTAGAGGATGCTTACATGACTCCCAGGTTAGAATGAGGAGACCGAGGCTCACAGAGGTGAAGTGACTGTCCCAAAGTCCATAGTAAGTGTGGTAAATCCTGGATTCCACAGACCATCTGTCTGACCTGAAGCCCAGGCTCCTGCACGGCTCCAGGCTGCCTGACATGGCTAAGATTAAATGACATTCATGCACCCCAGTGAACAGAAGGGAGTATCCTGAAAAGCAAATATATGGATTACTGTTTTCAGTGGCTAATCTACCAAGTGAAATGTCTACACTGAGCTGAGAGCTACTGTACATACATATACCAGCTTAAATTTATCATTGAATCTGGTGGCTGTAGGATGGTGAGAAGTCACATCTGGACTAGATTCAAGCCATGCTGGAAAAGGTATCACCTGGAGATGTGGACACATAGAAGAGTTGTCATTCCTAGATACTAATTTGGCTTGTCTCCTCTGGGGATACATTTTTGCTTTTATCTAAGATGATTAATTTATGTTAAGTAAGTTCATCTTGGAAGCAGAGGGGAGACAGAGAACCAGCCAGCCATGGGTTAGAATACAGTGGATACCTGTCTATTTGCCTGGTCTATTAGTCCCTCCCTTCTTCCCACTTCTACACAGTGACCTGACCTCCTGCACACACACCTTAGGTGATCAGTTCAGGACTGGGCACCTGATGCATGTTGCACCAGAGTCCCTTCCCTGGGCATTTGGAATTGGGCCCGAGAAGGAGAAAGCCTCACACTCTCTTCATGTAGCTATGACCTGGACACCTTCTGTCTATTGTGTGGAGAAGTCCTTAATGACCCCAGTGACACTGGAGCCCTTGGGTTCTGTGAGACAATCCTATATGCTTATAATAAAGTCCCCTTCCTCACCCTTTTTCTTTGAGTAATCTGTATAAAATTGCTTTATTACTTACAACCAAGAATTCTTAATAATACTTTCACCCTGCTCTGTCCCCCTTATCTAGAGAGTCACCGAGTCCTATTATTTCTACCTCTTTCTGAATCTCCTACCCACCCCTTTCTCTCTATGCCACTACCTTCATCAGAGCCTTCCCATCTCATGCCTGGATTTCAACAACAGCCTCCAAACAGGTCTCCCTACTTTAGTCTGACCCTCCAACCCACTCTACTGCCAGGACCCTCTACCAGAACTCAAGTTTAATTATTTCACTCCCTTGCTTACAGCAATTTTGGGGTCTCCCTCCCACAGCCTTTGGCTCAAAATCCAAACTCCCAGCACAGTACACAGGCCTGGGGTGATCTGCCCACCATTCTCACCTCTGGACCTCCCATGCTACGTCCCCTTCTCTTCTGTCTATTGTAACCCCCGTGCTTCAGCTTTGCTTGCATTTCCCAATAACTCACCGCAGTTTTACCATCTCTAGGCTTCTACCTGGAGTGCTGTCTCCCAGTCTTCACTGAACCAGCTTCTATGCATCTTTAATAATCAAGAATGAGTCCTTACACCTCATTTCTAGGCTAGGTGGTAAAGCATGGACCAGGCCTTTCCTTTCTCCACATTCTCCTCTCTGGCATTGTCCCATAATGCGTCCTTTTGACTTTGCAGTGTTTTCCCACTGCCGCTCCCCTAGCAAAATCTGTTATCAGTTATTTATTCCCTGGTATAGATTTAAAGCAATGCATTGCCTCTACCAGAAGTATTCATGTGTAAAGACTCATCACTGAAGGCAGAACTTATTAAAGGGACATCAGACATCTATGAAAAGGCAGGGAAGGCATGTGAATGCCCTGAAAAAGCACACCACAGGACAGCACATAATCTGTGCCAGTGCTGCTCTCTGCTTTTAAGCATGGAGGTCTCCTGGAACCAGGAGAGAGGGAGAGGGAGTGAAGGAAGAGAGAGGGGTAGGGAAGAGAGAGAGAGAGAGAGAGAGAGAGAGAGAGAGAGAGAGAGATCATGGTGTGTAGAAGCCACAGGCTGTATGCAGTGTTCCTGGCCTGCCCCAGGAGAGTGTTTGGTGGTTGCCGGTCGTGCCTTCACAATTTTAGGGGGCTCCACTCACGTAAGCTATGATGGGAATTGTATCTCTTGGAGTTCTGCCATGTAGCAGCCATGGAAAATTCCTTGCGAAGGCAAAGGGCCTCTGCCTACCTATCCCTCCTTGGGTCAGCACAAGCCATAGAGGACAGGGGAGCTTCCCTCTGAGTCAGAGCAATGACCCATCCAGCACAGGACTCTGGCTTGGGCAGAGCCAACCCAGGAGGCCAGGTGGTCTGCAAACAGAGAAGTATAGTTATTGTATTGCCTTTCCCTCTGCTTTCTACTCTTCACCACATGAGTGATTCATGTAATCTGCAGATCTGACTATGGCCATTCTCCTGGCCCAAATCTTTTAATGGCTCCTCACTGCCTACCTCTCTTGCAGTTATGAACAACTTTGTTTTTACTAAAATACCTTCAGAGGGAAAAAAAGCCTTTTGTATGCCTCCCCAGGATTACATGTAATCTTTATAACATGAGCTCATAAAGGCAGAGCTTTTGTCTTCTTCATCTTTTGTGCTCAGCAGGCCATAGAGCACCCGGCCCATAATATACATTCAATACATGAGTTAAACTGAATTTAAAAAGGGAGAAAACCTAGAAGATCAAAGGCAAAATAAGAAGCTGAGAAAGCAGCAAAGCAGAGTGAACAGGGGAAAAAAGACTTCATTTTCGGCCAGGCTTTCCATCATCCCTTTCCAGCATTTTATGGCAGTTCCCTGGCAGGGCTCCCACCCTGCAGTGAGCCAGGGAAGGGAGATGGCAGAATGATGGTGCTCGTGGGATTTTGCCCTGCTCTTTGATTCTGATGCTGTGGGGCAGGTGCCTTTTCTAAATTACACACTAAGGTGGCAGGTCATTTCTAGCCACCCCAGCCCCACCTGGCAAATGAAGCCTTGATTTTCAACAGACAGGCATTTCAGAGCAAAGTCCAGAGGCTCCCAGGTAAACTGGAAAACAGATGCTCTTGCCAGAAGGAAACTTGGCCGGGGAGGCCTGGTGGATACAGCAGCTGAGGAATCCCCAGAGCCTGGCAACCTGCCAGCTGGCCAAAACCTATAAAGGTCCTGGGTCTCAGGTTGCTGAAGTGGCATGCTCAGGGCTTTCTGGGACCCTGTTCTTTGAACATTTCCACAGTAAGTATGCCCCTCTTGGAGGCTGTTTCCTCATTTGTAAAAGGGGATGATACTACCTAGCTCAGGGGGTTTTTTTTTGAACATCAAATGACGCGTGCACACAGTAAGCACTCAGTACAGAGTGGTCGTCATACAGCTCATTGTCTTGGTGGCTCAATGACTTCATCTGCAAACAGGGAGAGCAGTACTTACTTTACATGAATACGCTGAGGATCAAGTGAAGTGAGATCTGTAGGCACTTACCAAAGACTGCACAGAGTTTATGTCAACTTGGATGCTCTAAAGCCAAACCGAGCTCATCTCAGGATCTTCAGATCGGGTTATCCGACTGGCAGGTGGGAGGAGTGCCACAGTATATCTGGATTTCTAAAAGGTAGGTGACAAAAGTCTGTCAGAAAATGCTTCTAGACATGATGAAAACACATGGCCTAAGCACTGATGCCTCTGACTGCCTGAGCAATCACCAGAAAAGTTAATATCAATAAAGAAAGATTCTTCCTATTATGGGTAGGGTTCTAGAATATGAATGAATATGACTTTTTTAAATTACTGATTTGCATTAAGACAGAAACTAGGCTTATTGAATTTGGAAATTATCCCAAACTGGGACAAGGGCAAAAACAGCAAGATTTCAACAGAATGAAAAGATGGGCCAAAACCATCATAATATTCAATGGGAAAAAATGTAAAGGCTGGCATTTGGGTTAAAAAAAATCGCTGGAGAGCACAAGATGGAGAAAACAAGTATAAAATTCATGTAAAAGAAAAAAGAACAGGAAAAAACTACATTTAAAAAATAAATCAATGTGAATCATTGGTGTAATGTAACTGCCAAAAAAACAAAGGCAATCTTTGGCTGTATTAATAAAACAACAGTGCCCAGAAAAAGAGAAGAAATAGTTTCAATATGCTCTAACAGATACTCAAACTGGAGCCTTTCTAGAGGAAAAATAAGCAGAATAATAGAAGGTCTAGAAGGTCATGTGGTCTGAGAAACAGGTGAATAAAAAGGAAATAAAAGGTGAAGAAGGGACTTCCCTGGTGGCGCAGTGGTTAAGAATCCGCCTGCCAATGCAGGGGACACGGGTTCGAGCCCTGGTCCGGGAGGATCCCACACGCCGCGGAGCAACTAAGCCTGTGTGCCACAACTACTGAGCCCGCATGCCACAACTACTGAAGCCCACGTGCCTAGAGCCCATGCTCCGCAACAAAGGGAGGCCACCGCAATGAGAAGCCTGTGCACTGCAACGAAGAGTAGCCCGCGCTCGCTGCAACTAGAGAAAGCCCACGAACAGCAATGAAGACCCAACGCAGCCAAAATAAATAAATAAAATAAATTTTTTTAAAAAAAGGTGAAGAAAGTGGGGGACTTCCCTGGTGGCGCAGTGGTTAAGAATCCACCTGCCACTATATGCCAATAAAATGGACAACCTGGAAGAAATGGAAAAATTATTAGAAAAGCACAACCTTTCGAGATTGAACCAGGAAGAAATAGAAAATATAAACAGACCAATCACAAGCACTGAAATTGAGACTGTGATTAAAAATCTTCCAACAAACAAAAGCCCAGGACCAGATGGCTTCACAGGAGAATTCTATCAAACATTTAGAGAAGAGCTAACACCTCTCCTTCTCAAACACTTCCAAACTCATTCTACGAGGCAACCATCACCATGATACCAAAATCAGAAAAAGATGTCACAAAGAAAGAAAACGAAAGGCCAGTATCACTGATGAACATAGATGCAAAAATCCTCAACAAAATACTAGCAAACAGAATGCAACAGCACATTAAAAGGATCATACACCATGATCAAGTGGGGTTTATCCCAGGAATGCAAGGATTCTTCAATGTACACAAATCAGTCAATGTGATAAACCATATTAACAAATTGAAGGAGAAAAACCATATGATCATTTAAATAGATGCAGAAAAAGCTTCTGAAAAAATTCAACACCCGTTTATGATAAAAAACCATCCAAAAGGTAGGCATAGAGGGAACTTACCTCAACATAATAAAGGCCATATATGACAAACCCACAGCCAACATTGTCCTCAATGGTGAAAAACTGAAACCATTTCCTCTAAGGTCAGGAACAACCCAAGGTTGTCCACTCTCACCACTATTATTCAACATAGTTTTGGAAGTTTTAGCCACAGCAATCAGGGAAGAAAAAGAAATAAAAGGAATCCAAATAGGAAATGAAGATGTAAAGCTGTCACTGTTTGCAGATGACATGATACTATACATAGAGAATCCGAAAGCTGTTACCAGAAAACTACTAGAGCTAATCAATGAATTTGGTAAAGTAGCAAGATAAAAAATTAATGCACAGAAATCTCTTGCATTCCTATACACTAATGATGAAAAATCTGAAAGAGAAATTAAGGAAACACTCCCATTTAACACTGCAACAAAAAGAAAAAATACCTAGGAATAAACCTACCTGAGAAGTTAAAAGACCTGTATGCAGAAAACTATAAGACACTGATGAAAGAAATTAAAGATGACACAAACAGATGGAGAGATATACCATGTTCTTGGATTGGAAGAATCAACATTGTGACAATGACTCTACTACCCATAGCAATCTACAGGTTCAATGCAATCCCTATCAAACTACCACTGGCATTTTTCACAGAACTAGAACAAAAAATTTCACAATTTGTATGGAAACACAAAAGACCCCGAATAGCCAAAGCAATCTTGAGAATGAAAAATGGAGCTGGAGGAATCAGACTCCCTGACTATACTACAAAGCTACAGTAATCAAGACAGTATGGTACTGGCACAAAAACAGAAATATAGATCAATGGAACAGGATAGAAAGCCCAGAAATAAACCCATGCACATATGGTCACCTTATTTTTTATAAAGGAGGCAAGAATGTACAATGGAGAAAAGACAGACTCTTCAATAAGTGGTACTGGGAAAACTGGACAGTTACATGTGAAAGAATGAAATTAGAACACTCCCTAACACCATACACAAAAATAAACTCAAAATGGATTAAAGCCATAAATGTAAGGCCAGACACTATCAAACTCTTAGAGGAAAACATAGGCAGAACACTCTATGACGTAAATCACAGCAAGATCCTTTTTGAGCCACCTCCTAGAAAAATGGAAATAAAAACAAAAATAAACAAGTGGGACCTAATGAAACTGAAAAGCTTTTGCACAGCAGAGGAAACCATAAACAAGACTAAAAGACAACCCTCAGAATGGGAGAAAATATTTGCAAATGAAGAAACTGACAAAGGATTAATCCTCAAAATTCACAAGCAGCTCATGCAGCTCAATATCAAAAAAACAAAAAACCCAATCCAAAAATGGGCAGAAGACCTAAATAGACATTTCTGCAAAGAAGATATACAGATTGCCAACAAACACATGAAAGGATGCTCAACATCACTAATCATTAGAGAAATGCAAACCAAAACTACAATGAGGTATCACCTCACACCGGTCAGAATGGCCATCATCAAAAAATCTACAAACAATAAATGCTGGAGAGGGTGTGGAGAAAAGGGAACCCTCTTGCACTGTTGGTGGGAATGTAAATTGATACAGCCACTATGGAGAACAGTATGGAGGTTCCTTAAAAAACTAAAAATAGAACTACCAAACGACCCAGCAATCCCACTCCTGGGCATGTACCCTGAGAAATCCATAATTCAAAAGGAGTCATGTACCACAATGTTCATTGCAACTCTATTTACAATAGCCAGGGCATGGAAGCAACCTAACTGTCCATTGACAGATGAATGGATAAAGAAGATGTGGCACATACATACAATGGAATGTTACTCAGCCATAAAAAGAAGCGAAATTGAGCTATTTGTAGTGAGGCGGATGGACCTAGAGTCTGTCATACAGAGTAAAGTAAGTCAGAAAGAGAAAAACAAATACTGTATGCTAACACATATATATGGAATCTTAAAAAAAAAAAAAAGGTTCTGAAGAACCTAGGAGCAGGACAGGAATAAAGACTCAGACGCAATTATACTCCAATAAAGATGTTAAAAAAAAAAAAGAGAGAGACGTAGAGAATGGACTTGAGGACACGGGGAGGAGGAAGGGTAAGCTAGGACGAAGTGAGAGAGTGGCATGTACCTATATACACTACCAAATGTAAAATAGATAGCTAGTGGGAAGCAGCTGCATAGCACAAGGAGATCAGCCTGGTGCTTTGTGTCCACCTAGAGGGTTCGGATAGGGAGGGTGGGAGGGAGACACAAGAAGGAGGAGATATGGGGATATATATACATATAGCTGATTCACTTTGTTACAAAGCAGAAACTAACACACCATTGTAAAGCAATTATACTCCAATAAAGATGTTTAAAAAAAAAGCTATCCTCTGGTTGGAGGTATTACCAGGTTCTAAAGCTGCCGCAGGCAAGCAAACTACCGACGGCGCTAAGTTCAAAGCTGCCAAATATCTTTCCCAAAGTCAAGGAGGGAAAAGAAACGTCCAACAGCAAATGTTCCTTCTCTCCTCCAGATGCAATGAAAGGAGGATGCTGAGGATCCATCCATACTTGCTCGTGCTTGGAGAGAGTTCTCGGTGCCTACCTCCCATCCCAGAGGAAACTCGCTCCTCTCCGCGAGAATGGGCACAAGAGATCTCCAAATTTCAGGGATCCCGCTCGGGGTAATTTCTCTCCCTTTATAATTTGCGGTCAGATGAAGGAAAGGGGCGACCTTCCGACGTCACACCTCCGCCCCGGAGGGCGTGCGCAGCAGCTGAGGTCGAGTGGGGGGGCGGGGTCGGCCGGGACCCCCTCCGCCGGAGCCCCGGGCGCTTCCCGGTCCTCCTCCGCGCCGTAACTTGCTGCATCCCCGCTGCCCGGCACAATAGAGGCTCCGCCCTCCCTCCGCGCCAGCGCTCCGCGGCGCAGTCGCCCAGCAGCCCTCGCAACTGCCCGCCCCACACCCCCACCGGGTCCCCTTTTGCGCCCCCAGGCTCCCAGCCGCCCGCCCCCGCGCGCCCCGCCCCGCCCGCCTCCGCCTGGACCCCTTCCTTCCACCTGAGCCCTCTCCAGAGGACGGCGCGCTCGGCTAGCCTTACCACCTCCACCTTCCCCATCACCTCCTCCTACCCTGCGCCCCACTCTCTCCCGGGGCCGCACGGTCGGGGCTGATCGCGTTGGGAAGGAGATGACCAGGGTCTCTAGGGAGCATCTTCCCGCCCCGCTCAGCCGCACCCAGCTTTAGAAGGCGCTGTGAGAAGCCACTCTCGGGCTCCAGCCAGACACCCTCTCGCCTTAGTCCTTGCCGAGACACCCCCCTCCACCCCACCGGACCCCAGCCATTCTCCGAAGGGGCCGAGCTCCCTCTTGTCGCGTCCCTCATGGCCAAGTCTTTGCTGCTAGTTCTCTGCTTCGCTCTGGTTATGGCTCTGGGCTGGGGGTACAGCACTCCCCCGACTGGGACGACCGAGCCCCCAGATGTGCAGACGGTGGCGCCCACGGAGGACGAGACTCTGCAAAACGAAGCGGACAACCAGGAGAACGTTCTATCTCAGGTAGGCTGCGAGTCCTATGCCCCCGCCTCTTGCCCTGGGTGGTGGCAAGAGCCTTAAGATGATCCTCACTGAAGCGTTCGGAAGCAGCCGTTTCTCCCTCCATTACCAAAGGGGAGGGCACTTGCTTTTCATTTATCAGAATATTTTCTTAAGCAAAGGGACATGGGTCCTCCTCTCAAAATCATAGGGTCTTTCAAGGTTACAGAATCAGGAGAAAGGAGAGGAGAAGGAAGGGAAGACACCACACAACTCCCTGAGAAGAAGAAAAAAAAATCAAAACCTTTTGGTTGAAGGGGTGTAGAAAGTATGGCCATCTCTTGTCTATGTGGCTGGTTGTCAGAATTGGAATGTGAAAACAGGCGGGCATGCTGGACAGGAGGCAGATGGCGTAACCCATGGGGAGATGTTTCATTGCTCGGAGTGAGACACCCAGGGAGAAAACAGAACAGCAACAAGTGTGATGAATATGAGATGACCCCCAAACAGAGGGACTGATGATAAGTCCCCCCCATATTGAGGAGGTAAAATGGGAATGCACATCCACTCAGGTCTGGCAGATGGTAGTGGGGAGGGGAGGGAGTGACAGCTGATAGGGACAGGATCTGTAACATATCCTTTTACAAAGTACTTTCACTTGTTTTATTTGACTCAATCCCCACACAATCCTTATTCCCGTTCTATAGTTAAGGACCATAAGGCTTAGAACAGTAAAGGTCCCTAGAGATGGGTAGAGCCAGGTCTTCTGACAATCTCATGGTTGTCCCAACCCAGATTTCATGACTGTAAAAGACAGTTCTCTCTAGAGTGTTTATTTCATGCTTTCCAGAGCCTGCATGATGATTGTGTGGTGGGTGTCGTCATAATCCTAAGGATGAGGGATGGCTGAGAAAGGGTTCCTACAGTGCTGTCTGGACCTCCACTAAGCCTTGGGACTGGGGTCCTTGGCTCCTTCCTGTAGAAACACTTGGCATTTATCAAACACTAGTCTCCTCACCCTTCCTTTCATAATTATGCTAATACATTCCCTATACTCACCCATAACCTCACACTGACCCCCAAATCGAAAAGACATAAAAATCCTTCACATTGGGGCTCTGGAGGACCATCAACAAAAGCTTTCCTGAAACCGGAGCCTCCTGAAAGGAGGGAATCCATCCAAGCTCTCAGAGCAGGGATATGTAGGAATCTAGGCAGAGTTTCAGAGAGCAGACAGCTACGATTTACTATCAGCACATAAAGACTGGCCAATTAAGTCACCCTGAACTACAGCTCCTTCTTCGACTGCTCCATTCTGCACTTGACAACAGTCCTAAGACAAATATTAGTATCAGCAGAAACCCAGCCCTTGTAAGAAAAACATAACAAGACTTCTTCCCACCTCCGACAGCATCCCAGGAACATATCCACTCCAACAAGCTCAAAGCTTGCCTGACAGGGTCATTAGTCAAATGAAGGGAACCCTTCTCTGTGCCCACAAAGAGAGCCCTAACTTAAGGGATGTAGGATGTCTTGGAGAGGAGCTGGGGAGGAGCCTTTTCCCCAGCAAGTGCCTAGGATCGTGGTTCCAGAAAGCCTGCTGTTGCGTGTTTTCCTGCCTGGGGAGGCCGGCAGGGGCAAGCACTCAGAAGGAAATGTTTAGCACCGTAGAAGCCGCCAAGTGCTGCCAGTTTGCTCTCCTGGCTTTGTCTTGGGGTTTGGGTGCAGAAGCTATTCTAGGATCCAAATGAACCCTTGGGCTGAGTAAACCTTACTGACATTTGGATCTGTCTCTCTCCTCCCAGTTTCTTTTCTCCAAATCTAACCCATCCTTTGAGACCAGATCAGATACCATTTCCTCCAAGAAGTCTTCCCTGGTGCCCGGCTAGAGACACTCTCTGTGGCCCTCTGTTTGAGCTCCCGTTGCACTCCCACTTCAGGGGGACTTAACACTCCCTAATTGGTGTGACTGTTATTTATATATCTCCTGCACTGTAAGCTCCTTGAGAGCAGTCTCTCTGTCTGGCCCATTGCTTCACCTCTCACAGCACCTAGCTCAGTCCCAAGGTGGCACTTAATAAATGGTGAATGAATGAAGGAGGACAGAAGCCAGTAGTCTTGAAATTGGAATGTCAGTTTTCCAATCCCTCTATCAATCCCTTCTCCTTTCCTTTTTGAATCTAAATCTGGATTCTAGCTAAGGCAAGGACTACCGGAAGAATGATGGGGCTCATTTGTTTTTTTCCTTTAAATGATGAAAGGCTAAGGCCCCCTGAGAAATGCACAGCTTTCCAAGATAAACAAAGAGAGCTGAACTCTGAGTGCCTCCCAGGAAATGCTAGAGTCAGCAAATTGTGTTGCGATGACCTTTTCAACTCCACACCAGAGCTGTCTGAGGTCTCTGGCTAGCAGGACATCTGACAAAGTGAACGGAGAGCCTTCTTCAGGACCCTAACTGATGCCTGTGTCTGCACACCCCCAACCTGTTCTCTGTCTCTTTGTCTAGTTGCTCGGAGACTATGACAAAGTCAAGGCCGTGTCTGAGGGCTCGGACTGTCAGTGCAAGTGTGTAGTGCGACCCCTGGGCCGAGACGCCTGCCAGAGGGTCAATGAGGGGACCTCCAGGAAGGAAGACTTCTACACTGTGGAAACCATTACCTCAGGCTCATCCTGCAAGTGTGCCTGTGTCGCACCGCCATCTGCCCTCAATCCCTGTGAGGGAGACTTCAGGCTCCAGAAGCTTCGGGAGGCAGACAGCCGGGACTTGAAGGTAGGACCTGGTGTGGGTTGATGCCTGGGTGAGAGGGTGCCTTAGGGACCCAGGAGTCTGGCAAGGCTGTTGCTGGGGATTGTAGGCCTTTGAGTAAGTGGGCCCTGTTTTAGCCTTTAAAGGAGGTCAGGCCCTGGCCTGAGAGTGTTGCGTGTGGACCCAAAGCTGATGATCTGACAAACTGGTCATTTGCAACTCTAACATCTGAGGGAGATGCCTAGAGCAAAGTGTGCCCATCTCTCTTAATGGAGCCAAGGAGGCTGGGCCTGGTAGCAGCTGCCAGACCCAGCCGGCCAAAAGAACTCAGCATTCTTCTCCAGGAGAGTTACTGCCACGATTTGCTGTCAGCACAGGAGGCACCCCAAAGACACACCAGACACACAGGGAGAAGTGAGCCTTTAGTCCTCAGTGCAAGGGCTGGGTGACCCAGAGAAGAAGAGGCCTGGGGCCTGCTCTAGGTCCAATCATCAAACTTCAATCCTGTAATTCTGGTCCACAGGGTGGGGAAGCTCAGACCCTACCTGGGGCAGCCCAGTGGGTCAGCTGAGGGCTTCATCTGATCCCTGCCCTCCCCTCTTCATCTGCAGCGTGGAGTCGTGGGATGAGCTTGGTTTGGAGTCAGACTTGGGTTCAAATCAGTGCTCTGCTACTGCTTGCTGCGTGATGCTACTCAAGTTACTCACCTGATCTGACCTCAGTCTCCTTGAGTTAAAAAGCAGGAAGAGGGTTTCCCTGGTGGCGCAGTGGTTGAGAGTCCACCTGCCAATGCAGGGGACATGGGTTCGTGCCCCGGTCTGGAAAGATCCCACATGCCGCGGAGCGGCTGGGTCCGTGAGCCATGGCCGCTGGGCCTGCGCGTCCGGAGGCTGTGCTCCACAATGGGAGAGGCCACAACAGTGAGAGGCCTGTGTACAGCAAAAAAAAAAAAAAAAAAAAGGAGAAAGAATAACATCTACCTTTGGGGGTTGTTTTGAGAATCGATGAGGTGACAACTATTGAGTACTTGGCACAATACCTGACATATAGTTGAGGCTCAGTAGACACTAGTTCCATTAATGAAAGACCATGTAAAGTGCTACTGCTGTGCCGGCAGCTGGTACACACTCGGTAACTGGTCATCATTGATATTCCTTTAAGCAGAGTAGGGTTTACCAATAAAATGAGTGTCCCAGGATTCAGCCACATCACTCAGAACTACAGCTCTGCCGTGAAACAATCTCTGAACCAAAGGCACAGTTACCCAGTTATAGGATTGGATTCTTGGGGGATTCTGAAACAACATTAAGCAAAATTTTAGGAATCAGAAAATCAACACAGTACATATTAATCAGCTACCCTCCCTTGGCCTTTTCCCGGGATTCAGCTATCTTCCTCTCAGGGGGAGGAAGGAGATCTTCTAAACATGAGCATTTCATACGTTGAATTCTTCATCTAATAGAAAAGCTGTTATTGGAGGAGCAGAGATTGCACAATAGTGTCCAACAAACTCTTCAGGGATGGTCCTTGGCAGGGAGGCTCAGTTTAAGCATCTCTCATCTGCTTCCTTAACCTGCACTTTGCATGCCCTGGATGTCACCAGCGCCTCAGCCACCTTCCTCCCAGTGGCTCTGTACTGGCAGGAAGGACAGTGTTGAAAAAACTGAGAGAGCTGGGTGCCCTATGACAACTTGCTGCCTCAAAGATGGGCCACTGGGTCTCTTTTACCCCAGGGGCAGTTTTGCTTTTAGTGCTAAGGAAAAGCTTGTTGGTGTCTTCCAGGGACTTCAGCAGACAATGCATGTGAGTGTTTCAGATCACTTGTTATGGGCCAAGTACTGTACTAGGTATCATGGGTAATCAAAGATGAAGATGACATAGCACTAATTCCAAGGAGCTCACAGTCTAGTATGAAAGACAGACATGCATGCAACTGATGGACTTAGTAAAAGAAGTATAAACAGTTTGGTGAAGCTGTCCAGACCTCGGTTGACTTGTTCTTGTATGATTCTCCCATTTTCTTACCCACGTATTCCAATAGACAGAATACATCTATGCCACTGGGTCTGCTTATGTGCCCACCCACACAAGTGCTGGTTTCTGAGGGCCACCTCTCAACTTCTGGCTAGTGGCTTCCCTGTCCAGCCTCCAACATGGAGATCTAAAAGGAAATGTCTCCCTCTGGACCTGTCTGCCCCAGCCTTGGACTAACGCCTGCCCTTGTTTCATAGCTCTCCACCATCATAGACATGCTGGAAGGAGCTTTCTATGGCTTGGATCTCCTGAAACTGCATTCAGTTACCACCAAACTGGTGGGGAGAGTGGACAAACTAGAGGAGGTAAGGAAGAGTCTGGATTTCCATATCTTTCTCTTGATCAGGCCCCAAAGTGCATCAAACTTACCATACTCTTTTCTTCAGAAAGCATGTACCCTGGCTGTGTTTAACCCATTCTTCTTTGGAAAGAAAAAAATATACACAAAACATAAAACACTCATGCAAAATCATGCCAAATTGTTGATGACAAAGAGAAATAGTGAAATATAAATGTAAATACCTTCATTTTTCATATATAAGAACTATATAACCAATGTATATCTATTTTCCCCTTGACTTCCAGGAGACTCAGAGTTAAATAAAATGTAAAAGTGCAATAAGCATCTTACTTCCAGTTTTAAGATGGAGTCATGTCTCTTCTGGGTATATGTTTGTTAATTTCTCTTTTTAAAAACTGTTCTGGTGCATGCCTCTGTGTGTGTGTGTTGGGGGAGGTAGTCCATCTCAAATCCATTTTAGAGAAAGAAGACATAAAAATGATTACTAATAAATAATATTCATTATTGCAAGACATTCAGGCTGATCACCTACAGGAAGAATAGTAATTTAATTTTCATAGACAGAGATACCTCATTTGTATGACTGAGTTCTAGAGAGATGCATAGCTGGAGCTATGGTTTTCACCTGGTGTGTGATATGATGATGGGAGATAAAAGTCATTATAGACAATCATGTTGACATTGTTTTGTTGCTGTAATGCTTTAACATATAAATAAGAAGTCATTTAGTTATCAGAAAAAGAATGATCATCATTCAACCTGATTGGTAAGAAGCTTATGGGTGTTTCTTCGACTGGCATCCAGTTCTGGAATGGATACTTGAAACAGTGACTCAAAGAGCTGCTGCTTCAAGTAGAAAACGATTTAATTTTTAGAATTTTTAAAAACATTTTTTATTGGGGTATAGTTGCTTTACAATGTTGTGTTAGTTCCTACTGTACAGCAAAGTGAATCAGCTATATGTATACATATATCCCCTCTTTTTTGGATTTCCTTCCCATTTAGGTCACCACAGAGCATTGAGGAGAGTTCCCTGTGCCATACAGTAGGTTCTCATTAGTTACCTACATTATACATAGTATCAAGAGTGTATGTATGTCAATCCCCGTCTGCCAATTCATCCCACCCACTCCCCTTCCCCCTTGGCATCCATACGTTTGTGCTCTATGTTAGAATGTTAATATAAGAGGTAAATTTAGGGCTTCCCTGGTGGCGCAGTGGTTGAGAGTCCGCCTGCTGTTGCAGGGGACACAGGTTTGTGCCCCGGTCCGGGAAGATCCCACATGCCGCGTACCGCAAAAAAAAAAACAACAAAACAAGAGGTAAATTTAACAATGGGATGAATGTCAACATATTAATATATTCCTCCTGAAAAAGTGGGCTTTTGTGGGTCTCTCATGGAGGAGCTGAGGTTCCCTGATGGGTGATTAGTAGGTAGGATGAGAAAAAACTAAGGATCTTTAGTGTGGCAGAAAGGGAACTCACTGGACTAGGAGTCAAGAGGGAGGAGATATGGGGATATATGTATATGTATAACTAATTCACTTTCTTATAAAGCAGAAACTAACACACCATTGTAAAGCAATTATACTCCAATAAAGATGTAATAAATAAATAAATAAATAAATACCAACCTCTATAGATTAAGAAATAAGCTATGAAGTTTTTTATAAAAAATTGATTATGAAATAAACTTTCACTTTTATTAATATAAAAAAAGGAAAAAAAAAAAAAGACAGAGTGAATTACTCTTTGTTTGCCACTACCAAGCAGCCATATCTCACTTTCTCCATCTGTGAAGTGGGAAAGATCCCCTACCTACTTTGTACAATTGCTGAGGAGATAAAAGTTGAGCTAATCATTTTGTAAACACTTTGAAATGCTAAATAAAACAAAGCACTCAGGTTATGACCAAGGAGTGAATGTGGGCAACTGTCCCTCTGTTGCTCTGCCAAGAGAACTGGGACAAGGCTGATGAAACGCTGTGGTTTCAAGGGTTGATTTCAGCACACTCCCTACACTCCTAAAAACATTCCCAGAAAGTGAACGCCAGATTTTTCTCAACCCACTCTTAGCCTTAGCTCCCCCGGTGCTGGGATGAAGTGTTTTCTGAACATGGCCATTTGCTCTGGGAGGGTTGGTAGGTCCACAGTCATTTCAGTTATGAGGTCTAATGAGCGGGGTCAGGACATTGGAGCCCAAGCTTGTAGACAGATCAAGGTGGCCAATGGGATCATGGCAGTCCGCTCTTATCACCCCAGTCTTCCTGGAGGGGCTCCCTAAGAGAATCAGGCCACTTGGCATCTCGAGTCTCTCCTTTCCTGATGTTGACAGCTGGAATGACGGGATTCGGAATGGTCAACACCATCCTACTACCAATGGACTTCACGTGGGCTTGGGATTCTTTCTGCTATTTAAAACCACCTTCTGGTTCTTTCAGATGGGTTCAAAAGGAATTAAACCGAGATCCCATTGGACCTTCAAAGTTGGAAAGTGCCTCTCTTTCTCTTGGCCCCTAGAACCATCCAAATGTGCAAGGCCCCTTTAAAAAAAAATTGATTTTCTACAGGAACAGGGGTGACAGCCACCTCTTCTGCCTTTACCTGACCTTGGCAGCCACATGTTTTTCATTCTGTCTGGAGAACACAGCCTGGGAAAGATAGCTCTGGGGGTAGAACACAGTATACATGAGACCAAGGTCAGGCACTCAGCCTCCGAGAAGGCCAGTGGGCTGAGCTTTGTTCAAGGGCTATAATGTTTCCAGCCTTGTCTAGCAGCTGAGCCCTCCCTGCTGGCAAAGGGTAGGAGTGTGGATGAATTTGGTGCAGTGCCACTACCCAGCAGGATGTATCTTCTGTGCAGTCATACAGTCACTGGGTTTTTGCCCAAACCAACCTTAATTATATCGATGACAGTTACCTCTTTTTCAAAACTGTGGAATGATTAGTAGCAAAAACTGGACCTTTATAATCATCATCATCATCATCCCTTATATTTGTATAGCATTTGTGGTTTTAAAGCATCCCATATACATTTCGCTTATTAGTTCCTGTGAGCTGGACAGGATATGAGACCGAAGGAAATTAGATGACTTTCCTTCAGTCACAGTGCTAGCGAAGTATAGGCTGGAGCTCAGGCCTTCTGGTTCCTGGTTCCTCAGGGCTCTTTCTAATCAACCTCATAAGTTTCTTCAAATCATTGCTGGCTTCCCTGGGAGCATCAGTTTTTCCTAACCAGAACTTACAGCAATAGCTCTTCCAAGGGAATTTCTAGGCAGAACCATGGCCATATCCCATAAATCCTGGTAAATAGGATTAAAGTTAAGTTAGAGAAGGTCCCATCCAGTGAAAGTTTCCCCAAACAGGCTGCCCAAGATGACAGGGTGCTTTGGTGTGACAATAGATACAGATGGGTCTGGGCCCTGGGCCCACAGACCAGAGCAATGTCTCTCAGCTTCAAGTCCAGCCACTCGTCTCCTGGCTCTTGCTGGCTGACTCTGTCTGCAGTGTGCATGCAGTGAAAAGGCAGAATGTTGGGTAAATGGAAAAAACACTCCTTCTCCAGCCTGGCTCTGCAGAAGGAATGGGAGTGAAACTCTGCTCCTGGTCTTTGAATATTCTTGAATCCCAAAGAGAGCTCTTTGGAGGTCAGACCAGACAAAAGGGTCAAATTGTAGGGACATTTTGCCCAGAGTAAGATCAGTACTTGGCAGAAGAAGTAGGCACGCACATGTGTATACATTCACCTCAGCTATGTAGGAGGATGTAAGAATGGAAACTCCATTTGTAGATGAAAGAGGAAGAAAGGAGAGAGAAATGGAATCTGAACTGTTGAGAATCTTAACCTCTTGGTAAAATCAGCTCCGGAAGCTCTTGTTGGTGGAGTGATTTTGGTTGAGCTTCTATTTTAAATCATGAAAAATAACACATGTATAGAAAAGTGCATAAACAATGAATGTACAGCTTAGCAAATTATCATAAAGCAAATACCCATGTAACCAGCACTGAGTTCAAGAAACACCCCAGAAACACCCCAAAAGCCCCCCACATGCCTTCTCCCATTCACTTCCCCCCCCCCGAAGGGAACCTCTATCCTTACTTTATGTTAATCATCTTCTTGCTTTTCTTTGCAGTTTCATCACCTAAGGATGCATCCCTAAATACAACAGTTCTGTCTGTTTTTGAACTTTAAATATGTAGAATCCTACAGAAGTGTGTGTTTATGTGTGTGCATGTTGGGCTTCTTCCACTCAACTTAATGTTTTTAATACTCACCTATGTCATTTTTTGGCTTGTAGTTCATTGATTTTTATTCCTGTGTAGTATTCTAGTGTGAGATTATACCACAGTTTATTGATCTGTTCCACTGATGGCAGATATGGGGGTTATTTTTAGTTCTGTAATTCATAGTAACCCCAGGGGCATCCCTCTATATGCACATCCCATACATGCATACATTTCTGTATGATATGTAAGTAGGAATGGAACTACTGGGCTATTAGTTATGCTTATCGACAACTTTAGGGGATACAGCCGGCCTTGCACGTCCACATGTTTCTCATCTGTGGATTCAACCAATTTGAATTCACATGGAATTCAACATTTATAATTACTTGGATGTGACCGTGTACACATGTGCCTTTGTATATGTGTGGGTGTATATCCCAGGCTCTTAAAATAGATGCATGCCTACAGTTTGATTCAACCACAGAAATTTTGGGGGGATTGAAAATATCCCTCCCAAGTTCCAGAAAGCACCAAAAAGCACAACTTGAATTTGCTATATGCCAGCAACTATTTACATAACATTTACATTGTATTAGGTATCATAGGTAATCTAGAGATGATTTAAAGTATACAGGAGGATGTCTGCAGGTTTTATGCAAATCCTACACCATTCTATATAGAGGACTTGAGTGGATTCTGGTATCTGTGGAGAGTCCTGGAACTAATCGCCTGCAGAGACCAAGGGGCAACTGTATTGCCAGGCTGTTCTCCCACGTGGTAGTACGAGTTCATGTTGCCTTCAGCAGGGTGTGAACGCTCTGCACACATTCTTACCGAAACTTGGTATTGGCAGACTTTCTAATTTTTATCAATTTGGAGCATGTATCTTAGTGGGACCCTTTCACTGTGTGCCACAAACTTAACCCCCCAAACCTCTTTCCTGTTCCCCTAGTGGAGTCCTGAAACTGCATGGGCATTCCTGTAGAACTTGTCCAAGTAGAAGTAACATCCAAGGTAGTCAGTGGTCCAAGAACCTTCTATGTGGTAGATCCAGGCTGACACTCTTCTGAAAGTGGCTGGGAAGGGAAAAGGGATGCAGGAAGGACCGGTATGTATTGGAGCTGGGGTGGGTGTAGGCACAGAATATAGGTGCCAGGAGAGATAGGAACTAGAAGTCTAGAAGGAAAATCTGTAGCTTCCAAAGGCAAAGGCCGACCCTATTCATTACATGTAGACCTGTCGTTGGCACAGATTCAGCTCAGAAGACTTTTGCTCTGAGCGCTGAGTGCACCCAGAGACACAAAGACTTGTAGGCTGCCCAGGCCTAAAAATGGTTTCTGATGACATCAGGACAAGAGGCAGAGGTACAGGCCTAGTACTGTGTACTGCTTCCAGGAGTAGATTTATTATCCAAGTAAAGAAAAAGACAGAGGGACAGGTCGTTAAAATAATTTATTCTAGCATCAAGGCTTTAGTTGAATTAAGTCATGCCCATAAAAATTGCAAATCTTTGTGAAGAAATGCCCTACCTCCACTTAGCTACAGTACAACTGGCAACGTTTATAATTACTTGGATGTGACTGTATACACATGTGCCTTTGTATATATGTGGGTGCATATCCCAGGCTCTTAAAATAGATGCATGCCTACAAGCTTCCCAAAGTGTGATTTCTGTTGCCCAAGTGTGTGTGTGACTCCTTGTCTCTCACATCTACCCGCTGGGGTTTGCAAACCCCGTCCATGAGTACAGATGGCATTGTGGAACCTTGTGTGTCATCTGAAGCTTTTTCTTCTGATAATGCTGTGTCCAAGTGGGATTTAAAGTCTACAATGGATTTGCCAGACCCAGAACTGGCCCTCTCCCCAGAATGTGCTGGCACAAGCGTTACTGAGGGCTTCTCCCCCAGACGTAAGGATTTGGTGGCCTTTGTGTTTCTGGTCTGGAAGGCAAGATCAAAGGATCATTCCTGACTCTGGGGGATATATGTTTTTACCAGCTAATAGGAAAATGTAATTTTTGTCTGTGCAGGCCTGGCCATGAGTTAGGGGAACTGTCTCTTTCCAAGCCTCTCCTCTCTGCCCTCCCTCCACTCACATCAAGACACCCCAAGTGCTCACTCTCTCTCCTGATCAAATCTGCACTCACAGAAGGGTTTGCTGTAAATCATTTCACTCTTCTCCTTACTCAAGTGCAGCCTTGGAGAGGAGTGTCACTCACCCTGTCTGACCATAGTGTCCTCATCTGTGAAAAGGGAAAGGGTTGGAGATAATATTTCTAAGATACATTTCAGCTCTAATGTTATTTAATTCAGTTTACATCTTAGTATGGGTTCAGGTCAATATATAACCTCTCCTGGGTTTTATATATACTTCAAATCTAATCTGTCACTGTGGCATGAAAGGTTTTCTTCTTGGCTAAAGGGAATTAAGGTGTGAGCCTCAGCCCTCCATCCGCTGGCCTAGGAATAGCTTGCAGCTGCCAGGATGTGAGAGAGCGTGTGGCTGTATTTCTGGAGTTCATCATCAGAGGCCTGGGACTTCTTGCTCTTTACTTGTTTGACTATTTTCCAGGCTCTGGACTTCTTGAGGACAACCCGGGTCTAAGTTATCTTTGTTTGCCAAAGTTTAGCCCAACGTGGATGTGGACTAGATGCTCAACAGCTGTTTGGTTGGGGGAGTGATTGAGCACATCAGCTGGCCGCCCCCTGCAGCCAGGCTGGCCTGCCCTGTGGTCAGGGATTGTGCTGCGTCCTGCCTGTCCTGTCAGCTGGAGCACCAGCTGTTTCTAGCTGCTCTCCCCATCCAGCTGTCTTATAGGGGCCGGAGACAGCTGTCGCCTAGGGTGTCTGTCCCAGGCCACCTGGTCCTAGTCGTATCTTGGAGTGTTCTGAAGGGGGAAGGGCAGGGCGAGCTATGGGAACTCCGAGCCCTCCCACCAGGTCCGGTGACTCCCACACTATCTCACTTCACTCCCACAAGGAACCGTGCTCCCTCTGTCCTCAGGCTTGCCATCTGCCTCTGAGCCTTGTGCATATCCAGCCATCTACTAGTGGGGGCACATGCCTGCTGCATGACTTGGGGCCATGGTTTGGCTCAGCTGCAATCTTGCTTAGTCCCCTCTACAGGAGTCTCTTTACGACACACCAGCTTTGGGTCCTCGCCTTCTTCCCCGTCCCACCCACACCAAACCTTAGCTCCCCTCCCCTTTTCCACCTGTGTACCTGCTACTGAGATCCCATGCGTCCGTCCCACTCCACCTTCGGTGATGAGTGTCAAGCCCTGTTTTGTGTGCTGTGCCACATACAGCTCTTCATTCGTTCTCCAAACCAAGCCTGGTGAGGTAGGTATCATTATTCCTTCCTCCTCTAACTGATGGGGCCTGGAGAGGTCCCATCACTTGCCTTATGTAGTTACATAAAACCAGGTAGTGACTGTGGTGTGGGTTTCATACCTGGTCTCCAGAGCCAGCGCTTTGCCCACCACCCTCGTCCCTGGTTCTGGTTGGGAAAACAAGACCACAGAGAGCTGGTAGAGCTTTGCACTCTGGTTGTCTTTCCCTCGGGTCCCAACAGTTTTGGCTTAAGCTGCCCCGTGGTCTCACCCAGGCATGCACACACTTGTCCAATAGCTGGACAAGGTCAGGACACAGTCTGTGCCCATGGAACAGCCTTTCTGCACATGCCCATTGCACCAGTCTGCACATCTGCTTGTGTTGTCCCTCCATATGGCTCGTTAAAGCTGTCCTCTGACCAACTGTGCTGCCCAGTGCTGACTGCCAGCTGTACCCTCAATTCTACCTACATCCAGTTCCCCTTTTCCCAGGGACTTGCCGAGTTTGCACACTTCCTCCCCTCTGGCACCTGTGCATCTGACTGTGGTCAGCACAGGACCCCTGTGCCCAACTGGCAATGCGGGCTTGCTCTCAGTAGGTACCCTCCAATGCCTTACTACATGCCCCCAGCACTTGGCACTTGTTCTGTGAATACCTCTCAGTTCCTTGGCTCTGTCTAGCCCCAGGACCATGACACAGTTCGCAGATCTTTAATTGCCCTGGCTGGCTGTGTCCTGCCTTCTATGCCAGCCCTCTATCTACCTGCTCTTCTTCCCTCCTGCTTTCCCTCCTCACAGCACCAGGATCCTTGGCAGGGACCACGTGGTGTGCTCACCCCTGGCAGACAGGCACCCGTCCCACTTCCTCCACCACATTGCCAGTGCCAGGCACAAGCCAAGTTGCACACACCATAAATGTCACAGTTGCAGCTGTCCCAGAGGGGAAGAGCCAGAGGCATGAGGTCATGGAGTTCACCCTTCTCTCAGGGCAGGATCGAGAGTGTCTTGTGTGGGCACCATCCTCGGTGCCTCCTGAGGTGTACCCCACAAAAGACCCTTCGTGTGAGGAAGGCAGAGCCCCAGGGAGGAGTGGGGAGCCCTGCAAGGCCAGCACGCCTGGGGAAGAGGTGGCTGAGTGGGAGGGGTGGCTGGCTGCTGCTCTGCCGCACTGGGGGACATCAGCTGGCTTGGCCCAGCAGGCCGATGGGGTGATGCCACCACCAGCCTGGTGTTTATTCAGGTGGCTGGAGAGCTTTGCTGTTCCCATGAGGGGAATAACGAATATTGCTCCTCCGGGGTCTCAGGGCCAGGCCTGTCTCAAACCCTCCTCTGTGGAAACTCAGAATAATAGCTCCTCACTAAAACCAGAAAGGGTATTGGCATTTCTAAATCAATTAGCGGGGAGCCTTCCAGGGGCCTAGAAAACCCAAAATCTGGAGGGCAGGGGCTAAATCTGTGGGGTTGCCCCTTTGCCTCACAGCGAGTGCAAGGACCAATGCTGACTCTTTTGAGGTGTTCAGGAATTGGGTGGGATCTTGTTTTAGGCTACTTAGGCCAAACCATTGGGTCCACCCAGAGAGGGGTCCTAGGGCCATGGCTGGGCAGCAGTTGTGGACACGCCTCAGTCTCCACCTTAGACAAGTGTCGTCGATCTTGCCGAGGAGCTAGAATCTGCATCTGTCACATCACTCTGACTTGCTTTCCTTCATTGCACTTTTCACTAGTTGATGTTTCCTTGTTTATTTCTTATTGATTGTTTACTTCCCCTCATGGAGGGTGGTCTTCATCAGAACAGGATCCTCACTGGCCTGGCTTACCCTCAGTGCCCAGGGCTGAACTTACGAGTGCATTAATGAAGAAGTACTATATCGAACCCCTGAACCTTCTGGGGCTTCATTACCTGTCACAGGATGTGAGAGTTACAGGAGAAGATGCACAGGTGCAGCTCTTAGCAGGTGCTTATAGATGTACAGAAATGCTGGAATCCCACTCAGGCACCAGGAACTTTTCCTGTCAGCCCCAGAAAGAACCTGGTTCCTGTAAAACAGTCTTTCTCACACATTTGGGCCCCCTTTCCATTAGCTTTACCCCAAGCTTCCTACATTTAAGACAGTGCTTCTCAAGCTTTAATGTGTATGCAGATTGCCTGGGCATCTTGTTAAAATGCAGATTCTGATTCAGCGGGTCTGGTTGGACCTTCTGCATTTTTTTTTTTTTTTTTTTTTTTTTGCGGTACGCAGGCCTCTCACTGCTGTGGCCTCTCCTGTTGCAGAGCACAGGCTCCAGACGCGCAGGCTCAGCGGCCATGGCTCACGGGCCCAGCCGCTCCACGGCATGTGGGATCTTCCCAGACCAATGCACGAACCTGCATCCCCTGCATTGGCAGGCGGACTCTCAACCACTGCACCACCAGGGAAGCCCGGAGCTTCTGCATTTTAACAAGCTCCTGAGTGATGGAGTGATGCCTATGCTGCTGGTCTCTTTGAGTAGCAAGGATTTATGGGAATCCAACATTTTTGTATTTCTCTGTATATGCATATCCTATTGTATATCCTGAAACCAAACTGACAGCGTTCACTGGCCCCTGTGAGGTGCTCAGTGCTGCTTGAGAGCTGGCTGAGTGCCAGGAACCTCTCCTGGGGTTCTTAGTGATCCAGAAAGTGAACTGAAGAAGCAAGGGCCAAGAGGCTGGGTGCTGGATTCAGTTCTGCCACTTTTAAAAATGATCATGGGAAAAATCACATCCTTACTCTGGGCCTCAGTTTCCTCATTTGTGAAATGAAGGGTTAGGCTTGAGTTCTGGGGTCCATTCCAGCTGTAACATTCTATGAAAAATAACAACCACTTAGTACGTCCCATGCACTTCCACATATAGTTTAACTCATTTAATCCTCATAACAACCCAATAGCAAGTGCTAGTATTAACCCCATTTTACACATGGGCAAAACGAAGCACAGGGAGCTTAAGTAATTTGCCCAAGATAACAGATCTAGCATTAGCACCATTGAGATGTAAACCAGACAGCTTCCTCCAGAATCCACGCTCTTAACCACTGTACTTGACTGACCCTGATAACACTTACCAGGAATGACTACACCCCCAGTAAAACCACCTCTTCTGGGTATTCTTGAAACAAGACCTCTTCTCAAGGGCTTTAGCTCTCATAGTTAATTCTGTGCAGTTTAGAGAGGTTGGCTTGGCCTTAGCCCCACAGACACACTGAGCCTTTCCAGTGCTCAAAATCTGGCGTGCACTGAAGTGCTGTAAGAATAGCATGGCCAGTGGTCTAGAGCCTGGTTAGTTATAACAATCACGTCATGGGCTCCTTTGGGCAGCCCACGTAGGGCCACTGGAGCCACAGTGTCTGGGTGTCACCATCTGCCTACACACCCCCTAACTCGGAGCCACCGTGGCTTCCCTCTGGGCCATGAGTAGCATCTTACCAGGCTGCAGACCGTGCCTGGCAATGTCTGAGCTTTTGCACTTCTCGTGTCTGTCTGTCAAAGAAAGATGAAAAGTAAATGCATCTTCTATTCTTCCATGTTTGCTTCCTCTATCGCCCTCATAAACAGGGCTCAAAGGAGAATATGACATTTAAAAATTCAGATGCTCATGGAAACCTTAGAATGGGGGCCAACGCTGGACAATGTTAGATCTCAGTGCAGTAAACTTCTCTAAGAATAACTAGAGGAGAAAGGATACCTCTAAGCCTGTTGACAGCTGTCCAAGGTTCAAATCCCAGTCGGCTTCATCTTCTCCAGGATGCTGCCTCTCATGCCTCTAGTCCACTCCATCCCTTTGAACCCATGTTTGGCACTTACAGAACCTGACATGGTTGGTCCTCTTCTTTCTGCAGTGTGGACCCTGTCTCCCACATTACAGTTGTCCTCCCACCGCACCCGCCTCTGTCTCAGGACAAGAACCCCAGGGGAATTAGAGGCTTCCTTTCTGCCATACTGTACCCTAGACACACAGGAGGTACTCACCAGTGTTGGTTGACTGAAATGTAGCTTTAGTCCTTTCTGGTGTGAACTACGTCTGGAACATGCCTAATTCGCCAAGCCATTTAGGGAAACTTTTTATATGTGAATAGGAAAGTTTAAAGCCAGCCTATCAATTTCCTATATAGATGATGCTTTTAAGGTGCTGGGGAGCCATAAAAAGAGAGTGAAATATTGCCATTAGCAGCAACATGGACGGACCTAGAGAATATCATACTAAGTGAAGTAAGTCAGAGAAAGATAAATATGATATCATATCACTTATATGTATAATCTAAAAAATAATACAAAGGAATCTATATATAAAACAGAAACAGACTCACAGACATATTAAACAAACTTATGTTTACCCAAGGGGCAAGGGAGGGGGATAAATTAGGAATATGGGATTAACAGATGCAAACTACTATACATGAGGTAGATAAGCAATAAGGATTTATTTATTGTATAGCACAGGGTACTATATTCAATATCTTGTAATAACCTATAATGGAAAATAATCTGAAAAATGTATACGTGTGTGTGTGTGTGTGTGTATAACTGAATCACTTTGCTGTAGACCTGAAACTAACACAATATTGTAAATCAACTATATCTCAATTGAAAAAAAGACTTTTAAAAAGTGCTGGGGAGGGCTTCCCTGGTGGCGCAGTGGTTGAGAGTCCGCCTGCCGATGCAGGGGACGCGTGTTCGTGCCCCGGTCCGGGAAGATCCCACATGCCGCAGACTGGCTGGGCCCCTGAACCATGGCCACTGGGCCTGCGCGTCTGGAGCCTGTGCTCCGCAATGGGAGAGGCCACAACAGTGAGAGGCCCGCGTACAGCAAAAGAAATAATAATAAAAAGTGCTGGGGAATAGTTTGTGCTCATTAGAAGAGCATACTATGTAGATTTCTTTGGCCACCTCTTTTAAAATTGCTCAGAAAATCTTTCATTAACCGAGACACTGGTTCACGTGTGTAGAGGTGCAAGCGAATGGAATTTTTCTGTAATGTTACTCGTCACTGGATAAGAGCGTACTGTGCACAAAGGGTGGATAAATGACAGGTGTCCCAGTAGCCCAGGGGCACGGCAGTGTTATTGTTAGGAAAGCCGTGGTGGTATTGGGAAGCATTTCCAGCAGAGGACGTACCGGAGCCAAGCTGCCCTGGAAATGCCGCCTGGGACCGAGCTCCGGTCCTCAGCACAGGGCCGGACACACTCGAGGGCCCCAGTTGTTTCTGGCTGATTTCTCAGCCTGTCTGTTGAGTCTCTGTGCTCTAAGCAGAAGCTGGCTGCCAGCTCCCTCCTGTTTGTCTTCAAAGCACTTTAAAGCACTCTCTTTTAAAAATTTTCTCTCTTCTTAGGAAGTTTCTAAAAACCTCACCAAGGAAAATGAACAAATCGAAGAGCACGTGGAAGAAATTCAAACTGAGATGAACAAGCAAGGCGAAGAGAACAGCTCCAGTAACATCCTAGACAGCATGCCGGACATCCGCTCGGCCCTGCAGAGGGACACGGCTGCAGCCTACACCCACCCCGAGGTACAACCCAGCCTCCAGGGGCTCTGACCACAGACCCCCAGAAAGCATACTCCCAGCACCTCCCATGTGCATAGAGCTTGCAGGCTTCAGTCCTTCCATGGGCATGGTCTCGTTTCATCTACACAACAGTTCTGTAGGTCTGATGCGGCAGGGGTTGACCCTACTGGACTTAATTAACGTTGAAGCCCAGAGAAGTTCAGTGAGTACTGAAGCCAGGACTCAAATCTGGGTCTTCTGAGTTTCAGGCCCCATTCTTTCTATTATACTCCATCCTGCCTTTTCGAGTACTACGTCTTTCATCATCATACCATGTGGTCTTCACCACAGCTCTGGAAGGCAGGCTGGGGCAGAGATCAATATCCTCACTTTGCAGATGAGAAAACAGATCCAGGAATGCTCACAGTCTCCCTTGCTCAGCTGGGAAGTGGTGACAGGGGTCTCACATCTCTATCTCTTCCCCCTCAGTATTGTCTGGAACACAAAGTCACCTGTGCAATGAAATGAAACACCATCTAATGTGATTTGAGTGATGCCAAAGGACCTATTTGCTTAAAAATACCTCCTCATTTGATACCTGTTTCTTTTGGCTCTAGTTACTAAGTTATGTGTGTGTGCTAATACTCAATAGTTACGTGTGTTATTTTATTTAATGTATTGGACTGTCTTGTAAATCGATACCTGAAAAACAGGAGCTAACCCCAAAAAAGTGGAAGAGGAAACGGGTAAATTCTGGCATCAGGACTTGAAGAGTGTGGATGCTATTAGCAAGGCAGGTCTGGATGAAGTATCGTAAGAGGGGTCCCTGGCAACCATGGGATAGCAGCAGTTAAGAGGGGTCTTGCTCACTTTTACTGGGCCAAGGGTTGGTGGTGGACGGCAGAGCGTGGATTCCAGGTGAACCACTGAGGGATCCCCTCAGCCTGGGGCAGGCGGGCAGGGTGTGGGTGAAGCAGAGCCTGGGACAGGGACTGTCAGAGCCCCTGAGCTGTTGTATGTGCTGTGACGTTGAAAAGGGCTGGGAAGCATTGCTACCAAGGATCCTGTTGCCTGCGTCATTAAGAATTGGGGTAAGAAAGGAAGTAAGGCTGACTAGGCATGTGGGCTTGGAACTCTTGAGCAAAGAAATTCCCCAACGTGGCGCCAAGAGACAGCAGCTGTGGGTTTGGGGAACCTTGGGCTCATGTGTTCCGAAGGCAGGAGAGCAGGCAGATTACGACTTTGGAGGCAAGAGGCCCTGAAGAGAGTATGGTGCCTGCACCCTGCCCCATCTGTAACTCAAAACCAATTCCAACCCAGAAAATAAGTACAAGGAGGGCCAATTTTCTGGCTTAGCCCATGATGACTACTTTGATGGGGTTTTTTGGGAAATATCATATTCCTTCAAAAATTATTTTTATTCTCATTTTTGGGTGTCCCCGACATGCCAGCTACTGAGTGTGTGTTTAGTCTGCTTGGTGGGTCATCCCTGAGCAGATCTGAGTTTGTAAACCAAAGAGCCAGAAGACATTTGGGCTGGAAGGGAACTTGGAGACACCCTTGCATCACACCTGGGGCCCTGCGGCTCCCATCGCAGCCCATATGGCATCCTCTGCTGGCCCAGCAGCCCAGCAGAGTTAGGCGCTCCCTGTCCTCTCTGGCTTCCAATTTCCCAGTCGGCTGAGCTTGAGAATTCCATCTGTTGTCTTGATGACACATTATGTGGTATGTTCAGGAACCCAGCTCAGATTTTCCTGAAGGCAAATCAACCACACCAAACTCTTTTTCTCCTTGCTCAGCAAAACTTTCTCCCTCCTGAAATCTCCATTCACACATTGTGGAAGTTAGCACAATCCACCCAAACCAAGGGTGTGTGGGCAGAGCCAGGGCCAGGGTGGGACTGGAAAGGGGGAAGTGGTGAAGGAGGCAAGGCTAGGATCTTCCTCCCCCTTTGCATCCATCTGTCTCTTTAGTGAACCCGTGCTGAAAAAGGGGGTGAGTGGGGCATCTGGGTTTGGCTGTTATTTTCAGGGTTCTTACAGATGATGTCAGGGTTTCTTGGAATGGTGAATGGCACTTTGTTGGAGGCCTCTTTCCAGGAAGGTCCTTGCCTGGAAGGGGCTCTGGGGGGTGGGTTGGGAGTAGAGAGGGCAGGGTGGGATTGGGAAAATCGGGACACCAGCAGTTGAAGTCATACAACAGTTTAACAGAGAGAGAAAATCAAAGCTTGCAGGGACCACTGCCTCCCAGTGCAGCCAGCGAATCCAAGGAAATTATATGTTCTCTGGCAGAGGCTGTCCATGGTCTTGCTCCATCTTCTTGGCTGGGAGGAGAAACTGCAGTTCCCGCTCGTCCCTAAGAGCTTGGATTAAAGACAGTTCCTAGGGTTTGCCACGAAGAAATGACAACTTGCTTTTGCAATGCAGAGGGAAACCAGAGTCTGGCAATTAGATGGCCCGCGACGTCTGAGTCAAGGGCTGGGGCCTCTTGTCAGCCTCCCAGGCAGCTCTTTCCTATGGGAAATGAGGGATCCCCAAGTGTGCTGGGCACTAGCCAGACCATGGCCCTCAGGACTTGGGGATGTAGACAAGTTTTTGGATGGCAAATGAGTTAGTCCTGTGGTCACAGCTGAGGACAATGTGGCTTTAATGTAAGGTAGAGCACAGGCTCTGAAGGCAGGCAGCCCTGGGCCTATTTAATAGCCGAATGACTTAATAAGTGCCCCTCTCAGCCACTTAATTGACTGACCTTCAACCAAGTTGCTAAATGACTCTGAGCCTCTCCTTCCTCATCTGTAAAATGTAGATAATAATATCTACCTTGCCCCATTATCTTAAGGGTTGAAAATAATATAAAGGGACATGCCTGGCCATAATAGATGCTCTGTAAAACGTCATCAGCACCAGCCAAGTATTCCCTGCACTTCTGATGGAGGTCACCTCACCAGCAAAGAATGGGAAGTGAGAGAGGGGCAGGTAGCAGGAGTAGGGGCTGCCCGGGGCACAAATCTGCCAGTTTCTTCTGGGCAGCACTCTGGCCCCAGTCAGGGGAGGCTGGCAGAAAGTGTCCCCTGTCTTCCAGGAGTCGGTCAGCTCAGGGGAGCAAGGAACACATATTCAGGAACTTCCATGTCTGCTGTGCCATCTGGATAAACTCTCTTGTCACGGGAAAACCAGTACAGACTTGGGGTGTCGTTGGCAATGAGGACTCTAGGTTTTCTCCAGGCCAGATTTTAAAGGTCAAAACAAGAGCCTGATTTGCTTCTTCCCGTGCAAAGTGAGAAAGTTGGCCGTGATAGCTGGATCCCTGCCAGCTAATGTTCAGTGAACCTGAAGGTCCTGCTCTACCCCTCAGGACACTGGGCATCAAGGGACAGAGGTTTTGTTTCCAAGTGGACTCTGCTCTCTGGGTGGATTTCACCAAGGATTTAAGGGAGCTCGCCCACCTCCTCATGGTGAAAAGGGGGAGCTTTCATGGCTTAGATGGCTACAGGGAACAACCCCTTCATCATTCAGCCATTGGAGACCTCATGAGAGCAGCGCTGGGCCACTCCCACTTAGGTCGCTGCATGCTTTACTGATGGAGCCACTGCCCCTCAGGATCTGGAGCCCCTGTCCAGTGGCTCTGACTTTCAGCACAGCTAGCTCACAGGCCCAGTGCCCAAGGCCCTCTGCTTTCAAAGGTGGGCGATTGTGATCCTGGATGAGGGGACATGACTAGATGGACCAAGGCAGGACCCAGAGACTCTGCCACACTGTGGACACAAGAGCTCAGTCCCCAGGCAGCAGTTTTGTGGAGAACAGGGTGGTCCTTCCATGTGATCAGAACCATCACAGAGGACTTCTGTGGTACCATCAAGATGCCCATGTCATCGGCTACCTACTTTAAAGCATCATTTGATTTGACAAAAATCCCAGTGCTAGTCACAAATGTAGATGGTTGCTTGGGATTTGTTATGATTCAGAAATTCAATTTAACAAGCATTTACTCAGGGGAATTAAAGATGAACAAGAGGTGGTCTCTGCTCTTCCAGTTGCTCCGTCAACAGAGGCAACATCCTTAAATAATGCCTGTGGAAGGCAGGCTGAGAAAGGTGTTACAATAGAAGTACAGACTTGTCTCCATTAGGAGTTGTGTTCCGCTTTGAGTAAGAGACTGAAATACAGTGCATTAAACAGTAGAGCGGTTGGTTGTTCTTTCATGTAGAAGAGCTCTGGAGGCAGGTGGCCCAGGGCTGGTATAGTCAGCTGCAAGATGTCATTAGTGATGTCCATCCTCAAAGTCCCCTCATGATCCACAAGATGGCTGCTCAGCTCCAGCCGTCCTGTCCATATTCTCCTGGCCAGAGAAATGAGGAAGAGTGCAAAAGATGCCTTCCAGCTGAGTCAGCCCCAAGTCTTAAGAAACTTTTCCAAAAGCTCTTCCCACCAACTTCTACTTATACCCTACCAACCAGAACTTAGTCCCATGACCACTCCCACAAAACCAGTTTCTCATTAAGTCAGGAACGAGGAGACAGGGGATTTGGGTGGTCACTTGGAAGTCTCTGCCACAAAGTGCAAAGGGATGATTGGGAAAGAAAGATTAATTCTGAATGAAAAGGTCTGGGAGTATTTCCTTGGGGTCCTGAGATTTTAGCCAGGCCTTGAAAAATGGGTTGATTTCAAGAAATAGTTATATAGGGGCAAGAGAATGGTCTTCCAGACAGAGAAAACAGTCTGAGCAAAGACCCAGAAGCTCAGCAGAGCCAAGAAGTTCAGGAGTCAACCAAGTGCCTGGAGTACCGGGGGTGTCGGCGCTGGAGGGTGGAGCAAGAGAGAAGAATGCTGAGCTGGGTCAAGTCGATTTGAGTTCTCAGTGCCAGGCCAAGGACTTGGGACTTTATTCTGGATTCGTTAGGGAGGGCTTGGGGCAGTTTGCTAACAGCATAAGTAAAAGCAGTCATGATTCATCCTGAGGTATGCATCTTGGTCCTCAGCCTTCATGTCCCAGCCACATGGACCTCACTAGAAACAACTGATACCAGATCTAAGTCACCCAGCATCCCCAGGCCAGAGTGGAGAGGACAACTGCACTCTCTGAGAAGAATAGCATGGAGGTTAGAGACAGAGTCTGGAGCCAGACTGCCTGGGTTCAAATCCTGCCTCTACCACTTACCTGCTGTGGCACCTTGGGCAATTTATATAACCTCTCTGTGCCTCAGTTTCCCAATCTGTAAATGGAAATGATTAAAAATGGTTCCTACCTCATAGGGCTGATGAGAAGATGAACAATGCCTGGCTCTTAGGAAGTGCTTTTAGGATTAGCTGTTGTTATTTGTATGGCCTTGGCTCCAGCATTGTCTCTGCCTGACCACTGCCCCTCTGACCAGTGACCTGACCTTCCCTTGTGTCCCCTCTGAGGAGCAGTATGAAGAGAGGTTTCTGCAGGAAGAAACCGTGTCCCAGCAGATCAACTCCATCAAGCTCCTGCAGACGCGGCCACTGGCTCCACCAGAGGTGATGAAGCCTCAGCGGCCCCTGCAGAGGCAGGTCCACCTGAGGGGCCGGCCGGCCTCCAAGCCCACCGTCATTCGGGGCATCACCTACTACAAAGCCAAGGACCCTGAGGAGGAGAATGACATCGAAGAGCATCGTGAGTTGGGGTCAGCAGGGCCGCCCCCCCCCAGAGGCAGGGCAAGGGACGGAGTCACCACCTGGACCCTGTGGAGGTGCACTTCCCGTGAGGCACACACCCTTTTTGCAGTTTGATTACTACTGTGGCCCCACAGAGCCAGCTCAGTTACCTGAGAATTCCCTGCAGTTACAAATTATCCAGAGTTCTTATGGCCTTTCCTCACAACTTGCTGAGTGCCCTGGGGCAAGTCACTTGCCTTCTCTGGGCTTGCAGAGGACCACAAGGCAGAACGTGGCTGAGCCAGAAGGGACTTCAGTGCCCTGGAGTCCAGTCCTCCCCATTCGCAGATGAGGACCCTGAGGCATAGAGGCGAATGACTCACTCACAGCCACACAGTGGGCTTCTCCCACCTGTTCCTTCTCCAGGGGCCCTGGGCTACCTGACAGACTCCAGCACATGCTGGACCCCTTTTATCTCTGTCCCTCTTATTTTTTCACAGAAAACAGATATTCCCTTTCACCTCATCTTTATCTTGTTTCCCTAACACTTCCTCTTCCTGTGCTCCTCCCTGCCACAGGCCCCTCCTTTTTCTTCTCTCTCCCTGCCCAGCACCCCAGCAGGCCCCACCCCTCCTCTCTCTCCACTCTGCCAGAGCGAATGCCAGTTCCTCCCATCAGGTCCTGCTCAGCAGCCTCCTGACTCATCCACCTGCTCTGCCTCTACCTCCTTACAGTTTCTGCTCACCCAGTCGCTGGCATAATCATTTTCCCTTTCTTTTTTTTTTTTTTTTCTGGTACACGGGCCTCTCACTGCTGTGGCCTCTCCCGTTGCAGAGCACAGCCTCTGGATGCGCAGGCTCAGCGGCCATGGCTCACGGGCCCAGCCGCTCCGCGGCATGTGGGATCTTCCCGGACCGGGGCACGAACCTGTGTCCCCTGCATCGGCAGGCGTACTCTCAACCACTGCGCCACCAGGGAAGCCCATTTTCCCATTTTTAACTGTTTGTAGCCTTTATAAATTATTAATTTGTGGGAGTTCCCTGGCGGTCTAGTGGTTAGGATTCGGCGCTTTCACTGCCATGGCCCGGGTTCAGTCTCTGGTCCGGGAACTGAGATCCCACAAGCTGCACATTGTGGCCAAAATAAATAAATAAATAATTGGTTTGTGGGGTTTTTATATTCTGGAACAAGTCCTCTGTCAGTCATACATATTGCAGATATCTTCTTCCTGCCCATGGCTTGTATTTTCGGTTCCTTAATGGTGTTTCTGATGAGCAGATAAAATCCAATTGACCAATTATGTCTTTTGTGGTTAGACCTCTTTGTGTCCTTCCTAAGAAATCTCTGCCTCCTCATATTCCCTCTCTGCTCAAAACCCTGCAGACTGCCCCATTTCACTTGGAATTAAAAACTGAAGTCCAAACACAACAGCCAAACGCCACATGACTTGGCTCCCGTGTTCTCTCTGACCTCTGTCCACCTCACTTCTCCTCAGCCTCGGCAGACATGTTCTGGCCCCAGAGCCTTTGCACTGCTGCTATTTCCCCCCTAGTATACTGTTCCCCTGATAGCTGCTTGGCTAACTCCCTCACTCCTTCAAGCCCCTGCTCATCTCTCCATCCCACTGAGTCCCATCTTGACTACTTTATCCATTACTGCAAGTTTCTCTTCCCTTCTCCTCACCCTACTAGACTTTTTTTCATAGCACCTTCAAATGTACAATCTATATATTGTTTGGTGTCTCCACCACTAGATAGAAGCTTTGCGAGGGCAGGATCTTTTTTTTTTACTCATTGTTCTTGTGCGTGCTCCATAGATACCTACGGAATGAATGAATAACTTCCTCCCAGGTCTCGTAGCCCTTGGCTGTGCGTCCTCTAGGTGGCCCCTGGGTCGCAGGTGGAGGATAGCAGTAGACTATTCAGAGAGACCCTCCAGGAAATGCTTCCATCTGTGCTCCTTTTCACCTGCTTCTTCTAAATCCCACCTGGGCTCTATCTCTAAATCAGGGCATCATGTTGAGGAAAGAAACCCTCATTAATCTGCCACCTACCTCATGCTCCCAGTTCCTCTCCCCCAGTCACAAATGCACCTGTGTTTGTTTCCCAGAAGACGAGTTTTTCAGCGGTGAACACGGAATGGATTTGCTGATTGAAGATCAGCTTCTGAGACACAACCACCTGCTGACCAGTGCCACCCGGAGGCCAGTAGCCACCCATCAGAATGCTGCTGTGACCACTGATGCTGGCACTCAGACCACAGCCCTGCTTTCTGCACAGCCTCAGGCCTCGACCTCAGCTGCCAGCGTCCCTGACCCTACTCTCTCTGCCTCAGTTGAAAAATTCTCAACACCACTCCAAACCACCTCAGTGTTTCCAGATCCCACAGGGGAGACAGTCCTTAAACCTTTTACTCAGGTACCAGCCACGACCGTGGCCCACACAGCCACCCAGCAACCTCCAGCCTCAGCGCCTCCATCAGTGGCTCCCGAGGATGCATTTGTAGAGGCTATGCACACAACCCCGGTGCCTCCCCCGCCAGTCAGGACAGACTCACTGGGGAAAGATGCTACTGCTGGGCAGGGCACAGCCCCCCTTAGCCCCACCCTGAGCCCCGAGGAAGAAGATGACATACGGAATGTCATAGGTGAGTTCATTCTACCTGGCTTGGGTCTCCTGCTCAAGTGAAGGGCAGAGCCTGGAAATGGCTTGAAAGGAGAGGGAGGATTCAGATGGTCCAGCTGCTTCATAAAGAAAGGCAGGTGGAGTTACGCCTTGGCCAATGATCAGTTTTAACATCTAGGGTCTATGTATTCAAAATGTGCCAGTGATAGGAGTGGGAAACTCCTTTCTAAAATATAAGTAAATTAATGGAGCCAAGATCTCAGCTTCATTAATAAATTTTATAGATGTTTGTCAAGTGCTGGTGTACTAGGCTTTGTGGTGGGTATTGGGTATTTGGTTATTTAATGATGGCTAAGTTTTCTGCAGTATGTTTACCAGGCCATGAACTAACAATTGATTCTTATGTGGGCAGAGGGATCCCAGAATAATAAGAATGGGAACAGGGGAATAACCAGTGCAGTGGGCCCCAGGGGAAAATCTCATGAGCCCTCAGCCTTAGAAAGCAGGGAAACATTGTAGCATCATGTGATAAATGCTGTAACAGAGGAATGCAGAAACAGAGACATGAAAGAGGGAGCAGCAGCTTGGCCTGGCTGCTAAGAAGGCTGGGGAAGCTTTTCTAAGGAGGTATCCTTTGAACTGGGTTTTGAAGGATGAACAGGAGTTTTCTTATTTATTTATTTATTTATTTATTTATTTATTTATTTATTTATGGCTGTGTTGGGTCTTCATTTCTGTGCGAGGGCTTTCTCTAGTTGCAGCGAGCAGGGGCCACTCTTCATCGCAGTGCGCGGGCCTCTCACTGTCGCAGCCTCTCTTGTTGCGGAGCACAAGCTCCAGATGCGCAGGCTCAGTAGCTGTGGCTCATGGGCCTAGTTGCTTCACGGCCTGTGGGATCTTCCCAGACCAGGGCTCGAACCTGTGTCCCCTGCATTGGCAGGCAGATTCTCAACCACTGCGTCACCAGGGAAGCCCAAACTGGAGTTTTCTAAGTAGAGAAATCTTCTATTAGGTCTAAAGGAGCAGGGTATGTTCCAGAAGCACAGAGAACACAGCCCTGTTCTGTGCCTGGGAGTTCCATGTCCACGAGATGACTCTGAGAACAGTAAACTGAGAGTGTGTGTGTGTGATGTCGGGGGGCAGTGGGGGGCGAGGAACAACTAGAAAAGGAAATGAGACCTGGCTACAGAGGTCTCTTCCAAAAAGAGCTAAACCAAACATTCATTACGTCACCATCCATAGTGATTGAGAAATAACATTATTGAATAATAATTTCATTAAAAATATACTTGATTTGACGGAAGACGTGATTTGCCTTATACCTGTCTTTCCCTTCCCATTTTCTGCTCCCTTGGCAACCTCTTTCCAAATTCCTCCTCAGAATAAGGTGCCAGCTACGCCATACAGATGGTGGAAGGAGCCAAACACATTGTTATAGCCTGGTCTCTGCCGCTGACAGCTGTGTGACCTGGGCCAAATCTCTGCCCGTCGATGGGTCTCAGAAATTAGAAATTTGCTAAAGACTGTTTTCTCCATTATATTTGGCGGTTTTCTGCAGTAAGTTTATCAGGCCATGGTACAGCAAGGGATTCCTATTGGGTGAAAAATCCCAGAATAATGGCAAGGAAACAACCAAATGGACCCCAGGGCAAAATCTCATGAACCTTGGCCTGGAGGAAGCTAAGCAAGAAGACAGTTCTTGAGCCACAGAGGTTGGGGTAGGAGGAGAGAATGTTTTTCTTTTCCTTTCTTTTGCTTCCATGGGAGCAAGCTGACCATAGAATAGAAAAGGTCCATTCCTCACTGCCTGGATAATCAATTCTGAAGCTGCGGGTCCTGCTCAATTTCTGCAGAATGCCCCAGGGTCTGAGCAGAGGTTCCCAGTTCCAAACTGGCTCTGGGCAGCCTTGACCATGCTCATGGGCCCAGCACTCCATCTCCTCTTCTGCCATGGGAATCAGCTCCCCGGGGGGCCCCCATACCACCACCAATTGGGTAGGAGGGATGGTTCCTCCAGAAACTTAGACAGCTGCCCACCACTGTCCCTCCACAGGTGCATAGAACACTAACAGTGAAGACAGGCTACGGGTACATCTGCACACCTTGTATGTCCTCAGCGATGGTGTTTGCCAGCCTGGAAGCCTCTTCCCTTGGCGACTTCCTAGCCAGGGGTGGAACTCTCTACTGTCTCCACAATCCACCTACCAACCTGGGTGTTGCCACCAGTGGGCTTTTCTGATGTAACTCCCGACATGCACCTTTCTGGGATTCTTAGGACACCACCCCCTGCATTAGCCTGACTGAGATGCTGATGCCCAGACAGGAGAAACCCTGTGTCCTAGCCACTATTTACCTGGTGGTAGGAATGGGAGACAGGGATACATTTTCTCTTGTTGTTCAATATTCTATTCAACCAGAATAACATCGTCACAGAGGATGTAAGCTTCTGCTTAAAGACTGGCCTGTAGGATTTTTCAGAAGAGCTGGGGTTCTTTTTTTTTGAATTTTTATTTTATATTGGACTATAGTTGATTAACAATGTTGTGTTAGTTTCGGGTGTACAGCAAAGTGATTTTGTTATACATATACATGTATCTATTCTTTTTCAAATTCTTTTCCCGTTTAGGTTATTACAGGACATTGAGCAGAGTTCCCTCTGCTATACTGTAGGTCATTGTTGGTTATCTATTTTATTTTACTTTATATTTATTTATTTATTTATTTATTTATTTAACATCTTTATTGGAGTATAATTGCTTTACAATGATGTGTTAGTTTCTGCTTTATAACAAAGTGAATCAGTTATACATATACCTATGTTCTCATATCTCTTCCCTCTTGCGTCTCCCTCCCTCCCACCCTCCCTATCCCACCCCTCTAGGTGGTCACAAAGCACCGAGTTGATCTCCCTGTGCTATGCGGCTGCTTCCCACTAGCTATCTATTTTACGTTTGGTAGTGTATATATGTCCATGCCACTCTCTCACTTTGTCACAGCTTACCCTTCCCCCTCCCCGTATCCTCAAGTCCATTCTCTAGTAGGTCTGTGTCTTTATTCCCATCTTACCCCTAGGTTCTTCAAGACATTTTTTTTTCTTAGATTCCATATATATGTGTTAGCATACGGTATTTGTCTTTCTCTTTCTGACTTACTTCACTCTGTATGACCGTCTCTAGGTCCATCCACCTCACTACAAATAACTCAATTTCATTTCTTTTTATGGCTGAGTAATATTCCATTGTATATATGTGTCACATCTTCTTTATCCATTCATCCAATGATGGTCACTTAGGTTGTTTCCATCCCCTGGCTATTGTAAATAGAGCTGCAATGAACATTTTGGTACATGACTCTTTTTGAATTACAGTTTTCTCAGGGTATGTGCCCAGTAGTGGGATTGCTGGGTCATATGGTAGTTCTATTTGTAGTTTTTTAAGGAACCTCCATACTGTTCTCCATAGTGGCTGTACCAATTCACATTCCCACCAGCAGTGCAAGAGTGTTCCCTTTTCTCCACACCCTCTCCAGCATTTATTGTTTCTAGATTTTTTGATGACGGCCATTCTGACTGGTGTGAGATGATATCTCATTGTAGTTTTGATTTGCATTTCTCTAATGATGAATGATGTTGAGCATTCTTTCATGTGTTTGTTGGCAATCTATATATCTTCTTTGGAGAAATGTCTATTTAGGTTTTCTGGCTATTTTTGGATTGGGTTGTTTGTTTTTTTGTTATTGAGCTGCATGATCTGCTTGTAAATTTTGGAGATTAATCCTTTGTCAGTTGCTTCATTTGCAAATATTTTCTCCCATTCTGAGGGTTGTCTTTTGGTCTTGTTTATGGTTTCCTTTGCTGTGCAAAAGCTTTGAAGTTTCATTAGGTCCCATTTGTTTATTTTTGTTTTTATTTCCATTTCTCTAGGAGGTGGGTCAAAAAGAATCTTGCTGTGATTTATGTCATAGAGTGTTCTGCCTATGTTTTCCTCTAAGAGTTTGATACTTTCTGGCCTTACATTTAGGTCTTTAATCCATTTTGAGCTTATTTTTGTGTGTGGTGTTAGGGAGTGTTCTAATCTCATACTTTTACATGTACCTGTCCAGTTTTTCCAGCACCACTTATTGAAGAGGCTGTCCTTTCTCCACTGTACATTCCTCCCTCCTTTATCAAAGATAAGGTGACCGTATGTGCGTGGGTTTATCTCTGGGCTTTCTGTCCTGTTCCATTGATCTATATTTCTGTTTTTGTGCCCGTACCATACTGTCTTGATTACTGTAGCTTTGTAGTATAGTCTGAAGTCAGGGAGTCTCATTCCTCCAGCTCCATTTTTCATTCTCAAGATTGCTTTGGCTGTTCGGGGTCTTTTGTGTTTCCATACAAATTGTGAAATTTTTTGTTCTAGCTCTGTGAAAAATGCCAGTGGTAGTTTGATAGGGATTGCATTGAATCTGTAGATTGCTTTGGGTAGTAGAGTCATTTTCACAATGTTGATTCCTCCAATCCAAGAACATGGTATATCTCTCCATCTATTTGTATCATCTTTAATTTCTTTCATCAGTGTCTTATAATTTTCTGCATACAGGTCTTTTGTCTCCTTAGGTAGGTTTATTCCTAGATATTTTATTCTTTTTGTTGCAATGGTAAATGGGAGTGTTTTCTTGATTTCACTTTCAGATTTTTCATCATTAGTGTATAGGAATGCCGGAGATTTTTGTGCATTAATTTTGTATCCTGCCACTTTACCAAATTCATTGATTAGCTCTAGTAGTTTTCTGGTAGCATCTTTAGGAATCTCTATGTATAGTATCATGTCATCTGCAAACAATGACAGCTTTACTTCTTCTTTTCCAATCTGGATTCCTTTTATTTCCTTTTCTTCTCTGACTGCTGTGGCTAAAACTTCCAAAGCTATGTTGAATAAGAGTGGTGAGAGTGGGCAACCTTGTCTTGTTCCTGATCTTAGTGGAAATGCTTTCAGGTTTTCACCATTCAGGATGATGTTGGCTGTGGGTTTGTCATATATGGTTATCTATTTTAAGTAGAGTAGTGTGTACACGTCAATCCCAAACTCCGAATTTATCTCTTCCCCCACCCTTCCCCCCGATAACCATAAGTTCATTCTCTGTGAGTCTGTTTCTATTTTGTAAATAAGTTCATTTGTATCCTTTTTTTTTTTTAGATTCCGCATATAAGCGATATCATATGATATTTGTCTTTCTCTGTCTGACTTATTTCACTTAGCATGATAATCTCCAGGTTCATCCATGTTGCTGCAGATGGCATTATTTCATTCTTTTTAGCGGCTGAGTAATATTCCATTGTCTGTACATATCACATCTTCTTTATCCATTCATCTGTCTTACACAGAGGATGTAAGCTTCTGCTTAAAGACTGGCCTGTAGGATTTTTCAAAAGAGCTGAAGTTCTTGCCTTTTATGTCTACTGCAGAAAAAAAAAACACAGGGACATGGACACAGATATAAGTGCTTCTTCAAATACCAAGGGATGAAAAGAGGGGGTGGCACAGAGAGACGGGTGGCTGTTTAGGCAATGTGGAATCTTGGCAAGTTTTTTCAGGAATCGCTTTTAATCATGTATCACTGTCAAGTGCTTCTCTCAGGCTGCTGTTAGTGTGGGTGAGATTTCTTTTCTGGAACCTTCTCTGCAGACTTCCTGCCTGCCTGTGCCTGGCCGAGTAGGACTACATGTAGTCATCATTTAAATAAAAATCATTTGGCTGAAACCAACACAGACCACTGATTTGTTGCCTGTGAAAGGTTGCTTGCTGTTTACTGAGCCTGGCAATTTTGACTTTGAGCTGTCTGAGTGCTTTTAAATGGGGCTGCTTTTAAAAGGAACATCCTATCCCATGGTTTCTAAACCTGGTTTTGTAATACCCTAAAAGGTCCACCATATTCCTCAGGGGAATTGTAAAACTCTCAGAAAAATTCCCAAAACAAGCAAATTGGAATTAACTTTTGGCCAAAGCATAGTAGCTCTAGGACAGGAGAGGAAAAATGCCGTCAGTGATGAGAGCCAGGGCTCGGGAAGGGAAGGGGCGGGACAGGAGCGGTCACCATCCTTAGTGTCTCGGAGAGGTCTGCTCAGGCTACCGCAGAGGAAGAGGATGCTTGTGCCACGTTGCCAAGGCTTTGCAGAGTCCCATACTTTAAGGACTGCAACTCCTGTGTCATGTTTTAGAAGAGGCTGCTTTGGGGCGGGGGTGGGGAGTGGGAAGGAGCAGACAAAGAGGACAGTCAGGATGACAGCACTACCAGAGAGCCTGCCTCATGGTCGAACCTAGGCAATATGATTGGCTAAAGACTGTCTCCTTCACAAAGTAAACCACCTGAACAGTCCCCGAGGCCTGGCCAGCCACTGGCTGTGGTCACGAGATGGCCAGCCAGCCTGCCACATGTCAGCGGGCCTGGTCTGAGGCAGCCTGGTGCTGACACGGGCAGGGGCAGGGCTAGCCAGATCCTCCACGGCACCCAGCCTCGGGACCAAGAAGTGTCCCAGTTGGCTGCCCTGAGTCACTTGACAGGCAGCTTTCCCGACCCCCAACTCCACACACACACTCTGCTCTCAGTCTCTTTGCTGGGGCACCTCACCAGCCCCCTGCAACCACGAGGAACTTCAGTCAGAACACAGAGGCCCCTAGCCCTAGAAACAAGGCGAGAAAGTGGAGACATTCCTTGTAAATGGATAAGGAATAAAGTCTGTGCCTCTCTACAAGGATGAAGCATCCACTCCTAATTCACTCAGCCCCACGCCGTGCTGGCTGTGAAAGGGAGTGAGCTCTGATCACTTCCACAGAGGGGTCACCGTGAGGGGGATACGGGTGACTAAAGTGGCCAGGGCTGGCAAGCGGCAAGGTATGCAGTCCAGTGGAGACTGTCTTTGGTTCTGAGGGTTGAGCTCCATTTCTGAGTGTGGTCCCCAGGGCAGAGCTGACAGCGTGAGCCTGTGCGGGCATGGGGGGTGGGAGGTCAGGGGGATTAAAGAACGCCCATCGTCCTGGCATACACAGGGCAACATAAGGGAGAGGAGCCTGCTGATGAAGGGAGTGGGACGTTGGGACTTATATCTAAAAGTGGTACAGAGGGTTCTAAGCGGGGGGACTATATTCAGATTTGTCAATTTAAGGAAAGTACTGGGTGCTGCTGATGCACAGGTTCTGTAGGTGTTGGTCATGCAAAGGCAGATAAGGCAGCATCCCTGACCTGGAGTTGCCACAAGCTTGTATATGAGACGCATAAACACCATTTCAACTCAGGGTGGTGAGTGAATGCATAGGGTGCTTTGGGGTCAGAGACACTCTCTTCTGAAAAAAGACGCTGACCTAGCTGTCTTGAGTGATGAGGAGAAAACAGCCAGGAAGGAAGGTAGCACTGCAGTGAGAAGGACCAGAGCCTGGCAAGAGCCCCAGGAGTGAACCAGTTTGGTCAGGGCCAACTATATTTTGTATAGCCTAGGGCAAAATGAAAACATAGAGCCCCTCGTTCAAAGAGCAGGAGAAAAGTACCATTGAAGGTAGTCAGTATAAAGCTGTTTCCTTTCTTCTCTGGCCTCTCTCACTTGTTTTTTTTCTTTGGATTTCATGCGATTGTAAGTAAAGGAATATTAAAAACTTGAGGACTTCCCTGGTGGCACAGTGGTTGGGAGTCCGCCTGCCGATGTGGGGGACATGGGTTCGTGCCCTGGTCCGGGAAGATCCCACATGCCGCGGGGCGGCTGGGCCCGTGGGCCGTGGCCGCTGGGCCTGCACGTCCGGAGCCTGTGCTCCGCAGCGGGAGAGGCCGCAGCGGTGAGAGGCCTGCGTACCACAAAAAAGAAAAAAAAAAACCAAACTTGAATAGCATGAATTTTATCATATTGTGCACTGCCAGTTTTCAATGCAAAGGTCAGATTATTTAACTCATGTGGAATCCACCAAAATGACAGTGGGTATGTATGTATGGCTCCTACATGCGTATGCATTTTGTGCCTAGCAGACCAGTGGAAACACTTACACAAAACTTAACTCATCTGTTTCTGTTTCACTTCTTAATATGGGTACACTTTACCAGCTTTTGTACACTCCCTACTTTTGGCTTACTGAGTAAGGAAGACTAAAAAGAAAAGGAACTATGAGTTGCCCTATCTTTCCCTTTTCTATGTCATTTTCAGCATGAGTTGTTGGCTAATATGAGGAAATAACACAAGTATGAAAGAATATGATAGGGTTATTTGGTTATTTATGCTTCTTAGAATACCACTGCCTTCTTTCTGTGTTCAAAACAAGTTCTGTTTCAAATGGAAATTGTGGCCTCTGGGGCTGTCGGACCCCACTTACTTAGTCATAGGGACAACACACCTGCCTTGTCTTCACTTTGAGTCTTGCTGGACTCCCATGCACAGTGGGTCCACCTGTGTTCACTGGGCATAGCAAATGCTGCAGAGGTGGAGGGAAAGGGCAGAGAGATGAAGAGGTGGGAGACAGCGACCAATGGGTATGTGGTGGAGGAGAGGGGGACACCAGGGAGGACCACAAGGCTCCTGGCTTGGTTAACGGTGTGCCACGCCTTTCTCCAGGACAGGAAGTACAGGAGGAAGAGGCTGTGAATTGAAGCAGATGAATTCCATTTTTTTATTTTTATTTTTTTTGCGGTATGCGGGCCTCTCACCGTTGTGGCCTCTCCCGTTGCGGAGCACAGGCTCCGGACGCGCAGGCTCAGCAGCCATGGCTCACGGGCCCAGCCACTCCGCGGCATGTGGGATCCTCCCGGACCGGGGCACGAACCCACATCCCCTGCATCGGCAGGTGGACCCTCAACCACTGCACCACCAGGGAAGGCCTGAATTCCATTTTTAATCCATTAAGTCTGAGGAATCAGGAGGACACACAGGAGAGAAATGTCTAGTAGGGGTTGGATGTCTGGTGCTCAGAAACAAACGCCGGGCTGTATGAGAGCTGAGTGTGCCCAGGGAACACAGGAAGAACAAGAAGATAAGGGGCTAAAAGTGGGGCTCTAAGGGGTAACATCTGAAAGGTGGGCAGAAAAGAGAACCAGCCAAAAGTAGCATGACCAGGGTGGTGAGCGGGGACCAGGAGAGCGGGGTGTGAAAGCCCAGTGAGCGAGGGAGATGGGGGGAGGTGGGTGGGGGTTTCAGACAAAAGACAGGCTTGACTAGAATAAAAAGACCAGTGAGGGCTTCCGTGGTGGCGCAGTGGCTGAGAGTCTGCCTGCCGATGCAGGTCACACGGGTTCGTGCCCCGGTCTGGGAAGATCCCACATGCTGCGGAGATGCTGGGCCCGTGAGCCATGGCCGCTGAGCCTGTGCGTCCGGAGCCTGTGCTCCACAACAGGAGAGGCCACAACAGTGAGAGGCCCGTGTACTGCAAAAAAAAAAAAAAAAAAAATGACCAGAGAGCATCCCTGATGGACAGTGTGTAAGCATTTAAGGCAGCCCTCAGGGGAGGAGTTGAGGAGTGTGTGGGCTCCCCTGCACCCTGCAGGAAAGACCTGCTGCGTGAACACTGGAGAGCCCCAGAGGGCACGGGAGCCTCTTGTTTGCTGATTTCTTTGTATTAGATGGCAAGGTTTGAGCAGGTTTATATGCTGAGAAGAAGAGCCCCTACTTTTCAGACCCCGGGGACCTTTGATGCAGGGCCAACTGTCTCCCAGGACTATCGATGACTAAATGAGTTAATACATAGAGATGGCTTAGGAAGTGTTCCCTGTCACCATGCTTCGGGGGAACACTTCTAAGATGAGTTGCAGGCAGCACTCTCTTTTCTCTTCAGTGCCTTCAAACTATCTCCCTCCCTTCTCTCATTATCCTCGAAAAGGATTAGACATGCTGCGTCTTCTCTCCAAGGCTGACAGTTTGCTGCCAAGGGTGGGAGCCTCTGAATGGCCCCAGATTCTCAGACCTGGGTCTGGGCCTCGTGGTTTACTGATCTCCCTTGAACCTGTCTTCAAATGCTCTCAAACCACACTTGTCTGTCCCACTGTTCCTGCCTGTGCTGGACCACCCTGTGGGCTGCCGGCATTTGCTCTGAGGGCATGTGGAGATACAGCCTGAGGTCCTGGGTATCGGGACTTTGAAGCTGTAAGCTGGGACTCCCCTCCTCCTACAGAAATAAAGATGCCAGAAGCTGACTCCATCTGTATTAGTTTCCTATGCCTCCTGTAACAAATTACTACAAACTTAATGGCTTAAACAATAGAAATTTATTCTCTAACAGTTCTGGAGGCCTGAAGGCTGAAATGAGTCTTACAGGACTAAAATCAAGGTGTCAGAAGGCTGGTTCCTTCCTGAAGCTCCAAAGGATAGTCCATTTCTTGGCCTTTTCTAGCTTCAGCTGGCTGCCAGCATTCCTTGGCTTGTGGCCTCATCACTCCAATCTTTGCTTCCATCATCAGGTTGCCTCCTCTTCTGTAGTTAAATCTCCCTCTGCCTCCCTGTCATGAGGATACTTGTGATTGCAGTTAGGACCCACCTGGATAATACAAGATAGTCCCCCTATCGCAACATAGTCTCTTTTGCCATATAAGGTCACCTTCACAGGTTCCAGGGATTAGGACCTGGTTACCTTTGGAAGCCATTATTCAGCCTACCATACCATCATCAGAGTGCATTCTCCAAGCGCTCTTGTCAAGTAGGTAGGGCATATATTATACTTGTTTTACTGTGGAAGAAATTAAAGCTCTGTGACCTTTTAAAAGAAACACAGACTTTGGAGTCAGGGCCAAGACCAATGTCAGGCCTCTGTCTGCAAACCCGGGGCACATTCCATAGCCTCACGTTAAGCCCCTCTCATTGCAGAGCCTTAGTGCTGAGACAGGACCCTGCAGGGATTTGGGGGGCTGCCTGGGGCAATGCGGTACATCGAAACTTAGATGAGTCTTGGCTTCCAGGAGCTCATCTGCAGTTTCCATATCTGGGCAGGGAGGTGGCATAGCCATGGCAGAAACCCCTGGCCTCCCACAGCCATTTGTGGGGCTCTGGGCATGGGTTGGGGGCTGCCTCTCAGACAGGGAGTTGATGTCCTCCCTGGGCTTTTCCAGGGGAAGGGGGCACATAAAAATGCCCCTCCCTGGGGATGGCATGCTAGGGCTTACCTTAGTTCTAAGGAAGCACAGCTTCTCCACTGGCAAGCCAGGGCCCTGCTCAGCGCCAGGGAATGAGATATTTTCCATCAGACCTCTGTTGCCTGGGCTCAGCCAGAGCCATCTATTTTATTGTCTTGAGCAGATGAACTCAGATGTGGGGGAATGAGGCTTTGGCTGGTAGGCTCTGTTGTTTGTCTTACAGAGGCCAAAACCCTCTCCTCTCTGTCGGACCAGGACCTAATAAACCCCACACAGAGATGCCTGAACCCTGCCAATTGCACCCAACTGTGGGCCCTGCCTGAGAAACAATGTTTATCCTACTTTCAGACGCCTGGCTGCCCCAGGCCCGGGGCCAAGGGCACAGCGCCTGCCCTGTCCTGCCAGCTCAGACCGCTATGGGGGAGCAGAACGGATAAAACAGACTGCAACAATTTGGAAGTGGGCGTGGCCTGGAGTTTAGAGAACCCTGAATCTGAATTGTAGCCCCTTACTCTTTGGTTCCACATGAATGTCAGGGATAAGTTACTCTCATCACCGTTGCCCATCTGTGCACCAGTCTTGATGGCAGTTGGGGGGTATTCTGCTGGTCCCAGCTGCCAGGAGGAGGAAGAGGAAGTTGTAAAGCCTGGATTAATCTGCGTCTCCCACTGCCCCCTCTGTTGTCCTCTTCCCATCTCCTTCATAACCCACTATGGCAGAGACAAAAAGAGCATGTGTTTGCTGCAGTCACATGTTATTTCAGTATCATTCAGGGCCATGTTCAATAATAATACTGCATATTAAGCATGCAGGCAGGCTTTCAACTTGATTTAGAACCCAGCATGGTTCTAGTGGTCTTTTAGGACCTCTCATGGGCACCAGGTCTCTCCAAAGAGTCACTCAGGATGGCATTGCAGAGTTCTTGTCCCCTTAAAGCAGACTTGACCTTTCAAGGAGTCTCCTACAGCCAGAGTAAGCTCCTTATGTGGGAACTTGGTCCCTGGCCCCTCCAGTTTCCCAGAAGGGGGCCCTGGCATCCTACCCACAGAGGCATAGGCTTGAGGACAGCTCTCTAGGACCCAGAAGTTGGGCCTCAGGGACATGACATACACTGCACAGTCAGGGCTGGTCTCTGCTGGTGACCTGGGCCAAGCCCCTTGGGGTAGCTCAGTGGCTGGTGAAGCTCCATGTTCCTGGTCATACCTGTAAAGTCCTCTCCTCTGGTCACACTTCTCATGCTGCTGTGTATTCATCCAAGTTTCAGAACATCTGCTCAGTGCCTGTGGCCTGCCATACACTGTGTATTCTGAGGACTGAGGACACAAAGGGGAAAGCCACAGACCCTGCTCCCTGGGGCTTATGCTCTGGATGGGGGTGGGCTTTGAATCAGGAGAGAGATGTACAAACACTGTTGAGGCATAAGATGACATGTCCTGTAAGAGAGGTGCATTCACAGTACTATGGGAGCAGGATGGAATCCAATAAAAGGCTAGAATGGTTTTTCAGAGGAGGATGTGGTGTCAGAAAAGGGCATTGGAGCTTAGATCCTTGAGGGATGAGTTTGTAGGTTTGAGAAGTAAGAGGACAGCAGGAGCAAAGCATGGTGGCATGAAAGTGGCCCAGGATGGTGACAGTAGATGGCTTCATAGGAGTAGAATATAGGAGCGATGAGAGGAATAGCAGGGGATGATGCTGAGAAAATGTCTGGCGTCAGGTTGGCTATACAGGGCCGTAGAAGCCTGCCGAGGAGTTCAGACTCCAGGTGGCGGAGCCAGCAAGGGTTTTAGGGGTGGGGCATTCTTCAATCATCCCAACCTCTCCATCCACCTCTCCTCCATCAGGAAGGTGCAAGGACACCCTCTCCACAATCACGGGGCCAACCACGCAGAACACATACGGGCGGAATGAAGGGGCCTGGATGAAGGACCCCCTGGCCAAAGATGAGCGGATTTACGTAACCAATTATTACTATGGCAACACCCTGGTAGAGTTCCGGAACCTGGAGAACTTCAAACAAGGTACGTGATATGGGTCCACCTTAGGGGGGTTCCTCCTTCCCCACTGTCCTCTGTTTTAATCATGGCCAGATCTCTTAGGGTGGAGACAGTGGACAGGAAGAGCAACGCCTTCTTCTGATGGTAAAAGGACCTTCTCTGGTAGCGGGATGTCCCTCTTTCACACTCCCTCACATTCCCTGCTCTCTCATCTCTCAGCCCTGCCCCTCCTTCCCAGTCCCTGGGACATGGGACAACCTGGAGTCTGGTCCAGAAAACAGTAGTGATACATCCTCCCTTTCCCATGGCCCTTGACAGTTTACAGACCACGCTCACGTACATTAGCACTCTGGATCCTTGAAACAGCTCAGTGAGGGGAGTGGAAATCGTTATTTCTAAATGACAGATGAGGATGCTATACAGAACTAGAAAGTGGCAGAACCAAGACACAAACTGTGGGCTCCAGACCTCAAGCCGATGGCACGTCCCATCTCTCTGGGCTGCCCCCTCCCTGCCTGGCAGGTTGTCTCTGCACCGTTGCCCTCAAGCCTTCTGCCTTCTCACTGCCCACAGGTCGCTGGAGCAACTCCTACAAGCTCCCCTACAGCTGGATCGGCACAGGCCACGTGGTGTACAACGGTGCCTTCTACTACAACCGGGCCTTCACCCGCAACATCATCAAGTATGACCTGAAGCAGCGCTATGTGGCTGCCTGGGCCATGCTCCATGACGTGGCCTATGAGGAGGCCACGCCCTGGAGGTGGCAGGGCCACTCGGACGTGGACTTTGCTGTGGATGAGAATGGCCTGTGGCTCATCTACCCGGCCCTGGACGACGAGGGCTTCAGCCAGGAGGTCATCGTCCTGAGCAAGCTCAATGCCGTGGACCTGAGCACACACAAGGAGACCACATGGCGCACAGGGCTCCGGCGGAACTTCTACGGCAACTGCTTCGTCATCTGTGGGGTGCTGTACGCCGTGGACAGCTACAACCAGCGCAATGCCAACATCTCCTACGCCTTTGACACCCACACCAACACGCAGATCATCCCCAGGCTGCTGTTTGAGAATGAGTATTCCTACACCACCCAGATAGACTACAACCCCAAGGACCGCCTGCTCTACGCCTGGGACAATGGCCACCAGGTCACCTACCATGTCATCTTTGCCTACTGACACTGCTGTTCCCAGAAGCAGAAGTGCAGACGGGCTACTGGCACCTTGTGTGTGTGTGTGTGTGCATGGGTGTGTGTATGTGGATGTGTGTTGTTTAAAAAATATATATTATTTTGTATAATATTGCCAATGTAAAATGACAATTTGGGTCTATTTTTTTTATACGGATTGTAGATCAATCCATACGTGTATGTGCTGGTCTCATCCTCCATGGTTTATATTTTTGTGCGAATGAACTTCTCCTTTTGACCAGTAACCACCTTCCTTCAAACCCTCAACCCCCTCCAGCTCCCACATCTCAATCTGAGAAGGTTTCTTCATCTGGGTCTTGCAGGCAGCTGGCACCAGAAGCAGGAGTGAAGGAGGCAAGAAAGAAGTGCTAAGGGGCGGGAAAAACTGTTTTATGTATTAGAGAAGTTTTTTCAAAAACCCAGAAAAAAATGCTTTTTTTTTAATAAAGAAGAAATTTAAAATCACCCCCCAGTGCGTTTTTGTTTAGCACTGATATGACTGCAGGGTTAGATCCCTCCCCCAGAAGGAGATGAGATCTGTGTTCCATAGAAATATCCTCATCCTGAGCTGCCCCAGGCAGCTCCTCTCCCCTCCTAGTGAGGGGCTTCCTTGTAGCAGCAGGAAAGGGGGTGTTAGAGATTTGGAATGAGCTGACCCCTACACTCGCTTTAATCTGGGGGCATTGATCCCTTCCCGTCTCTTCCACTGTCACACGAGCTTCCTTGCGCTGTTCTGCTTTTTTCTAGTCATTAACCAAGATATGGGAACCTGTTCATTCCTTAGTCCTCCTCCGTGTGGTCTGGTGGTTGGCACTGTTGAAAATACAAAGCTGAGTGTGACCTTGACCCTATACTTCTTAAAAAGCTTACAGTCCATCAAACAATCTTTCCCCTCCCCATAATCCTCTCCTCTGCCTCATCCTGAATGTTCACCTTCAGCCAGCCTTCCTTCCCAGCTTCCCCTCCAGGAGAAGGGCCTGGTTCTGAAATGAGGCCCCTGAGGGAAGTGTTTGCAGGATGGGAAGACCTGCTGTCCCTCCCCATGCACGGCCCGGCCCTGTGCAGTGCCTGTTGCCCACAGCTTGCCCTTTCCTCCACATTACACAAAACAGGAGACAGAAAAGTGGAAAAAAACCCGAATGGGCATCTCCTGAGTTTATGGATGGAGGGCAGAACCCAAGAATGACATGGGAAGACAAGCACATCGTGTCACCACACTGTCCCCACCCTCTCCACTCCCACCCCCATATGGGGAGCAGCTGCTGCCTGGTGAGTCCTTCTGCACAGACACTGTGCCCCTCCATGCTCCCCACTCAATCCCTGGGCTGCTTACTCCTCTCTGCATGGTGCGTGGCTTCCACGCCCACCCTGCTAGCAGCTTCCTCCACTTAGACTATTTCAAATAACAAATATCCAATGACTTCACTTTGTCTTGGGGCTGTTTGAGTCAAATTCTCCTGAGCAAGTGCAAGTGCCTGTCAGGCTTGGAGGCAGCAGCTGTTTAGAGGCAGGGAGATGGTATGTCCAGGGTTCAAAAAGGCTTTGGTGGATGATGGTGGTGGTAAAGCTGCCCATGTCCAGAGGCCTTACCCGACCAGAGGAGCGAGAAAGCATTTCCTCCCTAGATCCTGGCCCTTCTGTCAGGCCCCAGTTGGAGACCACAGCAAAGTCAGCCTGAGCCCAAGGTAAGGCTGCTCCGAGGGAATGGGGTAAGCCAGCAGGAGAGTTGCTGGTGAGGAACTCACATCTTACGGAAAAGTTTATCTATCTATCCATCCATCTATCATCTACCCAGTCATTCATCCACCAACCCACCCATCCATCTATGTAAAGTGATATATTTACATTTGCCAGATTCCCAGTCCAGGGCTTGTCACCCAGGGCACACTCACCCCGCCTGGGACCTCACTGCTGGGTGGTGCAGAGGCCAGGGCCGGATGTGTGCCTCTCTCCCACTTGTGCCTGCCCCACAGCTTACTCTCTTTGCTGCTGTCCATATGACACCAAGGCCTCCCAATCTGCCTACTCCTCAGGTTTCTGCACGAACCTCCTAAAAGGTGGGCTGCCCTGCCACGTCAAGAAAGGAAGTTCTCAGACTTACGTTTCCAGAGCGAGTGGCCTTCGATAATGGACCTCAGGAACAAGCAATCAGGGTCAGTAGGAAGTGGACAGGGCTTGGTCAGGGCCCCAGCTGTCATGCAAAATAATTAGTTCTGGGAGGCCTGCTTCAAAAGTGCAGGTATAGGGGCTTCCCTGGTGGCGCAGTGGTTGAGAGTCCGCCTGCCGATGCAAGCGACACGGGTTCGTGCCCCGGTCTGGGAAGATCCCACATGCCGCAGAGCAGCTGGGCCCGTGAGCCACGGCCGCTGAGCCTGCGCGTCCGGAGCCTGTGCTCCGCAACAGGAGAGGCCACAGCAGTGAGAGGCCCGCGTACCGCAAAAAAAAAAGTGCAGGTATAGGATCCCAGGCCATGAGCCGTGTGCCCTGAAAAGCCAGAACCCAGGCTGAGGAGCCTCAAGGCAGGAGGGGCAGAGCAAGGACCAGGCAGCAGTGTTGCCGAAGCCAAAGGAGTGACTGTCCTAACCGTTCATGGCCTGGATCCGTGGATCCCAGGACAGGTGGTCAGCAGGTAAGGAGGGCTGCCCTCCACCCCTCGGTGACTCTGGGATGAGGCTCCAACATGGAAACTCACGTGGCCGCTTACCCAAGGGTCAGTTTTCCTGCCCTAGCCCCTCAGAGCCTCCTCCTGGCCCCCTCTGTAGGTAGTCAGGAAACTCCCCCTGCTGGGAGAGCCAGGGGGCCATGAAGAACAGCCTCTGGGGATGCCAGGTGCAGCCTCTCTGGGCGATCTAATTGCCCTACGGCTGAACTGCCCTCTCGGGCCAGGTGCGGATCCTCTCCCCAGGTACCTCCCACACGCTGGAAGGAGGAAGCAGTGGAAGGGGTGACCTCAGGCCTGAAGCCGGGTGGTTGGAAACAGTTTCCCCGAGCACATCCAGGACTTCTCCAAGCAGCTTTCTCGTCGTGGGTTTGAACTTTGGAAACATGAAGAATTAGAGAACGAGTTTTTCAGAAAGTTGAAGAGACCGAGCAACAGCCAGGTATGTACCCACCCTCCCTGGCCTTCTCCTCACCTGTGAAATGAGGGGGGATTTTCCAGCTCTCAGATTTGCTGAGGCTTCTCCGAGCTTTGTAACCTCGCACCGAACCTGAGGCATTTTAATCACTTGATACTGATGGGAAAATAGATTTACTTTTGTTTTCCTATTAAAGTTGTTTCCCAACAGTATCATTTTCAAAAGTGGAGAAAAATAAGACTAACCATTTATCCTACATTCTTTCTACCTTCATTTATTCATGTATACATGTATTCATTCAACAAATATTCATGGAGTCCCCCACTGGGGATCCTGAGTGACCAAGACAAAGTCCCTGACCTCAGAGAGCTTATATTCTGGAGCGGAAGAGAGAAAAGAAATAGATTTATATGTGATATGACAGGTGGCAATAAAATAAAGCAGGGAAAGGATATAGAGAAACACAGGTGGAAGAGAGGGAGTGGCTTTTTGTGTAGGCAGGTGAGAGAAAGCCTGTGTGATAGGGGGACATTTGGACAGAAGCAGAAGATAGCCAGGGCTGAGCATGCAGACCTCTGGAGGCTGACAGCAGGGGACAGGACCAAGCAAAAGCCCTGCAGCGGTCCCACTCAGCCGTATCAGCCCGGAGTCCCTCCAGGCACAAGGTGAGGCTGGTCAAAGCACCTACAACCAACCCAGCACCCTGGGCAGTGAGCAAGTTTATTCTGCAGCCGCTCGATATGCTAATTCACCTGAACACAATTGGGTGATGGCGCGCAGGCCTTTTTCTCACTTGCTATCACCCAGTGAAGGGGGATGTCTGCTGGAGGAAGCTGGGTCTGGGTCCTGACTCCCCCAACTTGGCCTTCATGTGACCTCAGAAAAGGAGCACACACTGCCTACAAGGAGAGTAGGTGCACGGAAGATTCAAGCAAGGCAATGCAGGTAAAATAAGTGAAGAATATTAGCCAAAGTCCTTATTTAAATTTCTCAAGCAAGCTCCTCCTCTCGACTTCCCTGATAGTCTCCTGATCTCTGGGATATAAGCTTTGGGCCCCTTTCTTTTTTTTTTTTTTTTTTTTTTTGCGGTACACGGGCCTCTCACTGTTGCGGCCTCTCCCGTTGCGAGACACAGGCTCCGGTCGCGCAGGCTCAGTGGCCATGGCTCACGGGCCCAGCTGCTCCGCAGCATGTGGGATCCTCCCGGACCGGGGCACGAACCCGTGTCCCCTGCATCGGCAGGCAGACTCTCAACCACTGCACCACCAGGGAAGCCCTGGGCTCCTTTCTTAACTCCCCCTGACTCCACAAGATACTGTTCTTCCACCTGCGGCACTATGGGAGGCAGTGAGTACTTGTGGACAAATCTTGGCTCTTCCCTGTTCTGGCTGTGTGATCTTGGAAAAACTACTGAACTTCTCTGAGTCCTCAGTAATGGATCTGTCATATATAGCTGTTTGGGGACTTAATGAAATAACATCTAAAGCACAAGGCAAAAAATAGGCACACAATAGTTTTTATTGTGACAACTTTCAATCAATCAGAAAAATACAGAGGAAAGTATAATGAGCCCCCATAACCCCAACACCAATAATATAATAATTATCAATATTTCATTATATTTGCTTCAGCTTTTTAAAAATTTTTGCTGAAGTGTTTTAAAGACATCATGACATTTTACCCAAACTTACTTCAGTAGGCATATTTCTAAAGAAGGACATTTTTCTACATAACCTCAATGTAACAAGATTAACAATGATCCCTTAAAATCGATAACACCCAACTCTCATTCAATTTCCCCAGTTGTCTCAAGAGTGTCTTGTACATTTGGACCTTTGAATCAGATCAGTCAATGTCTACACATTGAATTTATGGTTTTGCGTCTTAATTCTCTTTTCTCTCTCCCTCATAAATTTTATTTATTTATTTTTAAATTTATTTATTTTGGGCTGTGTTGGGTCTTTGTTTCTGTGCGAGGGCTTTCTCTGGTTGTGGCAAGCAGGGGCCACTCTTCATCGCAATGCGTGGGCCTCTCACTCTCACGGCCTCTCTTGTTGCGGAGCACAGGTTCCAGACGTGCAGGCTCAGTAGTTGTGGCTCACGGGCCTAGTTGCTCCGCGGCATGTGGGATCTTCCCAGACCAGGGCTCGAACCCGTGTCACCTGCATTAGCAGGCAGATTCTCTGCCACTGTGCCACCAGGGAAGCCCCCCTCATAAATTTTAAATGTTGGAATAATTTAAGATTTACAGAAACATTGCGAAGTTAATACAGAGAGTTCCCAAATACTCTTCACCCAGTTTCCTTTATTTGTCAAAACTAGGAAACCAATATTGGTATGTTACTCCTAACTAAATTCCAGTTAGATCTTTTAGTCTAGAGTAGTTTCTTCCTGTTCTGCCCCCTTTCTTTCATGCTTTGATTTGCTGAAAAAATCATGTTGGGTTTTCTGCAGAATATCACTTTCTGATATTATCACTTATCTGATTGCTTCCTTCAGCTATCATTTAATTTATTCCTCTCTCCCTTGTTTTTCCTTTAAACTGGAAGTTAGATCTGAAGGCTTGATTAGATCCAGGTTCAACTTTTTTGGCAAGAAGACTGCATGGTGATGCTATGAACTTGGTGCTCAGTGTCTTCCATATTTTCCCTACTTCTTCCATGGTCCCTCTTCAGCCTCACCACCCCAGGATGGTGTACTGCAAACACCCCATACCAGTTCTACCGCCTCCTGGGTCCTCTCCCACAGATCTGTCAGGCCCATGGCTGACAGATGAATCTTGCTTTGATCATGTCGCTGTAACTGTCAAGTTGAACAAGAGTGTCTCCAGGACTGTAATCATCAGGCACCTTTATTTTTCCTACCAATATCCTTGTACATTTTTTTTTGGTGAGCCTTGTCTTTTCCTGCTCTCACATGAAAACCTGAGCAGGCCCTTTGACGTTTCTGGGAACTCTTAGGTAACAAAAAGTCCTATGGCCACCTTAAATAAATCAACACAGATTCAGCTGAGTAATTAAAACATCCAGTCAGTTTTAATAATCAAAATTTTGGACTTGACTTCAGCCACATCCCTGCTTTGGTCTGTTGGAGGCAGGAATCCTGCTGATGGTGGGGGGTCATTGACTCTCCCAGGTGGCTAACTTTGGTCCAGAGTTGAATAGGAGGGAGAGAGGGGAACAAATGGGGCAGGAAAATTATGATTTGACTGGTAAAGTCATGGTGGTCCAGCTCTGTTGGGAGGCATTTTAAACACTCTCTCAGGCACCTTTGTGGGTCCTTTGAAGAGCATCTACCTCTTTTGATAGGGATGCTTTATCGTTTTCACAAGGACTAAAGCATCTCTATTCTGGTTGGTCGTCCACCCCTTCCCCAGCCCCTAGGATTCTAGTGATACCTCCAGCAGCATGCTGATAAAATCTCCGTCCCTCTAAAATGGCCACTTGGATCGAACTGAAGATGACCCCACGTATGACAACATCTGGTCCACGGAAATTTTTCACACATTATTTATTCTGACCAAGCCTGGGAGTGCAGGTTGGCCTCCAACTAAGTAATCTTTGCTCTACTGAAAAGTAGTTAAGCAGTGCATCTTCCCTCTCTAGGTCTCCCAGATGGGAACCAGTCACTTGTCCACTGTGACCCCCCCAAAATACAAGGAACATGGATTAAGTGTCCCAACTGGTCCATTTCAAGTCCTCTTCCCTTAGCCTTGAGGGGAAGCCCAGGGGGGAGGGATGGGCCTCTGAAAAGCTCTCTCCAAAGGAATCCTTTTCCAACATTCTCTTTAAAAATATCCAACTCAGTTTTTTAAAAAAATAATCTTAATGTGGGTGAAGAGTTTAAAAGTCTCTACCCAGTTTCCAGACACCTCCTTGGTGAATACATCATGCAGTCTTGCCCCTCCTTTGCAATGAGAGATCTAGTGTCTCCTGGGGCTTCGGCTGAAAGCTCTCACTTTCAATTCCTATAATACTTCCCAGGTTCCCTTCTCCTAGAATGCCTTCCCAGCCACCACCCTCCTTCTCTTCTTGTCATTTAGACTCTCTTCAGTGTCCAGTGTAAGGGAAGTCTTGTCCAACTCCCCAGCCAGAGCAACTGTAGCCCTGAATACCGTGCATGGCACCAACTACATTTGTCTTTTATTGCATTCATCTGTCAGCAGGTCTTGTCCGCTCAATGAGGCGTCCCTCTGCTGGAGGGCAGAGGCTGTTCCCTATTCATCTGGGTCTCTCCACTACACTTAGCACTGAGTCTGGCTTATAATGCCTGTTCATTAGAGATCTGCCAAATGAGTAAGTAAATGAATGAGGAATTCATTTTTACTGCACAAAATCCAAGGTCAAATTAGTGCCTTCACAAACAGGAACCTGACCAGATTCACAGGTTTCCCTGTGGTATATATTCAGGGAGTTATTTTTCTCAAGGTTGTCCTGCCTGCAGACTCTTAATACAATGCTCAGCAGACCAGGTGGTCTGAATATGGCTGTGCTGAAGCTCAGGGAAGTTAAGACTTGAGGAGGGGACCCTTGGAGAGGATCCCTGCTGGGGCCACCAGTCGTCACCCAGTGGTCGTCCCTGAGCTCAGGACATGTCCAGCTCATCCCAGATTGTCAAGGCCTCATTGAGGACAATGGGTTGCTTTCCTTACTTTTAACCAGGAGACACAGAATTGTGCCCAGCTTTTCAACCAGTTATGCAATTAACAGGAAATATGGTGATCTGGGTCTTTACTGAGTACAGGTAAGTCTCTGAAGGCTTGATCCTGAGTAGGTTGGTGAGGACCTCAGCCCTCCTGATCACAGAGCTTCCCCTGGCTGCCCATGCACACCCACCTCCTCCACTAACTGCCGACTTTCTCAGCCTCCCCTCTGCCCCACTCTTATGAAATCACAAATGAACAACAATAAAAATCTTGGATTTTCAGAGAAGAAAACTTGGGATAATATTTGCTTTTTTATTTTTAACTGAACTATAGTTGATTTACAATGTGTTAATTGCAGGTGTACAGCATAGTGATTCAGTATTTTTGAAGATTATATTCTATTATAGGTTGTTACAAGATAATGGATAAAATTCCCTGTGCTAGACAGTATATCCTATTGCTTATCTATTTTATACATAGTAGTTTGTTAATCCCATACCCTAATTTGTTCCCCTTCTCTCTTCCCTTTGGTAAACATGAGTTTGTTTCCTAGGTCTGTGAGTCTGTTTCTGTTTTGCACATACATTCATTTGTATTACTTTTTTGATCCACATATAATTGGTATCATGTAGTATTTGTCTTTCTCTGACCTATTTCACTAAGCATGATATTCTCTAGGTCAATCAACATTGCTGCAAATGACAATATTTCATTGTTTTTACGGCTAAGTAATATTCCAGTGTGTGTATGTGTGTGTGCATGTGTGCATGCACACGCATATACACATAGATACATACATGCATACATACATACATACATACCATATCTTCTTAATCCAGTTGTCTGCTGATGGGCACTTGGGGTTGCTTCCATGTTTTCATGTATTGGCTATTATAAATAGTGTTGCTATGAACATTGGGGTGAAAGTAACTTTTCAAATTAGTGTTTTCATTTTTTCCAGATATATACACAGCAGTGGAACTGCTGGATCATATGGTAGTTCTATTTTTAGTTTTGAAGGAACCTCCATACTGTTTTCCATAGTGGCTACACCAATTTACATTCCCACCAACAGTGTACAAGTGTTCCCTTTTCTCCATATCCTCTCCAACACTGGTTATTTGAAGACTTTTTGATGATAACCGTTCTGACAAGTGTGAGGTGATATCTCATTGTTGTTTTGATTTGCATTTCTCTAATAATTAACGATGCTGAGCATATTTTCATGTGCCTCTTAGCCATCCGTATGTTTTCTTTGGAAAAGTGTCTATTCAATCTTCTGCCCGTTTTTTTGATAGAATTGTTTTCTTGATATTGTGTTATATGAGCTGTTTGTATAGTTTAGATATTAACCCTTTGTCAGTCGCATCATTTGCAAGTATTTTCTCCCATTTTGTAGGTTGTCTTTTATTTTGTCAATGGTTTCCTTTGTTTTAAGTTTAACTAGGCCCTATTTGTTTATTTTTGTTTTTATTTCTTTTGCCTTAGAAGACTGATCCAAGAAAATATTGCTATAATTTATGTCAAAGAGTATTCCACCTATGTTCTCTTCTAGGAGTTTTATGGTTTCAAGTCTTACATTTAGGTCTTTAAACCATTTAGAGTTTATTTTTGTATATGGTGTGAAAAACTGTTCTAATTGCATTGCTTTACATATAGCTGTCCAGTTTTCCCAGCACCACTTGTTGAAGAGACAATCTTTTCTCCACTGTATATCCTTGCCTCCTTTGTCATAGATTAATTGACCAAAGGCATGTGGGTTTATTTCTGGGCTCTCTATTCTGTTCCATTGATCTATGTGTCTGTTTTTGTGCCAATACCACACTGTCTTGATTACTGTAGCTTTGTAGTATAGTCTGAAATATGGGAGGGTATGTCTCCAGCTTTGTTCTTTTTCCTCAGGATTGCTTTGGCATACTGGGTCTTATGTGGGTCCATATAAATTTTAGTATTATTTGCTCTAGTTCTGTGGTAAATGTCCTGTGTATTTTGATAGAGATTGCATTAAATCTGCAGATTGATTTGGGTATTATGGTCATATTAACAATATTAATTCTTCCAATAAAAAGAGCATGAGATACCTTTCCATTTCTTTGAATCATTTTCAATTTCCTTCATCAATGTTTTATAGTTTTCAGAGTATAGCACTTCCACTTCCTTGGTTAAATTTATTCCTAGGTATTGTTTTTTTTTTTTTTTGACTGCATTACATCTTCATTGCTGTGTGCATGCTTTCTCTAGTTGCAGTGAGCAGGGGCTACTCTTTATTGCGGTGCACAGGCTTCTCATTGCGGTGGCTTCTCTTGTTGCAGAACACAGGCTCTAGGCATGCAGGCTGCAGTAGTTGCAGCATGTGGGCTCAGTAGTTGTGGCTCGCGGGCTCTAGAGTGCAGGCTTAGTAGTTGTGGCCCACAGGCTTAGTTGCTCCGCAGCATGTGTGATCTTCCCAGACCAGGTATCAAACCCGTGTCCTCTGCATTGGCAGGCGGATTCTTTACCACTGTGCCACCAGGGAAGTCCCATAGGTATTGTATTTTTTACTGAGATTTTGAATGAGATTATTTTTTTTACTTTCTCTTTCTGGTATTTCATTATTAGTGTATAGATATGCAACAGATTTCTGTATATTAATCTTGTATCCTGTAACCTTGCTGAATTCATTTATTCTAATAGTTTTGGGGTGGAGACTTTAGGGTTCTCTATATAAAGTATCATGTCATCTGCAAATAGTGACAGTTTTACTTCTTCTCTTCCAATATGAATACCTCTTTGTTCTTTTTCTTTTCTGATTGCTGTGGCTAGGATTTCCAATACTGTGTTAAAGCAGCAAGAGTGAGCACCCTTGTCTTGTTCCTGAATTTAGCAGGAAGGCTTTCAGCTTTTCACTGTTGAGTATTATGCTGCTGTGGGTTTGTGGTAAATGGCGTTTATTACGTTGAGATAGGTTTCCTCTAAACCCATTTTGATGAAAGTTTTTATCATGGATGTGAATTTTGTCAAATGCTTTTCCGTGTCTATTGAGATGATCACGTGATTTTTGTCTTTTCCTTTGTTAATATGGTGTATCACATTGGTTGATCTATGAATGTTGAACCATCCTTGTGACCCTGGAATAAATCCAATTTGATCATGGTGTATGATCATTTTCATGTATTGTTGCATTTGGTTTGCTAATATTTTGTTGAGGATTTTTGCATCTATATTCATCAAATATATTGGTCTCTAATTTTCTTTTTTGTAGTGTCTTTGTCTGGTTTTTACCATGGCCACCAGGGTAATGGTGGCCTCTGAATAAATTTGGGAGTGTTCCCTTCTTTCAATTTTTTGTAATAGTTTGAGAAGGATAGGTATAAGCTCTTCTTTATATGTTTGGTGAAGCTGTCGAGTCCTGGACTTTTTTGGCTGGGATTTTTTTTTAATTACAGATTCAGTTTCACTTCTAGTGATCGGTCTGTTTAAATTGTTTCTCCTTGACTCATTCTTGGCAGGTTGTATGTTTCTAGAAATTTGTCCATTGATTCTACATTGTCCAATTTGTTGGCATATAACTGTTCATAGTATTATCTTATGATTTTCTGTATCTCTGTGGTAACAGTTGTTATTTCCCCTCTTTCATTTCTTATTTTATTTGGGTCCCCTCTCTTTTCTTCTTGGTGAGCCTGGCTAACAGTTTATCAAATTTGTTTATCTTTTCAAAAAATCTCTTGGTTTCATTGATCTTTTCTTTCATTTTATTTTATCTTTGTTTTATTTCATTTTTGATCTTTGTTATTTCCTTCCTTCTGTTGACTTTGGGCTTTGTTTGTACTTTTTTTTCTAATTCTTTCTGGTGGTAGATTAGGTTGTTTGTTATTTTTCTTATTTCTTGAGGGAGGTCTGTATTGCTATGAACTTCCCTCTTAGAACTGCTTTTGTTGAGTCCCATAGATTTTAACCTTTTTTTTTTTTTTTGGCGACACACGGGCCTCTCACCGCTGTGGCCCCTCTCACCGTGGAGCACAGGCTCCGGACAGTGCAGGCCCAGCAGCCATGGCCCATGGGCCCAGCCACTCTGTGGCATGCAAGATCCTCCCAGACCGGGGCACGAACCCGCGTCCCCTGCATCGGCAGGCCGACTCTCAACCACTGCGCCACCAGGGAAACCCCTCTGGAACCCCTATAATGCAAATTTTGGCACATTTTATATTATCTCATAGCTCTCTTATGTTGCTTTTGTGTGTTTTTGTTTGTTTGTTTGTATTTCACTTCTCTTTCTACCTGCTGCTCTGATTGGGTGATTTCCATTATTCTACCTTCCAGATCACTTACACATTTTCTGTGTCATCTAGTCTGCTATTCATTGCTTCTAGATTGCTTTTTATCTCAGAAGTTGAATTATCTATTTTTGATTGGGTCTTCTTTATAGATTATAGTTCCTAGTTAAAATAATCTGTGCTTAGATTGATTCTCTTTCTTAATTCAGTTAGCATTTTTATTACCAACTTTTACAATTCATTGTCTGGTAGATTGATGGTCTCTGTTTTGTTATTTATTTTTTCAGGGGTTTCCTCTTGCTCTTTCAGTTGAGAGTAGTTCCTCTGCCTTTTCACTTTTCTTCACTTTCTCTGTCTCTCTGTATTTAGGTGAAATAGTTATCTATTGTGGTCTTGAGGGGGTTTTATGTAGGAACATCCTTACGTAGGCTGTGTGTGTCCAATGCCTTTGGTAGGAAGGCTGGATTTGTTAGGGATGCTAGTAACGTCTTTCCTCAGGGTGTACTGGCCACTATTACATTGGTAGGGGATGTGGCTGGTTTTGGAGGAGCTAGAACCTGTTCAGGGTGTGAGGTGGGACTTCCTCTCTGCTCAGTGGCAGTTGGCACCCTGTCAGGGGTGGGATCTGATCTCAAGTCTGGAGTGAATGCCCTGAGGGTTGGGCTCTAGCTGGCTCTGTTCCCTTTAAGTGTGTGTTTTTCATTCTCCCTGTACTGTGGCCTTTGCCCCAAAGGAGGGGAGTGTTGAAGCAAGTGGGGCTTGTGTTGTTTACAGAGATCTGATGCTCTGCCTGTGTAGGCATCTGTGGCTCTGCCCAGACGCAGCCCAATGTTGCATCCTTCCCCCTGTTGTGGTAGTCCCAGATCTAGAGCAAGCTTGTGGCATGGAATGAGCAGGGCCAGAGCATTTCCTTGACTGGCACTGGGCTTAGCTGACACTGGGGATCACTGCATTGTGGTTGTGGGAATTGAAGTGGCTGTACTGCCATCAGAAGTCTGGGCTGCTTCTGTGGTCCTGTTTGAGTAAGTGCCAACAGTGGCCACTGTTGCCCTACCTAGAAAATACCCTAGGCCCCTGGGTCACCTCTGAGTCCCTAGATCGAGTCTTTTCCTACATCCTGACCACCCTACAGCCAGTGCCAAGCTGTGGAGTGGAGTGAGTGGGGCCAGGGTGTTTGCTCAGCTCGAACTGGGGAGCATGGCAAGGTGGCAGCCAATGGGCAGACTTCTCTCTGCCCTGTCTCGGGATAAGCCAGCACCCATACCTTCCTCACAAGTGGAGCGTAGGCTTCTTCAGCCTTTCTATCTGTCCCAGTGGTTCTCCAGGCAGCTGAGGGGGCTTGTGTCCTATGCATAGGACCCCAGGACTGGGATGTCCAGTCTGTGGCTCAACCATCTTACTCCCCAGGGTGAGTATCTGCCTGTGTGATCTCCCTTTTCCTCTTAGTCCCTCTCAGGGCCACAGGTCCTGGCCTGATGCCATCCTACCCGCTTACATGGGAATCTTTCTTGCAGCCTTGGTTGTATAGTTCTTCTGCCGGTTTACAGTTTTCCATGAGAATTGTTCCACATGTTGATATATTTTTGATGTGTTTGTTGGAGGCGGTGAGCTCCATATCCTCTTATTCTTCCATCTTGATCCCCCTAACATTTGCTTTTTGAGAACATTCTCATATTCCATATGAACTTATTAGCATCATATCTTTAGGAGTCCTTGGCTGTAAGCAATAGGAAGAGATTTTTGTTAGCTTCAGCTAAAACGAATTTATTGGAAGGATACTAGGAAGTTCACATACTCAAGGAAAACCCAGAATGGGAAGGACAGAACCTGTCCAGCTCTGGGGCTCAGGGTAGCAGGATGTTGTGAATGGGCTTTTGAAGATACCCTTATGGGAGCCTCTGCTTTAACCATCTACAGTCTCCAGGTGTCTCCACTCAAGATGCAAATTTCTAGTAGAGGGTATGATTAGTGAGCATGGGTTCCAAGCCTACCTCCATAACCATGGTGGGATTCTGTGATTGACAGCTCACCGTAGTCACGCCACATCAGGAAAGGCCAGTTCCCCAGATGAAGTGCTGCTGAATAAACAAAAACAAAAACAAAAACAAACAAAACCCCAAAACCAAAACCAGATGTCTCTTAAAAAGCATTTCTTCAATAGCGACCTCTGCTAATGTATTTGAACTGTGATTCAGTTTGCCAAAGTTCAGTTTATACATGACTCTTTGTGTAACTAATCAAATTTCTCTTTCTGTATTAGCTGCTGGAAAGTGTACAGCCCTATTGTGTTTTACCCGTAGAAAGCATGTAGAATTCTCATGGTGACCGTATTGTCTTTGCCTCTCTCCTGGTTCTTTTTTTCATTTTTGATGTTCCTTTTTCTTTCTCTCTAATTATGCTGTGGGTTTTGTTTTTGTTTTTTGTTTTTCTGGAATAAGGCAGAATATAAATGAGTAGATTTATCTGTGACTCTTCAGGAATGTGTTATGGTGTAAAGCAAGTTTCATCTGTATCATGAGTTTTTCCCATTGGGAGGGATTGTAATCTGAAAGCCAGCAGTTAGAAAGACATCATGGCACAGTATCCTTGGAGTTCTCTACTTGGAAAGCTTTCCCAGAGTGATTAGGTGCAAAGAAGTTGTATCAAACTTTCACCGCACAGCACTCCTATATTTAGAAGAATGCAATTTGACCTGGTAAAACAGGCCAGTTTCATGTAAGAGAGAGAGGGAAAGAGCAGGAGAGAACAAAGGGAAGTCGGCTGAAGCAGCTTGGGGCCGGGCTCTGCTCATGGGTTATTTTCCGTGTGACCTCAGCTGAGCTCGCTCTCTGGAGGGGACTGCCTGGCCTGGGAACACCAAGGAAAATTTGGCAGTGCCTGGGGGGTTAAAGTGCAGCCAACAGCAGCAGGTGCCAGGAATGGGCTGGAAAACTCTGGTGAAATTCCCAGTCGCATAGCAGCTTCAGTTTGGGTTTGGAGAGACAGAGCCGGAGTTGGAAAGATGGGAGGTCTGCCTGCTGCCCTCAAAAGAACCCCAGCTCCACGCTCCACCCTCCAGCCTCCGTGATAAGCTGGATTTTCCTGCCTGAGCCCAGAGGCCAGGAGAGGCAGGAGGGTAATGTTCTTTCATCTCAGCATCTCTTGGTTGTAGCGAGCAGAAGCCCACTCAGGCTAGCTCACATGGAAGACAACTGTTTGTACGGATGCAACAGGTGGTCTTGCAGATATTCAGGGAGGTATCACGATCCTCTCAGGGGCTGGGACAGAAAATTCAGGAACTGTCAATCCTCTCCATCTCTTGGAGGCCCTCAGAGAGCTCCCTCACTTCTGCTTCTCTGGGCTCAGTCAACCTGCACGTGGCCCAGCATGGTGGCAGTGTCAACCAGCTCTCCAAGCTTGAGTTTCCACAGTTTGCTGTCCCCGGGTCTCCTTCTTCAAACCTCCTGATTGGTCCAGCTCATCCATTCATACTGAGCCCATGGGTTGACTATGTCCACCCCTTGTCCAGCTGGCCATGGCTAGGAGGAACAGGTCTCAATAAATGTTAGCTCCACTGCAGGGTGTTGATACTGGCTTTTCCCCTAGTTGAAGGGCTGCTGAGGACCCTCCAGGCCTTCAGAGTCCGGAGGCCTCTTGTCAGGAGTGATGTGGAAGGAATTCCTGCACCCCAGGGCTACTGGGCCCAGTGACTCAGAGGACCGTGAGGTGTGTTCTGGTTGCCCAAGGACAGCAATGCTCATGACGTCCAATGAAATGCAGACTCACTTTTTTAAAAAAAATCATATTAGGTGTTTTCTTTAATATTTATTTATTTATTTTTATTTTGGGCTGTGTCGGGACTTAGTTGCAGCAGGCAGGATCTTTCATTGCGGTGCACGGGCTTCTCTCTAGTTGTGGCGGGCAGGATCCAGAGCGTGTGGGCTTAGTTGCTCCACGGCATGTGGGATCCCAGCTCCCCGACCAGGAATCGAACCCACATCCCCGCACCGGCAGGCAGACTCCCAACCACTGGACCACCAGGGAAGTCCCCAGACTCACTTTTTGCAGGTTGACACCCAACTCTTTCCTGCTAGGGAACTCGTCAGAGTATGACTCTCTTGAGGTAGAGCTATCCAAGTTCAAGGAACAATTTGAGGTGATTCAAAACCAATCCCAGTATCAAAGAGGTACTTTGAGATGCTGAAAGTTATCTACAGCTGGCTTCACTCCTCCCTGGGCACAACAAGCCTTCAACACATGAGGCCACACTGGCCCACATGCACCGTTCCTGCTTTTGCTCAGGCTGTTCCTCCCCTTGAAATGCCCTGAGAGGCGACCCTCCCCAGTCACTACCTGACTGAATTCTCCCTTCCCTTAAGGCCCTACCCCAAGCCCTCCTCCTGCAAGAAGGGTCCCCCTGGCTCGCCTATCCTCACCTCCCCTCATCCCCTCTTCACCTGTGTCTTAGCACACACCACATCTGGTGCCTCTGAGTTGCTCTCAGCTGCGTGTGTTTTCCTCCCAAGCCTGCCCATTGCTGGAGGACGTCTCTGTGTCCCTGTGAGAGCACAGCCAGGGACCGGCTCAGAGTAGGTGGACTGGTGTGCTGACGTGTGTGCTGCCACCCGACAGCCCAGCTCTGGTCACACAAAAGGACTCCTGACCCTTCCAACAGCTGCTGGAAGGGACCAGGCTCCAGGGGTCCCTGGCTCGCCCTGACACTCCCAGGCTTCTCTGCCAGCAGTGGACCCGCCCTTCCACAAACACCTTAGCCCCATTCTGACTCCTCGTCTCACAGTGGCCACTTCTGTTATGGAGGGGCCACTGCCCTCTGTGTTGCATCTTCAGAACAGACAGGGACCCCCTGGGGCTGCTGTATTCTTACAGGACAGACTGCCCTACCCGCTGCAGCCCTCAGCACACAGGATCCTGTCTCTGGGGTCCCTGGGTGCCCCCCACCTCCCTCCTCTGCCCTGAAAAATAAAGGCCAGTGGCTGGCTTCAGCTCCCAGGCTTGCTTGCTGTCTTTCTAACTCTGAGGAAGCCAGTCAACTTTTTGGTCCTCTGCAAGGCCAGGCCAGTGGTCAGGATGGACGGGAGGCCAAGCAGAGAGAGGGAGGCCTGCCAGTAAGTGGAGAGCCGAGGCCCCAGACCGCTCTCCCACAGGAAACCGCTGGCTGGAAACGCTCAAGTGCTCGGAGGCAGCTCCCAGCTGCACAGCTCAGAGCACTATCGTGTGCTCCCACAGCCCCTCCAAACTGGCTAGCGAGGCATTCCGGGGGTGTCAGCCTGAGCAGCAGCACCGAGGGGACTGTGCAGCATGGCACAGCGCGGCCCGCAGTGCCCAGGGAGGAGTAACACTGGCTGGTGGACAACAGCCAGCATCTTGAAGCACTTGATGTTGGCATTAGTTTCCAATAACCCCACACGGCTCCTTGAGCCTCAATAGCACGTATCTTGACACTCTCCGATGGGAGGGGCTGCTAATCCTGAGAGGGGGTGCTGGGGGTCTCCGTGCCCGCTTCATCCCACGCCATCTCAGGAGCCAAGATGGGACCCGCCTGCCCAACACCCAGGGTGTGCTGAGCATCACAGGGGCTACATCATGTGACACGGCTGGTATATTTACTTTGCAGGAGGCTCGTCATAGGCATGTGGGTTACAGTCACACCCGGTCATGAAAGTCTCCTGATTTTACAAAGTAGGTGTGAAATCTTTCGTCCAGGAATTGAAGAGCCTGTGTCATTTTTCCTGGTTTTGTCTGCAAGGCTTTTTTTCTCTTGGTGACTCAATATTTGGATGGCTCGCCCTGAGGGAAGCCATTAGGGTGAGATCTAACAATCAGGGGCTGGTGCCAGGCTTAGGGTAGGGGAGATGCCCCCAATATCTCCAGAAGCCACAGACTCGGGTCCCTCAGGGGCACTGCCCTCCCTCCCTCAGGGAAACAAGAGGAAGGGTCTGGCTTCCCAATGTCAGGCCCAGAGCTCCTTCCTCTGTGAGACCTGCAAAGCCAGGAGTAGAGGAAGAAGGATAGGGGACACACGGGCAATTGGCTGTGTCTTGTTCCTTCCCCTGACAGGCTGTGTGGTGAGAAGCTGCCCCCTCAGCCTTCTCCTGGGAAGCTCTCCATCTGGCCCCAGCCCGAAGCTGGGTGGGTTTGGGTCAAACACTGTGTGTTTTTCTTTTCTTAGCAGCAGATTCCTTCTCTCTCTCCTGGCTTCTCTTTTCTTTCGTTGCTTCAGCTTCTTCTGGGTCAGTAGTTGCCCTCTTTAGACATTCCTCATGCAGGCCCAAAACACCCTCTCCTCTCCTTGGTGCATCTTTTCACGTCTTCTTGTCCTTTCCCCAGTTCTCCAGAAGCCTGGGAGCGAATCAGCCTCCCGTGTTCTCTCTGGCCTGGGGCCTCCCCTCTCCCCTCCTCTCTCCTTTTTTCCCTTTCCCCCCCTCCCCTTCCCTCTCCTCCCTGCTCCCTCTCCTTCCAAGAATATGCCATTTCACAGTAAGTTCCATTTTCACAGCCATGGTTATTTTCATGTGTTTCCCGAGTTCTAACATCACAGAGGAATGTCTGACATCATCTCCACCAGTGGATCCAATGCTCACCAGCCCACACCCCTACCTCTCTCCTCTCCTTTCTTCACCAGCTGTTTGCTAAGTCTGGAGTCTGTCTGATGATTCAAACATATTATTCTTGTCCTTGGAACCCCACTCTACCTCCCACCTTTAGAACTATGTTGCTCCCCAAACATTAGACACGAGCTGGGTCTTGGCCTCAAGAGAAATTGTTCACTGGTCCCCAAACTTTTGTGCACAGTAGAATCACCTGGGGAAATTTTAACACTCCTACACCCTATACCAATTAAATCAGAACATCTGGGGGTGGCAGTCGGGCAGCAGTATTTTTTAAAGATCCCCAGATGATTCCAATATGCAGCCAAGATTGGGAACCACAACCTGGTGCTGTATGGAAGGGGGTTAGAGCCTGCAGCCAACTGAGTAAACCTCATGGAGCCTGGAGCTCAGACCTTCTTGTCTTCAGAGCTGTGAAGTCGAGAGATGAGGAGACAGGTCCCAGGTCCCCAGCGGGGCCAGGAGCATTCTCTCTGGAGTGTCCCTGCACTTGTACTGGGGGCTCTCCTAGCCTTGAGGTGAAGACCTGCTCTGGGGAGGGCTGACAGAGGCCCAGCAGACCTCCCCCTTCCTCAGCAGAAGGTGCTGGTTCCAGGCGGGACCTCTCAGGAGCTCAGTCCCCGGGAGAGCCTCGTATCTGTGGGGTGGGCAAGCAGCTAGGTCTGTCCCTCTTTCCCAAATGCAGCCCTCAGCCCGGGGTGGCTGACACACTTCTGATTAAGGGCACGGTCCCGATTCCCACTGTGCAGGCAGCCCCGATTCCTGCTGCTCAGCTGTGAGGTCACCCAAGGTAGCAGGAGGCCAGGTGATGTGACAAGGGATGCGAGGCTGTGGATGCTCAAGGTGTAACCCCTGTAGGCTTTCAAAAAGAGAGTGACAACAAGGAACTTCTTTCCTGCTATTTCCCTAAAGCCCCAGTGATGGCAGTCCCGGGAAGGACCATCTCGGGCAGAAGTTTGATATTCTCACTCCTCTAGTCTTTCTGGCAGACATCTACATGAGTGGTTCTTAACGTCATATCAGAATCCTCTGAAGTGCTTGTTGAAACACAGATTGCTGGGCCCAGCCTCAGAGTCTGACTCAGTGGGTCTGGGTTGAGGCCAGAGAAGTTGCATTTCTAGCAAGTTCTGCAGTGCTGCTGCAGAATGGGGGCCACACTTGTAAATCCCCTGGTCTAACAGCCTCTCCCCAGAACACGTCCAGTTTGCCACAGACTGAAATCAGAGGAAAACAGTAGGAAGAAATAAAAAGGGAAAGGGAAAGCTGATGTCGCTTTCTCTGATGAGGGAAGGCAGGGCTCTCATCTTGTGTGTCCCTCCTGCTCAGCGCTGGGCACGGTGCCTCTGAATCACGAAAGCACTGTGAATATTTGCATATGGTGATGTACTGGTACATGCAAACACAAGTGACAAATGCCAGTCTATCACGTACACTCCCGGAAAGAAAATGTCTATCTGTGGCTCTCTAAGAGCTCAATAATTCAACTCAACAAAAAACAGAGTTAGCCTAAAATGCCCGAAGGACTGTATCCTAAGTACATCATGTCAAAACAGTAGTGGGGATAAAATAGTGAATTAGACACTGACAGGGTTCCTGACCTTCTGGAGTTTACTGTCCTTCAGAGATGACAGATATTAAACAAGAAATTGCAGAGGTGAAAGTTTGGAAAGGAAGCTAACTTTCTAAGAGCAGGTTTTTCCCTCTTTGGACTGTTCACGCCCTGCTGACTTGTACCAGATTATAAATCTTGGGGAGATGGAATTAGCCCCAAATGTGCTGCTAGTTCTATTCACCTGAGCGGTGACCCATAGAGCCATTTAAAATAAGATGTTAAATGTTTCAGCATCTTTCCTGCTCATACTGTTTAAATTAAGACGAACTTGCAGTTCCACCCAGCTGAGGATTCGATGGAAACAGCCAGGCTAGTGGTGTGGAGGTTGCTGTATTTCTGTCTTGCTTGAGGCTGCCAGGCTGAGGGGGCAATGTGTTGGTCTGATGTGAACAAGTCGCTGAGCAGAGAATTCCAGCATGTTCAGGAAACCAGAGACAGTGCAGTGAAACGCACCATTGTGTGTCTTAGGACCAGCAGCCAAGTGAGTGGGTGAGCCCTGTGGCCATGGCAAAGACATTGATTGGCCAATGAATCTTCCATCCCAAAGTTCTCCTGAGAGCAGCTTGTGTCTAACTATTTTTCAGGCTGACCCGAAATCATGACCTCTTCTGGAAATTATCTTTACTCTTTTGTGGGAACAGAGGGGTGACCACATAGACCCATGGAAGGGACATCATTCACATGTCTTTGAGGACAAGGAGGTTGTCTGGTTTATCTGTATAGCATCCCACAGATCAGCGGCAGTTGCCTAAGCTTGGTCCACCACTTAGAATCTGTGACAAAGGTTTAAATTCTGGGGCCACTAGCTCTAGCTATGGAGAAATTCAGCCCAAGAATCCAAGTTCCACTGGGTGCTCAGGCAATAAACATAACCCCAGTGGCTTCGGAAGTCTAGAAGGACAACAGAGAAATGAGAGTCAGGGATGGCTTTTGAGGCTCTCAGTTCTTCCTTTTCAACTAGCTAATGTATGCCGAAACAGGGGTACGCCTGTAAACAAGTGGAAATATTTTTTGGTGAGCTTCACATGGTCCTCCCATCTAAATGAGCTCAGTTTTTAGGAGTGACAGGGTTGCAAATAGTTAAACTTACAAGACGACCCATTTCTTTTTTCTTTTCTTTTTTTTTTTTTTTGCGGTATGCGGGCCTCTCACTGTTGTGGCCTCTCCCGTTGTGGAGCACAGGCTCCGGACGCGCAGGCTCAGCGGCCGTGGCTCACAGGCCCAGCCGCTCCGCGGCATGTGGGATCTTCCCGGACCGGGGCACAAACCCGTGTCCCCTGCATCGGCAGGTGGACTCTCAACCACTGCGCCACCAGGGAAGCCCGACCCATTTCTTAATATGGTGTGTTGCATCTATTTTAAAGATACGTCCTCCACTTCTGGACCAAAGCATTTCAGTTTTGGATCTGGAGATTAGGGATCTCTTACAAAAGCATCTCTCGCCATCTCATAGTCCAGCATCCACACTAGAAGTTAATTCTGCTGTGAAAACTTTCCAAAGACAACAGAACTTGTGATCAAAAGAGTAGTCAGTTGGACGCACCCTAGGGATGCAGCTGAATGGTCACACTTGAATGCTCTTGGGCCTGAGCAGAATGGGAGTATTGGCCGAGCCCAGGATCTTCAACTGTGGGAGCACCCAGCTTGTCTTTACCCCACTGGGTAACTCACCCAAGATGAAGACTGCAAGGATTGAGGTTCAGCTACCCACCGTGGGCTCCACATGCAACCAGCAGTGAGTATATACTCCCTCAGAGGGGATGAACTGTTCATAGAAAACCCACCAGCATCAATGGACTTTGCCTCTTAGCTATTGTCCCTCTTTCCTGACCATGCCTCAACACCCTGTTTGCCCATGATGTGTGACTTGGTTTCTTCCTCTCTACTTTGTCTCCTGCTGCATTCTTTATGGCTTTAAAGGGTGAGCGGCAACATACTATAGTAGAAAGAATGTGGCTTTACAAGCAAGGTAGACTTAATTTCAAATCCCAGCTCCGGTATGTGTCAGTTGTGAGTTTGTAGGCAAGTTCCTTACTCTTTTGTGCCCATTTTTTCATCTGTAACGTGGATAATGATATCTATTTCATAAGGCTGCTGTAAAGTTTAATGAACTAATGCTTGCAAATGCTTAGCACAATGTCTGTTAGAGGTTAAGTCTTCAATATGTATCAGCTGTTATCATGAAGTCAACTAAGGGAAGGATTGTCTTCAGGTAATTGTACAGATTACACCAAATGTGATGGAGTGAATAATATGGTATAGATTTCCTATGCTTAGCAAAACATTGGAAGTGGTCTAAATTTCTAACAAAAGAGAGCTAGTTAGATAAATTGCAGAGTATGGCTAGAAGAACCCTCTATTTCGGGCACCATGTATTGTGTAATCCAAATGTCAGCTGTGGTTATCCTTTGAGATCCCAAAATTGGCTTGAACAGTATCCCACATACAGTTGGGAAGTCCCGGAGGCACAATCCCATAAGGATTTGGTGGCAAGGTCCCATGAGGGCGAGGGTGTGGCGGGAGTGATATTTTCGTGGTCACCTCTGTTGCTTCACTGACTTTTCCATTTATGAATTATCTTGCTTCAGTATCTGCAAGCTTTTTTTTTTTTTTTGCGGTACACGGGCCTCTCACTGTTGTGGTCTCTCCTGTTGTGGAGCACAGGCTCAGCGGCCATGGCTCACGGGCCCAGCCGCTCCGCGGCATGTGGGGTCTTCCCGGACCGGGGCACGAACCCGCGTCCCCTGCATCGGCAGGCGGACTCTCAACCACTGCGCCACCAGGAAAGCCCTCTGCAAGCTTTTTTTCTGCATTAGTCATACCACACTGATTCCTACTCCCTTCTTTCACTCCCCAAAAGAACACTGATTCAAAGCTGTGTGTGCAACAGGCTTTTACTGACTACTTGAGACAATGAAGAGGATTTACATTTTAGCACCACAGTTTGAAATCTTTTTGCCCTCTTGCCACCAGGGAGTCTTCTCACGAGTCCCTGAGAGGCTCCAGCATCCAGAGACCAAGCCCTGTAGCTTGGGTCCACTTTTCCTGTTCTGCTACCCAGCCCCCTACCCTCCATTGTGTACTGACTTTCTCTGCATTAGAAGGGATTTAGGGTCTTACTTTTCTAAAGAAGCCTAATAAGGTATCTTAGGAAACAAATGTAGTTTTGCCTCAAAGAGAACCCTGACGTTACTGTAATTTTGTATATTTGCGTATCTGACCCCACAGGCCACTGTGAGCTCTTTTAGGTCAGGAATCTATGCCCGATCTGTGTCTCACGAGGTTAGGAATCCATGTGCTGAAGCTAAATTGCCTGGGTCCAAATACTGGGTCTATTATTTACAAGTTATGTGACCATTGTAGGAAATGAGTTGTAGGGAAGATTGAAATAAAAGAGCTAGTGAACTTAGTGTCTGAGGCATACACTGGGTACTCACTAAATGCCTGCACTGATTATACCCAGAAGGATTCTTTGCTGTCAGTCTGCAGTGACTAGCTTCATGCTTGGAGACATGTCATTCTAAGCTGAGAAGAGGCTTTGGTGTGATTAACTCGGTTTCCTGATGTAGAAGGACAAAGTATAAGTTTTTAGACAATTTTTTTTCCCCTTAGTAAGAAAGACTGTAGTTCAAATATTTGGACACAATAAAGGAAACTTTTTTACTTAACCAGGTTGGGAAAAAGAGTGGAAAAGAGTTCAATTGTTTCATCTAAACAGTAACAGGCCACAAAACGATTTAAGGCTTCCCTTCTCATTACTAATCAATCACTTAACACTGAAGATTCATTTTGGGTCTTTTTTTCTCTTTCTACATACAAAACGAAACAAGGCAAGTTTAAAAATTCTTTATTTGAACTTTAGACAAGGAACAAGTATTGCATTATAAAGACTTGCTTAAAAGCATGACATAGTCTGTTGTCAAGTCTGTTGTCATTGTTTCCTTATGTGTTGTAAACCAACATAAATATTAAGGGAGAGAATGGTATATCTTTCCTCTGCATCTTTAACCCGTTCTTAACTGAGCATGGATACAACCCTTAGAAAGAAAACCCTGGTGAAATGGCATCTCTAACACTCTCTCCTCAGGTTCTAATGGCTCCAGGGGAGAAGCACTGTTGGTCTTAGCCTAACCATGTTGGCAACATAACAAGAAACTAGTATCTCTAGGGCCAGTAGTGCACAGCAGTTTCCATCTAAAGTTCTATTTATTTTCCCACCATCTTTTATGAAGATGACTGACCTAGAAATTAGGGCTGAGTGTGAGTTAAAATGGTCCAATATACATTTACTGTGAAAGTCAACCTGCTAATCTCTATCTGGGATGATCCTGTTAGGGGATATGCCAAACTTCCTGGTTTGCTTATTAACTAATTAATTGTCACCAACATCACTGGGGGCAAGCAGCAAGACAGTGTGCTGTGTGTCGACCTTGGCAAATGATAAACTATGATTTATTTACTCCTTGGTTCCCCAACTTAATATAATTTAAAGTCTTTTAATGTGCCAGAAGTCTCTAAGGCAGCAAACTAATATGTTGAATATGGTGTCCACTATTTCACAGTGACTAGACGTGATTCATACATAGGACCAAGTTTCCTGATCAAGATACCTTTGTCATCCTTCTTTTTATAAATTCTGACAGATAATCTGACAGATATCAACATAGATATTAACACACAGATATTAGAATAAATTGCTAAAAGTTCTAGTCTTATCCAAAATAAACTTTGTTTTAAGCTTAGTCTTTAAAAATATAAGTTAACAGGATACATTCTGATTTCTTTTTTCAGGTAAGAGAAAACTTTTTTTTTTCTTTTTTTAATGTGCATAGTTCCATCTGGACTCCAGCAACATTTTTGGGGGTAGTCCAATATTCTGTTTCCTAGAAAATTACAACTCAACCACAACCCCTAGGGAAACAGGAATTGCTCCATCCCAAATATTGTCAGGGGTAAGAATAAAAATGTCTTACATTTCATTTTCTTTCTTTAAGCTTTATTCTTGTTTTTAAGGTAAAAGTTATAATTAGTATTCCTATTAGCAGCAAAGATCCTAATTTCTGTCAATTAAAATGACTCAGGACAGAAACCACATTTTCGCAAAGAATGAGGGATCCATAGCGGGTAATAAATGTCTATTAATTTGGGCATTAAGCAATCTTATTTGAGAGGTTAATTCATACGAAAACAGCCAATAGTATGCAAGGTCTCATTTGAAGTTCAGGCCTATGACGCTGCAGCAGGAAGCTGAGTTGGCCCAGCAGTACGCAGTGGAAAGAGGGCTTTCGTGGTGGAAAATTTCCATGTGGTCAGACTGAAGGGGGCATGGGCTCTTACTCTGGCTCTTCAGTAAAAGTGGTTACTTCTAATAGATAGTTGAAAGTGGAAGCTGCTTTGAAACTTTTCAAAGTGTTAGAAAGTCTAGTACAATTACAAGTTTTTCTGATATTCTGTCAAGTTTCACAACCTGAGCTTAGTGAAATGGCAAGAATCAGAAAATAGTAGAAAAATTGCAAGGAGCTTGCGAGTTCTCCGGTTTTAGTCACTCCAAATGCCACAGCAGCAGCATCTTATCAGAGTGTCATTGCTGTGACTACTGGGGGTTCATTCCCAGGAGGAAGATTCAAGCCAGGAAAGTTTGATCAGGACAGTGTCTCTTTTAAAATGCTAGAAAAATCAGTTTGAATCCCAAGTTTCTTGTCTGTTTCTAAGTAGTGTTTATTCAGAACACTCAAGAATGACTCATATAACATTGCTGCTTTCAAATACCACCATGTCTACTTCCTGCTAACAAGAAAAGGCAAAGAAATGCCAGCTTTGTTCTGGAGACTGTAGTCATTAAAAAAAAAAAAATTAGAAGATGCTCAGAGCTTTATAATCACGGGATTTTTCACTTGTGAAAAGACAAACCCCACCCAATAACCTAAACCGCAAGAATGGCGAGCAATACATTTGTTTCAAGATGATCCTTTCACAAACCCTAACTTTGGAAAGAGGCATTTTACACTGCCGCCCTAATGGAGCTGTGTCCCTATTCTGCTGAGTGAGTTAACCCCATGGGGAAGAAGCTCCTGGCGTCTGACTCAGTAGACAGCATGAGGGAACATCCACTTCCATTAAGCCTTAAAAACCTGGAACTTGCAACCAGGTGGAAAAACCATTCCCAGCAGTCTCTGCCATCACCTTCCAAGACAGTAGTACGGTGACCCAAAGGGCACAGAGTCACCTAATAACAGGCAGACTTGCCTCCTCCATGAGCTTATCTAACAAACGTTCTCACAAGCTTGCAAAATGCCACTTAAAAACTCAATAAATTAAAAAATTACACACACACACACACACACACACACACACACATCCCCCATAATTCCTGGCTGCAATCCCCAAAAGGCCATCTCACCAAAACAATTAAGCCAAAAGACCAGCTTAATTTATTCATCAGGCAGAGCAACTTTCCATTTCCTAAAGGACCTCGGGCTAATGTACAGACATGACAATAAAAACTACCATTGCGCCCAGAGATTAACAGTAGCCTTGACAGCAGTTTAAAAAGTAGAATACTTGTCAGCTGCCTTTCACTCCTTTCCTGAAACTTTACCCTGAGGAGAATCCTGTTCCCTCATCTCAAAAAGATCAATTCAAGAACGGGTAATGACAAGGGGGAGAAGCGTCAGTGAGTGAAAAGAGGAGGAGGCAAGGCTCTCAGACTGCTTTGCAAGGTCACTTCACAGGTACCCTTAACCCACACTTTCACCTGAAAGAGAGGCATTAACGTGACGTAACATAATTAAGTCTTCAGTCTGACCAGTTGGTAAAATGGACACAGGAAAAGCTGGGAATAGAGGGATAAAGTAAAAGCAAGTGCCCCAAACAAGAAATCCACGTGATGGTTTGTTTTTGTGTGATTCAGTGCAAAGGAGAGGAAGGAAGCACCATCTACAATCACTCCACACACACTGTATTTGCATCCACCGTGATAACTACGACAGTTGCAGGAGAAGATTGGCAGCTTGGGAATGACCATGTTGCCACTGCCTAGTAGCCATGGTAGCAGCCTCTTGCTTGGCTAATTCACAGGACAGAATGGGAAGGAGCAGGGCCAGGAGGAGACAACCAATGAGAGGACCGCCCTGCAACCGAAAGGTCTTCTAGGCACTTGCCTTCTATTCCTTGGCACCCCTTAGAAGGAAGAGTGGTCCCCAGGGAAAATGGTTCTTGTCTGAAAGCTGCCTGGGGCAGCCAAATCAGAGAGGAGTGCTTCCCTGACTTAAAATGGTTGGTACATGGCTATGGGATACTTTTCCAACTCCAGATTCCCAGGGAATAGAGCAGCAGAGTCCCCTCCCTCCCCTCACGAGAGTTAAGCTGATTTCCTCTGAAAGTGTCTAAGTGGCTTGAGCAGAGAGGCATCACCGTCCAGAGAAGTGCTGGCGAGTCTTCGAAATCATTTAGGAGCCACGCCTAATGTCACAGGTAGAAAACTAACTCACTAAAGGTAGTCCTTGAGGAGTTGATATAATGTCTCTGTCCTCTTCTTGCAAGGAGGAAGAGATTGATACGGTGTGGAATGGAAGGGAAGAAATCTGACCAGAGCAAGTCAATTAGGACGGGAAGCAGTGTTTGCAGAATGAATTCTATGGAGAAATTCAAAAGTTTCATAGGAGCAGAGGGTAGAAGACACTTTTAGAAGCTGAAGGTAGAAATCACAGAGGAGACAGTCAAAGTACAAGCGAACAAAGTAAGATATTTTTCTGTTTTGTTTTTGTTTTTAATAATGGGAGGACAAAAGAGTTAATTCCTTCACTGCCTTTTCACTGGAGGATTGAAAATGATTGCCATACTAGGGGATGCACTCCACCAGCAGGAATCTAACTTGCCTGTCTGCATAGTCTTAAAGGAGTGAATACTTATCAATTCTCAAGAGAAAAAGCTCTTGTTTGTTTAAATGTAAAGTCACCTACATGCTCCTTAGCTGAACTGGGTATTGTATCAATAGAAGGTGTGTAGTGTGTGGAGATTCACAATAAAAATGAAGGATTTGTCCTGTGGTCCTTGAGGATCTGAACCAGATTACTAAAGAGAAGACATAAGTACATGTGCTAACACTCAGTGGCCCATGGTCCTCAGAATAAGCGGTAGCTGTGGCTTTAATCTTAAAATGCAATCACATCAAACTTTCAGTGTTTTAAACATATGTATTAATGAAGCTATCTCCTCTTTCAAAGCCCGCCTTCTCTTCCATTTCATTCTCGCAAATTTGCTACCCACCCCCGACACCAATACAGTTGTTCACATGCAGTCTCAGGTGTGAACTGCAAATCGCAAGATAAACTTTACCACCGGGGGATTTTCCCCTTTATCTGACACTCCAAATTGTTTTGACTCTTCTGGGGATGCTTTTGGCTCTTCTGGTTTTGACATTTGCTTTCCAATAAGCACACATCCACAATTGGTTTGCATTAAGTTGATGAAAGATCTAATGAGTGGAAACATATGGGTGCTGTTAAATAAAAGTCTCTTTACCATAACAATAAGTGAAATGGCAGAGAAGGGAAATGGATCTTATTTGAAAGAATATGACTATTTAAACACAAAACAAATACAGAGGGAAAAGCAATTTAGAAAGGTACAGAAAAAAATATCTACACCAGACAACAGTGGAGGATGAAGGGCTACACGTGCCTGTGGAGATATGCTGCTCCCCTTGTGTCTGAGTTCCAGTGCTTTCCAAGTAGATGGGCAGACGGTGAAAATAGAGCAGCTTCTTTTTTTCTCTTCTATCTCTTGAATTCTATTATGAGGCAGTTCTCTGCTTGCCACCAAGGCAGAAAGAAGCATTTCTCTCATCCACTCACCGATCTGGCAGGGTCCCATCCTTAGTTTTCCATTGTAGCCCCTGGGTACTATTGTAGTGACTCAGGGATGGTGCTGACCACGTGGGCTGCCTCTGTGGCTGCTGGAGGGGAACCAAAGAAGGTGTTGGTTTGATTCCTCTGCTGATCTCGGAGGTAAGGAGGAACTGACGAGCTTTTGATGTGGAGGATCCTGGTGTCCATCACCTGACAGTCAATCTGCATCATCACTTCGTAATCCTGCCCATTGATCACATTCTCTGCAGAGAGAAATAAACACAAGGAATAAATATTCAACAGAATGTGCAATTCTGCTATGAGCTTCAATCCCAGAAAGGCATCAATGCGTTTCAAGGGTGTGAACTGTCGACACGCTTTCAAGGGTACAGAGAGACTTCATCAGTCACTAAGCAGAGCTACAGTGCCAGGATGGCCTGTCCTCTCCTCAATTCTAGTTCCCAAACAACCTTCATTGGCTCAATAAAGCCTGGAGCCACTGTCAGAGTTAATACCACAGATTATCTGTCCACAGACATTATATGTCTTGTATGCTTTCCGTGCAGTGTTTCACCACGACTGGAGCAACTGGAACAGCAGGAGATTTTATTTTATTTTATTTATTTTTTATTTTTTATTTTTTTGTGGTACGCGGGCCTCTCACCGCTGTAGCCTCTCCCGTTGCGGAGCACAGGCTCCGTACGCGCAGGCTCAGCGGCCATGGCTCACGGGCCCAGCCGCTCCGCGGCATGCGGGATCCTCCCGAACTGGGGCACAAACCCGTGTCCCCTGCATTGGCAGGCGGACTCTCAACCACTGCGCCACCAGGGAAGCCCCAGCAGGAGATTTTAGTTGCGGGAGGGGAGAGCATAGAGGGAAGAATACTTAAGTTCTCCCCTTCCCTTTCAACACTGGGAAGGAATAGCTGTCAAAAGGACCACCATATCATGCGAAAGGTAAGGAGACCTTGGCCAAGACTGCTTGGTTCCTGTTCATCAGTAATATTTCTAATTTCATCAGGACATTCCCAACTATGAATTTAAAGATTTGTGCTTAGGAACATAAAATACAGTGAAGACTGACAACAAGTTGCAGACATCTGATAATCATGCTCTTTCCCAGAGACCACTGTCACTTCTGTTCCATATTAAGGCAGTCCTTAATTTCAGAGTTCTGGATTCCAGGTACAAAGAGAGCAATACATTTCCAATTTGGGACTAACAGGAATGCTATAAGGACTTCCAGGTAAACTAGAGGCTATTGGCATAAGGGAATGGGAAAAACCACATAAAGCCATGCTTAACACATATGGGGTAACTTGCTATCATGAGTTTAATATACACAGACATGTACTACACTCCATTCTTCCTGAGGACAAAAGCTCTTTATTTTCGGGAGAAGGCCAAATTATTCCCCGATTTGTAATTCTAGGTTGTCATTTTCCAACTTGTAGTCAATGAAACTTGGGCATAAGACTGATGGAAGAATTATAAATAGATAACATCTTTCAAGGCCAGCTGGACATTCATAGCAATGCAGCTAGAAGATGTGTAAACTTGGAAGAATGCTGGGGAGTCAACGTGGCACCTCAGTTTGCATTTTCAACCATGAATCCAGAGCTGGGTGTGGGACCAGGAAGAATGCTGGTGAAGGCCTAGTCCTGCACTGCCTTTTCATGAAGATGATATACAGCCAACCAGTGATTTCAAAATTAAACATTTGGCTTCTCTAGGGCAAAGAATTGAATTTAAAAGTAGAATTCTTTCTATTCCATTATCTTTTTTTTTCTTTTTTTTACTACTACACCATGCGTGCCAAGTATTATAAATCCAGAGGAAGAAAATCCAAAGTTTGACATTTGATCCTCAGATTCCATTATGTTTGGGAAAATTGAACTATGGAGCTTGTAACTTAACGAGGCAGGAAATGACTTAAGGAGATCATCTAATCCGGGGTGTCTTAAATTAGGGTCTAACGCACAGACTTTAGGGAGTCCATAAGTTCCCTGAAATTGCATGCAAAGTTTTAGTTGTATGTGCATTTTTCTGGAGAGGGGGTACATCAGATTCTTAATGAGGTCCATGACCCCCTAAAAGTTAAAAACTATTAAATCTAATAATCTATCAACTTTAAGTGCCTTGAGCAGATCATATATCCCATTTTAAAGCCAATGGAAGACATCATTATTCCACTTCTATTGGTTGATTGCCTGTTTCAATTTCTAAAATAGTCTCCATTGATGGTGAATTTCCCATTACAAGTCTTATAAATCTCTTCAATTACAGTTGAAGCTAATTTCCTTCTTTCCCAGCCTTACTAGCAATGAAGAGCAGTTGGTTGCTGCTGTGTAATAACTAACCCTACCTATTCTTTAAGACCATTGCTGTGGACACTTAACTCCAATATGACAACTCCTGCCACTCTGTAATGGCTATCAAATCATTTACTTATCTTTAGAGAATTAAATCTGATTGGTTGTAAGTTAGCCGACGTTTCCTATCAAAGTGATTTCTTTTCCAAAAAGTAGGCAATGGAAGAAAGACAACCTGTTAATGTATTTGGAGTCATTACATTCAGAACATGTGACAGGGTTCAGATTTCAAGGTGCCACACTAGTCATTTCCTTTTGGAACCATGGTCCCTCTCTGTTTTAGAAAAACTGAAAGACTGTGTGCATATACACACACACATGGACACATTGAGACACAGATGACCAGATAATGAAAAACACATGTATAAAAGACATGTAATATACATTACTAATTTTTACTACTTTCCTAGATTAACTCAGAATCCAGATGACAGTTTAAGATCAAGACTAAGGTTCTGTCATATAGCCCATACCACCTGCAGAAGTTATTAGAGCCCATGTGCCTGCTATGGTTTAAACTGATAACTGGAGTTCTTTAATATCTTAAATGTTAGGAAGAGATGAAAAACCTGGTGATATGAGCTCAGATGCTTGGGGGAAAACTAGGGCTGCGACCTGATTCCAAAACCTGGGAGTCCCTAGTCATGACTGAAATGGTACTGTTATCTTAAGCCCAACCAGGAGGCTCATGCTAGGTACGGTTTGGGTGGCTTTAAAATGGATTCTGTTCTTCACTCCTTTCTGAACTTCTAGGCCAAGGAAACTGTCAGCATTACTAGAAGAAGATTCTACCAGATAGGATATGAACGCCTTAAACCGAATTTAGGAAGCCCCTTCTGAATGACAAGCTGGAAAATTTAGGTTTAAAAGTGACACGCCATTAGGAATCCCAAGTTACCCAACACCTCTGGAAAATAGTTAAAGGGGCTACAGCAATTTCTTTTCTTCAGTCTCTGTGGGACCTTATAAAAGTGCTTTGGGTGTTTCAGTATTGACTCCCTTGGATAGTGAGTGAGGTGGTCTCTATTACTGACGAGGTTCTAATTATTTTAATTAAAGGAGGACAGAAGGGAAACAGCTTATGATAACTCGTGGTCTTCACAGGCCCCTGTCCTGCACTGTCGGGCATCTGTTCACGCGATCTGCTTCCAGGAGCAGCAGAGAGGCTCCGAAACTCCTCCCACAAGTGGCAGATGAGGCTCCCATTATCCTTTACTTTCAGACTTTGAGCACAGTTAATAATTGACCACCCTTGGAAAGGGCATTTTCAACTGTTGCCTATAATTTGTGCCTCGGTGTGAATAAAATATACCAGAGGAGGTTCTAACTGGAGAGATGAGAACCTGAAGACTCAGGTGGCTCAGCTAGGGAGGAGAGGAACAGCCTCTGAAGGAAAACCCAGGCAGGATGTTAGAGGCTGAGGACGGATGGCACACTTTCATTAAGGGCCAGGCCTCCATTATGAATGGGCAGTGCCCCAGTAATAACAGAAAACATTACAGCTCATGGGCTTGCCGACAAGAGGGAACAAAGTAAACAACTAGGGAGTTGTTAGAGCTGAGTTATGTGAAAAGATTGCTGAAGGATTTTTGTGTACTTAATGAAAAAGTGACTATTTGGGAAAAACAGAAACAAAAGTTACAGTATGGAGCACAAATGTTAAAGGTTCACTTTCCCTCTTCTATTAGCAAACATTTGGGTGCTGCACAAGCGATATAAATAATCTTATGTTCTGGGACTTCTGAAGTAAACGGAATGAGAAGAAACACTGACCTGAGTCAGGAAAAAGGTATAAAATATGAATACTTCAAAATTAATCAGGCAAATAAAAAGGAAAAGAGATGACCGGCTTCAAACATGAGTGCCAGAAAGTGAGTCTGAATGCCCAGAAGAGTTGGGAAAGCAAGAAAAAAAGTGCCTGCACACTGGAGGTGGAAAAACTCTAGGCAATGTGGAATTCTGAACAGCCTGTAAACACACAATAACTGAATTAAGAATGGCCTGCCAAGAGGCTGTTAGCTGGGAGATGACTAACACACACATCAGGACCTTAACCGTAAACAGAATTTAAATACCCCCAAATTTCACAGAAAGTTTAATTTAAAAAAATGACAAGACTTCACCAGTGCTTTGCAAAGACTATGTATGATAAAACAAGATTTCTGTTCAGAATCAGACACCAATCCTAACAAGAGGCAGTTTGCTCTGTGTAAGCTAGGCTGGTGACAGGCAGTGACAGGCTGTCAGTACCTGTGCCTGAATCCTGTAGTGTGTGGGGTATGTGTGTGTACGTGGGGGAACATGGAAAGTAAATAAAAATCCTCCCTTCCACTGATCACAAGAGATACCTGCACCCAAAACAAACAAGTGGAAAAATCAGGAAAGGAACTCAAAAGAGTAAGAAGGAGGAGACAAGGGAGACAAAGGGAAAGGAAGGCGAGAATACAATGAACAATAAGGGGTAAAACACATTTTTTCGGTGGCTTTCAAAAACTTCCAAAGCTGATTTCACTATGTCTAACCAATCTTATCTCCAATTTTTAACCGGAGTCCTGGTTTTGACCATCCCAGAGCACCATGCATTGTATCTCTGCTAGTACTTTATCCTCTGCTTGGAAAAAAAAAATAAAAAAGCTCTTTCTGCTCTTCTCTACCCAAATTTTCCATCCAGTCAATTTCTATTAACGCTTTAAGGCCCATTTCAAATCCCACTTCTAAGAAACCTTCCATGAAAACTCTAGCATTGATCTTTTTCTTTATAACCAATATATAAATGTTCCATGTCACTGAATATGTTAAAATGCTTACAGAAAAAAGGTTTGGCTCCTTTAAGAAACGTCGGGCACTTCTGAAGGTAGCGGGTGGGGGATCAGTGGTAGAACTAGATAGAACCTCTGCCTCATCAGTGGGGAAGAAGACTGAGTGAGTAAGTACCAGTCATATTGCAGATGGAAACACAAAATATGCGTCTGACTTGAAAAATCTTTCTGGAGATATAAGGGAGAACACTGGCAGAAGCAAAGAGCTCCTAGCAATCACCATGTCTGCCCTTTGCCGTTTCCGGGACAGAGGAGAGATTTCAGGCTGTGAGTGTCCAAAGGCAGGGAGGGATGGTGGGAGGGATATTATTTGTTTAAGTGCAAGACAAATCAGAATTTGTTAAATATTTTAAAAATACATGTGTATTTATTTTTTTATTGAAGTATAGTTGATTTACTACATTACATAAGTTTCAGTTGTACAACATAATGATTCAGTATTTCTATATATTTGACTCCATTTAAAATTATTATAAAATATTGGCTATAGTCCCTGTGCTGTACAATGTATGCCTGTAGTTTATTTATTTTATACATAGTAGTTTCTACTTCTTTATTCCCTACCCTTATCTTGCCTCTCCCCCTTCCCTCTCCCCACTGGTAACCACTAGTTTGTTCTCTGTATCTGTGAATCTGTTTCTGTTTTCTTATATTCAGTCATTTTATTTTTTAGATTCCACATGTAAGTGATAACATACAGTATTTGTCTTTCTCTGTCTGACTTATTTCACTCAGTATAATACTCTCCAGGTCCATCCATGTTGTTGCAAATGGCAGAATTTCCTTCTTTTTTATGGTTGAGTAGTATTCCATTGCAGATATATACCATATCTTCTTTATCCATTCATATGTTGATAGACACTTAAGTTACTTCCATATCTTGGCTATTGTAAATAACGCTGTCATGAACATTGAGGTGCATGTGTCTTTTTGAAATAGTGTTTTGTTTTTTTCAGATATATACCCAGGAGGGGAATTGCTGGATCATATGGTAGTTTTATTTTTATTTTCTTGAGGAACCTCCATACTGTTTTCCATAGTGGCTGCACCAATTTACATTTCCACCAACAGTGTACAAGCGTTCCCTTTTCTCCACATCCTCTCCAACATTTGTTATTTGTGGTCTTTTTTTTTTTTTCTTTTTTTTGGTAGTACGCGGGCCTCTCACTGTTGTGGCCTCTCCCGTTGCAGAGCACAGGCTCCAGACGTGCAGGCTCAGCGGCCATGGCTCATGGGCCCAGCCGCTCCACGGCATGTGGGATCTTCCTGGACCAGGGCATGAACCTGTGTCCCCTGCATCGTCAGGCGGACTCAACCACTGCACCACCAGGGAAGGAAGCCCTGTGGTCTTTTTGATGATAGCCATTCTGATGGATGTGAGGTGATAACCTCATTGTGTTTTGATTTGCATTTCTCTAATAATGAGTGATGTTGGGCATCTTTTCATATGCCTGTTGGTCATCTGTATGTGTTTTTGGAAAAAAGTCTATTCAGGTCTTCTGCCCATTTTAAAAAAAAATAAATTTATTTATTTACTTATATTTATTTTTGGCTGTGTTGGGTCTTCGTTTCTGTGCAAGGGCTTTCTCCAGTTGTGGCGAGAGGGGGCCACTCTTCATCGCGGTGCGCGGGCCTCTCACTGTCGCGGTCTCTCCCGTTGCAGAGCACAGGCTCCAGACGCGCAGGCTCAGTAGTTGTGGCTAACAGGCTTAGTTGCTCTGCGGCATCTGGGATCTTCCCAGACCAGGGCTCAAACTCGTGTCCCCTGCATTGGCAGGCAGATTCTTAACCACTGCGCCACCAGGGAAGCCCCCTTCTGCCTATTTTTTAATTGGGTTGTTTGTTTTTTCAAAGTTGAGTTGTATGAGCTGTTTATATATATATATATTGGATATTAACCCCTTACTGGTCACATCATTGCAAATATTTTCTCCCATTCTCCCATTTTCTCCGAAAACAGCATCTTCTCGTTTTGTCAATGGTTTCCTTTGTTGTATAAAAACTTAAGTTTAATTAGGTCCCATTTATTTACTTTATTTTTATTTCCTCTGCTTTATGAGACAGATCCTAAAAAACAGTGCTACAATTTTTGTCAAAGAGTGTTTTGTCTATGTTTTCTTCTAGGAGTTTTATGGTTTCTGGTCTTACACTTAGGTCTTTAATCCATTTTGAGTTTATTTTTATATACGCTGCTAGAGGATGTTCTACTTTCATTCTTTTATATGTAGCTGTCCAGTTTTCTCAGTACCACTTATTGAAGAGACTGTCTTTTCTCCACTGTATATTCTTTGTCATAGATTAATTGACCTCCTTTGTCATAGATTAATTGACCATGTGTGGGTTTGTTTCTAGGCTGTCTATTCTATTCCACTGATCTATGTATCTGTATACAGTACCATACTATTTTGATGACTGTAGCTTTGTAGTGTAGTCTCAAGTCAGGGAGTGTGATACCTCCAGCTTTGTTCTTTCTTCTCAAGATTGCTTTGGCTATTCGAGGTCTTTTGTGGTTCCATATACATTTTTTAGAATTGTTTGTTCTAGTTCTGTGAAAAATGTCATGCGTATATTGATAGGGATTGCATTAAATCTGTAGATTGCTTTGGGTAGTACTGTAACTTTAACAAGATTAATTCTTCCAATCCATGAGCACAGGATACCTTTACATTTATTTGTGTTGTCTTCAATTTCCTTCATCAATGACTTAACAGTTTTCAGAGTACAGATCTTTCAACTCCTTGGTTAAATTTGTTCCTAGGTATTTTATTCTTTTTGATGTAATTGACTGTTTTCTTGAATTCTCCTTCCGATAGTTCATTATTAGTATATAGGAAAGCAACATATTTCTGTATATTAATCTTGCATCCTGCAACCTTGAAGAATTCATTTATTAGTTCTAATAGTTTTTTTTGTGGACTCTTTAGGGTTTTCTATATAGAGTCATGTCATCTGCAGTGACAGTTTTACTTCTTCCCTTCCAATTTGGATACCTTTTATTTCTTGTCTGATTGCTGTGGCTAGAACTTCCAATACCATGTTAAATAGAAGTGGTAAGAGTGGGCATCCTTATCTTATTCCTGATGTTATAGGAAAAGATTTTAGCTTTTCATTGTTGAGTATGATATTAACTGTGGGTTTGTCATAAATGGCCTTTATTATGTTTAGATATGTTCGCACTATACCCACTTTGATAAGATTTTCTATCATGAATGGATGTTAGATTTTGTCAAGTGCTTTTTCTGTGTCTACTGAGATAATCATGTGATTTTTATCCTTCCTTTTGTTAATGTGATGTATCACATTGATTGATTTGCAGATATTGAGCCATCCTTGCATCCCTGGAATAAATCCCACTTGATTATGATGTAGGATCCTTTTTATATATTGTTGAATTTGGCTTGCTAATATTTTGTTGTGGATTTTTGCATCTATAGTCATCAGAGATGTTGACCTGTAATTTTCTTTTTTTGTAGGGTCTTTGTCTGGTTTTGGTATCAGGGTAATGGTGGTCTCATAGAATGAATTTGGATGTGTTCTCTCTTCAATGTTTCAGAACAGTGTGAGAAGGATAGGTATTAGTAGAATTTGTTAAATATTACACAGGTGTTATATTCCTGAACAATGGGGAGGCAGATGAGAAAGAGCTTATCTAGTTAGAAGATCTATAATAATTTCATTAAAGAAGTGTATGGGCCTAGAACAATGTATACAAAACCCACCAACCCTTAAGGAGCACTTGTGGTGGTCATGATGATTGAAGGGAACTACTAAAATTTAATGGGCAGGGGCCGGGAAGCTGAACAGTCTGTAATGCATAGGGATAGTCCCATGCAAAACTGTCCTGTATCTCATACAATATTCACATAGGCTAAAAAAAAAAACCCTGATTATTACTATAGTAATAAACTCACCGTTTTACATTAAAATATGGGGCGCTTTTACATGGGTTTTATATACACTAAATTTCCAGGAATAAACTGAGTAATAATTTATTTATTTAATAACACCTCGTGCTTCTGTATGCCAGACACTGTTCATCTAATTCTCAAAACAACCTCCTAATTCAGGTATTATTATTATTATTCCCCATTTTATAGATGAGAAAACTGGAACATAGAAACATCATGTGATTAGCCACTCAGCTGACAAATGGCAGAGCAGGAAGTTCAAACCTAGGCAGTGTGTCTTTAGAATACATTCTCATAACCACTCCACTATGCTGGGAATATTGCTTTTTTTCTGAACTTAACCAAGAATTATTCATCATTTCAGAAAATCACATCACCAGTGGCAAATACAATCTTGGTATCTGGGTCACTATCAGGAAACTCTAGTATCAGTTTTCATCTGTAGCTGTTGCATTCGCAGTGGTAGTACATATTGGTTCAAGCACCTGACGTGCTCACTGTGTCTTCTAATGCAATATAAGCATAATAATATATAATGCCTGAACACTATATATATTTATTAATTCAACAAATATTTACTGAATTCCTACCATGTGCCAGGCACTGAGGATACAGTAGTGAACAAAACAGAAGAAGTGAGGAGTGAGCCATGCAGCTGTCGAGGGAGGACCTGAGTGCACACATGTCTGAGATTCCGGGACATTTTAGTGCAGAGGACAGGCAAGCAGTAGGAAATAGGGGTAAGGACAGATTGGTAGGAAAAAACAGGGCTAGAAGACTGACTGGCAGGAGAAAACAGAACTAGGACTGTAATTGTGGAGTTATCTGCAGACAAGACAGATGGAGTCCTGAAACCAAATGGTACTCTTGGGGAAAGAACGATGGGAACATGTGTGTTAAGAAGGATGGGCATGAACCCACAGAATGGGAGAAAATATCTGCAAACAAAGCGACCAACAAGGGATTAATCTCCAAAATATACAAACAGCAAATGCAGCCCAATATCAAAAAAACAAAAAATGAACAACCCAATCAAAAAATGGGTGGAAGATCTAAATAGACATTTCTCCAAAGAAGAAATACAGATGGCCAAAAAGCACGTGAAAAGATGCCCAACATCACTAATTATTAGCGAAATGCAAATTAAAACTCCAGTGAGGTATCACCTCTCACTGGTCAGAATGGCCATCCTCAAAAAATCTACAAACAGTAAGTGCTGGAGAGGGTGGGGGGAAAAGGGAACTCTCCTACACTGTTGGTGGGAATGTAAATTGGTACAGCCACCATGGAGAACTGTATGGAGGTTCCTTAAAAAACTAAAAATAGAGCTACCTGATCCTGCAATCCCACTCCTGGGTATATATCCAGAGAAAACCATAATTTGAAATGATACATGCACCCCAATGTTCATCGCAGCATTATTTACAATAGCCAGGACATAGCAGCAACCTAAATGTCCATTGACAGAGGAATGGATAAAGAAGATGTGGCACATATAGACAATGGAATATTAGCCATAAAAAGAAACGAAATTGAGTTATTTGTAGTGAGGTGGGTGGACTTAGAGACTGTCATACAGAGTGAAGTGAGCCAGAAAGAGAAAAACAAATACCATATGCTAACATATATATATGGAATTTTTTTAAAAAATGGTTCTGATGAACCTAGGGGCAGGACAGGAATAAAGATGCAGATGTAGAGAATGGAATTGAGGACACGGGGGGTGGGGGAGGGGAAGCTGGGACGAAGTGAGAGAGTGGCATGGACATATATACACTACCAGATGTAAAACCGATAGCTAGTGGGAAGCAGCCGCATAGCACAGGGAGATCTGCTCGGGTGCTTTGTGACCACCTAGAGGGATGGGATAGGGAAGGTGGGAGGGAGGCTCAAGAGGGAGGGGATATGGGGATATATGTATACATATAGCTGATTCACTTTGTTATACAGCAGAAACCAACACAACATTGTAAAGCAATTATACTCCAGTAAAGATGTAAAAAACAATAAAATAAAAATGAAGATGTGGTACATATATACAATGGAACATTACTCAGTCATACAAAAGAGTGAAGTAATGCCATTTGCAGCAACATGGATGGACCTAAAGATTGTCATACTGAGTGAAGTAAGTCAGACAGAGAAAGACAAATATCATATGATATTGCTTACATGTGAAATCTAAAAAACGGGTATGAATGGACTTATTTACAAAACAAAAATAGAGTCACAGATGTAGAAAACAAACTTATGTACCAAGGGGGAAAGCGGGGAGGTGGGGGGAATAAATTGGGAGATTGGGACTGACATCTACACTACTATATATAAAATAGATAACTAATAAGGACCTACTGTATAGCACAGGGAACTCTACTCAATACTCTGTAGTGACCTATATGGGAAAAGAATCTGAAAAAGAGTGGGTATATGTATAACTGATTCACTTTACTGTATGCCTGAAACTCACACAACACTGTAAATCAACTATACTCCAATGAAATTTTTTTTTTTTAAAAAAAAGGATGGGCATGAAGGAAAAGGGTAGGTCTGTGGTTTCATCAGATCACTGATTACTTTTAACTGGGAAACCAAACTCAGTTTGTAACCTTCATTCATTCATTCAACAAGTGTTTGCGCACTGACTGTGCTGGGCATGGTTACAGACTCTTATAAGCATTTAGATCCCATTTTCTGTATCCAAATTAAACAGAGGGTGAGTTTTCTAAAGAAAAATGGATACCATATGATGGGTCACAAAATTGTCAACCAACATTTACTGAGTGCCTTAAACTGTAAGGAATTACAGAAGAAAATGAGGTTTCTTCCCTTATGCAGCTTACAGGAGTGTTGCAAAAGCAGCAGAATTACATTTAAAATATTGGTAAAACATCAAACAAGTGCATTTCCTCAGAAAGGCCTTTTCTTACTACCAAAACTCAAGTAGCATCCCCAAATCATGTCAGTTCTTTTCCTTCATAGCACTTATTACAATGTATAATTAAACACTGGCTTGTTTACTAATATATGCCTCCCCACTAGACCATCAACTCCATAAAGTCAGAGTATGTCTGTTTCATTCAACACTGCATACCCAGAGTTAGCAAAGTCCCTTCTCAGCAGACAATGAAAAATACAGAACATGGTTAATAAGGCTGTCCTTCATGCTTGCTAGTCACGTCATCAGGTAATTCTTTGCTTTATGAAAGTTCCACCATTCTTTGACCCAACTTGAGAAAGTGCCATCCTAGAATAGTTCAGAAATGGTGGTAGCAACGAAGAATTTCTAACATCCTCAAACAAAAAAATAATCCTATTAAGACCTCTGAAACACAGCCAAAGCCACTTCTCTTCAACCCCAAGTTTATATTTTGAATTCGTAACCATCAACAGTGACTCTTGGGTGGGAGGGAGGGAGACGCAAGAAGGAAGGGATATGGGAACAGATGTATATGTATAACTGGTTTACTTTGTTATAAAGCAGAAACTAAAAAAAAAAACACAAAAAACAGTGACTCTTTTAGAGATGACCAGATGAAATTTATCCCCTGGGAAATTTAGGGGCTTATGCTACAGAGGTCTAAGCTATAAAGGGTCAAGTTCCTACTTTTTCTCAAGTTCAGCTCCCCTAGGGCTTTTGATAGTTTCCTAGGATGATTTCAGGAAATCTGGCTAATTCCATAATTGTTCAAAGACTAATGGTATCAGTTTTGCTTTACACCCTGGACTTGCCTACTCTTTTCCTGAAAATGCTGCCCACATATGTGAGAGTTTTTTTCATCAGATCATAGAAAACAGTTATAGTTCACTGATCTCCATCAGCCCCTGAAAGATCATTAAAATGGACATGATGACATTATTAGTCATTTCTTCAAACTGAATTTCTAAACTACCAAATTGAAATCTGATTATGTAATTTCAATTAGTGCCTCAAAAACGGAAAACAAGTGAACTTCAGGTATGAGTGGCAACAAAGGGACCCATAAGAAGACTGGGTTGGGGTTAAAATTCATTCTGAAAGCTGAGTGAACTTGACCTAGGACCTGATTTGCTGCCCTAAGACACAGTTTGGAGTTTTAGTCTAGGGCCTGGGCCCAACTATAGGGATGGCCAATAACTTTATTGCTTCTAATAATTAAATCACTGGCATCAAGTACTAGAAAACTGTTTAATGGTGTCACAATCTGAAATTTGAGAACCATAAGAACTGAACCAACGTTCAGAAGCACTTCCCTATAAAACCAGAACACGTGGAATAACTAGCCCACAGGCAGATTAAGGAGCAAACCTCTGCAAGTACTAACATTGGGTTAAAGAGCACTTTCTTCTGAAAAATAGTGGCTCTGTAATTGCATTTAAAGTTAATATATGGGAATTATACATTCTTCTCAGAGCATTAAAACGTCTTTCTCTGCAATATTTCTGCCATTGTGTTGGGCAGGCTCAGCTTCTAAAAGGAATCACTGAATCAGAATTTTAGAAGATGAAGGAACCTGAGGCCTGATACTGTCATATTACTCTCAGCCTATTAAAAAGTCTAGCATACTTTTTATTCATAAAATGGAACCTTAAAATATTTTGGAAATGATAGTCACACAATACCAACTACATTCAGAAAAACTCACTCACATGCTAGAAACAACTGTCAACAGGTTAAGATGAATGAGACCTGACGTGGTATTGCAATTGCAGACTAAAAACCAATAAAGTGAATCATTTATATATGGCCAGAAGGCAGTTTGTATTACACTGAAGGCAGCCGTTCTGCATTTTTTCTTAATAGGAGGAAATGTCTCTCCCCTTCCACATTAGCTCAGATATACAACCTGCTGGAGGGCACAGAAACAGGTTAGGGGGCTCTGTAAACTCCTGAGGCTTCTCAGACACACCCACTCCTGAAGCTCCATTCAACTTGGACACCTCCTAGGAGGAGCCACATTAGAATGTCAGCTCCCTGAGAACAAGGCATTTTTATCTGTTTCTTCACTGCTGAATCCCCAGTGTCTGGCACACAGAAGGCACTCAATAAACATTTTTTAATAAATGAATGAATGAGGCCTCGGCTGTGTGGAAGTGGCCCCACAGGACGCTGACTTAAAGAGGGTGTTGTTAGTATTCCCCTCCGCCACACTCAGAGAACTGAGCTAAACAAGAATTAGAGTAAGGCAGCTCCCTCAGGAGAGACAGGCTGTCCTATGGATTCAGTTTTTAACTAGAGAATTCCTTCCCCCTCAGAAAAAGAGGCAGGAGTGGAGGTAAAAGGGAAGTGGAGACCAGGCTCACAGGTCAATGTCCACAACATTATTTGCCATTCTGTGTCTCATTTTCTCCACTGAAATGTCTGCAGTTCTCAGTCTGCAGTAAACCTGGCTGCTTTTCAGTCACATAATGTTCAGAAAAACCTGGACATTTGAGAACTTTCATGTGTTTACTCCCCTCAGTTACTTACAACTGATAGTTTTGTAGGCTTACGTAAGTGAAACCCAGGGAATAGGTCTTCGTAAAGGTGTCTGCATTTATAAATAGTTCTATTGCTCTGTTCAAGCTTTGTAACATGCAGTCCTGCCTGCAGCCAAGTTTCATTAACAATAGGTAAGGCCAAATATATGTTGAGATTCTGAGATTGCTAATTCAATCTCATCCTTAGTTGAAATTTAAGCAAGTATTGAGTCATCTAAGATTTTACTTTTTCAGAACTTAAAAAAATTTAAGTTTATCTTTTAGACACAGAGGTCTTTGATAACAAATAGGATTTAAAAAAAAAGTCTTAGTTAAGAAACGAATGCAGATATCACTCGTAGATATCTGGAAAAGAAATAACTGATGACTGATGCCTTTTTAGACATTCCCATAAATGACTGAAGCTCACTGTGGCATTTTCAGCGTTCACTTTACTCTTGCAGATGAAGTAATCAGAAAATTACTGGAAAAGATTTTTCCTTTTGCTACTATTGGAAACCAATCTGGAAAAGTTGTCTAACAATTGAGGAAACATCTCTGTATTTACTTAGAGGAAACAAACTAGAAGACACATAATTGAACAGCTGATAGAGGTCACTGCCAAGTACAATTAAGGCTCTGCTGTGAACTGATATCCTATCCCCATCGCCCCCCCTCCAAAAAAATTAGAAATGGACTGGCTTTTCCTCTTCTCTCAGATTCTCAAAAGAAGCGGCTTAGGGACTATAGAATATTTTTGATTTCTATAACATAAAATAATTTGGAATATACTATTCCATGCATCAAGTAACTTTTCCATCCTGTGAATTCTGATACGTTACCACATAAGTCTACAAATACTACCACTTATGACTCCTACAACAAATACCTCTTTTCCAAGAATTTATCTTGAGTTTTGAATTATTATAAAGTGGGATACAGACAAACCATCTCTTGCTATGATTGTACTGTTATTCTCTGAGCCATAAAAGCTATTTCTCTTTTTTGGCAAGGAAGCCATTTTCTCTCCGTCCTATTTCTATTTCTTCCAGAAGAAGGAAGCAGTTGTATTTACAAAACTACTGAGTAAATCCTGGTACCATACAGGTCTTTGGCAAGAAGCCAAATGTCATTTTGGAAAATTTCAAAGTGAATTAACCATAAAATGCTCTGATCAATAAATGTCATGTGACTTGCTGAGGAAAGAGTGAGAACAGGGAGTGAAGGATGATACCCAGGGATGAAGTCCAATGGAGAGAAGTCCCTTGCTCTCATTTTTTTTTTACAAACTAAACTCACAAAAGCAAAGAGGTTGTTTGTTTTTTTAAGATAAGACCTGCTACATCGAAAATGATACTGAATGAAAAATGGGTATACTTGAGTAAATGTCACATTCCAGTGTTCTACGCAGCTGTGAAGATGACAAACTCTGCTGAAAACCAAAAACTAAGCCTGCTCTATCCCCCAAGGCCTGTGTGGAATGTATGCAACACATGCTCTGAGAATAGCTTCAAGACCAAATTCCCAGAGATTCCTGGTGTCAACTATGATACTCAAACTATGAAGAGATTTTTTATCAAGGATGTCATTTTGATTTTTTGAACTCCAGAGAATTTCTCATGCTCTCTCATGGAACAATTCCTAATAGGTGTCACTGCTACAGCCAAAGCATAATCTTCTTAAAGGATCTGTAGTTGTTCCCACAGGAGTGTTAACATCAGGGATAAAGGGCCCTCCTCACACTCCTGTCTGTTAAAGACTCTAAAGGTTTGCAGTCAAGAATCCTGTGCTGTCTTATGTAAACACTTGGGTAGGAGACACAGAAAATGTGCTCATAAAAGCTACTGGCTGTGGGTTCGGTGGACCCAGAGTGGTATCAGGCAGGGACTGCTTTCAGCTGAAATGTCTAACCAAATTCCTGATTAGCTGTGATCATTCATAGAATTAGCATGTGTTCTGCTCCAAATGATTACATAACACAGTTTCTATCTGTAAGTAGTTTACAATCAAGTTGGCAGACAAAATACATAAAGAAAACACTAATAATTAGTTCAGAAGGAAGATATTAAAAAATTACAGAAAAATATAACAATTTGCCTATATGCAACAGAAACTAACAAATGGTAAACTTATTAGGATCCTATTTGTAGTTCTGTTGTGACAGATAATTATACTTTCTCCCAGTGAAAAGTCATTTAAGAATAAATACAGTAGTGATGGGTTGGTGTTTTGGAAACTGCAAGACTTATTTGTGAAATCCAAACACTAGCTGGTACAGCGACAAGAGTAATGGTTATAATAAATTAAGGAAACCAGTTCAAGCAAAGAAATTAATAGAGTTGCCTTTAACTAAGTGCAGCTATAAAAGTGCTCAGGGATAAGGAGAAAGAAGAGATTAATTCCTTCTGGAGCAAAGGGAAATTGAGTAAGAGAAAGGTGACTGAGGATGCTGATGTTTTACTTTCAAATAACAGTTTTGATTTGATTACTGATCAAATCCCACATTCAGTAATTAACTTGCCATTCTTACTTTCTCAAATTTTTTCTATCTTGTCATGGTTCATGGCAGGTTAGTCATAAATCATTGTGCAAGCAGTATAATAGGAGTGGGAATCACAAACCTTACTCAAGTTGTGCATTTCATAATTAATATTTGTGAAGGAGCTTGGAATGCTGCCTTCAGCTCATAAGGATATGCACACCACCTCCAGATAAATGTACTCTCTCTATAGAGAGAATTTTACCAAAGAAATGAACAGGGCTGAGATACATTGCAAAACACTGCATTTAACCTTCTTTGCCAAAACTGTTGTACAGAGTTGGACAACCACCAACCTGACTTACCAGTGCATTTCTTTTTTAGGTCTGACAGCCTGGTGCATGTCCTTAACTCAGAATGGCAACAGTGTGGGACCATGTTGTAGACTTACTTCCTTTCCTAACCTGTGTGTCACTGTACTATTCCTGATTTAGTTCCCCAGCCTTAAGTGGCCTTGCCTTCTGGTTTGTTTGCTCCTTTGATGACTCTGAGGAAGCACTGGTAGAGTCGCCCTGCAGCAGAGGCTGCATGAGAGACCGGCATGCTTGCCAATCCTATAACGTAACACAGTGAGGTGAAAATACTAGGTCTATGTGAAGTTCTATACCTATTCTCATTATTCCTGCTGTGTGGAGACAGTCCAAAGAAAGGACTGGTCTATGTCCGCTATGATATAGTAATTAATGAAACAATTGTTTTAAAAGTACAAATTACATTGAAAGTATTCCTAATGAACTGGATTTTATGTTATAAAATCATTTATAACCTCTTTTGGATTTTGGCCCAGCTCAGCTCCAAACTGAAAAAGCATGGAATGTGGATCAGAAGACCAGGGTCAGCTTAAACTCTGACACTCTGGGCCACAGCATTTTCTGGGGAAAATCACTTTACCTTTCTGATCTTCCACTTTCTAATTTCTTTTTCATTCACTGAATATTTTCAGAGTGCTTACTATGTGCCAAGCCTGTTCTAGGTGCTGGAGTTGAGAAGTGAACAAAACAGACAAAACCATTTCTTCACAGCATTTTCTCACAGCATGTCCACCCTAGTGGGCAGGAGGAGGTCAACGATAAACAAGAGAAGTAAATACATAGTATGTTTGAAAATGATGAACATTAAGGACAAAACTAAAGCATGGAAGGGGCATATGAAGAGCTGGGGGCTAGACTAGAATTTTACAAAGAGTAGTCTGGGAAGGCCTGACCTGGAAGATGATTTTTGGTGAAAAGGTGACTTTTTCGTCAAGACCTGACAGTGCTAAGGCAGCTAGTCATGCAGGTATCTGGGGAAAGGGCATTTCAGACTGAGGAACAGCCAATATAAAGGCCCTGAGTATCTGAGGAACAGCAAGGAGGCCAGTGTGACTGGGGCAGAGAAAGAAGGAGGCATGAAGCCAGAGAGGGACTAGGGGACCAGACTCCTTACGGGTCACACAGATTTGGGCCTTTACTCTAATTAGATGAGACACAACTGAGAGTTTGAGCAGGAGTATCACTGACTTAGGTTTTAATAAGATCATTTTGACTAGTGTCTTATTTATTGCAAAGGGTATAACAACCATTCATATTTTCAAAGATCTTAAGAATTAAATGTGATAATCTTTGTGGGGGACTTTCAGGCTATAAAGTGATATATAATAAAATGTGACTTACTGTCATTGTGTGGAGTCAATGTGGCACAATGGAGAGAGGTCAGACTTTGGAATCACAGACCTGGGTGTGAAGGCCAGCTTTTCTAATTAGTAGCTAGCAAGTTTTTGTAACTTCATCTGTAATAGGGATGGGAATACCTAACCTGTAGGGTGGTTGTGAGAGTTAAACACATTAATTCAAGTACCTAACACAGCATGCAATGTACACCTCTCTAAGTAGCAGAACGGAAAGGCATCAGAGCACAGGGAAGAGGCCAGGGAATCAGTGATCCCAGGGTCTAGCCGTGACCTTCCACTGCCTCATGGTCTTGTGGTGAGGAAGTCAACTGCATTCTCCATAGTTAATTCATTTTCTCCATCTCTCCAATGGATGGAGATTACAGTGACTACCGTTTTCCTGTGGTGGTCTCAGGGTTAAGGAGTTAATACTTGTGACACCGCTGTATGAAAGGAGATACTGCAGAGTGTACCTATCGTTAATACAAGTGTGACTAAGACTTACATTATGGAGACAGTGAAAGAATCCAGAGGAAGGTGCTGCATTAGAAACAATGTGGGATTTATCTGTTTATCTTAAAAACACTATCCAGAGCCTTTCAAGTTCTACGACTTAGTATTTTAAAAAAAGGAAAAAGGAAAAGAAAAAGGAGACAGGTTTGCAACCGCAGATCTCTATCACACAGTAGAAATGGTTCCACAAGGGAAATTTTTGGCAAGTGTTAAAACCTTCTTTAAGTCTTCTTTTAGTGCTAAGAAAGCACTAGAAAATTTGGCAAGTTTCCTATCTCTTTTTCAAGATGAGTTATCCCAACCTGCTTTTGGTAACTTGGTACTTCTCACCAGGATCCGTGACATCTTTCTGGGTTTCTTCAATGAAAATCTTGGGGCCCTTCCTGGGTAAAACAACTGGAACGACCACATTGTTTATATAGGTCACAGTTAATCTCTACGGGAGCCAGGCTGAAGGCTGAATACTATGCTGGTTTATGACTTAGGAAATGCAGGCCATAAACTCTCTTGAAAGAACCTATATTTCTTGGGATTTTTTTAAAAAGCAAGACTTTAAAGCAGAGAAGGCCTGCTACCCAATCTCCTCCACAGACCAGCAGCGACTTGCTACCTTTACACTATTAGCTCATCTCATCAAAATACCACCAAACATAGAAAGCTACGCTAGACTGCAGCTGGGCATCACACGTCCCAAACAACTGTAAAGTGTAGTCACTACCTATGTTTTTGCACTAGTAGGCACTATGTAATCTGAACAGAGCTACGAATATGCTCAATTTAACCTTTATTTTTTAAGCAGGGACTAAAGTATCCAATTTAATATATAGCATAGCAGCTCTCAATTAATAGAGTGTAATAAACAAGGGCTTTTCTCAGATATACAAGGCAAGGCAGATGTTCTCTCAGTGGGAGTTTGTTCATATGATCAATATGATTCAACTACATAAATATTTACTTAGCAGCTGTTATGTGTTGGGCACTGTGCTGTGTACTGGAGAAAGAGAGATGAGTAAGACCTGGCCCCAGATCAAGGCGTTTACCATGAAGTAAGGGAGGCAGCTATATAAACAGATATCACACAGCATAAATGCTATACGGGTATGCATATGGTATAAAGAGAACAAAGAGAAGGGGTGTCTTCCCTGGCCTGGGAGGTGAGGAGGGGGCAAAGGACGGCTTTCTGAAGGAGGTGCCACTTGAGTTGAACCTGAAAGATTCTTCAGCCTAGTTAGAGGTAGGGGAAATTCTAGAGAGGGATAAGCATTAGTCAATACATGAAGTCATGAGGCAACATTCTGTGCAAGGTGTTGTTGAAGTTACACTGTGAGGTGGAAAGTCGGGATGTGAGTCTGGAGAGGTGAGTCTGGGTGGTCCACACAGACCTTGGAATTTACCCCAGTGGCAATGGGGCGCCACTGAAGAGTTTTAAAGAAGTGAGAAACAGGATCGGGTATGTGTTTTATTTAAATAAGTCACTAGTGGTAGTGAAGAAGATAGAGCTGGTGAAGGATGGAGACAAGAACAAAGGGATGATTCAATCTTAAATTTTATACATATTGACTTTTTTCCTCTGGAGTGAAGAAGTCCATTAGTTTTGCTTTATATCTGCCAGTGAAGATAAAAGTATGGAAAAAAGATTTTTAATGTATGCCTAACATTCCAGAGCATATCCCACTTGATGCACAAGTCACACTCTGTCCTTATTAGGTCTCCTTTGTCTCTAATAAAGATACATGAGCCCAATGTAAGAGGAGTCTCAAAAAAGTCCAATATGGCTCTTAGACCCACAGTGAAAAAGTCTTCCCTTCTTTTTTTGTAATAAAGTGGCAAAAACTACTGCAAAATTGTTTCCCCTTAAGCAGAATTTTTATTTTTTTTAAACATTCAAAATAGACTACTCAGAATGGATTTGGAAAAATAAGGAATTATCGAGGGAATAGTGAAGAATTTGCTACATTTCCTACATTGCTTCCAATTCCTGTATTGTTCCCTATTTAACTAAACTAACTTTGGTTACACTATTAAAGAACACACAAACATATCAAGATACTTCTATGGCTATGGTTGCTCTAGAATTAACACAATTGAACCAAACAATGGCAGTAAATGGCGTTATTAGGGAGGAGCAAAGCAGTTTAGAGCACAGGGAAGTGGGAAAGGATATGGAAACAGGATGGGAACTGTACCAAGGCACCTGGCATACACTGTTTCTTTTAATCCTCATGACAGCCCTGGGAGGTACCTATTGGATCCTCAATATTGACACATGGGAAATCTGAGTCTGAGAGATTTATATAAATTGCCTCAAAGCACACAGCTAGTGAAGTAGAAGAATCACATTTGAACTCAGGTCTGATTCCAAAGTCTGAGTATTTTTTTCCATGACAGCAAGACTATGAGACCTTTCAAGAAGAGGTAGCATTCAAATTTTATCAACATATACTTAATTTGGGCTCAGAAAGAACTTTTAGGTTAACTAAAATGCCCTATATTTTAGAAATGTCTCCATTCCTTGTTTGCATTTTCTCTTCACTCTTCTAATACCATGTATCTCTAGCTGTGTGAAAGAGTAGAACGAGACGCCACTAGTTAGGAAGGAATTACAGTTGTCCTGCTGAGATGATTGAAGGGGGACAGATCAGAGTGATGAAGTGGAGATGATGAGAAGTTGTAGGATTTAGTGTTATTTTGAAGGTAAAGTTAATAAAACTTCAGATGGATTGGATGTTGGGTGAGAGAGAAAGAGAAGAACCAAGGTGGTCCTACATTTCTGACATGAGCAGCTGGGAGAAATAACATGAGAAAGGGGTTTGGGAAGAAAAGTAAAGAGTTCGGTTTTGGACATGTGGGTGTTTGGGGATGTTGAAAAGGCAGTTGGGTAAAGAATCTGGAACTCAGGGCATAGGTCAAAGCTAGAGATACAAAACTGGGAGACATCAGCACATAGATAATACTTAAAGCCATGTGTGGTAGAAATTGCTCCCTGTCCACCAAAATCCATTATCATCTTTTTCCTCTAGTAAAAGAATTGCCAATTTTTAGTTGGAGTCCACGGCTATCTGACTAAAGACTACATTCCCTAGAGGACCTTCAGCAAGTTGTTGTCATGTGACTCAGTTCTGGCCAGTGGGATGAAAACAGAAGAAATGTTTAATTCCTGTGTCCTCAAGGGTGGGGCTGTGTCCTTCACTTCCTATTTTCTTCTTCCTGCTGGCTAGAACACAGACATGATGTAGAGGCTGGAGCAGCCATCTGGGACCAGGAAATGGAGGCAGCATGTTGAAAACGGCAGAGCAACAGGCAAGAAAAGAGTCTGGGTCTCCAGCACTAACAAGCTATCATATCAGTGGGATCATCTACCCTCTTTTATAGGAAAGGAAAACAGACTTTCACCTTGTTTAAGCACCTGCATTCTGGGGTCTCTTTGTTACAACAGCTTAATCTACACTGTAATTTAGATACCATGGGATTAAATGAGATCACCTAGGTGAAAGACCAGGGCGAAACTCTAAGCCCTGAGATGTTTCAACATTTAGGGTTTGGGAGAAGAGAAAGAAAGAGTCAACAGATGAGACCGAGAAGCAGCTGCTAGTGAAATAAGGTGAAAAACAAACCTCACATTAATAGTACGGATGCTATTGCTACACTACAAATGGAAATAGGGGTAATTTATGGGACTCTTTCTTATTTGTAACTCAGTGCCTACAATTAAAAAAAAACTTTTTTGATAGTCTGACAACTTTTGTCTACAAACTTTTAAAATCTACCTTATATATTTGGAACTAATGAATTAAAAACTTTGGTGTACTTTTTCCATTGGAGAAATCTGACCATTTCCCTGAAAATCCTTATGCTCTTGTATTCCCTTAGATTCACAGGGAAATCTCAAGTACTGTGAGAATCATTAACATTTGGTAGAAAAGGAGATGGGGGAGGAATCTAACTGTTCACACAAAATACTATATAGAGGCAGTTACTTCTTTAGATGTAATTCCAACATATTCATTTATGTGAGTCCAGAAGCCAAATCTACAATTGCCATTAGTCATAACTTCTGTTAGTACATAGAGTCTCATATAATATGTTAAACAAAGAAACGACAGCTGGAAATTTCACAGGGAAGGTTCCCAGACAATAAAAGAGATGAGGAAAGTGCACTCTGGGCAGAAGGAATAGTAAATACAAAGGCCCTGATGTGGGAGTACACTTGGCATGTTCTGGGAACAACAAGGAGGACACTGTGCATGGAGAAGAGAAAATGGGTAGAAGAGTAGAAAACAAGATCAGAAATGCAGCATGTTTGTGTGTGTGTGTGGGGGGGTGGTCAGAATCATGCAGGGTTGTGCAGGCAGTTGTCAGGGCTCCAACTTTTATTCTGAGTGAAATGGAAAGTGATTGTTTTGAACAGAGGAGGATTACTTACCCTAAAGAGGGCAAGGGTAAAAGCAGAAAATAATAGGACTCTGTTGAAGGATCCAGGTATGACATGATGAGGTCTGGTCCAAAGAAGCAGGGGAAGGAGGTGAGATGTAGAAGAGGTATGATTCAGGATATGTTCTTAAGTCAAGCTGGCAGAATTAGTTGAGGGATTAGATGTGGAGCACTGGAAGACAAAGAAAGGAGCTGAGGATGACTCCAAGGTTTTTGGCTGGGTGAACTGAAGGATGGATAGGCCGTTAACTGAGATGGGAAGACTATGGGAGGGGAAGGTTGGGGGTGGAAATGAGGAAGCCTGGTTAAGTGTGAGCTGCCTAGGAGTCATCTAAGTGGACATATTAAATAGGAAGTTGGATAAATGAATCTGGAGTTTAGGGGTTAGGTTGAGGTTAGAGGTATATCATTCAAGTGTAGATACTGAACACACATTGAAGAAGTGCATAGCCAAGTCACTCACTGTCATAATCAGGACCCCAAAACAGCTTGATAGGCTAGGGAAAACATGAGCAAACTCTAACAAGATGAAATTATTAAGTCGAAATGTAAAATTCTGTACAAATACATGATGAGGGATATAGAGTGACTAGAGACATGTTTGAAAAAAAGATTTGGAGGTCTTAAGCAAGTATATAAGTTTGATAAATCAAGGGTGAAATATAACTGCCCCCCCCCCAACTCATGCCAACTAAGGTTTTGTTGAAAACACAGCCCAAAATTGAGAGTTCTATTCTCTCCCTGTTGATCAGAGCACACTTACAATGTTGTGCTCCATTCTGGGTTGGTTTGAACCCAGGCTGTGAAAGAGTAGATGAAGGAACAAGATTCCTATGAACTGAGGGGGAGAAGATGCAGGGGTACAAAGCAGCCATTTTCAAAGATCTCAAAGCTGACCATGTGGGAAAGGGATCAGACTTCTTCTCTGAGGTCTAAGAATACTGAATTAGAATGAATAATTGAAAAGCACAGATTCTGGAGCCATATAGAAAGTAATTTCTGACATTTATAACTGTCTGAAAAATACAGGGAAAAAATAAATCACCGAGCTTAAGAACCAGAGGAAAAACAATTAGAAGGGAGCTTAGAAGAAAACACTAAATCATAACTCCTATTAAAAAAATTCACACTCCTGAGAGTTATGGGCCATTACATAGAGGGTGTTGGCCATATATTTTCCTTAAAAAGCTTTTCGGGAAGTATGTGGTGCATCCAGCAAAAGCTCTGCCAGTACCACTAGGAACCAAAAGAGTCTCAGGAGCAACAGAACTTTGAAGAACTCACTCCTTCCTCTAGCTGAGCCCCTACTTCCTCAGTGGGTTTTATTCCTGATAAAGAATTTCCTGTGCTTCTTTGGCACCTCTTATTTTTATCAAACTTTTCTTTATCAGGTTTTGGGTTGTGAAGTGGCTCTGTTAAAGGAGTATGAAGGAAGGCAGCAACAATCTGTTGACATTACAAACCAGAGGGAAGATCTGGTTTTCACAGGCCATTTGTGTAGCTTTACCCAGGCCAAAGGTGGTCTCACTACTGGGTGGCTCACCAGGGTGGGCTCAGATTCCAAGGAGTCCTCATGTGAAACAGACATACTTGCGTGGATGGAGCTTTTGCTTTGTACGGGGGCATTAAAAGGACATGTGTGTGGCTTCAACTACTGTGTCCTGATTAAAATTTTTCTTCATAGAGCAACATGTGTTATCTCCACACTAGCTAGTGAGTAATTAGCCACTAGCACTTATCCACTGGCTCAATCTGTGCTTAGTTTCCAACTGTCACTCTATATATTGTTTCACATAGTTTTCAGGTGATTCTTCTACCATTGTATTGTTTTCGCACTAGCATCTATGCTACTCCCTAATATAGCGGCCTGTTTTAAAAAAGAAACCTTTACTTCCCTACATGATGATAATAATGGACATCATATTCTCACAGGTAATCACACAGATGATTGTGAACCTGCCAGGGAAATCCTAGCACAAAAGCTGGCCTCAATCAAGTTTTCACTAATTTCCTTTTTAAAAAACTGCATTCACTAACTCTCTATTCTTTGACATTTATTTTCATGATAGGATCAACTGAATTAAATATAAGACTGTCAAATTCATCAGTTTAGAGGACTGGAAGATTCTTCAGGTTGACCTACTCACCCACAATATCTGTGATCTCCAAAACATCCTCAGCACAGATGGGTAAGAAAAAAATATATATATATATATATAAAGAAAAACCTCACATATATTCCAGAAAACATGAAACCAAAATTAGCACAACAAAAGTTGTCTAAAAGAATACCTAGGCTTTTGGTAGCCTATATAGACAGGAAGGGGAGCTAGCCAAAATCACCGCAGTAGCACTGAATACTTGACATGAACTCTGAAAAATCCATGAGACTTCTCAAGTGTAGACACAGGAAGAGTGGTTTGTAATCTCACTGAACATACAAAGATAACTGGATTGCCAGCTCAGGGAAGACTCACCCTGCTCATTCCTTATAATAGGTAAACCAAAAGGCTAATAGCAGATGTTTTCCACTTACGTTCATAGAGACATATTTCCCCTGTGCTAAATAGATATGATCATGGAGTAACCATGGAATGGAGATCCCAGTATCCTTCATCAACATGACACTTGTGTTCATGAGGGAAGCATTCCTCATGAACAAGTCTCCAAGGCAAAGGCAATAAAATGGGCAAAATTTATGCAAAAAGTTGAACGGGATCCTTTAAAATTGAGGTCAATTAAATGGTCAAGATAAAATAATGTGGTTTTGGCAGATTACGTGCCATCTTCTGTAGTGTCTTGTGTTCTGCTTACGAGTACATCATCCTAACCTTTCTTTCAGGTCAGATCATTATCAATTCACAGCTGAATGAGTGTGAAAGTTCCTAACTGTAGCCTCTGCTCATCCATGTCTAATCCAGCCTCTGTGTACATACAAGTCATCTTGTACACTGTCAGGAGATTAATCTTTCTCCAATATCACTTTTGTCATGCCCCTGGCCTTTGATGGTCCTTATGATATTGTGAAGGGTGGTGAATGAATGCCTCTTTATGGTAATGATGCTGGAACAGAGAAGTAAATGAGGAGACGGAGTGAGCCAAGTGATGATGTGAGGTAAGAGGTTTCCAGAAAGATGGAAAGGCCTGAGGCATGAACAAGCAGTCAGGCTGAAGATGAGCAAGGACTGTGTGATGGAGCAGAATGAACAAGAAAGGGGTAGTGGTGTTAGAGGAAATGAAGTTGGAGAGATGGACAGAGATCAGCTGAGCTATGGAGGCCAAAGTTAGGAACATGGACTCTATTTACAGGTGTAACTCACAGTGAGTTATGGGAGTAACTCAATAAGCCCTCCCTGCCTGTTGAACAAATGAATGCTTAAAGTCCATGCAGAACTACTTATTTTGTTAAATTAGAAGTGACGTTTAGACATGATTTAAGAGAAAGAAAAATCTTCTTTTGCATGTTGAACATGTTAAATTAAAATCATCTTTACATTGGCCAAAGTTTTCCATTACTAAAACTGAATAATGTCAATCTTTCTAAGTCAAGGGAAAAAATGAAGTTACACATAAAAATTTCTCTTCTAATTGTGTCTCAGAACTTCAATGTCATCTCTTGATAAAGTGGATTAATAGTGGATATGCACATTTAAGATGCTTTAAAACATCATACATATATACACATATTTTAGGATGGAGAGACCTGCTGATAATATATATTTTCTGAAAATAAAATGATCACTTGTTTGCATGACAGAATCACATATGTCAATGTTCTACCTAAGAACACCATGACTTTGGGGTACTCCACGATTGGACAACAGATTCACTGAGTGTGATAGGTAGCCTCTAAGATCACCTCCAGTGAGCCCCACATCCTGGTATTCACACCCCTGGTACTCCTTCCTATTGAGTATTTAATGATTTCCTTCTAATAAGCAGAATATGGTACAAGTGATGGGGTATCAACTCTGAGATTAGGTTACAAAGAGACTGTGGCTTCCACCTTGAGCATTCTCTTATTTGCTCATTCTGAGAGAAGTCAGATGCTGTGTTATGAGCTGTTCTGTAGAGAGGCTCATGTAGCAAGTAACTGCGGGAGGCCTCTGGCCAACAGACAGTGAGAAATGAAGCTCTCAATCCAACAGCTCACAAGGAAGTGAATCCTACCAACAACCATGTGAGTGAACTTGGACATGGATCCTCCCTAAGCTGAGCCTTAAGAATGAGACTGCGGCCCAGCCCCAGCTTGACTGCGACCTCATGAGAGACGTTAAACTAGAGGCACCCAACTAAGCTACCCCTATATTTCAGACCCACAGAAAGTGTGAAATAATAAATGTTTTAAGCCACTAAGTTTGGGGATAATCTGTTACACAACCATACATAACTAATACATCGAGCTACTTACACATTTTAATGGAGATGTAGATCAGTTAAATTTTTTAACAGTGGCGAATCCAAAAGACATTTAGAATGTCTGAAATACACATTTAATTGCTTTGTAATAGCAAGTTTACCTTTATAATAGTTTTTAAACTTTGACTAATACTCGAATTAGTTTAAAAGGGCTAATTTGCAGGGAACAGCCAAAAAAATCCAAAGGTTATATTAATGAAAAAATTTGGACAGAAACTAAGAAATTCCAGTTTCAAAGAGGCAGAAATCTAAGAGCAGAAGTGAATGACTGGGTTCCAACATAACTGAGAAAAATCTAGGCATTGTTATTGGATTAAAAATGAAGTTGTAAAATAATAGTTTTTAAAAGCATGACAGTGGAATATAAAGACACAATAACCTGCACTGGCATTAGTGCTTATTGATTTTGTGCAGTTCAACTTCTTCATGCCTGTTTCTTCATCCATGTAACAGGAATAATAAGAAAACCTACATTTTAGGGTTGTAAAGCATTCAGCACAATGCTTGGTACATGGTAAACAAACAAAAAATTTTGGTTCCCATAACAATTACTATTTTCTATTACAGTCTTAAATTAGAATCTAGTTCTACTTTCACAGAGTTTCAGGTTACTCTGCTTGAGGCATTTAAAAAATTTAGCAGAAAGTTCAGGAAACTAAAGTTTAACTAGAGTTAAGGATAAGGCTTGTTCAAGAAAGTGAAAAGACAAACCCATAGAATGAGTGAAAATCCTTGCAAATCATATATCTGATAAGGGACTGAGACTTGTATCTAGAATATATAAAGAACACTTACAACCCAATAATAAAGAGACAAATAATCAAATTAAAAATGGGCAAATGATCTGATTAGACAGTTCTCTGAAGAAGATATACAAATGGCCAATAAACACATGAAAAGATGATCAACGTTATTAGCCACTGGTAAAATGCAAATCAAAACCGCAATTAACATACCATTTCACACCCACTAGGATGGCTATAATCAAAAGATAGACAACAATAAGTGCTGTCAAGAATGTGGAGAAAATGGAACCCTTGTACACAACTGGTGGGAACGTAAAAGGTAAGGTTTTTGGTGGAAAACAATTTGGCATTTACTCAGCTGCTTCACTTTATTTATTTTAAACGCACAATTTGCTACCATCTCTATCACTGAATCAATTGAATCAAAAAAGAAAAATAGCTGACCAGTGGACACAGAATGTTTACAAAATCCTCCACCTTATTTATAATAAATGTGAAGAAGCCACTTTAAAATAAACGTGAAAAATCTTGTATTTCACATTGAGACAAGACTATTTTTGAAAGAACATGATAACATTCTAATTCATTATCATAAATGCAACTTAATCCACAAATGTTAAATCAGGTATGCTATGGCTTAAAATCTATTTGAGAAATAGATTATTGGAACTAGGAAACTAAAGAGGCTCTCATAAAAATAGAAGCCAAAAATAATGATGACAAATTCAATGAGTACTTCCCCTGCTGCAACTTGAATGCCTAAGCTGTACTGTGTGGGAAAATAGCATTGTCTTAAAATAAATAACTAAATTAAAAACTAAATGGGAGTTGAAGATTTAATTATGTGAGGTCATGGAAATTTACCATCATCAAAAAATAAGCTCATGATTTATTTACCTTCTAAGACACACAATCCATTTAAGCAAAGACATTAGTTGTCACTAGCCTATTACGTAGAAGCTATAGAACTTTAAAGATCACCTATCTCAACCTTCTCATGTTATAGATTAGGGCATTAAATTGAACATCTGGTTAAGGGCTGAGCAGGGTGAGAACTAAGAGTTCTGGCTCTAAGTGTGGGTTGTTTTCCTGGGCATTATGCTGAGACTAACCCTTTCCAAAGAGATGATAGCTCCTGTATCTGCACAGAGATAATGGACCTCAAGCGGAGTTACATTCTTTAGGACCTTATTAACTTCTGAGAATATCAGTTATCACCTAGAGTTCCATTTAATGAGTTTTATCAAATGGTTTAGGAAAATAGTTTTTGGGGTTTGTTTTAGTTTAATGATATGAAGTAAGGTCAAACTCACTATATTTCTCCTTTGGTTATTGTTTCCTTCTTCTCACCTCCTGTGTTTAACCTTCTCTGATTATCCAAAACGTAGCTGATAGAAGTTTTTGCTCATTTAGCATCTAACTATCATTGTAGGTTTAGAGAATCTCCTATCTTATGAGGCAGAGCTTACCTCCCACTATATAAGTTTAAGTTCCTGTGAGATAATAGAAAATATATATTGGTCTCTGCCCCTGGTTCCTGGCACAGAGTGCCTGAAACCCTTGGAATTTCTTAAGTGATAAAAGCACTAGAGCATCTTTTATTCTAATATTTGGTCTTTGACCTTGGTTCCTGACACAAGACTCCTGAAACCTTTTACTAGGTGACAGGAGTGTCTTTTGTCCTAATGAGGCCACTCTGGATTAGCTCCTGGATGGCTCCTGGATTAGGGCCGGTCACCGGAAAGACCAAGCCATGATGAGAAGTTTGGAATTTTCAGCCCTGCCCCCATTCTCTTGAGAAGGGAAAAGGGCTGAAAAGAGTTAATGATCAATCATGCCTATGTTCTGCATGAAGCCTCCATAAAAATCCCAATAGTATGGGGTCTGGAAAGCTTCCAGGTTGGTGCACACATCCATGAAATGGGAGGGTGATGTATCCCAATTCCATGGGGACAGACGCTCCTGTGCTCAGGACCCTCCTAGACCTCACCCTATGGATCTCTTCATTTGGCTGTTCATTTGTGTCCTTTATCATATTCTTTAACAAACTGGTAAACATAAGTGTTTCTCTGAGTTCTGTGAGCCACCCTAGCAAGTTAATTGAACCCAAGAAGGGGGTCGTGGGAACCTCTAATTTGTAGCCCAGTTGGAGAGAAGTTGTGGGTAACCTGGGGGGCCTACTACTTGCAGTTGGCAGCTGGACTGGGGTGGGAGCAGCCTTGTGGGACCAATCCCTTAACCTGTGGGAGGTGACACTATTTCCAAGTAGACAGTGTCAGAATTGAGTTAAATTGTAGGACACCCAGCTGGTGTTGTGGAGAATTAACCTGGTGTTGGGGAAAATCCCATACATTTGGTGACCAGGAGTGTTGTTAGTGTTCTGTGTGAGAACTAAAGGAGAAAGCCACAGGAAAGGAGAATCATAGGTTCTTTTCAATACGGTACCAGATACTTTATTTCTCAGACTTCCTTGTAACTAGGGTGTGGGCATGTGACCTAGACATTGCCTACAAGATGCACCAGCTCCAGACTGCAAAGAAGCTGTGGCTATGAAGACTCTTCTGGAGAGGGTGGTGGCCCTGGAAGCAGTAGTATCTAGTAGCATCAAGAGCCAGCTGTGGCACTGGTTCTGGAAGCAGAGTTAGGAAATCAGTGATCTCAATGGTGCAAGCTATGCTCTATGACCAGCTCTGTGGTGTAATTTGGGGCTTTGTTTTTGTTTAAGGGACCTCCAAGTCTGATTCTCTGGTTCTCCTAGAAATTCTGCTTGTTACCCAGAGTTAATTTCTGTTACTTGAAACTAAGAAAAATGATGACTAAAAGTAAAAAACAAACAAACAAAGAAAAGAAAAAAAAGGAAGGAAAAAAACACTCTATTGTGAGTTTATCTCGGGCAGGCACTGTATGTAGTTTTTTGGGGTTTTTAAAATTATTTATTTATTTATTTGCCTGTGCCGGGTGTGTGCGATCTTTAGTTGCAGCATGCGGGATTTATTTCCCTGACCAGGGATAGAATCCGGGCCCCCTGCATTGGGAGCGCAGAGTGTTAACCGCTGGACCACCAGGGAAGTCCCTATGTGTAGTTTTTATATTAAATAGTATTTCTCATCTCATAAGATAATGTCTAGCCTTAATAAATGTGGAATTGAACTGGCTATTTACAAAGGTAGTACTTATTGATTAACTGCATGCTGAATGAGGCTCCCTGGGATAAAAGGGAAAAGAAAGCACCAACAGGATAGTACATTTGCTAAAATGTGTGAGAACAGCTCAATTAACCAAACTCAGAGTAAGGGGCAGGAGATTTTTTTATGTTCATAGCCTAGCTCTTCTAAAGGAACTTTCTAACTATCTTAATCTGAGTATAAGCCTGTTTTCCTGGGAAGATACATGGCCACATCTATAGAAATGTAGACAGTAAATTCATTAGTGAGCAGACAGACTGTTTATTTTTACTATTAAATGACATGTTTTATTTTGAATGTAGAACTGATCTGTTGGTCTGGGACAGACTAGGTTAGGGAAATGACTAACACTTACTTACTAGAAAATGTAAAACAAGGCTTTTGTATGTTTAAACACCATGGAAAAAACAAGCAAACTTTGAAATCAATGTTTGCTAAATTTGGATGGAATGAATTTATTTAAAAAGTGCTTTAATTAGGTAAATGTATGATGCCAAGAAAGCTGGAACTTACAGTTTCTCAATTTGTTTCTTCACATTTCAGTATACTGGTGAAAAAGTCTTTCTGGCTTATCATGGAAATTCGGAGGAACTAGTTTGTGAGCATGTCTATCTTATTATGAACATAAATACCTCCTCTTTTTGTTGGCCATCATACCAAATTATGTGCTTAATGCTAAATATTTATAGATGACTGGAACATAAACACAGTAGCTGTTACTCTGAAATTATGGTAACATAAACATCTACTGTTTAAACTTAGTCGAAGTAGGAGCCAGTGCTTGGGCTAAAGGAAATATACTGCAAGGACTATTCAGAAAGTTCAGTTATGGTTCTCTTAATTTCTCAGCCATTTCAGCTGTAAAACAGGGATAAAATTATACCATGGAGACTGTGTGAGGACCAGATGCAACTATGTATGTTAAAGAACCTACAAATATGCTTAATATACATGGTGGGTACTCAAAAAAAGGGAGGAACTAAACCTGAATTTGCAATTTAAACTATTTAGTAGCACAGGAAAATCTATGTCAAAAAGCATTTTGTTTGGGAAAAAAAATTCCAAAATATTTTAAGCTGTGTTATATGCTGAATAAATCTTATAAATGCTTAATTTTATTTATTTTTACCCTCTCATTATTCTAACAGTTTAGCTCATACTTACATACTATTTTTACTCATGACTTATACCATAATTCTTACTTTATTTATTTAACCCTTGATATTATCATTTTAATATGGGAAAATTTACATAAACATCTCACTGTCAATTGGGGTGGTCCCTGCTTCAATAAACGGCAAGGTATGTGACACTGCTAATTATTTTCTCTACGTTTACTAATGTATTATAATTTAGCTCAAAGTCGTATAGTAATCAGTGACAAAGTGAATTGGTCTTTTAAGAGAAGATAAAAATGTTTTCTAAGATATTTATGTCTCATCTATTCCATGTCAAATACTAAGTCATTTTGCTTCAAATATAAAAATGGTTTATGTTCTCAAAGAATGCCCTCAGTGGTATAAATAAATTACCTTTCACATTTAACTAAAGTGCTGTGTCTGGGAATCTGAAGATCTGGGATATGGTTACAGCTCCATTAGTAGCTAGGTTGGATCAGCCATTTGCCTCCTTCAACCTGTTTTCTTACCTGTATCATGAAGCTGTTGTGCTAAACTGTCACTAAGTTTTCTTTCAGTTCTGAGATTCTCTATGATCTACACATGTCCTGCTTCCCAGAAAGATTATTAGTTCTCTGAAGGCATAAATCACACCTTAGCGTTCTTTTGAAATTTGTACATTACTTAGCATAGTGCTATGCACTGAATATCTGTAAATCTGAACTGCAATTATATGACACTATAAAACAAATATGGAACAAGATTATTATATCTTATAGTATAAAACTAAGCAATTATTGCAAAGTAACCATTATTTAACATTTACAATGGGGTCCTATCTTACATTTCAGGCAAGTAAATGCTTCCTTTACCTGCTCTAGGTAGTAGGAAGCTGGGAGGAATGACTAAATAGGATAGTTTCTATATGAAATATTTTGTCCTCTTATCTCCGTAAACCATCAAAATACTCCTGAGTTCTAGACTTACTCTTTATACACTGTCATACGCCAGTGTGGTAAGCAGCCTCAATATGTTCCTCAATGATCCCCACTTCCTGGTATTCACACCCTTTCGTAGTTCCCTGCTACAATGAACCAGGGTCAGTCTATGTAACTAGCAGCATGCAGCAGAACTGATGGCATGTCACTTCCATGATTAAGTTTAAAAGACTGACTGCTCTCTTGGGAGCTCTCTCACTTGCTCACTTTCTCACTCTCATACATAACTTACTTGGAGGGAAGCCCCAGGGAGAGGGCCACATAGTGAGAAGCTGCAGCCTCCTAGCAACAGTGAGTGAGCTCGGAAGCAGATCCTTCAGCCCCAGGCAAGTCTTCATCTCCACCAGCAGCTTGACTGCAACCTCAGGAGAGACCTGGAGCCAGAACCACCCTGCTCCCAGATTCCTGACCTTCAGAAACTGTGTGAAATAATCAACGTTTGTTTTTTCAGACTGCTAGGTTTGCAGGTTCTACCTGTCTATCTATCTATCTATCTGGCATCCTTTTTTTATATGAAGTACTCATCACTTATTTACTTCTTACCCAGATGATTATAACTTCCTAACTGTTGTCCCTGTAAAAGCATCAGCCCCTCTAATTCATCCTTTCCATGGCTGTAAGGGAAATATTTGAAACATGAGTCTATTTGTGCCTCTCCACTGCATAAAAAATTTTAGTAGCTCCCTAGTATTGTTAGGATATTCAAAACTCCATAGCATGTCATGCAAGGCCTTCACAAACTGGCTTCTGCCGTCCTCTCTAGCTTCTTCTACCTCAGTTCCTGTGTTCTTTAATCCTACTTCAATCCCCCAAGTTGGCTAAGTATTTTTCTTTTTCTGATATCACTATTATACTGTTCCCTCTGCCTAGAATATCTCATCCACTTGGCCAATCCTACTTATCCTTCAAGACTCAGCAAGTATCACTGTGTGTGTGTGTGTGTGTGTGTGTGTGTGTATTTATTTAATTAATTATATATTTTTCTCGGATACCCTATACAAGTGCCTGGCTTGTATAGATGCTTTATATATTTAATTCAATTTGACAAAAAAAAATTTGAGCACCTACTATGTGTTAGGCACTTATTTTTTTAAGGCATTAGGAATAACAAAAAATATTAAAACAAAGAAGGTCCCTAACCTTAAGGGAGACTACAATTTAGCAGGGAAGTTAGACAATGAACAACTGATTACAAATGATATGAATGTTACAAAAATAAGGGAGTTCAGAGTATTTTGGGCAGATAAGGTGGGGGAGGGGCCCCAAACTTATTCTATGGTTTTAGGAGAGCATTTCCTAAATGTCTGCTGAGTAGGGGATTTAAGAAAAAACTCTATCCAAAAGATGTTAAATCAGGATAAAAATACAGTCCTAAACTTTAGCCCAAAAATCAAAATCAGCAAGCAAAATGGAGACACAACTTGGTAGTAATATATGTGAAAAAGAGTCATGAACTATATTTGACAGAAAGCACAATGCCTGATGTAACTGGAAAAAAACACTGTGGTTTCACGAATAGAAATATACTATACAGATCTTCCTCAACTTACAATGGAGCTGCATTCCAATAAACCCATTGTAAATTGAAAATATAAGTCAAAAATGCATTTAATACACTTAATCTACTAAACATCATAGTTTAGACTAGCTTACCTGAAATGTGCTTACAACACTTACATTAGCCTACAGTTGGGCAAAATCATCTGACACAAAGCCTATGTTATAATAAAGTGTTGAATATCTCATGTAATTTACTGACTACTGTACTGAAAGTGAAAAACAGAATGGCTGTATGGGTACAGAATGGCTGTGTGTCAGTTGTTTACCCTCATGATCACGTGGTTGGCTGGGAGCTGCTGCTGCCCAGCATCACAAGAGTATTACATCACCAATATCACTAGCCTGGGGAAAAATCAAGATTCAAAATCTGAAGTATGGTTTCTACTGAATGCATATCACTTTTGTACCATCTTGAAGTCAAAAAATCGTGAAGTCGCACATTTGTAAATGGGGGACCGTCTGTATAGAATTTGGAGATACTCCATTACGCTCAGCATTCACAGTCTCTTTAAAAGAGGTGGGAAAAGCAGAGCCCATTCAGAGGAGAATGACCAGAATTGACGCACCTTGAACCCAGGTCACAAGAAGAATAGCTTCTGAAAACTGGAAGGCCTTGGTTTGTGAAGACTCAGAGGGTACACAGTGTATAAATAGCTAAAGGTCTGTCATGTAGAAGAAATATTTTATATTTATTCCTGTAGATTTATGGGTAGAGTAAGGAAGAGACAGAAAAGAAACAATTCGCAAACTTCCAGGGCTACTTAAAGCAGGTAGTCTTCATCCCAGGAGGTGACTGCTTCTAAACTTGTTGGCCACTGAGCAAAGCGCTGCAAAAGGGAATCCAAACACTGGAAGGGAGTCAGCATGTATGACTTTGCACTAAAGCCTTTTAAACCCTGATATTTTATGGCTTGAATACATGAATATTAATGTGTCTTTCTTTGTGCTAATCTATACTGTAGTGATGCCAAGTAGATCACATTTCCCACAAGATTCTGTCCTACATAGTAAGTAGAATGAGAACAAAGAGATGGGCTTTAGATATCCTCAAAGAGTCTATCTATATGGTCTTCCTAACAACTCTGCTCCTAGCAACGAACTATTTTATAGTTCATCTGTCTCATTATTTAATCTAAATCTTATGTTTAAGGCATGCATTTGTTTCTATAAAATCTGTAATAAATCTGGAGGAAAATATCTCTATGGATATTTGGTTGAGTTCAAAGGCTACTCTTGCCTGACATACTCAAGATCCCCAAAGCAAAAGTTCTCTCTAATTAACTCTAATATCTGTATCTGTATTTTCAATTTCAACATCTGGATTCAGAAAAATGAAATACAGATTTCTTCAGACTCTCTAACCTTTATTTGCAAAAGCCCCAAAGGAGGAGTATTTCCCAGTGTGAACAAAAATTACAATGTCTTTGACATGTATATCCCTGAGATGATGCTGGCCAATCACCCTGTCCTCAGCTTATGTCTTAAATATCAAAGAATTTACCATGCAAATGCTAAAAGAATGGTGCAACACTCCATAGAAAGTTATGATACCTAGTGTTTCCAATTGGTATCACTGCAAAAGAGAATACACAGAGGAGTTGGACCTGTGCTTGTTAAGCAGGTCTTCTGAAAAACAGAAACTTGAGATTATGTGAAACGGCTCAATCTTCTGACACACTTACAAGGTTCTTAATTTTCTAGTACAAAGATAAGTCCATTCTGAGTTCAATATATGTAAATAAGAAATATTTCAGATTGTGGACAGTCAGTAGGAGGTTCAAACCAATTTTTTTGGCTAAATAGATGCTGATCTGTAGTTTTTATTAGTTGAAAGCTAAACCATCTGTTTGAGTAGAAACAGATTTTTGCCACAAGGGAGAAAGAGTGAAAGTGATCTCACTGAAGCTAACAGGACTCTGAAGGTCAGTTAGGTACAGTGGGCTTGGCAATAAGCTCCTTTGGGTCAAGGAAGTCCTAATATCCTAGAAGATGCAGTGCAAACTGGTCTAATTTAAACCTCTGAAGTCTTGTGAAAGCTCCAATAGATTAAATGGTTGATTAGTAAATTACATACAAAAAAGACAAACTACTCATGGAAAAAAATTACGTGTATAACTGCCAATAAATCATCAAAATAATAATCATTCTTCGCAAAGTGATAAGTATTCCAAGTACATAAAGCCAGATATACCATTAATCATGGTTTTCTTCTATTTTAAAAATCTATTTTCAGGGGCTTCCCTGGTGGTGCAGTGGTTGAGAGCCTGCCTGCCGATGCAGGGGACACAGGTTCGTGCCCCGGTCCGGGAAGATTCCACATGCCGCGGAGCAGCTGGGCCCGTAAGCCACGGCCGCTGAGCCTGCGCATCCGGAGCCTGTGCTCCACAACGGGAGAGGCCACAACACTGAGAGGCCCGCGTACTGCAAAAAAAAAAAAAAAAAAAAAAAAAAAAAAAAAAAAATCTATTTTCAGATTTACTTTGTAGAAGAGGGTTCAGAAGAGGCTAGACTAAGTAGGAATAGCCAGTGGTTTGGAAGGAGTTAAAAACAGATACCCTGATGACTTCAAGAAGTAAAAGGGAAATAAAGCCAACCAGAGGAAATGAGGGTGGCAAGAAACAGCAATAGGACAGCTATTTGAAGATCATGGAATCAGCTTTTACTTCTCTCTCCTTCAGTTGCCAAGCACTGTAGATTTTTCCTTTAAATTTCTGTGGACATTTTCTTTTCTTACCATTCCAGGCCTTTAATGACCTCACCCCAAGATTGCTGCAATGTCTCCTAGCTCATCTTCTCTGAAGCTTCAATTTACCCTCCCCTTCTTCCTAGCTCAGCTACCCTCTTTTTTTTTTTTCTATTTACAGACCTCAGCCAGATCAGCAGTCTCTTAATAGAGCTTTTATAGTGTTTTCTTAAAATTCGATAGCTTAAAGTCACTTCCTTAACTCATTAATGACCTAAATCATATAACTGTATCCCATGTAATAAACACTTATTCCTCATCTCTCCTCAACATGAATCCTCTCTTTACTGTATCCTCCTAGACACCTTGCTCAATCCCAACACAGCACATGATGGAGCGCTGCAGCAAGCAGCAGATGCTAGTTTGCCCACAATATCCATTATTTCAATACTAAGCGAAGTCCACATATTTTTCAGATCACAATGTACCTAGTTAAAACATTTCTGAGCCTCCCTTGAAGCTAGGCATAAGAATGTGACACAGTTTATATCCAATGAGACATAAAGTCTGCTAGAAATTTATAGACATAAAATCTGCTAGAAAAAAGGTACCAAATTATGTTAGTCACCAAGATTTTACCATCTATCATATTCCTCTAATTGTTGATAGGCATTGAGATTTATAACCACCCAGTACCTAATTGATCTCTCTTTTAAAAAATCAATCAGCATATTGTTTATGGTTTAGAACTGATCTAAGTCATCACTGTTGGTCTAGGTCCACTTGGTAACTTAGCATCAGTGGATGCTATGAGCTAAAAAGGGACCTAAGGAATTGAGCTAAATTTTACCCAAATTCTAAAGACAATTGAAGTCATACTCTGTCTCCCTTAGGTGACTGTCTTCTCACTAGAAAACTGCCAACTCAATCTATGGATCAAAAGGTAAAGTTAGGTCTTTACAAAGGTATTGCTTATCATAGTATAGTAAATGTTATTTAATGCTCATCATTTTACTTGTCAGGTATTACTGTATAATACATAATTAACAGATCTCTGTATATATTTTGAGAGAAAAAACTTTTTTTTCAGGTGAATAGTGTGATTTTTCTCCTTTTCTTAGTAGAAATTCTCAGTATGGGAATTTTACTAGTGGTTTTAATAGTGAGTCAGAAGTGAGAGAACAATTTGATAATGCATTTTTAAAAAATTGAAACATGGTTTCAAGAGATGACTCCATTTACTCAATTAGATACAATTACATAACACTGAAATGGAATGAACTGCAGTGAAAATGCAAAATTGTAAATATATCTAAAAAAATTAATAGCCTGTAGGCCTTTAAGGAGAAATGAATATATAAGAAGAAAAGGCACAACTTTCAGGCACAACTCTTGGACAACCAGCCTGCTTGAGCAGAACAAGTCTAAAATAGGACAGTTTCCAAATATACTTTCTTTGGGATAGCACTTCTATGAAAGTGATTACCAAAAGCAGTTGTATCAACAGTCTCATTATTAAAACCAATCCATTTATTTGGTTGGTTTGCTTCCTGCCCTTCTGTTATACCCTCTTCAACTAAAAAGATGTTTCATTGTTAGTGACGTCTCCTAGATTTTCTTTACATGGAAATTATTTTGAGATTAAATATAATTACAGCTTAGCTTTGTAGTCATTTCTTCACCTACTCAGACCCTTAATAATGACAGGGTAACCGTATGCTAACACATATATATGGAATTTAAGAAAAAAAAATGTCATGAAGAACCTAGGGGTAAAACAGGAATAAAGACACAGACCTACTTGAGAATGGACTTGAGGATATGGGGAGGGGTAAGGGTAAGCTGTGACAAAGTGAGAGAGAGGCATGGACATATATACACTACTAAATGTAAAATAGATAGCTAGTGGGAAGCAGCCAGCACAGGGAGATCAGATCAGTGCTTTGTGACCGCCTGGAGGGGTGGGATAGGGAGGGTGGGAGGGAGGGAGACGCAAGAGGGAAGGGATATGGGAACAGATGTATAGGTATAACTGATTCACTTTGTTACAAAGCAGAAACTAACACACCATTGTGAAGCAATTATACTCCAATAAAGTTGTAAAAATAAATAAATAAAATAAATTTTAAAAATAATGGTAGGGTAGAAGTAGAGTTGCAGTTTTATTTTTATTACTCACCTACAACATTAACTTAGCTACATGGCATACAGAGGGAAGGAGAACAGTAAAACCAAATCAACAAAAGCATTGGTCAAACTGTGAAATGTATCTGCTAATGGCTGTGTTCATTCCCTCATAAAAGATGTCTACCAAGTAGCTACCATTAAAAAAATTCTTCTTTTTTCTATGTTCTATTTTGTTGAATTACTTATCAAGAGTGAAAGAAAGGTGGGGACACCCCTGGTGGCACAGTGGTTAAGAATCCACCTGCCAATGCAGGGGAGACGGGTTTGAGCCCTGGTCCGGGAAGATCCCACATGCCGCGGAGCAACTAAGCCCGTGCGCCGCTACTGAGCCTGTGCTCTAGAGCCCATAAGCCACAACTACTGAGCCCGCGTGCCACAACTACTGAAGCCCACATGCCTAGAGCCCGTGCCCTGCAACAAGAGAAGCCACGACAATGAGGAGCCCATGCACCTCAATGAAGAGTAGCCCCCACTCACCGCAACTAGAGAAAGCCTGCGCACAGCAACAAAGACCAAACGTAACCGTAAATTAATTAATTAATTTTTAAAAAAAGAATCAAAAAAGAAAAAAAGAGTGAAAGAAAGGAAATGAGCAGATTTACTATGAGTGGAAATAATTTAAAAGCAGGAAATGTTGACTTACGGTACAAGGAGACCTTCCAGAACCCTTTTCAAAAAAGTAGCAATATCTTTTAATTCATCACCAACTGCTCTGCCATCCATCTGCAATCATTTTTTAAAAGCTTTTTTAAAGTATACCTAGAATTTCATTTTACTTCAATAATCTTCGATGTGAAGACTTCCTTAAAGAAAGACTTTCTTTCTTACAGCTTCAGTAACCTGCTTTCAACTCTCTTATGAGACAAAGGAAATTAAATAATAAAGAGAATTCAAAATGAAGAGTAATAAACTACAAAAATTAAATATGGCATGGAGAACACAGAATGATGTGACTAGTATTTTCTAAATGGCATTAATTTCACACCCATATCCTACTCTCTTTAGCTATTTCTTTATATAGACTTTTTCCCACAGCCCAAAACCACAAAGTAGAATCATTATACATTATAGTTTAAGGCCAGCCATTGACCTGGCAATCTAATTTACTTTGCTAAAATTGGAAAATCAAATTCCTCTTCCCAAATATCCCTATCCAGGATACTACAAAATCCAGTTGCTCAATAAAATATGACTTTATGTCCTCTACACCCTCTCCAAAATTCTGCAGGCTCCACGTAAGTCAGAGAGAGGGATCAAACCCACAACTCATTTTTTTCTTTCCAAGTTACGTGTAACTTTTGAATTCAGAAATGGCAGAAAATATATTTTATTCAACTCCCTCAAGTCCTCATATTACTCAGGATGAAAAACTTTGATACTAGGGATGTCCTCACAATGACTTTGCTCAAATAAACAGGTGCTCAAACGTTTTTGAGCCCATGTAACTTATACGCTTCAGATTATAAATGATATAATTGTATTACAGCTTATCAAATTCATCGCCTAATAAGTCAAAGGAATCTATCTCTGAATCTTGGACAGTTCTACCGTTCAGTTTTTCACATGTGTTTTCCTTTGTAGAACAATTGTTGAAAGGAGGTTAATAATTTCAATTCACTCTTCACTGTGAATTCCAAATTTTTAAAATAATGTAGTAGAAAGGTAACCTAGTACATATTTTAATTATTTTATATTTGAAAAGATTAGACTAAACTGTGCTTGCCAACTGTTTTTAATCAAAGAGTTAAAATAGTAAAGTCTTTCAAGTGACCACAAAGTAATGACCAAATAACATTTACCTAGCTTATTCTGTCATTCAACAAACATGTGCCTATAAAATCCAAAACATTATATTACATTGAATTATATTGCCCTCAATAAATGCGCTTAACCTTTATACCACAGGGACAAAGTGGTATAAAAGTCTATCTGAAATTCTGGAGTCCAAATATTTTTAATATTTGCACACATTCATCTCTAATATTGATTTCATTAACAATATAATGACTGATCAAAATATATTTTATACAATGTATTTAGATCCTGGCTCTCCATTATGTAGTGGTTGAATAAATGGTATGACTTACTTCCATGAGCTTTAACATCTTCATCTATAAAATGAAGATAATACTTAGCTGGCAGCTGAGCATTACATAAAGTAACAGAGATGAACATCTCTGTTTCCTGTGCCAGACACTGCTCTAGGTGCTGAGGTTATGGTCATAAGTGCAAACATAAGAAACAACATTTCTGTCCTCACAGAGGAGAAGCTGGCTAAGCTGACCGAGAAGGAGATACAGGAGGAAAACTAGACAAGCTGTGGTATCATAAAAGCCTACAAAATAAAGTGTTTCAAAAGAGGGAATATCAAAAATGAACTTGAGGTGACTGACTGCGAAGGGGCACAAAGAAACTTTCTGAAGTAGTGAAAATATTGATATCATGATTGAAGTGGTGGTTTCACAACTGTTTCCATTTGTCAAAACTCATTAAACTGTACACATAAAATTGGTGATTTTTATTGTGTGTACATTATACCTCAATAAATCTGATTTCTAAAAAAATGTATATGTCATGCAAAAAAAGTCTAAAACGGGCAGTAGGGCTGTTCTAGATGAAAGGAGACTAAAGAGGTGTGACAAGTAGATGCCATGTATGACCTTGGACTAGATTCTGAGTCCCTCCCCCCAAAAGCTATAAAGAATATTTGGGGGCAAATGTGGAAATTTGAATATGGATTCTATATTAAACTCTATTTTATCAGTGTTAAACTTTGGTGTGGTCATTTTATTGTGCTTACATAGGAGAACATCCTTTTTTTAGGAGGTGCATATTCAAGTATTTACGGGTGAAGTGTTAAAATGTCTGCAACTAACTCTCAAATGGTTCAGAAAAAAACACATGTGAGTGTAAACAGATAAAGAGATAAAAATGAAGCATATGTGGAAAAATGTCAACAATTGGTGAAATCTCGGTAAAGGTTCTCCATATACTCACTGTACTCATCTTTCAACTTTTCTGTAGATTTGAAGTTTTTAAAAATAAAAATTGGAGGACTGAAAACAAGAGGGAATAGTCAACCATGTCAAATACTGTTAAGAGGTCAGGTAAGATGAGAATGAAGACATGACCTTTGGCTTTGGCAAGATATTGGTCATTGGTGACCCTTTTGCGAGAGCATTTCAGTAGGGGCAAAAGCTAGGTAAGAGTGGGCAGAGGAGAGAATGGGAGATAAGCAAATGGAGGCAATGAGTGCAGGTAACTCTTTCAAGAGCTTTGTTATGAAGGGTAGCAGAGAAACAAAATGTGGAGTTAAGAGAGTCTCCCTACACCAAAAGGAATATTAAGATATTTTGTACGTTGATGGGGATGATCCAGTAGCGAAGAAACTCATCATTCAGGATAGAAAGACTAAAAATGTGGGAGCAAAGTCTTTGAAACTGTGAGAAGGACTGGAATGCACAATCCAAAAGGAAGGAGTCACCTTAGATAAGGGTGATAATGATGACAATGACAAAGGTGGTAACAGTGACTAACCTAACAGCTAGGCACTATTTAAAGCATTTTTGCTCATTTAATTCACACACAAATCTAAGAGGAAGGTATTAGTAATATCTCCTTTTACAGGAAGCCAAGTACAGAAAAGTTAATTAACTTGCCCAACTATACTTATCCAATAAGTAGCAAAGTTGGGATTTAAACTCCATGGAAGATACTTTTCTCCCAGTGCAATAAGAAGGCAGAGTTTGTGGGTGTAGATGCAGCTGGTAGCAGAAAGATAAAGTAGCTCTTATACAGTTACATCTATTTTCTCAATGTAGCATTTGGGTGAGTTCATCAGCTGAGGGGGTGAGGAGAGGGGATGTTGGAGATTTGAGAAGAGAAGGTGAGAAATTCTTGTTTCAGACGGAAGGCAAGTAAATTTACTAGCAATGACAAGAGGTAGTTTTTTTTTAACATCTTTATCGGAGTATAATTGCTTTACAATGGTGTGTTAGTTTCTGCTTTGTAACAAAGTGAATCAGCTATACATATACATATATCCCCATATCTCCTCCCTTTTGTGTCTCCCTCCCACCCTCCCTATCCCACCCCTCTAGGTGGTCACAGAGCATTGAGCTGATCTCCCTGTGCTATGCAGCAGCTTCCCACTAACTAGCTATTTTACATTTGGTAGTGTATATATGTCACTGCCACTCTCTCACTTCGTCCCAGCTTACCCTTCCCCCTCCCCGTGTCCTCAAGTCCATTCTCTACATCTGCGTCTGCGTCTTTATTCCTGACATGCAGTACTGAATGCCCCTTTGGAATTCACGGTCATAAATTTGAAGTGAATCTACTTGTCCTGACTGGATGGTATTTTGTAGCAATTTTCAGCTGCTTGAGAGCAGGCATAAAGAGGATAGCTGGGTTTAACTAGGGCGGGATTTTTACAGGCAAGTGGGACCTAAGAAATGAGGAGCCAGGAGGGTGGTTTGCAAGAGAGTGGTGATAGTACCGGACATGGAATGTAGGCTGGGTAAGGAGGGGTGTATGGCCGTGATGGATGTAATGGACACAGAAAAAGCGGTAGGGTCAGAGGACTGGAGATCTGTGAGGTCAGAGATACCCAGCTGGAGTGTGGGTATTACAGTAGGAGAGTAAGGAAGAGTCAGAGGGGGATGCCTGAGGAGGAGATTTCAAATGGAGTGCCATTACGGATGATGATACGGTCTAGAGTATGACCGTGTGGATGGGAGGCTGAGGTCATGCAGAAATAAAAGATGACTGGATCTAAAGAGGCCAGAGTGCTGGATGAGTCCTCTGTGTGGATGCTGAAGTTTTACAGAGAGCTGACAAAAGCAGTGGTGGAGAGTCATCAGTGAAGGTGGGATAGAAGACAGCAACAAAGAAGGGTAGGAGGAGCGTTACAAACTTGAAAGATGTTAGGGAGACCGAAGAAAAAAGGAGAGGTCATTTGGAAGTTGTAGTGGGGAGCAGAGATACTACCCACCCCATCTGCAGGCTCAGAGGTATATGAGGAGGGGAAGAAAAATCAAGCTCTAATTTGAGAAGTAGCCCCAGTTAGAGCAACAAGGTGAAGAGACGGTTCAGAAAAGAGGCTGAGGATGCAGCACAGGACTGAACACATGGTATATACTCAATCAGTATTTCCTGAATTTGAATCTTAAATTTTCTAATAGTATACTATATCCTAAAAAGGAAAACAAAACTTATTTACAAAGAAACCCAAACCAGATTAAAAAGGAAATGATCCTTTAATTATTATATTTTTCAAATCCATGAAAAGGCCATTTTCAAAAATTAGTCCCCTGGCCAAGAAAATCAGAATCAAACATCATCTTATTGTTCTTGGCTTAATACAAATGGATAGCTCAGTGTTATGCAAGAGAATGCCTGGTTTTATTTTATAAGAATCTGAGATCAGAACAACGAAATTAAGTGAATTCTGCCTTGTTGAAGCTTAGACAACAGCCTTTCTGAGCATAAGCTGACCAGAAGTTAAATCTATTACGGTTCAAGCAGAGAAACCTAGGTACCTATGGAATAAGATTAATAATATTCCCTAAGTATATTCTTTGGAGTGTAATATAGTACACTTTGAAATATACTGTTCCATTTGAAGTTGTAATATGATTGCTCCATGAAAGCTTCAGAGGTATGCCTTTATTGAAGGAAGATAAGTTCGTCTCAATGTACAGTTTGTTTCTTTAAAAAATTTGTTGTCTTTCTAAGACTAAGAAAATGTCATAATTCTTTTATGCTTTAAAAAAAATTTTATTTTGTGTCTATAACGTTGCCTCCTAAGCATTTCTAATAAGCTGTCTATATAGAGCTAACTGAAATTTTATAGTCCTCTATGGTCTTAATATGTACAATGAATATCTAATGTTTTTTCTCTAAGACTAAATTTTATTGGAGTTTATCCAGAATCCCAGTGTTTTGTTTTATAACTGTATTTGGTGGCTTAATCATGATCATCAATCAGAATGTGGACTGGTTCAACTGCAGGTTAAAGGGCTTTTCATTTTCATCTTACTCATTAAACTATAAGGTTCCCATTACTAGACAGAAAATTTACCAGTAGTTCTATTACACCAGATAAATGGACTTTAGAAGGATAGCCAATTCTCCTAGTTTCATTAGAGCCTAATATGATGTGTCAGAGGAAGTAATCAGCCAACAATATACACTGTGCTCATTTACGACACACAGCTGGTATTGGGAGTGAGAGATTTCTTTTTTCCATGATGAACCCAGCTGGAAGTAATCTCTTCTTTATTAAATTTCTTTAGTACTTTCTTTATTCCTTATGGGACGTTCTCTTTGGGATACAGTGATTTCCGTGCTCGTCTTATTTTTCCTCCTAGATTCTAAGCAAGTACGCTATGCCTTAACATCTTTGGATACTCTCAAAGTATTAATGGTATTATTTGTATTTTATCTAATACCCAGAACTAGTGGGAGAACAAAATGCAATAGTAATACTATCAATATCAAATTCATCAGTATTATGGATTAAATATAAATAGGCTTCTTAGGTTTGGTCTGGTACTCATATCACCATTTATGTGATACAGGAAACTGCTTTGAGTTCCAACAACCTAACTTACAAATTCACTCTCAGAACATAGCAGGGACTTCTTATACATCATGTATTACCAGAAAAAGGCCCCAGACAGCAAGTGTATAGATCAGTAAAGATGCTAACTTTTCCAATTTTGTAAATAAAAGAGAATGATTTTTTTCTTTTAAAAATATAGTAATTTAAAAAGCAACTTTAAATTAAATCCTTTACTTTTTAAAAGAGCACAGGAATTTAAAAATAATATTTTGTGAAAACAGTGGGAAAATGTTTCAGAATTAATGCATGGACATATAACTAACCAACTGAACATTTTGTGTCTTTTAGTTAATCCACAGAGAATCTAGGTTAAACAAAGCAATTGCATGTCGTTCATAAACCAAAATTTCAACTTACCATTTATGTTTATTGCTGGTAATACAATTGACATCTTTGGTCTTGTAGTCTTGTTATGGGTGGTAGCTGGTAGCAGCAGGTGATCCTAAGATTAACAAAGAGCAAGTTGTTACTCATAATAATTGGCTTAGTCCTATAACAAGCCAAATTCAGAGTTCCTAGGATGCCAACATTTCATCGCAATCATAAAAAAAATGACAGTTTTTATTTGAACCTGGCTTTGGGCGTAATTAACTACAAACCATTTTACGATTCATTCATTCATAATGCAATAAACATTATGAATTGCTGAATGACTATCATTACCAGGTACTACATATCAATAGTATTCTTAGAATATTCCTAGGTTCTGATAACATATATGCTGCAGTATACTATAAAGAGTATTGGTCAAGCAGTCAGAACAGAGGGATTTTAATTCTAGCTCTGCCGCTGAATAGCTGTATGATCTTGGTCTGTTTCCAGTCCTGTAAAATGAGGAGGCTAGACTAGATAATGTCACAAGATACTGAAGATATCTATCTAATAGAGTCGTTTTCAAACTTCTTTTTTAAAGAAGAGGAACGTTCCCCCCACTCCCAAAAAAGAATTCTGATCCCAAATTACTGATATATAAAAGAGAGATTCTCACTGAAGCAAGGCCAAGGCTGAGAGCCTTGCCTGCTTAGCCTCCTCTTCTTCCTTTGAAGCAGCCAGTGTTAGACTTTTCTTTTGGTAAGCAACAGGTATATACTGAAGAAGATACATAGTTCTTGCCCTTAAAAAGCATATAGCATAGTGGAAGGGTTAAAAAAATTACAAGTGCATGTCTAGCATAACTATATAATTCTAAATGTGATATTGCCAACCTTTGATCATCTATAAATGACCCAGGGCATGTGAGGTTTCTAGTTTACAACCACACAAATACTGCAATAAGAATGAGCCAGGAAGAGTTTGCCTTCAAAAACAGGGTAGTGTGAGTGTTTTGGCGAAGACAAACACATCTGTAGGTATTCCAAAGCTGATTATAAATGACTTAATGACTTTGATATTAACTACTGTTTTCAGTAACTCCTCTTTTTCCTAGCAAAAACATGGGAATTGTCACAGCAAAAAGGAAAAAAAGAAATAAGTATATATATATATAAGTTTCCATTTAAGGGAGCATGATTAAACTGAGATAAAGCTGACACACAGTCTAACTCCTCTTGCTTTCTTTTCTTGTTCGTTTCTCATTCATTCAACAAACTTGCTATATGGAAGGACTCATCAAAAAGTAGGATTTGACATAGCTGAGAGTGATAAAAATTCAATGCAACTTAATTCAAAGTCAATGTGATTATGAAATATAAGTATCAACAAAGCTAAGAAAAAAATCTGTGAAAAACAAATTGAAATTAATGTACATGAACAGAACTGTACAGAAAACATTTGCAGTAACTGCTTGTGCTTTGTCTAATTCAAGGCAACATCTCCATGAGAACATACATTTTTTTTAAAAAGAGGGGAAAAGATGAGTGAAATTGTTCTTTTAGAATTCCAGCCTTGCAGCATGAGAGGTTTTTTTTTTTTTAAGTGCATTGTTAGACACAAAGATCACATGTTTCTGAGAGTAAGATAACATGATAGCCAAGACAAAACAAAACATGCTGATCTTCAGGCCATGAAAATTATAAATAGCTAAACTCCTATAATTAAAATACTGCTTCAGGATCCCCAAAATTGAATGACAAAACAAACCAACAAACTTACAAGCCCCAAATTAAGGCTACTGTAAAAATAAACACACTTAGATTCCATTGGTCATGGGTTAAGGTCAGGCTCAGACTTAAAGCTGAGTTTCCTGCTAAGATCTTACGATTCTCCAAACATAATGCCTCCTACTTTCTTCATTAAGTTTCAAACAAAGCAGTTACTTTTGCAGCAGAAAACCAAAAATCACATTATTATTTGTGACAAAGAAGAATCACATCTTGAATGCATAAAAACTATTACAGTTAACCTGCCTTACCTCTAATTATTAAATGTTTGCAAAATGGGAGGAAATCCTACAATTTAAAGTGCTTGTTTACCAAGAGGCCTACAGGTTAGAATGGCAGGAAATCAAAACTGGTATACTACAAACTCTAATTGTGCTTATTTTATATTAAAAAATAATTTGTACACACACATGCCTGGGACAGCATAGTTGTTTCATTTAACATTTACTTTCTCTTCCTCAAGTTAAATGTTTCTTGCCATAACAATGAATCATCAATCATTTTTTCTCTCCAACTATGTTCATTTCACTTTTTATGGCATTTCACTAATCCTAACAGTGACATCTCCAGAGAAAAGGAGCCAGTCAACAAGTATTTATTGACTTCGTACCATTCATTAAAAAAAATTTACCGAGCATAGTGACCTGCCACGTACTCAGCACTGTGCTACAGACGACAGTTTCTTTTAAAGAACATAAATTCAAGCTTTTATTTTGTTAGGGAAAGAATGCTAATTGTGGCAGGAACAGTCATTTGTGCTCAATATCTGCTTTCCCTTCTATAACATTAGAATAAAAATAGGACTTTCCATTTCTAATGGCATTTAGTTGGGCACAAAGCCACTCAGAAAAAGGACTATATTCCTTTGCAACCAAATGAATCCATACATTCAAGTTCTGGTCAATGGACTATAAGGAGAAATGGTGCACAAAACTTTGTCAAGGTGGTGATGGTGAAAGGCAATCTTCCTCCTTCCCTTTTCTCTTCCCTGCTAGCTAGAATGCAGGTGTGACTGCTAGAACTGGAGTAGCCATCTTGGACCATGAGATGGAAACTGCAATCTGAGATTTATGGACCAATAAGATAAAGCAGCTAGTGATCCTGATGATCAAGGAGCTACCTACCGTAAGATCTCCAGAACTTCACAAGAGAGAGAAGCAAAATTCTAATTTGTCTAAGCCACTATTATTTTGGATTTTCTGTCACTTGTAGCTAAACACAACCCTGATTACTTATTATATTATAAATTTGTGAAATAATACTAATGGTATTTACTCAAGAGAAATCTCAATAAGGGTTAAAGTAATCAGAGACAGCTTTACTCTTTTTTTGACAGCATTCCAAAAACCACATTTGTTATCTGATATTACCTGATATTATCTGATATTGTTATTCTTAATATTACCACCCCCCCTTTTACTTATTTATTAAAGAACCTGTATAGGAAATTCAATCCTGGAAAAATACAGGTACAATTAGATGAATCTGAACAAAACTCTTTCTTTCCTATTAAGTCAGTTAATATAATCCAACTGCAACAAAGGTGAAGCTACTTAAAAATAAAAAGGAAAAGTAGAAAAAAAAGATGTTGCCAGAGAGATAAATATGATATATTTTGTCACTGTCATTCAAAACTATGTTACTAACTTTAAGATATCTTCAAACAGACTCCTAAAAAGCCTTTATAGGACTGAGATACCAAGGGTTATCTTCAGGGAGGAAACTATGTGCACAAATATTATAATCAAAGCTTTGTTATTTTTATGCCCAGAGGAAGTTAGAGAAACACTGGTGGGAAAACACAAAAACATTTCACTATGAGAATGAAGCATCAGTTTTCCAATGTTAATGCAATATTGTGCGTGAGAAAATACACTATTTTCATACAGTTCTCCCAATACCCTCTTCCAAGTACTTTGTTAGAAAAAGCCAAAATATTAGTGCATAATACAGCATCCGAAGTTATCTGTTTCTTCTCTTTTTAAGACAGCTAAAGCATTGGAGACTAACTTAGCAAAAGAACAGGACCACATTTTGCTCAGCTGGAGGTTATGATGGTAAAACACCATAAAACTGAGGTCCTACTAAGTTTTGCCAGATGTTGATTCTACATATCTGTGTATAATAGAAAGTGACCTTAACTTAAACTAATTCACTAGGTTAAATGACCCTTCCCACTCCCCTCTAAAACTTACTGACTGATGCCCCTAGCACACTGAACATTCATGACTAGTTTTTGTATTTTGCCAAAACTACTTTTGCTAATTGCATTTGTTACTAATTGTGTAATTTAATAAACTACTATGTAACTGATAAGATACAGTGTGAAAAGAGAGCACTGTGAGTATAGTTTATTGCAAGAAAGACAACATGGAATTTTAGTAGATCTGGACCCAAAAGGAATTGGCCCTACCTCAAAACATGGCAAATGAATGCACATTTATATAATTAACTGAAACAAAATAAGATACATATACATCTTTTTAAAAAAATGATCCCCTGCTTTAACCAATTTTGTTAATTAACAGATTACCCACTAGTCTCTGTAGTACTAGGTAAAACAGCTTTTCCTATATTAGGAAACTCTGATTCAAGGCTGGAGTGAGTGAGTGAGTGAGTGAGTGAGTGAGTGATTTATTTATTTATTTATTTATGCTTTTTAAAAATTTTTATTTATTTTTGGCTGCATTGGGTCTGCATTGCTGCGTGCGGGTTTTTCTCTAGTTGCAGCAAGCAGGGCCTACTCTTCGTTGCAGTGTGTGGGCTTCTCATTGCGGTGGCTTCTCTTGCTGTGAAGTACAGGCTCTAGGCCCGCGGGCTTCAGTAGTTGTGGCACATGGGCTCAGTAGTTGTGCTCACGGGCTCTAGAGCGCAGGCTCAGTAGTTGTGGCACATGGGCTTAGTTGCTCCGCGGCATGTGGGATCTTCCCGGACCAGGGCTCGAACCCATGTCTCTGCATTGGCAAGCAGATTCTTAACCACTGCACCACCAGGGAAGTCCCTGGAGTCCTTTATTTTTGATAGAAAAGAAGGTCCTTGATATCTAATGATGTCCTGTAGGAATGAAGGAAACTCAATCTGCAACAGGTGGCACTTCTGACACTAAGCAGCTTTCACTTAGATCACTTAGATCAACATGTCAAAAGGTTTGCAGGGCTTCCCTGGTGGCGCAGTGGTTGAGAAGCTGCCTGCTAATGCAGGGGACACGGGTTCGAGCCCTGGTCTGGGAAGATCCCACATGCCGCGGAGCAACTAGGCCCATGAGCCACAACTACTGAGCCTGCACGTCTGGAGCCTGTGCTCCGCAAGAAGAGAGGCCGCGACAGTGAGAGGCCCGCGCACTGCGATGAAGAGTGGCCCCTGCTTGCCACAACTAGAGAAAGCCCTCGCACAGAAACGAAGACCCAACACAGCCAAAGATAAATAAATAAATAAATAATTTAGAAAGCTATAACACGTTATTTAAAAAAAAAAGTTTTGCAAATCAGGTCCACATTAATAACAATAGTCTCTTAACATTTTATATTTGATCCATATACACTGGATTACATAGATGGGGTTGGTTTTCCAACACAGAAAGCTGTTAAAACCAGACCAAAAATAAAAAGAGCATCTATCCTCATTTGAAAAATAGCTTTGTATTAAATTTTCTCTGATCTATGTTCCTACCCTAGAGAACTTTAGTGTTCTATCACTCTACCTCATTTACCTTACCAAGTATCTTTCAAACTGCCAAACAAATTGAAGAGCACGTCAAATCTTAAAAATAAGGTCAAAGTAGTAATTAAAAGTAGGTCTTTCACAGTTATTTATCAGATTCACAACATTCTGAACTAATGTTAATTTCTAGTAGTTATGCTAATTGTTGATCAGAAGCCAAATGTGTCCCTTCATTTAAAGCAATTAAAAAATTGCAAAAGCAGTTAGAAAATTTGAAATCATTTAAATACACAGACACACATAGGGACGTATCCTGAAAATAAGAATTAAAAAAAAATTAGAGGTAGTAAAATTAAGTATAGTGTAATCATTTAAAAGCCTATTAAAATGTCTATGATGTAGGACTTCACATCATAGTAAAAACATAGGCAAAGTACATTATTCATCCCCAAAGTAGACACAGTTAATAGAAATAGCTATATGAATGCAGTATTTGTGCCACTAATGTATGCAATAAAACTACAGACCAATAGAAGGAAATGTAAAGTTTGCATCTGCACTATTAGCCCACATGTCAGCCAGAGGCAGAATAAATCAAAACTATTAGTGCACAACAGATAGCCCAAGAGTGAGCCAAGGTTCACATTTTGACAAGAGGAAACTTTTGACACTAAATTCAAATTTGATAACGCAGGCAAGGTCACCAGAGGAAAAATTAGCTTGAAATCCTAATAATTACAAACTCAAGTTTAAGAGATGGTTCTCATATCAAACTCTATAGGAAGCCCCCAGAACTGCCCAACTGATTTTGAACTCCCCTTTTATTCACACAAAAAAGTGTATGACTGAACCATACAAAACTGTCATTTTTGTGAGTCAAATCTCAGTAATTTCAGGGGACCGCAGCTGCGCAGGCCGCATGAGGCCAGGTGCAGATGTACGGCTGCTGCCATAAAAGATGCAGGTGTACAACCTGAAGAGATATCCTATATCAATGCACATGCTACTTCCACACTATTGGGAGACGCTGCTGAAAACAAAGCCATCAAACATCTTTTCAAAGACCATGCACACGCCCTTGCTGTTTCTTCTACCATGGGAGCCACCAGACACCTCCTGGGGGCTGCCGGGGTGTTGAGGCAGCTTTCACTGCCCTGGCTTGTTATTATCGAAAACTGACACCTACTTTAAACCTAGACTGTACAGAACCACAATTTGATCTCAATTATGTTCCACTCAAGATACAGGAATGGAAAACTGAGAAAAGATGTATTGGACTCGCCAATTCCTTTGGTTTCGGTGGTACTAATGCTACACTTTATACTGCTGGCATGAAGGACAAATCATTTGCAATTAAATACTGATTTTTAAATGTTATAAACTGCATTAAGTTGAGAAATAATGTTTACATAAATGCATATTTTTATATATCAAAAAAATCTCAGTAATTTAATAAGGTTCAACCTAACAGTTATATATGCCTCTTTTTCAAATCCAGAATTAATTTTGAGTTTCATGGTCAAAACAAGTCCTTGTAAACTTTCCCAAGAATAAGACAGTAGCCTCCAAATCACTCTTCTCTCTTGATGAGAGTTTCAGGGAAAGTGTTTATAAACCTGGGTAGGATTGTTTTCCCTGAAGAAAGCTCTTAGACAAAATGTTGGTTACATGCTTTGGACAGGTACAGGGCTAGGAAGTTTTTGACTCTATACTTCCTATTACTTCATTCAATAATTTGAGCTCATCAAATTTCAAAACTTTGTCAGCTATAATACAGGGCTTCTTCAAAGGCTGGACCGTGTGTGATTTAGGAAAAATACATTAGGATTCCTGAAAGTTGTTATCAATCATCATTTGTTGAGTGCCGAGAGTGGGGCAATCCGAAAAATGTCTTATTAAGGAAAAAGATCAAACACTAAATGCATAGAGTTTAACCATATGAGAGTTTGTCAGACATAATGTTTATAAGATGTTTCATTTTAAAAATTGACTTTACTCAGGACTACTGGCAGGAAGTGAATTTCCTGAGAATTACATTGCGTCCTACAGATATGCTACCAAAGCAAAGCATGGGGAATGGACAGAGGGAGGGTCTGAGGCTATAGCAAACGGAGTCAACAAGTTTTCTGAAAAAAGAGATTAATTAGGAAACACTTCAAGGAAAAAGTTAGATATTGATATCAAAGAGAATTACTTTACTTTTTGTTGGAAAAAATAGGGAAAATGTTAGTCAACTGTTAAGGTATAATTAAAGTATCAACTCCATTCTCAACCTTCTGGGACCAATCCTACCCACCCACTTCTCTTTGCGTTTCCCTTCTCTACCACCTAGGCCTAGGCAAAATTAACTGCCCCTCATTTGTGTTTCCACAATCCCCCCCTCCTAAATCGCTTAACATATTATAGTTTGTGTTCATATGTCTGTTTCTACTGGGCTGCATTCCTTCAGGGTAAGATTCATAATGGTGGGCTCCATGGGCTTCCTTAAGTTATGAGACTTTCTACTTAAATATGTAAATACATTTTTCTTGGGAGAGGGAAGAGGTCCATGATCAAAAAAGGATGATGATAGGGCTTCCCTGGTAGTGCAGTGGTTGAGAGTCCGCCTGCTGATGCAGGGGACACGGGTTTGTGCCCCGGTCCGGGAAGATCCCACATGCCACGCAGTGGCTGGTCCTGTGAGCCATGGCCGCTGAGCCTGCGTGTCCAGAGCCTGTGCTCTGCACCGGGAGAGGCCACAGCAGTGAGAGGCCCGCGTACCACAAGGAAAAAAAAAAAAAAAAAAAGGATGATGAATCACTGCTTTAAAGAGAAAACATCTCTCAATTCTCAGCATCTCAGACTAAAGGTACTCAATAAATATTTTAACATGAATGATTTTTTTTAGTGAAAAAAATCATCTCACTCAAAATTGTTTCATATCTTGTAAACAAATGACTTTCATGCTATAACAACTATTTTATTTACATTGAAACAAAAAGATTCACTTATAGACAAAATGTGCTTAAATGGTTAGATTTCATTTACAGTGAAACAGTGAGAAATGTTTAGTAAAATCATTTTATAAGAAAGTGTATTCTCACAATTAATGACCATTTCATTTCAGATTATCATTTTCTAATATCCCAGACATGATTTAATAGAAAACTGTTGATTTAATAGATTAAATTGCTCTGGTCAGTTTGTGGTTATTCTATCATCATGGTTATTATTCACTCATATCCTTAGAAAATCTTTTAATCTTAATCTCTTTCCAACAATTAAATGCACTCTTTTCCCAATACATCTTAAATTCCACCAAAACAAATATTATTCCTGATCTGTATTCTTAATATGATGAGATACACTACTAGGAATAAAAGGAATTTAGGGCTGGTCACTGCAAAGATGACTTAGAAGAGATAAGAAGTTTGGAATTTCTGTCCCCACAGCACTAGAATAAATTGGGCAAATAATGGAAACTCATTAAAACTTAAAAAAAAGTGAATAAGTAAATGGATGAATCTTTTTTCTTATTGTTACAGGGAGTCAAGTCAATAGAACATGAAGTATACTCATTTTAAGAGACTTATATGTCTAGAGATGCTCTAATGTTTCTTTACAAACTTCCTTAGTTTTAAAGATGGCAAAAACAAAACAAAGCAAAACACACATGCATAAAATAGAGAAAGGAGAAAGTTTAGGGCACCCAAATAGAAAATATCTTCCTCATCAGAAACAGTAAAATGAGGAATACAACTGGAGGAGATCACACTTATTGGAAATCACTTACTCTCCTCATCAGAGTTCAGCTGTTAAACAGATGCCTCTAAGAAACAGAAGCCATCATTTTAAGATACTGCCCAACACTCACCTATGGAAACACTCAAAACAATGTAACAAGAACCTAAGCTGGAGTTCACTCTCCAGTGTGAGACCTTCACAAGTGCCGATATGAGTTATTAATGGTGAAGCACTAGAGGAAATAAGATGTGCTGAGCCCTGCCCTGGAATGCCAGGTCACACAAAAGAGTGTTCCTCATAATCAGACTCTGAATAGATGGGAGACCTTAGGCAAGATACTATACAAAGATAATGTTCCTTATTCTAGAAGGGGTTTTTGGGTGGGGTCAGGGGGATTTTTTTCTCTGAGTTTTGAATCTTTACTCCCAATAAGTAAATATTTTATTAGGAAATATGGTTATAGATATGCTCTTTAGATCTATCAAATGGTTGTGAGCTATGACATTCAAAGATTGTAAAAAATCATCTACCAACACAGAACTCAAAAGATGTGTAGAGTGGGGCTTCCCTGGTGGCGCAATGGTTGAGAGTCCGCCTGCCGATGCAGGGGACACGGGTTCGTGCCCCAGTCCGGGAAGATCCCACATGCCGCGGAGTGGCTAGGCCTGTGAACCATGGTCACTGAGCCTGCGCATCTGGAGTCTGTGCTCCATAACGGGAGAGGCCACAACAGTGAGAGGCCCACGTACCGCAAAAAAAAAAAAAAAAAAAAGAAAGATGTGTAGAATGACAATCTGAAATGCCTGACTGAAGTATCAGGCAATTATAAAGAGGGGCAATAAACTAAAAAGGAAAATAAAAGCCTAACAATTAGGAAAACAAATAGGTACTATTTTAAAAAACCCACCAAGGAAAGTGTTTAGGAAGTGAATACCAAATAATAAAGGCAGGAAAAGACATTCAGTTGACTAATCTGACCCTTTTCTTTGTTTCAACATACTCACAATTATTAAGCAAACATACCAAACTGCTGCTTTCTAAAATGTTAAAAAAAAAAATAATCCAAAGCAATCTAACATTTTCCTGAAGTTTTTCTATTTCCCAACTTCTGCTATATATGGGACATTCAAAAAGCATATAAATATAGAATACATATTTAACTAAGAAGGTGATAGCCAATAAACTGAAAATCTGGTCCCAATTTCCTTCTCCAACGTTATCTTGTACAGTATTCCCTGAAATCTAATAAACTCAAAAGATTTCCTTTATTTCTTTTCTTTCCTACCACATTCTTTCAGGTATACTTAACTTAGCAGTGAGGGTCCTTGTGTCTGTATTGCCCTTGATCTTTATTATTCTGTGCTGGGATTACCTTCCCACCTTACATGACTTAGCACGTACATTCTTTTTTTCTTTGAAGGCTTTATGATCATCTCCCTCCTGACCCACAAATCTCATGTCTCAAGTCTCATGTAGGAGATTTTCTTAAAAGTCTGCTATTACATTCAAAAAGTCAACCAAAATATGACAGAAATTTTATTAGCAAAATCACAGAGTCATAGGGCAGGAAGAGACCTCAGAGATCATGCAGCCCATGCCCTCATTCGAAAAACTGAGGCCTAGCTGGAACTTAGACCAAGCTCTGTCGATAACAATTTTATTCAAATCTACCAACAATCACCACATCAAAATGAATGTTTCTAAAATCACCAAGAAAAATGACGGTGAGACCTCCAAAGTAGAAAATACAATTCACTCATGGAAGGCAATTTATCAAATTGCTTAGGGTGCTGGATTCTGTCCACTACCTAGATAGGTTTCTGGGATGTACCTAAATAAAAGGAAATCAATATCCATCAGCAACTTAACCAACATAATTATCTAACATGTCGTATTTGTCTATAACATAAAATTTCCACTCTTTCCCTTGTGTACTTCTCATCTTTCTTTGGTGTGTGATCAGGAAGCATATGCCACCTGTAACATAACTCTGAATCATATAATATCAGGATGTTAAATACACTGGGAAAAAATTTTTTCATCAGAGATAATCTTTATAGCCTCTAACCTAAATGAATGATAGATAATTATATGAAAGTCAGAACTAGGGATGATTGTAAATAAAGATGAGTATAATTATTTCAATATTATCAATAGGATCCTAAAATGCATTTGCATGAACAATTCTAACACAGTCACATATTAAAATGTTAATGTCAAAATAGGTATAGGCAATCTTATATGTTAGGAATTATTCTTGTATATTTTAAGTCATGAGTAGTGGAAACAGTTCTATAAATCTTTGAATCTATTATTTCCACAGCTCCTAGGATATATCTTGTTCATGAAAAGAATTGAGAATTGTTAAACGATTTTCTTTGTTCACAAAGAGGAAGTAAATGTGTGGCTATATTGTGGGCAGTCAAAGAATGATCAAAGTACAATTGGATGACAACTTTCAGAATATAAAACTTTTCTAGAAAATAAAATCACACCAATATAAAATAGCAGGTTAAAATTATAGTATAGTGGTTTTAAACCACCAAACTTCAGGTGAGTATATACCTTAGCTATTTATTTATTTATGATCCAAGAGCAAGTTCAAAATCTAAAAAATAGCTGCTGTCTGCTACACCCATTAGTATTGCCAAAACTGTGAACAGAAATCCAATTGTTGGATTTCTTAAGTTTACTGGGGGTGGGGGTAGGGAGGAATGTTGAGACTGAAGAATATGCTTGGTCATTCAAGAGTAACTGGCTTTAAAAATTACTTCACATAAATACATTCAAATACTTCATATGTATGACAAACAGGAAAATCAGTTCTATGACAGTTAAGAATAATGTTTGTTGGTTAACAGGACAGAATAATGTTTGGGTGATTGACACAGTGGTCTCTCTACTGTAATTTTATACTAAAACATCATAACAATGTTACTAAGGTTATACAGCAAAAGTATTGTCAAATGTAAGTTAGTGAATGCATTAATACTAATGGTGAGCCCAAGAACATGTACAGAAAGAGTTTCATATACACTTGAACAAAATAACAGATCAGTAAATCCTCAGGATATGTTAATCAATGGGCAGGTACAATTTGATGGTTTAATGAAATAGTACTGCTTCTTTAAATTACTGAGAAGAGATCAAGTTTGGGATTAACATATACACACTACTATATATACAACAGGTAATCAGCAATGACCTACTGTACGGCAGAGGGAACTCTACTCAATATTCTGTAATAACCTATATGGGAAAAGAATCTGAAAAAGAGTGGATATCTGTATATGTATAACTGAATCACTTTGCTGTACACGTGAAACTAACACAACATTGTATATCACCTATACTCCAAAATAAAATAAAATTTAAAAAAATTAGCCATTAATCTGACAGTGTAGCTAAATATTTCAGAACTAATTTCAGAGTAAATCTAGTTAGTTTAGAAATTAATTAAGTTTCAGTGAGACTAAATAATTAAAGGAATAACTATATCCTACCATTAGTTCATTAAAAGGAACACCAATCTGCCTCTTATATAAACATATATTTAGAATAGTACTACTGTGAAGTAACTAAAAGTCTCAAATTTATTTTCTAGGCAGAACTTTTATATTAAACCTTTCTGAATAAATTTAAATAATTTCTGAGGTAGGAATGGAAGAGCTAAAAGAAATATTTTATATTTATTTAATATTTCTTTCTGACTACAATAATTCTTATAGCCTTTGCTATGGGAATTATCAAAGTTTTCATTTTTCAAATGTCATTTTTAATTTTCAAGTTTTCTTATGGGGCTGAAGTTCATTAGTTTTACACAAAAGTTTTACAGAATGAGCATGTCTCAGGTAATACATAAATTTATGTACTTGAAAAGCAAAGAATTAGCACATACTATAAGATTAAGGAGATATTCTTTTAATAAACTACAATTATTTGCTTCCTTTCATCAAGCTATTCTGACTTCATTTGTTGCCATTACTCTTAATTCTTTCTGAAAGTATAAACAGAAATTAGATTCTTAAGTAACATTTAATACTTCCTACCATATGAACTATGTGGTCTTTAGGACTTCTTATAATACAGTGCAATAATGTGGAATTTAAATGCAAAAGATTATATTCAACTTATTGGTTTCTTATTGAAAATATTAACCCTCAGCTCATGAAACTCATAAAAATGGCCTTTTCATTACTCCTCTACAGAATAGCAAGCATATTCGTCTGTCAAATTTCTTCAGCTCTAGATGGGTGCCTATTAGAAGTACTGGAGTAAGCTATGAAATATATAGATAATGGGTTCAATAATTTTGAGCTTGTCTCACAGCATAAAACACAGAAAAGCAGAAAAAAATGTTCACCAATATTTAAAAAGTAGAGGAATAAGACAGTGATGGTTGAGTTCACTATACTTTTCAAATTGTTTAAAACTTATGAAATAATTTTTAACCAAAATGCTTTGTCTTTATATTTATTAGCAAATAAAACTTAAAATCTAAGAGAATTCTAATACTTAAGAGAATACTTTTTAAAGTATTTAATAAACTATGTAACTTTTAAGTATTTAAGAAATTAACTTTTTGAATACAGAAATCTGGAAGGGTAAAGCATTATGTTCATGACCACAGAGAATCAGTTTTGAAGAACAAAATTCTTCACTCTTTGATACACTAGACTTATTTCTCCATAACTCTTGGTTAGAAAAGTAATAAGAGAATTACTGATGCTGTTAATGGGGTGAGAGAGTTGTTTTCAAATGGGCTTACACAGCATGGGAATTCAGTACACGTTTGGAATAACTTGCAGCTGTTGCAGGGTGAATAGGCTTAAGGAAATCACTGGGAATATTGAAGGAGAATTACCAGAAGTACTTTAAAACATTTATATTATTGTGATAAGAAAAAATGTTTAATTAAATGCCTAAAATTGGTCTTTGTTTAATTCTGAATCAAATTTTTAGATGTCTCTCATCATTACATATTCCTGGGTATACATCCACAAACATGCTCAATTGTTAACAAAGTGGCTCACTTACTATATGTCTTATGAGAAAACAATTTCCTTTAGTTTGATCCAGTTTTGGTTTAGTTCAATGTAATTCAAAATACTTTATAAATTTACTATATGCAAAACACCATGAGGGATAAAGAGTGAAAGACCCTCACTCTTTTCAAGAAACTTATTTAGAGAAAATAGATATTACATATTATATAAAAATAATACAAAGAAACAGTATTACAGGAATTCAGTGGAATTTTTGGGATTTAATTGAGTGCTCAAATGCTGCTCCCTGAGGAAGAGCCTGATTTTGCCTGTAGGTATTTGTAGGTACCAGAGGTACATTATTCTTTCATCCAGGTAAAAACTGTTAGGAAAGTGTCTCAATCATCAAAATAAGATGTTAACCTTGTCATCTATTTGGTTTCTAAAGCATATGGAGTCACCCTGAATTAGCAATACAGAATGTTAGTACTCTAAGCTCTCACCATAAGTCTGGATAAGAGATATGATATTTAGAAGGTATGCCTAAGGGGCATGCTAGCCAACCACTCCTTTAGGCATTCCAAGTTCCAAGATCAAGTTGAATTCTGAGAAGGCTTGATTCACTTTTACTGAATTGCACATTATGAAAAGATGACAAATCAATGTCTACGGTTAATGTCCCCATCATATATCACTGTAGGTTTTGGTTCAGCTTCAAGACTCATCCCAATTACTTTAGAAACCTTAGCTCTAGAGCATGCTGTCTAATGCAAATATACTGCAAACCATATATGCAACCCACATGTAAACTTTCTAGTACACAGTAAAAAGTAAAAAGAAATGGGTGAAATTTTAATAATCTATTTTATTGAACCCAATATATCCAAAAATATTATCATGCAACACGTATGTAATCACTGTAAAAATTACTGAGATATTTTACTTTTTCTTCTTCAAGCTCTAAGTCTTCAAACTCTAGTGTGCAGTTTATACTTACAGCACATCTCCATTAGGACAAGTTACATTTGAAGATTAGTGGCTACTGTAGTGAACACAGTGCAGCCCTAGAGGATAAACTTCTTTTGGGAAATGGCCCTTTGAGCCTTCATCTCCAACAAAAAACTACAGCTCCTCTGCTTTCCCCCTTTATTCTGTTGGTTATTAGGGACAGAGCCATGACAACTCCACTTAGCAGTTCTTTGGTGGTGAAGAATGAGGGTTGGGGTACTGGGTCAGTAGGATATTTTAAACCCATATATTCAAAAGTGAAATAAACAAAATCATGTACTAAACTTCTCCCCATCTATCTCCAAATGCTCTAACAGCACCTCCTTCCAACACAAGTGGCATGGCTGATAGTATAGAATAATGCCTCCTCAGAAGGAGAAGTGGAACTGGAGGTATTGAAACTCCTGAGTTTTGTTTAGTAAGGGTCATTTTTATGACCAAAATAAAGTTACAGTTAACATATAAATTTAGAGATTGTTTTAGATTTCTTCATATAACCTTTAATTAAGTAAAAATATTACAGCCCACTCTGGTTTAGAAACATTTCAACTTCCCTTAAATTTCGCAGAATAAAATAATACACCAGTTCATAGGGATATGTTAATTTATGGAATTCTACTGGTTTGCACATTTTTAGAACTCCCTTTTAACATAATCTCATTTATTAATAAAAAGGAGGTAGTACAATGCAGTGAAAAAAGCACTAGCCTGAAATGGAAGATGATTTGGCTTCTAGACTTTTGTCACACGAGTTGTGTGATGTTATATAATTCTCTGGATCTAAATTTCTTCATTTGTAAAATTAATGGGGCAAAAGTACATCCCTCAATCTCAAAAATCTTAATTGGAAACTATATATTTATTCAAGAATTTCAAAATGCTATATTATCCAAAGCAAATGGTATTTCTAATGTAACGCTGTAAAACTTTGTAAGAGTGAGATTAAATAACAAAGCCAAAATAAATGGCCAAGTTGTAAAAGGAACTTAATTCTGATTGCAGGTTTAATTCCTGTCCATTAGCTCCTGCTAGCTTTTCACCAATAAGTAAAAATAACGCTTAACATTCTCTATGTGAGAGAGTTCATTAAATTCAGTTTAGTATTGAAATATTTTAAATTTGAGTGACAGAGATCACTAAGCTTCACTGATAAGATTCTGCTAACTGAACTTTAGGAACCTGAAGACTTATCACAATAAAGAAAGCAAAGAAAAAATATATACAAATGTATAATCATCTAATATTAAATACCTATTATTGCTGATGAAAAGATAAGTCATGAAACTTCTATATTTCTATTCTGCTTCCCATGGATAATTTCAGTTCGAGGTAGGCAGATACTTAATGTGTTAGCAGTACAGTGCTGTAATGCAGAGAACAGGGGTGGTCCAGCACCTGTTTCTGTAACTGACTGAGTCCTTTGTTTTTTCAAAAAGATCAGGAATTTTAAAAAAATGCCTTGATGTCAGTGCACAATAGCATCTTTCAGAAATGTTTAAATGTTGACAGAGGAAGTAGGATTCCCTCCTACTCATACCAAATCATGTAAGCAGGAACAACTCATCTAATCAGTATAAGACAATGTAATTGCTTTCTTGAACATATTTATAAGGTAATAAAAATTTTTTTGAGGGGGGAGAGGATTAACACTAAATAATAAAATGGCTAATGCCATTATGGAACCTCAACTCAAAAGCAGAGTAAAATCCTAATATAAATATCTAGACATTCTCACCGTCATCTAGGCACATGTCCTCCTTGCTACTTGATCTCTATTTTCCACAGTCTACTCAAAACCCCTGCCCTAGATGAATATCATTCTCACAGTTAGGTAAAAGAGCCTTAAGAATCCTTGAAAGACAAAATGAAATGGGGTTTATTGCTATCTGAATCTGGGGATATCGGCCAAATGAAATTCTAATTAGTAAAACTGGGTTTATATATAAATGCTTATCTTCTACAGAAGTATGTATAATCTTTGTTGCAATAATATAAAGACATGTATGTATTCTTTAAAATAAATAAAACCCACAAATACGTTTCAACAATTTTGTTAAACTAGTGGGTTATGGATGATTTCTCCTGATTTTTCAAATTTCTGAGCATTGAGATAGTCCTTTTGAAATTGAAAAAACATTTTAAATTGATCGCATAGTTATCTATTAATGGCCGAGGCCATTTGGTAAGAGTTCTGTAGAAATATGAAGACGTCATAAAGACTATAAAAAATGTTGCCTCTAACCAAAGAATTTATAAACAATAATTTAAAGAAAACTCTAAGCTCCAAAGTTTAAGAACTTTAAAATTAAACCTCTTCTATATCATTTATATGGCTTAAGAAAGGTATTTCACTCAGTTCTAAAAACCAGATCTACCAATTTTAGAATTTCCAATCAAATCTGCGTTAGTAGCTTTCATGAATCACAAAAAGAACTTAAAAATTATTTAATTTCAAATGATTTTTTCAAACCATTTCCTAAGAACAAAACATCATTACACACACTCTTTCTCAATTCAGCTGACTTTTAAAAAGGAATTAAAAGGGGCTTTAAGTGCTAACAATTAGCAAATGATTCATATTGGATACCATGTTTTGACACCAGTTCCTAAAATAGGTTTGTTATTATAAAAGCTTTTGCAACCATTTGCAAGAAGGGGAAATAATAAAGGACTTGATTTTTGCAGAAGTAGGGACTTTATAAAAGCAATCCAGCTCCAATTTTGTTTGACATAGTGTTAGAACAGGGAATAAAATGCAAATACCAGAATTCTTTAACTACAAAGGACATGCATATTTTTTTTTAGTAAAAGACATGTTTGGGTATTAGAGACAATTTATTTCAATCTGGCATAGGGTTTGACAGCTTAAGAGTATAAGGAACAAGCAAAAGATGATGGTTGTATTATGTATGGAACAGATATTTTAAACCTTAGATGATTAACTATGGTTGAAAAACAAGCAACAATTGGACTTCCCTTACATTGTCCACTACACACTGGCATGCAATTAAATGCCTGTCAAATGATATGAACTGATGTAGGATTCCTGGCACTTATCTGAATCAGATTTAATACCTTACAAGGGAAATAAAGAGAACTCTTGAGGAAGAATGTTAAATGCAAACAAAAGTCTTTCTATTAGGCAATATCTTTTGTTGTTTTATAAGGTCCAATTTGAAAGATTTGGGCTTTTCGGAAGTTCAATGAAAGAATAAACTTGTTTTACCGTGGCATCACAGTTTTTAGAAGTTTACTTTGAAAATAAAGCTTCCACTAAACCAGTTACAAATTTTTCTAATCTATATAGGTCAGAATAGACACATAGTCATATTCATTTTAGTAAGGACAGGCCCAGTTATAAGGTTATAAGTTATACAGACATAACTATAAGTAAAAAATTTTTTAAAGGTGATTGAAACAGTATTTTATCTCTAATTCACTTCACTCATGAAGAAACAGTTGTTTTACTCCTTCAGGTCAAACAGATAAGGAAAATGAAAAAGCAAAAGAAAAGCCAAAAATCATTAGGCACTTCCTGGGTAGACTGACACCACCTCAGAAAAAAACGTAATGGGCATCACTATCCACCCTAAGAAAAACAAAAAACCACCTGCTAGAAATGTGGTGTGGTCAGACTAAGAAATATTTCTTTTTTTAAAAAAAGATGCAATAGAAAACATCTCTGCTTTCATCTTAAACAATTCTTGCTGTTAAATAGGAAATGCTTTCATAGCAGCTTTTAGAGTCAAGTCTGTATAATAAAGGTTTGTGCTGGTTTTCACCCTTGGTAACCAAAACGCATTGTTGAAAAGAAACTCCTAAAAAGTCTCATTCAAAAGTGACTTCGCTCATTAAATGGGGAAAGGGGAGAGGGGAGGGATGATTAGGATCAATTAAAAGAGTAGACAAGGGCTTCCCTGGTGGCGCAGTGGTTGAGAGTCCGCCTGCCGATGCAGGGGACACGGGTTCGTGCCCCGATCCCGGAAGATCCCACATGCCGCGGAGCGGCTGGGCCCGCGAGCCATGGCCGCGGAGCCTGTGTGTCCGGAGCCTGTGCTCCGCAACGGGAGGGGCCACAGCAGTGAGAGGCCCGCGTACAGCAAAAAAAAAAAAAAAAAAAAAAAAAAAAGAGTAGACAAAATAATCATGTTTTGACCCTATCTAAAGCAAGATCTGAAGGTAGTTTCATTTGTAGCAAGAAATATATTCCTACAAAGATATTGCACAAAGGGGGAAAAAAGGTAAAATTATGTAAGTTTCAGTAATAGATTCTGGACTCTGACTTATATAGTTACCTAGTTTCAGAGGGTCTTACATTATGTGGAAAAGAAATTTCAATGGGAAATAACATTCTCATTTCTCACAAAAAATAAATTTAATCCCTCATAATTTCCCTACCAATAACTCATTTGAGAAATAATTTATTGCATGAAAGTACTACTATAAAAATACATTAAAAGGTTAAGCTCACAACTTACGTATGTATACAGTCTTGAAAATATTATAAGGATTCAGGGTACAGTTAGTTGAATAGGAAAAAGAGATAAAGCTGTCACTTGTACACAGGGATAATCTCATTCCTATCTATAAAAAGGCTCCCGCTCTCACTTTTTCTAAGTGTGTATTATGTAAGTTCCACAGGTGGTGTTTTTGAGTGATGAAGATCCTCAAATAATACTAAAACTGAAAAAAAAAGTTTCAATAAATACACTTCAGCTGGCTGAGGTATCTTCATCATCAAAAAAGATAAAATTCTGAACAAAAACCGCTATGGAAGAATGATTCATCATATCACATCACAAGAAATTCTCTGATGCAGAAGGTGACTCGGGGTACAGTAATTTATCTTACCTGCAAATGAAATCTGGAAATGCTGGACTTGAAATATACCAACAGTATAGATCACTATTGAGAAGATGACAACGTTTTCCCCTCAACCAGGCAGCAAAAGCAGTCAGGAGGAAAAAACCCAGTCACATTTTAGAGTATTTAGATTTTTTAAGTGACCCATACAATTTGAGAGGAAAACTCTTATGAGAGCCTATAAGAAATATCTTAAGAGACAAAAGGGGAATGGAGATGAAAATTGGTTGAGAAAAAAATGTGATATAAAGCTTGAAGGACTTGGCAGGGACTTAAGAGATAAATGGATACATAGAAGAAATTCTAAATTGTGTGTAAAAGGAAAGTAGAAAACACTGAGATGGTAGAAGGTTGTGCAAGGAAGCTGCTTTCACAGATTTCTCTTCATTCTAAGGGAGGTATGGATGTCTATTTCTTTAGAACAGTTAAGACCTACTGCTCTTTACATGCTCATTTTTCTTACGCATCAGAGTTGAAAAATATCAAGGGTACGAGTCCAGCTGAGGAGAAGGGAAACTATACACCTGAAAATTAAAGTTCAGATAAGCACACTTATGCCATCAAAATACAGTAAAACCAAGTTTTATTTCAATCTGCTAAATTGAAAGCATACAATGACCTAAACACATCCCTTTAAACTCCTTTTCTTGCAAAAAAGAAATGATGGTATAAATGGAGAATTTCTGACGTTTGAACAAAGTAACATAGAGTGGAACCTTAGGAAAACCTTCATTTAACTTTCTTTTAAACTTTAGGGTTTTTTTAATTAACCCCTGAAACCATTCAATGTCACCAATGCCATAAAAAAAGAAACCTTGGCCAACATTCATCTACAAAGCTACTTTTAAAAATGGCAGTCCTTTCTCCTTGTCCAACCTTACTACCTTCTACCAGATGGCTTCTTCCCATTCTCTCTTCTGGAAGAAAAATCAAATAAAAATGACACCAAAAGAGGATTCAGTATGAGGATAAGCTATACAAAACTGTCACTAAAGAGTAATGCACATTTCCAGTCGCTTCGTCACCTGTAGAGTCATCAATAACCAGCCTTCTAGCTGCCTGAACAGCTCAGCCAACTGCTGAAGGAAAGCGGGGTGGAGAAAGGTCCTCGGTATAGGTTGTCAGCGTTGGTGCTCCGAGGGGTCCTGATCTTCTCAATGTTTTTGACGATTACATCATGCAAGGTGGCATACTGGTTCCGTACGTGGAGCAGGATCTGGCACACACTCTGGTACTCGTTTTCCTTGACCTCGGCTACAGTGCGGCGATAATCTTCCCCCTGGGGGTATTTCACTATCTTGGATACCAACTTGGCCTGGGTGTTGTAATAGGTGGAGAAGCGGTGTAGATAGGAGGCTGCTGTGCTCTCCACGGTCCGCAGCTGGTCCGCGGTGTCTTCCTGGATAGACACTCCGAAGTTGTTGCCGTCCTCCGCCTTTGGGAGGAGCAGCTGCACCCACATCCGCACGGTGTTGCATTCCTCTCTCAGCAGCTCGATCTCGGGTTTTACGTGCTGAATCAGCTCCACCAGTTGCTGGTTGCTTCGCAGAAGCTGCCCCTCGCCGCCTGGCATTGCTAGTACTTTGATGGAGGACTGGGTCTGCAGAGGCAGCGGATCCCGGTTGGGCCCATCCCCCGCAGTGTCTGGGGCGACGGGGGTCTCTTGGGCTGGCACCAAACGTATTCTGGATAGGTCTTGCAGGCGGAGCTCCTGAACCCAACTATCCAGCTCTGACAGCTTCTGAGGGAAGAAGGTGGACACCAGATCCTCGGCCTCCTGGGCAATGCGGGCCCGAAATGAATCTACTTTCCCCTGCACGTCCTGCTCTAGCTTCAGCGGGGAAGCTATGACCTCCAGGGGCGTTGAGTGTTGGGGGAGGCACGGCCTGAGTTTCTCCCTCCTCCGCAGGATGGGTTTGCGCTTCCGCCGCCACCACCAACTCCCAACAGACCAGGCCCTGCCAGGGCGAAAAGACGTCCCGGAGGTCCCTGCGGCCCGGCGCGCGGAGAAAGCGGGAGCCACATGCTGACCACGCCCTCCGGACGGCGCCCTGGCCAAGAGGCCGGGAGACAGGCTTCGTGGGACCAGCCTAGGCTTGGAGTGCCTAGACGCTAGAGCACCAAAGACCACGTGTCGGGGGACCCAGCTGGATCTAGTTATCTGAGCTGCGCCTCCCCTACCTACTGGCCTTGCTGGTGGGAAGCCACTTTCAAGAACATCGTTAAACTTAAGCTGTGAAGACCAGGCAATGACAAGTCGGTGCGCTTTACATAGGAGCTCAAGGAAATCCACAATCCCTGGATCCAGAATACACGATCTCTTTTGAAAGGCATCTCACAAAATGGGCTCTCCAGAGCAAGGCTCACTTCTGGAGAGCCTCAAGTCACACCTTTACAGGTAACCTGGGCCTATCCATGCTTTCCCCTTAGAAAGTCAAAAGTGAGTTCACGTCACTATTGTATTTTAATCAAGTCAGTAGACTTCTGAGATCTTCTATGGCTTACTTCATACAATTTTTAGTTTAAATTACAAATGTTAAGTTATATGACTCTTCTTAAAATTCATCTTTTGGGGGCTTCCCTGGTGGCACAGTGGTTGAGAGTCCGCCTGCCGATGCAGGGGACATGGGTTTGTGCCCCGGTCTGGGAAGATCCCACATGCCGTGGAGCGGCTGGGCCCGTGAGCCATGGCCGCTTGGCCTGTACGTCTGGAGCCTGTGCTCCGCAACGGGAGAGGCCACAACAGTGAGAGGCCCACATAATGCAAAAAAAAAAAAAAAAAAATTCATCTTTTGGGGAATAATTAACAATTGAATCTGGACTGTAAATTAAAGTAACACAGTCAAACTTCCTGAATTTGGTAAGTGTATGGTTGTTACAGAGGTTATGTCCTTGTTTTTAGGAAGTACACACTACAGTATTAAGGGATAAAGTGACATGATATATTTAATCTATTCTCAGATGGTTCAGAAAAAGTGTGTGTGTGTGTGTGTGTGTGTAGAGAATGAGAATGCTAAATCATGTGGAGAAATGGTAAAAATTCATGAATCTGTATAGTGTATGAGAATTCAGTATTATTCTTCTAACTTCTCTGTAAGTTCAAACTTATTTCAAAATAAAAAATAAAAAAACTACCTTTTCCTTAAAGGTTTCCGGAATCATAGAGACAAATTCTGTAAACTTCTAAACTTTCACCCTATTTATTTATATTCATTTTCCATTCCCTGGAATATTTTCCTTTTGTTCTCTGCAGTACAACAGAGTAAAATCCATGCCTTTGACTTTTATTCTAAAATTATTGAAGTTTAGTTAAAAAAAGGATTTTTCTAACGATGCTATAGTATGGTTTCAAATGTAACTGTCACCTCAGTCAGACTGTAAACTCCTTCAGGGCAGGGGCCAAGTCTTAATTCATTTCTTTTGCAGCTGGCATGGAGCAGGTGCTCAATACATGTCCGATGAAATGATCCTGACTTAGTAAGATTTTAGCTAACTATAACTTCACAAAATCTAGAACTGAAAGGAAAAAAAAATCAACAAGACAAACATGTTACAGGTTGGGTTCCCCAGCAAGCAGAGAAGTTGCTTACAGGAGGTTTATTAGGGAGTCCTCTTAAGATAAACACCTGTGAAAAGAAAGAGACAGAACAGGGAGAAGTTGGACTTCAATGCAATCTCAAGGCCTCAACTGACCCCATGGGGAACTGGGAAATGCCCTTCAGTTGTCCTGAGGTGGGGTCAAAGCAGTTCCTGAAGAGGGCTCTTTGGTAGCAAGACTTTTAGCAATTGGGAAATAAAAACTTTAGTTCTGAGGAGGGATCTGGGAAGCTCATCATAGCTTCAACTACACATGTAAGATATTAAGATACCTATACTAACAAACTAGCAATTAAGTTGTTCAGCCCCAGTCAGGAGTTGAAAATTCAAACATGGTTTCTGTGTTCAGATCAATTCAAGTCTCTCAGGAATGACAAAGAAGGCTGTGGTGACAGTAATTATATGTTCAGAGGTGGGGCAGGGGAGATAAAGGTGTGTATGTATGTGAGGGAGGTAATGGGGGATTACTGGTAAGTTGGATCTTAAGATATAAGGGAAGTGGCAGGAAATGAGGCAGGAGAAGCAAGGACCAGCTCATGGAGGTAGGGCCCTGTTTGCCATGCTTTGGGAACCTGGATTTAATAAAAGCCAATGAAGGACATTTAGGCAGGGAAAAAATATGCACAGATGTATGATTTCAATGGTGGAGGTGAATTTGAAGAAGAAACTGAAGGAAGAGAGACTGTGCCATAATCCAAATGAGAAAGTATGCCTCATTTTAAGTGGTGGTGATGGGGTTGAAAGAGAAGCATCAAGAATATATTACGGAAAAAAAAAAAGAATATCTTAGAAGTAAAATTAACAGTATGTAGTGATCGTTTTAGATGTGGAGACATGAGAAAAGGCAGAATTCAATATTACGTAATTTTTGGGGGGGGGCTTAGGTAAATGATTTCTATTTATACTTATATTAAACCTCTCCTAAGAGGTGAATTAGATATACATTTTTACACACACATATTTACATTCAACTTATGGGAATTTAGATAGGGCTATCAAACAGAAAAGAAAAAGCAAATCTTAAAACATGACCACAATTTCCCATATGTTGATTTTCTTCATAACTTTGGCTATACAAGATTAAGATGGCGCCAGCATGGAAATTCCATTTTATACTAAAAACATCCTCAGTGGTATATATGGTTTAACAAATGGTTACTCTGTTTTCAAACAGAAAACGTTTCTAGTTGCTCTTTTAAAGAAGTAGGGAAGTTTCTTTCTACTTAAATTATGACAGTGATTAATGTAGCCATTTATATGAAATTATTTTCTTTAGTTGTCTAATGATAAAATATAAAATCCTTTGGGGGATTAAGCTGCTCTTTTTTCTAGTGGGACATAAGAGTTTTATTTTTTCGTAATGTTTCCTGTCCTTGTTAATGAGATAGCAGTTGGTAGGAAAGTAACAGCTCCTAATTTTTCTACCCCCATCAACCATCAGCAATCAGTGGTTGTTTTTAAAAATTATTTAATAAACTTGCATGCCTTGATTTGACCCGTGAAATTAACACTGAGTGCTAACAGGTGGAGGAAGGCCAGGGACAGCTGTGTAGACTATTGTCTTGTTCAGGTCAGTTTCTCCTTTCGCCACAGCCCAGCAGGGTTCATTATGTACTGATGCCAATAACTGACACCCCACTCTTCTTTTAGGAATGCCTACAGATTTATGGATTGGCTTATCCTTTAAGTATCCTCCAACTCTGAAACTATGCCCTGTGAAGAAGGGATTCTGTGGTCCTGCGTATGGGTTCCATTTACAGAACTATTCTAAGCAACTGTTGTGTCAACTACTGGAGATAGCTGTAAGCTTGAGATATGGATTGAAATTTAATCATTCAAAATAAGCTGTTTTTCCCACTGATTTCTTTCTATCTATAAAAGTTAGGAGAAATATTATCAATGGTGCTAAATCTAGATAATCTTAAGGCTCTGGTGGATGGTAATATTTATCCCCTTATATTTATAAAATTTTTATCTCTGGGTTGCAGTGGATCTTACGTTATCTAGACCCCCAAATGAGCAATTTCTAGGGCTGACAAATATACCATGTCCTCTTCCTTCATTCTTCTTCCTAGATTGCTGCACATGAAGGTACAGAAATAAACGATGTGGAGGTATTCACTGCAGTGCCCTTTTGTCAGAATCAGCCTCCACATCAAACAGGAGCATGGCTCTAAATGAAGAGGAGTTGGCAATATAGCATTGTGGTTAAAGTTACGAAGTTAGTCATGTTCAAATCCTAGCTTTGCTACTTACTACCCATGTGACCTTGGCTAAGTTATCTAATCTCTCTGTGCTTTATTTTCTTCATCTATAAAATGAGCATTATAATAATATTTATAAAAGTTGTTTTGAGGATTAAATTAGTTAATACATGTAGAGAGTTTAGCACAGTGCCTCAAACATATTAATTGCTCAATAAATGTTAGCTATTATTGAAGGAGTCTATCAACAGTCCAAAATCTCCCTCCACTCTTTGAAATGTAGTAGAACTGTGTATTCTAGACAAACCAAGATACAATTTTCTTGTTCACTATCTTGTTACTTAGCAGTAGTGACTAACTGTACTACACAGTTGAATATAAGTATCTTTTTTTAACGGCTTGCATTTCTGAGATCATCAGTATTTAGAGGCCATATCACAGAGGGCATAGGTGAAGCAAACACAAAGTTTTACTGGCTACCTTGGCTGAAAAGTGCATTTCTGAATAGAACCCCTTCTGGTAAAAGCCACGTCTCCATCAAGTTCACATTATTTTATCTTACAAATTACATAATTGGGATAGTTTGGAAACAATGATGTCTACAGTCAAAGGTCCTTAAGATCACTGATTTTTAACAAAAAAACTACTGATCTCTAGGTCCTGGATTCCTGACTTTTTAAGAAGCTTTGGCCAATGACTCTCTACCGAAGACACTGATACCTTCCTTGTTTACTAAATCCCTGGATCAATAATGTACTGGATGAACAATGAATCTTCTAGTTCAGCATTTTTCAAATTTAAGTCCATCGGTTCCCTATAATTATTTGTGTCTTCATTTTGATGATTCATTAATTGATGTAAGCATATTCTGGGTCATATTATAACTGACATGCAATCTGGGCCAGCGATTACATTTTTATGATTACGATAGCACCAAGTATATCTACCTTAATTGATGAGAGAGGAGCCTATTAGGTATAATTATCCTTTTTCTCCTTTTCCCAAATAACTGTAAATCAGATAGAACAAAGGTTTTCTTAGTGATTCAAATAGAGAAAACTGGGGCTTCCCTGGTGGCGCAGTGGTTGAGAGTCCACCTGCCGATGCAGGGGACACGGGTTCATGCCCCAGTCCAGGAAGATCCCACATGCCGCGGAGCGGCTGGGCCCATGAGCCATGGCAGCTGAGCCTGCGCGTCCAGAGCCTGTGCTCCACAACGGGAGAGGCCACAACACTGAGAGGCCCACATACCACCAAAAAAAAAAAAAAAAAGAGAAAACTGGAGGGAGAATTAAGTTATCACAGAGTACTCAATAATATGGAAATGTTTAATTAAAAACTAAAAAGACTTGCACCATGAGAGTCAGTATCACCTTCACTTATCAGTAGTGACACAAAAACATGGTCTATTACATAAATTCAAGTTGTTGATTTGTATTTTATCTTTGTAACATTATTTATATTTAATTTATATATTTATATAACTTATATTATATAATTATATTATTTTGGTTTTGTAGTTGCAAACTAAAAGTAGAAGATGTTTCAAGTTTTCTGTTTATATGTACTTAATAAACATAAGTCAGTGCTAGAGGAGAATTTCTTCCTTTAAAAGTAAAACCCCTCTTATAATGCCTTGTGCAAACAATTCCAGAGCTATCTTCCTGAAATGCATTTTTGATCATATTTCTATCTTCTATGGGTAAGGACCAAATTCCTTAAGCATAGTCCACAAGTTCTTTCATGATCTGGATCCTGCCATCTTTTATTTCCCAGAACCTACTCTACATTCCAACAACAATACTCTCATGCGACCTATGGTTTACATATTCACCTCTCTCTGCATAAAATGCCCATTGTATCATCTTCCTCCCACTATCTCTCCTACCAATTCATCCTGCTGTAATCAACTCAAGAACTGTTTCTGAAAAAACCTTCCCTGATACCACCTTCTCCCTTCCTAGATGAAGTTAGTGCTCCTGGCACAAGTTAAATAGCATAATAACATCTACCTCATAAAGCTGTTGAAAGGATTAAATGAAATATCTTACATAAAACAGCCAGGACACTAAATTCTTCATAAATGGTAGCAGTTTTATTTGTATCTCAAAGTATTCTGCATAAATCTCTTTTACAGTTCCTATCACAGTGTTGTAATTTTGGATTTACAAGTCACTCTTCTTTACCATAATAAATTCCTTGAGGACAAGCATTTTAGTTTTTTCATTTTTATATGTTCTTTGGTAGCAGTGTGCCAGGTAACAATAAATGTTCAATGAATATTTACTGAATAAATGAATTAATGAAAGAAATAGGATAAAATTTATCAGATAGGACCTGACTAGTAGAAGAGACGGGACTCTCAAGCAACTTATCTTTTCTTATTTCCCCTGAAAAGTTGTTAATCTAACAGCAGTCTTCTGGGCTGAACTCTTTAGGGATTTATAGGCAAAGTATGACATATATTTCTTTTTCTCTCCCAGCAACAGTATGCAGGGTTTCACATTCTGCTTTTGACTCTGGTAATATTCCAGAATTCTACCAGTCACAGTATTGCTTAGTTCTGAAAAAGAGCCCTCACTTAAGTAACTGGAGTTGGTCTGCAGAACAGTAGTTATGCATTACTACATGTTTGTGCAAAATGAACATATCGGGGAGTACCAGAGAGGTACACACACAAGGAGTAAGGGTGGTGCTGGCTCTGACTCACTCTCCTACTGTTTATTTATAGCTTCTTATTAGTATGGGATTTGTTTTATTTGGCAAAACTACAAGATCTCACTGACTGAGAGAGGAAGATGTAAGAAAATGCCTAAGCATAAAAGTTCTACAGCTGAATAATAATCTGTAACTCAGTGCTGAATCAACAGACTCCCCAGGGGTTGGTGCAAGCTGAAACCACTCCAGAATTACAGATTTCATGAGCTGCAGACTTTACTGCTAAAAGTAAAATAGTGGTTAACTAAAGATTTTATTCCTCCATAGACACTTCCATTTATAAATGCTAAATTCACTAGTTGGGGCTAAATTAAGTTAGTATACAAAATATGTACAGTGAGTTTCTAATTTCTCTAAATAATTTTCACCAGCAGAAATAGTCAATACTGGGCCTCCCTGGTGGCGCAGTGGTTGAGAGTCCGCCTGCCGATGCAGGGGATGCGGGTTCGTGCCCCGGTCTGGGAGGATCCCATATGCCGCGGAGCGGCTGGGCCCGTGAGCCATGGCCGCTGGGCCTGCGCGTCCGGAGCCTGTGCTCCGCAACGGGAGAGGCCACAACAGTGAGAGGCCCGCATACCGCAAAAAGAAAAAAAAAAAAAAAAAAAAAAAAGAAATAGTCAATAGTAAATTAAAAAAAAAAACAAGCCAAAGAATTTATATGCTTCAGACTGAAAAAATGTACTTTCTCTGTATTCATTTAAAATCACTGACATTCACAGAGAGACAGACAAGATGAAAAGGCAGAGGGCTATGTACCAGATGAAGGAACAAGATAAAACCCCAGAAAAACAATTAAATGAAGTAGAGATAGGAAGCCTTCCAGAAAAAAAAAATCAGAATAATGATAGTGAAGATGATCCAGGACCTCGGAAAAAGAATGGAGGCAAAGATCGAGAAGATGCAAGAAATGTTTAACAAAGATCTAGAAGAATTAAAGAACAAACAAACAGAGGTGAACAATACAATAACTGAAATGAAAATTACACTAGAAGGAATCAATAGCAGAATAACTGAGGCGGAAGAATGGATAAGTGACCTGGAAGACAGAATGGTGGAATTCACTGCCACGGAACAGAATAAAGAAAAAAGAATGAAAAGAAATGAAGACAGCCTAAGAGACCTCTGGGACAACATTAAATGCAACAACATCTGCATTATAGGGGTCCCAGAAGGAGAAGAGAGAGAGAAAGGACCCGAGAAAATATTTGAAGAGATTATAGTCAAAAACTTCCCTAACATGGGAAAGGAAATAGCCACCCAAGTCCAGGAAGTGCAGAATCCCATACAGGATAAACCCAAGGAGAAACACGCCGAGACACATAGTAATCAAACTGGCAAAAATTAAAGACAAAGAAAAATTATTGAAAGCAGCAAGGGAAAAATGACAAATAACATACAAGGGAACTCCCATAAGGTTAACAGCTGATTTCTCAGCAGAAACTCTACAAGAGAGAAGGGAGTGTCATGATATACTTACAGTGATGAAAGGGAAGAACCTACAACCAAGATTACTCTACCCAGCAAGGATCTCATTCAGACTCGATGGAGATATAAAAAGCTTTACAGACAAGCAAAAGCAAAGAGAATTCAGCACCACCAAACCAGCTCTACAACAAATGCTACAGGAACTTCTCTAAGTGGAAACACAAGAGAAGAAAAGGACTTACAAAAACAAACCCAAAACAATTAAGAAAATGGTAATAGGAACATACATATCGATAATTACCTTAAACGTAAATGGATTAAATGCTCCAACCAAAAGACACAGGCTCGCTGAACGGATACAAAAACAAGACCCATATATATGCTGTCTACAAGAGACCCACTTCAGACCTCGGGACACATTCAGACTGAAAGTGAGGGGATGGAAAAAGACATTCCATGCAAATGGAAATCAAAAGAAAGCTGGAGTAGCAATACTCATATCAGAGAAAATAGACTTTAAAATAAAGAATGTTACAAGAGACAAAGAAAGACACTACATAATGATCAAGGGATCAATCCAAGAAGAAGATATAACAATTGTAAACACACATGCACCCAACATAGGAGCACCTCAATACATAAGGCAAATGCTAACAGCTATAAAAGAGGAAATCTACAGTAATACACTAATAGTGGGCAACCTTAACACCTCACTTACACCAATGGACAGATCATCCAAACAGAAAATTAATAAGGAAACAGAAGCTTTAAATGACACAATAGACCAGATAGATTTAATTGGCATTTATAGGACATTCCATCCAAAAACAGCAGATTATACTTTCTTCTCAAGTGCACATGGAACATTCTCCAGGATAGATCACATCTTGGGTCACAAATCAAGCCTCAGTAAATTTAAGAAAACTGAAATCATATCAAGCATCTTTTCTGACCACAACGCTATGAGATTAGAAATGAATTACAGGGAAAAAACATAAAAAACACAAACACATGGAGACTAAACAATACATTACTAAATAACCAAGAGATCACTGAAGAAATCAAAGAGGAAATCAAAAAATACCTAGACACAAGTGATAATGAAAACATGACGATCCAAAACCTATGGGATGCAGCTAAAGCACTTCTAAGAAGGAAGTTCATATATACAAGCCTACCTCAAGAAACAAGAAAAATCTCAAATAAACAATCTAAGCTTACACCTAAAGAAAATAGAGAAAGAAGAACAAACAAAACCCAAAGTTACCAGAAGGAAAGACATCATAAAGATCAGAGCAGGAATAAATGAGATAGAAACAAAGAAAACAATAGCAAAGATCAATAAAACTAAAAGCTGGTTCTTTGAAAAGATAAACAAAATTGATAAACCATTAGCCAGACTCATCAAGAAAAAGAGGGAGAGGACTCAAATCAATATAATTAGAAATGAAAAAGGAGAGGTTACAACAGACACCGCAGAAATACAAAGCATCCTAAGAGACTACTACAAGCAACTTTATGCCAAAAAAATAGACAAATTCTTTGAAAGGTATAACGTTCCAAGACTACACCAGGAAGAAATAGAAAATATGAACAGACCAGTCACAAGTAATGAAATTGACACTGTGATTAAAAATCTTCCAACAAACGAAAGTCCAGGACTAGATGGCTTCACAGGAGAATTCTATCAAACATTGAGAGAAGAGCTAACACCCATCCTTCTCAAACTCTTCCAAACAACTGGAGAGGAAGGAACACTCCCAAACTCATTTTATGAGGCCACCATCACCCTGATACCAAAACCAGACAAAGATACTACAAAAAAAAAGAAAATTACAGACCAGTATCACTGATGAATATAGATGCAAAAATCCTCAACAAAATACTAGCAAACAGAATCCAACAGCACATTAAAAGGATCATATACCATGATCAAGTGGGATTTATCCCAAGGATGCAAGGATTCTTCAATATATGCAAATCAATCAATGTGATACACCATATTAACAAACTGAAGAATAAAAACCAAATGATCATCTCAATACATGCAGAAAAAGCTTCTGACAAAATTCAACACCCATTTAGGATAAAAACTCTCTAGAAAGTGGGCACAGAGGGAACCTAGCTCAATATAATAAAGGCCATATACAACAAACCCACAGCAAACATCATTCTCAATGGTGAATAACTGAAAGCATTTCCACTAAGAGCAGGAACAAGACAAGGATGTCCACTCTCACAAGTATTATTCAACATAGTTTTGGAAGTCCTAGCCATGACAATCAGAGAAGAAAAAGAAATAAAAGGAATCCAAATTGGAAAAGAAGAAGTAAAACTGTCACTGTTTGCAGATGACATGATACCATACATAGAGAAACCTAAAGATACCACCAGAAAACTACTAGAACTAATCAATGAATTTGGTAAAGTAGCAGGGTACAAAATTAATGCACCGAAATCTCTTGCATTCCTATACACTAATGATGAAAAATCTGAAAGAGAAATTAAGGAAACACTCCCATTTACCACTGCAACAAAAAGAATAAAATACCTAGGAATAAACCTACCTAGGGAGACAAAAGACCTGTATGCAGAAAACTATAAGACACTGATAAAAGAAATTAAAGATGATACAGAAAGATGGAGAGATATACCATGTTCTTGGATTGGAAGAATCAACACTGTGAATATGACTATACTACCCAAAGCAAGCTACAGATTCAATGCAATCCCTATCAAATTACCAATGGCATTTTTTACAGAACTAGAACAAAAAAATCTTAAAATTTGTATGGAGACACAAAAGACTCTGAATAGCCAAAGCAGTCTGGAGGGAAGAAAACGGAGCTGGAGGACTTCAGACTATACTACAAAGTTACAGTAATCAACACAATATGGTACTGGCACAAAAACAGAAATATAGATCAATGGAACAGGATAGAAAGCCCAGAGATAAACCCACGCACCTATGACAAAGGAGGCAAGGATATACAATGGAGAAAAGACAGTCTCTTCAATAAGTGGTGCTGGGAAAACTGGACAGCTACATGTAAAAGAATGAAATTAGAACACTCCCTAACACCATACACAAACATAAACTCAAAATGGATTAGAGACCTAAATATAAGACAGTACACTATAAAACCCTTAGAGGAAAACATAGGAAGAACACTCTTTGACATAAATCACAGCAAGATCTTTTTTGATCCACCTCCTAGAGTAATGGAAATAAAAACAAAAATAAACAAATGGGACCTAATGATACTTAAAAGCTTTTGCACAGCAAAGGAAACTACAAACAAGATGAAAAGACAACCCTCAGAATGGGAGAAAATATTTTGAAATGAATCAACGGACCCAGGATTAATCTCCAAAATATATAAACAGCTCATGCAGCTCAATATTAAAAAAACAAACAACCAAATGCAAAAATGGGCAGAAGACCTAAATAGGCATTTCTCCAAAGAAGACTTACAGATGGCCAAGAAGCACATGAAAAGCTGCTCAACATCACTAATTATTAGAGAAATGCAAATCAAAACTACAATGAGGTATCACCTCACACCAGTCAGAATGGCCATCATCAGAAAATCTATAAACAACAAATGCTGGAGAGAGGGTGTGGAGAAAAGGGAACCCTCTTCCACTGTTGGTGGGAATGTAAATTGATACAGCCACTATGGAGAACAGTATGGAGGTTCCTTAAAAAACTAAAAATAGAACTACCATACGACCCAGCAATCCCACTACTGGGCATATACCAGAGAAAACTATAATGCAAAAATGTTCGCTGCAGCACTATTTACAATAGCCAGTTCATGGAAGCAACCTAAATGCCCACTGACAGACGAATGGATAAAGAAGATGTGGTATATATATACAATGGAACATTACTCAGCCATAAAAAGGAACGAAACTGGGTCATTTGTAGAGACGTGGATGAATCTAGAGACTGTCATACAGAGTGAAGTAAGTCAGAAAAACAAATATCGTGTATTGACACGTATACGTGGAACCTAGAAAAATGGTACAGATGAACCGTTCTGCAGGGCAGAAATTGAAACACAGATGTAGAGAACAAACGTATGGACACCAAGGGCAGAAAGCGGCAGGGGGGTGGGGGTGGGGGGTGTGATGAATTGGGAGATTGGGATTGACATGTATACACTGATATGTATAAAATGGATGACTAATAAAACCTGCTGTATAAAAAAACAAATTAAAAAAATAATAAAAATAAAATAAAATTACTCTCTGTCCTCTCATTTTGATTTTCATTCTTAGCCCTTATCACAAACTGATATTCTATTACATATTTATTTGTATATTTGTTGTGTTCATCTTTAGAACATAAAAGCAAGGGCTTTTTTTGTGTGTGTGTGGTACGCAGGCCTCTCACCATTGTGGCCTCTCCCGTTGCGGAGCACAGGCTCCAGACGCGCAGGCTCAGCGGCCATGGCGCATGGGCCCAGCCTCTCCGCAGCATGTGGGATCTTCCCGGACTGGGGCACGAACCCGTGTCCCCTGCATCGGCAGGCATACTCTCAACCACTGCACCACCAGGGAAGCCCCAAAGCAAGGGCTTTTTTGTTTTGTTTATTGGATTCTTTGCAGTGAGGATAGCCTGAAACATAATGGCTACTCAAAAAATATTTTGCTGGATGAATGACAGCAAAATTGTTTAAATCTCTTGATTAAGTAATAATTCTTTGAGGATAACTGTATTTGGAAAAACTTTTTTTAAATTATAAAAGTAAAGCAATTATTCAAATAGACAGTCACAACTTAGCATGAATAAAGTTTTTTGAATAATAAAATCAATCCTTAGAAGTTTGAAGAAAAAAACCTTTTATATTATGAAGATATCTCATATTTATGTTTTCTCTCAAAGAGCAATAAAAGAGATGTTACGTGTTTAAAAACAATTTGGATTTTGCTATTTATCACTTCCATTCACCTTCGTAGAATATAAGTGTTTGTTTCAAAATGAAATTGAGATTCACATTTTGATAGATAGAAATTATGCCTCCTTATCTTTCTATTTTCAACTAATGCCAACTACACCAAATTGCAGTAAAATAAAAAAAATACAGATAAAAACAATTGAGTCTGGACTTGTTTTGGTTCTAATAAGTATTTTGCTTAAGGAGATACTGTATTCTCTTGAATCTAAGCTGAACACACAGTTGGTAAAATAATCCTAGGAGGACAATAGTTTTCAAAAAAATCAGCAATCATATATGCACAGAAATTAGGTTGACCACTTCTTTTTGTATGGTACAGTAATACATACTTACATATTTTACTAAAAAAAATAAGACAAACTGTATAGCTAAAAAGCTGACCCCAAAGCCTCAGTCTTAAGTGAAGCTGTTTCATCAGAATAGACTTGAACTATTTTATAATCTGAATTCAAATTATTTTATCATTAATTTTTGATCTACTTAATAGCCTATGAACTTCCATTATATATAAAAATGTCAGGTAACAGGCTTCATCTAAAAATGAGCAACAGAATTGGAAGCTTGTACAATAACATCTATTAATAATACTAAACCTATGCTGATATAACTGTTTTAAAATCTGTGATTTTGTGTATGTTATTAATACTTATAGGAAAACAAGACTAGTTTTATGCCACAAATATATAATGTTTATTATATCTTCTGGATGACCTATCATATATACAATGTATCAGTCATATGGCTCCTATCTGATATCAATATGGAAAGGTTAGATTAAAGACTACAGAGTTTCTTTTCAGTTATCAGCTGATGTCACTGAATCCATGAAATCTGAATAAACTGTCAATTTGAATAAACCCTAAAAACAGCTGAAAACCTGGTGTCTTCTGTTACTTAGTTTTCTGTCTGTAATCTAAGTATCTAGTTTCTATAGACATCACATGAAATGAACATTGAAATAGAGTCAATTCAGGAAATCACTCTAAAATCACTTTTTAAAAGGATACTGTAAGAGGTTATAGCCTACTGAGGGAGATTCTGGCTATCTTTCTGTTTGGAAGAGCTCTTCCTTTCAAATTTATGATTCCCTTTACCCCAAAAAGGGATAAAGGGTAGGTCTAAATTATATAAATTAAGCCTTCATAAACCTAATCAGATAATGGATAGTAATATAAAAGTCACTTGTAGGGCTTCCCTGGTGGCGCAGTGGTTGGGAGTCTGCCTGCCGATGCAGAGGACACGGGTTTGTGCCCCGGTCCGGGAAGATCCCACATGCCGCGGAGCGGCTAGGCCCGTGAGCCATGGCCGCTGAGCCTGCGCGTCCGGAGCCTGTGCTCCGCAACGGGAGAGGCCACAACAGTGAGGCCCGCGTACCGCAAAAAAAAAAAAAAAAAAAAAAAAAAGGTCACTTGTAAAATCTTGCAGATTTCATACTCTTTCCAAATGTGCTAATTTTCTGTCTGTTGATGGATGATAATGGCGTTAAAATGCATCTTTATGGGGAGCTGGGGCTGGGGTGTGATCATGGATGATTGTGCTATATCTAATGGAAAACTCTTTCCCCTTGTCCTATCCATTTATGGACTCTTCAAACTGTAGCCATAGGCTTCAAAAGGTCAGTTCCCTGATGACAGAGAAACAGACATATATTGAACACCTACTATGTGTTAAGTACTGTTCTAGTACCTGATTTATTATTTTATTATTGTTTAAATTTCTTAACCTATGAAGAGATAATTATTAATATTACTGTATTAAAGATAAGACACTGAGGCTCTGAAAAGTATTTCCCTCAAGTCTTTGAGTTTGTAAGCAATAGAACAATGCTGGTTGAAATTCTACTTCATTTGACTCCCGAGCCTATGCTACATGATTGCCTACAAAAAAAAGAAAAAAAAAAAAGAGGCTGTCTCAGCACCTCCAAAGTTATTTTCTCCACTAAACTAAAAGGTAATGACTCATAGCTGAGTGGAAAACCCTTTTTTCTTATTTCTGAATAAGGCTGCACAATGCTACAGGATATATAGAGGGTATATCTATACCCTCTGTCATTTTTCTATTTTTAAGCCAATGCCTAAACTATGTGTATGTAGGAATGTGTATACACACACACACACACACATTCATACATACATAACACATATATTTTTAAAAGTTTAATTCTAGGGTCTAATGCTATAGCTCTCTTTTACTAAAAAAAGGGGGAAAACACTAGTAGATTAGACAAAAAGTAGCAGATAGCTCTTTTAAAAACTTTATAGTTAGTTCCTCTTTCACTTACTTTTCTGTGTATTTCTTAGCTCTGTGATCTGTATAGGCACATGTTATGTGTTTATTTCGTCTGGTCTCTAGAACCTTGGTTTGGCAATATCTTCTGCTACCCATTACACTTTTGCTATAATTATCTATAGTATATGTTATGTTTCCAAAAGAATATATAAATAACAATTCATTGGTTAAGTATAAAGACGGGAAATTTGAGGTTGAAGGAGTTCAATCACAGGATACTGTTTTAAGAAGTTCCAGCAAAATGTACAACAAGGAAGTTTTAAGGATAACACAAGAAAACTGACAGCCTACCCTTTTAAGCTTGGTTTTGCTTTAACTCTATTAAAAGCTACTGGACACAAGGAAAAAAGATATTTTTCTATTTATTTAGTTTTGTATCTATGAGATGATGGATATTCAATAAACTTATTATGATAATATTTCATGATGTGTGTAAGTCAGATCATTATGCTGTACACCTTATATGGTGCTGTATGTCGATTATATCTCAATAAAACTAGAAGAAAAAAAGCTACTGGATGAAAACACAGCACTGAATATTATACAATACTGGATATCCATATGTAAAAAATGAACTTTGATCCATCCCTGCACCATATACAAAAATTAACTTAAAATGGATTATAGACCTACATGTAAAACCTAAAACTACAAAACTTTTAGAAGACAACATGAGAAAATCTTTGTGACCTTAGGTTAAAAACATGATCCATAAAAGAAAAAGATGATAGATTGGACTTCATCAAAATTAAGACTTCTACTCTTTTAAAAACACTTATAAGAAATGGAAAAGAAAGCAACAGACTGGGAGAAAATATACCCAAATCACGTAACTGACAAAGGACCTGTATCTAGAATATTTAGGAACTCTCAATTATAAGAAAACAATTACAACCCAATTAAAAATGGGCAAAAGATTTGAACAGACAGTTCACCAAAGAAGATATATGGATGGCAAATAAGCACATGAAACGATGGTTAAAATTATTTTTCATTAGGGAAATGCAAATTAAAACCTGAGATACCACTACACACCTATTAGAATAGCTAAAATCAAAAAGACTGACCATATCTAGTGTCAGTGAGGATAGAGAGGAACTGGAACACTCATATACTGCTGGTGAAAATGCAAAATGGTACAACTACTTTGGAAAACAGTTTGGTGGTTTCTTAGAAAGCTAAACACATACCTACCATATAACCTGGCTGCTCTACTCCTAGGTATTTCCACAAGAGAAATGAGAGCATGTGTCTCTACAGAGACTTGTACACCAACAGTCATAGTAGCCTTATCCATAAACTCATGCTGGTCAAAGGGTACAAGTTTCCAGTTGTAAGACGAATAAATTCTGGAGATCTAAGATACAGCATGGTAACTAGAGTTAACAATTATGTGTATTAGTCAAAAGTGGAAGGTGAGTGGATAAACAAATTGTTATATCCCTACAATGGAATACTAAGCAACAGAGGACTGAACTACTAATAAAGCAACAATATAGATGATTTTCAAAATAATTATGCCGGAAGAAAAAAACACATAATGTATGATTTCTTCATATAAAATTGTTTTAAATGTAAACTAATTTATAGTATCAGAAAGAAGATCAGTGGTTGTCTATGACGGGGGAGAGAATGGGTGGGAAGAAATTACAAAAGGACAAGGAGAAATTTAAAACTTTTAGGAATGATGGGCATGTTGATTATCTTGACTATGGTGATGACTTCACAGAGATATACATTTGTCAAAACTTATAAAATGGGCAATTAAATATGTGCAGTTTCTTAAATGTCAGTTATACCTCATTAAAGCTTTTTTTTTTTTTTAAACAACAACAGTGACTAATGCACCATGGAAAACAGTATGGAGGTTCCTCAAAAAATTAAAGATACAACTACCACATGATGGAACAATCCCACTTCTGGGTATATATCTGAAAAAAATGAAATCAATATCTTGAAGAGATATCTGCACCCCAGTGTTCACTGCAGCATTATTCACAATAGCCAAGACATAGAAACAACCTAAGTGTCTACTGATGAATGAATGGAAGAAGAAAATGTGATACACATACACACAAGTGGAATACTATACAATAAAAAATAAATCCTACTATGGAGAACAGTATGGAGGTTCCTTAAAAAACTAAAAATATAGTTACTATATGATCCAGCAATCCCACTCCTGGGCATATATCCAGAAAAGACAAAAACTCTAATTTGAAAAAATATCTGCAACCCATGTTCATAGCAGCACTATTTACAATATAAGACATGGAAATGTCCATCGACAGTGAATGGATAAAGAAGATGTGGTATATATATGCAATGGAATATTACTCAGCCATAAAAAGAAATAATGCCATTTGCAGCAACATGGATGGACCCAGAGATTATCATACTAAGTGAATTCAGACAGAGAAAGACAATACTGTATAATCGCACTTTCATGTGGAATCTAAAAAAGCTGAAACAGAATAGAATGTTACTCATAGAAACAGAGTAGAATGGTGGTTGCCAGGGGCTGAGGGGTGGGGGAAATGGGGAGATGTTGGTCAAAGAGTACAAATTTCCAGTTATAAGGTGAATAAGTTCTAGAGATCTAATATACAGCATGGTAACTGTGGTTAACAATACTGTATTATATACTTGAAAGTTGCTGAGAGAGTAGATAAATGTTCTCACTACAAAAAAAAAGGCAATTATGTGAGGTGATGGATGTGTTAACTAACTTTATTGTGGTAATCATTTTACGATATATATGTGCATCTAATCATTATGTTATATACCTTAAACTTACGCAATGTTCTATATCAATTATATCTCAATAAAGTGGGGGGGTGGAGAACGCTAATCTTCACCTTAAAAAATGGCATTACGTGATATACAAGATCTCACTATCAACTTTAATTACAAACTATGTTAAAGAATAATTCTTTGCTTCATATAGCAGAAAATTAAATTCAAACCAGGCACGAGGTTTTATTCTTATTTTAAGAGAATTAGAGTCTTCCAAGTGATATGGTTCCCTGATTGCTAATAAGGGTAACTCCTCAGAAGGCCATAAGGCAGAAGTCCAAGTTAAGTGCTAAATGTTCCAATATTCCTGATTACAACAGCATAAAATTAGTTAGAAAATGATAAAAAGAACATGCCAAATAAAAACAAAACAGTATTATTAGGTTGCATCTACAAATTCTTGTAATTTTCTAGCTTCCAACAGCTGGAAGTAAAGAAAGGTGTGAGGGGAAAGAAGAGGGAGAAAGAAGAGAAGGATGGCCCTTTTTCTCACAACATTTCGAAGTGTTAAGGAGGTGCCTGATGATGTTAGCAGAAAGAAAACAAGCTACTGCATCAAGATGTAATAATATAGTTGTGACTATCACACCGTCTAGAATATTCTTGTCACCATGAGCTATGATGTACTAGTTTTAGGTAAGGTATCTCAGAGCAGTCAGGTCTCAGCTGTTAAGTCTCCAGGAGGAGTTCCCTCTACAGGACTGTACTGTAATTATTTGTCTTTCATTCTTCAGATTATAAACTCCTTGAGTGCAAGGGCTGTGTCTTATTAATCAACTGTAACCCCACACCGAGCACCTTCTTGCAGAGATTTCACTTATCTCATACTGCAAATTGGCACCCCACCATGGCCTGGCAATCCTACCGTTTCTCTGGTAGGCACACAATCCGTTAGTTAAGACAAGAATTTCACACCTGCTCCTCTCTCCTCAAATCCCCTATCCCTCCTCCAACAGACTCACCTGCAGCTCACATTGTACTTCAGTGGGAAAACAGAAGCCATCAGAGATGTCTTATCTTCCTAGAACCAAACGTCCTACCTATAAACTGGCCTAGCCTCTACCATAAGAGAAGAAAAGTCTCACCTTCTAGTGCAAAGGGCAGTCTTTCTACTTTTGATATGAATTCCACCCTTCTGCCCTCCTCAAGGACTTCATCACTTCTCCTATTTAACACTGCTCTCTTCCTATCCACTGGTTCATTCCTTTAAAATTTTAAATTGTTATCTTGGGATTAAAAAAACAACAATTATCTTCTCTGTTCCCTTTGTCAACTAAAAAGAAAAAAAAAAAGCCCAACCTAAAAGTTGAGAATTACACTTTATTTGGCGGACAAAACTGAGGACTTAAGACAGCTCTGAGACACTGCTCCGAAGAGGTAAGGGAGGAGCCAGGATATACAGGAGTTTCTGCTGCAAAGACCAGGTGGTTGGAACTTCAAAAGACTACTGTGAATTAAAGAAAACCAGATATCTCAAGTTAAGAAATTTAGCGCTTTTCTATGTAAGGGAAGATTCAAGAGTCTGGTCTCACTTAAATCATTCCTTTGATATGCACTGCACCCTAGCCACCCAGGGCCAGTATCCTGTGCTTTCCCATCCTGAGTTCCCTCAAGGCTCAAGGTTGGGGGGGGGGGCATAGTGACTTGACGGCTGCAACATCTTTTATTTACTGATATGGCAGAAAACAAATTTCATTCATACCTTGTATAGGCAGTTCTCAAAATAGTTATGCTGTCCTCATTCCCTTACCACCTAATCCATCCTTAATCTCACTTTCACTTCCATCTCATCACTACCAATGACTTTCATGTTGACACATCCAGGAGATACTTACCTTGATCTTACCTGACCTTTCAGCAGTATTCAAATCAAGTGCTCATTCCCTCTTGAAAACATCTCCCTTGGCTTTCTTGGCTTTCCTCCAACTTTGCTGGTTGCTCTGTTTCAGTCTCCTTTGCAGGCTATCCTTCTCTAATGGAATCTCTAATTCAATCCTGGGCCCTCTTCTCCCTCCACCCTCTCTTCCTAGATGAAATTCGCACAGATATTTCAAAATTAAATGTTTCCAAAAAGAACTCAATATTCATAAGAAATATATTATCCTGCCCTACACCAAATCGTTCTCATCTCAGTAAATGGTAGCACTATCTATCTACCTAATTACCCAAGCCAAAAATCTGAACATCTCCAATTCCCACTAAACCTATCTGCAAAATGTATTTAGAACCCATTCATCACTCCATTGCCATCATCATATTGCCTGGACTACTGAAAAAGCCTTCTAATTGCTCTCTTTGCTTCTACCATGTCTCCTTCTAATTCTGGGCCCAGACAGCAACTAAAGCCGTCCTACGAACTAAATCATTCATGTCATTCAGTTGCTTAAAGCCCTTAATTGGCCCTCAGAATAAAATTGAAACTCCTTACCATAGCTCACAGTCCTTGTGTGATACGGCCCCTTCCAGTCTCTCCAACCTCATTTTCATAACTTAGCCTCACCTCCCAAACCATTCATTAAGTCTTCTGGAGAGGACTTTCAAGATGGCGGAAGAGTAAGACGCGGAGATCACCTTCCTCCCCACAGATACATCAGAAATACATCTACATGTGTAACAACACATACAGCACACCTACTGAACGCTGGCAGAAGACCTCAGACCTCCCAAAGGGCAAAAAACTCCCACGTACCTGGGTAGGGCAAAAGAAAAAATAAAAAACAGAGACAAAAGAATAGGGACGGGACCTGTACCAGTGGGAGTGAGCTGTGAAGGCGTAAAGGTTTCCACACACTAGGAAGGCCCTTCGAGGCCGGAGACTGCGGGTGGCGGAGGGGGAAAGCTTCGGAGCTGCAGAAGAGAGCACAGCAACAGGGGTGCGGAGGGCAAAGCAGAGAGATTCCCGCACGGAGGATCGGTGCCGACCAGCACTCACCAGCCTGAGAGGCTCGTCTGCTCACCCGCAGGGGTGGACGGGGCTGGGAGCTGAGGCGCGGGTTTTGGAGGTCAGACCCCAGGGAGAGGACTGGGATTGGCTGCGTGAACACAGCCTGAAGGGGGCTAGTGCTCCACAGCTAGCTGGGAGGGAGTCCGGAAAAAGGTCTGGAGCTGCCAAAGAGGCAAGAGACTTTTTCTTTCCTCTGTTTCCTGGTGCGCGAGGAGAGGGGATTAAGAGCGCTGCCTAAACGAGCTCCAGAGACAGGTGCAAGCCGAGGCTATCAGCGCGGACCCCTGAGATCGGCGTGAAACGCTAAGGCTGCTGCTGCAGCTACCAAGAAGCCTGAGTGCAAGCACAGGTCACTATCCACACCTCCCCTCCCGGGACCCTGTGCAGCCCCCCAATGCCAGGGTCCCGTGATCCAGGGACAACTTCCCCGGGAGAACACACGGCGCGCCTCAGGCTGTTGCAATGTCACGCTGACCTCTGCCGCTAAAGGCTCGCCCCGCATTCCGTACCCCTCCCTCCCCCCAGCCTGAGTGGGCCAGAGCCCCCTAATCACCTGCTCCTTTAACCCCGCCTCTCTGGGCGGGAACAGATGCCCTCAGGCGACCTACATGCAGAGGTGGGGCCAATCCAAAACTGAACCCCAGGAGCTGTGCAAACAAAGAAGAGAAAGGGACATCTCTCCCAGCAGCCTCAGGAGCAGCAGATTAAATCTCCACAATCAACCAGATGTACCCTGCAACTGTGGAATACCTGAAGAGACAATGAATCATCCCAAATCGAGGCGGTGGACTTCGGGAGCAATGATGTGTATTTTTTTCCCCTTTTTCTCTTTTTCCGTGTGGATGACAGGGTCTTCGTGCTCCGACCGGGTGTCAGGCCTGTGCCACTGAGGTGGGACAGCCGAGTTCAGGACACAGGTCCACCAGAGACCTCCCAGCTCCATGTAATATCAAACAGAGAAAATCTCCCAGAGATCTCCATCTCAACACCAACACCCAGCTCCACTCAACGACCAGCAAGCTACAGTGCTGGACACCCTATGCCAAACAACTAGCAAGACAGGAACACAACCCCACCCATTTGCAGAGAGGCTGCCTAAAATCAGAATAAGGTCACAGACACCCCAAAACACACCACCAGACACAGACTTGCCCACCAGAAAGACAAGATCCAGCCTCATCCACCAGAAGACAGGCACTAGTCCCCTCCACCAGGAAACCTACACAACCCAATGAACCAACCTTAGCCACTGGGGACACACACCAAAAACAACGGGAACTACGAACCTGCAGGCTGTGAAAAGGAGACCCCAAACACAGTAAGTTAAGGAAAATGAGAAGACAGAGAACACACAGCAGATGAAGGAGCAAGCTAAAAACCCACCAGACCAAACAAATGAAGAGGAAATAGGCAGTCTACCAAAAAAAAATTCAGAATAATGATAGTAAAGATGATCCAAAATCTTGCTAATAGAGTGGAGAAAATACAAGAAATGTTTAACAAGGACCTAGAAGAACTAAAGAGCAAACAAACAATGGTGAACAACACAATAAATGAAATTTAAAACTCTCTAGAAGGAATCGATAGCAGAATAAGTGAGGAAGAATGGATAAGTGACCTGGAAGATAAAATAGTGGAAATATCTACTGCAGAGCAGAATAAAGAAAACAGAATGAAAAGAATTGAGGACAGTCTCAGAGACCTCTGGGACAACATTAAATGCACCAACATTTGAATTATAGGGGTCCCAGAAGAAGAAGAGCAAAAGAAAGGGATTGAGAAAATATTTGAAGAGATTATAGTTGAAAACTTCCCTAATATGGGAAAGGAAATAGTTAATCAAGCCCAGGAAGCACAGAGAGTCCCATAAAGGATAAATCCAAGGAGAAACATGCCAAGACACATATTAATCAAACTATCAAAAATTAAATACAAAGAAAACATATTAAAAGCAGCAAGGGGAAAACAACAAAAACACACAAGGGAATCCCCATAAGGTTAACAGCTGATCTTTCAGCAGAAACTCTGCAAGCCAGAAGGGACTGGCAGGACATATTTAAAGTGATGAAAGGAAAAAACCTACAACAAAGACTACTCTACCCAGCAAGACTTTCATTCAGATTCGACGGAGATATTAAAACCTTTACAGACAAGCAAAAGCTAAGAGAATTCAGCACCACCAAACCAGCTTTAAAACAAATGCTAAAGGAACTTCTCTAGGCAGGAAACACAAGAGAAGGAAAAGACCTACAAATCAAACCCAAAACAATTAAGAAAATGGTCACAGGAACATACATATCAATAATTACCTTAACGTAAATAGATTAAATGTTCCAACCAAAAGACACAGACTGGCTGAATGGATACAAAAACAAGACCCGTATGTACGCTGTCTACGAGAGACCCACTTCAGACCTAGGGACACATACAGACTGAAAGTGAGGGGATGGAAAAAGATATTCCATGAAAATGGAAATCAAAAGAAAGCTGGAGTAGCAATTCTCATATCAGACAAAATAGACTTTAAAACAAAGACTATTACAAGAGACAAAGAAGGATACTACATAATGATCAAAAGATCAATCCAAGAAGAAAATATAACAATTGTAAATATTTATGCACCCATCATAGGAGCACCTCAATACATAAGGCACATACCAACAGCTATAAAAGGGGAAATCGACAGTAACACAATCATAGTAGGGGTCATTAACAACCCACTTTCACCAATGGACAGATCATCCAAAATGAAAATAAATAAGGAAACACAAGCTTTAAATGATACATTAAACAAGATGGACTTAACTGATGTTTATAGGACATTCCATCCAAAAACAACAGAATAAACATTCTTCTCAAGTTCTCATGGAACATTCTCCAGGACAGATCATATCCTGGGTCACAAATCAAGCCTTGGTAAATTTAAGAAAACTGAAACCATATCAACTATCTTTTCCGACCGCTATGAGACAAGATATCAGTTACAAGAAAAAATCTGTAAAAAATACAAACACATGGAGGCTAAATAATACACTACTTAATAACCAAGAGATCACTGAAGGAATCAAAGAGGAAACCAAAAAATACCTAGAAACACATGACAGTGAAAACACAATGACCCAAAACCTATGGGATACAGCAAAAGCAGTTCTAAGACAGAAAACAGTTCTAAGATGGAAGTTTATAGCAATACAATCCTACCTGAAAAAACAAGAAATATCTCAAATAAACAACCTAACCTTACACATAAAGTAATTAGAGAAAGAAGAACAAAAAACCCCCAAAGTCAGCAGAAGGAAAGAAAGCATAAAGATCAGATCAGAAATAAATGAAAAAGAAATGATGGAAACAACACCAAAGATCAATAAAACTAAAAGCTGGTTCTTTGAAAAGATAAACAAAATTGATAAACCATTAGCCAGGCTCATCAAGAAAAAAAGGGAGAAAACTCAAATCAATAGAATTAGAAATGAAAAAGGAGAAGTAACAACTGACACTGCAGAAATACAAAGGATCATGAGAGATTACTACAAGCAACTATATGCCAATAAAATGTACAATCTGGAAGAAATGGGCAAATTCTTAGAACAGCACACCTCTGAGACTGAACCAGTAAGAAATAGAAAATATAAACAGACCAATCACAAGCACTTAAGTTGAAACTGTGATTAAAAATCTTCCAACAAACAAAAGTCCAGGACTAGATGGCTTCACAGGAGAATTCTATCAAACATTTAGAGAAGAGCTAACACCTATCCTTCTCAAACACTTCCGAAATATAGCAGAGGGAGGAACACTCCCAAACTCATTCTACGAGGCCACCATCACCCTGATACCAAAACCAGACAAAGATGTCACAAAGAAAGAAACTACAGGCCAATATCACTGATGAACATAGATGCAAAAATCCTCATCAAAATACTAGCAAACAGAATCCAACAGCACATTAAAAGGATCATACACCATGAACAAGTGGGGGTTTATCCCAGGCATGCAAGGATTCTTCAATATATGCAAATCAATCAATGTGATACACCATATTAACAAACTGAAGAATAAAAACCAAATGATCATCTCAATACATGCAGAAAAAGCTTCTGACAAAATTCAACACCCATTTAGGATAAAAACTCTCTAGAAAGTGGGCACAGAGGGAACCTAGCTCAATATAATAAAGGCCATATACAATAAACCCACAGCAAACATCATTCTCAATGGTGAATAACTGAAAGCATTTCCACTAAGAGCAGGAACAAGACAAGGATGTCCACTCTCACAAGTATTATTCAACATAGTTTTGGAAGTCCTAGCCATGACAATCAGAGAAGAAAAAGAAATAAAAGGAATACAAATTGGAAAAGAAGAAGTAAAACTGTCACTGTTTGCAGATGACATGATATATGGTAGCCTAAATAACCATATTAACAAATTGAAGGGGAAAAACCATATGATCATCTCAATAGATGCAGAAAAAGATTTCAACACCCATTTATGAAAAAAACCCTCCAGAAAGTAGGCACAGAGGGAACTTACCTCAACATAATAAAGGCCATATATGACAAACCCACAGCCAACATCATCCTCAGTGGTGAAAAATTGAAACCATTTCCACTAAAATCAGGAATAAGATAAGGTTGCCCACTCTCACCACTATTATTCAACATAGTTTTGGAAGCTTTAGCCATAGCAATCAGAGAAGAAAAAGAAATAAAAGGAATCCAAATTGGAAAAGAATAAGTAAAGCTGTCACTGTTTGCAGATAACATGATACTATACATAGAGAATCCTAAAGATGCTACCAGAAAACTACTAGAGCTAATCAATTAATTTGGTAAAGTAGCAGAATACAAAATTAATGCACAGAAATCTCTTGCATTCCTATACACTAATGATGAAAAATCTGAAAGAGAAATTAAGGAAACACTCCCATTTACCACTGCAACAAAAAGAATAAAATACCTAGGAATAAAGCTACCTAAGGAGATAAAAGACCTGTATGCAGAAAACTATAAGACACTGATAAAAGAAATTAAAGATGATACAGAAAGATGGAGAGATATACCATGTTCTTGGATTGGAAGAATCAACACTGTGAAAATGACTCTACTACCCAAAGCAATCTACAGATTCAATGCAATCCCTATCAAACTACCACTGGCATTTTTCACAGAACTAGAACAAAAAATTTCACAATTTGTATGGAAACACAAAAGACGCCGAATAGCCAAAGCAATCTTGAGGACGAAAAACGGAGCTGGAGGAATCAGGCTCCCTGATTTCAGACTATACTACAAAGCTACAGTAATCAAGACAGTATGGTACTGGCACAAAAACAGAAAGATAGATCAATGGAACAGGATAGAAAGCCCAGAGATAAACCCATGCACATATGGTCACCTTATTTTTTATAAAGGAGGCAAGAATATACAATGGAGAAAAGACAGTCTCTTCAATAAGTGGTGCTGGGAAAACTGGACAGCTACATGTAAAAGAATGAAATTAGAAGACTCCCCAACACCATACACAAAAATAAACTCAAACTGGATTAAAGAGCTAAATGTAAGGCCAGACCCTATCAAACTCTTAGAGGAAAACATAGACAGAACACTCTATGACATAAATCACAGCAAGATCCTTTTGCACCCACCTCCTAGAGAAATGGAAATAAAAACAAAAATAAACAAAGACAAAAATAAACGAATGTGACCTAATGAAACTTCAAAGCTTTTGCACAGCAAAGGAAACCATAAACAAGACCAAAAGACAACCCTCAGAATGGGAGAAAATATTTGCAGATGAAGCAACTGACAAAGGATTAATCTCCACAATTTACAAGCAGCTCATGCAGGTCAATATGAAAAAAACAAACAACCCAATCCAAAAATGGGCAGAAGACCTAAATAGACATTTCTCCAAAGAAGACATACAGATGGCCAACAAACATATGAAAGAATGCTCAACATCATTAATCATTAGAGAAATGCAAATCAAAACTACAATGAGATATTATCTCACACCAGTCAGAATGGCCATAATCAAAAAAATCTACAAACAATAAATGCTGGAGAGGCTGTGGAGAAAAGGGAACACTCTTGCACTGTTGGTGGGAATGTGAATTGGTACAGCCACTATGGAGAACAGTATGGAGGTTCCTTAAAAAACTACAAATAGAACTACCACATGACCCAGCAATCCCACTACTGGGCATATACCCTGAGAAAACCATAATTCAAAAAGAGTCATGTACCCCTATGTTCATTGCAACTCTATTTACAAAAGCCAGGACATGGAAGCAACCTAAGGGTCCATCGACAGATGAATGGATAAAGAAGATGTGGCACATATATACAATGGAATATTACTCATCCATAAAAAGAAACGAAATTATTTGTAGTGAGGTGGATGGACCTAGAGTCTGTCATACAGACTGAAGTAGGTCAGAAAGAGAAAAACAAATACCGTATGCTAACACATATATATGGAATCTAAAAAAAAAAAAAGAAAAAATGGTCATGAAGAACCTAGGGGCAGGATAGGAATAAAGATGCAGACCTACTACAGAATGGACTTGAGGACACAGGGAGGGGAAGGGTAAGTTGGGACAAAGTGAGAGAGTGGCATGGACATATATACACTACCAAATGTAAAATAGATAGCTAGTGGGAAGCAGCCGCATAGCACAGGGAGATCAGCTCGGTGCTTTGTGACCACCTAGAGGGGTGGGATAGGGAGGGTGGGAGAGAGGGAGACATAAGAGGGAAGAGATATGGGCATATATGTATACGTATAGCTGATTCACTTTGTTATAAAGCAGAAACTAACACACCATTGTAAAGCAATTATACTCCAATAAAGATGTTAAAAAAATAAGTAAATAAAGAAATAACTTAAAAAAAAAAGTCTCTCACCACATTAGTTTTCTTACAATACCTCAAATAACGCTTTATTCTATGAGGGCACCATTACCCTGATACCAAAACAAGACAAAGACAGTACAAAAAAAGAAAATTATAGGCCAATATCTCTTTGATTAATATAGATGCAAAAGTCCTCAACAAAATATTAACAAAACAATTCCAAAAATACATTAAAAGGATCAGACACCATGATCAAGTGGGATTCATTCCAGGGTCACAAGGATGGTTCAACATTCACAAATCAATCAATGTGTTACACCACATTAACAAAAGGAAGAAAAATCACATGATCATCTCAACAGATGCATTTTTTTGAGAAAATTCAGCGTCCATTAATGATAAAAACTCTCCACAAAGTAGGTATAGAGGGAATACATCTCAACATAATAAAGGGCATTTATGACAAACCAACAGCCAATATCACACTCAATTGTAAAAAGCTGAAAGCCAGGAATTCCCTGGTGGTTCAGTGGTCAGGGCTCTGTTCTTCCACTGCAGGAGGGCAGGAACAAGACATGGATGTCCACTCTCACCACTTCTACTTAACATAGGGTTGGAAGTCTTTGTCACAGCAATCATACAAGAAAAAGAAATAAGAGGTATCCAAACTGGAAGAGAAGAGGTAAAACTATCACTATTTGCAGATGACACAATACTTTATTAAGAGAACCCTAAAGAATCCACCCCAAAACTTATTAGAATTAATAAATGAGTTCAGCAAGGTTGCAGGATACAAGATTAATATACAGAAATCTGTTGTGTTTCTATACACTAATGATAAAGTATCAGAAAGAGAAAGTAAAAATAAAATCATGTCAAAAAGAATAAAATACCTAAGAATAAACTTAAGCAAAGAGGTGAAAGCCCTATACTCTGAAAACTATAAAACACTGATTGAGGACTTCTCTGGTGGTCCAGTGGCTAAGACTCCACGTTCCCAATGCAGCGGGCCCGGGTTTGATCCCTGGTTAGAGAACTAGATCCCACATGCCTCAGCTAAAAGATCCCATATGCCACAACTGAAGATCCCGCATGTGGCAACAAAGATCCCGTGTGCTGCAACTAAGACCTGGCACAGCCAAATAAATAAATATTTAAAAAAAAAAACTCATGAAGGAATTTGAAGAAAATACGAAGAAGTAGAAAGATAGTCCATGTTCTTGGATTAATTTAATACAGAGAAGTAGAAAAACAGTACATGTTCTTGGATTAATTTATATTGTTAAAATGGCCTTACTACCCAAAGCAATGTACAGATTTAATGCAATTCCTATCAAAATATCCAGGACATTCTTCACAGAACTAGAATAAATAATCCTAAAATTTATATGGAATCACAGAAAACCCAAAATTGCCAGAGCAATCTTGAGAAAAAAGGAACAAAGCTGGAGGTATAACCCTCCCAAACTTCAGACTATATTACAAAGCTACAGTAAAAAAACCCCAGCATGATACTGTCACAAAAACAGACTCATAGATCAATGGAACACAATAGAGAGCCCAGAAATAAACCCACACACCTGTGGTCAATGAATCTATGGCAAAGGAGGCAAGAATATACTGTGGAGAAAAGAGAGGCTCTTCAACAAGTGGTGCTGGGAAAACTGGACAGCCATATGTGAAGCAATGAGATTAGGACATTCCTTCATATCATATACAAAAATAAACTCAGAATGGTTTAAAGACCTAAATGTAAGACTTGAAACCATAAAACTCCTAGAAGAGAACATAGATGAAACACTCTTTGACATAAATTGTAGCAATATTTTCTTGGATCAGTCTCCTAAGGCAAAAGAAATAAATAAAGCAAAAATAAACAAATGGGACCTAATTAAATTTAAAAGCTTTTGCACAGCAAAGGAAACCACTGACAAAATGAAAAGACAGCCTACAGAATGGGAGAAAATACAATGAGACTGACAAGGGGTTAATATCCAAAATATACAAACAACTCATACAACTCAATATCAGGAAAAAAAAAACACAAACAAAACAATCCAATCAAAAAATGGGCAGAAGACCTGAACAGACATTTTTCCAAAATAGACATACAGATGGCCAAGAGGCACATGAAAAGATGCTCATCATTAATTATTAGAGAAATGCAAATCAAAACAGCGATGAGATATAACCTCACACCTGTCAGAAAGGCTGTCATAAAAAAGTCTACAAATAACAAATTGCTGTAGAGGATGTGAAGACAAGGGAACCCTGTACACCGTTGGGAATGTAAATCAGTGCAGCCACTATATAAAACAGTATGGAGGTTCCTGAAAAAACTAAAAACAGAACTACTATATGATCCAGCAATTCCACTCCTGGGTATATCTCTGGAAAAAACAAAAACAGTAATTTGAAAAGATATATGCACCCCCAATGGTCACAGCAGCACTATTTAAAATAGCCAAGACATGGAAGCAACCCAAGTGCCCATCAACAGATGACTGAATAAAGAAGATATGAGATAAATACACACAGACACATATATACAAACAGTGGAATATTACTCAGCCATAAAAAATGAAATACTACCATCTGTAGCAAAGTGGATGGACTTAGAGAATATTGTGCTTAGTGAAATAAGTCAGACAGAGAAAGACAAATACTGTATGATATCATAAATATGTGGAATCTAAAAAATAATACTAGTGAATGTATACACAAAACAGAAACAGATTCACAGATAAAGAAGACAAACTTGTGGCTACCAAAGGGGAAAAGGAAGATGGGAGGGACAAATTAGGGGTATGGGATTAACATAGATAAGCTACTATGTATAAAATAGATAAGCAACAAGGATATACTATGTAGCAGAGGGAATTATAGCCACTGTTTCATAATAACCTATAATGGAGTATAATCTGCAAAAATACTGAATCACTAAGCTATACATCTGAAACCAACATAATATTGTGAATCAACTATACTTGAATAGAAAACCAAAAGATTTGCTTCCTTAACCCTCAGCCATACTGTCTACAACTCAGATGCTGAAAAAGATAAAACTAATGTACTAGAGAATTCTGTGACTCATGGAAAGGCAGAATCTACCAAGAAACTGGATGAAACTGTTAATAAGAAATGATCATATGCTGAAAGCTATCTTTCTCTTGCATTACAGGTGTCAGTAATCTATCTTATTGTCTCTTATGCAACAAAACATTTCAAATACTATTAGGGTGTGAGTTAAGTTCCAGTGTTATTCTGAGACCAATCATGTAGAATTTAAAGACCACTGAAATATCTTACATGGTAAATGCTGAAGAAGTACATTTACCTGAGAGGCTAATAAAGTCTTGGATAGTTGGCCTTGCTCAGTGCCTGCTGGATGAAAAGTCAGTAAAAGAAATCATGGCACTGCTACTTTCTAATCATATAATAACCCATCAAATTAAATATGAGCTGCAAATATGAAGACGGAATTAATATTTCCACTACAGAATTGTGCTTTTGTTTTATAAATGAAAGAACCTACAGACTGGATGTTTTGTTTATATTCATTCAGTAGGAGCACCAAGTAATCAGGAACAAAGATCTTATATGGGAATGTTTGGCAACAAACACAGGCAGTACTAAAATATTCAGTGTTGAAGGATGTTTTTGAATCTCATCACTTATCCTAGAACAACTGTGTTGATATTTACACTGATGGTACAAAATCAATTCTGATACCTTAGCCTGAATCAAGACAGTAGTACCAAACTGTATTAGAGTTCACTGTATTATTCATCACCTCATGTTCAGATACACACACACATGCACAAACACACACAGACACAAAGTCAGTTTAAGGATATAAAAATTATTAATTTTATTAAATCTTGAGTAGACTTCTTTTTAATATTCTGTGACAAAATAGGAAATACACTTCTGCTGCATCCTGAAGTTTTTTGTTTTGTTTTGTTTTTTGGCCATGCTGTGCAGCTTGCAGGATCTCAGTTCCCCAAACAGGGAAAGAATCTGGGCCACGGCAGTGAAAGCCTGGAATCCTAACCATTAGGCCACCAGGGAACTCCCTAGCTACTTTTTAATGTAACACCAGTTTTACTTTAAAGAATGTCAGATAGACAAATTATAGTTACTTTGACTTGGGTATTTGATAGACAAATGAATTAAAGGAAGCTGCCACTTGAAGGAAAACAACTGACAATCTTTTAAACAGTGATAAAATTTGAGTCTTCAAACAAAAACAAGAATTCTGAAAAACCTGCATCTGCTACCATGAACTTAACAGTTTCCTAATATTAAAGACTTTTCAGATAAGACTTGTGGTGGTATTAAACAATGTGATTTTTTAAATATTGTATATAAGCCACGTCAACATTTGGAAGATCTCCTTGTCTCAGTGAGCCAATTTTTTCCATCTGACCAAAGTGTGATGTTACAAAATCATGCATGGGGAAGAGATCCACTCAAAGTGCAAGATAAACCAATAGATTTTTTTTTAAACATCTTTATTGGAGTATAATTGCTTTACAACGGTGTGTTAGTTTCTGCTTTATAACAAAGTGAATCAGCTATACATATGACCAATAAATTTTAATGCCTCAGAGTGCTAAAAGTTCTCAGATTTGGCTTCTACACTGCAACTACCCTTTAAGAAACTATCTCTTGTTGAATTTTGGTGTAGCATCAAAGAAGAACACCCACAATTATCTGAAAAGGCTTTAAAAATATTCCTTCCTGGGCTTCCCTGGTGGCGCAGTGGTTGAGAGTCCACCTGCCGATGCAGGGGACACGGGTTCATGCCCTGGTCTGGGAAGATCCCACATGCCACAGAGCGGCTAGGCCCGTGAGCTGTGGCCGCTGGGCCTGCGCGTCCAGAGCCTGTGCTCCGCAACGGGAGAGGCCACAACAGTGAGGGGCCTGCGTACCGCAAAAAAAAAAAAAAATTCCTTCCTTATCCAACTACATTATCTGTGTGAGGTCATATTTTCTTCATATATTTCAACTAAAAGGAAATGATTAATGCAGAAGCACATATAAGAATCCAGCTGGCTTCTACTAAGCCAGATATTAAAGAGATTCATAAAAATATAAAACCATGCCACTCTTCTCACTAATATTTCTTTGAAGTGTTTTGGAAAATATAAGGAGTTCTGAAACCAAAAAGTTTGAGAACCACTGATCTACATCAGTCTAAGGACCTCCACTTTCTTATTACTCAGTTGAGTCTGAAGCCTGATTTTTTAGGCAAAATAGAAGCCTGGAGATCAGAGTCGATTATATAGAAGATGAGTTGATACATATCTGATCAGATAAATGTCTGCCTGCAAAAAACTCTGAGTTGGATATTTTTTCATTCCAAAGCCAAGGAAAAATTATTTTTTGATTATATATCATTCTCTTTATAATGCTTGTACCTTCACCCAAATAGATATCTGAAAGCTACTAATTCAAAGCACATTTAAGAGGAAGAAGGCAACCAGTCTCTTTAAAGAACTTCAAATTAAACATCTGACACCCCATCCCAAGGCAGATTCATACTTAACAGAATAAAACTTATTGAATTTCTATTCAATAACAAATGGAACAAGAAGAAAAATAGCTATAAAACTTAAACTGAATAACAGAGGCCTTTTATTCTGTATGATATATTTTAGTTTTAAGATTTATTTCTAGGTGTGTTATACTCAGACATAGATGACTCTAAATTATTTGAAATATAGGTTATGGGAGATTTGTTTGACAAGCTTTTCTTGAACACCTTACATATTCAAATTAAACACTGTGCAGGAGATAAAAATGCTAATATCATCCCATCCTTCTAGGACACCAAAGACACACATTATAGATGGGTCTCTATACATACGGAGTTTATTCACTCTGCGGCTTATTAATTCCAGTGCTTAAAATGGTACCACAGTCTGTTTAACACCCTAATTGAAAAAAATCTTCTATTTATTTTTTTATTGAAGAATAGTTGATTTACAATGTTATATTAGTTTCAAGTGTACAACACAGTGATTTAATATTTTTATAGATTATATTCCATTTAAAGTTATTATAAAATATTGGTTATATTCCCTGTGCTGTACAAAATGCATTTAAATTTACTAATTTTCAAAGACTGATTTCTAGATTTACCATGAGACGTAGATGGCCCTGATAAAAGTAGTTAAGAAGCTGGTCTGTCACAAATTGTCTATCACATCATGGTGATGGTATAAACTAATTTAGAATATGGCATGTCAAACTGATGGATTTGGTATCCAGTTTGTTCATTCATTCATTCAATATTTACTGAATACCTGCTATATGCCTGGTACTATGCTGGATACTAGGGATAGCATGATGACTAAGATAGAGATGGTTCTTGCCCTCAGGGTGCTTAAGGCCTGGCCAGGGAAACAGACATTAAGCAAACAGTTGCACAATTATTTAGTTAGACATATACCACACTCCTGGTCTCAGCTAATCGTCCATCCTGCTGGCTTCCAGTGTGATTCCTATACTACTAGGAATTGGAAAATTCCTCAAAGCCCATCCATAACAGACTCTTTCTAGATTAGCATCAATGCCTTGAAATAAATACCACACACCTATTAGAGCCTTAGGATCTTTCAAGAAAAACCAACTAAGTGTCAGTGTTCAGATTTGCTGATGGGGTCAAAGTTAAACAAATCAGAGTCCAGAATAAGAAATCACTACACATGGGGGAGGGGAGGACACAAGCATTTCAGATCTTACTCCTGAGTCAGAGGATAAATCATCAACTTTTCCTAACTATAGTAATTGCTTCCTCCATATTTAAGTTTTGTGACATTATCAAAAAGCTTGCATCAAATTTTGTTTAAACATAAAATGATTTAACAGTCTATTTTGCTAGTTTTCTGACTTATATGAGGAAAAACTCCAAGACCATCTATGTATTAATTAAATTAGAAGTAGTTCTATCAACTTTTATATTTTAAAAACATTTTACCATTATTTTTATTTATTTATTTTTTTGCGGTACGCGAGCCTCTCACTGTTGTGGCCTCTCCCGTTGCGGAGCACAGGCTCCAGACGCGCAGGCTCAGCGGCCATGGCTCACGGGCCCAGCCGCTCTGCAGCATGTGGGATCTTCCCGGACCGGGGCACAAACCCGTGTCCCCTGCATCGGCAGGCGGACTCTCAACCACGGCGCCACCAGGGAAGCCCCACATTTTACCATTATTAAAAGGCATCTCCTTATTTAAGATTTAGAAGACTTTTGATGTCTCAAGGAATACTTTAAGTATGATTTTATTTTTTAGAAATCTGGTTTTAATTCCACATTCTCTTTTATTTTTTATAGTCCTACTGCAAATAAACAAAAAATTTTCTTCAACTTTCTCCATGTTCTGATTTCAATAGAAAAACATTAATACAGATGAGGAACAAACATTGACATGTTTATTTTTCTTTAAAACATCTGTCAAAAATAAAATATGCACTCCATTCTTACATTTATATGTATATAAATTAACCACAATAGTCTCTCTTTACTTTATACTTTACCTTTATAGCCCTCCTATCCTTAAACACACGCACACACGCATACACGCACAAACACAAACACCTTAGTTCTCTTCCCTTTACCAGTCTCCAGGCTATTTCCCCTTCCCTTCAATGCCAAATTTACCAAGCCCACCACTTTATTTCCTGCACAATCTCTCTTAGCCTCTAATCTGGATTCTGTCCTGATTACTCTACCATAACTGTAATCTCAAGTCACCAATGATTTCCATGTTTATATAGGCCAAATAGGCTTTTCTCATTTCTAATTCTCAGTGAGCTCTGTGACACCCAATACTGCTGACCACCTCCTTTTTGAACTCTTCTTCCTTGACCTCCATGTTTTAAAATAAAACAAAGTTGATTTTTTTCCACTTTCATCTGTAGTACTATTCCAATTCTCCTTCTATATCTCTAATCATTGCCTCTGTGTTTCCCTGGTAGCTCTTATTCCTCCTACACTATTACTCTATGTAGCACGGTTCTTGGGATTTTTTCCCACAGGGCTTTATCTTTGGTCTTGCCCTCTTTGGAAAATGAACCTAAAGCAACTCAAACGATGTTTTGAACAGACAGATCAGTGGAATTAAATTCCAAGTTGAATATTCTGAAGGATAAGGCAGCATTTGGACATAAAAGTGCTAGAAAGGCAATATAGGGAAGTGGCCAGAAACACAGACTCTGGAGCCAGACTCTCAGTTAAATTCTGGCTCGGTCACTTCCAAACTATGTCACATTGGACAAATTAATTAACCTCTCTGTGCCTTAGGCTCCTCATCTGTAAAATGAGGACAATAATCATACCTACCTCAGGATTAAAGACTGGCATATTATAAGCGCTATAAAGATCATTATTAAATAAATTATAAGACCACCATCTATTAAAAAATCAAACTCATTAATTTATAGGTCTACCTTGTAACTCAACATTTTGTTTTTGTTATGGTTGTTTTTCAAAACCCTTAAAATGTTCTAACTCCAACTGACTGAGAGTCACTCTAGTAACTTTAAAGAGTTTTAACACAATACTATAGATTTCTAAGAGGACAGTGTTCACACACAGAAACACATATACACACATATACCCACACACACACACACACACGCACACACACACAAAGAGTTAGAAGAATACTATAAATTTCTAGAGCTAAAAGGAAAATGCAAATCTGCTCTAACTTTATCATTTTACAGATCAGGAAACTGAAGATAGGAGAGACAAGTGATTTGTCCAAAGTCAAATAGTAAGTGACAGAATTGGGGCTCGAATGCAGGTCACTAAGGCCTGTATCTATGAATTATTTAAAAAACATTTTTCCTCACATATTCATAATGTGAAGAAATATCTTTTCTTAGAACGCAGTTTTGCTTTCAGGAAATGTTTTCTTCCCTCATTATGAAAAATCTGAAATTTTATGAGAAGGAAACTATCAAAACTTTAAACTATCAATTATTAAACCCTACCTGAAGAATCAGGGTAACTTTAGATGTCTTTCTTTAGAAGTCATTCTATTCTATAGCTAAAAGTTTGTCCACATCAAAGTAGACTATATATTTTAAATTTTTTCATGGTTATTCAATATACAAAAGTAATTTTAAACATTCATTGAGAAAAATTTCCTTCTTTGTCTCTGCAAACCCCATCTCTACTAATCTTTTGAACAGTAGGACATAAAAAATAAGGTAAAAAAGGCACAAATAAACAGCAGTTTGAGCCCTAACATTTATTTAGGACTAGCCCTGCACAGTCTGCAATACATAGCAACAGACCTTGTAGAAAGACAAAACAGAAGGAATAGACTTTATCCCTGCCCAGAGAAAGCATGCAACCTAAAAAAGGAGCCTAAACAAATGCATATGAAAAACACATTATAAAATAAAGACTACCAAATAGAGCACAAGAATAACGAACAGTTGGAAAATTATCCTGACTCAAATGGACTTGCCCACTATCTGAGAATTTTGAAGACTTCAAATAATTCATGAGTTCAAGTTCTTTGTGCCCATGGCTATTCTACTTACAAGTCTAGTTACAGAGACTGTTGAACAATCATTTTTCAAACATAAAACAAGTTATATTATAGTATGCAATTGAAAAATCCAAATAACAGGTTGTTGGTTTTTTTTTTTTTAATGTTAGCTAGGAATCTGTTACAGAGCCAAGGAACAAATGACTAAATCCCCTAAAACCACACAACAGTAACTCATATTTAACAAGGAGCTTGAGATCAAAAGTTTCTGATCTCAAGAATCCGGCATGCCATATACAGAATGCATAATAAAATGCATTTACACACGCACAAAAATCACTCTCCTCTATGAGAAGTTCTAGAGTACCAATCACTAAAATACTGTCTATTTTGGCTAAAGTACTTCCTTTTTAAGACACAGCAAAGATTTTTTTTCCTCAAATGTTTTAAAAAGAAACCAGAAACTCTCAAAGCCTATTTATTCTATTCTCTTGGTTTGAAATCTGAAGCTATACTATAACCTTTCAGACCATTAAGTTATTCTTTACTATTATCAAAGTGTAACCTAATAAAGCACTTAATCTACAATCAGGTAATTAACAAACAAAAAATTTTAATTGTTATGCAATAACTCCAGCAAAACTGTCCAGCAGATTTGGCAACAAAACATGGTTGGCTTTGGAGGAATAGAGTAATTTTGCTATTTAAATATTCTGCAATCTAAAATGCAGCACCAGAATGTAAAGGAAAAAAATCATTGTATTAAATTAGAACACTTCAATTACTGCCCTAGTTCTACTGCTTACCATTTTTCTGTCCTTAGAGAAGCTACTTAACCTCTCTGTGCCTCAATTTTTCCATCTGTAAAACAGGACTAGGAATACTTACTTTATTATATGTAAAGAACTAACAAGATGATATGTGTGAAAGGGGTTTGTAAACTATAATGGCCGTATACATTAAAGGTGTCTGTATTTGTATATAAATGAAAGAGAAAATGGATATATAATGTTACTGATGTAATCATTAAGTAAACTCAGGTTAAATGGATCCTCAGACAACTCTGTTCTATTTTTTACAATATGCCTAAGACCTGGATAAGAGTAAATCTCAAAGTAAGCTAACAATTATTTAGAAAAAGCCCTCTAAAAGAAGTTTTTGAAAAAGTCTCTTCTAAGATAAGACTTCTTTTTAATGCAACTATCTTTCCAAACTCATTTAGTCACATTTTTTTTTCCAGCCAGAGAAAGAATCTGGCTAAAAGGCCATGAAAGCAGAGATAAGAAAATGGCCAAACTCCAAGATTCATGTGCACACTCAAGTTGTGAAGTTCCAAAACAACAGAAGCTGTATCCTTTTGAAGTAGACTTTATAAACTAATTTCCTTTGATTTCTAAGGAAATTCCTCTTGCCTCTGAAGATTTTATATAAAGTTATATATACTACACAAAAATTTCCAAGAAATACGTAATATACATTAAGAAAATATGCCATTCTTCCAAGCATGTATTAGGTATTAATCTAGGCATTAATAGAAAATATCATTGCCATTCTGTGAAACTCTCTTTTATGGCCTTCCATGAGAATAAACCTTTGGCAAACCTTTTGAACCAATAACATCACCAGTCAACCTTTCTGCATTAATTAGCATCTTTCCTATTCTTTGTCCAAAGTTTCAAGTTTCTGGCTCATGCTGCTTGAATCTGTAGAGATACTAGACACCATCCCTTCTCCACAAAAGAAAGCAGTGAGGTCTAACAACAATCCACTCCAAAATGACTCTGCCAAATATTAAAAAAACGAGGATGCAAGTACCTCAAAGTTCTCCCTATTGACTATTAAACATTTCACAGTCAAACATTTCACCAAGGTGATTTTTTTTTAGCTCTAAAGCTTAGATTCAGAAACAAGCACAAAGCTGATGCATCTCTGGCTAGTACAACCATAAATAAAGAAGAGACAGGTCATCTCTAACTGAACTTTCTGCTGGACTTCAGCACTGTTTATGTTACTTCTTAGATCAGGAAAATAGATTTAAATTTCTCCAAGCAAAACATGCAAATATACCCTTTAAATGATTATGGAAAACAATGAACTTCCATCACTGTGACTTCTCTCAGTGAACCACACCTAAAATTGTTCTGTTTAATAAGCACTGAGTGGCTAACATTGTGCTGAGTGTCAGGAGTGGTAATAAAGAAGCACGTGACACTTCCTGCCTTTCAGAGGCTTATGATACAGATGAGAAGACAAGCCTTTTAGATCAAACAACTAGGGAACAATACAAGAAAGAACTTTTTTTTTTTTTAAAGCAGGTGTTGTGTAGCATAATAAACAGTTTATGAAGCTCTAAGGGCCCACCACAATCATTTGCTCAGAAGAGTGGCCCAGGCTGTTCCTTCTGCATAGTTGCTGGCTTACAAAGCAAAAGAATACATTTAATGAAATCAACCCTATTTCCCTGGTCACAAAAGAATGGACCACGGATCATGAGCCAAGGTTATCACAGCAATTCTACCCAACTATATATATAATCAGATCCTCTTTCTGCTTAGGGAATCTGTATGAGCAATGTGTGAAAAAGACTAAAATGGAATTACTGGAGCTGCTGTTGAATCAGGAATGACAACAAGCCACTATTCCAATTTTCCATGAGGACAAGTGTACGTTCCAAGCTATGAAGCATAAGAGTTGGTTTATTAAATAATGGTATACTAAACAGTCAATAGCTACATCTACTTTTTTAGACATTAAAATATTTTGTTAAACACATGTCCAATTATACAATAAAACGACATGGTTTGCTTATTGGCTCTGTTAAGTCTGGTTTATACTAAGCAAAACCTTGAGGCATGAGAATCCCTATATTTCTTAATTTCTAATGTAATCGCACAGTATCAATTACAATAATTTCTGTCAGTGAAATTAAGCGCCTAAATGAAAGAAAAAGTCTACATCTTTCTACACAAGAAATGATGCCATTTGCCTTTTTGATGAAACTGTTAGAATATTTTATATGGAAAAATGAAAAAAAAAACTAAGCATGAGATCATTATGTCTTTCATTTTCATTTTAGCAAGAACAAAAAGAACAATCCGGGATTTAAGAATCAAATTCCTGTCCAATGACACTATTTATAGTCATGATGATAAAATTAACTTCCTTATCTCAACTGTTAAAACAAAATAAAGCAAGAAAGAAAAAGTGAAAAAGGATGCTGTCTCTCTCTAACTACTGTTATCTAGTTAAGTTCATGCTTATCCTTACTTCACCTTGATATAAAACACTAAGATATGATAAATCAGTAATTAGGAAATGAAAAACTCAAACAGAATGTGAAAGAGAGTCCTAACAGTTTTCTTACACATGAGACTGTTTTTTCTACAACATCAAAGGATTGGAGGGAGAGTCATAAATAATTTTCTAGTAGCACTTTTCACAGCAAACTAATGAGAAGTAGCTTTTACAAATGCAAGAAACGCAATGCATTTATTTAAAAAAAGAACACCATTCATCTTCTTTTGTAAAAAATACAGTCCCTTTAAGGCTAGGATAATTTTCTTCATAACAAATACTTGTTCTCTTCCCTAGAAAAATGCTACTAGTCATGAGGTCAATCTGTGGCTTGACAATTGCTACTTTTAATATATACTGTACTGTTTTAATCAAATAATAGAGAAATTATCCCAAACCTAAGAAAATGTATTCAGCTATTTCAGTGTTAAAAATATTCTTCTGTGGTAACTTCCATAACATATACTTCAACACATTCATTTTAACATCTATCAAGTCTCTTCTTCGTAGTGTTGGATCCCATCTTAAAAAGTTTACTCCCACCCCCCAACCCCTGCCAACTTTAAACATGATTGTGTCAACCCAAAGCTAATACTAAGCTCTGGTCAGCCAATACAGTCGGAGCCTTGCTGAAACCCTGTTCTCAGCTGCCCCCTTGCTGCTGAAAATGAACTTGGAGGCTGGCACAGTATAGAAATATACCAGCTATGTCTGAGAGAATAGGCTGAACACAGGAAATTTTTGAGAAAAGGCAGAAATCATGAGATACCATCACTATAGTATTCCAAATCTCCTAACATATTTGATTAATAACTAAAAACACATGAAATGTTTGATTTCCCTAATCTTCAAGTGTCAAAGTTCTCTGGTCCAAAATTCTGAGCTGCTAGGTATTTATACCTTAGGAAGAGCATTGAGTTAACTGAGAATTTCAGTGACAGTGAGTGGTGACAATAATCAGAGAATGAATCGTTTATTGTTAGCATATGCTTATTTCTATCATACACTCTCTATGTTCTTTAAAAAAAAGACAAAGAAAAATAAAAACCTAGGATACAAACTACAAGGAATTCTAATTCATTCATATGTTACTGGTTTAACATACAGCACTGTAACCGAGATATTCATATGGCAACTCTATGCAGAATGTATTTTCATTTTAGAGGAAAAGCAGATGGAATGAAAGTAAGCTATGCATTTTTTCCCCATTTAGTCTCCCATTTGTAACATTCAAAAGTGCTCGTATAAACATTTACTTTTGTATAAGCTAACTGATTATCTTACACATTCTTCACTAACAAGAGTAAATGCTTGATGAAGGACAGAGAAAAGAGGGATAGAAAGTCTCAGGAATATAGCCTAAAAAGACATTTTTATGTTTATACTTCTCCGTTGGTTATAAACAAACAAACAATATGTTGGTTATAAACAAAGAATAAAAATCAATAAGCAGCTTATATTTTCTAAATATTGCCTGGCATCAACTCCATGTTTCCTCTTCATAACGGTGAACAGCTCAAAATCAAGCTTGTATTATAGCACTTAGACTGTTCCACTCATACAATTTATTTTATATTGCTTCCTATCTCTCATATCTTTTTATCTTCCACAGCATTCAGCTCAGTGCCTCATATATAGCAGGTATTCAAAACTATTTCTTTTATTCTTTCAAAGTGAACTTACCCTTCGAAACGATACAACATAAAACGTGTCTCCCCTTCTGTGGATGGCTTCAAAAAAGTCTTGATAACTTCTGGGTGAAGCATAATACACCTGTAGCTCACTCCCTGAGTTCCTGCTGAAGTAAGAAAATGGCAAAGTGTTCTTTAACTAATAAATTTCTATCCTCTCAAACATGCTTCCCATTCTAAGGTAACATCAGAATTATAAGAATCTCTCTCAACCAAAATATTAGTAGTATTTTGGCAGCAATTTTTATAGTAACATTTTGAAAAGCTCAAGGTCAGGATATTTGTAAGATCCAACTCACTAAAGCCAAAACTCTCATTTCTGTATCAAGGCTCTAAAATGTACCAGTCAAGTGCATTGCAAAGCATGTAAAAAAAATTAGAAGTACCAGAAAATAGATTTCTGCACTGGTTTGCATGATTTTAAAATTTTGGTAACATAAATTAAGTCTGAGGAAAAGTTATCTTTCACCATTCTGTCAAATCTGTGAAGGCGCACTTGTCTATGAGGCTGTGTGAAAGGTGAAAAGCACTTAGGATTTGGAAACAAATACACCTGGCTCTGAATTCCTGCTCCACCTCTCAACTGGATATTCTTGGGGAAATCAATCTCTGAGGAACATCAGTTTCCTCATCAATAAAATTAGGGTAACCACATAAACCTTTCAGGACTGTTACTGGAGTCAGAGATGTCAGTACCAAGCATGGGTCTCTTCCATGGGAGTCACTCAACAACTGCTAGCCATATAGATATTAAAAGTACCAAGTCAGTGCCTTGGTAAAATTATAACTAAAACTATAATACCTCAAAGCACATCTTATCCCAAAAGATATACTCAAATGATATTAATATAGTTCTTAATAATATTTTCAGGGTCTTTTATTGTTTAGCACAATAAGCCAATACCCAAAAGTTAGAGTTAAAAAAAACACTTCATTTTTCTTCAAAAAGAAAAATCATATATATTTCTTTCTTATATGTTCTTTTATGTCTTCAATCAAACTTATATTAACTTAAGAGGAGGGCAAGATTGACCTAAAAGGAAAATATAACTGAGTCATAAGAACTTCCTTTGAAATAATTTCACGTGCTCAAGAGGACATCTCTGACTGTAATATTTTGAATATACAGTCAATTCTTATTATTTATGGTAGTTATAGTCCTATAAAGTCAGTACAAACACTGAATTAGCAAACACTGAACCATTCTCCTAAAGGAAATACAGGTTAGGTTCCTGTGAACGCTTAGTTACACCATTTTTTTTTCCTGAATTTTTTTAATTTATTTTTTTATACAACAGGTGCTTATTACTCATCATTTTTATACACATCAGTGTATACATGTCAATCCCATACGGCCAATTCATCCCACCACCACTGCCCTGCCACTTTGCCCCCTTGGTATCCATATGTTTGTCCTCTACATCTGTGTCTCAATTTCTGCCCTGCAAACTGATCCATCTGTACCATTTTTCTGGCTCCACATATATGCGTTAATATATGATATTTGTTTTTCTCTTTCTGACTTACTTCACTCTGTATGACAGTCTCTAGAGCCATCCACGTCTCAACAAATGACCCAATTTCGTTCCTTTTTATGGCTGAGTAATATTCCATTGTATATATGTACCACAACTTCTTTATCCATTTGTCTGTCGATGGGCATTTAGGTTGCTTCCATGACCTGGCCATTGTAAATAGTGCTGCAATGAACATTGGGGTGCATATGTCTTTTTGCATTATGGATTTCTCTGGGTATATGCCCAGTACTGGGACTGCTGGGTCATATGGTAACTCTTCTTAGTTTCTGAAGGAACCTCCATACTGTTCTCCATAGTGGCTGTATCAATTTACATTCCCACCAACAGTGCAAGAGGGCTCCCTTTTCTCCACACCCTCTCCAGCATTTGTTGTTTATAGATTTTCTGGTGATGACCATTCTAACTGGTGTGAGGTGATACCTCATTGTAGTTCTGATTTGCATTTCTCTAATAATTAGTGATGTTGAGCAGCTTTTCATGTGCTTCTTGGCCATCTGTATGTCTTCTTTGGAGAAATGTCTATTTAGGTCTTCTGCTCATTTTTGCATTCGGTTGTTTGTTTTTTTAATATTGAGCTGCATGAGCTGTTTATATATTTTGGAGATTAATCCTGGGTCCGTTGATTCGTTTCCAAATATTTTCTCCCATTCTGAGGGTTGTCTTTTCGTCTTGTTTGTAGTTTCCTTTGCTAAGCAAAAGCTTTTAAGTTTCATTAGGTCCCATTTATTTTTGTTTTTATTTCCATTACTCTAGGAGGTGGATCAAAAAAGATCTTGCTGTGATTTATGTCAAAGAGTGTTCTTCCTATGTTTTCCTCTAAGAGTTGTATAGTGTCCAGTCTTACATTTAGGTCTCTAATCAATTTTGAGTTTATTTTTGTGTATGGTGTTAGGGAGTGTTCTAATTTCATTCTTTTACATGTAACTGTCCAGTTTTCCCAGCACCACTTATTGAAGAGACTGTATTTTCTCCACTGTATATCCTTGCCTCCTATGTCATAGATTAGTTGATCATAGGCGCATGGGTTTATCTCTGGGCTTTCCATCCTGTTCCATTGATCTATGTTTCTGTTTTTGTGCCAGTACCATATTGTGTTGATTACTGTAGCTTTGTAGTATAGTCTGAAGTCAGGGAGTCTAATTCCTCCAGCACTGTATTTTTTCCCTCAAGACTGCTTTAGCTATTCGGGGACTTTCATGTCTCTGTACAAATTTTAAGACTTTTTGTTCTAGTTCTGTAAAAAATGCCATTGGTAATTTGATAGGGATTGCATTGAATCTGTAGCTTGCTTTGGGTAGTAGAGTCATTTTCACAATGTTGATTCTTCCAATCCAAGAACATGGTATATCTCTCCATCTTTTTGTATCATCTTTAATTTCTTTTATCAGTGTCTTATAGTTTTCTGCATACAGGTCTTTTGTCTCCCTAGGTAGGTTTATTCCTAGGTATTTTATTCTTTTTGCTGCAGTGGTAAATGGGAGTGTTTCCTTAATTTCTCTTTCAGATTCTTCATCATTAGTGTATAGGAATGCAAGAGATTTCTGTGCATTAATTTTGTATCCTGCAACTTTACCAAATTCATTGATTAGCTCTAGTTGTTTTCTGGGGGCATCTTTAGGATTCTCTATGTACAGTATCATGTCATCTGCAAACAGTGACAGTTTTCCTTCTTCTTTTCCAATTTGTATTCCTTTTCTTTCTTTTTCTTCTCTGATTGCCATGACTACAACTTCCAAAACTATGTTGAATAATAGTGGTGAGAGTGGACATCCTTGTCTTGTTCCTGCTCTTAGAGGAAATGCTTTCAGTTTTTCACCATTGAGAATAATGTTTGCTGTGGGATTGTCGTATATGGCCTTTATTATGTTGAGGTAGGTTCCCTCTATGCCCACTTTCTGGAGAGTTTTTATCATAAATGGGTGTCGAATATTGTCAAAAGCTTTTTATGCATCTATTGAGATGATCATATGGTTTTTATTCTTCAATTTGTTAATACGGTGTATCACATTGATTGATTTGCATATATTGAAGAATCCTTGCATCCCTCGGATAAAGCCCACTTGATCATGGTATATGATCCTTTTAATGTGTTGTTGGGTTCTCTTTGCTACTATTTTGTTGAGGACTTTTGCATCTATATTCATCAGTGATATTGGTCTGTAATTTTCTTTTTTTTTTTTGTAGTATCTTTGTCTGGTTTTGGTATCAGGGTGATAGTGGCCTCACAGAATGAGTTTGGGAGTGTTCCTTCCTCTGCAATTTTTTGGAAGAGTTTGAGAAGGATGGGTGTTAGCTCTTCTCTAAATGTTTGATAGAATTCTCCAGTGAAGCCATCTGGTCCTGGACTTTTGTTTGTTGGACGATTTTTAGTCACAGTTTCAATTTCATTACTTGTGATTGGTCTGTTCATATTTTCTATTTCTTCCTGGTTCAGTCTTGGAAGGTTATACCTTTCGAAGAATTTGTCCATTTCTTCCCGGTTGTCCATTTTTTTTGGCATAGAGTTGCTTGTAGTAGTCTCTTAGGATGCTTTGTATTTCTGCGGTGTCTGTTATAACCTCTCCTTTTTCATTTCTAATTATATTGATTTGAGTCCTCTCCCTCTTTTTCTTGATGAGTCTGGCTAATGGTTTATCAATTTTGTTTATCTTTTCAAAGAACCAGCTTTTAGTTTTATTGATCTTTGCTATTGTTTTCTTTGTTTCTATCTCATTTATTCTTGCTCTGATCTTTATGATGTCTTTCCTTCTGCTAACTGTGAGTTTTGTTTGTTCTTCTTTCTCTAGTTCCTTTAGGTGTAAGGTTAGATAGTTTATTTGAGATTTCTCTTGTTTCTTCAGGTAGGCTTGTATATATAAACTTCCTTCTTAGAAGTGCTTTAGCTGCATCCCATAAGTTTTGGATCGTCGTGTTTTCATTATCATTTGTGTCTAGGTATATTTTGATTTCCCCTTTGATTTTTTCAGTGATCTCTTGGTTATTTAGTAACATATTGTTTAGCCTCCATGTGTTGGTGCTTTTTACATTTTTTTCCCTGTAATTAATTTCTAATCTCATAGCGTTGTGGTCAGAAAAGATGCTTGATATGATTTCAATTTTCTTAAATTTACTGAGACTTGATTTGTGACCCAAGGTGTGATCTATCCTGGAGAATGTTCCATACGCACTTGAGAAGAAAGTGTAACCTGCTGTTTTTGGATGGAATGTCCTATAAATATCACTTAAGTCTATCTGGTCTATTGTGTCATTAAAGCTTCTGTTTCCTTATTTATTTTCATTTTGGATGATCTGTCCATTGGTGTAAGTGAGGTGTTAAAGTCCCCCACTATTAGTGTGTTGCTGTCAACTTCCTCTTTTATAGCTGTTAGCAGTTGCCTTATGTATTGAGGTGCTCCTATGTTGGGTGCATATATATTTATAATTGTTGTATCTTCTTCTTGGATTGATCCCTTGATCATTATGTAGTGTCGTTCCTTGTCTCTTGTAACATTCTTTAGTTAAAAGTCTATTTTATCTGATATGAGTATTGCTACTCCAGCTTTCTTTTGATTTCCATTTGCATGGAATATCTTTTTCCATCCCCTCACTTTCAGTCTGAATGTATCCCGAGGTCTGAATTGGGTCTCTTGTAGACAGCATATATATGGGTCTTGTTTTTGTATCCATTCAGCGAGCCTGTGTCTTTTGGTTGGAGCATTTAATCCATTTACGTTTAAGGTAATTATCGATATGTATGTTCCTATGACCAGTTTCTTAGTTGTTTTGGGTTTGCTTTTGTAGGTCCTTTTCTTCTCTTGTGTTTCCACTTAGAGAAGTTCCTTCAGCATTTGTTGTAGAGCTGGTTTGGTGGTGCTGAATTCTCTTAGCTTTTGCTTGTCTGTAAAGCTTTTGATTTCTCCATTGAATCTGAATGAGATCCTTGCCGGGTAGAGTAATCTTGGTTGTAGGTTCTTCCCTTTCATCACTGTAAGTATATCATGACACTCCCTTCTCACTCGTAGAGTTTCTGCTGAGAAATCAGCTGTTAACCTTATGGGAGTTCCCTTGTATGTTATTTGTCATTTTTCCCTTGCTGCTTTCAATAATTTTTCTTTGTCTTTAATTTTTGCCAATTTGATTACTATGTGTCTCGGCGTGTTTCTCCTTGGGTTTATCCTGTATGGGACTTGCTACGCTTCCTGGACTTGGATGGCTATTTCCTTTCCCATGTTAGGGAAGTTTTCGACTATAATCTCTTCAAATATTTTCTCGGGTCCTTTCTCTCTCTCTTCTCCTTCTGGGACCCCTATAATGCGAATGTTGTTGCATTTAATGTTATCCCAGAGGTCTCTTAGGCTGTCTTCATTCCTTTTCATCCTTTTTTCTTTATTCTGTTGCGCAGCAGTGAATTCCACCATTCTGTCTTCCAGGTCACTTATCCGTTCTTCTGCCTCAGTTATTCTGCTATTGATTCCTTCTAGTATAGTTTTCATTTCAGTTATTGTATTGTTCACCTCTGTTTGTTTGTTCTTTAATTCTTCTAGATCTTTGTTAAACATTTCTTGCATCTTCTCGATCTTTGCCTCCATTCTTTTTCCGAGGTCCTGGATCATCTTCACTATCATTATTCTGAATTCTTTTTCTGGAAGGTTGCTTATCTCCATTTCGTTTAGTTGTTTTTCTGGGCTTTTATCTTGTTCCTTCATCTGGTACATAGCCCTCTGCCTTTTCATCTTGTCTATCTTTCTATGAATATGGTTTTTGTTCCACAGGCTGCAGGATTGTAGTCTTCTTGCTTCTTCTGTCTGCCCTCTGGTGGATGAGGCTCTCTCAGTTACAGCATTTTCATCAACTGATCAATATATAATCCTGTTTTATGTGTTTCTATTTAAAGACACCTTCTTTAACAAATGCTGTGTTCACTCATTACCACTGAACTCACAGTCAATAGCACTATATCTCATGCATGAATGAAGCTTATCTAACATGTGCATTTTCTCCACATGGCACAATACAGCTTTCTCAAGCTTATGAACACTAGGCAGCACTTCAGTACTATGCTTGGGAGCCATTTTAAAGGAAGAATTCACAAGCAAAAACCATAAAATGTGAAAAATATGGCACTAAATAGACCTCAAAAAGGACAACCGTTTACAGTATGAGAGCTGAAACGGGAAGGCAAAGTATTGCTTTGTTAAACTTTTGGGAATGCAAATGACCATGAAAGCACTTTCAGTACTGATTTTGGGGGTAGAAATAAATTTTTGCAAGTAAGCAGATTCATAAATACAGAATACATGAATAAGGAAGGTCAACTATAATTCACTTTAAAACATTTTTTAAAGATTATTTTTTAAATAGCAGTTTCAGGTTCACAGCAAACTTGAGAGGAAGGTACAGAGATTAAAAACATTTTTAACTAATGAAGAAATAATATGAGTATATTTTTAAATATACACATAGTAAATGAATGAAATATTCTGTTTACAGAGAACTGTTAGTTTCTACATATATCTGAATTATCTATTTCTACAAGATAATGATGAGAACAAGTTTAAGATGGAAGAGAAGTGTGTATGTCAACCTTACTGAAATCCTAGGTATTTAAAATTCCTGGGACCTCCCTGGTGGTCCAGTGTTTAAGACTCCACGCTCCCAATGCAGGGGGCCCGGGTTCAATCCCTGGTCAGGGAACTACATCCCACATGCCACAACGAAGATTCCACATGCCACAACTAAGACCCGGAGCAGGTGAGTGAGTGAGTGAGTGGTGAGTGAGTAAGTGAGTGAGTGAATGAATAAATGAATGAATGAAATAATAAAATTCCTTAGCCAAGAGCTTCCACACTTTCTTACCTGATACTAGTGGTTTCTGTGTATTGGACAGCCATGAGCTGAGAATTTGAGCCCTGTTCCAGAGCACCCTGAAAGAAAAAAAATGGTTAGATGTCATATAATGTAATTATATGAAAAGCTTCCTATATTGACTCATTCTACATTTACTAAACTTCATTAAAGTATTCATAAAGTTTGTTTGGTTTTTTTTTTTTTGGCTGCTTTGGGTCTTCGCTGCTGCACACAGGCTTTCTCTAGTTGCAGCAAGCGGGGGCTACTCTTTGTTGCAGTGCATGGGCTTCTCATTGTGGTGGCTTCTCTTGTTGCGGAGCACAGGCTCTAGGCACACGGGCTTCAGCAGTTGTGGTGCACAAGCTCACTAGTTGTGGCGCACGGGCTTAGTTGCTCCACGGCATGTGGGATCTTCCCAGACCAGGGATTGAACCCGTGTCCCCTGCACTGGCAGGCAGATTCTTAACCACTGTGCCACTAGGGAAGTCCCCATAAAGTTGTTTTCATGAATATACTGACATATTAAGTTCACACAACTAAACACCAATATAGAAATTAGAACTCTTTTTGTCACATTCTGGGCTGAGAGATGTGTCTTACAGACAGTAAGACACTTAAGGCACTTCCCACAAAGATTAAAGAAATAGCTCAGGACTTCCCTGGTGATGCAGTGGTTGAGAGTCCGCCTGCCGATGCAGGGTACACGGGTTTGTGCCCCGGTCCGGGAAGATCCCACATGCCATGGAGCGGCTGGGCCCGTGAGCCATGGCCGCTGAGCCTGCGTGTCCAGAGCCTGTGCTCCGCAACGGGAGAGGCCACAACAGTGAGAGGCCCGCGTACCTCAAAAGAAAAAAAAAAAAAAGCTCAAAAACTTAGTCCAAGTATCACAAGGTTTATGACCAAGTCATACAAGTATTACTGAACATATAACAACTTACGTTTGTCTAAAATAATTATTTTCCCAATGAAAATTTCCTGAAGTATGAAAGGTCCATAATGAAACTAGATCCTATTGTTTACTGAGTTAAACACAAAGATCTTCATGCCTAAATACACCTGTGGACTAATCCATCATTAAAGAGATCTCATCAATGATTCTTGGCCAGAGAACAGTCCAATCTGGAACCATTAGTGGTCCACATAGACTACACTGGAAACCTGTCTTCCACATAGCACCTGCTTTGCACTATGCCTTCTTATATACCTCAGCAGCTTTGTAAGCTGATCTTCAAAAAAGTTTTATACGAGTATCAGAGTTCAAGAGCACATTACCAATTATTATGTTAGGAAGTGACCTTATTATTACCCTGTCAAACAGTGACTTGAATAACTGTTTAATCTTAAGATTACTAGCATTTGTTCATTACTATATCCATCCATCCTTCCTTCAGCAATCAAACTTTCCTAGAGTGCCTGCTACATGTACTGGTGCTACAAAATTTAACATTTGACTTTTGCCCTCTAGAAGCTTGCAGTTTAACTGGGAAGACAGATATGTAGAAATGATATAATGTGATGCTAAAATAGAAGAATATACAAAGGGTTAAGGGAAGAGAAGAGGGAACAATTTTGTTTGGTGGTAGATGGAACCAATATGCAGGGATGAATAGAGGGCTTCCAATTTCTGGCTCTGTAACAAGTCAAGGGTCTAATTTTATGAAAATCTAATGTCAGTCTTACATATAGTAAGTTTAAAAATGTGTTAAACAAAAATAAAAAGAGCACAGATAAAATGAAAAGAAAAACAAATATATTTAAATAATAAAATACTGTATTTATTGATATGCTTATCAAGTAAGTAGTAAATCAAGCCAAAATTAAACTACAGCTAGTGGATAAATATAAAATTTAAAATAAACAGATTAAATAGCTGGTGAATCTTAAATAGCTGGTGATTTTGCTACTTTGGCACACATGAAATTAGCAGAGAAGTCTGAAAGAAGCCAGACTTCTTTCTCTAGGCTCAGAAATGAGTGGGTAGGCTTTAAGGAAAGCTGAGTTACAGAGACATCAGGCAAACAGCAACTGAATATGCCATTTACCTATGCAAGATTTACACCAATAAACAAAGGGACTTCTGAAAACTTGACCATGAACTTCAGCATTTTTAGCTATGTGGATTTAGCAAAAGGTCACAATCAGCAAAAAAAGGTGAGACAGACATTTACATAGAAATGAGAAAGATATTAAAATCTCCAATTATGTTGCAGATTTATCTGTTTTTCCCTTTAGTTCTGTCACTTTTTTGCATTATGTTTTTGAAACTTTGTTACTTGGAGCCTATACATTTAGAATTGTTATGACTTCTTAATTTAATATGTCAAAAGATAAGGCAAAAAACTCATTTAGGCCAATAATTTTAATCTAATTTTTCATAAAGCCCATTTTACCAGCTGTGTGGAATTCTCCACTGGCAATTATCTCTTCCTGCTCCCTTTTTGCTCTTTCCCTGTATAACAAGGGATGAAAGCCTGAAAACTATATTACCCAAACTTTTTTGCGACCAGGGTCTAGGCATAATTTAGGTTCTACGAATAATATATACTTGTGCCAGATTTGGAAAGCAGAAGGGAAACAGAGTCCATTTTTCCTCCAGCCATGGAGGCAGCTAACGTGTAGGCTTTGGCAGACTGGACACTGTATTCCAACGTCAGTAAACAGCTTTGGAACTCTGAGGTAACTGTGACATTAGTAATGAAGTACTAACAACCAATAAAGATGCCATAATAGGTGAACAAAAAGTGCTGGAGAGGCCCAGAGAAACACATACTGGATAATCATGGAATCTCAAATGTCAGAGCTTAAGCTCATTTAGACTAACCCTCATTATTTTATAGTTGAAAACAGTCCCTTAATGGTTAAAAGTCCATGTTTCTCAATATACTTTTAATGTACTTAGGAACCTATCATGTGCTGCTTCCAATTAGTCTCCAAATAATCAAATAGCTAAGGAGTTTCCATTAGTAGATAAACAGGTAAACCTGGTGAAACATATCCCATCCCAAAATAAAACCTCTTCCTTGATTCTTACAGCTACTCCATTTCTCTGTTTCCATTAATGGGGATCATCCTGAAATAATTTTCTCTATTTCCTCATTTTATTTTTACTTCCTGAACCCACATCACTCAGACTTTTGTCATCACCACTCCAATGAGACAACCTTCATCAAAGTCACTAACAAGTTCTAATAATCAAATCCAATGGTAATTTCCCAGTCCTCATCTTAACATCTCTTAACCTTTGTAACAGTAAATCACATCCTCTTCCTTAAAAACTTACTTTGCTTGGGTTTTTGGATACAACTATCCTACATTTTTTCCTATTCTACTGGCCAGCCACTCCTCTTCCTTCTCAAGTGCTGATTTTTCCTTGTCTTTCAGCCTCTAATGCTGAAGTTGTTCCAGGGTTCAGTTCCTTACCTCTTTTCTCTTCTTTTTACCTTCTCTCTAGGTGATATCATCCCAAATTAAACTTCCAGTCTCAACCTCTCCCCTATACTCCAGACCTGGATATCTGAATGCCCACCTGACTTCTCCACTTGAATGTCTAATAGCCATCTCAAACGTAATATATCTAAAACTCTTTTTTCTTGCCTCCAACTCCTCCTTCCCTACTCTCAGTCTCAGTAAATGGCATCATCATTCATCCAGTAGCTATAGCATAGGAATTATCACTGTTTCCTTTTTATTTTACAATAGCAATTTCTATCATCTATACTTTCAAAATATATTTGGCATTCAAGTACTTTCCTCCACCTTCAAATCTACCACTCTAGTATGGGCCGCAATGATCTCTCACCTAGACTACTGAAATGGCTTAACTGGTCTCCCTACATCCACTCATGTTCCCTGCTGTGGTCTACTCAGGGTAGCAGTTAGAGCAATCTTTTAAAAATATAAATCAGATAAAGTCACAGCCTTGCTCAAACCTCTCAATGCTGTCCTCTCGCACCTAGGATGAAAACTAAAGTTCTCACCATTGCATATGAGATTTGATATGATTTAGCCTCCTCTGTCTTTCTGACATCATCTTTGGCTACTCTCCCCTTAGTCATTGTAATCCAGCCTTACTCAACTTCTTGATGTTCCTCAAATATGCAAACTGTTTCCTCCTGAGGGTCTCTATACTTTCTATTCCCTTGGTCTAAAAGCTGTTTCTCCAGATTTTCTCCTAGACCTTTACATTTTGTCCTTCATTTTCTGCCTATGGCAAAAGCTATGTTCTCACCAAACCCCTTCTTCATCCCAAGCACATAGGAAGACTACATTTGCCTAACCTTCTGAAAGGGAGGCTGGGAAAAGTGACAGAGTTTTAGTCAACTGAACATTGACTAAAGTCCAGGCCTGATCCCTAAAACATGCTGCATAATCTTCCAAACTTTCTTCCCCAACACCCAAAGCTAAAAGCAAAGGATTTCAAGTTGCTGGGCTACAATGTGGAAGAACCTGGATTCCTTAGTCACTGCTTGGAGGAAAGCCACTCTAGAGAGCTACCTCAAACTCTGGGTGAGAAACAAATTTTTATCCCATTAAACTACTGAGATTTTGAGGCTAAATGTTATAACAGTTGGTAATAACTACCTTGACAATACCTCACTCAAGTGGCATCTCTTTAGAGAAGGATTCTCTAACCACCCAATCTAAAATAGCCACTCACCTCTCAATTTGAACTCTAACTTCCAACCCTGCTTTTTCTTTAGAGAACGTCTAATTTTTAGTATATTTATTTATTTACTTGTTTATTTATTTTTTAATTTAATTTTTTCCCTCATGATGAGAACTTTAAAGATCTACTCTCTTAGCAACTTTCAAATATACACTACAGTATTATTAACTATGGTTATCATGCAGTAAACTACATCCTCATGACTTCTTTATTTCATAACTGGAAGTCTGTAACCTCCACCCACCACCTCTGGCAACCACAATCTGTTCTCTGTATCCATGAGTTTTGTTTTTTTTTTTAAGATTCCACATGTAAATGAGATCATATGGTATTTGTCTTTTTTGTATGACTTATTTCACTTTACGTGTTTATTGTTTATCTTTCCCATTAGAATGTAAGTTCCATGAAGGCAGGGATTTTATCACCCTCTACTCTATTCCCAGGGTCTAGAACAGTACCTGGCTCATTATGACTACCACAGGTAACATTTGCTGGGAGCTTGCAATGTGTCAGTCTAAGTGCTTCAGAAGTAGTAATAAATAGTTGAATGACAGAAAGACTATAAATGATGCTCTGTGGTAAACAATATTAAGATAGAAGCCCAATTTAATAGGTTCTAAATAAGAGCTGTCATTAACCTGTAGTGCTACAAGTCTAAGTACAAAAATGCCCTCCATGGAGATGTGCCTTCACTTCCAAGCTGTCCTACATTTGAAAAGCTCTAAGAACAGAGGAGATAAACAGTATCATTTATTATATTATTTGTGCCAAAAACATGTCATACAGATGTCCATGCACAGAACCCCTGGCTTGAAAGCAAATTTGAGGGAGAGAGCAGGAAACAGCACTATGCCTGAGCAGGAAATACTAGTGTTATAAAACCTAAATGAGTGCTGTGAAACCTGGGAGGAGGGCTTCAATGGCAGTGACACCTGCTTCAATAGCAGCAGGAGGTAGTGGGAAGTGGCTAAAGTTCAAGCTTCCCAAATGTTCCAAAGAAGAGAGCAACACATCTGCAGGAAGCCTTCTAACAAGTATGCCAACTATTGTTCAAAGACAAGCAGAAACAAACCTGAAGAATACGGGTTTTCTGTTGATTATTTGTCGTTCTTCTCGACTTGGTCCTTTCCACTTCGTGTCTATGAACCCACCCTCGAAGTTCATGATTTAACCTATAAAATAGCTTAATTAGTTAAACATATTTCATAGAAACAGATGTCTCACCTTTGGTTGGAAATGAATTTAATCATATTCTGAGGCTCTAAAGAGCATTCCAAGTGCCTAATGGTTCAATATTCTTTTTTGATTTGAGAAAGCTAAGACACTTAATGTTAAGTTCTTTTTAATGACACGCATTTTTATATGGTAGCCTCCTCAATCATGAGTTCAAAATTCAAAAAAAATTAGAGCTAAATACCTGGCAAACATCAATATTGGATGCTAAGGTTTTTCCACAAAAAAGTATTTCCTGTTTCTGCTCTTGGACTATGTACACACGAATACTGGAGACACTGGAGAGCACAAAACAAATCATAGGACTCCTAACAACAAATGGATTCATTAAAGCCTTTGAATATCATGCTTTTTTGGGAAGTAGAAAAAGAATGAATCAACTGCTCAGGAGGAGAAATTTCAAGGTACTATAATCCAAATTTTCCAACACTGGAAATTAAAAAAAAAAAAAGGCCAGTTCAAATATAACTTCCCTTTATTTTGCTTACTCTTTAGAGTAGTTGTGAAGATGTCAGACTATACTTACTTAACTATAGTTGATTACTACGTATCACAAAAAAACTGAAGCCGTTTTTGAGGTTCAAAGATAGGATCCAAAATCACAGGAAAAAATTCAAGGGAAAAGTAGATAAAGAAAAGTACACTAATGTGAAAGTGACTCCAGAATCACATATCTTCAAATTATTATCTTCCTAATTTGAAGAAAAAGGTGTTTTCCACTATGAATGTTACCACTACAAGTCTAACACTTATCCTGAATTTTTATATTAATATCATTCTTCAGTTTTCAAATAAGACATTTAAGTATACAACCCCAATACCATCACATGAAATAGACCCATCACCATCTCTATCAGGTTGGTGGGGAAACCGGACAACAATTGATATGCTTATGGTTATTCAATAAATAATTCAGAGTTTTCTCAACCACTTGGTTAATCCGAACAAATACTTTTCTAGGTTCCAAAGCTAAACACAGGAACCCACTCAGATATATCTGCAACAACTGACAACACTCACCTGAGAGATTCTGTTGTGTTAATCAGGGGCTGACAGGGAGGTGGAGGAATATAGAGTAGTGGTTTTTCAGTTAGCACCATCAGGGCTTTGTCATTTGAAACAGAATGATCATATCTGAAACACAGATTTACAAAATGTGTTGGCTTCTGTCTTAAATTCCTAAGAAGATTGCTATAAGAAAGTCATTGCTAGTATTAAGTTTTCATGGAAATAAAAATATTGTATAAACAACAAAGTCCTACTGTATAGCACGGAGAACTATAGTCAATATCCTATGATAAACCATAATGGAAAAGAATATGAAGAAGAATGTGTGTGTGTGTGTGTGTGTGTGTGTATACATATAAAATGGAATCACTCTGCTGTACGGCAGAAATTAACACAACATTGTAAATCAACTATACTTCAACAAAAAAAGTTTTTAATATTGTAAATAGAACATACTGTAAGAAAGAAGTGAATGTAATTTAAAAAGGAGGGAAGTATAGACCATACAGCACCAATTTCATTTTCCAATTTTCTTTTTTTTTTTTGTGGTACGCGGGCCTCTCACTGTTGTGGCCTCTCCCGCTGCTGAGCACAGGCTCCAGACGCGCAGGCTCAGTGGCCATGGCTCACGAGCCTAGCCGCTCCGCGGCATGTGGGATCTTCCCGGACCGGGGCACGAACCCGTGTCCCCTGCATCGGCAGGCGGACTCTCAACCACTGCGCCACCAGGGAAGCCCTCCAATTTTCTACAGAGATTATCATGATAGTTCACATTTATTGCTCAATTATTATGTACCCAAAACTAGGGATACAATGACAACACGTGGCTCATGTCTTCAATGAGCTCAAGGCATACACAGTGTTGCTGGAACAGAGGTGGTAACAAAGTAAGAGGGGAAATTGGGGGAAAGACCCACTGATTGATAGGAAAGACTTACGATTGATAGGAAAGTATTATGTAACCAGGACTGAAGTTTTGTGGTCATTCTCAACTCTGTGATAACAGAACTGAATAGTCTCCTTAAAACAGTGTGTGTGGTAGGGGAAAGGGAAAGCATAAAATACTTGGTAGGAGAAAAGTAAAAGCCTTGAAAAGCTAAATATAAATTTTATAATCCCTAATAAAACAACAGAGTGCCATTAATCAGTTATTATATTAGCTTCAAAAAATATACTTTCCTAATCATCACAGTGATCTATATCATGCAAATTCATATCCAGGGTGTGATGTAGGGAGCAAAATCTGAGTTGAAAATTAGAATCTGAGCTGAGGGCATTATTGTTATTTATTCCTTTCAGTTGCCTATTGTAACCTTTCTCACTAAGAAATCTTAGCTCTATCTTGAACTTCTTTATATACAATACTCTGGATTTAGAAAACTGGATATATTAAAATCCAAAAAGAAAAACTATAAACACAAAATTGGACATAGCTAGATTTGTACTTTTCATTAATTCAATCAACAAATATTTACTGAACACGAACTGTGTGCCAGGTACTGTGTTAGGTGCTGGAATTCCAATAGGGAACAAGGGAAATGAAGTCTCCATCCTCAAAGACCTTAATGGAGAAGATGGACCAAATACAAGAAAACAAACACATAAAATAAATCCAAACTGTGGTAAGAGCTATGAAAGACATAAACATATGGTTGAAATAGAAAACCAACAACAATGCCTACTTTAGATAAAATGGTCTGAAAAGGAGATGGTATTTAAGACAAGGCATAAAGGATGAGAGGAAGCCAGCCCTATAGAAACTGGGATAAGAGCATTCTAGACAGAGGCAGTTGGGACAAGGGAGGGTTTAAGGAACTTAAGGAAAACTACTCACCAGCTGAAGAGTTGTAAGCAAGTGAGGGAGGCACAAGATGAGGTTGGAAAGACAGAGACCAGATTATGATAAGGAATTACTAAATGTAATAAGAAGCCACAAAAGGGTGTTAAGTAGAGAAGTGATATATTTTAATTTACGTTTATGCCTTGCCATTGTTACCAAAAACAGTTTTGATAGAGGCAAAAGGGGAAGCTGGGAGACCAGTTAGGAGAGATCTATCGCAATCTGGGCAAGAGATGAAGATACTATGGACTAAGGTGGTGGCAAGGAAGATGAAGAAGAATGAACCAATTCAAGATAATATTTGGAAAGAACATCAACAGCACTTGTTGAAAGGAAGGAACCAGGGTTTCTGGCTTGAGAAACAGAAATGAAGAAGCCTCTTGTAACCATTTTATCCTGGGTTGTCTGGTGGGCGAGTGGTGAAGCAGTCCTCTCAGAGATGAAGGAACATGGCGCTGCCCCCACGTGCACTGTAGTCTCTGTCAGTACAGTGTCCAAACTGCAAGGCTTGACTGACCCAGTTTCAGTTTCCACCTGAGCTGATAAGAGCCTGCCTCCCTCAGGATCCCTGTGGAGCCGTGTGGATGACAGGGTCTTGGTGATCCGGCCAGGTGTCAGGCCTGTGCCTCTGAGATGGGAGAGCCGAGTTCAGGACATTGGTCCACAAGAGAACTCCCAGCTCCAAGTAATTTCAAATGGCAAAAGCTTTCCCAGAGATCTCCATCTCAATGCTAAGACCCAGCTCCACTCAACAACCAGCAAGCTAGAGTGCTGGACACCCTATGCCAAACAACTAGCAAGACAGGAACACAACCCCACCCATTAGCAGAGAGGCTGCCTAAAATCATAATAAGGTCACAGACACCCCAAAACACACCACCAGACGTGGCCTTGCCCACCAGAAAGACAAGATCCAGCCTCATCCACCAGAACACAGGCACTAGTCCCCTCCACCAGGAAGGCTACACAACCAACTGAACGAACCTTAGCCCTGGGGGCAGACACCGAAAACAATGGGAACTACGAACCTGCAGGCTGCGAAAAGGAGACCCCAAACACAGTAAATTAAGCAAAATGAGAAGACAGAGAAACACACAGCAGAGATGAAGGAGCAAGGTAAAAACCCACCAGACCAAACAAATGAAGAGGAAATAGGCAGTCTACCTGAAAAAGAATTCAGAATAATGATAGTAAAGATGAAACAAAATCTCGGAAACAGAATGGAGATAATACAAGAAACGTTTAACAAGGACCTAGAAGAACTAAAGAGCAAACAAACAATGACGAACAACACAATAAATGAAATTTAAAATTCTCTAGAAGGAATTGATAGCAGAATAACTGAGGCAGAAGAACGGATAAGTGACCTGGAAGATAAACTAGTAGAAATAACTACTGCAGAGCAGAATAAAGAAAAAAGAATGAAAAGAATTGAGCACACTCTCAGAGATCTCTGGGACAATATTAAACTCACCAACATTCGAATTATAGGGGTCCCAGAAAAAGAACAGAAAAAGAAAGGGATTGAGAAAATATTTGAAGAGATTATAGTTGAAAACTTCCCTAATATGGGAAAGGAAATAGTTAATCAAGTCCAGGAAGCGCACAGAGTCCCATACAGGATAAATCCAAGGAGAAACACGCTAAGACACATATTAACCAAACTATCAAAAATTAAATACAAAGAAAACATATTAAAAGCAGCAGGGAAAAAGAACAAATAACATACAAGGGAATCCCCATAAGGTTAACAGCTGATCTTTCAGCAGAAACTCTGCAAGCCAGAAGGGAGTGGCAAGACATACTGAAAGTGATGAAAGGGAAAAACCTACAACAAAGACTACTCTACCCAGCAAGGATCTCATTCAGATTTGACGGAGAAATTAAAACATTTACAGACAAGCAAAAGCTAAGAGAATTCAGTACCACCAAACCAGCTTTACAACAAATGCTAAAGGACCTTCTCTAGGCAGGAAACACAACATAAGGAAAAGACCTATAATAACAAACCCAAAACAATTAAGAAAATGGTAATAGGAACATACATATCGATGACTACCTTAAATGTAAATGGATTAAGGGCTCCCACCAAAAGACACAGACTGGCTGAAGGGATGCAAAAACAAGACCCGTATATCAAGTGTCTACAAAACACCCACTTCAGACCTAGGGACACATACAGACTGAAAGTGAGGGGATGGAAAAAGATATTCCAGGCAAATGGAAATCAAAAGAAAGCTGGAGTAGCAATTCTCATATCAGACAAAATCGACTTTAAAATAAAGACTATTACAAGAGACAAGGAAGGACACTACATAATGATCAAGGGATCAATCCAAGAAGATATAACAATTGTAAATATTTATGCACCCAACAAAGGAGCACCTCAATATGTAAGGCAATGAGAAAACCATAATTCAAAAAGAGTCATGTACCACAATGTTCACTGAAGCTCTATTTACAATAGCCAGGACATGGAAGCAACCTAAGTGTCCATCGACAGATGAATGGATAAAGAAGATGTGGCACATATATACAATGGAATATTACTCAGCCATAAAAAGAAACAAAATTGAGTTATCTGTAGTGAGGTGGATGGACCTAGAGTCTGTCATACAAAGTGAAGTAAGTCAGAAAGATAAAAACAAATACCGTATGATAACACATATATATGGAATCTAAAATTTTAAAAAATGGTCATGAAGAACCTAGGGGCAGGATGGGAATAAAGACGCAGACCTACTAGAGAATGGACGTGTGGACACGGGGAGTGGGAAGGGTAAGCTGGGACAAAGTGAGAGAGTGGCATGGACATATATGCACTACCAAATGTAAAACAGATATCTAGTGGGAAGCAGCCACATAGCACAGGGAGATCAGCTCGGTGCTTTGTTACCACCTAGAGGGGTGGGATAGGGAAGGTGGGAGGGAGAGAGATGCAAGAGGGAATAGATATGGGGATAAATGTATATGTATAGCTGATTCACTTGGTTATAAAGCAGAAACTAACACACCATTGTAAAGAAATTATACTCCAATAAAGGTGTTAAAAGAAATTAAGAAATAAAATAAAAGGATCATACACCACGATCAAGTGGGGTTATCCCAGGAATGCAAGGATTCTTTAATATATGCAAATCAATCAATGTGATAAACCATATTAACAAATTGAAGGAGAAAAACCATATGATCATCTCAATAGATGCAGAAAAAGATTTCAACACCCATTTATGATAAAAACCCTCCAGAAAGTAGGCACAGAGGGAACTTTCCTCAATATAATAAAGGCCATATATGACAAACCCACAGCCAACATCGTTCTCAATGGTGAAAAACTGAAACCATTTCCTCTAAGATCAGGAACAAGACAAGGGTATCCACTATCACCACTATTATTCAACATAGTTTTGGAAGTTTTAGCCACAGCAATCAGAGAAGAAAAAGAAATAAAAGGAATCCAAATCAGAAAAAAGGAAGTAAAGCTGTAACTCTTTGCAGATGACATGATACTATACATAGAAAATCCTAAAGATGCTACCAGAAAACTACTAGAGCTAATCAATGAACTTGGTAAAGTAGCAGGATTAATTACAAAATTAATGCACAGAAATCTCTTGCATTCCTATACACTAATGATGAAAAATCTGAAAGAGAAATTAAGGAAACACTCCCATTTACCACTGCAACAAAAAGAATAAAATACCTAGGAATAAACCTACGTAAGGAGACAAAACACGTGTATGCAGAAAACTATAAGACACTGATGAAAGAAATTAAAGATGATACAAACAGATGGAGAGATATACCAAGTTCTTGGATTGGAAGAATCAACATTGTGAAAATGACTATACTACCCAAAGCAATCTATAGATTCAATGCAATCCCTATCAAACTACCACTGGCATTTTTCACAGAACTAGAACAAAAAATTTCACAATTTGTATGGAAACACAAAAGACCCCGAATCGCCAAAGCAATCTTGAGAAAGAAAAATGGAGCTGGAGGAATCAGGCTCCCAGACTTCAGACTATACTACAAAGCTACAGTAATCAAGACAGTATGGTTCCGGCACAAAAACAGACATATAGATCAATGGAACAGGATAGAAAGCTCCGAGATAAACCCACGCACATATGGTCACCTTACTTTTTATAAAGGAGGCAAGAATATACAATGGAGAAAAGACAGCGTCTTCAATAAGTGGTGCTGGGATAACAGGACACCTACATGTAAAAGAATGAAATTAGAACAGTCCCTAACACCACACACAAAAATAAACTCAAAATGGATTAAAGACCTAAATGTAAGGCCAGACACTATCAAACTCTTAGAGGAAAACACTGGCAGAACACTCTTATGACATAAATCACAGATCCTTTCTCACCCACCTCCTAGAGAAATGGAAATAAAAACAAAAATAAACAAATGGGACCTAATGAAACTTCAAAGCTGTTGCACAGCAAAAGAAACCATAATCAAGACAGAAAGCCAACCCTCAGAATGGGAGAAAATATTTGCAAATGAAGCAAGTGATAAAGGATTAATCTCCACAATTTACAAGCAGCTCATGCAGGTCAATATAAAAGAAAAAAAAACCCAATCCAAAAATGGGCAGAAGACCTAAATAGACATTTCTCCAAAGAAGATATACAGATTGCCAACAAACACATGAAAGGATGCTCAACATCACTAATCATTAAAGAAATTCAAATCAAAACTACAGTGAGGTATCACGTCACACCAGTCAGAATGGCCATCATCAAAAAATCTACAAACAAGAAATGCTGGACAGGGTGTGGAAAAAAGGGAACCCTCTTGCACTGCTGGTGGGAATGTGAATTGGTACAGCCACTATGGAGAACAGTATGGAGGTTCCTTAAAAAACTAAAAATAAAACTACCATATGACCCAGCAATCCCACTACTGGGCACATACCCTGAGAAAACCATAATTCAAAAAGAGTCATGTACCACAACGTTCACTGAAGCTCTATTTACAACAGTCAGGACATGGAAGCAACCTAAGTGTCCGTCGACAGATGAATGGGTAAAGAAGATGTGGCATATATAGACAGTGGAATATTACTCAGCCATAAAAAGAAATGAAATTGACTTATCTGTAGTGAGGTGGATGGACCTAGAGACTGTCATACAGAGTGAAGTAAGTCAGAAAGAGAAAAATAAATACCGTATGCTAACACATATATATGAAATCTAAAAAAAAAAAAAGGTCATGAAGAACCTAGGGGCAGGACAGGAATAAAGACGCAGATGTAGAGAACAGACTTGAGGACACGGGGAGGGGGAAGGGTAAGCTGGGATGAAGTGAGAGAGTGGCATGGACACACGTACACTACCAAGTGTAAAACAGATAGCTAGAGGGAAGCAGGCACACAGCACAAGGAGATCAGCTTGGTGCTTTGTGACCACCTAGAGGGGTGGGATAGGGAGGTGGGAGGGAGGGAGATGCAAGAGGGAAGAGATTGGGGATATATGTATATGTATAGCTGATTCACTTTGTTATAAAGCAGAAACTAACACACCATTGTAAAGCAATTATACTCCAAAAAAGACGTTAAAAAAATAGAAACAAAAAAGCCTATTGTAGAGAAGTGGGTGGAAACAGAATATGGAGAAGGACCTCGAGTTTCACTGTGTAGGTGTTAAGTTTGAAATGTTAAAAGAGAATTCAAGGAAACTACTAGATATATGACTCTAGAGACTCAGAAGTCTGGACGGGAAACATAAATTCAAGCGGATATATAGAAATGGATTGTGGGCTAAATTACGGCAGAAAGAAAACAAAAAAGTTCACAGTTCCAAGCCTTAAGATTTGGATAGCGGAGGAGCCTACAAAGATGAAACAGAACCCATGAAAAAAGAGGAAACTAAAAATGTAGCAATACAAAAGGAGAATGCTTCAAGGAGGAGTGATCTACACAGCCAAGTGCTGAGGAAGGATCAACTAAGATGAAAACAAGTTTTCACTGAATTTGACAGTGCTGAATTCACTGGCCCCCTTGACAAAAATAATTTTGGCAGAGTGGAAAACTAACTTCAAGATAAAAGTCAGAGACTTCTATGTATGCCACATACAAGGGGAAAAAAGCAACAGCTGAGGGTATATAGATGATTCTTCCCTGCAGGATGCACCAGAAACATTCTTGATGTCCTTTCTTCTGCCTGTTAGGGTTAAGTTATTTGAAATAAAACAGAGATGGTGGTACACAAGTAATGACTGCACACAGAAAAGGAAATCAGCCTAAACTAGCTGCTGAGAGAGAAGAAAAAAAAACTCTGCCTTGCACTTGGTAAATTCTGAATGCTTATATAAAAAAAAAAAAAAAAAAAAAAAAAAACCCTGCCAAGAAAAAATATCTGTCACATACTTGTTATTTTAAAAATCAGGCCTGGGCTTCCCTGGTGGCGCAGTGGTTGAGATTCCGCCTGCAGATGCAGGGGACACGGGTTCGTGCCCCGGTCCGGGAGGATCCCACATGCCGCGGAGCGGCTGGGCCCGTGAGCCATGGCCGCTGAGCCTGCGCGTCTGGAGCCTGTGCTCCGCAACGGGAGAGGCCACAGCAGTGACAGGCCCGCGTACCGCAAAAAAAAAAAATCAGGCCTAAAATACAAATGCTTAAGTCCATCAGAAAAGTCTAAAACTACTATTGAAAATGTAATTCTGATTTATAATTTTATTTCCATGTGATAAACTCTAGTAATGATTTCTGCACATCTGTGCTGACTGGCTTTGTTCTATCAGTCAAAAATATTCTTTGGAAAAGAAAAAAAAAATCTGACAGGAAAAATACCAGGAAAGGGACTGGGTGGAGTTGAAGGGGAAAGAAAAGGGAGAACCTAAGCCAAAATGCAATCTGGAGGCAATTAGATCTACACTAGTCCTGAGATGGTCAGGGTTCTAGGCTGCCTGCAAACCATTCCATACCAATAGAAAAAATTTCAACAAATAAATCACTAAGGTGAAGGACAGTATTAAGGAGCTAGAGTTAATGAGAATTCCTGGACTATAGGTTCTGGCTGATGCTTTATGTGTAGGGTGACTATCCTTTTCCCTTTATCTAAGACAGTCCTGATTTATGCCTGACATCCTGACATAAATATTACTAGCACCACCTTTCATTCTTAGAAGTGCCTCAGTTTGGTTGACAAACTATATGGTCATATTATTTGTATACCACGCATTTCTAAGGCTGAAAAAATATATGCAGTTAATTATTAAATAAAAGGCAAATGCAATATTATAAATTACAACATTAAGAATCTACTCCTTTTTTATTTGAACCAGTTCTCGTAACTCTCCTAAAAAATGAAACATAACATAAAATAAGCTGCATTAAGAAAATAAATACAAATGTCATGGCTGAGTATATACAAACCACCTAAAATTCAGTTTAAAACAAATTCATACTTGGTGCTTTCAAATGTTTCACAAACACGTTTTTCGTATCTGTTATTCAGTATTTATAATAACAAAAGAAAGAACATCAAATAATGGACCAACACCTAAATCTCCCAAGTGCCTCAATAATAATCTTAGATATTTCAAGAGACTTACACGTAACCTTTACAAGAATCGATTACTAAGACCAGTAACCCAGATTATGCACAGGCAGTGGTGACTCTGGGGTCAGGGACAGAGAGATGGCTTGCATTTCATGCACTACTTTGAAAGCTGATAAATTACAGCCTAAAAGTCATCCAGACCTCTAGTTTGAACTAGTACAATCAGTGTACTGTGCTTTCCGGGAACCACCATATTACCTTACTCTAACATGGACATATAATAAGTGAAGGCTTCTATTTATTGTAGTTAGTGCAAAATAAGTAATATTCTTGTCAAGCTTACCTGAACGGTAATTTCTGGTGTCTAATCTCATTCCATTTTTAGCAACAAGCTGTACAACCTAAGTGGCACACTCTCAACTCTCACACATCCAAAGACTATCTATTAAAAATGTAACCTTTAGGGCTTCCCTGGTGGCGCAGTGGTTGAGAGTCTGCCTGCCGATGCAGGGGACACGGGTTCATGCCTCGGTCCGGGAAGGTCCCACATGCCGCAGAGCGGCTGGGCCTGTGAGCCATGGCCACTGGGCCTGCACGTCCGGAGCCTGTGCTCCGCAGCGGGAGAGGCCACAGCAGTGAGGGGTCCGCGTAGCGCAAAAAAAAAAAAAAAAAAAAAAAGTAACCTTTGCTGGATCTCATGTAGACAACAGAACTCAAAATTACGGGACATGTAGGGCAAACTTGGAAAAATTATTTAGTAAATTAAAAATTCTATTAAACTCTAGCAATATTCAGGGACACTCTTATGTGATCACTAAGATCAGTATTTCAGAAGCATGGCTAATTTGGGCACGTAAAAACAAAAGGCAGGAAATGTTAGGTTTTCCAACATCATGGCATCTATCACATTCTATGTTGCATTACAGTCACTACCATATAATTCTTTGGATCCTCTGCCACATTTAGCATAGTACTTGGCACACTGCAGCTTCCTAAAAAAAAAAAATGAATACTAGCATTTTTTCCAGGAAGACTAAATGAAGACAAGCCTGAAGGACTATGGTAATAATCTCATTAAATGGTATGGGTGTAACAAAGTAAAAATCAGGAGAATGATTCCCCTATAGCCTTTGGCCTGTAAAACCTTAGTTAAGAGTAAACAAATCTTTAATGATTTTCAAGCATTATTCTGTGCCACAGTTGCCACACTATGACCTCCCTTTGCCTTGTTAGTCACGGACCTAGCTCCATTTGGCTCTAATAACAATTACAAATAACACAGGGAAATGTTTATCAAAAAGTATACAGGTCTGAAAAGGTCCACTATAACCTTCTTCTAGTTGACATGACATAGAAATTGTATTTTCATAGAGTTAAGTCTTTTACTATTGACAAGCTATATGGAAATTTACCAAGACAGAATTAAATTATAACAAGGGAAGGAGATTCAACAAAAATCACAACAAGTAAAATGGTTTTATCTAATAACTACAAACAGGTTCAACCATATCATTCTACCAAATCATACCTATCACAGATGATATAGTAACAAATATTAAATATATTATATGTATAAACATGATAGATAAAATAACTATATGAAAGACATTATTTACAATATAGTATGTATATATTACATGCGTTTCAATTTGGATATTAGTACACACAAACTGAGATTTTTAAGGTCACATCTCTATAAGAATTCTGAAACTGGGACAGCTTTTAAAAAGTATATTTATTCTTAGAACTGATCTTAAGAGTAAAATTAATGAATGTCCTTGTAACTTGTTTGTTCTACTAGTTAAAATTGTGTATAAACAATTTAGATACAAATCTAACCTGTAGCTGTTTTTCTGGATGATACCATCTGATGTGTCTTGCTCCTCTTTAGCAGAAAATCCTAGAAGATGCCTCCTTTGATTTGTAGGGTTCACACCAGGATTCATTCTCCTGGGATCTCGTTCCAACATACTGAAAATTTTAAAATGTTAAGAAATAATTGAAATAAAAACATGTCATACATATGCATACTACATGTAACTCTGAAGCAAATCAAAATTCCTTTTGTAGCTCTATACACACAGCAAGAATACTAGGCGTAGAAGCAAGTCAAAACAGCTTACTGATATGGTCAAATCCCTAGCTTGGCATCCTGTACATATATGAAAAATAATTTAGAAAATAATTTTTATAAGTATAGAGGTACCTTATTTATAACCTGTTTAGACAAAGTCAGTATTCTATATGTTTTAAAAACTATAATTATGGGGCTTCCCTGGTGGCACAGTGGTTGAGAGTCCACCTGCTGATGCAGGGGACACGGGTTCGTGCCCCAGTCCAGGAGGATCCCACTTGCTGTGGAGCGGCTGGGCCCATAAGCCATGGCCGCTGAGCCTGTGCTCCGCAACGGGAGAGGCTACAACAGTGAGAGGCCCGCATACAGCAAAAAAAAAAAACAAAAACAAAAAAAACAAAAACAAAAAAATATATATCATTCAAGAACTTTTAGAATTCTAATTAGCAAAAGAAATTCACCTTCTAAGCAAGGAACAACATACCATCAACATCCTCAACTGAGTTGTTATTAAGATATCGAAAAGAACAGAGCCAAGAAATTGAGCCCTGCAGCATGCTCCTAAGAGCCTTCCAAGTTTGTAAAAACATAAGTTAAACCACTTATGAATTAATTGTAATATATCCTAGACCAAAATATCCTTGACCACAGAGATATTACAAGACTGTTAAACATTCTTCTAAGATGCATATACAGTATAACAGCAGCAACCATTTTTTGAGCACCTACTATGTACTAAGGAATGAAAGCTCAAAGAAAGTTGAGGCTCAAAGAGTTTAAACAGTTTGCCCAAGTCATGCTGTGATATGGTGATTTATAAAAAGAAATATATATTTGGTCACAACATTTTCCTGGCACAGAGCTCCTAAAACCCTTGGAATTTTCCAAGTGATAAGACCCATAAAGGTGCCTTTTGCTATGTCAGTGAGGCGAGCTGGAAGGCCCTTAGGTTACCTAAGGATAGAGAGTAGAGAGAACCATAAGAATAGAGAGTTGGAACTTTCAGTCCCACCCACCACCCCCCAACTCCAGGGAGGGGAAAGGAGCTAGAGATTGAGCTCAATCACCAATGGCCAATGACTTAATCAATCTGTCTCTGTCATGAAGCCTCCACAAAAACCCAAAAGGAAGGGATTCAGGGAGCATCTGGGTTGGTGAAGATTCAGGGACAGTGGTGAGCTTGAAGAGGGCATGGAAGTTCCCTGTCCATTCCCCCATACCTTGCCCTATGCAGCTTTTCCATTTGGCTGTTCCTGAGTTATATCCCTTTATAATAAACAGGTACTCTAGTAAGTAAAATGTTTCTCTGACTTCTGTGAGCCACTATAGCAAATTAATTGAACCTGAGGTCATGGGAACCTCTGATCTATAGCCCGCTAGCCAGAAGCACAGGTGAAAACTTGGATTAGCGATTGATGCCTGAAGGGGGTGTAGGGTAACTCTTGTAGGACTGAGCCCTTAACCTGTGAGATCTGACACTATCTCCACACTGTCTGTGTCAGAATTAAGTTTAATTGTAGGACACCCAGCTAGTGTCTGAGAATTGCTTGGTGGTATGGGAAAAACCTCCCCACACATTGGAACTGGGTGATCAGAACCCTTAGGGAGAACTGTTTGGTGGTGTGGAAAAACATACATTGGAATTGGTGTCAGAAACGTAAGTGCTCTGAGTAATTAACAAAGCCAGGATTTGGGTCCAGGATTAGAACATCATCACTGCATTATGTTGACATTTCCCAGAATGACTGTTTTTTTTTTTAAAGTTGTTTCAAACTAGTTTATTTAGGGGTTCCATTTTCACTCCTCAATAGATTTTATGTATTTCTCATATGCTTCTTCACTCATTAGTTCATCTAGTTCTGAAGGGTTACTGAGTGTCATCTTGATCAGCCAACCATCTTCATAACAAGATTTGTTGACAAGTCCTGGATTTTCTGCTAGAGCTTCATTAATTTCAGTTACTTCTCCTGATAGAGGAGAAGAGAGTTCACTAGCAGCTTTCACACCTTCCAAAGCACCAAATTCCTCGTTTGTTCAATTTTGTCCCAACTTCAGGCAGACTACAGTAAACAACATCTCCCAAAGCTTCCTGCGCAAAATTGCTGATTCCCACTGTTCCAACACCGTTTTCTGTTGTTACCCATTCATGTTTGTCTGTGAATTTACGACCCGACAGCAGAACTGGGCCGGTGCGCAGCGCCTGGACGGCGCCTGCTCGCAGTCCCCAGGGTCGCGGCGGACAGGGCGCCTTAGGCGCAGAGATGGCGCGCAGGCTGCAGACCGCGGCCCACACGCCCCGCGCCACTCGCAGCGCCATGTCTGCAGCCAGAATGACTGACTGATTCACTCATTTATTCAACATGTACTAGATACCTATTATGTTCCAGGAATCATATTTGATGCTAAAGGCTCAAAGATAAAAATCAAATACTGTGTGTGTGTGTGTGTGTGTGTGTGTGTGTGTGTGTGTATGGCGGGGGGGGGGGGAGAGTGATACAGACAAAAGATAATAAATAGAATAGGGGTTAATGCCGAGTGTTACAGAAGCATATAGCTAGGGCATTTGATCTTTACCAAGAGGATCATGAAGTTATCTTAAAATACAGGCAGTAAATAAACAGGTGGAAAGGAGGATGTGAGTGAGAAGGCATTTCATGTAGATAGACTAGTATATGAAAAAGGACACAGTCATAAGAGTTTGTTTTGCTTGGGGAATTGCAAGTAAAGCAGGAGAGGGTATGTAAGTGGACATGTGCGTGTGCAAGCACAGTGAGAAAGGGATCATCTCAGAGAAAGAAGGAAAAGAAAGGAGACTAACCATAATGCAAGGCTAGATTATTTATGGATGGCCCTGTCTGCCACATTATCATTAAGTCTAGCAATTTATTCAATAAAATAAACAAAACTGGTATGTTTTGTTCTTGTTTTAACTGTGGCTCCCAGTTAACATACCCCTTTCTATATCAAAATCTCCCCTATGAATAATATTAAATCCCCTGGTCTAATGGGGAAAATCCACCTTCTTTCTTTTAAAAACTGGTATTACATTTGTCTCCTATTCATCTAGGAGTGGCTGCTATGGCTTCTAGGAGTAGTTTCTATACTTTTCCTTTCTTGAATCCTACTGTCGACTAGCAATTAATACACTTTGTTAGTTCCTCTGGATCAGAATGCACCTTCCCCTAGCACAGTGATTCTCAGAGTGTGGTACCTGGACCAGCAGCATTAGCTCACCTGTTAACTGGTTAGAAATGCAAACTCTCAGGCCCCATTCCAGACCTACTCACCCAAGAACTCTGGGAGCGGTGCCTAACAATCTGTTTTAACTAGCTGTCCAGGTGATATACGCCAATGTTTGAGAGCCACTGTTTTAAACTAATCTTGTTTCTCATAACATCTTTCCTACCTCAATTCCCTAAAAGTTACACGTTGTTCACAGTAAATCCAACAGAAGTGGACAGTGTGGGGAAAAGGATGGGGAAGTCAGACGAGAGGGATGTGGAAGGACACAATCAAAAATGATTTATGTGGGCTTCCCTGGTGGCGCAGTGGTTAAGAATCTGCCTGTTAATGCAGAGGACACGGGTTTGATCCCTGGTCTGAGAAGATCCCACATGCCGCAGAGCAACTAAGCCCGTGGGCCACAACTACTGCGCCTGTGCTCTAGAGCCCGCAAGCCACAACTACTGAAGCCTGTGCACCTAGAATCTGTGCTCCGCAACAACAGAAGCCACTGCAGTGAGAAGCCCGCGCACTGCAACGAAGAGCAGCCCCTGCTCACCGCAACTAGAGAAAGCCTGCACCCAGCAACAAAGACCCAACTCAGCCAAAAACAAATAAATAAATAAATAATTTTTTTAAAGAAAATGATTTATGTGGTTTATGGATGATTTATGGAGTAAATTACGAGAGTTCACAATCATTAGTACTTGGAAGTTTTTAAAGAGCTCTTCTACTGATCATTGTTCTTTTCATGATTTTATTACCATTGTGAAAACTGGCATTTCGATTCACAATCTGTGACTGTTACAAGCAAATGCCTTGAGTTTAACTATCAGTTTAGGTTATTCCATCTGTAATTGGACTGTGCTATAATCACTTAGCAGCTACACTTCCTAGGAATCAGTTTTAATGTTGATTGGTTTGGCTCATAAGTGATCACTATTTTTTCCCACTGCCCACATGAGTAATGATTATCACAATGTAATGACAATATATGTTTAACCATAGCTACTTTAGTAACTTTTACCCTTTTTTAGCCTGAGGGCTCACTCAGATCTCATTCAATGGACTCCACAAAAAGGATCTTCACAACACTTTTATTATACAGAGTCAACAAAGCATTTTAAACAAGGAAGTGGGTCAGAGAAGAGGCAAAAATAAGGATCCAAACAGTCTGTAAGTCTCAATTTTATTATCTACCCATTGGGCCAGAAAGTATTTTGAAAAAGCAATATATTAAGAAATTTTATAAAGAATCTTTTAAAGTTTTTCACTTTTTTGGTTTTAGTTGTTGTTGTCATTTGGTCCCAATTCCTTGTAAAATTTTTTTAAAGTCTTAAAATGAAATTTCTAAAAAAATAAATTAATTAAAGTGAAATGAAATTTCTCAAGCTAAATTACAGAGAAGCTGACTGTCCAATTCAGCTCAAAACAACTATATATGCTTGAACCTATGAAATGACCTATAAAAACTAATTTTAACCATCTAAATAACCGCAAATTTACATTTCCCTTGTTTTTATTAATATCTGAAAGACATAAAGGAGCTTTATTTTACTGCCAGAATTCAAGACTGTCTTAGTTCAATTTGGACAACACAAATATTAAGAAAGGAATTTGACAGTCCTTATAATGGCCAAATGTACAAAAGAGTATGAGAAAATTACTGCTGATATGAGCTTTTAGATTCTTGGCACGAGTGTTTTACATCATTCAATGTCCCTTTTTGTCAATTTTGGGAAAAATAAATTTCCAAGAACACAGGAAATGACTCAGAGTCACAATAAGAATTAGTATAATGATTAACTGTTTATAGATCATGATATTAATATGGCAATCTAATCACTTTTCATAATTAGCTTAAATCAGATTCTATTCAGTATTTTAAAATAAACTAATAAATATTTTTAAAAATAGAAGTCTCTATGTCTCTATGACCAGAAACATGCTACCCTGCAAGAATCACAACAGTTTTAAGCCTTAGAATAATCATTACACCAATAAACCTTGCTCATGCTGTGGGTCAATGGGCCTGAAAAGCACAGATTAATAAAACACAAGTAATTTCAATTTCCCCAAATGTCTGGAAAAAGTATTATAAGAATTGTTACTTTACTTTTTCATTTATGAAATTCTAAAAGCCAACAACTGTTTTAGATTATTTATGAAGCCAACTTAATACTTAAGATATGATTTCAGATACCCAATTTTCATACCAAGTAGCTGAACAAAAAATGGCAAATCTCCAAATCTATTCTTCCCTTTGCAAACCTGTTTCCTTATGGTACAAGTTGGTCAATTTTAAGTTCAAGCCATCTCAGCAGTTAAGAATCTTACTGGTTCCCATCCCCAAAAGAAATCCATATGCTGCTATTCCTCTTCCTGAGAACTGCACATGAAAAAGTGAAATCACTTTAAGCTGGAAAGAGCATGAAGATCCTCAGGTTTTAATGTGGAATAGAGGAAAGAACACAAAATTTGGAGTCAAGAGATATGGATTCAATGTGTGGCTATGAGACTCTCCAATTGAGTCGCTCTGGGAAAGTCGGTTAACTTCACTGAACCTCCAATTCCTCACATGTAAAATAGGAAAAATAAATATTTCACAGGGTTTTTCAAAGATTCAAATGAAACGATGGATGTGAACATGCTTTATAAATTGGAAAGTGCTATGTGTCCCACAGATGACACAGCAGTTAGTGGCACAGCCTGTCTTCCTGCCTGCCAGGTTCAGGCTATTCTCAACATAGCAACTGGAAGGATTGCTTTAAAATCTAGGTCAGATTACTATGTCACTCCTCTGCTCAAAACCTTCAGATGGCTCTTGATTTCTATCACGGTAAAAGCCCAAATCCTTACAATGACCAAGGCCTCACTAAATTTAACCCCTCCCTCCACCGTATCTCTCTGGCATCATCTCCTACTACTCTCCCCCTTGCTCACTTTAGTCCAACCACACTGACCCACTTGCTTTTCCTTGAACATGCAAGGCACACTTCCACCCTAGCACCTTTGTACTGGTTGTTCCCTCTGCCTGGAATACTCTTCCTCCATATATCCATATGGCTATTTATCACCTTTAAGCCTTGGTTCAAATGTCTACTTTACAGTGATCACTATTTAAAACTATAATTCCAACAACCACTCTCACACTTGTAAAACCATTTTTACCCTACTATATTTTATCCCTTTGTTCTATTATTTCACTTATTATGTTTACTGTCTGTATGTCCCTGTAGGTACAGAGACCTGTTTTGTTCAAGAACAATGCTTAACCCATAGAAGGCATTCTTTTTTTAAAAAAAAAATAACAAATAAATGAATTTTATGTAACATTCTGCCTCATGCCAGGAGAAAAAGTCCAGATCTTTACTTTAGAGAAACTGACCCACAACTCAAGAACAGCAGGTGGTAAACTCATTATTATACCATCTCCAGATCCAGGAACAGGAAATTATGTTAATTTTCATTGCAACTGAGGCTAAAGACAGGGAGTTCCCAAGGGAGTTCTCCAAATCTTAAAAAAGCTATTTTTCTCTGTTTATTGAATGGTTCACAGATGATTTTTGCAGACTTGTAGTAAATGGGGGTAATTTATTAGAAACAGAAATTTGACTGAAGGAAGAAATAGATCAATAGTTGAGATTTTTTTCTAAAAATCCTCTAAATAGCAGTTCTCAGAACCAGGGACTACCAGACCCTGAGAAGAAACAGGTACTTTACAGTGGCAGTTTGCCAAATGAGCCAACAAGAGCAAGAAAACAACCTGAGATTCTTTCATCCATTCAGTGAACAATTATAAAGCAAGCACTCTTCTAACAGGCGATGATCAGTCTTGGAACCCAGCCACTATACTCCGAGGAAGGCCAAGCAGCTTGTGGAGAGGCCCAAATGAAGAAAAACCGAGACCCTCTAGCCAATAGCCCTGGCTCAGGTCCCAGCTCAGGCCAGCACCAACCTGCTGGCCTGATGAGTGAGCCAGCTCGAAAGTAGGTCCTCCACCCTGAGCCAACCCCGTTGACACTCCATGGAGCAAAGAAGCACTGTTTCTACTGAGATGTTGAATTTCCCAAACTGCAGATGTTTCAGCAAAGTAACTGACTGTTATTGTTTTAAGCCTTTAAGTTTTGGGGTGGTTTGCCACACAGCAATAAATAACCAATACACTATAGTTATTAAATTGCTGAAGTCAATGAGTCAATGTTTAATACAAAAAGCTTGTGTGCAAACAACTCTTTGGTATCCTCTCACTTGAGAAAGGCACACTCTACTCATTCTCAATGTCAAAAAGATGCCTGTAAATTTGAGTGCAATCTCTTCTATTATATTCCCACCAATCCCATCAACCCATAAAATATATATTTTCTCCTTTCACATCCAATCTTAAGCTTTAGGAAAATGGGTAAAGTTATTGGATAGAGTCCTAACTCCTCTATCTGTAAATACCAACTTTTTCTCTGCATGGATCGATGTTGTTCTATTAATGATTAACACAAGGGCTCCAAAGGCAGACTGTGAATCCTAGCTCTGCCAAATGTTAGATGTGACTTCAGTTTCCTCATCTGTAAAATGGAGATAATAACACTTACCTTAGAGTTCAAGGAGGAATTAATTTATATAAAGTGCTTAGACTAGTACTTGGTGCAGAGCAAATGTCTGATAAATAAAAGCTTAACACAACAAAACACACAAAAACTGCTACCTTTACCAACCAAGCACAGGTGGTATCAACATACAGCCAAACCCAGATTATTTTGAAACTGTCTTCACTTTTTTCTTCATCTTCTTTTTTCCAACGGTCTTATTTCCATTTATCTCTCATTTTCAAATTCACATCACACAAAAAAAAGGGGGGGAGAAGGAAAAATGAAAGCAAGTAATGCGGTTTTATTGAGAATTCCAGTAAAAGAGTTTAGATAGAAAGCCATATAAGGCATACAGAGTATCTGTGATTCCCCAATATTAGCTCCTCAGAGCTCATGGATTGTGACAAGCGGCCTGGGAACATAAGATATCAATGCCCGCTTATGTTCACAACACACAGACACCATGAAGTCTAGATGCACAGCACACACAGTTCACGCTCTACTAGCCATAACTCTGTTAAAAACAATCTGTAGAATAACCCTTAAAATATGTTTCAAATGCTTACTGAAATGACAGAACAGGTCAAATCTGGAGAAAATAAGACATTAAAGGCAAACTGCCTAGAAGCAATAAATAATTACATATATATATTTGGAAAAATCAAAAGTCTCAAAGTTATCTTATACTACTTTAATATTAGGCTAGACCTTCACTTATTACAAAGTAAAGCTGTGTGTTCCTCTATTATTTATCTTTTGCACAGCTCAGTACTGAAAATGGTGTTTGAGAAAGCTATTTCAGACAAACCATCCACTAGTCCTTGTTTTATGTTAAAGATTTGTAGTCTAAAGAAAATATCAAAGTAACCAACTTAAACTCTGACAGTTTTCTCATCTGCCCTAGTCTCTCACTGATGTCCTCTCACAAGACAGAAGCACCAGAAGTTACCACATTATCTCCTTTTATCTTTGAAAGTGACATAGTGACTTATTCAAGGTAAAGAAGGAAGTTAGCAAAGGATGTACGTTTCTGATTTCAACTGCCTTTCCCTTCACTGTAACAAATCAAGTCTGAGGGGAAAGTAGCCAAGTGATATATGATAAAGCCACTGTGATACTCCTCATAAGCCTCCCTATATATAACTCACGAAAGCCAAAACTAAAGAAAATCATCAACAGAATTTTCCATGCCCTCAAAACTCGGCTCTTCACTACTGATACACTCTAAGCCATTTTTTTAAAGGATGAAATCCACAGGGGCTAGAAGAAAAGAGAACCAATTACTTTGCCGCAGATACTTTTTTGAAGAACACGAGTAAATTAGACTATTTGGGAAAAGAACTGCCCTTAGCTCTGCTACCTCTCTGCAACCCCAGATTCAATAACACCTGGTATTTAGATGTATTTCTTCAGTTTATGTGTCACTTTGATAAATGTGGAAAATACTTTTAGCCAAAAACTTGAATTAGATTTCATTTAAAAACCTAGCTGAACAAAGCCATGTATACTTGGTGGTTTGAAGTCTGACATTTAAGTTATACAGTAACTTTTAACTTACAGCCAATAGTGATATCATACAGCAAAGTGTGCTCAGCAATTGAATGAGGAAAAAAAATTGAAGCCAGATTTGGGGACAGGCTCATCTCAGGATTAAAGCTAGAATTCTTCCTATAAAAATAATGAAAAGCTGACAAACTTGGAGAATATTGGAATTAGAGACATTTTATTTCTAACCAGTTCCAGGCCACTCAAATTCAATACCATATTCTCTGTGGTTACCTTTCCCCTATAACATAGTCTCATAAGAAAACCACAGAGTAGCTGGTCCTTAAGTAGTACAATTTGCCCTTCCTCATCCAAGTCTGATGTCTCAAACTGTAAAGATTCTGGTTCTTGTGAGGGGACAGCACCCAACCAGAACAAACAAGGGAAAAGTATTATCAATTTCAAACACTTGTTAATTTTTTTTAACACCTAATATATTTAAAACCGCCTCGGATGTTGCCTTATTATTTGCAGAAAAGGAGAATGGTTATAGTGACTTTTTAAATAGTAGAAAGGGAAAAATGTAACAAAGGAATCTATATACTGAAGTCCTATGTGCCAGGAAGAAGTTCCTCTCACAGGGTTCTGTTATGATTCCTGTTCTGTCCAAAACACAGGTCCATAAATTTCCTTAATTACATAATACAAACCTATGACTATACAAGCATCTGTCTAGAGATTTAATAAAATTTCTCTTATATATATTATCTTCTAATTTAATGGATAAGTGCTCTTACAATTACCATAGGGGTCAATGTATAGAAAGAAATATAAAACTATACACAGTAGTTTTCAACCCTGGACATACCTCAGGATCACCTAAAGAAAAATACTTTGTTTAAAAATAAATGATTTAAGGACTTCTCTGGTGGCAGAGTGGTTAAAAATCCGCCTGCCAATGCATGGGACATGGGTTCGATCCCTGGTCCGGGAAGATCCCACATGCCACGGAGCAACTAAGCCCATGCGCTGCAACTACTAAGCCCGTGCGCCGCAACTACTGAGTCCGTGTGCTGCAACTACTGAGCCCACGTGCCACAACTACTGAAGCCCATGCACCTAGAGCCCATGCTCCACAACAAGAGAAGCCACCGCAATGAGAAGCCCACACACCACAATGAAGAGTAGCTCCCACTCGCCACAACTAGAGAAAGCCCGCGCACAGCAATGAAGACTCAGTGCAGCCAAAAATAAAATAAATGAATAAATAAAATTTTAAAATAAAAATAAATGATTTAGACCCATCTCACTAGATTCCATAGGTTTGGGGTAGGGCTCAGTTAGCTCTCTTTTTAAGATTTCGTAGTGATTACGTACAGGAAAGGTTGAAAACCACTATGAGAGAATTTACCAAAAAGTCATCCAAACTGTTAAGGAGAAAAGGAAAATTAGCAAAACATCAGACAAACTTCTATGATAAAAACTGTAGCCCTACCATTACTCAACAGTCAACAAAACGCAGAACATAACAAAGCTGATAATAAACAACAAATTGCAAGTAGCATTTAGACTGATGTTTTTCCAACTAGCTCTTAATCACCCTGTTTTATAAAGAAGGAATTATTTTTAACACAGTTTGTTGCTGGTTAAACTTTATGTTGATAACAGAACCTTTCAGAAATTCTTTTCTTTCTATCAAAATTAATCTATTTTCCCTTTTTCTTCCCTTATTCCTCCCTCATTTCTTAAATTAATTCAGCTTCCCTCCACGAAGAAATATTTTTTCCAGTGTCTAAAATGAACACTGCTCATTTCCCCTACCTCACTGTATTTCCTTGATATCTGTACAAGTCTGAGATTTACATCAATCCTTGGGGCCTGGGAGCAAGTTAAACTTACCTAATGTCAAAATAGTGATGAAGTGCAAACTTAAAACAACAAAACTTAAAAATCAAACAGAAACACAGCATAGAGAAGTAATGAAAAACCATGCCTTTGGTATGAACAATGTCAGGTATGAACTTTGACCACTGCATTAAGTAAGTACGAACCCAAGAGGAGAAAATTCTAAAGATTAAGTCCTCTCCCTAACAAAGAAAATATCTTTCTCAACCTCATAAAATTTAAATGTAATAACCATTTATACTGTACCCTATCCAATTTCAACGTCTGTTAGAAGGTTTAGTGTCTGAAAAATGACTAGAAGAAACTACATTTATAGTGCAGAAAGTAGTAGTAACGAGATAAAGAGAACAGCTATGAAAATTAAGGTATCTTAGAAAATGTACAATCAGAAAAACATAAAGAAAATGGAACCAGTCATACAGAGTGAAGTCAGAAAGAGAAAAACAAATATCATATATTAATGCATATATGTGGAATCTAGAAAAATGGTACAGATGAACTGGTTTGCAAGGCAGAAATAGAGACACAGATGTAGAGAACAAACGTATGGACACCAAGGGGGGAAAGCAGGGGGGTGGGGTGGGGTGGGGAAGGTGTGATGAATTGGGAGATTGGGATTGACACAGACACACTACTATGTATAAAGTAGATAACGAATAAGAACCTGCTGTATAAAAAATTAAATTAAATTAAACTAAAAAAAAAGAAAATGGAACCAGTCATAGGAGGCCCAGGACTCGAAAAAAAATTTTTTTGCCATTTTTATTCTTTTAAGAGGGGAGACAACTTCTTTTCCATTTCTGTATTATACCTTGGTTACTGTCATGTGTCATACACTTCCCTTGGAATGTCCTTCTCTCCTTCTCTTCTTATAAATCTTTAATTCTACTCTCCTCTGTGAAGTCTTTCCTTATAATAACTCTCTCCATTTATCTCCCTCTTCTCAGTACAACACTCACAACATACACCACATTACTTGGTGCTCACTATGACATTTCCTTGCACTAGTTACTGTTTCATGCTGTTCTCCTTTAGAGTGAACATGATGGCCTATGTGACCTGAACACAGCCTACCCTTTCAGCCCAATTGTTTACCCTTCCCCACCATACATTCTATGCTCATTAACATTCAATCATTCATTCATTCATTTAGTCACTCAACCATCATCCAACAAATATTTATCAAGTAGCTACAACACGTCAAGCTCAATCTAAAAGCAAGGTAAGCTCTAGCCATCCGTGACTGCTTCTTACTGTGGGTAAAAGCCATCTTCTTTCACCTCTCTAAGCATTTGTTCAGAATATTGCCTCTGCCTGGAATGCCCTTCCCTCTCTGTCACTGTGACAAAAACCTTCTTTGCAATTCACTGCAACATGTGTCTACCATGTACTACATACACTACGCTAGATGCTGAGAATATATTTAAAAAGGAATAAGGCAGAACTTCTATTCTCAAAAAAAAAAAAAAAAAGGAGGGAATTCCGTGGCGGTCCAGTGGTTAGGACTCAGCACTTTCACTGCCGGGGCCCAGGTTCAATCCCTCGTTGGGGAACTAAGATCCCACAAGCTGCTCAGTGAGGCAAAAAAAAGAATGGTCCATGGGAAACTGTGGAATCTCAATAAAATAAGAACCACTAAGAATTTAAAGGAAAAAGGAGTCTATAGTGATGAAGACAGATATACCAACAAATAATTAGCAAAATATGATACATTCTATTATATGTATACAGGATAATTTGGGAACACCAAGAAATACTTAGCTCAGCCTAGGGGTGAGCTGAACTTGCTCAATGTCACTTTTGAAATCTGTAATAACAATTCCCTTGCTTTTCTTTATAGCTATACCATTTATGCACATGCATTCATAATGTACAGTTTTTCTGATTTGAACTTTCTATAAATGTAATCATATTGTACATATTTTTCTGCAATTTGCTTTTCCCACACAGTATGGTACTTTCTACAAGGTCTGATAAATAGCATTTTAATACCATAATTTAAAACCAAATTTCATTATGACTTCTTTGATCTATGGGTTATTTAGAACTGTGCTCTTTAATTTTAGTAGTATAGGAGTTCTTAGTTTCATCTTTTTGTTATTGATTTCTAGCTTAATTGCATTAACAGTGAATGTAGTCCATATGATAGTTTTGAAACTTGCTGATATTTCCTTTATGACCTAGTACAGATTAATTTTTAACACTTTCATATATGGTTGGAAAACTATGTGCTGATAGATGCCATATATATACATACAGCCACTAGATCAAATTTAATAATGACAATAATCAACTCTTCTGTATCCTTGCAGATTTTCTTGTCTATGTGGTCTATCAATTACTGAGAGAGATATGTTACAATTTCCCACTATGGCAGCAGAATGTCAATTTTCTCCTGTAGGTCCATCAGTTATTGTTTCCAAGCTATATTATTAGGAACATACTAATTTAGAATTATTATATCTTCCTGATAAACTATACTTTTAAATCAGCATGTAGTGACTAGGTCTAATAATACTTTTCTTCTTAAAGTATATGTATCTGATATTAATAGAGTAACTCCAGCTTTCTTTTAGCTACTGTTTGCTTTTCCATCCTTTGATCTTCTACTTTTCTGTAGCTTTATGCTTTTAGGTGTTTCTCTTATAAACAGCATGAAGTTGAATTTTGCTTTTCTCCCGCATCCAGTCTGACAATCTTTGCCTTCTAAATGCATAGTTCAGTACATTTCCATTTACTGTGATTACAGATAATATTCTAGATTCATTTCTACTACAATATTTTGTGCTTTCATAATCTAGCTGTTTCTTTATTTCTCTCTTCATGCCATCTTTTTGACTGAATCCGTCCACCTCATTCCACAATACTACTTCTAATAGATTTTGAAATGATATATTCTAATTATATTTTGTTAGATGTTACCCCTCAAAACTTTAAAATGCCAATAAATTTAACAAGTCTAAACAGAGTCATTATCTTTACTTACTTCCCAAACAATAGAAACTTTGAGTGCTTTAAGTTCAGTCACACCCCTCACAATTTATCAGATGTTATTGTCCAGAAATTATAGTAGTCCCCCTTTACCTGTGGTATCACTTTCCGCGGTTTCATTTACCTGCAGTCAACCACATACTAAAAATATTAAATGAAAAATTCCGGAAATAAACAATTCATAAATTTTAAATTGTGCACTATTCTGAGTAGCATGATGAACTCTCGCACTGTCCTGCTCAGTCCCACCCTCTCAAGACGTCAATCATCCCTTTGTTTAGTGTATCCCACTGGTTTAGTCACTTAGCAGCCATCTCAGTTACTAGGTTGACTGTTGCAGTATCAGTATTGCAGTGTTTGTGTTCAAGTAACCCTTATTTTACTTAATAATGGCCCCAAAGTGCAAAAGTAGTGATGCTGGCAATCTGTATATGCCAAAGAGAAGCTGTAAAGTGCTTCCTTTAAGTGAAAAGGTAAAGTTCTCTACTTAATATGGAAAGGGAAAAAATCATATGCTGAGGTTGCTAAGATCTACGGTAAGAACAAATCTTCTATCCATGAAATTGTGAAGAAGGAAAAAGAAATTCATACTAGTTTTGTCATCACATCTCAAGCTGCAGAAGTTACGGCCACAGTGTATAAGTGCTTAGTTAAGATGGAAAAGACATTAAATTTGTACCATAAGCTATTTTGAGAGAGAAAGAGGTCACATTCACATAACTTTTATTACAGTATATTGTTATAATTGTTTTTTTATTACCAGTTACTGTTGTTAACCTCTTACTGTGACTAATCTATAAATTAAACTTTATCATGGGTATGTATGTATAGAAAAAACATAGTACATATAGGGTTTGATACCATCCATGATTCCAAGGCATCCATGCGGTCTTGGAATATATCCCCCAAGGGTAAGGGGGGAATACTATACTTCCATCTTCATTTGCTTTAACCTTACAAACTAGACATTGTTAATGTTTTATACCATCAACTTTTTAAAAAGTTTCATTCACATTTATTATTTTTGTTGTTGTTGGCTCTTCATTTCTATATCTCAAAATCTTCTTTGAGGTTATTTTCCTTCTTCCTTAATACCTTGACACTTTTGAAGATTACAAAAATATTTAAATGTCCCCCTCAATCTGGCTTTATCTGATGTTTCTTCATGGTAAAATCCAGGTTATGCCATTTTGGCAAGAATGTCACAGAAGTGATGTTGTGCTCTTTTCAGTGCATCACATCAGGAGGTATAAGATGTCAGTATGCCTCATGACTGGTGATGTTACTTTGATTACTAAGTTATTGTAGTGTAACCCCATAGTTATGGTAGTGTCTCTTAATATCTCTCAAGTTTTCCATCTCTATGTCTCTCTGTGTTACATTCTGTATAATTTCTTCAGATCCATCTTCCCATTTACTATTTCTTTCTTCAAATGTGCCTAATTTTTTGTTTTAACCTGTGCATTGTTTTTCTAATGTCAACTTTTTAATTATCACATTTCCAGATTCTTTTTCAAAATGTCGTGATTAATTCTTATAGTCTTTTGTTTTTTCGTCATACTTCAATTCCCTCTTTTATTTAACATATTTATTTTACCTCTAGTATCTGTTAATTCAAATATCTGTAGTCTTTCAGAGTTTTATTCTGTAGTTTATGTCCTCTAACTCTTATTCATGGTGGCCTGTTTCCTGGTGTGTTTAATAATTTGAGGGAGGTGAGAGGATGTGGATTCATGTTCAGTTGGAACCCTACCTCTGGCAATTTTTTAGATGTCTGTTTAAAGTGCCTTTCTCTGAGAAGGATTTACATTTGATTCTGCCAGGAGACCAGCAGTACCACCAACACAGGACTGCTTAAACTAAATTTTTGTCTTGGTTTTTTTGGGGCCCACACAAGTAGTGTAAATTCAGGCTCAAACTGAATGAGTTAGGGCTTGTGGTAAGGAGAAAATTCTTTCTTTATTTCTACTCTACTCAAAGCCAATACCAAGATAGGTACTTACCAACACTCTCCCTATGTGGTATGGCAATCTACTTTTTTCTCTTTTAGCAACCAAGAATGTCATTCTTTGGAAGTTCCAGCTTTATTTGGGTGGGGGTAGGAGGGCTTCAGTTGTGACTTCTCACCTTGTTTGGATCCAGAGTTTTCTTTCCTCTTCCCAGATGCTAGGACAAAAGGATGAGGAAATAACTCTAGGACAAGCACCACTTCCAATGTTAGCTTACCATCATGGATTTATGTTACCTTAATATTCTGGCCTCTGAGAAGTGCTTCATTTTCCTCAGTTCAGCCATGAAATCAAAGAGTTTTGATTTGTTTTTTAATCCAGCATTTTCCAGTATACTAAAACGCAAAGTTTCTCTGTACCTCTAGCCCACCATACTGCCAAAAACAGAAGTCCTTAAGGTTTCTTGAAGAATGGTAGGAAAAAAATTGCTTTATGGTTTAGTAGAAAAGGCAGAGTTTTCAATGATCATTTCTTAAAAAGAGATCTGGGTTAAATTTCAGGTTCTACAACTATAAAATATGACAATTAATCATAGAATCAACCCCAATGACTAGTAAGTAAGAAGAGGTTTTCCTACCAATTCACATTTGTCCTGTTTAGCCATTCCCTGCTGCCTAGAGTTACTATTTTTATAGACCACCCAGAGTAGGCCAGTTCTTTGAATCCTGTGCCAAAAATAGCTAGATGCCTTCTTTACCATCCACACAATATCAATAAGGTCAGAAAAATTAACCCTTTTAAGTCTACTTAGTTTATTTTCTTTTTCTGTGTGATGACTATTCAGTAACCCCAAACTCTCCAAACTAGTCAGTTTTGCTACACATTACTTTGACAAAACTCTTTTACTTTAGATGTAAGATGTATTTACATTTCATCACCAAGTGCCTTCAGGAAATGTTTCTTAAGGCATACCTATATTTGGCAAATGTGTGTTATATATTTTCTCACTTGGACCCATACCAGTAAGGCACAAAAGTTCAATTCTACATTGAACATCTGAAACAACATTAACAACACTACTATGGTAATGTGATCTCTTCTGAAAGAGTTTAGGTTCCTAAATTTAAAATGCTTTCGAAATCTCTGATTAAAATGTCTATTTGTCTGGCCAGACTTAATTTTGTAGTACCTGAGAAAAGCTGAGTTAGAACTCACAATCTATTATTTAAAAGCCTATGCAGTTTCTGCACCAATTAAAACATAATGCTTGCTTTATAGATATTCAAGGCCACGGATGTGGAAGTTGTTCACTAAGTATCTTCCAGGTGGTACTAATAAGGTTCAACTGGGGATTTCCAGCTCCTCTGGCAGATTCCCAGGTCCGAGAAGATCACTGGTTTTGCAGTGAAAAGACTGCAAACAATGAGGTCAATTAAGAAATGCTTCTGAATAATATACATGATGCAACATCTCCATTCCCAACATTTGGTTCAGGGGTAGATTTCAGTCTTTCAAACACTGTTGCTCTCTGAGCTTTGATATTTCACTGTGCCAAATTTTCTCCAGAAGAAATTGTTCCTGCTTTTTATGAGTTTCATAGCCAGTTTCTTTCCTATTTCCTTCTTGGTATCTGGAGATACTCCAACTTGTTAAGACATTCTGATATTTCTTCATTCCTTCTAGCTCTTCTCTTTGTTGCTTTTCTTCAATCTAAGCCTTTTAACATGTTTTCAAAATGTGAACAGTTCCTAATATTCCCACTACTTCTTGGCTTTCTGTTCCTAAAGCCTTCACACAGAGACAGACACAGATTTCCTTAGGTTGTTGCTCAGTATTTTCAAGTATTTAAACTTTCTCCCATTCTTAATTCTCCTTTTTGTACTGTCCATTTAATTTTTTTAAACAAAAACCTTTATTAATAAATTGAGACCATTATCTCCTCCATCCATAATGGATCAATCTACTTGCTCATGGAAATAAGACCCAACCCATGATACACCCATCACCTCAGCATCAGTGAAGATCATTAATTCATTAAAAATTTTTTGTTCCTGTCTTATTTTTCAAATCTCTGTTGACTTATAAGGGCTTTCACAGCAAGACGTCCCCAATACCATCCTCACTTCCTGCAGCATAATTCCATTATCTTTATTCGTTCAGCAAATGCTACCCCATAAAGCCTCTGTGACTACCATCATCAGAGTCACTGATGTTCCTTCAACAATATGCCCCTATTGGGAATTCCCTGACGGTACAGTGGATAAGACTCTGCGTTCCCAATGCAGTGGGTCTGGGTTCGATCCCTGGCCAGGGAACTAGATGCCACATGCATACCACAACTAAGAGTTCACATGCCACAACGAAGGAGCCCACGTGCCACAACTAAGGAGGCTGCGGCTGCAACTACGGAGCCCGCCTGCTGCAACTAAGGAGCCCACCTGCTGCAACTAAGACCCGGTGCAACCAAATAAATAAATATTTTTAAATATATATATACTAAAAAAAAGAATATGCCCCTACCTTTATACAACATCTGCATAATTGTTTTTCATACTACATTTGTTTACATATGTGCTTCTCTTACTAGACTTTTATTCATGTTTGCATTCCTGGTTCCTTGCTCAGTACCTGGCAAACAATAGTCCTCTAAAAATATTTGCTGTATGTCTGACTGAATAAATAATGAGTACCTCGTATAGTCTAGATAAGAAACAAGGAACTAAAAGCACACAGCTTTTGAGAAATAGCAAATAAACACACATAACTGTGTATCTCCTCTGGGATGAACATTGTCTTGTCTCTACAGGACAAAATTAAAGAACTAGACAACATGATCTAAGACCTTATACCTGTGACAAAATATGCATAAGAAACAGTAACAGCACAAAGCACAACTTCAACAAGTGGAAGAAAATGTAACAAATTGATAACTGGTGAGAAGCAGTTGCATAAAGCAATATCAAGAATGTCAGTGGGGAGAGACTAAAACACATAAGTTGAAAGACAGAAGGAAGTTCTTTCAGTTTAGGAATGGTGTACATAAACGTACAAAAATAGGAATTAGTAAATATATGCAGAGTATGGCAAGCAGGTTACTTGTCAATAAACACTAGATACATATTTAATACATGCAAGTAGGTTTATAGCAATTCATACCAAAAGAGAAGATTTTTTGGTCAAGATTACAAGTAATCCTTTTAAAAGAGAAATACAACTAGCTAAAGACTTATCAAAAAATAACTTACTACTAATGGGGGGTGGGGGTAGGAGGGAACATATTCATTCATACCACAAATATTTATTGAGAGACCACTATGTGCCAGGCACTGTTCTAAGCACTGTAAAACAAAAAGAGATGAAACAAAAAAAGAGATGAAAATCTCTGCAAGGAAATAAAGAAAATAAATAAGTAAATTATATAGTATACTAGAAGACAAGAGGTACTATGGATAAAAGTAAAAGAAAAAAGAGAATAGGAAGTGTGGTGGCAGGAGCAGGGGTGGCAATTTAGAGAAGGCAGTCCAGGACAGTCTCATTGAGGTGGCATTTGAGCTAACACTTGAAGGAAGGCCACTGGAGGAAGAGCATTCCAGGCAGTAGGAATAATAAATGTGAAGAAACTGAAGCAGGAACATCATTAGTTTGTTTGAGGAAGAGCAAGGAGGCCAGTGTGTCTGCAAAAATGTTAAGATAATATTTTTGATCCAGAAGATAGGTAAATATTAAAAAACGCTTACAATATCCATGTTAGGAAAGGTGTAGAGAAATGGATCTTCCTTTCACTTGCTGGTGGGAGTGTAAACTGGGACAGTCTTTTTGAAAGGCAATTTGGCAGAATCTATTACAATTTCAGATATTCATGCCTTCTAACTCCAGTCTACTTACTCTCTCTCTCTCCACACACACAAATACAGACTCCATGTATGTAAACAATACCGTGTGTGTGTGTGTGTATGGAAATAATTTAAATACCCATTAATAGGAAAATGGTTAAATTAATTATGGCAGCAGTTCTCAAAGTGTAGAGCCCTGGGGTTCCAGGTAGTCCAAAGAGCATTCAAAAGGAGAAGGAAAAGTAGCAGCCTCTGTAATGATAAAAGAATCTTCAGGGTATAACTACTAATGGTCACTTTTAAAAACTGGTATTTAAATATAAGATAATAATTGAAACCTGTGGCTCTGTTATCCTCAATGGCTGTGGCAAAAGTCACAGAGGAAAGTCAGTGGAAAAAGTCATTATATAAAAGAGACTTTGAAAGGAAGAAATGAGTGTAGCTGGAGAAGTTCTAACAAATGGCCTACACCCATGAAGCCCCCTCTGGTACTGAGAGTCCCAGTATAAAACGCTTCATTTTGAGAGCTGTTGATGACTCTATATTCACTCCACAGTAGTCTGATTAACTTTAGTCAAGGAATTTAATTATATTCAAGTTCCTAAGTCAGGACGACAAAGTTTTGATTAGCATGCCTCTTTTCTCCTTTATTAATCAAGAGATAGATCTTCATGAATAAAGAAGTCCCAGTCCTCAAATACAAAAATTAAAATGACAAAATAATTTTAATATGAAAAATATGGGTAAAATGTCAAGAGTAAATAATGAATAAAGTAGTAAAATAATTTTTTAATAATTCAAAGGCTTACTCCAGGTATCTCTTCAGCATATTCTATGTAACTTGTCTAATATAGTGTGAACTTTCAAAAATAAGTCAACTCAGAATTATGCCTTCTTTTCACTGAGTTGCTTTAGTGAACTAATTAAAAAGTAGATAGGTCTCTGGGGCTCCATGATGAGGTATCAAATGGGAATTGGTATCTGGGGAATTGTGCTAACACCAAACAATAACAAAAGTCCAATACGAGATCTATATTTTATTTTTTAGAAACCAACTACATAGGAATAAAATGGGAGTGACCTAGTTTGGCCATCAAACATATGAAAAAGGGGGTTCATTATAGTCTTTTTCTCTAATTTCTCTGTTTGAAAATCTTCATAATAAAGTTTTATTAATAAAAAAGAGATTTTTCAACTTATAACTTTCAGTTCTCAACTAATTTTAATATAGATTTCACTCCTATCCCTAACAAATCTGCTTTCCAAGATTACTACTGACCTGCTAATTACCACATTCAATGTCCCTGTCTCAGCTTTCTGCCTCTCTCAAGCCCTCAGCATGTGATATCACTGCTCAAGCCCCTCTTGAAACTCTTTTCATCCTTAGCTTCAGAAAACTATTCTCTTCTCATTCTGACCCTAACTCTATTCACTCTAAGTTCCTTTTCCTGAGTCAATCTACTGCTCATGCTGATTCCCCCAGATTCTTATTACTCTTCTTCCTCTATTTTTCTCCTTGGATAATCTCAGCTATTCCACTAACATCTCTGTTTGTCTGTCTATCTACCTAGCTATCATGATAATTCCCAATATCTAGTCACTATCTCAAATTTCCCATACTACTAATAAAAAACCATTGTTTTCCATCATAAAACTATTCATCTTTCTACGTTGGCTACCTCATATTACAGCATCACCATTCAGTCTTCCAAGATAGAAATTTTGGAATTATGTTTAATTTCTCTCTTTTCTTCCTCATGTTCCACATTGTATTCGTCACTAAATCCCACAAAAGTCTATCTCAGAGATGTACCCTGAGATAGTCTATCCTTTCCATCACCATAGGCTAAGTTCAGGCTCTCATCTATTACCTTAAATACACCAACAGCCTCCTAATGCTGTCTCTGCCAATAGTTTCTCCTCCATCCAATCCATTCTCAATACCACCCTCAGAGTCATCTTCCTAAGATACAAAACTGATTATGTTACCCTCTGCCTAAAACCTCAGGAATGCCTGGTTTATAGTAGCACTGTATACAGCAGCATACAAGGCCCTTCATTATCTGGCCCCCACTTACACTGCTAGCCATATTTCCTCATGCACACTCCCACATATATAAAAATGCACTGCATTTTTCATTTTTTGTCCTGAAAATGTCAGGCCATTTCATAATTGTGCCTTTTATCATGCTGCTCCCTCTGCCTGGCAGCCTTTCCCGTACTTTCCACCTGGCAGACTGTCATCACACTTTAAGATTCAGCTTCCTCTATGGGATGTCCCTTACCATTCTGTCATTCAACAAAAAAATGTTTTGAGCATCTATCAATATGACATGAACGTTCTCCTCAAGGAATACATATTCTCATTTATATTCTTTTAGTACTTTGTTCATACTGATGATATGACATTCATCACATTATCCTGTAGTCATCCTTTTACATGTCTCTCCTCCAGCTGGATCACGAGATCTTTAAAGGCACGGCCCCTGTCTAACTACTCTTGACTCCCCAACACCTAGGATGCTGATTTTGTTCATGTGTTGAGTGTGCCATGGTTAGTGGGAGTCTGAAAAAGATGATTTCTAAGATCCCTTTGAATTCTAGTGTTCTATGACTCCAACACAAAAGCAGCATTTCTTAGTTGTGATTTAGCTGAAAACCTGAACCAAGTTCACCTAGATGCTTAAAATATTTATACTGATTCACATTCCAAATCTACTAAAGAAGAAACTGAGAATTATTGCTCTACCTATTTATTTTATAGCTAGGGAGGAAGCCACCCAAGTGCCTTATAATCTCTGATACTCAAGTATCATAGTACTGAGGTAGGTAATGTTATTCTTATAAACACATTTTAAAAGTAAGTAACTGAGGCATAGAGAGATTAAGTAACTTGCCTAAGACAACAAAGTTACTAAGTGGAGGAGATAGGATTTGAACTCAGGCAGTCTAATTTCAATGCCCATGATCCTAATCAGCTCATTATTCTGCTTCATCAGTGATCTGTTGAATAACTTAAGGCTTTCTTCATTAAAAAACATGAACTTTCTGCCAGACCTAGGTGAAGAACAAAACAAATCCATTTTTCCCTATCTTATGACTAAAGCTAGAATAATAAATAACAAGAATTTAAATTTTTAGCATTAGTATCCAAAATAAATATCTATACACTTACCTCATGGGTCCATAGTTCAGTATTACAAATGCCAAAACTATCATCACACAGATAGCTCTTCGCTTCGGACTGGGAACTTTAAGCCTCTGGTTCTAAAGAAAAGGACCATATTAAATACAATTGAACTACACATCAATCTCACAAAAAGCAACATCTAAGACAACTCTCCTCTTCACCAGTTATGTGAATACTTAAACAAAAAAACAAAATGCAAATGTGAGGAAATAGTACTTTTCAAAAGACTAGAGCAGAACCTTCCAGAGAGAGAAAAGGAGAGTAGCAGGAGAGAAGAAACATTGCAGCCCCGCTGTGGCAGAGGTATCCTCACCCAAAAGGAAAGAATTCAACAATTTTTTATAATTTTATGGATCCTCAAAGAATCCTAAGATATTTCTGTGGTTTGTCTCCCTGTTAAATCATTGTTTTCAGTAACATAATGGAATATTCCCATATGTTCAAGGAAAGATAGAAAGAGCAATATAAGAAGCCCCACTCAGTAGGCAGAGGCATCAATTTGGTTCAGGACAGCACTGCAGTAGGAAATCCTGAAAGCAGCAGATTTCATCAACAGAACTGAGGAGAAGATTAACCTTGCTGGGACCAGCATGGCAACAAAACAGAAAACATAACAGTGGTCATGTAGACCAAGAAGACATTAACAATTTTTTATTTTGTATTGCTTTCTTTTTTAAAAGGGAAGACCTAGTGGGACTATTTAGGAGCCTCAATGTGATTCATTTAGTCAAAAAAAAACCCAAGAGAGTGCTATGGTAATAAGTGAGGAGAAACCCAGGAAAAGAAAACAACTTCTGTATACAGCTTGTGAGGTACAATTCAAAACCTCCTCTTTCCAATACTTTATCCTTACTACAAATGTTTTGAGGTTTACTGTGCATGCCTTTTCCTAGTACTATTATTTTATGCAATTTAATTTAAAATGTAAAATTTCCAATTGATTTATCAGAAAAAAAGAACACTTTAACCCATTATCCTGGCTCTATCACCACCATCACTCACCTCTGATACAACTTCATCCAGCTGCCGCTTCAGGGATCCGTTCTCTTTCTTCAGCTTCTCATTCTCCAGAAGGGCAGCCTTTAACCTTGCCTCTAACCCTAGCATGTATTCTTTCTTCTTCTTGCGGGACTGACAAGCTGACTCTCGATTTTTTATCATACGTTGCTGTCTCCTTAGCACAGCAATCTAGGAAAAGTTACAGTGAATCAAAATATTTGGATTTTAGGATCAGATCAGTTAAGAATATACTGATTTTTACAATTATCTTTTAAACAAATTGTTCAAAACACAGGTTACTGGTTGTTTTAAAAAATATTACTCAAACTAAGTAAATTGAAATCAAATGATTAAATAAAGCCTTCTAAAACCTGTTAAATGTTTTCGTCTGGTGTTTTCTAAGGCTTATTTATTGATCTCCCAATTTTCCCTTTAGAAACACTACATATATATGTATGTATATATACATACACCTTTAATCTATATCGCAGGCCCTGAATTAATTGACTATTTTTCAGAACCATATATCCAATTACCTATAAGGCCACTTCTACTTGTAGAGTTACCATCACTTGAAATTCACTATGTGCAAACTGAACTCATTATCTCCCTCTATTTTTTTAAAATCTATTCATTTTATATCAGTGGTAAGTATCTCTCAGGATATAATGGAAGATATGACCAGTAACCTATTTTTCTTTCATTGCCTAAATTTACTCCTTCTCTCAACCTCCCACTTACTCAATATGTACTGAGGATATACTAATGACCAAGTTTCTTCCAGTGAAAGTGACTCTCAGTCATTCCTTTCTATTTCCACTGCCATTCTCCTAATGCAGGCACTCATTAATTCATCTCTAGACTACTACAATAGCCTCCTAACTACTTTAATTGGCTTCAGGCTCCTTCTGTCTACCATTTCTAAGATAACTTCCTTCCCCTAAAAACATTTTAATCTTGCTATTCCATTGCAAAAGCAAGCCAGTCATGCATTCTAGCTACCCACCTTTGCTTTCAAGATCTTCCATAATGTGACCACCCCCTACTTCTCTAACCCCACATCTATTCACACCACACCCTCCAATCTTAACATTTAAGGAAGGCTACTCCATGATCTTCATACACACCTAATTCATTCCTTTATTCATACTGTTTGTTCCAATTTGGAATGCTGTCTCCTCTACTAAGCTAATATTAAGGACCGTCCAAACTCTAACTATGATAAACCACTCGGAGTTTTTATATTGTCTGAATTTCTTATGCCCATATAATTTGGAAGATACACCTGAACACTCTAATGGTCTCAACTGTCTCAAAAATGTTGACTCTCTCTCTCTCCCCCTAGATTTTACACCCTGGAAACCAAAACTATGTAGTATGACCCACAATAGCTACCATAATCAAAACTTACTGAGCAAAATTATTTTTGTCATATTTTCTGAACTAAGGTGTGGAACCTATTTGTTTTAATTTTAATCTAATTTATTTGGGAGAGATGGTGAGGTAGCAAAAGTCCATAAAAAGCACCAAATAATATTAAATTTATTATTGTAAGAATACAGATGACTGAATTACTGAGTTCTCTGTTTTGTAAAGGACTTTAAAAAATAGACATTTTACTGTGGGTGTTTAATAACACTTACTCAGATTGGTAAATAAAATTAAATAATTTAATACTGATTTCTTTTGAAATAACAACAATTCCCACCCCATACTACATTTGCTAGAAACAGAGGTATACCAAAGCCAACCAAGCAATCAGAATCCACAAGGAAAAGAAACATTATATGAGATGTCAAGAAGAGTATTTTTTCCTTTTTTTTTTCTTTTTTAACTGAAACTTCACAAGAATGCTGACTTTATAACCATCTACCAAATTTATAAAGTTTCCCTGTGGAATAACTATCCCACTCTTCAATAATGCTAAACACACACACACACACACACGTGCACGTGCGCGCGCGCACACACACACACACAGAGGTGGCAAAGCCACGATGGATTGATTATTCATCAATTTCAAACTATTCTCTGGATAATGCCACTTTGTTCAAACTACTGTTACTCTCAGTGATCTTCATTGTTACTTAGAATGCCAGTGTCCGTAATTAATACTTAATACCAGAGTGCTTAAGTACACAGAACACTGAACACACACATAAAAGAGAAGGTTCCCAGATGGAAGAGTTTATACTAAAAGTTAGATAAAAGGTAACCTTACTTTAAAGGCTAATTAACGTATGGAATTTGGGAAGGCTTACAGATGGCACACCATTTAATAAATTTCAAACAAGGATTACGGATTTCTGTAAACAATAAAAGCACCTGCATATTATACAGCATAAAGTTTCAAAGGCTGTCAATGCACATGCCTCATACTAAAAAAAATGAAAACCACCTGTGGCCAAATATTCATTTCTTCCCACAGAAAAAGATACAATAGCTCTGAAAATGTGGTAAATACTCAATATTACCAATAAATACAAAGGATAAATACAGTAAAAATATATAAAATCCACAGGAATCACCAGAGTTCCAACTTTACATTTCAGCAAGCTATCTTCAGCTATCTAAATAATATTTAAATTATTCTGTATATTCTAGGCAAAAAAACATAATTTTCAGATTAAACACACACATACTGTTTGGTTTTTTGATGGGGAATGACATTTTATAAGAAAAAAAGGATTACACTATAATAACTGTTTTGTAAACTGATTTTTTAACATACAGTGTATCATGATCATCTTTGACATGCCATGAGAATGGCAGCACAGTATTTCAATTAGCTTGATGTTCCATAATACATTTAATTAATCTCCTCTTGTTAAAATTTTTACAGCTTTCAAGATTCTTTAAAATAAGCCTTATCATTTGATACTGTTAGAGAGTAGAAGAGCCAAGGCTAGAACTTAGGACAGTTGATTCCAAGCCCAGTGCTTGTGACACAACAGCTCCACACTGCTTTTAAATACCAAACAGGAAGTCTTGCATCACAGTATGGAACTCTAAACTCAGTGAGCTGTATGATCACTTTAATTATGTACCTGTTTGAAATTGAAGGCTTATGGAACTGCTTGAATAGAAGCTTACTCTCCTCTATAAGCAGTCTGCAAACATAAAATCAATACTCTGGCCCATTAATCAACTGACACATCTCCCTTATGGGCGTATGAGAAGATTCAACATGACTAAAATGAGTGAACAGCTAGCCAGTCACTGCTTCTGGTCATCCTGCCTTCAGACAACTCTTCCACCAAGCATTGTGCCTTGGAAAAAGAAAAAATAAAAAACTCCACGGCAGCAAAATATTCTCCCTTTAGTGACACTGCACTATAAAATATAGTGTTTCACTATCAAACAAACATTTATTTGACTGTAAGAAAGAATCTCGTAAAAGGAGAACTTTCACAAATGGACAAGTACTTTTTGAAGGCTGGATCAATTTAAGAGTCAAATTTCTAAGTCTCTTTCCATTATGTTTTTTAATTTTAACTTACTGACTGATAAACACTGTAAGATACTATGTTCTTCTTACAAATAAAATAAGGCTATTTAGATCCTTGATTCTGTGATGTTGCTAAGAAATGAGCTTCAAAGTCCTGAATGGCTATAAATTAAAGATATTAAAATAAAATATTTTACTGCTAAGAAATACATTCTAACATCACACACAAGCTCAAGAGAGATCAAGTACTGATAACATACAGGTGAATCAATCACTGGCTTACTGCACATCTGTCAGTTCTAACTCTCATTTTGCTGAATCTTTCCCTCTAAACTGACGTATGAAGCAGAAACTGTCACTGATTAACCTCTTCATCATATCAAACAAAAATTTTTTCAATTAAATAAAAAAAAGAAATAAACTTTATTTGAAATCGATTTAAAAGGCAAAGGAGTAAATTTTCTTAAATACTTCTTTTAATTTACATAATTATTATATTATTGTATATCATAGTAAATATACTTATTATAAATACATCCTAAAAAAGATGTACAGCAAAAATCAATGGCAAATTTAATTTATGGCAACCTTATTTTAAATATTCAAATAAATTAAATATTTTAATTGGATTTCTCTTAAGAATCTTAAGTACACTCCTTTTTTTCTCATAAAATTATTTAAAACAGAAAAACAAAATTTTTACTTATACTACATCTACTTTTCTCAAATCTTATGACAGAAAGCCAAAATTTTATTTTACTCTCTATTAAGTTGTGTGTGTATGTGGTATAACTAGTTCCTACTCATTAAAAGTTAAATAAAGGCTCTTCATTACTGGTAACAGGAGCCATTAAATTGGCAGAGTCAAGTAGATAATTTTCACCCCAAAGTTTTCCTTTCTCTCTCTCTCTTTTTTATTTCTGAATGAAGAATGCCTTGTGGCACGTAGTATGATTTCCAGAGTGAGAAAGGATAACAGACAAAATCCCTACTAGATTGTAGGTCCAAGCTGCCCTATCCAATCCCATCTTCTGAGTGAAAAGAACAACTGGTAAGAGAGGCAAAGACAAGAGTATCCACCAGATGCCCTCAGGAAAGCCACACTGTGGGCAGAGCCTCCTGAAGAATGCAGGAATCTTAGTCCTGTGCACAGGATCTTCAAAGATCTTCAAAGCAGTTTCCTGTGCCTTCAGTTAATGACTCCTCTGCTTCATATGTCCCTAGAAATACTTGGTGTAGCTATATAAGAGTAACAGTAATTTAGTCATTAAGTGACAACACTGGGTGCTTCCCTGGAGGTGCAGTGGTTGAGAATACGCCTGCCAATGCAGGGGACACGGGTTCAAGCCCTGGTCCGGGAAGATCCCACATGCCACGGAGCAACTAAGCCCGTGCGCCACATCTACTGAGCCTGCACTCTAGAGCCTCTGAGCCACAACTACTGAGCCCACGAGCCACTACTACTGAAGCCTGCTTGCCTACAGCCCATGCTCCACAACAAGAGAAGCCACTGCAATGAGACGCCTGTGCACTGCAATGAAGAGTAGCCCCCGCTCACCGCACTAGAGAAAGCCCATGCACAGCAACGAAGACCCAACACAGCCAAAAATAAATAAAACAAAATAAATAATTTTTTAAATGACAACACTGGAAGTCGGGAGGGTTTTTTTATGATTTTTTTTTTGATGAGGACCATTTTTTTAAACATCTTTATTGGAGTATAATTGCTTTACAATGTTGTGTTACTTTTTGCTGTATAACAAATTGAATCAGCTATATATATACATATATCCCCATATCCCCTCCCTCTTGCATCTCCCTCCCATCCTTCCTATCCCACCCCTCTAGGTGGTCACAAAGCACTGAGCTGATCTCCCTGTGCTATGCGGCTGCTTCCCACTAGCTATCTATTTTACATTTGGTAGTGTATATATGTCAGTGCTCCTCTCTCGCTTCGGATGTGGACCTTTTTTTAAAAAATATTTATTTATTTGGCTGCACCGGGTCTTAGTTGTGGCATATGGGACCTTTACTTGCGGCATGTGGAATCTAGTTTCCTAACCAGGGATTGAACCTGGGCCCCCTGCATTGGGAGCGCAGATTCTTAACTGTCGGACCACCAGGGAAGTCCCAGAAGTCAGAAGTTCTTAATTCTTGTCCCAGCACTGCAATAAATTAATTGGAAGATCTTAGAAAAATCATTTCTTCTCCCAGAGTCTATTTAAACATTAATAAAAAGAGGGAGTTAATAAGAGCTTATCTCTTGTTTCATTAGACTGTGTATGTCAAGAGAAATGTAAAATACGTTTCTTACTGTGGATTGTGGACAAAAAGTTTAAAGCCACCGCTTTAATCCTCTAAAGGTCTCATCCAATCCAGAAACAAAATGGTTCTAGCACTGATGTTAAACATGTGTGCTTAATTACCATGTAGCACAATAATGACTACTGTATCATAAAATATGGATGATATTAACTTTGCTGTTTTATTTGATACCAGATTGTTCAAATAAGGTCAATCTTCTTTATACTTTGTCTCTCAAGACGTAAAACCATCTGCTTGAATGTTTTTTTTTTAATTAAGGGAATACATTTGCAGAGGGAGAGAAAAGGGAGCAGCAAGTTTCAAGACGTAGGTAATTTGAAGCTTGCACTGCATCAGGGCTGCCTTGAAAGTAAAGCCCCATTAATGCAGCACAGAGTAATGACAACAGCACTGGACTCAGAGAAGGCCTAGGCTTGAATCCTAACTTCATTATCGCAGGTCATATGATTGAGGTGAGGATCAAATGAGTAATGGACATGAAGGTTCTCTGTAAACTATAATGTACCATACACATAAGTGTCAGTAAAAAGAAACATCCTGCAGCTATGAATAAACTGGGTGAGGAGGCAAAAGTTCTTAATTCCAACAACAATGTGCCTTACAGCTGCTCCGATAAACAGCGCAACTAAAGTAATATTGAAAATATCTGTCCTCATTCCATCTCTTATTTTTACACATTTCAAATTTTAAATATCAGACTAAAACAAAAACAAAAACAGACAAAATCTGGAAATCTCATTTAATTCCTACAAGAGCAGAAAAACAGTGCCTAAGAATAAAAATCTAATCTCCTCCAAAGATCGCTCAGACTGCTCCTTATTCTGTATTTATCAGGACTTTCATTCACCTCAAAAGGCCAACAGGAGGTTTTATGCACTTAGAAAGTGTCTGGCACATACCACTTTATCAATATTAGCCATCTAAGTAATATGGCTTGGCTGAAATATTTAACCAATTGATTCATTCAATGGTAAAATGGGAATAAAGCCTACTTTACAAGGATTCTGTGAGAATCAAATGGGACTATGCAAAAATAAATGTGAAGTACTTATCAAAACTATATTAGAGGGGCTTCCCTGGTGCCGCAGTGGTTAAGAATCCGCCTGCCAATGCAGGGGACACAGGTTCGAGCCCTGGTCCGGGAAAATCCCACATGCCGCAGAACAACTAAGCCCGTGCGCCACAACTACTGAGCCTGCGCTCTAGAGCCCGTGCTCCACAACAAGAGAAACCACTGCAACGAGAAGCCCGCGCACCACAACAAAGAGTAGCCCCCACTCGCCACAACTAGAGAAAGCCCACGCTCAGCAACAAAGACCCAACGCAGCCAAATTAATTAATTAATTAAAAAAAAACTATATTAGAAAAGAGATGAATTTCTCAAAGGTGTCAAAAAGACAAAGGCTGGGGCTTCCCTGGTGGCGCAGTGGTTGAGAGTCCGCCTGCCGATGCAGGGGACATGGGTTCGTGCCGTGGCCCGGCACATGCCACGGAGCGGCTGGGCCCGTGAGCCATGGCCGCTGAACCTGCGTGTCCGGAGCCTGTGCTCCGCAACGGGAGAGGCCACAACAGTGAGAGGCCCGCGTACCGCAAAAAAAAAAAAAAAAGACAAAGGCTGTGGAAATGTTCCAGATTAAAAGAAGCTAAAGAGACATGACATCTATATGCAATATCTGACCCTAAACTGGATCCTGTATTGGAGAGAAAAAAACTGAACTGATAAAACTGTAACACTGACATTTGAATAAAGTATTTTACAAACATAAATGTATGGGTCTGTACTGCAGATATGTAAAAGAATATCCCTATCCTGAGGAAATACACGCTGAAATACCTAGGGGTAAAGGACTATGAGGTATGTAAGTTCCTTTAAAATAGTTCAGGAAAAAATCTGAGTATGTATGTATTGATAGATGGATAGACAGACAGGCAGATAGATAACATGAACTAATAAAGCAAATGTGGTAAAATGTTAACAATAGGTGAATCCAGGTAAAGGCACATGGGTGTTCTCTTTTGTTTTTGCAACATTTTAAAATTTGAAATTATTACCATATACAAAGTCTAATACACATGTACACACACACACACACACACACACGGCTGCAGTGCACACATAACACTAAGGAGTTACAGGAAACGAAAAAAGAAACTTTCCTTCAGAACTCATAATCAAGGGGGGGTAAGAGCCACAGAAAATTTTAACCATAACAGGTTTATTCCCTGAGTACCATTTGTTAACCACCTTTAACCAGTCAAAAGTCCTCTTCTGTTAACAATTAATATTCTTTCACATATTTGTAAAGCAGTAATGTTCTGGAGAACATACACCTTCTAAGACTATATAGCTATTGATCCTTTCATTGAAATAATTTGCCACTGTCCTTTGTAAATTATCTATTCACTTATTTTGTCCATTTGATTGCTGGATTAACTTGCATTTTTCTTTTTTGCAAACACTTTATATACTAAAAATTGTTTTTAAAAGACTATGAAAGCTTGTACATGAATGCTCAAAGCAGCATTATTCATAACAGCCAAAAAGTGGAGACCATCCAAATGTCCATCAACTGATGAATGGATAATCCAAATGTGGTATATCGGAACAATGGAATCTTATTTGGCCATAAAAAGGAGTAAGATACACGTCACAACATGAATGTCCCTTGAAAAATATTATGCTAACTGAAAGATGTCATACACAACAGCTACATCATGTATAATTCCATTGACATGAAATGTCCAGAATAGGCAACTCCATACAGAGAGCAGATCAGTAAGCAGTTGCCAGGGGCTCTGGAGGTTGGGGGATGAGGAATGACTGCTAATGGGAATGGAGTTTCTTTTTAGGGTGATGAAATATTCCGGAAGTAGACAGCAGTGATAGTAGCACAACTCTGGGAATATACTAAGCAACCATTAAATAGTACATTTTAAAAGGGCAAACTCTATGGTGTATGAATGTTAGCTCAATTAAGCTATTAGAAAACCAAACAACCAAGGACTTTCATTCACCTCAAAAGGCCATTAGGAAGCTATGGACTCTCTTTCCAGACAAATGTACATGCACACATGCACACAAAGTGTTACAAATAATTATGCAAGGAATGAGTGAGGTGAAGAAAAGGGAACTTGTTTATGTAAACACTGAAACCTATCTATGGGCTCCATTAAGAAACCCTGTAACTGTCACTCTCATATGCTGAAAGTGGAAGAACAAATTACAACTGTGTAAAAGAACAGTTTACCCCTAAGGTGAAAAACTACTGACCTTCTGACTCTCCAATTCCAATTACAGGAATTTCTCCTACAGGTATACTTGCACATGAACAAAATGAAATAAGTAACAAGTTATTCAGTGGAGGAATGTTTACAAAGAAAAAACCTGCAAAACTCTTAAATGATTATGGCACCCCTGTGAAGTAAGACTACCATGCATCTATTTAAAAAATACGAAAGCTTTTTTATGTACTGATGTGGAAAAAATCTCTAAGATGTATTAAGTGAGAAAAGCAAGGTGCAGGACAGTGTTTATATTTATAGTATGTTACCATTTCCATAAAATAGGTAAATAGGTAAAAAGACAAATACTTATATATTAAAGAACTGTCTCAGGAAGAATGCATAAAAAACTAGTAACAGTGACTGCTTCTGAGCAGGGAACAAAATGGCTAGAAAGCATCTAGGGCATGGGAGGACTGTCTCCTTAAGAATGAGTCTCCAGGGACAGGTTACAGGAAGGGAAATCAGAGAAAGGAGAGAAGTATTTATTTATTGATATAAATCAGCACCCCTCTAAAAATAATTATTTATTAACCATATCAAGATGCTACACTGAAAAATACAGAATAAAGAATGTTAAAGTCGCCACAACATAAATCTAACCTAATGCAACACATCAGGGAAAAAAAGAAACCTTCTGTTCACTTCCCATTCCAAAGATACTGTAAACATAAATGAGATTACTTGCCAACGTCTTTATTCAAGATAAATTTTTAGAAGCCCCAAATCTCCATCTAAAAAGGAACTGCAAATATTTTAACAAAGCATGTTTTTCTTTTATTTGCAGAGTCCCTGGTAGCAGCAAAGCCAAAAAGTAGTCAACACAGAAGTGATTTTTTTACTAGAATGTGGATAGCTTTTCAGATCTCCAAATCTTCCTGTTGAATTTGTTCTGATGGATTCCTCTACTTTATAGCCTGAAGAAATATCATGATCTCAATGTTTCTGTTAAAGACTTTAGTTACTAAAAAGTATCTACTCATTATTTACCTTCTTAGAGCTGAGGTACCCACACAATTTAATGATATTCAGCTCACACCTTGACCCAACAGAGTATCTCTTCTTGGGTGTTACAGATAAAATAAGCAGCTTAAGTGTCAGTAAAAGTTACACTTTTTTTTTTTTTTTCTGAAATAGAACATAGGCACTCTCCATTTTCCTAAGAGTTTCTCTGCACTGCTTTGCATTGTAAACAGATTATTTTAGATTCATATTTTTCTTGGAAGATACTGCTTTAGGGGGTCCCCTGTGAGTCATGCTACTACATGTCCTCCTGGGTACAACAAGAATACAAGGCCCTGACCACTCTTTACCTAGGCCATTTCTCAGGGTTGAAACCTTGAGAGATGAGGTAACATCTCCCTCAGGACAATTAGGAGGCTTGCTTACTCCTTGCTGCAAAGGTAGTCAATTCCCAAGTTCAGCATTCCTCCACTGCAGTAAAGGAACACTGTGTGCACAGCACCCATCTGGGCCAGTATCACATTACCTCAGTGGTGACAATACTAACAATACCTGAAATCTTGAACTTAACTGTATAACACGATCTCCATAGGAAAGAAATACAAAGTTTTAATTTGGTATGTATGCTAGGGGAATCCCCTTCACACCATTCAAATATTTGAAGGACATTGGAAAGGGATCCCCCCAGCAACTACCTTCTCATGATGGCTCTAGTGACCCAGGGCAGGGACTTCCAAAGGATAGGGACTGGGGTGGAAGAGGTCAGGTCACTAAGTAAAGAATTAGACAGAGGGTCCAAAGTAATAAAGGGTTTGGAAGATGCTCAACAGAGTGAATGGGCTGAGAGGAAGACCTGGGCCTCCTGTCAGTATAGCCTGTACCCCTTCATCAGCCTCCTATCTGATGTTATTTCTAGTTCTGACCTAGTTCCTGATCATTTTCTTTCCATTTTTCCCACCAACTGATTTCTATTAAGGGGTTTTGCTCCACTTTGACCCACTATGGGACATGTAGAATAGAATTTCACCACTTTTTTTTCCTGCTCTGTTGTCCCAATCACCAGAACAATGTAGCTCCACAGCCTTAAAACCAGGGCCGTAATGTCTCATGAACTTTATGGAATTATAACGGGTAGGCGGAAGTACTAAATGCAGATTTAAACAGACTGCTGTTTCCAAGCCCTTGGTTTGATGTCTGGTCACATTCAATAGCACTTTAAAGAAAGATAAGCATGCTCTCCCATGAAGGCATCTTTGTAGTTCCAAGATTACCATTTACTAAGAAACTGCTTAAGAGAATGTCTACACTGAAATAAGAGACCATGTTCATTTTTTCCATCAGGATCACAGCCAAAAACCAACCATATTTCTTGAAAACTTAGTTGAGGTTTCCAAGAGTTAAACACAGATTTACCAGCAAAATGCAGAAAGAGTGAGATTATAATTTGAACCAGGCAAACTGTTTCATAACAGAAAATGTGGCACTTAATGTAGTTTGCAGAATATGGTATGCTAAAAACGCTACTTTATGGCAGTAGCAGGCCTCTAGAGAGTGGAACTAGCCAAACAAAAGAACAAAAAAGGTAGAAAAAAAGAAGCCATGTCAGCAATACAAAGCCACAAAAGACTGATGCACTTTTTTTTTTTTTTTTTTTGGTGCTGAATTACAACTTTTTCACCAGACCTTTGGTTTAAAAACAAAAAAAAAACTTGAAAAATTTTTCATTTTGGCCATTTTAAACCAGGAATTTATACTAACTCAAATTTATCCTAATTTAACAGGACTTGAGTCTAACAAACACATGCACTATTGAGGTCACAGAAGACTATATACATGAGCAGATCAAAGTTTTCTGCAGCTCCTTCTGGAACAGATTTACTCTGGGTTCCTGAATGGCTTGGCCAGCAGATAGGACAGACTGATGTTTCTTTACTTGAAATAAACATTAAGTCAAAACCTCTACCAGAAAACTCATACTGAAAAGGCTTGGCTCACTTCCTGATGTGCTAGCCAAGGAAAAATAAGCAAAAAAAACCTCCGTGCAGGTTGACCAGAAACTTTATTCTAATCGTCTTTAGGTCTCTTGCACCAGACACACAGTACTTGAATCTTTCTTGTGTATTACTGTCAACTCTAAATTTTGAAAAGTAATAAGAATGCTAGTCAATAAATAATGCTTTAAAAAAAGCTAATACTTGTTGGTTCTATACTTTCTCATCTCACACATGCCCCAGTTCTTCAACATTGACTGAATTAGTCACCAAAGTTACATCAGTAAATTATTCACCAAAGTTACAGAGCACTCTTAAGAGTGCAAACGCAGAACAGACATAGTCTTTCACACCAAAGAACTTCCAAAGGATGTCTGGCTAAAAGACCAACAAATAATTAATTGAAATGTTTAGAGATTACAAAATGGGTCAGTGACATACAATGATTGCCAACATTAAGATGCTCACTATTCAGATATTAAGCCTAGAAAAAAAAAGACCTCTTCTGGTTTTTAAATACAATTACTATATCAAAGAATCTTAAATTAGAAGAAACTTTTCTATAACTTACCTGAACCTGTTCTAGATGAGTCCTCTGAAATAACTCAGAGCAATATCCTATTTTCCACATGACAACCTTCATTTCCTAGAAGATAGCTCTACTTTCAGTCTTCTCTCCTTCAGCTTACTGAATCATACCAACCCTTAAACCCTTCCTCTCCCCATGACATAGTTTCTAGACCTCCTCCCCATCCTAGCTATGTTCCTCTGGGCTGTCCAGTGATTGAATGTCATAATTCTATGAATGTAGACTAAGAATATATTAATATTTTTTAACAACTGTGATATACTGTTTATATTTTTAAAATATTTAATTAGTCATTATGTTTTTCAGGTCTAAAATATTTCATAATACATATTTTAAATGTCAAACAAATTACATAAAGACAACTTTGAATATTTTCTATTGCAAGTTCTATTTGAGAATATTATACAAGAAACACTCAAATTCACAATTGAAAGAGTATTAAAAGAAAATTTTAAGGGATCATTTTAAAAATCCTTCTTCGGGACAGAAATTATTTCAAGCATCTTATCTGGCCACAAAGGTATGAAACTAGAAATCAACCACAGAAAGAAAAATGGGAAAAGAACAAACACATGGAGACTAAACAACATGCTACTAAAAAAACAATGGGTCAACAATGAAAAGAAGAAATCGAAAAATACCTCAAGACAAATGAAAATGAAAACATAGCTTTCCAAAATCTATGGGATGCAGCAAATACAGTTCTAAAAGGGAAGTTCATAGTGATACAGGCCTTCCTCAAGAAACAATAAAAATCTCAAATAAACAACCTAAACTGCCACCTAAAGGATTTGGAAAAAAAGAACAAACAAAACCCAAAGCCAGCAGAAAGAAGGAAGTAATAAAGATCAGAGAGGAAATAAATAAAACAGAGGTCAAAAAATAACAGAAAACATCAGTAAAACCAAGAGCTGGTTTTTTGAAAAGATAAAATGGACAAACCTCTAGCCAGGCTCACCTAGAAGAAAAGAGACAGGACCCAAATAAACAAAATAAGAAATGAAAGGGCTTCCCTGGTGGTGCAGTGGTTAAGAATCCACCTGCCAATGCAGTGGACACAGGTTCGAGCCCTGGTCCAGGAAGATCCCACATGCCGCAGAGCAGCTAAGCCCGTGAGCCACAACTACTGAGCCTGCATTCTAGAGACCACGTGCCTCAACTACTGAAGCCCGTGTGCCTAGAGCCCGTGCTCCACAACAAGAGAAGCCACTGCAATGAGAAGCCTGCACAACCGCAACGAAGAGTAGCCCCCACTCACCGCGACTAGAGAAAGCCCACGTGCAGCAACAAAAACCCAACTCAGCCAAAAATAAATAAATAAAATTTTTACAACATCCTCTTTCATTCTTCTTAACTTCCTCAGTCCCCTGTGAAAAACATACTCTTTTTTTATTGGTTGTACAACTTTTTAATTGAAAATATCATGAAATATTTTTAGATCTTTGTTATTGTTGCTCATATACTTATAGTAGAAAATTTACCAAACACCAAAAGGAAAGAAAGATTACATACCCAACTTAAATGATTACCAACATTTTGCCAATCATGTTTCCTCTATCCTATGCTCATCATCTCCCCATAGAGTATTTTAAAGCAAATCCCAGCTTCATATCATTTCATCTTCAACTGAAACACACACTATGCATTAGTGCCTATTATGCCATAAGCACTGTGCTTACCTTTTTTAGTCCTCAAAATAAACTAACATAATAGTCAAGCTTAATCCTGTACTATCCATGTCTGTTCTCATGTGACACACTAATGTTCCTCCTTCATGTTTTGGCACACACAGTTTTCAATACCTATGTAAACTGTGGGAATTACTATAGAATTTCGATGTTCTACTTCCAGTAGATAATATTCTTTTGTTATGGGTCCTTACAATATTTCTGATGGAGATTACTTGGTTGTGTTTATGCAACAGTAGAGCAGTTTCACAACTAAATGGGCTACTGACATGCTAGTTAATAATTCTGGTAGACAGATGAGTCAGTAGTATGATAAACAACCTTACATAACTCACAGGATTTTAAAAGTACTTTGCAATACCTAAAGAAAAGGTGGAGTAGCAATATTAACAACCAGTAATATCCACTTTTATTTTAAAGAAAAGTTATAGGCTTTGCTTTCCCAATCACAATTTTAGAGAACCCACTTTTAGACTGATTATTTAACTTTCATTGAACTTTAGGACCATAATGTTCAATTACTATTTAATACATAACATGAGGTATTTTGTATCACTTTTAAAGAAAGCAAGACTTAGCTGGCAAGTACTATAACCAGTTCTAGATTGTGACAGATCTTAGGAAACTTTCTGTGATTCATAAATTACAAGAAGTCCCTACAACAGAAATTTTGAAGTTTTGCAAAGATGGGAAAAAACTAAATAATCATTAAGAAACAGAATTCCTAAGAATAGCAAGTTGTCCTTATGCAGTGGTGAAAACCCTTCAATAAGTCAAGAGGGAAGATAAATATAAACCCTGACTAAAAAGCAGTCTACATACTCTTATCTGGGGAGTTGCCAAAAACATTTCAATCAGGAAACATGAAAGAATCCTGTAAAATACTAGTGTATGATTGAGTTGGGGGTGACAGTCTGGAGAAATGTGATGAAAGGGTTCAAAGAAGGAATTAAAGAAGAGGGAGGTATGCATACTTCTCTTTTCGTCAAACCACTTCAGACTTTTTTTAAACCATTTCACTTAGATTCTAACATAATAAGCCTTACCCTCATTTTCCACCAAAGACTGGATCTGCAATTTCAGTACATTTGATACAATATAACAAACTTTAAAAAACAAAAAAGTGTTTCGTTCTTTTTTTTTTTTCATTTTTTAAATCAGGCATTAAAAAAGCACTAAGCTTCAAAACTTACATCTGAACCCACACTTCTCATGGTACTTTGTAGGACAGGTTTAGTCACAGAAAGTTTTCCATTCACTGGGCTATTTGCCACTGGGGCTGGTACCACATTCACCACGTGATTAGGTAGCTGTGTGGTTGCCCCAGCGACAGCAAGGACTGGTTGAGGAGGGGACAGAACTCCAGGTGCCTGGAGTTGTACCATGGTAGGCTGAGAGAGCACCACAGTCTGACCTGCAGCAGAGAAAAAAGAAAAGGAATCAGAGGGTGCACAACTACTGTGGCAGGAGAAGCTATTCAACATTTAGGTCTCTTCTGCAGATATAATAGGTGAGACCAAACGGAGGGATTTGAAACCGCCAATTAAAACACAATCAATAGCAGCACACATTCATACTGACTTTTGTTGTGTTTTTAATGAAACCGACTAGATTCATTCTCTTTGAAGTTATCAACGATGTATTTCCACACTTTTTTTCAGCTAACACACATCAAATTTGCTGTTATACATAGATTTCTCTAAGTATTAACCTCTGAAATTTATTAGTGCTAGAAGTATTTATCATATTACAAATATCAAACCTTCTATTCTGAACACAGAATCATATATTTTATTTTTATTTATTTATTTATTTATTTTTGCGGTACGCGGGCCTCTCACTGTTGTGGCCTCTCCCGTTGCGGAGCATAGGCTCCGGACGCACAGGCTCAGCGGCCATGGCTCACGGGCCCAGCCGCTCCGCGGCATGCGGGACCTTCCCGGACCGGGGCACGAACCCGTGTCCCCTGCATCGGCAGGCAGACTCTCAACCACTGAGCCACCAGGGAAGCCCAGAATCATATATTTTAAATTAATGGGATTTAGAAATACATATAACACCAAAAATATATGACAGAGATTCAGTAACTCAATACTTGGAAGAACCTGAGGCTACAAATATCAAAAATGTTAAAACCACTTAGCTAACACGGGAAACGTAAACCTGTAATTTAAAATAGTCTGCAGATAATATTGACTCCCCTACCCACCAAAATGGTCTACAAATCTTTTCTTAATCTTTACATTTAACCTTATTTTAAAATTATACTAATCTGAGGAAAATTAGTATCATTAACCTAAAGAAGGCTCATACAACTCATAACACTGGCCTGTTAAAATTTTTACTTGCCTGCTGAGTGTTTGCTTTCAGATCTGGCCCATTTTATAAGGTGTTGAAAGCCTCACCTAACATCCACAGCTGCTTGAGACTATTTAGCAAAATAAAGGTACTAAAGTAACTGGCAACTAAAATTGCATATAGTATATTTATACTCTTCTTTAAGGGAAAAAAACCATACTATACTTTCAGACAGTGTAACATGATCCATGTAAAACTCAGCTCAGTATTTCAAAGGATCAAGGAAAACTAAAAATCAAAATCATGCTTCAGAACACCTTTTAAGAACATCTGTCTTAGCTCAAAAAAAAAATCTCTTGTATAAGATCAAAGTCTTTATGTTTCAGAAGGCCTCAGAAAGCATATGAAAACTAGAATTTAATTCATAGCATTTTATCCCAGGTAAATTAGTAAGAAAGACCTAAAAATAATTTCACAGATTTGTAATATATACAATTTACTTGAGCATAAATGATCACTAAATATTTTTATCTTCTAATTTTCCCTTGGCATAATTTATTTTATGAAATGAAAACATATAAAATATGGAAGTGACTCATAAGCAGATATATATTTGCTTATGCCAAATATTCAAATAAAAATAATTAACAGGGAATTCCCTGGCAGTCCAGTAGTTAGGACTCTGCGCGCTTTCAGTGCTGAGGGCCCGGGTTCAATCCCTGGTCAGGGAACTAAGATCCCGTAAGCCATGTACGCAGCCAAAATGAAAATGTATAAGTAAAATAAATAGCATATTTATTTAAATAGTAAATGTTAAGTTTTTTAATTACACTTGTTGAGATATTACAGTCAATCTGGTACTACGAAAAGACATACTCATCAGAATGTAAAACTTAAACCAAGGGTTCCCACCCTGAATATAAGGACCCTTCTTTTTTTGTGTGCGTGTGTGGTACGTGGGCCTCTCACTGCTGTGGCCTCTCCCGTTGCGGAGCACAGGCTCCGGACGCGCAGGCTCAGCGGCCATGGCTCATGGGCGCAGCCGCTCCACAGCATGTGGGATCTTCCCAGACCAGGGCACGAACCCGTGTCCCCTGCATCGGCAGGCAGACTCTCAACCACTGCGCCACCAGGGTAGCCCAGGACCCTTCTTTAATAGCAAAAATATCATGGTCACCCAAGATGATCATGGCTGTCCTTTCAGTTTCTGTGGATTGAGAAAATACGTGATGAGAAAAGGCTATTAAGAATTTAGTAATGATTTTAAATGAATTCTGAGTTTAGTAATCAGAAGTATAACCACAAAATTTAAAAACATCAGTACAAAGATATATGAAACAAATTATTTATTCAGTCTACAGAAAATATGGATTTGCAGATGCCCTGCAAAAAGCCAAAGGTTACTATTACTCCAACCACACGTATCCCAGGGCCCACTGTCTACAGGTTGAGAACCACTGACTTAAACCAATACTTTGAGAAGAGCATTATCAGAAGTAGTGTTCCGCATCTTCTGAGTTTAAAAATTATGATAGGGCTTCCCTGGTGGCGCAGTGGTTGAGAGTCCGCCTGCCGATGCAGGGGACACGGGTTCATGCCCCGGTCTGGGAAGATCCCACATACCGTGGAGCAGCTGGGCCCGTGAGCCATGGCTGCTGAGCCTGCACGTCCGGAGCCTGTGCTCCGCAATGGGAGAGGCCACAACAGTGAGAGGTCCGCATACCGAAAAACAAAAAAAAAAATTATGATAAAAAGACCCTAAAAAACTAAACAATGTTCAATGAATTGCGGGATTATTCCAAAGAATAGAGAAGGTGGTAAACATAAAGAATTAAGTCATTTCAAAGAAAGGATCCTACTTCTAGCTCCAGTTACAGATTTAAAGTATTAGCAGTTAACACATGTAGATAGCTTTGTAATATTTCTTAAAGCTAATTGAGAAAAATAATCCAAGTCTGTAGTATCCAGTGTCTGGTTATCACCATCTCATTGCTGAAAGAACTGCAACACGGAGCAAGGGAGATGGAGCAATGTCAAGTCAAGGTCTGCGTACCAAATGTGGCTCCAAGTCCTACCAGGCCACTGATGCCTCCTTTTTTTTCCAAAATGCACATCAAGCCCTTTCATCCTAGAGTGCCTAACTAACCTCAAATTATTGAGCACCTAAATCAAAGATCCTATAAATATACTGGGCATGTTTGGGTTCAAGACAAAATGTGGAGAAACAACTAAATTTCCACGACAATGTGTTCGAGGTGACTTGTTAAACCTGACATGCTAGATGCCCACCAGCTCCCAAAATGCAGTGCAAAGGACTGTTTCGGGTCTTAAATAGTTAGCAGCTGAGCATAGTTACTACTGTTCCTAGTGTGGAAACAGTTAAAAAGGACATACCAAAAGGCTGTTTCTCCATTTCAGCATGCTCAAAACCTTCTTTGGCATTACACACAAATCCCCCTGAATGGACCACGGCTGGTTTCAATGCTGGATACTTTTGACTATGTATGAGTCACTGATAGTGATGGTCAGTTTCTTCCTTTTCAGTTACCTTCAAAGATTTCAAACTTTATATCAAACATTTATTGAATGCCTGCTTTGTCTAAAATAGTACGGCTGTGTGACAGTAAATTTCTCTGTGTATTAACTTTCTCATCTATAAAATGGAGATGATAATAATAGTACCTATCCTCACAGAGGATGTAAGGATTAAATAAGATGATGCACTTAAGCACTTAGAACAGTGTCTGGCACGTAATAAGAGCTTAAATGTTAGCTAGTATTAATTATTTTTATTATTATTAATTACTATTAACCTTCTTTTATGTATAATAATAGCTTCTATAAGGGTATTGCATGTATTATCAATTCATTAGTTCTCATAGTTACTGTTGTTTAACTATTGATATTAATTTGTTAACTCCCCAATTAGATAGAATTCTTGAGATCAAATACCACACCTCTGCATTCTTTTAGAGGCAATATACGATAGTGATTAATCAAACAGACTGAGCCAGACCACCTGGGCTCAAGTTCTGACTCTACTGCTCACTAATAGAATGACCTGGAACAAGTTATTTTACCTCTATCCTCCATTTCAATGATTTGTTACCACTATCTACCCAAAAAGCCCAAGACAGGATACCTTCCTCTCTATCCTCCATCCCCCTTTCACATGACCTAATCACCAAGCCCTGTGATTCTACACTTTGTAACATCTCTACGGTCTATCCTGGCTCTTCATTTCCATTGATATTCCAGGCTTTCGTCAACTCTCACCGGCACTACTCGTGCACGTCTTAATGGATGTATAGGACTTAGATGTAGAAGTAGGCAGAAGCTGTTTCAGGCAGATAGAATGGCATGTCAAGAAACGAGGAAAAAAGAGAAAATTTAAGGGACAATGGCCAGATTAGTTGAACTAAAAGATTTATAGAAAGGAGAGTTATTATAAGGTAAAGTTAGAAAACTAAACTGGAGCCAAACCATGAAGAATTTGAACTTAATTCTATAAGAATTACTTCTCTTTTAATGGCAAAATATTTACTTCTAATACTTATATCGATTAACTGTAAAATGCCTTTCCTATATTTCTCTTCTTCTTCCCTCCCCATTTTCAACTAAATGGAAGATATACACTTAAATCTATGTTATTACAATATACCTCTCTAGATTGTACTATAAAAACAGACAAGTGCCCTATATTAGCATATGTTCCCCCAAAATAAAACTGTCTTCAGATAATGGGAAAGCACTGAAGTTCTGAATAATGTATGATTCAGGTTTCTAAAACTGATAAACTGCTCAGAGAAGTTTCTCTTCTTGCTATAGGTAGGAACTTCTATCATTCAAACACAGCCAATGGTCTGCTAAGAGCAAATTCTTACGAATACCCCTTGCTTTACATACTGGTCATATTAATATAAACCTTTTACTTTTTATACACATGTCTTAACAGCTTATGGGAACTATAATGAAGTTCTTCACAAGTTTAGATTCTCAGCCTTTGGGAAAACACAGACCCTTTTGAGATGCTGATGAAAGTTTTGGAGACTATCCCTAGAAAAATCCACAAATAACATACACTAAATCTTGCATTTTATTTCAAGGGGTTTATGAACACTTAACATCCATTCACAGGCCACAAGAATACCCATTCTACAGGACTGCTATTTTTCACATGAAAAAGGCAGTAGTTTTCACCCTGTCCTAAGAGGGCAGGTATTTCAGGTTTGTTTGGTTGGAGGCTTTTTGGTAGGGATTGGTGGATTTTCACAGATCCATCCAGTCTCTCACCTAGTTCTTTTTATCAATGTCATATTGTCTATGACCATGGAACAGAACAAAGATAACAGAGTACCTGGAAATCAAATTTATGACCTTGCCCTCATTAAAACCATGCTCCAAAGAAATGAGCTAACAATCCATAGCTGGAAATACAGCCATAAATGTAACACTGGGTATTTATTTACAACCCATTCCCCATTGACCCCAGTCCTACTTGGTACCAACAAGCTAAATCCAGGGAAAGAACGCTGCACAAGTTTCCCTTTAGTCATGTGTACACATATCAGTATAAGTACAATGATGAATAATCTTCCCAAGAGATCTCTATGTGCAAATGATTCCTATATCTGAATAGTACCAAATCCTCAAACTTGAACTTCTTTCAGTATAGACCTCAGCTTCTTGTAGACTCAACTATGGGAGGCCATCTAGTGGACAAAATATAGAAACACACATTCTTAGCTACTTGAAGACAGAGTTTCAGGTTTCTTCTTAATGCCCCATACAAGATCATGTTACTAAACAGTGCTGCCTCCTCAGAGATCAAGAGTCTGACTCTATTGCCAAAACTGAAATGGACCATATTATTTTAAATACTGACTCCTCCTTAAAAACAAAAAAGTTCATGGACACAAAAATCTCAGAAAAAAATGGCACCGAGAAAGTTTCCCAGATTTTCTTCTTCATTACAAGTGGTTATATAAAACCACAAGCCTTAGAGACAGGCGCTTTCATAATTAAAACTGTGAGAAAAAAGAACTATCAGATGTAAATAATCTTAATAGCTATCTCCCTTGTTAGGATAGGAACCACATCTCTACAACATCCTCAGAACCAAGGACAATTCTTGACACACAGCATGTGCTCAGAAATTATACCCTGAATTAAAACAAGTCATATGACACAAGCCTCAGTGGCCTCCAATTAAACATACACAGCCTCAAATTCCATTCAGGTACCTTTAGTGGGTGCAGGATGTATACTGATAATTGGTTGCTGCTTCGCCAATGGCATAAGTGTTGGTAGTGTTTGAATAATGATGGTTTTTGCTGGAACACTGGGGTTTGTTTGAGTCTTGGGTGCTGCTGGAAGTAATAAAGGCTTGGGCTGAATTGAAGGTTTTGAACTCATCTGAATTTTTTTCTTTGGAGTCAGTCCATTTTCTGGAGAAAAACCAAACAAACCACAAATCAGTTTAAGGGCAATTAAGCAAATCCTAGAAAGCAGATTCTATTATACACCTTTCCCTAAACATTATCTTGACCTCTGACTACCCTTACTGAAGTTTAGGCATAGCCACTCTATATCTTAATGGACCGAAGAAAAGTCCTCAATCTGAGGTCTTCCTTTTTGACCAAGCTGCAGCTTTGCCAAAGCGACACGTGAACCAGTAAAGAAGGATAGCTAAATCCCCTGAATAAAGCATCGAGGTGAATAAGGTTAACAAATGTCACAGCCAAATGGCCCTCACATTCAATATCTTTAACTGAAACTTTGAAATTTCTCCTGAAGATGGTGGGGCCCTAAATCTATTTAAAGTATCATTCACCTATAAAGACAAAAACAACCAAAGAAGATTATTTCTTCCCTTTCCTCTCTACATTAATCATCCACAACAAACAAAACAAGTCCACTAATTTAAAAACAGCAAGCCAGCTTAATAAACATACACTTAATCCAACATTTTCTTATAAGAAATGGAGCCTAAACTCAGTCTAAAAATAGAGATAACAGAAATTAGGAGATGGAGTAATACCAGTTTTGCTCTTAGGACTAATGATGGGCTTGTCTTCCTTCAGTGGCTCTGCTGAGGAGGAACTATTAAAGCTTTCACCATATAAGGAAAAGGGAGACATCTGGGAAGTAGAAGACAAATCCAACTCCTCCTGTAGCAAAATAAAACAAAACAAATTCATGCAGAAGAATACTATCCTTGAGCAGAAAATTGCTTAGAAAGAGAGGCAAGATCCATATATAAACAGAGAAACACTTCAAGACAACTTCAAGGCAAAGGTGTGATATATTGGAACTATATCTATATATGAAGTACTAAGAGATGATGGATAAATCAACATTATCCATCTATACTAAAGGAAAAATAACTAAAAATGAAGTATGTCTATTTCATTCTCTTATATGAAAGATATGACTCACTGATCTGATCTGCTTCTACATTTTCTCCCACAAATTTTATATGTTACTTGTTCCTAGTCATATAAACATTTAGTATCATTATAGAGTTACTGTTAAAACACTAATATCTTTTCCCCACCATCTCTTATTCTATCTTACAGGAATCTCAAAAGCAAATAATTCTCACTATTTGTATCCTTTTCTATTTCTTAACACTGCCTTTGTCCCGAATGTTTTGAAAGAAAAACACTGAAAGGAGCAGGGCTATTTTATTTTACTTAATGGGTAAACTAATAATACAGAGGGACTTCCCTGGTGGTCCAGTGGTAAAGAATCCGCCTTACAAAGCAGGGGACATGGGTTCAATCCCTGGTCAGGGAACTAAGATCCCACACGCTGCAGGGCAACTAAGCCCACATGCCACAACTACTGAGCTCACACGCCTCAACTAGTGAGCCTGTGTGCCACAAACTACAGAGCCCACACGCTCTGGAACCTGGGTGCCGCAACTACAGAGCCCACACACCCTGGACCCTGCGCGCCACAACTAGAAGGAAGCCCGCGCGTGGCAACGAAGAGCCCTCGCGCCACAATGAAAGATCCCACATGCCTCAATGAAGACCCTGTGTGCCACAACTAAGACCCGATGCAATATACAAAAATAGTATTTAAAAAATAATAATAAATAAATCTTTTTTAAAATACAGATATATAAATACTAATATTTTCTAAAAGTCTTTTAATATTCAGTGGATCTGTCTCATTTTGTTAGAATAAAGAAGCTTAACATAGGATAAAAGTAGCATTTCAATTCCAAGAGAAAAAGATGTTATGTATAATAATGGAATGGGCACAAATACGTAAATACATACATCATACCATCTTCAAAAGAATCTATAAGATTACTGAAAGAAGAATTAAGAGAATACTTGTTTACTCGCAGCAGGATGTAGGCTCCCTTACATCAAAAAATCCAGAAGCCATAAAGGAAGAAGAAATAGATTTGAACAAATAACAATTAAAATATTTTATAAGAAAAAATAGAACATAAACAAAGTTAAAAGATACAAATGGGGAGAAAATATTTGCCAAAAATGGATGAAGGAAAGAAACCACCATTTCACTGAAAAGGAAATGCAAATGGTATCCAAAGGCAAATTTAAAAGAAAATCTTTTTTTTTTCAATCATCAGATAAGAAAAAGTTAAAATGACCCGAAAGAGCATACGGGAGAAATGGTCATCCTCAGTAATGCTGTTGAGAATGAGAATTGTTTCATTCATTCATACTCAACACCTATTCAGCATGTAGCCATAAGCGGGGCTGTAGGAACCTTACAGAGTATATTATAACAATAATATACTTGGAAAAAAACCAAAGACTATGAGATAACACAGGAGGAAATGATTATCTTCATGGCCTTAGATGCTTACAAGGTATTTGATAAAATTCAGCAAAGATTCCTCATAAAAGTCCTAAAAAATAAGGACTGGAGGGACACTTTCTTAACATTAAAAAAAAAAGCTATGCATAATTGTATAGCCAAAGTCATACTTAATGGCAAAATATTAAATGCTTTGCCATTAAAGTCAGGACAAGAAAGAAAGAATTGCTTTTTCTGTAATTCTAGCAAACATAATTATACTAGAAAATGAAATAAAAGGAATAAATATTAAAATAGAAGAAACAGAAGCGCCTTTGTTTGCAAGGTGATATGCTGTCTACTTGGAACACATTTAAGAACCAACTAACAAAATTTTCACTATGAAAATATTGTATTAATAATCACTTAGAGGGTTTCCCTGGTGGCGCAGTGGTTGAGAGTCCACCTGCCAATGCAGGGGACGTGGGTTCGTGCCCCGGTCCGGGAAGATCCCACATGCCACGGAGCGGCTGGGCCTGTGAGCCATGGCCACTGAGCCTGCGCGTCCAGAGCCTGTGCTCCACAACGGGACAGGCCACAACAGTGAGAGGCCCGTGTACCGCAAAAAAAATAAATAAATAAAAATAATCACTTAGAAAATATAATTAAAAATAGTTCACTCATAATAGTAACAGCAATTATAAATACCTTGGAATTCATTTTCTAAAGAATGTGCAAGACTTATATGAAGATAACTATAAAACTTAACTGAGAAGCATAAAAGAAAATCTGAGTAAACAGAGAGACATATAATATTCTTTAACAGAATGATTATAAGGGTGATACAACTGGGAAAATTGGTTCACTTATATAGTGCAAATTAAAACTAGATTTGTACCTAACACTTCATATTAAGGTCAACTCACAGGCCCACAAGGGGACATTTTTGACAATGTTCACTGTGGTGTAGGTGAAGTGTTGTGTAGTTACATGCAACAGATTTTGATGTAGACAGAGCAATATGACTTGATCTTAAATAAACAATGTGCTAATTTTGAAAAGTAAGAAATAAAGAGACCTGATATAATAGCATTTACATAAATTTAAAATACGTACACAAAACTGAAATCAGTGAGAAAAAGATGAGCTTTTTAATAAATGGTGCTAAGGACTTCCCTGGTGGCACAGTGGTTAAGAATCCACCTGCCAATGCCAGGGACAAGGGTTCAAGCTCTGATCCGGGAAGATCCCACATGCCGCGGAGCAACTAAGCCCATGCGCCACAGCTACTGAGCCTGCGCTCTAGAGTCCATAAGCCACAACGACTGAGCCTGCATGCCACAACTACTGAAGACCGCGCACCTAGAGCCCATGCTCCACAACAAGAGAAGCCACTGCAATGAGAAGCCTGCACACCGCAACAAAGAGTAGCCCCTGTTCGCCACAACTAGAGAAAGCCTGTGCACAGCAATGAAGATTCAACGCAGCCAAAAATAAATAAAATTCATTTTTTAAAAAAAGAATTGATTTAATAAATGGTACTGGAACAATCCTTCTGATAGTCATTTGGGAAAACAAAAAACTTGGATTCGTATTTCACATCATAAACCAAGATAACTCCAAATGGATCGGAGATCTAAATATTAAAAATAAAACCTTATGAAAAATATATATTAACACAGTCACTTAGAAACTATTACTTCCTGAATAATTTGATCCTAAGGCCACTAGATGGAGCAGTGCAAGACCAGCATCCATGCAGAGAGGCAGGCTGGTGGAGTATTGGAGTCTAAGGAGAGGAGGTAGGGGCAGGCAGCCCAGCACAGGGAGTCAGAGCAGATTACCCTGCTCATATTGGGTCAGCTTGATGCAGGTGTCAACGCCCAGCACACAGGAGTCAGTGTGAAAGGACCTGCACTGGCCAAATCCAGGATAACATAAGAATCAGAATAAATAGCTATAGTAATGGGTTATAATCTGTTGAATAAACTAGGAAACGATGAGTCCATACTGATATAAACAAATAAATGAATAAATTTAAAGTCTGATGAGAAACAGGTTATTTTTACATAGTTTTTTTTTTTTTCTTTGCGGTACGCGGGGCTCTCACTGTTGTGGCCTCTCCCGTTGCGGAGCACAGGCTCTGGACATGCAGGCTCAGCGGCCATGGCTCACGGGCCCAGCTGCTCCGCGGCACGTGGGATCTTCCCGGACCGGGGCACGAACCCGTGTCCCCTGCATCGGCAGGCGGACTCTCAACCACTGCGCCACCAGAGAAGCCCTACATAATTTTAAAGTACCTCCTCATAAAATACTTATTTTGGGCAAAGGAAGAAAGAGCAACTTCACAGTGGAATAGCCTGGCAGACACCACCTTAATCAAATGAACAAAGTGAACCTCATCAGTAACAGGGCAAATGAAAATTGTGTGCCATCACATCAAAAGTAAATCAGACAGACACAGCATCACTTCCGTGATATTCCTGCCACAAATACAAAACCTGAATCTCATCCTGAAGAAACATCAGACAAACCCAACTGAGGGACATTCTACAAAATAATTAGTCTTTAATCTCCAAAAGTGACAAGGTCATGAAAGTCAAGGAAGAATGAACTGTTTCAGCTGAAGGAGATTAAAGAGACAAGACAATCAAATGCAATGTGTGATTCTAAACTAGATCCTTCTGCTCACTAAAGGACATCTTTGGGACAACTGGCGCAATCTAAATGGGAATTGAAGATTAGATGATAGTATGGTATAAACATTTATTTCCTGATTTTAATGGTTTTATTGTGGCTAGAAGACATATCCATGCTTGTAGGAAGTAGACACTGAAGTATTTGGGGGTGACAAGGCATCAAGTTGGCAACTTACTCTCAAATGGTTGAGGAAAAAAAGAAGTTCTTTGTAATGTACTTGTAATATTTCTATAAGTTTAAGGTTTTTCAAAACAAAAAGTTAATATAAGCAAGAAAACAAGAATAAAATATTATAACCTATGAGTGGTGAAAACCCTCCTTTGAGTAACAACAACAAAAAGCAATAAAAGATTGATAAGTCAGCTATGGAGAAAATAAACACCAGAAATAAAGCTTAAAGACAAATGACAAATTGGAGAAAAAACACTTGTACCTTATTTCACAAACTAAACACTAATAATCCTAATATGTAATTAAAATTGAAGAGAAAAAGACCAATACAATCCAATAGAAAAGTGGACAAAAATTTGAACTGATTGTTCATAAAAAGAAATGCAAATAGGCCTTAGACATATGAAATATACAAAAAGATGTTTAACCACACTTATAATAAAAGAAATAGAAAACAAAACATGCTGTGTAGTGATGAAGGGAAAATTGGCCCTCTTACATACTGCTGGTCAGAATACACAACCGTACAACCTGTGGAGGGAAATCTGGCAATAAACAGTAACATTAAAAAAGTATTCACCCCGATCTCAGCAATCTCTCTTTAGGAGTATAACCGGAAGATATCCTGGCAAAAATATGAAGTGACTTATGTACATAGTTATTTATTACAGCATCGAGTCTAGAAAAGACCGAAAACAACACAAATGTTCATCAATAAGGAAATCACTGAATAAAGTATAATACAGTCACACAATGGAAGACTATGCAGCCATAAAAGGGAATGAGAAAGATTCTATATCCTGAAATTGGAGTTACCTCTGGGATATACCACTAAGTTAAATAAGCAAGGTGCAGAGCAGGGTATGTAGTATGCTACCTTTTGTGTAAGAAAGGATGGAAAGGAAAGAATAGGATAGAAATCAGGCTTCTGTGAATATACCTTGTTATATATTAATACTTTTGACTTCAAAAGTAAATTAAGTTTTTAAAATTAAATCATTGGAGAAACTGTGGGACCACAGAGAACTGCCAAGAGCGGCAATCAGAGAAAAGCTTCATAGAGAAAGTAATTTTTGAACTGGGACTTAAGGATGAATAGGAGTTTCCCAAAGAAGAAAAAAATGAGGCTATTTCAGGCAGAAGGAAGAGCATGTACAAAAACCTAAAATGGTTAAGAGCAGAGAGCTCGCTGCTCTTGTCCATGGACAGTGTTTGGCACAGTTCCTGGCACAGTTGTTGAATGACTGGAGCACACAGGAGCTCTCAGGGTTAAACCTAAGGGGAGTGTGAAGGGAGGAACAGGAAGGATAGTGAGAAACAAGACTGGAAAGGTAAACAGGAGCCAGAACATGGAGGGCCTAGTACACTGGCAATTTGAATTTTGTCCTTGTAAGGGTTGGGAAGGTTTTAAGCAAAAAACTGACACATCAAATTTGTGATTTTGAAAAATTTCTCTTTGAAGATTCCTCTGCTAAGAAAGGTTTGGGGAGTTAGGAGGCAGAGAGACCAGTCAAAAGTCTATTGCCTTAATCCAGATGAGGTGATGATGGCCTGGTGTGTGTGGAGAAGATGAATCTTAGAGATACTAAGTGGATAGAATCATCAGGATTTAGTAACTGACTATATGGAAATTATGCCAGAATGAAGATACCTCAATTTACAACAGATATAATTCACTGAAACAGTAATTTGAATTTTTCTTCTTATATTTTTTCCTTTCCCCATTCCAAAAAATACCTAAAGCCTTTGGTACTTCCTTTTCCTGGCCTCAGAGCTTTTGTCTAGATGAAGAGCAGAAGCATTTTTAAGGTGCTTTTGTAAAAAACCTTATTAGCACATTCAAAAGGTAGTACTAGCTTTCCTGAACTAAGGAGACCATTCTAGGTTACATGGCTAAGGAGTTACAGAAAGAGACCATCTTACAGTCTTCTATGTCCTCAAAGAATGTATATTCTAATGGGGAGTAAAGAAGGTAGCAGGGAGAAAAGACAATAAGTCAATAAACAAAAAAAAAAAATATTGGGTACTGGTAAGGTGCAATGAAACAATGAAATTATGAAGACAAGAACATAAGGGAAGGAGGGCAAAACCAAAGAGACTAACAGCTTTCTAGCTCCCTCAAGGCCATTCCTCAAGATTCAGCTTCCTCAGGATTAAATGAGATAATAGGACGTATATTAGCACTTAATAAATGTTAACTGCCTCCCACACATACATATTTTCCAGATTCCATTGTAACCAAAATCACTGTAAAAGACTGGTTACTTACAGGAACATGCTGAGTTGAAGAATAAGAGTCCACTGACTGAGGAGGTGAGATTGAACAACTTGAGGAGGCTGGAGAAAGTGGCTGAGGTTCTGCTTTAATATCTTTAACTGAAAAACAAGGGGCAAAAATTTTCCCACTGAACAATATAAACTCAGAATGAAATGAATAAGAAAGAAGGTAAAATCTGCTTTTAAAATTCAATGATATAGAAGCTAAGGTCACCAAAATATATCATCAAGTGAAAATTCAAGAGCAGAAAATAGTAACTCTAGTATGCTTCCGTCTGTGTAATAAGTTATACATGTGTATACTATTGTACGACTAGCATCTGCATTAACTCTCTTGAAGGATGAACGTAAGAAATTGATGACAGTGGTTGTCTCTGGGAAGCAGAACTTGGTGGCTGAGGAACAAGAGCCAAAAGAGACACTTTTCTACTCTACAGACTTTTTGTACCTTTTGAATATTATGCAATATGCAAAATTATAGACTCTCCCCAAAATAATTTTAAAACATAAGAAACAGGAAAGAATTATTCTGAAAAGCATTTTTGACAATACAATTAAAACACAAAAATGTTCCTATCTTTTGAACTATGTATTTTTTAAAATGTGCTGAGTAACTATAGCCTAGGTGTTCCTAGGTGTCAAATTTATAACAGGGTAGGAATGGGGAAGAGAAGAATCTCTGTGGCAGATTGTGTTTTCCAAAGTTAGGTGCAAAATATCTACCATATCTCATGATCTATAATGTGATTTTGCCACTTCCCCATCAAGAAGTAGCCACTATTTCCTCCTCCGTTTGAATCTTGGTGGGCTTATGACTTCTTCAATCGACAGAGTATGGAAGTAATGCTATGTGAATCCCAAGGCTGTGTTACATTAGGCAATGCAGCTTCTATTTTGTGTGTTGAAACACTCACATTTGAGCCTTTGAAGTCTGACTACCATGAGACCGCCAGGCTGTGAGGAAGCCAGGCCATATAGAAAGGTGACGTGTAAGCACTCAAGTTGGCAGTCCTAGTCTTCAAGTCATTCCAGACCAGGCATCAGACATGTGAGTGAAGAAACCTTAAGGTAATTCTAGCCCCCAGTGTCAAACTACCTCAGCCTTCAAATCTTCCCAGATGAGGTCTGGACACCATGGAGCAGAGACAAGCAATTCCTGGTGCATGCTGTCCAAATGCCTAACCCACAGATTCTGGGAGCCTAATAAAATGGTTATTGTTTTAAGCCACTAAGTTTTAGAGTAGTTTGTTACACAATGGCAGGAACCAGAACACTGGCCTTGTGTAGCTCTTATTCTGTGAGGGAAGACAGGAATTGAGCAAGATATACAAATACATAAAATGAAAGGGAAAAGGAAATGCAGCAGTGGGGAGGACTGCAATTTAGATGGGGAAATGTGCTGGTTATTTACACATTGTCTCTCAGCTCTTAAGTCTACCTTCTATAGTCTGTGATGCAAATTATTAATACATGTCTCAGCTGGCTTCCTTTTAGGTCCTGTCAATAGCGGGTACTAGAAGGATGCTGAAAGGTAGAAGGGAAGAAGGGATTTCTTCATCCTCCCATCAGCTTCATCCCAGAAGGGACAGTTTGCTCCAGGTTCCAGCTTTTTTCAGCACACCTAAAACCCACCTCATTGGGCCCCTTAAAGATACTAGCATTAGCCAGGTAGGGTCTCCTCCTCAGATGTGTATACACGGGACCCCTACACTAAGGTCCTAGGTTCTAATAATCCCAAGCTTCTTCCCCTTGATTCCCTAAATTCTGTCTAATTCTCAGATAGGTTAATCTCTTAGAGAGTATTACATATAATTCAAAATCAATATTTCTGAATAATAAAATTTTTATTCATTATGTGACTAACACATAACTATGAAATTCTTTATATCTATTTTGGCAAGAAATTTATGTATGCCTTGCTACACCAAAGTAGAATGTAGTCCCTGGAAATTTTTGGCCTACAAAAGTAGCCCAGTAACCCCACCTAATTTTGACTATTACCAAACTATAAAATAATATGGACCCATTTAAATTTTTTATCAATGAAATAAATCATTACCTGTACAGAAATGATTGTTGATGTCCCAAATGCCTGTCTCCCAAGGCATCAAATCAAAATCAAAATCAAGATTATCAAAATTATTTTCCTGTAGGTTTCAAATCAGTAAAAGAATATTACAAGATTAAAATATATACATCCAGAAATCAAACTAACAGATGCAATTTGCCATAAATAATTGTGATTACCCAACTTAGTAAAAATAACTTTCTAAGTTAATCAGTTCATCTTGAAAATACATCTTGGATAGCTTAGAGATAAACAAATTTAGTTATTTTAAGCACAGTAGTAACAACTAGGAAGGAGGTATTGAAGTCAACATCTATCTGAAAGATTCCGTTGGTCTCATTCTTTTCAGTGGAAATAGACCTTTACAACAGTCACAAAATATGTGCTTTGTCATAAAGGAGATCCAGCAAAATAAGTTTTCCCCATTGCCATTAAGGAAAAGAAGTCACAGCAAATGCCTATTTACAATATCTCTATATACAAGGGAAAGAATACAGATGTATCCAAAAGACATGCAGGAATCATAAAGAGACTTTAACTGAAACTTCAAATATACCACATATTAAAATGCTTGTGGGAGAAGGAAGAGATCCATAGGAGGATGGGTAATTTTATACTTTTTACTGTTCTGTACTTTTCAAATTTCTAAAATAAAATTTCTAAATTTTTTTTTAATCCTAGAAGATAAAACTAAGTTTCTCAAATAGGGGTCAGTAAACTTCTTAGAGGGGCTCTTAGTTTCTTTTCATTCAGATGACAATTTTTTAATTTAAATATAATCATATTCTGGGTCTTTGGATGACCATCTTATACCATATATATTAATAAAGAACTGCCACATGATTTCAGAGCCCTCATATGAGTTTAAGATTAAGACAGTACCACAACTATTTTAAATGTTTAAGGTTACAGAGATAAGAACAGAAGTAAACTTAATATATAAACAGTACAACAAAGTTAAAAGGTAGTCAATATTAACTTAATGTGACAGATAATAAACAGCAAGAAAGCAAGCCTCAGGAAAAAAATAAAGATTAATCTAGTTATCAATAACAACAATTTGGTAATAATTTCTAGAATATTATCATTTCAAATGTCTATTCTGTGGTTTATTTTTATTGAGAATGTAACAGAAGGAGAGAAGAGAAACTTTTCTTATCATACTGCCCTAAACTGAGTAAATATTATTGCAAATTATATAAAGAGAATGTGTGAAAGTTCACATTAAAAAAAAGAAAAAACTACTTAAATTATGAAAGAACCACCTTTTAAATCAATCCTCTTTGCTTTTTTCTCATATTTGAATCTAGATATCAAAAAATTAAGCAGCCTCATACTTTCAGCAACGAAAAATCTTCAAACTTTCTTAGTCTAAGTAAACTGAGGAAGGATATTTGCCTGAGTGCTAGCAATACTTTTTAACATGTTCAATAGTGGCATGACCAACTTCGAGGATGCTTCATACTCAATCTTCAGACAAAAAAGTCAAATACATTTTACAGCATAAGAATTTTATCTGGTTGGAAATTTCACAGACCCATTTTATGTAAAGCAAAACATACTGGTACTTATATACTCTAGTTCTTCAATGACTTCTCAAGGGAAACTTGTACAGCCATGTGAAAGAAGAATGACAGTTTTAAAGCTAGAATGGGCCCTCTGAAACCATTTAATCCAATCTCTTATTTTATACCAGAAAAACTAAGGAACTGAAAGATTGTGTGACTTGTTTGAGGGAACAGAATGTTAGTTATAAAATCAGGATCATATTTCCCTGAATCTTTCAAATTTACTATATTGTTTCTTGATGATGTTAGGCTCTGGAGGTTATGAAAAAATACCAGTTGCTTAAGCAACCAGCCAATATTAAAAGCCAATTTAGTCAACAGACAACACTGTAAAGCATCTCACAGAGTAAATGAAACCATTAAAATCTCATGCATTGATTTTAAAAAATATCATGTGTTTCACTCCCTTCTATTGATTCATGGTAAAACAACTGCTAAATTATTCTTTGAGAAATGTCTTAAACTCACTGAGCAAGCTTTATTTTTATTAAGGGCTTAAAAAATAAGTGATAAATATTCAACCGGATTGATATGCATATAAAATCACTCTGTTCACTTGAACTACTTCCCAAGTCAAACAGCACCTCATCCATTAAAGAATAAGACAAAGTAAGAGTTCAGGCCAAACAGCTTCACATATACTAATCCAGAAAAGAAAAAAAAAATCTAAAATATTTTTGAGAACTTAAAGTGCTATAATAATAGCTTTTACGCATACTTCTAACCACTCAAAGGCAAAAAATAAGGACATTTCTAAGTTTCAGAGCTTTCAACATTAAGGATACATAACTTTTAAAAAGGAAGTTGGTAAGTTCTCTTAACTAGATCCATGACACACATACTCCTTAATATCACACTGTTTCCCTAAGCAGCAAAATATCTGTAAAAACCAAGAGGTAGGCAGTTAAGTAACTTTTCCAAGGTTACCCACCCCTGGGGCCAAAGGTAGACTTAGAATACAAGTCTTCTCATACCAAGACCAATGCAATTTCTACAATCCTACATTCACTGACTACAAAATGGCTACTAAGTTTCATACTTAATCTTAAAAGTTATTTAAACTTAAATAACTAGCCTAAATGTGTTATCCTGAAATCTTCTTGCAATAATTAAAGATTAAATATCACATTATTCAGCATTTCTCCTCTAATAAATACTTACATAAGTTTCATTTGCCGCATCCAACTGCAAGTCATCGTAGCCAAGTTCAGCAAAGAGGGTAGAATCTTTGGACAAAAGAAAAGAATACATATTTATTGTTAATTCAATGTTTTGACAAAAGAATAAGCACTGTATCCTTATGTCAGCTCTATTAGGGTTTCTCATTAGCCATTACTATTACTGATAAACTCTAGGAGTGTGAATGACAACCAATTCAAAGCTGGTTTCTAACATATGTATTGTTTTCCACATAATTTTTATCTTGTGAACTAAATCATTATACCAGGGATTAAAAAACAGGTTTTATGTCCTGTCATGTCATGTTGGACTAATTGGTAGTGACTTCCTGGAACATTACTAACACAAATTCTGAGGCTTCATCTAGGTTCAGCACAAAAAAAAGTGACGTGGTTGATCAGCAGTGATGACAGGAGAGGAATATGGCAACACATGTACCAGGTATTTGCCATCCTTGCCTTAAGTTAGAGGTACAACCAATTTTCTATCCAAACAATAAAGAACTCACTCATCTAAACCATTTCATTTATTTCAACAAATCTAACTATGTTCCAATTTCCTAATAAGATTTCCTTATAAACCGAGAAATATATGAACACAGGTCAAGGTGCTGATAAGGCCAAAGAAGACTGATTACTGTATAATCTGTAAAGTGTCTATTTTCTTTAACATTTTCAGAACTTCAAGCACTTTGAAGAGTTTCCCAATCTAAGTCTGCCTTTGTACTCCCTACTATCATGCCACTGAAATTTGCTCTGGTGATTTCCTTACTTCACATATATAAGAACTACACTGCAAGTCTCTCACTGACTTGGTCAATGGTAGAAACATTTCACCAGCCTAAAACAAAATAGTACATAGCACATTTTTTGTGTGTAGTGATAATGAAAGGTTATTCATATAACTCTCAGAAAAGGACTACCTTAAACTCAGCTGCAGAGCAAAACAAAACAAAAAACCCATATAAGTAGATGACTGTGGCTATGTACCTTATACACAGGCGAAAACTCCTTGAAAGAGTTCTTATCTGCTGCCTCTCATTTCTCTCCTTCTTGAACCTATTCAAAGCAAGCTTCCTCCACCAACACATACACAGGCATACACATCAGTTATTATGTCACCAATGACTTCTCCTCTGCTAAATTCAATGGTAAATTCATGGTCCTCATCTTACTCTCAACAGCATTTGAAACAGTTGATCTTTTCATATAAATTGAAGCATTTTCTTCACTTGGCTTCCAAATTACCATACTCACCTGGTTTTCCTCCCACCTCACTGGTTGGCCCTACCTTACTGGTTATTCTTCATCTTCTTAACATGAAATTGTCCCTGGGCTTAGTGCAAACTTTTCTATCTATTCTACTCCCTTTGTGATCTCAGCTGAGCTCATGGCTTTAAATAGCATCTATATGCCAAGGATTCCTAAATATACATCTCCAGTCCATACCTCAGGACGCATGTACACAGTGAGTACTCTACGTCTCCTCTTGGATATCTAAAAGGCATCTCAAACTTAACACATCCAAAACTGAGCTTCAAATCATCCCTCACCAAACCTCCTACTGGTTCGTCCTCATCTCAGTTAATGACAATTCAATTATCCCAGGAGTTCAGGTCAAAAACCTTAGGAGTCATTGCTTACTTCTCTTCCTCACTCTCTGTATTCAATCTACCAGTAAATCCTGTCAGCTCTGTCTTCAAAGTATGTATTGGTAATCTGGCATCTTACCTTTCCTTTCCATTCTTCCTTCCCTTTCCATCTTTCCGTTCCTTCCCTACTCTTCCCAACACAGAGATGTCAGCAGAGCAAGGAGGGTGGTGGGGTTGTGTGTGTCATCCTGTGTGGCAATGTGCCTGGTACCCAAGGAAATAGGATGGTACAGGAGGGGAGGTGCCTTGTGGAGGTGGCAGCATGCCTCAGATGCCAAAAAAATGGGGCAGTGGGAGGAGGAACAGAGTGGCAGATGTAAGAAGCAGCCTGAGTGGTTAGGAGAGTGATAATACCGAACAAATGTGTTAATTGATGGAGCAAATGATAAAATACATTAGAGCTAGGTTTCTCACTGTCTGAGAAAGGATTTAGAAACGTGAAAAGGGTAGAGAATAAAAGAACCCTAAGATGTTGCACTGGAATTAGAAGTATTAATACGAACACATTTTCTTAAAATATTCATACACAGAAAGAATTATAGATGTTTGTATATGTGTGTACACATATACATACATGTATGTCCTAATTCTGTCTGCTAACAGGTCCTAGAAACGAAGACATCCCACAGCACTGAAAAATCGTATGTTTCCAGACCTTGGATACTGAATACCATCCTCTACTAAATGGAAGTCCACTAAAGGGCTCCTTAGAGAAAGAGCTGATTCCAGGGCTTAGGCAGAGAAAGTGCAAAGTAGGCCTGGGAAAATCTTGTTGTGCCAGAAAATAAGGAAATCCTCAGAGAATGATGGAAACATGTCAAAAGAACAAAGGAGCTGATATGAATGGACTCTTACTGGTCAATTCTCAGAAAATCTGAGCATCAAAATAAAGCCAGATTACAACCCATTGAATCAAATAGGAATTAGTGAGCTCATAATGAAATAAACAAAGAAACAGAGAAAGCTTTTTCTTACAGTATAATGTCAATTAATAAATGTACACAGAATGTTAAGAGAGAATCACCATTTGGCATTAGAGTGGTAGTTGATATAAGCTGGAGTTATCAACAGAGGCCAGGGCTGGTGAGTGAAGGTTTAGTAAGGGATAGGACATTGGTGGCATTCAGATTATCTCCCCCAAAATACTGGGTTAGCCAAAAAGTTTGTTCAGGTTTTTCGTAAGATGTTACAGAAAAACCCGAAGGAACTTTTTGGCCAGCCCAATACGAATCAAATGTAAAAGGGGAAATAGTGACTTTACAGTGGAGAAATCCAGCAGATACTAACTTGACAATGTGATCAAGGTGAACATCACCTTGGAACAGGTCAACATAGTGTGCCTCTATCATTTCTCTAGCATTCCTGTCACGGGCTCATGGCCTGATTCTGGTCATGAGGAAACAGTATATAGACCTAGGTTTAGAGTCATCTTACAGAACAAAAGACCTGTATTCTTTAAGACTGTCAAGAATACAAGAAACAGGAAAAGACTAAGCAACCATCCCAGGTTGAAAAACTCTAAGGAGACATGAAAAGTAAAAGTAATGCATGTTTGCAGGTAGGGTCCCAGACTAGAAAAAGAGCCATTATTAAGACATACAGCAAAATATGAATGGTATCTGTGAATTGGATACTAATGCTGTATCAATGTTCATTTCCTGACTGGAAGGAGTGTATGACAGTGATATAGGAGAGTATCCTTGTTTAGGGGAGGAGGAGATACACACTGCAGTATTTAAGGGTAATGAGTTAACAACACATTTCACTCTCTTTTTCTCTCTCTAAAGAAGGAGAAATGGGGCAAATACAGTAAAATTTAACAATCAGGGAATCTGTGTGACAGGCATGCAATAGTTCTTTGCACAGTTCTTATAACTTTTCTGTAGGTTTGAAACTATTCCAAAACTTAAATTTTGAATAAAAAATATACATGGGGAGCTTCCCTGGTGGTGCAGTGGTTAAGAATCTGCCTGCCAATGCAGAGGACACGGGTTCGAGCCCTGGTCCGGGAAGATCTCACATGCCGCAGAGCAACTAAGCCCATGCGCCAAAACTACTGAGCCTGTGCTCTAGAGCCTGCGAGCCACGACTACTGAGCCCATGTGCCACAACTACTGAAGCCCGTGCACCTAGAGCCTGTGCTTCACAACAAGAGAAGCCACCGCAATGAGAAGCCCGTGCTCGCCACAACTAGAGAAAAGCCCGTGTGCAGAAGAGACCAAACACTGCCAAAAGTAAAATAAATTTATTTAAAGAAATATATATATATATATATATACACATATGGGTATATACACATGCATATGTGTATGTGTATATATCCACAGTCAACCACTTCCATTATCTCCACTGCTCCCATCATAAATCACTTGGAATAATGCAGTAGCCTCCAAATGGTCTCTCTGCTTCTGCCCTTGACCCTCTTTCAGTCTATTTTCAACACAGCAGCTAAAGTGAGCCCATAAAAACATAGGATGTTATTGGGAATCAGGATTTACACAGTAGGAAAAGAGAAATAAAAGTATATAATGCAAGAAGGTGAGAAAGAACTCTGTGGTACTGGCTTTGAACTGTGGGTATTAGCATGAATTCATGCTTTTAAAAAATACATATTTCCTTGTTCTTAGGAGGATACATAGTGAAGTGTTTAGGAGTTTCATATTATTTGCAGCCTGCTTTCAGATAATGAAAGAAGAGGGAAGTGTGGGTAATACTGAGAGAAAGAGTGAGTATGGCAGGATGTTAACAGTTGGTAAATCTAGATAAGGGAAATACAGGTTATCACTGTACTGATCTTTTAACTTTTCTGTGGTTTGTGAATACTTAAAAAAACTGAGAGTGGGTTGATAAATACATTTGTATACTACAGAATATCTTAGAAAGATCCATAAGGAAGTGGTGGCATTGGTGGCATTGGTTACCTATGAAGTATCTCTAAAATTTACTACCTACTTCTATATCTTTTTCACCAACCCCACACTACCTACTATATAGATTTCTCCTAACAGTAGTAAACTATGGTAGCTATTAGTTTTTGTTTGCTCAGAAAGCTTTCCCACCTGACTGCCGCTTTGACCATTTATTTATTCTTTTACTTCTTGTAAGATGAGAGATGGCCACTGGAAAACAGTGGTGACCTTAGAAAGAGCAGCTTTGGTGGAGTGGTGGCGCCTGACTGCATTGTGTTCAAGAGACAGTGAAAAAAGAGAAAGTGGAGTCAGTGAACATGGACGTTTTTTAAAAAAGAATTCTGCTGTAAAATAAAACAGAGAAATGTAGTTGAAGCTAAAAGGGAAGTAACATCTAAAGAGGGTTTGGGGGTTTTTCTTTTTTTTTCACTCTAGACAGGAGAAGCAACTACATGTAGGGGTGGAAATGCAGATTCAGGAAAAGGAAGAAGAGCTTGAGCAATATTCTTTTTTTTTTTTTTTTTTTTGTGGTATGCGAGCCTCTCATTGCTGTGGCCTCTCCCGTTGCGGAGCACAGGCTCCGAACGCGCAGGCTCAGCAGCCATGGCTCACGGGCCCAGCCGCTCCGCGGCATGTGGGATCCTCCCGGACCGGGGCACGAACCCGTGTCCCCTGCATCGGCAGGCGGACTCTCAACCACTGCGCCACCAGGGAAGCCCCTGAGCAATATTCTTGAATAAAGGGGTGGGGGCGGGGTGTCTAGGTACTTCCCTGGTGGTGCAGTGGTTAAGAATCCACCTGCCAATGCAGAGGACATGGGTTCGAGCCCTGGTCTGGGAAGATCCCACATGCCATGGAGCAACTAAGCCCGTGTGCCACAACTACTGAGCCTGTGCTCTAGAGCCCATGAGCCACAACTACTGAAGCCCACGCACCTGGAGCCCGCGCACCGCAACGAAGAGTAGCCCCCGCTCACCGCAACTACAGAAAGCCCGTGAGTAGCAACGAAGACCCAACACAGCCAAAAATAAATAAATAAATTTAAAAAAAAATAAAACAAAGAAGGAAGGGTCTAAAGCACACATAGAAGTGATCGGCTCTAGCATTCCCACCAACGAAGAGAAGGCAAATATACTGGTACACAGGTAGATGAGGTAGTAGGAGATTGCAGCAGTTCTCTTCTGATTCAAAGAATGCAGGAGGAGGTGCTGGAGGTTTGAGGAGAGAAGAACCTTTATAAAAACGATCATCAGAGAGAGAGGACCAAGGAAATATGATCAGCCAGGTAATACTTAATGGTCTATTTCAGGTTAGTATCATAAATTTAAAGTGAGACCAGTCAACATGGCTGAATTTTCTTTTTTAGCCACTTTCAGCTACTTGAGTGCATTCATGGAGTAGACAGAGTTGGATTTAACCAAGGTTGTAGTTGATCAAAGAGAGAACTACAAAACAAGAGAGAGACAAGGATATTGAGGGTATGAGGGAATGATTACAGAGACTGTCCATGGAATTTAAACTGGATAAGGGGAAAGTGATAACATAAAGGGGAAGAGGGACAGTGAAAAGATGGCAGAATCTCAGCAGTGTTGAAGGTACCACTGGAATTGGAGTACTAAAGAGAGAGAGCTGGTAAGACAGAAGGTGATGGTCACAGTGGGATGCTGGAAACTGAGATTATGTTACTAGTACTGACAAGGTTTAGGTTTATGATTGGGGAAGAAAATGCCTGAGACAGGGTGGAAGGTGGAGAGGAGACCCAGGAGATGAGAGGTCAGGGTATTTGAAGGATCTTCTCTGAGAATACTGAAATCAGCCAAGAATCATGATGGAAGGAGTGTTAAAGAAAGTGACAATAAGCTAGGAACTAAATTTTTTCAAAAAGTGAGGGAGAGTGAACCAGAAATCAGCAGATGACTATAACAGGGAGAGGAAGAGGACAGCATGTGAGACAATGTGAAATTTAAGCCTGGATGTTTTTAGGGAGGATGAAAGGAGAATGATCTAAAAGTAGCAGTGAAGAAAAAGGAAGATAACTAACCCACTTTCAGAGGCCCTAATGGAGAAAAGGTTTTGAGAATGAAAAGAGCTACCATTCACTAGGACTTCAGGGAAAACCGTGTCATCAGGGGAGTCAGGTTTTGGTCAACGCAGGAAGGTACAGAGAACTTTCACAGAAGACACTGAATTTATCAAAGAAACCACAGTGGCAGATGGAAGCTTCTGATCTTGGTACATATATCTTATGTGCAGCAAAAAAAAAGTGGCTTTTGCAAAATGTAAGAAAAAGAAAGGGAGGGAGGGAGGGACGTAGGAAGGAAAGAGGAAAGGAAAGATATACAAATGACAAATAAAGCATATGGGGACTTCCCTGGTGGTCCAGTGGTTAAGAATCCGCCTTCCAATGCAGGGTACATGGGTTCAATCCCTGGTCAGGGAACTAAGATCCCACATGCTGCAGGGCAACTAAGCCTGCGTGCCACAACTACTGAGCATGAGATCCACAACTAGAGAGCCCACATGCCACAACTACAAAGCCCACATGCTCTAGAGCCTGAGCGCCACAACTAGAGAGAGAAGCCTGCACGCCACAACGAATATTCCGCATGCCGCAACTAAGACCCGACGCAGCCAAAACATAAAATAAATAAACAAACAAATATTTTTAAAAGACCTTTCCTTTAAAAAAATAGATAAAATAAAGCATATGAAAAGATGCTCCACATCACATGTTATCAGGGAACTACAAACTAAAATAATGAGATACCACTACACACCTATCAGGATGGCTATAATCTGAAACACTGGCAACACCAAATGTTGGCAGGACTGGAGCAACAGGAATGTTCATTCACTGCTGGTGGGAATATGGCATAGCCACTCTGGAAGACAGGTTGAAAGTTTCTTACAAAACCGGACATATTCTTACTGTATGATTCAGCAATCATGCTCCTTGGTATTTACCCAATTTATATGAAAACTTATGTCCACATAAAAAGCTGCAATGGAGTTCCCTGGTGGTCTAGTGGTTAAGATTCGGCGCTCTCACTGCCATGGCCCGGGTTCAATCCCTGGTCGGGGAACTGAGATCCTGCAAGCCCCACAGTGATGCCAAAAAAAAAAACTGCACATGAATATTTATAGCAGCTTTATATATAACTGCCAACTTTTGAAAGCAACCAATTTTAATTCTCTGTGCAGTGTTCATCACTGGAGAACAGTTTGTGGCTGTCCCTTCACTGCATGTAAGCCCTTTATAAGCCGGAACCTGTCACTCTTGTCCCCCACGCCTGGCCCTCTTTCCTGGCCTCAGTCTGTCTTTAACTGGTTTTGAGACCCTAGAAGCAACCAAGGTGTTTTTCAACAGGTAAATGGATAAACAAACTGTGTGCTATGGACCAAATTGTGTCCCCCCCAAAATTTATATATTGAAGCCCCCAAGATGACTGCATCCAGAGGTAGGGTGGTCTTTACGAGGTAATCAAGGTTAAATGAGGTTACAAGGGCGGGGCCCTAATCTACTAGAACTGTGGCCTTATAAGACTAAGAGATAGGTCTACCTACCTACCTACCTCTCTCTCTCCCCCACCTCTTCCTCCTTCCCTCCCTCCTTCCCTTTCCACCCCTTTGCCTCATGAGGACACAGCAAAAAAAAGGCCGCCTATAAGCTAGGAAGAGAAGTCTCACCAGAACCTGACCATGCTGGCACCTGTGCTTGGACTTCCAGCCTCCATAACTGTCAGAAAATAAATTTCTGTTGTTTAAGCTTCCTGGTATTTTGTTATGGGAGCCCAAAAGACACTGTGGTACATCCATACCATGGAATATTATTCAGTGCTGAAAAGAAATGAGCTATCAGGCCATTAAAAATAGAGGGATCTTAAATGCATTTTGCTAAATGAAAGAAGCCAAATTAAAAATGCTACGTACTCTATCATTCCAACAATATGACATTTTGAAAAAGGCAAAACTAGGTGACAATGAAAAGAACAGTGGTTGTTGGGGCTTTGGAGGAGGGAGGCAGAGACAAACAGGTGGAGCACAGCAGATTTTTTAGGGCAGTGTAACTATCCCATATGATACTGTAATGGTAGATACAGGACATTATGCATTTGTCAAAACCCACAGAATGAACAAGAGTGAATCTTAATATAAACTATGGACTTTAGTTAATGATAATGTATCAATACTGGCCCATCAATTGTAACAAATGTACTCCTCTAATGCAAGATGTTACCAATAGGGGAAACTTGGGGGGCAGGAGAACTGTGTACTATGCCCTCAATTATTCTGTAAATCTAAAACTGTACTAAAAGTAAACTCTATTAAGTATTAAAAACAATTACATGAAATAGAATTTCAGCATCCATAAATAAAGTTGTTTTGGAACACAGTCATGCTCAGTCTACATTGTCCATGGCTGCTTTTGTACTACAACTGGCAGAGCTGAGGAGTCAGAACAGAGACCACATGACCACAAAAGCCTAAAATATTTACTATCTAGACCTTTACAGAAAATGTTTATAGGCCCGTTCTAAATTTCATCACCCCACATAAAGGGAAAATACACATGGGATGCACATCCCATCATAGGCTGTTCTGAGTAAGTCATTTTTAATTATACAAAGTTGTTAAGAGTCACAAGTACTAATTACATAATCTGATTTTTAAAATTTTAACTAGCTAGCTTCTAATATAGAAAAAAAAAAGGTCAAATAAATCAGTGAAGTCCTTGAACACCCAAAATGGCAACTCCCAGAAAAAGAGTCCATATTCTACTGAGAAATGCTAGCAAACAGTAACCTTTCACTCCAGTGCCTGCAAAATCTATCCTACTTACTGAACACCTGAGGAAGCAGAATTAAAGTGTTCCACTAAGAAAAGATTGTTAACAGTTTTAAAAGAGAAGCTTGGAAAACCATGGGAAATGGGCATGTTCAGGGAGGGGCAGGGCAAGATACCTGAGCTGAGTCAGTGAACCTACTACAAAGAACTGAATGCTCTGTTAAAGAACATTAAGACTAGGAGTCAACTGATCAGATTAGTCAGAAAAATGCAGCCTGGGTATCAGAAGACATAATAATGCTATCAGGAAGTGCCTCACAGTTATAGTTTAAGAAAAATCACGAAAATATAATAGTTGACTAGCTAAGAAAACAGATCATAACAACCCAGTATACTGAAGTAGATTTTTTAATAACTGGGGGGATCTTGGTAAAAATCAAATCTGTAGAAATTACTTAGGAAAGCAATACAGAATAGTGACTAAGTGCACAGGCTTTGGAGGTAGACAAACCAGGTACTGATCCTGTTTCTGACACTCACTAGCTATAAGACTCCGAGCGTTCATTCTCTCTCAGCCTCAGTTTCCTCATCTGTAAAATAACAATACCTCACTGGACTGTTGGGAGGATTAAATAAGATAATGCATGTAAGAGCTAAGCAGGGCACCTGACACAAATAAAGTGCTTACCGGCAATTGTTCCTATTACTACAACTACATTTGGCTTGGGAGGTAAGAGCTAAGCAGGGCACCTGACACAAATAAAGTGCTTAATAGCAATTGTTCCTATTACTACGACTACATTTGGCTTGGGAGGTAAGAGCTAAGCAGGGCACCTGACACAAATAAACTGCTTAACAGCAATTGTTTCTATTACTACGACTACATTTGGCTTGGGAAAATACATTTGGAAGAGACAGTCTAACGTTTTTCCAACAACTCATAGAAAACCTATCCAAGGACTGAAATAAATCTCTAACACTATATAATTTAAGAGAAGTTCTGCCTTTGGAAAATCAAATGAGGACTTCAGTTCAACAAAGAGAATTGAGATTACACTCTTGCTACTGAGAACGATGGTCCAAGGGGAAAAAAATGACGGTCAGTCTGGGTTTCCCCCAAATTTTAAAGCTAGTGAAAGGTGTAGGTTCACCGCAGGACACATTTAGGGACGTATACAACTCCAAATTCACACTGAAGCCCAAGAACAGTATTAGTACTACGTCTGGCAAACAAGGGAGGACTATAAGTTTCTTCTAAACACTTATATGATAAAGCTTTCTCCACTCTCATTTCCACTATATTCCATTCCACTCTTCCTGACCACAAAGCCAAACAAAATATCCATAACAAGAAAATTTAGAGTTGTATCCGGAGAGCAATCAGGATTATATCCGTTTATAAGCGTCAGGTCTACGTAATCAGGGACCTGAGGTCAGGTGCTGGGGTGTTTTGCTTCTCTGCCAAGATGGGCATCAGCCTCGATCAATAGTGGAAGCTTCGAGATGACGATTCACATTCTCTCACACAAACCAAACACGTACACGTACACTCCACGGCAAGCATCTCCCACATCCCACACTCTGAGAAAATAACTTGCAGCCTTTTTGATGGTCACAGCCATCCTGCCCTAAGCTTCCTAATGACGTCGTTTTCGCCCCACATAATCATCACCTGGTACTTTCCCAAAGGAAACGGTGAAACACGATAGTAATTCCAATCAGGCAACATTTTACGCTCGCTGTCGCCAGGGCAGAAACCGACAGGTTCTGCTAGACTCTACTAGGACCACGGACGGAAACAACGAGTGGCCCTCGCTCCTCCGGCAGGGTTCGTCCACACCTGTCACCACAAATGCGCGGAAGTAAGGAGGAAGAAACCTGGGGCCACCCCTAGTACAGTCTCAGATCCCACTCACCCCACTCTTCATCCGGCCGGTGAGGGAGTCCCGGACTAAAAGGTGACTCCATGGTGCCGGCAACGCCAGCCGGCTCCCCCGAAACACACGTTCCCCTGCCCTGGAACTCGGCGACTAATATCTGGGACGGTGGCGGCAGATGGACAAAATACTCCGTCACGCTGAGGCGACGGTGGCCGAATGAAGACAAATTGCTTCTGCGCGAGTGACGTCAGAGACTAAGTTAATTTTAAGCAAATCTCTGAGTAAATATTTCCCTTTTGGAGGTTTCGGCATTTTCTGTCCCGCTGTTTTAGGGAAAAAAGAAAGAGACGTAACCACTACTTCGGTTAAATAAGATATATTGATAACATTAAAAATGGGGAAGAAAATCCATTCTGAACATACTGGCTCGTCCCCTGAGTATAATTCTCAATACCACAGTGTAGATATATCAGAACAAAACTAGAGACTAAGAAAGTAAAGTTGGTTTAAATTTTACGAATAACTCACTATCAATGTAAAAATTCTCCATATACACAAGTGTGTGGAAGGAAGACACACAACTATTTTTTCCACATTCGTTTGAGCTGCCTCTCCACTGGCACAGTACCTGAGATAAGCAAAAATACTATGAATCGTACTTCTAGAAAGACTACATTTATTTAAACAAATTTTAAAAAGTAAATGTAAAAGATAAACTCCCCCAAATCAAACTCACCTCCTTAAACATACATTTCTAAAGCATAGTACCTAGTAGTGAAAGTCCAAGCGACCCTACCCTAAGACCTACAATAAGGTAAATTCCCAGTCTTTTTATTACTAAAACTTAAGAAACGGTTTTGTTTAGAAAAATCCATTTACATCACAAAATCTAACTGAAAATTTTAACTAAGTTTGATGAAGCAGTTTCAAGAATGCTACTTAATAGAATTTCTTTTTAAAGCATTTCAGCAGATGAATATTTAAAGTACTCTACCTTAAGAACACATATCCCCAATGGAGAAAAGACAGTCTCTTCAATAAGTGGTGCTGGGAAAACTGGACAGCTACATGTAAAAGAATGAAATTAGAAAACTCCCTTACACCATACACAAAAATAAACTCAAAATGGATTAAAGACCTAAATGTAAGGCCAGACACTATCAAACTCTTAGAGGAAAACATAGGCAGAACACTCTATGACATAAATCACAGCAAGATCCTTTTGGACCCACCTCCTAGAGAAATGGAAATAAAAACAAAAATAAACAAATGGAACATAATGAAACTTAAAAGCTTTTGCACAGCAAAGGAAACCATAAACAAGATGAAAAGACAACCCTCAGAATGGGAGAAAATACTTGCATATGAAGCAAATTTTAAACAAAGGATTAATCTCCAAAATATACAAGCAGCTCATGCAGCTCAATATCAAAAAAAACAATCCAATACAAAAATGGGCAGAAGACCTAAAGAGACATTTTTCCCAAGAGGATATACTGATTGCCACAAACACACGAAAGGATGCCGAACATCACTAATTAGAGAAATGCAAATCAAAACTACAATGAGGTATCACCTCACACTGGTCAGAATAGCCATCATCAAAAATCTACAAACAATAAATGCTGGAGAGAGTGTGGAGAAAGGGAACCCTCTTGCACTGTTGGTGGGAATGTAAATTGATACAGCCACTATGGAGAACAGTATGGAGGTTCCTTAACAAACTAAAAATAGAACTACCATATGACCCAGCAATCCCACTACTGGGCATATACCTTGAGAAAACCATAATTCAAAGAGTCATGTACCACAATATTCATTGCAGCTCTGTTTACAATAGCCAGGACATGGAAGCAACCTAAGTGTCCATCGACAGATGAATAGATAAAGATGTGGCACATATATACAATGGAATATTACTCAGCCATAAAAAGAAATGAAACTGAGTTATTTGTAGTGAGGTGGATGGACCTAGAGTCTGTCATACAGAGTGAAGAAAGTCAGAAAGAGAAAAACAAATACCGTATGCTAACGCATATATATGGAATCCAAAAAAAAAAAAAAAGGTTCTGAAGAACCTAAGGGCAGGACAGGAATAAAGACACTGAGGTAGAGAATGGATGTGAGGACACAGGGAGGGGGAAGGGTAAACTGGGACGAAGTGAGAGAGAGGCATGGGCATATATACACTACCAAATGTAAAATAGATAGCTAGTGGGAAGCAGCCGCATAGCACAGGGAGATCAACTCAGTGCTTTGTGTCCAGCTAGAGGGGTGGGATAGGGAGTGTGGGAGGGAGACACAAGAGGGAAAAGATATGGGGATATATGTATACATATAGCTGATTCACTTTGTTATACGGCAGCAACTAACACAACATTGTAAAGCAATTATACTCCAATAAAGATGTTTAAAAAAAGAACACGTATCCCTCTAGGACTAAATGGAATCTTTCCCTCGGTTACTAAACAAAACAAATGCTTCCCAGAATCCTCCAAACTCCTCGTGGCTGGATGATTACTACAGATTACACAATCCCCAGTGTACAAAATAGCCCTGGGACCCAAACGCTGAAAAAAATCACGAAATTCCCTTACGTTAAAGGTGATTCTTTCTGTCATCAGCTAACTAATCAGTTTTCATTTCAGGTGCAATTTATAAGATTCTTATTCTTACCCAACTGCAAATTCAAAAGTTGGCATAAAACCTAAAATAAAACCAGCAAGAGCCTTCTGTATCCACCAGACAACTTAGTCTTTTTTTTTAAGAAAATCACCATGACTGAACTCCAATAAGTTTTCATTTTTTTTAATTTTCAAAATGTTTATTTTTTTATTCAAGTGCAGATAATTACAAAACAAGCATTTGTGTACTCATTGCCAAGAATTAACAAATATTAACTTTTCCATTTTTGCTTCAGATTTTTCATAAGAGATTAAACATCGTAGATAAAGTTGAGGTCTGGGTTTTCCTCTGCTTCATTTACCTCCCTCTACATAGACAACTTCCATTATAAATTTTATGGTAATCATTCAAAGCCATTTTTTATTTTTATCATGTTTAAATATGTGTATAGATACATACATTTAGTGCTGTTTTGAGGTATTTTAATTTACATAAACTTATAGCACTAATGTTCTCCAAGTCACTTTTCTCATTCAACATTACTTTTTGATGATCTGTGTTTTAACTGTTCTATGGTATTTCCTTGAATATATACATTATTAATATATAATATAGCTTTTTTCATTTCCCTACTGATGTACATCTGGATTGTTTCAACTTTTTACTGTTACATAAAATATATCGTTTTATGGGTATCCTTGTGCATATATGCAAGGATGTCTTTAAGATATATGCTGGATCATGCAGTAGGAGTACTACTATTTGCCAAATTATACCAATTTACACTCTCATTAGCAGTGATGAATTCTCACCAACACTAGATGTAGTCAGAGTTTTATTTTTTACCTGTGAAGGGTGTGACTATAATTTACATTTAAATTAAATGTAAATTAAAGAGGTGGTGCATCTTTTCATGTTCATTAAACCTTATTTCCTCTTCTGTGAATTGCCCATTCTTATCTTTTATAAAATTTCCTATTGGATTTTCTTTCTCTCAATGATGTGTACACCTTTAGATAGTCTATTCATTTAACCTGTATGTATATAGCAAATACCTTCTCTTAGGTTGACACTTGTCTTTGTTTATGGGGTTTTTGTCCTCTAGGTTTTAATTTTAGCATAGTCAAATTTATCAAATTTTGTTAATGATCTCTGCTATTTGTATATTGCATAAGAAATCCTTCCCTCTACTGAGGGAAGTTTTCTTTTCATAGTTTTAGTTTCATTTTACACATCCTTTTCTTTAAAAAAATTTTTTTTAATTCAGTTATTGCTGGGGTATAGTAACACTATTGACTTTTATAGAGCAATTTTGTATTCAAAAATCTTATTGAATTATGTCATTCTAATATTTTGTCTGTAAATCCTCTAGAATTTTCTGTGTAGACTTACTGTATACAAACACTAACATTTAAAAATCTATTTTATTTAACATCATTATTTAAAACTTAACCTTTAATATGGAAAATTTCAAACAAACAAGAGATAAGAATCTGTCACTTGCAGGAATTCCCAGGTGGTCCAGTGGTTAGGACTCTGCCCTTTCAGGGCTGAGCACGTTCACTGCCTCACTGCTGTTGTCCAGGTTCAACCCCTGGTTAGGCAACTAAGATCCTGCTCTGCGGTGCGGCCAAAAAAAAAGAAATTTTCATTTGTCCTGTATAATTTCTCACTTTGTGATTCTGCTGATTGTAATATCTAGGGGCTTGATTGGTTTTTTTTTGTTTGTTTCCTCATTTGTTTGTGCAAAATTTTTTTCTGGAGACTTTTTTTTAAATACAAGGAAACATTTTCAATTATCATTAAGAAATGTGCTGTTTGTAGTTTTTTTTATATATGCACATTGTTTAAGGAAGCTTCCTTCCATTCTAGTTCTTTTTTTTGTCATAAATGTTGAATGTTATCAAATAGTTTTTCTTTCATTTATTCATTTGCTTTCAACTTAAACCCTTGGCAGAGAAATAAAATTTGAAAGAATTTTATGTCTAGATCCATACCTAGGACTTTACTCTGGCATCTGGTAATGTCTCTTCCCACAGGTTAAGAATCCATGATGCCAAAGTGATGTGCTCAGCCAGGACACATGGTCCCTTTCTAGACACACTTCTGACAACCAACTAGCCCAAACAGCTCCAAGCCTTGCTCAGGCCTCTGACAGAACTGTGCCAATACTGTATGCCAGGAGTGTAGACAGAGCTTAGAAATGTGAGGTGCGGAGTCCACATATACATATACACGAGGGTCCGCATGAACAAATCCAGGGGTGGGAAAAGGGGGGCAGTCTGTAGTTCAGGGGCCAACTCTCACTGCATTGCCATATTTTGTCATGAAACTCCATGAAGTCAGAGAATTCTAAATTCAAACCTTGTCTTCCAGGTCATTATGAAGATATATTTGTCAAGAGAACAAAACATTTTAATAGTTTGATAGCTTTATTTATAACTTTTAAGAGAAATAGAATGTAGGCCTCAATTTGTACCCTGCAAATGTTGGTGGGATGCCTGACTAGTGAATTTATAGCTTAGTTAAAAACTGCATTTCATCAGTACTATTAGATTTTACAATGACTGACATTTTTAGTATGACATCTTTAAGACAAATACAACCCTGTACAGGGAACCCAAATATTAGAATATAGAGGTTAAAAGCTCAGATTTTGGAATAAGCCAAATCTTGCTTCTAATCTAGGTTCATTTGCTACGTAACTTTGAGGAAGTGACTTAATCTTTCTGAGCCTCAATTTCACCCGTAAAAAGGGAATAATAGGATCTATCTCACGGCTGTTTTGAGGATTAAATCAAATATACATTTAAGTGTTTAGGAGAGTGACTGGCAGGTAAGTGCTCAATAAACTGCAGCTATTTTAAGGGAAAGGTTTTTTTTTTTAAGAATGCTAATTTTTAAAAAATATTTATTTGTGGGGGCTTCCCTGGTGGCGCAGTGGTTGAAGGTCCGCCTGCCGATGCACGGGACAAGGGTTTGTGCCCCGGTCTGGGAAGATCCCACATGTCGCGGAGAGGCTAGGCCCGTGAGCCATGGCCGCTGAGCCTGCGCGTCCGGAGCCTGTGCTCCGCAACGGGAGAGGCCACAACAGTGAGAGGCCCGCGTACCACAAAAAAAAAAAAAAAAAAAAAAAAAATTTGTCTGCGTCGGGTCTTAGGTGCAGCACGCAGGATCCTCTCTAGTTGTGGCGCACGGGCTCTAGAGTGCATGAGCTCAGTAGCTGTGGCACGCGGGCTCCAGAGCCTGCGGGCTTGTTGCTCCGCATCACGTGGGGTCTTAGTTCCCCAATCGGAGATTGAACCCACATCCCCTGCATTGGAACGTGGATTCTTAACCACTGGACCACCAGGGAAGTCCCTTTAAGGGAAAATGTTGACTGCTACTAGCTAGGCACTATAATAAGTTCTTTATCTGCAGTGTATCACAAAAATCCTTGTAATAACCCAGATACTACTGTTATCTCCATTTTATGTAAAAAGAAATTAAAGCTAATGCAAATGATCTTTCAAACAACCCTTGCAGGACAGCAGAACATATATTAATCCCATTTTGTGAAGATGAGAAATGACTCCCAATTTTCAAAAGACCTGCTCACTTCCAGGAAGATGGCGATCAGTAGAGCCAGAATTATTAGAGCCACTCTCTTCTACTTCAGTACTGTTTTCACTGTACCACACTGCCTCTGAAGTAAGGTTAATATTGCTATTTTCAACAAATGTGTAAATTCAAATGTTTTACAATTATATTCCTAAATACTAAAAAGAAAGGATTCCTTTTTTGAGAACAAAGGCATAAAGGATTTACCCCACCCCCAAAATAAAACATTAAAAGACTTTAAATCTGAAAATCTTGCTTACGGGATGTTTCACAAAACTTCAAAATTTACATAAAGAAAAGTCAAGTATCCCAAAATCATTCCTCATTGGCAAATACCAATTATCTTTCAAAAAAGATACTATTTTGTCAATGTCTCCTGGCTAGAATATAAATTACAAGGCAGAGATTTTATCTAGTTTGTTCAATGTTATCACCTAGAATCATGTACATAAAAGGTGCTTAGTAAATATTTACTGAATTAACAATTATAAATTCAAATAAAATCTATGTCATTTTCTCTGTGATAGATGCCACAGTGTTATGGATAGGTATTAGCTTGAACCATATACAAAACTGCTGCTACTCAATTACTTTTCACCTACAAAGAGGCAATTTCATATGGTTCAACCTAATTGTTTTTAAAAAGCTTTCTGAAGTATAACATTACAAAGTAAAGAAGTAAACAGATATTGTGAAAGCTAAGACAGAAATGGAGAAATTTTTTCTCCTAAGAAAAATTTATTATATGAAAGCTGCCAAAGGCTTCAGGTCCTATGCTGAGATATTCTCAAGAATCATCTATAACACTCCCACACTTTTAAAGAGGATCATGATTCACATTTTTTTGCATTTAAAGTAACTCCCGTTTTGGTGTTTATGTACATATACACTCACATGTGTAAATAGGAAAAACATATTAAGAACATGGACTATATTTCTCTTTATTAGCTAATTCTGATTTCATGTAAATGTTCAAGTATCTAATTAGGTATAATTCTAACTATTATCAATGAGTAAAATAAATTCCAGTCTCCAGAGATCACATTAAAAAGCTAATCTGGGGGCTTCCCTGGTGGCGCAGTGGTTGAGAGTCTGCCTGCTGATGCAGGGCACACGAGTTCGTGCACCGGTCTGGGAAGATCCCACATGCCGCGGAGCGGCTGGGCCCATGAGCCATGGCCACTGAGCCTGCGCATCTGGAGCCTGTGCTCCGCAACGGGAGAGGCCACAACAGTGAGAGAGAGGCCCGCGAACCGCAAAAAAAAAAAAAAAAAAAAAAAAAAAAAAAAGCTAATCTGGACATATTACCTTTTCCAATACACTAACACATTGGGCTAAAAAAGGTGATTGATAGATATGTAGTTACTCCACATTTAATTTTCTTCATCATTAGAAATATACCTAACATTAATATATTTCTTTAAGTAGATTACTTCAAAAAGTATCATAGAACAACCACATTTTAGTCAGTGTTTTACTGATGTCCTTTTCTTCTACATTTCCAAGAAAAACCCAAACTAATGTAGCTTTACTAATGTCCCTTAAAAGAGAGAAAGAGAAATGTCAAAATATGTCCAAACAAATCTGCTTTACATTTCTAGAAATAAAAGAATGTCACTTAAACATGACAGTTTCTAATTTTTATACATAATTTTGTCCATCTAGACCTTAAGATTACATAACTAACATTCCAAAATCACAACTTTTAAATATATATGAAAGAAAGTATCTAGGTTATAAAAGACTTTAATATCAAATAAAGTATAATTTACATGATTAAAAGGTTTTGATTTCCTACTTAGTGTAAGAAGCTGACAAAGTATAGTTTCTAAGTCACATCAAATGATTTTTATCTTCTCATATTTCAAATGAAATGTTAATGGCCTAAAACTAAACAATCTGCCATGAATGACAATAAGCAAGGGTAGCACATATCATCAGCAAGTTATCAAATGTCGCAAGTTCATATTTTTCTTGTTTGTGATCCCCAAACTGGCAGCATTTTCATTTCATCCACTCTGTTCTTATGTATTTGAAAAGCAGGTGTTATCCATCTACCACATGAGCACTGTTCACCATACCAGTTGAAAGAACCCAACTTGGCATTGCATTTGGGGCAAAGAAGCTGAAATAAAATAAATGTGTTACTTCATTCATTCACTTTTATACAAAACAAATAATTATCTTTGGTAATATATGATATAGAAACAGGTAAGACATGGCTCATACCTTCAAGGAGTTGATGGTCTAATCAGTGAGATGTAATGGCAATTTACTGTAATAGACAGTAGACTACAATAATTGTGTAAGAAGTATGTTGTCCTCTGGGAGTTTAGAGGAGGAATAGATTAATTCCAGCATTAAGGGCGAAAGGTGAAGGTTGAGATGTGAAACAGAAGGTTTTGTGACTGTTTTGTGACTGTGGCACGTGTTGACTTTTAAATCATCGATGAGCTATATAGAAAGTCTGGGCATAAAACTCAGAAACTAGAATTGATTACATAAATATCTTAAATTTAGTTTGACAAAATATACCACATTCCTCAAAATAATTAAACATAGAGTTACTATATGATCCAGTAATTCCACTTCTAGGTATATACCCCAAAGAGATAAAAGCAGGGACTCAAACAGATATTTGTATACCCATGTTCATAGCAGCATTATTCACAATACCCAAAGGAAGAAGCAACCCAAATGTCCATGGATAGATGAATGGATAAACAAAATGTGGTAGCCTATACATAATTTTATGTATTATTCAGCACTAAAAAGGAAGGAAACTCTGATACATGCTATAAAATGGATGAACCTTGAGGACATTATGCCAAGTGCAATAAGCCAGTCACAAAAGGACAAATATATGTGTAATTCCACTTTATGAGGCACCTGGAGTAGTTAAATTCATAAAGACAGAAAGTAGAATGGTGGTTGCCAGGGCCTGGTGGGGGTGGTATGGGGAATTAGTGTTTAATGGGTATGGCATTTCAGTTGGGGAAGATGGTGGTGACGGTTGCACAATGTGAATGTTCTCAAGGCTACTGAATTATACACTTAAAAATAGTTAAAATGGTTAATTTATGTTATGAATATTTTACCACAATTTAAAAAACCCACATTCACAATATATGTAGGTCATTTATGCTGTATACCTTCAACTTATACACTGCTATATGTCAATTATATCTCAAAAAGCTGAAGAAAAAAATGTATCACAAAGCTGAGATAAGCAACAGACTGGAGAAAATATCTGCAACATATTACACGAAACATTAACTCTAGACTACATAAAGAACTCCTACAAATCCATTAGAAAAAGACAAAACCCACAGAAAAATGGGCCAAGGACATGAAGGAAATTTACTGTAAGAGAAAATATAAATGGCTCATAAGTATATAAAGATGTTGGTCTCAATAGTAGTCATGGAGATTCAAATTAAAACATTTTAGGATTAACATTTTTCATCTCACAGACTGACAGATTGACAAAACCTTACCAATTTTACAATATCCAATATGTCAAGGGTATGGGGAAATGAGTACATGCATTCAACATTAGTGAAAGGCAAATTTGTATGGGCATTGTTAATGTCAGCCCAGACTATCAGTAATATTTAAAATGTACACACTCCTCAAGCCAGGAATTCCACTTTTAGGTATATATTCTATAAGAAAATTCAAATAAGTGTACAAAGAAGTATGCACAAATGTGATCTAGAATATTTCACAAAAACACCTTTATCTTGTGTGTTTTCCGGGTTAAATAAAAGCAGCAAGGGAATTCCCTGGCAGTTCAGTGGTTAAGATTCCACACTGCCACTGCTGAGGGCCCAGGTTCAATCCCTGGTTGGGGAACTAGGATGCCACAAGCTGCACGGCACGCCCAAAAAAACAGTAAACAAAAGCAGCAAGGTAAAAGCACAAAAGAAAAAACAGATAAAGTGGACTTCAACAAATAATATCATCAAGAATGGGAAGGGACTGCTGTACAAGGTTTATTTGGTAGTGATAAAAATGGTGATAGTTGCAAAAGCCTCTGTGAATATATGAAAAACCACTGAACTGTACACTTTCAATGGGTAAATTATATGGTAAGTGAATTATACCTCAATAAAGCAGCATTATCTGAAACCATGGGTTTGAATATAGGGTACCTCTTTCTAGGCAAGACACTAACTAATGCAAACTAAGTTTCCTCACATATAAAATGTGCATAGATATGTGCTCGATTTTATAAAGTTATTGTATTCTTCAAATGAAATAATACAGTGTAAAGGTTTCATAAAATACTCACCATACAAACTTATACAAACTTTAAACATCATTATATCTTAGATTTAGAATATCTTTAGATTAATATCATGTAAACCTAAAGGAGAATTGTGGCTGTCACAGGATGCTTTGTGGCTGTCACAGGATGCTCATATGAGCTGCATTCTTTAGAATTAACAGGAAGTGAAAAAAAAATCTCACAACAAACATACAAAACTGAAAGATCAAGGAAACAAATACACAGAGCCAAAAGAGAAAAAAAGGAAGATTAAGAAGAAATTTAAAATCTAATTTTAAAATCCTTGATTTGCCCTACTTCTTACAAAGTTCAAGTTTTGTTAAATATATTCTAATTAGTTTGTTAGTCTTAATTTGAAAAAATACAATACCCTTAAAAGGAATTAATTAACTTAGACCAACAGCTTTCCACCAAAAGTGGTTCACTATTTTACATCAGCTGGTTTTTATTTGACTAATTTACCTTTGATAAAGTCTTGTCTATATTAGAAAGATGTTAAACTTTAGAAAGAAAGCAGTTAAGATGGAGTAAAATGCTAGTTAAAATATGGTTTAAAATGAAAGGAACAAAATATAGATGACATAATAAAACCGTAGAAAGTAAAATGTGTTCTCACCTGTCCATCCATCACTCCCAACAAAGTGGATTCCATCCACTGCACAGGTTCAATGAAGTAAGATGTACATTGAGCCTGACTCCCTGTAGTAAGCATGAAGGATGGTGTCACTCTCTTGTGGGCAAAGGCTATAGGACCACTTCCTTCATTATGATCCAAAATGCTAGAACTTCGAAATAAAGATCGCCTGCAACCCCCAAACAAACAAAAACATTAATGACTTGCGAAAGGATGAAAAAATAGATTAAATGTGCAGTATTTCTTAGGGGACAAATTAATATAACATTGATTATGCTACTTTAATTTTCAATAACTTCTACAAGTAACTGCATTACTTTTACTTTTAAGAATTCATATTCTTCTTAAAACCAGATTTGAATATGAAATTTCTGTATTATTCAATTAAACAAATTCCTCCTACAAGATTTTAAGAAACTGAAACTTTCAGTACTTTTCAGCTACTGAGACAAAATAAAATCTCCAGAGGATACAAAATATTTTACCTGCACTTTCTACATTTGTAGAGAACCCCATCTTTCAATCCTTGTGTAATGGCGGATGGGTCAACAGCAAAGAGTTCTTGAGGTAAATTCTGCAATTCTACGTGACACAAAATGTATCCATTTGTCAAAATCAACTCTGCATTTTCAGACAAAATTCAGCTAATGTCAAACTGAGGCAAGTAGTGCTAACTTCAGAAATTAAAAAATATATATATTCTCCATTGTTGAGAAATCAGGATGAGGTAGGAGGGCACAGTGATCAAGCCCTTGGGTTCCAGGCACAGACTGCCTGAGTTCAAATTCAAGCCAGCCACTTACAAACCTTGTGACCGTGAACAAGCTATTTCTTGCTAAACCATGGTTTCAAAAGGAAATAAAAGTACCTATCTCAAGGGATTGCTGGAAAAAGGGATAATGCACCTGAAACATTGGGTGTCAAAGTAAACAGCATCTAGAAAGGACCAAACACATACTACCAATTATTACTCACCTGGATACTTCTCTGTAACCTTTTGTAAACGATACTGTTTATAAATTGCACTAGAGGTATCTACTTCACATCCCATTGCCTGGTATAATTTCAGTTGCCACTCAAACCCCTCATTCATCCTGCAAGGACAAACAAACATAGAGTTAATTTTTATTTAAATAAATAAAATCACATCACAAAAGCAGAATTATTACTACGACAAAGAACTCACTTAGCCTCTGGTTTGATAGTCTTAAGGTTTTCATAGGCTTTTTCAAAGGTAAGCTGGTCAGTCTTCATCATAAAAGCAGTCATTACAGCCACACTTCGACTGACCCCTGTGTGACTGAAAAAGAAACCTTTAAAATATCAAATAGCAACAATTAAAAAAAAAAAAAATCCAGCCTCCCATTAATGGTAAAGTTCAGGTCCACTTCTTGTCTGCTTCTTCTACTCAAATAAACCCTTTGCCTCTGAATTACTACTGCTGTACAAAGGAATTATTCCCTTATTCATTTTGAATTCTGAACCATATGAAGGTATTACCTATTCAAAAATAATTACACTAATTTTTTTTAACATTTTATAATGGCTTCAGAAAAAATCTAAACTCCTTTGCTGGCTTTAAGGGCCCTGGAGATCTGATTCCAGACTTCTTTCCCTTTTATCACTACCTTATGTCCTTTATGTAATATTTAGAACAAATGCTGGCAGTAAAAGTGCTGGCTCAATAAATGTAAACTATCGTTATTACACTCTTTTTGCCATTGCTATCACCTACTCCATCTTTCCCCTAGGAATGGCTTAGGGATCCTTTACGTCCTAACCAATTTTTCTCTCCCCAAATTTCCCCTACATCAGCCACCCCGCCTCAAACAAAAGCAATGAAAATAATCTCTTCCTCTGAAGTTTGAATAACCTTAACCTTTGTTAATCTCTTACTACACACCTCGCATCCTAGTCTGCATTACAATAATCTGGGTATTTGTGTGGCTTCTCGTGAACAGATTTAAACTCTGTAGGTGCAGGGACTTTGTCATTTACCTGAAGATTTCTCCTACCTCCGAAACAAAACTCAGCGGCTGCAGAACGAACCAACACAAACTGAATGAATCAAAGCCTGCAGGCCATCAGGGGCCCGCCTCCTGCCCGATCCTCTCTCAGACACAAGCCTGTGCGAGAGGGAGGAGGAGAAGGTTCTAGTGGCTGACAGCCCCTTCGTCCTCTTCTGGGGCCTGGGAGAAGGGTGAGGCGGGCAGACTGGAAGCGTGGCGGGGTTGCTCTCCCCACGGACCCGGCCACTCACCAATGCACCAGCACCGCGCGGCCCTCGGCGCGGGCCTGGCCGATGAAGGCCACGCACCGGTCCAGATGGCTAAGCAGGTCGGTCTCGGGTTTGTCCAGCGCTGGCACGAAGAGACTCCGTAGACCCTCGACCCCATCCCCCGTGTTGAAGTCGGGCTCCTCCGAGTCCACCGTCAGCACGGCCGTGATGCCCGCCTCCCTCAGGTGGTCCGGCTCCGCGACTGCCGCAGCTCCACCCAGGAACAGCCCCGGCCGCACCTCCAGCATGTGCTCAGTGGAGCTGACCCGAGTCCGGCTGCCGGCCGTACGCTCGCAGCCATGGCTCTCGTTCTGAGGCTCCAACATGGCGGCGCCCGGAGGCCGGACTGCGAAGGGCCCTACCATCGAGTAGGGGGTCGGCTAGAATGTCCTTCATCTAGGACCAGCCGGCCTGAGTTGCGCCGCCGTTCCCTCGGAGGACCACGTCGACCGTGGGAATGTGGATTTACTGGGGGAAGGTGACGTTACTGCGGCTGGGGCGTAGCTAAACCCCGTTCAGAACCACTTCTGGACCCTTGTCTCTACCCGGCTCCTCCAACTTGGTGGGAGAGGATAAACTAACGCTAATAGAGGGCCTCTCAGGCTCTTAGTGTTGAGATTTTCTGGATTTTCTGCAGGAGCAGAAAATGGACTCAAACTGAAATGATGGTCCCACCAACTGAATCAGCAGCATAATTTTATGCATTTGAAATAAAACATTTTTTCAATGCTTATGAAGCCATTTGTTTGTAGTTCTTCTCTTGTGACTCTTTTTCGTTTTTCTTTTCTTTTTGTCCCGTTTTTTATTGGTATGTGAATCCTTTTCTTGTTGATGTATACTGTTCTATATATTTGAAGATATTAATCCCATGGTTTTGTGTGTCAGTGCCCTCCAGCCAAAGACCACCAAGAATCCACCTGTAGTTAAGTAAATTGGGTTTATTACTCAACCATGAACTGGAGAATTTCGAGAAATCTAGGTAAGAGAGTGTTAGGAAGATCCTATTACAGGATTTGAGCTTGTATTAGATGAGTTTGGGCTAAGGGTCTAAGGGACTAAGCGTCTAAAGAAGCAGGACTTTGCTCTGGATTGGATGCTGTCAGGAAGTGGGGGTGATTCTATGACTGAGTATCTTAATAAATCTTACCTAAGGGAGGGAAGGCTAGAGAGACACTAAAGCTGTAATTGGTCAAGAAGTAGCAGTCAGTCATGGTACTGGCATAAAGACCGAAACATGGACCAATGGAACAGAATAGAGAGCCCAGAAATAAACCCTCACATAGATGCTCAAATGATCTTCAGCAAGGGTACCAAGACCACACAATGGTCTGGGCAACAACTTTTTGGTTATGACACCAAAAGCAATAAGTGGGACTATGCTAGACTAAAAAGCTTCTGCATAGCACAGGAAGCAATCAACAAAGTAAAAAGCAATCAAACCTCTGTAGAATGGGAGAAAATACTTGCAAACCATAGACCGCATAAGGGGTTAATATTCAAAATATATAAGGGACTCACACAACTCAATTGCAAAAAACAAAAAATTAGAAAATGGGCAGAGGAACTGAATAGAGACTTCTTCCCAAAGAATACATACAAATGGCCCACAGATATATGAAAAGATCCTCAGTATTACTAATCATCAGGGAAATATCAAAACAAACCAAAACCATGGTGAGATATCACCTCACACTTGTTGGTATGCCAATTTTTAAAAAGACAAGAGATAACATGTGGTGATAACATTCTCATGTGGTGAGAATGTGGAGAAAAGGGAACCCTTGTGCACTATTGGTGGGAATAAATTGGTACAGCCACTATGGAAACAGTATGGAGATTCCCAAAAAAGTTAAATATAGAACTACCATATAATCCAGCAATCCCGTTTCTGGATATATGTCCAAAGGAAATGAAATCAGAATCTTAAAGAGATATCTGTACCCTCATGTTATTCACAACGGCCCAGATATGGAAATGACCTAAATGTCCACCTGTGGATGAATGGTAAAGAAGATGTGATTTATATATCACATCTAAATATTACTCAGCCATGAGAAAGTAGGAAATTCTGCCATTTGTGACAACATGGATGGAACTTGAGAGCATTACACTGAGTGAAATAAGCTGGAGGGAGAGGGACAAATACTGTATGATATCACTTATATGTGGTATCTAAAAAAACTGAACTCATAGAAACAGAATAGAATGGTGGTTGCCAGGGGCTGGGGGGAGTGAGAATTGAAGAGTTGTTGTTCAATGAGTATAGAGTTTCTGTTTTGCAAGATGAAAAAGTTCTCTAGATCTGATACACAAAAAATGTAAATACAGTTAACACCACTGAGTTGTACACTTAAAAATGATTAAAAGGGTAAATTGTATGTATTTTTTCATCATAATTTATTTTTAAGTAGCAGTTAGTCATTTGAGCTAAAATAGAGGTATGTTTGGCATTTTGAATTTGGACAATATTCATGTTTTATCTGTGTTCAGACATGATTACAGTGGTCTTGTTTTTGTTTTAAGGGCATAAAAAGATTTATTACTCACATAATGAGGCTTTCTGGAGATAGCAGGTTGACTCACAAGTAGGTCCAAAAATGAATTGAGAAAGCAGAGACAGAAAATTGGCTTGGGGTTTTTATTGCTGTTAGAGTATGGCCCAGAGTGAGGATTCCCACGTGGGCAGGGAATTTCATGGTGGTCTTGATTTTGTCTTTCTTCATCATGAACCATCTTCATCAGTGTTGCCTTGTCTGGGGTTGATGTCCTGTGAAATTGTTTATATTCAGCAGGAGGGGAAAAACACGTAACTGTGTGTGCCCGGCCAGCTGTAGCAACACTAAGGAAGATCTACCTCATAGTTCCAGGCCAGTTCCTGGATGCCAGGGCTTGCTTTTGTCTTTCTCGTATATAACTTTATAATTTTCAGAGAGATTGAGATTCGGGGCAGGGACACTTGAGACCCATCCAAGTCAGTTGGAGGAAGCAGCAAATGCTTCTGCTTGGGAGCACTTAAGTGGGCAGCCTGCAGGGACAGAGGAAGAGTGCTATCTTCCCTTACTCCCACCACAGGCTGTGAACCTCTTCAGGGTAAGGACTTTGCATTTTCATCTTTGTATCCCCAACAGAATTTAGGCTGTTTTAATGGTGCTGGTTACTCCATCTTTTGAATGTTAGAAATGGAAGGGAAAGGAGTACCAGAAGAGACACTACTTCCCTCTCAATGCCATTTCCTTCCCCATCCCAAAGGGTTTACCTCAAGGGCTCACTTAGCGTTTTTGCCTGGAGAGTCATGTTAGCGGTCTTCTGAGCCCCCAGTTGAATCAACTCAACCTTTCTCACTTTACAATCCTGGAAACAACTACTGTGTGTCGGGCACTACAGTAGATGCTGAGGCTACAAAATGAATAAGAGTCTTTGCCCTCGAGGAACTTAGAGAAAAGCTGGAGTAAAAGATAAGTAAATAGCCCAATTATTGTTCTGATAGAAGTAAGGGCAAATTACTAAGGAAGCATGTGGGAGCTGGGCATCTAACCCTAATGGAAGGGGAGTAATCAAGGATAGCTTCCCAGAGGAAGTGATGCTTGATCTGGGTCTTGTAGGATAAATGGGGAATTTGTCAGGCAAAAAGGAGGGAGGTGAGGCACTTGCTTAATTCTCCCAGCACATTCCAAAGTGAAGTCTGTCTTCAGGAGGACTGCCCTTGACCAGCTCCTGGGAGACAATCTCTGTGTCCCCAGAATAGCCTGCCTGATAAAAGTGTTTTTGAACGCCTGAAGCCCTGGGCCATGCTGTATCAGTTTGACCTCTGGGAGGCTGGAGATTGAGTACTTACGCTCAGTCATGCAGGAGCTGCATGCCTATGTGACTGGCCCCCAATAAAACCCCCGGATACCAAGTTTGGGTAAGTTTCCTGTTTGGCCACACTTCAAGTGTGTTGTCACACATAATCACTGGGAGAAAGAAGCAAGTGCCTCTGTGACTCCACTAGGAGGGAGGTATCTGGAAGCTTGCACCTGGCTTCTCTTGGACTTCACCCATGCGCCTTTTCTCTTTGCTGATTTGAATCTGTATTCTTTCACTGGAATAAGCCATAACTTTGTATAATTGTTCTTCTGAGTTCTGCAAATCCTTCCAGTGACTCAGCAAGTCTGAAGGAGCCTGGTGACCCCTGACACAGCATCCATTGTCTAGTATAGCGAAAAACAAGAAACATCTAAATAAATGCAAGTAATGGAGTAGTTAAAGAAGTTGTTTTATCCATTCAATAAAATACTAGGCAACTATTTAAAAAGATAACAAAGGAAGTGGTTGATACTAGCTATATTATAAAATTTTTTAAGATGGTTTACAAATAGAAAGCATGTCTGAGCATATATATGTGTATATATATATATATATATATATATATGTATGTATGTATATGTATATATACATATGAACTGTTAACAGTGGTTATTTCTGGGAGCTGGCATGAGGAGACTTACATGATAGGCTTTATACACTTCTTTCTATACAGTTTTAATCTTTTTTCAACAGGTATTATTAAAATTATTCACTGTTGGGCTTCCCTGGTGGCGCAGTGGTTGAGAGTCCGCCTGCCGATGCAGGGGACACGGGTTCGTGCCCCGGTCCGGGAGGATCCCACATGCCGTGGAGCGGCTGGACCCATGAGCCATGGCCGCTGGGCCTGCGCGTCCGGAGCCTGTGCTCTGCAATGGGAGAGGCCACAACAGTGAGAGGCCCGCGTACCGCAAAAAAAAAAAAAAAAAATTATTCACTGTTAACAATCATAGGTATTGACATTCTGGAAAAATGGGGGGAAAAAAGAATTAAGGGTTAATTTCCTGGACATTTTATTAAGATATCCTAATCATTCCCTCAGCTTTATTAGTTTTCTGTTGGGAATGAGCTTTTCTTCCTCAACTCCCTAAAATGAATATAAGTTCCTTCAAGGATGGGAGTAAGAGACACTTCTGAATTGTTGTTGAATACCCACAAAGCCCGGCTCAGTGAATATCTGTATCTGGGGGAATAATAAGGCCTCAATTCCTGAGGCTGAAGTGTATTTACCAGCTTCTGTATTTTTCCTCCTAGCCACTAGCTGGCACCATGTGCCCTTTGGCAAGATACATTTTCTGTACCTCCCTTGAAACAGGGGAAAATGAATATGGCAACGTGCAAAAAAGCAGGATGTTAGGCCCAGGGAAGGAAATGCGGCTTTAGAGGGGCAGCTGGGTTGCTTCCTGTCAAGGAGAAGAGAAGAGGCTATATGTCCTAGCACTGGTAGGCGCACTTGTGCACGCACACACACATGCATGATGTATCTGTTCATTTTATTACGAGCAAGCCTGCATCATTGATAAGCATGAATTAGGCAAAAATTCTAAGAGATAGTCTAGTATGGTGTGGCTTGCATTTTAAGAAGACACCCACCCATTCTATGTAACATGGCCTAATCACACGAGAATACACATCACCCAGCCTTCCCGTTCTTTGGTTTTCTTCTAGAGCACAGTCACAAGTATGACTCATCACTTTCATCTTTAAAAATATTTGCGGTAAGTGCATATCTGTGCTGAGCAATGAGCAGGGAAACTTCCCCTCTTCTGCCCCATTGCCTCCCCATCATGGTCCAAAGACAAGTTCCTCTTTCTATCTCCAGCATGTTGCCTAGGCCCTCCTACACCCAATGAATTATCAGTAAATGTTTGCCAATTATGTTCTTAATGGGACTTAAGATCTAGGACAGTTATGAAGATACACATGAAATGTACTTTAAGATCCCCAAATCAAAATGTTGAAGAAAAATATAAATGGGTGATAATAACATAATTCTATTACTTTTTCTGTGTTCATGAGTAGAAGGTGTATACTTACAAAATGGTGAGTTCAGATTTGGTACTGTCTTTGAGGAGCACAGTCTGAAGACAGAGAAAACCCAAGTCTGAACCCCAGACTGCTTCTGACCCTATTACCTATTAATATGTGATTGTATGCCTGTAGAAAGTTATAGGATTTCTCTAAGTCTCAGTTTCTTCACCTGCAAAATAGGAGTAATTATAGCCATATTACAGAGTTCTAACAAGAATTAACTTATCAACATGTATTATTAGTGGGAGAAAGAAATCCCAAGCTGAACCATTGCATCAGAAGCAGCTCGGAGAGGATTCCATGCAGGAGAGGCTGAGCTGTGGTGAGGGAGAAATGGCTGCAGATGGCTTGTCTTGAGCAAGCTGTTGAGCAGAGATAAATTGCTGAGCGTGATCAGTCCAGGAATTCAATGGTCATGAGATTTAACAGAAAGTGGATCCTAACTACCCATCCAGCTACAACCACACCCTGAAGTCCACTTATTAATGTAGAGTCTGTGTCTTGGTAAAGATGTGTCCTCCTTCCCTAGAAGGGCATCTATTGTCAAGATTCTGAGGGAATAATTTCAGCTCCACAAACCCTGGGACCAGAGATGACTGAATAAAGTTGAAGCCCCCTCGTTATGTAAGGACAACTTGGTCAGCTGATCCAACAACTCCTCCTGCCTTATTCCCAACTGTGTCCCCCACTCACCCCCAGTATTTACAAACTCATCACATTGTAGGACTATCCATATGAGAAATACTGGGGCAGGAACTGGCTGGTGATATCTGGGTCATGCTCTCAGTTCCTTTTATGACTCAAGGAGAAAGTGGTAAAGAGTCAGATGAGCAGAGCAAAGGAGACCACAGATGTTCCCTGTTGCGTGTCAGAGGTTTGCTGGGTTACATTTTGCAGAACCCCTCTCCCTCCATTCTTCCCCAAACAAAATACAGAGAATGGCCACAGTTGCCCTTTCCCAATGTCACAACCTTTGGAGCTCTCTTGCAGTCTAAATGTAGTCAAGTGTGTTGTAATGGAAAGAACTCTGGACTTGTATGCACAAGTCCCAGACTTAAGTTTTGGTTCCATCATGTATTAATTATATAACGTGGCCAAGCCAGTTAAGCCCTCTGAATTTCAGTGGCCCCACCCCAAAAAGGCAAGGCTAATAATGCCTGCTCTAACATTCCTTAAATGATTTTAAACTATAAAAATCGGAAATCCTATAAACTCTTGGTCAGTCCACAGAATATTTCTAAATCCTTTAAAATGTTGTCCCTTGCCCCTCCTTACTACCAAATATACTCTGCTGCTGCTTCTAAGTGTGTTTTATATCCACTGTCTCATATATTTCAAGACGTATTTCTTTGCCCACGCTTACCAATAATTACTCATCTCCAGCCAGGAGAACTGAAAACAGAGATAGGCCATTTATAAATGTTCAAGCTGGCAGGAGGAAACTGCCCAAATAAAGAGAAAAAAAACTAGATTTGGATGTTCAATAGAAGCATTTTTATATGGTCCCAAAGTGGGGATGCAGCATGGAATAAGATGAAGCCCTTAGACTCAAGTTTCCACTATGCAGACAGGGATGTGAATACCCAAATCATGTGTTAAACTGACAGTACAGACAAAATGCTTGGGGGCTCAGACAGAAAAAAAAAAAATAGTAACTTATTTTGGCTGGAGGAAACTGGGAAAAATTCTCTGGGAAGGTGGCATTTGAGTTGGGTCTTTCCCACAGTTGAAGGAGAGAGAGATGACAGAGGAAGGAATGGAAAGGTGGTGGAAAGACAGAGAGCACTGAGGGGGAAGGCACAGGGATATGAGGGCTAAGACACTTGAGAATGTTTCATTAAGTATATGCCCAATATGTCTGAAAATGAACGATTTGTTTTGAGACTTCACAAGCAATCCTGGGACATGTGTTCAGTCCCACCAGCCACATCCAGTCCTAATAGCGGCCACGCAGAGTTGCAGCCATTTTGGAGGGAAGGGGCTACTACATGTCCAGCACAGGCCTCATCTTTCCACAGCCCCTTTCACAAAGGGTCTCAGAATCCCTTAGTGGGGTCACTAAATGGAAAATGGGTAGTGGGGTACTAAGTGGATGAGCCCCATCTGCTTCTATACCTCTAGGCTGTCAAACCATTACTGGTTGCCTCTAATCCAAAATGATGCAGGTTAATGCAGGAATGTCTTGTAAGTACTTATAAAAAGAAGCAGCTATATTAGCTCTAATATTATCAACTATAGAAAGTATGGTGACTCTAGTTAACAAAACTGTTTGAAAGTTGCTAAAAGAGATCTTAAAAGTCCTCATCACCAAAAATAAATTGTGTAACTATGGTGAAGGATTTTAACTAGACTTACTGTGATGATCATTTTGCAACATATACAAATACTGAATCATTACTTACAGACCTGAAACTAGTGTAATGTTATATGTCAATTATCTTACCTCAACTGAAGAAGGAGAGGAGGGAGAGGGGAAAGGGAAGAAGAAGAGGAAGAAGGGGGTGGTGAAGGAGGAGGTGTGAGGAGGTGGAAGAGAAGAGAAGAAGCATCCACTAGGGGCCAGCATGAGCTTACCAAGAATAGTCTTGCCCTGATAGTCTGTTCTTTTTCTGACAATGACTAGACAGGCAGATTAGGGGAAATGCTCACCCACTGAATCCGTACTTCTCCAGTCTTTTAGACAGATCTCCTTGTAGATAAGGGTGAGATATATAGACTGAATATTAGAGCAATTGAATAGGTTGGTAATTGGTTAAACAGTTGTTCCCAAAGAGAGAAAATTGGATCCATAGCAATAGAGCCATCATCTAAATTTCTTTAATCTGTTTGATTCTACTTTTTTTTTTATATAGTGATTTGGATTACAGTGCAGAAGACATGCTTACTAATCTGCATGTGTTACAGCTGAGAGGGACTACATTGGGATCCAAAATTGTCTTATTAAACTAACAAAGACAAAATTCAAAAAAGATAAATATAAAATTCTGTATTTTGGTCCCCCAAATGAACTACATAAATATAAATTGGGGGTCGAAGAGGTATGCCTTAGATGAAAACAGTGTCTTGGGTGGGTTTGCAAGCAATAAGCTTAATGAGGCTGGACAATATCACTTGCCTCCTGGGAGAGTGGCTATTCTTTAGGTTACACTGAACTCCTTGTCAAAAGACCTGAGCTCTATTTCTACCCCCACCACTAACAAGTCATTTAGTCTCTGCGTCTCCATCTCCTGATCTCTAAAATTAACAAGTTGGACTAAATCTCTAGGTCCTTTACAGCAGTTAAAAGCCTAGGTAGGACTCACCCCTTTATTGTCTGTGGAGGTGGGGTGAACATCCACTTCATTACCTCTCAAGTGCCTTCCTGAACTGCAGAGCCTGGAAAGCTAAAAGGGACTGAGACTCCCTTGCAGCTAGGTACAGGGTGTAACTTAGGTCTGGCCACTCAGAAGCCCTTGGACAACATATGGAAGGTGAAAGTGAGGCAGAGGCTATACTTGTGCAGCCTTTGTTGCTTCCGGAACCAGTTTGAGGAAGCTGTTGGTTTTCTCTGCAGTAGCAATAGCAGCAATCCCAGTGTCCAGGCACTAGCTCTGTGGTGCTGAGATGAGAGGCAGGACCTGAGCATCCATTTCTTGGACTATAGCAGACAGGATATGTTGAAAGCACAATTCATGGCATGATCAAAATGTACCTTTTTTTTTTTAACATCTCTATTGGAGTATAATTGCTTTACAGTGTTGTGTTAGTTTCTTATTTATAACAAAGTGAATCAGCTAGACATATACATATATCCGCATATCCCTCCCTCTTGCGTCTCCCTGCCACCCTCCCTATTCCACCCCTCTAGGTGGTCACAAAGCACCTAGCTGATCTCCCTGTGCTATGCAGCTGCTTCCCACTAGCTATCTATTTTACATTTGGTAGTGTATATATGTCCATGCCACTCTCTCACTTCGTCCCAGCCTCCCCTCCCCACCTCCCCATGTCCTCAAGACCATTCTCTACGTCTGCATCTTTATTCCTTTCCTGCCTCTAGTTTCTTCAGAACCATTTGTTTAAAAATTCCATATATATGTGTTAGCATACGGTATTTGTTTTTCTCTTTCTGACTTACTTCACTCTGTATGACAGGCTCTACGTCCATCCACCTCTCTACAAATAACTCAATTTCGTTTCTATTTATGGCTGAGTAATATTCCATTGTATATATGTGCCACATCTTCTTTATCCATTCATCTGTCAATGGACACTTAGATTGTTTCCATGTCCTGGCTATTGTAAATAGTGCTGAAATGAACATTGAAAATGCACCTTTTTAAAAAAAATTTTTTTGGTCTTGCCACGTGACATCTTAGTTCCCTGAGCAGGGACTGAACATGGGCCCCCTGCAGTGGAAGTCCTAACCACTGGACCACCAGAGAATTCCCCCAAATGCAGCTTTTTTAATCTTCTATAGTCCATTTAAAATTCATTCAGTGGGGTAATCCCCTGCTCCCCTTGCTTCTCAAAGTGTGACCCAAAATGCCAGCACTGGCATCAATTGGGAACTTGTTAGAAATGCAGATTCTCAGGCCCCACCCCAGACCCACTGAATCACAATCTGCATTTGCAGAAGAGCCCGGGGTGATTCATGTGTACATTAAATTCTGAGCCAATCCCTGCTTTTTGTGCTTCTTTTGATAATGGATAGTCTTTTAACAACTTTAGGTCACAAGCATAGTTTCAATTTATGAATTAGAGTGCCCAGTCCTAGATGTTAATCAGACCTTCAATCTTAATTCAGAGATAACTCTTTGCCCTCCTACTTACTCAGTTTAGGTCCTGACTTGGGAAAGGAGCTTGACTGGTTTCTCTCTCTCTCTCTCTTTCTCTCTCCATACCTCCTCCCTCTCTCCTCAGTGTCTGTTTCCTTTTCACCTCACCTAGGCCAAAGTAGGAGAGAATAGGGAAGGGAGGGAGGATAGATAAGGGAGTAGAAAGTTCTTTGGCTGGGCAGCTTCCTGTTGTCTCAGCTTGGAGGTGACTGGCCAATTCTTTCTCCCATGGGCACTTTTGTGGACTTTTTAGAGGTGTTTGTTTGGGGGGACTGCCCTCCTCTATTCAAGGCAGATGCATCTTTCTTCCAGGAGTGCACTTGCACCTCTTTCCTCAACCCCTAAGAATCTAGATTCACCTCCAGCTTTTTGGTGCTTATTTCAACCCCTCATTATTGTACGGGAACCCATGCCAGCTCTCTGTCGTTCATGGATTATGGAAATACATACACACATGGCTTTGCCCCAGCAACTTCTGTAGTGCAGAATCCCAAAACAGGCTCTCCCATCCTACAGCCACAATTCACCTTAGCTTTCTCAGGGGTGAGTCAGGCCTAGTTCCCTGTGTTTCCCTACTGTGGGCAACACATTTCAGACCTCTCTGGGTGAGTTCATGGGCAGCTCCCTTATTAGGCTTGATGAGGAGAGGGTAAACTTTCCAGAACTCCCCACTGTGAGTAAGAATTGTGATGGCGACTATTCACATGGCAAAGAAACCTTGACAGACCTTCTCTCTTCTCCATACTCTGACCCCTTTTTATCTCCTTGATGTGATTTCAGAGTCCAAAAGTCAGGGAACAGATCCTTAACCATTTCCTTTGTAAATTCTGGGTATGATGATCCGGCTTCAGAATTCCATGTCTCTTGAATCATGAAATATCACTTTTGACATCCTGTCACAAGTGCAATTGCTTAATTGTAAAAAATAAAAATAAAATTCTGCCTTCCTGCCTCATTCTCCCTGGACATACCCACCTGAGAAACAGCATTCTGTTGTGGGTCCCACATTTTAAACCAAGTATAGAGCAATTGGAGATGTGCTCAGAAAAGCCAGGATGAGGACTTTCTGGTGGCACAGTGGTTGGGAATCCGCCCGCCAATGCATGGGACACGGGTTCGAGACCTGGTCCAGGAAGATCCCACATGGCACGGAGCAACTAAGCCCATGCGCCACAACTACTGAGCCTGTGTGCCTAGAGCCCGTGTTCCACAACAAGAGAAGCCACCGCAATGAGAAGCTCACGCACCCACGCACCGCAACGAAGAGCAGCCCCTGCTCGCCACAACTAGAGAAAGCCCGCCCAGCAACGAAGACCCAACGCAGCCAAACATAAATAAATTAATTAATTAAAAAAGAAAAAAAAAGAACTCTGAATATTAAAAAAAAAAGGAAGGGCTTCCCTGGTGGTGCAGTGGTTTAGAGTCCGCCTGCCGATGCACGGGACACAGGTTCATGCCCCGGTCTGGGAAGATCCCACTGCCGCGGAGCAGCTGGGCCCGTGAGCAATGGCCACTGAGCCTGTGCGTCCGGAGCCAGTGCTCCGCAACAGGAGAGGCCACGGCAGTGAGAGGCCCTCGTACCGCAAAAAAAAAGAAAAAAAAAGAAAGAAAGAAAGAAAAGCCAGGATGGAGAAGGAACTCAAAATTAGGAACAGTTGAAAACACTGAAACAAACTCTATCTTTAAGAAAACTGAGCATAACCTAAAGAAAACTAAGCATAACCCAAGCAATGTCTTTAAACATCTAAAGCCCTGACAAGAGGACCAGGAATTAGATCTGCTCTGTGTAACCCTAGGAGGCACAATGAGTAGAAGCTATAACAAAATCATTTTGCTCATTATCCATAGGAAGAATTTTCTAATTACCAGAGCTATCCTGAGATAGAGTGGGCTGTCCTTGGGAGGTAATAAGGACCACATCCTCACAAAAAGTCAAGCGTGGCCACATGGCAGGAGAAGTTTAGAAGGTTTCAATAAGTGGTTTCTTGGTTGAACTAAACAGGCTTTAAATTCCTTTCAGATTTTTGAGAACCTCCACTTCAACTCAAAAGAAGTCCACCTTTAGTCTCAGGCTACATGTAGTGTCATATGTAACTTTTTTTCTAGACATTTTAAAATTTGCTTTCCTAGATTTGCTTTTAGGGTGCATTTCATATTTTATTAATTCTAAGAAATAATTTTCTTCAAACTACATTTAACATCTTTGAAACCACGATGCATCTTATAATTGTTGTCTTGTCATAGTTTTCATTGCTTAAAGCAAGCATGAACATTAAAGTACTGGCATCAAAATTTAAGAATGGGTGTGAGCATATTGGGAGAAATTTCTAGAGATGAAGGTGAAATATTCATAGGTTGTGAGGAGAAGTGGAGTGAGTGGTGAAGCAGACATGTTTAGCAACATTCCTGAAGTAGAAGTCAAAAGTAAGCTAACTCCAGATAATTGCAAAACCAACCTAAAAGTCTGGCAACGATAACTTACTCTTGTTATGGCTTCTTTTAAGAAACGCTGCATTACTAATGCTCTTCACAGGAAAGACTATGTTACAAGAATGGGAAAACACAGACTTGGCTAAATCTGAGTGGAAAAGTGTTTCAGAAAAGTCAGACTCTGAAAGTGAAATAGTTTTAGGAATACCTTACCCAATTTATTTCCCTTATGGTGTCCTTTTTTATGAATATTTAGAGTGATTCTGATTTTTTAATTTTCTGTTTCTAATTAAACCTAAAAGACATCGTGTGGCTACTTGGCCACAATTTCCTTTCTTTGTGTTCTCTTTAATGGTGCAACCTACAGTCAACATCATTTTAGATTCAGTGAATTACAGTCATAATAACAATTTACTGCTTCTACCAAGCAGAATCTTGCATAATCTCTTTTAATCCTTCTAGCAGTTCTGTAAGGAAGATACTATTATAATTATGCCTTGCAGATGAGGAAACACAACTTCAGAGACAGAGTATCTTGTCCAAGGCTATACAGCTGGTAAGTAGTAAAAGTGATGTTTGAACCCAAGTCTATTAACTGCTTAACCAGGGTTCTTAATTTCTATACTCTGTCACCTCTAGGTCCAAAGCTAATTAGCTTGGCTATTACAACTTAACACGCTACATTAAGAGCATATTAACTGTAAAGAAATGGGGGAGTGGTCATTTCCCACATCACTGTAATGAGATTGGCTCCTTTGAACTGAAAAAGGCTAACGTGTACTATACCAATTCTTCAGCCTCAGCTGTTAGCTGAATCAGGGATGTACAGTTACATGAGGCCTCGTTATAATTAGAATGTCAAGCATTGAAACCAATTATCTTTGCAGGTATAATGACTGGGGAATAAACTAAACCAATATGGGCAAACTGTAGTACATGTTGGGAATTTGGTGAAGAACCAGGATGACCTGGCTTGGAATAAGAGCTCTACTTGGCAGAAAGTTCTCATTTAATAAGGAAATATAGACAGGAGTACATTTCTCTTAGTTAACTGCAGACCAGCTAACAAGAATTCAGAAGACGGATGGGTTAGGATTACAAACAGGGATATTGACTCTGGAAGGACTGTACTGCTGGGCTGTTGCACAACACAAGGTTAGTAATGTTACCAAGATCCAACTGGAGGAATTCAATAGCAGATAAAGAGTCAAGAGGTTCTCTGGGTCTAATTAAGAAATATTTAAGTATGTTGATGTGCTATCCTGACTAGGGTAAGAGAAACAAGCTCTCTCATGCATAATTTGAAAATATCTATTAAAATGAAAAAAGACTCACATTCTTTGATTCAGCAATTCTACTTAAGTCTAGGAGTTTATCCCACAGATATGTTCAAATATGTGCATAAAGATATAGGTGTAAGAATATTAATTGCAGCATAATTTAAAACAGCAAAAGTTTAAAAATAATCTAAGAGCTCATCAGTAGGGACTGGCAAATGTCATCTCTCTCTCTGGTAAGTGATTTGTGAACCTCCACAGTGAACTTAATGCTCCTCCTTTGTGCTTTTAAGCACCTTAGCATCCCATGTCTTAAAACCTCTAGTAATGAAAAAGTCTGTTTATTTGTCTGTCTCTCTCTGTAAGGGTACTCTTATTTCCCTCTTTTGACAAATGAGAGATCTTGAGCTCAGAAGGCGTGTGCAGCCCACTCCCCACCAATAGAGGTTGAGGCCAAAGTATATGTAAAGGCATGAAAGAGGCTGGTGTGCTGGGGAAAGAGCAAGTGGTCAGTGTGACTGCTCTATATGTCATGATAGGGAGTTTGGACTTTAACCTAGAGGATTTGATTCACTCTTTTATGGAAAAAGTCATAAGTGTAGAACCCAAAGAGTTGAGTTCCTTCTTTCCATAGAGTTAAGTCCAGATAAGAAACTTAAGACTCAGGGAGGACAGAATGAGAGAGTAAAGCTGAGATCCAAATGAAACTTGCCAGAACCCTTTCTGCTCTCTGGTGGAGGACATTTGGGTTCCTTGCCTGGTATCTGGTATGGACTCCCACAGGTTTAGGGTCGAGGTCTGAGTCTGAGACACAGAAGTGATCAGCGAACCAGAGAGAAGCAGCTTCCTCCCCAGGCTTCTCCAGCATTTTGTTGCTACCCTTGCTGCTTGGGAATGAGCCTGAGATTCTCCTTAGGCAGCCTGGGCTAGCCCAATGTTTCCCTAAATGCATGTTGGAACCTGAAACAGGAGCTGGATGAGGACTTTTTTTTTCCCCCCAGAGGAGCATGGCCAGTAAGCTGCCTGTCTGTTATCTCTTGATATTTCCTTAGTGCAGGTCTTCCCGGGAGATCATGAACAGGTATTGTAGGGGAAGATCAACGAGAGCTGGGGGGCTTAAAGACAGTGCAGACTTGAGGGCATAAAACTCACCCTTTCCCCCGCCACACACACATCATTTAACCCATAAGTTCTTATTCTTCCCCACTCCCCATATCCCTAGCCCTAAATGGAGGTATGTGGCAGGACAGGAAGAAAGATATTGTGGCTGCTAACAAGGTGTGAATGAGCAGATACTGAAGAGATAAAACTCTCTTTTGAATGGCTATTTCACTCTTTTGCTCTCTTAAAAAATGATCAACTGAGTTTTTATATTAATTTTTATTGGAGTATAGTTCCTTTACAATGTTGTGTTAATTTCTGCCGTGCAGCAAAGTGAATCAGTTATACGTATCAACTGATTTTTTTTTTAATGACTCGATTCTTTGATTACCTAGACTCTTGATACTAATGCTGGTCACTTCCTGTCTAGTTCAGGGATGGCAGAAACTTCAGGGGCCACAGGAGTAGAGGGGGGTTAGCCAGGGAAGGCTTGCTGGGGGAGAGGTCTGAGAAGTGAGCTAAGCCTACATTAGAAAGGTGGAAATCAGGACCACAAAGACCCTTGTAAACCAGAACCCCAGTACTGGATTATAGGGCCTGGACATACCTCCTCAGGGTTAAGCAAGTGTCCACTGAGATCAGTTTATCTGATTGCTCTTTTGTAATTTTAAATTAGCTTCTCCTCCAGTAAGGCTTATTGATGCCCTGAATAAGGAATGCTTCCAAATATCCATCCCAAATATCCAACAGGTTAAAGAACCTCTTAACAAGACCTTCATGTTCTGATCCCTTCCTACTTCCCCATGTTCATCTCCTGCCACCTTCTCCCTAAAACACCCCCCCCACACACACACACATGCATAAATACACATAATTCTCCAACCACTTTCAATTATTTGCAGCTCTACAAACACACCATGGTCTTTTATGTCTCTTTGCCTTTGCACCCTCAGCCTGCATGCCCTGCCCCTCAATCTTTTCACATCTCTACTTGGTGAAATCTTGCTCTTCCTTCAAGATTCAATTTCCTCCTCTGAATTCCCAGTGTTTCATAGAGCACTTATCACATTGCACTGTAATTTATGTATGTATCCACCTGCCTTTCTCTTTTTTATAATTTCAGTGACTTTGCAGTAATAACATGGTGAAGATAATACCAAGAAGAAAAGGATGAAGTATGTTGATGTTATTCTGGTTAATTGTTCAAAAAGAAATGGGAAATTGCATTATGACTGAGTATGTATCAAGTAGAAGGATGGGAGGGTAGAGTTGTTATCAGTTCTAAGCCTTAGCAGTAAAGGTTAACTGATAAAGGGTAAGGACCCAATGAGAAATAAACCTCCTGGGAATAATTCACACCGGACTTGCAGAAAACCAATAGTTTTAGTAGGCAGACGAGGGACTTATAAAATTGAATTGTATGTTAGTGTTGGAATGGCTCTTAGGGAGGTAAGAACCTGCTAAAAACTAGAATTCAGCAATTTTGAGAATTTGTCTTAAACTTTCTTTAGAGATTTCTCGATGCTAATAGTACCAGTTGTTTAGTTAGGCTAAAGTGAGCATGGCCTGCCTGCTGCCACCAGAGCCCATCAGCCTGTCTAGCTATGTTGGTGCAGGAGGTGCGTCTGGGTGAGTCTAACAGACTCGGAGCTGACCCTTATAACCTGGAATGGAGGCCCACACGAGTCCCTTTCCCTCTCTAAAACTAGCCCAGGACTTTGAAGGTATACACTCATCAGAAACAGAAATGACAGTCTTTTAAAATTTAACATTAAAGTCACGATGAATAATCACAACTTGACCCTTAAATGTTCCAAAGAGCTTAGTACCAAATAACCTTAAGAACCAAAAAGCTGCCTGTGCTGAAATACATGTTGGGTGGATTTATATGAAAAGCTAAGGATGACTAAATTCAACTTCCAAACATATACCTCAAAGTAGTAAATAACAGGTTTCTCCTTCTTACTGAAATCTGTGAGGGGAAGGAAGCCATCAGAGGGAAGGCCTTGTGGTTACAAGGATGTGCTGTGTTAGACTGACATGGCAGCCACCACACTTGATAAGCCACAGTAAGACAGAGGGATGCAAACAGTGATGTCTTTGTAGGGTCTCCACGTGATGGGAAGCAGGAGAGACAAGGGATGGATACGCCTGGAGAGGGGGCAGTAGCCACCCCCTCCCTCAGCTCTCCACAGCAGTGGTCTCAGGGGTTCTCTGACTCACAGCAAAGTGGGAAGCGGGGGTCTCGAGTGTGTCCCTGTGCTCTGGTAAGGCCTGTGGCTCCTTTAATTCCAGGACCACCCGGCTGAGAAGGCCTTTAAGCAGCTGCATTTCTCGGAGCAGAAGGTCCACGTCGGGTTTTAGGGCTCCAGTGGTTTGTTCCAAGGGGGTCAGAGGAGCGCAGGCCGGTGGCCCAGCAGTGGGGGCTCCGCCCGCGGGGAACAGCAGCCCGGCTGAGGTGGTGTTAGGGACAGAGGTGACCGACGGGACCGATCTGGACAGCGGGGGCTTTCTGAAGGAAAGCGGCTTGTTACCGGGCGCCAAAGCCGCGGCCTGTGGGACCGGGACGGTGGTGGACGCCACGTCCAGGGGAGAACCTGTGAACGCAACACATAAAGAACCGCACGGCTGAAATCCTTCTCCCAAGGGCTGCGGGGTAAGGAGGGGGCAAGGGATGGGGGTGGTGGGCGTGGGAGAGAAGCGCCGGGCCGGGGAGGGGAGTTCGGAGAGTGAGGAGGGTGGGAACAGAGGTGGAGAGGAGGGAAGGAAGGGGGAGGCGGGCGGAGATGGGGGATGGAGATGGAAGGCGCGGGGAGAAGCGGGGGCCGGCGAGACAGGCGCTCCAGATGGGCGGACGCGGGACTACCCGCCCGGGTGGGCTTCCGGAAGGGCAGTCACTCACCCCGCCCCGGAAGCTGCAGCCAAGGGCTGCGTTTCCGAACGCTGCGGCTGGCGGTAGCAACCTCGCACCAATGCGATTCCAGCTCCTCGACCTCCGGCTCGGGGACGGTGTACTCGGCGCCCCAGTCGAAGCGGCGCACGGCGCGACTGTACTTGTAGAAGGCGAACTGCAGCGGCGTGTCGCGCTTATGAGGGTGCAGGAGCGTCTCGCACCGCAAGACCACTCCGCCGAGGGCCGCGCCGCGAGCCTCCACCCGGCCCATCACCCTCAGCACCGGCACCTGGAACAGCTCTGCGGAGAGGAGGCCCAGTGGCTAAGGATGCACTTTAGGCCGGCGCAAGGGTCCCAGGGAACCAGGTCCGGCTGGTCCACGGTCCCACGACCCCTCTCCCGGTTTCCCACAAGGGCCCGTAGCTGACCAGGGAGGAGGCTGTGTACACGTGGAGGGAGGACAGTCTTTTGAAATGTGGGGAACGAGTCCATGAGGGAGGGGAGAGCTTGAAAGGAGGCACGACCAGGTATGACGCTTCGTGTCACCTCCCGACTGACACCCAACTCGGGTTCTCCAGCCTAGAAGGGGGTCGCTGTGCCTGCTTCACAAGACGCTCAGGAGCAGTCCCCTCGCCCCAGTCCCACAGTGATCCCACCTACTGCTGCTGTCTTTCTGGCTGGGGCTGCGGAGAGAGCTGCCCCCAATATGGGGGTCTGTACCCGGAGTAAGAAACTGGATGTGTATCGGGGAGAAGGGACACCTGCCCGCACGCAGGCTACAGATCAAAGGCGACTTCACTGAGGAGGAGGAGAGGAAAACGTGTACTTGGTCCCGCAGAGAAATCCGCCATGTGCCAGCTACTGTAACCTCCGCCCCTCCTTTCCCCGCCTGGTTTCTGTCCCAGAATTTCCCAGGGCTCGTTTGCCTCCCTCCCCGGCCCCAAGTCTCCCCCACCTTGCACGGTCACGGCCACCTTGGCGGAGAACATGGGCGCGCTCTCCACCGGGATGCGCATGGTGCCGGAGCACTGGTAGCTCCCGCTATCGCTGGCGCGCGCCTGGGGCACCGTGTAGTTGGCGCTGGAGTGGAAGTAGCGCACGGGTTGGCCATCGTGGTAGTAGTGAAGTTTGTAGACGACCTTGTCGTACCAACCGCGGCAGCGCATGACCAGCGGCTCGCCCTCGAACACCGCAGCATAGGGTACTTGCAGGATCAGCCAGTCTACGACAGTTAGCACAGACAGACTCCAAGAGAAAGTCCATCCCTTGGGGTCTCCCATACTTCTCCGCCTCCCTGCTCCCCTCCTCCTTCCCCTTTCTCCTCACCAACTCCCTCCCCCCTTACTGGGCACCCCAGGAGCCTCAGAACAAGAAGCATCAGAAGGTGAGTGGGAAGGAAAGGGGAAGGCCAGCCTTTTATTAGTACTAAGAAGACAAAGATGCCTGAGACTTGGTTCCAGCCTCAAAGAGTCATGCCCATCAGAGTCCAGTTTAAACTCCTTAGGATGGTATCAGGGCCTTCCTGACCTGGCCCCCGCGTACCTTTTCAGCACCATCTCAGGATTCTCCCCTGCCCCGTGTCTCCTTTTCTCTCTCCACCTTCCATTCCTAATGCAGGCTAAGTCCGTGCATACTGGACTGCTGGGAGAACTGGCCCTGCTCTGAGCCCAGAGGCTTTGTACCTGCCAAGAAGACCCCTTCACCTGCTGTAGTTGAGGCCTACTTATCCTGCAGATCTGGGCTTAGATCCTGTCTCCTTGAGAAAACTTACCTGACCCCACCCCCAGACTTAGGCACCTCCCCCAGCACCCTTATTTACCTGATCACCATCATCATCATAGCCAGCACTTACATAGCCCTAGTGTCTGCTAGATGCCACTTTAGGTGTTTCATATCGAGAAAGAATTCCGCAAGTGATAGCCACAATCTCTGTGTTACTCACAGTTCTGCAAGCAGTGACTACCGTCTATCATATTCAATATGTTATCTGTACTCGCTATCAATTTCCAAACAAGAAACCACAGAGTATGGATGTGAAGTATAAGTGCTAATCTGAACACTGAGTGATGATCTTTAAATTCTGAATACAAAATATAGCCTACCAGGCTAAAATGGCATAATATTCCCTACAAAGTAGCCAATCCTGTGCCCTAATGAACAAATGACTGTTATTTCTCTTATCCTGTTTGGAAATCCTTTATCCCCCAGGGAATTAGTTTCTTAATTGACTCTTATGTACACATGTGTACATGTCTATAATAAAATTCTGCTGAAGTGCTTTCTTCATCTTTTTTCTTTGAAAACCTATCATAATTCATTTTTAATCTTCACAACAACCAAAGAAATAGATACTATCATTGGCCGTATTTTAGTGGTGGGAGGCGCAGAGAAGCATCACACTGGTCAAGCAGGAGTAATTCCCCCAGCTGCATGCAGCCTGCCCAGGGACCCTCACTTTTCCTGCTTTGCTTTGCCCTTTCTCTCCCTACCCAACCCCCCTCCTCAAGTTCTCTATCCAATATACCAGGTCCTTGGAGCCTCTTCTCTTCTGAGCTACTAAATGAACAGAAATAATTATTTAGTGTCCACTGTGGCAGGATGGTAAGGGGACCTTTGGGGCCACACAAGACTTACTGCATCTCTCACATAGTGCCAAGCAGGTCCCTGCCTGCCCCCAGAGACTCAATATAACCCCCTCCTTCCTGCCCCAATGGGAGTGGCCCAGTGTCCTCCCCCACAGGAGGGCCATCACTACCAGAGGACATGTGTGCTGCCCCTCCCCCATGCTCAAACACTCACCATTGGATACAGAGAGGTGGATGGGGTCACTGACAGGTGCTCCCCGTGTCTGGCATCGATACACCCCTGGTGTCTGCACCTCGATGCTCTTCTTGTGAGAGGGCAGGAGTAGGTGGCCCAAATACCAGAGAGTGCTGATGGGTCGGAGCTCCAGGAGCAGAGGGTGGTACCCATCACACCGCAAGGTTACCCTTTCCCCCTTGAAGATTGTGGTCCAGGGTGGGTGTAGAGACAATATGGGCTTCTCCAGAGTAGCTGGGAGGGTGGGGTATGGGAGGGGGTAATGTGAAAAAGAGAATCAAGGTGAGGTGCCCAAAGATGAGGTCTGAGGTTGGGAAATCTCAGAAAACGCTAGCTTCTAGGACCCATCCCTGTAAGAGGAGAGACCACATTGGGCTACAAACTAGACTGGTCAGCACCATTTCTAAGTGCCAGTGCCTACAGGCAAACTGAGTCACTGGGATTGAAGAGCCATGAGAAGAGTCACTACGCCAGAACAGCTAAGAAGTGGGGAGTACCCAACCAGGTCACTTAGGATGGTTGGAGTGGAAGTTATAGAAAATTTGGATGAAGGATGTGTAAGACTCACCAGCTTGCCCACTGCTTGGAACTGCAAAACAAGAAATGAAAGAAGCAAGAAGAAGGAGAATGTTGGAGATGAGAGGAAAGAAAGGGACTCTCTTGACCATACGAAGGATTCAACAAGTCTCAAGACCTGTTTTTCTTCTGCCTTTATTTCTCTCAGCTCTCAGCCCCTTCCTCTTTGCGTCTCCAAAAATAGATAACGAATCGAGGATTGAATATTCCCCCAACACACACACACACACACACACACACACACACACACACACACAGAGAGAGAGAGAGAGAGAAATACCCTGGCCCCCACTCTTCCCCACACCCAAAGTCCTTATGCCGCTGTTACCTCATTGAGGACTCACCCAGGAGCAGGAGGGCTGTCAGTTCCCACATGATGGATCTGGCAGCAGCAGCTGCAGACCAATGGGGATGCACTGGCATGGGATGGGGGAAGAGAGAGAGAGAAGATGGCCAGTGCTGACCACTGAGTACTTGGAGACACTGCTGCTTCTCCCACCCATTTCTAATTCCTGAAGACGGTGGACTGGAGAGAGCAGGAGACAGGCTGGATAGTGTCAACTGTCAGGTGTCCCAAGCACCAAACATTGTCCCACCTACAGCCCCTGAAGCCACCTCACATCTCAGGCCAGCCCCAACTCCTGTAGAGAAGGCCCGCTGAGCAGAGTCTGTGCCCTTTTCAGCCCATGAAAGCCACACAGAATCCCAGACTCTGGCAGGTGACCCTGCCACCTTCAGGCTCCCCAAAACATCCCACTCCCATCCCACCTCCTCCCCATCCTCCAGCAGGCTCCATAAGCCTCAATTGAGAAAGACATCTTCATGTCCTTGAGGTCTACCCAGGATGTTTATTCTGCTCACTTCCTGGTGACAGACATTGGTGTGAGGCCTAGTGAGGTTGACACTGGATTGTGTGCACCCAGCGTTCACATCCTCCCATGGGTTAATAGACAGGAAAGCATGACTCACCAACCACCTTCTCTGTCACTGTCTTACAGTGTCACAGTCAAGAATAGAAATGTTATGTTTCCCCCTTCTCCCTTCCTGAAACCTTAAACCTTTAGAAATTAGAAAACACTTCTTTCCTACCCATCGCAATGCTCTCACCCTATAGCATCTCCACTCACTTGTGCCTTCCTTCCTTTCATCTGTCCCCAACCATGCCCCAGTTCTAATAGTCCTTACCTGTGTTAGAGAAGTCACTGCATCAGCTCCTTAGAAGCTTTTCAGAACCGTCTTCCCAACTGTACTACTTGTGCTTTCCAAGCCATGTGATCATACCCTGAGCAATGGGGAACCTGAATTCTCCTGTAAATACTTAATGAATTTTCCAACCTGATAGTATGTCTCCTTGGACCGTCTTCTGTCCTCACCCGTGGCTGTTTAATACTGGGGCATCTCCTTCCCTTGGAGCTCTGGCAGGAAGGAGATCGACTATCAGACCCTGTCAACTCTCTTAAAGACAGTCCCTTCCCCTCTTCCTTGCTGATGCCCAAAGCTTCACTCGGAGAATTCCCTCATAGTTTCTCTTAATGTGCTAGTCCTTGTTGAAATGCAGGTGCCCCGTAGGGAAATGTGATTGGTCCTTTAAATTAAGCTGGTCACTTCGGATCCTGTTTTGAGAGCATGTGTTGATAAAAGAGAGATAGAGTCATATGGGTCTGAACAGTAGGGAGGTAATTGATAAGGTGCTCAGGAGTGGGGGAGGGAGAGAACTAGATACCAGGAACAGAGATTATAAACCGCCTGCTTTGGGAGGGCCCAGGCTAGGCAGTGCCCCCAGCTTCCCCACCTCCTGCCTGATGCCTCATCCGGGGCCTGTGTGGGCCTTCCCATATCATTCACAACCTGCCCCCAAAGTCTGACCTCTGCACCAGGTCACCACCTCTATGATAAGAATGTAATGCACCCATCAGCTGTCCCTTAGTCTACACAAGCCGACACTGTTTTGGCTTCTTATCACTCAGAACACAGATCTCAGCCTCTTCACCTGATTCCATAAGAAACTTTTTTTTTTTAAGTCATTGGAGGTGATTCATGTATTTAGGCAGTTGAGTTGGTTTTTTAAAAAAATATTTATTTATTTATTTGGCTGCGCTGGGTCTTAGTTGCAGCACGCAGGATCTTTTTTTTTTTTTTTTTTGAGTTGCAGTTCGCAGGATCTTTTTAGTTGCAGCATGTGGGATCTAGTTCCCTGACCAGGGATCAACCTGGGCCCTCAGCATTGGGAGCACGGACTCTTAACTACTGGACCACCAGAGATGTCCCTCCATAAGAAACTTGATTGTACTCAAAATTGGTGAGGTGTCTGATCTTCCCTGAAAATCTCTAGAATCACCCATAGGGTTCATATCATAGAGTGCTCAAATTTTGGCTTGAAGAATGTCCCACCCACACTTCTTTATTCTAGGCTTTCTTCTGAATTTTTCCCAAATTGGATCTTTTTCTCCATTCAGGACTTTTCCCTGCAGAATTTCTAACTCTTCACGCCTTTACTATGCAGAGAAATTTAACAGTTATCATTTGTTACCTGAGCAATTGTTTTAAGCCTATCATGACATAAGTTCTGGACAAGATACGCTGTCATCTGATAAGAATTCTGAGGAACAAAATGTTTTCAGTGATGGTAGTGGGATATTGCTGCTGTTGCTATTGATGATGACACCAGCTTACTTTCAGTGAGGGCTGCAGCTGTGAGCATGTCGCCTGCACCACGCTAAGTGCTTCACAGATGTTACTTTATTTAATCCCCACAAGGGCCCTTTAAGGAAGGATTATTATAATCTCCATTTTACATGCGTGGAAACTGTGGTGATAGAACTGGAATTTGAATAGAAATCTGTCTCACTCTAAACTCTGCTCTGTCTCTCATGCTCACGGCAGACTGTCATCACTAGTCTTTTCAAGTCTCCTCTCTTGTTTTAATATGATTTTTTACCTTCATTCACATTACCATTCTCTCCCCCACATGAGCACCCACTACATAATGTTTACAATCCTTTATACATGCACATACTTACGCTTGAGAAATAGTTTGTATTATTAATTTACATAAATGGTATTGTGTTTTAGATATTATTTTCTCTTTTAGAACAAAAGCCAGGGTTTAGAGGAATTTGCCTCTTTTTTTTTTTTTTTTTCCTTCCTCGATGATTGAGCTGAGACATCTCACCTCATCTTCTCCAGCCCTTGAACTGGGATTTACATCATTGACTCCCCTGGTTCTCAGGCCTTTGGATTCAGACTGAATTATCCTCTCCTAGGTCTCCAGTTTGCAGACGGCAGATCATGGGACTTCTCAGCCTCCATAATCTCGTGAGCCAATTCCTCATACTCAACTTTCTCTCTCTCTCTCTCTCTCCCCCAGCCCATGACAACCACCATTCTACTCTTTGCTTCTACAAATTTGGCTATTTCAGATCCCACACATAAATGAGATCATGCAATATTTGTCTTTCTGTGTCTGGCTTATTTCACTTGGCATAACGTCTTCCAAGTTCATCCATATTGTTGTGAATGGCAGGATTTTCTTTTTTTTTAATGGCTGAATAATATTCCATTGTATGTATAATATATATAAATATAATACATACAATATATAGTGTATATAATATAGTATATATATACATATATCACATTTTCTTTATCCATTCATTTGTTGACATTTAGGTTGTGTTCACATCTTGGCTATTGTAAATAATGCTGCAATGAACATGGGAATGCAGATGTCTCTTTGAGATACTAATTTCACTTCCTTTAGATATATATCCAGAAGTGGGATTACTGTTCATTAGGCAGTTCTATTTTTAATTTTTTGAGTAATCTCCATACTGTTTTCCATAGTGGCTGCACCAATTTGCATTCCCACCAACAGTGCACAAGTGTTCTGTTTTCTCCACAGCCTTGCCAACACTTGTTATCTTTTGTCTTTTTGATAACAGCCATTCTGACAGGTGTGGGGTGATATCCTATTGTGGTTTTAATTTGCATTTCCCTGATGATTAGTGACATAGAGCACCTTTTTATAATATATACCCATTGGCAATATGTATGTCATTTTTTGAGAAATGTCTATTCAGATTCTTTGTCCATTTTTTAATCCAGTTATTGGGTTTTTTTGCTATTAAGTTGTTTGAGTTTCTTATATATTTTGGATGTTAACCCCTTATCAGATACAGGGTTTGCAAATATTTTCTCCCATTTCACTCTGTTGATTATTTCCATTGCTGTGCAGAAGCTGTTGCTTCTTCTCATAGATGTACAAAGGAATAAAGAAACATGTAATATAACCAACTTAGACTTTTAAAAAGCATCCAATTAAAAGCATTAAAATGATTGACCTGAAGTTGAGGTCAAAATTATTTTATTACACTTAGAGAACTGATTTAGGAATAGAAAAATAAATGGGTTCTTCTCTTCAGAAATGCATAAATATTGGGATTTCTGAGAGTAGTGTCAGGCTGGGCATTAAGAATGATCTAGTTCAATAATTCTCACTTTGGTCTGTAGATACCTGGGGGGTCTAATGACCCTTTAAGGGGCCTGCAAAGTCAAAACTCTGTTTATAATAATACTAAGAGGTTTGCCTTTTTCACTAGGTTGACACTTGCATTGATAGCATAAAGCAACAGGGAATAAAACTGCTAACTCCAAAGCACAATTTAAGGCAGTGGCACCAAACTGTATTTTTCACCGTTATGTTATGCACTCACAGTAAGAAACCAAAACCAAAACAAAACCTTGATGAAATAATTTTTTAAATTAATTTTATTAAATTTTGAGCTCAAAATATACGTTTTTAATATTCTGTGTGATGAAATAGGAAGTATGCACTTCTGTACTGAAATACAAAGGCTGTCTTCATTGAGAGCTGTTACACAATTGAGTTCTGAGCTGTACCAGAACAAGCTACTCTTTTTCTTGGAATACCATTTTTAATTGAAAGAATGACTAAAAAACTATGGTCATTCAGATTTGGGTATTTCTCAGACATTTTCTCAAGAGTGAACAAAGTGAGTCTGTCACTTCAAGGAAAACATCTGACAGTAATTATTGCCAATGATAAAACTCAAGCTTTCAAATGAAAATTAGAATTTTGGAAAAATTTGTATTTATGATCATGATCTTGACAGCTTCCCAGTAATTAAAGACTTTTCTGAAGATATTGGTGGTGATATTACATTCGATTTTTAAAATATTGTATATAGTGAGATGGTATCAACATTTGAAAGGTCTGTATAACTTTGTGAACAAATATTTTCAACCAACCAATTCATGGGTGAAAGATGTGTTTAAAGTACAAGAAGGACTAATGAATTTTAATGTAACAGAGTAAGAAACACTTGTTACTATGGTTTCAGATTCCATAATGCAACTCCTGTTTAAGAAACTACCCCTTGGGCTTCCCTGGTGGTGCAGTGGTTGAGAATCTGCCTGCCAATGCAGGGGACACGGGTTCGAGCCCTGGTCTGGGAAGATCCCACATGCCGCGGAGCAACTGGGCCCGTGAGCCACAACTACTGAGCCTGCGCATTTGGAGTCTGTGCTCCGCAACAAGAGAGGCCGCGATAGTGAGAGGCCAGCGCACTGCAATGAAGAGTGGCCCCTGCTCACCGCAACTACAGAAAGCCCTCACACAGAAACGAAGACCCAACACAGCAAAGATAAATAAATAAATAAATAAATTAAAAAAAAAAAAAAAAAAAAGAAACTACCCCTTGTCGAGTTTTCAGGAAGCATCAAAGAAGAATATCCACAATTATATGAAAAGGCTCTTAAAATGCAATTACAAATCTATGAGGTGGGATTTTCTTCATAAGCTTCCATTGAACTCTCCTTTGAGGACACAGATCATGTTAAATTTGTCTTCTTTTTTTCTCATAGAACCTTGCACGTAAATGTCAAATTAAATGAAGGTGCTTCTGTACTGACAAAAATTAGCTGTCTTGTCTGGCTGGGAAAATGTGTGAAACATCTACAGTCATATCTTTAAGGTCAACAAAAAAATGTTCACCAAATCCAGCAATACTAAGGGTATACTGGGGGCAATCTTTAGTAAGTTGGGGTTACTTGGGGATCAGTAAAGGAAAGAACTACTTCATACTGTAGGTAATAAACTTGACTTCTTATTACTTCTAAGAAAAGACAATGGCAGAAAACATAAAGGAATCTGAAGATGATTTAGAGAAATATATATATATTTAAGGAGGCCTAAATTCCTACTCTGAGATTTTAAAAATTAATAATTTAGGGCTTCCCTGGTGGGGCAGTGGTTAAGAATCCGCCTGACAATGCAGGGAACACAGGTTCGAGCCCTGGTCCGGGAAGATCCCACATGCCACAGAGCAACTAAGCCCGTGCGCCACAACTACTGATCCTGCACTGCAGAGCCCACATGCCACAAATACTGAAGCCCACACACCTAAAGCCCATGCTCCACAACAAGAGAAGCCATCGCAATGAGAAGTCTGTGCACCGCAATGAAGAGTAGCCTCCTGCTCGCCGCAACTAAAAAAGCCCACGCACAGCAACGAAAACCCAATGCAGCCAAAACTAAATAAATAAAATAAATAAATATATGTATGAGTGAATGGTTAAACAATATATTCCTTTGTATAAAGGGCATCACACCATATGGTATCTTCTGGGACTTGCTTTTTTCACTGAATGTTAATATTCCTGATATTCTTTTATGTTGCTGCATTGTAGCTATGGTTCATTTATTCTACTGTTGTATAGTATTCTGTTCTGTGAAGATAGCACAACTTACCCATTTTTCCATTGAACAACTGAATTGACTCCACAACTGAACTGACTCCAAAGTTCTGATTTTACAAATAGTGCTATTATGAACATTATTCTACTTGTCTTCTGGTATACATGTACTCGGCATATATACCCAGGCATGGAATTCTGGGTTATAGGGTATGCAAGTATTTGCCTTTACAAGATAATAGATGTGCTTTGTATCTAATGTTTATTTCAGAGATAACATCCAGTGTAGCTGCATTAGGACCTCTGTGGGTTACAGAATCCTAAACTGCACAGGCCATAAACCCAATCTAGTATAACAATTCCTCTTTCCCACCCCCTCTCCAACTTCCCCAGGACAGGTAGAGACAGATAAATCTCTCTCACTCTCTCTCTCTCTGTCTCTCTCTCTCTCTCTCTCTCTCTCATTCTTTCAGTTATGTTCTTGCCTTCCTCATCCCTGATGATAGCAGATTCTCTCCCTGAGGCTTCCAAGTTCCTGACCTAATCTGGGTCCCCTGGGGAGAATCTGGAGATTTTGCTGATACCAGACATACCACTCATCCTTTAAGGTTCAGCTTAATTCCCATCTTCTTCTCGATGCCTTCCCTTATTATGCTGACCCAATTCAATTCAATGAAACAAAATTTACTGAGAGTTTAAATATGCCTCATTAAACTAGACACCAATGAGTCAATGTGGATCAGAGAGCTCAAGGAGCTCTAAAAGAGCTCACCCTCTAGTGAACAGAAATAAGATAGTAAAAAATTAAAATGCAGTGTGACGATAGAGGTCCACACAGACACATGGATGAGGAGTACAGAAGTGAGACACTTAGCCAGCTGCACCCATTTCTTCCTTCCTTGATCTCGGTTAGCTTTTGTTGTCTGTACATGACTTCCTTATTTAGCATGAGCTTGCAGGATGCGTTCATGAACGTGGTACCATTAGCTGAAATCAATTCCATGTAGAATGGTTATAACATAGTATCTTTGGAGGTCCAGCATAGTCCACTGGCAGCTGAGCTTCCACTTTGGTCATCCACCAAATGACATATCTCTGGTCATCAGTTCTTGCAACTCCCATTCATACAGTTGCTAATCGATCCTCTCATGCTGCAGTGATATTTGCGGACTTTTACCAATTTCCAGTTGCTTTCTGATCTTTCCACTTGAAGGTGTTAGGAGCCACCATAAAATTGGCATTTTAGAGGGAGCTAGGAACCACCATAAAACTCGAATTTTAACATCCAGCATGATTCTATTCCTTTATTTCTTTGTGGCATGTCTGGACCGATCACATGTACATATTTTGTAAATCACTGTGGGTCCAATCTACACACAGAATAAATGGCACAAAGAAAAAGTACACTGGATAACTTCATACCACAAGATTTAGGAGAAACATGGTAGAATGCTCTTTGGCTGAGGTCATAAAATGGTGTGCTAACTCACTGACCAAAGGTTACTGTAGAATCTGGCAGGCTAACTCTCATTGGCTGAGAATGTACAATAGCAGTCCAAGCATAGAAAAAAAAGTATTACTATGGTACCAAAATAGATTTATGTATATTTTTAAAGAAAAATATTTCAGAGATGGATTAAAACAAATAATTGCTGCTCTGGCATTGTTCTACTCGATCACATGTTGCTGAGTCCACTAGGATCTTATGGGAAATTTTTATATACCCTGCTTTAATTGTTTAATGGGTAGGAGTATTACTGCCCCTCCATCCCAAATTGTAAACTTTCTATAGACAGAGACACTGTCTTATGGGTATACTTAACATAGCATCAACTTGGGTATGTAGCAGAGGCCAACAAAATACCAGCACGTAATTAATATTTGCTGAATAAGGCTAGGAGGAGAGAATAAGTAGAAGAAGCAAAGGTCCATCCCAGAGTCCAACACCTCCATTAGGCTGGGGTTTCCCAACCTCAGCACTATTGACATTTTGGACCAGATAATCCTTTGTTGTGGAAGGCTGTTCTGTGTATTATAGGATGTTTAGCAGCATCCCCAGCTTCTACTCACTAGACACCAGTAGCACACCCTCCCCGCAATGTAACAATCAAAAATTCCTCCAGACATTGCCAAATGTCCCCTAGGGTGGGGAGGGATTGCCCTTGGTTGAGATTGCTGCATTAAATCTATCATCTCATTGCTTCTCTTTCAATCACCAGATGCTGGTCTGGGCAACAGGAGGCAACTCCTGGTCTAGATAGAGCAGGAATATGTTGTCATGTTAAGGGAGAATATACAATTATAGCTAAACTCTAATTATCACTTTGTACACATTTATTTATACTCACCTATCCCTGTTACCCTAACAAAACACTGGGCAACTTGTAAAACTACTTATGCTTAAGTATGGATGGAACGGAAAGAGGAAAAATAGAAAGAGTTGGATTTATTGGGGGTAGTTGAGCAACATGGCAGGTGAATTATTTACTCATATTTGGCAGGACCCTTTGTGGTCTGAAGCTTCAGGTGGCCAGACAAGTCCCTCAGCTCCATGACCAGGTGACCAAGGATGACCCTTATATCCTGCATTTGTTTGAGGAGAACACCCATCTGGTGATGCAGATGGGGATCTGGGAACTGCAGAGGGGAAGAGGAGCCCAGATCCTTAGAAGAAGGGGTGGGCGGTGGAGGCAGAGGCCCAGGGGGCTCCGTAGAAGTAGTTTCTGGAGCAGCTGATTTCTGAGGAGCTGGATTCAAGGTGGGAGGTGCAGCAGAGCTGGAGGGACCTGGATTATGGGATAGGAGACACAGACAAGAGTGAAGTCTGACTCTGGCCCTACCCTCATATTCCTGGTCAGTCTTTCTTATTCTCTGAAAATAGCTACGGGGCCCAATGGCAACAAAATCTTGAGGACTCTGGTCCAAATTTGAATCTGAAGCATAGTTACTTTTGCTTGAAAATCTTGCACAATGAGGCCTCATCATTAGAGGGCTATGGATATTAGCCAGTTCTTCCTCTTTCAGTCTAATTCCTTACAATATGCATGTGGTAACTGGCCCTAGGTCAACCTCTTATTGTATATGACATTAGTGTAATTCCTTATCCTTTTGCCAGCCTTCAGTGTTTTGAGGACACCTCTGCTGGCCCCTCGAGTCACCTCCTCTTCAGAATGAGCATCTCCCATTCCTCCCATTATTTTCCTTATGACATGACTCAAGTGCCCTCACTACCCTGGACACCTCCTCTGGGTATACTTCAGGTCAAATGCAGCCTTCTTAATGGGGACTCCCAGAATTGAATAGAAACTCTAGACTACTTCGTCCTCACACTAGATACTATATTCCTACCAATGCCCAGAGGTCATGTAGAGAGTGTAAAGTCTATGGGGAAGCAGCTGTGGAGTTGACTCAGGTCTTCGTTTGATGAGGTATACACCACAGTCTGAGGGAGAAGTTTCCTATTTGTGCTTTCTTCCATCACTAGGGACTCTGGCTTATTGTTCCTGTCTCCCATGTGTCCTTTCTTAACCTGCTTACACTGAACCTTAGCTCAAAAACCCAATTGTCCTATTGCCCCCCACCCCTGCCTTTTCACACACACCAGATATATACACACTAACTCACCGTGCACCCTGATCTTCAGCCTGGGGCTCTGTTTCCAAACTTGGTTGTCCTCAGTGGCTGCTTCACACCAGTAGGACCCAGAGTGTGACTCTGAAGTAGTGGGGATCTGGAATTCTGAGGAAGGGCCCCTGCTACGCACTGTCCTGCTGTCCTTGTAGAAGGAGAAGAGGAGGCGGGCAGCTGACCTCTGCAGGGGTAGCTTTGTCTGACAGCTCAGGGTTACCGGGCTTCCCTCTTGGGGCTCAGCTGAGGGTGTGGCTCTGAGAACCGGGGCTCGAAACAGTTCTGGGGGAGAGATAGGTGAGAAAGAAGAGCTCAGCCATCCTACATTCAGGTGGACCCATGACAGGCAAAGAACCCCAGTCACACTTTCCTCCCCCTATTTCTATCGGGAAGGAGTTCTCTTAGAAAAGTTCCATTTGGACCTTTCAAGTCCTATCTCTCTTCAATAGACAGGACTAGAAAAGATCTAGAGATGGGCAAATCTGACCGTAATCCAGATGCCCAGTCAGTGAACACTGGGAAGCATAGAACTGTAGGACAAAGCAGCAGGAAACATGCTAAACTTGGAGTTGGGCTAAATGACTTGAAAAGGCAATGCTAAGATGCTGCCCCTTTTGAAGCCCAACTTGGACATTTGCCAGCAACCTACTCCTTAACCCTTCAGTGACCTTACCATCTCCAATGAAAGACATTTTTGGTCCCTCTGTCTCTCCCCACCTGCCTCTGCCACAATGACACTGCCTCTAGCTCTTACCTTGAACTGTGATAGCCACGGGAGATGCCGTTTCTGGGCTCCCAGGACCAGGGCTCCTGAAGATAGCACTGCAGTGGTAGTGCCCGCTGTCTGCCTTTTGCACCACGGCGATGGAGAATTCCTTGTTAGGTCCAGGGGGACCCAGGGCTGAGCCATCTTGGTAAAAGGTGACCTGGGTCAGTGGCCAGTCTTGCCAGGCCTGGCAGCGCAGAACCAGAGGGTCTCCCTCAAATACAGGCCAGGTCGGACTTTGGAGGATCAGCCAGTCTGCGGTCCAAAGCAAGAGCTGAGTGTGACCCACTGCCTTCCTTGGGAGCTCCCTCAATGCTGCCCACAACAGACCCCTCTAATCTTTCTCTGAGGGGCCAGGTAACTTCCACCACTGGTTGGGAGTATGGAACAACTTCTCTAGGGCCTAGCACAGAGGGCACCCTGGCTTCTTGGGCTGAAGATGGGGCAGATGATATCTCATCCCATGGCCAGTGTCAGGGGGAAACTTCCTGAGTGGGCTGTGGGGCTGAAAGGAGAACTTTGGGAACTGGGAGAAAGACCTGGCCTGCACTGGTCAGTCCTTCCTGGGACCTCACCGTAGGACACAATCAGATGGAAGGGTTCACTGAAAGTGTAGCCCTTGACCTGGAAGTCGACTTCCCTTGGGTCCGTCAAGTCATCCTCAGTGTGGCAGCTGCTCTCCTGGGTGCTGACAGGTCCTTCGCACTGGAGCGCCTCAAAACTGGCACCTGAGGAGGGCGTGGTCCAAGAAGAACCAGAAAATGATGCTGTGACTGGAGAAAGAGGACAGGAATTTGCTTTCCACAAGTGTTCCTCCTTCTCCTCAGGGAATTATGTTTTTTAGAGTAGAATAGGAAGACATCAAAACATTTTTTCCAAGAGACCCATATGGATCTTTCAGAGGGATACAGCTGACTTGATTCGCTGGCTTCCAGGTGCTGTCAGTGAATGGACTGTGGTTTGAAGAAGGGGTGCGGGGGAGAGAATGGTGAACTCACCAGCATGACATCCAGCTGCAGTGCAGGAAACCAGAGGCCAAAGACAACGAGGACCCCAGGGCAGGCAGACACAGGACAGGAGGGAAAGGGAGATGATCAGATTCTAACATTTGTTGGGTGTTTACCACATACCAGACACTGCCAGGCACATTCACACCTTATCACACAAATCTTGAAAGATTTCTAGGTATGTGATTTCACTCCCATTTTATAAATCTTAACTGAAACAGGTTTAGAAAAGTCAATTCATTTACCCCAATTTAAAAAGAGAATAGGGAGCGGAGCAAGAAACTCAGGTATGTCTGAGTCCAAAATCAGTGTTCTTTTTACTTCATTGTTCAGACGTGATCTACTTTAGTCTTCAGACCGTCCTTGGGGGCTTTCTTCCAAATTTTCATTTCCCCAAATTCACTTGGTTCTTCATCCTTGAATATGTTATCTACAAACTAGCTTTTAGTATCTTCTTCCTTGCTCTCCCTTTCAGGTCTTCCTTTTTCAGCCATCTCTAACTTAACGTCCTCTGTCCCTTGAACTTTCCCTGGCAATGGTAGAGTCTATCCTGTGTCTTTCTCTCTACACCTGAACCGCTACTCCCAGTCTGTACTGGTAACTATGGAACAATTCTTTCTTTGTTTGGGGTTCAGTAGAGTTACAGATTTCGCACCATATGTCTCCTCAACCTATCTCTTAGTTCCATGGTTGACCAAGGCAAGGTAAATTTCTCCCATCTCCATGACTACTTGTTGTCCCTTGTAACGCCTCTCCTCCTTTTCTGGCTCCATGTTCATTAACATGTACTCAGTTCTTCACTCTGTCCTTTCCTATCCTACTTGCTTTTGTTCCCTTCCACTTCCAAAGGCCCAGGACTCTTCTTTGACCTTGTAACTTCCCTTAGCAAGGCCCCTATCTACTTCCTAATTCTCATTACATCAGTACCAAGTGCTTTCTTTAGATCCTCTCTCAGCTCCCTTTGACACTCTGCTACCCATTTTCAGTTCCTCCACTGTCACTCAACTAGACTCAGCCTCCTGTCTTTTTCTAAAATAAAACACTATTGGGCTATCAGGCACTTTCACTCAATAAACTATGTGGTAGTTATTATTATTCTCATTTTTTTTTTTTTTTTTTTTTTTTTTTTGCTGTACGCGGGCCTCTCACTGCTGTGGCCTCTCCCGTTGCGGAGCACAGGCTCCGGACACACAGGCTCCGCGGCCATGGCTCGCGGGCCCAGCCGCTCCGCGGCATGTGGGATCTTCCGGGATCGGGGCACGAACCCGTGTCCCCTGCATCGGCAGGCGGACTCTCAATCACTGCGCCACCAGGGAAGCCCTATTATTCTCATTTTATGGATAGGAAAACCAAATTCAGAAATACGAAAAGTGACTTTTTCAAAGTGGCATAGAGCTGGTAAATAAAAGAAGAGGGGCTTGAAAACAGAGCATGATTCCATGTCTAGAGTTCTCACAACAATATCACTGCTGTATCTTAATACAGTCACCCAGTCCTGTCTCTATGAGTTCAATAAAACAATTCAATAAAACAACTATTGTGCAGGGATAAAGCAGGTGCTGAGAATTCAAAGACAAATAAGAGAAAGTTAAAAAACAAACAAAAAGGCATTGTCCCTGCCTACAAATAACTCTCAGTTCAGTGGATGCACAGGCATGTGAAGAGATTGTTTCAGCACGAGGAAGAGAGTAATATGAAAGAATTATCTCAGGCAGCCATCAAAGCAGAGAGGAGGGTTCAAGGAAGATTTCCTGGTAAAGATGCCACCTAAGCTGAGTCTTTAGGGATGCCCAGAGTAAGTGAGAGAGGAATAGGGAGCAATGGGGAGAGCTCATTTCAGGCAGAGGTAGGCAGTATGAGCAAAACTTTGGAGATAGGTAAGAGTCTGGTGTGTGAATATAAGCAAGTTGGGATTTATTAGAGAATAAATTTCAAGGCTCAAAGGGTGAGAGAAGAGGCTGAAAAGTTTTAAAAGAGGCCAAGTTATGGTGGACCCTTAATGCCATGATAAGGAGCTTAGGCTAGCAGACTTGAATTTTAGAAATCACTCTGGCTGCAGAGTTCAGAATTTATTTCAAGGACACAAGGCTGAGACATGAAGATTAGTTAAGAAGTTGTTGGACTAGCCCAAGACAGAAATGATGAGGGCTTGTCCTAGGATACCGTTAGTTATGTTTCAGGGAAAAGACTGGCTCTAAGACCAACTTAGAAGGTAGACATTGCCAAACTTGATAATTGATCATGTGTAGAAGATGAAGGAGAAAGAGGAATCTAGGTTGTCTCCCAAGTTTTTGACCAGGATATCTGGGTGGATATCATTTACTGAGATGAGAAATAGTGAAAGATGAAATTAGGAGAATTCCCTTGTGGCCTAGTGGTTAGGATTCTGGGCTTTCACTGTCGTGGCCCGGAGTTCAATCCCTGATCAGGGAACTGAGATCCCACAAGCCCGCAAGCAGTGCAGCACAGCCAAAAAAACAAAAAAACAAAAAAAAGATGAAATTAGGAGAGGGAGGGACAAAGAGGACAGAGCTCTGGTCATACTGTGCTGAGATACCTTGAAACATACAGGTAGCTATATCTGTGCAAAGCTTGATGTTTGAATGTGAAACTCAAAAGCATGATTTGGGTTGGAGATATGACTTAGACCTCTTAATTATAGAGTTGTAGTGGTAAAAATTATACAGACGAATAGCTCACTAAGGAGACTGTAACTTAAAAAGTAGGGAGGGAAGGATGCAACTGTAGAAAACACCAGTCTTTAGGAGAAAGAGGGACTTCCCTGGTGGCGCAGCGGTTAAGAATCCGCCTGCCAATTCAGGGGACATGGGTTTAAGCCCTGGTCCGGGAAGATCCCACATGCCGCGGAGCAACGAAGCTTGTGCGCCACAACTACTGAGCCTGCATGCCACAACTACTGAAGCCCATGCACCTAGAGCCCACACTTCACAACAAGAGAAGCCAGTGCAATGAGAAGCCCGTGCGCCAGAATGAAGAGTAGCCCTCGCTCGCTACAACTAAAGAAAGCCCATGCCCAGCAATGAAGACCCAATGCAGCCAAAAAAAAAATTAATTAAATAAATTAATTAATTTAAAATAAATAAATAAAATAAAAATTTTTATTTAAAAAGAGAAAGAGAAGAGAAGCCACCAAAGGGACCAAGAGAGATATATGGAGTACAGGGAGAAGCCAGGGGAGTAGATATTGCCAAGGAAGAATAAGTGATCAGCAGTGCCCAATACAGAGAAGTCCAGCAGGATAAGATTTTAAAAATGTGCCGTGTCAATATAAAGGTCATAGCACCCTGATCAAAACTTCCAGTGGAAGTTTCCAGTGGAAGCCAGACTGCAAGCATTGAGGAGTGAGTGAAAAGTGGGGAAGTGGAGAAAGCAAGTTCAGACTACTCTTTCAAGAAATTTATCTGAGAAAAGGAAGAAAAGAACTGAGGTTGTAGCTAAAGAAGACATCATAGTCAAGGGGACTTTTAGGATGGAAAAAGTTTGAAGATTTTTATATTCAGAAAGAGCCATTCAGTCCTGCACACCAAACTTTCTTATACTATCCTTCTTATCCCACCTGAACATGGCTTCTTTGGAGGGCTGAAGTTAGTCCATGCTTCTTTCCTTTGGGTCTTTTCCCCAAAGTCAGGAATATCTCCATTTCCACACATTCAAAGATTTTACTTACCCAGTAGCATCTGGGCTGCCCAGAGCATAGCAGGAGAAAAGTAGAAGGCCCCAGCCATGAGGACACAGCCCAGCTTCATGGTGACTGTGTTTAGGTCTCCTGCAGCTTCTAACACACTGATTTTCTTCAACAAGATACCTCTCAAATTAGAAAAGAGGAAGTAAACCTAACTGTCTGATCTCCTTTCATATGGGACCTATTTTTAAATTTTATTTACTTATTTATTTATTTATTTATTTATTTTTGGCTGTGTTGGGTCCTAGTTGTGGTGCGTGGGCTCCTCTCTAGTTGTAGTGCGCAGTCTCCAGAGTGTGTGTGCTCAGTAGTTGCGACGCACGGGCTTAGTTGCCCCGAGGCATGGAGGATCTTAGTTCCCCCACCAGGGAACAGACCCTGCATCCCCTGCATTAGAAGGTGGATTCTTAACCACTGGACCACCAGGGAAATCCCTGGGGCCTATTTTCAACTTTGCAATCAGCTTTCATCCTTCAGATTGACCAGGTGGGCTCCAGCATCAACAGCACCCTTAGGGTTGTGGATGAAATGATAGCCTTCTCAATTGTTCAGAAATTCCCCCATAGAGTTCAGAGACCTTCCAAAGCACACAATTGTCTGATATCCCACCAGCCTTCACAGACTCTGGGAAAGGTCAGTACAACAATCATCCATTTCACTGATGAAATAACTGGGGACAGGAGGCAGGAAATTGCTTGAAGGCTACCCAGAAAGTCACAGGGAGAGCAATGGTGAGAATTCAAGTGTCCTGCCTTGTCCTGCTCCAAGCCTTACATGTTTCTAGTAACCAGACTGGAGCAGGACAGAACGGGGAAGAAGATTGGTAATGGCACCAAATTAGACATCAGATTAGTCCCCTGGTATAATCCTACCATCCAAAGCCCACACAAATTTGTACATAAATTTTTCTAGACTCATGCCTCAACTCTCTGTTTCTACAGTATGACTAAGGCTCTTCAGTCTCAGTGGAAATCTGAGTACAAGGCAGAGAGAGTCCCCTGGGAAAGAGCAGAAGGAAAAAGAAAGTCGATTTCCAGAGGACCTAGCAGTAAGCCCAGGCCTCAGGCGCATGGCCAAAGTACAAACCACTGATCCTGAAGAAATTAGAGACAGAAGGCATCCGATAGCTTGAGAAACCTGAGGAGGGTCAGGAATAGGGGCAATATGGAGGTCACAGCATCTCTCTTCAGTTCCAGGGTGCCTTATGGGAACCATTGTCCCTGCCTCCGAATGTTTGCTGTTTGACTGAGGTCTCTTCAATGGCAGGGCCCATGCCTTTTTTCACAGGGACCACACTCCTCTCCCCTCCCCATCATAATACCCACCAGGCCCTCAGATGGTTACTTGGGGATGAAATGAGCCATCATAAATGGGGGAAGGCAGTCCTGCCTGAAGGCAGAAGGAGGGCCAGCATGACCCTTCAACTGTGCAAAAACCACACGTCAGAACAGACATATTAGCAACGGAGGCATGAGAGAGCGGATACTTCTCAATCTAAAATAAGAATTTAGAATACATTTTCCATGATCTGAGAGACAAATGTTTTTGTGCAGGTGGCCCCGGGGAATCTGGTAAGAGTAGGGGGTGAATATGGGTTTGGGGGGAGGCAGTGAGGCAGTAAGCCTTGCAGGTGATGTGAAAGAACCAGCAGCCTCAGAAGAGGAAGAGAAGTCTGGGCCAGACCTAATGAAAATTAAGAAAATGAAATGTGTTTAGATGGACCTCCACCCCTAGCACTCCCTAAAATATAGATTCTCAGAATTAGGTCTTTAAGGGGCTTGCAAACTAACCCAAGAGATCTTTTCCATCTCATGCCACCCCTTCTCCTTAACTGTCCTTACCTTGAGGTACCTGAATAGAGGCTCTCATCTATACGTACCGTCTGCATCAACTCTCACAGGATCCTACTCTCAAAATGGAAAGCAAGAAGGTCTCTGAACATAAGGGACGAAACTATCATGTTCTTTACACTGAAATTTCTACGAAGCTTCTAGAAAATTTTACTCACTTGAAGCCTGATCCATGAGCTATTTAGAACAGATGTGCTTCACTTGGAAAAGAGCAACACTGGGTCTGTTACACGCTTATGGAGTCCAACCTCAGTTTCTTGAGTTAGTTCTGCCCCAGAATTTTCACAGGGCAATGAGGCAAGTCCCCGTCCTCATCCCATCCCAATACCAATTAGATCTTTGATATCATCCCCAAATGCTCCTGGCTTGTCACAAGTGGGCTGATGTTTATTTTTTCTTTATTTTTAATTGGGTAGATAAGAGATATTTATAAAAGATGTGAAGGTATAAAGAATAATGATGCAATGCAGACTTTTGCACCCTCGCCCACTTGAGGAAATAGAGTATTACCATTATCCTTGAAGTACTGTGTGGGTCTCTTCTGATTTCATCCTCTTCCTTCCCTGTGACAATCAACCACAATCCTGATCTTGCATTTATCCCTCCCTTTATTTTATTTTTATTTTATTTATTTTTGCTTTTTAAATTTTATTTATTTATTTTTAAAATTGAAGTATAGTTGATTTACAATGTTATGTTCATTTTCTGGTGTACAGCAAAGTATCACCCCCTTTATTTTACAGTTGTAATAAATAGAATTTTGCACTATAAACTTTAGTAAATTGAATAATATTGTATTTATTGTTCTGAACCTTACCTTCTTCTCTTTTTTCTGTGAATTTCTTTATTAGCCTTTTGGTGGGGACCAAAAGTTCTTAATTCCTTTTCTGGCACACTTCAGGTCAGATGTGTGTGTGCACGTGTGTAGGTGTTTCATGTTTGAAAACTATTTTTTAAGAGTAGTTTTAGATTCATCACAAAACTGAGGGGAAGGTACAGAGTTCCCACATCCCTCCTGCTCGCACACATGCACAGCCTCCCTCTTTCTTGCCAGCTCCCACCAGAATTGGTACCTTTGTTAAAACTGATAAACCTAGTACATCATAATCACCCAAAGTCCACAGTTCACATTAGGGTGCATTCTTGGGGTTGTACATTCTATGGGTTTAGACAAATGTATCCATAATTATAGTATCATATAAAGTATTTTCACTGCCCTACAAATCCTCTGTGCTCTGCCTACTCATCCATCTACTTCCCCAACCCCTGGAAACCACTAATCTTTTTACTGTCTCCATAGTTTTGCCTCCTCCAGAATGCCATATAGTTGAAATCATACACTGTGTAGCCCTTTCAGATTGGCTTCTTTCACTTAGCAATATGCACTTGTTTCCTCCATTTCTTTTCATGGCTTGATAGCTGATTTCTTTTTAGCCCAAAATAAGATTCCAGGGACTTCTCTGGTGGTCCAGTGGTAAAGAATCCGCCTTCCAATGCAGGGGACACAGGTCTGATCCCTGGTCAGGGAACTAAGATCCCGCATGCTGCAGGGAAATCAAGCCTGCGCACCACAACCACTGAGCTCACTCGCCTCACCTAGAGCCCGTGTGCAGCAAACTACAGAGCCCACCTGCTCTGGAGCCTGCACGCCACAACTAGAGAAGAGAAAACCCGCACGACACAACTAGAGAGAAACCCACGTGCCACAACGAAGAGCCAGCGCGCCTCAATGAGAGATCCCACATACCTCCCTCCACAAAGATCCCATGTGCCGCAACTAAGACCGGACACAGCCAAAAATAAATAAAATAATTAATTTTATTAAATAAAGCTTTAAAAAAAAAAGATTCCACTGTCTAGATATACCACAGTTTATTTTTCCATTCACCTACTGAAGGACATCTTGGTTGCTTCCAAGGATTGGCAATTATCAATAAAACTGCTATAAACATCCATGTACTAATCTTTTCATGTATTTATTTACTAACTGTATATATTCTCTTTTTTCCCCCTGTCTAACTGTATATATTCTTTAATGAAGCATTAATTCAAATCTTTTGCCCATGTTTTAAAGCTGGGTTGTTTGTTTTCTTATTATTAAGTTGTAACAGCTTGGGCTTTTTTTTATTCTAGATGTATGTCCTTCATCAGGCAATATGTTTTAGAAATATTTTCTCCCAATCTGACTTGTCATTTTTTTTTTTTTTTTTTGGCGGTATGCGGGTCTCTCACTGTTGTGGCCACTCCCATTGCGGAGCACAGGCTCCAGACGCACAGGCTCAGCAGCCATGGCTCATGGGCCCAGCTGCTCTGCGGCATGTGGATCCTCCCGGACCAGGGCACGAACCCGTGTCCCCTGCATCGGCAGGTGGACTCTCAACCACTGAGCCACCAGGGAAGCCCTGACTTGTCATTTTATTTTCTTATCATTGTCTTTCTTTTTGGAGGGGTATCATCCAAATAATTTGTGTATGTGTGTTTGTGGGGTTTGTGTGTGTGAGGTCCAGTATTTCTTTTCTTTTTTCTTTTTCTTTTTTTAAAATTGATTATTGAAGTATAATTGACCTACAACACTATGTTAGTTCCAGGTGCACAACATAGTGAGTTGATATTTCTGTGCGCTACCAAATGATCACCACTCATTGTCTTTTGAAAAGCAGACATTTAAAATTTTTATAAAGTCCAATTTATCAGTTTCTCTTTTATAGAATAATTTTTTTCTTTTGTATATAGTTTTTAAATCATATTTAATAAATCTCTGCCAAACCTAAGGTCATTAAGATTTTTTTCTGTTTTCTTCTAGTTTTATAGGCTTAGTGCTTACATTTAGATATAGGATCCATTTTAAGTAAATTTTTTATTTATAGTGTGAAATGAGGGTTGAGGTTTAATTTTTACATATGGCTATCAACTTTTCCAGCACCATCGTTGAAAAGATTATACTTTCCTCATTGAATTACCTTGGCATCTTTATCAAAAATAAATCGGCCATATGTTTGTTATTGTATGTCTCACTCTCTTTAACTTTGTTCTTTTTTCAAACTTTCAAAAGCTATTGCATATAAATTTTGCATTTCCATACAAACATTGTTGCACTTTCATATAAAATTTAAAAACAGCATGTCAACTTAAAAAAAAAAAGTGGGGGGGGACTTCCCTGGTGGTGCAGTGGTTAAGAATCCGCCTGCCAACTCAGGGAACACGGGTTCGAGCCCTGGTCCAGGAATGCCACATGCCGCAGAGCAACTAAGCCCATGAGCCACAACTACTGAAGCCCACATGCCCAGAGCCTCTGCTCTGCAACAAGAGAAGCCACCGCAATGAGAGGCCCATGCACCGCAACAAAGAGTAGCCCCTGCTCGCAGCAACTACAGAAAGCCCACGTGCAGCAACGAAGACCCAACGTAGCCAAAAATAAATAAATTTATTTCTTTAAAAAAGCCTGCTGGGACTTTGATTCCATAGATCAACTTGGAGAGAATTGACATCTTAACAATTCCAAGTCTTCTGATCCATGAACACAGCATGCTCCCCATTTAAGTCTTCCTGAATTTCCCTTAGCAGTTTTTAGTATATATATATCTTGCACATCTTTTGTCAAATGTAACCCTAAATATGGCATATTCTTCATGCTATTGTAAATGGTACTTCAAAAAATAAATTTCTGATTGTTCATTGTTGGTATATAGAAATACTAAATGGTTTTGTATATTGACTTTGTAACCTTGCTGAACTCACTCATTAGTTATAGGAGTTTTAAAATATAGATTCTTTGGGATTTTCTACATAGACCATTGGATCATTTTCAAATACAGAAAATTTTATTTCTTCCTTTCCATCTGTGCATTTAAATTTTTTCTCTTATTGCCTTATTTCACTAGCTAGAACTTCCAGGACTATGCTGAATCAGAGTAGTAAGAGCAGACATCTTCACCTTGTTTCTGATCTTGGGGAGAAAGGATGCAGTCTTTCACTATTAATGACGTTAGATGTAAGTTTTTTTATATATGCCCTTTATCAGGTTAAGGAAGTTTCCTTCTGTTCCCACTTATTATTTTTAAAAAACAATTAATGGGTGTTGAATTCTGTCAAATGCTTTTTCTGCCTCTATTGAAATGATTTTTTTTGCTCTATTAATACAGTGAATTACATTAATTGCTTTTCAAATATAAAACCAACCTTGCGTTGCTCAAGATATCCTGTCCTTTTTTATACTGTTGGGCTTGCTAAAATTTGGTTTAACATTTTTTGCATCTATGATCATGAGAAATATTGGTCTCTAGGTTTCTTTTCTTATAATGTCTTTGCCTGGATGTCTGAGTTGAGAAGTGTTCTTTCCTCTTATTTCTGGAAGACTTTGTGTAAAATTAGTATTATCTATTCCTTAAATGTTTGTTAGAATTCACCAGTGAAGCCATCTGAAGCTCGAGGTTTTTATGTGGGAAAGTTTTGATAATAATTTCAATTTCTTTAATAGATATAGGGCTATTGAGGTTTATCTATTTCTCCTTGAATAAACTTGGATCGTTTTTGTACATCCAGGAATTTGTCCATTTTGTCTAAGTTATCAAATTATTGGCATAAACTTTTATTGTCCTTTTACTGTCTAGAACAACACTGTAGCTACTGAGTGCTTGGATGACTATTTGCAAAGCTATAGGATCTATAATGGTGCCACCTGTCTTATTCCTAAGATTTGAAAAAGTATTGCAGTACACTAAGTTACTCCTCACATCTTGACTTAGCTTGTTTTTATATTTCTTTCAAGAGAAAGAAGGAACAAAGGAAGGGAGGGGAGAAATGAGAGAGAGGGAGGGAGGGAAAAAGGGAGGAAGGGGGAGGAAAAGAGAAAGAATACACTCAGGTCCAGTTTCAGGTTGCTCAGATAGAAGCTGGACATCTCCAGACATGCCAGATATGAATTGACATACCCCTCTTTGGATGCCTGTTTCACCTACAATTAGAGGGGGGATTTTAAAAATCATTTATTTATTTATTTTTGGCTGCGTTGGGTCTTCGTTGCTGCACATGGGCTTTCTGTAGTTGCGGTGAGCAGGGGCTACTCTTCGTTGCAGTAGGCAGGCTTCTCATTGCGGTGGCTTCTCTTGTTGCGGAGCACGGGCTCTAGGCGTGCAAGCTTCAGTAGTTGTGGCACGTGGGCTCAGTAGTTGTGGCTCGTGGGCTCTAGAGCACAGGCTCAGTAGTTGTGGTGCATGGGCTTAGTTGCTCCAAGGCACGTGGGATCTTCCCAGACCAGGAATCGAACCCATGTCCCCTGCATTGGGAGGCGGATTCTTAACCACTGCACCACCAGGGAAGTCCACAATTAGAGTTTTAGAACACACATTCAGAAAGCATGTACAAATATGCTCTGAGCTCCCCGAGGCACGAGACCTCTCACGCTACTTTTTCTCTTCCAGGAAGCAGTTCCCTGTTCCCAAATAAAGCCAATTCCTTACCTCCAGGAGACTAGAAGTATGAGGAAACTCACCCTGCTGCCAGGTGGACCTCATTTTCATAAAGAAAACTCACATATTCCTGGAAGATAGTGCTCAGAACTATTCCCTTAACCTGTTTGCTGGCAGCAAATAAAAGAATTAAGAGTATTTCAGAGGATAGTGCCCTGGGCTCTTTCTCCTTGAGAAAGTGAAACTGCTTGAGGTTCTTTGACCAGAGGATTAAACAATATATTTGTGTGCATTTTTACTTACTCTCTTTGTTATTTATTTATTTTTGGCTGTGTTGTGTCCTTGTTGCTGTGCGTGGGCTTTCTCTAGTTGTGGCAAGCGGGGGCTACTCTTTGTTGCGGTGCACAGGCTTCTCATTGCAGTGGCTTCTCTTGTTGCAGAACATGGGTTCTAGGCACGCGGGCTTCAGTAGTTGTGGCTCACCGGCTCTAGAGTGCAGGCTCAGTAGTTGTGGAGCACAGGCTTAGTTGCTCCACAGCATGTGGGGTCTTCCCGGACCAGGGCTTGTACCCGTGTCCTCTAAATTGGCAGGCGGATTCTTAACCACTGCACCACCAGGGAAGTCCCTTACTCTCTTTGTGATGGCTCTGCAGATTGATTCAGCAAAACAGAGTTATTCTGAGCTGGCAAGATGTACATCACAGAAGCAAGCAGGCTCTTGCTGGTGCCCAAAATAATGGTCTATCTGCCTTCTCTTTGCTGCTTTATTAGGGCCTGTCAGCACAGAGCACAGCCTTCAGCTTTCAGCCCCACATGGACTTATTAATGTAATTTGTTAATTAATTGAAATAAGTCTCTCAATGTCTTCGTTGAATGAGACTATCTAGCAGAACCATAGGCTTCTTTCCCCCGACACATGACTGAGAAAGTGCAAGTGTCAATAACTGTCTCTTCTTTTTTTTTTTTTTTCGGTACGCGGGCCTCTCACTGTTGTGGCCTCTCCCGTTGCGGAGCACAGGCTCCGGACGTGCAGGCCCAGCGGCCATGGCTCACGGGCCCAGCCGCTCCGTGGCACGTGGGATCCTCCCAGACCGGGGCACGAACCCGTGTCCCCTGCATCGGCAGGCGGACTCTCAACCACTGCGCCACCAGGGAAGCCCGTCTGTCTCTTCTTTGACAGAGCAATTTTATAAGTATTTATTCTGTGCAGGAATACAGAGATGTCAATTACATTATTGCCCAAGTAACAAATTATGAAATAAGATAACCAAATAGAATTATGCATTTCAGATCTTCTGACTTTTTTTTTTCTTTTTCGGTATGTGGGCCTCTCACTGTTGTGGCCTCTCCCGTTGCGGAGCACAGGGTCCGGACGCGCAGGCTCAGCGGCCGTGGCTCACGGGCCTAGCCGCTCCGCGGCATGTGGGATCTTCCCGGACCAGGGCACAAATCCATGTCCCCTCCATCGGCAGGCAGGCTCTCAACTACTGTGCCACCAGGGAAGCCCAGATCTTCTGATATTCTTATCAAAGTCTTCAGTTTAACAATATATCAAATTGGATTCTTTGAGCCAGCTTTATTAGGCAGAAGGGTAATGCTCCCTCTGTTGATCCAGGAGAGAGGGGACATCTCTTTCTGAGACTTCTTTTATTAGTTATGAAGATGCATTTTTCAGATTAGAACCTGCAGTTTTAATTGTTTAGCACTATAAGCAAAAAGAAGGCTTATAAAATTCTATTTTGTGGTAGAAGTGATGTAGAAATGGATAGGGTTTTACTTCACAATAATAACATAAGGCACATAGAACATCAAGCTTCCAAATATAATTTATAATGATACATGCTAATTGTAGAAAGTGTAGAAAACACAGAAAAAGGAAATAAAGGGAAAATCACACATAATTCCTCCACCTAGAGACTTTTCCTATGGAGAGTTTGGTTGGGAGTTTTTCCCCACAACAAGTTCAGGAGGAAAATATAGCCTATGATTAACTCTATATATTGATAGAAAATATAAGTTTAAGTATGCATATTAAAAATATAATGCTTCAGACATCTTCTGGGAATGTGGGTAAAAGGCACTTTTCCCTATTATTCCTACTAAGCACAAATAAAAGTCCTGGACATTACATATAATGTAATAAGATTCTTAAAAATTGGGAAGAAGAAAGTAGAACAGCTAGAGACTTTGGGACCTGAAGAATGACACAGTGGTGTGTTCCCTGGGTTTTCTCTTTGCTTTATATCTCAAATTTGGAGTTGAAAACCAGAGACCCAGAAATACCAATGACACAGCCAAAAAACGAAGGAAGCCCCAGCAGAAGTATGTTCTCTCTAGCCAAATGACTAGAAAAGGACCAGCTTAGCATTACCAAAAACATTCAGACAATGAATGCTCCACTCCAGCAATATCGCAGGGGAAAATGTGGCCCCACCTTACCCACAAAAGCATCAGATAAAGTAAACTTCAGAGCAGAGGTTATTACCAGAGACAGAGAGGGACATTATATAATGATAAAAGGATCAATCAACCAAAAAGACCCTACATTAATATGTAACAAATAGTACAGCTGTAAAATATGTGAAGCAAAAGTGATAGAATGGAAGGAGGACTTGACAAATCTACAATTACAGTTGGAGGTTTCAACGTCTCTCTTTCAACAATAGATAAACCAACTAGACAGAAAATCAACAAGGATATGGAAGAACTCAACAACACCATCAACCCACAGGATCTAATATTTGTAGAACAATTCACCCGGTGACAGTGGAACACTCATTTCTTTTCAAGTGTCCATGGAATATACACCAAACTGGATCACATCCTGGGAAAAAACAAACAAAAATCAACTCAACAAATTTGAAAGAATTGAAATCATAAAGAGCATGGTTTCCAGACATAATGAAGTCAAACAGAAAAGAACAGAAAAATCTCTAAACACTTGGAAAGTAAACAACATACTTCCAAATAATACATGGGTCAAAGAGAAAGTCTCAAAGGAAATTAAAAAATACATTGAACTGAATGAAAATGAAAATACAACATATCAAAATTTGTAAGACACAGTTAAAGTACTGCTGAGAGGGAAATTTAGAGCGTGAACCACTACATTAAAAAATAGAAAAATCTAAAAAAAAAAGAAAAAAGAAAAATCTCAAATCAATCATCTAAACTCCCACCTCAAAACCTAGAGAAAGGAGAGCAAAATAAGTCCAAAGTAAACAGAAGAAATGAAATAATGAGAAGAGCAGAAAACAATGAACACAGAGAAAAGATAGAGAAAATCAGTGAAACAAAAAAATACAGAAAGTTGATGTTTATTGAAAAGATTAAAAAGAAATGGACAAACCTCTAGCAAGCCTGACCAAAAAAAAAGGAAAGAAGACACAAATTACCAATATCTGGGTGAAACAGGGGCTATCACTACAGAACTGGCATATATCAGAAGGAAAATTTTTAAATACTACAAATAATTTTATACACATAAATTTGACAACTTAGATAAAATGGACCAATTCCTTGAAATGTACAAGCTACCACAATTCACCCAAAATGAAATAGATAATTGAATAGCTCTATAATTATAAAGGAAATTGAATTCGTAACTTTAAAATTCCCCAAAAAGAAATCTCCAGGCCCAGATGGTTTCACTGGAGAATTCTGCCAAACATTTAAAGAAGAATTAACACCAATTTTTTACAGTCCCTTCCAGAATATAGAAGATGAGGGAACACATCCCAATTCATTTTAAGAAGTTACCTGATACCAAAGCCAGACAAAGAATACACACTATTTCTAAGTGCTCATGGAACATGTACCAAGATAGACCATATCCTTGGCCCAAAACAAATACAGGTTTAACACACGTTTAAAAAGAAAATTACAGACTAATAACTCTCATGACTATAAATACAAAAATTCTTAACAAAATATTAGCAAATAGATTTAGCAACATATAAAAAAGAATTACACACCATGACAAAGTGGGATTTATTCCTGGAGTGTAAGGATGCTTAAATATTAAAAAAAATTTTTCAGTGTAATTCACTATATTAACAGGCCAAAGAAGAAAAATCAGATGATTACCAATTTTTAAAATTTTTATTTATTTATTTTCTTTATTCTTTTGGCTGCATAGGGTCTCAGTTGCCGCACGCGGGGTCTGCGTTGAGGTGTGCCGGATCTTTTGTTGTGGCATAGGCTTCTCTCTAGTTGTGGCATGCAGGCTCCAGGGCACATGGGCTCTGTAGTTTGCAGCACACAGGCTCTCTCACTGAAGCGTGCAAGCTCAGTAGTTGTGGCGCGTGGGCTTAGTCGCCCCGTGGCATGTGGGATCTTAGTTCCCCGATCAGGGATTGAACCCATGTCCCCTGCATTGGAAGGTGATTCTTTACCACTGGACCACCAGGGAAGTCCCAGATGATCATCAATTAATGCAAAAAAAAAAAGCACTTGACGAAATCAACACCCATTGAGATAAAAGGTCTCAGGGAAAAAAAAAGAGGAATAGAAAAGAACTTCCTCAACTTGATAAAGAGCATCTATAAAAGGCCTACAGCTAACATCATACTTAACAGTGAAACACAGCTTGATTTCCCGCTAAGATAGGAAACAAGTCAAAGATGTCTGCTCTCAACACTCTTACTCAACATAATGCTAAAAGTTCTAGCCAGTTTACTAAAGTAAGAAAATAAAATTAAAAGGCTTTCAGATTGGGAAGAGAGAAATAAAAATATCCCTACTTGTACATGATGATAGTCTATGTAGAAAATCTGAAGAATTCATAAAAAACTCCTAGAACTAATAAGTGAATATACAGCAAGTTTGCAAAACACAGGTAAAGAGTAAAAAATTAATTGTATTTCTATATATTTAGCAATGAACATGTGGACTCTGGAATTTAAAATGCAATACCATTTATAATCACTGAAAAGAAATAACAGGTGTAAATCTAACAAAACATGTACAGGATTTGTATGATGAAAACTACATACTACTGATGAAAAAAATTTAATATAAATAAATGGAGAGACATACCATGTTTTATGGATTAGAAAATTTAACATAGTAAAGAAGCCATTCCTCCCCAAACTAATATATTGGTTTAACACAATTCCTGTCAAAATCCTAACAAGGTAATTTTGTAGTTATAGACAATATTATTCTAAAATGCACATGGAAAGACAAAGGGACAAGAATAGTTCAAAATAATGTTGAAAAAGAATAAAGTGAGAGAAATAAATCTACAATAATCAAGACTTGATTGGCAGAGGAACAGACATATAAACTAATGGAACAGAACATAGACCCACACAAATATGTCCAACAGACTTTTGACAAAGGTGCAAAAGTAATTCAATGGGGAAAGACTTTTTAAATAGATGGTTGCTTGAGTAGTTGGTAATTCATAGCAAAAAGGGATCTAATACTAAGCAAAGAGTTCTTAGACTTGATACCAAAAGTATGTACTATTATAAAACAGAAATTTTCATTGGATATGTGGAAATAATAAATTGAAGAGTTTATTTGACTAATAGTTAAGTCTTAAGTAATCTTGTTAATATAAATACTTGTATAATTTAAATACTCTGATGAAATTGTGCTTTTCAACAAAAATAAAAAAGAAATTAAGGAATATTTAATTCCAGTGGACACAGGAATACAATAAACAAGAGACTAGTGGAGCAAATATCATAGATAGCTTTATACATATTCTTTGGTATTAAAAAATGTAAAATTAGAAATAAGAAAGGAGATATTATTCAAGAGTAAAAATTATTACAAATATGGAAGAGATTTCAATGTACAAAATAAAAAGCAAACAAAAGACTTGACCAAACAATCAAAAGTTAATTCTGTGAAAAGACCAATGAAATAGACCTTTGACAAGTCTGATTAAGATAAACAGGGGTATAAAGATGTCTCTTTAGTATTCAACCATTTAACAATAATATTTTATTTAATATCTATGAAGCAATGTTGGGATGACCACAAATCTTGGTCATGCTGTTATAGAAAATTGAGTCATAGGGAATTGACTTTATTTCCCTAATGAGGGAAATTGTATTGAGAAGCAAAACAATTTTCCTGGAATTTCCCAGAAAAGTTCAGGAATTGGAGGAATTAGGTACAACACAAGATGTGGATCAGGAATGATTTTGAAAATAGGGGATAGCTGGAAAATCTATAAAAGGAGAAGTTAAACTGTTAGAGCCTCTCTCATATCCAGGGGGAGTAGGTGTTTCCAGGTGACTAATTTTTCTTTACCTTAGTTTAATTCTCAGAAGAAATTGAACCAGCCAGGAAGTGCAGGTGAACTCAGGTGAGTTGAGTGAATATGAGGTTGGGCATCAACGGCATCTGTTATATCACTCACACACCCTTTCTCAGGACACATGGCAAACTTGCTCCAACCAAGTAAATCAAGAAATGGGAATACATAAAATTCAGGAAAAAGGGGTTTAATACAGAAGACAGATGAAGGAAAGTCCCAGAACAACAGCTGTGCAGGGGGCCTAGAGATCAAACAATCCAAATTAGTGTCAAAGAAAGAGATTTCCAGGAGAAACTTCTTGCTGATGGAAAAAGAAGAAAAAGAAGAAGAAGAAAAAAAGAAAATGAAAAACTATTTGGTGCATTTGCCCACATGGGAAATAGCATTAATCTGCTTCAGAAACTTTTCTAAAAATTTGGAAAAAGCTAACACTAGGCACATAGAAAACTAAGAATGTGACAAAAATGAAGGAGTAATTATCTCTAGATGGAAAAAAAGATTATTCAGGAGAAGAAATGTAATCAGAAAATACTATTTATCTCAGGAATGAACAGTAGCCATAAAACAGTGATAAAACTATATTGGAGCACTGAGTAAGGAAAGTGGGAACTGAGTAACCATGGTATAATAAGAACAGTCTTCATATTCTATAGTAGGAAATCAAATGAATAATATCTAACATTTAAAATCAAGAAATCATAGCATATTGTATTATTTGTAAATATGGAGATAAATTAACAGACTACATATCTGAACTTGTTGAAAATGATTGCCTCTGGGGAACAGGACTGAGGAGGTGTGAGGGAAGGTACAAGAATCAGTTATTTCTTGTTATATGCCTTGTATTCTGTTATATAATTCAAATTATGTGTGTATTACTTTAACAGATTATTTTAAATTTATTTAAAAATGAAAGAAAACATTGTCTTCACATACACATCTAAAACATTCACATGCCAAAAAATCATATGGACCACATCACTTTGCAATAAAAGTGGAAAATAACAACAAAAAAGATAGTGCTCATTCCCCTTGGAAAGAAAACAAACAAACAGAATGAAACACTCATTTAATAAACTTTGAGTTAAGAAGGAAATAAAACAAAAGTTATAGATTATTTAGAGACAAATAGCAATGACAGAAATACATATCAAAATCTAACAGATGTGGCCCAGCAATCAGAGAAGAAAAAGAAATAAAAGGAATCCAAATCAGAAAAGAAGAAGTAAAGCTGTCACTGTTTGCAGATAACATGATACTCTACATAGAGAATCCTAAAGATGCTACCAGAAAACTACTAGAGTTAATCAATGAATTTGGTAAAGTAGCAGGATACAAAATTAATGCACAGAAATCTCCGGCATTCCTATACACTAATGATGAAAAATCTGAAAGTGAAATTAAGAAAACACTCCCATTTACCATTGCAACAAAAAGAATAAAATATCTAGGAATAAACCTACCTAAGGAGACAAAAGACCTGTATACAGAAAATTATAAGACACTGATGAAAGAAATTAAAGATGATACAAATAGATGGAGAGATATACCATGTTCTTGAATTGGAAGAATCAACATTTTGAAAATGACTATACTACCCAAAGCAATCTACAGATTCAATGCAATCCCTATCAAACTACCAATAGCATTTTTCACAGAACTAGAACAAAAACTTTCACAATTTTTATGGAAACACAAAAGACCCCGAATAGCCAAAGCAATTTTGAGACAGAAAAACAGAAGTGGAGGAATCAGGCTCCCTGACTTCAGACTATACTACAAAGCTACAGTAATCAAGACAGTATGGTACTGGCACAAAAACAGAAATATAGATCAATGGAACAGGATAGAAAGCCCAGAAATAAACCCATGCACATATGGTCACCTTATTTTTTATAAAGGAGGCAAGAATATACAATGGAGAAAAGAGAGCATCTTCAATAAGTGGTGCTGGGAAAACTGGACAGGTACATGTAAAAGTATGAGATTAGAGCACTCCCTAACACCATATACAAAAATAAACTCAAATGGATTAAAGACCTAAATGTAAAGCCAGAAACTATCAAATTCTTAGAGGAAAACATAGGCAGAACACTCTAGGACATAAATCACAGCAAGATCCTTTTTGACCCACCTCCTAGAGAAATGGAAATAAAAACAAAAATAAACAAATGGGACCTAATGAAACTTCAAAGCTTTTGCACAGCAAAGGAAACCATAAACAAGACCAAAAGACAGTTCTCAGAATGGGAGAAAATATTTGCAAATGAAGCAACTGACAAAGGATTAATCTCCAAAGTTTACAAGCAGATCATGCAGCTCAATAACAAAAAAACAAACAACCCAATCCAGAAATGGGCAGAAGACCTAAATAGACATTTGTCCAAAGAAGATATACAGACTGCCAACAAACACATGAAAGAATGCTCAACATCATTAATCATTAGAGAAATGCAAATCAAAACTACAATGAGATATCATCTCACACCGGTCAGAATGGACATCATCAAAAAATCTAGAAACAATAAATGCTGGAGAGGGTGTGGAGAAAAGGGAACACTTGCACTGCTGGTGGGAATGTGAATTGGTACAGCCACTGAGGAGAACAGTATGGAGGTTCCTTAAAAAACTAAAAATAGAACTACCATATGATCCAGCAATCCCACTACTGGGCATATACCCTGAGAAAACTATAATTCAAAAAGAGTCATGTACCAAAATGTTCATTGCAGCTCTATTTACAATAGCCAGGACATGGAAGCAACCTAAGTGTCCATCGACAGATGAATGGATAAAGAAGATGTGGTACATATATACAATGGAGTATTACTCAGCCATAAAAAGAAACGAAATTGAGTTATTTGTAGTGAGGTGGATGGACCTAGAGTCTGCATACAGAGTGAAGTAAGTCAGAAAGAGAAAAATAAATACCATATGCTAACACATATATATGGAATCTAAGGGGAAAAAAAAAAAGGTCATGAAGAACCTAGGGGTAAGATGGGAATAAAGACACAGACCTACTAGAGAATGGACTTGAGGATATGGGGAGGGGGAAGGGTAAGCTGTGACAAAGTGAGAGTGGCATGGACATATATACACTACCAAATGTAAAATAGCTAGCTAGTCGGAAGCAGCCGCATAGCACAGGGAGATAAGCTCGGTGCTTTGTGACCACCTAGAGGGGTGGGATAGGGAGGGTGGGAGGGAGGGAGATGCAAAAGGGAAGAGATATGGGAACATATGTATAAGTGATTCACTTTGTTATAAAGCAGAAACTAACACACCATTGTAAAGCAATTATACTACAATAAAGATGTTAAAAAAAATCTTACAGATGTGGCCAAATAGCAATAAGAGGAAAAGTTATAGCCTTTTGTGAATTTGTTTAAAAACAGAAGTTTAGGGCTTCCCTGGTGGCGCAGTGGTTGAGAGTCTGCCTGCCAATGCAGGAGACACGGGTTCGTGCCCCAGTCTGGGAAGATCCCACATGCCGCGGAGTGGCAGGGCCCGTGAGCCATAGCTGCTGAGCCTGCGCATCTGGAGCCTGTGCTCCGCAACGGGAGAGGCCACAACAGTGAGAGGCCCGCGTACCGCAAAAAAGAACAAAACAAAACAAAAACCAGAAGCTTAGAAATAAATGAATAAGACAGTAAATCTAAATAAAGTAGAAGAGGGACTTCCCTGGTGGCCCAGTGGTAAAGAATCCTCCTTCCAATTCAGGGGATGCCAGTTCAATCCCTGGTTGGGGAACTAAGATCCCGCATACTCTGGGGCAACTAAGCCTGTGCACCACAACTACTGAGCTTGCACGCCTCAGCAAGAGAGCCCACATGCCACAAAGTACAGAGCCCACACGCCCTGGAGCCTGCACATCACAACTAGATAGAGAAAACCTGCACACCACAACTAGAGAGAAGCCTGCACACTGCAATGAAGAGCCCACGCACCACAAGGAAAGATCTTGCATGCCATGTATATCTAAGACCAGACGCAGCCAAAAAAATTAAAAGAAAATAGATAAAGAAAATAAAGAAATATTTTAAAAATAAAGAAATAAAGTGGAAGAAAGAAATACTACATTAGAAAACAAACAAAAAGGGGACTTCCCTGGTGGTCCAGTAGTTAAGACTCTACCTTCCACTGCAAGGGGCGAGGGTTTGATCCCTGTTTGGGAAAGTAAGATCCTGCATGCCACACAGTGTGGCCAAAAAAAAAAAAAAAAAGAAAAGAAAGGAAAACAAACAAAAGGCAAAGACTTGATCATTAAGTCCAAAGCTGTGACAAGACCAAAAAAGACAGACAAATATTTGGCAAGCCTGATTAAGGTAAACAGATATAATGGTCAAGGTGGTTGACTCTTCAAAAAATCATTCCACCTCAAAATGATTAAGCTAAAGTAGGTTATTCCCCTTCTAGTGATTGATTTAGAAATGGACATGTGACCCATTCCTGACCAATATGATGCGATGGGAGGATTGCTGGAGAAAGGTTTTCTCACTCTTAAGAAAGAGACAGAAGAGAGAGTTAGTTCCTTCTTCCTATAGTCCCTTCTTCCTGTAGATCTTTGGGAGTGATGCCTGGAACTGCTATAATCATCATGCTGCTAGGCCAAGGGCAATGCCCAAAGGATTGTAGAAAAGCGGATCCAGAGTCCTGATGCACTGGAGACACCCTGTCTCTGAACTTTTTGTTGTGTGAGATAATACATTTCCTTATTGTTTAAGCCAACTTGAATCAGATTTCCTGTTATTTCCAGTGGAAGTCATCTGACAAAAAAGCAAGCAAGCTCAAAAGCTAGGTATGAGAGGGGGGATGTAAGTACAGACACAAATTATTACCAAAAAATAGAAGAAAATACAGTGTACAGCTGCATACCAATAAAATGGATGATTTTCTAGGAAAGTAACATTTTTCAAAATTGACTCCAAAAGAGGTAGAAAATCCTGATCAGACAAATAATGACAGGAAAAAAAGTTTGTCAAAGGTCTATCCTAAGAAAGGTATCAAGCCCATAGGATATTATAGGAGAATTCTATCAAATCTAAATTAACTGACATAAAAGGAAGTTGAAGGATCTTAGAAACTATAAGAAACAGGGCCAATTCAGGGCTGTAGGAAGTTAGTCTCATCTGGGCAGTGCCATTGGGATGAATGAACTTCATTTGTTCTCAGTCATAGTGTCACTCTGCTCAAGATTTAAATTCCAGGGAAACAGCTCCTGATTGATCCAGTTTGGGGTGCATGCTCTCCTCTAAAATCAGGCATGAAGTCAGCCCACCTACCCACTTGGACTTAGGGGAGGTAGAGCTATTTAGTCAAAGGGAAATCAGGCTCTGTTACTGGAATCAGGGGAAATTCATGCTGGATAGGAACACTGTCCATTATAATTGGATTGGCAAAAATTAAAAACACTCAACATTGACAGGGTGTCAGGAAATGGGTACCCTAATATGTCCTCCTTTGGGAGGACATGTAAACTGCTTTCTTAAAGATAATATGAGAGTATCCTTTGAGCCAATGATTCTACTGCTAGGAATTTATCCTGCAGAAATACACGTGTAGTCAAAATAATCATCCAAGAATGTTGGTCATTGAAGTATTGTGTATAACAATGAAAAAGTGCTAATATTTAAAATGTTGGTTAAATAAAATATGGCACAGAATTTGTTCTATAGAATACTATATAAACCTTAAAAAAATACTTCCATGGAAGAGCTCCATAATAAACTATTAATCAAAATAAACCAAATGCATAAGCATATGTAAAGTGTGATCCCATTTATGGCCTTAAAAAACTATAAATATGTATTAGATGCATATCAAAAATATATATATACTCCAAATGTTCGATAGTGGTTACCCACAGAAGGGAGAACAGAATGGGGATGGGGGGCAAAGACAAAATGGAACTCTCAATTTTCCTCTTTATATTTCTGTATTATTTGAGTTTTCATGCTCACAGTGAGTATGAGTTTTTGCCTATATGTAAAAATCTAATGTGATCCATGTGTTTATACATATTGCTATAGACAGGAATGTGGATTGACATCTTTTAAACCTTAGCATTAGATGCAAGCTTTTATATACAGAATGGATAAACAACAAGGTCCTACTGTATAGCACAGAGACCGATATTCAATATCCTATGATAAACCATAAGGGAAAAAATATTAAAAAAAGAATGTATATATACGTATAACAGAATCACTTTGCTGTACAGCAGAAATTAACACAATATTGTAAATCAACTATACTTCAATAAAAAAATATTAAAACCGAAAAAGAACACTTAGCATTGATTGTTTGTGATTTGTGAATTTATAGGTAATCTTAATTATCTTTTTTGCTTATCTGTATTTTAATTTTATTTTAAAAATTAGCAGAGTAAAATAATTTACATATAAATAAGTTGCTACCATGTAATGTATAAATAAAGGGACATACATTGTTACTATAAAAATGGGCATGAGTATGTGAACAAGAAAATCGCAAAAGAAGAACTATGAATGGCTAATACTCTTAAATGCTCTAATTCTAAAGCATGTAGTTTGGCATAAAGTAAGCCCCTCAATAACCCAGTAACTGCAATTACTATTCCTTATTATTATAACAATATGTGAGTATAAATACAGTATGTGAGTATTATAGAAAGCTATGGAAACTGCCCAACAAAGGAAGCTGCTAAATCCTGATTGCAAGAATGTTGCACAGTGAAGCTCTTAGAGTCCCAAGAAAAGGAGCCCTCTCCAAGGGCACCAACCAAACTCCCAACGAAGCTTTCAGTCACGTTTCTAACCTACCGGGAACTTCTCTGAGAAGTTCACATCCTTCTGTTAACTATAATAGGAGGAGAGCAGGGCAGAGTCAGCAGTCTCCACTGAGGACTCATCTGAAGTTTGGCTTCCTGAGAACTGGTGTTTATTTGTCATGGGAGGAAGGGGAAGAAGACATGAAAACAAGAACACAAATTCATTGGAAGACGGATATTCAGTTTTTAGAAGAGGGGTACTCGTCCTACACTCCAAATCTTTTCTCTCCCTCACTTCCTACCCATTACTACCTTCCCAAGATTCTTACCATTGAAAAGAAACAGACCCCAAATCAGTCTACACTCCAACCGGTACAGCGTTTAAAAGGTAATGTTGTTAGTGTAGTATTTTATTATAAAAGTAATATATGATCTGTACAGAAAAATTAACAGAGAAAATGAAAAGCACCAATAATTCCACCACCCTGAAACAATCACTTTTAATATATTGGCATATGTTAGTCTATCTCAACATTTTTGAAATCATACATATTTATCTAATTTTTCTCATGTAACCTGTAACATAAGCATTTCTCATGTTTCTACAATCTCTTAATAAAGGTAATTTTCACTGGCTTTGTGGATGTTTAACAGAAGAGTCCTGATGGCGAGAAGTGCTGAAGCACAGAAGAAATCAGCAGTCAGTTATTTGAGACCATATCGTCTGTGGCTTTCAAAACAGGGAGCTTCAGGATTCACATAGATAACTCTGGAAGAGTCATTCTCCTTTAGAACTACAGCATCCTCTTCTCCTCCTTCAGAGGAATTCAGGACAGAAGACACCAGATCTTGGCCTCTCTGATTCTCTTCCCCAAGTCCCAGGCAAGACAATGAAAACTAAATGTGGTTCTGGTAATCCGACGACTCTGTTTCTTCCTCTGCAACTTCCGGATACGAGAGAAGTGAATAGGTGACTGTATTCTCAGCCTAGAGAAAGCAGAAAGGAGCAATGGGGATCCACAGAGAGGTCACAAGAATGAAGGCAACAGAAGAAGTGGCAGGGGAGAAGGAGAAGGAAAAGCAGGTGGCTGGGATGGCTCACCTCCATTTTTGCAGCCTCTTCAGCATCAGTGAGATTGGCTGTGGGCAAAAAGAACAGAGATCAGTGGGGCCACTGCCTACCTGCGCTGCTGCTTGAGGCCCAGACCAGGCTTGAGGCGAGGACCACTGAACCCCAACTCAGGCCTTCAGGCCAAAAGCTTCATCCCCTGGGGATCTGAGATATACTGGGGAGGAGATGGGGGTGTTGAGTATTAGAGTGAAGTAATCCAGATTTTTGCCAGCCACAGATGGTGGCCTTTCCACATTGGCCAGATGTAGTATATCTTTGTTGGAACTTTGAAGAATCTGACACTCCCTGATCTCATAAAGAAAGAAAGCATGAGAGTGAGAGTGAGCAAGGGAGGCTGGAGGGAAGGAAAGAAGGAAGCAAGCAACCCAGCCAGCACTCTCCCTGGTAAATATCTAAAACACATCCAAATGTCCTCATGTTTTTGCCAATAAACTCACTTTGCCAGTGCGAAAAGCAGCCTCAGTAACTGCAAAGCAGCATTCCTCAGGAAGTGGGGAGGGAGTCTGAGACAATGCATCTAGTGTCTTCATTCATCTCCAGGACACAATGAGTCCCTGTGTGCCATGCTCCAACTTCTGGAACAAACCACGTCCTGAATTCTCCTTCTAATGCATCCCTCAACCATCCCGGCAACTTAGCCGTGCCTTTTGGGAAACCATCAGCCCCAATGCCTTCCTGTGAAATAAATGCCTTGTGAAATATATTTATGCCAGTGTAGATAGAAGCAAACATCAAAATGGCTAATCCACTTGTGTTTGCACTTTTTCTACAGCAGTTTGGCCCTGGTGAAGACTCTGGTCCATATCCCCATTTGGCCTGGCCACAGGACATAGGGGCCTTGCTCAAAGTGCAGCCGGACAGCTGTGCCATTTTGCTCAAGCTCTCAAACCTGTTGGCTCTGCTCTGAGTCATACTCCAGCCATCTGAGGTGGAGTCCTCGAGGGCTTCTTTTTCCTGTCCGTTTCTGCTGTCTGGGAGTCCCCAGAGAAAGTTCCAGTTCCCTTCGTGCTCTGGTTTTAACTGCAGTCAGGAAGTCGCCTGGAATATTACTGCTCCTTTAACACATTCCCACTTGGGCCAGGGTTTGGATGGTCACTGACTCTCAGAATGTCAGGCCTGGAAGGGCTTAGAGATCACCCAGGCCAACCCACTCATCTCCTCAATGAGGTGGCTAAGCCCCAAGAAGGGGAATGACACTCAAGATTCCATTTTATGATAGTGACAGAGCTAGAGCCAGGCCTGCATTTTAATAAGCCTACACGAGTGGGCATTAGAACCAAGCTTTGTCCACAGAGTAAAGCCCACTAATGCACGTAGTACCCCAGAACTTTCTCAGGCCAAAATCTCCTCTTAATGTTCCACTAAGAGGTGAGCCCTGTTACCCTTACCCAATCATTCCACAGAGACAGACTCTGCAGCAAATCTAGGTTTTATTCCTTAGGGCTCGTTCCCCTTTCCTCTAGAATTTTATCCCCTTAATTCTATTTGCCTTAGTCTTACAGCGTCTAACCCCAGTCTTCTGCCAGCTCTTCCAAAGCTCCACAGAAAGACCTAAGTATCTCTGATGTCCTGCTCTGGAAAAATCCCCAGCAGTCTGGCCCCAGAAACTCGGACAAGGCCCTCGCCTCTCTATCTAGGACAGGTGTTCATCTTCTCCTTGTCTCCAGTGAGGTCCTCTTTAGGCCCAGGAGTTAGTCTCAGAACTGACCAAGAGATTTGAGCCCCTGCCCTCCTCCCACTGCCCCCTCCCTCTCCTGTGCTCCCAGCAGAACTCACACAAGCAGCTTCTTGATGCAGAAGGCAGGGTGTCATTGAGCCCCCAGAGGGGGAGCTGCACTCACCTGGTTCCTCAGGGAGGGTCTCTCCCATTTCCCTGTGCTCAGGGGTTCCTGGGAGAGCTAGGAGGGGCACATAGGAGGTTAGTAGGATCATGGGGTAGGACCTGAGTCTTCAGGACCAAGGACAACCAGAGGCAAGATTGGGTTAGAAACAACACACACCCTTCTCCCACACAGACGCCTCCTCTCCTCCCCACTGCCCAGGGACTGCCCTAGCCTGTAAAAGGGCTGGTCTAGAGAGATGTAAGTTGGCTAGGTTAACAGCAGGGACTCCTGGGACTGTCAGAAAGGCCATTCTATTGCATCTTTCTTAAGCTTGCTCTGCCTTTTAAAAAACACCTCTTTCTCCCTCTCGGTATCTCTCCCTGAATCTCTACATTTACTTAACATCAGTAACTGAGGTCTTGGCTATGAACCAACTGCAAAGTGCTTTGTGAGGTATTAGCAGTATTATTTTCTCTTTGTCAATGGCTCTGAGTCTTTTTTCCCTTTTACTTTCTCTGTATCTGGATATCTTTAGCGCTTTCTCTCACCAGCAAGCTAGCTTTTCAGTGTTATGAATCGTGACCATTTGCTGATTAGACTTGTATGGCACCTTCCCTTCTCTCGGCTTTTTTACGTTAGTACTATGGGGGAAGGAGGCTGCTTTCCAAGAGTTGAAGTTCTTCAGCTGATCAGTCAGTGAACAAATGTTTGTTGACCATCTTGCTGCGTGGCAAGCATGTGCTAGGTGCTGGCGGGGGGCGGAGGGGGGGCAGCGCAGAACAAGGAGACGTGGTTACTGCCCTCCTGTGCTCTTGCCAACCCCTTTGGAATACAGCTTAGTTCTTCAAAGGTAGCCTACGTGGATTCTGTGACCTGGAATACAACCTTCTGCCCTGCTTCATCTCTCCTTTTATTCTGCCTCGTAATTTATGGCTTCAGTGGCATCAAACTGCCTACAGCAACCTCCTTACTCTTCCATGATCCCCATCCTAGCCACAATGCTTCTCATTTCCATGTCTTGGCCCCCATGCCTCGAATGCTCTTCTAGTCCTCCTTGCCTGGTTAACTGCTACCCTCAAACATCACCTCCTCCATAACGATAACAACTCACACTATGTGACTGTTTGCTGTCTGCTAGCTGCCGACTCATTCACCCTCATAACCCTGGGAGGTAGGTTCTATTCGTGGCCTCATTTTTCAGATGAAGAAACTGAGGCACAGAGAAGGTGAATGTGATGAGAAAACAACTTGTATTTTCCTGAAAAAAACAACTTTGTTTTCCTGAGTTGCTGCCTAGGCATTTTACAGTATGATAACCTGCTTACACCCAGAATCGGAACATTTGAGATAAGGACTCGAGTTCAGGATTCCCGCCGTAAGTTCTCGCTTTGCTTTTCCTGGGGCACCTTTGAAAATAACCACTTAGCGTTAAGCCCGCAAAATAGTGTCCTCCACCCCAATCACCTTATAAGTAATAGCTGCTTGCTACACTGCTCTCTCCTGCTCACCCGTGACCGGGCACAGAGGACTGCCACCCCCTTTCCCATTTCTGGGATCTGTGAGCAGCAAGTCTTGTGACTCGACTTCCTTTGTGTGAGTGTACCAAAACTGTACTTTCAATCAAACTGACCCCGGGGTTTTCACTTCCCCAATCTGGGAAGTGAAATCAGATGCTGAGGGAGCTGCCAAGCCCATGTGGGTGGCTTGTGCCTCCCCTTTCAGCAGGTCATGACCTGCATATTCTTGAATTAATACACCAACTCCATCTTCTCAAAGTATTGCATACCTAACTCATCCAACGTTATCCAGCTGGTGAGCTGAGGGGCTGGGATTTAAACTCAGGCAGTCTGGCCCCACCAGGTGTGCTTCAGTCAGGACACAACACTGCATTCCTGTGAAGCCTTCTCTCACTGCCCCGGCCCATGCTGGGTTGCGCCAGCTCTTCTGTCCCCCATCACAGCCTTTGCATTCTCTAATACTGATCTTATCCCCTCTAAGTATACTGATCTATTTGCATTTCAGTCTTCCCCACAATATTATGAACTCCCTGAGGGCAGAGACTGAACTTCTTTATCCTGGCATAATCCACAGAGTCTATCACAGTGCTTGACACATAAGCAAGTTTGTTCAGGCCTGTTAAATGAACGAATGAATAAAATATGGGACTATATTTGAATGCTAAGGATTCTCTAGCCCAAAGATAAGGGTTCTAGCAATGTTTGGGGTTAGGGCCTTGAGTAAGTAGGAACTGATAACAAGACCAAGGGGAGGCACAAACCTGAAATCTGCTTTCGCCTGAGGTAGAACCAGGCTACTATGGCACCAGCAATAGCCACTGCAGCAATCCAAGCAACTACAGCCACCGCTATGGTCACCGACAAGGAGTTGCTCGAGCTGGACCCTGGGGAACACAGGCGTCAGAACAGGCAGTACCCGTCCCTGTCCCTGCTCCAACGCAACACTCACTTCCCCCCTCAACCTCACCAGCACAGGATTTCTGGAACTGGGCTTGTGCCTCTCCCATACCCACGTTTCTCTGCTAATCAAATGAAGGCACGCTGTTGAGTGTGTAAGGCAGAGGGAAGGGTTCCTCTTAGCCCTCGGGGATGGCAGAGAGGGTGGACCTGACGCCTCCACCACTGTACCCAGCACGGCCTTGAACTGACAAGGACATGCGATGCCTTTGAGAGTGAATGGACATATCATGAGACATGAGAAGAAATTAGGAAAAATCTCAGCTCTTAGGAATGTCCAGGCGCTTAGAGCTTCTGCACCAATGAGAGAGCTCTGTTCCGCTGCTGGGCTTGGTGTGATGGGGCCTACATTTCAAAGTGGAACAACAGCCTTGTCACCTATCACCTGGAAGCTGAGGGCTCCAAGCTCTGGCCAGTACTTAGCAAGGTGCCATGCCCCTGCCCTTTGCTCCAGAGCCCAGGTTTGCTGCTAGGGCATTTCTCAGATCTCCCTGTAGGTCCATGTGACCTTACCCCTAATTGTCTAACCCCTCCTCTCCCCTCCTTTCATCTTCACAGAGTTCCCACCTTGGACAGTGATGGTCACAGGCTGTGATGAGTGCATTGTCTGCCCGATAAATCCCGTGCAGTGGTACTCGCCACTGTGACTGAGGTTTGCTTGTGGGATAGAGAAGGTGGAACGCAGATGGGAAAACGTCTTGGATTTTCCATTCTGGAAGAATATGACCTTATGCAGAGGGCTGTTTTTCCAGCTGTGGCACCTCAGCACGATGGGCTTCCCTTCCTGGAACACGAGGCTGGGGGTCTGGAGCAGCAGCCAGTCTGAAAGACACAAAGGGACCACAGGACCCAGGAGGTCTTGACTCAAATCCGAAACCCAGACCATCCTTACTGGTGGGCCCCTGTGTGTGGAGGGAAGAGCTTAAGTCTGGAATCAGACACCCCTGGTCTGTAATTCTTGCTCCATCATGTATGAGCTCTGTGATCTTGGGCAAATAATTTAACTCTTCTGGGCCTCCATTTCCTTGTATGTGAAAAGAGTCACAATAATACCATTAGCTATCTACAGTAGTCACTGGCACATAGTAGGTGCTCAGGATATGCTTGTCTTCCTGTTTCTGTCCTGCCCAACAGGCCTCTTTCTGCAGGAAGGATACAGGAGACCCAGGAGTACAGTCCCTTCCCTGAGGGAGGGAGGGAGGGAGGGAAAGACCCAGTGTGACATAGGAGACAACATGTGAGGGGGACACAGCAGAGTCAAGTGTCTTTGGGGAAAGTCACGGACATCTAACAAATATTAGTTTATTTGGTGCATGTTAGTAAATATGGAATTTCACTTCAGCGGGGACTTTGGCAGCAGTGACACGGGTGGGCCATTAGCCTGCTGTGTACTTTTTTCCCCCGATTTTCATCCTTTTACTGAGGAAAAAGATATTTAATTTCTTTGTCATATAGGGAATAGAGGCTAAGGTGGGTACTTATAATCTGACCTCAGCCCACGCATTCCTTTTTCCTAAAGCTATAGGACAGAGTAGAGTTGGAATTGGAAAGAAAGGGTAGAAAACAATAGATACGTTGGAAGGGAGCCGGGACATGAGAAAGAAATGACAACAGCCACACGTGTGCTAGTCACCACGATTATTAGCCCCTTCAGCAGATCGGAGTGATGCCAAAAAAGGCTCTACACTGGCCGCTGAGCCTGCCACAAATGCAGGAGAAAATGTTCAATACTGAGGGAGGGAGTGACAACGAAGAGAAAACTCTGGGCCATGGCTACAGTGGGACAATCCAGAGGGAAGGTGGGGAGCACCAGATCTTGCGACTTGGGTCACACAAGCCAGAACACCCCACCTCTCCCACTGGGGAGCCACCACTGCGTTCCACCCATTTCCTCCCATCCTGTGTATTCCTCCTCTTGAGGAACTCAGGCCCTGACTAGAGATTCCACTCCAGGATTAGGTGAGCAGTCCTGGTTCCCTAGACTGCCTCTTTTTTTTTTTTGCGGTACGCGGGCCTCTCACTGTTGCGGCCTCTCCCATTGTGGAGCACAGGCTCCGGATGCGCAGGCTCAGTGGCCATGACTCACGGGCCCAGCCGCTCCGCGGCATGTGGGATCTTCCCGGACCGGGGCACGAACCCGTGTCCCCTGCATCGGCAGGCGGACTCTCAACCACTGCGCCACCAGGGAAGCCCTAGACTGCCTCTTTTATAAAGGTTGGATTGGGGTAGGTGGGAATGCTGAGAATTGTGAAGATTTTTTTAAATGAAGTAGAACCCAGAGAAAATGTCAAAGCTGCTTCCATGTAGCACCAGCAACCAATTCCCGCACTTCTCCTCCCTGTCTGGGGAATCCCCTCTACTGCAGGTGCACATCATTAGAACGGCACTTGCTTCTCAGCAAAGTCTCTACTGGTACCAGGTTGTAACCTGGACAGTGGAAGGGGCAGCCTTAGGCTGGTTTGTGCAAGAGGGCCACCTTAGGTCTCCCCGAGGACAATTTCTTGGTGCAGATCATGAGGGCAGGGCCGAGCTTCATGTTCACGGCACTCACGAGGTGATCTTTAGGTCAAAAAAGGGCCTTTCCATCCATCTCCTGGGAACAAAACTCCTCTGCAATCTCCTGGAAGCCTTGTAGAGAAGCAATAAACTCATACACCTCCTCTGCACCCCAGTGGCTAAGATTACTGGACAGGAACACAGGGTTGATGCAATGAATCCTGGTGTAGGCACAGCTGTATGGAGGTTCCCTGGGTCACATTCCCCATGTCCATCTCTCACCGATAAAGGCCCAGGGACATTGGAGAGAGTTCTTTACCATGACTGGAATTCTCTGAACCCCACCTAGAGTCCTCCTGACCCCTGTAGCACTTGCCCTGGATCTTAGCATGGGTGATGGCAGAGGAGCTGCAGCAGCGTCCACACTGGTGAACACAAGCCATAGTGGGCTTCCTGAAACTTTTTCATGTTTCTCCTCTTCAACCAGAACTGGCAGCTACAGTTCACACTGTACCTTTTAGTACAAGTCATGGAGCAGAAACTCTTGGAGTCACAGACTGTACTTCCCACAGTGCTGGAACTTCAGGAGATTCGTCTTCTTGACTACTCAGCAGATGGGCTCTCCCCTCCCCAGGGGCCACCTGACTGATTTTCATTCAGCCCTGTCGGGAGGCCAGTCTGTAGTGGCTTTTCAGTAATGGAGAACAGCACACTGGGACAGGTTCTGCTCCGTCCTGGATACCAAAGCCCTCAATCATGTGGGTGAGCATCTGGGGCTTCACAATGGCTTGTGGGGGTTTGTTTGAGTCACCATTTATCTGGACATCATGGCTAGTGTAGGAGGAGGTGCTGATGGGCAGGGGCCACGGCTGCTAATTCACTGCTTGGTGAATTAGCATTCCCACTGGTCACTAGTTCAGCTTCTTCTCCAAGCCTGCTCTCCTCCTCCGTGGCCTTGGGGCTCTCTGCTACTGGAGAAGCCCTGGCAGGAGCACGGAACCCAACGTGGAGACGTCATCGCCCTCCTCCTTGCGTTTGACAGCCAGCATCTGGGTTTGCCCGGCAGGTGCACGGACTGCATGCAGAAGACAACAGGGACCTGGACTGTGGTGGCTGAGGGGCAGTGAGGCTTGTGGCTGCTGCTGGACCAGCTGGAGGGGTGTAGCTGTGGGGAGGGCACCGGAGCTGATGGTGCTGGAGCTGTCGCCAGTGGTAGATAACAATCTGCTGCCACATCGCCACCTGTTTCTCCAAGAGCTGGATCTGTTGCTGTTGCTAAATCAGTGAATGGGGCTGGATCTGTGTGTGGTGACTGAGCTAGTAAGGGTCTGGCTGGGAGCAGGCGCAGCTGTCCTGTCTTGCTGACCACTCCCACCTGCTTCTGTCTTCTTGGCCACTGCACTAGCTGCCCTGGATCAGTCACTGTTGGGGATGCAGGCAAGGGCTCCACCACTCCTGTGCCTTTCCTGGGAGAGCTCCAAGCACCACCTATTCCTGAGGAGGGCCACTGACCCAAAGGCCCAGGTGGGTGGCCACTTCCGCCTGGACCCATGTACCTTCGAATGCTCTTCCCACTGCCCCACCAGCTGGACTAAGGCTAAAGAACTGGCCTGAGGCCCTAGAGGGAGCCTGAGCCACAGCTAGGGCCTGGCTAGAGGCCTGGGGGAGGCTAAACATGGGAATAGCTTTCTGGGTGGAGCTTTGGGCTGAGCCTGTTGTTCCTCAGTGCCAAGGTCTTTACCTAAACTGCATCTACATGGACTCCAGCAGCCTGAGCAGACAGCCCCTCCTGCTGGAGTACTGCCACTGCCCTGATAGGCAAAAGGATGAGTTGAGAAGCTAGAGGCACATTCTGGGCCAAGGTCTGCTTTACCTGGAATAGGTTTCCCAGCTGTGGTCTTAGATACATCTGGGCCTGGGACAGGTTGAGGGGGAGGAGGTGGTGTTCCCCAGTAGCACACATTGGGTCAAAGTGGTAACACTGGGAGAGTTCACTCCGGGATTGGCTGGTGAGTTGGGAGGCTGATGTTGTGGCCAGATTGACTGAGGCCTGGGTGGTGCTCAGCTGCTGCGTTGTGCTGGTGTTTGGGGGAGCTGGCCTGCTGGCTGCCAGCAGTTGTGGCCACTAGATAGCAGCCAGGCTATGCAGCTGGGCCTGCTGAGCTGCTGCTGGACACGAACTGGTGGAGATACTGAGGCCCACGGAGCTGCCCCTGCAGTGCCTGCTCTGCCTGCTGTTCATACCGTGGCACTGAGCTGTCTGGGAACGAGCGCTACCACCTGAGTAGGGACTCCCAGTGGTGCAGTCGGCGTTCTGTTGACTCTAGTCTCCATGATAGTGTTTCAGGGTCCCCAAGGCTGGTGCTCTGGCGCCAGGCCTTCACATCTAGCTCCTCACCTAGGTCCTTCAGGGTGGTGTCCACCTCATGTGCCAGGGTTCCTTGTCAACGCACCTGCTGGTCGGGTGGGAACTTGCTCAGTCTCGGGGGAGGGATCCCTCAGCTCCACCCCTTCCTATCGAGGCAGGAGCACTGAGGTTGAGGCCCTGCCAGGCCTCTGGAGCTTCCCTCCAGGACTGTCTTTTCCTGCTGAGCACAGAGGGTAGAGATTGCAGGCCTGGAGCTGCAGGCCCACCGGGCCTAGATACCTTCGAGGAGAATCTGAGAGTTGGGTGAGGGAAGGGGACTAAGTGAAGAATAGCAATGACAATATTCATCATAATCACACTGCAGCTTTTCTCTATGGAGAATGTTTTCTTGCCAGGAGCTTTGGAGGATCATTGATCTGTTCAGCAAACATCTATTAAGCCGTGTCCCGTGCCTGGGGCTGGATATAAAAGGTGGTTAAGACACAACTTTCACCTCAAGTTGCACAGAGGGCACGGGGGCAGGGAAATGCTGATTCTCACCAGAACCTGATAGGGAATAGAACCTGACAGCAGTAGTATCTCCACTGAGCTGATGAGGAAACTGAAGCTCAAAGGTAAATGAAATCATCATGTTTACATGGCTTTAATTTCCAGGGCTAGGATTCAGTTGTGGTCTGTCTCTGCACTTGACTCTGCCATAAAAATGAAAGGATTTCTATGAATTAGGGATTTCCTTCTGCTTCTCTCATACCCAGCTGACTGTCAGTGGCCTTGTCACCTTCTTGCTCAGTCAGCACCGAGACAACACAGCCCAACATATTCTGAGAAATCTCTTCCACCTCACCACACATACTAAGCAATGGGGTGCGTGAAAAGAGAAATGAGTGGACAAAAACCCCTTCAAACAACTCACAGCCATGCTTCCCAGTAAGCAGGCAATTCCCCTTTCCAAAAAACTTCTGCCATGTAACAGATTTCTTCTATCCTTGTTCTCCCAGACTCTCCCAGGCCTTCCTCCACTGACCGGAAATCACATCCAGATGCACAGGGTCGCTGAGGCTGGTCTGCTCTCTCTGGCACCTGTAGTCCCCGCTGTCATTGCTGCTGGCCTTAAAGCTATAGCTGGACTGGTTCTGGCTCTGGATGCAGCTCCCATTATGGAACCACAGGGTGAGGTTGCCTTCATACACGTTGGTCCCCTGACACATCAGCGTCACGTAATCCTCCTTGAGCACATTGATCCACGCAGGCTGAATGTTCACCACAGCCTTCGGGAGACCTGCTGAGGGCCAGAGAGAGACGGCAGCATGAGGAAAGGGACCCCAAGGGTCTAAGCAGACCCCAAATCTCAGATGATGGAAAACTGTGGCCATGCTGGAGACATCAAGAGAGGAACCCAACCCAGAACTGTTGTGCAACCAAAGGCAGCTCCTCCCACTCATGCAGCCCAAATAGGGGCCCCCAGGAACCCAGGTTCTCTCAGGGAGCTTGCTTACTCCCCAGGGGAGAGGATAAGAGGTAGGGGAATGGGAGAGGGGGCAAGCAAACACACACATACACACACATATACTACACACACATCCTTAGGGGAATCACTTTCCTCCCCTGTAAGCTGAGGCATTCGGACACTAGTGGATAAACTCTCTGCACAGCTGCAAGAAGACAAATGGGGACATCTGGTGGAGGTGCCAGGCTGAGAGTCAGACACCACGTTTCTGTTCTGACTTCTTCCATCTTTCTGTTTTTCTTTGAAATAAAAATTTTTATTCGTATCGTTGCTGTGCAATATTATATAAGTTACAGGTATACAATAAAGTGATTCACAATTTTTAAAGGTTATACTCCATTTATAGTTTTTATAACATATTGGCTATATTCTGTTGTACAATATACCCTTACAGCGTGTTTTTTTTGAATTTTATAATTTTATTTATTTTTTTATACAGCAGCTTCTTATTAGTTTCTTTTTTCCTTAAGATGTATTTATTTCTAAATAAAAAGTAATAAATACATCTTTTAAAAAAAGAATGGAAGAAGTCAGAACCAAAAAAATGATATATTTATTATTTTTTTATATTTTTGGCTGTGTCAGGTCTTAGTTGTGGCATGAGGGATATTTGTTGCAGTGTGGGATCTTTCGTTGTGGTGCACTGGCTTCTTTCTAGTTATGGCGTGTGGCCTTCTCTCTTCTCTAGTTGTGGCATGCAGGCAACAGGACATGTGGGCTCTGTAGTTTGTGGCCCGTGGGCTCTAGTTGTGTGGGCTTAGTTGCCCTACAGCATGTGGGAATCTTATTTCCCTGACCAGGGATCGAACCTGCGTCCCCTAGCATTGTAAGGCAGATTCTTTACCACTGGACCACCAGTGAAGTCCCCATTCTTTATCCTTTAGAATAGACCTGTCCTGACACCCAAGCACAGAGGAGCCTCTGTGGCCTCAGAAGAATAAGAAAGAGGAGAAAGGCTGGCAGGCCAGTCTAGGGAGCCCTGCGTTCAGTGGCCCAGGTAGAGCCCCATCCCACAACCAGTCCTGGGAGGTGGAGAGGTTAGTGGTGCAGAGAAAGCTGTGCCCAGCAGTGTTCATCCCACCAAGCTGCAGCCAGTGGTATCTCCTATTTGTGTCCAAGGGAACAGGCCCTGAAGCCTTCAGATACGTGCAAAGTAGAGGATTTATCAACCCATGGGGTTAACCTAAGCAAATCATGTGATTTTGCATGTGGCTGAAACTAAAATGGCCTGGGTTCATGATTTAGTTTGGAGAGAGGAAGGCAACTGAGATAGAAGACAGTTATCTTGTGTGACAGAATCTGTGAGGTCTCACCGGAACAGAAACAGAAAGGCTGTGCCCCGTGGCTGCCCATTCCTGGCTTCCCTGGGAGGAAGGGAAGGAGGAAGGAGAAGGGGCCAGGGCATCTTGTGGGAGAAATTACTCTCACCTGGTTCTACCTCAGTCCTGGGTTGCTGGTGCATCCAGAGCACCTCCAGAGACAGTGAAGGGAGCAGAGAGAGAGAGTAGCTGGGGGAGGGAGAGGATGTGGTGAACACTTACCAGGTTTCCCAGCAACAGGAGCTGTAAGGGAGAAAGCAAAGATCAGCCTACTTTCTCATTAGATATGATGATTCATCATTATAAATAATCACCTCCTTGCAAATCCCCTTGACTCTCTTGCCAGTCTCTGTCTGCATTACGTTCCACATGGGTTGTCCATGCCTTTACTTCTTCAGCTGTGTATTAATGAAATTACCACATAAGCAGGCAGGTTGGTATCTCTGTAAATCTACTGTCTCCATACTCAAAGGGCCACTAAACTGCCGTTCTGACACTTTTCTCTAGTACGTTTGCTCTGTGGCTCTTGGTAGGGACAATCATTTTTTCCTCACTCCTCAAATTTTCCAGTCCTCTGCCTCCAGTCCCATCTCACTCAAAGATGATGCCTTCCTTTATCCTTCACAGAGAAAACAAACGCAGTTAGACAGGAGGTCTCACATCTTCCCGCAACTAAATCTCCTAACCTATTGCATCTCTATCCATCTTCCTTTCTTGGTTTTCACTGGGGATATCTCTCCTCCTATCTGTGCTCAGTCTCTATCCTAGGTCACATTCCCTTTCACCCGCTCAAGGACTTTCCTCTCTCTGTTATTCCCTTTCTCCTCTGCCTCACCCATTTCTCCTTCTCAGCTGGACCTTTCCTATCAACATAAATATATTCCAGGATCTTTCACTGAAAGGAAAAAATCTCACTTGACACCACATATAATTCCAAAATTATTTTTCTGCTCCCTTTCCCAGCCTGATTTCTCAATTCTTTTTCTACAAAGGCTGTCGTCATCTCTTCTCTTTCCAATCACTGTTTCATTCTCTGCAATTTGAACTCTGCCCTCACCAGTCCACTAAAACTTTTCTTGTCAAAATCACCAATGATCTCAATGTCAAATCAAGTGGACACAATTCTATTTCTCTCCCAGGTTCCCCCATATAAGTGTATATCTTCACCATCTGCCCAGGTACTCGTGCCTGAAAACTGTAAGTCCTCTTTTATTCCTCTCTCTCTCCCAAACCCCATCAGCCCTTGCACCAGTCAAGCCATGATCATCCTGCTTCCAGTTAGTTCTTGAATACGACAGCTTCAGTCCATGTCCACACTATTTTAGGTCACCAGCAGCTTTCTCCCATCTCCTAATTTATCTCTTCCCTTATTTTGTTCCCCCGACAATACATTCCCCACAGAGAAGCTAGAGTTATTTTAAAAATAACAGATCAGATAATATCACTCTTCTGCTTACATGCCTTCAGTGCTCTTCCTTTGCTCTAAAAATAAAATGTAAATATGTACAAGGCCACACCTGACACAAGCCCTGCTCACCTCTCCAGCCTCATCTTGAGCCACACTTCCCCTACTCACTGAGCTCCAATAACACCAGACCTCTTCACATTCTTCAAACTTGGGGCTTTTCTGTATGCTGATCTCTATACTCTAAACCTGCTTTCTCTGTATCTTCAAATGGCTTAATCCTTATCATGTTTCAGGTCCTAGCTTAAAAGACACTTCCTCAGGGCTTCCCTTCCCTTCCCTGGTGGTGCAGTGGTTGAGGGTCTGCTTGCCGATGCAGGGGACGCGGGTTCGTGCCCCGGTCCGGGAAGATCCCACATGCCACGGAGCGGCTGGGCCCGTGAGCCATGGCTGCTGAGCCTGTGTGTCCGGAGCCCATGCTCCGCAACGGGAGAGGCCACAAGAGTGAGAGGCCCGTATACCGCAAAAAAAAAAAAAAAAAAAAGACACTTCCTCAGAAAATTCTTGCCATATCATCCTGTTAACGTAGGCTGTTCTCTCATGTCCCGCGCAACAAGTTTTCTTATCAGAGTATCCTGTTTACAGATTCATAGCCATTTTCCAATTCATATTTATGCATTTGTGTTCCTTTATTTACTGTTTATATCCCTCAGTAGAATGTAAGCTCAAAGAGGGCAGTGGCCATATTAATTTTATTTGCCAATGCTCTGGAAATCATTCATTGAGTCCATCTAGGTGGGAGATAAGAGAGCCCAGAATTGCGTTGACAATAGAACGTAAAGATGAGGACACGGGCATGAGAGAAATTTAAGAGGGAGAGAGAACATGGCACTTGAAGAGATATGAGGGTCTTGTAAATGGGTGACTAGGAAAAACATTAGTTGTGCTCACACAAATATAAATGTTAGGAGGAGAAGAACATTTGTGAGGGGAAGATGAGAGTTGGATTTTGAATGTGTTTTGTTTCTGAGCTGACAAATCAATTTGGAGGTCTCCAACCGGCAGGTGGAAATATGAAATTGTACTTGACACAAACAAGAAAAATAGGTTTGGAAATTATTGACACAGAAGTGATAGCTGAAAAGCAGAGTGTGCAGGGGTGACAATGTGGCAGTGCAGGGAATGGGTAAGGAAGCAGGACTAAGAGGAGGAGGAAGAGAAGAAACAAGTAAGAGATGAGAAAAGTAGAGAGAAGGCACCTTCCATTTATTCATTCAACAAATATTAGTGAATACTAAATATGTTCATACACAGTATAATACTGTCACTGTGAGGGAGGCAAAGACCTTGTGCTTTAGGTCAGGAAGGCTGTCTCTCTTGTTCAGTGATAAATCTCCAAGTCCTAGAACAGAGCCTGCACATAGCATTTATTTAATTTTTAAACAAGGCAGTTTGTGGAATCCTGGAAAGCAGAGAATATGTGTACACACTGCCTGGCTCTAGATGAAAATCTACTTTTAAGAGTAGAATTGGACGGCTTCCCTGGTGGCGCAGTGGGTGAGAGTCCGCCTGCCAATGCAGGGGACACGGGTTCGTGCCCCCGTCCGGGAAGATCCCACATGCCGCGGAGCTGCTGGGCCCGTGAGCCATGGCTGCTGAGCCTGCACGTCTGGAGCCTGTGCTCCACAACGGGAGAGGCCACAACAGTGAGAGGCCCGCGTATCGCAAAAAAAAAAAAAAAAAAAAAAAAAAGTGTAGAATTGGAGCTTTATAAAGTAGGCAATGGAGCAGCACTGAAGGCATTTATGAAGTACAGTGACTCAGCCATAGCTGTAGTTGAAGAAGTCATGGCCTCAGTGTGTAGCATGGATTCGGAGAACAGGAGACAGGACAGTCAAGACTGGATCAGAACGTGGTGTAAAAATTGAGTTACTGAGCAATGAAGACCTAAATATGGCTGCCCAGATGAGAATGGAAAAGATGGAGTCAATCTTTGTGACTTAGCAAAAGGGCAAATGGATAAAATTTCCAAAAGTCTCTCCCAGGAATCCTGTCTAGGCATCACATTGGTATCACTATAGCAGAGGTAGGGAAGCATGCCACTACTCCAGGCCTGAGCTTCTCCATACGAAAAGTGAGGTAGTTCAGTGCTCCTTTTTCATGCTATTCTGCTTCAATCCATTTCATCCTGCTCATGGGAGGATACTCTCTCTTCCTCTCCTCCACCTCCTGTCCCAGATACTCTCTCTTCCTCACCTCCACCTCCTGTCCCAGTATCATCCAGCATTGAGGGCCAAGGCTCCCAGAGCTGAACGGATTTTACTATCGATCATAGTACATAACTTGGAAAGTGGCTGCATGTCCTCTGGGACCATACTGAAGCAGATTTGAGGGTAGATACTCTAGAAATTGAGCTTGGGGAGACATTCCTGGCAATAAGGCTCCCCTACTTGGTCTTCCCTAGACTTCCACCCACCAGCACTATCAGTCCCTGGTCCCGAGCTCACAGCTGAGAACATGGTCAGAAAGGAGCGCTCAGTTGCAGCCTAAGATCCTGTCTTTCTATTTGATCGGTGACAGGACGTATCCCCATGTTTGTGCAGTGGAAAGAGACATGCATGATTCCTCTGGTCCCACAACTGATTCTAGAATTGCCTGGCTTATGTATTCTCTGATCCCCATCCCCTGGATAACCCACACCCTCCTGTGCTTTTTCCCAGGGGAATCTCCTTTCACATAAAGAGAATAGGCTTCTGCTGCCTGAAGTGGTTTCAGGAGCACAGAGAACAGCCACTGCCCCCAAGCACAAAGTGTTCCCCCCCACCTCCCATTGGCCTAAGACAGCATTAGCCCTCCCACCTAAGATACGGTCCCAGTGAAACACAATTTCTAAGGAAGGTAAACACCTTGGCCACTCCTTAGTCCTTCAAGTCTAGGTCACTAGACTTTGCTCGCAGCTGGCTCCGCTCTGGAGGGTGGCAGAGCACCAGGGACCTGGGTGCCCAGTGAAACTGGGCAAAAGACTTAAAAAAAAATGAACTCTGCTGGGCTTCCCTGGTGGTGCAGTGGTTAAGGATCCACCTGCCAGTGCAGGGGACACGGGTTTGAGCCCTGATCCAGGAAGATCCCACATGCCGCGGAGCAACTAAGCCCGTGTGCCACAACTACTGAGCCTGCGCTCTGGAGCCCGCGAGCTACAACTACTGAAGCCCATGCGCCACAACTACTGAACCCGCGTGCCTAGAGCCTGTGCTCCGCAACAAGAGAAGCCACCACAATGAGAAGCCCACACACCGCAACAAAGAGTCGCCCCTGCTCACTGCAACTAGAGAAAGCCCGCGTGCAGCACGAAAGATCCAACTCAGCCAAAAATAAATAAATTAACTAATTTTAAAAAAAAGGACTCTGCCAATTTCATAATTTGCCAAGGCCAGCAAGGTTGTCAGAATCTGATTTTCATCAGCCTGCCTTCACCCTCCTGACTTTCCTGACGTGCTTCACGCACCAGCCCTCATCCTTGCCCAAGCCCAGCCCCAGCCGAGATGACAGCAGCTGAGTTAGAAAAGCATGCCTGCCTCTGCCCCTGCTCCACTGCCCCTCCTGGGGACCCTGCCTCACCCAGGAATAGCAGAGCCGTCCACAGTAGCATGTGGCCCAAAGGATGGCAGGATGTGCAGTCAGCTCGGTCACTCCTGGCAGCAGGGAGGGCTAGGAATGAGGGGATCCCCATCACCTCCTGGAGCGAGCAGGTTGGCTCTGACAGCCCAGCACAGCAGGCACAGACTTCTCTCGAGGCTTGACAGATTCCACCCCAGAGAACAGACAAGTTCTGGAGTCCAAAAGAGGAAGTGAAAAGAAGTGTTGTTTTTGTCATTGGCTCCTCCCCTTCCACCCTCTTTCATCTCAACTTTTCCCTCCCAGAAGTTTCAGGGTTTCCCAGAATCAATCTGGCTGAGTGCCACTCCAAATTCACAGAAAATGTGGAAACTGGGAAACAGATTCTCCTCTTCCTTTGGGGCCACAGCTGGGCTCAGCCTCTGGGAGGAAGAGGGGAATAAATGGTCACCCAAACTCAGCTCAGAACCTCCTGTCTGTCTCTCTGCTTAGAAAAGGCGATGGAGGAGAGTGTGTCAGCAGACTCCCCATACTTCTAGATCTATTTAGAGGCGCAAACACTGGCATCAGACTCCTCCTGAGATCGAACATAGCGACTTGAGGCCAGCCCCCACCATTTGATTTTCTTTATTATCATAATCCTGACTCTGTTTTGGATTGTGGAACAAGGACAAAGACGTGTGTCTCAGTGGCAACAGGATGATCACAGCCGTCCTCCTGTTCCCATTTGTCGTTCACTCTTGTACTCATTCCTCCGACAAATATCTTTGGGCAGCAATTAGTGCCCTGGTTCTTTATCTTTCTTACCCATCACTGTTCTTATCACTATGGCATGGTCAAGAGCAGGGCTTTAGAGCTGCGTAAGTCTAATTTTGAATGACAGGTAGCTTCTCAGAACTACAGATTCCTCATCTGTATAAATGAAGATTAGCCTTCCTGTCCTTCAAGAAGGGTTTCTCAGCCTCAGTACTATTGACATTTGGGGCCAAATAATTCTCATTGTGAGGACCTGTCCTATACACTGTAGGATGTTTAGCAGCATCCCTGACCTCTACCCACTAGATGTCAGGGGCACCCCCTAGTTGTGAAAATAAAAATGTCTCTAGACATTGGCAAATGTTCTCTTGGGGGCAACATTGCCCCTGGTTGAGAACCACCGCACTCAAGGTTTTTGAAAATTAAAAGAGAATTTGCCTGCTAGCAAAGTCCCTGGTTTCGTTGTGGGTATCCAGTCAATGTTAGTTTCTCTTTTTTGCTTTCTGTTGTCACCCTCATTGACACTTGTTCACCCTCAACATCCCCAGAACATGAGTTGCTCTGGGATCTCTCTTGCGGCCCTTTGCTGGGGCCTCTCTCCCAAAAGCTCTCTGAGGAAGCAAGCTGTAATATTCAAGGAAATGACATTTTGAAACCTGTTCTTACACTTTGTGGTCTTCAGAAACCTCAACAGCCCCACTCCTTTGGCCAAGGCTTTGCTACTTGCCCCGTTCTACCCCACCTGCCAACCCCAATCTACCTCCAGCCCTTATCTGATTTTTAGGTGAAAAAATTTCTTTAACCACTGAAAAGACTTCCGTGAGCTGACATAACACCTTAAAGGTTAATTTATATAATGGGACCCACACATTGGAGCCACCCCAGTGGACCAGACCACATCATAAATCTAAACCTAAGTCAGCCTGCACTTAACAGGAAAAACCTGTCCAGGGACGTAACATACACCAATCACAATCCTCCAACTCAGCTTTACTTAGTTTACCTTACTCTAGAAATCAGGACCTGTTAGCCTTATAAGGAAATTCCCAACCTCCTAGCCAGTCATGCCCTGTTTCCACATTGCCTCTTCTAAAGCTCTATAAAACTTGGTCTTGCCCAAATCCCTTGGGAAGAGTTCTCCACTGCTTATGAGGAACTGTACTACCTCAATCCATGGCTTGTTTTCCCTTGAATAATCTCGTAACTAAATTGTTTTAGTTTTATCATTGGACAGGTCAGGCATATCTCATTTTATTGTGCTAACTTAACTGCACTTTGCAGATATTGCATTTTTTACAAATTGAAGGTTTGTGGCAACCCTCGTTGAGTAAGTCTATTGGTACCATTTTTCCCAACTGCTTTTGGCTCACCTTGTGTCTCTGTGTCATATTTTAGTAATTCTCACAATATTTTGAACTTTTTCGTTATTATTATGTGTTATAATGATCTGTGATCAGTGATCTTTGATGTTACTATTGAAATTGTTTTGGTATTTTTAGCAATAAAGTCATCTTAAATTAAGGTATGTATGTTCTTTTATAGACATGATGCTATGGCACACTTCATAGACTATGGTGTAAACGTAACTTTTATATGCACTGGGAAACCAAAAAATTTGTGTGACTCCTTTTATTGCAATATTGGCTTTATTACAGTGGTCTGGAAGCAAACCTGCAGTCTCGCCAAGGTATAGCCTCTATTGTCAATGAGGTGTGATGTGAAAACAGCCACTGAAGATTCCCGGGCTGGCTCCTAGATGAAGGTGAAGGTTCCTACAGAGCCACTTTAGTTTGCTACCTCTCCAGCTGCTCTCCAGTATCTCTGGCAATTTCTCTCAAATCGAGCTCCACCTAGTTCCCACTTGGAGCTCAAGTTTGTTTGTTCTAATCCTTTTAGGTGGAAATTTGGGGTGTGAGAGACTTCAGATATTTCATGGTGAGACCTAGTAGGCCACAACATTTGAGTTTATGCCCAGTCTCAGCTACAGTGTAAGCACCTTCAGGAGGTACTGACATATCTCAGGAACAGTGCTCAAGCAGTCAGAAACAGTAAGTCTGGTTGAACAAGGGAGAACTATTTAAATGAGGGAAAATAATAGGAGCCCCTGAAGCAAAAGAAAGCATGATGGCATCCATTAGGAAACTCACAAAGCTTGAGGTAAGTCCACAGCATGAACTGCTGAGGGACTTGGGGAATTAAATTAAGACAATACATGTGGACTGTACTGAGCGCTCAACACCTCCCTCTCAGACTCCTGGGCTAGGATAAGTTTGTCAAGGAATGGGTTAGATCAACAGTGGTCACATGCCAACCTCACAAAAATTTCCATGTAACAAGGTACACTGTTAAATACCACAAAATCGGGGCTTCCCTGGTGGCACAGTGGTTAAGAATCCACCTGCCAGTACAGGGGACACAGGTTCAAGCCCTGGTCGGGGAAGATCTCATATGCCACGGAGCAACTAAGCCTGTGTGCCACAACTACTAATCCTGTGCTCTGGAGCCCGCAAACCATAACTACTAAGCCCACGTGCCACAACTACTGGAGCTCACGCGCTTAAAGCCCATGCTCCACAACAATAGAAGCCACCACAATGAGAAGCCCACACACCGCAAGGAAGAGTAGCCCCCGCTAGCCGCAACTAGAGAAAGCCCACATGCAGCAACAAAGATCCAACACAGCCAAAAGTAAATAAATACATAAATATGTTTAAAAAAAAACACATAATCTGGTGGCACATCCCTATTAGGCCTTAATTTGGCTCTAAGAGATCCAAGGCTTAGCTACAGAAGTGGGACCCTTCAATATCAACGAATTAAGCTTGCCACCTTCTGGCACACCTGCCTACTTTATGTCTGATAAATGCGGTCCAAGAAGCTATAGATATCTACAAAAATGGCAACATCTTAGTAAGACAACCTAGAATGACAACGGCCATTATAGGGAATCTTCCGGTTAGACAAGATGGCTCATGTAAGAGTGCACTTGAAAGTAAGAGTCCTCAAATCAAACAAACAGAATGGGATACCTATTTTAATTGGTATGCCTCCAAAAGGCTTCAAGAGTCCCAGAGAGCTTCATTGAAAGATTCATTGCAAAAGGGTAATGAAAAAGTAAAGACACAAGAGGTACCTAAAACAAAAGACTACAAGACTGATGTGACTCCTACTACTCCCCTGTCCTCCTTTACCTGAGCGCCCACAGTCTGCTAATCCTCTGTCCGAACTGCCTTTCCACTCTGAAGAGACTAGAGAACTGTAAACAAAAGTCTGCCAACTTAGTGGCCTTACAGATACCCCGTATCTACCCTCAAAGGAAGGTCACCAAATGGCCCCTCTCAGGGTTGGTGAGACTCTGAGGGAGTCTCTGGTAAACTGCTACCAATTATTCCCTTAAACAGCCAAGGGGACACTAAAACTAAGATTAATGGAAACCTTGTTAAATTCTGGTAGATACCAGAGCTACACTCTAAATACCTCATGCTCCAGAGCCTCCAGAAGGGATCCTGGAAAAACTGGCAGAAGCTGGTGAAGGATGAGAATTCTTACCACAGTCAGGTCTCCCAGGTCTCTGTAGTGCCTGGTCAAGAGAGGAAAATAAAATTTCATGTTGCCCTTTCTTTTCCAAATTCAGGCTTTTTTGATTTTGGTTTTGGGGTACCTATTGGTTGTCAATTCTTCTCTCCCAGGGACAGCTCTTTTCTTCTGTTTGTCTCATTTTGTGTTGAGAACTTGACTTGGCAACCATCAGGTTGGGGCCCCCAAATTATGGCCAGGCAGAAATATGGGTTTGTAGTGTAAGCCCTGACAGTTTTCTTCTTTTTTGCAGTACAAGTGGCTGCCTTAAGCTTTGATTGCCAAGGCATCCATTTCAAGGGGCAGCCCTTTCAAAGAAGGCTATCTCAGCTAAACACAGTACCAACCACACAAGTAGATAAAGAGCCAGGCCACCTCCACTCACTGAGGCTCCTTTGTTTTAGAGATTTTGGTAGATTTAAATAACTGACGAATTGGTCTACATGGTTTTTGTTTTTTCCATCCTGTCCTTTAAATTTCTGCTCTTACATTTTAAATTCACCAATAAACAGTGAGCCCCCAAAACCCTAGGACCCACCCTTAGCCCCAGTAAAAGCAGAACCCCGGGCCCACGTGCACTCTCTGTCTCCCCATGACCTTGCTGTGTGGCCCCAGGTGTGCTGTGTAATTTCCAGGTGTTATAAGTAATAAGCCTCTATTTTTTTCAAAGTTTCCTGATGGTTATTGCTGAAGGGCATCTGGCAATCATTATAAGAACCACAAGAGCTGGTCCAACCACAACACTGGTTATTGATAGGCTGAGATCAGCACAAAACAGGGTTGCACCCCATTGGCTTCTGGGGTTCTGCTGACTTTTGCCAGCTCTCAGGGGAACTGTCTAAGTCTTCTTTCTCGTGGCTATCTCTGCAAGTCACTCTGGACCTTGGGAGGGTTCGTATCTTTTGTATCCTCTTTCAGAACACCCTTGGGTTCATGGGGTTGTTCAATACTGCCAGAAATATTTACTCTTTTTCCCAGCTGAAACCTGACAAGATATTTGAAAGGATTTTTTTAAAGTAGCACTATGGTCAGAAGTCGGTCAAATTGGAAGCTGATATTCAGAGCCTGATAGGACCTTTTTTTAAGGCCTTCTCCCCTAAGCTGAATGAAAGAAAATACTCCAAAAAAAAAAAAAAGTACAAATCTAGAACATAGAGTTCTTTTGGTTTGCATCTTAGTTAAAGATTTCCCTGATATAAAGAAGCAAAATGAAGATAATGTATAGTTGGATGGGTGGATCAACGCTTTGAGATTATTCAGGCTGCAACCCAATTCTTTGAGGAATTAAAAACAACTGTCCTGGGACTTCCCTGGTGGTGCAGTGGTTACGAATCTGCCTGCCAATGCAGGGGACACAGGTTCGAGCCCTCGTCTGGGAAGCTCCCACATGCCGCAGAGCAACTAAGCCCATGAGCCACAACTACTGACCCCTCATGCCATAACTACTGAAGCCTGTGTGCCTAGAGCCTGTGCTCCACAACAAGAAAAGCCACCACAATGAGAAGCCCGCGCGCTGCAACAAAGAGTAGCCCCCGCTCACAGCAACTAGAGAGAGCCCACGCACAGCAGGAAGACCCAACACAGCCAATAATTAATTAATTAATTAATTAGGAAAAAACTGTCCTTGTCTTGTAAGATCAGAAGTGCAGCTCTAGAAAAAATGCAAAGCCAACCTATCCTTTTTACCAATTCCCAAACCTCCCCATTCATCTCAAAAATCTTGTAGGTGTCATAAAATTCTAGATATAGAAAATAAAAGTCCTTCTTGGAGGAACTTGCACTCTTACCCTGTGCCATTTCTTTGAAATTCAAACTTCAGAGAAGTAATCCTTATTAGGAAAAAAAAAAAAAAAAAAGGAAAGGCTATTTGGAAACTACATACATGAAAAATTTTCAGTCTTCACAAATATTAGTAAAAAATTTAAGCCATCTGAGCAGGTAGTTTTAACTTATTCCACCTGCCTGAAACACAATTTTGACCCAACTGTTCTTTTATAAACCACTGAGTTTTGTATTATCATAGCTGTCTCATGGCTAAAATTTTAAAATGAAATTTGTAAGACTTCTGTTTGCATCTGTCTGTATGTTTATGTATGTCTATGTATATATGTTATAATACATACATACATAGGTTTTTTCTACCTTCAGGTGGTACTGCCAAAATTAATTTGTAACGAGCTCTACTTTATTGGCTTAAAGAAATTTAAGCATTTATATAAATCAACTATACTCTCAGTAATACAGAAATTAACCCAAATGTTTGCCAAGGTCACATGATGTAAGATAAGCTTCTGTAAAATAAAGCTAGTTTAAATTTGTTGGTTTAATTCAAACAGGCATGTCTTCAGAGTTATCAGCATTAAATACCATACTTTTATTTTACCTAGGTTTACTAAAAGTCAAATAAGCTCACTTTATCTCTGTTAGAGAATTTGTCAGCAAGAAAGTTAACTTATGACGATGGTTAGCTGTTTAATGTCTCTTAAATTGTCATGAGGAATCTAAACATAGATGTTCAGAACAAGTAAATTAAATATATGTAAATAAGATACAAGTTTGTAAGTGAACTTTTGAACAATTATTATGCTTTATGGTACATCTACTTAAAAATAGTTTCCAAAATTATTTTGGTTATTTGAATCCTAAAGTTACAGTAAGGTAGCTTAAATGATGGATATTTGTCGAATATCTAGATCATTTCCAAGTTTATATAAAATACTGAAACATTAAGTACTGAATGTAGGTTTATCCACTTTTGACTTCCTTTTACAGAGGAACTAAAGATATTTTCATCTCTTAGTAAACATGGTTTGTGTCACATTGAAAAAATGTACTATGAGGAAGAATATGTTTCCCGAAATTAAGAAATGTATTTGCAAATTTGCCAATCTGCAGAATTGGCAAGTGACAGTCCACAATTGCTTACTTTTTAGTTTTCACTAGGAATCAAGAGATTCTTAAGGATAAGAATTATAATTAATATAAAACTACTAGAAATAATAAGGGAAACATTTCTATACAAGACATGGAGATGTGTTTTTGGTGGGGAAAAAAGAGTAATTTTGTCCTAAAGTAAAATGTTTATTCTAGAATGAGAAAGAGAAAAAAAAAAGAAAAAACAGGACAAAACTAGAATGTATATAAAAAGTTGGAGAATATTTGTGGAAAAGGATTCTTGGAAAAGAAATTTTGGGTGTAGTCAAGCAGGAAGGTGTGGCTAAGATCGGAATGGATCTATTTAAATTTTTTTAATGAATTTTAATATCAAAAAGTATCCTGGGGCAAAATTAGACTTGGTCTTCTGTCTGTTAAAAAAAAACAAAGTTTTATTGTATTATTGGTCTGCTCTTAATATAAAAGGCTGTGAAAGTTTATTATCATTATTTTTTTAATCTTTCTGATAATCTACCTGGAAAGCAAATATTTTGTGTCTTACCAAAATAATTTCCTGTGCTTCATGTTGCCTTTATCAGGTCATTGACTACTTAAGAAAACACAGTCTTCTCAATATTAAAAGAGCTAAGTTTTGTTCATAACTATGCAACCTTCTGCATTTGCCTTTAAAATCTTTTATTGTCACTTTAGTTAAATAGATAATTAAGTATTATTTCATAATGATCTGTGATCTTATTTAGTCAAATGTTCAAACCTTTTGTCATTTTCACACGTTCCCAAAATCAAATTCTAAATGCAGCATTTTTTACCTCAGAGTTAACACTGAGATTTCCCAGAGACCCCCTTGGAATTCTCAAGGGATTTGGCTCTCAGCTTGTAAAGGAGAGATGTTGAACTAATTAGGTTTATTTGGTATGCTAAATTACATGGGAAGCATTGTCAAATATGGATGATAAACCTTCTTAGGTTATATGTGTATGGATATATGTTACTGATACAGGTATTCCAGAAATTGTTTAAAGATTCTAGAATTGTGTCAATACACTCAGTGTCCAATTATCATCCTAACTTATTGTATAACACAGAATTAACTACATTTCCTTATCAAATGAATTATCAGATTTTTATCCATGGGCATTTTAAGTCTTTTGTCATTAACAGACAGTTATTATTTTACTCTAATGCTTTTGCAAAAGTGAGACTCATGGAAAGGACTCTACCAAGAATCCTTGACCACTGACACTGCTACCAAATTACAAGGTATCAAACCTTGCATGCATATTTCACAACTGAAAAACGCTCCATCTGACATCTGGTCCTGTACAAATGCTCAAAATCAACTTTACTTGAATGAGAAGCTGCTGATTTCATGAAGTAGAATGCTTCCACCTGAGACTTTGGAACAAGAATCCTGGTCCTTTCACTCTCATCATGAAATACCTTCTCCCCTTTGTACCTGCTTCACCACTCTTCTTTTTCTTTCTGTCACTTGTAAAGATAATGCTAGCATCTGTATTTCTGGGGCTTTTGCAAAGGGGGAGACCTATTTGATTATTGGGTTTGCCTCCAAAGACCCCAGTTGGTCTATGATGCTGGTGATTTTGTAGTCTGCCTGTTACAAACGTCTCCCTGATTTCCAATGCCTCAGTTTCTCTGGACCAAATGAAATACCCTCTATATCCTATTAGACTCCTAACCTTGACCCTGTAAGTCAATTTCTCTGTGTCCAGTTAACAACTAATAAAAAGAGAAATCAGAACAACTAACAGAAAGAGAAATCAGAACAATACTCTGTGCAGTCTACAGACCCTTAACTCTTAAATCATAAATCATCTGACCTCCAGGGCTTGGCTGATCACTCTGCACTCCTATTCCAGTATTCTCCACCATGGAATACCTCTTTTGGTGGTGCCATCTGTGCTCCTCCCAGGTTTATCTTTTTTGTTTGTTTTTTTCTTTTGTTTTGGTTTTTGCGGTACATGGGCCTCTCACTGCTGTGGCCTCTCCTGTTGCGGAGCACAGGCTCCGGACGTGCAGGCTCAGCGGCCATGGCTCACAGGCCTAGCCACTCCGCGGCATGTGGGATCTTCCCGGACGGGGCACGAACCCATGTCCCCTGCATCGGCAGGCGGACTCTCAACCACTGCGCCACCAGGGAAGCCCCCAGGTTTATCTTTATCTGTGGAGGATAGTGCCCCTTCATGCATGGGAAGCTCAGTGTTTAAGTAATTGGGAAATGGTGGGACACTATGGTCTGAGCTAACTCTTTATGTCTCTGGCTGTCCACAATCAAACCAAGGCTTCACGTTGGGCTGCTCCTCTCAACTAAAATTACAGATCAATTGAGAATTACCAGGAGGCATTCCTGATTCAAAATTTGCTTCCTGTGGCAGATACCTACTTCCCTGATTAGCAGGAAGTGTAAATGAGGCTGTGATCAGGAGCCTCTCCTTAACTCTTAAAGTTATCACAGAAGCTACTGGCAAAGCGATAGCTGCCTGACAATAATCTGTAGACTCTCTGGCCAAAGTTGTTCTTATAATAGAATAGGCCTTGATTATCTTTTAGACCGAAAGAAGGTGTCTGTGCTCTAGCCAACACCACTTGCTGTACTTGGAGTCACACTTCTGGGGAAGTTGAAACTCAGCTACCTAAGATTATTGAAAAAGCCACCTGGCTTAAGAAAGTGTCTCCTATGACAAAAACTTGCCAGAAAGTGAGCATAGAGGGAAACTACCTCAACATAATAAAGGTCATATCTGACAAACCCACAGCAAACATCATTCTCAATGGTGAAAAACTGAAAGCATTTCCTGTAAGATCACAAGACAAGGATGTCCGCTCTTGCCACTTTTATTCAACATAGTTTTGGAAGTCCTAGCTGCAGCTAGGACTTTTTCAGAGAAGAAAAAGAAATAAAAGGAATCAAAATTGGAAGAGAAGAAGTAAAACTGTCACTGTTTGCAGGTGACATGATACTATACATAGAAAATCCTGAAGATGCTACCAGAAAGCTACTAGAACTCATCAGTTAATTTGGTAAAGATGCAGGATACAAAATTAATACACAGAAATCTCTTGCATTCCTAAACACTAACAATGAAAGATCAGAAGGAGAAACTAAGTAAACATCCCCACTTACCATCATATCAGAAAAAAAAAACCTAGGAATAAATTTACCTAAGGTGGCCAAAGATCTGTATTCAGAAAATTATAAGATACTGATGAAAGATCAAAGATGACACAAACAGAGAGATACACCATGTTCTTGGACTGGAAGAATCAATATTGTCAAAATGACTATACTACCCAAAGCACCCTACAGATTCAATGCAATCCCTATCAAATTACCAATGGCATTTTTCACAGAATTAGAACAAAAAATTTTACAATTTGTATGGAAACACAAAAGGCCCTGAATAGCCAAAGCAATCCTGAGAAAGAAAACCGGAGCTGGAGGAATCAGGTTCCCTGACTTCAGACTATACTACAAAGCTATAGTCATCAAAACAGTATGGTACTGGCACAAAACCAGAAATACAGATCAATGAGACATGCTGGGAAAACTGGAGAGCTACACGTAAAAGAATGAAATTAGAACACTTCCTAACACCATACACAAAAATAAACTCAAAATGGATTAAAGACTTAAATGTAAGGCTGGATACTATAAAACTTTAGAGGAAAACCTAGGCAGAACACTCTCTGACATACATCGCAGCCAGATCTTTTTTGATCCACCTCCTATAGTAATGAAAATAAAAACAAAAATAAACAAATGGGACTTAATTAAACTGAAAACCTTTTGCACAGCAAAGGAAACTATAAACAAAATGAAAAGACAACCCACAGAATGGGAGAAAATATTTAAAAACAAAGCAACCAACAAGGGATTAATCTCCAAAATATACAAACAGCTCATGCAGCTCAATATCAAAAAAATAAACAACCCAATCAAAAAATGCATGGAAGATCTAAATAGACATTTCTCCAAAGAAGACATAAAGATGGCCAAAAAGCACGTGAAAAGATGCCCAACATCACTAATTATTAAAGAAATGCAAATCAAAACTACAATGAGGTATCACCTCACACAAGTCAGAATGGCCATGATAAAAAAATCTACAAACAATAAGTACTGGAGAGAGTGTGGAGAAAGGGGAACCCTCCTACACTGTTGGTGGGAATATAAATTGGTACAGCCACTGTGGAGTACGAAGGTTCACACACAGTATGAAGGTTCCTTAGAAAATTAAAAATACAGCTACCATATCCTACAATCCCACTCCTGGGCATATATCCTGAGAAAACCATACTTTGAAATTATACGTGCACCCCCGAATATTCATTGCAGCACTATTTACAATAGCCAGGACATGGAAGCAACCTAAATGTCCATCAACAGAGGAATGGATAAAGAAAATGTGGTATATATATACAATGGAATATTACTCAGCCATAGAAAAGGAACAAAATAATGTCATTTGCAGCAACATGGATGGACCTAGAGATTGTCATACTTCGTGAAGTAAGTCAAACAGACAAAGACAAATATATGATATCACTTATATGTGAAATCTAAAAAAACGGTACAAAAGAACTTATTTTCAAGACAGAAATATAGTCACAGATGTAGAAAACCAACTTATGGTTACCAGGGGGAAAGTGGTGGGAGGTGCTGAGACATTGAGACTGGGACATTGGGATTGACATCTACACACTACTATATATAAAATAGATAACTAATAAGGACATACTGTATAGCACAGGGAACTCTTCTCGATATACTGTAATAACCTATATGCAAAAAGAAGCTAAAAAAGAGTGGATATATGTATATGTATAACTGATTCACTTTGCTGTAGAGCAGAAACTAACACAACATTATAAATCAACTATACTCCAATAAAACTTTTTTTTTAAATTGTCTTCTTCAATGCAGTCTTTCTTTGATCTATTTGATCTAAGTTGTTTTGGGCCATGGGGACTGTGGCTTTGGAGTGGGAATTATTCTGCATATAGTCATTTTAATAGTCTCCCTGGTGTGCTGTGTTGTCTCAAAAGCTTTAAGTGCAAATATGTAGCCACTGGCAATGAGACAAATGATCTCCCTTTGCCTAGAATGTCAAAAATGAGCTGAAGAAAACCGCCAACTAAGGGACTGAGACCTCCATATACTAACCTATGGAGAGAGTCAACCTGACTCCAACATCGACAAGAAGTGATAGCTTAGAGTGGGGATTAGAGTGGGGCTAATACCTTACATTTTGATCAATACTCTCAGTGCAACTGAAAGTTTGATCAAAATGGGGGGAATTGATACAGTTAATTAGTATACTGGGATCCACAAAAATTTCAGCTGCCCCAGTGGCCAGCCACATCACAGATTTAGACCTAAGTTAGCCTGCACTTACAGAAAACACCTATCAAGGAAACCTAAAATACATCAACTAGAATTTTCAAACTCAAATCTAACTAGCTTACCTTTTCCTAGAAAATAGGACTTTCCAGCCTTATAGGAATATACCGGCCCTCCTAGCCAATCATGCCTTGTTTTCACATTGCCTCTTATAATTCCCTATAAAACTCACTCTTGGGGGCTTCCCTGGTGGCGCAGTCATTAAGAATCTGCCTGCCAATGCAGGGGACACGGGTTCGAGCCCTGGCCCAGGAAGATCCCACATGCCACAGAGCAACTAAGCCCATGCACCACAACTACTGAGCCTGTGCTTTAGAGCCTGAGAGCCACAACTACTGAGCCCACGTGCCACAACTACTGAAGCCCGTGAGCCTAGAGACTGTGCTCCACAACAAGAGAAGCCACTGCAATGAGAAACCCGCGCACCACAACAAAGAGTAGCCCCCACTCACCGCAGCTAGAGAAAGCCCGCACGGAGCAACGAAAGCCAACGCAGCCACAATAAATAAATAAATAATAAATTTATTAAAAAAGAAAACAACTCACTCTTGCCCAAAATCCCTCAGGAAATGTGCTCCACTTCTTGTGAGGCACTATACACCCCCAATCCAAAGACTGCTTTTCCTTGAATAAAAATCATAAAACTTTTCTTCAATTGTTTTAGTTTTGTCATTTGACAAGACAAAAGCAAAGAGCAATATATAGTTTACACACTAAGAGACCAAAATTAATAGTTAGTATGTAAGCATATGAATGCTTACTATGGGGGAGGCACTTTACATATATTACCACGAATACTTACAATTTTGGAAGGTAAATTACATCATCCTCATTTGCACACAAACTACTGAGAGATAACCTGATGCGTATTAAAATTTTTTAAGAGTTTATTTGAGCAAAAATCAATTCCAATTGGGCAGTGATTAACTGAAAGTGGTTAGGAGTGCTCCACAAATAGGAACTTGGAGAAAGACTTTTATAGAGAAAAGGTGACAGCAATGCAAGGAAATTATTTGATTAGCTATAGCTTAAGCATTTGCATTATTTGGAAAAGAGTAGTTGGCTGTTTGTAACTCATTGTGAAGGTGAGCAGAATATGCCACTCCAAAATATGCTTCTTTGGCATAAGAATTATTTTGATCTGGTTATTTTTAAGAAATAGCAGACACTGGAAAAGTTCTGAAAACTGAGAAGTTACCTGTTGTAAGGGAAATTTACACTTATAAGGGAAATCTCCACTATAAGTGTGTCTATATACACCAGGAAGAGAAGGATGACTCTAAATCACAAGAAACTCTTATCAATGGAGAAGTCACAGACTTAAATCTGCATAACAACCTTACTCTTTACTGCGCTTTTCTTGATAACCTCCCAAAACTGGCTGCCCCTACTCCAAAATCTTCCTTTTGCCTTTAGCAGAAGATAGTATTTAAGGTGATGGCTTTGGCCACTTTAGGTAGTCACTCAGTTTTCCTGGGTATCTCCCATGTATACAGGAGTTATGCCTATTATTAAAATTCCGTCTGTTTTTCTCCTGTTAATCTGGTTTTTTATTAGTGTGGGGGGATGTCTCAGCCAAGACCTCAGAAGGGTGGAGGGAAAACTATTTTTCCTCCCTGGCAGAACCAAAACAGAAAGAGGAGTCTTTCTTTCCCATCAGAGATGGGGGAAAAAACAAACAAACAAACAAACAACAACAAAACTAAAGAAAGAACAAAGTACAAGATGTTTATAAAAGAAAGTGATTATAAATATAGGGGCACACAATTTATTCAAAACTGCAATATGCCAATGAGAAAGGAGAATTCTTTAAGAGGAATGGTTCAATTTAAAATGTATATGTCTGAAGTAAAAGCCTATCTAGGCACAAAATAAAAAATAAAAAACTGCTTTAAACTCAAATACAAACAAAAATTGTAAAGCAGCCAGAGGAGAAAACACATTCCTTCAAACAAGCAACAAGATTTACCCCAGACTTCTCAACAGGCAGTATGGAAGTCAAAAGACAATATAATGATATTTTTTCAGTGTTGAAAAAAAACAAAAGGGTCAACCTAGAAATTCTGTATCCAGTGAAAATATCCTTAAAAAGTGAAAGAAAAATAGAAACACCTTCATCCCCCAAAAATAAAATAAAATAAAATGTATATGTCTGGAGATAGGAAATGTATGAATAACTCAAAAGTCAGAAGAGTCCAGTGATTAAGAGTATGGACTTTGTAGACAGGCAGACACAGATCAAAAGCCTCATTCCTTACCAGCTGTGTAATTTTAGACATATTAATCTTCCCTTCTAAGCTCTATTGCCTCATCTGTAAAATGGAGATTACTATTTACCATATAATGCTGTGAAGATTAAATGAGAAAATCCATAAATTGTGCTGTTAATAAATAAACTTCAACAGAGTAAATTTAAATATCTTATTGGCTTTATTCAATAATTCATGAATCAGGCAGCATGCAATCTAGCAGATAGAAAGGAGTTCTGAGGAGCTGTACAAAATGAAAGACTTTTATAGGCAGATAGGAACAGGAACAAGGAAGTTGTACTAGGCTAAAAAAACAGATTGGTTATGGCAGGGTCACTTTCCTTTAAGGGATGGCAAGGGTCTATCAGGCAGATTACCTAACTGGTGCTTATTAGGCAATTCCTGATTGATGGGTTTAAGATTCCATTTCTGGGAGAGCCAAAACTGCAGTAAGTCTCAGTTTCATGATGTGGTATTTAGCATAAGTGATTCCATTTTGGGCCCGTTGTTTTTAACAATGTTTCATACAGAACCTGGCAAACAAATTTAGTCTTTATCATTACTGTTACAAGACTAGGAGATGATGAAAGAAATTGAAGATGACACAAACCAATGGAAAGATATACCATTCTCAGGGATTAGAAGAATCAATATTGTTAAATAGTTCATACGACCCAAGGCAATCTATGGATTCAATGCAATCCCTACTAATATATCAATGGCATTTTTCACAGAACTAGAGCAAATAATTCTAAAATTTGAATGGAAACACAAAAGACCCTGAACAGCCAAAACAATCTTAAGAAAGAAGAACAGGGCTTCCCTGGTGGTGCAGTGGTTGAGAGTCTGCCTGCCGATGCAGGGGACGCGTGTTCGTGCCCTGGTCCAGGAAGATCCCACATGCCGTGGAGTGACTAGGCCCGTGAGCCATGGCCGCTGAGCCTGCGCATCCGGAACCTGTGCTCCGCAACGGGAGAGGCCACAACAGTGAGAGGCCCGCGTACCACAAAAAAAAAAAAAAAAGAAAGAAAGAAGAACAAAGCAGGAAGCATCACACGCCCTGATTTCAAACTATACTGCAAAGCTATAGTCATCAAAACAATATGGTACCAGCACAAAAACAAACACATAAATCATTGAAACAGAATAGAGAGCCCAGAAATGAACCTATACTTACATGGTCAGTTAATCTGAGGCAAGAATATACTATAGGGAAAAGACAGCCTCTTCAGCAAATAGTGTTGGGAAAACTGGATTTCTATATGCAAAATAATCAAACTGGACTTTTTCACACCATATACAAAAAAAAAAAAAAGATGGGTTAAAGAATTAACTGTAAGACACAAACCATAAAAATTCTAGAATAAAACATAGGCGGTACACTCTTTGACATCGGTCTTAGCAATATTTTTTTTGATATGTCTCCTCAGGCAAGGGAAACAAAAGCAAAATTAAACAAATGGGACTACATCAAACTAAAATCTTTTGCACAGCAAATGAAACTATCACCAAAATGAAGAGGCTACCTACCAAATGGGAGAAGATATTTGCAAACAGTGTATCTGACAAGGGGTTAACATCCAAAGTATACAAATAACTCATGCAACCGCACAACAAAAACAAAACAAAAAAAAAACAATTAAAAAATGGCAGAGATGGGACTTCTCTGGTGCTGCAGTGGTTAAGACTCCACATTCTCAATGCAGGGGGCCCAGGTTTGATCCCTGGTCAGGGAACTAGATCCCACATGCATGCTGCAACTAAGAGTTCACATGCCACAACTAAGGAGCCAGTACAACCAAATATAAATAACTAACTAACTAAATAAATAAAAATTAAAAACGGCAGAGGACTTGAATAGACATTTTTCCCAAGAAGACTTACAGATGGCCAACAGGCACATAAAAAGATGCTCAACATCACTAATCATCAGGGAAATGCAAATCAAAACCACAATGAAATATCACCACACACCTATCAGAATGGCTATTATCAAAAGACAACAAATAACAAGTGTTGCTAAGGATGTGGAGGAAAGAAAACCCTCATACGCTGTTGGTGGTAATGCAAATTGTGCAGCCACTATGGAAAACAGTATTTGAGGAGATTCCTCAAAAAATTAAAAACAGAACTACCATATGATCCAGCAATTCCACTCCTGGGTATTTGAAGAAAATGAAAACACTGATTGAAAAGTTATATGCACCCCTACATTCATTGCAGCATTATTTACAGAGCCAAGATATGGAAGCAACATTCGTGTCCATCTATAAATGAATGGATTAAAGAAGGTATGATGTATATACACAATAGAAGATTACTCAGTCATTAAAAAAAAAGAAACCTTGCATTTGTGACACCATGGATGGACCTAGAGAATATTATGCTAAGTGAAATTAGTCAGAGGAAGACAAATACTATATAACTTCACTTATATGTGGAATCTACAAAGCAGGACAAAAGGACAAACATAATAGAGTCATAGACACAGAGAACAGACAGGTGGTTGCCAGAGGGGAGGGGGGCTGCCAAAGAGAGAAATAGATGAGGGAGACTAAGAGGTACAGACTTTCACTTGCAAAATAAATGAGTCATGGATACGAAAGGTACAGTGTGGGCCATATAGTCAGTTAAAAAAAAAAGACTAGGAGAATCTAGTCCACTGCTTCCAGTGGGGGATGGTGTTTATGGACCCACTTTGGGAAGGACAGATAAATGCTAGAAACTCAATTGACCCCACTCTAGATACTCTCAGATTCCAGCCACTTGAATTAGAAGCTGCTTTTTTCTTTGTTTCTCTGCTTGGTTGGGTTCTGTTTCTCTTCTTCTTAATACCCTGACCACCCTTTCAGCAGATCTCTGTAATTGCTTTATCAGTCCTTTCTGGGGTTTCCTTGTTACAGTCACTTCCTCAAGAGCCAAGACACCCAGGCAACACAACAATCAACCGCTGACCCTCAAAGGAGGAAGAAGTCTGAAAGGAAAGGCAACCACAGAAGGGAAGAGGGAAGAAAAAATGATGGAGCTATAGAAGCTCTGGTTTGAAGGGGCTCAGCCAGGTCCACACACTAGCATCAACTGTCCAGCCTGAAAACTTCCTTTAGGAATTCAGGTCTTTGCGTTAAAGCATTGTCACTTTTAACAACCTTTTAGAAATGCAAATACCCTAAGCTATGTTGATCGTTAACTTCAGAGTGAGGATCTGCTCACCAGTCACTCGTTTTCAGAACAGCGGAGTGCTGAAGAATTTTGATGAGAGGAGAGAGAAATAATATGAGAGAGGAAGGGCTATTTCTCAGGAAGCAAAGACCCATGACAAAGTGAGGGGCTTAGACAACAGAGGGCTATTTATCTCTGAGGACTTAGGTTAGGAAGGGAGAGATGAGACCAGATTTCAGAGCCATCTTTGCCACAGTGTGGTATTGGGCAAGGCACTTTGCTTCTCTGGACCTCAGTGAAATGAGGGGAATGGACAGGATGCTCTTTATCAGAAATGACTTTTGCAAATATTTTCTCCCAGTGTGTGGCTTGTCTTATTCTCTTGACAGTCTTTTGCAGAGCATAAGTTTTAAATTTTAATAGTCAAGTATCAATTATTGGTGTCATGAATCACACTTTTGATGTTGTATATAAAAAGTCATTGTCATACCCAAGGTCATCTAGATTTTTCTCCTTTGTTATCTATTTTCTAATATAAATTTATTTATTTATTTATTTATTTATGCTGCATTGGGTCTTTGTTGCTGCGTGCGGGCTTTCCCTAATTGCGTTGAGCGGGAACTACTCTTCGCTGTGGAGCACGGGCTCTAGGCGTGCGGCCTTTAGTAGTTGTGGCTCGCGGGCTCTAGAGCGCAGGCTCAGTAGTTGTGGAGCACAGGCTTAGTTGCTCCGCAGCATGTGGGATCTTCCCAGACCAGGGCTCGAAACTGTGTCCCCTGTCCTTTGTTATCTTATAGGAGTTTTATAGCTTTGCATTTTACATTTAAGTCTATGATCTATTTCGAGTTAATTTTTGTGAAGTGTGTAAGGTTGGTGTCTAGATTTTTCTTTTTTTTTTTTTGCTTGTGGATGTCCAGCTGTTCCAGCAACATTTGTTGAAAAGACTTGGGCTTCCCTGCTGGCGCAGTGGTTGAGAGTCTGCCTGCCGATGCAGGGGACACAGGTTCGTGCCCTGGTCTGGGAAGATCCCACATGCCGCGAAGTGGCTAGGCCCGTGAGCCATGGCCACTGAGCCTGCGCGTCCGGAGCCTGTGCTCCACAAGGGGAGAGGCCACAACAGTGAGAGGCCCGCGTACCGCAAAAAAAAAAAAAAAAAAAAAAAAGAAAAGAAAAGAAAATTCAAGCAAGAGAAACTGTATTAGAGATGATCTAGATGTTGGCACTAATTATAAGTATATGTTAAAGGCTTTGGTAGAAAACGTGGACAACATGCATGAACAGATGGGGGATTTCAATAGAGAGAAACTATAAGAAGAGTCACATGAAAATATTAGAAAATGTTAAAGCATGGTAAGAGAGAGGCAGAATATGTTCAATAGGCTCATCAGTAGACTCCATACAGCTGAGAAATAATCAGTACCTTGAAGATGGATTCACAGAAATTACCCAAACTGAAATTCAAAGGATAAAATGTGAAAAAAGAAAGAAAATAGAACATCTAAGAAGTGTGAAATAATTATAAATTGGTATAATGTATGTGTAATAGAAATCCCAAAGAAGAGAGAAAAAATGGGGCAGAAGAAACATTTTAAGAGATAATGGCCAAGAGTTTTTCAAACATAATAGAAGTTATCAAACCACAGATCCAAGAAGCTGAGAGAACTATAAGCAGACTAAATACATGCACACACACACACACACACACACACCCCACCTAAACACATCATATCCAAACTCCTGAAACCAGAGATAAAGAGAAAAATAATCAAAACACCAATAGATGTTAATTTTTAAAAATCTTAGAGAGCTATGTTATCAGTGCCACCACCATAGCCAGCCACCAAAGGCATAACTGCTGCAGAGGCTGTATTAGCATAAATGTGAAGACATTTAAATCTTTCTCTTGACCAACTCACAATTGTCTAGAAGGTTTAAAAAGAACATTTTCTTAAGAAATGGAAATGAGAAAAAGAAGAATGTCAGAACCCAGTTTCTAAGCATGCCATACAACAATGTCCTTCCAAAATAGGTGGGAACCTCAGTGGTGTCTAGACCTTGTTTTCTAGTCTTCCCTTCAAGATGAAAATTTTAGGTCATCTCCTCCGGCTCCAGGGGGCTGCTCTGCAATCCTCCTTATCTCTGGTCTTGAAGAGGAAGGACGTTTTCTTTCTGAATCTCCAAGCTTCCTCCCATGAGTTGTCCTGGATGTTGCCTTGGGTGCTGCCACATAAAACTCTCCCTTCATTCCAAGCCCAGGGAGTACTCAAAATCCTCTCGCTTCTCTAAGAAATAACTTATGAACCCCAGTGGCAGAATGTATCATTGCAGTTTGCAGAGCCAAAATACTTTGATGTTGTACAGCATCTCTTTCATCAAGACAGGGTTCTTCTGCTGCCCCTCTGATGCCTCATTACTTTCTCTGAATGCTCCTCTATCTTCACCCACCCATTAAATATTGGTGCTTGTTCATCTCTCTGTCTTCAGTGTACTTTTCTCTCCTCCAATGATTTTCTAAATGGGAAGAGACTGCCCCAGGGGGTGTATCAGAATAGGAAGGGGAAAGAGAGGTAGAAGTGTAGTTTGAAAAGATTATTCAGCATTGAGATACAATTTTATACTTGCAATTTGACAAATCAATTTTGAAACTTAAGAAAAAATTAAAAGAAGATGAAAAATTTTATGTTTATGTTTAAAAGGGTTGAGAATAAACTTTTTAAAATTGGGAAACTGTATATTTCTCATCTCTTCTAAATGATTTTACCCACACACATAGCTTCTACTAGACCAGTGGTTCTCAACTAAGGTGATTTCCCCCCGGGGATACTGACAAATGTCTGAAGATATTTTTTGTTGTTACAACTGGGGAATATTCCTCCTCGCATCTACTGGGTAGAAGCCAAGAATGCTGCTGAATATCCTCCAATGACAGAACAGTCCCCCACAACAAAGAATTATCTGACCTCAAATGTCAGCAGTGCTGAGGTGAAACAACCCTGCTCTGCTCGCTGTATGCTAATGACTCTCAAATCTTTATCTCCAGCCAACACTTTTCTTCTGAATTCTAGAAAAGTATAATCAGCTATTTATTAGGCATTTCCACTTCAATTTTTTTTTTCCGAAATGAGACTCATTTATTCCTTCCAAACTTGCACTTCCTTCTCTATGATCTGTTACCTAAGTCAAAATCCTTCAAGTTATCTTAGGTCCCTTACTCTCCTTCATCATTCCTATCCAATCGATAATTAAATTTTCTCAAACTTCTTTCCCTCCTGCCAGTTATTAGCAGTATAAAACCTTGAGCAAGTCACTTAATCTACTTGTGCCTTGGTTTTCTGATTTGTAAGATAGGGACAATAAGAGTTCAACTATCTCATAGGTTTGATATAAGGATTAAATAAGTTAATTATTTATTGCCTGGAATGCTTAGAATGGTGCCTGCACGTAGTAAGTGCTATGTAAGTACTTGCTATTATTATTATTATTAATTTCATGTCCTAATTACTCCTTGCCTAAAATATTGAAACAGAATCTTAACTAGTTTTCCTTCCTCAGTCTTGCTCCATTCTAATCCATCTTCTATAACTGTTTTCAAAAAGACTTATCAAGCTTTTGTTCATCAAAAGACAACACTTAAGAAGTGAGTGACCATAGACTAGGAGAAGATATTTGTAATAGGCATATCTAACAAAGGATTCATATCAAGAATACATAGGGGCTTCCCTGGTGGCGCAGTGGTTGAGAGCCCGCCTGCCGATGCAGGGGACACGGGTTCGTGCCCTGGTCCAGGAAGATCCCACATGCCGCGGAGCGGCTGGGCCCATGAGCCATGGCCGCTGGGCCTGCACGTCCGGAGCCTGTGCTCCGCAATGGGAGAGGCCACAACAGTGAGAGGCCCGCGTACCACAAAAAAAAAAAAAAAAAAAAAAAAAAAAGAATACATAAAGAACTCCTAAAAATCAATAAGAAGACAGACAACCCAGTTAAAATGTGAACAGAAGATTTAAACAGGCACTTCACAGGAATTCCCTGGCAGTCCAGTGGTTAGGACTCTGCACTTCCACTGCCAGGGGCCCGGGTTCGATCCCTTGTCGGGGAACTAAGATCCCCACAAGCCCTGTGGCTCAGCCAAAAGTAAGTAAATAAATAAACAGGCACTTCATGAATGAGGATATCTAAATGGCCAAATAAGCACATGAAAACATACTCAACATCATTACTTATCAGGGAAATGCAAATTGAAAACACGAGATATCAGTATACACTGTTGGGATTCAGGATACACTGTCCCAAAATATGGTAGCTTGGCATATTGAGTATTTTAAGCTGAAGCAGTTTTTTTCTTAATGGCAGAAGCTGGAAGGTCACTCTGACCTCCCAACCGCACCCTTCTTCCCTGAAAACAGGAGATAAATACCCGAAGTAAAAGATAACCTCCCTGTACCAGGAGAAAGGGAGACATTCTTATCAACAGAGATGGGGAGTTAAGGGCCAAGAAGGCTACATAAACAAACTTTGTTGGGCTTCCCTGGTGGCATAGTGGTTAAGAATCCACCTGCCAATGCCCAGGAAACAGGTTCAAGCCCTGGTTTGGGAAGATCCCGCATGCCACGGAGCAACTAAGCCCATGCACCTCAACTACTGAGCCTGCGCTCTGGAGCCTGTGAGCCACAACTACTGAGCCCGCATGCCACTACTACTGAAGCCTTTGCACCTAGAGCCTGTGCTCCGCAACAAGAGAAGCCACCACAATGAGAAGCCCCACAACAAAGAGTAGCCCCCGCTCGCTGCAACTAGAGAAAGCCCACGTGCCGCAACAAAGACCCAACGCAGCCAAAAATAAATAAATAGATTTATTAAAAACAAAAAAAAACCCTTGTTTATTCTTCACCATTTACTACCCATAGCCCAACACCCCCCCCCCTTTGTCAATTCTTCACAAAATTGTTGTTTCATTGTCTGAAAGGTATAAAAGCTTCCTGCTCTGTTTACTTCTTTGAGTCTCATGTCTTAGTGGAGCTCCCATACACACATATGAATGTACAAAATTAAATTTATTTTTCCCCTGTTAATGTGTCTTATGTCAATTTAATAATTTAATAATTAGGTTAGCCAAAGACCCTAGAGGGGAAGAAGGGGAAGATCCCTCATCCCGCACTAAAAGATCCCGCCTGCTGCAACTACGACTTGGCGCAGCCAAATAAATAAATAAATGAATATTAAAAAAACAAAAAACAAAAACTGAAAACCAAAATTTCCTAACAAATCAGGTCACTGCTCTGCTCAAAATCCTTCAGTGACTTCCCATGGCCTTCAGAATGACGTTCAGCCCTTCAAGATGACATCTAAACCCTTCAGGATGGCACATAACATCTGAGAGTGCACCTAACACTGCCATCCCCACCCCAATCCTATGTTCCACCAATACCAAATTTCTTGCTGTTCCCCAAATTTGCCATGTGTTGCCATATGTTCTCCCATGCTGTTTTCTGTGAACAGAGCTATTTTGCCAATTGGTGCTCCTTCCTCAAGACCAGACTCCTTCTCCATAAAACCATAAGTTGCACATAGCTAAACTCTTGTTTGCAAGAGGAGTCACCTAAGTTCTGCTGACTCTCCAGCAATGGCCCTGCCTCCACAAAGATCTCTCCCATTCATGAGCACATGAAGCATGATGTGCCATATTCTGGGTACCTTGACGTTGGGATAATGCTGTAGACTGACTTGTTTTATATTTTTCTCGGCTTACAAAAGCAGGCTCTTTGCTGCTCTCTACTGCCCTCTTTTGACACAAAGTGGATAATGTGAGTCTCCTCTGAAGGACGAAATACCCAAGTTTCCAAAAAAAGCTCAAGAAAGATTTCAGTGGTTTAACAGAAGAAGCAGTCAGCTAACGGGCTAGGGTAGTGGGAGTCAGGTTGAGGAGCAAGGAGAACCTGGGGATGCTCTTTTTTAAGTCACCTTCTCTGCTCTTGTGCTTGAGTGACCCCTGACCTCAGACAATGGCATCAACGTCTTGCTTTCATTCACTTGCACTCTGGCTTTAGGCCCTTAGTGGTAAGGGCACAATTTGAAGCGGGAGTAGAAAACTAGGAATTAGATCTCAACATCTAGGGTCTGCTACTCAAATGGCTTAGAAGCTCCCCCTCAGGCCTGCCTTGCCCTCTAACTGTATCAAATGCATGGTCTCCAGCAAGGGTAAAGATTCAGGAGGGTAGAAACACTGTCTTAAGCCAAACATGCTGAGAGTTGCTGGAATCTGTTCCTTGGGAGGGCTGAAACTGCCCTGCTCAGTAGCAAGTAAATATTTGATACGAACATTTGAAGAACTATAAATGAGGTTCTAAGTGACTCAAAATTATCATCTTGTCACTGGAAATAGACCTACCTCAAGGTCTTAGCAAATAAAGGAATCATTTCTATGGCTTCCAGTTAATTTCCTAAAGCACAGTTCAGCTTGAGGCCATGTCTCTAGTTCTAGCCCATACTTCTCCTTCCAGATATCCAACTGATCCTGACCACTCCACTGGTATGTCCCACAGGCACCTCAAACTCAGAAGAGCCACACCTGAACTGTATATCCCCACTCCATCCCACCTAAACTTCTCATCATATTTCCCACTTCAAGGAATGGCACCTCCTAAGCCAGAAATCTAGATATCATTGTGGTTTCCTTATTCTCTTTCATAACCCACATCCAGTTTTGCCAGTTCTCCTTGCTAAATATCCAAACCCGACTACCATTACCTTGGTCCCAAGCCATCTTCATCTGCCACCAGGACTATTGCAAGAGCCTAACTCATCTTTCTACTCCCAGTCTTACTCCCTCCAACCTCTTTATAAGCTGCAACCAGAGTAATGTTCAGACACACTAGAAATCAAAGAAATGCAAGTTAAAATATCGAGACCCGATTTTTCGTCTATTAATTGCCTAAGATTAAGAAAAAGAATGTGATTAAGTGGATTCTCATTGATTTCTTTTCTTTTCTTTTTTTTTTTTGGCTGCGTTGTGTTTTCTTTGCTGCGTGCGGGTTTTCTCTAGTTGCGGTGAACAGGGGATACTCTTCATAGTGGTGCGCGGGCTTCTCTTTGCAGTGGCTTCTCTTGTTGCGGAACATGGGCTCTAGGTGCGCGGGCTTCAGTAGTTGTGGCTCGCAGGCTTAGTTGCTCCGTGGCGTGTGGGATCTTCCTGAACCAGGGCTTGAACCATGTCCCCTGCATTGGCAGGTGGATTCTTAACCACTGCACCACCAGGCAAGTCCCTCTCACAGATTTCTGAATGCAGTGTAAACTAAAACAATTGTTTTGGAAAGAAATGTGGAAGTACTATCAAAAGCTGAGAAATATGCATGCCTATGACATCATAATTTCACTTCTGGGAAAATGGCCTTTGGAAAAATGCCAAAATATTTTCAAAAAAGAAGAAGAAAAACTGTTGTTCTTTGCAGCACTATTGAAAATAATGAAAATTAGAAAAAACCTAAAAATGTCCAAAATCTGACTAGGTAAATTGCTCTGCAACTACATCACCTGGAGTCTCCCTGGGCACTGAGAGAGGTGTATGTATCAGTTAGGTGACTTTCTGCAGCAAGTACCAGGAAAATCCTCTCAGATGGCTTAAACAAGAAATATTTTTCTATGTCACATATCAAGTTTTCTGAAGATAGGGTAGTTCGAGGGTTGCTTAATCTATAACTCAATAATGTCACCAGTCACCCAGCTTTTTCTCTTTGTTTTGCTATCATTAGCATGTTAGCCACTTCCCTCATGTAAGCAAGATGGCTGCAGCAGCTCCCAGCATCACATCCTTAAACATCACCATCTTCAAAGACTGACAGAGAATTTATTACTTCTTATGCCCCAGAATCCCCCCCAAGCAGATTGCCTCTGAGGGTTCATTGTCTAGAGCTGTATTACATGTTCAGTCCTAAGTCAATCACTGGCAAGGGAACTGGTTCTCAAAATGTGACCAGCAGTATTAACATCATAATCTGTTAGAAATGCTAATTCTGGGGCCCCACCAGAATCAGAAAATCTGACAGTGGGGCCCACTAATTTGTGTTTTAACAAGTCCTCCAGATGATTCTGATGCAGCTCAGATATGAGAACCACTGACTTAGACTAACCAAAAACCACCTCCTGGGGCTAGGAAAAGGTCTACTTCTCTAAAGCTCATGGCCACCATATATCTGAACAAAATCAGGTTCTGTCAGCCCGGAAGAAAGGGAGAAGTAGGCAAGGTCTGTACAGGAGAAAGCCCTGTTCTAGGGTTGATAATGAGTCTCTTAAGGATACAAGAAAGTCAATGGAGTAACACTGTCTCTTCCTTTCCACACACTCCTCAAAAATACATATTTTTAAAGTATGTTTTCTTCAATTAAAAAATGTGAGGGAGGGACTTCCCCGGTGGTCCAGTGGTAAAGAATCTGCCTTCCAATGCAGGGGACGTGGGTTCGATCCCTGGTCAGGGAACTAAGATCCCACATGCTGCAGGGCGACTAAGCCCGCGCACCACAACTACTGAGCTCGCGTGCCTCAATGAGAGAGCCCATGTGCCGCAAACTACAGAGCCCAGGTGCCCTGGAGCCCACGTGCCACAACTAGAGAGAAGCACACGCGCTGCAACTAAGACCCGACGCAGCCAAAAAAAAAAAAAATGTAAGGAAATTTCCTGGCGGCCCATTTGTTACCAACCAGGGTTCTTGGCCTTCCCCAATCAATAGAAATTAGAGGCCAGACAAGAAATTCAAGCAAGGCTTAATTGGGGTCCCTGCTGCAGCAGGAGGGAGCAAGAACAAAGCCCGAGTGGGGGCGAGCTCGTTCCTTATATGGGGTGAGGGTAGGTATGCGTCCAGGGGTCAGACCAAAGGGGTGGCTTAGGTGTTTTGCCCACCTCCTAGGTGGTGTTGTGTGCAAGGAGCGTGCTCAGTACCCTGTTTTTGCTCCAGGCTCTTCAAAAGTGGCAGTTGGACTTTTTGGTCTCTTTGTACATTTTGGGTCCAGAATTTGCCCCAACTGTGCATTCACAGAGTTATTTTTAATCCCATACAGTTTCTTTGTATTTTGTTGCTTGACGAGAGGTGTGTCCAGGTGCAAGCCTTGCAGCACTGCAGCAAAGGTCCCAGGTCCCAGCAAAGGGTCCTAAGTCCCAGCCTGTCTCATTCCCCCCTGAGAGATTCTACACCCTTATTCTTAAGGGGTAAGGGGCCAGAGTTCTCTTCTTCTGAAACTTCTTCCTGCTGGACAGGGGCCACAGACCTTAGCCTACCCTAGAGGTGTAGAAGTCCCTCAGTGACTGTTCCAAGGACCTGTAGGGACCTGGGCCACTTTCCGCTGGAATGGGCTGAACTCCTTGAGCCATCATGAGCCTTACTTCAAACTGTTGGAGGCTAAATGACACAAACTTAACCAAAAGGTTAAACAAACAAGGGCTAAAAAGGAGGAGAACATTGACAGCCATTAAAGGGCCTAGTAAGAGAAGGAACCAGGGTTAACTTTGGGCTTCCTTAACTGCTGGCCAGACAAGGGAGGCAAAATCACCCAGCTAAAATCATGAAGCCGCTCTGCCTTGTTCGGCCAGAAAGTAATCAAGGTCCAGACAATCGTCAAGAACCACATCAGCCAAGGAAACAAGAGAGGTCCCAAGTCTCATTAAGGCTTCACATAGGAGCCAACCCACTACATCATTTTACTTATCTGTTGATGGTGCCTGTCTTTTGAATAGGTATCTCTGATCTTCCACTGGCTCTCAGGTGTATTGTTCTGTTGTGACCTGAGGGGTTTCTGAAGGTAAAAGCTTTAGTCTGGACAAATGTACCCAACTAGATACCCGTTGCAGTTTGACAGCAGTGGGGGTGGTTAAAGTTACTTTTTAGGGGCCCTTCCATTTTGGCAATAGTTGGTCTTCAAGGGGACCCTCCTTTCCAGGTTTTAAGAAGAACTTGGTTCCCAGGGTTTATTTGTGAAGGAACTGTTCCTTCCTCTGTAGTTTTAGTGGGAGCTGGCAGTGCCTTGTGGGCATAGTCCTGGATTGCCTTCTGAACTTGTCCTAGATTAATAATATATCTCAGGGCCTGGTTCACTTCCTCATCCAGTAGAATGTCAGTAGTAAGAAAAGGCCTCCCATAGGTCATTTTAAATGGGCTAAGCCTCAGACCACTCCTCGGGGTTGGTCCAGGGTTCATGAGTTTTTTGGCAGAGGTTTGCTAAGGTTTTCTTTAAAGTATGGTTCATTTTCTCTACCTTCCCTGAAGACTGGGGGTGCCAAGAGGTGTGTAGCTCATAGATCCTATCCCTAGGGCCTTTGTGAGTCCCTGGGTGATTTTGGCTATAAAAGAGGGCCCGTTATCACTCTGGAAGGACTTTGGAAGTCCAAACCGAGGAATTATTTCCTTTAAAAGGGACTTACAGACTTCCATAACCTTTTCAGATCAGGTGGGGAAGGCTTCAACCCATCCTGTGAAAGTATCAACAAACACAAGAAGATATTTATATCCTGATCGTGGGGGCATTTGGGTGAAATCTAACTGCCAGTCTTCCCCTGGATATGTCCCTCGGTGTGCGTTGGCTTGAGTAACGAAAGGGGAATTGGATGGGTCTGTGGGTTATTACGGGCACATAAATCACAGGCAAGTGTTACTTGTTTTTCTGTTCTTTTAAGCCCCATCCCTGAAAAAGCCTTTTGCATCAAGTCCCACAGTGCATCCCTCCCATAGTGGGAGGCATCATGTAAGCTCTTAGTGAGTTTCCATTGTTGGGCCTCAGGGATTAGAACCTTATCCTCCTTTTTATACCAGCCTGTGCTTCCCTTCTCATAGCCCCGTTTCTCAGCATTTTCCTGTTCCTGTGGGGAATACTGGGGAAGGCTAGGGAGTTCAGGGGGGGCCAGTCAGTAGAGCCATAACTTGTTCAGGTTCCTGCAGTCGAGCTGCCTGTTTTGCTATTTGATCAGCTTTGCTGTTCCCTTGGCTCACAAAAGATCCATCCCTCTGATGGCCCCTACAGTGGACTACTGTTACCTGGGTCAGAAGCTGCACTGCTTCTAAAAGAGCCAGAATCACATCTTTAAGTTTTATGGGGGAATTTTTAGCAGTTAACATTCCTCTTTCTTTCCAAATGGCAGCATGAGCATGTAGCATGTGTAACCCATATTTAGAGTCAATAAAAATATTTAATTTCTTATCCTTCCCTAATTGCAAAGCTCTCATTAATGCAATTAGTTCAGCCTTCTGGGCTGATGTCTGGGGTGGCAGGGCCTTGGCTTCTATGACTTCATCTAGACTAGCTATGGCATACCCTGCCTATCGGGTTCCCATTTCTACAAAACTGCTCCCATCAGTAAACCATCTGACCTCAGGGCTGTCAAGAGGCTCATCTAGAAGATCAGTCCTGCTGGAGTAAGTCTGTTCTATGGTCTCCATACACTGATGCAGCAAGTCTCCACTCTCGACTGCTGGAAGCAGAGTTGCTGGGTTCAGGGTTTGGCACCCCTTTAAGGTAATGTCTGGGGTGTCCGTTAGGAGGATATCTTGTTAACCTTCCTCCAGTCAACCAATGATGTCCTTTGACTTCCAGCACAGATTGTACCTGATGAGGGCTTAACACATCTAAGTGTTGTCCCAGGGTGAGCTTGGAAGCATCATTAACCAACAGGGCTGTGGCTGCTACTGCCCTAAGGCAGCTTGGCCATCCCAGCCCCACTGAGTCCAGCTGTTTTGAAAAGTAAGCCACTGATCTCTGATCCGGTCCCAGCTTTTGGGTCAGGACTCCTAGTGCTATCCCTGACTTCTCATGAACATATAGGGAGAAGGGCTTGTCCAAATTTGGAAGCCCCAGTGCTGGTGCTCCACTCACCTCAGTCTTTAGAATCTCAAAGGCCTGCTGGTGGTCCCTATTCTGTGGAAGGGGTTCCCTTTCTCCTCCCTTTAGAGCCTCATATAGGGGTTTTGCTATAAGGCCATAATTTGGAATCCAGATACAACAGAACTCAGCCATCCTGAGAAAGCCTCGGAGTTGCCTCCTTGTGGTTGGAGATGGTAAAGCACTAACTGCTGGTTTTTGATCTATGGCCAGGGCTCGTGCCCCTAGGGTCAAAACAAATCCTAAATATTGAACCTGTTGCTGTGAGATCTGAGCCTTGGTTGGAGACACTTTATATCCCCTTTTTGCCAGAAAATTTAGGACCCTAACAGTATTTTGATCTGAATCTTGTTTGGTCTCACTACTTATCAATAAATCATCAACATATTGTAGCAGAGTCCCGTTCTCAAGGCTCAGTTCCCTCAGTTCCCTTGCTAACGCATTTCCAAAAAGATGGCGGCTGTCCCGAAAACCCTGCGGAAGCACTGTCCGGGTATACTGGGTAGCCTCCAGGGTGTCAGGGTCCCTCCATTCAAAGGCAAGAAGGTACTGAGAGTCTGGATGTAGGAGAATACAGAAAAGTGCATCTTTGAGGTCCAAAACAGAGAAATACTGAGCGCTCCCTGGCACTTGGGTGAGGGGGGTGTATGGATTTGGCACCAGTGTGTGAATAGAGGTGACTGCCTCATTCACTGCTCATAATTCTTGCACAAACCAATACTCCTCATTAGGCTTCTGAACAGGGAGGATCAGCGTGCTGCAAGGGGATTGGCAGGGCCTAATGAGTCTGTGTTTTAGGAATCTGCTGAGCAGCGATTGGATTCCCCTCAGGGCCTCAGGCTTTAAAGGACAAGGATATTGTCTCTTCCAGGGGTATTTTCCCCAGGTTTAACCTTATTTTTATAGGGGGAACACATTTTGCCCTTCCCGGCACCGAGGTATCCCAAACTGTAGGATCTACCTGTTCTCTAATTCCTTGGGGGAATATTTTGATGCCCAACAGGTGGGTCATCTGGGGCTACTAATAGACACATTCTCTGTTTGAATTATTTACCTCCTTGGACTTCACCCTGTCCTAAGAATATAGTAGCTCCTAACTTATTTAAAAAATCTCTCCCCAGGAGAGGGACAGGGCATTCTGGCATATACAAAAATGAGTGAGTAATAATAATGGACCTGATTCTGCAGGCAAGGAGAGACGTAAATCACCTTACCTTTGGCTGTCCACCAACTCCTGTCACAGTACAAGTACAGTCATGGTTGGAGAGGGGGCAGGCTGGCCAAGTCAGAACAGAGCAGGTGCCTCCAGTGTCTACAAGAAATTCAGTTCTCCTACCTGCCACATCAAGGGTGACCCGAGGCTCCGCTGGAGTAATGAGGATGGATCAAGTGGGATCTGGAGGCTGGCAGGCGCTCAGGCCTTATCAGTCAGCGTGCGGGCATCTCTCATCCGAGAGATTCACAAGGAACTGGGACTTGCTGGGGTTGCCCCTCGGGCATCCCACAGGAGGGTGCTCAGGACATTCCCCCTTTCCAGTGCCCCCCTTCTGATAAAAGTCACACTGGTTCGGGCCAGGCAGCTTCTTGGTGGTCTGTCCAGCCTTCTCAGCCCTCCAGGTCGCCTCGAGGTGGTGGGTGAATCAGAGCAGCCAAAAGCTGCGTTTTATTAGCCTCTTATCCTTATTGGCCACCTCCATTAAGCCTCAGTTGTTATAGACCATGAAGGCCTGCTCTACCAAGGTTGACAATGGGGTTTGGGGCCCAGCCTCAAGCTTTTGCAATTTTCTCCAGATATCAGGAGTAGCCTGGGTGATAAAATGCATGACCAATAATGTCCTCCCTTCTGTGGTCTTAGGGTCTGTATTGGTGTACTTCCTGAATGCCTCTGTCACCCAGCTCAGGAAGACTGCCGGGTCTTCATCTTTTTCCTCTCAGACCTTATCATAATTTACAGGCTTCACCATACACCTTTGCATTCCTTCTGACAGACAAGTAACATAATGTCTCATCCTAGCCTGGCCTACACATTCTTCATAGTCCCACCGTGGGTCATGTTCTGGGATTGCATCCCCACCCGATAAATTTGGTGGTGTGGATTGGTGGCCAGCAGGCCATCTGCGTGTTCCCTGGCCTTTCTCAGTATACGCTCCTTTTCATCCAGGGTGCAACAGTGGGCCAGAATATCCGTGATGTCCTGCCAGGTGAGAGAGAATGTCAACCCCAGCGTGATAAATTCATCCCTAAACTTGTCAGGGTTCTCTGAGAACCTGCCAAACCTCGCCTTACAGATTAACCCAATTAGTTTAGGATCTCTCTTTGGGATGTTCCAGGGGTCCCCTGAAACACCCCAAAGTTAACTGGAAGTCAAGAGAATTTCAATTAGAATTTGATATTTGGGAATTCTGTCAAAAACTTGAAAAACATTTAAAACACCTGGTCAGAAAGAATCACAGGTCACTGTGAAACCATTATTCCTTGAGCTAAGGTGGGAAAAACAATATCAAAAGTAAACACAGATCACTTAAAGGCAGAGAAACTCACACAATCTGATACCAAAAGGAGTATTCCAGGAAAACTTTGTTCTCTTATGAGAGAGAAAAACCAAATCCAGTCCTGTATCAGCCTACTCTTTATAAAATCCATTTACCTAATTAAATTTAATGCAACCTTAGAAGACTCTGACTACATACAAAATTCTTTTCTCAATGTTCCCCTTCCGCAAACCTTCTATAACTTTCTGTACCCATATTTTGTCCCTTATTCTTTCCATTCAGAAATAACCAGCTCAGACTTCCCTGCTGGTGCAGCGGTTAAGAATCCATCTGCCAAGGGGTTCGAGCCCTGGTCCGGGAAGATTCCACATGCCACGGAGCAAATAAGCCCATGGACCACAACTACTGAGCCTGTGCTCTAGAGCCCGCGAACCACAACTACTGAGCCTGCGTGCCACAACTACTGAAGCCCGTGCACCTAGAGCCTGCCCTCCGCAACAAGAGAAGCCACCGCAGTGAGAAGCCCATGCACCACAACGAAGAGTAGCCCCTGCTCGCTGCAACTAGAGAAAGCCTGCGTGCAGCAATGAAGACCCAACACAGCCATAAATAAATGAATAAATAAATAAATAATTTTTTAAAAAGAAAAAACTTAAAAGACACAAACAAGAAGTTTTCAAGATAAAGGGGACGGGGGTGCAGGTGTGAGGACCAAGGGAGAGGTAAAGGGAGGAGGGACAGAAAAGACTGAAAAAGAGAAAGAGACAGAAAGAGATTGCCTTTTCAACCTGCCCCCTGCTGGTGTCTCTTCAGGCACCAACCTGCGCGCTTCCAGAAAGGGCCAGTGAAGGAAGCAGCACGCTGTCCACTGCCCACCGGGGTGTCAAGCCCAGAAACCAGCCAGTTGTACATCGTCTGCAGAACTGCAACCCACAGATGGGACTCTCACCCATGCACACAATTTGTACGTTGTCTTGTACGAGATGGATGGGCACCTGGGCCGGACAGCTGGTGTTTGTCACGTGGAGTAAAACTGAAGCTTTGTTCTCACCCAGACACTCCAAGGACAAAGCCAGTGGCAGAGCTGAGCTCTGCTGAAGTAAAGGGATAAGGTGCCCACTCCTGAGGTCAAGAAAAACCTCCCTGTCTGCACATGCGCAGGAAGGCTCCTTGGGGGTCAAAAATGGAGGGGGCACCGCCCCATAATAAGTGTGGACATGCACCCACACGCCTCTGGGGTGGGATCCATCTTAGCAAAAAGTTGCACACGCATGTTGGGGAGGGTCTTGGGACCAGTCAGGTGTGAAAAAAGAAACGAGATAATTGGCCAAAGGTAAACGGAGACCCGGAAGAACTGTCCTATACAAGGGATTTAAATCACCTCTTTACTGCGCTCCTCCTCATTAAAGAGGATGCCCATACCCTTTCTCTCTGGGCGTGTATTTCTGCCTTGCTTCTGTCTTAGATAAACAAACTGCTTCTCTGTGTGCTCTCCCATTCCTTGTGCTGTGTCTTTAATAATAAACTTTGTAACTGTTTTAACAGTTTTTGCCTCCTTGAAACATTCTTGCTTTCAAATTGGGGAAAGAGCTAGGGCCACTTCACTTCTAACCTCTAGCGCCTGGTGGCCTAGCAGTTAGGATTCCTGGTTTTCATCCAGGCTACTCAGATTCAATTCCTGGGCAGGGAACTAAGATTTCTCTTCAGGACCGCTCACCGATGTCCCTCCGAGATCAGTCTGTGGGTCCCCAACCCACAGGTGGGACTCTCACCCACACGTACCCCAGTATATAGAAATCTGCCACTTCAGCCCGTTCCCAATGGGACTTCTCTTGGTGGCAGGAAAATAAAGGGGAGAATATTGGGACAATCGGACTTCCATCCACTACACGAGATGAGGTTTCAACCTCTATCACGCTCATAAATCTCCGCTCAGGGAGAGGCCGCTGGACCAAGGTTTGCATGGTATGAGGCGAGCCTCTCGCACCTCTGCTCGTCCCCCGTTGCTGGTCAGAGGGAGCAGGTCTCACAAGCTGAGAGGAGTGACACTGTAGCTGTCCTATGTCCACTCTCTCAGAAGGATAGGACAGAAGTAAGAGATGACAGAGAGAGGAGAAGACACAGAGAGAAGTAGATATCAGGGGAGGGAAAAGGGGAAATGGTGAGGGGGAAAAGGACAAAGGGGAGGGGGAAAGCGTTTCCTGAATGAGGGTACTGAGGCCCCCAGGGGCCAGGAAGGCAGACTTACCAAATGCGGTGACGCTGAAACAAGAGGTTCAGATGGCCACTTGTCACCCACGGGGAAGCTGTGTTCGTGGTCCTGGAGGGGCCCAGATCCTCTCCCCAGAAGGGGACAAGCCCCCACTGCAGGTCACAGAATATGTTACCAACCAGGGTTCTTGACCTTTCCCAAGCAATAGAAATTGACTAGAGATCAGACAAGAAATTCAGGCAAGGTTTTATTGGGGCCCCTGCTGCAGCAGGGGGTAGCGGGAACAAACAACAGTTTCCCTTGCTTGCTCACTCCCTGAAGGAGGAGGCAAGCTTGTTCCTTATGTGGGGGGAGGGTAGGTGTGTGTCCAGGGGGTCAGAACAGAGGGGTGGCTTAGGTGTTTTGCCCACCTCTTAGGTGGGGTTGTGTGCAGGGAGCATGCTCAGTACCCTGCTTTTGCTCAGGACACCCTGTTTTTGCTCCAAGCTCTTCAAAAGTTGCAGTTGGGTTTTTTGGTCTCTTTGCGTCTTTTGGGTCCAGAATTTGTGCCAACTGTGCACGCACACAGTTATTTTTAGTCCCATACAGTTTCTTTGTATTTTGTTGCTTGAGGAGAGGTGTGTCCAGGTGCAAGCCTTGCAACACTGCAGCAAAGGGTCCCAGGTCCCAGCCTGTCTCACAGTGGTTAGGACTCCAAGCTTTCACTGCCGGGGCCCGGGTTCAATCCCTGGTCTAGGAACTAAGATCCCACAAGCTGCACGGCCAAAAAAAAAAAAAAAAGTGAAAATATTGAGTGGTGTGTGCATTTGTGTGCCTATGTGTATGTGGAATTGTAAAAAAGCAAGTTGCAGAACAATTATGTGATGTGATATGTAAACAATAACAACAAAAATGAACAAAATATAAATATGTAAGGGTAGATGTGTGTTTACATGAATATAAATGTATAGGGAAAGTTCTGGAAGGACAACAAATTTCTCAGTGGTTATCCTTGAAGAGGGGAGTGAAATTGGGGGAGAGAGGTATCACTGTCATTTTTACTTTATTTACTTCTGAATTAGAAGAATATAGAAACAGAAAGAATATATTATAGATAATGTGTGTATTTTCCAAAAACATTGTTTAAAGCACCAACACAAAATATAGGTGAGAGGAACAAGGGCTGAATCTCTAGGAATGGTTCTGAGCTCTGCTCACATTCCCACTGATGAAGGGATAGCACTAATGAAAAACCAAAACAAAACAGTATTTCCATTTCCCTTTCAAAATTAAGGTTTCTTTTCAGTGTCACTTTTATTTTTCTAGTAGGTTTATCTGGTTTGCATGGAAGAGAAAGCATTCCTTTGCTTTCTAGCTCTGTTAGAAAATTTGCTAGCTCTGTTAGAAAATTCCCTGGGCTCTCAAAAATAGCCCAGTGGCCTTCATTAGGATTTTCAAAAGCCAAAGTTTACTACTTTTGATACCGAAAAAGCTTTATCAAAAGTCCAGGCTCTTGTTCAGCTCATCCAAAAGAATTTGGGCAAGGGACACATAACACAAAGAAAAACACACAGAGATTGAGGAGCAAAGAGAACAAAGAAGCAGTTTATTTAGGGCAGAAGCGAAAGTTACACACTTGGAGAAGAAGAGTGTGGGAGTCCTCCCAAGTGAGGCCAGCCCCACAGAATTTTTTATCTCCTTTTAAATCTTATTTTTAGGCTCTTGAATGGGTGGGGGTCTTTTTGATTAAAGGTGGAATATTCATTGAGGGGAGGGTTGAAGTGTGGCCTGGATGCACCAGGTTGCATCAGCTCCTGGTCCTGTGCACTTGTCTCCTGAAGCCACCTTACATGCACTCCTGGTCCTGTGCACTTGTCTCCTGAAGCCACCTTACATGCACTCTAAGAGTTGTTTTCCCTTAAATTTTTCCGTACTAGTCGAGTGAAGCTCCTACGGGGTCATCAGGCAACCTGTGCATTTTTTTTGCGCATGCTCCTCGGTTTTCATGGTGAGAGTTTCTCATTCAGATGCTACAATGTTCCTGTTTTAGAAGTCATTCCTCCATGCATCATGGCCTCATTAAGTGCAAAACAAGGAAGTGTCTTTGCCTTCTCCCTAATGCGTATACATGAGGAGGCTGTCCTTGGGCTCGGCCCTGTCTTTCCTGCCTCACTTTCTGCAATGCCTAGAAATTACAAGTGGAAGCCAGCATTCAAAATGATAGAATATTAAAATGGAAAGAACTAGACATACTCTAGCTCAATTGCCTCAATTACAGATGAGGAAATAGAACTTTAGGAAAGAGAAGTGGCTTGACAGCTAGCCTCTGTCAGACTGAAACCAAAACCTGGATTTCCTTCCTCCTCAACCAGTATGTTTACCATAACACATCACCAACTTAAAATTCTTCAAGTTTGGGAGGAGTCTAAGTGTGTTCTGATGTGAGATAACAAGGTAGGGCATTTGCATAGAACATCAAATTTCTGTAAAGCTCTTACCTGTCAATAGGCTATATTACTTCAGTGACCACTGCTAAAGTACAGGCTGTGGTTTAAGGTTACACCACAAAATCTATTTCAATTCCTTGTAGTTTTCTTCCCTTGTGTCTGTCTCTTCCTATTTTTGGAGTTGTTCTCTCATCTTGACTGCTTTTCTGTGTTTCTGTATTCACATCTGTTTCCAGACCTCTGTGTGTGTGTCTTATTCTGTGTGCATTTTCCATCTATGTTTGAGATTCAGTGTCTGTGAACCTGGGTATCTTTCTTAGTATTTTTTACTTTCCGAGTGCCTTTGTCTTTCTCAGTTTTCCCCCATTTTTTAATGAAAAAGCCTACAGATGATACTAGCCCCTAGCTGTTTGATTCTTCCCAGGGGAGGCCCCAGATATGGTGGAGCAGATATAAGCCATCCCTACCATGCCCTGTCTGAATTCCTGACCCATATAATCCATGAGAACAATAAAATAGTTATTTTACACCATAATGATTATTATTTTAAATTTTGGGATGGTTTGTTACACAGCAATCGATAGCTGGAATTCTTGTCCTGGGCTATGCCAAAGATGACCAGGCCAGCCTGCCTCGCACACACCCTCTCCTGACTCTGTGTGTTGGATGACTTCACTGAACTTCTACCTGCCTTCATTCTAGTATTTCTGCAATCCAAATGCACTGCTTTGGAGGTTCTACAGGTGGCATAATCTACCTGCATTCCTGCTCAGGACTGCTCTCGGCAAGCTAGCCAGAGAGCCGTTGGCCTGAATACTACTGAAGAAAAGTTACCAACACTGAGGATTGGCCTAGCTACAAATCCATAAACTTCAACCTCTGCTGGGCCCTTGGCATTGCTTGGCAATCCTTTTACATGTAAACTGTCAGCTCCTTCTCCTATTCACTGTAATGGTCATTCTAAACCTTCTCTGGTATCTTTAAGCCCCCTACTATCATCACCTTCACCCCCTCTTTCTCAACAGATGACCGACTCCTTACCCAAGAAAATCAAGGCTAGCAGATATAAACTACTTTAACGTTCTTACTCAATTCTGAAAATAGATTTGCATATGCATCTTTCTCACCTCCTGCTTTTAGCTCAGAGTGAGAGGTGTTCCATACCCAGTTCAGAACCAACACTCTAACCATGTTCTATTCTCATGTCTTTAGGATCTGCACCTGCTTCATCAGGTGTTCCCTCCTTATCATGCATCCAACTTCTCCCACTCTGCTGACTTCTTCCCAAAGACCCGTAAACAAGTTCAAATCTTTACTTAAACAAAACAAAATCTCCCTTTTTTTCCTTGACCCCCTCTAGTTACCATCTTCTTCTTTTTTTTTTTTTTTTTGGCTGTGTTGGGTTTTCGTTGCTGCACGCAGGCTTTCTCTAGTTGCGGCGAGCAGGGGCTACTCTTCGTTGCGGTGTGCAGGCTTCTCATTGTGGTGGCTCCTCTTGTTGCTGAGCACAGGCTGTAGGCACGCAGGCTTCAGTAGTTGTGGCGCATGGGCTTAATTGCTCCACGGAATGTGAGATCTTCGTGGACCAGGGCTCGAACCTGTGTCCCCTGCATTGGCAGGTGGATTCTTAGCCACTGTGCCAACAGGGAAGTTCAGAAGTACCATCTTCTAATTCTCCTTTCTTACTGTATCACCCAGGGCTCTTGATAATAAGCAACTGTATCAGATTCTGGATATATTCAGTTTAAAGAAAGGAAATTATCGTGGGGGGGAAGCTGGAGGTAGATCGGCCTATCCCACTGTTGTGGTGAATGGGACCCAACCATCTCCCTCTCTTCTAAGTGAATCTCGCTTATAAGTGAATACGTCTCACTTATTCAGAATTCAACATCCCAGAAAAGACAAACTGGCCAAGCCTAGATCACAGGCCTGCTCTGGCTTTCTGTATTAGTCAACTCAGGCTGCCATAACAAAGTACCCCAGACTGGGGAGCTTAAACCACAGAAATTTATTTTCCCACAGTTCTGGGTGCTAGAAATCAGAGATCAAGGTGTTGTCAGGGTTTTATTTTCCTGTGGCCTCTCTCCTTGGCTTATAGATAGCCATCTTTTATAAAGTATTTATTTATTTTTTTTTTTTGCTTCATTGGGTCTTAGTTGCGGCACACAGGATCTTTCGCTGCAGCGCACGGGCTCCAGAGGATATGGGCTCTGTAGTTGCGGCACTCAGGCGCTCTAGTTGTGGCACGCTGGCTTAGTTGCCCCGCAGCATGTGGGATCTTAGTTCCCTGACCAGGGATTGAACCGGTGTCCCTTGCATTACAAGGTGGATTCTTAACCAGTGGACCACCAGGGAAGTCCTGATAGCCATCTTCTTCTTTTTCTTTTTTTTTTTTTTTTTTTTGGCTGCATTGGGCCTTCATTGCTTCACGTGGGCTTTCTCTAGTTGCAGCGAGCAGGGGCTACTCTTTGTTGCAGTACGCGGGCTTCTTATTGTGGTGACTTCTCTTGTTGCAGAGCACGGGCTCTAAGCACACGGGCTTCAGTAGTTGTGGCACACAGGCTCAGTAGTTGTGGCTCGCGGGCTCTAGAGTGCAGGTTCTGTAGTTGTGGTGCACAGGCTTGTTGCTGCGAGGCATGTGGGATCTTCCCCAACCGGGGCTCGAACCCGTGTCCCCTGCATTGGCAGGCGGATTTTTAACCACTGCGCCACCAGGGAAGCCCACGATAGCCATCTTCTTGTGTCTTCACATGGTCTTCCTTCTGTGCATGTCTGTGTCCTAATCTCCTCTTGTTATAACTGTTCCAGTCATACTGGGTTAGGGTCCACCATAATGACCTCATTTTAACTTTAAAGTCCCTATCTCAAAATATGGCCACATTCTGAGGTACTGGGGATTAGGACTTCAACATATAAATTTAGGGGAGACACAATTTAGCCCATAACACGAGCCCAAGGTGACGGAAGGGGAGATCTGACTCCTTTGGCTTCTGTAGTAAAAAGCAGTTACCACTTTCTATCGACTACTCACAGTGGAGGCTTCCCCCAGGGATACTGAGGTGCTGATAAAAAGGGGGAGAGGAGTGGATCCCCTCTGTTATGCTTTCTCTGTTATGAAAGCATAACAGAGATTCTTAAAAGGAGTAGTAACTCATTAAAACACTATTTCATTTCTACTCAGTCTTCAACCAAAAGTTATCAAGCTCCTGTCCCCCAATCCCAGCCCCTAACATTGCTCAGGCAAAGGTCATGAATTGTTCCCAGATTGCCACATTGAAAGAACCCTTTCTTGAACTTTTCTACAGCATTTTATACTGTTAACTTCTCCCTCATTGAAGATCCGTCCTCCCTGGGCTGTCCTGTTCTCCTCACTTCTTTAGCCCCTCCTACCCAATCTCCTTTGTCAGCTATTCTTCCTTTATACACCCCATCAAAGTTGCTGAGTGTCAAGTTTCTGTCATTGGTCCTCTCCTCTCTCCCTCCCCACCTCTCCCCTCATTTCCCCTTCCTTTCCCTCACTGTTCCCCTTTTTTCTCACTCAATACTCTTATAATCAGAGAGATGATATTTATACTTCATCTTAACCTAGGATCTTTGGATGGGCTTCACATGCAGCTTCTTAAATTATAGGGAAAATGATGTGTTTGTGTGCATTTTTTCTTGGGAGAGGGCCTAAAGCTTTTATCAAAAGTTTAAAACATCAACCATGTTGGTGCCTCCTAAATCTTCTTTTGTCCAGACCCTTCTGAGTTCCACAGCCATACGTCCAACTGCCTACTTGGCATCTCCACCTAAAATCACCACCAACCTCCAACTCAGTGTCAAAAGCTGAGATCATTATCTCCCTCTCCCAATGTCTGCTCCTCTTCCTCTATTTCTTATGTCCAGGAAATATGTCACCATCCTCCTGATCACCCAAATCAGAAAGTTGAGCATCACCTAGCCCCTCCTTCTCCATCATTCCTCATTGCCAATTACTCAGCCAAATCCCATCCGTTCTATTTACTTAACATCTCTCCTAGACGCTTCCATTGCATTTTCACTTTTTTATCAGAGAATCTCCTATCTTTCAGCTAAACTGTTAAAATAACTTCCCAAATTTTCCCTCCACCTTCAATCTTTCTCCCCTCCAACCTGTTTCTTGGACTGTGTCATTCCCCAGCTTAAAACCTTGATGATCAGTTTTACATTTTGTAAAAACTACTGTGATAGCAGTTCCAGAACGTACAAGTTGTTCACCGTGACATACAAAGTCCTTTATGATCACCCAATAAATATTAATTGAATGACTAGTCTATTCCAGGCACTGTGCAATATGCTGCGGATACAATGATGAACAAGAGGAACAGATTCCCTACCCTCAAAGAACTTATAGTCCACAAATGTGATGAGTACTACAAAGGAGAAGCACGAGCTCCTGAAGGAGTACAGGGGATGGGAGTGTCACAACTTAAGTCAGAAAACGAGAGAAGGCCTCAACCTCCTGTGTTGCACTTCTAATAGTCATCAACCGGTATGGTTCCAGATGTGGAACCAACAACTTTATATGCATTATTTCATTTAAACCTCACAACAACTCCTTGGGGTTAGTACCATTTTTGTTAGCCCAAGTTTAGAGATATGGAAACTGAGACCTCGACAGGTTAAATAAGTGGTGGAGTTGGAATTCCATCCCACACTCACCTGAAACACAGCCCTCTTAACCCTTTAAGAGCCTGTGCTTCTCCTTTGTAGTACTCACGAATCCTGTGGAGCTATACCCAGCTCTGTAAACATGCCAGCCTATTTCACTCCAAGTCTCTGCTGATGCTGCTCCTTTTGCCTGAAATGACTATTTCCCTCAAAAGCCTTCCTGCTGAACACATAATTATCTTCTGTGATCCAATTAAAGTGTTCTCTCTTCCACGCGGAGTCCTCCCCCAGACAGAATTAGCCACTGGCTTCTTTGTGCATACACAGAATTTCAGAAATACTCTCATAGTCCCTAAAGCACTTCAGATGCTCATCTGGTAGTCTCCCCTTAAGGAACTATAAATCCCAGGGGATGATAACTGATGAACTCTGTAATCTCAGAACCTTGTGCTGTGGCTGTCATTTCAACATTAGGGAAGAGAAGAAGGGAGGGAGTAAAGAAAAGGATGAGGGAGAAAAGAAAAAGCAAGCGTGAAGACAAACACTCCAGCCTAAAATATGCCAAGGGGGCTTCCCTGGTGGCGCAGTGGTTGAGAGTCCGCCTGCCAATGCAGGGGACACGGGTTCGTGCCCCAGTCCGCGAGGATCCCACATGCTGCCGAGCGGCTGGGCCCGTGAGCCATGGCCGCTGAGCCTGTGTGTCTGGAGCCTGTGCTCCGCACAGGAGAGGCCCCAACAGTGAGAGGCCCGCGTACCACAAAAAATAAAAAAATAAAATAAAATATGCCAAGACCATCTGTCTTTCTTTTAAAACTTTGCATTTTACCTATCACTGTAAAATTAACCCATACCACCCCAACACACTCAACTGGAGGATTGTTCAGGAAAACCTGCAGAACGTTTCCCATTCTTCTGCTGTCCTCCTGTGCTCTCCCTCCTCTCCTTCCTGTCTAGCCCACCCTCTCGGCAGCTGACAATTCCTCCCTCCATTTGAAGGCCACAGACAGAAAACGAGTCAACGAGAAAATAAAACCTCAAAGAAGGAAAACTAAAGTGAATGCCTTGCACCACATCACGTTGCAGAAAGCCACTTCAGTAACAATGAACAACAGAGAGCGCTGAGGTGGGGTTAGCCACCTTTCACCTCAGAAACCGCAGAAAGCCCTGAAGGTACTCTTTCTGTTTTAGGTTTCCCAGATAAGGATCTGAAGTACTATATCATAGAGCCTGAGGCTTTCAGATACTAGTCTGGATTTTGGAAGGTGTAAACAAATCACTTAAGAAGGAGCACTAGAATGCCATCTTAGACAGACATCTAATCCAAGGGCCTGTGGGGGAGGGTTGCTGCAGGAACATGCTGGGGGAGGATGGGGATGGTGGAGGATCAATGAACGCTACTCAGGAGCAAAACAAAACAGAAATCAAAACCTGTGAAGCAGTTTTTATTTGACTCTGGAGTGGAGAGGGGCGTGAGTCCAAAGCAGTGCTCAGCAGACCCTTGTGCCAGCCCCTGCGTCCACTCTACCCCCTGCCAAACATCACTGGCTCACTTCTGTCTGCTGCTCACCTCCTGGGCTTTTCCAAGGCTTTTCCAAGTGAGACCTGCCCCAGATGTCCAGGAATCTGCTGGGGGCATGATATGGCCAAGCAGAGCCATTTGATTTTCTGTCTGAGACCTGGACTGATGTGAGAGCAAAACAAAGTAGGGGTGAGGGTGGGGGAGGGTATGGGTGTGTATGTGTTGGCAGGAGGAATGTTGAGAAAAGAGAAGAGGTTAGCAACCTTACCACTTCCTAACCACTGCGCCTACACTTTTTCTGGTAAGAAGCCCTGGAACTCAGGCTGCTAGGCTCACAGACCAGCTGAGGCCCAGTGGGTCCCTGAGGGGCCCAAGCTAACCTGAACTACTGTGGCCCAGCACAGCCCTAATAACACTGGGGTGAAGGTAAAATGCTCTAGTCCTCGCCTCACCCTGCCCCCTTCCCCCCCCACCCCGTTTCCACCTTTTCTGTGTTCCTTCCAACCTTTCAGTGGTAACTCCTCCTCCCAGAGCCCATTTCTCTCCCACTGCCTGTGTTTCTTTTAATAGAGGATGTAAATCTCATGATCGAATTCACACTAAGGGGTTAGTAAGAGATCCCAGAGGCATATGCATTTCCAATTTTGAAAGAAAATGTTGGTGGAGATAATATTGGGGTGAGGGACACTTCTAATGACCTGATGATTTAAATGACTGCTTTCTGTATGCAGGCCCTGGCTGGGTGGAGATGGGTCTGGGCCAAGCAGGAGAGTGAGAAGTTTTGAGGTAGAACAAGAGACCCCCTCAGGGAATGTCCTCCTTACTGAGTCTCATTCCCAGGGTCCTGTTGTCCTGTTCGTGTCACCGGGTGGATCCAAACCAGAGAGGTGGGGTTTCATTTGTCAGAGTTCAGATTCAGGAATCAAATGACATTTCCAGAAAAGGAAACTGATGAGTAATAGGCTTGAGGGGTGGAGAGAAAGGCTGTTTATTTCCTCTCTTCAAGTCAACTAGGTCCCCTTAGGGCTCTGATATCTGTGGTGACTTGTCTACGCTAATGCACAGCATGTGGCAGCTGCTACCACCAACGGCTCTGCTGCTTCTAGGTAAGTCAGAATCACCCTGCCTGGCAGCTGAGCTCAAGATGCCCTGGGTTCAGCAGACATCCCTTTTCAGGCAAGGGATGAGACCCCTACCAAGGGATAGGACCCCTTACCATGTCTATAGATCTAGATTTAGCTTCTAGGACAAAGCTTCAAGTGTTAGAGATGTGGAGAATTGCTGGCCCTGATTTGGGCATAATCAGGAGATGAAGGGGGACGTGAGGTCTCCGTTACTTCACCCCTCTGGGTCTCAGTTTGTCTATCTATAAACTGAAGAGTATGGACTAGATGGTCCTGAAGGTCTGTCTCTTCCATTCTCACATTCCAGTGTTCCTAAGTCTTTTAATTTCCTCCCTTTCCAGGGGACTTGGGGTGAGGTTGTTTTTATGGCTTGATTCAGGGATATTTGATCTGTACCCTTAATCTGGGAGTTCGAATGGGGACCACAGAGTAAGGGAATGGCGTTGAAAATTGGCTTGGGTGGACAAGGTAGTAGGAGGCACAGACATTGGAGACCAGAGGACAGGCAATGGGAGAGCTATCCACTATATTTATCTTGATTCTTGGGAACACAGGCCTCCCAGGGCAGAGGTGGGCAGGGGAGTTTAAACTCACTCCACACTCCAGTCACCCTGATCTCAGCTGCTACTCAATATTCGTTTCACTCTTTTTTCTTACAGTTTCAGCTGGCACGCAAGCTGGTGAGTTTCCTTTGTGGTCTTGGATGGGTCAAGTGAGGAATGTAAATGTGCAATAGCCACAGGGTATTAGGAAATGTTCTTTGCATAGGAAATTGCTGATGTGGGGTTGGCAGGGGTAATTCCCCCAACACAGTAGGGCTTGGCCCTATGCTTCTCTGGCCAATTTTGCTCAAGATAAAGAGAGACCAAGAAGGAGGCCAAGCCTCTCCAAGCCAATATGCTCAGACTGAGTGCTATGCTAAGGCTGACTTGCCAACTCTCGGTTCGCAATGGGTTTTGAGCCTCCCTGGGAATGCCATTGTAGGGTTGGCTCGTTTCCCTGCCCTTATCTACATTCTCTTGACTCCTCGGCAGATCTCCCAAAGGCTGTGGTACTCCTAGACCCTCAATGGGACCGGGTGCTCACGAATGACCAAGTGACTCTAAAGTGCCAGGGGGACTACCCTCTTGGAGACAATTCCACACAGTGGTGGCACAATGGGACTCTCATCTCAAACCAGGCCTCCAGCTACTTCATCACAGATGCCAAAGTTGAGGATAGTGGAGACTACAAGTGTCAGACAGGCCTCTCCACACTCAGTGACCCGGTGAAGCTAAAAGTCTACATGGGTGAGTAGGTGAAGGGGAAAAGGGAAATCACCAATAAATGGTAAAACAAGAGGCCCTGAAAGACTTGGGAAGCACCAGAAGATGATGTTCCTGGGGCTTAAAACTAAGATGAGATGATCTGTAGTCCTACTGAATTATATCAGAATTGTAGTCCTAGCTATAAGTAGGCCTTAGGTAAAAAGTCAAAGCCTGGCATATACTACAGGGCTGCTGCACTGCACAATTCCAGGAATCAACATTCGCATAGAATACATACAGCATGAATGGTGTTATCTGAAGGTCAGGACATGACACTGATGCTCAATAATAGTTATTGAATAAATTAATGAATCCATTTTAGGACCTCAGTCTCCTCACTCTCAGACACACAATGCCCTAAGCTACCCCACAAGCCATCCCTAATTTACCATAATATCTATCTCTCTCTTCCCATTAATGCCACACTCAAAATATACACTTCAGCATAAATTTGGCCATGTGATATCTCTCCTAATAGAGATATATATACACATTCAGCCTGCATATTCATCATGGAATCAAAGTCTTTGTGTATTAACAGAATCCACTCATTAGATGCAAGTAGAAGAAGTATTTTGGAGGCAGAGATCTCTCCTGGTGTTCCTGAAATCACACCACATAGCCCGGTACCTGCAGCGTCACCTTGTAAGCCTGACTCTATTTTCATGGCTGCCCCATCTGTATATTGTATGTGAGTGGAACAAGTCTGGAGGGGAAGGAGGGCCTAATGAAGGTGGACCTGCAACAGAATTCCACGGAATCTGAAGCTGATTTTCTTGGCTTCTTTGCCTGACTGTGTCACTTAGCTGACATGGTTCTCAGTCTACAGAGCTACAAAGAGGAATGTCTATTATCTAGCTAGGTGAGAGATAGATGGCCACCTATGACCAAATAAAATGGGGAATTACCAACAGGAAGCAACACACAAGTCATATCTGGTAGTTATTAGTTTGTCTTAAACTTGGCTCTACAAACTGACTTTAGAAGTCTAATCAGTGAGAACTGTTTTAAACTGTGACCAAGAGCATTAACTTCAGCAGGCAAACTCCTGATCATTCTTTAGGACCCATTTCACTTATCTACTTCTCTGAGAAGCTTTCCTTACTTTCTTTGGGCAGAATTTCTTTGTTCCGTTCTCTTTGGTCCTTCAGCCCTTTGTTCTTAGCCTGTTGTAGCACTTATCACACTGTATTGTAATTAGTTCTATGTCTAGATCACAGATTCTTTGATCTGTCTTAGTCATCTGGGTATCCCCAGTCTGCACAACATAGTAAGTGCTCAATGAAATGTTAGTTTAATGAATGTACATACGGACATTCACTGAGTCCATGACAGCCAGAATGGAACAAGAATGTTCCCCCCAAAGAAACCAGACCATATATATACATATATGATTACATAGGTAACCCCTGTTAATATTTAAGTCCATGTTTTTTCTTTTTTTCTGAGCATACATACTTTTTGTATTCTGTCTTTTTAACTTAACATTGTCTGATGAATGTTTTCTCATGTCACTTTAAAATTTCTATGCAATATCATTTTAAATTATTCAGGCCAACTTCCTGACCACAATTTCAAGTTCTCTCTGCGTGTGTGGAGGCTGGTTACTTGGCAAGGCAGTTGTGAAAACAAGTATCTTGGTGACATAACATTCTCTCTCTCAGAGGCTGTGCTCAGTAATGAAGATGGCCTTGCTGAGACGCTGTGGCCCTTCAGAAACCACAAATTACCATCAGCACTACCACGCATGCTTTTTTTCCCCCTCCCTGACTTTTTTTTTTTTAAGATTTAATTTAATTTTGTTCTTTTTTGGCTTCACACAGGCTTTCACTAGATGTGGCAAGCGGAGGCTACTCTTTGTTGCGCTGCACAGACTTCTCATTGCAGTGGCTTCTCTTGTTACGGAGCACAGGCTCTAGGCACACGGGCTTCAGTAGTTGTGCCACCCGGGCTTCAGTAGTTATGGCTTGCAGGCTCTAGAGCGCAGGCTCAGTAGTTGTGGCGCACGGGGTTAATTGCTCCATGGCATGTGGGGTCTTTCCAGACCAGGGATCAAACCCATGTCCCCTGCATTGGCAAGCGGATTCTTACCCACTGCACCACCCAGGAAGTCCCCCCTCCCTGACTTTTATATTGAGTTCTCCTTCATGATTTCTGCAGCCACTCCTGTGGCCACTGAGTAACCTTCTTCCTGACTGGCTGCAACAGTCTTCCAATATTCCTACAACTATCCATTCCTTCTGAAGTCTACCTTTCCTTTAATTGGGCAAATCATCATTTTCTAATACAATTTTTACTCTTTGATCTAGAACTTACAATGGCTCCTTATCACCTGCCATAGCAAATCGAAGTGTAGCCATTAAGGATATTGCAAATTGCTTCTCACCTGCCTCATCACTTAGACCCTATGCTCTAACCTTATGTTTTGACCATGTGTGTGTCTCTCCCTCTCCACCATTAGACAAAAGTTCTTGGTGTGACTTGAGTTCTCTTGCAGGGCCCAGTTGGCTTTTTCCCAAAAAAAGCTATGTAAGGATGGCTCCCAGTCTGGCTTTCTATCATCCCCCAGGATCTGGGTTGTGAGCATCCCCTCCCTTCACAAAAGCTTTGCACTGAATGCTGAGGCTTCCTGGGCCTGTGTTCTCTTTGTGTCTTTCAGGCTGGCTGTTGCTCCAGGCCCCTCGGTGGGTGGTCCAGGAGGGGGAGCCCATTGAGCTGAAGTGTCACAGTTGGAAGAAAACTACTGTACAAAAGGTTCAATATTTCCAGAATGGCAAAGGCAAGAAGTTTTCTTATCAGAATTCTGACTTCTACATTCCAGAAGCAAAACTTGAACACAGTGGCTCCTACTTCTGCAGGGGGATTATCGGGAGTAAAAACGAGTCTTCAGAGGCTATGAACGTCACTGTTCAAGGTAAGAGATGTACAGAGCACATCTAAAGGGCCCAGAGCACCATGTGTGGGGACTCTGCATTCACACTGGGAAGATGAGTTGGGAGGAGATTGCTGACCATTCCACAGACTTCTTTACAAGGGTCATTCACTCTGCAATGTGACAGCAGGTGCAGAAGTCACATTTCCTCCCCCATAAATATGCCTGTCCTTACTCACCTCATTCAAACTATATCCATAATGTTATCTGTCTCTATCATGCTGGCCCATCATTACCTGTTCTCCTTTCCCCTCCAAACCTCAAGTCATAGCCAAAAGCGAAGCTGGCAGTAGCGCCTCACTTTCTCACAGAAAAACCCATAACCTGTGTTCTGGCTCTGCTGCTAATTAACCATGTAACTGTGGCCAGTTAGACTCTCTAAACCTCAGTTTCCACTTCTGTAACAAAGACATGCTGACATTTATCGGGCATCTTTCAATGTGCTGGACACTGTGCTGAGTGCTTATTTACATGCAACTAGTCTGATGATCATAGTAATCCCTCACAACAACATTAAGAGATCGGTAATATTAACTCTACAGATGAAGTAACTGAGGTGGAAAAAAGGGAGGGGGGTAATTAATGTGTCTCCAAGGGCACACCAAAGATTCAAAGCCTGTATACTGAACCACTAGATAAAATGAAAGGATTGGACAGGCGCCAATGTCCTATGACAGAATTTTGAATTCCACTAAGTCACTTAGAAAACATCTGCAGTTTCTGTAGTACCATCCTCCAGGGTCAGAGATCCCCTGCCACGGTGCTCCTGGACTTCCTAATTTCACAAAACTTCCACCTATAATCAGACTAAGATGTTTGTTGTAAGCAATTTACATGTAGTAAGACAGCAAGATAGCCACACATCTTCTGAGATTTTAACAAAACAGTGCCATAATTTGTATAAAAAATAACTTTATCACAATTTAAATTGAAAATAAATACTCTCAAATAGAGAATGAGAAAGCAAATAATAAAGAAAATAGGGGCAAAATGCCAACAATTAGTAAATCTAGGTAAAGAATATATGAGAGTTATTTATACTTTACTGGTAACCTTTTTTTAAGTTTGAAATTAAATCAAAATTAAGAGTTAAAAAAATTAAGACTAAAAATCCACTCTAATGTTACCAGTTTATAGACTACAGTGAGGAATGACTTTAAAATAACAATATTAAGGGCTAAGAGGTTGAGAACAAGCAAATTCTACCTCTTTCCATTTTGGGTTATTAGTTACTGAGCCGTGATAAAGAAATATTATCAATTTTCTGATGGTAAGTAGCAGATTTCAATGGTTCACTTTTTTTTTTTTTTTTTTTTTTTTTTTTTAGATTTCCTTTAGCGGGGTAAAAACAATGAGTATTATTTTGAGACATAACAGAAAGTTACTGAATTAAGAAATAGTGTTCTCACACCAACTTAAACTTTGACTACTTTCATAATTTCACACAAAACCCAGCTACAACCTACCTTGCTCAACACTATGTCACATACCTCCATCAAACATGAAAACACTTTTGCTCAGGTAGCATTAAGACCCAGACTCAGTGGGAGGAAGCTATGGCTTTCCGCCAGACTCCCCCATATTCCTTAGAATCTGTCTCTTATCAGGTGTCAGAAAGACTTTCCACTGATGACCTCACTGTTTATTCCAAATTTCTGCCTCAACAAATGTCATTTTATTTTCATCCCTCTGCTTCTCCTATTAGGTCAAGAAAGTCCACCATCCAGCTCATCATTCTTTCCACCTTGGCACCAAATCACTTTCCTCCTGGTGATGGGACTCCTGTTTGCAGTGGACACGGGGCTGTATTTTTCTATGAAGAGAGACCTTCGAAACTCAAAGGAGGACTGGAGGAATGGCAAAGTCACATGGACTCAGGGCCCTCAGGGCAAATGAGGGTAATAAAAGCAGCATCCCCATCCCATGGTAGTGATAAAAGAAGCATCTCTGAACCTCTTTCTAAATTCACAGCCCCACCATGCCCAACAGGCATCTCTGGGAGCAGCAGGAAAATTACACCTCAGACTCTAGGCTGAGGGTTCTTCACCCAAGTCTGTTTTCTCTTGGTCTCCTATGGAAAGGAAGGGACTGTGATCTTCAAGTGCCAACAGTGAAGCCCCAGTAAGCAGCTGCATTACCAGGAATAGAAGTCTCAGAGCGACATGGATGCTTTCTCTATTCTAACCATTCTGTCCCAGCAAAGCAACAATACAGACTCTTGATGATTACCCTTGATGTATGAATATTGTCCTTAAATAAATGGATACGTAAATAAGAGAATTCATGGTTGAGAACCAGCTGGATAGTAGTCTGCATCTGTTGCTGCAGGGCTGGCTGCCTTCAAAGCATCCTAAAACTCTTTCTAGACAGACTGTGGGTACGTCTGGGGGGTCTAAGGGAGACAGCAGAACCAATGAAGGGGGTGGCTAAGGAAGAGCAGTGTAGTCCAGGAAAGACCAGAGAAGACCACCACCTGGGCTGTCTTCCTAGAATATGAGCCATGGTAGAGGTAAAAGAAAATCACAGAGGTGATGTAGAATAGAGTTTTTCAGGGGAGCCCATGTCAGAATTGGGATGGTCTGCAAGTATACAATGATCAACCCTCTTAATGTCATGAGTAGGAAATGGTCCAGGAAGCGGTGTAGGGGTTGGAGGATTTAGAAAAGAAAGCACAGAATAAAGCCATTGGAAGGAGAGCAACATTGTTGTCCCATATTAAGCTCAGTGAACAGAGATACCTCCGCACCCAAACAGAGAAAGCATGAGAAGAAGTCAACCACAACTGCACAGGAAGGAATGGGTAGGAGGTGAGAATGCTTTTACTGGGCACAATAGTGAGAATTAGAGAGCAGTGGCAGGGACTATAAAACCAGCTTTTCCGTTTTAGTATCTAATTCAGATACAGCTTTGATCACATCATCCTTTAAACAAATGTTGGATAACCAATATTAAATGTACTGAACTCTACTGAGTTAAATTATGAAATTTTGAAATCCCTCAGCATGTCAGTAACAATGGAGTAGAGGTGGAGAAGGCAATCACTGCGTATAGAAGAAAGCTTTAGCTATCTCTCTTTGTGTTTCAGAAGTTTTAAATAGAACCATTTCTTGATTTCAGTAAGGCATTTTACATGATCCTGCTTCCACTGTCAGACAGAAGATGGAAAAGCCATGGTAATAAAACAAGAATGAAAAAATCTTTTTTTCCTCCCATTGTCCAAAATTCTATCAGTGAAACGGAGCAGGACCCTATGGTACTTGTCCCCCATGTCCTCTGCCTGCCTTTTGTCTGTGGAAAAACTTTAGCCAAAGAATAAGTTTAATCAGAGAAGTGAAAAAATGCAGAAACGAAGGAAAACAGTCAAAGGAGACCAAATTATAATAGTTTAGTCATTAAGCATAGTCAAGGACCTTTAGTTCCTTCTCAAAGGCTATAGATAATATTCTGAGCCATTTCCTGTGAGCTGTCTTATAGATACTGAAACCTGACCAGGTGGAAAGAGTTACCTACATGATGTCCAGATTGTAGCCATGACAAAAGCTGCCACAATTCCAAGAATTGGCCTCAAGGAAATGGGAACAAACTGATCCTCAAACTGAAGAGTAACTGTACTTAAAACAATCAAGATGACGCTGCTTAGACCACCCGTGACCAATTGGTCAAGATGACTGTCAGAGCTGACTGTGCTGTTTCTGCATGTAGCCCTCCCGCAGCCTATAAAATCTCTTGCCCACTGATTGTCAGTGAGGGGAGTCGGCCTTTGGACAGGGTCCACCCCTCCCCCCAGGTTGCCGGCATCCAAAATAAAGCAAACTTTCCTTTCCACCAGCCTTGCCTCTTTACTAGCTTTTGTGTGGCGAGCAGCCCGACCCCACTTTCGGTTACATAAGGATTAGTTTGGGTTGATGAGGAACCCCTCTCGTCTCAGCAACCATCTCACCACAATTCATATGAATTAGTCATCTTGTTAATTCACCAAATCTTGTTGGGACAACGGGGTAAAGGGAAAATTTCATAGGTGGTATTGGATAGGAGGATGAATGAGAATTAGAGATAGTTTTAGAGCATGGGGCAGGAAAGAGCTAGGAAGGAGGTGGGGCCTGGGCAGAGGTATCTGGCCAGCCTAATTGTGTCAATTATAACCTTTATGCCAAGACAATTCAAGCTTGGTATAGGAATATTAGATGAGATTCAGACATCGGACAAGCGCATTTGGAAATGCTGAACATTCAGCTCACATTTATTTAGTATTTACAATGTGCCAAGCTTGAGTTTAGGTGCTGAAGATACCAAGATGAACGACCCAGGGTCTTTCCCTGGAGGAACTTTCATTCTTAGTGAGAAAAAACAGAAACATAAACACGTAAATAAAAAGAGAATGGGGCTTCCCTGGTGGCGCGGTGGTTGAGAGTTTGTTTGCCGATACAGCGGACACGGGTACGTGCCCCGATCTGGGAAGCCTTCTACATGCCGCGGAGCGGCTGGGCCTGTGAGCCATGACCGCTGAGCATGCGCGTCCAGAAAAAAAAGAGAGAGAGAATGAAGATAGGGCTGCAGAAAAGAGGCTTAATTTTTGGTGTTGTGGTGATGGATGACTAGGAGTTTGCCAGGCAAAAAGGAGAAGCGCTGAAGGCCCATATGGGCAAAGATTCAAAAGCCAGAGAAGGGGGTCAAGAAAGTAGTTTGGTTCTGTTCAAGTCTAAAGAGTCAGTGAAGAAGAGGAGAGAGTTCAGGGGCCAGATTATGAAAGGCACTGCCTTCCAAGCTAAGGAGGTTGTAGTCTACCCTGCAGGCCATTGAGGGATTTTTAAACAGGTCTCTTCTAAAGAAAGCCTCTCTGGCAGCTACCTGGAGGCTGGAAAGGAGAGGACAGCCGAAGACAGGAAACTGCCTAGGTGGCTAGGTAGTTATTGCAGTAACCGAAGGGATAAGTAATGAAGAAGTAAATGTCAGCAGGCTGAAGAGGAAGATGGTTATTCAAATATTTAGAAGGTAGGTTCTCCAAAAATTGGTAACCAGTAGGACGTAGCATGACTAAGGGCCCAGGGTCTGGAAACGCCCGTTTCACGAGTTAGAAAATACAAGTACAAAGGCAAGGCAGGCAGATGTTGGGTAAAAGATTTCAGTTTGGGATTACGAATACTCACTTCCTCTGGCTGGTAAGTATTTTTAAAGCATCAGTTTCATGATGCAATTTTAGTAGAACCTTACTCGAGCAAGTAAAAATTGTATTACTAGTTGCAACCTTAATCACGTAGACTCGAAACTTTTAGCAAAACACGTGGTAGGATGGACGGAGCCCGAGTGGAGTGACACTGACACGTCCCGGGATTCAAAAGGGAGGTATCTCCGTCCCTGGGTGGGCTCGAACCACCAACCTTTCGGTTAACAGCCGAACGCGCTAACCGATTGCGCCACAGAGACAGACAGTAAAGTACTTTTTTACCAACTTAGTTCACTGACACATAACCCCGTTGTGTTCTCTGCGTCTTCGAAGAACTCTAGTTAAGGCTGGCATAGGAACCGGTGGAGCCATCACGTTCCCGCGCACCAGGACAGTTAGTAGCCCCGAGAGAAGCAGGTCTTTTTCCCTAGGACCTGCTCTAGCACCTGCTTAGATCTGGGACAGAACTCACTTTCTACCCGGAAGATGCTAAGAAAACGAGAGCAGCCGAGAACGAATGAACGAAGGGTCTTTGGGGAACCCAAAATGAATGAATGCTCTCTGTGGGTTCACGAGTTCACTTGGTTTTGCTCTGAGAAGTATATCAATATACTTTTTTGCTGATCTAGACAATTTATGCATTCATGTGTCCGTGCGCGAGTGTTAACTTATAATAAACTTATTATTGTGAAATTTTAAAATACTGCGTCACATGTCCAATCATGTCCGGCAAAATGTTATATCTAAGTAAGGGAGCGTAACATAACAAAATTAATCTTCAACCCCAGCTGTTTTGAAAGGTTTCTACTAGCATATTAGGCACCCAGACAGGACACAGGATTTATAAATGCCTGTAATTTAAGGACTTTCACTCTGACATAATCCACATCCAACTACCCGAGGCCCTTTATCCAACATAATCAACCTAGGGATCCTGGTCAGTGCTGGGCCTAATAAGTTTCTCCTCTTCTTTCCAGTTTAGAGAGAAGCTCCTCTCTTTGTTCTTGGGCCATTTAACAGTCACGGGCTTCGTGAATCACATCACCTCCACCCCAGGCATATCCAACCCGGCTACCACACCGGTTCCTCGCTGCACCCAAGCACACATAAGCAGCCATTTTCTCTGTTGCCCAAGCCCCAGGGCACCTCTGAACCCTCCACATAGAATCTTCTTCTTCCTTCTGCACCACCATCCTCTTAATTAGTGGGTTCCAGTTTAGGTGCAGGTCAAAGTTTTCAATGATTTCCAGTGAAATGAGAATACACACAAACATAGAGATGTATGTGCATAAATTATATATATGTGTGTGTGTGTGTGTATCTCAGATAAGTTTGCTAAATGACCTCTAAGCTGGCATTGCTTTTTCACACTTTAAATTTTTGTTTTTAAATGTCCTTTCTTTTATAAAATTATGATGAGGATAGATGATAGTTGATGTGGCTCTGATTGTTTTATCAATTTCCTAACTTGGCAAAATAAAAAGTTGGCAACCCTATATTGGTCACCAGCGTTTGGGGGAAATTTTTACTCCTCTGTGAAGTCCAAGTTTGGGAGTCACTACTCTCATCTTCATCTCCTTTATTGGATTGGATGCAAAAATTAAAAATAACTTTCAAGTTTATTCTAAATATACATATATTTCCTATGCTTCACTTTGCATGTACACATTACAGCAAGTACAAAATGGGGTGGTAAATAAATCCAAAATAGATCAGTAATCACAACAAATATAACTGGAGAAAACTTACCAGTTAAAGACAAAAGTGGATTTTTAAAATACATTTTATTTTGTTTAGAAGAATGACATTAAAACATAAACAGAAAGACTGAATGTAAAAGAATTGTTAAAGATATGCCAGGAATATTCTAACAAAAAGAAAGTTGGTAGTTGGTATATAGCTATATATCAATAATATCAGACAAAATAAAGTTTAAGAAATAATGCCGTACTAGGGATGAAGATGGTCACCATATGCTAATAAAAGATTAAACTCACGATGAACATATAATAATTCTAAACACATATGTATCTATTAAAATAGCATTAAAATATAAAAGCAAGAATTATTATGCTAAGAGGAAAATTGACAAATCCATCACCACAGTGGGAGAATTCAACATACTTCTCTCAGCATTTGATAGGTCAAGCAGAAGGGGAATAAAAGCATATAAACACATTTAACAAGCTTGATTTAATAGATATATACATAGAGAGAGAACTCTGCAACCAATAATTATTGGTTATACTTTCTTCTCAAATGCACCTGGAATATTTATGGAAATTGACTTCATATGAGTCCATAAAACAAGTCTTAACGTACTCATGGAATTGGCACTACTACATATGTATCTTTGAACAGAATGAAGTTTAACTCAGAAAGCAATTACTGTACAAAAATAACTTTTGAAGACCTCACATATTTGGAAACTTTAAAAACACCTGTTTTTAAATAACTCATGGATCAAAGAGAAATTGAATGAAAATTGAAAAATACTTAGAGAGTAGTAATAAAAATATAACATACCAGAATTATCAAATGCTCAAGGTTTTACATGTGCACTTGGGAAAAGGAATAAATACTGTACTAACCATCAATGTTCAGCATATGAGTTAAACAGTATTTTCTGTCAAATCTGTTAGAAAAAAAACAACAGAAAACTTCTGAAATGCAATTAATCCTGTTACAATGAGGGAAATATATAGCTAGTAACTATTCTGAGTGGTCAGTGCCATACCAATTAACGCCTCAGAAAGAATCATCCTCTGGGTTCTGCTTTGGCTCTCCCTAGACACCCCAGAAACCCACCCCATACCACTGCTGGCCAACTCTAAGTGACTGTAGGCAGTCACTTCCAAGGAGGCCACTCATTGCCTCCCAACCTGCAGGTCTAATTTAAGCCAGCCTACTGCAGGTCCTGGATATAGGTCCCTGTCCCTGTACGTCTCCCAGGACAGGGCTGCCTGAACCATGGTCCAGTTAATGTGTCCAGTGTTTGGCCCCACAAGACAGTGGCTACCCACCACTACTCAGTACAGCTCTGTAGTCACCCTTGTTTGTGGCCACTTGTGGGAACTGCAGCCTCCACGAAATCTTGGCACCAAGAGATTCAGGGAATAACAGAGAGAGCAGGCAGGCAGTAATAGGTCACAATGAAGGCATCAGCCAGGTGTTGTGGCCCCTGCTGGCACTGTGGCACTGGAGCATAAGAAAAATCGGGGGCTAAGGGATGACTGAGGTGCAGTTGTTCTCTTTTTCCATCCATGTTTTATTTCACCTTCCTTTCCTGTGACGAGGTTTTGTTTTTGTTTTTGTTTTTTAATCCCAAACATCCTCCCACCATGGGCATTAAAATTTGTTTTAGTAATAAAATGAATAATTAATGCTGTGCATTGCCAGGCACCATTCTAAACATTTATTAACTCATTCGGGAATTGTAATTATCATCATTATCCCCTTTTACAGATGAAGAAACTGAGACAGAGAGCCAAGATTCAAACACAGGAAGTACAACAGAGCCCATGTGTTTAACCACCACATTATGTTGCCTCATCCAGCCTGAATGGCTGAGGTAAACCTAATTATACATGTCATTCCAATAAATGATTTTTGTATAATACGGGTAACAGATATATAAAACCTTAGACAATATTTTAAAGGCTAGAAAAAAATGTCAATAAAATTGCTGTTAGTTCCACAGAAGATGACAAGGGATTCAGTATCAACACCCATCCCTTCCTAATTTTAATAAAAAGTTTTCTGCTTATTGAGACAAGTTACCTAATGACTATCAATTTATTGGAAAGGAATTGGAGGAATTTGATGGATTTCCACTATGTTAAACCAGGGCTCAGGTAGCGGCATCATTTAGCTAGTGACAGCTGTATAAAACAAAACCAACAATTATTAAAAATCAGCTAATTTGGAGATGAGTAGAAATATTTGACATAGTATTTGCCCTTACATTACCCGGAAATCCGTTTTATAAGATACATAAACACACTTGTCTATATATATAATTAAAGAATAATAGAGAATATTTGAAACGTATATTCTTGTAACTGTTTTAAATCTTCAGAATACCATTTCTAGCTTGGTGTTTCAACATAAATGAATTCCATAAAAATAATATTTAGTGGAAAAAATGCTAGTTGCAAAAGAATACATACCACCTGATACCAGTTGTATAAACTTTAAAAGTGTGAAAATACAAATAATATATTATTTGATAACACATACACATGTAGTGAAATTTATAAAAGCCAAAGAAATAATAAATATAAAATCCAAAATAAGACTCCTTATTGGGAAGGAGAGAAATGCATCAAAGAGAGAAACATAGAAGGCTTCTTCTGTTTCTTTCTTGAGCAGGGTATTGAAATACAGGGATGCTCATTTTATTATTTTCTACATTTTATATTTATAATGTGCTGTTTTGTGTGAATTGTTTTGTTAAAATTTAATCTTTGTTAATGCAAACTAGCTTTTCTGCTTAAGATCTGGGAGGAAAACAATAGCATTTAAGTGGACAATGAGGGAGAAGCAAAAAGCCTCTATCCCCATATTTATGGACAAACACCAGATCTAGATAGATTACTTAGATTACTTCTCATTCAAAGATGAGCACAGAGAGTTCTTAATCGCAAACAAGATAATCTACTCTAGCTTGTTTAAATACAAAGTATTTATTGAGGGGTACAGATAATTAATGAGGCATTGGGAAAACTGAAAAAACAGACTCCAGGCCGACTTCCAGGAATAACTCCCCCAAAACTACTCTGTATATTGGACTACCACACTATACAGTAAAAACTGCTGCAAAATAAATTTAAAAGCTTTCACAATCTCTAGTACTATAACAAAACAGTATTAGCCACTATTTATATCAGCAAAATTATATTCCTGCCTCTCTCCCATGTAACTCGGCTCCAAATCAAAATCTCACTAAAGTGTATCTGGTTGGTGAAAGTAAATCATATCCGGAACCCCAGTTGCAGAGGAATCTAGAAAATATAGTTCGGTTTTCCAGCCACTACAGCACAGGCCACTACAACAATGCCAGAATGCCATTGGAATAGGTGTTGAACAAACCAATCCACATATCCACTGCAGTGAGTAAACTGAAAAAGCAAAAATAAAATAAGATCAACACCAAATTAAAATAAAAGCAAACAGACTTCCCATCTCCACCCTCAGTATGGGACTTATAGGGTATGAGGGGATCGAAAGCTCTAAAGAACTAGGTAGTAGTGGGCTACGGATGTGATTATGGTGTGATAAGCTGTGGCAAGGGTCTGTGCATGTTTTTGTTCATAAATGACAACTTGTGGGGGGTGGGGAAAGGGCTCCAAGTCCTTGTGTTGGACTCCTCCTCCCAAATTCCTGTGGAAAAGATCCAAGCAGTGTAATAGAAAAAAGTTTGTGCCATCCCAATCATCCTCAATATCTAAGAGAAAGCTTGAAATCTCGTGGATTCATGATTAACATCTCATGATCCAAGGTGGGTCTGCTGTCAAACTGTTTTGGAAATCAGAGTGGGACATCACTCACATAGCTGAATATCAAAAAGCATGTTCAGGAAATGACACAAAGGACAGCAGAGTAAAAGAGTGTAAGCCTTTGACTCACAATCAGCTACAATATCCAAAAGGAAGCTCGATATCTTCTAGTTTCACCACTGTTTCATGGATCCAAGCTGGGGCTGGAGTCAAGGATGTCCCAGAGTTTTTGTTTTGCTTTGTTTGAGGAGCATGGATGTGTTAGTACACATCAACGATGTCAAATCACTGATTTCAAATCAGTGATTGGGGGGTGGGCTATCGGATAAATTGAACAGAGAACCATCAGGTGGAGGGATGGGTAGAGGTATGGACTTACGTTATGTTATATCTCAAAATAATTTCAAAAAGAATTAAAGAGGGCTTCCCTGGTGGCGCAGTGGTTGAGAGTCCGCCTGCCGATGCAGGGGACACGGGTTCATGCCCCGGTCCAGGAAGATCCCACATGCTGCAGAGCAGCTGGGCCCGCGAGCCATGGCCGCTGAGCCTGCGGGTCCGGAGCCTGTGCTCCGCAACGGGAGAGGCCACAGCAGTGAGAGGCCCGCGTACTGCAAAAAAAAAAAAAAAAAAACAGAATTAAAGAGATAATGCCAAAAAGTAAAAACGAACAAAATTACTATGAGAAAATAAAGGTTAAAAACTGATCTGATATCAGGGTGGGAAAGAGTTTTCTATGTATATAAAAAGTTAAGAAAGAAACTACTAGGAAAAATATTTGACTACATGAAATTAGAAACTTCTGAACTTCAAACATTATGAATAAAATTTAAAAGCAATTCCAGTTTTCATAATGGAAGAATAGTTTTCATAGGACTAACCATTCCACAGATAACAGTGATAAATTCTGGATAAAATATTTTAAAAAAATCTGTTTGAAGGCACTGAAGAGCAATTAAATTAGATAGAAAATAAAGAGAATTCAAGCCTTGGAAGAAGTAGCCACAATGTGTAATATCTTCATTCTGAGGGCACTCACCAGTCAAACCCTCAGGCATATAAACTCATGCTGAAAACCAGTCTTATACCTCATGCACCAAGGTAGAGTTTAGAGCTGCTAAATTGGCTGGAAATTAAAGGAGTAAATCTGAGAAAGGAGGGAGCATCATTAGGGAAAAGCAATTCCGCAAATGAATCACCTGTCATATCTTTGGCTCATCCTTGAACCTGATATGTACTGATTTGAGGGAGGCCAGTGTGAAAATAATAGCTGGAAGGCTAAAAGACTACTGAGCAGAGATTTCAAGAACTGCCCCACCAGAGGAGGAAAAAACACTGGAAACGACATAAATGTTCAAAAATAGGAGATTAAAAAAATTACGGTGCAGCCATATAGTATAACACAATGAAGTCATTAAACTAATGTTTTAGACTAATATTTAATAAATATAGAAATATTCACATGTTTAAGTAAACACTCAAGTAGCTTAAAAAAACAGTATGTACCGTATGATTCCAACCTTGCATTTTAAAAATGCCAAAGAGATAAACATACAGCAAAATATTAATAAGGATTTCCTGGATGATGGAAATATGGGTGCCTTTTACTTCTTCGTGATTTGCTTATTCTCCATATTTTCTATAAGGACTATATATTACCTTTATATTCAGGAAAAAATATTATCTTTTAAAAAAATGAGCATATACTATGTACCAGGTGCTAGTGCAAGGCACTACTTCGAAGGACTCTAGGGCTGCAAAGCATCTCAAAAACTGTACTTTGGCTCCTCCACTTTACAGGTGAAGAAACCACAGCCCAGAGAAGTTAAATGACTTGCAAAAAAGCAAACCATTCATTAGTGATAAACAAACAAACAAGCAAACAAAAAAAAGGTCTTCTGATTGTCAGACCAGTGTCTCATTTCTCTGTTTCTGGTTTAGACATAAAATCTTCGTTTATTCCTCATCACCCCTTGTAGGGGAGGTTGTTTCATAAAGTTGCATACTTTCATGTAGTATGGCAATAGAAAGAGTGGGGGCTTGAGAATTTAGGCTGGCGCCTACTGAATAGCAATATACATAGGAGGAAGAAAGAAGGAGCGCCTAGAGAATCGTCGATAACAAGGAGAAGGAGAAGATAAGAAAGAAAGGTGGGAATCTGTAATACAGGGCTTAAGGCAGAGCCTGAATCCTGGGATGCTCTTCCAGAGGGCAGCAGGAAATAATGGGGATGGGAAAAGATACACTCAGTGGTAGGCCCATTCAACAGCAGATCAGGTGGAAACGTGATTGCAGGATTAATGATCCAATGCATTTAACGCAGAACCAGGGTCAAAACAACCATACCTACTAGTACTCTTGCCCACCATCCAGGAAATTCGCATGCAAGAGACATTCTCTTGGAGAGAATCTAAAGTTGTTTAAGATTAGTTTTTGTCTCGGCAGTGAGAGAGAACAAAAAAGTTCTTCTATCTCCCCATCTGGGAATCGAATGCTGATCTCCTACCTGACAGGCCAGGCCACTCACCAGTATGCCAACGAGGAAACCAACAGTAGAGGGTTTAAAATCATTGCTTAGGAAGTTACTTCTAAACTGCCATAGGAATTTATTCCTTGAAAGACGGTTGGTTGCCGGTCAAGTTGTTATTTTACTGTATCTAGACTGTCACGTTGCAACTGAAACATAATGGGAGCTCCACAGGTAGTTTTAAATTTCTAATAGCCACAGTAAAAAGTAAGAAAAAACAGGTGAGAATTTTAAATATATATCTGATTTAACCCAATATTCCGAAATATTATTTCAACATGTAACTAATACACAAATATTAATTAGATTTTGTTGTTGTTCTTAGTTTTCAAACCGGTAAGTATTTTACACTTACAGACAGCACATTTCTACTCAGACGTCAAACTTTCATTGGAAAAACTTGATTAATATTTAGATTTCATGACACTTACAGTTGAAAAAGTGGATTCACTTATGAAAGCTGTTCCTAACGTACTTAAACGTTCTGCAATAGCTGGATTGAGTATCTGTTTACATTTTTACGTTGATTTATTTCAATTAATTAATTAATTTCAATTAGTTAATGTGTTGATTTCAATTAAATAGACTTAAAAATGCAGTTCTGCAACAGCCAGCTCTACCCACCACCAGTCCCTCCCATCAGGAAACTTGCACAAGCCTCTTAGATAGCCTCATCCACCAGAGGGCAGACAGCAGACGCAAGAAGAACTACAGTCCTGCAGCCTGTGGAACAAAAACCACATTCATAGAAAGATAGACAAGATGAAAAGGCAGAGGGCTATGTACCAGATGAGGGAACAAGATAAAACCCAGAAAAAGAACTAAATGAAGTGGAGATAGGCAACCTTCCAGAAAAAGAATTCAGAATAATGAGAGGGAAGATGATCCAGGACCTCGGAAAAAGAATGGAGGCAAAGATGAAGAAGATGCAAGAAATGTTTAACAAAGACCTAGAAATTAAAGAACAAGCAAACAGAGATGAACAATACAATAATTGAAATGAAAAATACACTAGAAGGAATCAATAGCAGAATAACTGAGGCAGAAGAACGGAAAAGTGACCTGGAAGACAGAATGGTGGAATTCACTGCCACGGAACAGAAACAAAGAAAAAAGAATGTAAAGAAATGAAGACAGCCTAAGAGACCTCTGGGACAACATAGACGCACCAATATTCACATTATAGGGGTCCCAGAAGGAGAAGAGAGAGAGAAAGGACCCGAGAAAATATTTGAAGAGATTATAGTCGAAAACTTCCCTAACATGGGAAAGGAAATAGCCACCCAAGTCCAGGAAGCACAGAGAGTCCCATACAGGATAAACCCAAGGAGAAACACGCCGAGACACATCGTAATCAAACTGGCAAAAATTAAAGACAAAGAAAAGTTATAGAATGCAACAAGGGAAAAATGACAAATAACATTCAAGGGAACTCCCATAAGGTTAACAGCTGATTTCTCAGCAGAAACTCTACAAGCCAGAAGGGAATGGCATGATATATTAAAAGTGATGAAAGGAAAGAACCTACAACGAAGATTACTCTACCCAGCAAGGATCTCATTCAGATTCGATGGAGAAATCAAAAGCTTTACAGACAAGCAAAAGCTAAGAGAATTCAGCACCACCAAACCAGCTCTACAACAAATGCTAAAGGAACTTCTCTAAGTGGGAAACACAAGAGAAGAAAAGGACCTACAAAAACACAACCGAAACAATTAAGAAAATGGTCATAGGAACATACATATTGATAATTACCTTAAACGTGAATGGATTAAATGCTCCAACCAAAAGACACAGGGCTGTTGAATGGATACAAAAACAAGATCCATATATATGCTGTCTACAAGAGACCCACTTCAGAGCTAAGGACACATACAGACTGAAAGTGAGGGGATGGAAAAAGATATTCCATGCAAATGGAAATCAGAAGAAAGCTGGAGTAGCAACACTCATATCAGATAAAATGGACTTTAAAATAAAGAATGTTACAAGAGACAAGGAAGGACACTACATAATGATCAAGGGATCAATCCAAGAAGAAGATATAACAATTGTAAATATATATGCACCCAGCATAGGAGCACCTCAATACATAAGGCAACTGCTAACAGCTATAAAAGAGGTAATTGACTGTGACACAGTAATAGAGGGAGACTTTAACACCACACTTATGCCAATGGACAGATCATCCAAACAGAAAATTAATAAGGAAACACAAGCTTTAAATGACACAATAGACCAGATAGATTTAATTGATATTTATAGGACATTCCATCCAAAAACAGCAGTTTACACTTTTTTCTCAAGTGTGCACGGGAACATTCTCCAGGATAGATCACATCTTGGGTCACAAATCAAGCCTCAGTAAATTTAAGAAAACCGAAATCATATCAAGCATCTTTTCTGACTACAATGCTATGAGATTAGAAATCAATTACAGGGGAAAAAACACAAACACATGGAGGCTAAACAGTACATTACTAAATAACCAAGCAATCACTGAGGAAATCAAAACATACCTAGAGACAAATGACAATGAAAACATGACAATAAAACCTATGGGATGCAGCAAAAGCAGTTCTAAGAGGGAAGTTATAGCTATACAAGCCTACCTCAAGAAACAAGAAAAATCTCAAATAAACAATCTAACGTTACACCTGAAGGAACTCGGGGAAGAAGAACAAGCAAAACCCAAAGTTAGCATAAGGAAAGAAATCATGAAGATCAGAGCAGAAATAAATGAAATAGAAACAAAGAAAACAATAGCAAAAATCAATAAAACTAAAAGCTGGTTCTTTGAGAAGATAAACAAAATTGATAAACCTTTAGCCAGACTCATCAAGAAAAAGAGGGAGAGGACTCAAATCAATAAAACTAGAAATGGAAAAGTAGAAGTTACAACAGACGCCACAGAAATACAAAGCATCCTAAGGGACTACTACAAGCAACTCTACGCCAATAAAATGGACAACCTGGAAGAAATGGACAAATTCTTCAAAAGGTATAACCTCCCAAGATTGAACCAGGAAGAAATAGAAAATATGAACAGACCAGTCACAGTAATGAAATTGACACTGTGATTAAAAATCTTCCAATGAACAAAAGTTCAGGACTAGATGGCTTCACAGGAGAATTCTATCAAACATTTAGAGAAGAGCTAACACCCATTCTTCTCAAACTCTTCCAAAAAATTGCTGAGGAAGGAACACTCCCAAACTCATTCTATGAGACCACCATCACCCTGATACCAAAACCAGACAAAGATACTACAAAAAAAGAAAATTACAGACCAATATCACTAATGAATATAGATGCAAAAATCCTCAGCAAAATACTAGCAAACAGAATCCAACAACACAGTAAAAGGATCATACACCATGGTCAAGTGGGATTTATCCCAGAGATGCAAGTATTCTCCAATATATGCAAATCAATCAATGTGATACACCATATTAACAAATTGAAGAATAAAAACCATATGACCACCTCAATAGATGCAGAAAAAGCTTTTGACAAAATTTAACACCCATTTATGATAAAAATTATCCAGAAAGTGGGCATAGAGGGAACCTACCTCAACATAATAAAGGCCATATATGACAAACCCACAGCAAACATCATTCTCAATGGTGAAAAACTGAAAGCATTTCCTCTAAGATCAGGAACAAGACAAGGATGTCCACTCTCACCACTATTATTCAGCACAGTTTTGCAAGTCCTAGCCATGGCAATCAGAGAAGAAAAAGAAATAAAAGGAATACAAATTGGAAAAGAAGAAGTAAAACTGTCACTGTTTGCAGATGACATGATACTGTACATAGAGAATCTGAAAGATGCCACCAGAAAACTACTAGAGCTAATCAATGAATTTGGTAAAGTTGCAGGATACAAAATTAATGCACAGAAGTCTCTTGCATTACTATACATATATGATGAAAAATCTGAAAGAGAAACTAAGGAAACACCCTCATTTACCATTGCAACAAAAAGAATAAAATACCTAGGAATAAACCTACCCAGTGAGACAAAAGACCTGTATGCAGAAAACTATAAGACAGTGATGAAAGAAATTAAAGATGATACCAACAGATGGAGAGACATATCATGTTCTTGGATTGGAGGAATAAATATTGTGAAAATGGCTATACTACCCAAAGCAATCTACAGATTCAATGCAATCCCTATCAAATTACCAATGGTATTTTTTACGGAACTAGAACAAAAAATCTTAAGATTTGTATGGAGACACAGAAGACCCCGAATAGCCAAAGCAGTCTTGAGGGAAAAAAACAGAGCTGGAGGAATCAGACTCCCTGACTTCAGACTATACTACAAAGCTACAGTAATCGAGAAAGTATGGTACTGGCACAAAAACAGAAACATAGATCAATGGAACAAGATAGAAAGCCCAGAGATAAACCCACGCACCTATGGTCAACTAATGTATGACAAAGGAGGCAAGGATATACAATGGAGAAAAGACAGTCTCTTCAATAAGTGGTGCTGGGAAAAATGGACAGCTACATGGAAAAGAATGAAATTAGAACACTCCCTAACACCATACACAAACATAAACTCAAAATGGATTAGAGACCTAAATGTAAGTCCGGACACTATAAAACTCTTAGAGGAAAACATAGGAAGAACACTCTTTGACATAAATCACAGCAAGATCTTTTTTGATTCACCTCCTAGAGTAATGGAAATAAAAACAAAAATAAACACATGGGACGTTATGAAACTTCAAAGCTTTTGCACAGCAAAGGGAACCATAAACAAGACGAAAAGACAACCCTCAAAATGGGAGAAAATATTTGCAAACCAATCAATGGACAAAGGAGTAATCTCCAAAATATATAAAGAACTCATGCAGCTCAATATTAAAGAAACAAACAACCCAATCCAAAAATGGGCAGAAGACCTAAACAGACATTTCTCCAAAGAAGATATACAGATGGTCAAGAAGCACATGAAAAGCTGCCCAACATCACTAATTATTAGAGAAATGCAAATCAAAACTACAATGAGGTACCACCTCACACCAGTTAGAATGGACATCATCAGAAAATCTACAAGCAACAAATGCTGGAGAGGGTGTGGAGAAAAGGGAACCCTCTTTCACTGTTGGTGGGAGTGCAAATTGATACAGCCACTATGGAAAACAATATGGAGGTGTCTTAAAAAACTAAAAATAGAATTACCATATGATCCAGCAATCCCACTGCTGGGGATATACCCAGAGAAAACCATACTTCAAAAAGACACATGCACCCCAATGTTCATTGCAGCACTATTTACAATAGCCAGGTCATGGAAGCAACCTAAATGCCCATCGACAGACGAATGGATAAAGGAGATGTGGTACATATATAGAATGGAATATTACTCAGCCATAAGAAAGAACGAAATTGGGTCATTTGTAGAGACGTGGATGGATCTGGAGACTGTCATACAGAGTGAAGTAAGTCAGAAAGAGAAAAACAAATATCGTATATTAATGCATATATGTGGAACCTAGAAAAATGGTACAGATGAACCGGTTTGCCAGACAGAAATTGAGACACAGATGTAGAGCACAAAGGTATGGACACCAAGGGGGGAAAGCGGCGGGGGGTGGGGGTGGGGGTGTGATGAACTGGGAGATTTGGGGGGAAAAAAATGCAGTTCCTCAGACGCACCCGCCAGTTTCAAGTGCCCAATAGCTTGTAGCTACCGTATGAGTCTCGCAGATACAAATCCATGGCCCCCTTCCGAGGCTGAGTTTCAGAGAAGACATCGCAGAATCCAGAAGATACCAAAGATTTCTCACGAGTTGGCAGTTTAAAAAGGAAGGCAGGAGGGAAGGTAAGAGAGGAAAGAAAGCCTTTAGAATCTAATCCCCCCAAAATGTTGCTGGGCAGAGAATGAGGTCCCCAGGGTATATAAGGAGGTCAGGGGAGAAAGGGAGGTTTGGCTGCAGTTCTTAGTTTCGGTTCCCAGTTTCGCTCAGGCTTTAAAAATATATTGCACGGTCTATTTCTCGCTCTCTTCAGGAACTTGCTGAGGGTGATAAAACGGAAACTGCGTTGGCCGGGAATCGAACCCGGGTCAACTGCTTGGAAGGCAGCTATGCTTACCACTATACCACCAACGCCCGCGCGCATGATACTCCTGAATTACATATATAAGTATACTACTAGCCATGATGTCACAGATGGCTTTTGGTATTGCTTCATATCCGAGATCCCAAAGCACACAAAGCCTTTTCTCGGTGAGGATGGACCCCGTCCTTACTTCTCTTAGTCAGCCCCGCCAACTAACGACGCGGGGCCGGGAACGCAGAGAACACCCGGCGCCCGGAGCCGGAGTGCTGGAACACGCGGAGCCCGGAGTGAAAGCCAACGCCTCTCTTGGCCCGGGGAATTTTCTCCCCCGCCGCCTTCTGTCGTCCGCGCTCCCAGCTCCGCCGTTTGGCGCGCCCCAGCACTGGATCCACCGGGTGTTGGGTTCGGCAACGGCGATTTGGGGCGGAGAGTTCGAGGGAGACCGGCCAGCTAGGGGGTCCACCCTCGTGTGGCTCGGTCCCCCGAGAGAAGGAGCTAGAGGAGAGCTCGAAGGGACACTGGAGAAATGGATCTTTACAGTTTAGGATGATGAAGAAGTAAGAGATAGGAGTCGGAGCCAGTTTTATTTTTCCTGTTTTCCGAAGAAGTCCAGGGAGAGTTCTAAGTTTATTCAAATAAACAGCAAACAGCATTAATATAGTTTTACATCACGGTACCGCGATGTTTGACAATCTTAGAAGGGAATAAGAAAGCCTTGTTTTCGGGTGTCAGGATGGCCGAGCGGTCTAAGGCGCTGCGTTCAGGTCGCAGTCTCCCCTGGAGGCGTGGGTTCGAATCCCACTTCTGACAACATACTTTTGCTCACTTTTTTCCAACATACAAGTAGGATTGAATTTATGGAGAAAGGAGTATCGATAAATAAACACCTTTCTATGCTGCCTATCCACACATGAAGATTGTGTTTCGCTTTGACTTTGAAACTGAATATATTTAGATCTATCCCTAAATACAAAAAAAAATTTTTTCTTTCCTTTAGACTCCGGTTTCTCTGTGCCTATTTACTGCATGTAGATACAGAAGACTCCCCTGAACAAGGAAAAGCCCTCAACCCAGATGCCTAAACTTGCTGTAGCTGACCTGAGTCTTTTCATGCTCAGACTTCAGTGTCAAACTTTGGTGAGACTCGGATTCCCCAGCATCTTGCCGGGCCAGCTCCCACCACCAATTCTAATTCAGTACGTTTGCTGGGTCCTCAAAGACCCGGAAAGGAAATCAACACACCAAACGGGGGAAAGTACTAGAGAGCAAAGGTAAACTCATGGAGTTGTTTCAAGAACTTTTTCTTGAAGACCGCAAACAAGCTACTCTCTAATTTGGGAGGAGCTGATTTATAGAAAAATCATGTGCTTTCCGGAAGAGGGAAGAACTGTCAGTCCGAAGGGGCTGAATGTGTGAGGTTCATAAACATGAGGATGGAAGGATCTTAGGTTGGTTAATGAAAGCTCGCCAGACAAACTACATTCTTTGTTACTTACTGGGCTGCGACCTTGGGAAATGTATTTGACTTTTCTGAGCCTTAGTTTGCTTGTAGTAAAATGGAGATAGAATTGTTGTGAGGATTGAGATGACCTAGCAGCTTATTAGAAATACAGATCTCAGGCTGTACCTCAGACCTACTGAATCTACATTTCATAAGATTCCCACATTTATAAGTCACATTGATATCACATACCTCCTGATATAATACAATAAGACGGGCACTTCACCCTGTGGTATACTTCCCCAAAACCCCACTGTAATCATGAGAAAACTGACAAACCCAAATTGAGGAACAATCTACCAAATATACCTAACCAGTACTCTTCAAAATGTGAAGGTCTTGAAAAACATCGGAAGATTAAGAAACTGTTGCAAATTTTAGGGAAGACATGATGACTAAATGCAACGAGTTAACCCGGATTGGCTTCTGAAACAGTAAAAGAACATTAGTGGGAAAATATGAAATCATCTTAACATTAGTGGAAGCTGGATGAAATATATACAGTGACTTTCTGTAGTATCTTTACAACTCTCTGTCAGTCTAAAATTATTGCAAAATAAAAAGGCCTTAAAAAAAAAACTTGAAAGTGGTTGCCTGTTAGGAGTAGCACTTGGGAGTGGGGCAAGAAACTGCTGGGGTTTTTTTTGTTCTTGTTGCTGTTTGGCCACCCCATGAGGCTTGTGGGATCTTGGTTCCCATACCAAGGATTGAACCCCAGCCATGGCAGTGAAAGTGCAGAATCCTAACAACTGGACTACCAGGGAATTCCCAAGACTGCTGGTTTTTCATTAGAAGGATTGTAGCAAGATTTGATTTTTTAATAATGGGCATATATTTTGATTTAATTTGTTCTAATATTTTGGGGAACAAATATTTAATTTGTTCTAATATTTTTATTGTAATCACGCATAGCTATCATTACAGTAATCGAACTAAGACTATATATATATACACACACAATACAATGACATTTAGATGCCTATTAACAGGAAACAATCCCCAAAGAATCCAAAGCATCAACAGTCATTTAAAAGTAGATGAAGTGGTTAGTTTGTTTAAATCCCTCTGTAGAAAAATAGATACCATCCAAATGAGAAGATCTGAAGTGTTTTGACAGCTAAGCACAATGAAATTCTCCTTCTTATATGCTGTGTGTGTTTTTAACAAGAGAGAGAGAGATTGTTGAAATGCTAGGAAACTGTCTAAACCCTGTAGGTGCCATCATTCTGCTTGAGAAGTTACAAACAGTTTGGGGTGGTCAATGTTGGAAGCTGGAAGGAAATTCAGGACAGGGAAAGTATAATACAGAATATGTATGTGACATCATCTCTTTTTTGCAGGTTCCTTCAATGTGAAGCCAGCTGGCATAGGACTTAGGCAAGACGCAGGAAAAAGCAGTTAAAAATGTGAAATGACAACCAGGGGACAAATGGGTTGTTACTGCAATCTCCTCTCTACCTGCAAGAAGTCACCCTTAGCTAAATATAACATAGCATTGCTCTAACCAAGGCTGCCTTCTTTTCTGAGATAAAAATAAATCTCTCTTTGCACCTGGGAGAGGTACAGTGTGGATTGGGCTGATTGGGAAGTAACTTACACAAATTTATCCTTCTCTTATATGTCATTTAACTGGCAATAGAGTTGAGCCTTAGGATATTTCCCAGGTTCAGTCACTTGCTATAAAAAACACATATTCACTTAATGGATAATGTAAATATACAATAAAGTGTACTTTTTCTCTCAGGGCTCAGCATCCAACTGTGTTCTAAAGGAATAATATGTACAATTTCACAACATCTGGGTGAAGATCTGGTAATAAGTGGAGTTACGGCCTGTTTGTGAGGTGACAATGTATAGGCTCTAGAATCAGGCAGGACAGGGTTCTTAATTCCAACTCTCCCCACCACCCCGCTTCCCCGACTTAATAGCTATGGCCCTTGAGTAATCGTTTAATGTCTTTTAACCTCCAGATCCTCACCTTCAAAAGAGATAATACACTGTGATGTTGCTGTGATGATTACATTGTATAATCAAGTACCTGGTACATAGTTGACAATCAATTAATAATAATTAGTGATAGCTAATATTTGTTGCTCATATACTATATGCCTAACATTCTTCTTCACTCCTCACATATTTAGATAATTGTACCCTTATAACAATTCTGAGGTACTATTTCATCATCATCCCCATTATATAGAAGGGAAAACTGAAGCTCAGAGAGTTTAACTTGCAGAGTAAATAAAGTAACAGCACTGAAAACCTAAGCCTTCTGGTTCCAATGTAGCCATTTTGCTACACAATTGCCATTGTCATCATCATCATCATCCTAGGGCTCATCAGCAGAAAGCAGATGGGGCCATGCTATTTCTCTCACATAGATAAGATAATAATAACTTTAATTACACCACTAGACTTACACTCTTAGTCTAACATATTCCCCAGAGTCCAAGACTTGGGGTCTGCTCTCTAATGAACAATGAATAAGGTCACATTATTAGAGGCAGATAATTAGCATATAAACTCTTTGGCAGTGTGTTAGGACACACAGACTGACAAACTAAACTGGGCTCCTAATACAGAATTTTTATTTTAGGGTCTTGCTAGGGCTTAAGTTTCTCTTCATTCTCTGCTTTTCCAGCTCCACCTTCCTCCCTCTTTTAACAGTGTCACAATTCTCTCCTGTCTGACCTCATTTCAATACTATCTCAATGTGCCTGCCTCAAACTCTTCCTCTTATCTTGTTTTCCCTTATAGAAATCATGCACACAGCCTCATGAATTTTATTCCCATCCCTCCTTCAGCACCCACCCCAACATTTTCTGCTTCTGATAGCCCTGCCCCTTCATCTACTTAATTGGATAGAATGAAAACTAAGAAGAAACTTTAAAAGTTTATTTAGCTCTCTTATTTCACATAACAAAATCCATACATACAAGTAACAAAATACATTCAATGTAGATAAAAGCAGTGATAAAGTGCCACACAAATGTTCATAATGATTACTTCTGCTTGTCTGAAGTAGGAGAAGAAGAATTTTTAAAAGTCAACTGGCAAATACCTCAGTTATAAAACATACTGACCTAAAAAACTCCCTGTTTGGGGGCAAGATTTTCCTCTACTCCCACCTCTAAGATAAGCTGGATCATAGTAGACAGTCTAGAAAGTCCACAAGCCCAGCCCTTACAGTCACAGCTGCCTTGCCAGGAGGGGCCATTTAATCGACTTCCTCAATGACAGGGCCAGTACTGGGGGCTCCCTGTCAGGCTTGAGCTCCACAACTGCTCCGCCAGGGACACCAGCCCCCGCATAGAGCCTGGAGAAGATGGGGCGACAGATATGCTCCAGCTCCCTCTTCTGAGGCTCATATTCCTCTTTCTCTGCCAACTGGTTGTGCTCCAGCCAAGCAAGGACTTCCTGACACTTGTCTTGTACTTTGCGCCTGTCCTCTTCAGGAATCTTGTCTCTAAGTCTCTCCTCTTGCAAAGAGCTCTTCACATAGAAGACATAGGCCTCCAGAGAGTTTCTGGGAGCCACCCTGTCCCTCTGGGCCTCACCCTCATCCTGAACATCCTTGTACTGTTCAGACTCACAAACCGTCTTCTCCACTTCCTCCTTGCTCAGCCGGCCCTTGTCATTGGTGATGGTGATCTTGTTAGCTTTGCCTGTGCTCCTGTCAGTGGTTGTCACACTCAGGATGCCACCGGCGTCAATGTCAAAAGTCACCTCGATCTGGGGGACTCCACGTGGGGCAGGAGGGATGCCACTGAGCTCAAAGCATCCCAGCCTGTTGTTGTCCCTAGTCATGGCCCTCTCACCCTCATACACCTGGATCAGGACCCCAGGCTGGTTGTCTGAATAGGTAGTGAAAGTGTGGGTCTGCTTGGTCGGGATGGTGGCATTCCTCTGGATCAGCGTAGTCATCACCCCACCAGCTGTCTCCAGCAGCAGGAGATCCTGCACCTTCTCACACTTGTCCCCGATCAACACTGCTGCCTGCACAGCAGCCCCATAAGCCACAGCCTCATCCAGGTTGATGCTCTTGTTCAGCTCCCTGCCACTGAAGAAGTCCTGCAAGAATTTTTGTACCTTGGGGTGGCGGGTAGTGCCACCCACTAGGACAATGTCATGGATCTGGGCCTTGTCCAGCTTGGCACCCCTTAGGGCCTTCTCCACTGGCTCCAGGGTGCTGCAGGAGAGGTCCAAGCACAGTTCTTCAAAGCGGGCTCGAGTGATGGAAGTGTGTAAGTCTACGCCCTCAAACGGGGAATCGATCTCCAGAGTGACCTGGGTGCTGGAGGGCAGGGTGCGCTTGGCGCGCTCAGAGGCTGTGCAGAGCCTGCGCAGGGCCCGCTTGTTCCTGCTCAAATCCTTCCCGTACTTCCGCCGGAATTCCTCCACGAAGTGGTTCACCAGCCGGTTGTCGAAGTCCTCTCCACCCAGATGAGTGTCTCCAGCCGTGGCCTTCACCTCAAACACACCGGCGTCGACAGTGAGGACCGACACGTGGAAGGTACCCCCACCCAAGTCGAAAATGAGCACGTTGCGCTCTCCGGCGCCCTGCCGGTCCAGGCCATAGGCCATGGCAGCCGCCGTGGGCTGGCTGATGATCCTCGGCATGTTGAGTGAGCCCCGCGATGGCACCCGCGTCCTTGGTGGCCTGACGCTGGGAGTTGTTGAAGTAGGAGGGCACCGTGATTACAGCGTGCCTCAGGGGCTGGCCCAGGTACGCCTCCGCTGTCTCCATCTTGCTCAGCACCATGGACGATGAGATCTCCTCGGGGTGTAGAACGCCTTGTCCTCCCCGCGGTAGAACACACGCACCTTGGGCTTGCCGCCCTCGCTCACCACCTGGAAGGGCCAGTGCTTCATGTCCGACTGCACAGTGGGGTCTGCGAACTTGCGCCCGATCAGTCACTTGGCGTGGAACACTGTGTTGTGTGGGTTCAGATCCGCCTGGCTCTTGGCCGCATCGCCCACCCGACGCTCGGTGTCGGTGAAGGTCAAGCAGCTGGGGGTGGTGCGGTTGCCCTGGTCGTTGGCGAGGATCTGCATCCGGCCTTGCTGGAACATGCCCACGCATGAGTATGTGGTGCCCAGGTCGATGCCTATGGCCACTTCCCTTGCAGCGGACATGGCTGTGGCTTCTCGCGCTTCTGGGGACGAGTGTGATACCGATTCAAATGCAGGAGTCTGCGGAACTTCGAGCGGCTCAGCCGTGGAGGTGCGCTCAGCGGTGCGACTCTCCTGCCTGCCCAGCTCGGATCTGCTCGGCTCCGCTTCCACGAGCTTTTTATCCGGTTGCCGGAGGCCCGCCATCCCCCCGGCCCCGCCGACGCGAAACTTCCAGCGCCTTCGCGGCGAGCCCAGAGCCGCCCGGTCCCCCGCTCCGCTAACTCAGCCCAGGAGGCGCCGGGCTGGCTCCGGGGGAAGGTTCGGGCGGATCGGGCCGTGCAAGGAGGGGCGGCCCCAGCTGCGTCTGACTCAGAGCTGCAGAGAAAGTTCCAGCTTCTCCCGGCTTGTTCTAAGGGCGAGCGGTTGGGGCAGAATTCAGGTAAAGCAAAAACTTCTCAAGAAAACAGTTCTTCCTCTGGGTGTTTGAAGAGGGCTGTTCAGAGTCCAGCGGCTCGAGAAAAGCCGGAAAGCATGTCGCCATGCGAATAGAGACATGGCCTCGAGGCAGAGGTTTAAATAATAGGGTTTTTTCTTAAGTCTTAATTATTATTATGTTGTTGTTGTTGTTTTGAAACCTAAAGGCAGTGTTTTCGAAATTGTGGCTAAGAGGGGCGGCCCGATTTCTGTTCTGGAATGAAACTAGGGCCAGAGATGTCTTTAAGAGATGGCGCTCTAAAGTTGGTTCATACTAGAGGCACTGGTGGTTCAGTGGTAGAATTCTCGCCTGCCACGCGGGAGGCCCGGGTTCGATTCCCGGCCAGTGCACTGTATTCCTTCCTTTTTTAAAAAAAATTTTATTGGGGTACGGTTGATTTAAAATGTTGTATTAGTTTCCGCTGTACAGCCAAGTGAATCACTTATACATATATCCAATCTTTTTTTAGATTCTTTTCCCATATAGGTCATTTACAAAGTACTGAGAAGAGTTACCTAGGTCCTTATTAGTTATCTATTTTACATATAGTAGTGTGTATATGTTAAGACTTTTTCTATTCTAGGATTTGTGACACTGAAATAAACAAAACCAATTAGTTGAAGGCTGGGTTCGTTTGGTGTTTCCTCCTTTACCAAGTCGCATTCCTGAGAGGAGCCGGAACTCGGTGTTGTGGCTTGGGGACCCAGGCATGACCTCTCCACCCAGCCCTGGAGAGAACACAGCACAGGAGGAAGGAGCATGTGGATGGATGAACTGTGGTGAAAATGCCCCTCCTGTGGTTGAGCCTCCTCCCTGGGCCAGTGTCTCCAAGGAGCATCGTCCCAAGGGGCCACTTGGAAAGGCACAGTGTGCGTTTTTCTCTGAGGCCTGGACGGGTTCCCAGCTGGAGCCCAGGACGCGCATGGGGAGTAAATTCCTGGAGGCTGCAGTCCATCGTATGTCCTGAAGGCCAGGGGAGGAGATGAGTTCACTGGTCAGTAAAGCCACATTTGTTGCCATCAGTTCTATGGCCTTGCAAAGTGAGTCTTTGCCATGTCTCACTTTCCTTAATCCAGAATATCCCATTTGAATTTTTTGGTGTTTCTATTTGACGTGGACTCCCAGAAAGCCAAAAGAAGGAGACTTTTTGGAGATGTGAGGATGGAAATGGAGGAAAGAGAAGCAAATGTTCTCTATAACCTCACCATGGGGGAAGGAACTCTGGTTTCCTGCATGACAGACAGGGATAGTCACCACTATACTAAGAGCACAGTACCCAGGGGAACATGACACATTCTAATGTTAAACTCTAGTAGCTTCAACTATTACATAATATATTATTATTCACCCGATTCAAAGGCAACTCCTAATTTTTAAAAAGAGGAACTAAAAACCTTTGCTCTGTAAGTGGGTCTTTTCTCCTCAGATGGCTCAGAACCCTTTGGAATGCTTCAGGGCCTTTGAAGAGGGAGGAGGGAGTCAGGATGCAGATGTCAGTCCCACTTCTGGACTGGAAAAAAGGGAATGTTTGAAGACATATGCAATGAGTGACTTCCACGGTGGAAAATCATATCCTCAAAAGGAAGGAACCTGTTTTATAACCCAGGAGGGAGAGAAGCTGTCAGCTTTAAATTCATTCACTTTCAGTGTTTAGGCTGCCCAGGCCTGCGTGTCAAAGTTAGGACATTTTAGGCAAGGGCCTGCAAGAAAAGGGTGCTCACTTCAGAAAGGAAAAGGTGGCCAGGCCTGGGGTCTGTGCCCTGGACTGTTCAGGGACTGCCTTGTCAAGCTACTCTGACCTTCTCTCCCAGCCCTCAGCAGCCTCAAAACCCCACCTGCACATCTACCCCCAAGAGTTCCAGGTATAGCCCTTTGAAAGCAAGCACCTCTGTACCTAGACACAGCATTACACAGGCGTGCTTCCAATGTCATTCACTTTATTTTTTAATTCATAATAGAGAAAAGCTTATTATGCAATGCAAATTTTATACATACACTTAAACATATCCACTTATGTTTAGTAACTTAGGTTGAGTGTCTCTAAAAGTAGAACAGGGATTTCCCTGGTGGCACAGTGGTTGAGAATCTGCCTGCAAATGCTGGCGACATGGGTTTGATCCCTGGTCCAGGAAGATCCTACATGCCACGGAATAACTAAGTCTGTTCACCTACAGCTTGAGCTCTCCAACAAGAAAAGCCACTGCAATGAGAAGCCAACGCACCATGACGAAGAGTAGCCCGTGCTCACCACAACTAGAGAAAGTCTGTGCGCAGCAACAAAGACCCAATATGGCCAAAAGTAAATAAATAAATATTTTTTTTTAAAGTAGAAGAGACATTCAAGTGATGACTTAAAAGGCCATTGTGGGGCTTCCCTTGTGGCGCAGTAGTTGACAGTCCACCTGCCGATGCAGGGGACACGGGTTCGTGCCCAGGTCCGGGAAGATCCCACATGCCGCGGAGCGGCTGGGCCCGTGAGCCATGGCCGCTGAGCCTGCGCGTCCAGAGCCTGTGCTCCGCAACGGGAGAGGCCACAACGGTGAGAGGCCCGCGTACCGAAAAAATAATAATAATAATAATAAGGTCATTGTGGAGGGATGCTCTTGACCCAAAACTGAGCACAAAAAGCAAGTTGTATAGTATGATCCAAAACTATATATAAAGATCTGTGATACCAACTATCTGTACATCCTTGAACAAGTCATTTCAACCATCTGGGCTATACCTTTCTCAATTTTAAGATGACAAGATTGAATTTCATCATTTCTGACACTTTCTAACTTTAAAAATCTCTGATTTCATCCAGGAGCAAAAGAGGATTCCTGTTTCCCCTAAACTATGTACCTGCTCTATACCCAAATAAATCCTGCTTCTGTTAATAAGAAAAAGAGGAGTGATCCGCTATGTCTATCAGATAGTGCCACATATACTTTATTCATTTTTACCCCTCACAGTGGTACAGTAAGGAATGTTAGTGTGATAGACATTGATGATGCTCACCAATGTTTATGATTCTCCTCCTTCTAGCCTCAGAAAGGGATTGCAATTCCATGCCTCTTGAGATCAGGTCATATGACTTGTTTTTTTTTTGTTTTTTTTTTTTGCGGTACGCGGGCCTCTCACCGTTGTGGCCTCTCCCGTTGCGGAGCACAGGCTCCGGACGCGCAGGCTCAGCGGCCATGGCTCACGGGCCCAGCCGCTCCGCGGCACGTGGGATCCTCCCAGACCGGGGCATGAACCCGTGTCCCCTGCATCGGCAGGAGGACTCTCAACCACTGCGCCACCAGGGAAGCCCCCATATGACTTGTTTTGATCAATGAAATTTAAGTATGTGTGATATGTTACTTCTGGGCAGAGGGCATTTAATTACCATCCTAATTGCCACTGTTCTCTTTGCCTTCCTTGGCAATGTGTGGTAGCTGGTGTTGAAATGGAAGTATAAACCTGAGCCATCCCATGAAAGACAGCTTCCTGGGGAGTCTTTCAGGAAGACTGGAAGCAGAAAATGAATAAGAAATAAACCTTTGATGTTTTATGCCACTGAGATTGTATTTTTACAGCATATGAGCTTAATATACTGGCTACAGCTGGTCAAATGGGATTATCCCCATTTTTTTTTCTGATGTGACTAGCCACAAAAATGTAACTCACTCAGTTCTACCTTCTGGTCCACCCCAACTCCAACTTAGACCTTCTTACCTTTTTTTTCAGTTACTATAGTAAAAGCAATCTTATCTATTTAAGGGGAAAATGCCAGCCAAATAGTGTGCTCCAAAGACATCAGGTTCCATGAGCATTTATTAAACGCCTATTATGTTCCAAAGACATTATGCTTCCATATATGTTGTTACACTTTAACCTCACATGATATCCCTGGGGAGGGAGATAAAGATATTACCATTTTACAGAAGAAGAATCTAATTCATAAAATAGTTCAATGAATTCTTCAAGACAAACCAGCTAGCAAATGTAGAAATGAAACACAAATCCAGGTTGTTTGGCTCTCTTCAGTATGCTTTTCACAATGCTACTCTACAGGCTTAGGAAGTCAATTCAATTAAAGGGAGGTAGGTCCAACTGATATACTACTTTAAAAGATGTGATGGGTGAAAGTAAATAATACTGAGTGTAGGCAAATATATTCAAAGCTGAAATGCATGTACTAGTGGTATATATTGGGTAGTATCTAATAGGGTGTTCAGTAGTACTGAATTGGACCTCTGCTTCTGGGAAGATGGAATAGATGTACCTAAAAATGTCTCTAATTTCAAATGCTAAAGAATTTACTCATTCCACAAATATGTATTGAGTGCTTTATCAAGTGCCAGACATTGACCTTGACTCTAAGTATATGGTAGTGAACAAAACAGACAAAGGCCCTGCTCTCCTGGAGCATATTCTGATGGGAGAGGGGATAGTCAATTGGTGATACATACAATAGGGGAAAAATACAGCAGTAAACAATCAAACAAGTGAACATATGGTACTCCAGTTGGTGATCAGTACAATGGGGAAAATAAAGCAGGAGAGTGGGATTAGGAGATGGTGGAGGAGTGGGGTTATACCGAATGATCAAGGAGACCTCACTGATAAGGTGATATTTGAGTAAAGACCATGATGAAGCATGATGTAGATATCTGTATGAATGAACATTTCAGAAACAGTAAATAACATATAAACCTGTAGCAGAAGTATAATTGAAGAGTTCAAGGAAGCAAAGGAGAGCAGTAGATGAGGTTAAAGAGGCACTGAGGAACAAGATCATGTAGTGCCTTGTAGAACATTACAAAGGCTTTAGCTATTACTTTAAATGCAAGAGGGAAGCTATTGCATGGCTTCAAGAAAAGACGTGACAGATACAACACACATTGGCTGTTATGGTGAGAATGGACTGTCAAGTGTCATGGGTGAGTGCAGGGAGAGCAGTCAGGAGGCTGCTGCAGTAATTCAAGTGAGATGATGGTGGCTTGGACTAAGATGCTAGGAGTAGAGTACTGAGAAGTGGTCAGATTGTTGGATTTATTTTGGAAGTAGAAGCAGGATTTCCTGAGATTTCATGTATTTGAGGAACCTCTGTCAAAGATCTGTGAAAACACATTTGCTCTGAGTCCTTGTAGAGCTGGGTGGGCTGTGACTGTGCCTTGGCCTTAGGGAAATCAGTGAAGGTAGGGCCTATTAGGATTTTCGCTCTGGAGATCACAGGCCTTTTCTTTCCCCGGAGGCTCCTTAGCCCACGTTGCTGTCAAGGTGGGGCCTGGGGAAGAGGAAAGTTACGGCCTGAAGAGATGCTGCTGCCAGTGCTCTTAGCTGTGGGATGAGGGGTCATTTATCCTGAGGGCCTTGGCTCCATCTGACTTTGCAGTTCTTCCAGTCTCCCACTGAGCTTTGAAGGTCTCTCTGCACAGAAAAATACAGCCCTGTATCCACTGCAAAAAGGAGCCCCATCACCAGGCAGAAAGTGATTTGATACCAAGGTGGAATGATGAATAGAATTGCCGAACCTAATAGGAGAGGCAGAGGGATGGGAAAAATGACAGCTGTTAAGACAGAAATTTGGAATAAACGCTCAGGTCCCCGGTGGGAAGCCTTTGTGAAGTCACCCAAGCTAAAGGCTGAGGCGAAGGCCAAGAGCAGACAGCTAGCCCCGGAAGGCTTCAGAGGATCTATCCTTCCTCTCTCTGCCTTTCCAAATAAAGCACTGGATCAGCATTTCCCAAAGGATGACCTCAGGCACATCTGTTCTGAAGGACATTAATAGAAGTTATAAAGAAAAAAGGTTTTGTGGTTACCTGGGTTTAGCAAATGCCTTATGAAACCTAGTTTAAAAGTTTCCTTTAAGACAGGACTTCGTGAATACTTTAATCTCAATTATGAATATAAAAGGAGAGGAACAGAGTATGTAGTGTGTTCTGCATCAATTTGATCACAGAACCCTTCATTCTGAAAGCCCTCTCAAGGAGTTATGTGATTGGGGAACAGCCTTTGAGAAACATTGAACTAGGGAATCCACAGACCACATCAACAGATCTTCACTCACCACCTCCTCTGAGCCCAGGACTGGGTATTCACTAACCAACATTAGTCTGGCATAAATAGCTTGTGATGCTGACTGAAAGGGTATGATATGGATCCCACAATATACAATTTCTCAAGAACAGTCAGAAGCCTCTTTCTTTGTACGTAGAGAGAGATTCTCATGCCAACGCAGCTGCTTTGAGCTAAGATTTGAGCTTAGGCTGAGAGGTTCAGTAGGGAGACACAAGCAAGCATAAGACACCTAGAGGGACATATGATAAAGTGGTTTGAATAAGGTGGAAGAGAGGGAGAGTGGCAATGTCTGGTGGATGGATATGGAGGATGAAAGGGTGGCTTCTGTCCCCTAAGAGTTAAAACTCCAAATGAAGGACACCCATTTCTATAATCCCTGAGAAATGAGCTGGAACAGAGCTGCAAATTCACACAGCAATTAGGTCAAGCTAGAACTTTCCCGTTGATGTCAAACAGGCATACTCGTGAGAACAAAGGTTCTGAAGTACGAAAAAGATCAGTGATCCTCTAACTACCTATCCTTCCAAGGTGTAAAGCTCCTTAAACAGCATTGGTTCCCACCTTGGATAGTGATGGTCACAGGCTGTGATGAGTGCATTGTCTGCCCGATAAATCCCGTGCAGTGGTACTCGCCACTGTGACTGAGGTTTGCTTGTGGGATAGAGAAGGTGGAACGCAGATGAGAAAACATCTTGGATTTTCCATTCTGGAAGAATATGACCTTATTCAGAGGGCTGTTTTTCCAGCTGTGGCACCTCAGCACGATGGGCTTCCCTTCCTGGAACACGAGGCTGGGGGTCTGGAGCAGCAGCCAGTCTGAAAGACACAAAGGGACCACAGGACCCAGGAGGTCTTGACTCAAATCCGAGACCCAGACCATCCTTACTGGTGGGCCCCTGTGTGTGGAGGGAAGAGCGTAAGTCTGGAATCAGGCACCCCTGGTCTGTAATTCTGGCTCCATCATGTATGAGCTCTGTGATCTTGGGCAAATAATTTAACTCTTCTGGGCCTCCGTTTCCTCGTATGTGAAAAGAGTCACAATAATACCATTAGCTATCTACAGTAGTTCCTGGCACATAGTAGGTGCTCAGGATATGCTTGTCTTCCTGTTCCTGTCCTGCCCAACAGGCTTCTTTCTGCAGGAAGGATACAGGAGACCCAAGAGTACAGTCCCTTCCCTGAGGGAGGGAGGGAGGGAAGGACTCAGTGTGACATAAGAGACAACATGTGAGGGGGACACAGCAGAGTCAAGTGTCTTTGGGGAAAGTCACGGACATCTAACAAATATTAGTTTATTTGGTGCATGTTAGTAAATATGGAATTTCACTTCAGTGGGGACTTTGGCAGCAGTGACACGGGTGGGCCATTAGCCTGCTGTGTACTTTTTTCCCCCGATTTTCATCCTTTTACTGAGGAAAAAGATATTTAATTTCTTTGTCATATAGGGAATAGAGGCTAAGGTGGGTACTTATAATCTGACCTCAGCCCACGCATTCCTTTTTCCTAAAGCTATAGGACAGAGTAGAGTTGGAATTGGAAAGAAAGGGTAGAAAACAATAGATACGTTGGAAGGGAGCCGGGACACGAGAAAGAAATGACAACAGCCACACGTGTGCTAGTCACCACGATTATTAGCCCCTTCAGCAGATCGGAGTGATGCCAAAAAAGGCTCTACACTGGCCGCTGAGCCTGCCACAAATGCAGGAGAAAATGTTCAATACTGAGGGAGGGAGTGACAACGAAGAGAAAACTCTGGGCCATGGCTACAGTGGGACAATCCAGAGGGAAGGTGGGGAGCACCAGATCTTGCGACTTGGGTCACACAAGCCAGAACACCCCACCTCTCCCACTGGGGAGCCACCACTGCGTTCCACCCATTTCCTCCCATCCTGTGTATTCCTCCTCTTGAGGAACTCAGGCCCTGACTAGAGATTCCACTCCAGGATTAGGTGAGCAGTCCTGGTTCCCTAGACTGCCTCTTTTTTTTTTTTTTGCGGTACGCGGGCCTCTCACTGTTGCGGCCTCTCCCATTGTGGAGCACAGGCTCCGGACGCGCAGGCTCAGTGGCCATGACTCACGGGCCCAGCCGCTCCGCGGCATGTGGGATCTTCCCGGACCGGGGCACGAACCCGTGTCCCCTGCATCGGCAGGCGGACTCTCAACCACTGCGCCACCAGGGAAGCCCTAGACTGCCTCTTTTATAAAGGTTGGATTGGGGTAGGTGGGAATGCTGAGAATTGTGAAGATTTTTTTAAATGAAGTAGAACCCAGAGAAAATGTCAAAGCTGCTTCCATGTAGCACCAGCAACCAATTCCCGCACTTCTCCTCCCTGTCTGGGGAATCCCCTCTACTGCAGGTGCACATCATTAGAACGGCACTTGCTTCTCAGCAAAGTCTCTACTGGTACCAGGTTGTAACCTGGACAGTGGAAGGGGCAGCCTTAGGCTGGTTTGTGCAAGAGGGCCACCTTAGGTCTCCCCGAGGACAATTTCTTGGTGCAGATCATGAGGGCAGGGCCGAGCTTCATGTTCACGGCACTCACGAGGTGTTCTTTAGGCCAAAAAAGGGCCTTTCCATCCATCTCCTGGGAACAAAACTCCTCTGCAATCTCCTGGAAGCCTTGTAGAGAAGCAATAAACTCATACACCTCCTCTGCACTCCAGTGGCTAAGATTACTGGACAGGAACACAGGGTTGATGCAATGAATCCTGGTGTAGGCACAGCTGTATGGAGGTTCCCTGGGTCACATTCCCCATGTCCATCTCTCACCGATAAAGGCCCAGGGACATTGGAGAGAGTTCTTTACCATGACTGGAATTCTCTGAACCCCACCTAGAGTCCTCCTGACCCCTGTAGCACTTGCCCTGGATCTTAGCATGGGTGATGGCAGAGGAGCTGCAGCAGCGTCCACACTGGTGAACACAAGCCATAGTGGGCTTCCTGAAACTTTTTCATGTTTCTCCTCTTCAACCAGAACTGGCAGCTACAGTTCGCACTGTACCTTTTAGTACAAGTCATGGAGCAGAAACTCTTGGAGTCACAGACTGTACTTCCCACAGTGCTGGAACTTCAGGAGATTTGTCTTCTTGACTACTCAGCAGATGGGCTCTCCCCTCCCCAGGGGCCACCTGACTGATTCTCATTCAGCCCTGTCGGGAGGCCAGTCTGTAGTGGCTTTTCAGTAATGGAGAACAGCACACTGGGACAGGTTCTGCTCCGTCCTGGATACCAAAGCCCTCAATCATGTGGGTGAGCATCTGGGGCTTCACAATGGCTTGTGGGGGTTTGTTTGAGTCACCATTTATCTGGACATCATGGCTAGTGTAGGAGGAGGTGCTGATGGGCAGGGGCCACGGCTGCTAATTCACTGCTTGGTGAATTAGCATTCCCACTGGTCACTAGTTCAGCTTCTTCTCCAAGCCTGCTCTCCTCCTCCGTGGCCTTGGGGCTCTCTGCTACTGGAGAAGCCCTGGCAGGAGCACGGAACCCAACGTGGAGACGTCATTGCCCTCCTCCTTGCATTTGACAGCCAGCGTCTGGGTTTGCCCGGCAGGTGCACGGACTGCATGCAGAAGACAACAGGGACCTGGACTGTGGTGGCTGAGGGGCAGTGAGGCTTGTGGCTGCTGCTGGACCAGCTGGAGAGGTGTAGCTGTGGGGAGGGCACCGGAGCTGATGGCGCTGGAGCTGTCGCCAGTGGTAGATAACAATCTGCTGCCACATCGCCACCTGTTTCTCCAAGAGCTGGATCTGTTGCTGTTGCTAAATCAGTGAATGGGGCTGGATCTGTGTGTGGTGACTGAGCTAGTAAGGGTCTGGCTGGGAGCAGGCGCAGCTGTCCTGTCTTGCTGACCACTCCCACCTGCTTCTGTCTTCTTGGCCACTGCACTAGCTGCCCTGGATCAGTCACTGTTGGGGATGCAGGCAAGGGCTCCACCACTCCTGTGCCTTTCCTGGGAGAGCTCCAAGCACCACCTATTCCTGAGGAGGGCCACTGACCCAAAGGCCCAGGTGGGTGGCCACTTCCGCCTGGACCCATGTACCTTCGAATGCTCTTCCCACTGCCCCACCAGCTGGACTAAGGCTAAAGAACTGGCCTGAGGCCCTAGAGGGAGCCTGAGCCACAGCTAGGGCCTGGCTAGAGGCCTGGGGGAGGCTAAACATGGGAATAGCTTTCTGGGTGGAGCTTTGGGCTGAGCCTGTTGTTCCTCAGTGCCAAGGTCTTTACCTAAACTGCATCTACATGGACTCCAGCAGCCTGAGCAGACAGCCCCTCCTGCTGGAGTACTGCCACTGCCCTGATAGGCAAAAGGATGAGTTGAGAAGCTAGAGGCACATTCTGGGCCAAGGTCTGCTTTACCTGGAATAGGTTTCCCAGCTGTGGTCTTAGATACATCTGGGCCTGGGACAGGTTGAGGGGGAGGAGGTGGTGTTCCCCAGTAGCACACATTGGGTCAAAGTGGTAACACTGGGAGAGTTCACTCCGGGATTGGCTGGTGAGTTGGGAGGCTGATGTTGTGGCCAGATTGACTGAGGCCTGGGTGGTGCTCAGCTGCTGCGTTGTGCTGGTGTTTGGGGGAGCTGGCCTGCTGGCTGCCAGCAGTTGTGGCCACTAGATAGCAGCCAGGCTATGCAGCTGGGCCTGCTGAGCTGCTGCTGGACACGAACTGGTGGAGATACTGAGGCCCACGGAGCTGCCCCTGCAGTGCCTGCTCTGCCTGCTGTTCATACCGTGGCACTGAGCTGTCTGGGAACGAGCGCTACCACCTGAGTAGGGACTCCCAGTGGTGCAGTCGGCGTTCTGTTGACTCTAGTCTCCATGATAGTGTTTCAGGGTCCCCAAGGCTGGTGCTCTGGCGCCAGGCCTTCACATCTAGCTCCTCACCTAGGTCCTTCAGGGTGGTGTCCACCTCATGTGCCAGGGTTCCTTGTCAACGCACCTGCTGGTCGGGTGGGAACTTGCTCAGTCTCGGGGGAGGGATCCCTCAGCTCCACCCCTTCCTATCGAGGCAGGAGCACTGAGGTTGAGGCCCTGCCAGGCCTCTGGAGCTTCCCTCCAGGACTGTCTTTTCCTGCTGAGCACAGAGGGTAGAGATTGCAGGCCTGGAGCTGCAGGCCCACCGGGCCTAGATACCTTCGAGGAGAATCTGAGAGTTGGGTGAGGGAAGGGGACTAAGTGAAGAATAGCAATGACAATATTCATCATAATCACACTGCAGCTTTTCTCTATGGAGAATGTTTTCTTGCCAGGAGCTTTGGAGGATCATTGATCTGTTCAGCAAACATCTATTAAGCCGTGTCCCGTGCCTGGGGCTGGATATAAAAGGTGGTTAAGACACAACTTTCGACTTCCGGGTAAGATGGCGGAAGAGTAAGACGCGGAGATCACCTTCCTCCCCACGGATACACCAGAAATACAGCTACACGTCGAACAACTCCTACAGAACACCTACTGAACGCTGGCATAAGACCCCAGACCTCCCAAAAGGCAAGAAACTCCCCACATACCTGGGTAGGACAAAGCGGAGAGATCCCCACACAGAGGATCGGTGCCGAGCGGCACTCACCAGCCCGAGAGGCTTGTCTGCTCGCCCGCCGGGGCGCGCAGCGCTGGAAGCTGAGGCTCGGGCTTCGGTCAGAGCGCAGGGAGAGGACTGGGGCTGGCGGCGAGAACTCAGCGTGAAGGGGGCTAATGTGCCACAGCTAGCCGGCAGGGAGTCCGGGAAAACTCTGGAGCTGCCGAAGAGGCAAGAGACTTTTTCTTCCCTCTTGGTTTCCTGGTGCGCGAGGAGAGGGGATTAAGAGCGCTGCTTAAAGGGGCTCCACAGACGGGCGCGAGTCGCGACTGAAAGCGCGGAGCCCAGTGACGAGCGTGAGACGCTGGGGCTGCTGCTGCTGCCGCCAAGAAGCCTGTGTGCGAGCGCAGGTCACTGCCCACACCGCCCTTCCGGGAGCCTGTGCAGCCCGCCACTGCCGGGGTCCCGGGATCCAGGGGCGGCTTCCCTGGGAGAACGCACGGCGCGCCTCGGGCTGGTGCAACGTCACGCCGACCTCTGCCGCTGCAGGCTCGCCCCGCACTCCATGCCCCTCCCTCCCGCCCGGCCTGAGTGAGCAAGAGTCCCCGAAGCGGCTGCTCCTTTAACCCTGTCCTGTCTGAGCGAAGAACAGACGCCCTCCGGCGACCTACACGCAGAGGCGGGGCCCAATCCAAAGCTGAGACCCAGGAGCTGTGAGAACAAAGAAGAGAAAGGGAAACCTCTCCCAGCAGCCTCAGAAGCAGCGGATTAAAGCTCCACAATCAACTTGATGTACCCTGCATCTGTGGAATACATGAATAGACAACACATCATCCCAAATTGAGGAGCCCGGAGTCAGTGCTGTGCCTCTGAGGTGGGAGAGCCAACTTCAGGACACTGGTCCACAAGAGACCTCCCAGCTCCACATAATATCAAACGGCAAAAATCTTCCAGAGATCTCCATCTCAACACCAGCACCCAGCTTCACTCAACGACCAGCAAGCTACAGTGCTGGACACCCTATGCCAAACAACTAGCAAGACAGGAACACAACGCCACCCATTAGCAGAGAGGTGGCCTAAAATCATAAAAAGTCCGCAGACACCCCAAAACACACCACCAGACGTGGACCTGCCCACCAGAAAGACAAGATCCAGCCTCATCCACCAGAACACAGGCACTAGTCCCCTCCACCAGGAAGCCTACACAACCCACTAAACCAACCTTAGCCACTGGGGACAGACACCAAAAACAACGGGAACTACGAACCGGCAGCCTGCGAAAAGGAGACCCCAAACACAGTAACATAAGCAAAATGAGAAGACAGAAAAACACACAGCAGGAGAAGGAGCAAGATAAAAACCCACCAGATCTAACAAATGAAGAGGTAATAGGCAGTCTACCTGAAAAAGAATTCAGAATAATGATGGTAAAGATGATCCAAGATTCTATTTCCCAGATCCAAAATCTTGGAAATAGAATAGACAAAATGCAAGAAACAGTTAACAAGGACCTAGAAGAACTAAAGATGAATCAAGCATCGATTAAAAACACAATACATGAAATAAAAAATACTCTAGATGGGATCAATAGCAGAATAACTGAGGCAGAAGAACGGATAAGTGAGGTGGAAGATAAAATAGTGGAAATAACTGCTGCAGAGCAAAATAAAGAAAAAAGAATGAAAAGAACAGAGGACAGTCTCAGAGACCTCTGGGACAACATTAAACGCACCAACATTCAAATTATAGGGGTTCCAGAAGAAGAAGAGAAAAAGAAAGGGACTGAGAAAATATTTGAAGAGATTATAGTTGAAAACTTCCCTAATATGGGAAAGGAAATAGTTAATCAAGTCCAGGAGGCACAGAGAGTCCCACACAGAATAAATCCAAGGAGAAATATGCCAAGACACATATTAATCAAACTGTCAAAAATTAAACACAAAGAAATCATATTAAAAGCAGCAAGGCAAAAACAACAAATAACACACAAGGGAATCCCCATCAGGATAACAGCTGATCTCTCAGCAGAAACTCTACAAGCCAGAAGGGAATGGCAGGACATAATTAAAGTGATGAAGGAGAAAAACATGCAACCAAGATTACTCTACCCAGCAAGGATCTCATTCAGATTTGATGGAGAAATTAAAACGTTTACAGACAAGCAAAAGCTGAGAGAGTTCAGCACCACCAAACCAGCTTTACAACAAATGCTAAAGGAACTTCTCTAGGCAAGAAACACAACAGAAGGAAAAGACCTACAATAACGAACCCAAAACAATTAAGAAAATGGGAATAGGAACATACATATCGATAATTACCTTAAATGTAAATGGACTAAATGCTCCCACCAAAAGATACAGATTGGCTGAATGGATACAAAAACAAGACCCATATATATGCTGTCTACAAGAGACCCACTTCAGACCTAGAGACACATACAGACTGAAAGTAAGGGGATGGAAAAAGATATTCCATGCAAATGGAAATCAAAAGAAAGCTGGAGTAGCAATTCTCATATCAGACAAAATAGACTTTAAAATAAAGACTACTAGTAGAGACAAAGAAGGACACTACCTAATGATCAAGGGATCGATCCAAGAAGAAGATATAACAATTGTAAATATTTATGCACCCAACATAGGAGCACCTCAATACATAAGGCAAATACTAACAGCCATAAAAGGAGAAATCGACAGTAACACAATCATAGTAGGGGACTTTAACACCCCACTTTCACCAATGGACAGATCATCCAAAATGAAAATAAATAAGGAAACACAAGCTTTAAATGATACATTAAACAAGATGGACTTAATTGATATTTATAGGACATTCCATCCAAGAACAACAGAATACACATTTTTCTCAAGTGCTCATGGAACATTCTCCAGGATAGATCATATCTTGGGTCACAAATCAAGCCTTGGTAAATTTAAGAAAATTGAAATTGTATCAAGTATCTTTTCCGACCACAATGCTATGAGACTAGATATCAATTACAGGAAAAGAGCTGTAAAAAATACAAACACATGGAGGCTAAACAATACACTACTTAATAACGAAGTGATCACTGAAGAAATCAAAGAGGAAATTAAAAAATACCTAGAAACAAATGACAATGGAGACACGATGACCCAAAACCTATGGGATGCAGCAAAAGCAGTTCTAAGAGGGAAGTTTATAGCAATACAATCCCACCTTAAGAAACAGGAAACATCTCGAATAAACAACCTAACCTTGCACCTAAAGCAATTAGAGAAAGAAGAACAAAAACATCCCAAAGTTAGCAGAAGGAAAGAAATCATAAAAATCAGATCAGAAATAAATGAAAAAGAAATGAAGGAAACGATAGCAAAGATCAATAAAACTAAAAGCTGGTTCTTTGAGAAGATAAACAAAATTGATAAACCATTAGCCAGACTCATCAAGAAAAAAAGGGAGAAGACTCAAATCAATAGAATTAGAAATGAAAAAGGAGAAGTAACAACTGACACTGCAGAAATACAAAAGATCATGAGAGATTACTATAAGCAACTCTATGCCAATAAAATGGACAACCTGGAAGAAATGGACAAATTCTTAGAAATGCACAACCTGCCGAGACTGAACCAGGAAGAAATAGAAAATATGAACAGACCAATCACAAGCACTGAAATTGAAACTGTGATAAAAAATCTTCCAACAAACAAAAGCCCAGGACCAGATGGCTTCACAGGCGAATTCTATCAAGCATTTAGAGAAGAGCTAACACCTATCCTTCTGAAACTCTTCCAAAATATAGCAGAGGGAGGAACACTCCCAAACTCATTCTACGAGGCCACCATCACCTTGATACCAAAACCAGACAAGGATGTCACAAAGAAAGAAAACTAAAGGCCAATATCACTGATGAACATAGATGCAAAAATCCTCAACAAAATACTAGCAAACAGAATCCAACAGCACATTAAAAGGATCATACACCATGATCAAGTGGGGTTTATTCCAGGAATGCAAGGATTCTTCAATATACGCAAATCAACGTGATACACCATATTAACAAATTGAAGGAGAAAAACCATATGATCATCTCAATAGATGCAGAGAAAGCTTTCGACAAAATTCAACACCCATTTATGATAAAAACCCTGCAGAAAGTAGGCATAGAGGGAACTTTCCTCAACATAATAAAGGCCATATATGACAAACCCACAGCCAGCATCGTCCTCAATGGTGAAAAACTGAAACCATTTCCACTAATATCAGGAACAAGACAAGGTTGCCCACTCTCACCACTCTTATTCAACCTAGTTTTGGAAGTTTTAGCCACAGCAATCAGAGAAGAAAAGGAAATAAAAGGAATCCAAATTGGAAAAGAAGAAGTAAAGCTGTCACTGTTTGCAGATGACATGATACTATACATAGAGAATCCTAAAGATGCTACCAGAAAACTACTAGAGCTAATCAATGAATATGGTAAAGTTGCAGGATACAAAATTAATGCACAGAAATCTCTGGCATTCCTATATACTAATGATGAAAAATCTGAAAGTGAAATCAAGGAAACACTCCCATTTACCATTGCAACAAAAAGAATAAAATATCTAGGAATAAACCTACCTAAGGAGACAAAAGACCTGTATGCAGAAAATTATAAGACACTGATGAAAGAAATTAAAGATGATACAAACAGATGGAGAGATGTACTATGTTCTTGGATTGGAAGAATCAACATTGTGAAAATGACTCTACTACCCAAAGCAATCTACAGATTCAATGCAATCCCTATCAAACTACCACTGGCATTTTTCACAGAACTAGAACAAAAAATTTCACAATTTGTATGGAAACACAAAAGACCCCGAATAGCCAAAGCAATCTTGAGAACGAAAAATGGAGCTGGAGGAATCAGGCTCCCTGACTTCAGACTATACTACAAAGCTACAGTAATCAAGACAGTATGGTACTGGCACAAAAACAGAAAGATAGATCAATGGAACAGGATAGAAAGCCCAGAGTTAAACGCACGGACATATGGTCACCTTATCTTTGATAAAGGAGGCAGGAATGTACAGTGGAGAAAGGACAGTCTCTTCAATAAGTGGTGCTGGGAAAACTGGATAGGGACATGTAAAAGTATGAGATTAGATCACTCCCTAACACCATACACAAAAATAAGCTCAAAATGGATTAAAGACCTAAATGTAAGGCCAGACACTATCAAACTCTTAGAGGAAAACATAGGCAGAACACTCTATGACATAAATCACAGCAAGATCCTTTTTGACCCACCTCCTAGAGAAATGGAAATAAAGACAAAAATAAACACATGGGACCTAATGAAACCTCAAAGCTTTTGCACAGCAAAGGAACCCATAAACAAGACCAAAAGACAACCCTCAGAATGGGAGAAAATATTTGCAAATGAAGCAACTGACAAAGGATTAATCTCCAAAATTTATAAGCAGCTCATGCAGCTCAATAGCAAAAAAACAAACAACCCAATCCAAAAATGGGCAGAAGACCTAAATAGACATTTCTCCACAGAAGATATACAGACTGCCAACAAACACATGAAAGGATGCTCAACATCTTTACTCATTAGAGAAATGCAAATCAAAACTACAATGAGATATCATCTCACACCAGTCAGAATGGCCATCATCAAAAAATCTAGAAACAATAAATGCTGGAGAGGGTGTGGAGAAAAGGGAACACTCTTGCACTGCTGGTGGGAATGTGAATTGGTACAGCCACTATGGAGAACGGTATGGAGGTTCCTTAAAAAACTAAAAATAGAACTACCATATGACCCAGCAATCCCACTACTAGGCATATACCCTGAGAAAACCATAATTCAAAAAGAGACATGTACCAAAATGTTCATAGCAGCCCTATTTACAATAGCCCGGAGATGGAAACAACCTAAGTGTCCATCATCGGATGAATGGATAAAGAAGATATGGCACATATATACAATGGAATATTACTCAGCCATAAAAAGAAATGAAATTGAGCTATTTGTAATGAGGTGGATAGACCTAGAGTCTGTCATACAGAGTGAAGTAAGTCAGAAAGAGAAAGACAAATACTGTATGCTGACACATATATATGGAATTTAAGAAAAAAAAATGTCATGAAGAACATAGGGGTAAGACAGGAATAAAAACACAGACCTACTAGAGAATGGACTTGAGGATATGGGGAGGGGGAAGGGTAAGCTGTGACAAAGTGAAAGAGCGGCATGGACATATATACACTACCAAACGTAAGGTAGATAGCTAGTGGGAAGCAGCCGCATAGCACAGGGAGATCAGCTCGGTGCTTTGTGACCACCTGGAGGGGTGGGATAGGGAGGGTGGGAGGGAGACGCAAAAGGGAGGGGATAGGGAAACATATGTATATGTATAACTGATTAAATTTGTTATAAAGCAAAAAAAAAAAAAAAAAAAGACACAACTTTCACCTCAAGTTGCACAGAGGGCACGGGGGCAGGGAAATGCTGATTCTCACCAGAACCTGATAGGGGATAGAACCTGACAGCAGTAGTATCTCCACTGAGCTGATGAGGAAACTGAAGCTCAAAGGTAAATGAAATCATCATGTTTACCTGGCTAGTAATGTGCAGGGCTAGGATTCAGTTGTGGTCTGTCTCTGCACTTGACTCTGCCATAAAAATGGAAGGATTTGTATGAATTTGGGATTTCCTTCTGCTTCTCTCATATCCAGCTGACTGTCAGTGGCCTTGTCACCTTCTTGCTCAGTCAGCACCGAGACAACACAGCCCAACGTATTCTGAGAAATCTCTTAGGAACTTCCACCTCACCACACATACTAAGCAATGGGGTGTGTGAAAAGGGAAATGAGTGGACAAAAACCCCTTCAAACAACTCACAGCCATGCTTCCCAGTAAGCAGGCAATTCCTCTTTCCAAAAAACCTCTGCCACGTAACAGATTTCTTCTATCCTTGTTCTCCCAGACTCTCCCAGGCCTTCCTCCACTGACCGGAAATCACATCCAGATGCACAGGGTCGCTGAGGCTGGTCTGCTCTCTCTGACACCTGTAGTCCCCGCTGTCATTGCTGCTGGCCTTAAAGCTATAGCTGGACTGGTTCTGGGTCTGGATGAAGCTCCCATTATGGAACCACAGGGTGAGGTTGCCTTCATACAGGTTGGTCCCCTGACACATCAGCGTCACGTAATCCTCCTTGAGCACATTGATCCACGCAGGCTGAATGTTCACCACAGACTTCGGGAGACCTGCTGAGGGCCAGAGAGAGAAGGCAGCATGAGGAAAGGGACCCCAAGGGCCTAAGCAGACCCCAAATCTCAGATGATGGAAAACTGTGGCCATGCTGGAGACATCAAGAGAGGAACCCAACCCAGAACTGTTGTGCAACCAAAGGCAGCTCCTCCAACTCATGCAGCCCAAACAGGGGCCCCCAGGAACCCAGGTTCTCTCAGGGAGCTTGCCTCCTTCCCAGGGGAGAGGACAAGAGGTAGGGGAATGGGAGAGGGGGCAAGCATACACACACACACACACGCACACACAAACACACTACACATACATCCTTAGGGGAATCACTTTCCTCCCCTGTAAGCTGAGGCATTTGGACACTAGTGGATAAACTCTCTGCACAGCTGGAAGAAAACAAATGGGGACATCTGGTGGAGGTGCCAGGCTGAGAGTCAGACACCACGTTTCTGTTCTGACTTCTTCCATTCTTTTTGTTTAAGATGTATTTATTTCTAAATAAAAAGAAATAAATACATTTTTAAGAAAAGAGTGGAAGGAGTCAGATCAACAACAACAAAAAGCTGTATTTATTTATTTATTTTTTGGCTGTGTCGGGTCTTAGTTGCGGCATGAGGGATCTTCGTTACGGTGCACGATCTTTCCTTTTTGTGCGCGGGCTTCTTTCTAGTTATGGCATGTGGGTTTTCTCTTCTGTAATTGTGACGCACAGGCTCTATAGTTTGTGGCCCGTGGGCTCCAGCTGAGGCACAGGCTTAGCTCCCTGACCAGGGATTGAACCTGCGTCCCCTGCATTGTAAAGCAGATTCTTTACCACTGGACCACCAGAGAAGTCCCCATTCTTTCTCCTTTAGAATAGACCTGTCCTGACACCCAAGCACAGAGGAGTCACTGTGGCCTCAGAAGAATAAGAAAGAGGAGAAAGGTTGGCAGGCCAGTCTAGGGAGCCCTGCGTTCAGTGGCCCAGGTAGAGCCCCATCCCACTACCAGTCCTGGGAGGTGGAGAGGTTAGTGGTGCAGAGAAAGCAGTGCCCAGCAGTGTTCATCCCACCAGAACCGGTGGTATCTCCTATTTGTGTCCAGGGGAACAGGCCCTGAAGCCTTCAAATACATGAAAAGTAAAAGATTTATCAATGCAGACATAAAGTGAGGAAAATACAACAGCAGCAGAGCAAATTAACTAACGTGCCAGATATGTTATGGGGATAACATAAGCAGATCATGTGATTTTGTATGCAACTGAAACTAAAATGGCCTGGGCTTGTGATTTAGTTTGGAAAGAGGAAGGCGACTGAGACAGAGGACAGTTATATTCTGTGACAGAATCTGTGAGGTCTCACCGTAACAGAAGCATAAGGGCTGAGGCACTTGTGCCCCATGGCTGTGCATCCTCGGCTTCCCTGGGAGGAAGGAAAGGGGTGGACACAGCAGGGGGTGGGGCAGGGCACCTTGTGGGAGCAATTACTCTTTCCTGGCTCTACCTCGGTCCTGGATTGCTGGTGCACCTAGAGCACCTCCAGACAGGGTGCAGGGAGCAGAGAGAGGGTAGCTGGGGGAGGGAGAGGATGTGGTGAGCAGTTACCAGGTTTCCCAACAACAGGAGCTGTAAAAGAGAAAGCAAAGATCAGCCTGGTGTTCAGATATGATGATACATCATTATAAATAATCACCTCCTTGCAAATCCCCTTAACTCTCTTGATGGTCTCTGTCTGCATTATGTTCACCTGGGTTTCCATGTCTTTACTTGTTCAGCTGTGTGTTAATGAAGTTGCCACACAGGGGCCAGATTGGTATCTCTATAAATGTACTGTCTCCATCTTCAGAAAGACTAAATTGCCATTCTGACACTTTAGTAAATTTGCTCTGCTGCGCTTGGTCTTTTCTTCACTTCTGTCTGCAGTGCAAGGAGGTATGCATGATTCCTCTGGTCCCACAACTGATTCTAGAATTGCCTGGCTTATGTATTCTCTGATCCCCATTCCCTGGATAACCCAGACCCTCCTGTGCTTTTGCCCAGGGGAATCTCCTTTCACATAAAGAGAATAGGCTTCTTCTGCCTGAAGTGGTTTCAGGGGCAAAGAGAACAGCCACTGCCCCCAACCATGTGTTTTACTGCTTCCCCCCACCTCCTATTGGCCTAAGACAGCATTAGCCCTCCCGCCTAAGATACGGTCCCAGTGAAACACAATTTCTAAGGAAGGTAAACACCTTGGCCACTCATTAGTCCTTCAAGTCTAGGTCACTAGACTTTCCTCACAGCTGGCTCTGCTCTGGGGGGTGGCAGAGCACCAGGGACCTGGGTGCCCAGTGAAACTGGGCAAAAGACTTAAAAAAAAATGAACTCTGCTGGGCTCCCCTGGTGGTGCAGGGGTTAAGGCTCCACCTGCCAGTGCAGGGGACACGGGTTCGAGCCCTGATCCGGGAAGATCCCACATGCCACAGAACAACTAAGCCCGTGTGCCACAACTACTGAGCCCGCGTGCCTAGAGCCCATGCTCTGCAACAAGAGAAGCCACCGCAATGAGAAGCCCGCGCACCGCGACGAAGAGTCGCCCCTGCTCTCCACAACTAGAGGACGCCCGCGTGCAGCAAGAAAGATCCAACTCAGCCAAAAATAAATAAATTAACTAATTTAAAAAAAAAGAACTCTGCCAATTTCATAATTTGCCAAGGCCAGCAAGGTTGTCAGAATCTGATTTTCATCAGCCTGCCTTCACCCTCCTGACTTTCCTGACGTGCTTCACGCACCAGCCCTCATCCTTGCCCAAGCCCAGCCCCAGCCGAGATGACAGCAGCTGAGTTAGAAAAGCATGCCTGCCTCTGCCCCTGCTCCACTGCCCCTCCTGGGGACCCTGCCTCACCCAGGAATAGCAGAGCCGTCCACAGTAGCATGTGGCCCAAAGGATGGCAGAATGTGCAGTCAGCTCGGTCACTCCTGGCAGCAGGGAGGGCTAGGAATGAGGGGATCCCCATCACCTCCTGGAGCGAGCAGGTTGGCTCTGACAGCCCAGCACAGCAGGCACAGACTTCTCTCGAGGCTTGACAGATTCCACCCCAGAGAACAGACAAGTTCTGGAGTCCAAAAGAGGAAGTGAAAAGAAGTGTTGTTTTTGTCATTGGCTCCTCCCCTTCCACCCTCTTTCATCTCAACTTTTCCCTCCCAGAAGTTTCAGGGTTTCCCAGAATCAATCTGGCTGAGTGCCACTCCAAATTCACAGAAAATGTGGAAACTGGGAAACAGATTCTCCTCTTCCTCTGGGGCCACAGCTGGGCTCAGCCTCTGGGAGGAAGAGGGGAATAAATGGTCACCCAAACTCAGCTCAGAACCTCCTGTCTGTCTCTCTGCTTAGAAAAGGCGATGGAGGAGAGTGTGTCAGCAGACTCCCCATACTTCTAGATCTATTTAGAGGCGCAAACACTGGCATCAGACTCCTCCTGAGATCGAACATAGCGACTTGAGGCCAGCCCCCACCATTTGATTTTCTTTATTATCATAATCCTGACTCTGTTTTGGATTGTGGAACAAGGACAAAGACGTGTGTCACAGTGGCAACAGGATGATCACAGCCGTCCTCCTGTTCCCATTTGTCGTTCACTCTTGTACTCATTCCTCCGACAAATATCTTTGGGCAGCAATTAGTGCCCTGGTTCTTTATCTTTCTTACCCATCACTGTTCTTATCACTATGGCATGGTCAAGAGCAGGGCTTTAGAGCTGCGTAAGTCTAATTTTGAATGACAGGTAGCTTCTCAGAACTACAGATTCCTCATCTGTATAAATGAAGATTAGCCTTCCTGTCCTTCAAGAAGGGTTTCTCAGCCTCAGTACTATTGACATTTGGGGCCAAATAATTCTCATTGTGAGGACCTGTCCTATACACTGTAGGATGTTTAGCAGCATCCCTGACCTCTACCCACTAGATGTCAGGGGCACCCCCTAGTTGTGAAAATAAAAATGTCTCTAGACATTGGCAAATGTTCTCTTGGGGGCAACATTGCCCCTGGTTGAGAACCACCGCACTCAAGGTTTTTGAAAATTAAAAGAGAATTTGCCTGCTAGCAAAGTCCCTGGTTTCGTTGTGGGTATCCAGTCAATGTTAGTTTCCATTTTTTGCTTTCTGTTGTCACCCTCATCGACATTTGTTCACCCTCAACATCCCCAGAACATGAGTTGCTCTGGGATCTCTCTTGCGGCCCTTTGCTGGGGCCTCTCTCCCAAAAGCTCTCTGAGGAAGCAAGCTGTAATATTCAAGGAAATGACATTTTGAAACCTGTTCTTACACTTTGTGGTCTTCAGAAACCTCAACAGCCCCACTCCTTTGGCCAAGGCTTTGCTACTTGCCCCGTTCTACCCCACCTGCCAACCCCAATCTACCTCCAGCCCTTATCTGATTTTTAGGTGAAAAAATTTCTTTAGGGCTTCCCTGGTGGCACAGTGGTTGAGAGTCTGCCTGCCGATGCAGGGGACATGGGTTCGTGCCCCGGTCCGGGAGGATCCCACATGCCGCGGAGCGGCTGGGCCCGTGAGCTATGGCCACTGAGCCTGCGCGTCTGGAGCCTGTGCTCCACAACGGGAGAGGCCACAACAGGGAGAGGCTGCGTACCGCAAAAAAAAAAAAAAAAAAAAAAATTCTTTAACCACTGAAAAGACTTCCGTGAGCTGACATAACACCTTAAAGGTTAATTTATATAATGGGACCCACACATTGGAGCCACCCCAGTGGACCAGACCACATCATAAATCTAAACCTAAGTCAGCCTGCACTTAACAGGAAAAACCTGTCCAGGGACGTAACATACACCAATCACAATCCTCCAACTCAGCTTTACTTAGCTTACCTTACTCTAGAAATCAGGACCTGTTAGCCTTATAAGGAAATTCCCAACCTCCTAGCCAGTCATGCCCTGTTTCCACATTGCCTCTTCTAAAGCTCTATAAAACTTGGTCTTGCCCAAATCCCTTGGGAAGAGTTCTCCACTGCTTATGAGGAACTGTACTACCTCAATCCATGGCTTGTTTTCCCTTGAATAATCTCGTAACTAAATTGTTTTAGTTTTATCATTGGACAGGTCAGGCATATCTCATTTTATTGTGCTAACTTAACTGCACTTTGCAGATATTGCATTTTTTACAAATTGAAGGTTTGTGGCAACCCTCGTTGAGTAAGTCTATTGGTACCATTTTTCCCAACTGCTTTTGGCTCACCTTGTGTCTCTGTGTCACAAAGTGGCACATTGGTAATTCTCATAATATTTTGAACTTTTTCATTATTATTATATCTGTTATAGTGATCTGTGATCAGTGATCTTTGATGTTACTATTGAAATTGTTTTGGTATTTTCAGCAATAAGGTCATCGTAAATTAAGGTATGTATGTTCTTTTATAGACATGATGCTGTTGCACACTTCATAGACTATGGTATAGTATAAACATAGCTTTTCATATGTGCTGGGAAACCAAAAAATTTGTGTGACTCGTTTTATTGCAATATTGGCTTTATTGCAGTGGTCTGGAAGCGAACCTGCAATCTCTCCAAGGTATAGCCTCTATTGTCAATGAGGTGTGATGTGAAAACAGCCACTGAAGGTTCCCGGGCTGGCTCCTAGATGAAGGTGAAGGTTCCTACAGAGCCACTTTAGTTTGCTACCTCTCCAGCTGCTCTCCAGTATCTCTGGCAATTTCTCTCAGATCGAGCTCCACCTAGTTCCCACTTGGAGCTCAAGTTTGTTTGTTCTAATCCTTTTAGGTGGAAATTTGGGGTGTGAGAGACTTCAGATATTTCATGGTGAGACCTAGTAGGCCACAACATTTGAGTTTATGCCCAATCTCAGCAACAGTGTAAGCACCTTCAGGAGGTACTGACATATCTCAGGAACAGTGCTCAAGCAGTCAGAAACAGTAAGTCTGGTTGAACAAGGGAGAATTATTTAAATGAGGGAAAATAATAGGAGCCCCTGAAGCAAAAGAAAGCATGATGGCATCCATTAGGAAACTCACAAAGCTTGAGGTAAGTCCACAGCATAAACTGCTGGGGGACTTGGGAAATTGAATTAAGACAATAAATTTGGACTATTTTGACCAAAAGCACATCAAAATCTAAGTAGGCAAGTCAAACTATTGAAAGACATTACAGCATCTGCCACTATAAAGAGATATTCTCATTAAAGGAATAAAGATCTACTACTGGGCTTCCCTGGTGGCGCAGTGGTTGAGAGTCCGCCTGCCAATGCAGGGTACACGGGTTCGTGCCCCGGTCCGGGAAGATCCCACATGCCACGGAGTGGCTGGGCCCGTGAGCCATGGCCGCTGTCCCTGCGCATCCGGAGCCTGTGCTCTGCAACTGGAGAGGCCACAACAGTGAGAGGCCCACGTACCGCAAAAAAATAAATAAATAAATAAATCTACTACTATAGGAATCTTGAAAACCAAAGCAACAAAATTGGTGGCCACAGATCAAACACTTAAATGCTGTCAGAGGGCTCACCACCTCGCTCTCAGACTGCTGGGCTAGGATAAGTTGGTCAAGGAATGGTTTAGATCAACAGTAGGTTACATGCCAACCTCATGAAAATTTCCATGTAACAAGGTACACTTTTGGTTTTTAATTAATTTGTTGGCTGCGTCATGTCTTAGGTATGACACACAGGATCTTTCGTTGCAGTGACTGGGCTCTTCATTGCGGCACACAGACTTCTTTGTAGCTGTGGTGAGGGGGCTCCGGAGTGCACGGGCTCAGTAGTTGGAGCATGTGGGCTTAGTTGCCCCGCAGCATGTGGGATCTTAGTTCCCCGACCAGGGATGGAACCCAAGTCTCCTGCATTGGAAGGTGGATTCTTAATCACTGGACCAACAGGGAAGTCCCCAAGGTACACTGTTAAACACCACATTCCCCAAGACTTCCCTGGTGGTACAGTGGCTAAGAATCTGCCTGCCAATACAGGGGACACTGTTTCGAGCCCTGGTCGGGAAAGATCCCACATGCTGTGGAGCAACTAAGCCCTCAAGCCACAACTACTGAAGGTCATGTGCCTAGAGCCTGTGCTCCGCAATAAGAGAAGCCACCGCATTAAGAAGCCTATGCACCACAACAAGGAGCAGCCCCCGCTCGCTGCAACGAAGACCCAACACAGCCAGAAAAATAATCAAAAAAACAAACAAAAGAAAACACCACAGGGCTTCCCTGGTGGCGCAGTGGTTGAGAATCTGCCTGCCAATGCAGGGGACACGGGTTCGAGCCCTGGTCCGGGAAGATCCCACGTGCCGCGGAGCAACTGGGCCCGTGAGCCACAACTACTGAGCCTGCATGTCTGGAGCCTGTGCTCCACAACAAGAGAGGCCGCGACAGCGAGAGGCCTGCGCACCGCGATGAAGAGTGGCCCCCCGCTTGCCACAACTAGAGAAAGCCCTCGCACAGAAACGAAGACCCAACACAGCCATAAATAAATAAATAAATAAAGCAAAACTGTCAACAAGTAAAAATAAACAAACACTATTATATTAAAAAAAAAAAAAAGAAAACACCACATAATCCCCAAACGGGTGGCACATCCCAGTTACGCATTAATTTGGCTCTAAGAGATCCAAGGCTTAGCTACACAAGTGGGACCCTCAAATATCAAAGAATTAAGCTTGCCACCTTCTGGCACACCTGCCTACTTTATGTCTGATAAATGCGGTCCAAGAAGCTATAGATATCTACAAAAATGGCAACATCTTAGTAAGACAACTTAGAATGACAACGGCCATTATAGGGAATCTTCCAGTTAGACAAGATGGCTCATTTAAAAGTACACTTGAAAGTAAGAGTCCTCAAATCAAACAAACAGAATGGGATACCTATTTTAATTGGTATGCCTCCAAAAGGCTTCAAGAGTCCCAGAGAGCTTCATTGAAAGATTCATTGCAAAAGGGTAATGAAAAAGTAAAGACACAAGAGGTACCTAAAACAAAAGACTACAAGACTGATGTGACTCCTACTACTCCCCTGTCCTCCTTTACCTGAGCGCCCACAGTCTGCTAATCCTCTGTCCGAACTGCCTTTCCACTCTGAAGAGACTAGAGAACTGTAAACAAAAGTCTGCCAACTTAGTGGCCTTACAGATACCCCGTATCTACCCTCAAAGGAAGGTCACCAAATGGCCCCTCTCAGGGTTGGTGAGACTCTGAGGGAGTCTCTGGTAAACTGCTACCAATTATTCCCTTAAACAGCCAAGGGGACACTAAAACTAAGATTAATGGAAACCTTGTTAAATTCTGGTAGATACCAGAGCTACACTCTAAATACCTCATGCTCCAGAGCCTCCAGAAGGGATCCTGGAAAAACTGGCAGAAGCTGGTGAAGGATGAGAATTCTTACCACAGTCAGGTCTCCCAGGTCTCTGTAGTGCCTGGTCAAGAGAGGAAAATAAAATTTCATGTTGCCCTTTCTTTTCCAAATTCAGGCTTTTTTGATTTTGGTTTTGGGGTACCTATTGGTTGTCAATTCTTCTCTCCCAGGGACAGCTCTTTTCTTCTGTTTGTCTCATTTTGTGTTGAGAACTTGACTTGGCAACCATCAGGTTGGGGCCCCCAAATTATGGCCAGGCAGAAATATGGGTTTGTAGTGTAAGCCCTGACAGTTTTCTTCTTTTTTGCAGTACAAGTGGCTGCCTTAAGCTTTGATTGCCAAGGCATCCATTTCAAGGGGCAGCCCTTTCAAAGAAGGCTATCTCAGCTAAACACAGTACCAACCACACAAGTAGATAAAGAGCCAGGCCACTTCCACTCACTGAGGCTCCTTTGTTTTAGAGATTTTGGTAGATTTAAATAACTGACGAATTGGTCTACATGGTTTTTGTTTTTTCCATCCTGTCCTTTAAATTTCTGCTCTTACGTTTTAAATTCACCAATAAACAGTGAGCCCCCAAAACCCTAGGACCCACCCTTAGCCCCAGTAAAAGCAGAACCCCGGGCCCACGTGCACTCTCTGTCTCCCCATGACCTTGCTGTGTGGCCCCAGGTGTGCTGTGTAATTTCCAGGTGTTATAAGTAATGAGCCTCTTTTTTTCAAAGTTTCCTGATGGTTATTGCTGAAGGGCATCTGGCAATCATTATAAGAACCACAAGAGCTGGTCCAACCACAACACTGGTTGTTGATAGGCTGAGACTAGCACAAAACAAGGGTGCATCCCATTTATAGCTGTGTTCCTACTGACTGTTGCCAGCTCTCAGGGGAATTATCTAAGTTTTTGTCTTGGCGACTTTTGTGAGTGGCTCTGGATCTTGGGAGAGCTATTATGTTTACATCCTTTTTTGTTTGTTTGTTTTGTTTTTGTTTTGCGGTATGCGGGCCTCTCACTGTTGTGGCCTCTACCGTTGCGGAGCACAGGCTCCGGACGCGCAGGCTTAGCGGCCATGGCTCATGGCCCCAGCCACTCTGCGGCATGTGGGATCTTCCCGGACCGGGGCACGAACCCATGTCCCCTGCATCGGCAGGCGGACTGTAAACCACTGCGCCACCAGGGAAGCCCTACATCCTATTTTTTAAGGCCTTTTCCCCTAAGCTAAATAACACTATGTACCCAGGGGGAAGAAAAACGTTCCAAAGAGAAACAGCTATATACATAGAACATTGGATACTTTTATTTTAAAGTTGAGCAACTCCATCTTTTAAATTTTATTTTTATTGAAGTATAGTTGATGTACTGACATTTTCTTTTAAGTTCTATTTAGTTGAAGATTTTCTCCTGATATAAAGAAGCAAACTGAAGATAATGTAGTTGGATGGGTGTGTTGACTGACTTAAAAAAAACTGCACAATGTGAGAGCTGCGAGTTAAGTTTTATTTGGGGCAAAATGAGAACTGCAGCCTGGGAGACGGCGTTTCAGATAGCTCTGAGAAACTGCTCCAAGAAGGTGAGTGGAGGAGCCAGGATATATAGGAGTTCTGCAACAGAGAGCAGGTAGTCGGAATGTCAAAAGATTATTGTTAATTAAAGAAAACCAGATATCTCAAGGAATTTAGTGCTTTTCTACGTATGGGAAGATGCAAGAGTCTGGGATCACTGAAATCATTCCTTTGATATGCACCTCAGGTATCTGCGGCCAGTACCCTGTGTTTTCACATCCTGAGTTTTCTTGGGGCTCACCACAGGGAGTGGCTGCAGTCTGATGGCTGCTAAATGGCAGGTATTCTTTTCAGCCCTGAGTTTCCCCAGGGCTCACCAGCTCATGCGCTCACCAGCTCATTGGCTCACATTGGAGGGCTGCAATCATTGATGACTGTGACGTCCTTTGTTTACTGATATGCCAGGAAATATTCCATTTATCTGGTGGGTCAGCCTTTTGAGGTATTCAGGTTGCAGTGTATTTCTTTGAGGAATCAAAAACAACTGTTCTGGGCTTCCCTGGTGGTGCAGTGCTTGAGAGTCCGCCTGCCGATGCAGGGAACAGGGGTTCATGCCCCGGTCCGGGAAGATCCCACAGGCCGCAGAGCGGCTGGGCCAGTGAGCCATGGCCAGTGAGCCATGGCCGCTGAGCCTGCGCGTCCGGAGCCTGTGCTCCACAACGGGAGAGGCCACAACAGTGAGAGGCCTGCGTACCGCAAAAACAAAAAAACAAACAACAAAAAAAACCTGTTCTTATAAGAACTGAATGTAGCTCAAGAAACCATTTAAAGCTCACTTACGCTGCTTACCAATTCCAAAACCTTCCCATTCATCTCAAAAGCTTGTAAGTATTATAGAATTCTGGATTTAGAAAATAAAATTCCTTGTTGGAGGAACTTGCTTTCTTTCCTTGGTCTTTGAGATGTAAATATATTACCCAGTCTTCTCTAGGAACTCTTATGTAGCCTATGTCTTTGAAATGCAGATGTCAGTGAGGTAATTCTTATCAGAAAAAGGAAGAGCTATTTGGAAACTAGGTAGATGAAAAATCTTCAGAGTCATCACAAATATTAGTAAAAAGTTATGCCATCTGAGTAGGTAACCTTAACTTATTCCATCTGCCAGAAACACTATTTGGATCCAACTGTTTTTTTTTTTTTTATAAACTAAAAAAGTGAGTTTTTATAAACTAAAAGTGAGTTTTACATTATCATAACCCATCAGGACCCAATGGAGCCTTCCCGGGACAGGCCCTACCCCCATATCCTCTGCTTTAGCTCCTCTCTGAAGTACCTAGATAACAGTATTTGATGCACATTTCCTGAGCTGTTGTGTTGGGGAACCACTGACCAAAACTGCCCGCCCTGGCCAGGCCCGATAGTAACCACTTGCATGAGTTATCTTACAACAGGAAGGCCTGGTAAGGAACTCGGAACTAACAAGCTACCACCAACCGGAAGAATTCTGGAAAGTTCAAAAGAAGAGAGGAGACACCAGTCCACATGTCCTACCAACCTCCCAGAATCTTTCTTGCTGGAATCCATCTTGGCTGAGCTATGCACTTGTCACCAGGAAGGACCGTGATTCAGAATGATTGGCCAGAGACAACCCAGAAACTAATCCCATCACCATAAAACCTGAGACTGTGAGCCACATGGCACAGCAGTCCTCCTGGGTTCCCTTACACTGCTGCTCTCTGCCCTGGCGCTCCTTTCCAATAAAGTCTCCTGCTTTGTCAGCACGTGTGTCTCCTCAGACAATTCATTTCCAAGTGTTGGATAAGAGCCCACTCTCGGGCCCTGGAAGGGATCCCCCTTCCTGCAACAGTTTGATTAAAACAGACGTGTCTTTAGAGGTATCAGCATTAAATATAATACTTTTATAACTCAGCAGGACCCTATGGGGCCTTCTTGGCACGGACCCCTCCCCCATATCCTCTGCTTTTAGCTCCTTCCTGAAGTGCCTATATAATAGCATCTGATGCACATTTCCTGAGTTGTTTTACAGCTGCTAAAACCACCACCAAAGGGAAGAAATTAGCTACTTGATGATCATGAGCAGTAGTTTCCAGGCCTATTGGCATCTAAAGATTGATAATGTTAAGCCCCGTGACACCGTCCTGTTACCTCACCACCGCCAATTAGAGAATCGTGCACGAGCTGATCACATACCCTGGGACTCTACTCCCTCACCTGGCCTTTAAAAATGCTTTGCTGAGGGCTTCCCTGGTGGCGCAGTGGTTGGGAGTCCGCCTGCCGATGCAGGGGACGTGGGTTCGTGCCCCGGTCCAGGAGGATCCTTGCATGCCGTGGAGCGGCTGGACCTGTGAGCCGTGGCCGCTGGGCCTGGGCCTCCAGAGCCTGTGCTCTACAACAGGAGAGGCCACAGCGGTGGGAGACCCGCGTACCGCAAAAAAAAAAAAAAAAAAAAAAAGCTTTGCTGAAACCCATTGAGGAGTGTGGGCTTTTTGAGAACTAGCTGTCCTGAACTCCCTTGCTTGCCGCCCTGCAATAAACGCTGCACTTTACCACAACCCGGTGTCAGCAGTAGATTTGAGGCAGGAGATAGATGGGCTCCAGGCTAGACATTTACAACTGGCCTCCTGATCACACTTCCTGGGGTGAGAAGAAGATGGGCTCCAGGCTGGACATTCATTACCAGCTCCCTGTTTACATTTCCTGAAGCAAAAGACAGAGGAGCTCCAGGACTACATATTTATGACTCCTGTCTATATTTCGAGATCTGCACCCTGATATAAAAACCAGCAAGAGAAATAGGGTAAATAACTGGACGTTGGACATTTTTATGGCAGGGACAGAGTGGGACTAAACCCTGTTAAAAGCTCAAGAGGTCATACATTTCCTATCCTTGGGGCAAGGGAGACATTGCACATGTGCAGAAAGCCTCCTTGGGGGTCAAAAAGAAGGGGGCACCACCCCATAATATGTGATGCTAAGGCCATTCCACAGGCCTCTGGGCTGAAATCCATCTTGGAAAAAAGTTGCACATACATGTTGGCGAGGGTCCTAGGGCAGGGCAGGTGTGGAAAAAGAAACCAGATAATTGGCCAAAGGTAAACAAAGACCCGGAAGAACTGCCCTATATAAACGACTTAACTGCCTCTTTATTGCACTCTTCCTCATTAGGGAGGATGCCCACACCCTTTCTCTCCAGGTGTGCATCTCTGCCTTGCTTCTATCATGACTAAACAAACTGTTTCTCTGTGTGCTCTCCCACTTGTTGTTGTGCTATGTCTCCAATAATAAACTTTGTACCTGTTTTTACAGTTTTGCCTCCATGAGAAATGCATTTTTCACTGGGCGCAAGAGACAGGGGGTTGGTGGCTAGGATTCCTGGTTTTCATCCAGGCTACCCAGGTTGAATTCCTGGGAAGGGAATTAAGATCTCACTTCAGGGCTTCCCTGGTGGTGCAGTGGTTGAGAGTCTGCCGATGCAGGGGACACGGGTTTGTGCCCCGGTCTGGGAAGATCCCACATGCCGCGGAGTGGCTGGGCCCGTGAGCCATGGCCGCTGAGCCTGTGCGTCCGGAGCCTGTGCTCCACAACGGGAGAGGCCACAACAGTGAGAGGCCCGGGTACCGCAAAAAAAAAAAAAAAAGATCTCACTTCACACCACCACTCACTGCTGCTTCTCCAAGATCAGAGTGGCATTACTGTACCTGAGCTAGCAGACCCACGTTTGGTTCAGTAACACTTTTATTCTACCTAGGTTTACTAAAAGTCAAATAAGCTCATGTTATCTCTGTTACAGAATCTGTCAGCAAGGAAGATAACTTAAGGTGATGGTTAGCAATTTAAACAAAATTGTTAAGGACAAATAAATAGAGATAAGATACAAGTTTATAAATGAAGTTTTCAACAATAATTATGTTGTATGATACATCTACTTAAAAATAATTTCCAAAATCTTTTTGGTAACTTAAAACCTTAATGTTATACTAAGATAACTTAAATGATGGATATTCACTGAATATCTAGATCATTTCCAAATTAGATAAAATACCGAAACATTAATTACTGAACATAGGTTTATCTGCTGCTTTGGCTTCCTTTTACAGAGGAACTAAAGATATTTGGGTCACTTAGTAAACATGGTTTTTGCCACATTGAAAACTTTTACTATGAGGATGAATATACTTCTAAAAATTATGAAATGTTTTTCGTATATTTGCCAGTCCACAAAATGCTAGTGCAACACAGTCCACAATTGCTTACTTTTTAGTTTTCACTAGGAATTAAGGAATTCTAAGGGTAAGAATTATAATTAAAAACATGAAACTAAGACTACTAGAAATAATAAGGGAAACATCTCTATGCAAGACATGGAGATGTGTTTTTGTTAGGGAAAAAAGAGTAATTTTGTCCTAAAGTAAAATGATTGTTCCAGAGTGAGAAAGAGAAAAAATTAGGAAAAAATTTGAATGGATGTAAAAAAGTTGTAGAATGTTTCTGGGAAAGGATTCTTGAGAAAGTAATTTTAAGTGTGGTCAAGCTGGAAAGTGTGGCTAAGATTGGGATGGATTTATTTTAGGTTTTTTAAAATGTTAATATCACAAGTAAACTGGTGCAAAATTAAAATTTGATTTTCTATCTGTTAAAAAAAAGAACTTTTATTGTACTATTGGTCTGCCCTTGATAAGAAACTGGGAAAGTTTTTTTCTTTTTTAACCCTTTGGGTAAACTACTTGGAAAGCAAAGATTTTGAGTCTTACCAAAATAATTTCCTGTGTTTCATGTTGTCTTTATCAGATCTTTAATTACTTAAGAAAACCCAGTCTTCTCAATATTAAAAGATTTGCTCATAACTATAACCTTCTTCATTGGCATTTAAAATCTTTTTTTTTGGCCACACCATGTGGCATCCGGGATCTTAGTTCCCCAACCAGGGATCGAACGTGCATGCACCCCCTGCAGTGGAAGCGTGCAGTCTTAACCACTGGACCATCAGGAAAGTCCCTGGCCTTTAAAATCTTTTATTGTCACTCTAGTTAAATAGATAATTATTATTTCACAATGATCTGTGACCCTATTTAGGCAAATGTTCAAACCTTTTGCCATCTTTACAATTCCAATCCCCAAAATCAAATTCATCTTTTATTTTTCTAAATTTTAATTTATTTTTGGCTGCTTTGGGTCTTCATTACTGCGCGTGGGCTTTCTCTATTTGTGGTGAGCAGGGGCTACTCTTCGCTGTGGTACATAGGCTTTTCATTGCGGTGGTTTCTCGTTGCAGAGCACAGGCTCTAGGTACATGGGCTTCAGTAGTTGTGGCGCATGGGCTCAGTAGTTGTGGCACATGGGATCTTCCTGGACCAGGGCTCGAATCTGGGTCCCCTGCATTGGCAGGTGAAGTCCTAACCACTGCGCCACCAGGGAAGTGCCCCCAAAATCAACTTCTAAATGGAGTCTTTTTAACCTCAAAGTAACTTTGAGATTTTTCCAGACATCCCCTGGAATTCTCAAGAGATTTGTCTCTCAGGTTGTGAAGGAGAGATGTTAAACTAATTACGTTTATTTGGTATGTTAGATTATATGAGAAACATTGTCAAATAACAAGTGGTGATAAATCTTCTTAGGGTATATGTGTATAGATATATGTTACTAATATAGGTATTCCAGAAATTGTTTTATAGTGTTAGAAATTTGTCAATACTCTTATTTGTCCAATTATCCTAAATTATTGTATGCCACAGAATTAACTACATTTCCTTATCAAATGAATTCTCATCAGATTTTTATCCATGGGTATTTTTAAGTCTTTTGTCATTAACAGACAGTTATTGTTTTACTTTGATGCTTTTGTAAAATGAGACTCATGGAAAGGCCCTACAAAGAATTCTTGACCACTGACACTGCTGCCAAATTACCAGGTGTCAAAACTTGCATGTACATTTCACAGCTGAAAAAGGCTCCACCTGACATCTGGTTCTGTACAAGTGCTGGAGACCTCACAATCAAGCTTACTAGACTGGGAAGCTGCCTGATGTCGTGTAGACTGCTTACACCCGAGACATTGGAACAAACAAGAATCCTGGTCCCTTCCACTCTCAACATGAAACACCACCTCCATTTTGTACCTGCTTCACCATTCTTTGTATTTTAACTTGTAAAGATAATGTTATCATCTGTATTTCTGGGGCTCTTGCAAAGGGGGAGACCTATCTGATTATGAAGTTTCCCAGTGAAGACCCCACTTGGTCTATGATGCTGGTGATCCTGTAGTTGTGGCTGTTACAAACGTCTCCCTGATTTCCAAAGCCTCAGTTTCTCTGGACCAAATGAAGCACCCTCTCTATCCTGTTAGACTCCTAACCCTGACCCTGCAAGTCAATTTCTCTGGTCCAGTTAACAACTAATACAAAGAGAAATCAGAACAATACTCTCTGTGTAGTCTACAGACCCTTAACTCTTTTTTTTTTTTTTTTTTTTTTTTTTTTTTTTTGCGGTATGCGGGCCTCTTAACTCTTAAATCATAAGTCATTTGAATCTCCAGGGCTTGGCTGATCACTCTGCACTCCTATTCCAATATTCTCCATCATGGGGATACCTCTTTTGGTGGTGCCACCTGTGCTTCTCCCAGGTTTATCTATATCTGTGGATAATAGTACCCCCTCATGCATGGGAAACTCAATGTTTAAATAATTGGGAGGTGGTGAGAAGCTGCGGTCTGAGCTAACTCTTTACGTCTCCGACTGCCCACAATCAAACCAAGGCTTCACGATGGGCTGCACCTATCTACCTACATTACAGATCAAATGGGAATTACCAGGAGGCATTCATGACTCAAAATTTTCTTCCTTTGGCAGATCCCTATTTCCCAGACTAGGAGTCAGTGTGATCACAGAATCCACTGCTAAAACGGTAGCTGCCCAACCAAAATCCCTAGATTCTCTGGCCAAAGTTGTTCTTGTAATAGGAAAGCCCTTGATTGTCTTTTAGCTAAGCAAGGAGTGCCTGTGCCATAGCCAACACCACTTGCTGCACTTGGATTAACACTTCTGGGGAAGTTGAAACTCAGTTACCTAAGATAACTAAAAAAGCCACTTTGCTTACAAAAATGTCTCCTTCAGTATGGTCATTCTTTATTTGATTTATGTTGTTTTGGGTCATGCGGACTGTGGTTTTTGAGTGCCCTCCAAATGTTGGGAATTATTCTGCTTATAGTCGTTTTAATAGTCTCCCTTGGGCTTCCCTGGTGGCGCAGTGGTTGAGAGTCCGCCTGCCGATGCAGGGGACACGGGTTCGTGCCCCGGTCCGGGAAGATCCCACATGCCACGGAGCAGCTGGGCCCGTGAGCCATGGCCGCTGAGCCTGCGCGTCCGGAGCCTGTGCTCCGCAACGGGAGAGGCCACAACAGTGAGAGGCCCGCGTACAGTAAAAAAAAAAAAAAAAAAAAAAAGTCTCCCTGGTGGTCTACGTTCTCTCAAAAGCTTTAAATGCAAGTGTCAGCTGCGGGAGACCAGACAAATGATCTCCGACACAAATGTCCTCCCTTCATCTAGAACGCCAAAAATGGGATTAAGGAAACAGCTAACTACTCGACGGAGACCTCAATATCCTAACCTATGGGTTCAGTCAGAGAGCCAACCTGATTACAATATCAAACAGAAGCGGTAGCTCAGAGTCATGCCAACATTTTAAGTTTGATCAACACTCTTAGTACAACTGAAAGTGTGAGCAAAGGGGGGTGGAATTAATAAAGTTAATTTATGTATCAGGACCCTTAATATGGAGGCTGTCCCAGTGGCCCAGCCCACACCTCACATCTAAACCTAAGGCAGCCTGCACTTACAGAAAACACCTGTCAAGGTAACCTAACATACACCAATCACAATCCTTCAACTCAGTTTTAGCCAGCTTACCTTACCCTAGGAATAGGATACACTGGGTCGTCCAATTTCAATTTGGGGGGAAAAGTTTTTATAAGCAAAATTTGGGGTGAAGGCTGCATGGTGTGTGACTTTCTTCTGATTGGTGGATGGTGAGGTAATAGGGTAGCCTTCTGGGAATCTTGTGCTCAGCATGAAGGTACCGTCTTCCACCTGGGTGGAGGACCTTAGTTTTTTTTTGGTTTTTGGCCGCCTTGGGTCTTTGTTGCTGCATGTGGGCTTTCTCTACTGTGGCAAGCAGGGCCTACGCTTCATTGTGGTGCGCAGGCTTCTCATTGTGGCGGCTTCTCTTGTTGTGGGGCACCGGCTCTAGGCGCGCGGGCTTCAGTAGTTGTGGTGCACGGGCTTAGTTGCTCTAGAGGCATGTGGGATCTTCCTGGACCAGGGATTGAACCTATGTCCCCTGTACTGGTAGGCAGATTCTTAACCACTGCACCACCAGGGAAATCCGGGGACCTTAGTTTTGAAACCAAGCAGGACCCTGTGGGGCTCATGGGCAAAGAAGCCTTTCTGTGTTCTCTGTCTGTTCCTTGTTTGTAGAGAATAGACTCTAGCCTCCATGACCTTCCCTGAATTCCAAAGGGCAGATTCAAACAGTTGCTAATCAGGGAAGGGAGGGGATGCAGAGACAAGGGAGGAGCAGACAAGAAACAATAGTGCAGCCTTGGGGCAGGGTCCTCGTTCCACCTCAAGGGATACACATAACAGTATCTTTGAGCTCTTCTACAGAACTAAAACCCCCAACAAATGGAAGATGAACTACTTGATGAAGCAAACCTCATTCCAGAGAGAAATTAATGGTTTGATAGCCTCAAGAACCAGACAAGCTTATCCAGAGACCACCTGAGGCCAGATTAAAGGAGTGCAGGCCCTGCACACACCCTAATCTTATCAGCAACACTGCCATTGAAACATTGCTATAAAACTCCTTACCAAATCCTCCTGGGTTGGGACACACAGTTTTTGAGGGGCATGAGCCTGCTGTGTCCCCCTTTGCCCAGCAAAGCAATAAAGCTATTCTTTTCTACTTCACCCAAAACTCTGTCTCCAAGATTTGACTCAGCACCCGTGCACAAAGTCTGAGTTTTTGGCATCAGTTTCTTCAGAAGAACTCAAACATATGTGTCATATTGCTATGTATATCCCTTGAGGAGGAACTAGGACTCTGTTTTTTTTTTATCACTGAGCTACTGTTTCTTGACTGCTTTGCTTTATTTCTGCATTCCCTCACTTCCCTAATTAAAAACTGCTTGCATCTGCCCTTTGGAACTAGAGGAGTTTTAGGAGGCTGAAGCCTTTCCCCTACAAACAAAAAACAAGGGACATGGAAAAGATTTTATACCCAGGAGGGCCCAGCAGGGTTGGTTTCAATTGCCTTTAGCTTAAAATAATTCTCACACAAAAGGGCACATTTTGGGGAGGCTCATTCTGAAACTCTATACCTCCATTTGCACACAAAAATACTGTTAAAAGATAACCTGAGGCATATTAAAATTTTTAAAAAGTTCATTTGAGCAAAAATCAGTTCCAGTTGGGCCACACCAAACTGGAAGTGATTAGGAGTGGTCCACAAATAGGAACTTGGCGAAAGACTTTTTTGGAGAAAAGATGGAAGCAAAGCAAGGAAATTATTTGATTGGCTATAGGTTAAGTATTTGCATTATTTTAGAAAAGCCTAGGTGGCTCTTTGTAATTGGTTGAGAAGGGAGCAGAATATGCCACCCCAAAATATGCCTCTCTGGCTTAAGGATTATCTTGAGCTGCTTATTTTTTAGAAACCGCAGATACTGGAAAAGCTCTGAAAACTAAGCAGAATTTTCTCTCGGAAAGGGAAATTTACATTTAGGAGGGAGATTCCCATTTATATGGGTATCTAGCTATATATACCAGGAAGAGAAGGATGGCTCCAAATCACAAGAAATTCTTATCAATGGAGAAGACACAGACTTAAATCTGCATAACAACCTTACCCTTTAATGTGCTTTTCCTGATAACCTGCCATAACTGGCTCCTCCACTTCCAAAACCTTTCTTCTGTCTTTAGCAGAATATAGTGTTTAAGGTGATGCACCATTTCAGGGAGCCACTCAGTTTTCCTGGGTATTTCCCGCATATACAGGAGGTATATATGTTATCAAAATTCCATTTGTTTTTCTACTGTTAATCTGTCTTTTATTATGGGGCCGGGTGGGAGGGGGGGACGGGGGGCAGGCAGGTGTCTCAACCAAGACCCTAGAAGGGTACAGGGAAAACTATTTTTCCTCCCATACAAAACCAAAACATAAGTAGGAGTCTCTCCTTCCCACCACAGCTGAGAAAAGAGTAAAGAAAGAACAAACTACAAGGAGATATTTCTAAAAGAAAAGTGAAATGAACAGGACCCTGGGGGGCCCTCACGGGTACACATCCTTTCTGTGTCCCTTTCTTGTTTGCAGAAAAAATGCTTCAGCCTCCTAGACCTTCACTGAGTTCCAAAGAGCAGATTCAATCACTTAACTAATCAGGGAAGTAAGGGAATGCAGAAACAAAGGAGGAGCAGTCAAGAAACAATAGCACAGGGAGCTTCCCTGGTGGTGCAGTGGTTGAGAGTCTGCCTGCCAATGCAGGGGACGCGGGTTTGTGCCCCACTCCAGGAAAATCCTACATGCCGCGGCTGGGCCCTTGAGCCAGATTTTTCCTGAAGGAATATGCATAACAGTATCTTTGAGTTTTGCAGGAACTAAGGCCCCCATCCAGGTGGAGGATGGTAACTTCAGACTGAGCCCAGGATTCCAACAGGAACACTGTCCTGTTGCTGAAACCATGCACCTCAGATTGGGACTTGAACCTATGGTTTTTTCAATTGAGATCACACACTTGGTCTCAGGACTTAATGAAGCTCAGGTTCTTGATGTCTCATCGCAGAAAGAATTCAGTGAGAGACAAAGTGATAGGTAAGAAGTGGATTTATTTAGAGAGAAACACACTCCACAGACAGAGTGTGGGCCATCTCAGAAGGCCAGAGGCCCCAAAATATGGTGAGGTTAGTTTTTATGGGCTTGGTAACTTCATAGGCTAATGAGTGGGAGGATTATTCCAACTATTTCAGGGGGGAAAGGGCAGGGATTTCCAGAAATTGGGCCACTGCCCACTTTTGGCTTTATTTATTTATTTATCCTGAAAATTGCTCCTTTGTTGGATATTGATTTTTTTATAGTTGTTAATTGAGGTACAATTCACATCACATAAAATTAACCATTTAAAAGTATACAATTCAGTGGCATTTAGTACATTCACAGTGTTGTGCCATCACCCCCTCTATCTAGTTACAGATCATTTCCATCAGTCCAAAGTAAAGCCCTGTACCATTAAGCAGTTTCTCCCCATTGTCTCTTCCCCCCAGCTCTGGAAACCACCAGTCTGTTCTCTGAATTGATCTAAGCTGGGCCACTTTCGGCTTTTTATGGTTAGCTCTGAACTGTCATGACCCTGGTGGGTGTGTCATTTATCTTGTGCATTACAGTGAGCATATAATGAGGCTCAAGGTCTACTGGAAGTCGAATCTCCCGCTATCTTTGATCTAGTTAGTTCTAAGCAGTAGTTTTGTCATGTCCTATGGCTATGTCATTCTTTTAAAGGTCGTGCCCTGCTCCCTTCCCTCCTGTTTCCATTACCTCACCAGCAACCAATCAGAAGTAAGTCATACACCTTGCAGCCCTCACCCCAAATTTTGCCTATAAAAATTCTCCCCAAAAACCATCAGAGAGTTCCTCTTTTTTTTTTTTTTTAGCATGAGCCACATCCTCCTTGCTTGGCCCTACAATAAACTTTCTCTGCTCCAAACTCTGATGTTTTAGTTTGTTTGGCCTCACTGTTAGGCACACGAACTTGCGTTTGGTAACAATTTTGGTGAGCCAGCCCAGGAGTCTGTGCCCATGGTAGGCTGACTCCAGCCAGGAGCAGTCCCTTGAGTCCCCAGCAGCTGCCGGAGCTCATTTTGCTCTGGGGAACTCAAAGGCACTCTTCCTGACAGTGCTGGCCACCCAGCATGAGGCTTTTTGGAGTTGAGAAACGTCCTGCGCTACCGTCCACATTCTGCATCACTTGGGGGTGAGTTGCTCCAGCTTGTGCAGGCTGGGAACTTCTCTCCACACCATCTGGGCTCATTCCCTTGTAGGACCTGAGCCACTCTGGGTCCGTTCTCTTTCAAGAGCTGCGCCAATCTGTTTGGAGGCCTCCTTCTGGGAGTGGGAGTAGAATTTTGGACTACACCTCCTCTGATTTTCTATCTGTGTGACCATACCTTATTTGTTGTTTGTGTTTTTGTGTGTATTGTTTTGGGGAGAGCCACTCTGGCTTGCTCGGGCTGGGAAAATTCTACCCACACCATCTCGGCTCACTTCCATTTTAGGGAGTCAGCCATTCTGGGCTTGTTGCAAGACACTCTGGGTCCATTCTCTTTCAGGAGCCAGGCCACTCTGGAAGCCTGCATCTGGGAGTGGAAGTGGAATTTTGGGGCTACACCTTGTCTGATCTTTTGTTTGTGGGACAATGTTTGTTGTTTGTGTGTGTGTGTGTCAGTACTGCCATTGGCTGGTTGAGACATCTACAGTCTTTGAGCTCTGTTAAGGTATTCTTCTTTATTGCATTGGCTTTGCCTACAGTGGAGCACTGGTTGGGAATTTCCCTTTCTGGGCCTAGGGAACTGCGACCCTGAGAGACCGTTCTGCATTGCATTGGTTTGCTATTTGGCTGTGAATAATTTAAGTATGGGTGACCAGAGCTCTATTCATCTTGTAGTCCCCTAGGGGGTATTTTTGCTCCCATGAATGAAAGGAATTGGTATTTCTCTTCCTGTGCCTTTGAGATGTAGATGATCTACCTCAGCTCTCAGGAATTTTGATCTAATCATGGTTTATAAATTTTACTGACCAGAGTGGCCTGTTTTGTGGCTTACTAAACATACATTGTACATCTCCTTTGGTGATTGAGGAGGGGAATGCATTTAAGAGTCAAAATGGGGGTAGCTATGGTTCAGACATCCAATGTAAAACTAGGTGGATGTGATTTCAAGCACTTTCATGTATTGCTGAGAACTTGAATTTTCCAAACTGTATCAGATTTAAGAACACCACCAGCCATCTGCAAAACAATATCTGCTAGCAGCTGCCAACTGCAAACTTATTGTCTGAAGGTATCCTCCTGTAACTATGAAAACTTTCTCTTACTTTAGTGACAAAATAGTAGTGACAAACAAATAGTAGTGACAACACAGCTCAAGCTATAGTCTCCCAGCAGAAGGCACTAGATTCTTTAGATATATTAATATCCCAGGAGAGATTGATACCCAGAAAAATAGAATAATTAAAAAGTCTGCTTGATTACAAGAGATTCGTAGAGAGGACCTGCTCCATAACTTATTGTTCTGGTTGCCATCTGAACTAGGAACACTCCTTTGGGAAATGCTACAAGGATGTATTTTGATCATTATTCTAATTGTAATATCTCTATTAGTTTTCAAATGTCTGTCCAGCTGCTATGACAAAGCCATCAAAAACAGAGGGAATGTATTTTCGTAATACAAAATGTTGATGCTAAGCTTGGGACTCAAGAATTCTTTGAAATGAAAGTCAATGACTTTCTCTCCTCTAATCCTGAAAAACTGACTTTGCCCCCATTCAGCAAGAAGTAAAAGAGCAGTTGTCACCCTGTTCTCTTCACGATTGAGGAGTATCAGAGAAAAGGGGGGAATTGTAATGAGCAGGACTGTATGGGGCCTTCCTGGGACAGACCCCTCCCCATATCCTCTGCTTTACCTCCTCTCTGAAGTACCTAGATAACAGTATCTGACGCACATTTCCTGAGTTGTTTTACAGATGCTAAAAAACGCACCAAATGGAAGATGTTAACTACTTGATGACCATGGGCACATAGCCCCCAGGCCTACCGGAGCCTAAGGACTGTTAATGTTAACCCCGTGACACTGCCCTGTTACCTCATTATCTACCAATCAGAGAACTGTGCATGAGCTGATCCCATACCCTGCAACTCCCCTCCCTCACTTGGTCTTTAAAAATGTTTTCCTGAAACCCATCAGGGAGTCCAGGCTTTTTGAGCACTAGCTGCCCCAGACTCTTTGCTTGGTGCCCTACAACGAACACTACACTTTCCTTTACCTCAACAGGATGTCAGTAGATTGACTTTACTGCATGTGGGTGAGAGGACCCTTTTGGTTCAGTAACAAAATGATTACAAATACAAGGGCACACTATTTACTCAAAACTGAAATATGCCAGTGAAAAAGAAGAATTCCTGGCACGCGGGATCTTAGTTCCCCAACCAGGGATTGAACCCACGTCCCCTGCAATGGAAGTGTGGAGTTCTTAACCACTGGAATGCCAGGGAAGTCCAGAAAGAAGAATTCTTTAAAAGGGACAGCTTGATTTAAAATGTATATGTCTGGGAGACTTCCCTGGTGTCCAGTGGTAAAGAATCCGCCTTACAATGCAGGGGACGTGGGTTTGATCCCTGGTCAGGGAACGAAGATCACACATGCCATGGGGCAACTAAGCCTGCGCACCACAACTACTGAGCTCATGCGCCTCAGCAAGAGAGCCTAAGTGCCGCAAAATACAGAGCCCACGCGCACTGGAACCTGCACACCACAACTACGGAGCCCACACACCCTGGGGCGTGTACGCCACAACTAGAGAAGAGAAAACCTGCACACCAAAACTAGAGAGAAGCCCAAGCGCCGCAATGAAGATCCTGTGAGCCGCAACTAAGACCCGATGCAGCCAAAAATAATAATAATAACTAAATAATAAATCTTTTTTAAAATGTATATGTCTGGAAATAGGAAAGGTATGAGTAATTCAAAAGTCAGAAAAGTCCAGTGATTAAGAGTATGGACTCTGAAGACAGAGATTCAGTTCAAAATCCCCATCCCTTATCAGCTGTGTAACCTTAAATACATTATTCATTCTTTCTAAGCTTTGTTGCCTCATCTGTAAATTGCAGACTACATTGGTACTTACCTTATAATGTTGTTATGAAGATTAAATGAGAAAATTCATGAATCACACTGTTAAAAAAACAAAATTCAACTCAGTAAATTTTAAATGTCTTATTGGCTTTATTCAGTGATTCGTGAATCAGGATGCATCCAATCTAGCAGATAGAAAGGAATTCTGAGGAGCTGTACAAAATGAAGGACTTTTATAGGCAGAAGGGAGCAGGAAGAAGGAAGGTGTATTAGCCCAAAAAGCAGATTGCTTACAGCAGGTTTACTTACCTTAGGGGATGGCAGGGGTCTGTCAGGCAGATTACCTAACTAGTGCTGATCAGGTGATTCTTGAATCCATTTCTGGGAGAGCCAAAACTGAAATTAGTTTTGGTTTCATGACATGGGGCTTAGCAAAAGTGACTCCATTTTGGGCCTATTGTCTTGTTTTTAACAATGCTTAACAGAGAACCTGGCATAATTTTAGTTTTTATCATTATTGTTATTAAAAGACTGGGAGAGTCTAGTTCACTGCTTCTGTATAAGCAGAAAGGGTAGGGGACCCCCAGAGAAAGAGAATCAGGTATGGCTTTTGTCACATAAGCCATTTTTGGCCTAAGCCATTTTGTGATCTAAGCCTAGCCATAGTGCTTGCCTTTGAACAGGTCTCAGTAATTAATGGTCTTAAGGGAACAAAAGAATGCAGGAACAAACCACTGTTAGGCAAGAGAAGTAACAATAGCAAAGATAATAGATCAGCTGTAGAGACTCCTAGTTCTGTTTCAGAGGTAAAGATTTAGCCTAAAGTGCTCCATCACCAGATCAACTGGAACCTAAGAGACATTGACCTTTTCTGACCCTCTTGACTTCAGTCAACTAAAGCCTGGACTCTGTCAACCTTTGACTCAATTCTATGCTGAATTCTCTTCTGCTCAAGCCCCTTCATGAATATGCATGTACCCTTAGCTTAAAACTTACCCAACTTGGGGCTTCCCTGGTGGTGCAGTGGTTAGGAATCCGCCTGCCAATGTAGGGGACATGGGTTTGAGCCCTGGTCCAGGAAGATCCCACATGATGAGGAGCAACTAAGCCCATGCGCCACATCTACTGAACCTGCGTTCTAGAGCCCGCAAGCCACAACTACTGAGCCGCATGCCACAACTACTGAGCCGCATGCCACAGCTACTGAAGCCCGCGTGCCTAGATCCTGTGGTCTACAACAAGAGAAGCCACTGCATTGAGAAGCCCACGCACCGCAATGAAGAGTTGTCCCCGCTCACAACTAGAGAAAGCCTGCACGCAGCAACAAAGACCCAATGCAGCCAAAAATAAATTAATTAATTAAAAAAAAAAAACTTAACCAATTTGGCCGTTCAGGGAGACATTGCTTTGGGAAGGACTCCTTATTTGCTGTAAGTAATGAATCCTTCCTTCTCCTGCTCTTTGGCTTGGTTGTGTCTTGGCTTGACACCCACCAAGAGGTGAACCCAGTTTTTGGGTAGCACTTCCAGTGGGTACTGGTGTTTATGGACCCACTTTGGGAAGGACAGATAAATGTTATAAACTCAAGTGACTCCAGCTCTAGACACTCTCAGATTCTAGCCACTTGATTCAGAAGGTGCTCTCTTCTTTGCTTGGTTGGGTTCTGTTTCTCTTCTTCTTAATATACTGACCACCCTTTCAGCAGACCTCTGTAATTGCTTTATCAGTCCTTTCTAGGGATTCCTTGTTACAGCCACTTCCTCAACAGCTGAGACACCCTAGGCAACACTACAATCAACTGCTGACCCCAAAGGAGGAGGAAGTCTGGAAGGAAAGGCAACCACAGAAGGGAAGAGGGGAGAAAGAATGATGGAATTATAGAAGCTCTGGTTTGAAGGGGCTCAGCCAGGTCCACACACTAGCATCAACTGTCCAGCCTGAAAACTTCCTTTAGGAATTCAGGTCTTTGCGTTAAAGCATTGTCATCTTTAACAATCTTTAGTTCGGCAAATAACCTAAGTTAGGTGGATCATTAACTTCAGAGTGTGAATTTTGTTCACCATTCACTGTTTTTCAGAACAGCAGAGTGCTGAAGAATTTTGATGAGAGGAGAGAGAAACAATATGAGAGAAGGAAGGGCTATTTCTCAGGAAGCAAAGACCCATTGATCTTGGAGAGACAGCAGTGAGCAGCCGCAAGCAGCAGCTGGAAGCAAGACCGGGATCAAACCATGTTCACAGTGGTGAGAGCGCCAAATCTTAACTACTAGACCATGAAGGCCACTGGCTAAAGTCTGGGCCCACGTTCTTGTCTGCCTTGAAAAAAATTTTTTGACAAGGAGACAGAAGGTAGAGAGGAAAGTAAGGCATTTATTAGAAAAGCAGAGTACATGCCGACAGATGCATGGGTGAGCTCAGAGAAAAGTTGCGCCTTTGGGAAGTTTAAATTATTTATTTATTTATTTTTGGCTGTGTTGGGTATTTGTTGCTGCGTGAGGGCTTCTCTCTAGTTGTGGCCAGCAGGAGCTACTCTTCGTTGTCGTTCGCGGGCTTCTCATTGCAGTGGCTTCTCTTGTTGCGGACCATGGGCTCTAGTCGCACCGGCTTCAGTAGTTGTGGCTCATGGGCTGTAGAGCTCTGGCTCAGTAGTTGTGGCGCACAGGCTAAGTTGCTCCATGGCACGAGGGATCTTCCTGGACCAGGGCGCGAACCCATGTCCCCTGCATTGGCAGGCAGATTCTCAACCACTGTGCCACCAGGGAAGCCTGGAATTAAATCATTTATAAGGGGGCAGTCTTCCGGGTCTTTGTTTTCCTCTGGCCAATAGTCTTGTTTTGACCTCATGGCTGATTTGCCTCAGGACCCTCCCTAATGTGCATGTATATCCTTAAGCCAAGGTGGATTTCAATGCAAGGGCCTTTGGGAGAGCTAGCACAACTTTTTATGGTCTGGCGTCTCCTCCTTTTTGACCCCCAAGATGCCTTTCTGCTCATGTGCAGTTGAGGTCTCCCTGAACCCAAGGATGAGAAATATGTGACCTCTTGATCTTTTACCCAAGCAGGGCTTAGCCCCTCTCTGCTCCTCCCATTACTGTTATCTTAAAGTGTCTACAGGAGACAAAGTCCAGCTATTTACCCTGTCCCTGTTGTTTTTTCTATCTTGAAGTATGATTAGGAGGCTGGCTGTAAATGTCTAACATGGAGTCCATCTATTTCCTGCCTCAAGAAATATAAACAGGAGGCTGGTTGTAAATGTCTAGCCTGGAACCCATCTATCTCCTGCCTCACCAAGACAGAGTGAGGGACTTAGAGAGCAGAGTGTTATTTATCTCTGAGGACCTAGGTTAGGAGGGGAGAGATGAGAGCTGGTTTTAGACCCAGCTTTGCCACTGTGTGGTACTGGGCAAGGCTCTTTGCTTCTCCGGACCTCAGTAAAGTAAGGGGGTTCTTCATCAGATATGACTTGCAAATATTCTCTTCCAGTGTGTGGCTTGTCTTATTCTCTTGACAGTGCCTTTGCAGAGCAGAAGTTTTTAATTTTAATAAGGTCAAGCTTCTCACTTCTTTCTTTCATGGATCATACTTTTGGTGGTGTATTTAAACAACCATTGTCATACTCAAGGTCACCTAAATTCTCCTCCTTTGTTATCTTCTAGGAGTTTTATAATTTTGCATTTAAGTCTATGATCCATTTAGAGTTAATTTATGTGAAGGGTGAAAGATCCGTGTCTAGAATCGTTTTTTTTTTTTTTTTTTTTTGCATGTGGATGTCCAGTTGTTCCAGCATTATTTGTTGAAGAGATTATTTTTTCTCTATTGTATTCCCTTTGCTTCTTTGTCAAAGATCAGTTGACTATATTACGTGGGTCTGTTTCTGGGCTCTCTGTTCTGTTCCATTGATTTATTTGTCTCTTCTATTATTTTTTTAATTAATTTATTTATTTGGCTGCGCAGGGTCTTAGTTGTGGCACGCAGGATCTTCGTTGCCACGTGCAGGATCTTCCTTGCGGCATGTGGGATCTTTTAGTTGTGGCATGCGGGATCTAGTTCACTAACCAGGGATCGAACCTGGGCTCCTGCATTGGGAGCACAGAGTCTTAACCAATGGACCATGAGGTAAGTCCCTGTCTATTCTATTCTTAAGAGTTCTTCCTGTCCTCACCAGATCTTCCTGTTCATTAGCCTATATGTTAATGAAGATAAGCATTGACTCATTTCCAATTTTACCCAAATCAGGCTCCAGATTCCGCTTTCTCTTCAATGTGATTCCCAGTCTGAGGACAAGAATGCTCACATTTATTTAGCATCAGATTTTATTACCCTAAATCAACTGAATGGCCTCAATTAGTAATTATCTAATAATTGTCAGAAAGAATGCTCAGTGTCAACTCCTCTAAAATGATATTGGGAAGGGAAATCCTTGGCTGCCCAGTGGTTAGGACTCTGTGCTTCCACTGCAGTGGGCCTGGGATCGATCCTTGGTCAGGGAACTAAGATCCCTGCAAGCCGTGTGGTGCAGCCAAAAAAAATTTGTTTAATAAAATAAAATGATGTTGGCGGTCGGGGAGAATATTCCCCCAAGTTTAGGTGTCTTATACTTTCTTTCAGTAGGAGATGGGATGAGGAAGTCTTGCAGGCAGAAATTTACTTAAAGAGGATTACTGCATTTGCACCAATTCATAAATGAATAATTTAATCCCTGAAGTTTAACACCATTGAGTACAGTCAAGATGATATTTACCTACAAAACCACCAGAGTAATTGGTACTAAGATATTCCCTACACTCATAGAACAATGTCAGTGTTTCCACTGATTGACTGATTTTTTAATAATATAGCATCTGTTTAGTTCACCTCTCATAGTAGTAAAATCAAGCAAGTTAGCGTAATAGATATGGATCCTTTGGGATCAGGATGGATGGATGGACGTGGGTATGTTGACAGCAAAAATGTCTGTGGCTGGAGGTTCATAGATTAAACAGCAAATTAGAAATTGTGTTGAGGAGAGAGTATCAAGTGTCAAAATCAGAGAATTCTTCCAAATAGATCATCAAAAGGACTTGAGAGTTTGAGAGCTGAATTACAGATAAATGGGAGAGAGTTCTAGGTGAACACCAAAGGCAATACCAATTGCTGTTTGCTAATTAGAGATTGTCATTCCATATTAACTAGGGACATGGAATAGATAGGCATCACCAGATAAAGGGCTTGGAGAAGAAGAAACAGTTTCCCAGTAAACCTGACAAGACAAATTTGTTGTTAAGTATACCTCTATTGCAGTGCTTTCAGTAGAAATGTAATGTGAGCCACATATATAAATTCAAATTGTCTAGAAGCCACATTTAAAAAAGTAAAAAGTGAGGGCCTCCCTGGTGGCGCAGTGGTTGAGAGTCCGCCTGCCGATGCAGGGGATACGGGTTCGTGCCCCGGTCTGGGAGGATCCCATATGCCGCGGAGCGGCTGGGCCCGTGAGCCATGGCCGCTGGGCCTGCGCGTCCGGAGCCTGTGCTCCGCAACGGGAGAGGCCACAACAGTGAGAGGCCCGCATACCACAAAAAAAAAAAAAAAAAAAAAAAAAGTAAAAAGTGAAAAATCATCCCATCCTTGATTGAGATGATCCCTCTAGCATTTAAGAAATAACAAATATATAAATTTTACATTAATTTTTAATACATCCAGATACAATAACCATAACATAGGGAAAAATAGGTAATATAATATCTATTATAAGATAATGAGATAATGTCAATACATACCTGATATACACGCTCTACTTCCCTTGCCTTGCTTGCAGCTAGAAGAGGCAGCCCTAGGTCTTTCAGGTTGACAAAATCCTTTCCTAATTTCTCCCCCAGCCCTCTCAATTCAGGTTAGGTCCCATCATCGCCCAAGGAGGAGCGAGTTCAGTGAGTGACCAATGACTAATTAGACTGTCTTTAGAAATTAACTGAGGGTCAGAGACCTTAGTTAGATGATGGCAGGTACTTAATTGTAAGATCATATAGAGTCAGACCATGCTAGGTCATGTTAAAGTAAAGCAAGCCATCTAAGAGAAGGAGAGAGGATAGAGGGAGGAAGGAAAGGGGAGAGAGTGAGAAAGCAAAAGAGAATCGGAATTGATTAATTTTGAAATTGGAGAGAAGTAGAGAGAAAAGCAGATGAGAGTGGTCATGTCTTCAGATTCTGGCTTCCCAAAAACACTGCCAGGTTTGCTTTCAGTTAGCTCACATCATACTTTGTTCTCTGTCTTTGAGTGTCTTTTTTATTTAATCTAGTATGCGTGGGTTTTGTTTTCTTTAAATCAACATTTTTTCTAGTTGAGGACACAGTCTAATGACACACCTTTGAGAGAATCAGCTTCTTAAGCTAGTAGTTTCATCAGAGGGGACATAGACCCAGAGTGCTGGGAACTCAAGGCAATTAGGGAGGGAGCCAGTGAGAAGGGAGAAGGGAGCTCAAGAAAGGGATGGAAGGATGGAAAAAAAAGCTTTTAATTTACAGTTGTACTGAGGGCTCACCTCATTCCTTTGGATATTTGCCTAAACAAAATAGGGTTAGAAAAGTTATTTTCTTCTTCAAACCAAAAACAAAACAAAAAATTCAGAGAAAATGTCAAATAAATGATCTACTCTCCGAGATTTTTGTGCTACTGTCCACCTCCACTGTAATTCTTGACTGTGATGTTCTCGTCACATTTCTTCATGTTGCAACAGTTTGTAACAGGGAAGAGCCAAATCTGACTATATGTGGTATCTGTTTCTTTCACTTTAACCTTTGCTTCCTTTGCTTCCTGTTGCTTTTGTTCACTAAAAGTATACTGTCAGTACATAATGGCCTGCCTTGGGGAACCCTGCCCCTCTGCCTGAGCCCCTCTGCCTGAATGTTAAACCAAAGTGCCTTTGTTCAGGGAAACATCTGGACCCTGTCCACCTGTGATGGTTGCAAGAAAGAAGAAATTAACACATCCCCTCCCCTATGCTAGCCATTCTAGGGGATATTTGCAAAACTTATGGCCTTTTTATTTACTTCCTCATCTCCTCCCCCTCTCTGTGCTATAAAAGAAACTGGCATCCAAACCCTGATAAGGTGGTTATTTTTATTTATTTATTTTTTTGCGGTACGCGGGCCTCTCACTGTTGTGGCCTCTCCCGTTGCGGAGCACAGGCTCTGGACGCGCAGGCTCAGCGGCCATGGCTCACGGACCCAGCCGCTCTGCGGCATGTGGGATCCTCCAGGACCGGGGCACGAACCCGTGTCCCCTGCATCGGCAGGCGGACTCTCAACCACTGCGCCACCAGGGAAGCCCCAAGATGGTTATTTTGAGCCTTTAGTCTGCCATCTTCCTGGTCTGCTGGGTTTCCGAATAAATCCGTATTCCTTGCCTCAACACCTCGTCTCTGATTTATTGGCCTGTGCTGCAGCGAGCAGTGAGCTTGCACTTGGTAACAATTACACCCTCCAGAGTGAAGAGTGCAGGAAAAAAGTGTCCCTTCCATCACTGGTATGTGGAGCCAGACTCCATTCTCATTGCCTTAACCGTGGAAGGTTTCCCCTGTGGGCCCCTACCACCTTAGGCGCCATATTATGCGATAAAGGAGTATGTTTACTTTCATTTTAAATGGGATTGCATAATTTTTCAGAAACCCATGCATTAGTTCCATAGGGTATTTGAAGAGAGAAGAGAGAGGGCCTTCTTCAAGAAGGAGTATTAAAAAAGAAGTAAAAAGGAACAGGTAAAATTAATATTTTATTTAACCTAGTGTATTAGTTTTTTAGGGCTGCCATAAAAAAAGTACCACAAACTGAGTAACTTAAACAACAGAACTTTATTACTTCCATTTCAGAGGCTAGGAGTCAGATCAAAGTGTCAAGTAGGGCCATGGCCCCTCTGAAGGCCCTAGGGAAAGATCTGTTCTAGGCCTCTTTCCTAGGTTCTAATAGTTCCTTGGCTTGTGGCTGCATAACTCCAAACTTCATCTGTGTTCTCCCTCTGTTTGTGTGTGTGTTTGTATCTGACTTTCCCTTTTTAATATGGATGCTAGGACCTACCTGGCAGTCCAGTGGTCAAGACTCCGTGCTTCCAATGCAGGGGTCCCTAGTCGGGGAACTAAGATCCCACATGCCGTGTGGTGCGGCCAAAAAAATAAGGGGGGGGGATATTAGGCCTATTGCATTAGGGGTCCACTCTACCTCATCTTAACTAATTACATAGGAAATAAATATCCTAGTTCCAAATAAATTCACATTCTGAAGTACTGGGAGTTAGGACCTCTCCATATGAATTTGGGGGGTGGGACACAATTCAATACATAAATGCAATATATCCAATATAGTATCATTTCAGTATATAATCAGTATAAAATGTTAATGAGATATTTTATATTCTTGTCTTCATATTAAGTCTTTGAAATCCAGTGTGTATTACACTTACAGGATTTCTCAATTTAGATAAGCCTCTTTTCAAGAGCTCAATAGCCACATGTGAATAGTGGCTCCATATTGAACAGTGCAGATATAAGACATTTTCATTATCACAGAAATATTATTGGACAGTTATGTCCTATAAAATAAAAACTAATCAATGGTGACAGAAAGCAAATTAATTGTTGCCTGGGGAGGGATGTGATTAAAAAGGGGAAGGAGAAAATCTTGGGGGTGATAATATGTTCATTATCTTGATCGTAGTGATGGATCTGTATGGCAAAACTTATACTGTAAACTTTAAATGTGTACATTTTACTGTATATCAATTATATACCAATAAAGCTCAATTACACATCAATTATTATAAGAGTTAATTATAAAAATTTAAATAATACAATAGGACAAATGACATAAGATCTACTCACCACATTATTATATCTACTCACCATGATATTATGTTATGAATTTCAAGAATTTATATGAAAAAATGTATATGCATATATAAGATTTATCATTATATGATTACACTATGGTATAATTTACTTTTTTAACATACTATTTGTATTAGTTATCTATGGCTGCATAACATATTACTCCAAAACTTAGCAAGTTGAAACAACATTTATTATGTCACAGTTTCTAGGGTCAGGAATCCAGGAGCAACTTAGCTGCATAGTTATGCCTCAAGGTCCTCAGGAAGTTGCCATCAAGCTGTTGGCTGGGTCTGCAGTCATCTGAAGCTTCAACTGGACTGGAGGATCCAGTTCTGAGCTAATTCAGGTGGCTGCTTACCTGCTTAGCCTTGCTTCCTCACCATGTAGGTCTCTCCATAGGCTGCCCGTGTATCTTCACAAAATGTCAACTGGCTTCTCCCAAAGAAGGTTATGCGACAGAGAGAGAGAGAGAGAGAGAGAGAGAGAAAGAGAGAGGGCCCAAGATGAAAGCCATAGTATTTCCTAACCTAATGTTGGAAGTGACATACCTTCATTTTGGCTATATTCTGTTGACATAGACATACCTTGACATAGTGTGGGAGGTGACTGCAGAGGGTTTGGAAGCCAGGAGGTGATGATCATTAGAAGCTGTCTTGGAAGCTGACTACCACAAAAGTATATATTTGACATATATACTTATCTACTCACTCTTTCAAACAGCTACATTGTGTTACGTATTTCATAAACAGGCTCTTAACCATGAACATGTGAGATATTTCCTAGTTTCTATAATAAAGCAAGGAACATACAACCTTGTCCACTAGTGCAAATATTTGGGTAAGATAAATTTCTACAGTGGAATTGTTTGATAAAAAAATAAACATTTAAAATTTAGATAGATCCAAATTTTTCTCTAAAAACTTTGTAGAATAATTTTACTTCCAACAAAGTGCATAATACTGATCATTCCCTCAGACCCTCAGGAACATTGCAATGTCAAATACTGAAAATATTGATAATATCTGATAAGTCTAAAAATATCACAAACTAGAAGTTTGGATAAATAGACAAATATGTGATAAAGTAGAATGTTAATTGTAAAACCTAGATGGTAGGTATGCAAATTGCATTAGTTTCCCAGGGCTGCCATAACAAAGTACCATACCGAGTGGCTTAAAACAACAGGAATCTATTCTCTCACAGCCCTGGAGCCTAGAAGTCTGAAATCAAGGTATCAGCAGGGTCATGCTCCCTCTGAAGTTTCTAGGGAAGAATGCTTCCTTGCCTCCTTCTAGCTTTTGGTGACTCCCAGGATTCCTTTGCTTGTGGCAATGTAACTCTAATCTCTGCCTTCATCTCCATCTTATACAGCCTTCTCTCTGCGTGTCTCTATGTGTCCTCTCCTGTTTTTATAAGGACACCAGTTACTAGATTTAGGGCCCACCCTAAATCCAGAATGATTTTATCTCAAGAACCTTAACTAATTACATCTACAAAGATCCTATACCAAATAAGCTCACATTCTGAGGTTCCAAGTGGGTATTAATTTAAGGGGGATACTATTCAAGCCACTACACAAGTGTTTATGGTAAAATTCTTTCACTTTTGCTATTTCTATGAAGTGCTCATATGAAATGGGAAAAGATATTTAAAATATCACAAGCTTTTTAAAATCAACATTTCATAGATTTTTAGTGAGACTGAACATATTCACATAGGGATTGTCTATTTGAAATTCTTCTATGAATATGTACTCTCAGAACCAGCCAGAAACTAGCCCTGTCCTGTTTGCAACAAGATACTAAGTTGGTTTTCAGAGACAAACAAACTGCAAGTCATGCATCCAAGGCATGAGCAAAGAAGAAAACTTTGACCTCAAACAACACCTGGAACAAAAGTTTATCCCCCCTCCCCACCATGGAACCAAAGGAGGTGGAAACGAAGGTAAACTGAATGCCGGAACTCTTTCAGAGTAAAGGGTCCCTTGTCCAGGAAAATCCAGTGCTGAAGACCCATTTACTATATCCTACCATAAATGGCCAAGTTTCAAATTCCTCCATTCAAAACGTGCGCCATCAGCATATACGAACTAACCTTCCCCTAATTCATAAAAGTTGGCTGAATCTCAACTATTTACAATAGCCAAGACATGAAAGCACCTAAGTGTCCATTGACAGATGAATGGATACAGAATGTAGTATATGTACACAATGGAATATTACTCAGCCATAAAAAAGAAGGAAATAATGCCATTTGTGGCAACAGGGATGGACCTAAAAATTATCATATTAAGGGAAGTAACTCAGAAGAAAAAGACAAATACCATATGATATCACTTACATGTATAATCTAAAATATGTGGAATCTAAAATGAACTTACAAGATGGAAACAGACTGACAGACATACAAAACAAACTTATGGTTACCAAAGGGGAAAGGGGGAGAGGGATAAATTGAGAGTTTGAGATTGATACCGAGCAGGTCCCTGTGGGGCTCCTGGGCACAAAGCCTTTCTGTGTCCCCCATTTCTTTGATTACAGGAAATAGCCTTCATTCAGCCTCCAGGACTTTCCCTGAGTTCCAACTGGCAGATTCAAGCATCGTTAATTAGGAAAGGGAGGAGATGCAAGACCAGGGAGAAACAAACTGTCAAGAGAAACAATATTGCAGCCTTGGGGCAAGGTCCTGGTTCCCCATCAACTGACACATACAACAATATCTTTGAGCTACTTAGCAGATACTGAAACCTCCACCAGATGGGAGAAATTAACGATGGTATGCTGCCCACAAGCATCTAGACCCTGGACCAGCTCAAGGTTGATGATGCTAACTTCTACTTACCCTACCACCAGGCCATCAGAAGAATCTCCACGAACTGATAATACCCTATTTGAACATTACTATAAAATTTCTCACTATCCTCTCCAAGTGGGTACACATGGCTTTTTGATGGAGGAGCCCGCTGTGTCCCCCTCTGCCTGGCAACGTAATAAACCTATCTTTTTCTACTTCACCCAAAACTCTTGTCTCCAAGAATCGATTCGGCACTGGTGTACAGAGAAGCTGTGCTTTCGGCATCAAGATCAGCATGTACGCACTACTGTCTATAAAAAGGGTAAACAACAAGGACCTACTATATAGCATAGGGAACAAGTTTCATTATTTTGTAATGAACTATAATGGAAAAGAATCTGAAGAAGAATACATATATATTCTTTTAATTATATATTCAATTATACTTCAACTAAAAAGTCAACTATACTTCAATAAAAAATTTTTTTCTAAAGGTTTGGCTTAATTGAAAAATGAAGAGACAGATTAAAGTTATCTCCTTACCATGAACCTCCCAGTAAAGATTTTCCTTTTATAAAAAGCCGGTGATCTGCTGGTTAGGATTCTGGGTTTTCACTTCCTTGGCCAGGATTCAACCCATGGTGGGACACTGAAATCACACAAGCCCTGCAGCGTGGCCAAAAAATAAGTAAATAAATGAAATAAAAATAAAAAGCCAGTGATATAATGGTGACTTCATGCTAGATGGGCAACAGGCCTTTTGTTAAGTACGAAGATTGTCACAATTCTGAAAATGGACATAACAGATTTGTCATTTCATCCCATATAATTTAGAAAAAGTAAAATAGTAAAAAAAAATTAAAAAAATATATATATTATATATATATGTTAAATGAATGGCACTAATTCAGCAGTGTTAGGGCAATAAACTAAGCGAAAAAGTCCCAAGAATGTGCTAAAATGTGGAACCTAGTAAGGGAATACCAGCTACCTAAAAAACACGACCATGATGTGTAGATGCCTCTCAACTGCCTACTAATTTCCTCCCTGAAGCAGTGGCAATCGACGACCACCACAAACTAAATCATTACCACCTCCAGTACCACTAGACTGGGAACCACCAGGACCACAGGAGCACCACAACTTGTAGACCTTGTTTTTGATGTAGATCACTCTCCCGAACCTTCTGCAGTTTTCTCCAGCGCTGACGCTGCCAGAACTCAACACAAACACCACCACCCTCACCCCTAACCCCCACCTCACCACACCTTTGCCAACCACCACCCCCTTTACAACAAACAACAGCATCAGCGCCCACACAACACCAGAACCAGAGGCCACCACCAGCAGCACCAAGACCACAAGCACCAGCAGCACCAGCACCTCACAAGGAAAGAAGGGGTGGGTGGTCAGAAGGGAGGGGCGTCACGGGGGAAGCAGTGGTGCCGGAGAGTCCAAACATAGGCGGGGCCATTTGCTCGTGGCCACAGCCGCGGCGGGGAGAGGCACTGCCCCGGCCACTGGTGTTTGGGGCTGAGGCAAACTTCCGAAAAGGAAGACACGGGACGTCGAAAGTCTCGAGTGGGCGCTCGCAACAATGCGGCTAGCAGTTCTGTCGGGGGAGGGAGAAGTTTGCCTCCAAGGGCTTGGGCTGGAGGTGATAGGAGTGCCTTAGGTGTTGTCGGGTCCACAAGGCCGCAGAGCTAGCGTGGGCTAAAGGGAGGATGGGGACGGTAGTAGGCTGAGAGTAAGAAGACAAAAGCACAACTGGAAGGCACTAAAAGGCTCAGATAAGGCCGGAGGCATTTGTTAGGAAAAGGATTCGAACCCACGCTTCCCAGAGGAGACCACAAACTGAACGCAGCGGTTTACACCGCTGGACCATCCTGACGGCGATGCTGCGCCTGCGGGTGGCTACACGGCTGGCTGGGACACAACGCGACGCGAACACTGGTGCCCTTGGCGGGACGCGGTGCTCCGCGCCAGACGCGCGGCCGTGTGGCTAGGGACGGAGCTGGCGCGGTGCGGCAAACGGGGAGAAAGGCCAGACGACGTGACTGGCTCCGCCGCGGTGGCGTATTCGCCCACACCCGGCCCCGGACGGAGCCGGGCCGCGTCGGGCCAGCCCCTGCCGCCGGCCCCCAGCCGCGCCTCTCCTCGCCGGCCATGGCCAGGCGCGCGCCCACGCCGTTCTCGCAGCCTTGCTTTCGGTCTCGGGCACCCTCCTCCCGGCGCGATGCCCGCGTTGGAGGCAATAGGCAGCGCGCACTGGGAGTTTTCAGCGGCTCGCGGGGCCGGGCCCCCGTCGGGGTCGGGGGCTGCTGCTTTGGAGGACGCAGTTGGTGTGGCGTTGGGTCGGGTCGGGTCGGACACGTGCCGGACGCCCGTGGTGGGCAGGGGGCCGGAGGGCAGGGGGAGGCGTCGGCAGGCAGCCCGAGAGCGGCCCGGGCGCGGGGGCGGTGGCCGCCGTCCTCGTTAGTATAGTGGTGAGTATCCCCGCCTGTCACGCGGGAGACCGGGGTTCGATTCCCCGACGGGGAGGCAACACGCCCTCTTTTGGTGGCTGGCGCCGCTCTCTGTCCTGCCGCCTGGCTCCCAAGGGCCCTTCTTCTCCGCCCTCCGCCCTCCGCCCTCCGCCCTCCAGCGAGGCGCTGGACGCCAGCGCGTGCCCAGCCTGCACACCGTCGACCGCCTCCAGCCCTTCAGCCCTTCCTCCTCGCCGGGCGCTCAGTTGCCACGGCAGAGCGAGGGCCTCCTCTGGACCCCACAAGCTCTCGATGACATTGCGGCCCGCCCAAAGTGGCTGTGGCAGGAGGCTCCTTGCGTCGCGACGCAAGGCTGCACTTATGCACAGCGGCATAGGTGCACAGCGGCCGGGACGGGTGGGAGGCGGATGAGTGGCGTCCCCTGTCGGCGCGGGAAGTGGCCTGGCCCAGGCGCCCGGTGGAGAAGGGCTTTGGCGAGCCGGGGTCTGGAAGACGCGTACCCCGGGGGCGGGGGCGGGCCGCGGCGTGGAGCCCAGGGACCCGGAGCAGCAAGGCAGCGAGAGCGCCCCCCTGAGGCCGTCGGGCGGGTGTCCTAGGGCAGCTTCGTAGGGCTGGCGCGGGTGGGGCGCCCGGGGGGCCGTGGTGGCGCCTGTGCCACCACAGAGCTGCCGGCCGTCGGGGCGTCGGGGCAGGGCTGCTCCAAGCGGCGGCTGCGGCTGAGGAGGAGGAGGAGAACGAGGAAGAGAAAGGGGAGCAGGAGGAGGAGGAGGAGGAGAAGGGGGAGGAGTCGTCAGAGAAGGAGGAGGAGGAGGAGGAGGAGGAGGAGGAGAAGGCGGCGACGAGAGCGCGCTCGGGCGAGCCCGGTGCCGGCGTCTCGGGGCGGCCCGGGCTGTGCAGCGTTGGTGGTATAGTGGTGAGCATAGCTGCCTTCCAAGCAGTTGACCCGGGTTCGATTCCCGGCCAACGCAGCGGGCTGACCTTTTGCCGGGCTCTGCGGGCGGCCGGCCGAGGGCCTGTGAGGGAGAGCTGGGAGCAGGGAGCTAGCTGGCCCAGGCGGCTCTTCTTGTGTGTGCGAGAAGCAGGCGCGCGGTGTCGTGAGGGTGCTGCAAGCAGGACGGACGGGAGGACACGTGGATTGCCAGGGGCGGCGCGTGGCTGGACTTGGAAAGGCCGGGTCTTGGCGCCAAGGTGGCGCCGAGCGGGTGCTATGGGTCGAGCAGGAGCAGGGGGTAGAGGCGGACGCTCCCTGGTGGTCTAGTGGTTAGGATTCGGCGCTCTCACCGCCGCGGCCCGGGTTCGATTCCCGGTCAGGGAAGCCCTTCTTCTTCCTCTCTACCTCCCACCGTCCACATCCCACTTTTAGGCCACCCGTGCTCCGGGGCCTCGGCGCCGCGCCCCGACAACAGCCGCCCGGCGCCCTGCACCTCCAGCCCAGGCCCTGCCAGGCGACCTCCACCCTCCCTCCCTCCCCGGCCCAACCTTTTGGCCGCACTGGCGCGCGCCCACTCGAGGCCTTCGACGTCCCGTGTCTTCCTTTTCGGACGCTTGCCTCAGCCCCGAACACGAGTGGCCGGGGCAGCACCTCTCCCCGCCGAGGCTGTGGCCACGAGCAAACGGCCCCGCCTGTGTTTGGACTCTCCAGCGGCACTGCTTCTCCCCACGGCGACAGCGGCGGCGGCGCCGACGGCGACGGCGGTGTCACACGCGGTGCCTTCTGACAGCGCCGGATCCCCCGTGGAAAGGAGCACCGGTGGGCAGACGGGTGCTTCGAACCACCGCAGCAGGCTTCCTGAACGCCCTCGCCGGCGCCTTGGGGGTGGCTGACAGTGTGGGATGAAGGTGTTTGTGGCCGTGGTCGGTGGCCACCCGGCGCGGGTTAGGGAACGGAGCAGAACGACCCCATGGAGAGGGGGCGGCGGTGGGCCGCGTGCTGGGAGGTGCGAGGAAGGGCCTGTGGTGTGTGGCTGGAGCCCGGGCAGGAGCGGGAGGTGTTGGCCTGGCGGAAACCTGGCCCGGGAGAGCAGCTGGCCACTCAGGCAGGGGCTCAGCAGAAGCTTGGGGGTGATGGCGGCACCTGGCCTGGCACGTGTGTGCGGGTGGGCCTGCAGTAGGAGTGGGTCTGAGGACCCACCCGGCGGAAGTGAGACTTCCGGGCAGGACATGTGACAGTCGGGCCTGGGATACAAGGGGAAGGTGGCGGGGAGAGGGGTCCGAGCCTGCAGGCTGGGGGGAAGGGCGGGGTGTGTGAGTGGGCTGTGGGGCGAGGAAGATGGTGGGAGAGGACCCCTTCGCGGTGGGGTGGCGGGTGAGCGCCCCAGACTGGTGTGCTGTGCGGCGAGGTGGTCAGGCTAAGCAATGGGCTGGGACTGGGGACGGTGGGTAGGAGGCAGGCAGGAGAACAAGAGAAACGGAGCGCGCCACGGGGGCTAGGCGGGGTCCGAATGGGGTGGGGGCATTCTACTGCCCCAGAGACATACATCACCTCTCATCGGGAGAAGCCATCCAGTCTCAGGTGTGTGTAGCGGCGGGGGTGGGGGGAGGAGGGGTTGAGGTTGAAGGAGGCCAAAGGAGAGGTCCCGTCTGATCCCGCAAGCCCACTCCTGGGTACGTACCCGGAAACGACGAAACAAGAGTTCAAAAAGGCACAAGCCCCTCCATGTTCACCGCGGCGCTATTTGCACCAGCCAAGACATGCAAGAAAACCCAAGTGCCCATCGACGGGTGGCTAGTACAAGAGGAGGTGGTATACATGTACTATGCGGTATTACTCAGCCATTAATGAAAAAGAATGAAATATTGCCATTTGCTGCAACAAGAATGCTCCCAGAGAATATTACACTTAGTGAAGTAGGTCCGACAGAGAAGCACAAAGATAGGTGGAATCTCAAAAGTACTACCAATGAATGTGTGTGCAAAAGAGAAACAGACTCACAGACCTAGGAAACGCAGTGATGGTTACCCGAGGAAAAAAAGGAGGGGTGGAGGGATGAATTAGGAGCTCGATGAACAGACACACAGTACTTCATATCAAGGAGATAAGCAACAAGGATTTACAGAATAACACAGGGAATGATATTCAATATCCTGCACTAACCTATACTGGAAATCAATCTGAAAGAATATTAAACATGGAAAACAGTATCCCCTTGCTGTACACCTGAAACTAACTCAATATTGGGAATCAACTCTTCTCCCTAAACCACAAGTACCACTAGTTGAAAGTAAGTAAGTAAGTAAATAAACAAAAGCAACGAACCAAATAAATAGGAGAAACATGAGCCATCAGATGATCCAGCAATCCCCGTCGTGGGTACACATCCGCCAAAGGGAAAAACCGTTGTTTGAAGAGATCCACGCACCCCCGTGTTTGTAGCAGCACCACGTGCCACAGCCAAGACGGAGGAGAAACCCATGTGCCCATCAACGGTTGGCTGACGGAAAAAGATGTGGTGTATATGTACTGTGGAATATTCCTCAGCCATTTCCGAAAATGAAATATTGCCATGTGCCACAATGAGGATGGTCCTAGAGAATATTACACTTAGTGAAGTAAGTCTGACAGAGAAGCACAAAGATACGTGCAATCTAAAACATAGTAGAAAAGAACGTATGTGCCAAAGAGAAACAGACCCACAGGCATAGAAAACACACTGATGGTTACCCGAGGGGAAAGGGAGGGGCGGAGACATAAGTTAGGAGCTGCGATGAACGGATACACCATACTTCGTATAAAAGACATACGCAACAAGGATTTCCAGTAGAACACAGGGGATGCTATTCAATATCCTGTAGTAAGCTATAATGGAAAGCAATCTGAAACAACATTAGACATGGAAAACAGTATCCGCTTTGCTGTGCACCTGAAACGAACTCAATATTGTTAATCAACTTTTCTTCCAAAATTACAGCCACTAGTTCTTATAGGTAAGTCAGTAAATGGAAAGATAAATATCAAATGCATAAATAAAAACAACACACTAAAAAAATAGGTGAAATATGGGCTCTCACACGATCCAGCAATCCCCATCGTGGGTACACGTCGGCAGGGGAGAGAAACGGTCATTTGAAGAGATCCATGCACCGCCATGTTCACAGCAGCCCTACGGGCCACAGCCAAGACATGGACAAAGCCCAAGTGCCCGTCAACCGATGGCTGGCACAGGAAGACGTGGTATATGTGTACTGTGGAATACTACTCAGCCATTCAAAAGAGTGAGATATTGCCATTTGCACCAATAAGGAGGGACCAAAGTATATTACACTTAGCGACGTGAGTCAGGCAGAGAAGCACAACGACATGTGGCATGTAAACCGTACTACAAACGAATGTATGTGCCAAAGAGAAACAGACTCACAGACATAGAAAAGACACTGTTCGTTAGCCAAGGGGAAAGTGTAGGGCGGGCAAAAATCCGGAGCTGCGATTAACAGAGAGGAAATACTATACATAAAGCACATAAGCAACAAGGATTTACTGTACAGCACAGGGAACTGTATTCACACGTCGTGATAACGTATAATGGAAAATAAGCCGGAAAAGGACCTATAACGGAATCACTTTGCTGTACACCTGAGAGTAACACGATGTTGTAAACCAACCATACTGCTAGGAAAAGGAGAAGACGACGAAGGGGGGAAAAAGGAGGGCAACGGGACAGAGGCAAGGGCAGGATCCTTGACAACGTAGGATGTGGAACGGATCGGGGGAAAAGTGGGGAGATTGGAGGTAGGAGGGTGGTGTTTGTGGGAGTAGGCTGGAGGCTGAGGCGGTGGTGCCGGCGGTGCTGTCCCGAGGGCTGATGCTGTTGGTGGGAGCAGAGGTTCAGGGGACGGGGTGGTGTTTGTCGTGCCGACGGTGGTGGTGGCAGTAGCGGTGGAGGAGCGGGCCGGTGTTGGAAACGTACCTCTGTTGAGGGTCCAAACATGAATCTAGAGGGCAGTCTGCGATGATAGCGTGGACTTCTTTGGAACTCCTCGTGCACGTGAACGCTCTGGGGACTCTCCAGGAAAATGGGATGTATCGCTCGCAGAGGTGGCAACTTCCTTGCTCCTGGTTGTGCAAACATAGTATGATTTTCGGAGTGGGGGCAGAGTGAGGCAGAGAGCTTGGACACGAGGCGAAAGGTGAAGAGGTTGGGCCGTGCGGGTGCCAGTGTGGGGTGCTCCTTCCAGTGAAAAGCGTGACACAAGCGGGGCCGGGGTAAGGAAGAGAAGAAGGCCAAGGAAGGGGTCTGGGCGCAAGAGTGGCTGAGCCCGCAAGGTGTCGGGTCCTGGAGGCCTGGCTCCCGGGTGTGTGTGGGGTGGGGGCGTCGGCGTGGGAAGGACAGGGGCCGGAAGGTGCGGTGGTGAGCGAGCCGTTGCAGGACCGGTGCCTTGAGTGTGGCAGCGGGGAAGCCCAGCTCCGCTTTGGGGCTGCGGGAACCAAAAGGGGGCGCCGCGGCTGCATGGGCCGGGAATCGAACCCGGGCCTCCCGCGTGGCAGGCGAGAATTCTACCACTGAACCACCCATGCACCTATGGCCGCCGGCGCCCGCCGCTGTCCCAGCGGCGCCCAACGCTGCCCCAGCGGCGCTCGCCGCCAACCGCCGGACCCTGGTCACTGCTCGCCCCGTGGGCACGTGCTCCATTTGAGCAGGAGACCGACGGGCCACCTGAATGAGAGGCTCCGGGCACGCCGGCGACCCCAGGGCGCGAGGCGGTCGGAAGCACCGAGGGACGGAGGGACGCAGGCGGGCTCGGCCCGTCCTGAGCCTTCTCTGCTGTCCACGGCCGCCGCGAGACTGTCGGTGTGGCCAGAGGAAGCCAGGAGCCGAAGCGGCCTGGCCCGCGCCCGAAGCTGCGGCTGAGCACCGACGTTCCTCTCAGCCGCCGCCCGGCCCCGACGCACAGTCCCTCGGGCGGCTGGCTTTCTTGCTGGTGCGGGGCGTGCGAGGGCGGGCGGGGGCAGGGATCGGAGCTCGGGGCTGTGCAGGGACCGCGAGCGAGGGAGATGGACACCGGGCACCTCCGCTGCCGCCGCCGTCGCCGAACGGCGCTCAGGCCAAAAGACCAAAGGTGTCTTGAGCCTCGCCTCTGCGCTCTGCCCCACCCCCACCTCCCGCGGGGTCCCGCTCTGCTGCGTTGGTTGTGAGGAGAAGCGCTTTGGCAGACGGCCTGCTTGTTCGCGGACAGCCCGGTGACGGACGGAGCGCGCCAGGGTGTGGTTGGGTCCGGCCGGAGCAGCGGCTTCCCCGACGGACTTGCACTGTGGCGCCGAGGTGGGTGGCTCGTGCTGGGGGCCGGACGTCTGTGGTGGGTGACAGGGCATCCAGGGCTTCCGCTCACTACTCACCTGAGCACCGTTCCCGGGAGCGACTCCTGCGCCAGGCCCCGTGCAGGGAGGGCCCCCTGTGGGCTGGCCAGCAGGAGGCTGGGCTGCACGCGGCCCGGCAGGCAGGCAGGCAGGCAGGCAGGCAGGCAGGCAGGTGTGGTCCGGCCAGGGTCCCAAGGCGAAAAAGCACCGAGGGCCCGCACCACAGGCCGGCAACACGGTGTCGGCGGCGTGGAGGGAATGGAATGGGCAGGCGGGCCGTTGGGGCTGGCGGGAAGGACAGGATGTTGGAAAGAGGGAGAGCTGCTGGTGGCGGAAGTGCAAGAAAGGCTGTGAGAACGAGTCCGCTGTTCGCCAGGCAGAAGTCGGAGGGTGGGCGAGACGTGGAGGGCTTTCCACACGCGGCCGTTCTGCGTGTGGCGCTGGGGGCGGGGTGGAGCGGGGGAGGGGGAGGGGGAGGGGGAGGGGGAGGGACGAAGGCAGGCAGGCAGGCAGGCAGGCAGGCAGACCAGCAGCAGCAGCAGCCGCAAGCAGGTGAGGAAAGATGTGCTGCGAAGGACTGAAGGGTTTCCTGGTGTGGGTGCAGGTAGGAGGGGGCGTAGCAAGTGGCGGGGAGGGCGTTTGTCCGGAAAGCCCGTCGCTGGAGGGTTCCTAGCGGGCCGTTTCTGCCGGGCCCGCGGCCATGGCTGAGAAGGTTCCGCGTCTGAGAGGCGTGGATGTCCGGGCCGGAGTTTGGAGGGGCCGCAAGAGTGCCAGGCGCGAACGGACTGGAAGGCAGTAAAGCGCTGCCATAGACAGGGCCGGGTGCGTTTGCCGGGCGGGCCAAAAGGCTGGCTTGTCAGGAGTGGGATTCGAACCCACGCCTCCAGGGGAGACTGCGACCTGAACGCAGCGCCTTAGACCGCTCGGCCATCCTGACGGCGGGCCTGGGCGTGCGCGTGGCCGCTCGGCTGGCTGGGACCCGACGCGACGCGAACGCCGGTGCCCTTGGCGGGACGCGGTGCTCCGCGCCAGGCGCGCGGCCGTGTGGCTGAGCGACGGAGCGGGCGCGCGGCGGCCGACGGGGAGCAAGGCCAGACGGCGCGCCTGGCTCCGCCGCGGTGGCGCCCTCGCCCACCCCTGGCCCCGGACGGAGCCGGGCCGCGTCGGGCCAGCCCCTGCCGCCGGCCCCCAGCCGCGCCTCTCCTCGCCGGCCATGGCCAGGCGCGCGCCCACGCCGTCCTCGCAGCCTTGCTTTCGGTCTCGGGCCCCCTCCTCCCGGCGCGATGCCCGCGTTGGAGGCAATAGGCAGCGCGCACTGGGAGTTTTCAGCGGCTCGCGGGGCCGGGTCCCCGTCGGGGTCGGGGGCTGCTGCTTTGGAGGACGCGGTTGGTGTGGCGTTGGGTCGGGTCGGGCCGGGTCGGGCACGTGCCGGGCGCCCGTGGTGGGCAGGGGGCCGGAGGGCAGGGGGAGGCGTCGGCAGGCAGCCCGAGAGCGGCCCGGGCGCGGGGGCGGTGGCCGCCGTCCTCGTTAGTATAGTGGTGAGTATCCCCGCCTGTCACGCGGGAGACCGGGGTTCGATTCCCCGACGGGGAGGCAACACGCCCTCTTTTGGTGGCTGGCGCCGCTCTCTGTCCTGCCGCCTGGCTCCCAAGGGCCCTTCTTCTCCGCCCTCCGCCCTCCAGCGAGGCGCTGGACGCCAGCGCGTGCCCAGCCTGCACACCGTCGGCCGCCTCCAGCCCTTCAGCCCTTCCTCCTCGCCGGGCGCTCAGTTGCCACGGCAGAGCGAGGGCCTCCTCTGGACCCCACAAGCTCTCGATGACATTGCGGCCCGCCCAAAGTGGCTGTGGCAGGAGGCTCCTTGCGTCGCGACGCAAGGCTGCACTTATGCACAGCGGCATAGGTGCACAGCGGCCGGGACGGGTGGGAGGCGGATGAGTGGCGTCCCCTGTCGGCGCGGGAAGTGGCCTGGCCCAGGCGCCCGGTGGAGAAGGGCTTTGGCGAGCCGGGGTCTGGAAGACGCGTACCCCGGGGGCGGGGGCGGGCCGCGGCGTGGAGCCCAGGGACCCGGAGCAGCAAGGCAGCGAGAGCGCCCCCCCCCGAGGCCGTCGGGCGGGTGTCCTAGGGCAGCTTCGTAGGGCTGGCGCGGGTGGGGCGCCGGGGGTCCTTGGTGGCGCCTGTGCCACCACAGAGCTGCCGGCCGTCGGGGCGTCGGGGCAGGGCTGCTCCAAGCGGCGGCTGCGGCTGAGGAGGAGGAGGAGAACGAGGAAGAGAAAGGGGAGCAGGAGGAGGAGGAGGAGGAGAAGGGGGAGGAGTCGTCAGAGAAGGAGGAGGAGGAGGAGGAGGAGGAGGAGGAGAAGGCGGCGACGAGAGCGCGCTCGGGCGAGCCCGGTGCCGGCGTCTCGGGGCGGCCCGGGCTGTGCAGCGTTGGTGGTATAGTGGTGAGCATAGCTGCCTTCCAAGCAGTTGACCCGGGTTCGACTCCCGGCCAACGCAGCGGGCTGACCTTTTGCCGGGCTCTGCGGGCGGCCGGCCGAGGGCCTGTGAGGGAGAGCTGGGAGCAGGGAGCTAGCTGGCCCAGGCGGCTCTTCTTGTGTGTGCGAGAAGCAGGCGCGCGGTGTCGTGAGGGTGCTGCAAGCAGGACGGACGGGAGGACACGTGGATTGCCAGGGGCGGCGCGTGGCTGGACTTGGAAAGGCCGGGTCTTGGCGCCAAGGTGGCGCCGAGCGGGTGCTATGGGTCGAGCAGGAGCAGGGGGTAGAGGCGGACGCTCCCTGGTGGTCTAGTGGTTAGGATTCGGTGCTCTCACCGCCGCGGCCCGGGTTCGATTCCCGGTCAGGGAAGCCCTTCTTCTTCCTCTCTACCTCCCACCGTCCACATCCCACTTTTAGGCCACCCGTGCTCCGGGGCCTCGGCGCCGCGCCCCGACAACAGCCGCCCGGCGCCCTGCACCTCCAGCCCAGGCCCTGCCAGGCGACCTCCACCCTCCCTCCCTCCCCGGCCCAGCCTTTTGGCCGCACTGGCGCGCGCCCACTCGAGGCCTTCGACGTCCCGTGTCTTCCTTTTCGGACGCTTGCCTCAGCCCCAAACACGAGTGGCCGGGGCAGCGCCTCTCCCCGCCGAGGCTGTGGCCACGAGCAAACGGCCCCGCCTGTGTTTGGACTCTCCAGCGGCACTGCTTCTCCCCACGGCGACAGCGGCGGCGGCGCCGACGGCGACGGCGGTGTCACACGCGGTGCCTTCTGACAGCGCCGGATCCCCCGTGGAAAGGAGCACCGGTGGGCAGACGGGTGCTTCGAACCACCGCAGCAGGCTTCCTGAACGCCCTCGCCGGCGCCTTGGGGGTGGCTGACAGTGTGGGATGAAGGTGTTTGTGGCCGTGGTCGGTGGCCACCCGGCGCGGGTTAGGGAACGGAGCAGAACGACCCCATGGAGAGGGGGCGGCGGTGGGCCGCGTGCTGGGAGGTGCGAGGAAGGGCCTGTGGTGTGTGGCTGGAGCCCCGGGCAGGAGCGGGAGGTGTTGGCCTGGCGGAAACCTGGCCCGGGAGAGCAGCTGGCCACTCAGGCAGGGGCTCAGCAGAAGCTTGGGGGTGATGGCGGCACCTGGCCCGGCACGTGTGTGCGGGTGGGCCTGCAGTAGGAGTGGGTCTGAGGACCCACCCGGCGGAAGTGAGACTTCCGGGCAGGACATGTGACAGTCGGGCCTGGGATACAAGGGGAAGGTGGCGGGGAGAGGGGTCCGAGCCTGCAGGCTGGGGGGAAGGGCGGGGTGTGTGAGTGGGCTGTGGGGCGAGGAAGATGGTGGGAGAGGACCCCTTCGCGGTGGGGTGGCGGGTGAGCGCCCCAGACTGGTGTGCTGTGCGGCGAGGTGGTCAGGCTAAGCAATGGGCTGGGACTGGGGACGGTGGGTAGGAGGCAGGCAGGAGAACAAGAGAAACGGAGCGCGCCACGGGGGCTAGGCGGGGTCCGAATGGGGTGGGGGCATTCTACTGCCCCAGAGACATACATCACCTCTCATCGGGAGAAGCCATCCAGTCTCAGGTGTGTGTAGCGGCGGGGGTGGGGGGAGGAGGGGTTGAGGTTGAAGGAGGCCAAAGGAGAGGTCCCGTCTGATCCCGCAAGCCCACTCCTGGGTACGTACCCGGAAACGACGAAACAAGAGTTCAAAAAGGCACAAGCCCCTCCATGTTCACCGCGGCGCTATTTGCACCAGCCAAGACATGCAAGAAAACCCAAGTGCCCATCGACGGGTGGCTAGTACAAGAGGAGGTGGTATACATGTACTATGCGGTATTACTCAGCCATTAATGAAAAAGAATGAAATATTGCCATTTGCTGCAACAAGAATGCTCCCAGAGAATATTACACTTAGTGAAGTAGGTCCGACAGAGAAGCACAAAGATAGGTGGAATCTCAAAAGTACTACCAATGAATGTGTGTGCAAAAGAGAAACAGACTCACAGACCTAGGAAACGCAGTGATGGTTACCCGAGGAAAAAAAGGAGGGGTGGAGGGATGAATTAGGAGCTCGATGAACAGACACACAGTACTTCATATCAAGGAGATAAGCAACAAGGATTTACAGAATAACACAGGGAATGATATTCAATATCCTGCACTAACCTATACTGGAAATCAATCTGAAAGAATATTAAACATGGAAAACAGTATCCCCTTGCTGTACACCTGAAACTAACTCAATATTGGGAATCAACTCTTCTCCCTAAACCACAAGTACCACTAGTTGAAAGTAAGTAAGTAAGTAAATAAACAAAAGCAAGGGACCAAATAAATAGGAGAAACATGAGCCATCAGATGATCCAGCAATCCCCGTCGTGGGTACACATCCGCCAAAGGGAAAAACCGTTGTTTGAAGAGATCCACGCACCCCCGTGTTTGTAGCAGCACCACGTGCCACAGCCAAGACGGAGGAGAAACCCATGTGCCCATCAACGGTTGGCTGACGGAAAAAGATGTGGTGTATATGTACTGTGGAATATTCCTCAGCCATTTCCGAAAATGAAATATTGCCATGTGCCACAATGAGGATGGTCCTAGAGAATATTACACTTAGTGAAGTAAGTCTGACAGAGAAGCACAAAGATACGTGCAATCTAAAACATAGTAGAAAAGAACGTATGTGCCAAAGAGAAACAGACCCACAGGCATAGAAAACACACTGATGGTTACCCGAGGGGAAAGGGAGGGGCGGAGACATAAGTTAGGAGCTGCGATGAACGGATACACCATACTTCGTATAAAAGACATACGCAACAAGGATTTCCAGTAGAACACAGGGGATGCTATTCAATATCCTGTAGTAAGCTATAATGGAAAGCAATCTGAAACAACATTAGACATGGAAAACAGTATCCGCTTTGCTGTGCACCTGAAACGAACTCAATATTGTTAATCAACTTTTCTTCCAAAATTACAGCCACTAGTTCTTATAGGTAAGTCAGTAAATGGAAAGATAAATATCAAATGCATAAATAAAAACAACACACTAAAAAAATAGGTGAAATATGGGCTCTCACACGATCCAGCAATCCCCATCGTGGGTACACGTCGGCAGGGGAGAGAAACGGTCATTTGAAGAGATCCATGCACCGCCATGTTCACAGCAGCCCTACGGGCCACAGCCAAGACATGGACAAAGCCCAAGTGCCCGTCAACCGATGGCTGGCACAGGAAGACGTGGTATATGTGTACTGTGGAATACTACTCAGCCATTCAAAAGAGTGAGATATTGCCATTTGCACCAATAAGGAGGGACCAAACTATATTACACTTAGCGACGTGAGTCAGGCAGAGAAGCACAACGACATGTGGCATGTAAACCGTACTACAAACGAATGTATGTGCCAAAGAGAAACAGACTCACAGACATAGAAAAGACACTGTTCGTTAGCCAAGGGGAAAGTGTAGGGCGGGCAAAAATCCGGAGCTGCGATTAACAGAGAGGAAATACTATACATAAAGCACATAAGCAACAAGGATTTACTGTACAGCACAGGGAACTGTATTCACACGTCGTGATAACGTATAATGGAAAATAAGCCGGAAAAGGACCTATAACGGAATCACTTTGCTGTACACCTGAGAGTAACACGATGTTGTAAACCAACCATACTGCTAGGAAAAGGAGAAGACGACGAAGGGGGGAAAAAGGAGGGCAACGGGACAGAGGCAAGGGCAGGATCCTTGACAACGTAGGATGTGGAACGGATCGGGGGAAAAGTGGGGAGATTGGAGGTAGGAGGGTGGTGTTTGTGGGAGTAGGCTGGAGGCTGAGGCGGTGGTGCCGGCGGTGCTGTCCCGAGGGCTGATGCTGTTGGTGGGAGCAGAGGTTCAGGGGACGGGGTGGTGTTTGTCGTGCCGACGGTGGTGGTGGCAGTAGCGGTGGAGGAGCGGGCCGGTGTTGGAAACGTACCTCTGTTGAGGGTCCAAACATGAATCTAGAGGGCAGTCTGCGATGATAGCGTGGACTTCTTTGGAACTCCTCGTGCACGTGAACGCTCTGGGGACTCTCCAGGAAAATGGGATGTATCGCTCGCAGAGGTGGCAACTTCCTTGCTCCTGGTTGTGCAAACATAGTATGATTTTCGGAGTGGGGGCAGAGTGAGGCAGAGAGCTTGGACACGAGGCGAAAGGTGAAGAGGTTGGGCCGTGCGGGTGCCAGTGTGGGGTGCTCCTTCCAGTGAAAAGCGTGACACAAGCGGGGCCGGGGTAAGGAAGAGAAGATGGCCAAGGAAGGGGTCTGGGCGCAAGAGTGGCTGAGCCCGCAAGGTGTCGGGTCCTGGAGGCCTGGCTCCCGGGTGTGTGTGGGGTGGGGGCGTCGGCGTGGGAAGGACAGGGGCCGGAAGGTGCGGTGGTGAGCGAGCCGTTGCAGGACCGGTGCCTTGAGTGTGGCAGCGGGGAAGCCCAGCTCCGCTTTGGGGCTGCGGGAACCAAAAGGGGGCGCCGCGGCTGCATGGGCCGGGAATCGAACCCGGGCCTCCCGCGTGGCAGGCGAGAATTCTACCACTGAACCACCCATGCACCTATGGCCGCCGGCGCCCGCCGCTGTCCCAGCGGCGCCCAACGCTGCCCCAGCGGCGCTCGCCGCCAACCGCCGGACCCTGGTCACTGCTCGCCCCGTGGGCACGTGCTCCATTTGAGCAGGAGACCGACGGGCCACCTGAATGAGAGGCTCCGGGCACGCCGGCGACCCCAGGGCGCGAGGCGGTCGGAAGCACCGAGGGACGGAGGGACGCAGGCGGGCTCGGCCCGTCCTGAGCCTTCTCTGCTGTCCACGGCCGCCGCGAGACTGTCGGTGTGGCCAGAGGAAGCCAGGAGCCGAAGCGGCCTGGCCCGCGCCCGAAGCTGCGGCTGAGCACCGACGTTCCTCTCAGCCGCCGCCCGGCCCCGACGCACAGTCCCTCGGGCGGCTGGCTTTCTTGCTGGTGCGGGGCGTGCGAGGGCGGGCGGGGGCAGGGATCGGAGCTCGGGGCTGTGCAGGGACCGCGAGCGAGGGAGATGGACACCGGGCACCTCCGCTGCCGCCGCCGTCGCCGAACGGCGCTCAGGCCAAAAGACCAAAGGTGTCTTGAGCCTCGCCTCTGCGCTCTGCCCCACCCCCACCTCCCGCGGGGTCCCGCTCTGCTGCGTTGGTTGTGAGGAGAAGCGCTTTGGCAGACGGCCTGCTTGTTCGCGGACAGCCCGGTGACGGACGGAGCGCGCCAGGGTGTGGTTGGGTCCGGCCGGAGCAGCGGCTTCCCCGACGGACTTGCACTGTGGCGCCGAGGTGGGTGGCTCGTGCTGGGGGCCGGACGTCTGTGGTGGGTGACAGGGCATCCAGGGCTTCCGCTCACTACTCACCTGAGCACCGTTCCCGGGAGCGACTCCTGCGCCAGGCCCCGTGCAGGGAGGGCCCCCTGTGGGCTGGCCAGCAGGAGGCTGGGCTGCACGCGGCCCGGCAGGCAGGCAGGCAGGCAGGCAGGCAGGCAGGTGTGGTCCGGCCAGGGTCCCAAGGCGAAAAAGCACCGAGGGCCCGCACCACAGGCCGGCAACACGGTGTCGGCGGCGTGGAGGGAATGGAATGGGCAGGCGGGCCGTTGGGGCTGGCGGGAAGGACAGGATGTTGGAAAGAGGGAGAGCTGCTGGTGGCGGAAGTGCAAGAAAGGCTGTGAGAACGAGTCCGCTGTTCGCCAGGCAGAAGTCGGAGGGTGGGCGAGACGTGGAGGGCTTTCCACACGCGGCCGTTCTGCGTGTGGCGCTGGGGGCGGGGTGGAGCGGGGGAGGGGGAGGGGGAGGGGGAGGGGGAGGGACGAAGGCAGGCAGGCAGGCAGGCAGGCAGGCAGACCAGCAGCAGCAGCAGCCGCAAGCAGGTGAGGAAAGATGTGCTGCGAAGGACTGAAGGGTTTCCTGGTGTGGGTGCAGGTAGGAGGGGGCGTAGCAAGTGGCGGGGAGGGCGTTTGTCCGGAAAGCCCGTCGCTGGAGGGTTCCTAGCGGGCCGTTTCTGCCGGGCCCGCGGCCATGGCTGAGAAGGTTCCGCGTCTGAGAGGCGTGGATGTCCGGGCCGGAGTTTGGAGGGGCCGCAAGAGTGCCAGGCGCGAACGGACTGGAAGGCAGTAAAGCGCTGCCATAGACAGGGCCGGGTGCGTTTGCCGGGCGGGCCAAAAGGCTGGCTTGTCAGGAGTGGGATTCGAACCCACGCCTCCAGGGGAGACTGCGACCTGAACGCAGCGCCTTAGACCGCTCGGCCATCCTGACGGCGGGCCTGGGCGTGCGCGTGGCCGCTCGGCTGGCTGGGACCCGACGCGACGCGAACGCCGGTGCCCTTGGCGGGACGCGGTGCTCCGCGCCAGGCGCGCGGCCGTGTGGCTGAGCGACGGAGCGGGCGCGCGGCGGCCGACGGGGAGCAAGGCCAGACGGCGCGCCTGGCTCCGCCGCGGTGGCGCCCTCGCCCACCCCTGGCCCCGGACGGAGCCGGGCCGCGTCGGGCCAGCCCCTGCCGCCGGCCCCCAGCCGCGCCTCTCCTCGCCGGCCATGGCCAGGCGCGCGCCCACGCCGTCCTCGCAGCCTTGCTTTCGGTCTCGGGCCCCCTCCTCCCGGCGCGATGCCCGCGTTGGAGGCAATAGGCAGCGCGCACTGGGAGTTTTCAGCGGCTCGCGGGGCCGGGTCCCCGTCGGGGTCGGGGGCTGCTGCTTTGGAGGACGCGGTTGGTGTGGCGTTGGGTCGGGTCGGGCCGGGTCGGGCACGTGCCGGGCGCCCGTGGTGGGCAGGGGGCCGGAGGGCAGGGGGAGGCGTCGGCAGGCAGCCCGAGAGCGGCCCGGGCGCGGGGGCGGTGGCCGCCGTCCTCGTTAGTATAGTGGTGAGTATCCCCGCCTGTCACGCGGGAGACCGGGGTTCGATTCCCCGACGGGGAGGCAACACGCCCTCTTTTGGTGGCTGGCGCCGCTCTCTGTCCTGCCGCCTGGCTCCCAAGGGCCCTTCTTCTCCGCCCTCCGCCCTCCAGCGAGGCGCTGGACGCCAGCGCGTGCCCAGCCTGCACACCGTCGACCGCCTCCAGCCCTTCAGCCCTTCCTCCTCGCCGGGCGCTCAGTTGCCACGGCAGAGCGAGGGCCTCCTCTGGACCCCACAAGCTCTCGATGACATTGCGGCCCGCCCAAAGTGGCTGTGGCAGGAGGCTCCTTGCGTCGCGACGCAAGGCTGCACTTATGCACAGCGGCATAGGTGCACAGCGGCCGGGACGGGTGGGAGGCGGATGAGTGGCGTCCCCTGTCGGCGCGGGAAGTGGCCTGGCCCAGGCGCCCGGTGGAGAAGGGCTTTGGCGAGCCGGGGTCTGGAAGACGCGTACCCCGGGGGCGGGGGCGGGCCGCGGCGTGGAGCCCAGGGACCCGGAGCAGCAAGGCAGCGAGAGCGCCCCCCCCTGAGGCCGTCGGGCGGGTGTCCTAGGGCAGCTTCGTAGGGCTGGCGCGGGTGGGGCGCCGGGGGGGCCTTGGTGGCGCCTGTGCCACCACAGAGCTGCCGGCCGTCGGGGCGTCGGGGCAGGGCTGCTCCAAGCGGCGGCTGCGGCTGAGGAGGAGGAGGAGAACGAGGAAGAGAAAGGGGAGCAGGAGGAGGAGGAGGAGGAGAAGGGGGAGGAGTCGTCAGAGAAGGAGGAGGAGGAGGAGGAGGAGGAGGAGGAGAAGGCGGCGACGAGAGCGCGCTCGGGCGAGCCCGGTGCCGGCGTCTCGGGGCGGCCCGGGCTGTGCAGCGTTGGTGGTATAGTGGTGAGCATAGCTGCCTTCCAAGCAGTTGACCCGGGTTCGATTCCCGGCCAACGCAGCGGGCTGACCTTTTGCCGGGCTCTGCGGGCGGCCGGCCGAGGGCCTGTGAGGGAGAGCTGGGAGCAGGGAGCTAGCTGGCCCAGGCGGCTCTTCTTGTGTGTGCGAGAAGCAGGCGCGCGGTGTCGTGAGGGTGCTGCAAGCAGGACGGACGGGAGGACACGTGGATTGCCAGGGGCGGCGCGTGGCTGGACTTGGAAAGGCCGGGTCTTGGCGCCAAGGTGGCGCCGAGCGGGTGCTATGGGTCGAGCAGGAGCAGGGGGTAGAGGCGGACGCTCCCTGGTGGTCTAGTGGTTAGGATTCGGCGCTCTCACCGCCGCGGCCCGGGTTCGATTCCCGGTCAGGGAAGCCCTTCATCTTCCTCTCTACCTCCCACCGTCCACATCCCACTTTTAGGCCACCCGTGCTCCGGGGCCTCGGCGCCGCGCCCCGACAACAGCCGCCCGGCGCCCTGCACCTCCAGCCCAGGCCCTGCCAGGCGACCTCCACCCTCCCTCCCTCCCCGGCCCAGCCTTTTGGCCGCACTGGCGCGCGCCCACTCGAGGCCTTCGACGTCCCGTGTCTTCCTTTTCGGACGCTTGCCTCAGCCCCAAACACGAGTGGCCGGGGCAGCGCCTCTCCCCGCCGAGGCTGTGGCCACGAGCAAACGGCCCCGCCTGTGTTTGGACTCTCCAGCGGCACTGCTTCTCCCCACGGCGACAGCGGCGGCGGCGCCGACGGCGACGGCGGTGTCACACGCGGTGCCTTCTGACAGCGCCGGATCCCCCGTGGAAAGGAGCACCGGTGGGCAGACGGGTGCTTCGAACCACCGCAGCAGGCTTCCTGAACGCCCTCGCCGGCGCCTTGGGGGTGGCTGACAGTGTGGGATGAAGGTGTTTGTGGCCGTGGTCGGTGGCCACCCGGCGCGGGTTAGGGAACGGAGCAGAACGACCCCATGGAGAGGGGGCGGCGGTGGGCCGCGTGCTGGGAGGTGCGAGGAAGGGCCTGTGGTGTGTGGCTGGAGCCCCGGGCAGGAGCGGGAGGTGTTGGCCTGGCGGAAACCTGGCCCGGGAGAGCAGCTGGCCACTCAGGCAGGGGCTCAGCAGAAGCTTGGGGGTGATGGCGGCACCTGGCCCGGCACGTGTGTGCGGGTGGGCCTGCAGTAGGAGTGGGTCTGAGGACCCACCCGGCGGAAGTGAGACTTCCGGGCAGGACATGTGACAGTCGGGCCTGGGATACAAGGGGAAGGTGGCGGGGAGAGGGGTCCGAGCCTGCAGGCTGGGGGGAAGGGCGGGGTGTGTGAGTGGGCTGTGGGGCGAGGAAGATGGTGGGAGAGGACCCCTTCGCGGTGGGGTGGCGGGTGAGCGCCCCAGACTGGTGTGCTGTGCGGCGAGGTGGTCAGGCTAAGCAATGGGCTGGGACTGGGGACGGTGGGTAGGAGGCAGGCAGGAGAACAAGAGAAACGGAGCGCGCCACGGGGGCTAGGCGGGGTCCGAATGGGGTGGGGGCATTCTACTGCCCCAGAGACATACATCACCTCTCATCGGGAGAAGCCATCCAGTCTCAGGTGTGTGTAGCGGCGGGGGTGGGGGGAGGAGGGGTTGAGGTTGAAGGAGGCCAAAGGAGAGGTCCCGTCTGATCCCGCAAGCCCACTCCTGGGTACGTACCCGGAAACGACGAAACAAGAGTTCAAAAAGGCACAAGCCCCTCCATGTTCACCGCGGCGCTATTTGCACCAGCCAAGACATGCAAGAAAACCCAAGTGCCCATCGACGGGTGGCTAGTACAAGAGGAGGTGGTATACGTGTACTATGCGGTATTACTCAGCCACTAATGAAAAAGAATGAAATATTGCCATTTGCTGCAACAAGAGTGCTCCCAGAGAATATTACACTTAGTGAAGTAGGTCCGACAGAGAAGCACAAAGATAGGTGGAATCTCAAAAGTACTACCAATGAATGTGTGTGCAAAAGAGAAACAGACTCACAGACCTAGGAAACGCAGTGATGGTTACCCGAGGAAAAAAAGGAGGGGTGGAGGGATGAATTAGGAGCTCGATGAACAGACACACAGTACTTCATATCAAGGAGATAAGCAACAAGGATTTACAGAATAACACAGGGAATGATATTCAATATCCTGCACTAACCTATACTGGAAATCAATCTGAAAGAATATTAAACATGGAAAACAGTATCCCCTTGCTGTACACCTGAAACTAACTCAATATTGGGAATCAACTCTTCTCCCTAAACCACAAGTACCACTAGTTGAAAGTAAGTAAGTAAGTAAATAAATAAAAGCAAGGGACCAAATAAATAGGAGAAACATGAGCCATCAGATGATCCAGCAATCCCCGTCGTGGGTACACATCCGCCAAAGGGAAAAACCGTTGTTTGAAGAGATCCACGCACCCCCGTGTTTGTAGCAGCACCACGTGCCACAGCCAAGACGGAGGAGAAACCCATGTGCCCATCAACGGTTGGCTGACGGAAAAAGATGTGGTGTATATGTACTGTGGAATATTCCGCAGCCATTTCCGAAAATGAAATATTGCCATGTGCCACAATGAGGATGGTCCTAGAGAATATTACACTTAGTGAATGAAGTAAGTCTGACAGAGAAGCACAAAGATACGTGCAATCTAAAACATAGTAGAAAAGAACGTATGTGCCAAAGAGAAACAGACCCACAGGCATAGAAAACACACTGATGGTTACCCGAGGGGAAAGGGAGGGGCGGAGACATAAGTTAGGAGCTGCGATGAACGGATACACCATACTTCGTATAAAAGACATACGCAACAAGGATCTCCAGTAGAACACAGGGGATGCTATTCAATATCCTGTAGTAAGCTATAATGGAAAGCAATCTGAAACAACATTAGACATGGAAAACAGTATCCGCTTTGCTGTGCACCTGAAACGAACTCAATATTGTTAATCAACTTTTCTTCCAAAATTACAGCCACTAGTTCTTATAGGTAAGTAAGTAAATGGAAAGATAAATATCAAATGCATAAATAAAAACAACACACTAAAAAAATAGGTGAAATATGGGCTCTCACACGATCCAGCAATCCCCATCGTGGGTACACGTCGGCAGGGGAGAGAAACGGTCATTTGAAGAGATCCATGCACCGCCATGTTCACAGCAGCCCTACGGGCCACAGCCAAGACATGGACAAAGCCCAAGTGCCCGTCAACCGATGGCTGGCACAGGAAGACGTGGTATATATGTACTGTGGAATACTACTCAGCCATTCAAAAGAGTGAGATATTGCCATTTGCACCAAGAAGGAGGGACCAAAGTATATTACACTTAGCGACGTGAGTCAGGCAGAGAAGCACAACGACATGTGGCATGTAAACCGTACTACAAACGAATGTATGTGCCAAAGAGAAACAGACTCACAGACATAGAAAAGACACTGTTCGTTAGCCAAGGGGAAAGGGTAGGGCGGGCAAAAATCCGGAGCTGCGATTAACAGAGAGGAAATACTATACATAAAGCACATAAGCAACAAGGATTTACTGTACAGCACAGGGAACTGTATTCACACGTCGTGATAACGTATAATGGAAAATAAGCCGGAAAAGGACCTATAACGGAATCACTTTGCTGTACACCTGAGAGTAACATGACGTTGTAAACCAACCATACTGCTAGGAAAAGGAGAAGACGACGAAGGGGGGAAAAAGGAGGGCAACGGGACAGAGGCAAGGGCAGGATCCTTGACAACGTAGGATGTGGAACGGATCGGGGGAAAAGTGGGGAGATTGGAGGTAGGAGGGTGGTGTTTGTGGGAGTAGGCTGGAGGCTGAGGCGGTGGTGCCGGCGGTGCTGTCCCGAGGGCTGATGCTGTTGGTGGGAGCAGAGGTTCAGGGGACGGGGTGGTGTTTGTCGTGCCGACGGTGGTGGTGGCAGTAGCGGTGGAGGAGCGGGCCGGTGTTGGAAACGTACCTCTGTTGAGGGTCCAAACATGAATCTAGAGGGCAGTCTGCGATGATAGCGTGGACTTCTTTGGAACTCCTCGTGCACGTGAACGCTCTGGGGACTCTCCAGGAAAATGGGATGTATCGCTCGCAGAGGTGGCAACTTCCTTGCTCCTGGTTGTGCAAACATAGTATGATTTTCGGAGTGGGGGCAGAGTGAGGCAGAGAGCTTGGACACGAGGCGAAAGGTGAAGAGGTTGGGCCGTGCGGGTGCCAGTGTGGGGTGCTCCTTCCAGTGAAAAGCGTGACACAAGCGGGGCCGGGGTAAGGAAGAGAAGATGGCCAAGGAAGGGGTCTGGGCGCAAGAGTGGCTGAGCCCGCAAGGTGTCGGGTCCTGGAGGCCTGGCTCCCGGGTGTGTGTGGGGTGGGGGCGTCGGCGTGGGAAGGACAGGGGCCGGAAGGTGCGGTGGTGAGCGAGCCGTTGCAGGACCGGTGCCTTGAGTGTGGCAGCGGGGAAGCCCAGCTCCGCTTTGGGGCTGCGGGAACCAAAAGGGGGCGCCGCGGCTGCATGGGCCGGGAATCGAACCCGGGCCTCCCGCGTGGCAGGCGAGAATTCTACCACTGAACCACCCATGCACCTATGGCCGCCGGCGCCCGCCGCTGTCCCAGCGGCGCCCAACGCTGCCCCAGCGGCGCTCGCCGCCAACCGCCGGACCCTGGTCACTGCTCGCCCCGTGGGCACGTGCTCCATTTGAGCAGGAGACCGACGGGCCACCTGAATGAGAGGCTCCGGGCACGCCGGCGACCCCAGGGCGCGAGGCGGTCGGAAGCACCGAGGGACGGAGGGACGCAGGCGGGCTCGGCCCGTCCTGAGCCTTCTCTGCTGTCCACGGCCGCCGCGAGACTGTCGGTGTGGCCAGAGGAAGCCAGGAGCCGAAGCGGCCTGGCCCGCGCCCGAAGCTGCGGCTGAGCACCGACGTTCCTCTCAGCCGCCGCCCGGCCCCGACGCACAGTCCCTCGGGCGGCTGGCTTTCTTGCTGGTGCGGGGCGTGCGAGGGCGGGCGGGGGCAGGGATCGGAGCTCGGGGCTGTGCAGGGACCGCGAGCGAGGGAGATGGACACCGGGCACCTCCGCTGCCGCCGCCGTCGCCGAACGGCGCTCAGGCCAAAAGACCAAAGGTGTCTTGAGCCTCGCCTCTGCGCTCTGCCCCACCCCCACCTCCCGCGGGGTCCCGCTCTGCTGCGTTGGTTGTGAGGAGAAGCGCTTTGGCAGACGGCCTGCTTGTTCGCGGACAGCCCGGTGATGGACGGAGCGCGCCAGGGTGTGGTTGGGTCCGGCCGGAGCAGCGGCTTCCCCGACGGACTTGCACTGTGGCGCCGAGGTGGGTGGCTCGTGCTGGGGGCCGGACGTCTGTGGTGGGTGACAGGGCATCCAGGGCTTCCGCTCACTACTCACCTGAGCACCGTTCCCGGGAGCGACTCCTGCGCCAGGCCCCGTGCAGGGAGGGCCCCCTGTGGGCTGGCCAGCAGGAGGCTGGGCTGCACGCGGCCCGGCAGGCAGGCAGGCAGGCAGGCAGGCAGGCAGGTGTGGTCCGGCCAGGGTCCCAAGGCGAAAAAGCACCGAGGGCCCGCACCACAGGCCGGCAACACGGTGTCGGCGGCGTGGAGGGAATGGAATGGGCAGGCGGGCCGTTGGGGCTGGCGGGAAGGACAGGATGTTGGAAAGAGGGAGAGCTGCTGGTGGCGGAAGTGCAAGAAAGGCTGTGAGAACGAGTCCGCTGTTCGCCAGGCAGAAGTCGGAGGGTGGGCGAGACGTGGAGGGCTTTCCACACGCGGCCGTTCTGCGTGTGGCGCTGGGGGCGGGGTGGAGCGGGGGAGGGGGAGGGGGAGGGGGAGGGGGAGGGACGAAGGCAGGCAGGCAGGCAGGCAGGCAGGCAGACCAGCAGCAGCAGCAGCCGCAAGCAGGTGAGGAAAGATGTGCTGCGAAGGACTGAAGGGTTTCCTGGTGTGGGTGCAGGTAGGAGGGGGCGTAGCAAGTGGCGGGGAGGGCGTTTGTCCGGAAAGCCCGTCGCTGGAGGGTTCCTAGCGGGCCGTTTCTGCCGGGCCCGCGGCCATGGCTGAGAAGGTTCCGCGTCTGAGAGGCGTGGATGTCCGGGCCGGAGTTTGGAGGGGCCGCAAGAGTGCCAGGCGCGAACGGACTGGAAGGCAGTAAAGCGCTGCCATAGACAGGGCCGGGTGCGTTTGCCGGGCGGGCCAAAAGGCTGGCTTGTCAGGAGTGGGATTCGAACCCACGCCTCCAGGGGAGACTGCGACCTGAACGCAGCGCCTTAGACCGCTCGGCCATCCTGACGGCGGGCCTGGGCGTGCGCGTGGCCGCTCGGCTGGCTGGGACCCGACGCGACGCGAACGCCGGTGCCCTTGGCGGGACGCGGTGCTCCGCGCCAGGCGCGCGGCCGTGTGGCTGAGCGACGGAGCGGGCGCGCGGCGGCCGACGGGGAGCAAGGCCAGACGGCGCGCCTGGCTCCGCCGCGGTGGCGCCCTCGCCCACCCCTGGCCCCGGACGGAGCCGGGCCGCGTCGGGCCAGCCCCTGCCGCCGGCCCCCAGCCGCGCCTCTCCTCGCCGGCCATGGCCAGGCGCGCGCCCACGCCGTCCTCGCAGCCTTGCTTTCGGTCTCGGGCCCCCTCCTCCCGGCGCGATGCCCGCGTTGGAGGCAATAGGCAGCGCGCACTGGGAGTTTTCAGCGGCTCGCGGGGCCGGGTCCCCGTCGGGGTCGGGGGCTGCTGCTTTGGAGGACGCGGTTGGTGTGGCGTTGGGTCGGGTCGGGCCGGGTCGGGCACGTGCCGGGCGCCCGTGGTGGGCAGGGGGCCGGAGGGCAGGGGGAGGCGTCGGCAGGCAGCCCGAGAGCGGCCCGGGCGCGGGGGCGGTGGCCGCCGTCCTCGTTAGTATAGTGGTGAGTATCCCCGCCTGTCACGCGGGAGACCGGGGTTCGATTCCCCGACGGGGAGGCAACACGCCCTCTTTTGGTGGCTGGCGCCGCTCTCTGTCCTGCCGCCTGGCTCCCAAGGGCCCTTCTTCTCCGCCCTCCGCCCTCCAGCGAGGCGCTGGACGCCAGCGCGTGCCCAGCCTGCACACCGTCGACCGCCTCCAGCCCTTCAGCCCTTCCTCCTCGCCGGGCGCTCAGTTGCCACGGCAGAGCGAGGGCCTCCTCTGGACCCCACAAGCTCTCGATGACATTGCGGCCCGCCCAAAGTGGCTGTGGCAGGAGGCTCCTTGCGTCGCGACGCAAGGCTGCACTTATGCACAGCGGCATAGGTGCACAGCGGCCGGGACGGGTGGGAGGCGGATGAGTGGCGTCCCCTGTCGGCGCGGGAAGTGGCCTGGCCCAGGCGCCCGGTGGAGAAGGGCTTTGGCGAGCCGGGGTCTGGAAGACGCGTACCCCGGGGGCGGGGGCGGGCCGCGGCGTGGAGCCCAGGGACCCGGAGCAGCAAGGCAGCGAGAGCGCCCCCCCCTGAGGCCGTCGGGCGGGTGTCCTAGGGCAGCTTCGTAGGGCTGGCGCGGGTGGGGCGCCGGGGGGGCCTTGGTGGCGCCTGTGCCACCACAGAGCTGCCGGCCGTCGGGGCGTCGGGGCAGGGCTGCTCCAAGCGGCGGCTGCGGCTGAGGAGGAGGAGGAGAACGAGGAAGAGAAAGGGGAGCAGGAGGAGGAGGAGGAGGAGAAGGGGGAGGAGTCGTCAGAGAAGGAGGAGGAGGAGGAGGAGGAGGAGGAGGAGAAGGCGGCGACGAGAGCGCGCTCGGGCGAGCCCGGTGCCGGCGTCTCGGGGCGGCCCGGGCTGTGCAGCGTTGGTGGTATAGTGGTGAGCATAGCTGCCTTCCAAGCAGTTGACCCGGGTTCGATTCCCGGCCAACGCAGCGGGCTGACCTTTTGCCGGGCTCTGCGGGCGGCCGGCCGAGGGCCTGTGAGGGAGAGCTGGGAGCAGGGAGCTAGCTGGCCCAGGCGGCTCTTCTTGTGTGTGCGAGAAGCAGGCGCGCGGTGTCGTGAGGGTGCTGCAAGCAGGACGGACGGGAGGACACGTGGATTGCCAGGGGCGGCGCGTGGCTGGACTTGGAAAGGCCGGGTCTTGGCGCCAAGGTGGCGCCGAGCGGGTGCTATGGGTCGAGCAGGAGCACGGGGGTAGAGGCGGACGCTCCCTGGTGGTCTAGTGGTTAGGATTCGGCGCTCTCACCGCCGCGGCCCGGGTTCGATTCCCGGTCAGGGAAGCCCTTCATCTTCCTCTCTACCTCCCACCGTCCACATCCCACTTTTAGGCCACCCGTGCTCCGGGGCCTCGGCGCCGCGCCCCGACAACAGCCGCCCGGCGCCCTGCACCTCCAGCCCAGGCCCTGCCAGGCGACCTCCACCCTCCCTCCCTCCCCGGCCCAGCCTTTTGGCCGCACTGGCGCGCGCCCACTCGAGGCCTTCGACGTCCCGTGTCTTCCTTTTCGGACGCTTGCCTCAGCCCCAAACACGAGTGGCCGGGGCAGCGCCTCTCCCCGCCGAGGCTGTGGCCACGAGCAAACGGCCCCGCCTGTGTTTGGACTCTCCAGCGGCACTGCTTCTCCCCACGGCGACAGCGGCGGCGGCGCCGACGGCGACGGCGGTGTCACACGCGGTGCCTTCTGACAGCGCCGGATCCCCCGTGGAAAGGAGCACCGGTGGGCAGACGGGTGCTTCGAACCACCGCAGCAGGCTTCCTGAACGCCCTCGCCGGCGCCTTGGGGGTGGCTGACAGTGTGGGATGAAGGTGTTTGTGGCCGTGGTCGGTGGCCACCCGGCGCGGGTTAGGGAACGGAGCAGAACGACCCCATGGAGAGGGGGCGGCGGTGGGCCGCGTGCTGGGAGGTGCGAGGAAGGGCCTGTGGTGTGTGGCTGGAGCCCCGGGCAGGAGCGGGAGGTGTTGGCCTGGCGGAAACCTGGCCCGGGAGAGCAGCTGGCCACTCAGGCAGGGGCTCAGCAGAAGCTTGGGGGTGATGGCGGCACCTGGCCCGGCACGTGTGTGCGGGTGGGCCTGCAGTAGGAGTGGGTCTGAGGACCCACCCGGCGGAAGTGAGACTTCCGGGCAGGACATGTGACAGTCGGGCCTGGGATACAAGGGGAAGGTGGCGGGGAGAGGGGTCCGAGCCTGCAGGCTGGGGGGAAGGGCGGGGTGTGTGAGTGGGCTGTGGGGCGAGGAAGATGGTGGGAGAGGACCCCTTCGCGGTGGGGTGGCGGGTGAGCGCCCCAGACTGGTGTGCTGTGCGGCGAGGTGGTCAGGCTAAGCAATGGGCTGGGACTGGGGACGGTGGGTAGGAGGCAGGCAGGAGAACAAGAGAAACGGAGCGCGCCACGGGGGCTAGGCGGGGTCCGAATGGGGTGGGGGCATTCTACTGCCCCAGAGACATACATCACCTCTCATCGGGAGAAGCCATCCAGTCTCAGGTGTGTGTAGCGGCGGGGGTGGGGGGAGGAGGGGTTGAGGTTGAAGGAGGCCAAAGGAGAGGTCCCGTCTGATCCCGCAAGCCCACTCCTGGGTACGTACCCGGAAACGACGAAACAAGAGTTCAAAAAGGCACAAGCCCCTCCATGTTCACCGCGGCGCTATTTGCACCAGCCAAGACATGCAAGAAAACCCAAGTGCCCATCGACGGGTGGCTAGTACAAGAGGAGGTGGTATACGTGTACTATGCGGTATTACTCAGCCACTAATGAAAAAGAATGAAATATTGCCATTTGCTGCAACAAGAGTGCTCCCAGAGAATATTACACTTAGTGAAGTAGGTCCGACAGAGAAGCACAAAGATAGGTGGAATCTCAAAAGTACTACCAATGAATGTGTGTGCAAAAGAGAAACAGACTCACAGACCTAGGAAACGCAGTGATGGTTACCCGAGGAAAAAAAGGAGGGGTGGAGGGATGAATTAGGAGCTCGATGAACAGACACACAGTACTTCATATCAAGGAGATAAGCAACAAGGATTTACAGAATAACACAGGGAATGATATTCAATATCCTGCACTAACCTATACTGGAAATCAATCTGAAAGAATATTAAACATGGAAAACAGTATCCCCTTGCTGTACACCTGAAACTAACTCAATATTGGGAATCAACTCTTCTCCCTAAACCACAAGTACCACTAGTTGAAAGTAAGTAAGTAAGTAAATAAACAAAAGCAACGAACCAAATAAATAGGAGAAACATGAGCCATCAGATGATCCAGCAATCCCCGTCGTGGGTACACATCCGCCAAAGGGAAAAACCGTTGTTTGAAGAGATCCACGCACCCCCGTGTTTGTAGCAGCACCACGTGCCACAGCCAAGACGGAGGAGAAACCCATGTGCCCATCAACGGTTGGCTGACGGAAAAAGATGTGGTGTATATGTACTGTGGAATATTCCTCAGCCATTTCCGAAAATGAAATATTGCCATGTGCCACAATGAGGATGGTCCTAGAGAATATTACACTTAGTGAAGTAAGTCTGACAGAGAAGCACAAAGATACGTGCAATCTAAAACATAGTAGAAAAGAACGTATGTGCCAAAGAGAAACAGACCCACAGGCATAGAAAACACACTGATGGTTACCCGAGGGGAAAGGGAGGGGCGGAGACATAAGTTAGGAGCTGCGATGAACGGATACACCATACTTCGTATAAAAGACATACGCAACAAGGATCTCCAGTAGAACACAGGGGATGCTATTCAATATCCTGTAGTAAGCTATAATGGAAAGCAATCTGAAACAACATTAGACATGGAAAACAGTATCCGCTTTGCTGTGCACCTGAAACGAACTCAATATTGTTAATCAACTTTTCTTCCAAAATTACAGCCACTAGTTCTTATAGGTAAGTAAGTAAATGGAAAGATAAATATCAAATGCATAAATAAAAACAACACACTAAAAAAATAGGTGAAATATGGGCTCTCACACGATCCAGCAATCCCCATCGTGGGTACACGTCGGCAGGGGAGAGAAACGGTCATTTGAAGAGATCCATGCACCGCCATGTTCACAGCAGCCCTACGGGCCACAGCCAAGACATGGACAAAGCCCAAGTGCCCGTCAACCGATGGCTGGCACAGGAAGACGTGGTATATGTGTACTGTGGAATACTACTCAGCCATTCAAAAGAGTGAGATATTGCCATTTGCACCAAGAAGGAGGGACCAAAGTATATTACACTTAGCGACGTGAGTCAGGCAGAGAAGCACAACGACATGTGGCATGTAAACCGTACTACAAACGAATGTATGTGCCAAAGAGAAACAGACTCACAGACATAGAAAAGACACTGTTCGTTAGCCAAGGGGAAAGGGTAGGGCGGGCAAAAATCCGGAGCTGCGATTAACAGAGAGGAAATACTATACATAAAGCACATAAGCAACAAGGATTTACTGTACAGCACAGGGAACTGTATTCACACGTCGTGATAACGTATAATGGAAAATAAGCCGGAAAAGGACCTATAACGGAATCACTTTGCTGTACACCTGAGAGTAACACGACGTTGTAAACCAACCATACTGCTAGGAAAAGGAGAAGACGACGAAGGGGGGAAAAAGGAGGGCAACGGGACAGAGGCAAGGGCAGGATCCTTGACAACGTAGGATGTGGAACGGATCGGGGGAAAAGTGGGGAGATTGGAGGTAGGAGGGTGGTGTTTGTGGGAGTAGGCTGGAGGCTGAGGCGGTGGTGCCGGCGGTGCTGTCCCGAGGGCTGATGCTGTTGGTGGGAGCAGAGGTTCAGGGGACGGGGTGGTGTTTGTCGTGCCGACGGTGGTGGTGGCAGTAGCGGTGGAGGAGCGGGCCGGTGTTGGAAACGTACCTCTGTTGAGGGTCCAAACATGAATCTAGAGGGCAGTCTGCGATGATAGCGTGGACTTCTTTGGAACTCCTCGTGCACGTGAACGCTCTGGGGACTCTCCAGGAAAATGGGATGTATCGCTCGCAGAGGTGGCAACTTCCTTGCTCCTGGTTGTGCAAACATAGTATGATTTTCGGAGTGGGGGCAGAGTGAGGCAGAGAGCTTGGACACGAGGCGAAAGGTGAAGAGGTTGGGCCGTGCGGGTGCCAGTGTGGGGTGCTCCTTCCAGTGAAAAGCGTGACACAAGCGGGGCCGGGGTAAGGAAGAGAAGAAGGCCAAGGAAGGGGTCTGGGCGCAAGAGTGGCTGAGCCCGCAAGGTGTCGGGTCCTGGAGGCCTGGCTCCCGGGTGTGTGTGGGGTGGGGGCGTCGGCGTGGGAAGGACAGGGGCCGGAAGGTGCGGTGGTGAGCGAGCCGTTGCAGGACCGGTGCCTTGAGTGTGGCAGCGGGGAAGCCCAGCTCCGCTTTGGGGCTGCGGGAACCAAAAGGGGGCGCCGCGGCTGCATGGGCCGGGAATCGAACCCGGGCCTCCCGCGTGGCAGGCGAGAATTCTACCACTGAACCACCCATGCACCTATGGCCGCCGGCGCCCGCCGCTGTCCCAGCGGCGCCCAACGCTGCCCCAGCGGCGCTCGCCGCCAACCGCCGGACCCTGGTCACTGCTCGCCCCGTGGGCACGTGCTCCATTTGAGCAGGAGACCGACGGGCCACCTGAATGAGAGGCTCCGGGCACGCCGGCGACCCCAGGGCGCGAGGCGGTCGGAAGCACCGAGGGACGGAGGGACGCAGGCGGGCTCGGCCCGTCCTGAGCCTTCTCTGCTGTCCACGGCCGCCGCGAGACTGTCGGTGTGGCCAGAGGAAGCCAGGAGCCGAAGCGGCCTGGCCCGCGCCCGAAGCTGCGGCTGAGCACCGACGTTCCTCTCAGCCGCCGCCCGGCCCCGACGCACAGTCCCTCGGGCGGCTGGCTTTCTTGCTGGTGCGGGGCGTGCGAGGGCGGGCGGGGGCAGGGATCGGAGCTCGGGGCTGTGCAGGGACCGCGAGCGAGGGAGATGGACACCGGGCACCTCCGCTGCCGCCGCCGTCGCCGAACGGCGCTCAGGCCAAAAGACCAAAGGTGTCTTGAGCCTCGCCTCTGCGCTCTGCCCCACCCCCACCTCCCGCGGGGTCCCGCTCTGCTGCGTTGGTTGTGAGGAGAAGCGCTTTGGCAGACGGCCTGCTTGTTCGCGGACAGCCCGGTGACGGACGGAGCGCGCCAGGGTGTGGTTGGGTCCGGCCGGAGCAGCGGCTTCCCCGACGGACTTGCACTGTGGCGCCGAGGTGGGTGGCTCGTGCTGGGGGCCGGACGTCTGTGGTGGGTGACAGGGCATCCAGGGCTTCCGCTCACTACTCACCTGAGCACCGTTCCCGGGAGCGACTCCTGCGCCAGGCCCCGTGCAGGGAGGGCCCCCTGTGGGCTGGCCAGCAGGAGGCTGGGCTGCACGCGGCCCGGCAGGCAGGCAGGCAGGCAGGCAGGCAGGCAGGCAGGTGTGGTCCGGCCAGGGTCCCAAGGCGAAAAAGCACCGAGGGCCCGCACCACAGGCCGGCAACACGGTGTCGGCGGCGTGGAGGGAATGGAATGGGCAGGCGGGCCGTTGGGGCTGGCGGGAAGGACAGGATGTTGGAAAGAGGGAGAGCTGCTGGTGGCGGAAGTGCAAGAAAGGCTGTGAGAACGAGTCCGCTGTTCGCCAGGCAGAAGTCGGAGGGTGGGCGAGACGTGGAGGGCTTTCCACACGCGGCCGTTCTGCGTGTGGCGCTGGGGGCGGGGTGGAGCGGGGGAGGGGGAGGGGGAGGGGGAGGGGGAGGGACGAAGGCAGGCAGGCAGGCAGGCAGGCAGGCAGACCAGCAGCAGCAGCAGCCGCAAGCAGGTGAGGAAAGATGTGCTGCGAAGGACTGAAGGGTTTCCTGGTGTGGGTGCAGGTAGGAGGGGGCGTAGCAAGTGGCGGGGAGGGCGTTTGTCCGGAAAGCCCGTCGCTGGAGGGTTCCTAGCGGGCCGTTTCTGCCGGGCCCGCGGCCATGGCTGAGAAGGTTCCGCGTCTGAGAGGCGTGGATGTCCGGGCCGGAGTTTGGAGGGGCCGCAAGAGTGCCAGGCGCGAACGGACTGGAAGGCAGTAAAGCGCTGCCATAGACAGGGCCGGGTGCGTTTGCCGGGCGGGCCAAAAGGCTGGCTTGTCAGGAGTGGGATTCGAACCCACGCCTCCAGGGGAGACTGCGACCTGAACGCAGCGCCTTAGACCGCTCGGCCATCCTGACGGCGGGCCTGGGCGTGCGCGTGGCCGCTCGGCTGGCTGGGACCCGACGCGACGCGAACGCCGGTGCCCTTGGCGGGACGCGGTGCTCCGCGCCAGGCGCGCGGCCGTGTGGCTGAGCGACGGAGCGGGCGCGCGGCGGCCGACGGGGAGCAAGGCCAGACGGCGCGCCTGGCTCCGCCGCGGTGGCGCCCTCGCCCACCCCTGGCCCCGGACGGAGCCGGGCCGCGTCGGGCCAGCCCCTGCCGCCGGCCCCCAGCCGCGCCTCTCCTCGCCGGCCATGGCCAGGCGCGCGCCCACGCCGTCCTCGCAGCCTTGCTTTCGGTCTCGGGCCCCCTCCTCCCGGCGCGATGCCCGCGTTGGAGGCAATAGGCAGCGCGCACTGGGAGTTTTCAGCGGCTCGCGGGGCCGGGTCCCCGTCGGGGTCGGGGGCTGCTGCTTTGGAGGACGCGGTTGGTGTGGCGTTGGGTCGGGTCGGGCCGGGTCGGGCACGTGCCGGGCGCCCGTGGTGGGCAGGGGGCCGGAGGGCAGGGGGAGGCGTCGGCAGGCAGCCCGAGAGCGGCCCGGGCGCGGGGGCGGTGGCCGCCGTCCTCGTTAGTATAGTGGTGAGTATCCCCGCCTGTCACGCGGGAGACCGGGGTTCGATTCCCCGACGGGGAGGCAACACGCCCTCTTTTGGTGGCTGGCGCCGCTCTCTGTCCTGCCGCCTGGCTCCCAAGGGCCCTTCTTCTCCGCCCTCCGCCCTCCAGCGAGGCGCTGGACGCCAGCGCGTGCCCAGCCTGCACACCGTCGACCGCCTCCAGCCCTTCAGCCCTTCCTCCTCGCCGGGCGCTCAGTTGCCACGGCAGAGCGAGGGCCTCCTCTGGACCCCACAAGCTCTCGATGACATTGCGGCCCGCCCAAAGTGGCTGTGGCAGGAGGCTCCTTGCGTCGCGACGCAAGGCTGCACTTATGCACAGCGGCATAGGTGCACAGCGGCCGGGACGGGTGGGAGGCGGATGAGTGGCGTCCCCTGTCGGCGCGGGAAGTGGCCTGGCCCAGGCGCCCGGTGGAGAAGGGCTTTGGCGAGCCGGGGTCTGGAAGACGCGTACCCCGGGGGCGGGGGCGGGCCGCGGCGTGGAGCCCAGGGACCCGGAGCAGCAAGGCAGCGAGAGCGCCCCCCCCTGAGGCCGTCGGGCGGGTGTCCTAGGGCAGCTTCGTAGGGCTGGCGCGGGTGGGGCGCCGGGGGGGCCTTGGTGGCGCCTGTGCCACCACAGAGCTGCCGGCCGTCGGGGCGTCGGGGCAGGGCTGCTCCAAGCGGCGGCTGCGGCTGAGGAGGAGGAGGAGAACGAGGAAGAGAAAGGGGAGCAGGAGGAGGAGGAGGAGGAGAAGGGGGAGGAGTCGTCAGAGAAGGAGGAGGAGGAGGAGGAGGAGGAGGAGGAGAAGGCGGCGACGAGAGCGCGCTCGGGCGAGCCCGGTGCCGGCGTCTCGGGGCGGCCCGGGCTGTGCAGCGTTGGTGGTATAGTGGTGAGCATAGCTGCCTTCCAAGCAGTTGACCCGGGTTCGATTCCCGGCCAACGCAGCGGGCTGACCTTTTGCCGGGCTCTGCGGGCGGCCGGCCGAGGGCCTGTGAGGGAGAGCTGGGAGCAGGGAGCTAGCTGGCCCAGGCGGCTCTTCTTGTGTGTGCGAGAAGCAGGCGCGCGGTGTCGTGAGGGTGCTGCAAGCAGGACGGACGGGAGGACACGTGGATTGCCAGGGGCGGCGCGTGGCTGGACTTGGAAAGGCCGGGTCTTGGCGCCAAGGTGGCGCCGAGCGGGTGCTATGGGTCGAGCAGGAGCAGGGGGTAGAGGCGGACGCTCCCTGGTGGTCTAGTGGTTAGGATTCGGCGCTCTCACCGCCGCGGCCCGGGTTCGATTCCCGGTCAGGGAAGCCCTTCTTCTTCCTCTCTACCTCCCACCGTCCACATCCCACTTTTAGGCCACCCGTGCTCCGGGGCCTCGGCGCCGCGCCCCGACAACAGCCGCCCGGCGCCCTGCACCTCCAGCCCAGGCCCTGCCAGGCGACCTCCACCCTCCCTCCCTCCCCGGCCCAGCCTTTTGGCCGCACTGGCGCGCGCCCACTCGAGGCCTTCGACGTCCCGTGTCTTCCTTTTCGGACGCTTGCCTCAGCCCCAAACACGAGTGGCCGGGGCAGCGCCTCTCCCCGCCGAGGCTGTGGCCACGAGCAAACGGCCCCGCCTGTGTTTGGACTCTCCAGCGGCACTGCTTCTCCCCACGGCGACAGCGGCGGCGGCGCCGACGGCGACGGCGGTGTCACACGCGGTGCCTTCTGACAGCGCCGGATCCCCTGTGGAAAGGAGCACCGGTGGGCAGACGGGTGCTTCGAACCACCGCAGCAGGCTTCCTGAACGCCCTCGCCGGCGCCTTGGGGGTGGCTGACAGTGTGGGATGAAGGTGTTTGTGGCCGTGGTCGGTGGCCACCCGGCGCGGGTTAGGGAACGGAGCAGAACGACCCCATGGAGAGGGGGCGGCGGTGGGCCGCGTGCTGGGAGGTGCGAGGAAGGGCCTGTGGTGTGTGGCTGGAGCCCCGGGCAGGAGCGGGAGGTGTTGGCCTGGCGGAAACCTGGCCCGGGAGAGCAGCTGGCCACTCAGGCAGGGGCTCAGCAGAAGCTTGGGGGTGATGGCGGCACCTGGCCCGGCACGTGTGTGCGGGTGGGCCTGCAGTAGGAGTGGGTCTGAGGACCCACCCGGCGGAAGTGAGACTTCCGGGCAGGACATGTGACAGTCGGGCCTGGGATACAAGGGGAAGGTGGCGGGGAGAGGGGTCCGAGCCTGCAGGCTGGGGGGAAGGGCGGGGTGTGTGAGTGGGCTGTGGGGCGAGGAAGATGGTGGGAGAGGACCCCTTCGCGGTGGGGTGGCGGGTGAGCGCCCCAGACTGGTGTGCTGTGCGGCGAGGTGGTCAGGCTAAGCAATGGGCTGGGACTGGGGACGGTGGGTAGGAGGCAGGCAGGAGAACAAGAGAAACGGAGCGCGCCACGGGGGCTAGGCGGGGTCCGAATGGGGTGGGGGCATTCTACTGCCCCAGAGACATACATCACCTCTCATCGGGAGAAGCCATCCAGTCTCAGGTGTGTGTAGCGGCGGGGGTGGGGGGAGGAGGGGTTGAGGTTGAAGGAGGCCAAAGGAGAGGTCCCGTCTGATCCCGCAAGCCCACTCCTGGGTACGTACCCGGAAACGACGAAACAAGAGTTCAAAAAGGCACAAGCCCCTCCATGTTCACCGCGGCGCTATTTGCACCAGCCAAGACATGCAAGAAAACCCAAGTGCCCATCGACGGGTGGCTAGTACAAGAGGAGGTGGTATACATGTACTATGCGGTATTACTCAGCCATTAATGAAAAAGAATGAAATATTGCCATTTGCTGCAACAAGAATGCTCCCAGAGAATATTACACTTAGTGAAGTAGGTCCGACAGAGAAGCACAAAGATAGGTGGAATCTCAAAAGTACTACCAATGAATGTGTGTGCAAAAGAGAAACAGACTCACAGACCTAGGAAACGCAGTGATGGTTACCCGAGGAAAAAAAGGAGGGGTGGAGGGATGAATTAGGAGCTCGATGAACAGACACACAGTACTTCATATCAAGGAGATAAGCAACAAGGATTTACAGAATAACACAGGGAATGATATTCAATATCCTGCACTAACCTATACTGGAAATCAATCTGAAAGAATATTAAACATGGAAAACAGTATCCCCTTGCTGTACACCTGAAACTAACTCAATATTGGGAATCAACTCTTCTCCCTAAACCACAAGTACCACTAGTTGAAAGTAAGTAAGTAAGTAAATAAATAAAAGCAAGGGACCAAATAAATAGGAGAAACATGAGCCATCAGATGATCCAGCAATCCCCGTCGTGGGTACACATCCGCCAAAGGGAAAAACCGTTGTTTGAAGAGATCCACGCACCCCCGTGTTTGTAGCAGCACCACGTGCCACAGCCAAGACGGAGGAGAAACCCATGTGCCCATCAACGGTTGGCTGACGGAAAAAGATGTGGTGTATATGTACTGTGGAATATTCCTCAGCCATTTCCGAAAATGAAATATTGCCATGTGCCACAATGAGGATGGTCCTAGAGAATATTACACTTAGTGAAGTAAGTCTGACAGAGAAGCACAAAGATACGTGCAATCTAAAACATAGTAGAAAAGAACGTATGTGCCAAAGAGAAACAGACCCACAGGCATAGAAAACACACTGATGGTTACCCGAGGGGAAAGGGAGGGGCGGAGACATAAGTTAGGAGCTGCGATGAACGGATACACCATACTTCGTATAAAAGACATACGCAACAAGGATTTCCAGTAGAACACAGGGGATGCTATTCAATATCCTGTAGTAAGCTATAATGGAAAGCAATCTGAAACAACATTAGACATGGAAAACAGTATCCGCTTTGCTGTGCACCTGAAACGAACTCAATATTGTTAATCAACTTTTCTTCCAAAATTACAGCCACTAGTTCTTATAGGTAAGTAAGTAAATGGAAAGATAAATATCAAATGCATAAATAAAAACAACACACTAAAAAAATAGGTGAAATATGGGCTCTCACACGATCCAGCAATCCCCATCGTGGGTACACGTCGGCAGGGGAGAGAAACGGTCATTTGAAGAGATCCATGCACCGCCATGTTCACAGCAGCCCTACGGGCCACAGCCAAGACATGGACAAAGCCCAAGTGCCCGTCAACCGATGGCTGGCACAGGAAGACGTGGTATATGTGTACTGTGGAATACTACTCAGCCATTCAAAAGAGTGAGATATTGCCATTTGCACCAATAAGGAGGGACCAAACTATATTACACTTAGCGACGTGAGTCAGGCAGAGAAGCACAACGACATGTGGCATGTAAACCGTACTACAAACGAATGTATGTGCCAAAGAGAAAAAGACTCACAGACATAGAAAAGACACTGTTCGTTAGCCAAGGGGAAAGGGTAGGGCGGGCAAAAATCCGGAGCTGCGATTAACAGAGAGGAAATACTATACATAAAGCACATAAGCAACAAGGATTTACTGTACAGCACAGGGAACTGTATTCACACGTCGTGATAACGTATAATGGAAAATAAGCCGGAAAAGGACCTATAACGGAATCACTTTGCTGTACACCTGAGAGTAACACGACGTTGTAAACCAACCATACTGCTAGGAAAAGGAGAAGACGACGAAGGGGGGAAAAAGGAGGGCAACGGGACAGAGGCAAGGGCAGGATCCTTGACAACGTAGGATGTGGAACGGATCGGGGGAAAAGTGGGGAGATTGGAGGTAGGAGGGTGGTGTTTGTGGGAGTAGGCTGGAGGCTGAGGCGGTGGTGCCGGCGGTGCTGTCCCGAGGGCTGATGCTGTTGGTGGGAGCAGAGGTTCAGGGGACGGGGTGGTGTTTGTCGTGCCGACGGTGGTGGTGGCAGTAGCGGTGGAGGAGCGGGCCGGTGTTGGAAACGTACCTCTGTTGAGGGTCCAAACATGAATCTAGAGGGCAGTCTGCGATGATAGCGTGGACTTCTTTGGAACTCCTCGTGCACGTGAACGCTCTGGGGACTCTCCAGGAAAATGGGATGTATCGCTCGCAGAGGTGGCAACTTCCTTGCTCCTGGTTGTGCAAACATAGTATGATTTTCGGAGTGGGGGCAGAGTGAGGCAGAGAGCTTGGACACGAGGCGAAAGGTGAAGAGGTTGGGCCGTGCGGGTGCCAGTGTGGGGTGCTCCTTCCAGTGAAAAGCGTGACACAAGCGGGGCCGGGGTAAGGAAGAGAAGAAGGCCAAGGAAGGGGTCTGGGCGCAAGAGTGGCTGAGCCCGCAAGGTGTCGGGTCCTGGAGGCCTGGCTCCCGGGTGTGTGTGGGGTGGGGGCGTCGGCGTGGGAAGGACAGGGGCCGGAAGGTGCGGTGGTGAGCGAGCCGTTGCAGGACCGGTGCCTTGAGTGTGGCAGCGGGGAAGCCCAGCTCCGCTTTGGGGCTGCGGGAACCAAAAGGGGGCGCCGCGGCTGCATGGGCCGGGAATCGAACCCGGGCCTCCCGCGTGGCAGGCGAGAATTCTACCACTGAACCACCCATGCACCTATGGCCGCCGGCGCCCGCCGCTGTCCCAGCGGCGCCCAACGCTGCCCCAGCGGCGCTCGCCGCCAACCGCCGGACCCTGGTCACTGCTCGCCCCGTGGGCACGTGCTCCATTTGAGCAGGAGACCGACGGGCCACCTGAATGAGAGGCTCCGGGCACGCCGGCGACCCCAGGGCGCGAGGCGGTCGGAAGCACCGAGGGACGGAGGGACGCAGGCGGGCTCGGCCCGTCCTGAGCCTTCTCTGCTGTCCACGGCCGCCGCGAGACTGTCGGTGTGGCCAGAGGAAGCCAGGAGCCGAAGCGGCCTGGCCCGCGCCCGAAGCTGCGGCTGAGCACCGACGTTCCTCTCAGCCGCCGCCCGGCCCCGACGCACAGTCCCTCGGGCGGCTGGCTTTCTTGCTGGTGCGGGGCGTGCGAGGGCGGGCGGGGGCAGGGATCGGAGCTCGGGGCTGTGCAGGGACCGCGAGCGAGGGAGATGGACACCGGGCACCTCCGCTGCCGCCGCCGTCGCCGAACGGCGCTCAGGCCAAAAGACCAAAGGTGTCTTGAGCCTCGCCTCTGCGCTCTGCCCCACCCCCACCTCCCGCGGGGTCCCGCTCTGCTGCGTTGGTTGTGAGGAGAAGCGCTTTGGCAGACGGCCTGCTTGTTCGCGGACAGCCCGGTGACGGACGGAGCGCGCCAGGGTGTGGTTGGGTCCGGCCGGAGCAGCGGCTTCCCCGACGGACTTGCACTGTGGCGCCGAGGTGGGTGGCTCGTGCTGGGGGCCGGACGTCTGTGGTGGGTGACAGGGCATCCAGGGCTTCCGCTCACTACTCACCTGAGCACCGTTCCCGGGAGCGACTCCTGCGCCAGGCCCCGTGCAGGGAGGGCCCCCTGTGGGCTGGCCAGCAGGAGGCTGGGCTGCACGCGGCCCGGCAGGCAGGCAGGCAGGCAGGCAGGCAGGCAGGTGTGGTCCGGCCAGGGTCCCAAGGCGAAAAAGCACCGAGGGCCCGCACCACAGGCCGGCAACACGGTGTCGGCGGCGTGGAGGGAATGGAATGGGCAGGCGGGCCGTTGGGGCTGGCGGGAAGGACAGGATGTTGGAAAGAGGGAGAGCTGCTGGTGGCGGAAGTGCAAGAAAGGCTGTGAGAACGAGTCCGCTGTTCGCCAGGCAGAAGTCGGAGGGTGGGCGAGACGTGGAGGGCTTTCCACACGCGGCCGTTCTGCGTGTGGCGCTGGGGGCGGGGTGGAGCGGGGGAGGGGGAGGGGGAGGGGGAGGGGGAGGGACGAAGGCAGGCAGGCAGGCAGGCAGGCAGGCAGACCAGCAGCAGCAGCAGCCGCAAGCAGGTGAGGAAAGATGTGCTGCGAAGGACTGAAGGGTTTCCTGGTGTGGGTGCAGGTAGGAGGGGGCGTAGCAAGTGGCGGGGAGGGCGTTTGTCCGGAAAGCCCGTCGCTGGAGGGTTCCTAGCGGGCCGTTTCTGCCGGGCCCGCGGCCATGGCTGAGAAGGTTCCGCGTCTGAGAGGCGTGGATGTCCGGGCCGGAGTTTGGAGGGGCCGCAAGAGTGCCAGGCGCGAACGGACTGGAAGGCAGTAAAGCGCTGCCATAGACAGGGCCGGGTGCGTTTGCCGGGCGGGCCAAAAGGCTGGCTTGTCAGGAGTGGGATTCGAACCCACGCCTCCAGGGGAGACTGCGACCTGAACGCAGCGCCTTAGACCGCTCGGCCATCCTGACGGCGGGCCTGGGCGTGCGCGTGGCCGCTCGGCTGGCTGGGACCCGACGCGACGCGAACGCCGGTGCCCTTGGCGGGACGCGGTGCTCCGCGCCAGGCGCGCGGCCGTGTGGCTGAGCGACGGAGCGGGCGCGCGGCGGCCGACGGGGAGCAAGGCCAGACGGCGCGCCTGGCTCCGCCGCGGTGGCGCCCTCGCCCACCCCTGGCCCCGGACGGAGCCGGGCCGCGTCGGGCCAGCCCCTGCCGCCGGCCCCCAGCCGCGCCTCTCCTCGCCGGCCATGGCCAGGCGCGCGCCCACGCCGTCCTCGCAGCCTTGCTTTCGGTCTCGGGCCCCCTCCTCCCGGCGCGATGCCCGCGTTGGAGGCAATAGGCAGCGCGCACTGGGAGTTTTCAGCGGCTCGCGGGGCCGGGTCCCCGTCGGGGTCGGGGGCTGCTGCTTTGGAGGACGCGGTTGGTGTGGCGTTGGGTCGGGTCGGGCCGGGTCGGGCACGTGCCGGGCGCCCGTGGTGGGCAGGGGGCCGGAGGGCAGGGGGAGGCGTCGGCAGGCAGCCCGAGAGCGGCCCGGGCGCGGGGGCGGTGGCCGCCGTCCTCGTTAGTATAGTGGTGAGTATCCCCGCCTGTCACGCGGGAGACCGGGGTTCGATTCCCCGACGGGGAGGCAACACGCCCTCTTTTGGTGGCTGGCGCCGCTCTCTGTCCTGCCGCCTGGCTCCCAAGGGCCCTTCTTCTCCGCCCTCCGCCCTCCAGCGAGGCGCTGGACGCCAGCGCGTGCCCAGCCTGCACACCGTCGACCGCCTCCAGCCCTTCAGCCCTTCCTCCTCGCCGGGCGCTCAGTTGCCACGGCAGAGCGAGGGCCTCCTCTGGACCCCACAAGCTCTCGATGACATTGCGGCCCGCCCAAAGTGGCTGTGGCAGGAGGCTCCTTGCGTCGCGACGCAAGGCTGCACTTATGCACAGCGGCATAGGTGCACAGCGGCCGGGACGGGTGGGAGGCGGATGAGTGGCGTCCCCTGTCGGCGCGGGAAGTGGCCTGGCCCAGGCGCCCGGTGGAGAAGGGCTTTGGCGAGCCGGGGTCTGGAAGACGCGTACCCCGGGGGCGGGGGCGGGCCGCGGCGTGGAGCCCAGGGACCCGGAGCAGCAAGGCAGCGAGAGCGCCCCCCCCTGAGGCCGTCGGGCGGGTGTCCTAGGGCAGCTTCGTAGGGCTGGCGCGGGTGGGGCGCCGGGGGGGCCTTGGTGGCGCCTGTGCCACCACAGAGCTGCCGGCCGTCGGGGCGTCGGGGCAGGGCTGCTCCAAGCGGCGGCTGCGGCTGAGGAGGAGGAGGAGAACGAGGAAGAGAAAGGGGAGCAGGAGGAGGAGGAGGAGGAGAAGGGGGAGGAGTCGTCAGAGAAGGAGGAGGAGGAGGAGGAGGAGGAGGAGGAGAAGGCGGCGACGAGAGCGCGCTCGGGCGAGCCCGGTGCCGGCGTCTCGGGGCGGCCCGGGCTGTGCAGCGTTGGTGGTATAGTGGTGAGCATAGCTGCCTTCCAAGCAGTTGACCCGGGTTCGATTCCCGGCCAACGCAGCGGGCTGACCTTTTGCCGGGCTCTGCGGGCGGCCGGCCGAGGGCCTGTGAGGGAGAGCTGGGAGCAGGGAGCTAGCTGGCCCAGGCGGCTCTTCTTGTGTGTGCGAGAAGCAGGCGCGCGGTGTCGTGAGGGTGCTGCAAGCAGGACGGACGGGAGGACACGTGGATTGCCAGGGGCGGCGCGTGGCTGGACTTGGAAAGGCCGGGTCTTGGCGCCAAGGTGGCGCCGAGCGGGTGCTATGGGTCGAGCAGGAGCAGGGGGTAGAGGCGGACGCTCCCTGGTGGTCTAGTGGTTAGGATTCGGCGCTCTCACCGCCGCGGCCCGGGTTCGATTCCCGGTCAGGGAAGCCCTTCTTCTTCCTCTCTACCTCCCACCGTCCACATCCCACTTTTAGGCCACCCGTGCTCCGGGGCCTCGGCGCCGCGCCCCGACAACAGCCGCCCGGCGCCCTGCACCTCCAGCCCAGGCCCTGCCAGGCGACCTCCACCCTCCCTCCCTCCCCGGCCCAGCCTTTTGGCCGCACTGGCGCGCGCCCACTCGAGGCCTTCGACGTCCCGTGTCTTCCTTTTCGGACGCTTGCCTCAGCCCCAAACACGAGTGGCCGGGGCAGCGCCTCTCCCCGCCGAGGCTGTGGCCACGAGCAAACGGCCCCGCCTGTGTTTGGACTCTCCAGCGGCACTGCTTCTCCCCACGGCGACAGCGGCGGCGGCGCCGACGGCGACGGCGGTGTCACACGCGGTGCCTTCTGACAGCGCCGGATCCCCCGTGGAAAGGAGCACCGGTGGGCAGACGGGTGCTTCGAACCACCGCAGCAGGCTTCCTGAACGCCCTCGCCGGCGCCTTGGGGGTGGCTGACAGTGTGGGATGAAGGTGTTTGTGGCCGTGGTCGGTGGCCACCCGGCGCGGGTTAGGGAACGGAGCAGAACGACCCCATGGAGAGGGGGCGGCGGTGGGCCGCGTGCTGGGAGGTGCGAGGAAGGGCCTGTGGTGTGTGGCTGGAGCCCCGGGCAGGAGCGGGAGGTGTTGGCCTGGCGGAAACCTGGCCCGGGAGAGCAGCTGGCCACTCAGGCAGGGGCTCAGCAGAAGCTTGGGGGTGATGGCGGCACCTGGCCCGGCACGTGTGTGCGGGTGGGCCTGCAGTAGGAGTGGGTCTGAGGACCCACCCGGCGGAAGTGAGACTTCCGGGCAGGACATGTGACAGTCGGGCCTGGGATACAAGGGGAAGGTGGCGGGGAGAGGGGTCCGAGCCTGCAGGCTGGGGGGAAGGGCGGGGTGTGTGAGTGGGCTGTGGGGCGAGGAAGATGGTGGGAGAGGACCCCTTCGCGGTGGGGTGGCGGGTGAGCGCCCCAGACTGGTGTGCTGTGCGGCGAGGTGGTCAGGCTAAGCAATGGGCTGGGACTGGGGACGGTGGGTAGGAGGCAGGCAGGAGAACAAGAGAAACGGAGCGCGCCACGGGGGCTAGGCGGGGTCCGAATGGGGTGGGGGCATTCTACTGCCCCAGAGACATACATCACCTCTCATCGGGAGAAGCCATCCAGTCTCAGGTGTGTGTAGCGGCGGGGGTGGGGGGAGGAGGGGTTGAGGTTGAAGGAGGCCAAAGGAGAGGTCCCGTCTGATCCCGCAAGCCCACTCCTGGGTACGTACCCGGAAACGACGAAACAAGAGTTCAAAAAGGCACAAGCCCCTCCATGTTCACCGCGGCGCTATTTGCACCAGCCAAGACATGCAAGAAAACCCAAGTGCCCATCGACGGGTGGCTAGTACAAGAGGAGGTGGTATACGTGTACTATGCGGTATTACTCAGCCACTAATGAAAAAGAATGAAATATTGCCATTTGCTGCAACAAGAGTGCTCCCAGAGAATATTACACTTAGTGAAGTAGGTCCGACAGAGAAGCACAAAGATAGGTGGAATCTCAAAAGTACTACCAATGAATGTGTGTGCAAAAGAGAAACAGACTCACAGACCTAGGAAACGCAGTGATGGTTACCCGAGGAAAAAAAGGAGGGGTGGAGGGATGAATTAGGAGCTCGATGAACAGACACACAGTACTTCATATCAAGGAGATAAGCAACAAGGATTTACAGAATAACACAGGGAATGATATTCAATATCCTGCACTAACCTATACTGGAAATCAATCTGAAAGAATATTAAACATGGAAAACAGTATCCCCTTGCTGTACACCTGAAACTAACTCAATATTGGGAATCAACTCTTCTCCCTAAACCACAAGTACCACTAGTTGAAAGTAAGTAAGTAAGTAAATAAATAAAAGCAAGGGACCAAATAAATAGGAGAAACATGAGCCATCAGATGATCCAGCAATCCCCGTCGTGGGTACACATCCGCCAAAGGGAAAAACCGTTGTTTGAAGAGATCCACGCACCCCCGTGTTTGTAGCAGCACCACGTGCCACAGCCAAGACGGAGGAGAAACCCATGTGCCCATCAACGGTTGGCTGACGGAAAAAGATGTGGTATATATGTACTGTGGAATATTCCGCAGCCATTTCCGAAAATGAAATATTGCCATGTGCCACAATGAGGATGGTCCTAGAGAATATTACACTTAGTGAATGAAGTAAGTCTGACAGAGAAGCACAAAGATACGTGCAATCTAAAACATAGTAGAAAAGAACGTATGTGCCAAAGAGAAACAGACCCACAGGCATAGAAAACACACTGATGGTTACCCGAGGGGAAAGGGAGGGGCGGAGACATAAGTTAGGAGCTGCGATGAACGGATACACCATACTTCGTATAAAAGACATACGCAACAAGGATCTCCAGTAGAACACAGGGGATGCTATTCAATATCCTGTAGTAAGCTATAATGGAAAGCAATCTGAAACAACATTAGACATGGAAAACAGTATCCGCTTTGCTGTGCACCTGAAACGAACTCAATATTGTTAATCAACTTTTCTTCCAAAATTACAGCCACTAGTTCTTATAGGTAAGTAAGTAAATGGAAAGATAAATATCAAATGCATAAATAAAAACAACACACTAAAAAAATAGGTGAAATATGGGCTCTCACACGATCCAGCAATCCCCATCGTGGGTACACGTCGGCAGGGGAGAGAAACGGTCATTTGAAGAGATCCATGCACCGCCATGTTCACAGCAGCCCTACGGGCCACAGCCAAGACATGGACAAAGCCCAAGTGCCCGTCAACCGATGGCTGGCACAGGAAGACGTGGTATATGTGTACTGTGGAATACTACTCAGCCATTCAAAAGAGTGAGATATTGCCATTTGCACCAAGAAGGAGGGACCAAAGTATATTACACTTAGCGACGTGAGTCAGGCAGAGAAGCACAACGACATGTGGCATGTAAACCGTACTACAAACGAATGTATGTGCCAAAGAGAAACAGACTCACAGACATAGAAAAGACACTGTTCGTTAGCCAAGGGGAAAGGGTAGGGCGGGCAAAAATCCGGAGCTGCGATTAACAGAGAGGAAATACTATACATAAAGCACATAAGCAACAAGGATTTACTGTACAGCACAGGGAACTGTATTCACACGTCGTGATAACGTATAATGGAAAATAAGCCGGAAAAGGACCTATAACGGAATCACTTTGCTGTACACCTGAGAGTAACACGACGTTGTAAACCAACCATACTGCTAGGAAAAGGAGAAGACGACGAAGGGGGGAAAAAGGAGGGCAACGGGACAGAGGCAAGGGCAGGATCCTTGACAACGTAGGATGTGGAACGGATCGGGGGAAAAGTGGGGAGATTGGAGGTAGGAGGGTGGTGTTTGTGGGAGTAGGCTGGAGGCTGAGGCGGTGGTGCCGGCGGTGCTGTCCCGAGGGCTGATGCTGTTGGTGGGAGCAGAGGTTCAGGGGACGGGGTGGTGTTTGTCGTGCCGACGGTGGTGGTGGCAGTAGCGGTGGAGGAGCGGGCCGGTGTTGGAAACGTACCTCTGTTGAGGGTCCAAACATGAATCTAGAGGGCAGTCTGCGATGATAGCGTGGACTTCTTTGGAACTCCTCGTGCACGTGAACGCTCTGGGGACTCTCCAGGAAAATGGGATGTATCGCTCGCAGAGGTGGCAACTTCCTTGCTCCTGGTTGTGCAAACATAGTATGATTTTCGGAGTGGGGGCAGAGTGAGGCAGAGAGCTTGGACACGAGGCGAAAGGTGAAGAGGTTGGGCCGTGCGGGTGCCAGTGTGGGGTGCTCCTTCCAGTGAAAAGCGTGACACAAGCGGGGCCGGGGTAAGGAAGAGAAGAAGGCCAAGGAAGGGGTCTGGGCGCAAGAGTGGCTGAGCCCGCAAGGTGTCGGGTCCTGGAGGCCTGGCTCCCGGGTGTGTGTGGGGTGGGGGCGTCGGCGTGGGAAGGACAGGGGCCGGAAGGTGCGGTGGTGAGCGAGCCGTTGCAGGACCGGTGCCTTGAGTGTGGCAGCGGGGAAGCCCAGCTCCGCTTTGGGGCTGCGGGAACCAAAAGGGGGCGCCGCGGCTGCATGGGCCGGGAATCGAACCCGGGCCTCCCGCGTGGCAGGCGAGAATTCTACCACTGAACCACCCATGCACCTATGGCCGCCGGCGCCCGCCGCTGTCCCAGCGGCGCCCAACGCTGCCCCAGCGGCGCTCGCCGCCAACCGCCGGACCCTGGTCACTGCTCGCCCCGTGGGCACGTGCTCCATTTGAGCAGGAGACCGACGGGCCACCTGAATGAGAGGCTCCGGGCACGCCGGCGACCCCAGGGCGCGAGGCGGTCGGAAGCACCGAGGGACGGAGGGACGCAGGCGGGCTCGGCCCGTCCTGAGCCTTCTCTGCTGTCCACGGCCGCCGCGAGACTGTCGGTGTGGCCAGAGGAAGCCAGGAGCCGAAGCGGCCTGGCCCGCGCCCGAAGCTGCGGCTGAGCACCGACGTTCCTCTCAGCCGCCGCCCGGCCCCGACGCACAGTCCCTCGGGCGGCTGGCTTTCTTGCTGGTGCGGGGCGTGCGAGGGCGGGCGGGGGCAGGGATCGGAGCTCGGGGCTGTGCAGGGACCGCGAGCGAGGGAGATGGACACCGGGCACCTCCGCTGCCGCCGCCGTCGCCGAACGGCGCTCAGGCCAAAAGACCAAAGGTGTCTTGAGCCTCGCCTCTGCGCTCTGCCCCACCCCCACCTCCCGCGGGGTCCCGCTCTGCTGCGTTGGTTGTGAGGAGAAGCGCTTTGGCAGACGGCCTGCTTGTTCGCGGACAGCCCGGTGACGGACGGAGCGCGCCAGGGTGTGGTTGGGTCCGGCCGGAGCAGCGGCTTCCCCGACGGACTTGCACTGTGGCGCCGAGGTGGGTGGCTCGTGCTGGGGGCCGGACGTCTGTGGTGGGTGACAGGGCATCCAGGGCTTCCGCTCACTACTCACCTGAGCACCGTTCCCGGGAGCGACTCCTGCGCCAGGCCCCGTGCAGGGAGGGCCCCCTGTGGGCTGGCCAGCAGGAGGCTGGGCTGCACGCGGCCCGGCAGGCAGGCAGGCAGGCAGGCAGGCAGGCAGGTGTGGTCCGGCCAGGGTCCCAAGGCGAAAAAGCACCGAGGGCCCGCACCACAGGCCGGCAACACGGTGTCGGCGGCGTGGAGGGAATGGAATGGGCAGGCGGGCCGTTGGGGCTGGCGGGAAGGACAGGATGTTGGAAAGAGGGAGAGCTGCTGGTGGCGGAAGTGCAAGAAAGGCTGTGAGAACGAGTCCGCTGTTCGCCAGGCAGAAGTCGGAGGGTGGGCGAGACGTGGAGGGCTTTCCACACGCGGCCGTTCTGCGTGTGGCGCTGGGGGCGGGGTGGAGCGGGGGAGGGGGAGGGGGAGGGGGAGGGGGAGGGACGAAGGCAGGCAGGCAGGCAGGCAGGCAGGCAGACCAGCAGCAGCAGCAGCCGCAAGCAGGTGAGGAAAGATGTGCTGCGAAGGACTGAAGGGTTTCCTGGTGTGGGTGCAGGTAGGAGGGGGCGTAGCAAGTGGCGGGGAGGGCGTTTGTCCGGAAAGCCCGTCGCTGGAGGGTTCCTAGCGGGCCGTTTCTGCCGGGCCCGCGGCCATGGCTGAGAAGGTTCCGCGTCTGAGAGGCGTGGATGTCCGGGCCGGAGTTTGGAGGGGCCGCAAGAGTGCCAGGCGCGAACGGACTGGAAGGCAGTAAAGCGCTGCCATAGACAGGGCCGGGTGCGTTTGCCGGGCGGGCCAAAAGGCTGGCTTGTCAGGAGTGGGATTCGAACCCACGCCTCCAGGGGAGACTGCGACCTGAACGCAGCGCCTTAGACCGCTCGGCCATCCTGACGGCGGGCCTGGGCGTGCGCGTGGCCGCTCGGCTGGCTGGGACCCGACGCGACGCGAACGCCGGTGCCCTTGGCACCTTGGCGGGACGCGGTGCTCCGCGCCAGGCGCGCGGCCGTGTGGCTGAGCGACGGAGCGGGCGCGCGGCGGCCGACGGGGAGCAAGGCCAGACGGCGCGCCTGGCTCCGCCGCGGTGGCGCCCTCGCCCACCCCTGGCCCCGGACGGAGCCGGGCCGCGTCGGGCCAGCCCCTGCCGCCGGCCCCCAGCCGCGCCTCTCCTCGCCGGCCATGGCCAGGCGCGCGCCCACGCCGTCCTCGCAGCCTTGCTTTCGGTCTCGGGCCCCCTCCTCCCGGCGCGATGCCCGCGTTGGAGGCAATAGGCAGCGCGCACTGGGAGTTTTCAGCGGCTCGCGGGGCCGGGTCCCCGTCGGGGTCGGGGGCTGCTGCTTTGGAGGACGCGGTTGGTGTGGCGTTGGGTCGGGTCGGGCCGGGTCGGGCACGTGCCGGGCGCCCGTGGTGGGCAGGGGGCCGGAGGGCAGGGGGAGGCGTCGGCAGGCAGCCCGAGAGCGGCCCGGGCGCGGGGGCGGTGGCCGCCGTCCTCGTTAGTATAGTGGTGAGTATCCCCGCCTGTCACGCGGGAGACCGGGGTTCGATTCCCCGACGGGGAGGCAACACGCCCTCTTTTGGTGGCTGGCGCCGCTCTCTGTCCTGCCGCCTGGCTCCCAAGGGCCCTTCTTCTCCGCCCTCCGCCCTCCGCCCTCCAGCGAGGCGCTGGACGCCAGCGCGTGCCCAGCCTGCACACCGTCGACCGCCTCCAGCCCTTCAGCCCTTCCTCCTCGCCGGGCGCTCAGTTGCCACGGCAGAGCGAGGGCCTCCTCTGGACCCCACAAGCTCTCGATGACATTGCGGCCCGCCCAAAGTGGCTGTGGCAGGAGGCTCCTTGCGTCGCGACGCAAGGCTGCACTTATGCACAGCGGCATAGGTGCACAGCGGCCGGGACGGGTGGGAGGCGGATGAGTGGCGTCCCCTGTCGGCGCGGGAAGTGGCCTGGCCCAGGCGCCCGGTGGAGAAGGGCTTTGGCGAGCCGGGGTCTGGAAGACGCGTACCCCGGGGGCGGGGGCGGGCCGCGGCGTGGAGCCCAGGGACCCGGAGCAGCAAGGCAGCGAGAGCGCCCCCCCCCTGAGGCCGTCGGGCGGGTGTCCTAGGGCAGCTTCGTAGGGCTGGCGCGGGTGGGGCGCCGGGGGTCCTTGGTGGCGCCTGTGCCACCACAGAGCTGCCGGCCGTCGGGGCGTCGGGGCAGGGCTGCTCCAAGCGGCGGCTGCGGCTGAGGAGGAGGAGGAGAACGAGGAAGAGAAAGGGGAGGAGGAGGAGGAGGAGAAGGGGGAGGAGTCGTCAGAGAAGGAGGAGGAGGAGGAGGAGGAGGAGGAGGAGAAGGCGGCGACGAGAGCGCGCTCGGGCGAGCCCGGTGCCGGCGTCTCGGGGCGGCCCGGGCTGTGCAGCGTTGGTGGTATAGTGGTGAGCATAGCTGCCTTCCAAGCAGTTGACCCGGGTTCGATTCCCGGCCAACGCAGCGGGCTGACCTTTTGCCGGGCTCTGCGGGCGGCCGGCCGAGGGCCTGTGAGGGAGAGCTGGGAGCAGGGAGCTAGCTGGCCCAGGCGGCTCTTCTTGTGTGTGCGAGAAGCAGGCGCGCGGTGTCGTGAGGGTGCTGCAAGCAGGACGGACGGGAGGACACGTGGATTGCCAGGGGCGGCGCGTGGCTGGACTTGGAAAGGCCGGGTCTTGGCGCCAAGGTGGCGCCGAGCGGGTGCTATGGGTCGAGCAGGAGCAGGGGGTAGAGGCGGACGCTCCCTGGTGGTCTAGTGGTTAGGATTCGGCGCTCTCACCGCCGCGGCCCGGGTTCGATTCCCGGTCAGGGAAGCCCTTCTTCTTCCTCTCTACCTCCCACCGTCCACATCCCACTTTTAGGCCACCCGTGCTCCGGGGCCTCGGCGCCGCGCCCCGACAACAGCCGCCCGGCGCCCTGCACCTCCAGCCCAGGCCCTGCCAGGCGACCTCCACCCTCCCTCCCTCCCCGGCCCAGCCTTTTGGCCGCACTGGCGCGCGCCCACTCGAGGCCTTCGACGTCCCGTGTCTTCCTTTTCGGACGCTTGCCTCAGCCCCAAACACGAGTGGCCGGGGCAGCGCCTCTCCCCGCCGAGGCTGTGGCCACGAGCAAACGGCCCCGCCTGTGTTTGGACTCTCCAGCGGCACTGCTTCTCCCCACGGCGACAGCGGCGGCGGCGCCGACGGCGACGGCGGTGTCACACGCGGTGCCTTCTGACAGCGCCGGATCCCCCGTGGAAAGGAGCACCGGTGGGCAGACGGGTGCTTCGAACCACCGCAGCAGGCTTCCTGAACGCCCTCGCCGGCGCCTTGGGGGTGGCTGACAGTGTGGGATGAAGGTGTTTGTGGCCGTGGTCGGTGGCCACCCGGCGCGGGTTAGGGAACGGAGCAGAACGACCCCATGGAGAGGGGGCGGCGGTGGGCCGCGTGCTGGGAGGTGCGAGGAAGGGCCTGTGGTGTGTGGCTGGAGCCCCGGGCAGGAGCGGGAGGTGTTGGCCTGGCGGAAACCTGGCCCGGGAGAGCAGCTGGCCACTCAGGCAGGGGCTCAGCAGAAGCTTGGGGGTGATGGCGGCACCTGGCCCGGCACGTGTGTGCGGGTGGGCCTGCAGTAGGAGTGGGTCTGAGGACCCACCCGGCGGAAGTGAGACTTCCGGGCAGGACATGTGACAGTCGGGCCTGGGATACAAGGGGAAGGTGGCGGGGAGAGGGGTCCGAGCCTGCAGGCTGGGGGGAAGGGCGGGGTGTGTGAGTGGGCTGTGGGGCGAGGAAGATGGTGGGAGAGGACCCCTTCGCGGTGGGGTGGCGGGTGAGCGCCCCAGACTGGTGTGCTGTGCGGCGAGGTGGTCAGGCTAAGCAATGGGCTGGGACTGGGGACGGTGGGTAGGAGGCAGGCAGGAGAACAAGAGAAACGGAGCGCGCCACGGGGGCTAGGCGGGGTCCGAATGGGGTGGGGGCATTCTACTGCCCCAGAGACATACATCACCTCTCATCGGGAGAAGCCATCCAGTCTCAGGTGTGTGTAGCGGCGGGGGTGGGGGGAGGAGGGGTTGAGGTTGAAGGAGGCCAAAGGAGAGGTCCCGTCTGATCCCGCAAGCCCACTCCTGGGTACGTACCCGGAAACGACGAAACAAGAGTTCAAAAAGGCACAAGCCCCTCCATGTTCACCGCGGCGCTATTTGCACCAGCCAAGACATGCAAGAAAACCCAAGTGCCCATCGACGGGTGGCTAGTACAAGAGGAGGTGGTATACGTGTACTATGCGGTATTACTCAGCCACTAATGAAAAAGAATGAAATATTGCCATTTGCTGCAACAAGAGTGCTCCCAGAGAATATTACACTTAGTGAAGTAGGTCCGACAGAGAAGCACAAAGATAGGTGGAATCTCAAAAGTACTACCAATGAATGTGTGTGCAAAAGAGAAACAGACTCACAGACCTAGGAAACGCAGTGATGGTTACCCGAGGAAAAAAAGGAGGGGTGGAGGGATGAATTAGGAGCTCGATGAACAGACACACAGTACTTCATATCAAGGAGATAAGCAACAAGGATTTACAGAATAACACAGGGAATGATATTCAATATCCTGCACTAACCTATACTGGAAATCAATCTGAAAGAATATTAAACATGGAAAACAGTATCCCCTTGCTGTACACCTGAAACTAACTCAATATTGGGAATCAACTCTTCTCCCTAAACCACAAGTACCACTAGTTGAAAGTAAGTAAGTAAGTAAATAAATAAAAGCAAGGGACCAAATAAATAGGAGAAACATGAGCCATCAGATGATCCAGCAATCCCCGTCGTGGGTACACATCCGCCAAAGGGAAAAACCGTTGTTTGAAGAGATCCACGCACCCCCGTGTTTGTAGCAGCACCACGTGCCACAGCCAAGACGGAGGAGAAACCCATGTGCCCATCAACGGTTGGCTGACGGAAAAAGATGTGGTATATATGTACTGTGGAATATTCCGCAGCCATTTCCGAAAATGAAATATTGCCATGTGCCACAATGAGGATGGTCCTAGAGAATATTACACTTAGTGAATGAAGTAAGTCTGACAGAGAAGCACAAAGATACGTGCAATCTAAAACATAGTAGAAAAGAACGTATGTGCCAAAGAGAAACAGACCCACAGGCATAGAAAACACACTGATGGTTACCCGAGGGGAAAGGGAGGGGCGGAGACATAAGTTAGGAGCTGCGATGAACGGATACACCATACTTCGTATAAAAGACATACGCAACAAGGATCTCCAGTAGAACACAGGGGATGCTATTCAATATCCTGTAGTAAGCTATAATGGAAAGCAATCTGAAACAACATTAGACATGGAAAACAGTATCCGCTTTGCTGTGCACCTGAAACGAACTCAATATTGTTAATCAACTTTTCTTCCAAAATTACAGCCACTAGTTCTTATAGGTAAGTAAGTAAATGGAAAGATAAATATCAAATGCATAAATAAAAACAACACACTAAAAAAATAGGTGAAATATGGGCTCTCACACGATCCAGCAATCCCCATCGTGGGTACACGTCGGCAGGGGAGAGAAACGGTCATTTGAAGAGATCCATGCACCGCCATGTTCACAGCAGCCCTACGGGCCACAGCCAAGACATGGACAAAGCCCAAGTGCCCGTCAACCGATGGCTGGCACAGGAAGACGTGGTATATGTGTACTGTGGAATACTACTCAGCCATTCAAAAGAGTGAGATATTGCCATTTGCACCAAGAAGGAGGGACCAAAGTATATTACACTTAGCGACGTGAGTCAGGCAGAGAAGCACAACGACATGTGGCATGTAAACCGTACTACAAACGAATGTATGTGCCAAAGAGAAACAGACTCACAGACATAGAAAAGACACTGTTCGTTAGCCAAGGGGAAAGGGTAGGGCGGGCAAAAATCCGGAGCTGCGATTAACAGAGAGGAAATACTATACATAAAGCACATAAGCAACAAGGATTTACTGTACAGCACAGGGAACTGTATTCACACGTCGTGATAACGTATAATGGAAAATAAGCCGGAAAAGGACCTATAACGGAATCACTTTGCTGTACACCTGAGAGTAACACGACGTTGTAAACCAACCATACTGCTAGGAAAAGGAGAAGACGACGAAGGGGGGAAAAAGGAGGGCAACGGGACAGAGGCAAGGGCAGGATCCTTGACAACGTAGGATGTGGAACGGATCGGGGGAAAAGTGGGGAGATTGGAGGTAGGAGGGTGGTGTTTGTGGGAGTAGGCTGGAGGCTGAGGCGGTGGTGCCGGCGGTGCTGTCCCGAGGGCTGATGCTGTTGGTGGGAGCAGAGGTTCAGGGGACGGGGTGGTGTTTGTCGTGCCGACGGTGGTGGTGGCAGTAGCGGTGGAGGAGCGGGCCGGTGTTGGAAACGTACCTCTGTTGAGGGTCCAAACATGAATCTAGAGGGCAGTCTGCGATGATAGCGTGGACTTCTTTGGAACTCCTCGTGCACGTGAACGCTCTGGGGACTCTCCAGGAAAATGGGATGTATCGCTCGCAGAGGTGGCAACTTCCTTGCTCCTGGTTGTGCAAACATAGTATGATTTTCGGAGTGGGGGCAGAGTGAGGCAGAGAGCTTGGACACGAGGCGAAAGGTGAAGAGGTTGGGCCGTGCGGGTGCCAGTGTGGGGTGCTCCTTCCAGTGAAAAGCGTGACACAAGCGGGGCCGGGGTAAGGAAGAGAAGAAGGCCAAGGAAGGGGTCTGGGCGCAAGAGTGGCTGAGCCCGCAAGGTGTCGGGTCCTGGAGGCCTGGCTCCCGGGTGTGTGTGGGGTGGGGGCGTCGGCGTGGGAAGGACAGGGGCCGGAAGGTGCGGTGGTGAGCGAGCCGTTGCAGGACCGGTGCCTTGAGTGTGGCAGCGGGGAAGCCCAGCTCCGCTTTGGGGCTGCGGGAACCAAAAGGGGGCGCCGCGGCTGCATGGGCCGGGAATCGAACCCGGGCCTCCCGCGTGGCAGGCGAGAATTCTACCACTGAACCACCCATGCACCTATGGCCGCCGGCGCCCGCCGCTGTCCCAGCGGCGCCCAACGCTGCCCCAGCGGCGCTCGCCGCCAACCGCCGGACCCTGGTCACTGCTCGCCCCGTGGGCACGTGCTCCATTTGAGCAGGAGACCGACGGGCCACCTGAATGAGAGGCTCCGGGCACGCCGGCGACCCCAGGGCGCGAGGCGGTCGGAAGCACCGAGGGACGGAGGGACGCAGGCGGGCTCGGCCCGTCCTGAGCCTTCTCTGCTGTCCACGGCCGCCGCGAGACTGTCGGTGTGGCCAGAGGAAGCCAGGAGCCGAAGCGGCCTGGCCCGCGCCCGAAGCTGCGGCTGAGCACCGACGTTCCTCTCAGCCGCCGCCCGGCCCCGACGCACAGTCCCTCGGGCGGCTGGCTTTCTTGCTGGTGCGGGGCGTGCGAGGGCGGGCGGGGGCAGGGATCGGAGCTCGGGGCTGTGCAGGGACCGCGAGCGAGGGAGATGGACACCGGGCACCTCCGCTGCCGCCGCCGTCGCCGAACGGCGCTCAGGCCAAAAGACCAAAGGTGTCTTGAGCCTCGCCTCTGCGCTCTGCCCCACCCCCACCTCCCGCGGGGTCCCGCTCTGCTGCGTTGGTTGTGAGGAGAAGCGCTTTGGCAGACGGCCTGCTTGTTCGCGGACAGCCCGGTGACGGACGGAGCGCGCCAGGGTGTGGTTGGGTCCGGCCGGAGCAGCGGCTTCCCCGACGGACTTGCACTGTGGCGCCGAGGTGGGTGGCTCGTGCTGGGGGCCGGACGTCTGTGGTGGGTGACAGGGCATCCAGGGCTTCCGCTCACTACTCACCTGAGCACCGTTCCCGGGAGCGACTCCTGCGCCAGGCCCCGTGCAGGGAGGGCCCCCTGTGGGCTGGCCAGCAGGAGGCTGGGCTGCACGCGGCCCGGCAGGCAGGCAGGCAGGCAGGCAGGCAGGCAGGTGTGGTCCGGCCAGGGTCCCAAGGCGAAAAAGCACCGAGGGCCCGCACCACAGGCCGGCAACACGGTGTCGGCGGCGTGGAGGGAATGGAATGGGCAGGCGGGCCGTTGGGGCTGGCGGGAAGGACAGGATGTTGGAAAGAGGGAGAGCTGCTGGTGGCGGAAGTGCAAGAAAGGCTGTGAGAACGAGTCCGCTGTTCGCCAGGCAGAAGTCGGAGGGTGGGCGAGACGTGGAGGGCTTTCCACACGCGGCCGTTCTGCGTGTGGCGCTGGGGGCGGGGTGGAGCGGGGGAGGGGGAGGGGGAGGGGGAGGGACGAAGGCAGGCAGGCAGGCAGGCAGGCAGGCAGACCAGCAGCAGCAGCAGCCGCAAGCAGGTGAGGAAAGATGTGCTGCGAAGGACTGAAGGGTTTCCTGGTGTGGGTGCAGGTAGGAGGGGGCGTAGCAAGTGGCGGGGAGGGCGTTTGTCCGGAAAGCCCGTCGCTGGAGGGTTCCTAGCGGGCCGTTTCTGCCGGGCCCGCGGCCATGGCTGAGAAGGTTCCGCGTCTGAGAGGCGTGGATGTCCGGGCCGGAGTTTGGAGGGGCCGCAAGAGTGCCAGGCGCGAACGGACTGGAAGGCAGTAAAGCGCTGCCATAGACAGGGCCGGGTGCGTTTGCCGGGCGGGCCAAAAGGCTGGCTTGTCAGGAGTGGGATTCGAACCCACGCCTCCAGGGGAGACTGCGACCTGAACGCAGCGCCTTAGACCGCTCGGCCATCCTGACGGCGGGCCTGGGCGTGCGCGTGGCCGCTCGGCTGGCTGGGACCCGACGCGACGCGAACGCCGGTGCCCTTGGCACCTTGGCGGGACGCGGTGCTCCGCGCCAGGCGCGCGGCCGTGTGGCTGAGCGACGGAGCGGGCGCGCGGCGGCCGACGGGGAGCAAGGCCAGACGGCGCGCCTGGCTCCGCCGCGGTGGCGCCCTCGCCCACCCCTGGCCCCGGACGGAGCCGGGCCGCGTCGGGCCAGCCCCTGCCGCCGGCCCCCAGCCGCGCCTCTCCTCGCCGGCCATGGCCAGGCGCGCGCCCACGCCGTCCTCGCAGCCTTGCTTTCGGTCTCGGGCCCCCTCCTCCCGGCGCGATGCCCGCGTTGGAGGCAATAGGCAGCGCGCACTGGGAGTTTTCAGCGGCTCGCGGGGCCGGGTCCCCGTCGGGGTCGGGGGCTGCTGCTTTGGAGGACGCGGTTGGTGTGGCGTTGGGTCGGGTCGGGCCGGGTCGGGCACGTGCCGGGCGCCCGTGGTGGGCAGGGGGCCGGAGGGCAGGGGGAGGCGTCGGCAGGCAGCCCGAGAGCGGCCCGGGCGCGGGGGCGGTGGCCGCCGTCCTCGTTAGTATAGTGGTGAGTATCCCCGCCTGTCACGCGGGAGACCGGGGTTCGATTCCCCGACGGGGAGGCAACACGCCCTCTTTTGGTGGCTGGCGCCGCTCTCTGTCCTGCCGCCTGGCTCCCAAGGGCCCTTCTTCTCCGCCCTCCGCCCTCCGCCCTCCAGCGAGGCGCTGGACGCCAGCGCGTGCCCAGCCTGCACACCGTCGACCGCCTCCAGCCCTTCAGCCCTTCCTCCTCGCCGGGCGCTCAGTTGCCACGGCAGAGCGAGGGCCTCCTCTGGACCCCACAAGCTCTCGATGACATTGCGGCCCGCCCAAAGTGGCTGTGGCAGGAGGCTCCTTGCGTCGCGACGCAAGGCTGCACTTATGCACAGCGGCATAGGTGCACAGCGGCCGGGACGGGTGGGAGGCGGATGAGTGGCGTCCCCTGTCGGCGCGGGAAGTGGCCTGGCCCAGGCGCCCGGTGGAGAAGGGCTTTGGCGAGCCGGGGTCTGGAAGACGCGTACCCCGGGGGCGGGGGCGGGCCGCGGCGTGGAGCCCAGGGACCCGGAGCAGCAAGGCAGCGAGAGCGCCCCCCCCCTGAGGCCGTCGGGCGGGTGTCCTAGGGCAGCTTCGTAGGGCTGGCGCGGGTGGGGCGCCGGGGGTCCTTGGTGGCGCCTGTGCCACCACAGAGCTGCCGGCCGTCGGGGCGTCGGGGCAGGGCTGCTCCAAGCGGCGGCTGCGGCTGAGGAGGAGGAGGAGAACGAGGAAGAGAAAGGGGAGGAGGAGGAGGAGGAGAAGGGGGAGGAGTCGTCAGAGAAGGAGGAGGAGGAGGAGGAGGAGGAGGAGGAGAAGGCGGCGACGAGAGCGCGCTCGGGCGAGCCCGGTGCCGGCGTCTCGGGGCGGCCCGGGCTGTGCAGCGTTGGTGGTATAGTGGTGAGCATAGCTGCCTTCCAAGCAGTTGACCCGGGTTCGATTCCCGGCCAACGCAGCGGGCTGACCTTTTGCCGGGCTCTGCGGGCGGCCGGCCGAGGGCCTGTGAGGGAGAGCTGGGAGCAGGGAGCTAGCTGGCCCAGGCGGCTCTTCTTGTGTGTGCGAGAAGCAGGCGCGCGGTGTCGTGAGGGTGCTGCAAGCAGGACGGACGGGAGGACACGTGGATTGCCAGGGGCGGCGCGTGGCTGGACTTGGAAAGGCCGGGTCTTGGCGCCAAGGTGGCGCCGAGCGGGTGCTATGGGTCGAGCAGGAGCAGGGGGTAGAGGCGGACGCTCCCTGGTGGTCTAGTGGTTAGGATTCGGCGCTCTCACCGCCGCGGCCCGGGTTCGATTCCCGGTCAGGGAAGCCCTTCTTCTTCCTCTCTACCTCCCACCGTCCACATCCCACTTTTAGGCCACCCGTGCTCCGGGGCCTCGGCGCCGCGCCCCGACAACAGCCGCCCGGCGCCCTGCACCTCCAGCCCAGGCCCTGCCAGGCGACCTCCACCCTCCCTCCCTCCCCGGCCCAGCCTTTTGGCCGCACTGGCGCGCGCCCACTCGAGGCCTTCGACGTCCCGTGTCTTCCTTTTCGGACGCTTGCCTCAGCCCCAAACACGAGTGGCCGGGGCAGCGCCTCTCCCCGCCGAGGCTGTGGCCACGAGCAAACGGCCCCGCCTGTGTTTGGACTCTCCAGCGGCACTGCTTCTCCCCACGGCGACAGCGGCGGCGGCGCCGACGGCGACGGCGGTGTCACACGCGGTGCCTTCTGACAGCGCCGGATCCCCCGTGGAAAGGAGCACCGGTGGGCAGACGGGTGCTTCGAACCACCGCAGCAGGCTTCCTGAACGCCCTCGCCGGCGCCTTGGGGGTGGCTGACAGTGTGGGATGAAGGTGTTTGTGGCCGTGGTCGGTGGCCACCCGGCGCGGGTTAGGGAACGGAGCAGAACGACCCCATGGAGAGGGGGCGGCGGTGGGCCGCGTGCTGGGAGGTGCGAGGAAGGGCCTGTGGTGTGTGGCTGGAGCCCCGGGCAGGAGCGGGAGGTGTTGGCCTGGCGGAAACCTGGCCCGGGAGAGCAGCTGGCCACTCAGGCAGGGGCTCAGCAGAAGCTTGGGGGTGATGGCGGCACCTGGCCCGGCACGTGTGTGCGGGTGGGCCTGCAGTAGGAGTGGGTCTGAGGACCCACCCGGCGGAAGTGAGACTTCCGGGCAGGACATGTGACAGTCGGGCCTGGGATACAAGGGGAAGGTGGCGGGGAGAGGGGTCCGAGCCTGCAGGCTGGGGGGAAGGGCGGGGTGTGTGAGTGGGCTGTGGGGCGAGGAAGATGGTGGGAGAGGACCCCTTCGCGGTGGGGTGGCGGGTGAGCGCCCCAGACTGGTGTGCTGTGCGGCGAGGTGGTCAGGCTAAGCAATGGGCTGGGACTGGGGACGGTGGGTAGGAGGCAGGCAGGAGAACAAGAGAAACGGAGCGCGCCACGGGGGCTAGGCGGGGTCCGAATGGGGTGGGGGCATTCTACTGCCCCAGAGACATACATCACCTCTCATCGGGAGAAGCCATCCAGTCTCAGGTGTGTGTAGCGGCGGGGGTGGGGGGAGGAGGGGTTGAGGTTGAAGGAGGCCAAAGGAGAGGTCCCGTCTGATCCCGCAAGCCCACTCCTGGGTACGTACCCGGAAACGACGAAACAAGAGTTCAAAAAGGCACAAGCCCCTCCATGTTCACCGCGGCGCTATTTGCACCAGCCAAGACATGCAAGAAAACCCAAGTGCCCATCGACGGGTGGCTAGTACAAGAGGAGGTGGTATACGTGTACTATGCGGTATTACTCAGCCACTAATGAAAAAGAATGAAATATTGCCATTTGCTGCAACAAGAGTGCTCCCAGAGAATATTACACTTAGTGAAGTAGGTCCGACAGAGAAGCACAAAGATAGGTGGAATCTCAAAAGTACTACCAATGAATGTGTGTGCAAAAGAGAAACAGACTCACAGACCTAGGAAACGCAGTGATGGTTACCCGAGGAAAAAAAGGAGGGGTGGAGGGATGAATTAGGAGCTCGATGAACAGACACACAGTACTTCATATCAAGGAGATAAGCAACAAGGATTTACAGAATAACACAGGGAATGATATTCAATATCCTGCACTAACCTATACTGGAAATCAATCTGAAAGAATATTAAACATGGAAAACAGTATCCCCTTGCTGTACACCTGAAACTAACTCAATATTGGGAATCAACTCTTCTCCCTAAACCACAAGTACCACTAGTTGAAAGTAAGTAAGTAAGTAAATAAATAAAAGCAAGGGACCAAATAAATAGGAGAAACATGAGCCATCAGATGATCCAGCAATCCCCGTCGTGGGTACACATCCGCCAAAGGGAAAAACCGTTGTTTGAAGAGATCCACGCACCCCCGTGTTTGTAGCAGCACCACGTGCCACAGCCAAGACGGAGGAGAAACCCATGTGCCCATCAACGGTTGGCTGACGGAAAAAGATGTGGTATATATGTACTGTGGAATATTCCGCAGCCATTTCCGAAAATGAAATATTGCCATGTGCCACAATGAGGATGGTCCTAGAGAATATTACACTTAGTGAATGAAGTAAGTCTGACAGAGAAGCACAAAGATACGTGCAATCTAAAACATAGTAGAAAAGAACGTATGTGCCAAAGAGAAACAGACCCACAGGCATAGAAAACACACTGATGGTTACCCGAGGGGAAAGGGAGGGGCGGAGACATAAGTTAGGAGCTGCGATGAACGGATACACCATACTTCGTATAAAAGACATACGCAACAAGGATCTCCAGTAGAACACAGGGGATGCTATTCAATATCCTGTAGTAAGCTATAATGGAAAGCAATCTGAAACAACATTAGACATGGAAAACAGTATCCGCTTTGCTGTGCACCTGAAACGAACTCAATATTGTTAATCAACTTTTCTTCCAAAATTACAGCCACTAGTTCTTATAGGTAAGTAAGTAAATGGAAAGATAAATATCAAATGCATAAATAAAAACAACACACTAAAAAAATAGGTGAAATATGGGCTCTCACACGATCCAGCAATCCCCATCGTGGGTACACGTCGGCAGGGGAGAGAAACGGTCATTTGAAGAGATCCATGCACCGCCATGTTCACAGCAGCCCTACGGGCCACAGCCAAGACATGGACAAAGCCCAAGTGCCCGTCAACCGATGGCTGGCACAGGAAGACGTGGTATATGTGTACTGTGGAATACTACTCAGCCATTCAAAAGAGTGAGATATTGCCATTTGCACCAAGAAGGAGGGACCAAAGTATATTACACTTAGCGACGTGAGTCAGGCAGAGAAGCACAACGACATGTGGCATGTAAACCGTACTACAAACGAATGTATGTGCCAAAGAGAAACAGACTCACAGACATAGAAAAGACACTGTTCGTTAGCCAAGGGGAAAGTGTAGGGCGGGCAAAAATCCGGAGCTGCGATTAACAGAGAGGAAATACTATACATAAAGCACATAAGCAACAAGGATTTACTGTACAGCACAGGGAACTGTATTCACACGTCGTGATAACGTATAATGGAAAATAAGCCGGAAAAGGACCTATAACGGAATCACTTTGCTGTACACCTGAGAGTAACACGATGTTGTAAACCAACCATACTGCTAGGAAAAGGAGAAGACGACGAAGGGGGGAAAAAGGAGGGCAACGGGACAGAGGCAAGGGCAGGATCCTTGACAACGTAGGATGTGGAAAGGATCGGGGGAAAAGTGGGGAGATTGGAGGTAGGAGGGTGGTGTTTGTGGGAGTAGGCTGGAGGCTGAGGCGGTGGTGCCGGCGGTGCTGTCCCGAGGGCTGATGCTGTTGGTGGGAGCAGAGGTTCAGGGGACGGGGTGGTGTTTGTCGTGCCGACGGTGGTGGTGGCAGTAGCGGTGGAGGAGCGGGCCGGTGTTGGAAACGTACCTCTGTTGAGGGTCCAAACATGAATCTAGAGGGCAGTCTGCGATGATAGCGTGGACTTCTTTGGAACTCCTCGTGCACGTGAACGCTCTGGGGACTCTCCAGGAAAATGGGATGTATCGCTCGCAGAGGTGGCAACTTCCTTGCTCCTGGTTGTGCAAACATAGTATGATTTTCGGAGTGGGGGCAGAGTGAGGCAGAGAGCTTGGACACGAGGCGAAAGGTGAAGAGGTTGGGCCGTGCGGGTGCCAGTGTGGGGTGCTCCTTCCAGTGAAAAGCGTGACACAAGCGGGGCCGGGGTAAGGAAGAGAAGAAGGCCAAGGAAGGGGTCTGGGCGCAAGAGTGGCTGAGCCCGCAAGGTGTCGGGTCCTGGAGGCCTGGCTCCCGGGTGTGTGTGGGGTGGGGGCGTCGGCGTGGGAAGGACAGGGGCCGGAAGGTGCGGTGGTGAGCGAGCCGTTGCAGGACCGGTGCCTTGAGTGTGGCAGCGGGGAAGCCCAGCTCCGCTTTGGGGCTGCGGGAACCAAAAGGGGGCGCCGCGGCTGCATGGGCCGGGAATCGAACCCGGGCCTCCCGCGTGGCAGGCGAGAATTCTACCACTGAACCACCCATGCACCTATGGCCGCCGGCGCCCGCCGCTGTCCCAGCGGCGCCCAACGCTGCCCCAGCGGCGCTCGCCGCCAACCGCCGGACCCTGGTCACTGCTCGCCCCGTGGGCACGTGCTCCATTTGAGCAGGAGACCGACGGGCCACCTGAATGAGAGGCTCCGGGCACGCCGGCGACCCCAGGGCGCGAGGCGGTCGGAAGCACCGAGGGACGGAGGGACGCAGGCGGGCTCGGCCCGTCCTGAGCCTTCTCTGCTGTCCACGGCCGCCGCGAGACTGTCGGTGTGGCCAGAGGAAGCCAGGAGCCGAAGCGGCCTGGCCCGCGCCCGAAGCTGCGGCTGAGCACCGACGTTCCTCTCAGCCGCCGCCCGGCCCCGACGCACAGTCCCTCGGGCGGCTGGCTTTCTTGCTGGTGCGGGGCGTGCGAGGGCGGGCGGGGGCAGGGATCGGAGCTCGGGGCTGTGCAGGGACCGCGAGCGAGGGAGATGGACACCGGGCACCTCCGCTGCCGCCGCCGTCGCCGAACGGCGCTCAGGCCAAAAGACCAAAGGTGTCTTGAGCCTCGCCTCTGCGCTCTGCCCCACCCCCACCTCCCGCGGGGTCCCGCTCTGCTGCGTTGGTTGTGAGGAGAAGCGCTTTGGCAGACGGCCTGCTTGTTCGCGGACAGCCCGGTGACGGACGGAGCGCGCCAGGGTGTGGTTGGGTCCGGCCGGAGCAGCGGCTTCCCCGACGGACTTGCACTGTGGCGCCGAGGTGGGTGGCTCGTGCTGGGGGCCGGACGTCTGTGGTGGGTGACAGGGCATCCAGGGCTTCCGCTCACTACTCACCTGAGCACCGTTCCCGGGAGCGACTCCTGCGCCAGGCCCCGTGCAGGGAGGGCCCCCTGTGGGCTGGCCAGCAGGAGGCTGGGCTGCACGCGGCCCGGCAGGCAGGCAGGCAGGCAGGCAGGCAGGCAGGTGTGGTCCGGCCAGGGTCCCAAGGCGAAAAAGCACCGAGGGCCCGCACCACAGGCCGGCAACACGGTGTCGGCGGCGTGGAGGGAATGGAATGGGCAGGCGGGCCGTTGGGGCTGGCGGGAAGGACAGGATGTTGGAAAGAGGGAGAGCTGCTGGTGGCGGAAGTGCAAGAAAGGCTGTGAGAACGAGTCCGCTGTTCGCCAGGCAGAAGTCGGAGGGTGGGCGAGACGTGGAGGGCTTTCCACACGCGGCCGTTCTGCGTGTGGCGCTGGGGGCGGGGTGGAGCGGGGGAGGGGGAGGGGGAGGGGGAGGGGGAGGGACGAAGGCAGGCAGGCAGGCAGGCAGGCAGGCAGACCAGCAGCAGCAGCAGCCGCAAGCAGGTGAGGAAAGATGTGCTGCGAAGGACTGAAGGGTTTCCTGGTGTGGGTGCAGGTAGGAGGGGGCGTAGCAAGTGGCGGGGAGGGCGTTTGTCCGGAAAGCCCGTCGCTGGAGGGTTCCTAGCGGGCCGTTTCTGCCGGGCCCGCGGCCATGGCTGAGAAGGTTCCGCGTCTGAGAGGCGTGGATGTCCGGGCCGGAGTTTGGAGGGGCCGCAAGAGTGCCAGGCGCGAACGGACTGGAAGGCAGTAAAGCGCTGCCATAGACAGGGCCGGGTGCGTTTGCCGGGCGGGCCAAAAGGCTGGCTTGTCAGGAGTGGGATTCGAACCCACGCCTCCAGGGGAGACTGCGACCTGAACGCAGCGCCTTAGACCGCTCGGCCATCCTGACGGCGGGCCTGGGCGTGCGCGTGGCCGCTCGGCTGGCTGGGACCCGACGCGACGCGAACGCCGGTGCCCTTGGCACCTTGGCGGGACGCGGTGCTCCGCGCCAGGCGCGCGGCCGTGTGGCTGAGCGACGGAGCGGGCGCGCGGCGGCCGACGGGGAGCAAGGCCAGACGGCGCGCCTGGCTCCGCCGCGGTGGCGCCCTCGCCCACCCCTGGCCCCGGACGGAGCCGGGCCGCGTCGGGCCAGCCCCTGCCGCCGGCCCCCAGCCGCGCCTCTCCTCGCCGGCCATGGCCAGGCGCGCGCCCACGCCGTCCTCGCAGCCTTGCTTTCGGTCTCGGGCCCCCTCCTCCCGGCGCGATGCCCGCGTTGGAGGCAATAGGCAGCGCGCACTGGGAGTTTTCAGCGGCTCGCGGGGCCGGGTCCCCGTCGGGGTCGGGGGCTGCTGCTTTGGAGGACGCGGTTGGTGTGGCGTTGGGTCGGGTCGGGCCGGGTCGGGTCGGGCACGTGCCGGGCGCCCGTGGTGGGCAGGGGGCCGGAGGGCAGGGGGAGGCGTCGGCAGGCAGCCCGAGAGCGGCCCGGGCGCGGGGGCGGTGGCCGCCGTCCTCGTTAGTATAGTGGTGAGTATCCCCGCCTGTCACGCGGGAGACCGGGGTTCGATTCCCCGACGGGGAGGCAACACGCCCTCTTTTGGTGGCTGGCGCCGCTCTTCTGTCCTGCCGCCTGGCTCCCAAGGGCCCTTCTTCTCCGCCCTCCGCCCTCCGCCCTCCGCCCTCCAGCGAGGCGCTGGACGCCAGCGCGTGCCCAGCCTGCACACCGTCGACCGCCTCCAGCCCTTCAGCCCTTCCTCCTCGCCGGGCGCTCAGTTGCCACGGCAGAGCGAGGGCCTCCTCTGGACCCCACGAGCTCTCGATGACATTGCGGCCCGCCCAAAGTGGCTGTGGCAGGAGGCTCCTTGCGTCGCGACGCAAGGCTGCACTTATGCACAGCGGCATAGGTGCACAGCGGCCGGGACGGGTGGGAGGCGGATGAGTGGCGTCCCCTGTCGGTGCGGGAAGTGGCCTGGCCCAGGCGCCCGGTGGAGAAGGGCTTTGGCGAGCCGGGGTCCGGAAGACGCGTACCCCGGGGGCGGGGGCGGGCCGCGGCGTGGAGCCCAGGGACCCGGAGCAGCAAGGCAGCGAGAGCGCCCCCCTGAGGCCGTCGGGCGGGTGTCCTAGGGCAGCTTCGTAGGGCTGGCGCGGGTGGGGCGCCGGGGGGCCTTGCCACCACAGAGCTGCCGGCCGTCGGGGCGTCGGGGCAGGGCTGCTCCAAGCGGCGGCTGCGGCTGAGGAGGAGGAGGAGAACGAGGAAGAGAAAGGGGAGCAGGGGGAGGAGGAGAAGGAGGAGGAGTCGTCAGAGAAGGAGTCGGAGGAGGAGTCGGAGGAGGAGGAGGAGGAGAAGGCGGCGACGAGAGCGCGCTCGGGCGAGCCCGGTGCCGGCGTCTCGGGGCGGCCCGGGCTGTGCAGCGTTGGTGGTATAGTGGTGAGCATAGCTGCCTTCCAAGCAGTTGACCCGGGTTCGATTCCCGGCCAACGCAGCGGGCTGACCTTTTGCCGGGCTCTGCGGGCGGCCGGCCGAGGGCCTGTGAGGGAGAGCTGGGAGCAGGGAGCTAGCTGGCCCAGGCGGCTCTTCTTGTGTGTGCGAGAAGCAGGCGCGCGGTGTCGTGAGGGTGCTGCAAGCAGGACGGACGGGAGGACACGTGGATTGCCAGGGGCGGCGCGTGGCTGGACTTGGAAAGGCCGGGTCTTGGCGCCAAGGTGGCGCCGAGCGGGTGCTATGGGTCGAGCAGGAGCAGGGGGTAGAGGCGGACGCTCCCTGGTGGTCTAGTGGTTAGGATTCGGCGCTCTCACCGCCGCGGCCCGGGTTCGATTCCCGGTCAGGGAAGCCCTTCTTCTTCCTCTCTACCTCCCACCGTCCACATCCCACTTTTAGGCCACCCGTGCTCCGGGGCCTCGGCGCCGCGCCCCGACAACAGCCGCCCGGCGCCCTGCACCTCCAGCCCAGGCCCTGCCAGGCGACCTCCCCGGCCCAGCCTTTTGGCCGCACTGGCGCGCGCCCACTCGAGGCCTTCGACGTCCCGTGTCTTCCTTTTCGGACGCTTGCCTCAGCCCCAAACACGAGTGGCCGGGGCAGCGCCTCTCCCCGCCGAGGCTGTGGCCACGAGCAAACGGCCCCGCCTGTGTTTGGACCCTCCAGCGGCACTGCCTCCCCCACGACGCCCCCTTACGTATGACCACCCGTCCCTTCTTTCCTCGTGAGGTGCTGCTGCTGGTGTTGCTGGTGGCGGCGGTGGTGGTACTGGTGTTGTGCTGGTGCTGATGCTGCTGTTTGTGGTAAGGATGGGGATGGTGGGCCCTGCGTGGCAGTGTTGAGTGCCGGCAGCGGCGGCGGCGGCGGCCACAGCGGTAGGTGCGGGTGAGGGATCTACAGCTCCAAGTCGGGCAAGTTGAACGGACTCGCCTCCCTTATCTCGTCGCTCATGCCAGTAAACTCTCCGGGCAGCTTCCCCGTTGCGTGCCAGCTCCTGGGCTGCCTGTGAGTCCCGTGTGCCGGTTGTGTGCTCCTAGTGCGTCCTGGTCTTGTGCGGGCCCTGGGAGCAGAGAGGAGGACCAAGGCACCCGGGGCGCAGAGATGTGAAAATGAATCTGGACACGTGCCAGTAGTTACACCACCGGGCAGCGGAAGTGAGAGAGCAGGCAGATACCGCAGGCCATTCGGGCAAACTTAGCCACGCTGGTGGGAGGCTGTGGAGGCAGATGTCTGACAGGGTGGGCTACGAGCCATCATCTTGTTCCAGTTGCATGACTGGAATAAGTCATGCTTATTCCTATTCAGTGCTCTCAATCCTATCACAGGGAGTCAGAATATTACCGAGAATACCTCCCTCCCCCACCCCCAACCAAACACACATATGCCTCTCACGTACATATGACTTCTAATAATTTCCCATTCCGCCTTACCATCCGTGTACCCAGGATACACCATCCTTCTCTCCACCCCATACCTGTCTTCTGATGATGCTCTCATAGTAAATCGCAGACCTCATTTTTTTTAGGCCAGATGGCTGCACCATTGTGGTAATTTCATTTGTTAAGGATACGTTCACATAACCTCCTTTTACACTCTGGCCTTGACTTTTGTTCTCCTCTTTTCCACCCGGCCTCTCTTTCCAGGACAACTCCCCACCTTTTTCACACCACTATGTCTTTTCTTTGTCACCATCCTTCCTTACCAGGAAATGGCATTCTCCTTGGTGCTGAGATTTATCTATTTATCAGTTTCCAGCTCCTGTCATTTCTGTTTAATATTTTCCTTGGCAGTTACCTTTCTATTCATGTGGAAGTTTTTGCGTTCAGTTCTTCTTCTAGACTCTTTAACTGCTATTTTTTTCCTTTTTTTTTTTTTAAATAGGACTTTGATCATCTGACTCTTGTTAAAATTTTTTAAGAAAAAAGAAAAAGAAAAAGAAGCCTCTCCACTCTGTGGACCCAGACTTTCTCTATGCCTCTTACACTTCTAGCAAAACTTGTCTATGGAATTTTTACAAAAGCCTTTTTAATCAAATCAACTTTTTCCCTGGAGGAAGTGGTGTCTTCCATTTGTATCTGCTTTACCTCCTAGCTAGGAAATGACATCGTATTATTTTTCATTTTATGAATATCATTTCTGATCTGGTTTTACACATAGCAGCATCAAAATTGTTTTCTAGAAAAACTAACCATATGATTATATAGGTAAATTAACACCCAATTAATAATTAATTGATATTAATATAATATTAATTACATTAATAGTAATATATTAAGTACTTTTTTCATTATATAATTAATTATATAATAAATGTGATAATACTAATACATTAATATTATAACACTAATGATTATTAAGTAATTAATAATCAATAAGTAGGCTTTTTCAGACCTTAAGTAAGTGTAATTGTCACTCTGGTTTTCCCAGTTGAGGAATTTCTGAATGGCAGGATCCACCAGTAGAAATGTCAGAGCGTTTGGTAAAATTGCCCAGTCTGCACAGAACTCTGAATAGTTAACTGCTTTTAGAATTCCAAAGAATCCGGGGTAACTACATTCATCACTAAAACTGATTTTCTTTTTTTTTTTGCGGTATGCAGGCCTCATCACTGTTGTGGCCTCTCCCGTTGCGGAGCACAGGCTCCGGACGCACAGGCTCAGCGGCCATGGCTCACGGGCCCAGCCGCTCCGTGGCACGTGGGATCTTCCCGGACCGGGTCAGGAACCGGTGTCCGCTGCATCGGCAGGCGGACTCTCAACCACTGCGCCACCAGGGAAGCCCTAAAACTGATTTTCTTGATTCAAAGTAACTTGCAGGTGAGTTTCATGTTTCAGAATAAAAAATTATAGTGATACTCATTAAAAGCTAGTGATTCTCTATGGCGAGCCATGGCCCATCAGCAATACTTTTGTATCACTACGTGTTAATAGGAGTAGTATTGGTGGGGGGGAGTATTCAACCTACAGTCTCTCAGGTCCCCAGATGTTGCCCTGCCTCCAGTTGGTATATTTGGTACTCCTTGAGAATCATTCAGGGAGAGCTTCGGAGCTCACTGCCATATTGAACTTATGTCTTTGAATAAACCCAGCATCTGGGTTTAAAATTCAGAAAGAGGCAATGAAACTGGGCTTCAAAGACGTTTACTGTAATTAGGACATCAGGCTGACTTCCCAGGATCATTAGTTCAAATTAGCAGCGAACTATTTGCCCAAAACCCACTCCCGCTCCATTCTCCGTTCCCTCAAGCCATTCTCACTTCCCTCAAGTAGTGAATTCAGTTTTACTCGTGTCTCTGTCTCAACTTCGGGAGAAAGAGGCAGTCGCTTCCTGCTGGAATTGGGAAGAAAGGAAGTAAGGATCCTAGTGTCACATGCAGGGATGATTTCTTGTTTTAGTTTTTAGAATCACACAAGTCAGACCTACTTGCAATGTGAAAGTGAAGAAGTGGAAATCTTAGCGGAGGAACGTGGTGTTTGATTAAAGGTCTGTGAAGATAATCTGCAAGTATGAATATGCTGCCTTGGCTTCTGTGGTGCAAGTGGTTAGTGTGTTAGGCTATTAGGTGTAAAGGTCATTGGTTCTAATCCCACTCCTGGACGTTTGTAACTTTTTAAATTTTTTGAGGTAACGTTGGTTTCTGGGAGGAGAGAGTATTAGGGAATACTTGCTTAATGGATATGGAGTTTTATTTTGGATGATGAAAATGTTTTGGACTAGATAGAGGTGGTGGTTGTGTAACCTTGAGAATGTATTAAATGCCACTGAATTGTTCACTTTAAAATGGTTAATTTTATGTTATGTGAATTTCACTTAAAAAAAATTCAATGTGGTCCCTGATGTCCAATGCTCAGCAGGTTTAACTGTAAATCAATATATTGTTGGTTCAAGCGCTTCCAGGGAAGTGTGTTTTAGCCTACTATTGCCCAGCCCTGCTGTTTCTCTGCCAGAAGGGACTTTTTCTTTCTTAATTCATCCTTCTTATGCAACCAGATGAAAGCATCTTTGCACTACATCCAGATAGGGCAGAAGCAAAAATGCTCTGAAAAAGCAGTTATCCTAAACTAAAGCCCATCCAAAGCAACTCCCTCTGTGTGCTTAGTATAATGGTGTCACCATCTGATGGTTAGTTTTATGTGTCAACTTGACTGAGCCATGGGTTGCCCAGATATTTGGTCAAATGTTATTTCAAGTGTTTCTGTGAGGATGTTTTTGCATGGGATTAACGTTTCAATCAGAAGACTGAGTAAAGCAGATTGCTCTCCCTAATGTGGGTGGGCCTCATCCAATCTGCTGGATGACCAAATAGAACAAAAAGACTGTCCTCCCCCTAGTAAGAAAGAACTCATCCTGCCTAACTGCCTTCAAACTGGGAATTGGGGTTTTCCTGCCTTCAGACTTGGACTGGAACATCAGCTCTTCCTTGGTCTGGAGCCTGCTGGCCTTGAACCAGCTCTCCTGGTTCTCAGGCCTTCAGACTCCACCTAGAACCAAACCATCAGCTTTCCTGGGTGTCTAGCTTGCCAACTCACACTGCAGATCCATAACCACATGAGCTAATTCTTTATAATCTCTCTCTCTAGATATAGATAGATAGAGATAGAGATATAAATATAGATGATATAGATATAGATAGATACAGATCCCCTAATGGTTCTGTTTCTAGGAGATCCTGACTAACACACCATCCATCCAGTCTAATATCCAAGAAACTTTACAGGCCCCCTTTTCTCCCTCCTCTCATTAACTTCTAGTAGGGAATCTGAGTGTTCCTCAAGTTAAAGGAATCTTTTTACAAAATTGGAAACATGATACTGAATACAATTTTAAGAGGGAAATGCATACCCATTAGCCCCGTACCTTCAAACTACCTGGCAACTGCTTGAGCTAGTGAGGTGAAAACACTCCCCAAAGAACTTGACATTGTTCTCACTGGAGGGGAAGCCACAGAGGATGAAACAGAAAGGACTTGATGCTTAATGGATACAGTGGGTAGGAAAGGTTCTGAGCTTATTTCCAAGGGTGCTGTGATTCACTAGGGGTGGGGCCTGGGAAAAGGTTCCTGGTGGGGGGAGTGGAGAAAGATGACTCAATTTAGGAAAGAAGGACCTTAGATCCAAGTGGTCAGGGCAAGGAGCTGATAGCTTGATACATGGGTAGGCCTGGAAAGTCAGAGAAGTCAGTGTGCCCTAATATCTGCAGCTGTGGGAATGAGTACAAATGGAGGCCCACATACCATATGTTTAAATATTTTAAACTTATAAATTAAGTTAATAAAGAGTAAAATAAAATAAGATCTTTCTTCCTACCTTGAGAAAATTACCTTCTGAAGGATCTGTGAGGCCAGTTTTACATTTAGAATCATGGGACTCCTCACACTTCTGTGCCTAAGCATGGTGGCACAGGGAGGGCCCTCTATCAACTCTAGCTCCTTTCTGCACTGAAAGGGCACCTCACCTCCCATGTCCAAGCTCTGTTCAAACCCCTGCAAACAGCCTTCCTTTGGCCACCTGTGGATCCTTGCCTGCATGCACTGGAGGCCTAATCCACCTCAGCAGTACTGATGGGAGAAGAAGCCTAATCAGAATTCAGGCATTTGTGCAGGTCATTCCCAGGTCACAAATAACAGCACAGCCAAGAAGAAGGATGCAGCTCCAGGTGGGCATTTCCCATTGGCCCTGAATGTTTCTCCCTCTGCACTGGGGAGAGGTAAATTTGGAGAAGATCAGGAATATTGTCCTTTTAGGGGAAGGGTGGGCAAAAAGGGACATGTTTTCCTCAGTCAAACATGGGGAAACTACAGAAGGGAGAGAGGCACACAAATTTTAGGAATGGAAGGAAGGAAGGTAGTACGGGAGGGAGGGAAGGAAGAAGAAAGAAAGAAAGAAGGAAGGAAAGAAGAGAAACCCTTGTGGTCAGAGAGTCAGTGACAAAAATGTTGTAGGAAAAATTATCCTCTTCCTGCCTGGCTTGACTTGTCACAATCTTTCTTCCAACTTTTCTGCCACTAAAGTTCCCTTCCACCCTTTGACCCAGGTGGCGATCACTGCACCACCACCACACACTCCGCTTCAAAACATTCTTCAGACATCTCTGAGAGTTTTCTAATACATATCGGAATCAGTCCTAAGATCTTCTTCCACAAGGTGCTGACTGCAGCCTCCTGACCCTGTTTCCTGGTAGTCTAGTGCCTAGGATTTGACCACCACAGCCCAAGTTCGATTTCCAGTCTGGGAAAGCTGTTTTTTCTTTCTGGTCACCTATATTCTATTGCTGTTGAGACTCCCACCGCCTCTGTTATAGCAAAGGCTTGCTTGCGTGAAATCTTTGAGATACACAAGTGACTGCATGGCTCCTGATTTTTGCCCACCAGTGCTGAACTTGGAGATCCTCAGATTAAGGGGTGGCAGGCGAAGTCTTCATGCCTCTCAAACTTCTCCAGGTTATCCTGAAGTCAACTTTGAGAATTGCGGAACGATGTCTCTTGAGAGCCAAGGAAGGACTGTTGTCATGTAACTTGCCATTTTAATAATATCATCCTTGATCTTTTTTTTTTTTAATTTATTTTTGGCTGCGTTGGGTCTTGGTTGCTGCACGCGGGCTTTCTCTAGTTGCAGCGAGCGGGGGCTACTCCTCATTGCAGTGTGCGGGCTTCTCACTGCGGTGGCTTCTCTTGTTGCGGAGCACGGGCTCTAGGCGCGCGGGCTTCAGTAGTTGTGCCTCGTGGGCTCAGTAGTTGTGGCTCGTGGGCTCTAGAGCACAGGCTCAGTAGTTGTGGCGCACGGGCTTTGTTGCTCCGCGGCATTGGGATCTTCCCGGACCAGGGCTTGAACCCGTGTCCTCTGCATTGGCAGGCGGATTCTTAACCACTGCACCACCAGGGAAGCCCATCCTTGATCTTTTTATTACAGTTCCTGCCTTACAGGTAAAGTTAACTAACCGATTATCATGTAGAAATGTGTTCTTATTTTTACAAAAGATCAAATGGATGAAGTGTGGTTTTCTATGACTAAAATACGTAAAGAAGCATAATAGATGGTTTCAACTTCCTAATGGGGCAACTGGGAATATCCGGCTGCAGCCACCAGCAGAAACAGCAGTGGATCTGGTAAAATTACCTGGGTTGTCTACATTTCTGAATGTAACTGCTCTTAGGGTTTCAATGAATTGGTGGGGGGGGGGGATTACATCCATTACTAAAACTGTGCCTATGCCAATCAAGCCTTAATAGATTTATAAACCATTTGCAATAACTCACTCGTTTCACGTAGAAATTACTTATATTGCACGGTGAGGGTGGGGGACGACAAGCTACAGAAATCAGTAATTCCCAGTGTGGTGAGGCACATGTAAGCAAGTTCGAATCTGCACAGAGGAATTTTTCATTTTTCACAGTCACCTTGTTCCATTCGTAAATATATACCTCAAGACCGGATGACTTGGGGTGCGGGCAAGCAAGCCTCAGTAAAGACTCAGGCATTGAAGCCGCAGCAGCCATAGCAACAATAGACTGTGGGTGATCAGAAACAAAACTAGCATCCCTGACCTGGAATCGAGTCTGGGCCGTGGCAGTAAAAGTGCCAAGTCCTAACCACTAGACCACCAGGGAAGGGCACTAAAAAGGACAGACAGCACCTTCTAGAAAAAGATCTTGGGAATGATTCAAACAAATATTAGAAACTTTTAGGGATGCCTGAAAAATGTCCCTGAAATTTTAAATAATTTTATCTTTGACTGAGCGTTTTGTAACTGGAGTCCGATGGAACAATGGAGCCTGCTGGATACACAGATACCAGCAACATTCTTATATGCCTTCCTTGTCATCCATTTGTATATAGCACTTGCTATGCTTGATGAGCACAGAATTCCGGATGGACCCACTATGCAGTGGGAATTCAAAAACCTAAGATGAGTAGTATAAGGTAAGTACATTGCCTCTATGACTGAATAAGCTGACCTGCTTGCCCCAGAGGCCACACTTTCCCTTCAAAGCAGAACTTTCTTCAGACGCAAAAAGGTAGTGACATTCTAAGAAAAACAAACGACCAGGGAATCCTATCATGTCACGTCCCTGAATTAGCCAACCACTTATGCTGAAAACGATGACCTAGAAGGAAAGAGAAAGACAGAACAACCCATAGTTCCTTTTCCTTTCAGTCCTTACTTATCAGCAAGCCAAAGATAGAAAATGTTGGTAGTATTTGTGTATCAAGAAGTAAAATAAAAGCAGCTGAGTTAGTCCTGTGCAGCATTTCCACTGTTCTGGTAGGGACAAAAATTCATGTGCACATAGGAGCTATGAAATATGGATTGTGTCATTTCAGTGATTCAGCAAATGAATTAAATGCTTTTATATTTTCATTGTCAAATAAAAACAAATCTAGACTTAGATAATGAAAGACTTTTCAAAAAGACTATTGCGATAGGGAGAATGTTCCAATCTCAGAAATCTGCAAGCATCTCAAAATCAAACAGAAAAAGGTGTTTCTTTCAGAGGGAGGGGTAAGCAGAGCTTACCCAAAACTTTTAAGGGGAAGTTGAGGAATCAATGGAAAGTGAATAGATGGCATGATCAGAGCAGTTTCCCAGGAAATGTGTCTCCCTTTGGCCAGCCGATTCTCAGGATAAGCTGGTGAAAGGGACATATTCTGCATTTTAGTGCTTGTTCAATCTCAGGGGCAATCCAAAATTTAAGGGCCTGTGGGGAGTAGAGAAGCCTGACTAAAGTTAGGTCAAGATAAAGCAGAGGATAAGAAATGGGCAATAGTGAGAACTTGGTCAACATTTAAAACTGGCATTGTACAATACAAAGATAACAAGTAAAATTCATGCTATTTAAATTCTTAATTTTTCTTTACATAGAATGACATTAAATAGCAAATAAAAAACAGCTTAACAAGTCAAGAGAGAGAGACCACAGAAAAAAGAGGGAAAAGTGTTATATTTCACTACCTTGAACAGCACTTTTCTTGCTGTTTTCTGAAGAGGGGGCTCACATTTTCATTTTACACTGGGCCCCATAATTTTGATCCTGGTACCAGAAGGTAAGATGGGTTTCCTGGTATACATTTGTATTTTAGTTATTAAGACTTTCTTTCTCAAACTTCCCAGCTGGAGTTTGTCTTGCTTTTGTTATCCATTTTGTTTCCTTCTTAATACTAAGCTTCTGATACTGTGCCATCAACATTTCCATTGTTCTGGGCCTTGATCAAGCAGCCAAAGAACTCCAGAATGCCCACGCTGCACCTCCCGTTCAAGCGTCCAGCTGGCCCCTATGCCCAATTGATTGCTTTTTTATTTTCTTTGCATTTCGGATAGAAGTCCACGGCTTCTTCCTAGTCTGTTCTTTGCGATCACCTCATATCCCTTTGCTCAGGCAGGAGCTGAACAGGGCGTGCATCTCGCCAGAGCATGTGGTTAGATTTTCCTGACCCGTTGCTTCCACTAGGCCAAACCTAGCCTCTGCTCCTCCCAGACCACAGCAGTGCAGCCTCCTCATTCTATGACCACCTACCATAACCCTGCGGGGAGCAAATGGGTTTGGGTGGGGGAGGGGTGGAGAGCCGACAGTGTTTCTGGCATTTCCACCATGTGCCACTTCTATGTTGGTCTCTCACTCTCTCCTTTCTGGAGGGGACTGGCTGCTGCTGGTAGCCTGGGAGCTAACTGGACCACGGCAATCAATGTCTGTAGCTAGCTGGACCCAGGATAGACCCAGGCAGTTGAAGGAGGTAACCAACTTTGATGAAACGCCCCATATCCTTCCTCATTAGTATAATAGTGATTATTATCACTATTAATCCTAATGGAGATTAGGATTTGATTTCCCAAATATTTAATTAATTTTGTTACCACATCACATTTGTTTATTCATTTTATTTCCTGGCCTACAAGTAAAATTAACCAGTTAGTTACTATACAGAAATACATTCTTATTTTACAAGAAATACAAATGGATGACATCCCTGATTTTGCAAGCTCAGTAAGTGTATTGAGTGGCTCTGGATTTCCCTATGAGGCACCTGGTGACAGCCACCAGTGGAAAGACCAAAAAGGTAAAATTACTGGGCTTCCTAGAACTCTAATTTTAACGATTTTTAGTATTTCAAAGTGGGAGAAAGTGTCATCATTATTAATGCTGTGCCTATGCTAATAGAACCTTTCAAGATTTAGAAGATATCTGAAATATTGTGCACGTTTCAGTGTGAAAATTAATTTTTTTTAAGTATAAATCAGGGAATTCCTTGGTGGTCCAGTGATTAGGACTCAGTGCTTTCACTGCTGGGGCTGGATTCCATCCCTGGTCTGGGAACTAAGATCCTGCAAGCTGCGAGGCAATAAATAAATAAATAAATAAATAAATAAATAAATAAATAAGTAAGTAAGTAAGTAAGTAAGTAAGTAAGTGATTCTCAATGGGGGTGGGCATTTTGGAATTACCTGAAGGATATCTTCAACCTTCACAGCCTCTGCTCGGGTGCTGATCAGCCTAGCAACTGGGTGTTCGACACTGCCCTTTGTTTCTCTTGAGAATTATGGCTGTGTGGGCCCTTTCTCCTCCCTTCCTCCAAAAGTGGGAGAAGGGGCTGGTGTCTGTCTGGCTTAATAATTAGTGCTAGGACTTGTAAAATAATGGTGCCCAGTGTTGTTATGCCACGTGTCTGAGAGACCCCCATATAGGTACTGTGATATTTTGTTATAATAAGAAATATATATATGTCTTTATTCCAGGCTCCTGGCCAGAGCTACTAAAACCTTTGTAATTTCCTAAGAGATAAAAGTGCTAGGAGCATCTTTTTTTTTTTTTTTTTTGCGATACGCGGGCCTCTCACTGTTGTGGCCTCTCCCGTTGCGGAGCATAGGCTCCGGATGCGCAGGCTCAGCAGCCATGGCTCACGGGCCCAGCCGCCCCGTGGCATGTGGGATCTTCCCGCACCAGGGCACAAACCCGTGTCCCCTGCATCGGCAGGCGGACGCTCAACCACTGCGCCACCAGGGAAGCCCTGCTAGGAGCATCTTTTGTTCTAGTATTTGGTCTTTGACCTGGTTCCTGTCACAGAGCTCCTAAATCCCTTGGAATTTCCTGGATGATAGGAGCATCTTATGTTCTATTGAGGGAACTTTTGGTGGGCTCCTGGATAGCTTCACAATGGGGCCTGGTCACCAGAAAGAACGTTATGATTAGAAGCTTGGAAATTTCAGCCCCCCAGCTACTCCCATACTTTCATCCTTTGGAGAAGTGCTGGAGATTGAGTTAATAACCAAGCATGCCTAACTATTTACAATAGCCAATACATGGAAGCAACCTAAATATCCATCAACAGATGAATGAATAAAGAAGATGCGGTGTCTGTACACAATGGAACACTTCTAAGCCATTAAAAAGAATGAAATAATGCCATATGCAGCAACATGGATGAACCTAGAGATTATCATACTAAGTGAAGTAAGTCAGAAAGAGATAAGTACCATATGATATCACTTATATATGGAATCTAAAATATGACACAAATGAACTTATTTATGAAACAGAAACAGACTCACAGACACAGAAAACAAACTTTTGGCTACCAAAGGGGAAAGGGGGTGGAGGAAGGATAAATTAGGAGTTTGGGATTAGCAGATACAAACTACTATATATAAAATAAACCACAAGTTCCTACTGTATAGCACAGGGAACTATATTCAATATTCTGTAATAAATCTTAATGGAAAAGAGTATGAAAAAGAATATGTACATATATGTATAAATTAATTACTTTGCTATACACCAGAAACTAACACAACAGAAACTATAGTAAATCAACTATACTTCAATAAAAAAAAATAACCAAACATGCCTATTAGATGAGGCCTCCATAAAAATCCCTTAACTAGGGCTTCCCTGGTGGCACAGTGGTTGAGAGTCCGCCTGCCGATGCAGGGGACACGGGTTCGTGCCCTGGTCCGGGAAGATCCCACATGCCGCAGAGCGGCTGGGCCCGTGAGCCATGGCTGCTGAGCCTGTGCGGGAGATGCCACAACAGTGAGAGGCCCGCGTACCACAAAAAACAAACAAACAAACAAAATCCCTTAACTAGGGGGTTCAGAAAGCTTTCAAGCTGGTGAACACAAGGAGGTGCTAGGAGGGTGGTCCACCTGGAGAGGACATCAAAGCTCTGAGCTCCTCCCCACATACCTTACTCTATGCACCTCTTCCATCTGGCTGTTTCTGAGTTGCATCCTTTTATAATAAACTGATAATCTAGTAAGTAATCTGTTTTCCTGAATTCAGGGAGTCATTCTAGCAAATTATCAAACCTGAGAAGGGAGTTATGGGAGCCTCCAATTTATAACTGGTTGATCAGATGCACAAGTGACAACCTGAACTTTAGATAGGTATCTGAAATGGGGGGTGACAGTCTTGTGGGACTGAGCCCTTAACCTGTGGAGTCTGTGCTAACCACAGGTAGACAGTATCAGAATTCAATTGAATTTAGGACACCCAGCTGGTATCAGAGAACTGGTCAGTGGGGAAAAACCCACACATCTCTGTGTAGAGGAATAGAGGTTTTTGTGTTCAAATACTCTTATCCCAGCAGCTCAGAAACCATCCTTGCACATTTTAAAAATTGATTACCAACTTGCATAACATATTGCCTTTTGTTCTAGGGTATTTCAATGTCCCATCCTGTAGACTTGCCATCCTGGATTAACTGATTATATAGTGCCAGACAAGATAGTTCAGTTACAGTCAAACTAAAATAATCTACAAACAGGTGTAGTTCCCATTTTATTCAGCCCTTTGGGTCTGTGAAAGATATAAATTATCAAAACAAATAAATTAAAAAGACAAATGTTGCATTGTATTAGGGCTTTAGAGAAAACAAACTATTATGAATCATTCTATTTCTATTGTAGATGACAGATGAATCTTAAATCATTCATATACATACTAAGGTTAACCAGCCTTTTAAATGAGTTGAGTAAAGTCTGCCTGTTGTCACTGTTTGCAGATGACATGATACTATACAAAGAGAATCCTAAAGATGCTACCAGAAAACTACTAGAGCTAATCAATGAATTTGGTAAAGTAGCAGGATACAAAATTAATGCACAGAAATCTCTGGCATTCCTGTACACTAATGATGAAAAATCTGAAAGTGAAATCAAGAAAACACTCCCATTTACCATTGCAACAAAAAGAATAAAATATCTAGGAATAAACCTACCTAAGGAGACAAAAGACCTGTATGCAGAAAATTATAAGACACTGATGAAAGAAATTAAAGATGATACAAATAGATGGAGAGATATACCATGCTCCTGGATTGGAAGAATCAATATTGTGAAAATGACTCTACTACCCAAAGCAATCTACAGATTCAATGCAATCCCTATCAAACTACCACTGGCATTTTTCACAGAACTAGAACAAAAAATTTCAAAATTTGTTTGGAAAAACAAAAGACCCCAAATAGCCAAAGCAATCTTGAGAACGAAAAACGGAGCTGGAGGAATCAGGCTCCCTGACTTCAGACTATACCACAAAGCTACAGTAATCAAGACAGTGTGGTACTGGCACAAAAACAGAAAGATCAATGGAACAGGATAGAAAGCCCAGAGATAAACCCACGCACATATGGTCAACTTATCTTTGATAAAGGAGGCAGGAATGTACAGTGGAGAAAGGACAACCTCTTCAATAAGTGGTGCTGGAAAAACTGGACAGGGACATGTAAAAGTATGAGATTAGATCATTCCCTAACACCATACACAAAAATAAGCTCCAAATGGATTAAAGACCTAAATGTAAGGCCAGAAACTATCAAACTCTTAGAGGAAAACATAGGCAGAACACTCTATGACATAAATCACAGCAAGATCCTTTTGGACCCACCTCCTAGAGAAATGGAAATAAAAACAAAGATAAACAAATGGGACCTAACGAAACTTCAAAGCTTTTGCACAGCAAAGGATACCATCAACAAGACCAAAAGACAACCCTCAGAATGGGAGAAAATATTTGCAAATGAAGCAACTGACAAAGGATTAATCTCCAAAATTTATAAGCAGCTCATGCAGCTCAATAGCAAAAAAACAAACAACCCAATCCAAAAATGGGCAGAAGACTTAAATAGGCATTTCTCCAAAGAAGATATACAGACTGCCAACAAACACATGAAAGAATGCTCAACATCATTAATCATTAGAGAAATGCAAATCAAAACTACAATGAGATATCATCTCACACCAGTCAGAATGGCCATCGTCAAGAAATCTAGAAACAATAAATGCTGGTGAGGGTGTGGAGAAAAGGGAACACTCTTGCACTGCTGGTGGGAATGTGAGTTGGTACAGCCACTATGGAGAACAGTATGGAGGTTCCTTAAAAAACTACAAATAGAACTACCATATGACCCAGCAATCCCACTACTGGGCATATACCCTGAGAAAACCATAATTCAAAAAGAGACATGTACCAAAATGTTCATTGCAGCTCTATTCACAATAGCCCGGAGCTGGAAGCAACCTAAGTGTCCATCATCGGATGAATGGATAAAGAAGATGTGGCACATATATACAATGGAATATTACTCAGCCATAAAAAGAAACGAAACTGAGCTATTTGTAATGAGGTGGATAGACCTAGAGTCTGTCATACAGAGTGAAGTAAGTCAGAAAGAGAAAGACAAATACCGTATGCTAACACATATATATGGAATTTAAGAAAAAAAATGTCATGAAGAACCTAGGGGTAAAACAGGAATAAAGACACAGACCTACCTGAGAACGGACTTGAGGATATGGGGAGGGGGAAGGGTAAGCTGTGACAAAGCGAAAGAGAGGCATGGACATATATACAGTACCAAGGTAGATAGATAGTGGGAAGCAGCCGCATAGCACAGGGAGATCAGCTGGGTGCTTTGTGACCGCCTGGAGGGGTGGGATAGGGAGGGTGGGAGGGAGGGAGACGCAAGAGGGAAGGGATGGGGGAACAGATGTATATGTATGACTGATTCACTTTGTTATAAAGCAGAAACTAATAAAAAAAAAAAGAAAAGCTTACAGGAGATCCTTTACCATTATCTGATACAATTGTTTCAAACATCCCACTCCCACAGAGAGGCTGCTACCTGTTCAGACTTCCCCAGACAGTGGCTTAAAAGGTCATGGTTGCACACACTGCAGATTTTGTGGCTTCACACAAAAGGAGTCAGGGGCCATGATAAGAAGTGAGGGATAATGAGAACCAACTAGGAATAGGAAAAGCCTAAACACCCCTATTCACCTAATGTCTATACTCCTCCTTTTATACAAATGATATTATACTATATATATTTTTCTACACCTGCCTTATTCATTTAAATGATCTTCCTCGTTTCTTTTTTGTGGCTGTATAGTATGCCACTGTGTAGATGTTCATAATTTATTTCACCAATCCTCTATTAATGGACATTTAGGTTGTTTCCAATCTTTTACAATTACAAAGAATGCTGCTTGAATAACCTGTACATGTATCATTTTGAAAATGTGCAGCTATATCTGGAGAATAAATTCATAGAAGAATTGCTAAGTGAAAAGAAATTGCATTTGTAATTTTTTTTAATTAATTAATTTTTTTATTTTGGCTGTGCCGGGTCTTCGTTGTGGCATGCGGACTCTTAGTTGCGGCATGCATGTGGGATCTAGTTCCCTGACCAGGGATTGAACCCAGGCCCCCTGTATTGGGAGCATGGAGTCTTACCCATTGGACCACCAGGGAAGTCCCACATTTGTAATTTTTAAGGAATTGTATTTTGTTCATTTTTCCTTTTTACTGAGATTTAAAGTGCACTAACATTAAACTTACAGTTTGATGAGTTTTTACATATGTATACACCCGTGCAATCACCACTCAAGTTAAGATATAGTACATTTCCAGCATCCTAGGTGGTTCTCTCCTACTCCTTCTCAATCTGTACTCCCCACCAGAGGGAGCCACTATTCTGACATTTATCACAATTAGTTCTTGAAATTTCATATACATGAAAACACAGGGTAAGTTCTCTTTTGTGTATAGTTTCTTTCACTCACATAATGATTATTAAATACATTCATATTGTTGAAATATCAGTATATAGTTATTTTGTTGCTGTGAGTATTCCATTATATAAATATATCACAATTTATTTACCCAGTCTCCCAATAATGGACATTTGGGTATTTTTCCCAGTTTTAGATGATATTGGCACACCAGCCTTCTTTTGGTTAATGTCTGCATGGTATATTATTTTCTGTCCTTTTGCTTTCAACCAATCTGTGTTTTAATATTTAAAGTGTATTTTGTGTATTGTAAACACCACATAGTTGTGTTGTAGGTTTATTTATCCAGTCTAACAATCTTTCTTTTCTAACTGGACTATATAGTCTATTTACATTTAACGTGATTACTCATATAGTTAAGTTTATCTTACTTTTTGCTTTCTACTTTCTCCATATGTTCTTTATTTCCTTATTATTCTTTCCTGTCTTCTCTTGTGTTAATTGTATGTTTTGTTATTCAACTTTATTTCCTCTATTAACTTTGTAGTTATATCTTTTTGTATTATTCTTTTAGTGGTTATCCTAGAGATTACAAAAGGCACCCTTGATTTCTTTTAGCCTAACTTAAATTAGTATATTTACAACTTCATGAGCAATGCAGGAGTCTTTCAACGGTTCAATTCTATTTACCTTCCTGACATTTCTGTTACTGTTGTCATATCTTTCACTTCCTCATAGGTTATAACCCCCATAAAACATGGTTATCATTGTTACTTAAAACAGGCAATATTATTTCATATTTACATGCATTAGTTTGCCAGTGCTCTTCATTTTTTCTTATATATACATGTTTCTATGTGGAGACATTTTCCTTCATCCTGAAAAACTCCCCTCAGTCAGCTGGAAATATATTGTTCAGCTTTTGTTTGTCTGAAAATGTCTTTATTTTGCTTTCATATTAAGGATATTTTCACTGTTTATATAATTCTAGTATGGTAGATGTTTCTTCTATTTTTCAGCATTTTAAACATGCTATTACATGCCTTCCATGGTTTCTGTTGGAAAAATCAGACATCATTGATATGATACCCTTTTAAAAGTAATATCTTGGAGCTTCCCTGGTGGCGCAGTGGTTGAGAGTCTGCCTGCCGATTCAGAGGACACGGGTTCATACCCGGTCTGGGAAGATCCCACATGCCACAGAGTGGCTGGGCCCATGAACCATGGCCGCTGAGCCTGTGCTCTGCAATGGGAGAGGCCACAACAATGAGAGGCCCGCGTTAAAAAAAAAAAAAAAAAAAAAAAAAGTAATATATATTTTTTCCTATCTACTTTTATGATTTTTATCTTTAACTTTTATTTTTAGTAATTTAACTTTGATTTTTTTTTTTAGAAATTTAGTAATTTAACTAAAGAAAAAACCAAGATGTGGTTTTCTTTGTATTTGTCCTGCTTGGGATTTGCTGAATTCCTTGAATCTGGAGATTGAGTCATTCATCAGTTTTGGAAAGTTCTCAGTCTCTATCTCTACAAATATCACTTCTGTCCATTATCTTTCTTCTCTCCTTCTGGAACCAATTAAATGTTTCTGGTATAGTCTCTTCTTTCCCATGTTTTGCATGGTGTGTGCTTCAATTTGGATATTTTCTACTGACCTGTCTTTGAGTTCAATAATCCCATCTTCTGTTGTGTTGTGTCCAATTTGATGTTAAAACCATCCAGAGCCATCAGTTATAGAAATCCATTTGCATCTCTGTATGGATTCTTATATCTCTATTGAAATTCTCCATCTTTTCATCTAATTTTTCATCTTTCCCTCTATTTTCTTTAAATAAACATAATTATTTTAAAGTTCTTATCTATAACCTTAAGAAATTGGCTTATCTTTTTTTTTTTTTTTTTTTTTTTTTGCGGTACACGGGCCTCTCACTGTTGCGGCCTCTCCCGTTGCGGAGCACAGGTTTTTCCAAATTATAGTTGGTGTCAGTGAAGTGGGATTTGCTAGAACCACCCTGACTCATGGAAACATGTGGTTTGGGAAGAGAAAGGATGAGAGGGTGGTGTATGAGGGACCTTTGATCCCTGGATGGCTACCTAGTCAACCATGGTATTAAACTTCAGTTGCACTTCAATCATTTACTAAAGGTAAAAGTTGCCAATGGAATTTAGAGATGGGGATAATCTGACTCCTGAAGAGCTGACTCATTGAATAAGCAAGGAAATGCATAATAATAAGAAGCACAGTAAACATACAATCCCTTGGTCACTGTTATCTGTAAAAGCTAAAATAAAGAAAGTGCTGGGTCAAAACTTGATGCTCATCCAAACTCGGAGTTGGGTTAGTCTGAACTTCAGCCACTAACCTCAAAGCTGCCCACAATGGGAAAAATTATGCCAGGACAACATAAAGTACCTCTAAAGCCTCTGGTTAACAAGAAGGTAGTCAATGTGGGGGGAGGGCAAAACAAGAAATTACTGAAACCAGAGGGTATAGTGTGAACAGGGCTGTCTCTTATCAGTATCATCAGCTTCCTGAGGAAGCTTTATTAAAATGGGTGGTGAGAAGGGTTAATTTAGGGGCTGTGTCTTTGGTTTTGAATGCTGCAGAGTGGAAAAGCATGTTTACATTGATACAGGACCCACAGTTCACTACTGAACAATCACAGGTGGCGTTACATGAGCCAGCCACACAGATTATTCCTGAGGGAACAGCAAGCCTAATGGACTGGATAAAAGCCACTGTAAAGTGTGTTTGTCCTGAGAAGGGAGACTGCCCAATTCCCCCTATAAATGCCAAATGGAGCACCCCAGATGAAGCAGTTGATATGCTTCGCATGTAAGCCATATGCAATTGGTTTTATGTTTATGGGATATTCAAATGCTGAATATGCCTGATTATGCAAGTTATGGTAAGTGCTGTAACTAAGGGTGCCCCTGTTGCATGGACACCCCATGTGACATTACTCTTACAAAACTGAATAAGAATCCAAGAAGCCTTATCAGATTTGCTGTCTCAGCTTCCTTGTGTGGGTCTTACTGAAACCAAGGGCATTAAAATAATTTAAAAGAAAATGGAGAAAGACAGTGAGGAGAGTCAAAGAACTCTCCAGCTCTCTCCAACAGGGTGGAAATCTTTAGATGGCTATTAAAAAATGGGATGAATATGGTAGACATTGGTGGTGTTGAAACAGAGGTGCTGATGCAGTACTATAGAAGGTTGGGAGGATCAAGGGAACCCCTTGCTGGTTCCCCAACATCAAAAGGCCCCAAACAACTCTGCTCCATTTACCCCAGTTTAGAGGAATTTTTAAAGCCAGAAGGCAAAGATTTTGATGAGAAACCCCACTCAGAATCGCCTGGGTCTGTGGTCAAGCAGATTAATCAAGTTAAAAACTGACAAAAAGGGCCAGGGTCCCTTGGCTCAACCCTTCACTGGGGACCCAAAGCCTTTTGCACAAAAGTGGGTAAAATGGTCAAGGGGTGGAAAAGAGAAGTTTCCAGGACCCCCTGATACAGGATCCCCACACACTATGGTACCAAAATCTATTGGTGAAACCCTGATATGGTCTACAGTTAGACTGAGAGAACATAAAAACGTGAGTGCTGATAAGACTATAAAAGTGGAAATGTTTAAATAAGATTCATGTAAAGTTGTGTCTCCTTTACGTGAATGTTTCCTGGAAATGGATATTATGTCTGGCTGGGGAACACTTCCACTACCTAGTATTATAAGACCAAAACCTGTTGATGAACTCCTACTGGAGGCTACAGTTAGGAATGTAGGGGTTAATGGAATTACAGGAAAAGTTTGTAGAATTGGCATGTTTGAACAGGTTTTATGTGAAGCGGTTGTGTGTCTTCTACCTGATTATTATTATTATTATTTTTGTGGTACACGGGCCTCTCACTGTTGTGGCCTCTCCCGTTGTGGAGCACAGGCTCCGGACGCGCAGGCTCAGTGGCCATGGCTCATGGGCGCAGCCGCTCCGCGGCATGTGGGATCTTCCCAGACCGGGGCATGAACCCGTGTCCCATGCATCGGCAGGCGGACGCTCAACCACTGCGCCACCAGGGAAGCCCTCTTCTACCTGATTGTACTATGGGGGTGGACACTGTATCTGACTGGGGAACATTTTCCCTACCTAATATTGTAAAACAGAAGGCATGTAAATCTGGGCTTCAATCAATGTTAAGTAGACACGCTAAATGGGAGTCAGAGTGTGCTTACACTCAAAATGAGAGAGACTAAAGGAGTGTCCCCCCTAGATAGATTTCTCTGTTTTACTGGTGGATCTGGGGGATGGGGGTGGGGAAGGATGGAGTATTCTTTCTTCCCCACATCATCTCAACTTTTTTGTCCCCCCTACCTGATGCAGTGGTCACAGGACCAGGGCTACAACTAGGGCTGAAAATAGGGATGATTCCTAAGCAAAAAGTGCAACTGCGTTTCTGATCCTTATGTCATAATTCCTAAGGGCCTGATGGGGCAGGATGTGCCTTCATCCCATCTGATAAAATTGGGGCTAACAGTGAATGCAGCTATATTGCCTGGTTGTTAAGATAGCCCACTAGTTCTGCAGCTATGTAACCTTACCTTATCTGAATAGAAGTGGACTGATGGGGAGGCACATGCTAGACTATTATTACTGCCTGCAATATAGACCAGCACAGGGGCTGAACCTAATCCCTTCCAAAGGTAAAAGAATTTGGGTATGAATGGAGAGAAGGAGGAATAGTAGGAGCTAACAGTAAAGTTATGAGTAAATGAATTATGTAATAAGGCAAAAATCCAATATTATATTAACACCTTGAAAGAGGCTCAGAGCAAGAAATGATATCACCTCAGCTCAATTATATCAGATGCCTGAAAGGGTGAAGCCACATGTTTGCTGAGACCACACCTGTTTTTGGAACTTGATGAGATGGAATGAAAGCCTGCAAACCTGAGTGGCCTTGTCCCAGCAGACATTCTCATACAATAGGATGATGGACAGGAATGATTATTAATGACTGCTTGGGATTCTAGTAATGTGTCAGTACCTTTGAACTTGTGTATCATTTTGCTGGAAGGGATCTGTGGCCAGAGACCCGGAGTGGTGGGATGTGAGAGAAAAGAAAATAGAAAAAAAAAATATATATATATATATATATATATATTGGTCTCTGCCCCTGACTCCTGGCACAGAATTCCTAAAACCCTTGTAATTTCCTAAGTGATAAGAGCAGTAGGAGAACCTTTTGTTCTAAGGAGGCAACTCTGGGTGGGCTCCTGCATGACTACTAAATGGGGGCTGGTCACAGGAAAGACTAACCATGATTAAAATCTTGGAATTTTCAGCCCCATCCATCAGAGAGGGAACAGAACTGAAATGGAGTTAATGATTGATCATGCCTATGTGATGAACCCTCCATAAAATTCCAAAAGCATGGGGGTCTGGAGAGCTTCCAGGTTAGTGAATATATCCACACCGAGAGGTTGATGCACCCCAACTCTACAGAGACAGAAGCTCCTGCACTAGGTGAACCTCCCAGACCTTGCCTATGTGTTTCTTTATCTGGCTGTCCATCTGTATCCTTTATCATATCCTTTAATAAATTGATGCAATTGATGCAAGTAAGTGTTTCCTTGAGTTCTGTGAGCTGCTCTAGCAAATTAATCCAACCTGATGAGGGGATCATTGGAACCCCCAATCTATAACTCGTGGGTCAGAAGACATGACACCACAAAACTCCTAGAAAGAACATAGCAAAATATTCTCTGACATAAATCGCAGCAATATTTTCTTAGGTCAGAATCCCAAAACAATAGAAATAAATGCAAAAATAAACAAATTGGACCTAATCAAACTTATAAACTTTTGCACAGCAAAGGAAACCATAAACAAAATGAAAAGAACCTATGGACTGGGAGAAAATATTTGCAAACAATGCAGATGACAAGGGCTTAATTTCCAAAATATACTAACAACTCATACAACTCAATAACAACAACAACAACAAGTAAAAAAAATGGGCAGAAGACCTAAATAAACATTTTTCCAAAGAAAACATACAGATGGCCAATAGGTACAAGAAAAGATGCTCATCATCACTAATTATTAGAGAAATGCAAATCAAAACTACAATAAGGTATCACCTCACACTGGTCAGAATGGCCATCATCAAAAAGTCTATAAATAATAAATGCTGGAGAGGGTGTGGAGAAAAGGGAACCCTCCTACACTGTTGGTGGGAATGTAAATTGGTGCAGCCACTATGAAAACAGTATGGAGTTTCCTTTAAAAATGAAAAATAGAGTTACAATATGATCCAGCAATCTCATTCCTGGGCATGTACTGGGAAAAGATGAAAGCTCTAATTCAAAAAGATACATGCACCTCCATGTTCATAGCAGCACTATTTGCAATAGCCAAGATGTGGAAAAAACCCAAGTGTCCCTTGACAGAGGTTTGACTTAAGATGTGGTATGTATGTACCATAGAATATTACTCAGCCATAACAGAATGAAATAATGCCATTTGCAGCAACATGGATAGACCTAGAGATTATCATAGTAAGTCAGAGAAAGACAAATATTATATGATATCACTTATATGTGGAATTTAAAAAATAGTACAAATGAACTTATTTACAAAACAGAAACAAACTCACAGACATTGAAAACAAACTTATGGTTACCAAAGGGGAAGGGGGTGTGGATATATTAGGAGTATGGGATTAACAGATGCACACTACCATATATAAAATAGATAAACAACTAGGATTTACCGTATAGCATAGGGACTATATTCAGTATCTTGTAATGGAAAAGAATCAGAAAAAAAATGAATATAGGTATATACATATATACGTAGAATCATATGTAGAATCACTTTGCTGTACACCTGAAATTAACACAATATTGTAAATCGACTATAATTTAAAAAGAGAGAGAGAGGGCAGAGAGCAGAAGCAAGAAGAACTACAATCCTGTGGCCTGTGGAAAAAAAACCACATTCACAGAAAGATAGACAAAATGAAAGGCAGAGGACTATGTACCAGAAGAAGGAACATGATAAAACCCCAGAAAAACAACTAAATGAAGTGGAGATAGGCAACCTTCCAGAAAAATAATTCAGAATAATGACAGTGAAGATGATCCAAGACCTCAGAAAAAGAAGGTAGGCAAAGATTGAGAAGATGAAAGAAATGTTTAACAAAGACCTAGAAGAATTAAAGAACAAACACCTAGAAGAGTTGAGGAACAAACAAACAGAGATGAACAATACAATAACTGAAATAAAAAATACACTAGAAGGAATCAATAGCAGAATAACTGAGGCAGAAGAACAGATAAGTGACCTGGAAGACAGAATGGTGGAATTCACTGCCACGGAACAGTAAAGAACAAAGAATGAGGGCTTCCCTGGTGGCACAGTGGTTAAGAATCCTCCTGCCAATGCAGGGAACATGGGTTTGAGCCCTGGTCAGGGAAGATCCCACATGCCGTGGAGCAAGTAAGCCCATGTGCCACAACTACAGAGCCTGCACTCTAAAGCCTGTGAGCCACAACTACTGAGCCTGCATTCTAGAGTCCCCGAGCCACAACTACTGAAGCCCACATACCTAGAGCCTGTGCTCCGCAACAAGAGAAGACATTGAGGTGAGAAGCCCATGCACCACAATGAAGAGTAGCCTCTGCTCGATGCAACTAAAGAAAGCCCACATGCAGCAATGAAGACCCAACGCAATCAAAATAAATAAATAAATAAATAAATAATAAATAAATTTATTTATTTAAAAAAAGAAAAGAAAAAAGAATGAAAAGAAGTGAAGACAGCCTAAGAGACCTCTGGGACAACATCAAACACAACAACATTCACATTATGGGCTCCCAGAAGGAGAATAGAGAGAAAAAGAACCCGAGAAAATATTTGAAGAGATTATAGTTGAAAACTTCCCTAACATGGGAAAGGAAATAGCCACCCAAGTCCAGGAAGCACAGAGAGTCCCATACAGGCTAAACCCAAGGTGAAACATGCTGAGACACATAGTAATCAAATTGGCAAAAATTAAAGACAAAGAAAAATTATTGGATGCAGAGAGGAAAAAACGACAAATAACATACAAGGGAGCTCTCATAATGTCAGCAGCTGATTTCTCAGTAGAAACTCTGCAAGCCAGAAAGGAGTGGCACAATATATTTAAAGTGATGAAAGGGAAGAACCTACAACCAAGATTACTCTACCCGGCAAGGATCTCATTCAGATTCGATGGAGAAATCAAAAGCTTTACAGACAAGCAAAAGCTCAGAGAATTCAGCAGCACCAAACCACCTCTACAACAAATGTTAAAGGAACTTCCCTAAGTGGGAAACACAGAAAAGAAAAGGACCTACAAAAACAAATGCAAAACAATTAAGAAAATGGTAATAGGAACATACATATTGATAATACCTTAAATGTGAATGGATTAAATGCTCCAGCCAAAAGACACAGGCTCACTGAATGTATACAAAAACAAGACCCATATATATGCTGTCTACAAGAGACCCACTTCAGACTTAGGGACACATACAGACTGAAAGTGAGGGGATGGAAAAAGATATTCCATGCAAATGGAAATCAAAAGAAAGCTGGAGTAACAATACTCATAGCAGATAAAATAGACTTTAAAATAAAGAATGTTACAAGAGACAAGGAAGGACACTACATAATGATCAAGGGATCAATCCAAGAAGAAGATATAACAATTATAAATATATATGCACCCAACATAAGAACACCTCAATACATAAGGCAAATGCTAACAGCTATAAAAGAAGAAATCAACAGTAACACAATAATAGTGGGAGACTTTAACACCTCACTTACACCAATGGACAGATCATCCAGACAGAAAATTAATAAGGAAACGCAAGCTTTAAATGACACAATAGACCAGATAGATTTAATTGATATTTATAGGATACTCCATCTGAAAACCGCGGATTACACTTTCTTCTCAAGTGCTCATGGAACAGTCTCCTGGATAGATCAAATCTTGGGTCACAGATTAAGTCTTGGTAAATTTAAGAAATTTGAAATCATATCAGGCATATTTTCTGGCTCAATGCCATGAGATTAGAAATAAATTACAGGGAAAAAAACGTAAAAAACACAAACACATGGAGGCTAAAGAATATGTTACTAACTAACCAAGAGATCATTGAAGAAATCAAAGACGAAATCAAAAAATACCTAGAGACAAATGACAATGAAAACATGATGATCCAAAATGTGCGGGAAGCAGCAAAAGCAGTTCTAAGAGGGACATTTATAGCAGTATGAGCCTACCTCAAGAAACAAGAAAAATCTCAAATAAACAATCTAACCTTAAACCTAAAGGAACTAGAGAAAGAAGAGCAAATAAACCCAAAATTAGTAGAAGGAAAGAAATCATAAAGATCAGAGCAGAAGTAAATGAAACAGAAACAAAGAAAACAATAGCAAAGATCAATAAAACTAAAAGCTGGTTCTTTGAGAAGATAAACAAAATTGATAAACCTTTAGCCAGACTCATCAGGAAAAAGAAGGAGAGGACTCAAATCAATAAAATTAGAAATGAAAAAGGAGAAGTTACAACGGACACTGCAGAAATACAAAGCAGCCTAAGAGACTACTACCATCAAATCTATGCCAATAAAATGGACAACCTGGAAGAAATGGACAAATTCTTAGAAAGGTATAATCTTCCAAGACTGAACCAGGAAGAAACAGAAAATACGAACAGACCAATCACAAGTAATGAAGTTGAAACTGTGATTAAAAATCTTCCAACAAACAAAAATCCAGGACCAGATGGCTTCACAGGTGAATTCTATCAACATTTAGAGAAGAGCTAACACCCATCCTTCTCAAACTCTTCCAAAAAATTGCAGGGAAGGAACACTCCCAAACTCATTCTACAAGGCTATCACCCTGATACCAAAACCAGCTTCTCAAACTCTGCCAAAAAATTGCAGGGAAGGAACACTCCCAAACTCATTCTACAAGGCTATCATCCTGATATCAAAACCAGACAAAGATACAGAAAAAGAAAATTACAGACCCATATCACTGATGAATATAGATGCAAAAATCCTCAACAAAATACTAGCAAACAGAATCCAACAACACGTTAAAAGGATCATACACCATGATCAAGTGGGATTTATCCCAGGGATGCAAGGATTCTTCAATATATGCAAATCAACCAATGTGATACACCATATTAACAAATTGAAGAATAAAAAGCATATGATCATCTCAATAGATGCAGAGAAAGCTTTTGACAAAATTCAATACCCATTTATGATAAAAACTCTCCAGAAAGTGGGCATAGAGGGAACCTACCTCAACATAATAAAGGCCATATATGACAAACCCACAGCAAACATCGTACTCAAGGGTGAAAACTGAAAGCATTTCCTCTAAGATCAGGAACAAGACAAGGATGTCCACTCTCACCACTATTATTCAACATAGTTTTGCAAGTCCTAGCCACGGCAGTCAGAGAAGAAAAAGAAATAAAAGGAATACAAATCGGAAAAGAAGAAGTAAAACTGTCACTCTTTGCAGGTGACATGATACTATACATAGATAATCCTAAAGATGCCACCAGAAAACTACTAGAGCTAATCAATGAATCTGGTAAAGTTGCAGGATACAAGATTAATGCACAGAAATCTCTTGCATTCCTATACACTAACAACAGAAGATCAGAAAGAGAAATCAAGGAAACAATCCCATTCACCATTGCAAAAAAAAAAAAGAATAAAATAGCTAGGAATAAACCTACCTAAGGAGGTAAAAGACCTGTACTCAGAAAACTATGACACTGATGAAAGAAATCAAAGATGACACAAACTGATGGAAAGATATACCACGTTCTTGGATTAGAAGAATCAATATTGTGAAAATGACTGTACTATCCAAAGCAATCTACAGATTCAATACAATCCGTATCAAATTACCAATGGCATTGTTTACAGAACTAGAACAAAAAGTCTTAAAATTTGTACGGAGACAAAAAAGACCCCGAATAACCAAAACAATCTTGAGGGGAAAAAAAATGGAGCTGGAGAAATCAGACGCCCTGACTTCAGACTATACTACAATGTTACAGTAATCAAGATAATATAGTACTGGCACAAAAACAGAAATATAGATCAATGGAACAGGATAGAAAGCCCAGAGATAAACCCACACACCTATGGTCAACTAATCTATGACAAAGGAGGCAAAGATATACAATCGAGAAAAGACAGTCTCTTCAATAAGTGGTGCTGGGAAAACTGGACAGCTACATGTAAAAGAATGAAATTAGAACACTCCCTAACACCATACACAAAAATAAACTCAAAATGGATTTGAGACCTAAATGTAAGACCGGACACTATTAAACTCTTAGAGGGAAACATAGGAAGAACACTCTTTGACATAAATCACAGCAAGATTTTTTTTGGACCAGCCTCCTAGAGTAAAAATAAAAAAATGAAAAAATAAAAATAAAAATAAACAAGTGGGACCTAATGAAACTTAAACACTTTTGCACAGCAAAGGAAACTATAAACAAGATAAAAAGACAACCCTCAGGATGGGAGAAAATATTTGCAAACAAATCAATGGACAAAGGATTAATCTCCAAAATATATAAACAGCTCATGCAGCTCACTATTAAAAAACAAGCAACCCAATCAAAAAATGGGCAGAAGACCTAAATAGACATTTGTCCAAAGAAGACATACAGATGGCCAAGAGGCACATGCAAAGCTGCTCAATTATTAAAGAAATGCAAATCAAACTACAATGAGGTATCACCTCACACCAGTTAGAATGGACATCATCAGAAAATCTACAAATAACAAATGCTGGAGAGGGTGTGGAGAAAAGGGAACCCTCCTGCACTGTTGGTGGAAAAGTAACTTGATACAGCCACTATGGAGAACAGTATGAAGGTTCCTTAAAAAACTAAAAATAGAATTACCATATGACCCAGCAACCCCACTACTGGGCATATACCCAGAGAAAACCATAATTCAAAGAGTCATGTACCAAAATGTTCATTGCAGCTCTATTTACAATAGCCCGGAGATGGAAACAACCTAAGTGTCCATCATCGGATGAATGGATAAAGAAGATGTGGCACATATATACAATGGAATATTACTCAGCCATAAAAAGAAACGAAATTGAGCTATTTGTAATGAGGTGGATAGACCTAGAGTCTGTCATACAGAGTGAAGTAAGTCAGAAAGAGAAAGACAAATACCGTATGCTAACACATATATATGGAATTTAAGAAAAAAAAATGTCATGAAGAACCTAGGGGTAAGACAGGAATAAAGACACAGACCTACTAGAGAATGGACTTGAGGATATGGGGAGGGGGAAGGGTAAGCTGTGACAAAGCGGGAGAGTGGCATGGACATATAGACACTACCAAACATAAGGTAGATAGCTAGTGGGAAGCAGCCGCATAGCACAGGGAGATCAGCTCAGTGCTTTGTGACCACCTAGAGGGGTGGGATAGGGAGGGTGGGAGGGAGGGAGACGCAAGAGGGAAGAGATATGGGAACATATGTATATGTATAACTGATTCAGTTTGTTATAAAGCAGAAACTAACACACCATGGTAAAGCAATTATACTCCAATAAAGATGTAAAAATAAAAAAAGAAAGAGAAAAACAAATATCGTGTGTTAACGCATATGTGTGAAATCTAGAAATATGGTACAGATGAACCAGTTTGCAAGGCAGAAATAAAGACACATGTAGAGAACAAATGTATGGAGACCAAGTGGCGGGGGCGGGGGGCGGTGTGTGTGTGAATTGGGAGATTGGCATTGACATATATTAATATGTGTAAAATAGATAATAAGAACCTGCTGTAAATAAAATAAAATTCAAAAAAAAAAAGTTCAGGTGATAACTTGGGCTTGAGACTGGCATATGAAGGGGGGGGCACTCTTGTAGGACTGAGCCTTTAATCTAATCTCCAAGTTGATAGTGTCAGAACTGAGTTAAACTGTGGAACACCTAGGTGGTGTCAGAGACGGAGAATTGCTTGGTGTGGGGCAAAAACCTCCACACACTTGGTGACCAGAAGTGAAGTGCTGGTGTGAGTAGTAAAGGGAAGAAAGACGTAAGAAGGAGAAAACAGTTTTTCCATTACAATTGCTTTCTAAAGTAAGTTCTGGGCAAACTTAAGGTGTATATTTGTTTCACATATGAGCTGGTTTTCCTTATCTTGGCCGAGTCTGTCACCTAAGTCTCTTCCTACCTGTAGTTACTGCACCATTTTTCTCCAGTCTCGGAACAGGGGACACGCGCTAAGTGCCAGAGGCTGACCTGACCCCAGGGTGGTCCGGCTCCCCGCCAAGCGTTCCTCCGGGACCTGCAGGATCCGGAAAACTGCACGACGAGCATTTGAGGAAGTCTGGAGCTTTGGCCCACAGACTCAGGCTTTCAACAGCAACGACACTGGCTGGAGCTCCACTTGTGCTGGAAGTTTCCTGATGAGGCACCATCGAGCTCACCTGGTGCTGTAACCATGATACCGGGCGCGCATCCGGGCCTTGCCTGCCACTTTCCAGGCCTCTGGGTGAGCTTAGGCTGCGGTCGACCCGCCCCGACACTTCTCTCACCGGCCGGGACACAGTGACGAGCTGCTACATTTCAAGACTAGTTTATGAAAGGATAACTGTCGGCTGTTTCCGTAGTGTAGTGGTTATCACGTTCGCCTCACACGCGAAAGGTCCCCGGTTCGAAACCGGGCGGAAACAAAACGCGTATTTTCTTTCTGTTCGTTGAGCACTGATCCCCGCGGCCGTCCTCCAGTTTTTCCTCTTATCTTTTCTGACACCAGAAAGGTAAAGCCTTTTTGGCCACTCGAATGAAGTCATCGGTTCCGATCCGGATCCCCAGAACCAAGTTCTGGTTCAGGGCGGTGTCCTGAAACTCAGGCTGGTCCCTTATTCAAACTCTGCTCAGGCTCCTTCTTCTTCAGCTGGGCCTGCAAGGGGCTGTCTCCTCCAGAGAATTTGCAAACCTGTAACAAGACCCAGCTGTGTGCCTGACATTATCTTGCTTTAAGCTGAAGGGCGGGTATCTTTATCCTGCAGTCCAGATAAATGAATGGAACATAGTTCCAGAGCCAGTGTTACAAGTCGGTCTGCTCTCCACCCCCAACAAACCTGCCTATTTCTTTTTTCGATTTAAGCTGTCCCCATGCATTCAGTTCTAAGTTCCCAGTCATGGAGATTCTTTCTCCCTCCCTCCTCTGAGTCTTTCCCCACAGGGAATGCTAAGGCCCTAAGCCCTTGGTTCTGATCAGGTGGAAACAATGTATATTTTCTTTTAATTAAGTTATTTTCGCTCACACACACACACACACAGTTTGCACAGACACTTCTCCAAAGAAGATAGACGGATAGCAAATAATCATATCTAAAGATGTTCTACATCATTAATCATTAGGGAAATGCAAAATTAAAACACGAGATATCATACACATGTACTAGAATGCCTATCATACCAGGTGTCCAGGATGTGGAAGAACTGGAACACTCATACACTGATGGGGGGTGGGGGGGATGTAAAATGTTATATCCACTTTAGAAAACAGTTTAACAGTTTCTTTGCAAGTTAAACTACTACTATAGACTCAGCCATTCTAATCCTAGGTATTTCCAAGAGAAAATTAAGTGTATGCTCATAGAAAGACTTGTACACAAATATTCATAGTAGCTTTATTTGTAACAGCCCAAAGCTGGAAACAACCCAAACATCACCCAACAGGTGAAGATAAATTATGGTTACATCCATACAGTGGAATGCTGCTCAGCAAAAAAAAAAAAAAAAAAAAAAATTATTATTACTATTATGCTGGGTGAAAGAAGCCCAGTCAAAAACAGTGTTATATGACTCCACTTATATAAAATTGTAGAAAATGAAAGCTATAATGACAGAAAGCAGATCAGTGATTGCTTGGTAAGTGGAAGGAGAATGGCAGGCAATAAGGATTAGGAAGGGAAAATTGGGGGGACAATGGATATGCTCACTATCTTAATTGTGACAGGGCTGCATTATGACTTTCATTGGCCCTAGACACTTTGACTTTCCTGGGACTCTTCATAAAAAATAATGTTTAAATGTTAAAAATCTTTTCTTTAATTTAAAATTTATATGTATTAATATAGTTCATTTATATATAACATATAATATATAAATGAATATAATATACTATTATATATATGACTTAAATATATAATTTATTAATATAAGATATTTTACAGCTGCATTGGTATAAAGATGAAGGTATTGATATTATATAAAATCATTTGTAAAATTTCATTATTTTGAATTTACATGATTTTTTTATAAAATTAAGGCATTTTGGAATTAAAATAAGTTGAAATATTTTTGTAGGCGTATGCCTACCATGCCTAATGGGCAAGTTGGCTCCCCATTGTGAGGATGATGTCATAGGGTGATACATTTGCCAAAACTTAACCTGTACATCTTGAATATGTCCAATTTACTGTATGTCAGTTATTCCCTAATACAGCTGTTAAAATTTGTTTTAATATTTCTCAGAAAAAAATAAATAAACATGTATTTGAAGTCTGTTCTGGATACTCATACAAATACATATTTTTAAGTTTCTTATTAAAATTTTTGTATGAAACTAAAATATGTATTCACAACATTAAATAATTTTGGGATGGACCTCAGGTACAGTGTTAATCTCAATTCATTGCCCTTGATCCACATGGATGGGTGCAAGACTCTTCTCTTGCTTTATTTATTTTTGTCTTAATTTATTACTTTCTTTTATCCCTATTCCCTACTTTCACCCCCTCTCTAATGTGTTTGATATGTATTTTGAATTTGTATGTATCCTTGTAGACTGCGTAGTTGTTTTGTGTGTAATTGTTTCCTAATTTTGTGTATGTTCTTCGCTTAGCATTGTGACTTTGGGTTCTACCCAAGTTTCTGTGTGTACATTTGGTCCTTTGCTTCTGACTGCTGTAAATAATTTCATAGTGGGCACCCACCCATTTTACTTTTCTTTCCCGCATGATAGATGCTAGGTTGTTACCCACTGCAAGATATGACAAACAATGCCATCATACATTTTATTAAACAAATATTTATAGAGTACCTACTAAGTTCCAGGTACTGTTCTAACCTCCAGGGATTCACTAACTACAAAAAAAGACAGAACCAAATCCCTGCCCACATGTAGTTTACATTCGAGTTGGTGAGGCAAATGATAACAAGATAAAGTATATAATAAGATATTTTGTTTGTTTGTTTGTTTTGCGGTACACGGGCCTCTCACTGTTGTGGCCTCTCCCGTTGAGCAGCACAGGCTCCGGACGCGCAGGCTCAGCGGCCATGGCTCACAGGCCTAGCCACTCCGCGGATTATGGAATGTTGCCGGACCGGGGAACGAACCCGTGTCTCCTGCATCTGCAGGCGGACTCTCAACCCTTGCGCCACCAGGGAAGCCCTATGATGAGTTTGATGATAATAAATACTAAGGAGAAATAAAGGGGGCAGCAGTATATTAAATGTCTGGTATGTGTGTGAAATTTGAGATAGTGTGGCCAAGAAAGGGCCCCTGAGAAAGTAAATTTGAGTTAAAACCTGAAAGAAGTTAGGGCACTGGCCATGTAGAAATCTGGGGAACAAGCTTCTAGGCTGAGGGGCAGCAAGTGCAAAGGTCCTACAGCAGGAGCTAGCTATTATATTCCAGAAATAGCAAGAAGACCAGTGTAGCTGGATCAGAATGAGCTAGGGGGAGGTAGAGTGCCTTGTGAGACATTGTAGGGAATTTCTTTTTCACTTCGCATAATATGGGAGCCTGGGAAATGCACTTCCCTGCATTGCAGAATAGGGCAGAGGTAGGGTAGAGAATGAATCTGAGAGCAAAAATACAAATAACCAGAACAACCTGTGGTTTCACTGGGGCTCACTGATGGTATGGAAGAGAGAAACTACAGCCAAATAGCAACATGGAAGGAATAACTACAGCTCCCTTGGTGGCCCTGCTTTCCTCTCTGTCCTGAGTCCAAAGTGGTTGATTCCTCTCCCTCACCCTTGTCCCGGACCAACTACTCTAGCACTGCTAGGTTATCCATTCCACTAGCTCCTTTCTGAGCATATGCCAGTAACCTGGGCAGCTGGAGAGGAAGAGAATGGGCAAATTCCTCAGAGCTCTCTGGACCTTGAAAAGAGTTCATCCTGGTTGGTCAGAAAATTTAGGGCTTTATGGAGGGCACAAAGAAATAGTAGGGTGATAGGTCTGCACCACCCAAACTGGCCAGGATCTTCCAGTCTGATCTTTGGTGGGACACAAAATGGAAATCCAGGGGCAGGGAGACAGGCCTTGTTTATGAGAGCAAACAAGACCATGGCTTTCCAGAGAGGTTGTGAGGTAAATTTCAGTAAGCATTGGCCCTGAGCTTAGTCAGCATTTCCCTAAGGTGGTCTTCTCACTGAACTCCCTTCTCTGCTGTCACCCCAGTTCTGAGGAAAGTATAATGAGCCTTCTGAAGAATTTCAGGATAGAATCAGTGAAGCTTATCTAAGAAATTTTAAAAAAATGGTTGGGTCACATGCACTTTGGGTCTGAAATGAGTAGTCTGCACAACTACTTCCTGTTTGGGGAGGCCCTGGGGATCTCCCATTGATATAAAAGCAGCCTTGGCTTTCAAAGAGGCCTCTGCACAGGCCAGTAGTTCTACCCAGGCTTAGGGACTTCGGGCGAATGCTACACACACTGCTGGGGAAACAGGGTCCATCTGGCTGAGTCAGGAATCTCAGGTATCACAACCTGCCGAACTTCAGTAAGAATACTGAGCAAACTTTTCCCTTTGTTTGGAAAGAAACAGCCAATGCATGTCAAGGGCCAGAAAAGTGTCCATAATTCCCATGGTTGGGCCATCTGCCTACACTGGCAAAGAGATGGAAATGATTTAGAGCCCAGCCATGGTAGGACAGTTTTTAATCACTCTTCATCTTGCATACCATCCTGCTTTTAGACTTGTTCAAAGTCTCCAAGATATATTAATTGAAAAGGACTCAGGTGCAGAGCAGTGTGTATAATATGTAGTATTGGGGTAAGGAAAAATTGAGGAAATATATTTATGCACATATAGATACATGTATACGTGTTTAGTTACCTAGGAAAGGCAGACAAGAAACTGATAGCCATTCTTGCTTCTGGGAAAAGGAATGGGGAATTGAGGGTAGAGCTGGAAAGGAAACTTACTTTTCTTTGTATATGTTGGGCTGGCCAAAAAGTTCGTTCGGTTTTTTGCATTAGATGACTCTAGTAGCACTTAGTTACCTTTAACTTCATTTGAAACAATTTTGTTAGATCGTATTGTGACAGCTGTCATATCAGCATGCATTTTTTTAAAAAGCTTATCAAAATTGGTGAATTTTTGTGTAGCCATTTTCATATTGAAGATGGAAGAAAAAAGCAACATTTTCAGCATATTATGCTTTATTATTTCAAGAAAGGTAAAAATGCAACTGAAATGCAAAAAAAGATTTGTGCAGTGTATGGAGAAGGTGCTATGACTGACCGAATGTGTCAAAAGTGGTTTGCGAAGTTTCATGCTGGAGATTTCTTGCTGGACTGTTCTCCACAGTCGGGTAGACCAGTTGAAGTTGATGGCAATCAGATCAAGACATTAATTGAGAACAATCAACGTTATAACACTCAGGAGATAGCCAACATACTCAAAATATCCAAAACAAGCACTGAAAATCATTTGCACCAGCTTGGTTATGTTCATCGCTTTGATGTTTGGGTTCCACATAAGTTAAGCGAAGAAAACCTTCTTGACCATATTTTTGCATGTGATTCTCTATTTAAATGTAATGAAAACATTCCGTTTTTAAAACAAATTGTAACAGGCGATGAAAAGTGGATACTGTACAATAACGTGGAACAGGGGACTTCCCTTGTGGTCCAGTGGTTAAGACTTCGTGCTCCCAAGGTAGGGGGCCCAGGTTCAATCCCTGAGCAGGGAACTAGATCCCACATGTCACAATGAAGATCCCGCATGCCGCAACTAAGACCTGGTGCAGCCATAATTAATTTAAAAATTTTTCTTTAAATAATGTGGAACAGAAGAGATTGTAGGGCAAGTGAAATGAGCCACCACCGACCACACCAAAGGCCGGTCTTCATCCAAAGAAAGTGATGTTGTGTATATGGTGGGATTGGAAGGGAGTACTCTATTATGAGCTCCTTCCGGAAAACCAAATGAATTAATTCCAACAAGTACTGCTCCCAATTAGACCAACTGAAAACAGCACTCGACAAAAAGTGTCCGGAATTAGTCAACAGAAAATGCATAACCTTCCATCAGGATACTGCAACACCACATTTCTTTCTTTTTCTTTTCTTTTTATACACTTTTATTGGAGTATAATTGCTTCACAATACTGTGTTAGTTTCTGTTGTACAACAAAGTGAATCAGCCATATGCATACATATATCCCCATATCCCCTCCCTCTTGAGCCTCCCTCCCACCCTCCCTATCCCACCCCTCTAGGTCACTGCAAAGCACAGAGCTGATCTCCCTGTGCTATGCTGCTGCCCCACTAGCTATCTATTTTTACATCCAGTAGTGTATATATGTCGATGCTACTTTCACTTTGCCCCAGCTTCCCCCTCCCCCGCCCCCATGTCCTCAAGTCCATTCTCTATGTCTACGTCTTTATCCCTGCCCTGCCACTAGGTTCATCAGTACCACTTATTTTTTTTTTAGATTCCATATATATGCATTAATATACGATATTTGTTTTTGTCTTTCTGACTTACTTTAGTCTGTATGACAGACTCTAGGTCCATCCACCTCACTACAAATAACTCAATTTCGTTTCTTTTTATGGCTGGGTAACATTCCATTGTATATATGTGTCACATCTTCTTTATCCATTCATCTGTCGATGGACATTTAGGTTGCTTCCATGTCCTGGCTATTGTAAATAGTGCTGCAATGTACCACATTGTGGTACATGTCTCTTTTTGAATTATGGTTATCTCAGGGTATATGCCCAGTAGTGGGATTGCTGGGTCATATGGTAGTTCTATTTTTAGTTTTTTAAGGAACCACCATACTGTTCTCCATAGTGGTTGTATCAATTTACAGTGCAGGAGGGTTCCCTTTTCATCACACCCTTTCCAGCATTTATTGTTTCTAGATTTTTTTGATAATGGCCATTTTGACTGGTGTGGGGTGATACCTCATTGGAGTTTTGAGTTGCATTTCTCTAATAATTAATGATGTTGAGCACCTTTTCATGTGCCTCTTGGCATCTGTATGTCTTCTTTGGTGAAATGTCTATTTAGGTCTTCCATCCATTTTTTAATTGGGCTGTTTGTTTTTTTGATATTGAGCTCCATGAGCTGTTTGTATATTTTGGAGATTAATCCTTTGTCTGTTGTTTCATTTGCAAATATTTTCTCCCATTCTGAGGGTTGTCTTCTTGTCTTGTTTATAGTTTCCTTTGCTGTGTAAAAGCTTTTAAGTTTCATTAGGTCCCATTTTTGTTTTTATTTTCACTACTCTAGGAGGCTGGTCTAAAAGATCTTGCTGTGATTTATGTCATAGAGTGTTCTTCCTATGTTTTCCTCTAAGAGCTTTATAGTGTCTGGTTTTACATTTAGGTCTTTAATCCATTTGCAGTTTATTTTTGTATAGTGTTAGGTAGTGTTCTAATTTCATTTTTACATGTAGCTGTCCAGATTTCCCAGCACCACTTATTAAAGAGGCTGTTTTTTCTCCATTGTTCTTGCCTCCTTTGTCATAAATTAAGACCACATGTTTCTTTGAGGACCAGGCAAAAACTGTTACAGCTTGGCTGGGAAGTTCTGATTCATGAGCCATATTCACCAGCCATTGCACCTTCGGATTTCCATTTATTTCAGTCCTTACAAAATTCTTTTAATAGGGCTTCCCTGGTGGCACAGTGGTTGAGAGTCCGCCTGCTGATGCAGGGAACACGGGTTCGTGCCCCGGTCTGGGAAGATCCCACATGCCGCAGAGCGGCTGGGCCCGTGAGCCATGGCCGCAGAGCCTGTGTGTCCGGAGACTGTGCTCCGCAACGGGAGAGGCCACAACAGTGAGAGGCCCACGTACTGCAAAAAAAAAAAAAAAAAAAAAATTCTTTTAATAGAAAAAATTTCAATTCCCTGGAAGACTGTAAAAGGCATTTGGAACAGTTCTTTGCTCAAAAAGATAAAAAATTTTGGGAAGATGAAATTATGAAGTTGCCTGAAAAATGGCAGAAGGTAGTGGAACAAAATGGTGTATACATTGATCAATAAAGTTCTTGGTAAAAATAAAAACTTTTTGGCCAACCCAATACTTCGTCAAAAGTTCAGAAACAGCAGAAGTAAAACCAATGAATCACTGAAGTAGTAAAAGTTTATTGTGCACACAACAAAAAGAAAGTTCACGAACCAGGAGCACTCCCTCCAAACATGGAGGAAAACTCAGGGGTATAGAGTCATCCCTCCATATCTGTGAGGGATTGGTTCCACAACCTCTACTCATACACCAAAATCCTTGAACACTGAAGTCCCGTATATAAAATGGTGTAGTATTTGCCTCTAACCTACTCAGGTCCTCCCATTTACTTTAAATCATCTCTAGATTACTTATGATACCTAATACAATGTAAATGCTATGTAAATAGCTGTAAATACAATATAAATTCCATGTAAATAGTTGCTGGCTTGCGAGAAATTCAAGTTTTGCTTTTTAGAAGTTTCTGGAATTTTTTTTTCCAAATATTTTTGATTATTGGCTGGTTGAGCCCAAGAATGTGGAAGCCAGGAATAGGAAGGGCCAACTGTATTGTTACAAAGCAGCTTGTATTAGTGAGGAGGCGGTGACTGCTTATTATTCACAGTGATTAGTTACAAAATTAGAATTTTCTTACATGATAGGGAATTGGTTAGTGGTTACCTCATATCGATTTTGGCGAAGAGCTTGTTGTGCCTATGATTTCCAGAGGCATGAGCAAGAAGTGACCAAGGTCAAATTAGTCTCCCTTGCTTTGCAAAATAAGCTAAATTAAGCTTTGCTGTATAACTAAACTGATTTTGTCTGTTCAGGGAATTTTCAAAGCCAGTCTTCATTTGTTTTTTGTTTTAACGATTTTTCTCCCCTTCCAGTTTTATTGAGATATAACTGACATACAGCACAGTATAAGTATAAGGGGTACAACATAATGATTTGACTTATATACATCATGAAATGATTACCGTAATTAGTTTAGTGAACATCCATTACCTCATATAGATACAAAATAAGATAACATTAAAAAAAGTTTTTCCCTTTTGATGGGAACTCTTAGAATTTAGTCTCTTAAATAACTTTGATATATAACATACAGCAGTATTAATTACATTTATCATATTGTACATTATGTCCCTAGTACTTATTTAACTTATAACTGGAAGTTTGTACCTTTTGACCACCTTCATCCAATTCTGCTTCTCCAGACCTTGCCTCTGGTAACCATAAATCTGATCTCTTTCTATTAGTATGTTTGTTTGTTTTTTAGGTATATTTGATCTATACAACACTATGTTAGTTCCTGATGCACAGCATAGTGATTCGATATTTCTATACATTTCAAAATGATTACCATCTATCACCATACAAAGATATTACATTATTATTGACTATATTCCCCATACTGTATATTTCATACTCCTAACTCATTTACTTTGTTACTGGAAGTTTGTACCACTTAACTTCCCTCACCTATTTCTCTCCTCTCCCACCCCTCCCCTCTGGCAACCACCTGTTTGTTCTCTGTATTAACTTTCTTAGTGTGTGGATTTATTTTTATTACTTTTATATATCACCTATTCAAAAACTATCGAATGTTTTTAAGATGAAAAAAATACCATTAAGACTAAATAGAAACGAGAAGTGTACGTGACCTAACTTTAAGTGAAAATGTCAGTGGACATTTTTCTGGAGTGGGCAGACGAATTCAAACACGGTAAAAAAAAAAAAGACGTAATATGAGAAAAGAGCAATCTAGTTAGGCAAAGACGAGATTATAAGTTTTCATTACAAAGACAAAGAAGATATGGACACATTAACTAAACAATAAAAACGCGAATATCTCTAAAAATTAATTCGTCGCGTGATTTCGCCTTCTTACTCCTGGGGGCGTCCAGGCTGCATCTAACCCCTCCTTCCTCGTTTTCCGCAGACTCCGAGGGCCAACAGCTGGGCAGCGCGCGAGTCAACCGAGACGCCCAGGGGTCCCCAGACACACCTGAAATCCGGGCTCCTGAGAGACCGTCTCCGGGACACGAACCCTACACAAAGGCCACCTTCGGCTTAACGGTACAACCCGAGAAACCTATTTCAAGGCCGGAAATCCGAGGCCTAGAGAAAAGGCGCGCCAGGGTTTCCCGGAAGTCTGAGAAGGCCGATTGGCCGCAGCCCTCGGACGTCCCCGCCCCCTGCCCGCCGTCACGCCCGCGGGCGGCCCCGCCCCCGCTCCTGCCAGTGCAACCGCGGTGGGGAGCCTTCCCGCAAGTCGGGCCTGAGTCAGGACCGGAAACCTGGGAAGTGTTGATCGGTTCCCGACAGTGGGAGCAACGTGACACGATCCCGGCCACACATCGGTGGAAGGGACGTGGAGCACAGCGCAGGCAGCCTCCTGTTGGCGTCCCCACTTCGGCCCCAGGAGCTGGAAATGACCGGGCCTCGTCATTGCTACGAGGAGAGTGGCGGTCCCATAGATCTGAACACTTCATAGTCACGTGCGTGTTCCAGCCGGGTCCCGTTCACTCCAGCTCCTCCATCTCCACCTAATCCCAATTATAGGTGTGCTATTTAAAAGTGTTCCTGTGGACGTATTAACCAGGAAAATTCTGGTTCAACAGAGTTCAGCAGTTCTCTAATTAAATAGCTTTCGGAGTTTTTAACATGCTAATATACACTTTCTAATCATAATGATTAACGTTTGTTTTACATTTACTTTGTATCACAGTAGTTTACAATGTCATTTAATCATTTTAACAATCTTATGAGATAATCATCAAAATGTTGAGGATGAGGAAATAAAGTTGTAAAGAGATATGCCTGAGTTCCCATTCTAGTGATGGAGTTAGACCCAAACGCAGGTCATTTGTACTGATTGTCCACAAATCCCTTTTAAAATCAGAGCATCACTTGAGACCAGGCCTATAAAGAGTGTACTTTGTCTTGGAGTCCTTGGAGGGAGCAGCTGTGAGGTCCAAGTCAAACAAGAGAATGTGAGCCCCGGCCCTACCATGGAAGAGGTGAATTGACTGGTTTCTGACAACAAGGTGAGGAGGCAGTGGGGAAACTGCAGGAAACTGAGTTTGGGGTGCCAGCAGTACTTCTTGCTACCTTAAACACAGCTGCTCCTGCCTACACCCCTTGCAGAACACTCCCAAATATTCTAATGAAACCCTGAAGGTGGGGCTAGTGCTGGAAGGGACTCTGAGCCTCCCACTCCTGAGGAATGGATTAAAAAAACAAAATAAACAAAAAACCCCTAAGAGTAGGAGGTGAGAACCTGACCCACCATCTGGTCTAATACAGTCACACTGGGAGTTGCTGGTGGGGGGTGGAGGAGAGAGGAATATATTCTGAATAGATTTAACTCCCATCTCCTTCCAAGGGAAGACACCTAGACTAGAACAAATGTCTTTTGTAGAAGTCTGGGAATGAGACAAAACAGCTTACTGGGCAGAGAATTTGCAGCTAGAAGCAAATGAATGGGATGGGTCAATGGACTTGAGCAATTAATGTCAGGATGGCAAAAGGCCCAACAGAAATAGCTGCAACTTAGAACATGGCACCCAGGGACAAGGCCAGCCCAACACATCTGAGAGCAGTAAGGTGCCAGCTGCCAGCCACAGGGTTGCCTCCCTTTTCTGCTACCTCTAGGTCATGGTAGGTCCACCTTCACCTAGATGCCACCTTGAGGAGAATAAGAGAGTGTTCTGGTTATCTACTGCTGTGTCACAAACGACTCCAGAGTCAAGAATTTGGAAAGGGTACGTTGGGGACAGTTTGTTTCTCCTTAAAATCTCTGGGACTTCAGCTGGGAAGACTTGGAGGCCAGAGGTGACTTGATGGCTGGGGGCTGGAATCATCTGGAGCTGCTCATTCAAATGTCTGGATGTTATGCTGACTGTCGGCTGGGATCTCAGCTGAGGCTGTCAGCAGCAGCACCTACAAGTGGACTCTCCATGAGGTCTCTCTGCTTCCTCAGATCCAAGGTGGCTGGACTCCAAGATGTGGCATCCCAAGAGGACCAAGCAGAAGCTGTTACCTTTGACTTTGCATCACTTTCACCTTAGTCATAGGCCCACCCAAATTCAAGAGGAGAGAATATAGACTCCTCAGTGGGAGGAGTGTCAGCATCACATTTAAGAGCATGTGGTATGGAATATCTAGCTGCAACCCTGTTGAAAAATTAAAAGGAATGATGAAAGACCAAGCATATTCCTATAGGGACTGAGTTAACCCCCAAATACCATGTTTTGTTATCTATTTCTGTATAACCACCTCAAAATTTAGTGCCTTAAAATAACAATTTATTATTTCTATGGTTCTGTTGGTTGGCAGGGGCTTAGATGGGAATTTGGCTGGAACTAGAATGATCAAGATAGCCTTAGGCCTTTCTCCACATGGCCTTTATCTCTGGCAAAGTAACTGGTCTTACATGGCACGGACTAGCAAGAGGGAATGTTCCAACCAAGGCAGGCAGAAGCTACAGATCTGTTAAGGCTCTACCCTGGAACTTACATATCAGCAGTTCCCAGATTCGTAGAGAGGGGAAATAGACTCTACCTCTTGAAGGGTAATTGTCCAGGTCACATTTCAAAAGAGCTTATGGGGTGGGACATATTGTTGTCATCTTTGGAAACACAATCACCACCACAATTTAAGCAAGAAAAAACTTAGAGATCTTTAACTGGGCAGTTAAATTTTCCCCCATTTCTCCACATCTTGTAGGATAGAGGCTTAAGAACAGGTTAGATCAATTATAAAATAGGCTACATTTTTTCCCATGCATATCTGAATGTAATGAGTAAATTGTGAGCCACTACTTATGTCAAAATATTGGTCTGCACTAGAAACAGTCTTAGTCCTAAGACATAAAACTGGAGAACAAATGTGAATCGGAATGGGAAATAGGAAGATTAATTTTGGTTTTGGGCCTACATCTGTCCATCATCTGAGTGCGTGCTGTGACTTAACAAACACCCAAGATGGGCCAAATGATCAACTGAGACTTTTAAGGCTAGCTCACTTGTTCTACATTTTCCTTTGCTCTCACCCTGGTTCAATCTACCATCACCCCTCACCTAAACAACTGCAGAAGGCTCCTAATCAGTTTCAGTGCATCCATAGTTGTCATCTTCCAATCCATTCTCCATTTATGTATCTTCAAGATACATATTTAAACACTTAATCCTAAGAATATCCTTTAATACCAAAAAAATTACATAACTTTCTTGTTAGGGATTTCGCTATAATATATTTAGATCCTTAAAGCTGGAAAGAAACTTAGAGACCAACACTTTCATTTTAAGGATGAGGAAACTGAATCTCATAGAAGCTAAACAAGTTGTGCAAAGGCATACTGGTTAGTAACTGGCATAAGATGGAACATGACTTCCTAATCTAGTGATCTCTTTACTCATCACATGACCTTTCAAGTAAAGAGGGAAAACATATAATAATAATAATACCTTATATTTTTATAACTCATATTTATACTTTTAAAAAATCTGATTTATCTTTACAACAACCCTGTGAAGTGGCAGGGTAGATGTTATTACCTTTCATTTGTAAAATTAAGACAATGAAATAGCAACTTGGTGACTTGTCCAAGGCCATATCTAGTTGGTAATAGAATTGGACCTAAGAATAAAAGTCTTCAGGCTACTCTTTCAAGGTTTTAAACTTCTTTTCCTTTTTTAAAAAATATTTTTATTACAAAAGAAATATGTGCTTATTATAACCAATCAACACATAAATGTACAATGAAAACTTCTTAAGCAAGAATAACCAAACAAATGGAGAAGCCATACAGGAAAAGACATATTTAACTATCTTTTAAAGGAAATTAAAACAAAAGACACCCTAAATAAAGTAAAAAAAAAGAAAAACAAAAACTAGAAACATGCTCTGAGAAATAATTCCAACACATATGACTGAAAAAGTGTATCTCTAACACACAAAGAGTGCCTACAAATTGATAAGAAAAAGAAACAAACTAATAGAAAAGTGAGTAAAGGATATGAATAGGCAATTCATAAAAATGAAATTCATTGTAGCCAATAAACATATGGAAAGGTGCTGGTAGTCAAAAAACCAAAAATTAAAAGAATAATATATCATTTTCACTCATCAGATTGATAAAAAGAAAAAGAGTAATAATATTCAGGGACTAAAAGGATGGGAGAAAACAGCACTTTTGTATCTTGCTGGTGGGAATATAAATTACTATATTTTTAAAAAAGTAACCTGGCAATATATACTAAAAATAAGAATACATGTTCACTTTTGTCCAGCAACTCTACTTTTAAGAATCTAGCCTACTGAAATAAAACCATCAGTATAGAAGGGCAAATGTATAAAGATGTTTATTACAATATTGTGGTAGCAAAAAGTGGAAATATCTTGAATGCCCATTAACAGGGGAATGACTGAATAAATGTCTCCACTATGGAATATTAGGCAACTGTTTAAGAAAATGAGATAAATTTATATATACTTTGTGGTTCTATTTTATTGATTCCTTTTGACTACTGAGCCGCTGAACCTACTTCCTATGTTTGGGGGATCCCTACCCAACCACCGCTGCCTCTGCCTTGTAAGATACAGCTTTCCTCCCACCATAAAATGCCAGCTATTCACTTTTCTAGCCTCCGTTGCAGCTAGAAAATCTGCAGATTAGACCACCAGTCCCACATCTTGAATTGGAAACAGGTGAGGGGAAGAAGCAGGGAAGGCAGTGAACGCAGCCTGGTGAGGGGTATGGCAACAGGGGCAGCTTCAGCCAGTTTCTAGAGGTGGTAGTCACAGTGATTCAAATAGTAGCACCCAATGTCCAGAACGCAGGACTGGCTACATGATTTGTGGGAGCAAGTGCAAAATAAAAATGTGGGGCCGCTTTTTCAAAAATTATTAAGAATTTCAAGATGGGAGCAACAGACAAACCGAGGGCACAGCCTTTCTCAGTGCAGGGCCCTATGGGACTGCATAGGTCGTATGCCCATGGAGCCAGGGCAGAGGGCAGAGTAAGTCAGATATGCAAGCCGCAGTGTTCGTGCCCAGTGGCAGTGGCAGCTCAGGGTACTAATTCGTCAGGACTAACAGGAATAACTTAAAATCCAAGTCTAATTTTCTATCTCCCTAGAAATCGTATGAACTACCCAATATCCTTTAATAAGTTATTTTTCCGCTGAATTAGCCAGAGTTGATGTGTGTTTCTTTTAGCTGAGGACTCTGATACCTCGGTGATATATTAAATGAAAAAGGCAAGTTGCAGAGTAATGTTATAGTACAAGAAAACAATCTGAAAGGATGCATAACAAGTGCTGACGATTATTTAGTTTCAGAAACAGTTCCCTGACATAATTTCTCCCATTTCATCTAGTAACGTAATTTTTAGTTGGACATATAACCTCTCAGAATAAAAACTGTATATTTCCTACCCTGCTATATTTGCAGCTAACTATGGTCAGTGACTAAGTTCAGGCCAATGAGATGAAAATGGAAATATCTTTGTGTGACAGCTTCAAGTATCATTCCTTAAAAGACAGCTTCTGTGGGCTTCCCTGGTGGCGCGGTGGTTGGGAGTCCGCCTGCCGATGCAGGGGATACGGGTTTGTGCCCCGGTCCGGGAAGATCCCACATGCCGTGGAGCGGCTGGGCCCGTGAGCCATGGTCGCTGAGCCTGGGCGTCCGGAGCCTGTGCTCCGCAACGGGAGAGGCCACAACAGTGAGGGGCCCGCGTACCGCAACTGCGTGCCCTTTGGAACTACTGCCATCTTGGATTATGAGAATCAGGGTTCCACCCGTGGGATGGAGAAATAATGAGCTGGAAGGAATCTAAGACCCTGAGGTCCTCAAGCAGCAGAGCTCCCCTAACAACCCAGGACTGCATACCTCTGGACATTTTCATGGGAGCAAAATAAACCTCTATATTTTTAAGCTACTCATTTAAAATTTTCTGTCACTTGCAGCCAAATCTACTTTAACGAGAATAGTTTTTTCCGCAAGGAAGATGAGGTTGGAATGCTGGGGGGTGGCGGAGGGGGAGTCTTTGCATATCTCTGTTTGATTTGTTTGATTTTCTACAATGTGAGTATATTCCTTCTATAATTAAAAAAAAAAAAAATCCCTGAAATTGTGGCCAGAAGACCTAGAGTCTAATTACAGCTCCAATATTAACTGGTTATGGCCTTAGGCAAATCATTAAGTTTCTCAATATCTCAATTAAAAAAATTTTCCAAATGAGAGAAAGTAATTCAAATATTCTCTTAAAGTAGTTGAAAAAGACAAAAGCAATATTCTGTATTACATGTAAAGTTTTGCAAAAGTTCAGCTAAGAAAATTCCTTGAGATGCTCCATGAAAAATAAGTCCAGTGGTCAAATAAGTTGAGGAAATGGTCTATATTATATCCCCTTTCCACTATTGAAGAGTTTTAATGTACGCTTGGAAGTTAAACATCTGAGACTTCCCACAGGAGAAACGTTTTGTTTCACTTACCCAATCAGATTAAATGAGGGCTCGAGATTTCAGATTTTAGGGTCTGGACTTTCAGGAACAGGTCAGTTTGGGAGTTTGAAAACTGGTTCTGCAACTTACTGGCTGTGCATCTTGGACAAATTATTTAACCTTCCTATGTTTCAGTTTTCTCATATATAAAATGCACTAATATTATTCTCATTTTACAAGGGGCTATTGCAAAAATAAGTTTAAAAACTTTGGCTTTACTTTAATTGCTCAAAAATTTTTGATAATTGTGAGAATAAAAACTCTGATCTAGAATTTTTAGGAAATTACTGACTCTGTGCCTTATTTCCGACAAACAAAGAAGGAGAGGGTAAAATTTGGGAGTGGTCTGAGGCGATATGTTCTCAGAGAAGAGGTATGAATGATGACTGAGTGATTTATGTATGTAACAAGGAGGGACACAGAACTCTGGAGAGCTCTGGTGTTCCTCTTGGTACTTGTTAAAATGAGACATGAGATCTTATCCTAGCATCATTCATTGGTACCTATTTTCATTACTTGGCAGTCTTCAGTGAAGTTCACATTACACAGTACGTAAAAAAATTTTTTTTCTTATTGTGGTAAAATACATACAAAATTTACCATCTTAACCCTTTTTAAGTGTACAGTTCAGTCGTATTAAGTACATTCATATTGTTGTATGACCAACACCCTTACCCATTTCCAGAATTTTTTTCATCTTGCAAAACTGAAACTCTGTACCTATTAAACAATAACTCCCCATCTCCCCCCCCAGTAGAATTCTACTTTCTGCCTTATGATGTTTGATCACTCTAAGTACAGGTACCTTATATAAATAAATCATTCAGTATTTGTCTTTTTGTGACAGGCTTATTTAGCATAATGTCTTCAAGGTTCATCCAAATGTTGTAGCATGTCAGAATTTCATGCTTTTTTAAGGCTGATAATATTTCATTGTGTAACATTCACATTACTTCTTGTTATATTAAGAACTTTGGCCTTTAGCAACATGTTTCTTATATTTTGCCCACAGGAAGTGTCACCACACCTAGTTAGGACAATTTTTTCCATCTAGGATTTCAATTCACCTTTTAAAGGGAGGAAGTGAAGGCAGAACAAAGAAAGGTGTGGGAATTGGCTGAAATAATCATTCAAATGAGTAATTTCCTGGACAGTATTCTTAGGCTAGATATGTAGAAGAGCAGGCCCCCAGAACTGAATTAAGGAGTTAGATTTGGTGGGGGTAGGGGGGGACATTTACTTATTTATTTGGTAAAAGATTTATTGAGATATAATTTATAGACCATACAATTCACTCATTTCAAGGGCACACTTCATTGACTTTTAGTATATTCACAGAGTTGTGCAAATATCACGACAACCTTAGAAAATTTTCCTTGTCCCTGAAAGAAATCCCGTAGCAAGTTGCCATCACCCTCAGGTCCCTCCTCAGCCTTATGCAACCACTAACCTACTTTCTGTCCATACAGAGTTGCCTATTCTGGAAATGTCATATAAATGGAATCATATAATATGTGGTCCTTTGTGACTGGCATCTTTCACTTAGTGTAATGTTTTCAAGGTTCATCCATGTTGTAGCGTGTACTGGTAATTCATTTCTTTGTTTGTTTACTAGATGAGAGAAATAATAGCATGAGTTCATTCTTTTTATTACTGAATAAAATTCCATTGTGTGATTATACCACATTTTATCTACTCATCAGTTTTTGGACATTAGAGTTGTGTCTATTTTTTGGCTATTATGAGTATTGCTGCTTTGAATACTCATGTATACGTTTTTGTGTGGACATATGATTTCATTTCTCTTGGGTATATACCAAGAAGTGGATTTTTAAAACATTTTTATTTTATATTGGAGTATAGTTGATTTACAATGTGTGTTAGTTTCAGGTACACAGCTATGTGATTCAGTTATACATATATCCATTCTTTTTCAGATTCTTTCCCATATAGGTTATTATAGAATATTGAGTAGAGTTCCCTGTGCTATACAGTAGGTCCTTGTTAATTATCTATTTTATCTATAGTAGTGTGTGTGTATTAACCCCAAACTCCTAATTTATCCCTCCCTACCAAGGAGTTAGATACTATAGGACCAGAAAATGAACTTAGGAAACTAGACTTTTTTTTTTTTTTTTTTTTGCAGTACGCGGGCCTCTCACTGCTGTGGCCTCTCCCGTTGCAGAGCACAGGCTCCGGACGCTCAGGCTCAGCGGCCATGGCTCATGGGCCCAGCCGCTCCGCGGCACGTGGGATCCTCCCGGACCGGGACACGAACCCGTGTCCCCTGCATAGGCAGGCGGACTCTCAACCACTGCGCCACCAGGGAAGCCCCTAGACTGTTTTAGGTGTTCATTTCTTTTTGTATTCTTATTTAAAACTGTAAAGGAGATTGGAGATACATGCTGAGGTGGCAAGCCTCAAACGTTCTCTACAGATGGTAAGACCACACTGTGACAGAGAGAGAGGGGAAGAATGGCATATACTTAAAACTAGAGTAGATGTTAGGAGAGGTTCTACTCTGAAGGAGTTTTCCTCTGAGTAGTTTTCATTGTGTGAGGTCAGATGAGACCTAGGACAGCCCAGAACACAAGGACCCTCCTCCCATCATATCCCCAGAGGCCATTGTCAATGTGGGCTAGTCTCTGACTCTCCTCTCCCTACCAGGAACTGAAGAGACCGTGCCAGTACCTTTCCCCCGATCAGTTTCCAAGGAGGCAAAGCTTTCATGCATCTGACCTCAAGGGTCAGTGGGACTCTGGGAGAGTCCTGAGGGATGGGAGAGATGCCTGGAATTGACTCCCATCACTCTTTACCTGGCTCAAGAGAATCACTCTTCATCTACTCATCACTATTTCTCACCCAGGTTTCTCCCTAAAGCAATGCCTTAGGGGGAGCTATTTCCCTGAGTACACAGCGACACTGACATATTAATCAAATCTTTCTGCGCAGAGGTGGTGGCAATCCTCCAACAACAGGAAGTTGAAGTTCCTTCCCCATTCTGGGTTGAATAACCAAATTTTCTTGGCTCTTAGAGTCTCTCCTCCCCCCCCACTTCTTTTTAAAACTTGACTCTGTCCCTGACTCTTTGCTATCCCATTGCTCAATATCTTCCAGCACATCCTCCTCCTCATGACTTTAACACTTATGTAATTTAAGGATTCGGTGGCAGGAGACAATGGGCAAAAGATTTCTTCCTTTGTAGTGTAGCGGGTAGGGGACTGGTTGTAAAACTGATCTCCACTAGAGGGAGACTTAGTCTTAAGAAAGAAAACTGGTTACAAAATTTGTGACGTGTAGAGGAAGTAGAGGTATTAACTCATTTATATAGCTGTTGTATTTAGCCAATTATCTCTGTAAAAAAAAAAACTGTTGTGAAAATAATGAGAATTCATTTGTTTTTTATTTTAGGAATTACTTTTTTATCTTAATTTTATAATTATATAAAATATTTACATGGTTCTAAAATCAATTCTGCAAACAAGGTATATTCAAAGAAGTTTATCTTCTACCCCTGTCTTTTCTGAATTATTTCTCCTCTCTACCTAAAGGTAATCATACCACTTATTTTTCCATCATTTTTCTATTAGAAACATATATAATTTATATCTCCTTTTTAATATAAACAATAGCACACTATTCACATGTCCTACACCTTGCTTTATTCACTTTAAAGTATTTCCTGGAGATCATTCCACAGCAGCATCTTCCTCACTGCTTTTCACAGCTGTGTAGTACTCCACTGTGTGGAGATACCGTATTACTGACAGTTGAGCTGTTTCCAGTCTGCAGTTATTACACATAATACTGCATATAATAGTTGACACTTTTCATATTTTTGCTAGAGTATCTTTGGGATAGATTTCTAAAAATGGAATTGCTTAATCAAAAGGCATTAATTGTGCTAGCTAGATACTGCCAAAGTCTCCATCGTGGAGGTTGTACTATTTTACATTTCCATACTCAACATATTAGAATGCCTGTTTCCTCATAGACTGACCAACAGAGTACGTTATCAAACTTTTGGATTTATTCAGTCTCGTGGGTAAAATGTGGTATCTCCATGCAGTTTTAATTGCAATATTTCTAAAATTATGAGCAATACTGAACAATTTTCATATGATTAACAGCAATTTGTATGTCTTTCTCTGTGACATGCCTCATTATAACCAGTTTTCTATAGGCTTATTAGTCTTTTTGTTCTGTATTTTTAGAAGTTTTGTTGTTGTTTGTTTGTTTTAATATTTATTTATTTTGTCTGTGCTGGGTCTTAGTTGTGGCATGCAGGATCTTCGTTGCAGTGTTTGGGCTTCTTAGTTGTGGCATGTGGGATCTAGTTCCCTGACCAGGGATCAAACCTGGGCCCCCTGCATTGGGAGCGTGGAGTCTTATGCACTGGACCACCAGGGAAGTCCCTGTTGTTGTTTTTATCTAAGATGCTAACTCTTTGCCTGTGGTATAACTTTTTCCTCCAGTTGTCTTTTTGGTGGTGTTGTTATGTATTAAAATACATAACAACATAACCACTTTTTGGTGGTGTTGTTATGTATTAAAATTTATCAACGCATCTGTGGAGAGGGGCATTTTTTTTTTACCTTGGATCAATTATTATGATAAACTATATTAATGGATTTCCTTTGCCTCGCCATCTTTGCATCCATAGAGTATTATCCACTTGGTCATGATACAATTTTTTTTAACATACTATTGGATTCTGCTTACTAATATTTTATATAAGATTTTTGTATCAATATTAATAAGTGAAGTTGATCTATAGTGTTTTTTGTTTAGTCTTTGTCATGGTTCCAAAATTCAAGTTTGGGAATCAATGTTACACCCACTTCATAAAGTGAATTTGTGAATTTTCCTTCTTTTGCCATGCTCTTAAAGAGCTTAAAAAGTTAAGGATTTATTTTTTAAAATTTGATAATATCTTCTGTGAAACTATCTGGATCTGTTTTGTTTTGTGGGGTAACTCTAACCAGTTTCTCTAATTCTTTTATATTAAATGGTATGTTTTTACTCTGTCTCCACAGGGGTCAATTCTGTTAAATTGAGGTTTTATACAACATTATACATTTAATGTAGATTTTCAAACATATTTACATAGAATATTTAAAATTTTTTCTTTTCTGTGTCTCTTTCTTTCTAACATTATCTGTTTGTGCTGCCACAGGGGTCAATTCTGTTAAATTGAGGTTTTATACAACATTATACATTTAATGTAGATTTTCAAACATATTTACATAGAATATTTTAAAATTTTTCTTTTCTGTGTCTCTTTCTTTCTAACATTATCTATTTGTGCTGTCTTCCCCCACCCCGTTTGAGTAGTTTAGTTAAGAAGTTATCAATTTAATTTTTTCAAAGAAACAGTTTTGGATTTATTTATTTTAAAAGAGAATTTTAATTTCCAGTTTTAAAAGTTCTACTTTTTGTTGTCGTAGTTTTCAAACCCATTACCACTGCCTTTCTTTTTACTAACTTCTTTCCTTTGCTGACATTGGTTTGCCTATTTTTTTTCATTTAAAAAAACACTTTATTATGAAAATTTTCAAACATACATAGAAGTTGAATAGTGTAAATGAATTTGTATATATCCCTGTCCAGATTGAATATTTATCAATATATTGCCACAGTTGCTTCATCTATCCTTTTAAAAAAATTTTCCTGAAGTACTTTAAAGCAAACCTCAGACATCACAATCCTGAACTCTTCACTGTACATCTCTAAAAATAAGATCATTATCCACCTGTATCATCCATCATTATCCATCAGTACCATCCAATAGCCACTCCATATTCAGATTTCCCTAAATGTCTTTATACATTTAGTTAGAATCAGGATCCAGCAATATTCATACTGTGGTTAGTTGTTATATCTCTTTTAATTAAAAACAGTCCTCCTTTTTTTCCCCATGCCATTGTCTTGCTGAAGAGACAATCATTTCTCTGTTATTTTCTAGTTCCTTCCTTTGGCCACGTTCAGTTTGATATGATTGATGTCTTTTTTTTTTTTTAACATCTTGATTGGAGTATAATTGCTTTACAATGCTGTGTTAGTTTGCCTTGTTTTTTTTTCTCCCTAGTTTTTTGAGTCATAATGTTCATTTATATTTGCTTTTTAACTTCTATTCATTTAATATTAAATCTCTGATAGCTGTTTTAACTATTTTCCATAGACTCTTGTTTTCATTATTAATATTTTCGATTTGTTTTGCATTTCTCCTTTGACCCAGTAGTGGTTAACAGCAAGTTTTTAAATTTCCCATTTGGAAATTTAAATTGGAATTTATTGAGATTTTTTCTGTGGCCTAAGATGTGAATGTGCCACATTTTTGTGATATTTGTGAATCCTTTATATGCATTTGGGGGGGAAGAAAGCCATATCTCTATTATCAAGGTTCAGAGTTTAAAATATATTAAATCTATCTTATTTATTATGTTGTTTAGGTTGTCTATATCTGTACTAATTTCTTGTTCACTTTATCTCTCTAGATCTGATTTGTTAAAGTCTCCTATTATTAATGTGCTTCTATTTCTCCCATATTAGGTGTAATTCTTTCTCTTTTTTTAATTGTGGTAAAAATTTCTTTATCTCAAATCCTACAGCCTGTGGAACAAAAACCACATTCACAGAAAGATAAACAAGATGAAAAGGCAGAGGGCTGTGTACCAGATGAAGGAACAAGATAAAACCCCAGAAAAACAACTAAATGAAGTGGAGATAGGCAACCTTCCAGAAAAAGAATTCAGAATAATGATAGTGAGGATGATCCAGAACCTCGGAAAAAGAATGGAGGCAAAGATAGAGAAGATGCAAGAAATGTTTAACAAAGACCTAGAAGAATTAAAGAACAAACAGACAGAAATGAACAATACAATAACTGAAATGAAAAATAAACTACAAGTAATCAATAGCAGAATAACTGAGGCAGAAGAAGGGATAAGTGACCTGGAAGACAGAGTGGTGGAATTCACTGCTGCGGAACAGAATAAAGAAAAAAGAATGAAAAGAAATGAAGACAGCCTAAGAGACCTCTGGGACAACATTAAACACAACACCATTCACATTATGGGCTCCCAGAAGGAGAATAGAGAGAAAAAGGACCAGAGAAAATATTTGAAGAGATTATATTCAAAAACTTCCCTAACATGGGAAAGTAAATAGCCACCCAAGTCCAGGAAGCACAGAGAGTGCCATACAGGCTAAACCCAAGGAGAAACATGCTGAGACACATAGTAATCAAATTGGCAAAAATTAAAGACACAGAAAAATTATTGAATGCAGCGAGGAAAAAACAACAAATAACATACAAGGGAACTCCCATAAGGTTAACAGCTGATTTCTCAGCAGAAACTCTACAAGCCAGAAGGGAGTGGCATGACATATTTAAAGTGATGAAAGGGAAGAACCTACAACAAAGATTACTCTACCCAGCAAGGATCTCATTCAGAGCCGATGGAGAAATCTAAAGCTTTACAGACAAGCAAAAGCTCAGAGAATTCAGCACCACCAAACCAGCTCTACAACAAATGCTAAAGGAACTTTTCTAAGTGAGAAACACAAGAGAAGAAAAGGACCTACAAAAACAAACCCATAACAATTAAGAAAATGGTAATAGTAACATACATATCGATAATTACCTTAAACATGAATGGATTAAATGCTCCAACCAAAAGGCACAGGCTCGCTGAATGGATACAAAAACAAGACCCATATATATGCTGTCTACAAGAGACCCACTTCAGACTTAGGGACACATACAGACTGAAAATGAGGGGATGGAAAAAGATATTCCATGCAAATGGAAATCAAAAGAAAGCTGGAGTAACGATACTCATAGCAAATAAAATAGACTTTAAAATAAAGAATGTTACAAGAGACAAGAAAGGACAGTACATAATGATCAAGGGATCAATCCAAGAAGAAGACATAACAATTATAAATATATATGCACCCAACATAGGAGCACCTCAAAACATAAGGCAACTGCTAACAGCTATAAAAGAGGAAATCGACAGTAACACAATAATAGTGGGAGACTTTAACACCTCACTTACACTAATGGACAAATCATCCAAACAGAAAATTAATAAGGAAACACAAGCTTTAAATGACACAATAGACCAGATAGATTTAATTGATATTTATAGGACATTCCATCCAAAAACAGCAGATTACACTTTCTTCTCAAGTGCGCATGGAACATTCTCCAGGTTGGGTCACATCATGGGTCGCAAATCCAGCCTCAGTAAATTTAAGAAAATTGAAATCATATCAAGCATCTTTTCTGACCACAATGCTGTAAGATTAGAAATCAATTACAGGGAAAAGACTGTAAAAAACACAAACACATAGAGGCTAAACAATACATTACTAAATAACCAAGAGATCACTGAAGAAATCAGAGGAAATCAAAAAATACCTAGAGACAAATGACAATGAAAACACAACGATCCAAAACCAATGGAATGCAGCAAAAGCAGTTCCAAGAGGGAAGTTTATAGCAATACAAGCCTACCTCAAGAAACAAGAAAAATCCCAAATAAACAATCTAACCTTACACCTAAAGGGACTAGAGGAAGAAGAACAAACAAAACCCAAAGTTAGCAGAAGGAAAGAAATCATAAGGATCAGAGCAGAGGGCTTCACTGGTGGTGCAGTGGTTGGGAGTCCGCCTGCCAGTGCAGGAGGTGTGGGTTCGAGCCTTGGTCTGGGAGGATGCCACATGCTGTGGAGCAACTAGGCCTGTGCACCATGGCTGCTGGGCCTGCACTCTGGAGCCTGCAGTCCACAACTACTGAGCCCATGTGCCACAACTGCTAAAGCCTGTGAGCCTGGAGCCCATGCTCTGCAGTTGGAGGGGCCACTGCAGTGAGAAGCCCGCACACCATCACAAAGAGTGGGCCCTGCTCAGAGCAGCGAGAGAGGGACTGCCTGCAGCAATGAAGACCTAACACAGCCAAAAATAAATAAATAAGTTAATTAATTAATTAATTAATTAATTAATTATTTTTAAAAAAGATCAGAGCAGAAATAAATGAAATAGAAACAAAGAAAACAATAGCAAAGATCAATAAAACTAAAAGCTGGTTCTTTGAAAAGATAAACAAAATTGATAAACCTTTAGCCAGACTCATCAGGAAAAAGAGGGAGAGGACTCAAATCAATAAAATTAGAAATGAAAAAGGAGAAGTTACAACAGACACTGCAGAAATTCAAAGCATCCTAAGAGACTACTACAAGCAACTCTATGCCAATAAAATGGACAACCTGGAAGAAATGGACAAATTCTTAGAAAAGTATAACCTTCCAAGACTGAACCAGGAAGAAATAGAAAATATGAACAATCACAAGTAACGAAATTGAAACTGTGATTAAAAATCTTCCAACAAACAAAAGTCCATGACCAGATGGATTCACAGGTGAATTCTATCAAACATTTAGAGAAGAGCTAACACCCATCCTTCTCAAACTCTTCCAAAAAATTGTAGAGGAAGGAACACTCCTAAACTCATTCTATGAGGCCACCATCACCCTGATACCAAAAACCAGACAAAGATACTACAAAAAGAGAAAATTACAGACCAATATCACTGATGAACATAGATGCAAAAATCCTCAACAAAATAGTAGCAAACAGAATCCAACAACACATTAAAAGGATCATACACCATGATCAAGTGGGATTTATCCCAGGGATGCAAGGATTCTTCAATATAGGCAAATCAATCAATGTGATACACCATATTAACAAATTGAAGAAAAAAAACATATGATCATCTCAATAGATGCGTAAAAAGCTTTTGACAAAATTCAACATCCGTTTATGATAAAAACTCTCCAGAAAGTGGGCATAGAGGGAACCTACCTCAACAAAATAAAGGCCATATATGACAAAACCCACAGCAAACATCATTCTCAATGGTGAAAAACTGAAAGCATTTCCTCTAAGATCAGGAACAAGACAAGGATGTCCACTCTCACCACTATTATTCAACACAGTTCTGCAAGTCCTAGCCACGGCAATCAGAGAAAAAAAAGAAATGAAAGGATTACAAATTGGAAAAGAAGAAGTAAAACTGTCACTCTTTGCAGATGACATGATACTATACATAGAGAATCCTAAAGATGCCACCAGAAAACCACTAGAGCTAATCAATGAATCTGGTAAAGTTGCAGGATACAAAATTAATGCACAGAAATCTCTTGCATTCCTATACACTAATGATGAAAAATCTGAAAGAAAAATTAAGGAAACACTCCCATTTACCGTTTCAACAAAAAGAATAAAATACCTAGGAATAAACCTACCTAGGGAGACAAAAGACCTGTATGCAGAATACTGTAAGACACTGATGAAAGAAATTAAAGATTATACAAACAGATGGAGAGATATACCACGTTCTTGGATTGGAAGAAGCAATATTGTGAAAATGACTATACTACCCAAAGCAATCTACAGATTCAATGCAATCCCTATCAAATTACCAATGGCATTTTTTACAGAACTAGAACAAAAAGTCTTAAAATTTGTATGGAAACACAAAAGACCCCGAATAGCCAAAGCAGTTTTGAGGGAAAAAAAGTTGGAACTGGAGGAATCAGACTCCCTGACTTCAGACTATACTACAAATCTACAGTAACCAAGACAATATGGTACTGGCACAAAAACAGAAATATAGATCAATGGAACAGGATAGAAAGCCCAGAGATAAACCCACACACTTATGGTCAACTAATCTATGACAAAGGAGGCAAGGATATACAATGGAGAAAAGACGGTCTCTTCAATAAGTGGTTCTGGGAAAACTGGACAGCTACATGTAAAAGAATGAAATTAGAACACTCCCTAACACCATACACAAAAATAAACTCAAAATGGATTAGAGACCTAAATGTTAAGACTGGACACTATAAAACTCTTGGAGGAAAATATAGGAAGAAAATTCTTTGACATAAATCACAGCAATATCTTTTTTGACCAGCCTCCTAGAGTAAAAACAAAAATAAACAAGTGACAAAATAAAAATAAACAAGTGGGACCTAATGAAAATTAAAAGCTTTTGCACAGCAAAGGAAACTATAAACAAGATAAAAAGACAACCCTCAGAATGGGAGAAAATATTTGCAAACGAATCAATGGACAAAGGATTAATCTCCAAAATATATAAACAGCTCACGCAGCTCAATATTAAAAAACAAACAACCCAATCCAAAAATGAGCAGAAGACCTAAACAGACATTTCTCGAAAGAAGACATACAGATGGACAAGAAGCACATGAAAAGCTGCTCAACATCACTAATTATTAGAGAAATGCAAATCAAAACTACAATGTGGCATCACCTCACACCTGTTAGAATGGGCTTCATCAGAAAATCTACAAACAACAAATGCTGGAGAGGGTGTGGAGAAAAGGGAACCCTCTTGCACTGTTGGTGGGAAGGTAAATTGATACAGCCACTATGGAGAACAGTATGGAGGTTCCTTAAAAAACTAAAAATAGAATTACCATATGATCCAGCAATCCCACTACTGGGCATATACCCAGAGAAAACCATAATTCAAAAAGACACATGCACCCCAATATTCATTGCAGCACTATTTACAATAGCCAGGACACGGAAGCAACCTAAATGCCCATTGACAGATGAATGGATAAAGAAGATGTGGTACAGATATACAACGGAGTATTACTCAGCCATAAAAAGGAACGAAATTGGGTCATTTGTAGAGACGTGGATGAATCTAGAGACTGTCATACAGAGTGAAGTAAGTCAGAAAGAAAAAAACAAATATCGTATATTAACGCATATCTGTGCAACCTAGAAAAATCGTACAGATGAACGGGTTTGCAGGGCAGAAACTGAGAACACAGACGTAAAGAACAAACATATGGACACCAAGAGAGGCAAGCTGCCAGGGGGAGGGGATGGTGGAATGAATTGGGAGATTGGGATTGACATATATACACTAATATGTTTAAAATGGATAACTAATAAGAACTTTCTGTATAAATAAATTAATTTTAAAAATTCTTTATCTCTTTTAAACCATTTTAGTCAGAATTCTACTTTCTTGGATAATTACAATTGCAACCCCTGCTTTAATTTAAGAAAATAATTCTGGTACTTTTTTAGTCATTTATTATTAGGCTTCCTGAATCTCTTCAATTTAGATATATTTCTTTTATACAGCATAGTGTTGGAATTTGCTTTTGTAGTCAATGTGAAAATCATTTTAACACGTGTGGTAAGCCCATTTATATATTTGTTGATTCAATCAATATTTCTGGCCTTAGAGCTGCCTTACTGATTTTTTTTTTTTTTTTTTTTTATTGCGCGGTATGCGGGCCTCTCACTGTTGTGGCCTCTCCCGTTGCGGAGCACAGGCTCCGGACGCGCAGGCTCACCGGCCATGGCTCACGGGCCTAGCCGCTCCGCGACATGTGGGATCTTTCCGGACCGGGGCATGAACCCGCGTCCCCTGCATCGGCAGGCGGACTCTCAACCACTGCGCCACCAGGGAAGCCCTGCCTTACTGTTTTAAGTTACATATTTTTTTAATATATGTAGGTCTCTTACCATGTGATCTATTTCATATGCTTCCTCCTCTCCCCACCCCCCACTTTTTTTAACATACCTTCTGGTACTTAAAAGAGTTTGTATTTTTGTTCTAATGGTTAACTTTATCCTAATACTTTTATACAATACATAAGTTCTGTCTCTTTTTTGCTATTGTCTATATGAGCACGTGAGATGATAGAAAATACATATATTGGTCTCTGCCCCTTGTTCCTGGCACAGAGCTCCTGAAACTCTTGTAAATACCTAAGTGATAAAAGCACTAGGAACATCTTTTGTGCTAACATTTGGTCTTTGACCCTGGTTCCTGACACAGTGCTTGGAATTTCCTGGGTGATAGGGGTGGGGGTGTCTTTTGTTCTAGTGAGGTGATTATTGTGGGCTCCTGGGTGGAAGCTGGTCACCAGAAAGACCAAGTCATGATTAGAAGCTTAGACTTCAACCCCATCCCCCATTCTCTGGAGAGGGGAGAGGGGCTAGAAATGGAATTAACAATCAATCAGGCCTATGTGATGAAGCCTCCAGAAAAATCCCAGTAAGATAGGGTTTGGAGAGCGTCCAGGGAGAGTGGCAGACCCAGAGAGGACATGGGAGCTCCACGCCCCTTCCCACATACCTTCCCTAAACATCTCTTCTATCTGGATGTTCATCAGTATTCTTTATCATACCCTCACAGATATCCTCAAGTATTTTGTTGAGTTCTGTGAGGCATTCTAGCCATTCTAGCAAATTAATTAAACTCAAGGAGGGGGTCATGGGAACCTCTGACTTACAGCTGATTGATCAGAAGCACAAGTAACAACCTGGACATGTAATTGGCATCTGAAGGGAAGGAAGGCAGGCGGTCTTGTGGGACTGAGCCCTTAACCTGTGGGATCTGATGCTACTCCAGGTAGATAGAATTGAGCTAAATTATTGAGCTAAATTGAGCTAAATTATAGAACACCCAGCTGGTGTCATGGAATTCCTTGATGTGGGGAAAACCCCCTTGTCTGGTGTCAGAAGTTTGTTAATGAGATAGTAGTGTGAGAGTAAAGGAGAAACACAGGACTGGAGTTTTTCCTAATATAGAGCAACACTGAAACTATCTAGGAATCTCTTAATCAGTCACTCCCCCCACCAGCCCCCATTGCTTTCCCCTAGCACCTAACTATGATAATCAGGGCTTATTCTATTGATACTTCTCTATTGATACTTCTCACATACTACCTAATCTACCTCACATATTTAATCTCTCATTGTTAGCTGTACTATATTTACAGGGTTGCCAAGAAATCTGGAAACATAAATGAATACATATTAATGGTTTGTTGGTATTATATTTCAATACAGAACAAAATAGTATCTTTTCCCAGACTTTATGGCCACTGTGTATATCGTCAAAGCACATAGCTATCACATAACTACACTATTTCCATTAGAACCATCCTTTATTCTTGGTTATTCAAGTAATCATAAATTTAATTCTCTCCACTAGTGAGAGATACTGATGTCTCCTCAGTCATTGTGGTTGTCTACAGCTTGTTCTCTAGATTCCTCAGGAAGTGTTCTTATCCACAATATTCTTCTTTTATGGGGTATGGGAGGGGAGACGTAATAGCAGTCTCCAATAGAGGGAGCCTTAGGTTCCTCAAAGGAAAGAAAATATGACAAAAAATGTGTAATATATAGAGAAATTTTGAAATAGTGTCTATATTTGCAGCCATCCATTTCTTCAGTGCTTACTGTGTACAGAACTGTCTTCAGTTCCTATAAAGGAATATATAGAAAACAGGGGGGTGTAAATAGTTCAAAGTTGGTCCAGTAGCTTGGTTGGATAAGATCCTGTTAGCTCAGGAAAACAGGCAAAAGCCAGGTCTCCAATCCAAGACCCACTACCACCTGCCAGAGTGAACTAGCATGCAGGGTACTTTGGAACTATCTGGAAGAAAACTTGGAGAGCTGTTGGTCAAACTATGTAATAGATGAGATGCTCAAGTTTTTACTAATGAGGTTACTAATGATTTTTCTGGTTTTAAAATTGCCATGGGGGGGGTGAATTCCCTGGCGGTCAAGTGGTTAGGACTCTGCGCTTTCACTGCCGAGGGCCTGGGTTCATTCCCTGGTCGGGGAACTAAGATCCTGCAAGCTGTGTGGTGAAAAAGAAAAGAAAAGCTGCCATGGGAAGAAAAGTACATTGAAAGTTCAGGTTGCTAACTTTTGGCTATTATAAATTAGAAATCACTAAATGAGGTAGTTTACCTAACAACGCAAATTTTTGAGGGAGAAGTTGCTGTGAATCTCTTTAATGTATGGGAAGAGATGTGGGATAAAAGCTAACTTGGAGATCTCATCAATCTATCAAGGCTTCAAGTTCTGCCAGAGAACTCTTGATACGTGGCTGGAGGGGATATAACCTCTAGAAGGCAATTTGTTAGTATCTATCAAACTGCACATATCCTTTGACTTCACAATTTCATTTCTATAAATTTATCTTACAAATATACTCACACAATGCAAAACAACACATGTAGAAAGTTATTCATTGCTGCACTGTGATAGCAAAAGTTTAAAAACAAACTAAATGTTCAACAATAGGGAACTGATTATAATACATCATTAATGTATACTATGCAGCTATAAAAAAAAGCAAGGAAGCTCTTTATGCACTAATATTTAATGATTTTCAAAATATATTTTTTAATCTTAAAATGATAGTAGTATGTTATGCTATAATTTGTGTAAAATGTAATGGTGATGAATAAAATATATATTTCTATTTATTATATCTATTCTTAAATATGCACAAAACCTTGGAAAACTACAGAAAAAAACTGATAACTGATTGTGGGAATGTTATTACCTATTTTTTAAAAGAAGATCCACTGGTTCAAAGCAAAAGCTTTACCTTCTATGGTCTCTCTCCACTTAAACTGACCAGCACTCTTTTTGTTCTTCCCATTCCCTCCTATTGTATTAGTAAGACTCTTACTAGGTTGCAAGAAAGGCACAAGCCCAAGTAATCTCACGATGGTGGCTGTCAGTGAGGAAGCAATCATACTGGCTGACTTGCAGAGAAATAAGAACAAGGCATTGCAGAGAACAATGAGATGGAGAAAAAAAAAATCCCTCTTCTTGATCATGTTCTATCTTCCAGATTCTAGTACCCTTTAAGGCCCAAACTATACTTCCTACTTTTGGAATCCGTTATAAATATCCCGTAACTTTAAAATAAATTTCCCCCTTTTCTGTTTCAGGTAAACTGAATAGGTACTTCTTTTTACTGGGCAGTCTTGAGCTAATACTAATGCTAAAATTATTGAACACTCACTATGCATCACGTACCCTACTAGGCATGTTACATATGTTTAATTCTCAAAATTCAGATTATCCTCATTTCACACCATAAGGGTTCTCAGACCCAGAAAGACCAAGTAACTTGTCCAAGGTCACACATTTAGGCAGAGCCAGAATTTAATCCAGGCAATCTGACTCCAGTGCTCAGGTTGGTAGTTGCCCTCAGGTAGTTTATACACTTCCTATAGACACAAAGTAAACTTGTAGTCCAATGGCAGATGATCTCAACCCAAATAAAAGATTTCCTAATGGTCTAATTTCAGGTATCAAAGAACCGAATCAAATGATGAAAATATAGTGAGGCATATTTTTTGAGTGGGGCCTTTATGAGCCCTTCCAACTTTGAAAGAGTTAAATCTGGTTCAATGAACGAACAACAGCTATACCTAAAGTCAACCAGTCAATCTGAAGAAAGGCTAAAATTCAATACAATTTTATTAGAAGCTTGAAATTGCCTGTTACTATTTATATTACAATTTCCTAGTGTCTGTGAAATTCTAATTGGAGAATTCACACAGGACCCAGCCAGGATTAAACCATGGATTTTAAAAAGACACAAATAACCTAAAATGGTCACCTCTCCCTGCAGAACAATGGGTTAGAGGATCCAGAAACAGACCCAAATATATTAGGGAATACAATAAAGGTGGCAATTCAAATCAGTAGGGAAAAGATGGCTTATTCAACAAATGATGCCAAGACAACTAGTTAGGTATCTGGAGATTGACCTCAGTTTAGTCACCAAAATAAATTCCAACAGAATAAAAATTTAAATATAAAAACTGAAACCAGGGGTGAATTATTTTTTAAATATTGGAATTTACAAAAAGCCTTCAAAGCATAAGATCCAGAAGTACAGAAAGAAAGAGTGATAAGTTTGACTACATAAATTTAAATGACAAACTGGGGGAAAATGTTTGCAACATAACTGACAAAAGGGCTGATTTCCTTAATACATAAAGTTCAAATAGATTAATAAAAGTGATCAACAGCTCAATAACAAATGGTAAAAAACATGAAAGGCTATTTTCAGGGGAAAAAAGAAATAAAACATATAAACATAAGGAAAAAACCTTGTAATTAAAGAAAGTTTAAAACAAGGATACACCATGTTTCACCTACAGCTTAAGAAGCAATACAGTGTAATGGTTAAAACTGATCACTCTAGAGTCAGAATACTTGGGATTAAATTCTGGTTCTACTCCTTACTGTGCATGCCCCAGTTTCCTAGGCTGGGGTTCTTGTGAGAACCAAATGAGAAAATATAATAAAAAGCAATTAGGACTGTGCCTGGCATATAGTAACTACATTAGTTTTTATTATTATATTGACAAAAACAGGAAAAACATTGGTAAGGGAGTGGAGAACTAAGCACTCTCATACACTGTTGGCAGATGTATAAACTGGTACAATGTCTTTAAGTGGCAATTTGACATTGTCTACTAATGTTTAAATTCATAAACTCTTTGACTTTACACTTCACTTTTAGAAATGTATCCCACTAATCACATATGTTCCTAAAGATATATATATTTCTCTCTATATATCTTTATGTTCATAAAGATATATATGTACATACAGATTTTCATTGCAGCAATGTATGTAACAGCAAAAGACTGGAAATAACCTAAATGGTCATCCAAATGAGACTAAATAAATGCATGATGGTACACCCTAAAATGAAATAATATACTATCATGAAAAAAAAAATCCCCAAGATAGTCAAAAAAGCAAATCACAAAACAGTGTGAACGGCTTGCTCCCATTAATCTTAGAATGTATAGAATATTTCTGGAAGGAGACACAAGAAAATAATAACAGTAGTTGCCTCTGAGGAGCAAGACTGGGAGTTGAAGTCAAATGGAGATTTGCTTTTCATTAAATACCTTTGCGTAAAAGTGAAATTTTTTTTCCCATGTACACTTTTTTCAATTAAACAAAAACTAGTTAATTAAAAAAAATAAGATTGAAGCCATCATATAACATCATATCTCTATCAGAAAAGCAAACCAGCTAAAGACAGAAGTTCCAAGAGAAATGATGCTTGCTTAAATATCACTGTGGCTTTAGGAACCAAAATGTTATCACTCTAGAGAGTAATGAGAACCACAGGGACTAAGCACATGAGTCCCCTTTCCAGACCTCACATAAGCACATCTGTTAACTGCCAGAGTCTGTAAAACAAAAGCTGTTTTTACCTCCATCTCTAGAAGTGTAGGAGTGTTCTTGTACTTGGTGTGTTGGTTGGGATGAGGACTTTGGAAGAAGGAAGGGAGAAGGGATTGACAATCATCCGTTAAAATGCTCTCCTGGTTCTCAATGAGCTATTTCTTTGGACAACTTATTTCTTAGTTTTTTCCTTTCATTTTAATACCTTATGTATAAACTTTATAATTCAGAAAACACAATTCCACTTTCTCCCTAACAACCCAGTAGATGGTTCTGATAATACCATTTTAGATTAGTCTCAGAGAGGTATCCTAGTCCAACAAATATTAGGTTTGTGTCATAGCACCACCACTTAATTTTCTAAATCTGATGCTTTCCACACTACAGCTTTCTTTCATCATCCCTGCTCAATCTCCTGGCACCAGCTCCTGATTTCACCTCATCCCAGCCAACATCAAGCACCTTTGTTTATAGGCTCTGTGATTCTAGAGAGCGATGGAAGAGACAGGAGTCATTTAAGGACTAAGGATATGTTTTTCTTTCTGGGGACAAATCTGAATCAGCTGCTTTAAAAAACATCATTCCTGGATTTCCCTAGTGGTGCAGTGGTTAAGAATCCGCCTGCTAATGCAGGGGACACGGGTTCGAGCCCTGGTCTGGGAAGATCCCACATGCCGCAGAGCAACTAAGCTCGTGCGCCACAACTACTGAGCCTGTGCTCTAAGAGAGCCCATGAGCCACAACTACTAAATCCCACACGCCTAGAGCCCGTGCTCTGCAACAAGAGAAGCCATCACAGTGAGAAGCCCACGCACTGCAACGAAGAGTAGCCCCCGCTCGCCGCAACTAGAGAAAGCCCGCACGCAGCAACAAAGACCCAACGCAGCCAAAAATAAATAAATTAATTAATTTTTTAAATAAATAAATAAATAAATAAATAAAAACATCATTCCTTTGTTATTCTGAGAAAATGAAGTAGTGGACCCTGTAAACAGGGTCTTGGCAGTACTGAGTACCTACCATGGTATGACATTATCTAGATACTTTATTCACCTCACCTCATTTATGCTGTAATTGTTCTATTATTTCCACAATACAAATGATTATAGAAATTCAGTGAAGGGATGTCAGTTGTTTAATGCCATACAGCTCCTATGTTCCTGTGTTGAGTAAGGACTCAAACCCCAGTGTCTGGCTCTAAAGTCTATGGTACATTACACCACACTGCCCAATGAACAGAGCTCTTGGGGCTCCATGGTTTGTTATGGTGGTTAAAGACCCCAGTCAAAGACAACCTGGAAGTTCTTAAGCAGGGGAAGTTATGCTAGAAAAAAGTCTGGGCCACTATTCAACCAATTTTCTCACATTTATTTACTCTGTCCCTCACATCTCTAAGATGAAAATGAACCTAAGTTTCAGGGGAAAAGATTGGGGGCAGTGTCAGCCAAGAAAGTGATTAACAAGAAGGAAAAGGCAGCCCCTGCTAATTGAGAGGTAGTCGAGATGGTCTGCCTTCTTGCAGTTGCCAGGCAACACAGGTAAACAGAGGAAGTGGCAGGATCATGGCCACTAACTACAGTGCCAACCAAGTAAGTACTCTTTTCCATTTCTTTAACGTTTAATTTTGCCTTCCTGATTCCACCTTTGGTCTGACCCCTCCCGTAGGATTCTGATGACTGAATATATAGCTGAGAATGGGGTGAGATAGTATTTTTTTACCTCCTCAGCTCCTCAGGGGAGGGAGAGCCCAAGGACAAATAATAGGTATCTCTGGGTTAAGTTTGTAGGCCCTAACCCAGAGGTCAGCAAACTTTTTCTGAAAAGGGCCAGAGAGTAAATATTTTAGGCTTTGTGGGTCAAGTGACAAAATCAGAGATATTATATAGGTATGAGAGAAAACACTTTTCCATAAAATTTTGACAAAATTCAAAATACAATAACTGAGTGCAATTTTTTGTAATATTAATGAAAAGCATGAAATTCTTATAGGATGAGAAAATATTTCACTTAATTGGGGTACAAAGTTAAGTGTTCCCCTTTATCAAATCAAGTGCAAATGTTCATCTATAAAAACGATTCTTAGCTTTCTCAGGCCATCCCAAAACAGACAGGAGGATGGATTTGGCCCAGGCCAGAGTTTGCTGACCGCTGGTCTAGACCAGCACTGCAATAAAAAGATAATGTGAGTCACAAATGTAACTAAATTTTCTAGTAGCTACATGAAAAAAATTAAAAAGAAATAAAATTAATTTTAATAATATAATTTAGCCCAGTTACGTCCAAAATATTATTTCCAACACTTAATCAATATTTTAAGTTATAATCAGATGTTTCATTCATTTTTGTACTAAGTCTTCAAAATCCATTGTATTTTATATAGTTGACCCTTGAACAAGGCAGGGATTAGGGTACAGATCCCCACACAGTTGAAAATCTACATATAACTTTACAGTCGGCCCTCCATAACCAAGGTTCCACATCCACAGATTCAACCAACTATTGATCATGTAGTACTGTAATACATATTTATTGAAAAGTACGTATTTATTTATTTATTGTAAGTTAACCTGCACAGTTCAAACCCATGTTGTTCAAGGGTTAACTGTACTTACAAAGCACCTCAATTTGGACTAGTCACATTTCCAACGCTCAATAGCCACATGTGGCTAGTGGCTCCATGTTGGACAGCACACAGATGAAACAAATCACATCCTCTCTAAAGTGAGTTAAAGCTTACTTAGCATGGTTGTTCATGCCTTCGGTCTTCAAATCTAAAGAACTGTGCCTAGCTATCATTTCCTGGGCTTGGGGCGTTTGAGTCTCATAGGCATTCTCCTCTTTTTCTCCACAGTATGAAAAAGCTTTCTCACCCAAGTATCTGCAGAACTGGTCTCTCCCCAAGCCAACAAAAGAGGTATTCCACGTTCAGCACACCACAATGCGTTTCTGGTTCTTCACGTCACACTCTATGTATTTCACTGGTACCTAAATTCTTTCAGCCTTCTTTGAATTCCCATATCCTCCTCTCCTTCAGTCCTTAATTCAAGCCCTTCAGATACTTTCTTCCACTTTTCCAGTCCATGTTCACAAGCACTTCTCTCCCCACCTCTACCCCAGAGGATTTCTTCCCATGAAGGCTACACTCAGATTATCGCCAATGATCGTGGTCATCTGTTGCCTTCAGTGCCCCATTCCAAGGTGAGATACTCATCTCCATTCTCTTCTTGAAAGGTAAAGAACTGAGGCACAGAACTGGAGGAACAGAGCAGGGAGACTTGCAATCTCCTGCAGCTACTATTTGGAAAATTAAAGTGCAATCTAATTCACATTGTAACTCGAATGCCCCCAAACTTCCAGCCAGCTTATCCAACAGAACAGGGTTGTGTTTAACACCCAGAATTCCTTAACCGATGAATGATCTGTATAAAATGAACACCTTCAGGTGATAACATTTATGCAGTGGGTACACTGTCAAACTTAACCTAAGGATGTGGAATTTAATTTAAGAGATAAGCGGATAAGAAAATTAGTGTAGCCTAAATGAGAGAGGGGGAAAAGGAAGAGTGGGGAAATTATGCTTTCATTCTTGTTTCATGACGATGCATTCCCAAAGGTAAAGGATGGAAATAAGACAAACGGCCCACCAATAGGTCAGTTACTGGGAGTGAGAAGCCCTGTTGAGGAATCTCATTTTTCCTTTCAGGCAAGTCCTTGGGGTTCCTTCATGGGCACCTGGCAAATGCCTCTGAAGGTACCTCCTGCTCGGGTGACCCTGACCTCCCGTACAGCTGCTGGTGCTGCCTCCCTTACCAAATGGATACAGAAAAATCCTGATTTACTCAAGGCCTCCAATGGGCTACATCCTGAAATCTTAGGCAAGGTATCTGTTCCTCCCATCTAACCTCAGTCCTGTTGTCTTCACTTCTTTTCAACCTCAAAAATGCCTAATGTTATACTACCACAATCCCAGCAGGGGGAACCTCTAACCAATTCTGTCTTACCCTTCTAGTCCTTAAACAACCTCTGCGGCCTGAAGGGATAAGCTAAGGGCATCTTATCCACACCCTCCCACTCACACCCCCTCCACACAGTACAAAATGAGCTGATCTCAAGGGGAAGTTAACAGTATCAAATTTAACTCTTCTTATTTGAAACCTGACCTTTTGTTCATGGAATGGGGAGAAAGGGATCTAGAATTCTGAGATGGATTGGGAATGATCTAGGCCTAACCTGAAACATAACTGTCTCTTCTATTCCACCCCTGACAGCCCCATGATCCAGATAGTCAGAAGAAACTTGGGAAGTCTATCACAAAGACTGTACAGCAAGCACCAAGTCCAACCATAATCCCAAGCTCCCCAGCATCAAATCTCAATTCCCCAGATCAACTCCAAAGTTCACACCCCTCTGAAGGTCACACTCCAGGTCCCCAAAGCCCACCCAACTCTCCAAAGAGTCTACCTGGAAGCCCATGTATGCTAGAACACTGTGCAGGTCCTAATTTAGCTGAGGTCCAGAAATGCAAACCTGGAACTCCATAAGGGACTAAGGGACCACACTGAGAAAACCTGTCTAGAGATTGAGTGATGTAAGCAAGACCCCCCAGTCAGGGAAATTATGGATGGGAATAAAGGCAAATTTGGAAAATAAACATTGTTTTTTGAATCTTTTACTGATTTGGATTTTTCCCTCCTGCTATGTTTGCCTCTTTTAACCCATAACTAGGAGAAGGGTTGGAGGAAATAGAGCAGGGAAAAGAACATGACAGTGGCTTGGGGGCAGAACACATTTTTACAAGGATTGAGTCATTTCCAGAAATGACCAACCAGGAGGAAGTTGGTCTGAATCACAGCAAAAGAAACCTCAAATATCCAGTCTGTCACCCCTACTCGCTCACTTTTCATCCTGAGCATGAACTACAACTTCAAAGTCAGAAGTACAATCATTTAGAGTAGAGTGTGTGTATGTGCATTTGGAGAAGGTGGGGAAGAAAAGGTACAGGAAGCCAGAGTAGAAGATACAATCCTTGTCTAACACTTCATTATCTGATGACAGAACACACAGGGACAACAAATTAGAAAGAGTTATAAAAGCAAAATTCAAGCAAAAATACAAATATAATTTGAAAACTGAAGATAAAGAAGTGATTAGGGACTTCCCTGGTGGTCCAGCGGATAAGACTCCGCACTCCCAATGCAGGGGACACGGGTTTGATCCCTGGTCAGGGAACTAAGATCTCACATTGCAATGCCGCATGCCACACAGCGCAGGCAAAAAAAAAAAAAAAGAAGTGATTAGAAGACAGAGAAGAGAAATAAAGGGAGACAACAAGTAGAAATTTAGGACAGAATAACATACATGATGACCACACTGCCACTCCCCCCACCCCAATCACCTGAATGATAAGAAGCCACCAGAAAAGTCCCGTATCTATTTCCCAGCCTCCAATTTCTGTTTATCATTATCCCCATTCTGCATCTTCCTGGAACTGGCTGTTAAATTTAATGCCCTTGCCAAACCTTTCCCAGTTCCAGTGCCCAATTGTTCCCTCATGAACACGTATGCCTAACTCCAAGGCCAAGTACAGAGGACATATGTATATGCTGGAGGAAGGCTACAAAGACTTCCCAGGTCCAGTGTAGCAAAAAGGGAGAAGTGATCATCACTTAAAGCCAAAGACTACTTGGGAGCTGGGATGAAGACTCTTGAGGCAACTAAGTAAGGTCTTCCTCTCCAACTGACACCAATTACAGCCACTGTTACTTCTCTCCAACCCACAGCTTTAACTGGTTGGCTAAAAACTCAGAGTGGGGCTTCCCTGGTGGCGCAGTGGTTGAGAGTCCGCCTGCCGATGCAGGGGACATGGGTTCGTGTCCCGTTCTGGGAAGATCCCACAAGCTGCGGAGCGGCTGGGCCCGTGAGCCATGGCCACTGAGCCTGCACGTCTGGAGCCTGTGCTCCACAACGGGAGAGGCCACAACAGTGAGAGGCCTGCATACCGCAAAAAAAAAACAAAACTCAGAGTGACAGACAAGATAGATCTGTCACCCCAGAGTTTCCAAAGACTATCAAAACAGCACTCCTGTCAAGGCAGTTAGGGACCAAAAAGCCTGGCCTACATGGATTATAAAAAGTAGCATGTTTTCCCATTAAACTATAAATGTTTGCCAGGTTTCCAACAATCTCTCCTTTCTTACCTCTACTCTCCTTTCTCCCCAAATGGACATACTTAGTTCATATTCATAGTCCCTTGGCTGTCCCTTCCATTGTTCCACTGGATCATAATTTGCTGAACTGTACCTTAAGGCTTATAATAATCAGTTCTCAGTGGGATTTTGGAGCCTGTAATAACCAAAAAGCTCTCCACATGCTTAACTTCCTCTCTCTTGCTCCCTCCTTCTCTGAGGTTCCAGCAAGATGTTAAATCCCTGGCTACTTGCATTTGATTCCCTGACAATTTTTTCAGTGGTCACTTGTAGGACAAACTGTTTCCCTCCTGAGAAAGGTCAGATTGGGGGATGTAATCGCCTGAGACCAGAGGGAGGGGGAGGAAATTGGCTCCTCCCCAACCACCATTGTCTTGGTTTCTCAAGATATCAAGGAGAGTCAAAGACAATATAATAATTTTAATTCTGTTTCAGAAAAAGCTGTCACATGAATTTGGATTAGAAAACATGACAATAAGAGGCTTGGTTTTTCTGGAAATGCAAGGAAGAGAAATAATCCTTAATAGGTTCAATGATAGTTTTCTGGATCTTCCTCTTGCATCAAAAGCTATATATCTTCTTCTCCCCAAAGCATGTGCTCCAAGAGCCAACTTACTCTCTGCATCTCCCTCTAGCCAGGACAGGCTAATTGCCCTCCACCCCCACCCCTCTTCTTTCAGTCACACTGTGTGGGTGTTAAAGACCCTGGGCTGACCAATTAACAGAATTGTCCTTTAAGCCAGCAACCCACAGGCAGTGGCAACCCAAGCCCCACTCCCAGTCCCCATGGCAGAGGCCACAGAGTGGCATTGTTTCCACTGTCTTAGGAAGAAGAAGCCAAAAGCTGACCCTCAGCACAAATCAAGGCCTAATATGGAGAGAGAATGAGGGCTCCCAGGCCCAGAGTAGGCTGCAAGCTGGGGGCAGGAAAGGGGAGTTTTTACAGTCATTCCATCTTTAGAAATAAGGAGAAAACTGGATCCTTTTCCACTACTCTGGTTCTATAAGGTACTCTTACTGCTGAGCTCCAAGGGGATCTGCAAGCACAAAAGGGTCTAAACAAATCAAGATAACTTTGCCCTGGCTTAAGATAAGAGTAACAAACAGGAAGATGGGTCAATGCAATAACTGGTAGGAAGATGATGCTGGGAACGTCGGCTCTTCACATGGCTGCCAGCCCTACAGAGGACAACACGGTAAGAACCAAGACAATCACTCCAGACTGGTATAGCTGGGAAATCGTCAGGCCTTTTCCTAGGTCCCACATCTGTAGAAATAAGAAAAAAAAATTTTTTTTCAGCAATCAGGGTCCTGGTCACTCTCACAACTCCTTTCTCAGAAAGGAACTCCACCTAGGAACAGGCAATTCCTCTCAGCATGATTCTAGAGAAAACCTCTTCTCCCCTTATTCCTGACCTTCACTTTCCTCAAAACCCACAATACAGTAACGACCACCCACTTATCCCAATGACAGTAAAGGGATCCATCCTCAGCTCATAAGATCTTCCAGAATGAATAGATAAAAACGTTCTCTTGTGACAAAAAAACTGATCAGTGTTTCCCAAAGTGTGTTTCTTCAAAAACTAGTTCCTCAGAATGTTAAAAGGCATTACATGGGGGAAAAAAGTTCTGTGGTCAAATTAATTTGGTAAAAGTTTAACTACAAGACTTCTCAAACAATTTATTAACGCACACTGTTAACCTCCAAAATGGGGATATAATATACATGATTTCCTAGGTATAGCCAACCAGGTATGGAATCCCCTTTGAGAAGGAACATTTGTCCAGCAGAGGACTAGTATTTTTTTTTAAAATAAATTTATTTATTTATTTATTTTTGGCTGCATTGGGTCTTCATTGCTGCACACAAGCTTTTCTCTAGTTGCAGCAAGTGGGGGTTTCTCTTGTTGTGGAGCATGGGCTCTAGGCCCGTAGCTGTGGCACAAGGGCTCAGTAGTTGTGGCTCATGGGCTCTAGAGCACAGGGTCAGTAGTTGTGGCACTTGGGCTTAGTTGCTCTGCAGCATGTGGGATCTTCCCGGACCAGGGTTCAAACCTGTGTCTCCTGCATTGGCAGGCGGATTCTTAACCACTGTGCCACCAGGGAAGTCCAGGACTAATATTTTTTTAAAATACTCTTTGGGGTCTAGAACACTATTTCTCAATTTTGTTTTGACTGTGACCCCCACCCCCAACTAAGAAATATCTTTTTAATCAGTACCCAGTGTGTGTGTGCATATGTATGTGTGCGTGTGTGTGTGTGTATGTATATATATAAAATATATAATATATAAAAGTTCATGAAACAATAAGCAATATTTATCATTACCATGTGTGTTATATTCTATATGTTGTATTCTATTTAAATTTCTTTTTTTTGTTGGTAGCAACCCACTAAATTGATTTTCTACCCATTGAGTCAAAAAAACACAATTTAAAAAATACTGATCTAGACTCTCTTGTGCCCTAGGGACATTAACATATTGTACTCTAAAAGATTCCCTAGGGCAAAAGTAGAGTCTTCAGGTTTCACGTTTCCCACATATGACTGTCTCAACACACACATATACCTATACCCTGAATGTAAAACTGAACAAATTAGGATTGCCTCAGAGAAAAATTAGAGAGCCCCCAAAATAATCAAGATGAGAAGATGCCCCTACCTCAGCTGCCAAAGAGCTTCTACCTAGATAAGATTAGGAGTCAAACAGATTCCACAAAAAGCTGTTTTGCTTATAAAGGCACAGTGTTTTACCAAAAAATCGAGTCCTACTGGGTGGTGGTGATGGGGCAATATTCTCTAGCATACCAGAGACCTTGTCACTTCCTACTCTCTTAATATCAATTCCACCCTCCACTCCCCCACTAGATCTTCTGGCAAGGCAATTATCAAGCTCAGAGTGCAAGAACTATGGACTGTCACAGAGAACAGATAAAATCCTGTCCCACACTCAGAGCCAGGACTTGCTAAAAGAACAAACAAAAGCAGATTTAAGGGATTAAGAAAAGCCTTGACTGAGTTCTGACATTTTATAAAATCTCTTCCCCTTCCCTCCCCCCATACTGAGACAAAAGCAAATATATGGCAAGTCCCTGCCTGAGCCAGGATGCCAACAAAGGAAGCTGATCAGCTGATTCCATTGGAAAGCTTTGTTCTGTGGAATAAGAAGTCATTAATGGAAATGCCCTCCCTCTCCATCCCCTCTTCCTGAGGGAAGTGAAGTCATTTTGAATCAAACTGAACACTGCCTCAGGGAACAGTTGATAGATACACTTAATTTAATAGATCATTTAGTCTCTCACTCTTCTGATTCCATTAAACTGTCTATTGGACCAGACTACAATTCAGAAAGTGCTTATCTCTAGGCTCTGATGTGGAAGTTATGAAAGGTCAAATTAAGGCAAGAGCATCCAACTGACAGATGGCTTAGGTTGAGAAATAATGGAAAACCAGAAAGAATGAAGCTGTAATTATCTTCCTGGGAAAGGAAGCAAGACTAGGGGTAGGGAGACCACAATATATAAATCTTAAAATGCTATAGGAGAGATTCATCTCTGACCTGGGGCAGGTTTCATTAAGCTTTAATTCCTTAATAAAGAGAAGGAGACACCAGTTTGAACTGACCCCAAGGTCATGTAGGAGGCAACATGGTCAGATTTCAGGCTATCAAAAGATTCCTAAACTCAATATTGGGATCCTAGCACCCAGTTGCTTGTTAAAGTTGGCCCCATTCTCTCTAATAGTTCAAAACAAACAAAAAACAAAAGCAGTTAACACAATTCAATATCAAGATAATAAACATCAGTATATTTGAATCCAGCCAAATTTGTCACTCTATGTTGACAGGAAGTTTAGACTGAAAGCAGTAACTATTATTTGTCTGATAAATATGCCTTCTATGCCAGATGTATGGCTTGGCTTCATGGGTCTCTTTTAGTAACATCCCTCTTGAAACTAAAAGAATTCACTGAGACCCTGCAAGTATCTGCCAGGCCTACATCCAGTCTAAGCTACATCACCAGCTGGGCTACCTGGCAATGCACAGGGCATCTAGTTTAGCTTTCCTCAAGAGGCCCCTGAACAAAGGTCCAGCACAACTAACTTTAAGAACAGCACACTAAACCCAGACCAGGAAAGAGAAAATCCTTCCAGGCTCCCCATTCCTTTCACCCAGAAAATGTACAGCTTACCAAGTGTCGGATCCCATTCCAGGTATGATACGTGAGAGGGAAGACGAGTGCAAATTTGGCTGTGTGGATCAGCGCTGGCCCCAAACACAGGGACTTTACAAGTTCCAAATGAGACTCAAAGCTCCCAGGGACCAAGAGGGCTGACAAGCCAAAAAGAGAGACCCCTGAGGAGAAACAAAGTAAGCCCATCACACCAGCTACAACCAATTTAACACATAAAACTGGGTTCTATGACAGCCCTAGGACTTCACACAATTCTAAACCATTTTAAAATGGGAAAGATTTAAACTAATGTTCACATTCGCAGTGGAAGATATGCTACTTGGAATCCGACCCTAATCTCTTAAATTTGCCATATATTTTAGCATGTTGCTCCTTCTTTCAACATCTCTCTCTATAAAAACTTCACCCATCATTTTAGAAGCCACCTCTGGCTGCATCTATGTCATCATCTCAGTAAGCAAAAATAATAGTACATTCAGTCCAAGGAAAAGAATGAAAAAAATTTTTAAATCACTCAAATCTCTACCATACAAAAATTTAACTCAATATGGATCAGAGACCTAAATGTAAGAACTAAAACCATTAAACCAAGAAAACATAGGAGTAAATCTTTATGACCTTGGATTAGCAGTGGTTTCTTAGATATGACACCAAACCAGAAGCAACAAAATAATAAATTGGACTTCATCAAAATTAAAAACTTTTGGGTGCCATCCATTTCTCCATCAGTCTGGAAGAATGCTGGTGCTGAGAATAACTACCATGGCTTGCAGCTCTTTGACGAAACGTCAGATGCGTCAGAATTTTATAGCATTCATAGGAGAAGCAAAGGCTGAAGGAAGACATGCTGTTCACACCCTAGGATAAGGCAGCCACATCAGAGCCTGGTCTCCTAGAGGCTAGTGTTGCTGAGTGGCTGTTCCGAGGACTCAGTCAGTAGACTGCTGTCACAGTTGGTGCACAGATCAGAGCTGAGCCTGGTATCTGAGGCACATGTGTGGCTGTCGAGGTTTTGGAACTTCAGGTTTGCACTGAAATTCAGAGGATAGTGGGGAGCTCCTGTGATCGTCTAGCTTCCTATCTATGCAGGCTGTCAAAGATCCTTGAATGCTCTTGGGTCATATCTTCCTCCCAAACCTTCTCAAACGATATCTCAGTTCCATGTTACCTCAGTGTTTTCAGGAATTTTTTTCATGATGCCCCTAAGCCAAAAGAAAAACCTAACAGTTCTGTTTATTAAGTAGATAGATTCAAACAACTTAAATATTTATGTCCTAACAATTTAGTAGCTATGTGAAAAAAATGATCCTTGTAAATGGAAAGAAAAAACTTTTATTCTTAAATAACCAGTTACTTACTAACATGTTGTTGGATATTATACATCTCAAACCTCAGAAATTAAATTGGACATTACCATGCTCATTTCCTGTTCCACACTGACCTTCACACAAGTTGGATTAGAGAATCAGAACTTCAGTGAGAGACCAGGCAAACCTAGTGCTCAGGCAGTCAGCTTTGTTTCTAGAAAAGCCAAAGGACTTACAGATTTATAAAGTAATTAACGGAACTCTGAAATTACTGTTTTATTCTCTTGGGCTTTCTGTAAGATGGGACATGAATTATTGATTCTCAAATGTGATATGTCATATGTTAGGAATCCCAGTCATTCCAGACAGAGGCACTGTAGAGAGAGTGAGAAGTGCACAAACTTTGGTTAAGACAGATCTGAGTTCAGTTCTGTCACTAACTAGCTACTATATCATCACTTCCTTCTCTGCTTATAATAATGCCTACTTAGGACTGTGAGAATTAAATTAAATACATATATATAAAGTTCCTAATACAGGCCTGGTAGTGATTATTACTTACATTAATAGTTGGAATATTTCATCTTTTACCTCTCAGAAAATGTCTGATCATTTGTAGCTAAAAATCTCATTCTCAGCCCTTCCTACTCCATATCTTAGTCCTTGAATTGTCAAGAGGGGATGACCTGGAAAAACTGATTGTCACCAGAAGAGAAAATGCTTCTCAGAAATGCTCTGTTTTCCCTCAATGCATGAATACTCCTGCCCACCACGCGCCCCCCCGCCCCACAAGGCTGCAGGGAAGCAGACAGGCAGAGTATATGATGAGATTAGTTTGACAACACTTTAGTTAAGACAGCAATCAGGTACTGCCAACCTGAGTTTTAATCATCATTTGGACAGGTCCACCAAGTCCCTTTTAGATGTTTTCATTTTCTTTGGCAGTGACATCTGCAGAGGCTTGCTGGGAAGAAGTGTCTGAAAGAACTTATGATGGCTTCTGGAAGTGGCAACAGGACTTACTGACAATCCGCACAGTTCCGTATGTAGCACTTAACTGCAGAAGAACAGGCTGAAGTTGGTCTTGGCAGCCAAGTGAAAGCACCATTTAATTTTTCTTAGTGATTAGATGGGACAGCTTCAGTGGCTTTGTTTTCATAAATTAAATTGTTTGGCTGTTAGAGGAGTCCCTCCTTAGGCACTCAGGTTCTAGGAGGAGAGGCTATTTCCTGCCTTCCAGTACACTAGACATCAGAGGAGGATTTAGGAAATTTCATATTTAATTTCTTCTCATATACTTTTCATTTGTAAAGAGGAAAGCTTTGGCCAAAATCGCTTCTGATTAACTTACTGATACTGATATTCCTTGTTTGAAGATGTGATACAATAAGAAATACGTATTTGGTCTTTTTCCCCCAATTCCTGGCACACAGCTCCTAAAACCCTTGTAATCTCTGGAGTGAAAGGAAAGTTTTTTTGTATGCTAATGAGATAATTAGTAGCTGGGGGGAGGGGGAGCGGGCGGCTAGACAGCTTCAGGATGGGGTCTAGCTGCCAGAAAAAGCAAGGCATGATTTGAGGATTGGGACTTTTAGTCCCATACCTCCCTCCCCTTCCCTGTCCACATCCCTCCCCCAACCCCACCACACCTGGGAGTGGCTGGTGATTGAGCTAATCACCAATGGCCAATGATTTAATCAACCTTGCCTAGGCAATGAAGCCACCATAAAACCCCCTAAACTACAGGACTTGTACAGCTTCCAGGTCACTGAACACAAAGATGTACTGGGAGAGTAGTGTGCCCACAGAGGGCATGGAAGCTCCATACACACTCCCCTCTCTGCTCCCCCATACCTTGCCCTGTGTATCTCCTCCGTTTGGTTTTTTTTTTGTTTTTTTTGTTTTGTTTTGTTTTATTTTGTTTGCGGTATGCAGGCCTCTCACTGCTGTGGCCTCTCCCATTTCGGAGCACAGGCTCCGGACGCGCAGGCTCAGCGGCCATGGCTCAGGGGCCTAGCCGCTCCGCTGCATGTGGGATCTTCCTGGACCAGGGCACGAACCCGTGTCCCCTGCATTGGCAGGCGGACTCTCAACCACTGCGACACCAGGGAAGCCCCGTTTGGTTTTTTAAATAGAGGAGTTGAGGACTTCCCTGGTGGCGCAGTGGTTGAGAATCCGCCTGCCAATGCAGGGGACACGGGTTCGACTCCTGGTCCAGGAAGATCCCACATGCCATGGAGCAGCTAAGCCCGTGTGCCACAACTACTGAGCCTGCACTCCTAGAGCCTGAGCTCCGCAACAAGAAAAGCCACCGCGATGAGAAGCACGTGCACTGCAACGAAGAGCAGCCCCCACTCGCCGCAACTAGAGAAAGCCTGAGTGCAGCAATGAAGACCCAATGTAGCCGAAAAAAAAAAGTTCTGAAGCAAATTTTAAAAAAATAATAAAATAAAGAAGTTGATCCTTTATTTTAAAACCCAGTACATCTTGGGACTTCCCTGGCGGTCCAGTGGTTAGGACTCCACACTTCCAATGCAGGGGGCACAGGTTCAATCCCTGGTCATGGAACTAAGGTCCCACTAGCCACATGGCAAAAAAAAAAAAAAAAAAAACAGTATGTCTAAATAAAGTGTCTTCCTGAGTTATGGTGAGCTCTTCTAGCAAATTATCAAACCTGAGGAAGGGGTCATGGGAACCCTGATTTACAGCTCGAATTTTATATATTTAATTTAATTCTCACAGTCCTAACTAGGCATTATTATAACCAGAAAAGGAAGTGATGATACAGTAGCTAGTTAGTGACAGAGTTGGAATTGAACTCAGATCTAACTCCAAAGTTTATGCTCTTTTCTCTTTCTCTAAACTGCCTCAGTCAGGAATGACGAGGGTATAACACATCACATTGGAGAATCAATAACTCTGGTCCCATCTCATGAAAAGCCCAGACGAAAAAAACAGTCATTTCAGAGTTCCATTAGTTACTTTATATACATATAAGTCCTTTGGCTTTTCTAGAAAAGAAACGACTGCCTAAGCAGTAGGTTTGCCTATACAGTCAAGTGACCTTTCACTGAAGTTCTGATTCTCCAATCTAACCTGTTTTTAAAGACTATCCAAAACATTCGGGACCATTCTTCTACCCATTCAAGTTAGTTGTACAATTTATTTATAGCTGTATTCCTCTAAAATATCTGTTGTTTGGCACTCATATTTTCTTTTTTGAATCTCATTCTTTTTACTGTTGTATGTTGCATCTTGATTACCCTTTCCCAGTCTCATTCACATTGCAGCTTCAGGTACCTGTCATTCTCAAGCAATTTACCTAATTTCACCTAGATTTTTATACTGTCTGTCACTATGAAAAATCATGAGTATTTTAATCCCTACAGAATCTAAGCAATGAAAGAGTGTTACTGGCCTTCTCTCTCCATCTTTTAAAGGACTGCTTGTAAAGGTCTTCCTCAATAAATTCTATATAAAGTCAAACTAGTGTCATCATGCTTTTTTAGTTCAACATGCTTTTCAGAATTTATATATTGGCCATAAAATCTCTACTGTCTGAATAAATACCTAATCATGGATTTGTCTAGGCCAAATGAGAACATGAACCTTTTATGACTTCCCATGGTCAACGGGATCAAGTTCCAACTTCTCAGCACAGCAGTCAAAGTCCTTTATTGTCTGGTGCGCTTTCCAGTCTTATCTTTTGCTGCTTCTCCCATAACACAACGCTTAAACAAGCAGATCTAGTTATCATTATCCAGGACTCTGGATTCCTTCCAAACCCTGTGCCTTTGCATAAGGTAGTCTGTCCATTGGGAAGTCCTCCTCTACCTCCTTTCCATGAATTCTCCTACTCATCCTTCTTTCAAGTTCTCCAATTCCTGAAGAGTTGTTCTCTCCTCTGGGATCTCATATCTCTATTAAAAAGTTATCACAGTGCATTATAAATATTTATTTGTCTTACTCCTTAGATTCTTTCACCCTTGAGGGTAGAGGCTATTATTATCACTATCCAATTTCTAATGCATCACAGGAGATTAATTAGAAGTTAGAAGGAACGAACATATCTGAAATGACCACTATGAGCAAAGTGATTTACACGGTTGTACTCATTTAGTAAATAAAGATTAACTAAGCACCTACTGAGTGCTAGAGGATATGAAAGGTAAATAAGATAGATGCAGTTCCTACTCTATAAAGAGTTTACAGCCTAATAAAAGAGACAGACTTATAAAAACTAAGCAAATAAAATAATTACAAGTTATATAATAACCTAAGGAATGGTAACATAGGAATGATAACATCGGATCTTAGATAGGAATTCTTATCTTTACTTGCTTACCAACAAAACTAATCTAATTGTGAATAGCAGAGACTTAGTTTTGGATAATCTCTCCAGTGTCTCAGCAGCTGCTCCCTAAATACAGGATCCCTATATTTGAGCCACTCGTCCTGTTGATGACCACTTCAGTGAAAACATACTCTACGGAAGCCTAGGAGGGGCCCCAAAGGATACTATGAAAAACAAAAATATGTCCATGTCTCCAGCACCAGCCAGAGAAAACTTTTAAAATACAGCTGATCCTCTTATAAAGTACCTCCCTACTGTGGAAAGATCCATCAGACTCCAGAAACCTGACTATAATCTGTACATCCTACCTGTAATAAACCTTACTACCTGAAAAGGATGCACTAAGACCAGCATACGACTCACTCTGCAGCTGTATTTCATATTATATAAATAAATAAATAGACATTCTGATTTGTAACCAAGAATTTTTGAGACTGGAGAATGAGTTAGTGTTTTTGCACCTGATCAATTCTAGGTGATGAAAACTGGGTGCTAAAACTGAGTTTCTGAAAGAATAAGGTTGATGATTAATCTTGGACTGTGTTTGGTCAGTCAGCCAGTCTATCTCCATTATATTTCTATATCTGTTCTCTGTAATGACAATAAACATACTATCAGGACATGCTAGGGATGATTTAAAAATTGGCTAAGAAAAAATAAGAAAAAGAATTCAAAAAAGAAAAAAAATTGGCTAAGAAAAGAACCTGAGCATTGTGTGAACTCATAATTAATTGTTAAAGAAATGAACAACAATAAGCTTAAATGACTTATCATTTTCTCTAAATCAAGTTTCTGAGGAGGCATTGCCAAGGAGGCATTGCCAAGAGCCAAAGAAAGAGCAAAGTTTTTCAAAGCAGTATGTGTGTGTGTGTTTGTGTGTTCACGTGCGCATAAAAACACATACATACCTGCACTCAAGGCAATACCAGTGCCACGGTGGCAAATGGACATCACCATGGGAAGAGACCATCTGAAAAGAAACACACAAAAGCAATTTAAAAAAAGGAATAGGGCTTCCCTGGTGGCGCAGTGGTTGACAGTCCGCCTGCCGATGCAGGGGACGCGGGCTCGTGCCCCGGTCTGGGAAGATCCCACATGCCGCAGAGCGGCTGGGCCCATGAGCCATGGCCAGTGGGCCTGCGCGTCCGGAGCCTGTGCTCCGCAACGGGAGAGGCCACAGCAGTGAGAGGCCCGCGTACCGCAAAAAAAAAAAAAAAAAAAAAGGAATAGACGACACCATAGTAGAGAGTCCGTCTTGGCAAAAAGAATATAAACCACTTCAGAAATAGGCAACCATTTATCGCAAAACAAAAACAAACAGCTTTCACATTCCTGTGTTTCCACTCTCTAATTTGAAAATAAGAACAGTGATTTATTTAAGGAGAAGCATTACTCCCTTTTCCAGACTGCATCACTAACAGAGCTGAGAGGAGGAATCAATTAAAACTCAAACTCCTCCTTTCATAAGAAGAAGGAACATGGGTCAAAAACATCAATTAAAGTTGCATACAGTTAGAAAATAAACACTAGATTACAACCACCTGGGTCCTTCCATTTCTCCAGTCGTAAGACAGAAGTAGAAGAAAACCTGAGTTTTATTTATCCAGTTTCATATAACATTCAGTCATCCATGATCTTTCTTATTATATACCCCCAAAATATCCAAACTGAGCATATCAGTCATTCCCTAATAAATTACCTATCCCAAATTTAAAATCCCATTTTGCTGGATTTAGTATATGTTCTTAATCCACAGTAGTTTTAAAATACTTTGTCATCAAACCACTTTTTAAAGCATGTTCTGGGACTTCCCTGGTGGCACAGTGGTTTAGAATCCGCCTGCCAATGCAGGGGACACGAGTTCAATCCCTGGTCCAGGAAGATTCCCACATACCGCAGAGCAACTAAGTCCATGGGCCACAACTACTGAGCCTGTGCTCTAGAGCCCACAAGCCACAACTACTGAAGCCCGTGCACCCAGAGCCCGTGCTCCACAACAAGAGAAGCTACCACAACGAGAAGGCCACGCACCACAACAAAGAGTAGTCCCCACTCGCTGCAGCTAGAGAAAGCCCGCGTGTAGCAAAGAGGACCCAACACAGTCAAAAATAAATTAATTAATATAAATAAATAAATCATGTTCTGATTTTTCTATCTGCCAAAGTATTTCCATGGAAGGACAACCAACACTGCTACATTCTGGACCTAGTGCTCATGCTCAAGAGGGAACTGGTTAGTGAAATGGAAAGAACAGGCATCTTTGGATAAAGTTAACATTCATCCTGGAAAGTCAGCTTAGACAGAGAATGCTGAGCATAATCAGACCACATACTCCATACTCTAAAGGGAAGCAACTCAAGTAGGTTGAAAGGACCACAAAAGGAAATTCTATGTATTAAAAATGGTCACAGTAAGAAAGGAGTAATGTCTAAAGAAACCAAAAAAACTGGCTAGACGCCACTCTCATTAACTCAGACTAACAAGATAAATATAAAAGGCAGAAGAAGAGCCTCATAACAAAGGACAAGCGGAGAACAATGGCATAATTTGATTAGAAGAATCAGGAGACTAAAACCCAGAATGAGCTGAGGCTTACAAAACTGTCAAGGACAACAACAAGGGGCTTTTAAAATTGTATTCAGGGAAAGACAGCCTCCTAACTGGGGTTGACAATTTTATGTTAATGGATGGCAGAGTGCAAAGCAGATTGCTCAACTATTTTATTTGTCAAAGAGAATGATTATCAGACTGAAAAGGACAGAACAAATATTGATTTGAAAGAAAAAAAAAGTGGGGAAATTATAAGACATTGCTTAGCATTCCAAGTGCACTTAGGGCTCCTGGCAAGATGAATTAAATCACAAGAGCTAACACATGGAACATATGCACTGTTCTAGTAATCTTTTAGACATATTGAAATGGAAAACGGGAGTGATAAAGTCAAATGTTACCCTAACTTTAAAACAATGGTTAGGCTTCCCTGGTGGCGCAGTGGTTAGGAATCCGCCTGCCAGTGCAGGGGACAGTCTCACATGATCTTCCAGAATCTTGTCACTCCTCATCAGGCAGTATTTATATTTAGCGCCTTGACTCTGGGCAGGACTTCATGACTGACTGCCTCAAGATATAGAATGCAGCAGAACTGACACTGCACGAGTTCCAAATCACTTGCCCTCCTTCTATCCCTCAATCCCTTCGTCCATCCCTCTCTTATGCAATATGGAAGCCCAAAATAGCCTCAGCAGAAAGATCATGTAACAAGACCCATGTAGAAGGAAAAACGAAATCCCCTCTAAGAGCCACAATCAACCCAAAACATGTGAGTAAACGGATCTTCAAATTATTTCAGTCCCAGCCTTGTGTTCTCTAGTTGAGGCCTCAGACATCATGGAGCAGAGACAGATCATCCCCACTATTTCCTTTCAAACATTAGATAAGAGTCAAGCACAGAAAATCAAGATTGTTTAAATTCACTTACAGAAAAGATGATCACTAGGAGCCAGTATGATTTCCCTTTGGAAAATTTTTTTTCAGGAAATACTGTGATCCTTTTGAGCACAGATTTTATCTTATTCATCTTTGTATTTCCAACTCCTAAAAAAGTACCAAGCACACTGTGAGCAATTAACAAATATCTACTGATTTGAAGTGTGTTAAATTTTTTTCCTTTTTTGACTTTTAGTAGAATGTTAACCAAGGACAAGCTAGAGACATAAGATATATGATTTTCAGCAAGTGACCTAACATCACGCTGCAAACAATACCACCAAAAAAGTAAAAAGCAAAGAAGATACATAAATGGCCAGTAAGTATATGAAAAGATGCTCAGCATCACTAATCATTAGAGAAATGCAAATCAAAACCGTAATGAAATACCTCTTCATATCCATTAGGATGGCTATTATTAAAACAACTACAACAAAAACAGCAAATCACAAATGTTGGCAAGGATGTGGAGAAACTGGAACCCTTGTGCACTGCTGGTGGAAATGTAAACAGTGCAGCCCTTGTGGAAAACAGTATGTTACTTCCTCAAAATATTAAATATAGGGACTTCCCTGGTGGTGTAGTGGTTAAGAATCTGCCTGCCAATGCAGACGACACAGGTTTGAGCCCTGGTCTGGGAAGATCCCACATGCTGCAGAGCAACTAAGCCCATGCGCCACAACTACTGAGCCTGTGCTCTAGAGCCCAAAAGCCACAACTACTGAGCCCATGCACCTAGAGTCCATGCTCTGCAACAAGGGAAGCCACCACAATGAGAAGCTACGCACCGCAATGAAGAGCAGCCCCCGCTCGCCTCAACTAGAGAAAGCCCGCGCACAGCAAAGACCCAACACAGCCAAAAATAAATAAATTTATAATTAAAAAAATTAAATATAGAATTACCATATGATCTGGCAATTCCACTTCAAGGATATACCCAAAAGAATTGAAATCAGAGATTCAAAGAGATATTCGTACACCCATGTTCGTAGCAGCATTATTCACAAGAGCCAAAAGATAGAAACAACACAAAAATCCATGGACGAATTAATGGATAAGGAAAATGTGGTATATATGTAAAATGGGATATTATTCAGCTTTAAAAAGGAATTAAATTCTGACACATTCTTTAACATGAATGAACCTTGAAGACGTTATGCCAGATGAAATAAGCCAGATACAAAAGGACAAACATTATATGATTCTACCTTATGAGGTACCTAGAGTAGTCAAATTTATACAGACAGAAACTTGAATGGTGGTTGCCAGGGGCTGGGGGCAGAGGGGAATGGTAATTATTGTATAGTTTCAGTGTGGGAAGATGAGAGGATTCTGGAGATCAACAGTGGTGATGGTTGTACAACAATGTGAATGTACTTAATGCCACTGAACTATACACTTAAAAATGGCTGAACTGGCAAATTTTATGTTATATACATTTTACCACAATTTAAAAAAAGTAAAAAGACAACCCAACTTAAAAATGAGCATAGGACTTGAATATACATTTCTCCAAAGAAGATATACGAATGGCCAATAAACACATAAAAAGATACTCGGCATCAATAAAGGTTGTCAGAAAAAAAATGGACTTAGATCTATTTTATATGGTTCAGGGTAGAACTAGAACCACTGTACAGAAGATATGTTGTAGTAAGTTCAATAAAATGAGGGTCTTTCTGATAATAAGAGAAATTCCCAAATTGGAAAAGGGTGATAGTGAGTTCCTTTTCTCTGGAGGTGTGCAAGCATAGGTAGACATCCATTTATGAAAATACTGCAGAGGAAATTCACTCATTAGGTACAATAGTGGCTTTTAAACTTTTTTTATTTTTATTTTTTTATTATTATTATTTTTTAAGCAGCACCCTTTCTTCAAATGCAAAATCCTTGAAGTCAAGTTGCTTTGGTTATCCAGGACTAAGGGCCTACAGTGCAATCTGCATGTTGGCCAGCCCCACACGACTATCCACAGAAGCTTAATGGAATATCCAAAGCCCCAAGTAGCAGTCTTAAAACCAATGAGGTTGAAGAATAAATTAAAATTTAAGAACGTTTCTAACTCTAAGTTTTTAAACTATTTTTCGAACGTCCTTTAGAATGACTTGTTTTCCTAATAATGTAATCCCTATACACACTTTTGCTTTGATAAACTGACTTAATTTATTAAGAGATAAAGAGTACTTCAGGGACTTCCCTGGTGGCACAGTCGTTAAGAATCCGCCTGCCAATGCAGGGGACACGGGTTCGAGCCCTGGTCCCAGAAGATCCCACATGCCACAGCATAGTTAAGCCCATGCGCCAAAACTACTGAGCCTGCACCCTAGAGCCCATGAGCCACAACCACTGAAGCCCGCACGCCTACAGCCCGTGCTCCACAATGGAGAGTAGCCCCTGCTCACCACAACTAGAGAAAGCCTGCGTGCAGCAACGAAGCCCCAATGCAGCCAAAAATAGATAAATAAATAATTTATTTTTTTAAAAGTTTAAAAAAAAGAGTACTTCAGAAAGGGCTATAACTTAACCATATACTTCCATGCTACCTCCAAAAATCTATAAAAGTTAGCAACAGAAAATATATGATTCCAGATATCTCAGACATCTTTCCCAGACATTTCACCTTGGAAACAGCTCTATGTTTCCTGCTATTTTTTTCCCCATAAATATGTCTAGAGTTTCATAACCAAAGAGCAAACAAGGTAGTTTAAGTCTCATCTCATCAGCTTATTACTGTTTGTTATATGACCTGTGAAAAAAGGCCAGGGCTTTAAATATAGACTCAAAATAATTTGAGAAGTTCTTCATCATTATAATCCTCCCCCATATCTTTCATCTCTTAAAAATAAGTTTTACCATAAAGTAGCAAGGATTGAAATCACTTATTAATCTTCTGTTTTAGTAGAATGTCCAATTTCTACTGTTCAATCAGAATTATTTCTGGAATCTGGCTTGGAAAAAATCTGAAGGGTTGTGGTATTTGTGGAGGTGGTTAAAAAATGACCAGCCTCCCTGGCAGGAACCCAAGTAAAGACGGTAACTGAGCTCAAGATGATTTGCTGAGTTAGCTAGAAAGGAGCAGATCTACAGGGATTTTTTGGGAAGACACCAGCATAACAGCCATCAGTGCTACTTCTGAAGACAAATTAACAGAAATAGATGTACGTATGCATATGTATATACTCACATATACACATGTACATGTGTATATTCATACATATATCTCATAGCTCTAATCTACTGAAACAGCCTAGAAGCAATGATATCCTGGTAGCAATGAGCACATCTAGCACCCAGACCTTGATTTCACAGGAGCCATCTTGAAAGAACTCCCACTAGCTAAGTCTGGGACAATCTGAACAACAAAATAAATCAGAGTAACAGTATAACTCTTTGGGCAAAATAGGAATTGTGCAATAATAGGAAAAAATATATATAAACATATTTTTAAAATTAATTAATTAATTAATTTTTGGCTGCTTTGGGTCCTCGGTGCTGCTCACGGGCTTTCTCCAGTTGCGGCGAGCAGGGGCTACTCTTCGTTGTGGTGCGCGGGCCTCTCATTGCGGTGGCTTCTCTTGTTGCGGAGCACGGGCTCTAGGGGTGTGGGCTTCAGTAGTTGTGGCATGCGGGCTCAGTAGTTGTGGCTCATGGGCCCCAGAGCGCAGGCTCAGTAGTCATGGCTAATGGGCTTAGTTGCTCCGTGGCATGTGGGATCTTGCCGGATCAGGGCTCGAACCTGTGTCCCCTGCATTGGCAGGCACCACGAGGGAAGTCCATATATACATAAATATATATATATATATAATATCTGTTCCTAGTTTCTGAGACAGCATTCCTAAAACCCTTATTAATCTCCTGAGTGATAGGGGTGCTAGGAGTATCTTTTTATTTGATCTTTGACTCTGGTTCCTGACACACAGTTCCTAAATCCCTTGGAATTTCCTGGGTGGTAAGAGCGATCTTTGTTCTAATGAGGTGACTCTGGATGGGGGTTGGTCCCCAGAAAGACCAAACCATGACCAGAAGCTTGGAACTTTCAGCCCCACCCCCACCTCCTTCTGGGAAGGGAAGGGCTAGAGATTAAGTTAATAATTGATCATGCCTATGTGTTGAAGCCTCCATAAAAATCCCCAAAGTACAGGGTTTGGGAAGTTTTCAGGCTGGTAAATACATCCACAACAGGAAGGTAGTGCACCACAACTCCATGGGGACAGAAGCTCCTGTGCTCAGGATCCTTCCAGACATAGAACTAACTAAAAGGGCACCTTGCTATTCATCTGTATCATTTGTAATATCCGTTATAATAAACTAGTAAAGTTAAGTAAATGTTTCTGAGTTCTTTGAGACATTCTAACAAATTATTGAATCCACAGAGGGTGTTGTGAAAACTCTTGATTTATAGTTGATTAGTCAGAAGTACAGGTGACAACCTGGGACTTGCAATTGGCATCCGAACTGGCAGGCAGTCTTGTGGGACTGAGCCCCTAACCTGGGGGGCCTGTGTTAACTCCAAGTAGTAAGTGTCATAACTGAATTGTCGGACACCCAATTGGTGCTGGAGAGTTGAAAAATTGGTTGTGGGAAAACATTTGGTATCAGAAGTACTGAGAGTAGAGAGGAAACATTAGTGTCTTTCCTTTAGTTGCTGTCGTAAGAGTAGAGGAGAAGAGTTTTTCCTGTTAGAAATACTGGAGAAAGAAAGGAAGAAAGAGAGAGAGAGAGAGAGAGAGAGAGAGAGAGAGAGAGAGAGAGAGAGAGAGAAAGCAAGCAAGCTTTACCCTATAGTAATAAACAAGGTATGATGGAATTAGAAAAATCACAATTTGGCAACCATCACAGTAATAATTGATTCAGGCAACTACCATCGAAAGATGCTAATGGGTAAACATCTGACGAGAAGTAGAATATTATACTCTCAAAGTACCTCCCCACAAAATAAGAATTAATAAATACAACATCTTTTTCCATTAACTTTATAGTGGAGAAACCTAGCAGACACACCTTAACCAGTGATAAAAAGTTACATCACCAACCAGGGACTTCCCTGGTGGTCCAGTGGTAAAGAATCCACCTTACAATGCAGGGACGCGGGTTCGATCCCTGGTCAGAGAACTAAGATCCCACATGCCATGGGGCAACTAAGCCAGCGCACCACAACTACTGAGCTCGAGTGCCTCAACTAGAGCCTGTGTGCCACAAACGACAGAGCCCATGTGCTTTGGAACCCATGCATCACAACTACAGAGCCCACGCACCCTGGAGCCTGTGCACCACAACTAGAGAAGAGAAAACTCGCACGCCACAACTAGAGAGAAGCCTGTGCACCACAATGAAGATCCCGCGTGCCGCCATTAAAACCCGATGCAGCCAAAGATAAATAAAATAAATAAATAAATAAATAAATTATAAATACATCTTTAAAAAAAAAAGTTACATCACCACCAATGGGATATATCACCATCATGTGTCACCCTCTGACAGGATGCACTAAGAAGAACATGGCATCACTTCAGAGGTATTCCTGCCAAAAATGCATAAACACAAGAATACATCAGATAAACCCCAAACTGGGAAACATCTTAAAAATGTCAAGATCGGGGCCTCCCTGGTGGCGCAGTGGTTGAGAGTCCGCCTGCCGATGCAGGGGATACGGGTTCGTGCCCCGGTCCGGGAGGATCCCATATGCCGCGGAGCGGCTGGGCCCGTGAGCCATGGCCGCTGAGCCTGCGCATCCGGAGCCTGTGCTCCGCAACGGGAGAGGCCACAACAGTGAGAGGCCCGCGTACCGCAAAAAAAAAAAAAAAAAATGTCAAGATCATAAAAGATACAGAAAGGCTAAAAAATTGTTCCATACTGAAGGAGATTAAAGAGACAACTAAATGTAATACATGATCCTGAGTTGGCTCTTGGACCTATAAAAGACATTACTGGGACAACTGGCAAAATCTGAATGGGATCTGAGGATTAGTTGGTAACACTAGATCAATGTTAATTTTGACTGTGATGGTTGTAGTATGGAGAGTTTCCTTGAATTTAGGAAACACACACTCAAGTATTAAGGGATTGTGGTAGGCAGAAAGATGTCCACATTCTAATCCCTGAAACCTGTATTTATCTTAAATGGCAAAGGGGAATTAAGGTTGCAGGTGAAATTAAGGTTGCTATAAGCTCACCTTAAGATAAGGAGACTATCTTGGATTAGCTGGATGGGCCCAATATAATCCTCTTAAAGTCCTTAAAAGTGGAAGGGTCTGGCAGAAGGAGGGAGTTAGAGAAGAAATGTGACAATGAAGCAGGTTCAAAGTGACAGGATGGAAGAACTTGACCCACCATTGCTGGTTTTGAAGATGGAGGAAGACCACAAACCAAAGAATTCAGAACAGCCTTCAGAAGCTGGAAAAGGCCAAGGAAACACCCCTAGAGCCTCCAGAAAGGAATGCAACCCTGCTAACACCTTAATTTTAGCCCTGTAAGACATGAGCCAGAGTTTGACCTACAGGACTGTAAGATGATAAATGTGCTGTTTTAAGCCACCAAGTTTGTACTTAACTTGTGACAGCAGCAATAGAAAACTAATACAGGAATAATGGGGTATCATCATCACTGCACTTGTTCTTAAATCATTCAGACATGTTATAACACATTGGGAATCTGCATAAAGGTATAGAGGAACACAGTGCACTACTTCTGCAACATTTATGTAAATTTAAAATTGTTTCAAAATAAATTTTTTTAATTAACAGGAATTACATTTTGACTTACCAGAATCTTCCAAGTAGTAGTTTTGCAGGCTAGATTACCCTTCTAAGGCCAGAAGAGGGAATTTAGTCATCTTGTTATAAAAAAGGCCTAAGGGAAATAATCAGGGACGCTATGCGCCAACCTCCAGAACTTTTATCCATTACTACTAAATTCCCTGGTTCTAGAGCCCTTACCTGTAGATAGTGACATGGGGAGACAAAGGACGGTTTGAACCAGTGTTCTTATTCCAGAACCTCTCCATCTCTTCTTTGGCTGTGGTTCCCAAAGGGACAGCACTAAAATAAAACCAAAAGGTTTTAAAATGATTAAAAGTAAACTTGGTTTAAATTTTCACATAACAAAAAATTAAAATATAAAAAGGTAAGCTGGGCTAGATGAACCTATGTATTAGGAAAACATGTTTGTCCACTCACCTTATCTTTCTGCCAAGTTTGACTCAGTTATTAATAACCTCAATCACCCAATGAGGTCATATCAGAGGATAACTCTTCTTTCCAATCCCCCAACACACAGGTCCAGTAATGGAGGCTAAACTTCTTTCTTGTTGGGTGGCAGGGCAAATATAATATTTCAAAACCATTTACATAAATGGGTTACCCTTTTCCCAGGCCATGAGTGATATCTCATACATTACCACCTGCTCTCATCTGGCTCTTCAAGACTCCTTTTTAGGTTCTCAAAAATCAAGAACTGGATTCAACTCAGTACCTCTGAAGAGCTTCTTGGTTTTCCTTGTCACTGGGCTAGGCTGAAACCAACTGTTGTTTTCTTTTTCTTTTCTTTTTCCTTTTTTTTTTTTTTGGCCGCACTGTGGGGCATATGGGATCTTAGTTCCCCCACCAGGATCGAACCTGCACCCCCTGCAGTGGAAGTGCAGAGTCTTAACCACTGGACCACCAGGGAAGTCCCTGAAGCCAATTGTTAAACAGCTATGTTCAACAATTTAACTTTCTATGTGCCTATATTAAACATGATCTATCCCCCTCAAGAAAATATTTCCCCATAGATTACTTATTAATTGCAAAGGTTAAAACAGTAACTCCATACTGGGAAAAAACTTAGCAGACATTTCTGTGTTCAAATGATCAAAGTTAAAGTCACTAATGGGACAAATGACATCATATGCCCCTGATGTGATGTACTGAGGATACATCATTTATGTATTACACTTGCCAAAAATGGATAACCTGAATTTAGTCATTAGAAAACAATCAGACAAACCTAACTTAAGAGACACTCTACAAAATAACTGACCTGTATTCTTCAAAAATGTCAATGTCATAAAAGACACAGGAAGGCTAAGAAATAGTTCCAGGTTAAAGGATACTACAGAAATATGACAACTAAATATAATATGTGAACCTAATTAGATCCTGGATGGGGGACAGGTAGACTATATTTCTATAAAGTACATTATTTGGGACAAATGGAAAATCTGAAAAACAACTATATCAGATAAGATTACATCAATGTTAAATTTGCCTAATTTGATAATTGCATTTGTATAATTATACTGTATTTTATAAGATAATGCTCTTGTTCTTAGGAGAAGTTTGTTGTTTTTTTTTTTTTGGCCGCATCACACGGCATGTGGGATCTTAGTTCCCCTACCAGGAATAGAACTGGTAGCCCCTGCAGTAGAAGCTCAGAGTCCCAACCACTGGACCGCCAGGGAATTCCCTTAGGAGAAGTATTTAGAAGTAAAAGGTCATGATGTCTGCAACTTAATCTCAAAGAATTCAGAGAAAATAATCACAATAATTAAATTGTGCTGAACCACACTAAATTGTCAATACTAGGCCAGTTTTGACCCACAAAAATGGCAATTTCATAGAGCACAACTTAAAATATATAGAGTGATAGGTAAACACAGCAAAATGTTAACAACTGATGAATGTAGGTGAAAGGTATACAGAACCTCCTTGTACTATTCTTCCAACTTTTCTGAAAGTACAAATTATCAAAATATTTTTACTATCTCTTTTTTTTTTTCCGGCAGTACCACACAGCTTGCGGGACCTCAGTTCCCCAAACAGAGATTGAGCCCGGGCCGTGGCAGTGAAAGCACTGAATCCTAACCACTGGACCACTAGGGAACTCCCTGGAAGTACAAAATATTTCTAAAACTAAATGTTAAAAAAAAAAAAGAACCACAAAGAGACAATTGTTGAAGTCAGTAGACTAGAAATGAATATAGCACAAAGAAAGAGATATAAAGACTAAGGCCTGGGAGCGGCCCAAAATGCAAATCAATAAAGTTAGATATAGCAGAAAAGCTTAAAGTGAGGAAAATTAAGAAAAAACACAGATATATTCTTATCCTTCCTTCTTCTATTACCAGATGAGAAAAATAGGGACCACAATCATTAAATTTTCAGCCAACCATCTACAATTACCTGCTTTCATACATATCCCCAAAATATCAGTCAACAACCTACTGCTTTTCCCTGATGAAAAAAAGGTTAAATAATAATAATCTCCATATTTAGAAACTTACTTTCTGATACAGAGCAGAGGACTAAGGTGGGCACGGAGGCAATGATGGCCAACACGTCTGAAAGATAAGAGAACCAACAGTCAATACACATTTAGAGACATACTTCAGTATATCAACTTCTCTATTTTTGTACTGTATTAGACTCCGGGTGGAGGGGAAAACTAGGAATAAGATAAAAACAATGACAGTATCAGGATCTTTGAGAATTTTTCTAGTTGAAAAGCTACAACTTTAAATAACTTGAGAATAATCACAAATATTACTCACAAATGCAAAATAAGGTTTTAGCTGAACACAAATAATACAAGGTAAAAGAATAATCAGAGTTGGTAATGTTCAACAAAGAAATACAGAAAGCAAATTTTTTCAAGCTAGATCTTAAAGGAGGTGATGTTTAAAAGACAGGGGTTTAGGGCTTCCCTGGTGGCGCAGTGGTTGAGAGTCCGCCTGCCGATGCAGGGGACACGGGTTTGTGCCCTGGTCCGGGAAATCCCACATGCCGCGGAGCGGCTAGGCCCGTGAGCCATAGCTGCTGAGCCTGCGTGTCCGGAGCCTGTGCTCCGCAACGGGAGAGGCCACAACAGCGAGAGGCCCGCGTACCACAAAAAAAAATAATTAAAATAAAAGACGGGTTTAAAAAAAAGAGAGGGGGACTTCCTTGGTGGTCCAGTGGTTAGCACTCCTCGCTTGCACTGCAGGGGGCAAGTGTTCGATCCCTGGTCAGGGAACTAAGATCCTGCATGCCATGAGGCATGGCCAAAAATAAAATAAAAAATAAAATAAAATTTTAAAAGGGGGGTGGGTACAGAATAAGCCAGTGGCAACACCAAGTACTATACAACTTAGCCAAAGCAGACACCTGATGCAAATGGATGAATTTAAAAGGTTTAAAGAACAAGGGGTTTGAGGAGGCAGGGTCCTAAGTGTTAAGCTGTCATTTTAGGAACTACCAACAAGTTCCAGACAACCGGATGAACTTTAAGTGAAAAAGGCTGTCATATAATAGTGCAAAAAATATGAGAATGTAGATTTCTTTACTATCCACATGAAAAGGTACTTGAAGAAGGTAACACAAGTTTTCTACTAAAAAGGTGCTATTTTTGAAATGTATATATCAATACCGGAACTGCTTTTCAAGTCTGAGACTAAAATGTACCCAGGCATTCTATCTAAAGAGAATTTAACTGATTTTAACTAATTTAACATGGTATTATGAAAAACACATGATCACTACACCCCTTTAACTCACGTTATATCGAATCTTTCCAAAGGTATTTGAGAAAGTTATCAGAGTGAAGCTCTGGGACCAAATACATTGAGATTCTACAGAAGTTTACTGTATATACACTATGTGCAAGGCACTGGGGGGATACAAGATCACATTAAGATCCAATGATCTTCTAAAAAAGCTCATGATGTCCCTCATACCATTGATATTAGATGCATAAACATTTCAAGAACCTTACACTCTACACTAGAACACTAGAAGGGCCCACTATTTGAAGGAAAAATAATCCAACCAACACTTCCTTCAGCTCTTCCCTCTTTCCAGCTTTGGAGGCAAGAGGTGAATACAGACATTGTGTACCCAAGGCTCCCAGAAAGAAAGAAGTGGGAACAAATCTCTTTAAATCAATTGAAGTAATTGTGACTCTGAAGTTGCAGGGCATGCATTCCTCACACCAGGCTACATCCAGTCACTCGGCTGCCCAGCAAGAGTTTGCAGATGTGGGTTGGAATCTACAGCACTCTCTGCCTAGTGCTATTGTCTCCCAGACAAATACCAATGTAAGCTTTCCACAAGGCCCTAACAGAAACTAGCTGCACAACTGCATAACCTTATTTGAAATATGATAAGAGTAGATATCTCATTTATCCTTGCCTTTCATGTGAAACCAGGAACCCTGAAAAGATTTTTTTTTCCACCCAGGAAGAGTGCTTTATATGTTATAGCTAGAAAGTAATAGTACTTTCTTTATTTTATTTTTAATTAACAAGCCAGAACTGATTTCTAGTTAGTGCCTGTCCCTTTCTAAATGCATTATACATGTCTCCCCCAAAATGTAATCATGGCTCAAATTGTTTTTGAAACTCTTCTCTGTACTGAGTCAACAACAGTAATGTAAAAAGAACACTGGACAAAGTAAAAAAGCCAGACTGGAGGTCTAGATCTGCATAAGTTGTGTAACTTAGTGAGTCACTGAGTTTCAGCTTTTTCATTTATAAAATAGGATTGATAATACCTACATTATTGGTTGTTGGGAGGACTGCATGAGAACATGTAGAGCAAAGCACTCTCTAAACTGCAATATACCACATACATGTCATTTAGTAATATTTCACTGGTCTCCCAAAGGTCTTTAGAATTCATAACACATTCTTTTTAAAACTCTGCAGTGTAAAAATATTCATCTGCTGAAAATGGATTTCACTTTTGGAAAAAACCAAAAGTTATTCAAAGTCAAGTCTATGTGATCAAATTGAATAAGATCCATTTTTGGTCCAAAACAAGATGTGACTATAATGAGTTTCTCTTGTATGCCCTCTAAACTTGATCTGATGGCATGTCAAAATTTAGTTTCATAAATGTCTGAGGTAACAGCAACATTAAAATGTTTACATAACCTTGAAGGACACAATGAACAGCAATCATTTATATACAAAATTTCTGATTAATTGTATGAGCACCCAACTGACTCCAAAGATACAATGTAAGTCATTCTTGATTTCTTTTCTCTTACATCCCCCCATATATATGCAAGGCATCACCCAATCCTACCAATACTATCTAGAACACTTCAGTCCATTGTTTTAGTCTGTATCCTCTTCATTTCTCACTAGGACTATAACAGGAGCTCCTGAATTGATCTCCTAGCACCAATCTCTTCCCTATCATTCAATATGACCAGAGTTAAATTACTGAAAAATAAAGCTGACTTCATCAATCATCTGCCTGAAAGTCTTTAACAGCTCCCCACTACTTATAAGGTTCACACTGCAGTCAAACAAGGCCCTTCGCAACATGACCTAATCCAATTCTCCAGAGCTATTCTCCCACAAGTTCGCTTCAGCCCTTTATACATCTACCACACTGAATGTTACATTACCCGCCGACAGAGCAGTTTCTTTTGACCACATGCCTTTGCTCAGGCTATTCTCTGAGTGGACCTCCCTCGCAGCCTGATAAACTCATCCTTCAAGATCCAACAACTCCCAAATGGCAACTTCACCACTCCTTTAGCCTTACCTGCTGCACCTGTCATGCTCCCACATCACTTGTTCATATCTCTAAATCAACATTATGTTGCTTATTAATTAATCCATTTATCTCCTTTGCTAAACTTTGATCTCCTTAAGAATAGAACTGGAATACTGTGCATCTATAGCACCTATAATAATATGTCAGAAGAGGCTCAAAAAAATGATTTGTGAATTAGTATGCTTATTTTAAAAGGCAGTCTTAAGAATTTAGACTTTAAATAAATTAAACCTTGTTTTTGGAGGTGCTTCACATGTAGCATTTAATATGATGAGCAACGTTTGGAGGGTTAATGACTTGGGGGCTTTGTGCTTAAGCTGCATGAACATTACTAGATAGAAGGCTAGCTGTTCTTAGCTTAGTTCTCTATCTCGGTCTTGGCTTTGGCAAGTCATTCCCTGACTGACTGCCAATGGAGTTTGTGCTACTTAGCTGGTTATTCCTCCCTAGCTAGTCCATGAACTTTAGGGAGTATACAAAACATAGAGCACTACTCAAAAGCCATGACATACAATACTGTGATAACTAATAATTCTTAGTTAACCAAGCATTAAAAATGTTTAGCCAATATTTCTCTTAAGTGAGTTCAAGTTATCACTATTTTCATTCACAAATGAAGAAACCACAATCATGCAATCAATGACCTTGACTTGTCCAAAATAAATGGAATTAGTGACACTACTAGAACTAGAAACTAGCTCCTAGAATTTAAGGTGCCCTTTCCATAAGAGTTTTGTACTACCACTAATGAACCCTAGTGATGACAGTCCTACACAGCTCAAAGTGACACAGATTGGACATACTCAATGTGTACAGTGATCCTTGGTTTCTAAGCGCTAATCATGAAACTCCTAAAATGAACTGTTTAGACCCAATATGATCATTACAAGCTAAACGTTAATTCCACCAAAAAGCCTGTGACATCTTCTAAAATATGATATATCAAAGAATTCAAAAGCATTCAATTATGGTCAAACTACTTGTAATAAAGGATGCAATCTGGAAAGACTGGCCCTGACACGTTTTAGAAAAAAGACACAATTGTAAATAAGAGTCAGGGAGAAAAAAAGAAGGATTAAGATAAACCATTCCTGATCTCAGCTCCAAGAGGAATCATTTTGACACAGAGAAAAACTAAATAAAGTCCGTCTATTTTTACACTGGGTGACTGAAGTGGAAAGAGAAATGAAAAGACATTTGGGGAAATCAGGAATTAAATCTCAACTGCATTAAAACTAACTTTCCATAACAAATAGTTTCCAAAAATAGGGCTGGCACGAAACTATGCTGGGATTTGTACCAAGAGTGTCTAAAATCGCTATGGCTAGAAAGGCTCTGAGCAGAGAACGAGGCCTTGTCGACAATGGACAGTTCAGAATGGAAGACAATCTAGGGTATTTCTCTGGACAAGGAGTTGACACTACAGAGAAAAACTGGGGCATCTATTCCCCTCACCCACCAAGTAAAAAAATAAACAAATTGAAGTTCCTGGCTGCTCTGGGGCAGCAGAGCAACCACTATGGGCGCTATTGCTAATCGTCACCCCGATAGGGGTCTAGGCCTCCTGCACTCTGCCAGGGGCCCGTTAGGAACTGGGACAGTGCCCACTCATTGCCAGCAGCTGGTGTTTGCAGGAGTAAAACGCAAAGGTAAAGTACACCAAGATCCTTCTCCTCGAGGCCCAAGCCTTAAATAAGAGAAGTTAGACCTACTTATTTTCTTGGAGCTCGGCTCTCGCTGCAGCCCCGAGAGCAATCTGGGGAAGAACTATTTTAGAAGTGGGGAAAAACTATTTTAAAAGTGGGAAAGCTGGGCTTCCCTGGTGGCGCAGTGGTTGAGTCCGCCTGCCGATGCAGGGGAACACAGATTCGTGCCCCGGTCCGGGAAGATCCCACATGCCGCGGAGCGGCTGGGCCTGTGAGCCATGGCCGCTGAGCCTGCGCCCGGAGCCTGTGCTCCGCAACGGGAGAGGCCACAACAGTGAGAGGCCCGCGTACCGCAAAAAAAAAAAAAAAAAAAAAAAAAAAAAGTGGGAAAGCAGAAGCGGCGAGAGCCCCGCGACCCATCCGCAAGGAGTAAGGAAAAGATAATCGGCCAGGGACCCCGAAGCTCTACAGGGTGCACAGGAGCCGCTAGGGGAGGGGAAGGGTCTCTAGGTTTCCAAAGCGCATGGCCTCCACCCACAGGTCCTTTCCCTGCCGAGGCACGAGGTAAACAGCTGTTAGCAAGACGTGAAGGGCCAGTGCAGCTCTCCCGAGAGCCACCGGCACCGACTCCCACCCCCAACTAAAGTCACCTCAGACAGAGTGCAGCCATCTTGGGTTCCGGCCTGGACGGAAGTGACGCCAACGGCCCCGCCACCTCTGGGCGAGGGGAGGGGAGGGGCTTCTGTCATGTGACGACACCAGCTCTTTCAGAGGATTGGGAGCTTGCTTCCCCGGCTCAGCCCTAGTTCCGACTCTTCGCAGGTCTCCTGTGCGCAGTTAGTCTCTGACCCCGCCTCTCTCAGCGGACTTGTAAAAAGTGACAAGTTTTTCGCAGAGCTGCCGCTGGCTCAAATTCTGCAGTCTACGTTTTACCTTTTTGTTTTTAGAGGTGCTTCACAGGTAGCACCTCTAAAAACACACTCATTTTTGTTTAGCACCACAAAGCAGAGGACTTACCCAGATTCTTCACTGAGGACTTCTCAGTCTAGTTTCACGCCTTCCTCCTCCCAGGTGGGACTAAAAAGTATTATAGGGTGACTGAGACATGCAGGGAAAAAGATACTTTCGGCTTGCAGCAACATGAATGAACCAAAAGATTATCATACTAAAGTAAGTCAGAAAGAAAAAGACAAATAACATGATATCACATATATGTGGACTCTAAAATATGGTACAACTGAATTTATTTACAGAACAGAAACAGACATAGAAAACAAACAAACATAGGTACCAAAGGGGAAAGGAGGAGGGATAAATTAGGAGTTTGGGATTAGCAGATACAAACTACTATGTATAAAATAGGAACCAACAAGGTCTTACTGTATGGCACGGGAAACTTATTCAATATCCTGTAATAAACCATAATGGAAAAGAATATGAAAAAGAATATATATATGACTGAATCACTTTGCTGTATACCAGAAATTAACACAACCTCGTAAATCAACTATACTTCAATTAAAAAAAATTTTTTTGTAAAGGTACTTTGGGCTCCTTCCCATTCTTGTGTGACCGTCTTCACCAATACAGAGACAGTGCACTAGTTGAGATCCGTGGGGGAGAGAACCTCTCAGAGCACCATTTCCGAGGATGCGGAGCGTCCTCTAACCACCTCGATTAGCTTTATGTCTCACAATTCCTGGGCTTGAGCTGCTGCATGAGCTAGATGCCCACTAACCAAAGACAACGCTCCCTTGTTCCTTGTTTCAGGGCTATGTGGGTGACACCCACTGCCAGAAGAACCTGGGGTAGGGGTGGGGGAGAACTCGCTTTGATTTATACACATAAAAACAGTTTTGAGGAACCCAAGCACAGCAATCACTTCCAGAGCACTTATAACATAAGGGAGAAAACAAGCAAGTGGAAAGGAACGGAAAAGCGCAAAAGTTCTTGAGCCTCTTTTGAGGAGGAAGGGTGAGGAGAAGTGAAGCAGACAGCCCAGAGCAACTCCTGTTCAGCAATAAAAACATATTCGTTACATTAATATTCAGATCTTATTTATATTTAGCGCTTATGTACTTTTCCTTTCAGGACTTAAATAGCACAGATTCATTTATTTCTGCATCAAATGAATATACTATTTTGCATTTCTATAATGCTGGCAAAGAAAGCACTTTAATAAACTTCTGGACTGGAAGGGACCTTACAGGCTCTCCAACCCGATTTTCTCTCCAGTGCAGGAATCTCCTCTGTAGTGCTGCTGACAGCTGATTTTCAAAAGTGTGTTCTAACACATTCGATAATGGGTACCTCAAAAAACAAGTTTCATTTAGTAAACAATTTAGTCATTAGGCAGTTGTTATGTTAAAATACAGTTTTCTGCTATTGATCTTCCAGTCATTGATCTTGCTTTGGCTCTTGGAAGCTTCACATTAAAAAATCCAATGAATGCCTCTTTCACTTAGTTCTTCAAATGTTTCACTAACGTATTTGTCTTAAAACTCATCTCTGACCATGTAGACACTCCCATTCCTAACCCCTAATACCATCCCCAAACCATCAGCAAAATTCTTCTGATGTACAAAATTAAATCCACCCCCTTTAGTCTGTCATTTAAGGCCCTCCACAAACTGGCTTCAGCTTTCCTGTACAGACTCCTTTCCTCTCATGCTTGCTCAAGATGCCCCAAATCGAGTAAAAATGGAGGACACCAGATATGCCCTGAATATTCCCAAAACTTCACAAACCTACCCATCACACACACACACACACACACACACACACACACACACACACACACACTTTCTTATCTCTTTGTCTTTGCTTTTGTTGTTCTATATGCCTAGATACCCTCACTGCCAATTTCTCCTTTTCAAAATGGCATGCATCCTTAAAGGTTTGTCCACATCTAATATTGCCTTCTAGACATGACTCCCCCTTCCTCTGAACTTCATTTATTAAATGAAAGTTATTGATATTTTTGTGTTTAATCTCTGTTACATAACTTAATTTTCCTAATGTAGCTCTATGTGCCCTCACTTATACTCTCAGCACTTTGTTCCTCAGTCTGCTATACCAAGCATCATGGTTTATTATATTTCATTGTTAATGGATTTGTCCTCTGATTCTCCCCAAACTAAAATTTGAACTCCTTGAAGGAGGATCTTAATTTTTATTCCTCTTTCTATTACTCACATACCCACATATTCACATACTCATATATGTAGCTGGCTGGCACTCAATATAATTTTGTTGCCTTGCTCTTAACTGAAATGGACTTAAACTGCAGCATGAGGCAGTGAAGGACTTCCTGAAAAAAAGGGAAAGATCAAGGTATTCTTCCCTGGGTATTTTCCCACGGAAAAAAAGTTTTTTATCTGGAAAGAATCACCCAAGATGCAGAGAGATAGGAAAAAAAAAAAAAAGACACCCAAAGGACTTGGTCATCTCAAGAAGCCTGTAATGCAGCCCATAGTAGTGAAGATAACAGGGATATCCTGTTTTGAAAGTTCTCTGGGGGAAACCTGCCTCTAACTCCTAGAGCTCTAGGGGAGCCACTCTCAGGCATGGAGGCTAGGGAGGAATCCCTTTTCATAGCCTTAGGATTCAGGTTCCTCCGCCCATCTGTCCCTCAGAGAAATGTGTTTGTGTCCCTTTTTCTGTCCCTCTCCCTCACCCCCAACCCCGACATTCCAGCCTGGGGCAGGGGGAGGCCAGCAGACACAAAGCCCTCAGTGTATGGGGTGGTATGTGTCCCCCCCACCCCTCCACCCAGAGGACACAATGCCCCTTCTGCTCCCTGCGTTCTGCCCCCCTCCTCACCACCTCTCAACTGCACATGCCAGGCTGCAATTGGCTACTGGCTCAGGACAGCCCCCTCATACTGGGGCCCTGGGGGATTTTAAGCAGGTTCCAGGAACCCCCGCTCAGTTCCTTGTCCCCCACTCTCCCAACCCCGCAGACGCTCCGGGCCCTAGCCCTGCCCCAGCTATGGCTCCTGGGGCTCCCTCTTCCAACCCCAGTCCTGTCCTGGCTGCGCTACTCTTCTCCTCTTTGGGTAAGTTGAGCCACCCCAGTCTGGGGGCCCCGGGGCTCAGGTTGTCTCTCAGCAACCTTCCCCCAGCCTTCGCTGTGCTCCTCACTGCAATCAAAGAAAGAGTGAGCAAGAGCAGGAAGGTGATATTCTATGCAGAGAAAAATATATATATATAGTTTGGAGGGAGGCTGTAACGGTAAAGGTGTTCTGTGAAGGGAAAAGGGGAAAGAGTGTAGAGAGCTTCCCTGAAGTGGACCTGACTGCACCCGGGTTGGAAACCAGTAACATGCCCCCAAAGCGGTGGTGAAGGCCTAGTAGGAAGCAATGTTAGAGCTGGGTAAGGAACATGTTCAGACATCTGGGTTCTTGTCCCTACTCATTCCCTAGTCGTGCAGAAGGTACCTTAACCTTAGTTTCCCTGAAGAGAAAAGTCAGGGAATGTGATCTAAGGAAGGAGCCCAAGGTCTGTGATCCCAACTCCTCTGATCCTTTGTCTCTTGGTGCCTCAGTTTCTCTCTGTGGATCTGTTGTCCGTTATGTGGGTGAACAGAGTAGAAGGGAGGTTCTATGAGATTCTAGGGTCTTGTCTCATCTAAAGCTATCTTCCACATAAGTTGACCACCCCCTTCCTTGCCCCACGGCAGATGTTGGGTGAGGAAGAGAAGTTCAAAGCAGAGTTATCTGAATGGATTGTTCCCTTCTCCAAACTGCCCTGAAGCCTAGTGCAGTGGGTGAGAAGTAGGGCAAATGGGGGGAGGGGAGGAAGGGCTGGTTAGAATGTCTGAGATTCTCTGCTGTCAGCTCCTTGAGTCCTAAACCTAGAAGCTAGACTCTTCTGGACTGTACTGGACTATTCAGAGGTATCCTGAGAAAATGTTAAGGATAGGGAGTTGGAGAAGGGCGTGGTGAGGGAAATGGGGAGAGGGGATCTTGAAGTATAAGACGGAGAGAGAGTTCTGTCCCACTCATAGCACCACTGAACAGAGCTGAAGGGCAGTGGTTGATATTTGAACAGGAGGAATAGAAGTTAGATCCAATGAATAACCTTCCTTGTTACATTTGGGATACCCAAGAAGGCTCAAAGGCTGAGTCCCAGGAGGTGAGTCACTGGTATTGCATGCTGAGGTGGGAGATTTGGGACTATGGACCACGGGCAGGGGTGTGGGGGGCAGTGAGGGGAGGGGAGGCATGAGCCCCCAACATTGGTCAGTGGTCAGACAATGGGTCTCTATTTATTTGGTTGCTTCCTCCCCCTCCCATAGAACAAAAGGGTCTACAGTTGCCCCCAGCCAGGGCCAGCCCACACACATAATCTCCCTGGAATGGCCTTGTGTGGGTGAGCCTTGGGAGTGGCACTGGGCCGAAATGGCCAAGAGGAGGGTGAGGAGGGTCAAACCAGAACCACAAGGGGCTCAAATGCAGAGTCATCTGAGCTTTGGGCTTGGGGGTCCTGCTCTGAATCAAGCTTCCCCCTGAGAGGGATATGAGGTCTTTCCCTCCGTGACCCCCCGCCCCCAGTCAAGAGCAGCTGTATGGCAGTCAGGGATTCAGCAATGAAAACAGCTGGGTCAGGGAAGAAGACTTACATTCTCTAGTTATCTTCAATTTTTCTGCAAGACATTTGAGTTTGTTGTACTGTGAAATACTATGTAGCTGTTAAAAATAATATTGATCTGTACGCATCCAAGTGGAACACTCCCAACAGATACATATATTCTTTTTATACATATGTTCTTAAGCAAAAAAAAAGTAGATTATAATGCAATGTATGTTAAAAAAAAAAAAGAAAGAAAAGAAAGCCCAGAGAAAGAAGCTATTTCTTATAAGTATATGTGTATCTTGAGTTTATATTGAGTCTGACACATAGAAAATGGTTACACATTAAACTGATAACATTGGTAATATCTGGGAGGGGACTACAGGAAAGGAATTGGTCAAGAGAGACTTTATCTCTCTTTATCTCTATTGCTTGAATAGTTACAAGAAGAATGCACTATGTGTTACCTGTATAATTTATAATAAGTTTTAAAAATTGTAAAGCCTGCATCTAAGGGATAGCTTAAGAATTAGATACTGACCCAAAGGGAAAGTTAGACTTGGAGACAGAATTCAACTTCTGGAAGTCCTCAGGAGAATTCTGGTACTGCTGATTTCATTTCCTCTATGAACATGCTGAAGAGCTTGAACCAACACAGCATTTCCACTCATCTATTCAATTAGGCGAGACAGACCTGGACCTCAGAATTCGTCATTTCTGTCCCAGTCTTTTCTATGGCCTCTGACTCAGGCTTGACTTCCTATTGATCTCACTTCCTCTATATCTCTTTTTGGGCCCACATGTGCATCTGATTCCCCCTCTATGTTTGCAGTGCTCTCCCCAGCCCAGGCCATTGTGGTTTACACGGACAAGGAGGTCCACGGTGCTGTGGGCTCCCAGGTGACCCTGCACTGCTCCTTCTGGTCCAGTGAGTGGGTCTCAGATGACATCTCCTTCACCTGGCGCTACCAGCCAGAAGGAGGCCGCGATGCCATCTCGGTGAGTGCCTGGGGGGAATCGTGAGATTGTATAACAGAAAGGGTGCTTCAAAGAACCACAGAAAAGAGAACTTGGGCTAAGGAAGGGGAAATCCTTTATGAGCCATAACCCCATCGTTGGCAAGGTAAGTGGCAATCTTTGTCACACTGACTAGGGCTGAACCCCTTCCCAGCATTACCCTCACCAGCCCAGAATCCCTCACCTTGAAGCTAGAAATACATGCTTCCCCTCATTCCTCATAGATCTTCCACTATGCCAAGGGACAACCCTACATCGATGAGGTGGGGACCTTCAAAGAGCGCATTCAGTGGGTAGGGGACCCTCTCTGGAAGGATGGCTCCATTGTCATACACAACCTGGACTATAGTGACAACGGCACTTTCACCTGTGACGTCAAAAACCCACCAGACATAGTGGGCAAGACCTCTCAGGTCACGCTCTATGTCTTTGAAAAAGGTGTGAGAGGATGTGGGATGTGGGTATGGGAGGGAGTTCAGAGAGGGGATCGGGCCTCCCTGAGAGGCTGGGGGAAGGGGCAAAATGCCGGGGCTAATGCCCCTCAGGCTCTGGGAGAGTGGGCAGAAGGCAGCCTTGGTTGGGATGTCTTACAACCCAAACCGTAGGGAATAGGTGTGGGGCTAGGAACCAAAGATACTTGTCCCTGCTCATTCCCCCACTTCTTTTCCTTCCCCTTTTAGTGCCTACTAGGTACGGGGTGGTGCTGGGAGCCGTGATCGGGGGTGTTTTGGGGGGTGTTCTATTGCTGCTGCTGCTTTTCTACCTGATTCGGTACTGCTGGCTACGCAGGCAGGCGGCCCTACAGAGGAGACTCAGGTAAGGGGCGGAGCCGACTCCCCTTCCCCAACCCACTACTCCCCATCTGGGCGGAGACTAACCCAATGGGTGGGAGGGCCAAAGGGAAAAGGAAGCCTTGACCCCTCCGTGAGGGGCTCCAACAGGGCCAAATCCATAGCACCCCCTTTCCCTGCAGTGCCATGGAGAAGGGGAAATTGCACAAGTCTGTGAAGGACTCGTCGAAGCGCGGCCGGCAGGTTAGCGGGACTTGGGGTGCCTCCGGGCAGCAGTCAGGGGCAGGATGGGAACAGTCAAGCCCCACCAGACCGGTGACTGATGCGTGCACTCCTCCCCACAGACGCCAGTGCTGTATGCCATGCTGGACCACAGCAGAAGCACCAAAGCTGCCAGTGAGAAGAAGACTAAAGGGTTGGGGGAGTCTCGCAAGGATAAGAAATAGCGGTTAGCGGGCCGGGCGGGGGGTAAGGGGTCAGGGGCGGAGGTTTCCAAAGGCTCTCAGATGGTGGTCATAGAGATGGAGCTACGAAAGGATGAGCAGAGCTCGGAGCTCCGGCCTGCTGTCAAGTCCCCCAGCAGAACCAGCCTCAAGAACGCTCTCAAGAACATGATGGGCCTGGACTCAGAAAAGTGATCACCCCCCCCCCACCAAGGCCCTTCCAGAAAAGGGGGACCTAGGCTCCTCTATCCTCCGTCTAGGTGCTTTCCTCCTTAGCTCCCCAGCCCTGCCCTGCCCTCACTTCCCTTTGAGATGTAAGTTTCATTCCAAAATTCATTCCCCAGGCACTTCATATTCTCCCCCACCTTCACCCCCTGGCTTTCTGGAAACCCAGGGCTCCATCCTATGCTTCACCTGCCCCAGGGACTGTGTGTTTGGTGCCCGTTCCTCTGGCGCTGAGAAGAAAGGGACCTTGCTACCCCCTGCCTCAACTCCAAGCCACCTGATATTCCCATCCCCTGCACCACCTAGCCTGTCCCTCTGACCTTCTTCTCTCTGACCCTCCCTCCCCTCCATCAGGTGGCCCAGCTCCAGACTCTGCCCTCCCAGCTAACACCCAGGTCACCCAGATCAGATTCTCCTTCAGGTTTTATTTAGGTTGTTAGTTATTTTTTATTTTTTAATCCATTCTTGTTTGTTTGTTTATCTGATCTGTGCCCATGCTCTACCCTCCCCCCATGACTGAGTACCAATGACGTCATGTGGCTTTGGCAATTCCCCACCCCCCATTAAATCCTTAACGGAGAGCCAGCCCAAGCAGAGGGACCCCTGATCCTCAAACCTCAGCTACAGGAATGGTGCCCGCTGACCACTTTGGAGCACTGTTCTGGGACTCAAGGCCACGGGAAAGGAGAGGGAGAGACAAAGGATCTTCATAGGTGAGGGGGTTGAGGAGGGGACAAATGAGCCTTAAGAAATAGCTTTTAAATAACCAAAGAAAAAGCAGGAAAAACAAATAGGAAACAGGGGGGAAAGGGGAGAGGCTGCACTCCTAGCCACAGGGGATTCTTAGGATTTTTCTACATTCTGTATATTTCTTCTCAAGCCCCCAAATCTCCTTAAATGTTTAATAAACACTGACATTTCCAGAAGCTGCTGCCTCCATCTCCAATTTCCTCATTCTTCTGGGAATAATCCCTGCCCCTTTTCCCATCCCCAACCTCCCACCTTCCCCAATCCCTCTCCTCCCCAACTCCTTCTTCTCCCCAACCGGTTTCAGTTGTTAAGAATTTGATTTCATGGCATGGGGTTACATAGTATCATGGAAAGAACTCTGAAATAGGCTCATAAGACACATTCATACATTCAACAAATATTCAGTGAGTTTGTACTATAGTACACAGAGTTCGTACTATGTGCTAAACTGTGTGTCAGGCTCTGCGTTTACATGGGTTATAACAGATTCCCTCTTCACCAAGATCTATATTTTTAAAATATCACAGCCACTCACAAGCTGACCCAGGGCAAGTCACTTGGCTTAGGTAAGCCTGTTTCTGCATTTGTAAACAACTGAGATAATGATACCTGCCCTACTGAATTCCCAGGACTTTTGTAAGAATCATATGATTCCATCCTGTGTATGGAAACCTTTGTAAACTATAAATTGATATACAACTAAGATATTGAGGATCAGTCCTTTAAAGATGTTTCTCAATCTTGCCTAAAGGATTACTTTACAAACTAGCACTAATCTCATTCACCCCTACAAACTCATGCACACACAACTTTGTTTTGTTGGTGCATTTTAGGTATAATATTAATAGCTCATTAGCTGGTTTGTTGGTTTGCTAATGGTACACCATTAATATCCTGGAATCCTTAAATAATTATGGAAAAACATATATATCTTTTTCCCTTGGCGGTTACTGATAGCAAAAACCCAAGATTCTCACAAGTCAATTCTTCACCTTGTTAAGAGGTTAAAGATAAGATTTTTAACAGCAGCTTTGCCAAAACCCAGAGTGCTTCCATTTATTTCAAGGACTGTCTTCCATTTCTCTTAAAAGAAAAATTAACCCAAATTCATTTTAATAGAAAAGCTAATAGATTCCATTAGGTAAATACAAATGAAATCTACAATGACATACCACCTCATACCCATTAGGATAGCTACTATCAAAAACAAAACAGGGCTTCCCTGGTGGCGCAGGGGTTGAGAGTCCGCCTGCCGATGCAGGGGACACGGGTTCGTGCCCCGGTCCGGGAAGATCCCACGTGCCGCAGAGCGGCTGGGCCCATGAGCCATGGCCGCTGGGCCTGCGCGTCCAGAGACTGTGCTCTGCAACGGGAGAGGCCACAACAGTGAGAGGCCTGCATATCGCAAAAAAAAAAAAAAAAAAAACTGTTGACAAGGGTGTGGAGAAGTTGGAACCCTTGTGCACTGTTGGTGGAAATGTAAAATGATACAGCCCCTATGGAAAGTATGGAGGTTCCTCAAAAAAAGTAAATACAAAACTACCATATGATACAGCAGTTCCATTTCTGGGTATATATCCAAAAAAAATTAAAAGCAGGGTCTTGAAAATATATTAGTACACTCATGTTCATAGCAGCATTATTCACAATAGGTGGAAGCAACCCAAAGGTTCCTGGACAACTGATGACTGGATAAGAAAATGTGGTATATCTATACATACAATGGGGTATTATTCAGCTATAAAAAGAAAGAAAATTGTAACATATGCTACAACATGAATGAACTGAGAACATTATGCTAAGAGAAATAAGCCAGGCATAAAAAGACAAGTACTGGGATTCCCTGGTGGCGCAGTGGTTGAGAGTCCGCCTGCCGATGCAGGGGACACGGGTTCGTGCCCCAGTCCAGGAAGATCCCACATGCTGCGGAGAGGCTGGGCCCGTGAGCCATGGCCGCTGAGCCTGCGCGTCTGGAGCCTGTGCTCCGCAACGGGAGAGGCCACAACAGTGAGAGGCCCGCGTACCGCAAAAAAAAAATAATAATAAAATAAAATAAAATCTAAATATTAAGCAATAAAATACAAGTATCTGAAGGAAATAAGCATATTCATTTAATCCTCCAATGGAAAAGACCTTTAAATAAGACAGGAAGTCCAGAAATCTTAAAGGAAGTACATAAAATCTTGAACCTCTTTAATGGCAGAATATATTATAAATGAAACCAAAAGACACTTGGTAATTGTGGAGAAAAATACAACACAAATGAAATATCTTCCTACACATAACAATCTAATACCTCCCTTATTCGCATCTTCAGCTAGTGTCCCATTTCTCTGCTTCCCTCTATAGCAAAACTTCTTGAACAAGTCTAAGGCACTATCTCCTACCTCCCATTCTCCCTTCAACACACTGTTCCCATCACTCTACTGAAACTGCTCCTGTCCAAGGGCATTAATGATGTCCATTTCGCCAAATCCGATGGTCTTTTTTCAGTCGTCCTCACCCTTTCAGCAGCATTTAACATTAATGGCCACTTCCTCTTTCTGATAACACTTTATCTCTTGGCTTCCTTGAAACACACTAATGGTTTTTCTCCTACATATTTGAAAACTCCATGACTTTTTTTTTTTTTTTTTTTTGCAGTACGCGGGCCTCTCACTGTTGTGGCCTCTCCCTTTGGGGAGCACAGGCTCCGGACGTGCAGGCTCAGCGGCCATGGCTCACAGGCCTAGCTGCTCCGTGGCATGTGGGATCTTCCCGGACCGGGGCACGAACCCGCGTCCCCTGCATCGGCAGGCAGACTCCCAACCACTGCACCACCAGGGAAGCCCTGCATGACTTTTTTAAAGTAGAGATTGAAACAACCAGGAAGACATCTTTTGTTTATCTCACACGAAGTGTGTTTGTTTATTTAAATTAAGGCTACATTTGAGCGTCACAGGGCAACAATCATCTTGAACTGAATATAGTTTTTTTCCTCTAGATAGGGCCTGAATTCTCACTACTCTCATTTCCTTACCTGCCCAACCACCCTTAACATGAATTTGCTGCTCTGCCTTAAAACATCTAAGAAATTGGACAAATATTTATGTTTGGGAGTGAAGTTGGAGAAGGGAGGTAAAGTCAGACTACAACACAGAGCTTTTCACAGTTCCTCAAACAGGCCACCAGTCATCATGTCCATCTCTGGCTATATTAGTTACTCCTTAAACCCAGAGTTCCACTGAATTTTTTGTTACCTAAAGATTAAATTGTGAAGTTCACTTCCAGCAACTAGTATAATAACAAAAATGGGAAGAAAGGGAGAGATGAATAAAATGGTTAATTTAGACAAACACATATCTAAAACAAGCAAACAGAAAATATTCCAAGTTACCACAGTCCTCATTTCTGTAATTGGTCAAGAAGCCATAATTAATATCTATGAACTGCTTCAACTACTCATTCCATATTTCCTATGTCTTCAGCCAGAACTTCAGATAATCAGGGTTCTTTACCTGGTAGAGTGATCCAAACTTCCATTTCTGACTCAAGGTCTGTCCTATCTGTTTTTTTTTTTTTTTGGTTGCTATATTAACATTTACTCTTAGGCAAGGAAGTACTAAGTGGTGCCCCAGAGAATCTCCTGGGTTCCAGAAATAGCTCTCCTTGCTCCCATTGTGTAGCAGCATCCCAACTTCCCCTAGGTCATCAGGATATATCACACCAGCCAGCCAAGTAATTTTTTTTTTTTTTTTGCCTCTTGGTTCAGTGATGTATAGAGCCCAAAATGACCAGGTGGCAGTATCCTCTTCTAATTCAATGGAACCATTGTGTCTAATGGTAGAAGCATTCTCCTTCTGGAGACTAAGTCCTCCAAACCAGTAGAGCCCAGAGTTGCCACTAGAAACAAAAATTCTATGAGTTGGTTATTAGGTGTAATAGTGAAAAAGCCACCCGCACTTTTACCGCTTGGCTCTGGAACCCTTGTATTCTGGTCATGGAGGAGAAAACACCATGTAATGGTCTCTGATTCAAAGCATATATTGCATCTTGTAAGCCAGAACTTCATTCTTTCAGGGTATTTTCTCCCAATTGCTGCTGTGAATCTTCAGTAAACCATTCCACGTTTCAAATAAGCTTCTGCTTTCAGATGATGGGGTACATGGTAAGACCACTTAATTCCATGAGCACAAGCCCATTACTAAACTTCCTTTGCTATGAAATAAGTTCCTTGATTAGACATAATACTATGGGGAATGTCATAACTATGAATAGGCATTCTGTGAATTCCCCCAGTGTTGGTGCTGGCAGCAGCATTATGAGCAAAGAAGGCAAATTCATGTCCAAAACATCTATTCCAGTGAAGACAAATCTATGCCCCCTCCATGATGAAAGAAATCCAATGTAATTAACTTGACATCAAGTGTCTGGCTGGTCCCCCCAGGGAGCAGTACATATTAGGGACTCAGGGTTGGTCTCTGCTGTTGACATATTAGGCGCTCAGCTTTGGAGTCATCTAGAAGATTTGTTTGTTTGTTTGTTTAAAGCATTTTTAAATTTTATTTATTTATTTATGGCTGCGTCGGGTCTTTGTTGCTGAGCGCAGGCTTTCTCTAGTTGGGGCGAGCTGGGGCTACTCCTCATTGTGGTGCGCAGGGTTCTCATTGTGGTGGCTTCTCTTGTTGCGGAGCACGGGCTCTAGGCGCGCGGGCTCAGTAGTTGTGGTGCTCGGGCTTAGTTGCTCCACAGCACGTGGGATCTTCCCGGACCAGGGCTCAAACCTGTGTCCCCTGCACTGGCAGGTGGATTCTTAACCACTGCGCCACCAGGGAAGTCTCTCTTTGCTTATTCTAAAAGAACCAAAAATTAGGAATGGTCTAAAGGAGGAACTCACCCCTGTTTTTGGCAACCTAAAACACGGATCAAACCAGTCCTGCTTTAATTCCTGTTGAAGCTCTCTGTGACCTGGGACAAATAACGTGACTGTGGAACCTTGAGCTCTGTTAAGTCGATATCTATCCTATGGTGCAATTAAAAGAAGAAATTGAGAATATATGTAAACCTTGTCACTAAGTACTTGGCATAGAGTAGAAGCCCCATCCATGTTAGTTCCTAGTCATCCTCTTCCTCCCTTTTTTTCTTCTGTTCAGTTGAAGCAAGTGGGGAACCTCTCCCCCAGTACACACTCAGGCAGGAGGGCCTAACTTGCCCACAGGTCAGATCTCCGTCTACTACTGTCTGCTTCACAATTCAGACATCATCACAACACAGACATGATCCTTTTGTCCTGCAAAGGCTTTCCTTTCTAGGCATTAAGTGTGGCTTCCAGCTGAGTCCCCATTGTTTATCCTGTGGTCCCTCTCTGAGTGTTCAGCTCATGGTAAAGACTTACAGCTTGGCAGTAAGGTTTGGGGGCCTCTTTTAGAGAAAAAAAGGGTGGAGGCAGGGGAAAGATGAATTCCTGAATCTTCAGGCTAGTGCTGGGCATGGCTTTCCAAAAGCTTAGGGCAACAGTTCCCAAACCCCTCAGACACAGTGCCCATTTTACTATCCAGGAACGATATTCATATGTAAATATAAACTATAAACATAATTTCAAAAAGTAAATATAATACTCTAACCGTATTACAAAGGTGAAAAAAAGATTAATTTATAATAAAATTGTATTTTAATATGTAATGTTCAGGCATAACTACACTGGAAGCATATAACATAGTAGAGACTTGAACCTACACATAGAATCACTGTAAATACAACAGCAACTAATGCAAACTGATAGGGGCATATGTATCAGTGACTCAAATACCATAAGCAGTATTGTCATTGATGACGTGGATTTCTGAAACGGTAAGCAACTCATGATAAAGTTCTGAACAAAACACATTATAAGTTCCTTCAATCTACATGTTAGTTGCATTTCTGAAAATCCAGTGTTTAAAAAGGTGCAAAAAGTACTTTGTGTTCGTATGTAAAATGAAGCTGTGATTATAACAGGTTTTTCACATTAATACACAATGGTATTTTTAAAAGACATGTGGGATGTGGGACAATTTTATTTTGTGCAGCACTATTCTGGTCATTGCAGTATGGTTAGCATCTTTCACCCCTGAATGCTCAATACCAGGAAACCCTCCCCCATCCCCACCCCACCCCCCTACATATCATGACAACCAAAAAAATACTCCCATGGACTTCCAAAACATCCCCTAGAGGGCAGTACATCCTCCTGTTGAGAACTGGCTTGGGGAATAAGTGAGACCTGGAGCCCTCCCAGGAGTTAGAGAAGAGTTTGGTTTCATTTCATGATGCCCACATCTCTTCACCTTTATACCCTAACGTGAGTCTGTTGACTCTTCTTCCTTTTCTGGGCATGTGTATCAGCCCTACCCGCCAAGTTCTGTGCCCCATTTCTCTAGCCATTTCACTTCAAACCACCTTTAATTCCAGAGGGCCTGCCCCTATGTTCCTTGGAGCACCAGGGGAGGCAGCTGGATGCGATCAAGCCACTGACAGAATTCTGGGAGGAGTCTAGCAGTACAATCAGGTAAAGCCAGAGCTGGTGGTCCCCTAGAAATATGGGGGACCACAGAGGGTCTAGGTCTTACTTGTGTGGGCTATGAGGGACCAAGTAGATATGCCTGGGCTCAGCTAAGGGAAGCTTGGCCCTCTCTGCCCTCTAAACTAGTCTGAAGGACGTCCTCGACAACAAAGCTCTCTACTCTTCAGTCATCCAGTCCCTCATCAAGGTGGTACAAAGAGCCCAGATTCTGGAGGCAGACTACCTGAGCTCTGATACTAACTCACCTATTCACTTGCTTTGGGAAGGTTATTTAATCTCTCTGTGCCTCAGTTTCTTCATATGTAAAAGGGAAATAATATGTCATAGGGTTGTAAGAATTAAATGAGTTTACATATGTAAAACTGCTTGGAACGTGGTCTGGCACACAGTACTTTACAAATCTAGATATTACCATTGTCATCACCATTCATGCCCTGCAGGTAGCATAAGGCTAGGGTGTTACCCCAACTTGGGGGACGAACATGATGAAACCTATGTCAACGGAACATTACGTGCAGGTAATACTCAAGTGATCTGGGGGATATGGCCCTCTTGCTTCATTCTTGAAGATCTAGGTGATTAGGGAATAAGAAAGGCCTATTAGTAGTAGCAGTAGTGTTATACCAAGGGGAGACTAGAATCCTGAGAGCAGGAGGGAGAGCTGTCAATGCCACCCTAACCCAATGGCTGGAGGAGGGAAGTAGTCAAGGAGGGAATGAAGAAGCCTCTCCTGAAGGCTTGGGAACAGGCTGACTTTCTGAACATCCGTGGATTGTGAGTTTCTGCCTTTGCAGATCTGGACTCGGGGCTACCACCCAAAAAACCAGAACAGTAGGCACCAGTGATGTCCATCTTAACAAACCACCTGACCCATAAACCCTCAGTTTTCAGATGCACAGATAGCAGATAATTAAAACTGGAAGACATCAGCTCACTGGAGAGTGATTCCAGTGAGAACTTGTTCTCAGGGATGAGTACAGCCCCTGCTCAAAGAAGCTGCCACTCCCACTGAAAACAACTCCAGAAATAAGGGAAACACAGCAAGGGTAGACAGAGAGAGGCAGAGGTGGACAGGAAGGGAAGCTCCCAAAAAGGACATTAGGACAGGGGTTAAGTGTAAGAGTAAAAGATGGAAGAGATCAAAGTGGAAAAAGATGGCTCTATATTGGGGCAAGTTCAAGGAGAGGTCAAGAGCCCTACCCAGCAATGACACCAAGTCCCTGAAAGTAGGTTCTCCAGGGAAGCAGGATCCTTGTCCTTTTCGCTGCCTGAATTTCTCCCAAGACTTTCACCTCCAAGTTTGGGCTTTGGGAACATATTTCAAGTATCCCCCGCTCAGATCTCCAGACCTCTTTCTCTTTTGACAAGACTCTACTCCCAGCTCTGCCACTCCTACACAGAGAAAAAGTACCAAAAGAGTTATCAGTGATATAGATGTGACAACTGCATTTGCTTTCTTCCTCGGCTGTTTCTAATGCGTGTGTCTTCTGCTAAACCACTTATTATGAGTATTCACCAGTCCCTCAAAGACTTGTGGGTTTTGCTCCACAGAACAAAGCACTCAGGAATAATTTCTCAGTGATCAGTACTCAAGGATCGTGTCTCTGGCAGGGAGACAGAATTCTAGGGCCCCAAGGAGGAGTTACACATATGCCAGAGATGAAAGGCTCAATTTGAGTGCCCTATGGTAGAAGTAGCCTGGGCAGAGAGAAACCATCTTTCAGAACTTTTACTGAGAACTACTACTGGTCCAGCAAAAGATGCCTAAACCTTTCTTTCCCGTTCAAACTCTTTCCCAAAGCAACAGACTATGTTTTTGCTACCATGCTCTTTCTTTAAAATACACATGAGTGGGCTTCCCTGGTGGCGCAGTGGTTGAGAGTCTGCCTGCCGATGCAGGGGACACGGGTTCGTGCCCCGGTCCGGGAAGATCCCACATGCCGTGGAGCGGTTGGGCCCGTGAGCCATGGCCGCTGAGCCTGCGCGTCCGGGGCCTGTGCTCCGCAACCGGAGAGGCCACAGCAGTGAGAGGCCCGCGTACCGCAAAAAAATAAATAAATAAATAAAAAATAAAAAAAAATAAAATACACATGAGGACAAGAATAATACCCTGGAGCTAGTGGTAGTGAAGGGAAAAAAAACCATGCTCCAGATCAGTGTGGCAAAAAACAAATCAGCAGGTATCCTCCAAGCAGCAGAGTCTATAGGAGAGGGCTGGTGACAGAGAATGCCACTATTGCCCTAGCATCAGCCAACTCTCAGAAGCTCATATCACCAGGAACGGGAAGGACCTGTTTTACTTTAGTGTTAATAGGGGCAGACCAAGGTGCAGTACAGTTAATCCCCATCTTGTGTCCACGGAACCAGAGAACAGGGAATCCTCCTGTTTTACCAGGACATCCTGGACACACACCTGGTGTGGCAATGAGGCTATCCTTTTAGTTGCCCCTGAGTCCAGGACTAAAAGCCACCATCATTACTATACTGCACTCAGAACAGATTTCAAATGTAAAATTTCCTTCTCGTCTCTGGCAACAGAAGAGGGCCTTCCCATGAATTACTGTTTAATCCTCCTGATAGTCTATAGCCATGGCTTGTTAGGCATGGATGAACTTTGTAATTTGGTTGCTTTCAGGGATATTGTTCCTTGCTTCGTATTCAGAGCTGCTGCATGGTTCCAGCTTCTGTATTCTTAAATCAGTACTAAGAAGTGAGGAGAGGGCTTCCCTGGTGGCACAGTGGTTGAGAGTCCGCCTTCTTATGCAGGGGACATGGGTTCGTGCCCCGGTCTGGGAAGATCCCACATGCCGCGGAGCGGCTAGGCCCGTGAGCCATGGCCGCGAAGCCTGTGCGTCTAGAGCCTGTGTGTCTGGAGCCTGTGCTCCGCAACGGGAGAGGCCACAACAGTGAGAGGGCCGCAAAAAAAAAAAAAGAAGTGAGGAGAATGGGGGAGAGAAAGAATTCCTTGTTCGGCCTTCCAGCATTTGGCTTCTGGTTTCAATGTATAGAAATCATTTCTCAGCAATGTAAGCCATCATTTTATTCATGGCTTAAAATCTTCAGCGTGACAGCGGTGCTCACTATTGACCCAGAGTCATCTGCTTCTTATCCTAAGTTTGATAAAACAGTGGGAGGGGAGGAGGGTCGTGGGAGGAAGACAAAGCAGGAGGGACAGCTAGCACAGGTCATTCGGGGAGAGGGAGGAAGGGAAGATCAGGTGTGTTTTCAGAGGCAGATCCACCAAGCGTGTGCTCGCTGGAAGGGGAAAGGGAAGGGGATGAGCACCCTTGTAGGGGAGCACCGGGGATGGAAATAGCAGCAGATAGAGACAATGTGGGTGGTGAATCAAGGTGAGGACAAGGTCAGGGAAGGAAGGTGGAGAGGGCTTCGGTCTGTGTTAGTTTCCTGAGCCATCATGTAATCCGTGCAGTTGCTCTACCACCCTCCCTGAGGCCAGCTCAAGCTTATATTCATATTCCTCCCAAGAAAGAACAGAAGTACAGGTCAAATGGCCCCACTTGAGGATTTTGTTTATTGTTTTCATAAGTATTAAACATGCTAAAATCACATAGAGTGGCTGTTCCACTTCTGCTCTGACTCCACAGTGGGGCAGGTGGGAACTACAAGGGTCACTTGGTTTTTGTGGCTTCTGGGGGTGGCTAGGCATGAGGGGTTAGAGGTAGGCAGGTTAACAAAGCCCCAAGAATTCTTCATATAGTTACCAGCAGTAACTTGTGTACTTAGAGATCTCCTCCTCCTTCATTTTTCTTTTCTTCCCAAATCAACTGGCGATTTCCTTCCCAAATCTTCCCATTTCCCTGCCTGTGGCCCCTTGAACCTCTTCCACTTCTGCCCCTTACGGTTCTAGACTAGACAATGAAGGAAACTTTTCCTTGTCTCTACCAGTCCCAGTCTCCCTTCCTTGGAACTAATCTACTGAGCATGCACTAACATGGGAACAGTTTGATTTAGGTCTGCCCAGGGGAAAGGGAGGCTCCAGTCCCCACTGTGGCTTAGCTCATAGGAGGGAAGTTGAGGTCCTGATGAGAAGGATGTGAAGGTAAAAAATGCTACCTGAAGTGTGAATGTTGTAACCAGTGGAACAGGGCATATGCCCCACCCTCGGGCACCGTACTCTGAAGGCTTTTCCCTCCCTCCCACATTGTCAGGGGTCCCTCTCTCAACCTCAAATCCTCTTGCTCTTCAACCTCATAGGGCAGGCACAGGTACTGATCAAGGAGCTGTATCCCAAGGAGAAAACGTTCCACCCTTAAGCAAGTGGCTGCCTGTTTCTTAATCTTCCCTGTGTTCCTTGTGCCTCTGCAGCTGCGATGGCTTGAGGGGCCAGAGAAAATAATGTATAAGTGTTGAACTTGCCTCAACGAGAAGCTTGAGGGACAAAGAGACAAAGATACATGGGAGTCAGAGCTGTAGAGAAGGGGAGGGAAGGGAGCAAGGTGAAGGGTAAGGCTGGTTATTCAGGAACTGGGATCCTTTTTCTTTTTCTGGAATCGCCGGAACTTGCCCTGAATAGCAAGGGCAGCCTTCTCTGTTTCTGGTGCTGTCAGATCAATGTCAATCTCCTCCTCCTCCTCAGCCTTCTTGGCATTGCCAGCTCTCCCTGCAGATAGTTGAGAGATTCATTAATGAGTAAACCTGAATTGACCCAGCCCCTTTCCCCAGGCCCCAAATACAGTGGTTAAAGTCCACTTTCCACTGGACTCCGTGAGGTCCCCCAATCTTTGCTAGGACCAGGAATGCCTGATAACTCTCCCAGAAGCTTGAGTCAGGGTACCTAGGCTGAGAATTAGTTATAGTAGATACTCAGGAGCTTTGCAAATCTTGAACCAAGATGACAAATGTCTTCTATCACCACTTATTCCTAAATCCTACAGTTCAGAGTCACAGAGCACACTCACTTTCCCCTGTTTTCTCTAAAGTTCTGATTGAGACAGAGGCTGGGATTATTTGATGAGTTTCTTCCTATCACTGTACCTGCTTCCAAACATTCCAGAGCCAGTTTCTAAAATCAAAGAGTAAATTCTAGTTGGTTTACTTCTTAGGAAAAAGTGGAGGGAAGTTTACAGATATAGTAGTCCTAACCTAGTGCTTTGTTTCACTTATCACATTCTTATTCCTGTTACATCTGACTTTAGGAGCTTCCAGGCTTACAGCCCTACTTGTCTTCATGTCCCTATATTTACCTGTTCTACAAACTGCTTAGCCCACCCCCACTCACCCTTTTCCTCTGGGCCAGCTGCCTGGTTGGTTGCTGGGGATGTTTTGGTGTTAAGCTGGAAAAGAAAAATCACAATATTAGATATTCACAGAAGTATTAAGGTGCCATCCCCGTAGACTCACCATCATCATTTTCAAGCCCTCCTACTACCAGGTACATCCCTTAGTCTTTTGAAGAAGTGGGTCTTGAGATCAGAGAGAGGGAGAAAAGTCATCAAAATTTATTCAACAAGTATTGATTGGTGTTAGGGAAATTGTAGAGGACAAAACAGAAAAAACCCTGCCCTCATGGAGTTTACATTCTAGGATATAGAGAGACAAATGAATAAACAAAATTATTATTATGTTAAGTGATGATAAGTGCTATAGAGAAAGGACAGGGAAGGGAGGTAGTGACTGCCAGGTGGGAATGGAGAAATACAGTTTTATACAGAGTGGTCAGGAAAAGCCTCTCTGAAAGGTGGCATCTGAGCCAAGAGCTGAAGGAGATAAGGGAGTAAGGGCTGTAGGTGGTGGGCAAGACATTTCAAGAGCCCTGGGGTGGAAGCGTGACTAGCGTGTTTGAGGAAAAGCATGAATCCAATGTAGCTGGAGTGGAGAGGAGGAGGAAGGAGGAACGACAGATGGAGATGAGATCAGAGATAACTGGGAGTGGGGGCAGACTCTGTCGGACCTTGGGAGTCTTTTTAAAGAGCTTGACTTTTATCATAAGGGTAATGATAAGCCATTAGAGACTTTCAATTTGCACATAAGGGGCATTAGGGAGGAAGATGAAAAATCTGTTAGGCGATTATTGCAGAAAACTAGACAGGAGATAATTGTTGCTGGATCAAAAGGTGTCAGTGGAGGTGGTGAGAAGTGGTTTGATTCTAGTTATACAATTGTCCCTCAGATTCCCCAGGAGATTGGTTCCAGGACCCCCGAGGATACCAAAATCCACAGACACTCAAGTACCTTATATAAAATGACATTTATTTGTATATTGGCAAGTATTTGCATATAACCTATGCACATCCTCCCACATACTTTAAAATCTCTAGATTACTTATAATGCCTAATACAGTGTAAAGGCTATGTAAATAGTTGTCAATACAATGTAAATGCTATGCAAATAGTTGCTGGCTTGCAGCAAATTCAAGTTTTGCTTTTTGAAACTTTCTGGAATTAAAAAATATATATTTTTTCAGTCTTTGGTTGGTTGAATCCACAGATGCAGAACCCTCAGACACAGAGGGCCAACTGTATTTTCAAGCTATGACTATTGGTTAAGTGGCATAGTGAGACAACTCAAGGACAGCTCCAAAGTTTTTGGGCTGAGGAAATGAAAACAAATGAAATTGCCATTTCCTGAAATGAAGAAGACAGCAGGAGGAGCAGGTATTAGGGAAAGGATCAGAAGCTTGTTTTTGGACAAGTTTGAGATTGCCTACCTAATTATCCAGGAGGAAGTTTGTTTTTTTTTTACATCTTTATTGGAGTATAATTGCTTTACAATGTTGTGTTAATTTCTGCTGTATAACAAAGTGAATCAGCTATATGTATACATATATCCCCATATCCCCTCCATGTTGAGCCTCCAGCCCACCCTCCCTATCCCACCCCCTTAGGAGGTCACAAAGCACCTGATCTCCCTGTGATATACAGCTGCTTCCTACTAGCTATTTTACATTTGGTAGTGTATATATGTCAATGCTACTCTCTCACTTTGTCCCAGCTTCCCCCCCCACCCCCCCTCCTCAAGTCCACTGTCTACCAGGAGGAGATGTTTTTATAAGCTGTTGGATATTCAAGATGAGTTAAAGAGAAGGCTCTTGCCTAGAGATATAAATTAGACATTTATTAAGATGTGATTGGCATTTCAGCCATGAGACTGGGTGAGATCACCAGGGGAGTGAGTTCAGATAAAAAGGAGAAAATGGTCAAATCCTGGGGCATTCCGGTGATTAGAGGTTGTAGAAATGCGGAAAAATCAATAAGAAAAGTTGAAAAGAAGCCAGGAGAAAAGTCAAGAGATTATAGTACTTTAGAAGCCATATGAAGAAAATATTTCAAGGAGACAAGAGTGATTAATTGTGTCAAATTCTGCAGGTAAGGGACTTCCCTGGTGGCCCAGTGATTAACAATCCGGCTTGCAATGCAGGAGATGCCCATTTGATCCCTGGTCAGGGAACTAAGATCCCACATGCCATGGGGCAACTAAGCCCACACACCACAACTGCTGAGCCCGCATGCCACAAGTACTGAAGCCTGCACGCCTAGAGCCCATGCTCCGCAATGAGAGATGCCACCACAACGAGAAGCCCGAGCACTGCAACAAAGAGTAGCCCCTGATCGCCGCAACTAGAGAAAGCCCACGCACAGCAACGAAGACCCAACGCAGCCAAAAATTAAAAAAAAATAAAGTAAAACCAGTCAAGATATTGTCCCTATCTTCCAGGCTGAGTGAGGAGATAAACAAGTACCCAAATGACACTTCCTGAGCATTTATTACGTGCCAAACCCTATCCCATTTAATCCTCTGAAATCTCTGAAATGTCATCCTATATCATAGTTGAGGAAACAGGCTTAGAGATGTTAAAGATATTGCTCAAGGTCAAGCCACACTACTAGAAAACAGTGGAACTGGCTCTGGGACCCAGGCAGACAAACTCCACACTCTTAGCCACTGTGCTATGTCCACAAGATTGAATACCGTCACATGCTGACACAAATATGCTAATATATTAACAATTACTGAATCTAGCTGGAAAAGATATGGATGTGCATTGAACAACTCTTTCAACTCTGATAAATTTTTCTAACAGAAAGTTAGGGGGAAATAAAAAATAATAATAATTTAAAGTAAAATAAAAATTATTAAGATAAAAAACGCTGGGACTTCCCTGGTGGCACAGCGGTTAAGAATCCATCTGCCAAGGCAGGGGACACGGGCTTGAGCCCTGGTCCGGGAAGATCTCACATGCCGCAGAGCAACTAAGCCCCTGTGCCACAACTACTGAGCCTGTGCTCTAGAGTCCGCGAGCCACAACTACTGAGCCCATGTGCTACAACTGTTGAAGCCCGCGCGCCTACAGCCTGTGCTCTGCAATGAGAGAAGCCACTGCAATGAGAAGCCTGCGCACCGCAACGAAGGGTAGCCCCTGCTCGCTGCCACTAGAGAAAGCCCACGTGCAGCAGCGAAAGACCCAACGCAGCCATAAATGAATAAATAAAGATGAAAAACGCTGATGCAGTGCTATATTTGATATGGAAGTGCATTTTAAAATAAATTACAAATTTAAAAATTGTTAGGTAGATGGACAATTCCATCTTTTTGGATGTTAAAATTTGGGGCCAAACAAAGATGGCTTTATTGATCATGTGTGATTTTCAAAGGATATATTGGTCACATTTACACTGCCTTTTCAAATCTTGTGATTTGTGTATTCCTAGCATCTTGCAAAGTACTGGAGAGAGCAGACAGTTATAAAATAACTATCTAATCTTTTTTATTATTTTTAAAATTTTTATTATAGTATAGTTGATTTACAATGTTCTGTTAATTTCTGCTCTAATGTTTTTTTGTTTGTTTGTTTATAATTTTATTTATTTATTTTTTGGCATGTTGGGTCTTCGTTGCTGTGTGCTGGCTTTCTCTAATTGCAGTGACCGGGGGTTACTCTTCGTTGCAGTGCACGGGCTTCTCATTGTCGTGGCTTCTCTTGTGGAGCATGGGCTCTAGGAGCAGGCTTCAGTAGGTGTGGCACATGGGCTCAGTAGTTGTGGCTTGCGGGCTCTAGAGTGCAGGCTCAGTAGTTGTGGCACACGGGCTTAGTTGCTCCATGGCATGTGGGATCTTCCCGGGCCAGGGCTCAAACCTGTGTCCCTTGCATTGGCAGGCAGATTCTTAAGCACTGCTCCACCAGGGAAGCCCTGCTGTAATGTTTTTAAAAGTTGATATGGTCCAGGGACTTCCCTGGTAGTGCAGTGGTTAGGAATATGCCCACCAATACAGGGGACATGGGTTCGATCCCTGGTCCGGGAAGATCCCACATGCCACGGAACAACTAAGCCCGTGCGCCACAACTACTCAGCCTATGCTCTAGAGTCTGCGAGCCACAACTACTGAAGCCCGCACGCGTTAGAGCCCGTGTTCCACAACAAGAGAAGCCACTGCAATGAGAAGCCTGCACACTGCAATGAAGAGTAACCCCCACTCACCACAACTAGAGAAAGACCACGCGCAGCAACGAAGACCCAGCGCAGCCAAAAAGAATTAAATTTAAAAAGAAAAGTTGATATGGTCCAATTTTTGTAAAATATATTGATTGCTTATCTATGTATATGTACATTTTTATTTAAAAATCTGAAAGAACATGCACAAGGGTGTTCCCCAAACCCTATGGAATTCCTGCTAGTCCCCCTTTGACCAAAAAAAAAAAAAAACCAAAAAGTTTCCATGAGAGGAAGGGTTGTTCCTGAGACTCTTGGGAGATGGGCCACTCATTACTCTTTCTTTTCCCATGATCTTCCTGTAGTCTATATATATATATTTTGGGCACATGATCAATGTAATAACCCAGTAGTTAGCTAGGTGACACTTTCCACACTGGCATGCTGTCATCACAAGAGGTCTGTCCACACTGCAAAAGCATGAGATAGATGGGGTGTTTAGTAATAGGATAATAGTCAATAGTCCAGACAAGAGGGTCACGGGTCAAGAGGCAAGTTCTATAGTTCCATGATCTCTGACTTCAAATCCTACTTTCTTTATTGCCAGCAAATCCCTGAATCTGATCCTTGCTTTAACCATTATCCCCCCCTCTCTCTCTAAGCCTGTTCCCTTAATCCACCAATTCTTTTCTTTCATCTCTCCCCTTTGGAGGAAAATCTGGACCCCAGTTCTAAATATCTCCCCTCGAGTAGCTGTCCCTTCCTCTACCTTCCTTCTCATATCAGCTAACCTTGAGAATCCTCGAAGCAGGAATATTTGTCAGGGCTGAACCACACCCGCCACCCCTTTCCCTCTGCCCTGCCAGCTGTCACATTCCTGAGTCTCTCCTGAGATTACTGACCCTGGAATGGAGCCATGGCTCAGCTGCTGTCTAGCCACCCAGGGGCTCTCCACTCCATTTGGCTTAACTTTATGGGAGGTCACTACGGAGACTAGAAAAGGGCTCTGTAAAGGAGAAGAAAACCCCTATTACTCACAATGCCCCTTGAAATCTCTCTCACACCTTCTGCTAAAAAGTAATACGCTGGGGCTTCAACCTGTCCCTCCTCTCTGTACCCTCTCCAGCCAGTTCTCAAATAGCTACTCTGAACACTGTGGATTTCTGGATTTAGTGGTTAGTGATTTGCTGAGGTGGGAGGTGGGGCAGTTAGATCACAGGTTGTTAGCTCCCACCCTCTACATCATACTCAGCCCTTTACTGGTCCCTGGTCTCTGCCCCAAGCCTCCTGTGTATCTTGCAGAAACTCAGCAATTTTAGATGAATCAAGGTCCTCTGGTGCATCCATCTGACAGCCATCAGGTTAACCATATTTCTGGTAAACCAAGGAGGCACGGAGGTCCACTCTGGATGAACCAGAAACCACATGTGCTGTAAGAGTGTCTCTTACAAAAACTCACAACTCCAGAGGATCAGTGCTCACCCACAAGAGCTGTGACAGGTGAACATCTCTCAGCCGCTCTCTCTCAGCCTCTCATTCTAGCCAGGTATGGATTATTGGAAACTCTCAGGTGCTCGTCTACTTCTTTCAATACTGAGCTCTTCTGACCAGAAATAACAACAGTGAAATGGTTTAGCAAATCCTTCCTTTTCCTTATGGGACCCACCTAGGGGAACTGGAAGAAAACAAGGACTTTAGAATGCCACCCCGCCTCATCTTATTAATAATCATATATATTGATATAATACTTACTTTGTGCCAGTCACTTTTCTAAGTACTTTAACACGTTGAATTCTTACAACAGCCCTATAAGATAGGTATTGTTACTAGTCTCACTTTACAGATAAGAAAACTAAGGGCCAGAAGAGGTTAATTAACTTGCCTAAGGTCATATAGCTAAGACGTAGCAAAGCCAGGATTTGAACCAAGGTGGTCTGACTCCAGAGTCCACCCTCTTGAACATTATGCTATGCTGTATTCCAGTCTCCAGCCAAAGGCATAAGCATGTGTATGCATGTGGTACATACATACCATATGAGAAGGATGTCCAGTGTGAAACTGATTTAAATAGACAAGTGCTCCCACACAGCAAAGCAATCCCTAGGTAAGAAGGAAAGTCCTAGAGATCATGATTTCCTTCCATTCCCACAGTTAGACAGCTGTATTCAAGGACCAGTCTCTCAATCCATAGTCCCCAACACTTGCTTGATATGCACTCTAGAGGGTCCTGTCCTCCCAATATGGGGAAAGCTTACTTGTAATTTGAGAACCTGATCCCAGACCTTACCTACTGACTCAGATTCCTGCTCTGCTAGTTGAGCTAGCCTTGCTGATTCTGGCTTTCATCTTGATGTTTGCCCAGTGGGCCTCCTGACACATAACCGGCTGACTCCTGGGGGTTAGCCATAGCCTGTGTGTGTGTTTTTCACTCCCAGGGCCAGATGCTAGCCTTTCAGATTCTGAGAATTCCATGTGCAGGATCATCCTATTGGTTTCCATTTCAAATGACTCTCTTGCTTACATTTAAGCCTGTTATTCCAAATTTCTAGTGAGTTGAAGCTTGGTTCAGTTCAGCCTCACTGTCTACACAGGACTAAATGTTTCTTACTTCTCAGCATGTAATTAGCAACTATGAGGCCCATCAACTCTTGCCTTTCCCTAGAGGGCCCTAGTTTCTTTCCCTGCCTACCTTCCTGTATTCCTTTTCTCCTCACCTCTGGGCCTGATGTGCTCCAAAGTTCCATTACACCATCTTGGCAGTAGCTGCCAATTCCCCATGAGTATACTTTTGTTTCCTCTGCAGTTCAAAGTTGTGGACTCTCCCTTCCAGTGTGGAAGGAGGAAAAGGAGAGGTCTGCTGGCTTAGGGGTCTTCTGTCTTCAAACTTTGAGAGACTGCAGAGAGGGATATGACACAGCAATATCCTCCCTTTCCTGACCCTATACCTCCTTCCAGGGCATTTATCAGCATTCAGATGATGTCTTGTCCTTCCATTTGAGCTTTAGATCCCATTCCCTTTTTCTCCTCCTCAGGAATCTTCACAATCAATTCTCTTGACTTGCTTACAAATAAAACCTCTTCCTTTCTTTAAAACCAAAAAAACAAACAAAAAAAGCCTTCCTCAATCTGAATTCCTTCTTCACCCACAACTAGAGTGAAAAGAAGCAGGTCTAGGACCAAGCCTTGAGGAACCCAATATTAAAAGGTTAGGGTGAACAGATGGAGAAATATACCATGTTCTTGGACTGGAAGAATCAATATTGTGAAAATGACTATACTACCCAAAGCAATCTACAGATTCAATGCAATCCCTATCAAACTACCAACAGGGCTTCCCTGGTGGCGCAGTGGCTGAGAGTCCGCCTGCCAATGCAGGGGACACAGGTTTGTGCCTGGTCTGGGAAGATCCCACATGCCGTGGAGCGGCTGGGCCCATGAGCCATGGCCACTGAGCCTGCATGTCCGGAGCCTGTGCTCTGCAACGGGAGAGGCCACAACAGTGAGAGGCCCACGTACTGCAAAAAAAAAAAAAAAAAAACCAAAAACCCTACCAATGGCATTCTTCACAAAATCAGAACAAAAAATTTTACAGTTTGTATGGAAACACAAAAAACCCAGAATAGTCAAAGCAATCTTGAGAAAGAAAAACAGAGCTGGAGGAATCAGGCTCCACAACTTCAAACTATACTACAAAGCTATGGTAATCAAGACAGTATGGTACTGGCACAAAAACAGAAATATAGATTAATGGTTCAGGATAGAAAGCCCAGAGATAGACCCATGTGCATATGGTCACCTAATTTATGACAAAAGAGGCAAGAACATACAATGGAGGAAAGACAGCCTCTTCAATAAGTGGTGCTGGGAAAACTGGACAGTTACATGTAAAAGAATGATATTAGAACACTCCCTAACACCATACACAAAAATAAACTCCAAATGGATTAAAGAGCTAAATGTAAGATCAGACACTATAAAACTCTTAGAGGAAAATATAGGAAGAACACTCTTTGACGTAATCCACAACAAGATCTTTTTTGACCCACCTCCTAGAGTAATGAAAATAAAAACAGAAAAAAACAAATGGGATCTAATTAAACTTAAAATCTTTTGCACAGCCAAGGAAACCATAAATAAGACAAAAAGACAACCCTCAGAATGGGAGAAAACATTTGCAAATGAAACAACAGACAAAGGATTAATCTCCAAAATATACAAAGAGCTCATGGAGCTCAACATCAAAAAAACAAACAATCCAATTAAAAAATGGGTGGAAGACCTAAATAGACATTTCACCAAAGTAGACATACAGATGGCCAAGAGGCCCATGAAAAGATGCTCAACCTCACTAATTATTAGAGAAATGGAAATCAAAACTACAATGAGGTATCACCTCACACCTGTCAGAATGGCCATTATCAAAAAATCTACAAACAGTAAATGCTGGAAAGGGTGTGGTGAAAAGGGAACCCTCCTGCACTATTCGTGGGAATATACATTGATACAATCACTATGGAGAACAGTATGGAGGTTCCTTAAAAACTAAAAATAGAACTACCATACGACCCAGCAATCTCACTACTGGGCATGTACCCTGAGAAAACCATAATTCAAAAAGAGACATGTACCACAATGTTCATTGCAGCTCTATTTACAATAGCCAGGACATGGAAGCAACCTAAATGTCCACTAATAGATGAATGGATAAAGATGTGGCACATATATGCAATAGAATATTACTCAGCCATAAAGAGAAATGAAATTGAGTTATTTGTAGTGAGGTGGATGGACCTAGAGTCTGTCATACAGACTGAAGTAAGTCAGAAAGACAAAAACAAATACTGTATGTTAATGCATATATTATGGAATCTAAAAAAAAATGATACTGATGAACCTAGTGGCAGGGCAGGAATAAAGACGTAGACATAGAGAGTGGACTTGAGGACATGGGGGGAGGGGAAGAGGGAAGCTGGGGCGAAGTGAGAGTAGCATCGACGTATATACAGTACCAAATGTAAAATAGATAGCTAGTGGGAAGCAGCAGCATAGCACAGGGAGATCAGCTCAGTGCTTTGTGACGACCTAGAGGGGTGGGATAGGGAGGGTGGGAGGGAGGCTCAAGAGGGAGGGGATATGGGGATATATGCATGCATATGGCTGATTCACTTTGTTGTACAACAGAAATTAACACAGTATTGTGAAGCAATTATACTCCAATAAAGATCTATAAAAATAAATAAATAAATAAAATGTTAGGGTGGTCCTTTCAAAATAGTGCTGGAACAATTGGATAGTCAATTGCAAAAAAACCTCAATCTATATCTTGCACCCTATACAAAAATTAACTTGAAATGTATATAAAACCGAAAACTATAAAACTTCTAGAAGAAAATACAGGGGAAAAGTATCTTTGCAACCTTAGGGTAGGCAAAGATTTCTTAGATACACCAAAAGCACAATCCATAAAAGAAAAAAATTATAAATTGGACTTCATCAAAATTAAAAACTGCTCTTTGAAAGACACTCCTAAGGGAATGAAGAGACAAACTACAGACTGGAAGAAAATATTTGCAAATCACAAATATGATAAAGGACTTGTATCCAGTATATATAAAGAACTTTCAAATCTCAATAGTATGAATACAGTTTGTAAAAAGGAGCAAGATATTTGGACACTTCACCAAAGAAGATACATGGATGGCAAATAAGCACATGAAAAAATATATATCATTAGTCATTTGGGAAATTTGAATTAAAACCACAATTAGATATCATTATACAGCTATTAGAATGTTTTTTGTTGTTGTTGTTTTGGGGGGGTTGTGTGTGTGTGTGTGTGTGCGTTCGTGCACGCATGCACTTGTGCATGCGCACACGTTTTTGTTGGTTTTTTTTTTAATGACTATACCATGTGCTGGCAAAGATACAGAGTATCTGGAGTTCTCAGACATTGCTGGTGGGAACGTAAGATGGAACAGCTAGTGTGGAAGTGTACATTTTTCATACAACCCAGCAATCCTACTCCTAGGTATTTACTCAAGTGAAATTAAAACATACGTCTACACGTAAACTTGCAAGTGAATGTTTATAATGGCTTTACCTGCAATCACCAAAAACTGGAAACAACCAAATGTCCCTCAACTGAGGAATGGGTATACAAATTGTAATACATCCATAAAATGTAATACTACTCAACAATTAAAGAAGGAATGAACTACTGATACATACAACAACATGGATGAACTTTAAAGACATTATGCTAAGTGAAAGAAGCCAGACCCGAAAGGATACACGTATACTGTATGATTCCAATTATATGACATTTCTTGTAAAGGCAAAACTATAGGTACAGCAGACAGATCAGTGGCTGCTAAGGGCTGAGGTCATGGGAGGGGTGACTATAAAGGAAAATGAGGGAATTTGGGGGATGATGGAACTGCTGTATATCTTGATTGTGCTGGCAGTTACACGATGTATACGTTTGTCAAAATTCACAGAACTATATCCGGATAAAAGTACATTTTACTGCATGTAAGTTATACCTTATTAACTTATTAAGTTATACAAGTAACATAATAAGTTATTAAATAATAAGTTATTTTTTTAAGGGGAAAGAAGGTTAAGAGAGGTCAAGAAGCTAGCAAAGACTGAGAAGGAGCAGTTAGAAAGGTAGAGTAGAAAGGTGACTGGGGAAGGGGTGGGGGCCAGTGTCTCTCACGTCTCTTTTCTTTTCATAGCTGGACTTCTCAGAGCACTTACTGTCTCCATTTCCTCACCTCCCACACACTCTCCAACCCACTTCAACCTAGCTTCTATGCCTATTCCACTGAAATGCCTCTTTAGAAAACCAATGTGCTCTATGATAAGAAATCAAATGCAAAAGTTTCACCTCCACTTGGCTTGACCTCTTGAAGCGTTCAATACTCATTTCACCTTTCTTGACACATATTCTTTCCTTGGCTCCTGGGACATCACAGTTTTTCCTGTTTTTTCTCTTATCTTTCTGGACACTTCTGTCAACATTTAAGTATTGGGGGCTCTCGAGGTTTAGGGCTAGGCTCCCTTCTGTTCTCTTTTCCTAGATGATCTTATCTGCACCTATGACTTCAGTTATCATTTATACAGCACCATCCAATAGAACAGTGGTCAGTTATCTACTACTCACTGCCAAATCTGGTCTACGGCCTGTTTTCCTAAATTAAGTTTTACTGGAACACAGCCATGCCCATTGTTTGCATATTGTCTGTGGCTGCTTTTGCACCACAATAGCAGAGTTGAGTAACTGCAGCAGAGGCCACAGGGCCCACAAAGCCAAAAATACTTGCTACCCAGCCCATTACAGAAAAAGTCTGCAGACCCCTGCAAAAGAACTTTTTGCAATGATGGAAATGTTTTATATCTGTGCTGTCCAATATATGGCATCCCCTAGGCACATGGGGCTATTGAGCATTTTGAAATGTGGCTAGTGCAACTGAGGAATAAAATTTATAAATGTATTTAATAAGTTAATAATTTATTAGTAACTAATAAGCTAAATAGCTACATGTGGTTAGTGGCTACCATATTGAACAGAACAGAATGCCATTGATGGCTCAAATGTACAGCTTTCCCTTGGTATCCAAGAGGGATTGGTTTTAGGATCCCCAGGGATACCAAAATCCACAGATGCTCAAGTCCCTTACATAAAATGGCACAGTACAGTCTGCCCTCCAGTACCCATGGGTTCTGCATCCTCAGATTCAGAAATTCAATCCGCTGTTGGTGGAACCTGTGGATGCAGAGGGCAGACTGCGTACCTCTATCCCAGAAATCGCCTCTGAGCTTTAAAACATCTCCACTTGGATGTTCTATGGAAACTCCAAACTCTTTGTGTCTCAAACTAAATTCATAATCCTACCTACCCAACCTAGTCCTCTACAAGTATTCCCCATTTCATCCAGTTGTACAAGCCACAAACCTAGAAATTGTTCTTGACACCTTTCTTTCCTTCACATTGCATATCCAATTCAATATTAAGTCCTATTAACTTTATCTCCCAAATGTCTCTTAATCCATTCACTTCCACCATCCTAACACAGTTGTTTCTTATGTGGACCACGGTGGTAGCCCAAGTGGTTACTGATGCTCTTAGGATAAAGAAGAAAATTCTTGTTTTTAGAAGAAAATTCTTAACACAGTCTAAAAGGCTTTACATTATGCAGCCTCTGATTACCTCGGTAACCTCATCTCTGTTTCTTCTCACCTCAGGACCGTGGCACATGGTTCCCTTACCCCTGCTCCCCTTTTACCTAGTTAATTCCTATTTATCCTTCAGAGCTCTCCTTAAGGGTTCCTTCTTCCAGGAAGCCCTTCTTAGCTCCCCAGACTAGGCTAGGACCCTCATAAGTTTTCACAGCACCTGGTATTTCTCCTTAGTAGTACTTTTTACTAATGTAATTAAATAATAATTTACTGATTAGATATTTAATGCCTGTCTCCTCCATTTCTGTGCGAGTTCCTATGAGGAACTCGCTATGAGGGTAGGGGCAGTGTCTATCTTACTCACTCCTGTAGTCCCAGGGTCTAGCACGATATACACTCAGTATATGTTGAACAAATGAAGGGAGCTCCTACTCTGCTTTATTTGCCACCTCACCACAATTTCTGAAGTCTAATTTGTTTTCAGATAGCTGAGGGCCTCATTCTGTAGCTGGTTGAGAGATTGTGAAGCCAGGTCATTGTTTTTCCTCACTTCAGTAGATATGCCTGAAAAACAGCTGAGGATGAAGTGGAAGAACTTCTCTAGGAGTGTATTTCATGTTACCTGTATTATAGTTATTGTGTATTTGTCTTACTTCCCCTTCCCCAACTTCACCACCCCACCAGAGTCCATTTCCTTGAAAGCACATTTAATTGTGTATCACTTGTAGTAACTGCAACCTATGTCTTGCACATAGTAGGTACTCAGTAGATATTTGTTTATGTGAATTAAAATTTTATCAAGCCTCAAATTCCTGGTGGAAGCAATATGTCATGTTAGGTAGAGTTAGACAGATCCGAGTTCATATCCTGGATCTGCATTGACTATCCCAGCTCTCCCATTCCTAGCTGTGTGACATTGGGTAAATCAGTTAGCCTTGCTGTGCTCAGACATCTCATCTGCAGAAGAGAAAACATATCTATCCTGAAAGGTGAAAAGAACTAGAAAAAATGTATGCAAAATACCTAGCATATATCAAAATAAATAGTTATTATTTTGAAGTAATGTAACTCTGGATTGAATATAAGAATAGGTCAAGTTACTGAGGTGTTGCCTGGCTCAAGGCCTGGAATCAAAGAGTAGAGCTGCCACAGAGTATATCTTCACTAAGTGGGACTGAAGGAGGAAGGGAATACCTGGGATGGCTCTAAGGGCCCTTGAGGCTTATTCTGCTACCAAAGGATTTCATAACTGTTCTCTTTTTACTCTAAACCAACCCTGGAAATCACAATCTCCCTGTATGCCCAATGTCTGTCCCCAAAAATGCTGACAATAGCTCTAAACCTTTGGTAAAGGGCCCAACAAGAGTCTGCTTGGGCAGAAATTGTATTCTGTAAAGCAGCTGCCCATGTCTGTAACCCTGGAGCCTCCTGAAACTACTCCCAGGTCAGAGGTGTACCAGAGGGGACCTCCGATGCAGCACCTCCATTAATGTTCATGTTTCATTGCAAAGAACCCGTAGACACAAACACACCCTATTTTTTTATTTTTATTTTTATTTTTATTTTTATTTTTGTAGACTATGGGGAGAAGATGATTAGTGCTCAGGAGCAAATAGACCATATCTCCTCAATCAATCCTTTGTATCTGAAAGATGACTGTGTAAATCCATCCCTTGCCTCAGAAAGATAGTTTGTTAGTATTGGCAAAGCACCTGAAAATAGTCAAAGTGGTAGCGACTTAGGTTCTTTTTCCCTATAGCTGTCACTATTGGGGAATAGGTACCCTATAACTCTAGGCCCTACTCGCCCTGCCCCCTTCTTGGGCTGCATTTCTTCCTTTCTTTGTCTCTTTCATCCTTAATGGTGTTGCCACAGCAACCATTGTCATGCGAAGAGGCAAGATAGTGTCACCCCCTCTGTTCCAAGCAGCAATTTAGAACTAACCATGGAAAAGGTAAACTACCCAGATTTCCCCATACTCCTCATCCCACTGGGGTCTTTAAAGAGGTATCACAGGTTGTTAGCAGCAGCAACAGACAGGAACAAAGGAGCACCTCATTGTATCTGTATCACATATACTCTGCTTTTGCATGATATAGCTTGGATGCTGGGCAAAAGAAAACACATCATATACACCTAATAGTACTGTTAGAATCACTTAGCTCAGATGAATAAGCACAAGGACTCAGAATCCTGTCCTATAGTCCAGGGCAGGGAAATCTAAAAAGGGCCTGAATCCTAAATATGAGCCCCAAAGACCCCTTTCTGGCCTTAGTATTGAAATAAATCCTAGGCCTTGTAAGCTCCCTGCTTGCTTTAGAGATATGCAGAAAGTGAAGGGAGACAGGAGTTAGTGCATCTGCTTTCAAGTAGTGACAAAGAGGCTTCAGCCCCCCAGGGACCCTTTTATCCCTGCTGACATGTTCTCCCCCAATGATAAATGAAGTTCACTGCTAAAGATCCTTAGAGAGGCCTTTGGGATCCCCTGGTGCCCCTGAAAGACCCCGGACTGCTGTTTTTGGAGCACTGTTGGAACTGTTTCAATTCTTTCAGTGCAGCAACCAGCTGCAGTCCTCAAACAGCTTCAGAAAGACTAGCTCAAGGTCACCCTCAAGATAATAACAGAAAAAGAACTAGGCATCCTTACTCCAGGTTCTACAGACACACATTCTTTTCCTAATGTTTCCTAATGCATGGAATATAACCCAAATACCTTACAGACAGGAATAGAACCTAAGCAGTCAGAGCTCCCGAGCCCCCTGGTCTGTCCTTCCCCTCTCAGCCATCCCACCCCTGTTTCCTGAAATAGCAGTACCCCTCACTGGAGTCAGGCAGAATTCTTTGGCTATGCCAGCTCATGGTATGCGGAGAGTCAACAGCGCCCGCCCGGTTCCCCCCAGCATGGGCTGCCACAATGTAATGAGCAGTTATTTGTGGTGCTCTGCACACAGCTTGGAACTGTGCCTTCACCCCATACTGAGGGTAGGGGGTGGGGGAGAGAGAGTAGTGCCAAAGCATCATTTATTACTGTAATCTCCAGTGTGCATCCCACCCATGGCGTTATTGTCCCAAAATAAACGTATTCATCCCACCACAGTCTACAAAGCAAACACTCAGCTGGAGGGCTTTGTGTGGGAGGGAGGCAGCACCAAGGACAACAGAAGGGTAAATGGCACCTCTTTTCCCTGGATGGGGGGTTGGGAAACCTAGGTGGGCCTGCCTTCTGGCATCAGCCTGGAATTAAACAATCATCAGGCTTCAGGGAGGAGAATGTGATAAGGTCTAGGCACCTGCAGGGGTGCAGATTTCTTAGAAAAAGTGGTTTGGGATCTGCTTCTGACTTGGCTTACTCTTGCAGGCAAAATAATTCTGGGGCAAGTCACTTTGAGCAGTAGGTCTGGAGTACGGATTTAGAAAATCATGCACTTAGTATTCACCACTCACTTTGCCAGCGTAATGTGTTCTTCTTTCCCTCTTCTAGATTTCTCCTCCCAAAGCCTTTGTACTCTCTTTGGAAGTCAAGTGGCCAAATGAAGGAGGAGTAAATGTTCAGCGCCTGTTTGATTATCGGGTACAGCAATTTTACTTAGATACCTGTTTTCTGCACTGGATCCTCCAAGTCAAATACTTTAGAGTTAAGAGAATTGCTCATTCCTTTCTTTTCTGAAAGAAAACCTCTCCTTCTGGTCCTTGTTGCTTTACAGTTATGGAAATCAGTGATGGACACCAGAAACTAAGAATGCATGAAAAGGGGACCTCCAGACTTCCCCCTTCCTACACTCCTATTAACTTACCGACTCCACTTCAGCACATTCATTGCACCCACTTTTAAGGAGACTAGGCATCTTGCATTAGGAAGAATAGTGCTTCCCCTGTCTAGTATTCTACCAAAATTTACCCCGTTGGTACATATCATCCTACGTTGGTCTCTCCTCTTTCTCTATCCTCTTGCTCAGGATTTATTAAATCACACTGCTTAGATCTCCTATAGAAACTATTTGTAATATATTCCTTCAAAGTTGCATGTAAATTAAACCATTCTATCACTGGAGTCACATGTTAAAAGAGTCTTAAGGAAAGTTCTTTGGGGATAAGAAGGCAGCAGTTCTATGCCCCAGTGTTGGTTCTAATACTGTGTAAACTTAGATAAGGTTTGGGCCTCAGTTTCCTCATCTGTAAAATGAGAAGTTTGGACCAGATGATCTTTAGGGTTCCTTGACAAATCTGAAATTATATCGCTAAAATGTTTTGATGTATTATTTGAGATTTTTTTGGTAAAAAAACCCTGTATTTCTTATAGATAGAAGGATTTTTGCAAAACTAAGCTTATTTTTTTCCATGATAACATAGACTCATGAAAGACAATTTGGAACTATAGAAAAACAGAAAGAAAACAGGGGGAAGCATTCATAGAACCATTACCTTGAAAAGACAAGGTAGTGACTTGCCTTGATTGACCTGATCCTACTTCTTCCTCTGCCTTTGCAGCCCTATCTCCATCACTGTCATCAGTTAAGATTCTCCATGGACAGACATGAAAGCCACATCAGGTTTGCATATTCGGACTCTAGCCACAATACTTATGGTGCCTGTCCCTACAGAGACTTGACATTCTAAGGTGTTACTGATAACAGCTGCAGCTTAGGAAGAAGACTCGTCTATATTCCCAGGTCACAGGATGACAAAGTCATCCACTTTTATCAGCCAGAGTCTCCTGCTCAAGCAGCTAAGGCCAACAACCTGGATTGGGGACTAAGAAAGGTATGAGCAAGTTCTAGAACCAAATTCTGGTTTCTCTTACTTCAGAAGACAGATATTTCTAGAGGTGGAAGGCTTTCCAATATCAAGCTCTTCTGTTTTATACGTCCAACATAATCATCATAATAATAAAATAACAGTGAGTGAGAAAGAAAGAAACTTGGATTTCCTCCAAGTCCCTACCAGGTTCCCTAACAAATGGTTCACAGAAGACATAACAGAATGATGTCACCCTGACCAAACTTCCATTGTGGAGGAGTTTGTAGATTCAGGCAGATATGCACAGGAAGGAGAATGTGATCCCCAAAGTGTGATATCCCATTCCTATTACCTAGGAGGACAGCAAACAGAATAATAAAGGAGGGAGTACTGGTTCTAGTGAGGTTTCTAGTTGATCTGTCCCTTGCTCTATCCCCTGCCAGCTTGGGGACAGACACTATGGGGCAGAGACACCATGGAACTAGTTACCAGCCATCCATAACCCCCATTTCAGCAGAATGACTGCTGGACCAAGGGATTCCTCCAGCTGGGTTTTTTACAGTTGAGAAGTGCAACAGGATCACAGAAGAACTTGCAAGTGTGCTTTAAGCCGCCAGATACACCATATGACAAGGGATTATAGGAAAGAGCCCTCATGGACTGAATGTATCTCCCATCCCCATTCTTCACTGAAACTAGCAAAAAGTTATTAAACTATAAGAGATAGACTGTGATTCACAGCAATCAAGTCCTGCCTGCAGCTGTGAATGCAGACAAGCTGGAGATGAGCCCCTGCAGCTCCTCTGCACACGAACACGCACACTCACAGGGAAATGCTCTGCTGCAGTACTGAGTGACAGCAGAGCCAGGAAGGGAAAGTATAACCAGAGACCTTCCCCAGCAGTGTCACCAGGACCCTACACTTTTCCTCTAGGTCTGGAGACCCCCTCCCCAATTTTTGTTCTTCATTTGAAATGGGAATCTCTTAAAGAGATCCCAAATTCTCTCATTTCATGCAGTTTCACTGAAGCAAGACAATAAGCAGGTGGGGGAGGTGAAGCTTACATAAGATTCAGAGTGCACAGGGCTTTCCTGGGCTAGGGCTCCAGCCTGAAAGAGGAGACCCCTGGGGCTGGGCTGAGAGAAATAAGAAGTTTGGAGTCCCCCTAGAGCTTCAGAGCTCTGGGCAACACTTCCACTTTTCTTCATAGCTTGTACAAGAGGAAGAAAACAGGCTGGGTCTTGGCCTCTGGGGAAGCAGAGGCCCTTTGGGGATCTGGTTCAGAGACAGCTGATCTCTGTGTAAGCCCAGGTGGCTGCTTCTGGATTTTATAAATACTCATCCCTGAAACCAGGCTCAGCTGTGTATTAGGAGGCAGCTTCGACAGCTAAACTGCTAGTTAGGACCAGTTCACTCTGACAGCCTGGGAGGCCAGGCAGCCCTGCAGACACTGTCCATTACTTCCCATCCAAGGATCCCACTCTCATCATTCTACTGAGTTCCTGATTGAGGCTAGTCAAGTACAGCTGCTAAGTCAAGACTTGACTTTCCCCTTAAACACCAAATTATTTTTCTTGACGCTGCTTTGTGACAGCTTTGTCACCCCACCAAATATCACCCTAAATCCCAGTCCCTGTAGTGTATCCTACAGAGAGGCTGTGCACTTCCCCTAAAAAGCACAGGCTAACCACACATCTTCATGTTGGCATAGACTTCAGATCACAAACCTCCAGGGGATGGCTTGAATTGCAACTTTCAGATTTAGAAACACTAGGGGGGCGTTGAACTCTAGACCTCAGTGAAAAGAGGGCAAAGAAAACCTCTCTTCTCATATTAGGGCTGAAAGAAGCAAAAGGAAAGAAGATTGAATTTTTTTTTTCCTTTTCTTTCTTTCTGAAAGGCTGCTGTGGTCACAGTCACAACTATCTGAGGGACAGGAAACCACTTTAGTTCATCTGCAGCCCCCAGAGTAGCTGAATTTTCCAGGATAAACTTAGTGGACATGGCAAACAAAACATAGTAGTTGGCACTAATTGGCTCCCTGGGCGAGAGCTTTTGGTAGGAGCCAGCAGAGCTCCAACTAAAGATGAAGATCTAAACTGAGATCTCGGCTACAGGGTCCTACCCTTTCACTAACCTTGTATCCTTGACACTTCTCATGCTAATTTTCTGAAATACTCTAAAATTTAAAAAAAAAAATTTAAATTTTAAAAGAGAGAGGGAGATAATAACAATATCTAACATACAATGAGTGCCTACTCTCTGTCAGGTACTGTTCTCAGTACTTGGCATATATTATCTCGTTTAATCATTAGAACGACCAGTATTGCCCCCATTTTGCAGATAAAACACTGAAGCAGAGAAAGGTTTAGTAAACTTGCCTAAGGCCGCATGGCTAGTAAGCAGTAGAGCTGGGATCTGGCATATAGCTGAGATGTTGGATTTAACACAAGATCCTGGGCACTAGGAAAGGGGTTGCAGACAGCAAGCCTGTGATGTCACTGCCCATACTGACTTCACTTAGAAAGGAAGATCCTTGTCTCTGGATGCCTACAAATGCAGTCAAACAATGGAAGAGGTCTTTCCCAGTCTGCTTTGACCCCCACGGATGCACAGCGTTCTTTGAATAGAGGAAATCACAGTTAATGGACTGGGTCTGGCTCGGATGACCACGGACCCTGTGGAGACTCGGGGTGTAACAAGCACTGCAGAAGGAGGTCTACTCTTGAAGGGGACGTCTCTCCAGGAGCCAGACAGGCCCCCACTACAAGCCTTCTGAATATCAGAATGGTCCCTCCAACGGTTGGTTCTTGATTGAATGAGTGGAGGGTAGGATGCCACCTTCCTAAAAGGGGCGAAGTGGCCACCCCAGGGGACGAGGGCTGGAGTTCTCCGTTGAATGCTACATAAGGAGTGTAAAAGCAATACAGCCCTAGGAGTGGGAAGACAGAAGCTAATGTTTTTCTCAGAAGTCTGGGGAGTGAAGGGAAGCCCAAGTAACCTCGGAGCAGTAAGACCTATGCAGAGGGCAGTATCCTGAGGATAAAACTTACGACCTGAGATCTCAGCCCTCCTATTCTACAGTCGATTCCAGTCCCCCAAAATCTCTACCGACAGTCAGGGAACTTAAAGCCTCCCTCTTCCGCTCCCCAGCACTCCAATGTGGGAGCTTTCCCAGAGAGGCAGGGGGCGTCCCGGGAGGATTCTCAGCGGCACTGGGCTGCAGCACCCTCCCTCGCAGCCCTGGGACCCCGAGCCGCGGCCTCCCCGCGCCGCAGCCCTAGTCCGCAGCGGCGGGGCCGGGCAGCGCCTCTCACCTCGCTCATCGCGGCGGCCAGACGGGACGCGCGGGGCGCGACACGTGCAGGGGAGACAAGGGGCACTCAGGCTGCTCGGGCGACGGCCGCGAGTTGCCGGGCTCTGAGGCAGGGGCCCCGCTGACGAGGCGAGGAGAGTTAGTGCGGAGAGCCGCTGCTCCAGTGCCCCTACCCCAGCTCCAGGCGCTCAGCTCCCTGCCAGGAGTCCCCGTCCGACCCTGTCCTGTCAGAGCCGCTCCGCGAGCCTCCGCCGGCCCCACCTTTTATAGTCGGCTCCCTACCAGCCTCCAGCCCGACCAATAGGAGCTCTTCCTGCCGCAGAGTGACAGCCCCTGACATCCAATGGTGGCAGGCTCAGAGGTCTGCTGCATTTCCAAACTAGGGTAAGACAGAGAGCGGGAAGGAGGGGGAGACCGTCGGGGGATGAGAAGATGGAAAATGAAGCAGGGGGAGCAAAGAAGGAAGGAGAGGAAGGAGTAGTACACGAAGGAAGGAGTAGTACACGAAGGAAGGAGAGAGAGAGGGAGGGAAGGAGTGTGTGAGTTTGAGAAAGTGAAGAAAGAAGAGCTGGAAGGAGATCAAGAGGGTGCATTGTGAAGCAGGAAACTGAATGAAAGGGTAAAAGCCAAGAGATGTTACAGATTAAGATTTAGTAATAGGATGGCAGTCTGAATAAGAGAAGGACAGAAAGGAGGAAGGGAAGGAGAGGGAGAGATAGAGACAGAGAGGGACAGAGAGAGCAAAAGAGAGACAGAGAGATGCAAGGGGACGGTATTCTGTGGCAAAGAACAGGGAAATTTAGAAATGCCTGTTTGATTTGGAAGATCATAGATCTAAGGAGTTGAAAGACATTTTAGGTTTCATCAATTCTACCTCCCACATAATGCGAAAAATCCTTCTCCAACAAAATGATGGTCCCCTAGCGTCTACTTGAATAGGTAATGAGCTCCCCCCAAAAGTTAATTTACAACTGTTTACTCATTCAATCTCAGTCTGACAATTTGCCCTCCACTGTGCTCCACTGTGGTGGTGAAGCTATTAAAAAAATGAGAGAGAGAGAGAGAGAGAGAGAGAGACACACACACACACACACACACACGCACATTATGACCTTGCACCTATTGTTGCCATTAAAATAGATTTCAATATGCAAGTCCTATCTCCTAGAGTCTAGGACTTTTCTTCCTGCAATTCAAGTAGGAACCCATTTGATGGTATATGTTTGAGTACCAAAACTAGCAAGTGAATTCTGCCCAGATGTAGGGAGCTGATGTGTAAGATGAAGCCCACAGTCCAATCTATATAGATTACTTTTCAATAAGATGGAACGTTACTAAATAATCACTATGTTGTATAAGTTTTAAGAAAAAAATATGATTAGAGCAAGATGAAAAGAAATAGAACACCTAGGTAAAAGTCAGGAACTTTCTGATAACTTCAACTGCTATTTCTAAATATCTAGCTTTCATTTCTACTTTAAAGAAATCCTTTAAATGCTCTTGCCTGTGATACTTCTAGGCATTGTAAAACCTTTTAGCCTACTTAAAGCTTCAGTCAGCCAAAGCCAAACACTTTCAGCTTTAGCTGTTACACCCTTTTGATAGTTTCTTTCATGGCCTGTAATAACTGAGTCATTAATAGCTGAGCTTCTCTCAGCCAGCAACCACTGATTCCTTCTCAACAACCAGATTCAGATAAGACCTCAAATACCCTTTCTCTAGCTAGACCTTCTGTGTGTTTACATTTTCTCTGCCACTTCGGAAACAGAGAAGATGGAAAAGAAGATCACATCTTTTCCCCCATCTACCTGGGATCTTCTGACTCTCACTTTCCAATGGGAATCTGGTTGCCTAAGTTACTAAATTCTAAGTAGGCTAGCTCCTACTTACTCTATGCAGCCTACTCTCTGGCTTCCCCCACCTGTCTAAGGAACAGCTAATTAGCCTTGAAAAGATTGTCTTTAGTGAAGCAGACCTCTCCAAAGTTCTTGAACAGTGATGCAAAGATTATACAGAGAATTCAAGATCCTAGATCAGAGGTTAGCAAGCTTTTTCTGTAACAGCCAGAGAGTAAATATTTTAGGCTTTGTAGGCCCTATAGTTAAACTACGTGAGCCTCCCATTATAGCTTGAAAGCAGTCATAGACAATATCTAAACAAAATAGGTGTGGCTATATTCTAATAAAACTTTATTTATGGACACTAACATGTGAATTTCATATAATTTCCATGTGCTGTGAAATATTCTTTTTCTTCTTTTACTTTTTTTATTTTTTTGCGGTACGCGGGCCTCTCACTGCTGTGGCCTCTCCTGTTGCGGAGCACAGGCTCCAGAAGCGCAGGCTCAACGGCCATGGCTCATGGGCCCAGCCGCTCCGCGGCATGTGGGATCTTCCCGGACCGGGGCATGAACCCATGTCCCCTGCATCGGCAGGCGGCCCTCAACCACTGCGCCACCAGAGAAGCCCTTCTTTTTCATTTTTAATGTAAAAACCATTCTTAGTTCACAGACTGTGCAAAAACAGGCAGCAGGCCAGATTTGGCTTACAGGTCATAAACTGCTGATCCCTGCCATAGATGATTAAATGCCCAAGTATGCTACAACAATAAGTTGTATAACAGTAAATAGTATAGGTCTAAGAAGAAAGACATTGTCTAAGACTGAAAGAGTCAAAAGCTTCCTGGAGAAAATGGGATTTGGGTTGGATAAAGGAAGGGTAAAATTTAGACAAATGTTAGAAGGAAGGGGGGAAGGAGGAAAAGGTGTCGATCTGACATCTGGGTGATAACAAGAAAAAGATGGTGAAAGAAGACTGAGGTTTATGATAGGGAAGTGGCAGGAGATGTGTGAGGGCCTTGAATGTCAGAATAAGGAATTTAAACCTTACCCTTGTACAAATGGCATTTTTAGATTATCCTTGCAAGGAAAACATAGGACTGATTTGACAATAGAAAGACCAAGAGCAGGGAGAAAAAGATGGGGATGTCATAATTGTACAAAGTGCAATAGTCTGGGTGACTATAGTGACAGTAACAGAAGAAAAGGGACAACATCAAGAAACATAAGGCATAAGGAATCAATAACAAGATTTAGGAGAGGATTCAAAGTGACTCTTGGAATCGGGACCAGAAAATTGGGAGTTATTCAATTATTCACTGGCTATTAAACACACATTATGGCCAGGACTTATGCTAGGTGTTGGGAAAAGAAGACCCACATGACATAGAACCTACTACAGTCTAGAAGGGGAGAGATGGGGAGATATGGTCATGTGAACATGAAGGTGCAATATTATTATGGGTGCTGTGGTGGAAGTCTGGGCAAGTGCAGTGAGAGTCCAGAAAAAAGAATAGAATGAGAATAATAATCTGAACAGGCATCATAAGAAGCTACTAAGAATAGCAAGATCCCATGCATGGAACTGGAATTAATTTGTGAAGACATTCACGTACTAGAATGAGGATAAATGAAATCAGGTATGTAAAGGCACTCTGTAAACTGTGATGCTAAAATGTGAGCTCTTTTTACATTTTAACAGAGCCTTGTGACTAGATGAACTATTAGGGAAGAACATAGAAGAAGAAAGGTGAGGAGGTTGAAACTGAGCCTTAGAGAAAAACCCATAGTTTTCCATAACCAACAGCCTTAGGAAAAATGAGAATCCAATAGAGGAGAAAGAAAAAAGAGCTACTAGAAGTACAGGTTGAGAATCAGGAACGCATAACATCATGGAGGCTAGGGAGAAAGACATTTCAAAGAAGATAATGTGGTTGTCAGGGAGTCAAAGCAATAGGGAGGTTGATTGGGAAAAACATAAGAGAAAGCCCATTGAATTCAACAGGTCACCGGAGATCTTTAGTGAATTTAAAGATCAAAACCAGATTATAAGGTACAAAGGAAAGGAGGTAGCCTGAACCCTTCCTATTCAAAGAAGTGTTTGTGCCAAAACTTGGGAGGCCAAATAAGATAAAGCAGGCCCAGACTGGAAATTTGGCTCAGTGAACAGCTGAGTGAGGTTGACCATATGTCAACTGCAAACATGTCAGGTAAGAACAACAGGCAGCAATTTTTCAGAAGTCAGAAACGAGTCAGGAATCAGACTAAAAGACTAATGAGTATCCTGTCAGAAACTCAGAACAGCAAAAGATAATCAGCTATGAAAGACAGCAGCTAAGAGGGAAACAGGAAATGTACTCAGATGACATGAAATGTACCTTACTAAAAAATGCCTGGAAAAATAGATACCCATTAAGTATTTGTTTAATGAATGAATGCATTCTCAAATAATAACATGATGCCACATAGAATGAGCATGAGTTTGGAATCAGACCTTAATTCATATCCCAGCCCATTTATTCACTCTGTAAACATTTATTATCTGTGCTTGGAGTATTCAAGACCCTAAGGATCCAAAAATAAAAGATGCAGCTCTTGACTTCAACTCACAGGTGATTGACAGTCAGAAAGTGACAGTTGCTCTGCAATGTGATAAGTGCTTTGACAAATGTGTGAGCAGATGTGTAGCTCTAACCCACAGGCTCCCAGAGGTGATCTGCTGTACTCAGGCCCGAAGGGCCAAAAGGATCAAGGGGACCTGGTGGGGGCGATGTGTGGTGGTTTGGAAGTGGGGTGTGTGTGGCAATTCCAATCAGGTTGAATAATAAGGGCAGATGTTCAGAGGTGTGTTAGCATAGCTTGTTCAGGGAACTTTGAGTGCTTAAGCACAAAGTATGATGTGTTAGGTCAGGGGAGGGAAGTGGGATAGATGAAGGCAGAGTGATAAATAGGGGCCAGATCACAAAGCACTTTGTGTGGCCTGCCAAAGAGCTTGGATTTTATCCCAAAGGTGATGAGAAGCAAATGAAGAATTTTAAGCAGGGGAGAGACATGATCAAATTTGCATTTTAGAAATAGCAACAGCATGGAGGATGGGTTGGAAATAGATGAAGCTGGTCTTAGGGAGAATAATTTAATTTAATTATTTAATTCTACTACTTGCATTGATACGTGGAAAATGATGAGGGCCTGAATTCAGCTAAGAGGTAGTGGACATGTAGATGCCAGGAGACAGGAATGACAGGGCATGGCATCTGATCTTTTTTAGGGAGGGAGAGAAAAGGGGCTAGGTGACTCCCTGGCTTCTGGCTTGACATCAGGGAGAGGGTAGCAGTGGAAAAGAAGGAAAGGAAGAGTGTAAGAGAATGAATATGTATTGACTTCTTTCCACATTCCAAGCACTGTGTAAGGAAGTTTACATATATCACTTTATTTAATCTTCACAACAAACCCAGCTAGTGGGTATCATTAAACCCTTTTTTCCAGATAAGAAAACCAAAGTTCAGAGAGTTTAACCTACCAGGCTACGACCAACACAGTTGTTTTTCAAAGCCTGACCTAGGACATGTATGTTGGAAGAGGGTAAGGACATCAGTTAACCCTGAAAATCTGTTCATCATGAATGCCAGGGGCATCCTGCAGCACATCCCCCAGTCTCAGTCTGCTCAGTGGGAGAGACCATGAAGCCTGGGGAGCATTTCTGTACATAAGAAGAGCAAGGTCAGAGAGGTGTGTTCCTAAGACAGCCCCATCTCAAAGAACTGCAAGGTGGACTTCTCCAAGAACAAGAAGGCTCAGGGCCAGGGAATTCCCTGGCAGTCCAGCGTTTAGGTCTCTGCACTTTCACTGCCGAGGGCACAGGTTCAATCCCTGGTCAGGAAAAAACAACAACAAAAAAAGAAGGCTCAGGGCAATCCCTGGGCCCCAAGTGAAGGGGCAGCCCTGGGCCAGAGCATCTCTCCTCTAGCCTGAACTTCTCCCTAATTCAGTACTGAGCTAGGAAAAGGAAGTCAGCCTCCCTTCGCCAGTCTGGGAATGGCCCAGCCTGATGATATCTGACTCCCATGGAGCTGGGTCTCAGTGACTTCAAATAATTAGGAAAGGAACCAAAAAAAAAAAAAAAAAAAGTAATTCAGCTAGCAAGAGCTGGAGTCAAAATCTGAACTTAAGTCTGTATGACTCCAAGCCACACACGCTTTCTATTGCTTGGCCAAAAAGTTCATTCGGGTTTTTCCATAACATCTTACAGGAAAACCCAAACGAACTTTTTGGCCAACCCAATACTTCCTCATGTTGGGATAGTCACCAAGTTAGGTTGTGTAGGAGAAATTAGTTTGTGGGAGGTGACAATGATTTCCATTTTGTTTTTATTTTTTCCAGTTTTATTGAGGTACGATTGACATGTAACATTGCGTAAGTTTAAGGTGTACATCATAATGACTTAATATGTATATATTGTCAAATGATTCACCTCACAGCTACAATTTTTTTCCTTGTAATGAGAACTTTTAAGGTCTGCTCCCTTAGCAACCTTCAAATATACAATATAGTATTGTTAACTATAGTCATCATGTTGTGTACTACAACCTCAGAATTTATTTACATTATAACTAGGAGACTGTGACTTTCGACCAGCTTCACCTTTCCCCCCACCTCTGCCAACCACCAATCTGATTTAATCTGATCTTTATTTCTATGAGCTTGTTTTTTTTTTTTTCTTGGCTGCCCTGCGTGGTATGCGGGATCTTAGTTCCCCCAGGGTTCAAACTGGTGCCCCCTGCAGTGGAAGCGTGGAGTCTTAACCACTGGACCACCAGGGAAGTCCCTGAGTTTGGTTTTTTTTTAGATTGCACATATAAATGAGATCATACAGTATTTGTCTTTCTCTTATTCCCTTAGCATAATTCCCTCAAGGTCCATCCATGTTGTCAGAAATGGTAGCGTTTCCTTCTTTTTTATGGCTGAATTAAATATATATCATATATTAAATAGATATTATATATATATCATCTTCTTTATCCATTTATCTATTGATGGTCACTTAGGTTGTTTCCATGTCTTGGCTATTATAAATAATGCTGCAAAGACCATGGAGATACAGATATCCCTTTGGGACAGTGATTTTGTTTCCTTCAGATAGGTACCCAGAAGCAGAATTACTGGATCATATGGTCGTTCTATTTTTAATTTTTTGAGGAACTTCCATACTCTTTTCCACAGTGACTGTACCAATTTACATTCCCACCAACAGTGCACACAGTTTCCCTTTTCTCCACATCCTCACCAACAATTGTTATTTCTTTTCTTTTTTCGTGTGTGTGTGTGTTTATTGAGGTATAGTTGATGAACAGTATTACATAAGTTTCAGATGTACAACATAGTGATTCACAATTTTTATATTTCTTGTCTTTTTGATGATTGTCATTCTAACAGTTGTGAGGTGATATCTCATTGTGGTTTTGATTTGCATTTCCATAAATATTAGCAATGTTGAGCACATTTTCATGTACTTGTTGGCCATCTGAATAGCTCCTTTGGAAAAATGTCTATTCAGGTCCTTTGCCCATTTAAAATTGGATTATTTGGGTTTTTTGCTATTGAGTTGTATGAGTTCCTTATTTATTTTGGATATTAACCCCTTAACAGATGTGTGGATTGCAAATATTTTCTCCCATTCTGTAAGTGGCCTTTTCATTTTGTTGATCGTTTCTTTTGCTATGCAGAAGCTTTTTAGTTTGATGCAGTACCACTTATTTTTTTATTATGTTGCTTGTGCTTTAGGGATCATAAAGCTTCACTGTATATATACTGAATTTGAGATGCCTATGTGACATCCAGGTGAAGTCATCTAATAAACTATTGGGTATAGTAATCCTTGTACAAGTTATTTAAACTCTCTGGCCTCAGTTTTCTCATCTGTAAAGTGGTGATATTACTTATGTTTCAGGGTTAACACTGGTAAGGATTCTTACACAGTACGCTGCTCATAATAAGAACAAATTAATGAAGCAATTAATACCTATAATATGATACATGATCTTTACCACACAATTTAGAGTTTGATTATATATTTCCTTGTAAGATCTCGGAGTTCCATTTACTTATGCAATCTTCATAATCAGACAGTAAATTCCTTGATAATAGGAACCCTCTCTTTTATGCCTTTCCATAGTGCCTCACCACAGAGTGGGTACTTAATAACTTATTGCTAGAGTAAATCTGCAACTGTGGAAAAGGATAAGGGTCCAAGTAGGGAGGGCCCTATACTCCTCCTGTAGTCTCTCTCCCTGTTGGTGGTACCACCATCCACTCAATCACCCATGCTAGGAACCTGGAGTCATCTTTAACTCTTCCTCTTTCTCAACCTAGACATTCTAGTTATCACCAAGTTCCAGTTATTTCACCTCCCATGTATTTTTCAAAACCCTCTCCTCCACTCACTATATCCTACCACTATCCTAGAGCAGGCTTAATCCCTCACCTACTTTATGGCAAGAGTTTCTAACTGGTTTCTTTGCCTCCAGTCCTGCCCCCTCAAATCTATCTTCCAAACAGCCAGTAGTTGGATATCTAGAATAGATCTGACCATGTCATTTCCCATCTTACCCTTTAAAAGCTTCCTGATGGACTTAAGCTGCTTTCTCTGGCACACAAGGTCTCCCATGAACTGGCCCTGCCTATATCTCAGCCTCATACCCCATTTCTCTAGACTTTTCTCTTCCCACTCCAGTCTGAAATGTTATGCTCCAGCAAGAAAGACCTGTTCATAGTTCTATCATATTTACTTTTTTGTATCTGGCTTCTTGAACTTCTCAGGTTGTACCCTCTACCTGAACTACCTTTTATTTGTATCTGGCTAACTCCTTCTTATCCTTTAAAAATCAACTCAGCTGTCACTCCTCCAGGAAGACTTTCCTGCCTCCTACTCAACACCTCTTTGCCAAAGCAGGATTATGTGCCCCTCTTCTATAGTCTCAGAATGCTCTGTGCATATCGTCATCAGTGATAGGATTATATTTCTTTTCTTTCTTTTTTTCAGCCGTGCCGCCCGGCATGCTGAATCTTAGTTCACCAACCAGGGATCGAACATGCACCCCCTGCAGTGGAAGTGCTGAGTCTTAACCCCTGGACCACCAGGGCAGTTCCTGATTATATTTCTTTATATCTATTTAAAGGTCTGTCTCTCCACTAACACCTTTAAACTCCATGAGGGCAGGAGAGCATCTTATTCATCTTTTTTATCCTTAGTGTCTAATACATAGTAGGTTCTCAGTCAGTATTTGTCGACTGAATGAGTTAGTATGAATTCTCACAGAGTCTCACTCAAGCAAAGATACCAACAGATGCATATGCATAAATATGCTCACCGACTCCCAAGGACCAGATGCAAGCACCTGTGTTCTCTGGCGCTCAGCTTACTTCAAAATGCAGTAAGTTATACATAGTTGGATGTTACACCTACTTGAGATGAAGGGGACCTAAACAAGGCTCTTTTTAACCCAATCTCTCCTCTCTGTCTCTGTCTCTCTAAGTGTATTTTTATGGCTCTAGCCTCCACTTGGGCTTTTAACTCACTGTTAGAGCATGATTAATTATAATTTAACCCTTAACTGAAGAAGCAGATGATATGCCAAAAAAAAAGAGAAAAAAACGCTGTATTCTAGTAGGAGAAGACTATATTAGTGCAGAAACAGCAAACACCCAGGGAGATGTACAGTGAGAAAGACCTTTCAAAGTGAAAGACTGAGATTTGGAAATTATTCCAGTGTGTGTGGGATCGGATTTATCCAACATAGATGTATCCAACATGTTACCCATCCCCAAAACATCCAAATAGCTTTTGAAATTACTTTTTCTGTTCATAAAGGTTGGGAGAGAGAGTGCATGTGTATGTGTTTACACACATACCCACTTTTTCTTTTAGAAATTCCCACTGTTTAAATTTTTTTTAATTTTTATTTTATGTTGGACTATAGTTGATTTACAATGTTGTGTTGGTTTCAGGTGTACAGCAAAGTGATTCAGTTATACATATATCAATTCTTTTTCAAATTCTTTTCCCATTTAGCTGATTACAGAATACTGAGCAGAGTTCCCTGTGCTATATAGCAGGTCCTTGTTGGTTATTTATTTTAAATATAGTAGAGTGCACCTGTCAATCCCAAACTCCCAATTTATCCTTCCCTCCCATCTTTCCCCTTTGGTAACCATAAGTTTGTTTTCTATGTCTGTGAGTCTGTTTCTGTTTTGTAAATCAGTTCATTTGCATCATTTTTTTTGTATTCCATATGGAAGCGATATCATATTTGTCTTTCTCTGTCTGAGTTACTTCACTCAGTATGATAATCTCCAGGTCCATCCATGTTGCTGTTCTCCATAGTGGCTGCACAAATTTATATTCCCACCAACAGTGTAGTAGGGTTCCCTTTTCTCCACACCCTCTCCATCATTTATTGTTTGTAGACTTTTTGATGATGGCCATTCTGACTGGTGTGAAGTGATATCTCATGGCAGTTTTGATTTGCATTTCTCTAATAATTAGCGATGTTGAGCATATTTTCAACTGCCTCTTGGCCATCTGGACACATACACATTTTTTACACTTGAAAAATATTCTTCAGTGTCTATGGAGCACTAGACAACCCCAGTGAAGGCTCCTACTTCTGATCCTTAAACTTATTAATTAGATGTCCTTCATCTTGGCTCCATACAAACCAGGTACATAATTTGCAGGGCCCACTGAAAAATGAAAATGCAGAGCTCTTTGTTCAAACATCATTAAGAATTTCAAGACAGGACCTCCCTGATGGCACAGTAGTTAAGAATCCACCTGCCAATGCAGGGAACACAGGTTCGAGCCCTGGTCCGGGAAGATCCCACATGCCACAGAGAAACTAAGCCCGTGTGCCACAACTACTGAGCCCGAATACCACAACTACTGAAGCCCGCACGCGTAGAGCCCATGCTCCGCAACAAGAGAAGCCACCGCAATGAGAAGCCCGCGCACCACGACTAGAGAAAGCCCGTGCGCAGCAACGAAGACCCAGTGCAGCCAAAAACAGATAAATAAATTTATTTAAAAAAAAAAAAGAATTTCAAGACAGTGGCAACATCAGAGCATTAAACCAAGCCCAAGATCCCTCTGAGCACAGAGCCTGTGTGACTGCACAGGGCACACTCCCATGATGCCAGCTCTGGTGCAAGAGCCCCCAGATCAATCCCATATATCTAATGTTTTATTTTTTAATTTTTTTATTTTTTTGCGGTATGCGGGCCTCTCACTGTTGTGGCCTCTCCCATTGCAGAGCACAGGCTCCGGACATACAGGCTCAGCGGCCATGGCTCACGGGCCCAGCCTCTCCACAGCATGTGGGATCTTCCCGGACTGGGGCACGAACCCGTGTCCCCTGCATCGGCAGGCGGACTCTCAACCACTGTGCCACCAGGGAAGCCCTATCTAATGTTTTAGAGGCCATTCTGATTTAATTCTCAGCCCTCCCTTGTTGGGAAGTGGGACCACCTCTTCTAGCTCTTTACATAAGCCCTTAATTAGACCCCAGTCTCTCTTGAAGAACTTTCCTTTTGGGAGCTTTGTACAATTGTTATGCCTATTCTTTTACTGTTGACATACTGCATGTGAAAAAGCTTGCTCTCTCCCTCTCTCCTCAGCAACAGGGAAAATCTACATGGATCTGATAAGGAGCAGTTTCTATCCTTGTTTTCCAGATACTGAGGGCCGTAATCCCTAACTCTAAACACTAGCAGCTCTTGAGCTCAAGGGGAAAGCAGGGTCAGAGTGGGAAGAGAAGCAGGTAGGAAAACTTTCGGGGTCCAGAGACTAAAAGCAATAAAGTGCAGATAATGCAGGGGGTCAGGCCGAGGGCAGGTTTGGGAAGAGGCTCTGCAGAAGGGGAAGAAGGTCAAGGGTGGTCCAGAGCTGACTGATAACCCCTCTGACATTCAGGGGCCTGTGACAGCCACTGCAACACCTGAAGCCATGGCCAGTGAGGAAGATGAGCCGAGGAATTGTGTGGTGTGCAGGAACTGAGCCACAGGCTATCACTTCCATGCCCTGACTTTTGAGGACTGCAAGGGTTTCTTCAGGTGAGAACCTCCTCCGCAACAGAAACGCCCTCCCAAACTGCCTGCCAGGCAGCCTTTAAGCCCTGGCACATGCCCAAGCTTGTCCAGTTACATCACTCCTGCATCCTGAAGCCTAACTACCCTGTGGCTAGCACGCTGCAAATTGCCAACCTTAACACTTGTATAAACATGAGGCAAAATAACAGAGGGAAAGCTGAGTGCTTGTCCTACGGACACAACCCCTTAGTCAAGGGTACTCACTACCTGCAAAGCACCAAACTAGTACAGCACCAACTAGGCCTTCCTGACTGATTCTGTGCCCCCATGGAAATGCTTGAGATGCATTGTATCCTCTCTACCCCTAGGGACTTCTGGGCACAGCTCAGAGTAGCCCATGTCATCACAGATTTTTTTTTTTTTTTTGCCACTTGACTTGCGGGATATTAGTTCCCCAACCAGGGATTGAACCCCAGGCCCTCGGCAGTGAAAGCACATAGTCCTAACTGAAATGGTACACCTCAGATCGGGACTCGAACCCAGCCTAGACCCAGATCGGGACTTGATCCCTCTCGGCCAGGACTCGAACCTGGCCAAAACCTACGGTCTTCCAACTGAGATCACATACCTGGTTTCAGGACTTAATGAAGCTCAGGTTCTTGATGTCTCATTGCAGAAAGAATTCAGTGAGAGACAAAGCGATAGGTAAGAAGTGGATTTATTTAGAGAGAAGCACACTCCACAGACAGGGTGTGGGCCATCTCACAAGGTGAGGAAGGCACCAGGGTATGGGATTGTCAGTTTTTATAGGGGTGGGTAATTTCATAGGCTAAAAAGTGGGAGGAGTATTCCAGCTATTTCGGGAACAGGTGAGGATTTCCAGGAATTGGGCCACCACCCACTTTTTGACCCTTATGGTCAGCCTTGGAACTGTTATGGCACCTGTGGGTGTGTCAGTTAGCTTGCTGATGTGTTACAGTGAGCATATACTGAGGCTCAAGGTCTAGTGGAACTCGACTTTTCTGCCATCTTGGACCCATTTGGTTCTAATCAGTTTATGTCATGTCCTTGGGCTATGTCATTCTTTCAAAGGTTGTGCCCTGCCCCCTTCCCTCCTGTTTCATAACCACTGGACTGCCAGGGAATTCCCACCATAGTTTCTTTTTGACCATTTCATTTCAGCCCCTCACATACCTACCTGCTCGCTGCCATCCCCAACCCTCACAATGTCTCTGTCCTTTCAGGCGAACAGTCAGCAAAAGCACCGGTCTCACGTGCCCCTTTGCTGGAAGCTGGAAGGTCAACAAGGCCCAGTCTGCAGGTTGCAGAAGTGCCTAGATACTGGCATGAAGAAGGACAGTGAGTTGGCCCCTTTCCATCCCGAGAATCCACTATGTCCCTCCACTGACTATGCTTTGCCCTTGTTCCCACAGCGTATTCTCCACAGGGAAGGCAGAGTAAGCTTTGTTTTTTGTTTGTTTGTTTGTTTGTTTGTTTTTTGCGGTACGCAGGCCTCTCACTGTTGTGGCCTCTCCCATTGCGGAGCACAGGCTCCGGACGCGCAGGCTCAACGGCCATGGCTCACGGGCCTAGCTGCTCCGCGGCATGTGGGATCCTCCCGGACCGGGGCACGAACCCGTGTCCCCTGCATCGGCAGGCGGACTCTCAACCACTGTGCCACCAGGGAAGCCCCAGAGTAAGCTTTCTGAAACAAGTCAGACAATGTAACTATTCTGCTCAAAACCTCCAAGGGCTCCTCCTCTCTCTTATGGTCCATGATCTCACGGTCCAGCTCCTCCACACCACCTCTCAGATTTTACTTCCTACTCTTCCTCTCGCTCAACCCATCCCAGCCACACTGACGTCAATGCCATTCTCAGACACACCAAGCACACTCTTCTCAAGACTGTTGTAACTTATACTTGCACGTGCCATTGCCTCTACCTGGAATGCTCTGCCCCTAGATGTTTATATGCCTTGCTTTTACTCTTCCATCTCTCAAATATAGTGCCTGTCACTTAGTAGGTACTTGATAATTGTTGAATTATTTTTTTTTCTCTGTGCCAGGTAATAAGGCTCTGCCCCCAAAAGATAAGGTAACTCGTAATCAACTTAAAGTAACAGAAATCAACTTGTCCAAGTCCACTCAGCTGAAAAGTTGTAGAGTCAGTATTCACCAGACCCTTGCTTTCTCCATGACGTCACACTGCTTTTCAATATGGAGCAGTGGAAAGGAAACTGTAGAAGTCAAAAAATCTTGAATTCAGTCTACATCACATAAGTATTTTGTGACCTGGGACCTGTCACTGGAATGTCAGTCTGTTTCTGAAAAATATGGACAATAACACCTGCCCTCTCCACCCACAGGATTGTTTCATTCAGTGAGACTTATCCTCAGAAGCTTTGAAATTATAAAGCTATGCAAACATAAGGTGATGTTTTTGGTATCACGAGCCCTCCCTCTTCAGTGCTCCCCCAGAAGTCAAACATCTCCTTATACTGTTCCCACTTTATTGTCCATCATTTTTTTCCTTCCCACAGTGCATTGTTTTCTGCTGCAGTGCCTCACAGGTCGGGGAAAGTGTACAGGAATCCCCTACCACCTGGAGCCCCTGGGACTTCAGCCAAGGCCAAGAACTCTCCTCCCTCCCCGCATCCTTCATTACGCAGTGTCTGAGGGCCCCAGACCAGGGGCTGACAGAGAAAGGTGCTCTCTGCTAGTCTCAATAGTTTTGTCACATCCCTTCCCCGGGCACAATGATCCCATCGGCAGAAGCCCGGGCGTTGTGGTGAGCAAGACAGGCCCAGCTGCGGGCACAGCAAGCATCGATGCAGCTGAGGAGAAAGAGCTACTCCAGACACTGCTGGGGGCCCAAACTCACCACATGGGCGCCATGTTTGACCAGTTTGTGCAGTTCAGGGTGAGCATTTACAGGATTCAAGTTGAAATATGACCAAAAGGGTGCCCAAGGAGGCTGGCCTGAGTGAGGGGGCTGTGTGCCACGCACCAATAGAGGACAGGACTTCTCCAGAACCCCAGCCGAGGCAGACTCCTTAGCCCGGAACCCTTCCAAGATAAAGCTGGAGAGGCCTAAAAGAGATCCCTAGGACCGGGGCCTCTCACCCAGGCTCTGATCTCTGCAGCCTCCAGCTCATCTGTTCATCCATCACCAGTGCTGCCCACCCAGTTCCCTGTACTGCCTCTGCTCACGCATTTCGCAGACATCAACACTTCCATGGTACAGCAAATCATCAGGCTCACCCAGGACCTGCCCCTTTCGGTATGTGACCTGCCCTTACCTTTCAGGAAGAAAACACTCCAGCAAATTATAATCCCACCCTCACCACCACCCCCGCCCCCAAAAAAGTCACTAACCAAACTAACCCATCCCTCAGCCTTTTCAAGTACCAGGTCTTGAATTCCCAGCTTTTTTAAGTGTCTCAATCAGAACTGGGAGTTCCTCTCCCTCTCTGAAGTTCAGACTAAAGTCTAAAGAGCAGGTTTCCTGCTCTGGCCCATGGAGGACCAGATCTCTCTTCTCAAGGAAGCAGCTGTAGAAATGTCACATTGCACTCAATACCACTTTCTGTCTCCAAACACAAAACTTCCTCTGCGGGCCTCTTCGCTACACAGTAGAAGATGGAGTGCATGGTGAGATGGTGCTAGAACAGTAGAGGTCATGAATCCCTTCGGTATGGTATGTGGCGAGGTGACCTGAAGGCTCCTAAGCCTGGTGGTGCAGTGGTTAGGAATCCGCCTGCCAATGCAGGGCACACGGGTTTGAGCCCTGGTCCGGGAAGATCCCACATGCCGCGGAGCAACTCAGCCCGTGCGCCACAACTACTGAGCCTGCGCTCTAGAGCCCGAGAGCCACAACTACGAAACCCGCGTGACACAACTACTGAAGCCCATGTGCCTGGAACCCACAGTAGGGTTCCAGGAAGAGTTTTTGGAGTTCTCTTCGGCTTCCATAGGACACTGCGCCAACTGCAGCTCCAGGAGCCTGGAGTATGTGTTCATGGTTGCCATGGCCCTCTTCTCTCCTGGGAAGCATCCATCAAAGCCCAGAAGCTTTTGTTCCACCACCTCTGCCCAAACTCCCAGCTCCCTGAATCCATCCATCCAGGCCTTTTAGTCTTCAAACCTGTGGAATGGGTCTATCCCAGTCTTGGCTCCCCAGGGCACCATGCAGGCCACCCGCAACCTCCCACCTTGTCCTTCCCCACTCCCTATCTTACAGACCAGCCTGGGAGAACCCAGAGAGAGGGGACTGATCAGTTGCAAGAGGAGATAGCGCTGACTCTGCAGAGCTATATCAAAGGCCAGCAGCAAAATCCCCGGGACCGGTGTAGTGGAACTGGGCACGTGGAGGCTGCACCAGGGTGGGAAGGAGTTAGGGAGACACTGAACTCAGGATGAGTGCTTTTACTGTCCTTTCCTTTGGGAAACCAGGGCCCCTAGGGGTCTAGACCTTCCCTCCCATCTCATAGAGTTCCGGCATTCAAGTTGCTCCTACTGCTGTTTCATCTCACTTTTTCCAGATTTTTTTATTCAGGAGAGATGCAAAGTAGTAGCTCACAGGCTCGGTATAATAGCATTCCTGAGATTGATGACATCCATCACCTCACCAATCCAACTCCTCCAGACTAAAACAGCCTTTCAAGAATCTTGTTCACTCTCTTTCCTTGGCCCTTCCCCTCCTCTCCATTGGTCCAATTCCTTTAATTTTTCATTCCCCTTGAAGTTATGGTCATTCAGTTTCATGGCCAACGCCAGTCCCTGGTTCAACAGTCCATGATCTAACCAGGCTCTGAAGTACACTCCAATTCTGTTTTGCTTATTCCTCAATGTGCCAGTTTGGCCAGAAGAGGGTTGCTTTATACCATAGAACACACCCACCTTCTAGAACCTGCTCTAGAAGGCCAGATCCTCAGATTCCACACAGCTGAATATCTGGCAAAGTCTGGGGCTTTCTTCACACTTGGCCCTCTGAGCTCTGGGTTCAAGAAAAACGGCATGGTGAGAGAAGTCAGTGTCAGACAGAGGCCCCACTGGGGACCTTTGGAACTTTTGATACATTTGTCACATCAGAGCATATTTTCCCTAATGTTCAGACCTAGCTTCACAGAGAGGCAGTTTAGGGGGTCAGGGCCTCAGGACAAGACTCTCAGCTGCCTATCTCTCTCCTCCTTCCCTGGTGACCCCAAAGGTTTCTATATGCGAAGCTGCTGAGCCTGTTGGCTGATCTCCGAAGCATTAACAATGCATGTTGGTACCAAATCGAGAACATCCAGGGGACTGTCCACCATGGTGCCACTGCTCCAGGAGACCTGCAGCTGAGGCCCAGTTCGCCTCCTTCCCCAGCCCACCTGGACACGCTGGACTGGAAAGGGGAAAATGCTCGGACCAGAGGCTGGAGCCAGTAAACAGGGAGCCCACTGGTTGCAATGAAAGATTAAAGCAATATCTGCCTCTTCATGCGGTAATGGGGAGAATGAGGGGTGGCCATGGGGACAAAGTTGTTCTCTGGAAGCACAGAAGATGGGGAAGGAGGAAGCCTCAGGGCTAAGAGGTAAAGAAGCTCCGTCTGGGAATAGGTGGGCCCCACTTTCTGAGGTCAAAGGTTTAGCCCTTCAGCCCTTCTTTCCCAGCCTTGGGAAACTCTGGGATGGAAAACAGGATGGGGAGCTAATCCCATGCAGATTTTTCTGCTCTGAAGAGGAAGAGGCTAGGAGCTTTAATCCATAAGGAAATGAAGCAGGTGGGAGTGAGGGGAGAAAATGCAGCCAGACAGACCCCTTAATCCGTCTCCCTTAGTCCAGAGCCATAAGAGTACGGGAAGATGAAACCGGGGCTGATGGCAGAGGGGGGAGCCTCAAACCACTGCCTCAGCAGCTGCCTCTGTGGCAGCTCCAGTTCTGAGGAGGGCATGTATTGTCCCCACTCTGCTCCTGGGACCTAGAGGTCACCCAACAAGGTGGGCTCTTGAGAGGGGCCTAGTTCCTGGCCCCAGGGCACCTGACTCAGAGGTTCCAGCTGTTCTGGGGGCTGGCTCTGGGACAACCTCAGCCCACAGTGATGCTGAAGCCACAGTGGAATCTGTTGCGCCAGTGATTAAGGAAGGCTCCAAGGGCCAGGGTGACAGGCAGGGGGGGCATCTTCTTCTCCAGCACAGCACCCACACACCAGTTACTATCCACCAAGCCTGTTGGGGAAGAGAATATACACTAGGTTATCTAACAGGGCTCGGAGAAAGGAGCCAGCAGAGGAAAGCGGAGCTTCCCTCCCGCTGTCGCCCACCCCAATCCCTCAGCACCTTCGAATGTCATCTGAATAACCCTCACCTCTAAATACCATGTTGGCCTGGGGCAGAGTCAGGTGGTAACCAAAGGAGAAAGTTGTGTCTTGTAGCCTCGTATTTGCTTCAAACTCCACTCCAACCTGAACCTGAGAACCATGGGCAAGGATGGGAGAGGGATCTGTCTCAGTGAAGACTAGAGGAGTCCTGACAGGGGTTCAGCAGAATGAAGGTGCACATGAAACGTATATGTAGCGAGGGTAGGAAGAATAGTGGGTCAGCAGGGCCTGTGGAGGTTGGGAGGGACTCGTTGAGGCAGGGGATGGGATCAGTAGGCTCACCTGTTCATTTGCCTTGTGGTAATAACTTGCATGGGCCCCACCTGATCCCACATTCAAGGTAGCTACCCAGTGTACAGCTGTCAAAACCAAAGCACAAAAAAACAAACACACACACACGCACACAAAAAAAACCCAAAGTACAAGTGAAAAGGAGCGTTACTGTAATAGAACACAGGCCAGGACCCCAGCCAAGTCCAGAATTTCCCTCCCTGTCACTATTCCTCCTCACCCCATACCCGAGTACTTCCCAGCCAGCGTCAAAATGGCGCCCTCTTCGCCTGGCCGCCGGTGATAAACTAGCTCTCCTCCCAACACCAGCCGATGAGTGAGGCTCTGCAGGAAGTGAGCGACCATGATCACTGTGGGGTGGGGAGACATGGAGTCACTCACAGAGACAGGCCCTCTACCTCACCCCCAGCAGCCCCCAACCCCAGCCTGCCCCAGAAAGTTTCTTTTCTAATCCCTGAACTGTTCAGACAAGGAAGAGGCATAGCCAGCATTAGCAAGTGGGCAGCGAAGACAAAAAGAACCCTGTACCAATTCCTCACCCGATTCCCCAATCAGGTCAGGATTTCCTAGGGTCAGAGTGGCTGTGTAGTCATCTCCCCGATACTCGCCATCAAACTGCCATGTCAGGAACTTGGCCTGCTGCGTCTGGGGAGGGAGAGGGAGAAGTAAAATCTCCCTCCCTCTTTATGATCACTGTTGCCTCCGCTCCTCCCCCTGAGCCCCCAGAGCAGGACACTCATGGCGGAGAAAGAGGAAAGGCTTCAGTAGATGAAGGCAGGAACCATGGGTCACCTGGAAGACAGCCTTGGCTCGGAGCCGCTCTGCCAAGAGGAGCAGGACCTGGGCGTTGAGGCTGCCACTGCTGTCCATATCCCCGACCACAGTGGGGAACACCTGTTGAAGAGTGTCCAGAGTAAGACTGAGCTGGGTGGCACCACTCAGCCTAAATCTGAATGTAGGATTTCTTTAGCGGTACCCAGTGCCCCCTAGTGGAGCCACAAGGACAAACTCCCAGCTCATCACAGAAATGTTTCCCCACCCTCTCCCATTCAGCAGAAACACAGAGGAGGTGCCCTGCCCATTCTTCCCCATAACACACACATTTCCTCCTCCTCTACACCTGGGTCCTAGCTGGGCGTTTAGGGAAATAACCCAGGTGTGTGGAGCCCTCACCTCAGTTGGGCTAAGTTGCCAGTCCCCTGCATAGGCCGCATGGAGGTGATAGCCCGGCAAGCCCAGAGCACTCATGTGCACAGTGTGAGCCACCTGAGGAAAGAGAAGTTAATGGAGGAGAGAGCATTTCTGCTCTATTTCAATCCCCCATCCCACCCTTCATCTTGTCCCCATCCAGCAGGTCTTTTAAGAATCCCAAACATTCCAACATATACAGAGGGTCACCAGATTAAAAGCAACAAGTCCCAGAGGCAAAGGAAGTAAAGAGAGCCCCCATATTCTCTCTCTTTTGCCCCATATAGCCTGGCTAAGGCTGGAGCACAAAGGAAAGAAGAGGATCCAGAGACAGGCAGGGAGGAATTGAAAGGAGGGGCCAGAAAAGTGGGAGCACCTGGAAATGGCTGCTCAGAACCTTGTTGACAACGAGCTTCACTCCCTCCATCTGTGCTGGGAATACATCTGAAGCGGGTGGAGGGGAGGGGAAGGGAAGGAATAAGCACAGACAAGGAACCCCTACACCATGAAGTAGTCTCCCCCTTTCAATCCCATAGAAACTGCTTTGGAGGAACTGACCTCCTTTCAAGTCCTGTAACAGGAAGTGCTCCGCTCCACTGAGCACCTGATCCTCCCTGAGGCTGCACGCCCCAGCTGTGATCTTCCCTTTTCTGCTCCCATCACCGGACACCCACCATTCAAGACCCTCCCCTTCTCTGCCCCTTCAACTTGAGACACCCAGATGCCAAGTTCTCACCTTTGCATAGCCGGTGCAGCTCATCAAAGCTCCCAGGGTTGGGGAGAGGTTCCTCTCGACGGGGGCTCCGGCGGGGCAAAGCCCCCATCGGTGCCAGGCCCAACGTGTTCCCCATTTCAGTCCAGAGGTCAGGGGAGGGGCCGGGGTTCGCCTGGGAAAGGACGCTATTGCTCCCTCTACCCCGCACGGGCCCCACCCCCCATTATCCGGCTCCCCAGTCCCAGAAACTTCCACATGGTCCGACGCTAGACCTGGAACAGGAAAAGTGCGGGGAGAGGGCACCGGTGGGGAGCTTGAACCTCAGGCACACTCCCATCCCATCTTTAATCCCTCACCCCCACCTGTCACCCCTGTACCCTCCCCCATTCTCTAATCCTAGCCTCCACCACAGACCTCACCCAGCTTCCTAGCCTTTCTGCTCTTCATTCCTATGCCTTAAGGCGAGGCTTGCAATGGAGCAATAACCCTTACCGTCTCATACCATCATGCTGCCCCTTTCCCCCGGGCACACCCCGGTCATCTTGATGGGGGCAGCCATCTTGAATGATGGCAGAACTGCGGCTTCACGTTGCATTCCCAGCGTAGTCATGAACACCATCTTGGAACCGGGCGAAAAAAAGATTTCAGAGACCCAACCCTCCCTTGATTGGGCTCCGCCCAATCAATTAAAAAAAAAAGCTGCCTGGCTGCTGAGCATGGGCCAGTGGGAGAGGAGGACGCAAAGGAATGGCAGACCTCTCATCCTGAGAGCTCCAACCCCGGCACTGCAGAGGCAGATGGGACTTGTTGGTAGCTGCTTAGACTTACTCAAGTAGATGGCCTTAGATCGCCCTGCCTTTCCAAGGTCGGGAAAAACCTTCGAGCGTGCAAGACACTAGAGGGAGCATCTCGGAGCTTGAGCCACTGAAGTTCCCTCCATCAGATAGCCTGGAGACGCATTTTGTGAAGGGTGGCGGAGGGAACGACTGTGAAAACTTCTTTCGAACACTGCTTCGGAACGCCCCTAGGCGCCCCCACCCTCCCAGGCCCTGAGGACTCCCCCTCACAGTCCTGAACAGTACACAGTACACCTCCAAATGAGTTCGACGCACAGGTACAGCTCTCCGTAGGAAAATGGACCTACACTTCCCTCCTAGAGGTTTGCACCTCTCCAAGTTGGCGCTCTTGTCTTCTTGATAGAATGGGAATGGGTGTGAGAATTTGGGGTAGAGGAGCAGGGTCTGCAGCCTTAATTCTAGCAGAACTATTCCCTGAAACAATTGACCCCTGAAGTTAATCCTTCCTTCCCTGGTTCCTTAGGCAGAGTTGGCAAATAAAATCGAGGAATATGGACTCCTGCCCTCAATGTGCTCCACTCCAAAGCTACAGACAAGTCAATGGAGTGCCCTTCAAGAACTAAGTGCTCCACAGGGGAATAGTTGAAAATAGAATAAGATTTCTTAGGCTCTGGTCGCCTCCCCACTAGCTCTCACATCACCACTCCCATCTCTCAGGAATGCTCTACATATACTTTGAGGGCAAAAGGATGAAAGATACAAATACTTCTGATATCTATTTAGCTGATTTCACCCAAATACCTTGGGCCTGGGGAATGCACCTCTGCCTTCCCTCACAGTCAGGGCTGGGACAAGGGTCAGGGCCTTGGTCAGAGGGATGCTATGGCTCCTGCTGATTCATATTGGCTGACCACTGCCTAGAACTGGTAAGGTGATCAAATGCCCAGAGACCTTCAACCTTTATCCTTGGTAGAAGCCTCTCATCCACCTCTTCTCTTGCCAGAGCACTCCAATTCAGGGGGAGGGCAGCGGCTGCTTTCTGAATTTGTTTTATTGGGGGTGGGCTGTGCTCACTGTTCAGCACTCAGGAAGGTCATTCTGGGCTCTAGTGTTTTCTCTCCCATCTCATTCATTACACATTAACTCAAAAAGGTACAGAGTCAATCACACCTGGCCTCTGGCCCTAACCCTTATTGTCCTAACCTGCATTCCCCTCACCCCTGTCTCCGATATTATGTCCTTTCTTCTGTTCCCCAATACCTCTCTGCCAAGTTGGAGTGATGGGAGATAGGGTTGGGAGATGAAATATACCCATAATGGGACAAAGATTCCAAGGGCTGAGGGCTTGATATGTCAGAGCTTTCCAGGGAAAAAAACCCTAGGAATCCTGCTTCTTGAAGCATTCAAATCCAAGGACTACTGGGCCCTGGCCCCAAAGGAATGGATCTTGAATAAGCCTAAAGTATATCCCTTTGGCATCCATTAAGGCCCGCACCCCCTGCCTCCTACTCCGTCACCATGAGTCCTCTACGTGCTGTCCTCTCCTCCCCCCATTTCTCTAACTTGTTTACTCCAGTATAGCCCCTGCCCCACTGGACTCTTCCAAAGTACTTGTCACCTGACAGGGGGGTGGGGAAGCATACAGATATATAGCCCCTGCCTCCCTAGCCAGGCCAGGCACAGACGGCAAGGACAGCAACGCTGACTAGGTAAAGTAAGGGAGTAAGAGGTGTGGGCAGCATCCAGAGATTTAACTGTAGAAAGGGAGGGAACCAGGTTGGCGTGGACATGTAGGTAGGGGTCTCTGGGGAGGGGCTGAAGCCCATTCGCTTCAGTGACCTTCCCTGCCCCCACCTGTTCGCAGGCCACTTTCCCTTCCATTAACACCATGAAGCTGCTTGCAATGACTGTGTTGCTCCTTACCATCTGTGGCCTTGAAGGTGGGTGTGATGTGAAGAGGGGTCCCAAGGAGGAAAAGGTGCTTGGGTCCTAGCTGCCCATCTGTCTGTTCTCCTATGCCCAGGTCTGGCAACCAGAGAGCTTAAAAGAAAAATCATTCCCTCTCTAAAGCCCAGAAAGTGCATCCAAAGACCTGGAGCTGGATACCTGTTTGGGGAGAGAGCTGAGAGCTGAGGCTGAATACTGGCAGAGATGTGGGACTCACTGTTGGGGACTCAGCTGAGGATGTGTATGTGTGTGTGTGCGCATGTGTGTGTTTCTGTGTATGTGCAGGGGCTTTGGTTCGGAGACAGGCAGAGGAGCTGAATCTGCAGAGCCTGTTCTCTCAGTACTTCCAGACTGCGACCGACTACGGCAAGGACCTGCTGGAGAAGGCCAAGGGCTCAGAGCTTCCAATCCAAGCCAAGTAAGTCTCAACAAAGGGGGTTCATGGACCAGGAGGCTATGGAGAGAAAGAGGGGAAGCTGGGAGGTCCTACAGAAGACTGAGCTAAGGGGTGGGGGTTAGGGAGAATGAGGTTTAAATTGTAGAGAAAATTCCTTCATCACCCCACAGATCCCATGGACCTCTTGGACAGATGGGGGTAGCAGGAACTGGGCTTTGAATTTCTATCTCTATGGTCTGTTCCTCTGCCCAGCGGAGGGCTTGCCTCTCCTCCTGGGAGCTTTGCCATGCCAGGATAGACCAGGCACTAGAGTTTGGGGACTTGGGTCTCACCTCCCACTACCAAGAAGGCCCCTACCAGTCCCTCATCCTGACTTCTAATCCCTCACATATCCAGGGCCTACTTTGAGAAGGCACAGGAGCAGCTGAAGCCCGTGGTCAAGAAGGCTGGAACTGATCTGATTAACTTCGTGAGCAGTTTTTTGGACCTCAAAACACAGCCTGTTGCCAAGTGCATTGTCTAGACTGTTGTCTTCCATCCCCAGCTGGCCCCTGGAACACCCACTGGCCAGACCTAGAGCTCCTCTTCCTACCTACTCCTTGTTTTCTACAATAAATATTGAAGGAATCAAGTTGTGAGCCTGGTATGTTTTGGGGACTGGGAAAAGTAGGGGTAGTGGAGGAGGAGGAGGAGGGAGAACAAAGAGAAGTCTGCTTCTAACAGGAGAGGGGGTTTGGTGTGAAGGGGTGGAGAAAGGGTTGAAGAGACCAGTGATGGAAATGACAGGGTAGGGGTGCCTGTGACTCTTCTCCAAACCCCAGGAATTTTTCTACAGGCCTGGGAATGGCCCTGCAGGAGAAACTAAAGAGACTTTGCCGTGGACATGGTACCTTGAAAGGCATGAAAGATTCATGAACTGAATCCCTAGACTCCTGGAGGTCACTGGAAATGAGAGCACCCTTCAGAATTTCCTCTGTCATACTATGAAGAGGAGAAAGTTTCCCAAAAATGAGCCCAAAGGGGTCACCCAAGGCCCCTCCCTTCCCTTCTGAGCCAGGGGAACACTGTGCTTCCCCCCATCCTGCAATAAAAGACTCCTCTCCCTGAAGGTGCTCTCATCCTTTCATTTGAAACCTCTCACCTAGACCCCCTGTCTGGGAACACCCATTCCAAGCCTCTCCCCCACTATTATCTGGGTGCTATTCATGGAACCGGCCCAAGTTCTGGTAGCCATCTTAGAGCCTGGAGCTAGTAGACGTGGTAGCCAGTTAAAGGCCTAACAGGTCTCCAACTTGATGGACATGTGGGACTTTAGAAATTTTGGTAGCTGTGATACCTGCATTAAATCAAAATGGAATGGAGGTCAGGCTGAACTGGTGCAGGAGGCTCACAATCCCAAAATGGGAAAATGGTCATTTTCCAATAAAAGTTTACTTCCACTTTATATTTAAAAGAGTTACTTCTCTACCCTGACTCATTCCTCATATCTCATCTGAAATCACCTTTTCCCCAGATACCGAGATAGCTCCAATTTCTTCTGTATATATATATATATATTTTTTTTTAATTTTTATTTTTTTTGGAGTTTTGTTGATTAACAATGTGTTTCAGGTGTACAGCAGAGTGATTCAGTTATACATATACATGTATCTGTTCTATTTCAAATTCTTTTCCCATTTAGGTTATTATAGAATATTGAACAGAGTTCCCTGTGCTATACAGTAGGTCCTTGTTGGTTATCTCTTTTAACTATAGCAGTGTGTACATGTCAATCCCAAACTCCCAATCTATCCCTCCCCCGCTCTTCTGTATACTGATCAACCTCTTCAGTCTGGGCTTTAAGACCCTTACCACTCGTGATTATTTTCTTCCCCTTTCTTTCTCAGTATCTTTTTTTTTTTCCTCATGTGATCTGTCCATCACTTGCAAGATGACATTGGACAGGTTAATTAACTTCAAAGAGCCTGAATTTCCTCACAGTGTTAATGAGTGGATCAAATGGTACGACAGGATGGAAAACACATTGAAAAGTGTAAGTCACCATGCAGTACAAAGTATTGCCCAGCATAGGGGGTTGCTAGGAGTAAGCCTGTAGACTCTGGACCCATTTGGACAGGGCTGCTGGATCAGAGGTAGAACTGGCAGCATCAGATGGGATTCAGATACTACCAGGGAATCCTGCCTAGAAACAGGACAGGCACTGAGAAGGGGGATTCCTTCACCACTCACCCATGCAGTTGGAGGACCTGGCCTCCCATCTGGACCTGACTTGTTCCCCTTTGCCTTACCCTCCTCCAACCCAGACCTGGCTCCCTCAGGTCCCTCTTGCCCCAGAACACACTGAAAACACTGTTCCCATAAAACCTTCCATTGGGAGCATCACACAAGCTTTTGTCACACCATCCCTTCTGCATGTTTGGCTTTTCAGCTATGCTAATGCATGTATGTATGCTATGCTAATGCATGTATGTATGCATGTATATTGCGAGCTGTGCTCACACTGCTCCCTGAAGCCCACTCTGATCTGGACTGGTGACTATTTGGGGTTGGACAGCCAGGCTTCTCCGCAACCCAACCTTGTTTCAGTTGTCAGACACAGAGGGCCAAGCTGGGTGCGGAAGTCACTTCTTGGGTTCAAATGTCTCTGAATGTGCCTAGACTCCCAACACATTACTCCCTGCTCCAGCACCCTGTTAGAGAGCCTGGGGGTCAAGGGTCTCATCCTTCCCCCCGTCACAGTCAGCATTCATCCCTCAATCAAGCAGAACAGCTCTGGTCTATTAGACTATGAGTTATGGAAGGTCAGGAACTAAATTTGCCTTGTGATATCTTCAGTATTCAGCCTAGGCTAGTAGAGGCTGAGTAAATGTATGTTAAATGAATGAATGAATAGAGTCCAGTCTGTGGGAACTTTATTGATGTTAGTCCCTTCCCTTCCCATCGTTTAGTGGGAGTTGGGGACGGGGAAGCGGAGAAGGTTGGCATAAAGTGGTGAGACTAGAATATAAACATTAATGAAGAGCATCTGAGGTCTTTGACAGGGAGGAGGAACCACTGGTGTCTATTAATGGGGAGCATAGTGTCATTACAGGGATAGGGTCAGCTGGCATTAATGGCAGGGAGGCATGTGTGATGCCAGCTACGAGGGCTGGGAAGAGAGTGGAAGAAGGAAGTGACCAAGGGCATCTGTTCTAAAGTTATTGTGGCGGTTTCTCATGCTTCAGGGTCTCATAAGTCTCCTGGTTCCGGGTGCTCAGGCCCTGGAGGTGGAAGTCAGAGGATAGTCAGGAGCTTGAGCCCATCACAGGGCCTCCTACCCACCCCCAGAGGCCCTACCCCTTCCAAAGTTCACTCAAAAGCCCACCCTCTTCTGCTGACTTCCTGGGACTGGGGTTGGGAGGCAGGTTCACTCACCGTGTAAATGCCATCTGATTTCTGCAAAGGTAAAAGGGGTAAGGCATTAGAGACCCACATCTCCAGAGCCCCTCAGCATCTTCTTCCCTACCCAGGGAGGTATGTGGCCAGGGGTGGCTGGCCCCCTTGGGCTAGAGGGCACTCCCATGGATACTCTGGGGCATGAATGCACATTTGCCCATATGGCTACCAACATACATATACACACAACATACAACTCTCTCATGTACTCCTTGTCACTCTACACTTGACTCTTCCTCGTCACCTGTTGAATATTTTACTTGTGATTTGGCTAGGTGGCAGGGTGGGTAGGATGAGGTAGGAGGGGGACCTCTGAAGCGTATACAGATCAGCACATGAGTCCCATGCCCCCCAGAGACCGCAGATCCCAAGGCTAAAGCCCCAGAAGGGCTGAGAGACTGAAAAACCGTTATACCCAGTTGAGGAAGGGTCCATACCTCATAGTTGGCTGTAGCTGCCTTGCGCACCTGCAGCTGGAGTAGGGGAAAGGCCATTAGTAAAGGTGAAGTTAGTGGCCCAACCCCACCTCCAAACGTTGTAGGGGAACCCCTTTTATTCCCTCTCTTTGGAGCCATGCTGCCACCACCCTCCCACTTCTCCTTCCAGCCCTCACCCCACGCTGCCCAGCCTTACCTTGAGTCGACAGTAGAGCAGGGTGAGGATAATACCATATAAAAACAGGATCGCATCCAGGATATAGCAGAGCTGAGGCTCTCCCAGGGCCGCTGAGGGGACAGAGGGTACCCATAGGGTCAGGGGAAGCAGGAAAGATCTGGTGCTCAGAGGAGAGAAAGAAAGGGCTCTGGGAGGTAGGACGGGACTTGGAGGGGCACCGTCCCAGGCAAGAAACTTCATCTTCCTCTCTAGATTCCTATTTCTCTCACCTCTCCCTCTTCTTCCTCACCCTAGGGTAGGGGTAGGACAGGAAGTGTGAACAGTTCTGTTGTGATGGAACTTATAGGTTCTGAGAGTTGAGAGCTTGCCCCTCAGCCCCCAACCCTCTCTTTGTAGCACTGTGGGTTCCTCAGGCACCACTGAGCATTCCATAGCCCTCAAGGGACCCATTTGAGTTCACTGAGCCAAGACCAAAACCTCAGCCCAGGGGGGTGAAGTGAGTGGAGGCAGTGACTAATTTCAGCGAAGAAACCACAGGGGTGTCTCTGCTAAGTCCTGTGACCTGTGGTTAAGGGCTGGACAGGAAGGATGTGAGCTGAGGAAAGGAGGGAAGGCAATCACTCTGTTATGGGTCATCTAGCCTCAGCCACATCGCTTTCTGTCCTCCCCAACTAAGACACTTCAATATGTAAAAACAAGGTGCCTGCTTTCCTTGGCCTTATAGATGCCGATGGCTCTGCACATAAGGCTGAGTGAGTGTCTTAGCCCAGGCTCAAGGGAATGATCACAAGCTGTATGGATTCCGGCTCTGGGTACTCTGCCCTGTTACTCACTCTGGGCCACTGAGAGAGGAAGTTTTGTGCAAGGAAAAAAATCAAATAAAGTCTGAGCTCCAGCCTCTATCTGCTCTGACCCCTATCAGAAGGGCTCATGGGCATGTGACATATGAGTGAAGTATGTTTTATTCTGTGACGCTCTTTCACACACGGTATTACCTAAATCTCAAAACTACCCCGTGAGGGAAACATCATCGCCATTTTGTAGATGACGAAACCAAGGCTCAGAAAAGCTAAGTAATTCATTTAGGGTCATAGCGTGAAGTGCCAGAGCTGGAATTGAAATTCAGGTTTTCTGCTTTCCAGGTTTGTGCCCTCTTTTATGCCTCAGTGTCCCTGCTCCCTCATCCCATGGCAGCAGACTGGCCGCTCACTTAGTCCTTCCATCTTCACAGCTGGGCTGGTGGAACTCCATCCCAGTCCATCTCTTTTAATTTCCCCACTTTCCCTTAAGTTTCACTAACCTCTTCCTCCCCAAACCCCAGCTGTAACTATCCCTCTTCAAAACACAGACAACCCATGGGGCTTCCCTGGTGGCGCAGCGGTTGAGAGTCCGCCTGCCGATGCAGGGGATGCGAGTTCGTGCCCCGGTCCGGGAAGACCCCACATGCCGCGGAGCGGCTGGGCCCGTGAGCCATGGCCGCTGAGCTTGCACGTCCGGAGCCTGTGCTCCGCAACGGGAGAGGCCACAACAGTGAGAGGCCCGCGTACAGTAAAAAAAAAAAAAAAAAAACCAAAAAAACAAAACAAAAAACACAGACAGCGCAAACAGAGTGAGAGTTTAGAGAATGCCTGGAGCCTCAGAGCTGCAGAGGACTTCCCATTTCTGCCTCCACTGACGATCAGCTCTCTGGAACTGGGCATTGCATGCTGCCCACCCTCACATCAACTGTGCCTTCGTGATGACCCACAGAAAGAGCAATCACGTATTTGACTACCCTTACCTCACTCCTAAACACAAGGACAGGCCCCTGCCTTCCTAAAGGGGGCTTTATAAATATTATTTAACCAGCTAGAGATCAGCTCCCAATGGATAAGACCAAAGGCACCCCACAGAAAATGCTGATCATGGGAAACGGAATTTTTCCCCAGACCAGCTTTTCATGTCATACACCCACTCCCCTCCTCTGCCAAACTGAAGACTTACGTGTGTTATCGGTCCTGAAAAAGTAAGAAGGGGACAAGAAAGGAGGGAACTACAATTCCTGCACCCTGACAGAGACTAGACAGGAGCAGCCTCAGGGTCTCTGTGCCCATCCTCCCAGCGCCAGCCTTCCTCTGTCTGTCCCTGCCTCAGCCCTCAGACACATGCCCTTGATTCCCACCCTGGAGCCCAGCTCACTGTCCCTCACCAAACCCTCTTACCTGCTTGTTCAACCAGAAGGAGTAAGAGCAAGACCACTGCTGGAAACATCTTGTGCAGGGGCCGAGGGGCCACGAGCTGGGGATCAGACGCTCTGATGGCACTGTGCAGCTGTGCTCTGCGAGCGGCTCCCTGACCACAGAGTTGCCCCCTTCCTGCCACGCCTTCCTCTGAGCTCTGGCCCCTTCCCCTTCCTGCACTAGAGACCGGGCGGCTCCCGGAAGGGCCAACTAAGGGAGCTAGGAGATCTGGTCTCCTATGTCTCCGTCCTTCAGTTACCAAGCCCCTGCTACCATGGAAAGAGGCAACACCCATGCTTGGGAAAGGCTATCTAAACCCGCCATCTCACTCTAGCCCTGTTCAGAGACAGAGCTCTGATAACGTGCCCCTCAAAATTCCCTAAGACCCCATGATAGCCCCTTTCTCTCCCACCTGGAACTTTGTACCCAGTCTTGATTTGAGGAGTTTACCAATTAGTGTGGGCAGCAAGGTTTGGGCAGGGAGGAAGTAAGGGAAAAAGAGGAAATGGGCAATGGAGAAGTGGAAAGGACAGGGTCACAAAAGGGGCGGAGATGAACAGGAAAAACTGCTAAGGACTGAGTCTAATGGAGAAGTAGAGAGTTAACACTCCTAAGTTTCCCATCGAAGTGAAAGACAGTAAGATACTGAGAAAGACATATCACAAGTTTGGGCTTGGGGCCAGAAGGCGGCTAATTTATTATAATTTCTCCTTTTCCAGTACATGCACAGAAAGCCTGACAGCTAAGCATTCATGTACGTGTACACACACACACACACACACACGCACACACACAGAGTCCCATTCCCAACGATGGACAGGCTCCGCAGACGAAGCAGGTAGGTAGGGAGGTCCAATGCTGTTCCCGTGCTCACCGATCTACTTCTCCAAACACAATATCTTGGGTACCTAGGAGGTCAGAGGGAGGAGGAAAAAAAGCGATGTTACCAAGAATCTAGAATTCATTAATGTGCTCAGGAAACTGAGGATTTGAGGATTTGAGTCCATGCCCATAGTCTATGTTGAACAGGAAGTGTTCAGTTTCTGTCCCCAATCAGAGTCTCAAACTCCCTTGCCTAGAACACCTCTACTACACAACAGGCCTTGTACCTATGATGGCAACGACGTCCGCCAACATGTGTCCCTTAGACATCTTGTCCAAACCAGCCTGCAGAGATTAAGACAGCAATAGTGTTAGGCAAGATTAGCAGGGCAGAAGGAGGAGGAGTGAAAGTTCATAAAAATCTCAACAAGGCCATTAATTACTGGATTCATGTATTAGCGTTAGAATCTTTGGGGTTGGTTCTTACCAGGTGGGCAAAACCAGGAGCCTTGATCTTGCATCGATAAGGGCGGCTGCTGCCATCAGACACCAGGTACACCCCAAACTCTCCCTGTCCAAGGAAGAAGGTTGGCTGCCTCCATTAACAGGAAGAACCCTTTCCTCTGCCAACAAAAACCTCTCTATTCACCCTCACATCCTCTCTCTCACTGACGAACAAGCATTTATCTGAACATCCATCTCCAGTCACCCACTCCACATACTGTCCTTTCCTTCCCCTTCCTGCCTCACCTTAGGAGCCTCGATGGCAGTGTATGTGGCCCCTGGAGGAACTTGGTAGCCCTCAGTATACAACTTAAAGTGATGAATCAGTGACTCCATAGAAGTCTGGAGAGAGGAAAAACGGAGCATCAACAAGCCAGATCCAAACTGTAATGGCAGGTGTACCGACACACAGAAAATCATCTCTACCCCCAGGGAGTCTAAAATCCCACATGTAAGTCAATGAGCAGAGAAGTTATAGAAAAAGAGAGGAGGCTACGGGAGGTTAAGAATCTTATACAGTGAATTCTTTGAAAAAGGAAAACTGAAAAGTAGGATTTAATCCAAAGATACTCCTCCCCAGGTGCTGCCCCCTTTCCCCCTTTTCCCTCCCCCTATAGCTAACCTTCATCTCTGCTCGTTTTGGTGGAGACACTTTGGCATCATCAACCTTGATCTCCCCGGGAGGCATCTTGTTCAGACACTGTAAGATGATTCGAAGGGACTGGCGCATCTCCTCCACCCGACACAGGTACCTGAAGTAGACGAGACAGACTCAGAGCAAGAGAAGGGCAGCCAGAGGATGAGATGTGAGGCTGGGAGGATGCCCTTGGCCGAACTGAAGAGTGCTAGGTAACTTTCCTCATTCTTTTCTCCTAGTACAGCATCTCTGTTTGGCCTGGCCACCCATATAAAACCTACAGTCTTCTGATTCGAGCACTGGGCCCTCTCCTAGTTTTCTCAGACCAAATCCTCTTCTAGCTTTCTCAGACCATGTCCTGTAGTATTTCCCTCTTTAATTACCCTCTTAAAACATTTTTTGGAGTATAGAACAGGTGAGAGTCAAAGTGGCTCAAAAAGAAAACAGTAGCAAATTTTTCTTGGGGTCAGTAAAGAGGAATGGAATTTGAAGCTTAGAATCTAGTGGAAATAGCACTGGATCAGGAGGATTCTAGTCTCAAGCACTACTAACAGAATAATATCCCAGGCTAATCTCTAACTTTTATGCTTCAGCTTTCTCAGCTATAAGAGGCAGCCTAAACTAGTTCCATCTAAGACATAAGAAGAATGTAAAGGTAAAATAAAATGTCCCATATGTGCAAGTGCTTTGAAAAGCAGCCTAGTTTAACACACACAAGAGCTCCAATAGATACTGGAAAGTATGAGAAAGAAGAAAGTAGTTAAGAGAAAAGTCAGACGGGGGAAACTAGATGGACAACGAGCTAAGAAGGGATCTGGGCCTCACCTATCATAGCAGTCCCCTCGAGAGCCAATAGGAACATCAAACTCCACCTGGTCATAAACATCATAGGGCTGGGTCTTCCGCAGGTCCCACTGGATGCCCGAGCCCCGGAGCATTACCCCGCTGTAGAGAGTATAATAATGGGACCAAGGGTCACTTATCACAAAACAAGAAAAGAGGCATGCTCTCTTCCTTAGTCTCCCCTCTCCCTCCCGCACGCTCTGGGCATGGGATACAAAGACAGCATGGCAAAGAAGGTGCCACACCTGAAGCCAAGAGATTAAGCTGGAACCCACCCGCCCCTAAGGAGAGAAGTCTTATTCCTCACACCTAAAACCATAGTTAAGTGCGTCTTCTGCTGTTACAACCCCAATGTCGACTGTCCGATTTTGCCAGATCCTATTGTTGGTCAGCATCTGTTGAGCAAGAGAGCTGGTGTGTGAACACTCTTCATGACATTCTTCAAATACTTCTGTATTTCTTTATAACTGGGGATTAAAATCCCACAGATGCTCTCAGGGTAAAAGAGGGATTTTTCCCACTGACTCCTATCTTACCTCCTCCAGCTCATCAATGCGAAGAGAGAAGTTCTTAGAAAACTCATAAATGTCATCCATAAGCCCAAGGGGTAGGTCCTAGACAAATGGAGAATCGATAGTGAGTGCAGAGTCTCCACTAAGGAGAGCCAGCTCTGCCTCAGGGATACAGGGTTAGCGCTTCCATCAGCCAGGGCTGCCCTCCAGTGGCCACAGAGGACACAAGCAAGGACTGGACATTAAGAGAGGCAGGGGAGCCTGCTCACCTGGTGCACACCTCCTGGCCGGACATAAGCAGCATGCATCCGAGCCCCAGACACTCGCTCGTAGAACTCAAACATCTTGATAGGACACACTGGGAATTAGTGACGAAGTCCTGGGCCCGTAGGTCCAACACGACGATGGTCTACTCCCCCACCTCCAGCCTTCTGGTGCCCAAGCAACCCCTCATGACACAGAGCTCCTCAAGAATATAACCCAGGTTAAATATACCTTCTCCCCCTAAATGTTCTCTCTCCTTTTACTCTCGTCTCCTTCATACCTTCTCTACCTCTGGCACCTCCTTCCCTTTTCCTATTCTTTCCTCCTTCTCATACCTTCTCCCTTTCTTCAAACATCCAGAAGAAAGGGGTCATGGCCCCAATGTCCAGGGCGTGTGTGGTCACAGCCATGATGTGGTTCAAAAGCCGAGTGATTTCTCCAAACAGCACTGGAGAGAGGTGAAGACAAGAAGAGAAGGATACAGGAGCCAAGGATCCAGGCTGACAGAGCAGTTCTGGGCAGAGTCTGGGGTCTGCATACTAAGCTCCGGTTCGGCGCTCCTAAGATGTGGGGCAGAGGCACTATGCTGTACTCTCAGTGGGCCACAGGAAGAAGGGGATGGGGCGTACCTCGGATCCACTGTGCCCTAGGAGGAGGCTGGATGTTGAGCAACTTCTCCACAGCCAGTGAATAGGCCTGTTCGTTACACATCATGGACACATAGTCTAGCCGGTCAAAGTACGGAAGGGCCTGGGAAGAGGGAGGAATCAGGATCACATCTAACAGGCCAACGAACCCTCAGTCTGGCTGCTAGAAGCACTGCTCTCAGTGGGCATCAGAGGTCAGTGCTACATAAACCTTCCCCATCTCAGGAGCCTCAGAAAGGCAGGATGAAACACACGGAAGGGGTGAAGGTGGGGGGACCCCGATTTGTCGTGTTTGCCAATTTCCATGGTGAAAATACTAAACTACCAACATTATGTAACTGACCACAGACAGCGCTGGGCCGAGTAGCACACCATTACACAGTATTTCCACTACACAGATACAATGGAAGTAAATACCTAAAGAGCACAGCGTAGAAAAATGTAGTAAAATAATGAAGGCATGGACTTTGATACTTCTTACCTTGATTTTTAATATATTAAAGCACAAGATAGTATAATCTGATTTTTAATAACAGCTGTGTTTAACAACTGGCTCACAAAACTCCTGAAAATTTAACAGTCTGTTCTTGTGAGCCAGTATGAGTTAGCTCCAGCACACCACTGCCAACCAAGTCTTCTGGGCCAAGTGACGCCTCTGTCAAAGAAGAACGCCTCTCTGAGATACTGCAGGAGAAAGGTAATCTCAGGAGGAAATTAAGAACACCAAGAAGAATGAGATTTGTTTCTGTAGGAAGAGTCAGGTAGTAATGGTTCTTCCCCAGAATACCAAGAAAGCTAAGTCCCAGCTGTATGCTGAACCAGCTTCAGCGTCCAGGAAGGAGGCGGAGCTAAGACGCCTCTCTTTGGAACAGCCAGTTCTTGCCCTGATGTCAGTGTGACGTGGGATAAAGCTACAGGGGTTAACTCCATGGACTCTGGGACCAGAAACCATCATTGCCTGGACTCTTTGCGGGAATCACATTCTAGTCAGCTGGTTCTAAATCCTAACCCCATCGTCCTCTGTTATCAAGAGCTTTCTTCATGATAGTAAGAAAAAAACTTCAGATTCCTATCCCAGTTCCAATTTCTTCAAATCTGACCCTCATTATTTGGGTCACAGAGTTCTCCTAAAAACAGCAAACTCTGTTACAAACTCCCTCCCAGTCACTCTGACTCACTGAATATTTCGAAAACAAACTTAGAATGCTGGAAGATACAAGAATCAGCTGTTAAACCTGAAGAGTTGACGTCTCTCTCCTCTTTCCCTGACCCCAGGGACACCAGCTTTGACGTACTAGTATGACATAAGAGCAGGGAAACTGAGGCACTCGAGTAAGGATAAAGGGAGGGGTCAGCCAAAAGTCAGCCAGAGAAGAGCTAGGAGTGTATCTCCAGCTCCAAAGTATTTCTGTTGGATAAACCAAATCCACATGATTCAAGTCAAGCATCCCCTGCCAAATCCCTCCATTCTCCCAACCAAAACTGTCCTAATAACCTCCACAGGCTACTCCTCTCAACACCCTCCTCCCTTGGGGTTTTGGGGCAGTGAACTGGCAAAGTCCCAGGTTAAAGCATCCCCAGGTCCTGTCAACAGGTCCCCGTTCACCCCCCACACCTGCAGATAGGTCTTGTATTCTATGAGCTTCTCAGTGCCTCGGTGCAGCAGCCCGATGTGAGGGTCACACTTGCGCACCATCTCCCCACTCAATTCCATCACTAGTCGCAGGACTCCATGGGCTGCTGGGTGCTGGGGCCCAAAGTTCAGGGTCAGGTTCGACACCAACGTGTCCTTTGGAGGGTCCACATCTGAGAAGTGGGAAATAGTTGAGCCAAATGGTAATTCCTTTGAGAACCCCCAAAAGACAGCAAGGAGTTAGCATCTCCCTGGAGACTTTCCATCTCACCATTCCATACCCTGCTGATTTCCTAACCTTTATCATAACCAGGAAGACCATTAGATGGGAAAAAGGGAAGGGAGACTAAACTTTCTGATGAGAGGGACCATGAGCCTCACTCTTTCCATGTCTCTCAGGATACCTTTAAAAAAAATAATAATGATAGATAACACTTATACAGTCCTTATTATGTGCCAGGCACTATTCTAAGCACTTTACTTATTTTAATTAATTTAATTATTTCAACACCCATATAAGTAGTTGATACTATCATTATCCTCATTTCATTGGAGAAATTGAGGCCAGAAAGACTAAATGAAATTGTCAGTTAGTAAGTGGCAGAGTCAGGATTTAACTCAGCCTGGTCAGCTCCAGACTCCACACTCTTAACCACGAAGATACACTGCTCTCCAGATGTATCTGCTGAATGGACAACTAATTGGGAAATGTATACTGAATTCTTACTACTACTAATTGACAGTTTTTACCCTCAAGAGGCTTACAATTTAATTCGGGAGATAAGTACATGTGAGAAACTAGTAACACAGGTCAAATTTACAAGTTGCCAAGTAAGCTGCTTAGCCGTTAAGTATTTAAAGAAAGGAAAGGACACTGTGAAGATCTCGTGGAGGCAAGATATGAGCTGGTTCTTAAACACAGGGAATGATTCAAATAGGTAGAGAGAAGAGGCATCCCATGCTATGGAATGAACACATGTCAAATCTCAGAAACAAGAAAGTAAATATCTATGGTACTCTTGTTTGCCAAGAGACAGAAGATTAAGTGTTGGCAGGCAGTAGGGGGTAGGGAGTACTGGTTCAATTATCAGTATTATTTATTTATTTAAAATTTATTTATTTTGGGCTGCATTGGGTCTTCATTGGTGCACATGGGCTTTCTCTAGTTGTGGAGAGCAGGGGCTACTCTTCGCTGCGGTGCGTGGGCTTCTCTTGTTACGGAGCACGGACTCTATGCGCACGGGTTTCGGTAGTTGTGCTTTGCAGGCTCAGTAGTTGTGGCGCACGGGCTTAGCTGCTCCACGGCATGTGGGATCTTCCCGGATCAGGGCTTGAACCCATGTCCTCTGCATTGGCAGGCAGATTCTTAACCACTGCGCCACCAGGGAAGCCCCAATTATCAGTATTATTAATAACACTTAGGGAGGACTTAGCATGAGCCAATCACTACATTACATGGTTTATGTTACTTGTATCTCATTTAATCCTTACAATAACGCTATGAAGTAGGTACTTTATTCACTGGTAAATGGAGAGTTGAGATCTGAAACCAGAGTCTACCTATGCAACCAAAATTCTTCACCATGGGCTTTGGAGTCAGACAGACCCACGTACAAATCCACCTGTGTCCTCGACCACATTTTAATCTCTCTACACCACAATTTCCTCAAAATTGGGATAATATTAGTATCACTCTCATAGGGTTGTTGTAACAACTAAGTGAAATAATGCATACAAAAACACTCAGCACATGGTAAGCACTCAGCTGTTGTTACTGTTAAATTTTTGAAAGGTTAACTGGAAGTTCCTTTGGAGGTTTTCGAGCAAAAGAATGAATGACATGCTAAAATGATGTCTGGGGAAGACAAAGGCATAGACACTGTATAGGATAGCTGGAGGGAGACTATATCAGTGGCAAGAACCCATCAAAGAGACTTCCGAAATAATCAAGGTCTAATACAAAATAAATCAAAACAACAAAGGGAGAAATGACCAGATATGAAACATTATTAAAGAATCTGCACGTTATTGGACATAGACATGCAGGGCAAGAGAGAAAAAAAGAGCCAAAGATGACTAAAAATTTCAATCCTGAGGGATTAGGAGAGTGAGGGAGTCACTGATCAAAATTAAAAATCACGGGTTTCCCTGGTGGCGCAGTGGTTGAGAGTCCTCCTGCCGATGCACGGGACACGGGTTCGTGCCCCGGTTCGGGAAGATCCCACGTGCCGCGGAGCGGCTGGGCCCGTGAGCCATGGCCGCTGAGCCTGTATGTCCGGAGCCTGTGCCCCGCAACGGGAGAGGCCACAACAGTGACAGGCCCGTGTACCACAAAAAAATAAAAAAATAAAAAATAAAAATCACAAGGAAGAGCTAGTTTTGATGGGGGAGAAAATGTTTCGTATTTAGAAATGTTTCATTTGGGTGCCAGTGGGAAAAACCACCTTGTCAAGAGAGGGAGATGGAAATATACTGAACCTCTGGAAAAAGCTGAAGCTAAAGATATAAATTTGATAGGGATCTTCAAGGGTTGACTGGGACCTTCTCTTTCTTTTCTCTTGGAATATTCCACTTGACAAATACCTCCTATTATCACTATTGTCACGTTTGTTGAGTTGCAAGGTTAAAGAAGCAAAAAGAGTTGGCGGCTAAAATCTGCCTCACACGGAGAGGTCAAGAGCACTAAGAAATCAGCTTGGGGCATGGAGGGGTGTGGGTTGGGACAGTGGCACTGGGCACTCACCATTCCAAGGTGGAGGCTTCCAGTGGGCTGTTTCCTTGGTGGGGTACATGACAGCGCCCCCAAACTGCTCTGCCCATTCCACATCTGGCTGCCATTGCCGAGCACCTCTGGGGAGGTAATGACAGATCCTAGACAAAGGGCCTGAACAGTGCTTGGTTCCTCTGTTCCCATTCACTTTCAGGTGGGTCCAGGGAAGGGTGTCTTGGATTCTTCAATGCCAAGTCACTGACACAGGGTTGTGTCGCTTTGGCAGAACAAACTGGAACTCTAGAGGTTCCATCCTTACTAGCAACTTATTCCTGAAATCACTTCACCTATCACCCGTACGCATGCAAAGCTGGGGATCCCAGCTCCTTTAAATTCTGGTCATATTCATATTCCCATCCTGGTTAATATGAACTCAAGAAAGGTGTGTTTATTCAAGGTCAACCCAAGAGTAAGAAAAGAAAGGGGGGTGGGGCATGCTGGCTCCTTGGCTCTGCTCAAGTATGGCCAGAACAATGCACTGGGGCCAACCCGGGGATTCTTGGTTTATGTTCCTCCTTTAAGTCTATCGGGGTTGCTCTCCTCTTCTTCCACAGCGTCTAAGGAGACCTTTCACCAGTCGCGCCCACCCGTGAAGGGGTTTGGGAAAAGCAGCAGGACATAAAGGGAGGGGGACATTATCACTAACTCTGAAGCGCAGAGTCTCCCTCCAACTGATTTCACCTCTGGCAGATCGAGCTCAAACCCTTTTTCCTCCCTCGGCCAAGGCAGGCACCACTGGATCCTGGAACTCGATAGAGCAGGCCTGGGCGAGGGGTCACGGGCCTGGGTCATTCTTTCCTATGGGGTCACAGGGCCCGTGGAATCCCCGGACTCGAGAAACCCTAGCCCTGGGGACAGCGCATCGAAGGCTGCCCTTGGTCTCACCTGGTGGGCTGAATCGGCAGTCGGGCCCCAGCCCCGGGCCGCAGCACCAGGGCCGCGACGCCCCGGAGGCCGCATAGAGACCTGAGCGTCGCCATCTTGCCCCGCCACAGACTGCGGGAGGGGGAACCGGGCGGAAGTGCCTCTTGCGCGCCTCCTTGTGGGCTTCTCGCCTATTGGCACCACGCAGCCGCCCTCTTGGAAGCTGGCGGGGTCGCCGAGCGCGAACCTGACAACATCCGGGTTCTGCACTCCGGCTTCACTTTCGCTTAAATACCGGAGATAGGGGCCCTTGCTTCCCACCGCTCCTGGTGGGCTCTTCTAAGGCTGAGCAGGAGAAAATTGCAGTTACTGCTGCGGGCAGCGGCGCCCCTCGCACACCGTCGCCGAGCTGCCTGCGCGCCTTAGGAAGTGCCCTGCCGCCCGGAGCCAGGCGGGCACTCACACGGGGGCCCTTCCCCACTCCTCGCCTGAGCTGCACCGCTGCTGTAGCCCTGCCCTTCTGGGGTAGACCCGGGCTTTGCCAGTTAGTTACCTCCTTAAACCCGAATCCAAAAGATTCGGAGCCGGGAGAGCTAGCTAACTTCCAGACGGCCTAAATGGGTTAGGGAAAATGGGCCCAAGTGGGGCTGGGCGGGTCTGAGAGCTCCTGCCAAAGTAAAATGAAAAAAGAGTAGAATGCGAAGGCCACCAGCATTGGAACGGGCTGCTTGGGTGTGTAGGAGCCACCTCATGAGGAGAGGAGGTCCCCTATGGGTGACTCTGATATCTGCCAGGCTTCCAGAACCCACAGAATTACAGACCCAGGAAGTGCCCTTAGCGATGCCTCGCACCCCACTTCCATCCTGGGTCAGTCTCTTACCTCGTATCTTTCTGACCCGGCCTCTGTACTGGCCAACGGCATAAAACTGTAGCACCACCAGGAGTCTGATCCTAATCCTGTGTGGAAGAGACAAAGAGGAGTTCCAGCCTTGGAGCTAGTTCCTGTTCTCTCTGCTTCCAAGCCCAGCTCCAGCTGGGCCACCCGTTAACTCTGCACATCCCTCCCACTTGGGGCCTGGAAAGAGGCCTTCCCCAGATCTCCTCCAGACAGGGTGCCTGGGCCACAGCTCACCAGAAGGACAGCAGGGTGGGGCAGACAGACCAGGAGAGTGGCAGAGACAGGGAATTCTTAGCTACAAAGAAAGAGGGGAAAGCCAGACTTCTAGCCTGGGAGTTGACCTAATGGGAACTGTACCAAAGGGTGAGGCCATATCCCTGGCTGTGGGAACTGACTGGGACACCTGGGTGGGCTCGGCAGCCCTCACAGAGCCAGGCAGAGGCTGTGCCTCCCTGCCCCCCTCATTCCCCACCGTCTCCCTGGGCCTTCTCTCCCGGTATAGCTGAAACACAGTGAGTGTGGTGATAGTGAGGGGACTGCATTTATTTGCCCAAATCCAGCCTAGGAGAAGTCAGGATAGACTCCGGGCTGCTTGGCCCTAGGGGCAACTTGAGCTGGAACTAGGGTGAGGGATCCTGGGGGGCTGCCTAGGACACTGCATCTTTTGTGCCTTCTCCCTGCTGCCAACACTCCCCCCACACACACTGCTGCTGTAACTCTAAGGCCTTTTGTCTTTCACTGCTTACTCGGCCCCTTTGTCCTCGTCTCAGATGCGGGTGCAGAGGGGCAGTAAGAGTCCTCTGGTGACAGCTCCTCTTGCTCCTGCCCCTTCTTGTCTCCCATCCTTTGTCTGACTCCTGCAGCACCAACCCCCTCCCCTTAGGACCAAGGTCAGGGCATGTGGTGGGTCAAGAGGTGGGTCCTGCAGTCAGAAGAGGGTGGGTGATAGAGGAAGTGATGGTCACCAGGGCAGGTATCAGCAACCTGAGCAGGAAGGGAGTGGAAAAGGAAGTATTCTGGCGGATGGGATGTGGAGGACAGGAGGTGACTAGGCAGAGAGTGAATAGAGGAATGGGGGCAGGGGCAGGTGGTCTGCCTCTGGGAAAGGAAAGTGCTGACGGTACTCTCCTTCCTGGGGATATCCTGGGGAAAGGAGTGGCCATAGCATGGGGTGAGCAGAAATCGCCCCTACTTCTGAACCCTTTCCTTCCTTGTCTTGAGAATCCACCCCCAAGACTTCTTTGCTGAGTTCTCTCCAGTCCCAAACCAAGGGAATCATTCTGCTTCCTTTCCCTAACATTACCTCTTCCTCCCCAAGCACTCTCTCCATCCCAGGCACTGGGTTTCTGTTTCTCTCAGTTCCCTAATTTTCCTGTACACACAATGCTGCAACCACCCTCTCCCTGTCCCATGGGGAATGAGAAATAAAAGATTACTAGATATTCCAGGAACCACTGGGTTCTTAGGACAAGGTGGGGCCGAAAAGGGGAACCAGGTGGGGATTCCCTCTGATGGATTGACATAGGGTACTTCTGGGTTCCTGAGAGAGCATGTCTTTCCTGTGCTGGGGGCTGGCTGACTTGAGGCTGGGGGAGGGTTTAGGGCAGTTGGGAGTGGGTAGGAGCAGGGCCAAGAGCCTGGGGGAAGCTACTGGGAGCTGGGCCAGGCAAATGGGGAGTCAGGAAGTGGGGAGGGGGAGCTCTGGGGGGAGTGGAGGCTGGAGGCAGAATGGCTGTCTGGGCTTCTGAGGGGGCGGGGAATGGTAATTCAGGAAAGGGGATCCTGAGGGAGAGGAGAGACGTTAGGGAAGAGGAGGTGCCACCCTAGATCTTCCTTCTATAAAAGGAAGAGTCGTTAACCCCTCCTGCCTTGTCCTCTGCCGGCTCCATGTGCCCATTCTAAGCAGACTCATCCTACCTTTGGGCAGTACACTCCCTGATCACTGTCTCCTTGCCTGCCCCTTCTCCTTGCCTCCCGTACTCTCTCCAGCTTCTTGGTCCCATCCTGAACAGTGTCAAGCTACCTCCTTTCTTTGTTCTGCCCTCTTGATGCTTCCTTACCTATTCCCCACCCTCTTTCCCTGGCAGCTCACTCAGTTCCCTCGGCCCTGGAAACCAGCCTCTAGGGGCAGAGGGCATCATGAGGGATCCCTGAGAAAAGGGAGGATGTGCCAGGTTAGACAGTGGGAGCTAGAATTCTCCTGGGACCATGGTCCTTTCTTCACGTATTGTCCAGGCCCTCTCCCTGACTTCCTACCCTTCCTGAGGCTCTGTCCCACCAAAAAGGGAAAGAGACAGCTGAGAGCCGACTGTGGGGTTTGGGAAAAGACTATGTCATCAGCTGGCCCGGTGCCTATGATCCATCCGGCTGCTAGAGATTCCCCTCCCCTGGGCAAGTCCCATTTTTTTTTTTTTTTAAAGGAAAACAAAAACTAGATTTTTGGGAAGCAATGAAACACCCATCTGAGTCCTACCACCAGAGCTCCTGGCTGAATGGCTTACAGCTCAGCCAATCATAGTGGCTCAGGATGCTTAAAAGAGCTGGCGCGGAGAAAGGCTGGGAAGAACTCACAGGGAGACCCACAGACACATAGACACGGGAGAGAGAGGAGGAGAAAGACAGAAACAAAGGCACGGCGGAAGGAGGCAGAGAGAGGACAGGCACAGAAGCGAAGCCAGACAGAGTCTGAGGGAGTGCAAAGGGAGAGGCCAGAGAAGCTGCAGAAGACACAGGCAGGGAGAAACAAAGATCCAGGAGAGGAGGGTGTGGGAGGAGAGTTTGGAGGAACCAGACCACTAGGCACCTCTCCTAAGCCTAAGGGCCAAGTTTTCTCCATCTCATCTCCTCTGAAGGTCCCCAGACCCTCTGAAAATTCTGCCTCTGACCCTGGCTGGAGTCCGAGCCCCCAGGCTGCAGAGAGGAGCTTTCCAAAGCCAGGGCGGGGAGGACTTGGTGCCCAGACGGCCTCAGTCCCTCCCAGCTTCAGCACCAGTGCCATGTCCCGGACGGACTCGCATCCCGGGAGGGGCTTGGCGGACTGCTGCCTGTGGGGAATCCAACCCCGCCTGCTGCTCCCCACAGTGCCCGTCTCCGGGCTACTTCTGCTGCTGCTGGCCTCCCTCCTGCCCTCAGCCTGGCCGGCCAGCCCCCTCCCCCGGGAGGAGGAGATCGTGTTTCCAGAGAAGCTCAACGACAGCGTCCTGCCTGGTTTGGGCACCCCTGCCAGGCTGTTGTACCGCTTGCCGGCCTTTGGGGAGATGCTGCTACTAGAGCTGGAGCAGGACCCCGGCGTGCGGGTGGAGGGGCTGACGGTGCAATACCTGGGCCGGGCGCCTGAGCTCCTGGGCGGGGCAGAGCCGGGCACCTACCTCACTGGCACCATCAACGGAGATCCGGAGTCGGTGGCATCTCTGCACTGGGATGGGGGAGCTCTGTTAGGGGTGCTGCAGTATCGAGGGACTGAACTCCACATCCAGCCCCTGGAAGGAGGCACCCCTAACTCTGCTGGTGGGCCTGGGGCTCACATCCTACGCCGGAAGAGCCCTGCCAGCGGCCAGGGCCCCATGTGCAACGTCCAGGCTCCTCCCGGGAACCCCAGTTCCAGCCCACGAAGAGCCAAGGTAGGCAGCCCTGGAGTCTGTGTCCTGCAGTGTCCTCCTGCCATGTCTGTCCTACTGACCCCTATTCACCTTCTCTCCACCCACTTCCACTTCTGGCCAGTCTGCTGCTTCCCTCCCTTCTGCCTGCCTCTTCTCTTTCCACTGGCCTCCTTTCCTGGGAAGGCTCTGGCTTTTCCCTGCCCCAACCCTTCTCCTAGCCAGACCGCTGATCCCAAGGGGATTCCCAGAGGTGGGTCAGAGACTCTATGCTGGGAATGACCGCTCTCTTTCTCCACCCCGGCCCTGCCTGGTCATGGCATCCTACTGGCACAGTCCCCAACAATGAGGCCCTCCTGATAGCCCCTTGGCCCTGACTCTTTTCTGGGCCCCAAATTTGATTTTCACCACCAGCTAAAGGAGTGAGGTTTGAGGCCCAAGAGATTGGCCTCTGGCTTCTGATGCTGTCTTCAAAATTGTTCTGGCAAACTGCAAACTAGGGCAGGAGTGGACCGGGGAGGAAAGGCATCCTGAACCCCCTTCTGGTCCGTCCCCTTCCCACATTGTAGACTGACTGCAAGGCTGCCTGAGGCTCCAGCCTTTCCTCCCTCCCACTCCCAGTCTCCCCCCTTCTTCCCTTCCTTCCTCCCTCCCTCTCTAGCTTTAATCCAGACCAGACGCTCCCTCCACACCCGCCACGCTGAGATCTGGCCCTGGCCCTAGCTGCTGACTGAATTGTTCCTCCAACCACACAGGGCAGACACGTTGCAGCCCAGCCCTCTAGCCCCAGTCCTGCAGCCCCAGACACACTCAGCCATGGGGGACCCCAAAGTCCCTCCCAGAGGCAGTCCCAGCTGCTTTTCACCTCTTGGGCCCACATAGCCCTGGGACGTGGCATCCCCATCCCCTCCCCTTCTCAGAACCAGCAGATGATTTCTCAGCGTTACCACAAAAGCCCTGGGATTTGGAGTTGGGGGGGAGGCCCCACCGAGACCCATCAGGAATCCCGTGGGATGTATGTGGCCCAGCTGGCTCTGCTGAGTTCCAGACCCAGGAAGTAAGGGAGGGGAGAAGTGATCCATGGGTCTGGGAGGCTATTTCAGGATACTCCTCCCCTTTTTTCCTCTCCAGCGCTTTGCTTCACTGAGTAGATTTGTGGAGACCCTGGTGGTGGCAGATGACAAGATGGTGGCATTTCACGGTGCTGGGCTAAAGCGCTACCTGCTGACGGTCATGGCAGCAGCGGCCAAGGCCTTCAAGCACCCAAGCATCCGCAACCCTGTCAGCTTGGTGGTGACTCGGCTAGTGATTCTGGGGCCAGGTGAGGAAGGGCCCCAAGTAGGGCCCAGTGCCGCCCAGACCCTGCGCAGCTTCTGTGCCTGGCAGCGAGGACTCAACACCCCCGAGGACTCGGACCCTGACCACTTTGACACGGCCATTCTGTTTACCCGTCAGGTGAGGCCCCAATCAGCACCTCAGGCCATGCACTGCACAACTCCGAGAAGCACCACGGCACAGACTGTGATGTAAATGGTGCCCCTGGAGTTGTTCAACATGGTGCCTGGTCCCAGCCACACTGCCAGTGCTATCTGGGCCCTGACAGTGCTGGATACGCAGTGCCCAGGTCTCCACTCATCTGGATCTCAGCTCAATGGACGCTGGTGTCTTGGTTCCTCATGTGTTGTCTCTGATCTCCCTCTCCACAGGACCTGTGTGGGGTCTCTACTTGTGACACTCTAGGCATGGCTGATGTGGGCACTGTGTGTGACCCAGCTCGGAGCTGTGCTATCGTGGAGGATGATGGGCTCCAGTCAGCCTTCACTGCTGCTCATGAACTGGGTAAGGTAGGGGTGGGGTCATGGGGCACCTGTGATGAGTGAGAGAGCTATCAGGGGTGAGGTGAGGGGACAGTGAGCTCACCAGGGTACAAATGCAAGTCACAAGGTGTTTCTTCCTTTTCCCCAGGACTAGGTCCAGGGCCATTACCCTTCTCTGCTCCGGATGTAGACAAACATTTAGGTTTTTCCATTAAATGAGATAGTGTGTAGAAATCTACTGTGAACTGTGTGTGTGTGTTTGGAGGGAGGTGGCACAGTACTGAGAGAGATTATTCACAAGAGTCAGTGACAGAGTGGATGGAATCAGGGTTGGGAATGTTGGCTATAAGGAAAAGTGGGTAGGGAGGGGCCCTGAGTGTATCATGGGGAGAGGGGAGACAGAGCAAGGGGGGCTACATATTGAGAAGCCCTTGGAGCACCAGAAAGACACTGGGGGCAAGTTGGGATGGGAAATGGATCTGACCATCCATAGCTGCAATCAGGCTTATGATGGGCCTTCAACCCCCTGAGGGCACAGGGATGAGACCCTTGGACCATAACAGGGCCTCTGCTCCCACAGGCCATGTCTTCAACATGCTCCATGACAACTCAAAGCCATGTGTTGGTCTGAATGGGCCTGGGAGTACCTCCCGCCATGTCATGGCTCCTGTGATGGCTCACGTGGATCCCGAGGAGCCCTGGTCCCCCTGCAGTGCCCGCTTCATCACTGACTTCCTGGACAATGGCTATGGTAAGCAGATGGCACTCGCCTTTCCCTGTGCAGGACCCAGTTCCTGCCCCCCACTGTACTTTCTCTTCTGCCGCATTTCACATGGGCCAAATAGACTCCTTCCAATGTGCCTCCTCTGCAGTGTGGGATGGGGTGAGAAATGCTGCTGCCTTTGTGTGGTTCCCACTTCCTCTCAGAATAAATAGCACAGCTACAGGAGGCAAGTTTTGGCTCAATAGAATTAGAACTGACCTTCTAAGGGCCACAACTGTCCAACACTGCAAGGGGCTAGTTGTGAAAGAGGTGACTGCCTTGTCACTTGAGGTGTGCATGCCTAACAGTATGACTATGATTGGGCAGGGCTGTTGATGAGAAGCAGACTGAAGAATTCTGTAGCTGGTTAGAATAGGTAGGAAGATCTAGTGCTTTGAGTTCCTATCCTGATCCTGTTCTTTAGATGTGGGTAGATGTGTGACTGTAAGTTACCTCACTTCTGTGTAGCTGATCTGTAAAGTATGCCTAATAACGGTAACTACCTCATAGGCTTTGGCCATGATTAAACACGATACTGTTGGTCAAGCAGTTAGCCAATGTTCATCACATAATAAGCATTGAATAAATTTAGCTGCTATTTAAAGCTTCTTCCAGTCCTAGAATTTGGATTTGAGGATCTGTCAGGCCCTGGGGAGCCCAAGGCTGGCACCCCTTCAACCTATTGGTGACTTCATACCCCTGCCTCTTTTCCCAGGGCACTGTCTCTTAGACAAGCCAGAGGCTCCCCTGCATCTGCCTGTGAGTTTCCCCGGCAAGGACTACGATGCGGACCGCCAATGCCAGCTGACCTTTGGGCCTGACTCACGCCATTGTCCGCAGCTGCCGCCGCCCTGTGCTGCCCTCTGGTGCACTGGCCATCTCAATGGCCACTCCATGTGCCAGACCAAGCATTCACCCTGGGCTGATGGTACCCCCTGTGGGCCCGCACAGGCCTGTATGGGTGGCCGCTGCCTCCACATGGACCAGCTCCAGGACTTCAATGTGAGATCCCAAGGGCAGGGGAGGGGCAGAGGGCCTGGGGGAGGAGTGAGTGGCCCTGAGCCCAAGAGAGGATATTTATCCCACTCTTCCATTCTGTCCTTCTGCAGATCCCACAGGCTGGTGGCTGGGGCCCCTGGGGATCATGGGGTGACTGCTCTCGGAGCTGTGGAGGTGGTGTCCAGTTCTCTTCCCGGGACTGCACACGGCCCATCCCCCGGAATGGTGGCAAGTACTGTGAGGGCCGCCATACCCGCTTTCGTTCCTGCAATACCCAGGACTGCCCAACTGGCTCAGGTGAGGAGTGGGACGGATGGGAGCCTGGGGAGGGATTGGTAGGACAGAAAGGACTGTCCCTTGAGTTCAGGGACCAAAGAGGTGTTGACTGTCCCTGCTGTTGAGGGGCGTGACTCTACCCTCCAGGAAAGTGACAGGTAGTCTGTGGGGGAGAGAGCTGCCATGCTGTCTGGAGGTCTGAGAGGCTAGGTGGAGGGGCTGGTGGGGCAGCGTGAGGAGAGAGGGGCTCTGACTGTCCATTTTAACCCTACAGCACTGACCTTCCGTGAAGAGCAGTGTGCTGCCTACAACCACCGCACTGACCTCTTCAAGAACTTCCCAGGGCCCATGGACTGGGTTCCTCGCTACACAGGTGTGGCGCCCCGGGACCAGTGCAAACTCACCTGCCAGGCCCGGGCACTGGGCTACTACTATGTGCTGGAGCCACGGGTGAGGACCAGGATGCCCCAGGGCCCCGTCTAAGCTCACACACTGCCCAACCCGCCCTCTACCTTCTGATGGCAGAGATCCAAAACAGCACTATTGCTGGTGTTCCCACAGCCATGCCCGGCCAGCCCAGGGGTCCACTCAGACTTCTCTGTCCGTGGGTATTTAGAAAACTAGCCCTGGACTCTGGATAAGTTGCCAATCAGGCAGCTCTAGCCTGTCCCATTTCCCTTGGTTTCTTTCCCTCTCTCTCGCCCATCTTCCAGTGCTCCATTTTGTGAGAATGGAAGTGTGTGGACTTTTGGGCACTTCTCTGACCCTCTTCCCATGGGCTCCTCTGGCAAATTACAGTGGTGGCCTCATTGAGCTCATGGATGGCCAGTCCCTCACTGGACCGGCCTCCTGGAGACAGCAATGATCCTGCACCCCCTCTCTGTGATAGGGCCCTGGGTTGAGGCTGAAGAAGGAAGAACAAGCCTAGCAGTTTTGCATCCTTCACCCCTGTTCTGGGGAGAATGCCTGCAGGTTGACTGCCCTCTAGTGTCCAGCTGGGACGGTACCACCAAGATTTAGGGCTTGGGATTGGGACTCAGACCTGCAACTCCCGTGTTGGCTTCTCTGCTTGCCAGCTGTGTAACCTTTGGGCAAGCTCTGAATCTTTCTAAACCTCAGTGTTCCATCTCTACAAACCTCAAATAGTGGTTGTGAGATTTATATAGCACTTAGCACAGTGCCTAATTCATAGTGAGTGCTCTGAAAATGGTGGCTTTTATGATTATCATCCCTTACAATGGCTGGGGTTCCCTCCACACTCCATCCACATCCCCTCCCTCACCCAACTTTTCTGGCATCCCCTCCCTGATGGGATATGGGTCTTGTTCAACTTACCAACCCGTTTTGACTAAGGAAGACCCTTTCATCACTCCCTCTCTTCTCCTCAGGTGGTAGATGGGACCCCCTGTTCTCCAGACAGCTCCTCAGTCTGTGTCCAGGGCCGCTGCATCCATGCCGGCTGTGACCGCGTCATTGGCTCCAAAAAGAAATTTGACAAGTGCATGGTGTGCGGTGGGGATGGTTCTAGCTGCATCAAGCAATCTGGCTCCTTCAGAAAATTCAGGTTCATTCACTATTTATTTCCTCCTCCCACCTTCCTGGACGCTGCTCTGGGCCCTGGGGATACAGAGGTGAATGAACTCAACACTGCTTCTCCTCTCAAAGAGCTGATGTACAGTCTAGTAGGGGAGACAGACGAGTTCACAGTTACAGCACAGCGTCCCACCTGCTCAAAGTTGTCAGCCTGGGCTGCTGTGAGGGCATTTGTGGGCATCAGGGAAGGCTTCCCAGGAGGTGACCTCCCTTCTGGAGGAAGAATAGGAATTGGACAGGCACCAAGGAGGCGGAGCTTAGATGGGCACCTCAGTAAGGGGGCAGCAGGTGTAAAGGCCCAGAGAGAAGAGGAAGGAGGGCACATTTGCATGTAGCTCAGATCTAGGCTGGACAGCTCACGTAGGTCTGAGGAGACAACCTTCTACACACATACAATCATACAAACACAGATAAGAAAGGCTGAGAGGATTCAGGAAGATGCTGAGTTCTCCTCTACTCCTTGCACACAGGTACGGATACAACAGTGTGGTCACCATCCCCGCAGGGGCCACCCACATCCTGGTCCGGCAGCAGGGTACCCCTGGTGTCCGGAGCCTCTACCTGGCCCTGAAGCTCCCCGATGGCTCCTATGCCCTCAATGGTGAATACACGCTGATACCCTCCCCCACAGACGTGGTCCTGCCCGGGGCGGTCAGCTTGCGCTACAGCGGGGCCACTGCAGCCTCGGAGACACTGTCCGGCCACGGGCCCCTGGCTCAGCCCTTGACGCTGCAGGTCCTGGTGGCTGGCAACCCCCAGAACGTACGCCTCCGCTACAGCTTCTTCGTGCCCCGGCCAGCCCCTTCAACGCCACGCCCCCCTCCCCAGGACTGGCTGCACCGCAAGGCACAGATTCTGGAGATCCTCCGGCGGCGCTCCTGGGCGGGCAGGAAATAACCTCACCGTCCCGGCTGCCCTTTCTGGGCACCGGGGCCTCGGACTTGGCTGGGAGAATAATGGGGCTCGGCAGCTGCCTCGCACGAGACACAGTTGGGGAGGGGCTGTGAGGTGAGCCCGCCCCTTCTCTCTGCCCTACCGAGCAGGCTGGCCCTGCCCGGGTTTCCTGCCCTGGATGGCTGGTGGATGGAAGGGGCTGGGAGATAGTCCCCTATCTAAACTGCCCCCTCTGCCCTGCTGGTCACAGGAGGGAGGGGGAAGGCAGGGTAGACCCCGGTTGTATTTATTTAGTATTTATTCACTTTTATTTAGCACCAGGGAAGGGGATGGGGGCTAGGGTCCTGGGGAAACTGACCCCCTGCCCTCATAGCCCTCACCCTGTCTAGGAAATCCAGGGTGGTGGTGATAGGCGTAAGTGATCTGTGTGTGTGTGTGTGTGTGTGTGTGTGTATGAGGTTCCTCCTGCCTAGCTTTCCTCTCCCTGAATTTTCTTTTCTGGGAGAGGAAGAGTCAAGGGTAGGATAGGCCTTCAGGGAGTAAGGGATTATCATATTTTTAAATATAAATTGAATTCTGCTATTTATGTGCTCCTTTCGGAGTCAGACAGATGTGGCTTGCACCCTGGCTCCACATCTCTGAACACTAGTTTCCTCATTTGACAATAATAATACCTCCCTTGGAAATTTGTTATAAGGATTAATGTAAATAAAGAACTAGCATAATGCCTAGCACTTGGTAAGTGCTCAACAAATGTCAGCTGCTGTCAGTTATTATCACCACCACCTTACCGTCCTCGGCTCCACTGTCCATGGAGTCTGCAGTGCATTTGAAGGTGGCAAAGATCTGCGTCAGTGGTGCCTGCCCTTGGCCCCCAGGCCCAATTCCTTTGGTTGGCAGAACCCTAGCCTGGCTTTTGAAGGACTGTCAGAGAAAGGACAATTCTGTCCCTGATCTCTGGAGGCTCCCATCCACATGGAGGCGTAATAAACACTTGGCTACAAGCACAATTGACAAGAACATGCATGTGAAAGATAACTAGAACACTACCGTCAAAACAAACAAGCGCTTAGTAATGAGAGTGCTAGTTGAGGGGGTTGGGGGGAGCTGTTATAGAAAGAGCACTGGAGCGGGAGCCGATGGGTCTGAATCTCAATTGGGGTTCAGCATCTTCCTAGCTGGTAGTGGTGGGTAAGTCACAGATGCTGAGCCTTAGGTTGCTCATGTGTATAATGGGGCTAAAACATACCTGTTCCCACAGGGTTGTTCTGAACAAATGTTACAATATTTTCAAAATAGTGAAGGCTGCACCCATGTGAGAGGTTATCCTCATGACTACTGAGTGACTGGTACAGGGTCCCCAGAATCAACCAGTGTAAACCCAGCAGACTTCTTTGAAGATGTGATGTTAGAATGGAATTTAATAAGAGGAGTAGGGGAGAGTCAGGAGGGCAAAAAAAAAAAAAGCACAGAGAGGGAGCTGAGGTGAGGGGGAGCCAGGTGTTCAGTGGTGCCGGAAATCAGTTCTACTTTTCCTTCTGAGCAGGTGACTTTGCTTAAGGGAACAGGGTTGGGAAAGGGCGGCAGGTGGACCCTGCAAGAATAAATTTAGAGTCTTGACTGGTAGTAGCAGGACTGCTAGGGATTGGGGAAGGGCTGAATGTGGAGGTGAGGGAGGAACAATAGGTAAAGAAGACCCTGAGGAGGGAGTGGAAGAGGGGGAAATGGGGGAACTAGGGGTGCTTCACTCTGCCGTAGTGGCTCTTAGCTGGGCTGCCCAATACTGCTCGGGATATAGTGCTGGGAATAGGGGATTAAGGCAAGCCGTGGAGAGGGTAGCAGTTGTGTGCACTCTGCTCACTGGGGCTGGGCTTCGCTGCTCGAGTTCTGTACGAGGCAGCGCCTTACACAGTGCCCTGGACTTGGTACCACCAAGTATGGCACGTACTCCCTTGGCAGCACTGGGAACAGGGCAGCCCCCTACTCTGCTCAGCCTCTTTTCTTCCATATGCATGGCCCCCACCTCTGTGCTTGGGCCCAGGCCCTTCCTCCTGTCCTCCTACCAACCAAGCTAGAGGAGGGAGAAACAGGAGAGTGGGACAAGGCCAGAGCGATCTTCAACTATTTCATCTGATTAGCAAAATTGGACCACCAATAACATGTTTATAGACAGACCTTAATACTATGAGCTGATGGTACAATAAGCAGAGTTCTGTGCTAAGTAGATGTAAAGTACAAACGCAGACAATACACAAATAAAGATGCTCACTGCAATCTGGGAGAAGGTTCTGTACTATACCTCCACAAAGAGAAATATTGGGTGGTACAAAGAACTGTATGATAAGGGCAAACTGAACTGTACAGAGGTTGATGCCTGGGCTTAATGGGCTATGAGGGTTAAGGAAGGCGAGTCTTGGGTTGGACCTTGAGGAACAGGTAATCATGATAGCCCTTCTTACGTTTCTTTAGTGCCGACGGTAATAAAACACTTATATACATTATTTTAAGAGAAAGCCCTTTACTCACTGAGAAGGCTTTTGAATGCCATGAAGCAGTTTTTCCCAGAAAGTTACTGAGTTTAGAGGCCACCTGTGTGATTGGATGGGTGGGGGGGGGGAGGCATACAGTGAAAGAGAAGAGAAGAGAGAGCTGCTTGCTCCTCAAAGAGAATTGATGGGTATCCTGGCCCTAAATCCCTAGCAAGGCCTCACCCCTTCCTGGAATGTTCTCGCCCATACCACCCTTCCCAGACCCAGGCTGTAGACTGCCTAAATATCCTGATGTCAGGGGTCCAACAAGTTCTTGCTATGGATGTGGGGAGGGCATACCTCCCTCAAAGAGCCAAGATGAGCTCTGACTCCTCAGTCGGCCTACTTATTGCCTTCATGGGTCTGAGCTGGGGTGTGGGTGTACAAGCAGGAGGAGAAACAGGAATAACAGGAAGGAAGCAGGCATGGAGACAGTTCAAGTATCTGGTCCTTAAGGGAAAAAGAAGGGTGATGAGCTGGAGGAAGAAGAGTCGGTGACTGCTGAGAGGGCGCCATCCCTGCAGAAGTTCAAGGAGAGATGGACAACTATTTTATGGGATGGCAAGTGTGCCTGTGTGTTCAAGGTGGGGGAAGAGGTCGAAGCAGTAACTGTGAGTTGGGCCAATTCCTTTAAGTTCTTTCTGTCCCTGAGATTCTCGACTTCAGTGATTAGAGCGGAGGAAATCTGGGCATTTGTCCAACCCCTATTTGTGTGGTGGGGGTGGGAGAGCCAGCATTCCTGAGGGGTGCCGTGGGACCAGCTACTCAGTTACATTTCTACTCCATCTCTGGCTCCACTTTAATCTCCATACGGTATTACAGTGTTCTGTTTTCTAAAATACCAGGTTGATAGTAATTGACAAAACCAGCATCCCATTGGTCAGGACTTGTGGGGGAGGAAGGGGGAAGAAAGGAGAACTTAATGTAGTAACATTTTGTTGGCTCAGAGGATGCTTCTGAACCAGTTGAGCACCTTCCCCATTGACTGTCGCTGGGGGCAAAGCTAAAATCATTGGCAGCAAGAGAAACCAGCTGACAGCTGCAGGAAACCACCAGTTCTATAAATGCTCAGAAAGAGGCAGATGAGGGGAGGGGGGGAACAACAATTCCAAACAACTTCCTCAGATAGGACCTTATATGGGGACAGGCCCAGAGTACTTAAGTAGCTTTAGGAAGGAAAGGGAGAGGAGGAAGTATAGATTGAAGGCATCTCTCACAGTCTTTGGGCAACCAATAACAGGCCCTACAAACCCAGTAATAAACAAACACACAACAGTGACACACATTGACATACACATGTGCAACTCCATAGAGATACATTAGCACATTCTCTTGATAATGCAGATGCAAATAAGCATTGAGAAGCTGAAAATGTGAGAACTGGGGCCTGAATATGGGTCAGAGGAAATATATTAACTGACCTAATTCCCCAGTGAGAATGAATTGTTCATCCCACTTATTTGTTCAATAAATAAGCCATTTTGTTATAAACTAGAGTCAAATCATTCTCTCACAGTGGCTGGAAAGGACACAGATTTTTGGAGTCAGACTGAATCTAAGCTTTGCAAGAGCCAAGATGTAATGGCATGATCTTAAATTACTTGATCTCTGTGAGCCTCAGTTTCTTTATCTGTAAAATGGGTATATTACCACCTGCGTTATGGAGAGGTTGTCAGAACTTAAGAATATAATGATGTAAATGCTTGGCCCTGTGTGTGGCTTCTAGTAAGTGTCAATACATGCTGATTCTCTTCCCCTCAAATCTCTTCCGTTCCCTGTTCCCTTCCCACTCCTGCATTGGCCTGAGAAAATAAGTATACCAAGGAACTTTCTAGGTCAGATCTAAAATGGGCTATTTTGTAGAATTTGTGCCAAAAGTTCTAGGTTACTTTCAGGGGATAATAAAAAGGAAGACATGGTCTCTGTCCTCAGAGAGTTCATAGTCTGGTGGCTAAGACAGTCAGGTAAGACAAAGATTCCAGACCTGTATGATAGGTGTCATGATAGAAGAGGCTCATAGAATATGGGGTCAAGGAAGTGTTCCTGGAGGAGGTGTCTGCCTCCCCTTCTAGAAGTAAGTATAACGGCTCTTGGAGAGTAGGGTAGTGGTGGAAGAAAAAAGAACTTCTGCTTGCTAGGTCAGCTCCCAGGCTCTGCTCTGTTATGCAAAATCAAAGTAAGGTGAACAGACTTGAAGCTGGTGGATAATACTGTAAGCAACTGAGTCGAGTTGGAAGGAGTAGTTTTGGGGAGAAGCTACCCTCTCGGTAGGAAATGTTAAGTGGGGGAGAGAGGATTTTAAAGACATTGAGCTGTGTATTAAAATGTGCTTCTGTCCAACGTTTAAGACTCTGTGGTCGCAGTGCAGGGGGCCCAGGTTCTATCCCTGGTCAGGGAACTAGATCCCACATGCCACAACTAAGACCAGGCACAGCCAAATAAGTTACTTACTTACTTACTTAATTAATTTAAAAAAAGAAATCTGGGAGTCCTCTTGGAGTCTTCTAACTCTCTGACTTGACACATCCAGCCAATCACCAAGTCCTATCTTCCTCCTAAAAGTTCTCAAATGTATCCTCTTCCTTCCAGTCCCACTGATATTACCTTGTTTTGCATGAGTTTCATCTCACTCCTGGATTACTGCGGTAACCTCCTTGATAGGTCCCTGCTTCCAGTCTTGACCACTCCAATAATGCTCCACGTTTCCACCGGAGGAAAATTCCTAGTTCTGATCGTAGCACTCTCTGTTTAGAGCACTTTAAGGCTTTCTTCCTGCCCACAGGATAAAACTCAATCTCTTTCAATATGGTTTATGGAGTCTTTCATTATCTGGCACCTATTTACCTCTTCAGTTTCATCTTTCACCATTCCCCTGACTCTATCGTTTAGCATATTGATCCATTTTTTAATTTCCCCAACTCCCCAATTTCTTCCTCATTTCCAGACTTTTGCACTATGGTTTCCTGTGTCTAGAACACTATTCATCGGTTAAAAGATAATTTTCAGGGGCTTCCCTGGTGGCGCAATGGTTGGGAGTCCGCCTGCCGATGCGGGGGACACGGGTTCGTGCCCCGGTCTGGGAAGATCCCACATGCAGCGAAGCGGCTGGGCCCGTGAGACATGGCCGCTGGGCTTGCGCGACCGGAGCCTGTGCTCCGCAACTGGAGAGGCCACAACAGTGAGAGGCCCGCGAACCGCAAAAAAAAACCCCAAAAAACAAAGGATAATTTTCAGAAAAGGGTAAAATTATGACTCTCACACTGTTAAAGGAAAAATTATTCTGACACTTGTTAAAATGGTAAGAAAGACTTTTATTCAGGACTATTGCAATAGGTGCCAAGGCTATCCCAATCAGAGAGAGATTGGGTTCAACTCTGAATACAGTAAGGACAGCTGGATAGTTATAGCCAATGAGCAGAATGAGTCAGTAGATGGAAAATTACATCAAGAGTAGGGAGACTCTTGCTCAACCAACTTAGAATTCTTGCTAAAGGCAGGCCAGGATGATCAGAAATTAAGAATGAGGGGATTCTTGCTAAACTGACTTAGCAAGATTCTTGCTAAAAATGGCTATAGGCCCAAGGATGAGGTCTATTAGAAAAGAGGGCTCAGGGGAGCCTGTCTAAAATTTGGTCAAGGAGAGAGTTTTTGTCAATACACGTATAAAAATGAACACCTGTTAAAGATTTTATTTAACTCATAAGGAAACCAGCAGATGTTATAACTCGTTAAAAAAAAAATCTGAAGAACAGACACATTTACAGATCAGAAATACAGAAATATGAAAATGGAGGCAAAATTGTTTTGTTTTGTTTTGTTTTTCCCACAATGCGGGGGGGAGGGGAGTAGGGGGTTAACTGAACCTCTCTCAGACAGGACAGAATTTGCATGTGGATCAGTTAACCCACACAGAATTGTAAAATAGCTCCATGGAGACTGAATCTTATAAAACAGAAGGACATGCTATAGACAAGTCCCTCAGGTTTCCCATTAGCCATCACTTCTTCTGGGAAACCTTTCCCAAACTTCAACTTGTGAATGAGGTGCAATTTTTAGGCTATCATATTTATCACACTATATCGTGTACAACTACCCTGACCCCCTTCACCCCCACCCCGACCCCACACAAAAGAACATGAGCTTTTTGAGGCAGACACTGCGAGTTATTTAAGTTTCCTCAGTGTGATGATCTGCTTCTAAGGAGCACAATATGCTAAGGGGGTTGTAGAAGCCACAAGATAAAACATATTGCATATTAATGAAGCGTCCATCTTACTCTAACATCTGGGGAAACACATTTTTACATTAAAGCGGACGCTGCCCTTCCCTCCACACTCAACGTTTCCTTGTTTTATTAAGCGTTTCTATTTCAAGGCCTGCGGGATACCTTGGGGATACAAAAATGCGCCAGAGCACTCTGCAACGATGTACCCTGAGCAAGAAATAATTTTCATAATAAGTGGCACTAGGTTAAAGGGGGCGCCGCTGACACACTGGGAAAGGGGCTCAGGTCAACTTGGGGCGATAGCGAGGTCTTCCGATGCACCGGCCTCTCAGTACGTCTTGGCTCCGAGAAAGGTCCCGGTTTGACTTGATGTTTTCACAAGTCTGAGGGGTGAGGGGTGAGGGGTGAGGGGTGGAATCCCGTTGGAAGTCGGTCCGATGGGGATGAGCCCCCGCGCCTTCTCCCGAGGAATCGAGCCCCGAGAAGCCTGCGCAGTAGCTTCACCCGGACCCCACAGGCCGCGCGGTGCTCAGACCCTGCGCTTCGCGGGCCGGGGCGGCTCCACCCGAGGCCCCGCCCCGTGACGCGAGGCCCCGCCCCCGCAGCTCCCGCTTCCAAGATGGCGGCAGAGGTTTCTGTCCGGCTGTCGGGGAGGTGGTGACGACTGGCTGCAGAAGGTCAGGTGTGTGGTCTGGGGCTGGTGGGGTGAGAGGCACGGGAGAAAGGTTCGGGAAATTGGGAAGGTGAGAAGTTTTGGGTAAAGGCTGGAGACAGCCTTGAGCAGGGAAGGGGGACGTAAGTGCAAGTATGGACAGAGGCCGGTGGGCTCACATTGCAAGGTAGAGCAAACACAGGAGGAGACTGGGGTGGGATGAGGGTGCTCCGAAACAACTGGGCTGTAACCCCCTGCAGAGCGCTGACCACGCCCTCTAGGTGAGCTAGCCCAGGTACCTCTGACAGGTTCTGCCCAGCCCTCCCTCTCCCTATCTCATTTCACCAATAACCCCTGATCCCCACCTCCGATAAGACCTGGGAAAGGTAGAAAAAGCTAGGGGATGCTACCCCCAACCTATTCCCCGCCGCGCTCCGAGGTTGTTTGCATGCAGCTCCCAGGTGGTCACGCTCCCTGCACCTGCGGAGCTAGCTCCCAGAAACGTGAAGAACGGAAAGGAACCAGTTTCTTCCGCCTCCCTGGGTTCTCTTGAGGCCACCCCACAGTCCTGTTAAGACTGCCTCACCCCCTGGCGAAAGTAAGATCTCCGATAGCTTCCCTGTCCCCACTCTCCAAACAGGTTGGTCCTGCTGGGGTGGAGGATGGTTAAGTATAGAGTGAATCTGACACACTAGAGGGTTATGGGGGAGAGGCCAGGGACCTAGCATCTGCTGCTTCACCCCTCTTCTCTCCAACCACTTTCCCTCCCTTCCCCAGCTGGGAAACCAGTTTCACCCTGATCCTCGTCTCTGCCCCTCTGTGGGTGGCTGGCTATCCTTGACCACTTCTGTTTCAGCTGGTCCTAAGATTGCTGTTGGAGTGCTGGATGGAGCCTTTCTCTGTCCTCTGTGACATTTCCAATTTTATATAATGCCTCACATCTCTGCTCCCCCGGGACCCCGTGGAGTCCCCATGATCCTGAAGAAGGCAGCTTGAACCTAGGTGAGTCTATCTCTACCCCCTCTAAAATTGGAAGGGAGGTTGTCCAGAGAATGCTCTGAAATGGCCTTGGGACATGAATGATGTAAGCATTCTTGGGGACTGATAGTAGGTGATAGCAGTGGTTTGAGGGAGGGGTGGAGGAGAGTGAAACTTGGGCTGGAAGTGACAGGTGGTAGGTCTGCTAGTGGTAGCATTCTATTTCTTTCCATACATCTGTGTGCTCCCTTCTGTGACTTTGTTCTTTTCCTCTTTACCCCTGGCACCACCTTCATCCCTGCCCAATGACCTCTTTTTGCTGGCTTGCTCTCTTCCTGCCTGCCCCAGCACTCTCCTCTCTCCCTCTCCAGACTACACCCCAGGATGCTGCGGAGGCTGCTGGAGCGACCCTGCACTTTGGCCCTGCTTGTGGGCTCCCAGCTGGCTGTCATGATGTACCTGTCGCTGGGGGGCTTCCGAAGCCTCAGCGCTCTATTTGGCCGAGAGCAGGAGCCAACATTTGACTACTCTCATCCCCATGATGTCTACAGTAACCTCAGTCACCTGCCTGGGGCCCCTGTTGCCCCAGGGGGCCCCCCAGCTCCTCAAGGTCTGCCCTACTGTCCAGAACGATCTCCTCTCTTAGGTGAGTGGAGAAGGAAGGCGGAAGTGAAGGCAAGGCCAAGGTGTGGGGACAGGGAGGCTTGAACAGGCATAGGATGGCAGGAGTGGGTCTTAGAACAGGAGGGTCACGTAACTGGAAGGGAGGCTGAGGTTGAGATAGAATGGACTCTAAATTTGGAGTTTCGACTGGGCTCTTGGGTTGAACCACGGCCCATTTATGGGCTCTTCTTGCCTCGGGCTAGGACTTGCTTCTTTTCTAGATCACTCCTAGTTTAGTGAGTTAGTTGGAAGTCCGTCTGTTCTCTCCATCCCCTGACTGTAAGCTTCTAACCTTGTGAGGCAGGGGGGAGTTATGGAACCCTAATAAGAAGGTAGGCTAGGTAAGGAGCCTTCACCTTCCAGACTTTGCAAAGCTGTCCCAGTGATGGGGAACTCAAGGTTCTGTGAGATTTTTGAGCAAGCCCTTGGGGGAGCTGAGCCCCAGAATCAGACTGCCAGGGACAGTTCTTCTTGCCCTTCTAATCCCTGACCTTGCCATTCCCTCCCAACAGTGGGTCCCGTGTCCGTGTCCTTTAGCCCAGTGCCATCACTGGTAGAGATTGTGGAGAGAAATCCCCGGGTGGAACCGGGGGGCCGGTACCGCCCTGCAGGGTGTGAGCCCCGGTCCCGAACAGCCATTATTGTGCCCCATCGTGCCCGGGAGCACCACCTGCGCCTGCTGCTCTACCACCTGCACCCATTCCTGCAACGCCAGCAGCTCGCTTATGGCATCTATGTCATCCACCAGGTACCCCCAATTCCCATACCCTTCTGATTTTCTTTCTTATAAGGAAGCCTCAAACAAATTCCACTCCACTCTTATATAATGGATCCCTGAAATAATTTTAAGAGGGTCAGACAGAAAAAAAAAAAAGAGGGTCAGACTGTTGAATGTGAGAAAGCAGGGGGCTTCCCTGGTGGGGCAGTGGTTAAGAATCCGCCGGCCAATGCAGGGGACACAGGTTTGAGCCCTGTCTGGGAAGATCCCACATGCCACAGAGCAGCTAAGCCCGTGCACCACAACTACTGAGCCTGCACTCTAGAGCCCACGAGCCACAACTACTGAGCCCGCGCGCCTAGAGCCCGTGCTCCGCAACAAGAGAAGCCACCGTGACAAAGAGTAGCCCCCACTCCCCGCAACTAGAGAAAGCCTGCCTGCAGCAACAAAGACCCGATGTAGCCCCCCACAAAAAAACAATACACACACACACACACACACACACACACACATATAAAAAGAAAGCAGCAGCTGGCACTGCTCTGCCAACGTGTTAGTCCCTTACTTCTCCTTAAGGATATTCCCACTGTCCTATAATCTTCCATGATTTTTCCGTTCTTGAATTTGGAAGTGGATAGATTTGGGCTAAAATTCTGGGTTCTGCCACTTGTTCCATATGTCACCTTGAGCAAGATACCCAACCTGCTAAAATGAGGCAAAGAGTGATAACTAATATACCACCTGTTCTACATGGTTTGTTTGTTGTCGGGATTAAATGCTAAATAGCAGCATGTAAGTGTCAGGCACATACTGCTGCTCAAAAATTTTTTTGTTGAATGAAAAAACAAAGAAGTTGTCTTTCTCTTCATTCTCCTTGTCCCATATCCCGCTTTGATTTCCCTCTTTTCACTTTTATGCTTCTTTTCCATGCTACCTATAGACCTAGTTTGGTCCTCCGCCATTATCTTCCAGGCTGGAAATGGAACATTTAACAGGGCAAAGTTGCTGAATGTTGGGGTGCGGGAGGCCCTGCGTGATGAAGAATGGGACTGCTTGTTCTTGCATGATGTGGACCTCTTGCCAGAGAACGACCACAATCTGTATGTGTGTGACCCCCGAGGACCCCGGCATGTTGCTGTTGCCATGAACAAGTTTGGATACAGGTAGAGGGCATGAGAGGGTACTGGAAGCAGGAATTCCACCACCCAGTGGAAGAAGGAGGGATGGCCCCCCAGAAGACTTGTGGAATCCAAGGGTGTTTCTCTCCCCAGCCTCCCGTACCCCCAGTACTTTGGAGGGGTCTCGGCGCTCACTCCTGACCAGTATCTGAAGATGAATGGCTTCCCCAATGAATACTGGGGCTGGGGTGGTGAGGATGATGACATTGCTACCAGGTCAGACTTCCTGCCTCCACCTCCCTCCCTAACCCCAGCCTAGACCACTGTCCTCTGAGACCACCCCTAGCCATAGCCCTTTACCACTAACTTTTAGCTCCCTGGTGCTGCACTGTGCCCATTCCTCTCCCTTAGTCTTTTCAGTCTACCCAGGTCAGGCTTTGCATGCTGCTCCCCATTCTTTTATCCTTCAGTCTCTTAGATCTGGTTAGTTACATTCCTGGGAGAGAAGATAAGATCAGTAGGCTATAGTATCACGGGATTCCAGGGCTGGAAAGGGGCCTACAGACAGTTTAGTCCTGCCTCTGCTAGGGTTGCATCCAAACCACACTTCCTTTCAGGGCTGGGAGAGGAGAGGCTCAGCTCCACATAGCCCAGAACCACTTTTTTTTTTTAAAAGTCTGTGCCATTGGCATGATGCCAACTTATTTTTAGCGTGTGAAACATTTTGACCTTCAGCCTCAGCTGACCCAATTTTCTATCTGTCATTTGACTATTTGGGCTTGATATACTGGACCCATTGCTTCTCCTCCCCCTCTGTCCTCTGATATGACATCTCTATGAATTCTTTTATTCCGTATGTGTGTAAAGCACCCAGCAATTTCTAAATGTATGTATTCTTTTCAGTACCTTCCCAGGCTATCTTCACTTCTTGCTTCTGTGTGTCAGAGTGGGAGTTTGTTTCTTTCCAGGTCCTGATTACTTGGTTCCACTCTTTTCTTAATGTGGGTGGGGGGGCGGGTAGGGGATGTGGCAGAGCTGAGGCAGCTCAGCTACTCATCTAAATAAGAATTGCTGAGCTTGGGTCTGTGACTCCCAGTCTTGCCCTCCCTTTTGGAGAAAATGGCTCCTCTCCCGGTCCTTTCCAGACTGCAGGGGCAGCTCCTGGGAGCCACTTAGGAAACAAAGGTGGGAGGTGCAAATCTACCTCTGCCAATTGTTTAAAGCCCCCAGGGTGCCTGGCAGTAGGCCCTGAGGATCTGGATACATCCAGGCTTTTACATTCTCTTCAGCCATTTCCTTCTTTCTGTTTGACTTTCTCTCCCCTTCCAGTACTTGGCACTTTTTTTTGCCTAGTTAGTAATAGCTGTTCTTTGTGTAAAGAAACGTGCAATTCCATCCTTGCTAGCCTTAGCTCTTCTTGCTCACCTGTCAGCAGCTTTCTTCTGCTCTGGATCCTCCAAGTTGCCCTCGCTTTTTCCATAGGGTACGCCTGGCTGGGATGAAGATCTCTCGGCCCCCCACATCTGTGGGACACTATAAGATGGTGAAGCACCGAGGAGATAAGGGCAACGAGGAAAATCCCCACAGGTAGGATGAGAGGGCTGCCCGGGAATTATTACTGGATCCTCAGGATTCTGCACCCTAGCCAGGCAGCTCCTGAAGTTTCCTAGATTCCTGGCTGTTCCTTTCCAGGTCTTAGTCTCCAATCTCTAATCCTCAGATTTGACCTCCTGGTCCGAACCCGGAATTCCTGGACTCAAGATGGGATGAACTCACTGACATACCGATTGCTGGCTCGAGAGCTGGGCCCTCTATATACCAACATCACAGCAGACATTGGAACTGACCCTCGGGGTCCTCAGACTCCCTCTGGTCCCCGTTACCCACCTGGTTCCTCCCAGGCCTTCCGTCAGGAGATGCTGCAGCGCCGGCCCCCAGCCAGGCCCGACCCTCTGCCTGCTGCCAACCACACAGCTCCCCATGGTTCACACTGACTCCTCCTTAATCATGAAACTGAATCAGAAGAGTTGTGTTCTCCCCACCCTCAGCTCCTCACTGCTCTTAGAGGGGATGTGGGGGAAATGAACTCTACTGCCGTGCTGGGGGCAGGGGCCTCTCCTCACTGCTGGACTGGAGCTGGGCTCCTCTAGCCCTGGGGGTCCCTCTTTCTAGGGTCACCAGCCAGGGCTTACGACTGTGAATCCTCGATGTCATGATTTTCTGTGATGACTCCTAGGAGTCCCCTGCCCATGGGGTAAGAGCAGGGCTGGACCCCAAATCCCTTCCTCTTCCATGGAGAGAAGAGTGTTCTGACTTCTCCCGGGACCTCTGTGAATATTTATTCTATTTATGGTTCCCAGGAAGTGTGTTTGAAGGAAGCCCCTCCCAGGGTACTTTCTGCCAGTGCTGGAGTAGCTCCCTCTTCTGGACCTTGCTCAGGGGGCTGGGATTTTGATATATTTTCTAATAAAGGACTTTGTCTTGCCTCTGCTCCTGCTTTCTGTATCCTAAGCACCCTTTACCTACCTTTGCTCACCCACCCCACCCACGCCCACAGGAGACAGAACAGCCAGACCAAGCCAAGCTCCAGCAACTTTTATTTTCATGGGTGAGAGAATCTCTGTCAGCAGGGGCAGGAAGAAGTGGGGTTTGAAGATCAACTGTTAGGTTCTGTGCCCAGGACACGGGCTGCTGCCTGGCGCCCACTCTCTATACAATCATTGACAGCAACCCCCTCATATGAGGCTCCGGCCAGAGTCAAAGGCAGCTTCTGAGCAGCCAGGAATTGGGAAGCTGACTCTGGGAGGAAAAGATAAAAGGAATGTTACAGCTGGGGGTCTATTTTCATAGCTCTTCTCAGCCCAGCTGCTTTCCCAACTTACCCAATTTTTGCCAGTGGCCTAAAGTATACTGGGGGATACAGTTCTGGGGAGAGAAGAGGGGATACAGGGAAAGATTACTACTGATGTCCCAGGCCTGGGTAGACAATGACAAATGTACTAGTCCCTGCCTCCAGTGGGTAGCTGAGGAGTGTTTACCTTGTGTAGATGGACCAAGCAGTGACTTGGTGGCTCCTTCAGTCCTAACTGAGTGGCAGCTGCTTTCTCTGCCTCCTTTTGGAACAGCTCCTGAGATAAGACACTGCCCCTGGCTTCTAATGTCCGTAACCAGGAACCTCCCAACATCACCTAAGGAGGGAATACGGCACTGACCAGCCTGGCCTTACTACACTGGGGCACAGAGGAGCTCTTGGGAAACTCCCACTAAGCAAAGCTGCCTTCTCTCACAGTCACTCTGAGGCCAGGGGGGCTCCCATCCTGCTCAGGGAAAGCAACTGAGTCATACACGATTCCCAGGATGCCTGGGTCTTCTGAGGATGGCACCAAATGTCCAAATCCCTGGAGAAAAGGAAGAGACTGGGTCAGGAGGGAAGAGTTCCAGTTGAGCCCACATCTCCCCTTCTTCTGTGTCACACCTGGACAGGCAGACGAGCTCCTCGGTACTGTAGATTCACCACAGCCACAGACACAGCAGTGATGGTACTCAGGGCACGAGCCAGCGGTGCAGCCTCAGCAGGGAGCAGCTTGCTGAGCACTGGAGGAGAGCAGGCAGAGGCCTGCCTCAGGAGGCATTCACACTACAATTTTACCAACCCTCCTTGGGATTAGACTCCCACAGGGTTGACCAGTTCAGGGGCATGGCATGGTCCTGTTGGCCCAGAAAGAAGCTACGTTGCCTCAACCTGGTTGGAGAAGGGGAGGGTGACCACCACATTACCTGAAGCTGGAATGGCACTAACAATGTGGTCAGCCTCCAGGTTGCTGTCCCCTAGAGACACCTGAGAGGAAGAAAACATTTAAAAGACACAGAGATCATGGGAATTTTGCCTTAGTTTCCCAGGCAGGAGAGAGACTGGGTGCTGAGTCAGGATGAAGAGACTAAGTAGTCAGCACAAAAATCATCCCCCCATTACTCCAGGAAGTGGGCCAGACAAAAGCCAGTGGGCTACTCTGAAATGTTTAGTGGAGCTCAGTGGTTCTTTCCCCTAGCTGGGAGCCACTTATATATATTCTATCCACAGGTTTGGATCAAACAGGTCTTGGAGGAAGGTCCAAAAATAAGGCCTAGGAATGTGGAGTAGCCCATATTTAAATAGCTTCTAGGACAGGAGAACAAGGAGAAACTCCAGTCCTGCCGGCTAAAGCATTTAGACAAAGTTGGAAACTCTAACAGGTTCATTACACTCCAGGGGACTCTCCTACCTTCCAGCACCCTTCTGCTTCGAGGCTGAGCCCACAGACTGGCTGGCCTCTGAGAACACTGACACCCCTACTAGTCAGGTGGGTGTTAAGGGCCTGAGGCAATGTCTCCAGCCCTCCACGGAGTGACCACTGGCTCCAGCGCTCAGCCCGAGCCTGGCGAATAAGGGCTGAGTCTGGCTGTGGGCCCCGCCCTGCAGAGGAGGAAGTAGAGAAAAATCATTAAAATAGCACCCCTTGCTTCCAGTCCCTCACTCTGGCAGTCCTTAATATCTTCAACCCTCGAACCAACTCCCCCCTCACCTGCCCCCAGCAGCAGCCCCAGTAATATGGAACGATGGGTTTGCTCAGCTTGGAAGAGACTGGGAAAGCAGGACCTGATGCTGAGCTCACGGCTGTTGCCTGCAAACACTCCACGGCAAAGACTGTCCATGGCTAGAGACGCCACCTTAAGGGTGAGACTGGGATTGAGAGGCCAAGGAATAAGCTGCACTAATTTCCACTGTCCCTGCTTGGCAGAGAAGAGGGGTGGGGTGGGGTTTGGTTGGAAAGCAGTCCCACTATTACAGAAGGATGGAAAGGAAATGAAGGCATTCACCCCCAACACTGAGTTTGGGGGGCTACTGGGTATGAAGAGAAGAGGGCATTTTCAGATGGTACAGAAGAGGCCCTAGTGGTAGGTTCGAGTATGGGGATCTGCAGCTGGTTTAGGAGGGGAGGGATTTGGGGGCTTCTGGGCGGTGTTACCTCAGGACCAAGGCGGCGCTGGGCGAAACTGTGCACAGTCTCATCAGGGTCTTTGCCCCGGGGCGTAGTCAACTCCTTCAGCCCAGCCCAAAACAGAGGTTTGGAGAAGGGAGGGGAAGGGCGGAGTAGCCCCCTGCGTGGAGGAAGGCACAGTGAAGAGGGAGCTCTGATTTAACCCCCCAGCTCCAGGGGGTCATTTCCATTCATTTGACCCCTTTTGCTGGGAGGGCTGACAAACTGGAAGATGAGGAAATGGAAGGGATATGAGGATGGAAGCAGAGGAGAAGGATGGCAGTAAGGAGGTGAGAGCATTACCTGATGCCAGAGGGCAGGGCGTGCAGGGCGCCACCTACGTACAGGAACCTGTTCTGGGCAGCTGCATGGTCTCCCCGGACAGGCAACACTTCTGAGTCCAAGCCAAGCTCGGAAACCTGCTCCACACGTCCTCAGAAAGAGCATGAACTAAGGAAAGGACTGACCACCAAATCTACTTGCTCCCCTTCACTCTATTCTCTAGTGAAGGTCCCTCCACAACCTCTCCTAGGCATTCCACAAGCCGCTCACCATGAGCAGGGTCCGGGCTCCCAGGACTCCCGCTGGCCGAATTCCTCGAGGTCCAAGTTCAAAGATAGCACCATCTGGCCCTCGTACCGAGCGGATCCAGCCTCCCAGGCGCTCGCTGCCCTCCACCAATACCACCTGGGGACAAGAGGGAGCCACTGCAGCCTATAGCCACGGCCGCAGCCGCGGCGGCGTAAAGGGTCAGGAGGGGAATGGGGCGGTTCATTCCCTCTTGCTGAAAATGGGAGAGGAGTATTAAAGGAGGCTCCCTCTGGCACGGAGGCGGGGGCCACTCACCTTGGGGGGACAAGGGGCCCGGCTCAGGTGGTAACTAGCGGCCAAGCCGCTGATCCCTCCGCCCAGCACGACCACGGTCCGGCCCATGGTGAAGCCTGCGGGTGTGGAGGCGATACGGACAGGCTGACCAGAAGCACCCTGCTCTCCAGAAGACCTGCGGGTTCCGCGTTCCACCCCCGGCCATTCGCTGCTTTAGGGGAAACTAAGGCAGAGCCCGCGGATGGGTTGGTGGAACTGTGAGGTCCCCGCCCAGGGCCTAGGACTCACCCACGAGAGGAACGAGAAAAATTAGGGTAAAGGAGGAGACAGAGGTCTCAGCACATCACGCCGCCGGCGTCCCAGGGACGGGGGCTGGGAGGTGGATAAGGGCCACACCCACGCTATCTGCTAGCGCAGGGCTCTGGGCTCCGGCCTGCCGCCGGTCTTCTGAAGCGCTTTTCCTCCCGCCCGCCCCCACTAGGCCTAGAGTTTCAGTCCGCTGCCTCCACCGCCTCCCCTCCCCTCCCCCCAGTTTTTCGGTCTCTCCGACTCTCCGTCCACTCTATTCTCGCGGCACACTCCTGACCTTACCTTCCTGCTCCTGGATTGGTGGGTCCTGGAAGGCCCCGATCACACTCACCAATGAAAACACTGAACAGGCAGCGGCTCCTCCTCCCGCAAAGGCCGGGGGGCTGGCCCCTGTAGAAGGTTGCTCTCTGGAGCTGGAGGTTAGTTAACTGGTTCGATGCCAGTTTGGAGAGAGCAGCCGTATCCATCACTGACTTCGCCTCAAGGCTGGAGCGGCGAGAGCTGCGTGCTGGTTAGCATTCCCCAGCTCGAGCTCCCAGGCCCAGCTAGGCTGAGAACCCTGGAGGGAGGGCCTCATGAGCTTTGGTTGTAGGGAGAGTAGATAGGGACACTGGAGGCTGGTCCGTGGGGAGGTGGCTCCATAAACAGCTCCTTGATGTTAGCAACAGCCTGGACCTACGGGAGTTAGGGCGGCCCGGCAACGTACCGTGTTTATCAACAGGGGTCCTTGGGCACCTCGCTCTCGAGGGGGCAGCTCCCTACGCCGGCAGAACCCGTCTACCCAGTGCCTGCGCTCTAGCTCCAGGCTTCCTTACAGCTTCACGAGTCTCAAACTCGCCTTCCCTTTTCCTCCCAATGTAAACCTTCACTGCGTGGTCAAACCTTGGCATTAACGTGTCCTGGTCCGGCACCTCTATCCCCACTCCCACCCCCACGGCTTTGAGCGCGCCCCCATCTGTTCAGAGAGGGAACTGAGTCCCAGGAAGACTCCAATTCGGCCTAGTTCTGTATCTCCACCCCCCTTAAGCACAAATACAAATAAGGACATCATTTTTTCTTAATAAATTTATTCACAAAAAAAAAGTGAGACTGTAGAGGGTCTGGGGGCTGTACACGGGCAGGGGCCTGGGGAGCTCTGTACATGGGGCTGGGAGACAAGGGAGCCTCCAGGTAGAAGGGTATTTTTTAATAAAAAAAATAATGGGAGGTACAACCACCCCCTCCCCCCTCCCCGATTAAAAAGACACAAAAATAGACGTCTCTGAGGTAAATGGGGAGCCTGGGGGCTTGAGGGTGTTGAAAGGGTTTCACAGGTGCCAGGGCTTAAAGGGGATGTCACAGGCACCGGGGTGGCTCCTGCATCAGTTGGTAGAACAGCACGTAGCCCTCACTGGATGCCACCTGGTTTTCACTGACAGGGGAGACACTAGGAAGAAGGGAGATGGGGAAGGAGGTGTGATCATTCCTGCATATTCCCCCCTCCCCACATGATCAACCTCACAGCATCCCGGTAGTGATCAGGAAAGACGCCCCCATACCCACACACACACCCACCCACCGCCCGCCCTTTACCAGGCACTGTGCTCTCCTGGGGCTTCGTATTAGGGAAAGGTGTCAGGGCTGCAGCGGGAATGGGGCAGGAGTTGAATAGGAGGCTATTCTCACCGAGAGTCATTGTAGACATGCCAACCAGTCTGGCACCGGCACAGGGCTGTGTAGTGGCCATAGTGGACACTGCCCGAGTGGTTGCAAAGGGCATACAGCTGATATACGGGGCTTCCTTCGGGGTTAGAGATGACCAAATTCTATAGTCAGAGCTGTGCCCCACTCCCACTCTCTCCCTCCCCTTCATGGGAGCTCCTCAGGACCTTCCCTACAAGACTCACCGGCTTTATCACTGGCAAAGTCCCCTAGGCTCAGTCGCTGCAGCGGGAAGTCTACACCTACTGAACTTTTCTTGATGGAGCCTCGGGAGGCGGAAAATCGATTAAGATCTAAGCTCTGGTTAAGGAGAATTTGGGAGGCAGAGGGCCTCTGAGGGGGGCTGAGGAATTGAATGTTGTCCACTCCCCTCCCTGAACACACATGGGGAGCTTGGTAGGGAAAGGTGGAGTGGCAGGCTTTTCCTAAGGAAAACTGAATTCCCAAATGTCCAACCTCTGCAAACATGGGGAATGAGGAAAAAGAATGAATAGGAGAAGTAAGAATTTGAAGATTAGGATACGGAGCACGAGGATTCGGGGGAATCTTTGTACTGTCAACTTTTTGGTACTTCGTGTTTTCTGCCGACATTGGTCACACACCTGAGTAAATGTCAAATAATATTATAAGGTTAACATGCTCCTCACCTCAGTTGGCTTTTCTGACACCCTGACTCACATACAAATTTACTATGCTCCCTATTACTTCTGGATCCTCTGGGCTACTGCCCTTTGCCCTGGGAATCCCAGGACATATCTGAAACTCCTACACGAACCCAGACATATAAGTGTTATTCTTCATACTAAGGCATCATGCAACCCCTTTTACCCATATGGAGCCCCCCCCAGGTCTCCCACCCTTACTATATCCCTTGTGAACCCACACATACTGGGGCATTCTCCGATTCTAGCTCTTCTTCCTTGGTGAAAAGGCTGAAACAATCCCGCAGAGACACCTTGCCCCCGGCAAATCCTTTCTGGGGGGAAAGGAGAGTGAAGGGTCAGCATGTTCTGAATTTCCTTTTTCAACCCTTCTCAATTAATCCAAGCTTCATTTCTGCTCCAGAGACCCACAGGGTTCCCTCCCACACTGGGGGTGGGTAGGGTTGGGTCACAGAACCCTTGTCCCATCCACCCCTGGAATCTTCTGGAATCCCACCTTGGGGATGGGCAGGGACAGGTCACAAAAAACCTCGAAGGTCGTGGAGCGATACCCACAGGCCTGGCACTTGAGACAACTTTTCAACTGGCCCACAAACAGGTCTAGATAGAAGCAAAGGGGCAGGAGAAGCAGTCATTGTGGGATGCCTGAGATGCTTCCTTGGATTCCCAACTCTTCCCACCTGTTTGCCTGACCCTTCCTTTCCCACCACCGACACTCCTCACAAACCCCTCACAACTTCTCCACCTTTTTGTCATCCAGTCTTGTTCCTACACCCCTGGACAGGATCGATTTTTTTCTGCCAAGCCCGCATCCCCCACACACTAACTTTCCCCATCACTTTGTCTCGTTCCATACCCACAATCTTGCTGTCCTCTCGCTCCAGGTAACGCTTCCACATTAGGTTGGCTCGGTCATCATCGCTAGGACAGATCAAGGGAAGTGGGGAGCACCCATGAGACAGCAGGAACACCGGGCACCCCCAACACCACTGAAATGATCCACAGAGCCCTGTACCCCACCCATACCCCAGCTCCTTCTCTAAATTTCAAGAAAGAGACAAAGGAGTAATGCTTCAGAGGACTTTCCAGGGAAATCCAAGGTGAGAGGAAAAGAAAGGAATGTCGACAAGGGAAGAACATGCCGTCTTCCTCCACCTGGCTTCAGACCCCTTAGGTACCTTGTAAATTAATTATCCCCTCCTCCGTCAATATGGTGACAGCCATAGCACTATCTTCTGCCTCCATCTGTGCCCCTCAGCCTCCCTCCTCCTGCCTTCTTCCTACTTCTGCACTGCTTCTCAAACCATTTTCTGAGCTAAGTATTTCCTTGGACCCTACATCCTCAATCTTGACTAGCTTACTTCTGTGAAGGATGACTGCTGCTGATAAACTACTGCGGAGAAGAAGGAGGGGAGCAACCTTACCTTAACTCAGGTTCTTCTAGCAGAGCCCCTCCACGGCGAGGTTGGGAGGGAGCTGGACTATTGGCCAGGACTGGCGGAGCCCGGCGGTCTCGTCGGTTGATTTCGAGGTGTAGCCGCTCCATGAGGAGCTTCAGAAACTCTTGGGCATCCTGCTGGCTGCAGTCAGACAAAGAACATGGGCAACTGACCCCTGCCTAGTCCACAGTCACTAAGCTCTGCCCAGACATCTGTCCCCAATTCCTGGATGAAGAGCGTCTCAAGGCTCAGAATAATGCTGCTTGGCCCTACCCCCAGACAAGGCCAGAGAGAAATCCCATACCCTCCAGCTCTCCCACCTGTATCCAGAGAAGGAGGGAACATATTTCTGGAAGACAGCTCGGAATCGAGTAGGATTCACAGCTTCACAGGAGTCAGGGTGCCACAGGGCACCAATCACATCTGCAAAGGCTATTAGGGTGGGAGTGGGGAAGGGAAACAATGGTTAATGACTAGAAGAGGGAATCAAGAGGAGGCTTAGAAGGTGGAAAACAACCTCTAGGAAGTCAGGCACTGGGAAAACAGATACAACTGCCAGCTTTCAGGGTTGGGGCCACTGGCACTGGCAGATGGACCTACAAGGGTTTGGGGAAAAGAGGACTTGAAAGAAGGGAGCAGGAGTTGTCGCCCCACCTTCAGTGAGTTCTTGGGCTCGGCCGCCTCCAGGCACCTCTTGCCGGAAGTCCCTTCGCAGACAGAAGTCCCGAAGAGGCCGAGTGCTGCTCAAACACTGTAGCACAGCATTCAGGAAGCACTGGAGAGCAGTAAAGACAGTGCCATTACCTCCCCAGACGAGTGCCTAGGAAGCCTTAGGAGAACTTCAGTGCTGTCCTTCCCCAAGTTTCCCTCCCCATGCCTGGCCCCAACACCAGTTCACATTCCTGTTAGGAAAGACAGGAGAATGGCTCTCACCGTGTTCCCCAGGTTTCGGAGGCCAACATGACCAGAGCCCAGAAGCAGTGTGTGATGAGCCTGGAAGGTCAGAGTACAGTCAGCATATTCCCATATATCCCAGCTGGCACTTTAACCTTTCGACAGCATGCTGCCCACTGCCTTCCCCACCCCATCCTTCACCCCCAAACTCTACACTTTTTCCGTCACTGGGTATTAGGGTCTCCCTACCTCAATGGCCGTGAGCAGTAAGCCTATCACAGCTGAGTGTACCACGGACTCAGCCATGGCTGTCCCACCTATTCCCCACTTACTCCTCTGCCCAGCTAGCCGGCGATGCAGCTCCTGGGGCAACTCCCCAAGCACTGGCATGGTTGCCCAGCTGCTCCCCACCCCCACCTTGCTACCCCCAAGGCCCCTTCCTGCGCCCGTGGCCCCTTCCTGCACCCTCTCCTGACGGCTCCAACTGCAATCAGCCTAGCTCACTTAGGTTGGGAAATGGGCAACCACACGAGCTCAGATGTTCTGAGCCCGCCCCTCTTCAGCTCCAGAGATTAATTAGGCCTAGGCAGCATCCTAGGAGACAAGGTACAGCAAGGGAAGGTAAGGGCCTGGGGACCCAAAGAATTCCAAATGGTTTATTCCTTGGGGACTGAAATGGCACACCATTCTGGGGAGTCACAGACAACCCTGGAAAGGGTCTATGAGGCTTAAGGGTACTTAAATAAGGCAGAGCAGAGTCCAAACTACTGAAATGAAGGGGGTGAAAAAGGAACTTGGCAAAAAGGGGAAAGGAAAGCCATATGATGGCAAGAAAGCTGGAGGCATGGAGGAACATGGGCATGGAAGGCATGTGCTGGCAAGTCCTCACCATCTTGTTATCGGAGTAGAAAGGTTCAGAGGGCCGGGCAGATATCACGTGGAAGGAGCCATGGGAAGTAGGGGGCTCTGTCCGTATGCTGAGCAAGGTGGGTGGCCCAGGAAAGCCCCCAAGGCGTCGGAGAGAGGTGCTACGTCTCAAAGTGGGTGGCTCAGGCCGGAGAGCCAAGCGGCTCAGTGCAGCCCCTAGCTCTCCAGTGCCGCGGTGCCCTCCCAAGGCAATCCCCATTGGACGCAAGTCCCCACTGCTCACAGACTTGGAACGGGCTAGGTTGGTCCTTGATGGGAGAGGCAGAGCCACAGTTGGGGGTGGTGAGCCAGGCAGGGGAACTCCATGATCTGCCCGAATTGGGCCTCTGGGACGAGGGCCTGAGGTCCGTCCCCGTCCCAGCTCCAGTTTCTTGAGCCGTTCCTCAGGGGGACCTGGCCTAGGAGGCAGAGGTCGTAACACAGGGTTCGGCCCAGGGGCTGGGTTTCGGCGCTCCTTGCTCCGGGCCCTGGGAGCAAATGGTAGCTTGGATCCCACTCGGGGCTGGACATTAAGAGGTGGCTCTCGGGTCCGTCCCAGGCGGTGCTCAGAAGCCTGGGGCATTGTGGACACCACAGGCTGGACCTGGGAGGAGAAGAGACGATCAGCGTTTGAATAGAGGGAGGTGGGAACCTAGGCTGCCATACTAGCTACATGCATGGAGGGCAGGAACCATGTCTATCATATCAATCATTGTATCCCCAGTGCCTAGTATAGTGTTTGGTACAAAGTAAACACTTAGTATCCATTGAGTAAATGAATGAATGAATGATAGCAGGCAGGGCTTTGACTCTTTCTACATTCCTCACGCCCTTCCAGCAGAATACTGCTTTACTGGAGAGCCAATGATAAAGAGTTCCTATCTTGGCTGTCTTTATAATCTAGGTGTTCATGAAGGTTCCCCCATACCTGCCTAGTCAAGTGGGATGCGCTCTGGGTCACTTGGGACCTCTGGTCAAGTAGCGGTGTCGATGCAAGTATAACAGCCCCAAGGACAGCATTCCATTCTCAAACCCCTGCCCCTCCTGGCTGCAAATGAAGTACACTAAAAAGGTTACTTGCGAATCACTCCCTCCCCCACCTCTGAGCGCCAAAGTGGTATTGGGGCTCAGGGGCTGTGGCGAGGAGGGAGGACGAACTAACTCCCTGACCCCTAATCTCTGCACGTCTCCCACCACAGGAGGTTTCAACCGGGTCCGCCCCCCTCGAGGGCAGAAAGGCCGAGGCTGCTGATTGGCTACGGGGTCCAGCGGCATATTCTACACGATCCATGGATGCTGGTCCCTCCTGCCCAGTTCTCGCAGGCCTGCCGGGCCCCCAGCGTCTCTGCCTTTGGGATGGGCGATCTCTCGGGTCTGGAACAGTCTTCCCTCGGCACCCCCACGCCATAACGCCCCGGACCGTACCTGTCCCCGGGTGAGGCGGCGGGGGAGGCCAGCCGGGGCCAGGCCCCAGCTCAGGGCCACCCCCTACTACCCTCGTGCAGCGCCCCCGCGGGCCCGGCTGCAGCTTTAGCCGCAGCTAGTGCCCAGATCTCTCCCACCGCAGGGGCCGCCGCCATCTTTGTTGGTCCCGCCCGGCCACCGGCCGCCGGCTTCACTGTCTCCCACAGCGCCTGCGCACCCACACTCAGACTCCACCCACCGGCTTCCTCGGCGCTTGCGTGAACCCGCCCCCTCGGCTCCGCCGCCGACACCATGGAAACACAGCCAACTTTAGGACCGCCAGTTCCCAGCTTTGGCAAGAATTGTCTTTAAACCATCGCTCCAAAGCAAGTCCCTAAAGTAGAGTCCCATCGCCCCACCCCGTGGCTCTAAAGGATATAGATCTGACAATCGTAGTATGGCCCCCCAGCTTGCAGCACAGATCCTTCCCAGGGAGCAGGGGTGCGAATGCAGGGCCTGGGTCCAGCCCACAGACCAGTGAAGTATCCACATAGGGTTGGGAAGATCCCTGGAGGGCAGGGAATACTGGCTCTGCAAAACCAGTCGTCAAACATCTTGCAGGCCAAAGCAGTAGGCTCCCTGCTAAAGGACAAAAGCAGATCTCAGCAGCAGGGAGAGCAGTCAGGATTTCCTTTCATTCCCCAGCTCCAGACCAGACAGAGCATCCTCCATTTCCCCTTCCCTCCCGAACTAGTATAGTTGTACATGTGCCTTGGGTCTTAGCCTGCTGACCCTAAGCCTGCTCACCCTCTATTAACAGCCACCAATGAGAACCACAAGCCACAGGAGGAAGCAGCTTTTATTGATGAGTTATCTCCAGAAACCAAAAAGACTATGTACTCACTTTCAGTCACCCCCTATCCCTCCAGGACCTCACACTGCTCCACCTGGACAAGGGATATAAATTGCCTTTTGGTTTTTCAAGGCCCTAGTCTTTCTCCTTCCTGTGTAGCCCAACTTAGAAATTCAGCAGCAATACCGTTGTTTTTTTCAGCAGTGTCTGCTGCAACTATTGATATTTAGTAACAATTACGGGAGAAGGGGTGTGGGGGGAAGTGGTTAGATGAGTAAAAAGAATGATGCACAGGAAAACAGGAACGTAGCCTATGGAAGGTCCCTCTGTCCTGCCTCAGCAGATTGATCCTTCATTGGCTGCATTTCTCTTTATGCTGAATCACTCCCTTCTGAATCAGATCGGGGATTTCCACTGCCAGCCACGGACCCAGCTGCAATACAAGGGAGACCCTGTGAGATTACTACCGCCCAATCAATGCCTCTTATTCCATCAGAAGCTCCTTCCTAGAGATATTCTAGGAGAACACGCCCAAAGGAAAACACTGTTATTCCTTGTTTACTCTCAGTTACTTTTCTTATACCACTCAGAACCTAACCCCTTCTCCCCTTATATACCAAATACTCCAAACTTACCCCCAGAGCCATGAGATGAGCTAGTCCAAACTTAGGCACATTCCTGGCCCACAAAGGCTTAAAGTGATCAGTCAGGCATATTTTGCCGCCCCTATGAGATGGACAAGATGATCAGAAGGTGTTGACATGCAAGGTATACCACAAAGCACAGCAGGCTCTTGAGAGCACAGCAAGACTACTGGTGATCAGAATTGAGAACAAGGTCAGCTAAGTGCTTTGCCCAGATTTGGCAGAGGGAGACCTGGAGTCTCTCTAGGCCTGCAGACTCTGGGAAAACTCCTGCCTCAGAGAGTTCTTCCCCAAGGCCTTCTTTGACCTTTTCCCATCTCCTATTCAGTCCTACCTGTACATCTTTGCTGTTTTTCCATCCAGTTCAGGGACTGCGATTTCTGGAGCAGTAGTGGGATATGTGATAGGAATCTGGAAGAATTAGAAAGCTTTAATAAAACAGAATCAGAATAGAAAGGAACTAATCTAATCAGATATACACATTTCTTGGTTGAACTGAAATGTTCTATAAACTCATCAAGCAGCAGTCACACACCAGGATTCTGGACATGGAGATGAATAACTATAACCTATGCTTGTTTCAAACCTCAGCTTTTCCCTCCCATTTAAAAAGTTATCTTGGGTCCCTCCAAGAAAGGTTAGCTTGTTAACAATCACCTAATCCCTCCTGTTCTACTAACCTCCATAATTCCCACTACATCATACTCACGTCAAACTCGATGTCAAACTCATATTTGAGGAGGTCATGGATGTACCAGCATTTTCCAAACCACCTGTAACATAGACCAAACCTCAGTGCAATTTTCCCATTCTTCTAATACTCAGATGACATCTTCTTGGCTTAGGTGACCAGCCTGGGAGACTCGTGGGTTGGGAATTGGGGAACTCTGGAGTTGTGGGAGTGGAGACCAGAAAGGGGCAGGAAAGGCCTGACAGTGGGCTCTGGGACACCAAAATGCTCAAGCTATGTGACATCCCCACCCTCACACCTCCCAAGAGGGTCTGCCTACCGAGTCCCTTCCTTGTTGGACTCCAGTCGGAACCAATCATTGTCTGCATTCTTGTTGTTCTCCACGTACTAAAAGTAGAGAATGAGGTCTTTGAGGGGGGTGTTGAGGTCAAGGGCAGTCCCCCTTCCCTCAAAAGAAAAGTGTGTGATTACTTCCTCTCTTAAGCACCCATATGCTGATGACTTTTAAATCTTTATCTTTAATCTAGAGCTTTTCTCAAAGCTTCAACTCCATTATCCAGCTGTGTATTGAAATTTCTACCTTCATTCCACAGGTACCTCAAACTTGGCAGTCCGAGTTTCCCTCTAGTCTTTCATTCTCCACTGCACCAATCTCAGTTGGCAGTATTAGCATTCAGTCACCCAAGCCAAAAACCTGGGAATCATCCTTGACCCTCCTTCTCCTTTATTCTACAAACCAATCTGCTGATTTTACCTTCTGAATATTCTTTAAATCTACCTCTCCTCTCTATCTTCACCATAACTCCCAAGTTTAGATCATCATCTTTCTTTTGCCTGGATTAATGACAGCCTCCTAACTTCAATCTTATCCCTGTCAATTCTATTTTCCTCTCTACTGCCAGTGATTGATCTAAACCCAAATCTCATTGTGTTACTCCTCCGCTTAACATGCTTTAAAGGTATCCCAATGCCTCCAAGATAAAGTGCTCAAATCTATTTGTCAAGCCTTATCTACCACTCCCTGCCACATTTTGATGCTCTAACAACTCTGATCTACTTGTGTTTCTTCATATATGTCATGGTGTTTCTAGCTTCTATGACTGCTCATGCTGTTCCTTTTGCCTTGAATGTTCTTCTCTTACCTTCATGTTTTATCAGGCCAACTTATGTTCACCCTTTAAGCCTCAGCTCAAGCATTGCCTCTTCTAGGAAACCTTCCCTGACCAGACCCAAGCTGGATTTCGGTATCTCACCTCCTGCTTCAAAACATCTTAGCAATTTCTCAGACTCCTTCTCCCTGTTTCTCCACATAATGTATTATCATGATATGTTTCTGTCCACCTCCGTAGGCTCAACTTTATTCGGCTTTGGATGCCCTTCCTAGGTACTTGGTATACAATAAATGTTTTTTTAGTGAATGAATACATGCATCAGGAAAGCTGCTAGCCTTTGAAACAGAGACCACCGCAAGAAAGTCAAATTTTCTTCTCCTTCCACAGAAGGGAGATTAACTCAGAAGATGGCTCGTTCCTAACCCTGAGCTCAGCTCCTTGTCTCTCTGCAACTAATATCTACTTGAATTTTTAGCTCTAACGTGTATTCCTCCCTCAGGACAAGTGAAAGAGGGAGCGGAGAGACGCGGACCGGGACCCAGGGTTCCAGGAATTCCTGTTGACCACCTCCCCTACATCCAAGAGAGCAATCACCTGGGGCCAGAAGGACACGTCATCCTCCGGGGCGGCATATCCCCCAAATAACTGCTGCTTTCAGTCAGAAAGTCTGGCGCCACCGTGGCTCCTAACCTGAGTCTCTTAGGAGGCACCTCCTCCCCACCGCGCCTCCCTAAGTCCCCCAGCCCCGCAGTCGTCCAATATCTATGAATTCGTAAAGTTAAACTTTAAAACCGGAAACGGCTTCCACACGGAGCCTATTCTTAAGGACACCAGATTACCCGCAACACTTTTGCGACGCGGTTGGCAGTAGAAGCACAACTGACCCGGATAAGAGACTGATATTCCTCCTTGAGCCTCTGCACCCACAACTCCCGATCTCGAGGTCCGGCATTGGTCTTCAGAACCGGGATCTCAGACACGACACGCCGGGTGGCCTCATCCGCCATCTTGGACCAGGGCGCAAGAGAAACACGGAAGTGGTATTACCTGTAGTTTACATTCAGGGCGCCTCCATCTTTACTACTGGACGATGGGGAGTTGGGCTGCCTTGAAACTTCTTTGCATACGATCTTTATTTTATAGTAACGAAGAGAAATTTGTCACCTGATCACTTGCTTATGGGTGCAACGAGAAGAAAAGAATGGAAACGGATGTCTCTGTCCAGAATATAATTAAACCGCAGATGGCTCAAAGGGTGACTTCCGCTCATGCTCAGAGACGTAATCTCAGAAAACGCTTCCGGACACTGGAAGAGTTGTTACAATTTCAAGCAGTTCTAGGCGCCGTTCCGGCGCTGTCATCCTAAAACGCGCGATTCACATGTTTCGGCTTCGAATAAACTTCTTTAACTTCCTTGTAGTTCAGCTGAGATAGCGGGGGGCCAATGCAGTGATCCATTAGGAGGGTAGTAAACTCCTGAGAATTATTGGGAACTGTGGAGAACCAAAGTATATACAGGCTCAGCCCTGAACGGTTAACACAATTGAATTAGAAAATTCTTAATAAATGCCAAAGGAGTTTAGAGGTCACGGGAAGACTTGCCTTAGTGTAGCCTAGGCATTTTTGGGTCTGGAATGAACGCATCTAGGAAGTAATCATGTCTCTTATCTCTAGTGCATGGCACACAGTAGGTACCCAGTAATCCTTTTGCAAAATTTGTATCTTCCAGTTGGTTTTTAAACCTAAGCACATTATTTTTGGCCTTAACTTACATATCTTGTTTTCAGTGTTAATCGTTCCAACCCATGGTAGTAATTTTGGATCAAATCCCATTAATCATCAAATTATATAGTCTATCTACAACTTTAATTTCTAATGGCTGAAACCTCCAGTCCAGTGTTGAGAGCAGACAACCTTGTCTTGTTCTGATTTTAGAGGGGAAAGCACTGTCTTTTCCTTAAGTATGATGTTACCTGTAGGCTTTTCGTGGATGCCCTTTATCAAGTTAAGGAAGTTCCCTTCTCTTCCTAGTGTTGAAGGTTTTTATCATGAATGGATATGGATTTTTTCCCCAAATGCTTTTTCTTTATTCACTGAGATGATGATGTGGTTTTTGTCTTTTATTTTCATGCTATATATTTCTTTCTTTGAAATATTGAATATTGGATAAGGGTAAGGCAAAGCTTGTAATATCTCACTAGAGTTCTTTCTCCTAGAGAAATAAAGATTTATTTCATTTAGGGTGTAGGCTCTGTGGTGTGGTAGAGTGCAGAGATTCGGAATGAGGCTTGCAATTTAATTGTCATAAGACTTTAGAGACGGGGGAGAGAGAAATGGGGAAACGTAGGTCAAAGGATACGAACTCTCAGTTATAAAAAGAATAAATTCTGAGGATTTAATGTACAGCATGGTGACTATAATTAATAAAATGGTATCGTATGTTTGAAAGTTGCTGAGAGTAGATCTTAAGCATTCTTAACCACACATGTGTAAACTATGTGAAGTGATGGATGTGGATATTGATCTTGGTAATCATTCCTATATATATATATATATATGATATATATATATAAAACTATCACATATATATGATTTATATCAAACCATCACTTTATACAATTATATTTGTCAACTATTCCTCAATAAAACTGGGGCGGGGGAAGACTTTGGAGAGTTACTCTGTGAACTGCATTTTCTCACCTATAAAAGGAGGATAGTAATGCTTATAGGGTGATTTTAACTATATATACAGTGTCTCTTCATTCATTCACATAATAGATTTTCAGAATGAAATTCACATTAAATATATGGCAGGGCTTCCCTGGTGGCTAAGTGGTTAAGAATCCGCCTGCCAATGTAGGGGACACGGGTTCAAGCCCTGGTCCGGGAAGATCCCACATGCCGCGGAGCAACTAAGCCCGTGAGCCACAACTACTGAGCCCATGCACCACAACTACTGAGCTTGCGCTCTAGAGCCCGTGAGCCACAACTACTGAGCCCGCGTGCCAAGAGCCCGTGCTCCGCAACAGAGAAGCCACTGCCATGAGATGCCCACGCACTGCAACAAAGAGTAGTCCCCGCTCGCCACAACTAGAGAAAGCCTGCGCACAGCAACAAAGACCCAATGCAGTCACAAATAAATAAGTAAAAATAAATAAATAAATATATGTATGTATGTGTGTGTATATATATATATATATATGGCAGTAATTTTCAAACTTTTTGTAATACTGGAGCCAGGTTAACAACAACAACAAAAAATCTCACTTGGAATCTCAAATATAAAAATGATCAGTGCAGAGCTGCTCTTGTTCAAGTGCAGGCAGAAGACCTCTAGCCTTAGAACACTTCCCCTATGGTAACAACACATGACACTTTATTGTTTAATTGTCTTGAAAGACTGTAAGCTCACAGTAGAGACTGTGTGTCAGTCTTGTTCATACAATAATACTGTAATGCCTGGCACAAAGTAAGTGCTCAATGAATATTTTTAAAATAAAGGAATATCTTGATGAGTTAGGTAAGCATCAGACAAGCTGTCACCTTAAATCTGCATCTTACCTTTTTTTTTTTGAAAATCACTTTATTAGACCACTTTGTAAAGCAGAGTTCATAATGCACGACGGCTGTCTCTATTGTAAGCATAGTTGCATCTCTGGAGAGTGTATTTATTTTAGAGAAGTTTCTTTTTAAATTATCAATTTAGCTGATTCTTGCTTTAAGTAATTCTCACAAGAGATCAGAAGCTAAGGTTGAGAAGACTGAAAGAAGAGTGTAGGCCTGAGCTTCATCTTTTTTCAAAGGAAGGTCTCATTCATACACAATTCATGTGTTTATGGAGTTCTTACTACATTCAGGCATTGGAGATACAGTAGTGCACAAGGCAGGCAGAGTCCTTGCCCTCATGGAAATTGTCCTAAAACAGCTATAAAAAGGAACCTGACAGAATTGATTGGAAAACTCAGTTCTGGGAAATAGGGCTTCCCTGGTGGCGCAGTGGTTGAGAGTCCGCCTGCCGATGCAGGGGGACACAGGTTCGTGCCCCGGTCCGGGAAGATCCCACATGCCGCGAAGCGGCTGGGTCCGTGAGCCATGGCCGCTGAGCCTGCGCGTCCGGAGCCTATGCTCCGCAACGGGAGAAGCCACAACAGTAAAAGGCCCGCATACTGAAAAAAAAAAAAAAAAAAAAAAAAATTCTGGGAAATACACTAACGTCAGACCACGGTTTTGATGGAAGAGTACTGTTGAGTACATGAAGGAGCCTCTGAAAATAGTTGAAAATCCCATTGTCAGTCATCATGGAGAAACGTAGCTCCTGGGACAAAAGGAGAAATAAATATTGTATTAGGGAAATAAACCTTGGATTAGGAAATGAATTAAATTTTCCTCCTTCTGGTCTTTAAGGGGTTAGTCTGGACTCTGATATTCTGGAATATTACTCAGAATGGTGAGAGAAATTCTGGTTCTCCTACAGGGAGGGAGCCACCCTATAGAGCAGGGGTCCCCAACCCCCTGGGGCCGTGGACCGGCACCGGTCCGCAGCCTGTTAGGAACAGGACCGCACAGCAGGAGGTGAGCAGCGAGTGAGCAAAGCTTCATCTGCCGCTCCCCATCGCTCGCATTACCGCCTGAACCCCCCCCCCCCACCACCACCGGTCCGTAGAAAAATCGTCTTCCATGAAACCGGTCCCTGGTGCCAAAAAGGTTGGGGACTGCTGCTATAGAGGATCAGTGTAGATGGGTGGCCACTTTTGTAAAATTTTCTCCTTTGTTATTGCCTTTATTCTGGAGACTTCAGCAAAGAATTCTTGTAAACTGTAACCTGATCTCTGTTATGCTGTGGGGAATTAGTTTCACACTTAGAGAACCTGGTAAAGTGAATGATAAAAACTAACATTTATACGATGCTTACTGTGTGCTAGGCACTGTCCTAAACGTTTTTATAAATTAGATCCTTTAATTCTGGCAACAACCTTAAGATAATAACTTTCATTAGTCTCATTTACATTTGAGGAAACTGAGGAACAGTCAGGTTCAATGAAAGAAAGCCCTATATCACAAAGCCACTAAATGGTAGAATTGGAATTCAAGCCCAAGCACAGTCTGGCTCTAGAAATCACATCCTTAAACAGCTTTCTACCATTTCCAGGCCAATGTGAAATTAGCACCAGTGATCTGAGGGGATGGAGGTGGTGGCAGGGGCTATTCATGGCCCTAAAAGGGAAGACGGCTATCAGTAATGAACCAGTGTTTCTGAAAACACAAAGAGAGACTGCAGGAACAAACAGTAGAGCTGCAGGAACATAAATGAGATAACAAACCCCCTCCCTGGAATGGGCTGATGTGTGCACAGGACCCTCTGAGGTGTTGGTATCATCCGTAGAGATTTTGCAACTATGGACTTCGAGTTTAACTGCAATCTGCTAGCTAGTAAGATCTTGGCAAGGGTTGGGAGTGTCAGAGGATTTGGTTAACAAAGATGAAAAGACATATTCTTTGGGGAGGAAAAACTAATAAGCAGTCAATTACCATAAAATAAAAAATCTCTATTCTGGAGGTATACAAAGTACTGTCTGAGTAAGTATTCCTGAGAGAATCAGGTAAGGCTGTTAGTATTTGAACTGGAACTCTTAGGATGAGCACATTGAATGTGCGGGCAAGGAGAGAGCAGGCTAAGTATGGCATTCTAAGCAGAAAGAAGAACATGTGTAAGGCAGGAAGGCATGAGGGAATATAGTATTATATTAATGACACAAAGTATCTAGATCATTATTTATAACAGAAGAGGGAAGAAAGCTCCTGGAAACTGTTAATGTTATATTAACTATATGGAATATGCTATAGAGAAATATTTATAAAGTAAGTGTAAAATCAGAACACAAAATTGTACATAGATGTGGTTTTAAAATATTTACTTTTGAATAGGTAATACATACACCTGCTCAAAATTCAAAAGATACAAAAGGATATAGAGTGAAACATTGTCTCCCTCTTATCTCATTCCTTGGCTACTGAGTTCCCTTCCCCAGGGGCCTCTCCCCTCCAGCTAGTTTTTTGTGTATCCTTCCAGATATACTCTATGCACTTACCAATATGCACACACATACACATTCTTTTAAAACATTTTATAAAAATCATAGCATACTATTCACATTTCTGCACATTGCTTTTTTCACTGAATAATATATCTTGGAGGCTGTTCTATATTAATACATACAAAACTACCTTATTCTTTCCCCCCTCCCCCTCTTTCTTCTTTTGTAGATGCATCCCATTGTATGGATCTACCATAATTTATTCAACAAGACCCTCAGGATATTTATTTAGGTTGTCTTTTGCTATTATGAACATTGATACAGTTAATAGTCTTGCCTACTCATCATTTTGTACATATGTAATAAATATTTAGATATGGAACTGTTGCCTCAAAAGATTTTGTATTTTTATTTTTTTTAATTTGTATATTTTAAATTTTGTTAAATATTGCCAATTTGCCTCTAGAAAGATTAAACCGATTTGTATTATGATTAGCAATATATAAAATGACAAGTTTCCCCACCCCCCCCAAAAAAAATCAGTGTTAACAGAGTTGTTTTTGCCAATTTCATGATTGAAATGGAATCTCAAGACAATTTTAATGTCCATTTCTCTTATTATGAGTAAGGCTGAATATCTTTTCATATGTTTAGGATCCATTTGTATTTCCTTTTCTGTAAATTCTTATATCCTTTGCTCCTTTGTAATTGTCATTCATTTTTTCTTACTGATTTGTATGAGTTTTAAAAATATTTATATTAAAGAGATTAGCCGTTTGTGATGAGTTGTAAATCTTTTTCCCAGTTTGGCATCTGTCTTTGCTTTTGTTCATAGTATTTTTAACCATGTGGAAATTTTTCATACATGAGGTCAAGTCTACCAGTCTTTTTTGCTTATAACTTCTGGTGTTGAGTCACCACAACAGTCTGTATTATTAAAAAAAAAATTATCCCATGTTTTCCTCTAGTACTTTTTCTCTTAAAATGAAAATGGCTTTGTTTGTTCCAGCTTATTTAAGCAATACGGAAAAATAAAATTTTTTCAAAATCCTACCCCAAGAGACGAAAACTGCTATCATTTTAAGTATACATCCTTCCAGACATCTCTATGTGCACATTTTCTTTCTTCTGCTTTCTTTGGGTTTAATTTACTGTTATATAGATTCTTTTTTTAAATTAATTTTTACTGGAGTATAGCTGCTTTGTGTTATATAGGTTCTTGAAATGGATGCAAAGCTTATGAACTTTCAGCTTTTCTTTATTCCTAATATGTGCACTTAAGACTATACATTTTCCTGTAAGCACAGCTTTAGTCACATCTAAGTTTTGGTACGTAATATTTTTATTATCATTCAGTTCAAATTATTTTCTAACTCCAATTGTGATTTTTTGGGGGGTTACTTAGAAGTAGTGTATTTCATAACTTCTAGTTACTTTTTTGTTACTGATTTGTAGCTTAACTACAAGTCAAGAAACACACTTTGTATAATTTTAATACTTTGAAATTTGTTAAAATTTGCCTTATAGCACAATATGGTCAGTTTTAAAAATGTTCCAAGTGTGCTTGAAAATAATTTGTAATTTAAAGTTTTGGAGTACAGTGACTATATATCTGCTTGTTGAATCAAATTTGCTGCTCACGTTTAAGTTTTTTATATCCTTACTAATTTTTTTTGGGGGGGTGTCTACTGGTTCTGAAAGAGGTATCCTCTATCAGTGGATGACAGCAGTATGTTAAATCTCCTATTATGATAGTGAATTTGTCTATTTTATTTCCTTGTAGCTCTGTTGCTCTATATAATTTGAAGTGCATACAAATTTAAAACTTCCTGGTAAATTGGACTTGTTGATATGAAGTGCCCTTGTTTATTTCTAGTAACGCTTTTGCTTTCAAGTCTACTGTATCTGTTATTATATAATTTCCTTTTGGTTTATATTTGCACAGTATATCTTTTTCAATTCTTTTACTTTCAACCTTTTTGAACCACTATGTTTTTTTTTAATAAAACTTTTAAAATTAATTAATTTTTGGCTGCATTGGGTCTTCGTTGCTGCGTGTGGACTTTCTCTAGTTGTGGCGAGCGGGGGCTACTCTTCGTTGTGGTGTGCGGGCTTCTCATTGTGGTGGCTTCTCTTGTTGTGGAGCACGTGCTCTAGGCGTGTGGGCTTCAGTAGTTGTGGTACACAGGCTTTGTTGCTCCATGGCATTTGGGATCTTCCCGGACCAGGGCTTGAACCCGTGTCCCCTGCATGGGCAGGCAGATTCTTAACCACTGCACCACCAGGGAAGTCCCTGTACCGTTACGTTTTAGATAGTTTCTAGTATTTTATATTAATTACGATTGGCTATTAATACATGTGGAAGTAATTTTAAAGGGTATGTATAATCTTTCCACTGATCTAAGGTGACATCTTTATCAATACAAAATTTCCTCACATATTTGGGTCTATCCAAGAACGTGATATTATTTTCCGTTTGATCAAGTTCTCTTTTATGTGGGTAGCATTTTATTTTATTTTATTTATTTATACATTTATTTATTTAGTTTTGCTGCATTGGGTCTTCGTTGCTGTGCATGGGCTTTCTCTAGTTGCTGAGAGCGTGGGCTTCTCATTGTGGAGGCTTCTTCTGTTGTGGAGCACGGGGGCTCTAGGCACATGGGCTTCAGTAGCTGTGGCTCATGGGCTCTAGAGTACAGTCTCAGTAGTTGTGGCGCACGGGCTTAGTTGCTCCATGGCATGTGGGATCTTCCTGGTCCAGGGCTCGAACCCATGTCCCCTGCATTGGCAGGCGGATTCGTAACTACTGCACCACCAGGGAAGCCCGTGGGTAGCATTTTAAAATTTCATTCATACTGGGAATTCCCTGGCTGTCTAGTGGTTAGAGCTCTGTGCTTTCACTGCCAAGGACACAGGTTCAATCCCTGGTCAGGGAACTAAGATCCTGCAAGCCATGCAGCACAGGGAAAAAAATTTTTTTTCATTCATGCAGATCTTGCCCATTCTTGTTAATTATTCCTAGGCATTTTATCTGACTTGTCACTATTGGGTCTTTTTTTGATTATACTTTTAACTTATTGTTTATATATAAGGGATATTTATTTCTGCATGTTATTTCCCCTCCCAACCACCATTTTACTAAATTCTATTATATGTAATAATTTTAAAGTTGATTCTCATGATTATATCTATGTAAATAAGCTATCATCTGCAATAATGATAATTACATTATTATTTTAGCTATATAAAAGGTTTATAAATAGCTAAAGCTTGGAAGAAAACATTAAGGAATGAGGTAAAATGAGTTAGGAAAAGTCTTTTGTTAGTTATAAGTTCATTAATGATTAGCTAAAATGGTAACAGGATTCTTAGCATTTTAAATGAGTTCAGGGCCTGGACACATGGTATTCTAGAAATCAGAAATATTTGTAAGTGAAATTGTTTTCTGTCTAGGTCATCTGAGGAACACACAATATAGCAAATGTCCAAATTTTCAAAGAGGGGAATTCTAGATGGTGAATTCTGGAAACTAAAAAACTAAGATTATTGATTCTTAGTAAAACTGTAGAAGTTATTAAAAAGTATTTTATGAATAGAAAAGAAAGCAGCGATCCCCAGATGCCTACAGTGGTTCATGGCGATGTGATTCAGTCTCCCAAGGTGTCGGCTGTTCCTTGCCTTTGGGCCTTTAGCAGGTATCCTCTCAGCCTGGGATATTCCTCCCTTTTCTTCAAGAAGGCTGGCTCCTTTGGGTCCTTTGGGTCTCAGCTTCCATGTCACCTCCTCAAAGAGAGCTTTCCCTGATCATTCATTTCTCTGTCACAGCATTCTGTTCTTTTCCTTCATAGCACCTATCTCAATTTAAAATTATATATTTGCTATTTTCTTTCCTTAGTGTCAGTCTACCCATGTAAACTGTAAACTCCATGAAGACATGGACTATGTCTGTTTTGTTTACCACTGTGTATCCTATCCTATATGCCTATCACAGTACTTGACATTAGTAAATGCCTAACGTATATTTATTAAGTAAATGACTGAATGACTTTCCTTGTCAGTGTTACTAGATTAACAGACTAGAACATCATAGACAGTACATCTTGACTTCAGGAAAATGTAATAGTTTCCTGATATGTTCTTTGAAAAAGATAGTGAATTTGCTAAAATATAAAATCATTTTTATTTGACTGAACAACCAACCAAAGAGAATTAATTCTCTAATTAGCTGGTGGGGTTGGTAAGACAGGGCTGTTTTTTGTCATGGCCTGCCTGTGGGATAACCAATGACTTGGAAAAATCATCCCCATGGGGGCAGCAGAGAGCATTAATAAAGAACCTCCTGAATTTCTGAAACCTGGTGAAAATTGTTATATATAAATATTAGGTAACATTTATCCGCTGCTTACAATGAGCTAGGCCCTGTGTTGACACTGCACATATATTATTTAATATAATCATTAAAACAGGGACCTATGATATGGATGTTATTTTATATTTGCCCTTTTTACAGATGAGAAAACAAGCTCAGAGAAGAAACTTGCCCAAAGTCATATTAGTGAGGGTCAGAGCTGGCAAATGAAGGGAACAGGTTAAGGAGAATTTTGGACAGCAGATCATTAGGATTCAGTGACTGATTGTGGTCCCTACTCTTCTATTCAGGAGCCAGCAGACACTAGAATTCTAGCTAAGGGCTTACAGCTAGGTTTGAAGTACAACTGAAATTAGGAGCAAGTATGATGCTTGGGTGAAAATGAGTAGCTAGAGCAGCTTGGAGTTAATGGGAAACCAAGACCTAGAGAGGACTGTCAGGTCAGCAAGTCATTGTAGGATAAAGTTCAAGAGGAAAGCCCAGGGAGGGACATAGGGATCAGAGTGGGTCTGGAAGAGTCAAGAGGATACTTGTGACAATAGGTTGCTAACAGGGTATAGAATTCTTTAAGGGAATGTCTGGTTTAAAAGGATTTTAATTCTGGCAGAGCTGGGGAACAGCATGGACTGGGACAAGCAGCCTCAATAGAGTATTCAGATTAAAAAAGATAAGAGATCTACTATAATTTGAATTGGTAGTACCATTGACTGGGAAAAAAATATTTAGTAGGGACATAGTAGCTATCTGAAGGGCTGACATTTAGCTCTGATGTGTTGATCCAGAGGAAAAGAAAACAGGAACAATAAATGGAAGTTACAAAGAGATTTTTCCAAGTACAGAAAAAAAAAAGGGCGTTTCTAACCACTGAAAATTAGAGTGAATTGAGAATTAAGTGCAGGACATACTGGAAATGGGAGCATGTGAAAGGTAGCCAAAGGATGTCAGTTTAATGATTCTAGTGAAGGAAGAGATAATTGTGGGAATAGAGTGTATTGAGAAGCAGAATAGAATGGGATTCAGAGTCCAGTTGGAGGGGCCCGTCTTTGAAAGCTGGAGGGATGTTATCTCAGCTGAGGCTCCAAGGAAGAGACAGGAACTGATATAAAGGAAGGGACATGAAAAGCGGAGGAACAGAAGAATCCTACATAGGGTTCTCAATCTTCTGAGAGAGTTTTCTCGAGTTTTTAGTTGAAGTAAGGAGAGGGTGGAAAAAGAACATCAGGCAAGAGATGAAGTTTTTGCTTTAACTGCAGAGATGATGTAAAGTTTAAGCCAAAGGGGAACAGCTACTTAGCGACAACTAACAAAAAATCTTAGTGTTTGAAATAATTTTTCTCAGTGCTGGGCATGAGAGTGCCTGTCTCCTTGGTTTAATTAGTATTTATCCCATTTCACCTCAGGAAATCTGCTCAGCTCTCTTTATTGGCATTATGATCTCTTCAGCACCTATTATATCTCAAGGCTTCATGTTTTTTGTTTGTCTGTCTTTTGTTTTGGCCACGCAGCATGGCACGTGGGATCTTAGTTCCTTGACCACGGATCAAACCTGTGCCCCCTGCGGTGGAAGCATGGAGTCCTAACCACTGGACTGCCAGGGAATTCCCAAAGGCTTCATGTTTTAAGAGTGAATTGCCAGGGTCCCCCAAACAGAAAACTTTCCTACAAATGCAGTCATGAATGGACTAAGGAACAGCTGGCCAGGCAACTGTCCCAATGTCTTGAATTTGTAAAATTTAGTTAAGGTTTGGCCCCAGGGAAAAGGATTAGGTCCTTCCAGTCCTATAGAGGAAGAGGGATTACTTTGAAGGCCTAATGAAGAAAAATCCCAGTCCTTCCTTTAGCTTTCCATTCTGAGTGAAGAAGGCAATCTATCTTTTCCCCAGAGGCTGCAAAGAGCAGATAGGACACCATACTATTAGAGAAGGCAGTCCTCAGCATGGACTCTCCTCTCTAATCCTCTAAATGGGGTTGGGTTAAGTTTAGGAGACGGGCTCATGGAAAGGAATTACTACCATGATGTCAAGATTGCTAGGTATCAAACCACTTCCGGATATGGGTAGGGAGAGAACATGACTCTATTTTAAGAAATAGTGCCTGCATCTGCCTCTTTTGTGGGCTTATGTGGGTGGGGAACATCCCCCTTCCATATATCACAGCTAGCTACCTCTGTCCTGATGACTCATCCACTAGGAAAAGTTAGGGAGTAATCTGTGAAGAAAATGAGAATATAGGGGAGGCTGTTTACAACAGAACAGAGTACCAGTATGGGGTGGTGGTGAAGCGGGGGTAGACATTTTTGGCTTTTTCTAATGGATATCTCTTCCCTTCAACTGTGTAAAGTAGAGGTTGTTCATTCTTCCACTCCCGTAGGAAAGGGGGGCAGGGTATCATCCTTCTCTTTGCAATCCACTGCTACTTTCAGATGATTGTGCTCTCATCCTCTTGTAAAAACTCTTCCTTCTTTAAAGCTTATGCCATTTGGCTCTAGTACCCTTTATCCCTCATGCTTACTGAGAACTCCAGTGCCTATTAAATAACCTCTCTGTGCTGCCAACTCTTCCTATCTGGGTGGTTTTAGGAAAATCCATGTGATCATTAGCTAGTTTTTGACCTTCTCAACTCTAACTTATACTCCTACTTTCTTTTTTTTAATTAATTATTTTATTTTATTATTTTTTATGTTTTGGCTGTGTCAGGTCTTCGTTGCGGCATACAGGATCTTTCATTGCAGTGCGTGTGGGCTTCTCTCTAGTTGCGGCATGCGCGTTTTCTCTCTCTGTAGTTGTGGCGCGCAGGCTCCAGAGCACACAGGCTCTGTAGTTTGCAGCATGCGGGCTCTCTAGTTGAGGCGTGCAAGCTTAGCTGCCCCGCAGCATGTGGGAATCTTAGTTCCTCGACCAGGGATCGAGCCCATGTCCCCTGCGTTGGAAGGCGGATTCTTTACCACTGGACAACCAGGGAAGTCCCTACTCCTACTTTCAATTCCTTAACTTTACCATTTCTGGCAACACAAGTTTTTCTTGCTGGCAGCTTAAGGGCCATAGTAAAGAATGGGAGAGGAAGCATTCTTGACTGTGGAAATATTAGTGGTGCCAGAACTGGCTGGTGTTGACTTCAAGACCCATTGAAAGACTGGGACTGGCAACCACGACACATAAGGATGGAACAGCATGGGGGTTGAATTCCACGTGATATTTGGTGACGGTTCAAGATCTGGATTTGACCTTTATGCCAAGTTCCCAGGAAACCTGAGTCTGGAGCTAGCTTTTAACCTTGTTAGCTGCCTTTCTGGGGACATCTGACACTTTTAATAACTTCCATCCTCTTGAAACACTCTCTTCCTTCTGATTCTGTGACAATTAGGATCCAGTGTTTTTCTTCCTCACTGGTTGTTCCTTTTCAAAGATTCTCCAAGGGCTCTCCTACTTGTGCCTGCCTTAAACGTCAGAATTACCAAGGCACTCTTCTTAGCCCTCTGCTGTTCTCTGGGGAGCTTATCCAAATCTATGGCTTCAACTACCACTGAAATGTTCATGATCCCGAAATTCTGGCCTATACATCATTGGAGTTTTTAAAAAGCAGATTTCTATAAAGGTAATATATGTTATGTACACAGTAAAACAAATTCAAACAGTAAAGATGAATCTAAAATAAAAAGCATAAGTTTCATCCCTCCCAGGCCCACTCTTCATAGTTAATTTTTTAACGCTTGTGTAAATATGTAAGTATTCTTCTGCACTTGCTTTTTTTCCATGCCATTTGGACATTTCCATCTGGCTGTCCCACATATCTAAAACTCCTTCCCTTTCTTTGTAATTCTCCCTCATGCTATACCCTACTGCTAGCCTCTTTCTACGGTCAACACCGTGAAGAAATTGTCTTTACACACTGTGCTTTGCCAGTCACTCAATTTACCTCAATGTTGTTTCTACCCCCACTGTATCTCTGAAACAGCTTTCTCCAAAATTACTAAACGACTTACTTGTTGCAAAATCCATTGGACACATTTTAGTCCACATCTTACCTGATCTGTTATGTTTGACACTGACCAGTTTCCTTGATACTTCTCTCCTGGTTTCTTCTTTCCTTTCCTTCTCAATGTCCTCTTTTCCTCTCTCTTCCCTCATGTCATCTCAAATTCCTCTTTCTAGGCCATCTTAGTCACTTCCATGGTTTCAACAACCTTCTATATTCACACACTAGGGCGCCCCCCCGCCCCCCAAACTTTCCTTTTGGACTCCCAACACACCTTATCTAATATTCTATTGTCTAATGGATATCCCACAGGCACCTAAAACTCACTCTTCCCCCACCCCAAACAACAATGAAAATGGCATTATTCCCCAGGTGCCCAAGCCAGAACACTGGGAAATACCTTGGATTCCTCCCTCAGCCTCATACCCATTTCCGATCAACTTTCCCCATCTGCACTCCCCACTTCTGGAGGACAGACCGCTGTAGTCTCTTACCAGGGTAAGAGCTTCCCAATTGTTCTTGCCTCTAACTTCACGCCCTCCAATTCATTCTCCTCATTGCAACCAGTAATCTTTCTAAAACGCAAATATATTTGTTCACACCTCTGCTAAGACTCTCCAAAACCTATTCATTACCCTTAGGATAAAATAAACTAATTTACAAGGCCTTGCGTAAACAGGCCCCTCCCAACCTCCGGGACTCATCTATTACCTCTCTTTTAACCAAACCAGGCTGCTGGCAGCTCCGGAAGGTACCTAGCCCCCCACCCCCAATTCCCAACAGTCCAGTATTCAGCTCAGGCGACACTTCCTTCATGAAGTGGGTGCTCAAAAACCAAATGCTCAAAAAGTGAAATCCGAGAGGGCATCTGAGCAGCACTTTCTGTTCCGGACCCAAGTTTACGGAACGTCCGGGTTACCAGGAAGCTCAGAGCAAAGGTCAAACCCAGATCATGAACCTTCCCCCAAGTTCGCTGGGCAATCCGACCCCCGTAATATTCCGCCCTTATGCGTCATGGCTGCCAGTCGCAGTCTTTCAATGGATCTTGAAGTCGACACCAGACAGCTCCGACCCCACCAACGTTTCCACACTCAAGAACGCAACCCTCTCTCATGCCTTACTATGGCCCTGAAGCCGTCCTGAAGAAAAACTTGCGTTGCCAGCTTGCCCCAAAGCAAGATGGCTGCCAATCTCTATTCTCCGCTACCGAAATGAAGCTATCCACTCCCCGTTTAATGCCGCTGCCAGGCTGCCCTCAACTAGCATGGCTACTCCGGCTCATGCCTCACTATGGTCTCGAAGCCGCCACTAACCGGCCAGGTTCCGGGAGGCGCTGTTCAGGATGCAGCCACCCCCGCCCGCCTCTCCCCTCCCCCACGCCCGCGGCGGCGGCGGCGGCGGCTGGAGCCCGGATGCGGCACCGTGAGACAGGCCCGGGAGAGCGGCGCGGATGGATCCAACATGGCGGCGCCGAGCCTGAGCCGAGAGTGAGGCGGCGGGGCGGCCGGAGTGGGGAGGGGGAGTCGAGCGGGACGGGGCGGGGCGGGGCCGGGCGGGGCCGCAAAGGGCTTGGGGAAGGAAAGTGGAGGGGGAGGCGGTGGCGACGTCTAGCCTGAGAACCTGAAGAGAGGGAGGTGACGGGACGCTGCAAGGTGGGGGAGGGGAGCGGCCAAGGGGGGCGTGCGGGGGAGGTGGCAACTGTGGGAGAGGGCAGGGTCGAGGCGGAGGAGTGGGGCAGGGGAGGGGCGTAAACAAGGGCCGAGGCTGGACCAGGCTAGGGGTATTAGAGAGGCCGAGGTGGGGAGTGGGGCTGCGGTCCCGCCCGGCTGAGGGGGTAGGAACGGGAAGGGGGGGCCGAGGGTGTGAAGGGGAAGGGGGCTTGTGGCATGTGGTTGGAAGAAGGACTGGACTCTTGTAAGGGGTGTTGTGGAGAGGTGGGAAAAGGTGAAGATTGGATTTGAGACGTTTGGGGGTAGGTTCTGAAAGTGTTAAATTGGAGGTGGGAGGGGGAAGGGCCTAGGGGAGAATTTGGGTGGAAAAGGAGAGGACGGAGGTTTGGGGAATGGAGAGCGTGTCGGTGTGACGAGGTAATGGAGAAAGTGAGAGACTAGGAGGAAAGTTTGGGAGGAAGGGGAATGGGATGGGAGATAGGACAGTGTAGCTGCACGAGTGATAGAGGTTCAGGGGTTTCCCTTTCCCCTGTAGAAAGGAAGAGAGAGCAGAGTTAAGCACATCAGTTACAGCCAATTCTAATTGCCAGGCCTTTAGCTTTTACTAGGGTGGGAAGGGCAGAAGGGAATGGTCATGTGGATTTGGAGAATTGGGGTTGGATGAGGGTTCAACTGGATTTCCAAAAGCTGCCTAGCTTACTGCTCCCTTGTTTTTCCTGGTTAAAAAAAGAAGAGAAAATGGGGAGCCTGGTATCGCTGGAATGTGGAAGGAGTAAAGGACTTTTCTAGTTTTAAACAATTAGCAATGCCAGAATGGGGAAACAGCCATGCTATGTTGGAACGCTGTTTGCAGGGAACAGAAAACACAGGATGGTGTGTGTCTAGGCAGCCATGCTAATTAAATGAGTGCTTTCGTTTCCAGACCCTTCTTTTGCTGTTTAAGTGCTAGGAGCGGGGGTCAGTATCCATACCTAAAAGATGTTCCCTGGTGAAATGTAGATGTTTGACTGGATGCTGCCCCAGTGGATATTTTGTTCTCACTGTGTGTGAGAATTTGGAGGATAGTTCTGGTCTCATAAGTGAAGTAATGGAAAGAAAGTGCCTTCTTTGACTGTAACCACTTTCCTCCTAGTTCATCTAAAGATGAAAGTCAATGTTAATACTGTAACAAAGTAGGTGAGCCTCATAAGGAGTTGAGGAGTCAGGTGAGGTGTCAGAGGATAATTGGTTTTCCCACAAGTTGTTGAATTTGGGACCTTTCTTGCCCTAAGCCACTGAGACTGGAAATTCTTGGAGTTGGTATTGTGTTGTGAATTGGGTAATAGAAGGTTAGGGAAGCCTGGGCACTTTGATGGGAGTGAGTTCTCTCATTTAGCTTGGAGTGGATCATTTCAATTTAAATGGCTTTAGGCTTGTCTGTATATTTTTGCAGCTGAGATTGACTACCTCTTTGAGGTTTCAAAATAAAGCTTGAAAATTGACGCTTCCCCCTCTTATTTGTTTTTGCTTTGCTGCTGGCTTTGAACCTTGTGCTAGGAAGAGACCTGGGAAATTAAGTTTCTTGCAGAGGTAAGTCTGGAACTTTTTATTGTTTTCAAACAATGGAAGGGAATGGAAATGGCATGAAATGGAAATGGCATATTGGGAGTTGAGCTCAGTAATGGGGTAGCTGACAGGGAAAATGGGTTTTCAGTGTGTAAGATCTGTTGCAGTCATTGTCCCTTTGGGTCACTGGAGATTGGTAGGAGGGAAAGAACAGAAATTAGGTGTCTTAGGGCAAGACTCCAGCCTTGTTTTGTTATTATCTAGCCTTCGTGGTCAGCTCTGAGAGAAACATTTTTTTTTTTTGCGGTACGCGGGCCTCTCACTGTTGTGGCCTCTTCCGTTGCGGAGCACAGGCTTCGGACGCGCAGGCTCAGCGGCCATGGCTCACGGGCCCAGCCGCTCCGCGGCATGTGGGATCTTCCCGGACCGGGGCACGAACCCGCGTCCCCTGCATCGGCAGGCGGACTCTCCACCACTGCGCCACCAGGGAAGCCCTGAGAGAAACATTTTTAAACATATGGAACTTTGTACTCTAGTACAGTGTATACTAAATGTTGCCCTTGGAGGGTTGCTGAGGCACCTGCCCTGGGAAGGCTTTTCCTCTAGCTTACTCTTTCTCCTAGTTGTTCTGGAATCTTCATTTTGAAAACACAGTTTGTAATTCTGACTTCCAGATATTTGGTTACATTTTCTTGGTCCTACCAGCAAGAAGGCTCTTTATGTAGTCGTCTTAGTCATCTTTAAGGTTTTCCTTGTCCTTTACATTTCAGGTTTCAAGACATCACTCTTTTTTAGATTTTTCACGTGACTTTCCCTCTCACAGGGCTTCTGAGAGAGTCAGATACCTCTAGTTCTTTTGGGATGAAACTAGACTGTTGTTTTCATTTCAAGGCATCACTCTTTATTTCTTCCACATGACTTCTAAGGGCTTCTGAGAGAATCAAGTACCTCAAAAAATACAGATCTCATCCCTGGTTGGGATGAGACTAGACTTTGCATGGAAGTAGAAATCTAATAGATAACGATTAGTCAAGAGGAAGTCCTGTAGATACATATAGATTGTTTATTGGCCCTTGGCTGGCTTGGACCTCCCAAAAGAAAACGAACAACAAAAAATCCTGCAGCTCCAGGAAATGCAGCAATCATCAGAATAAAGAATTAGTCTTGGGAACCTATTAAGGGTGATCCATATACGTTAGGCTCTCAAATAGACCCAAATCAACCAGCAGGATCAGGACTCTTGTTTACTGGAGTGTTTGTCTCTTGGTGTCTGGCAATGTTTCAAGCACCAAGATTCTGAAGTTCTTTCTAGTCTTCAGTTTTAGAGGGGGTATATTCTCCTCACTGCTCTGATACTTTTCACCTAGGATCTCTGTAATTTAAGCTGAGTTCCTTCGATTCACTGCCACAGAAAGCTGAGTATATTTTGGTTTAAGAGGAAGTTGGCCACGTTCTTTTAGTGCTGAAGTTAGATCCTTGGAACCCCCATCTGGATTGCTGAGTGAGTGAACTCACCATCCTAGATGATAATTAAGTGGGGAGGGCTGCCTATTAGTCTGCATGCCAGCCTCCTGACATTTCTCCCAAGGACAAGCATGGCCTTGGGAAACTTCTGCCTCTTCTGCATTTTGCTTCATTGCATAAGCAGTATAAGTCTGATCAGCGGCCTAACAAGGAAGGGTCTGCTTTTGGTCTAGTTTTGGGACTTTAAAGATGGCTGCAAGGTTTAAGTGCAGGATCCTTTCTGTCTGTCTTGCAGAGGATGGCATTTCTCTGATCTGCACAGAAATTTAGATTGAACTAGGTCAAATTAGACCTCCTGGGATGGGGCGGAAGGGAGTGTAGTCCTGTCACCTGCTGTTCACCTAAATGGCAACAGCAGGTGATAGACAAGCCAAGGTTGGAGTGGGATGGAACTCTTAAGTTAAGTGAGTCTTTGTCTGACTGGCTTTTCTTCTGGAATATTGTTTGATGGGTTTGGGTTGGAGGGACCAAATTACTTCCTTTTCCAGATATAGGATGGAAGCGACATGCTGTCTCTCCTTTTGACCCTTCATCATGCTCCATCTAGAATAGGATTTCTCATCTTTAGCATTATTGACATTTTGGGCCAGATAATTCTTTGTTTTAAGAGGCCGTCCTGTGCATTATAGGATGTTTAGCATCATCCATCGCATTTACTCACTGTACGCCAGTAGCACCCTCCCAGTCATGACAATCTAAAATGACTCCAGACATCGCTGAATTCCCCTGCAGGGCAAATCGCCCCTGGTTGAGAACCACTGACCTAGAAGCTCTGATAATTCCTGTCACTTTGATCCAGCCTAGGATCTACGACTTAACGGTGGCTGTTTTTTCCTCAAATCTGGGGAGTTAACCCTCAGGATTGAAACCTATTGTAGAATTGCATCCATTGATACATAATTAGGACCACAGTGCTTTCCTGTATTCTGCTTCATTTTCCAGTGACCAGGTATGTGGGGACAATATTTCCTAATTTCCTGGGGTTTATAGTCAGGACACTTTGAATTAGGGAGTTCTGAAGCAGCCTGCTCTTCTGATTGGTTGAATGTGAAACCTGCCCATCTGTTTTTTATGGGACCCACATAATGAACAGCTGGCCAAGGGGAACAGGTGGGATAGGGAACAAGGAGAAGTTGTAGGGGCTCTAAGGAGACTCAGTTTTCTCATGTTACCTGCTATGAGCAAGAAGTTGTTTTCCTTCAGTCCCCTCTGTTTGTAGCCGGTGACTGCAGCAGGTGAAACAAGAGAGGAAGAGACAAGGAAAACCAGTCAATAGTTGAATTGCTATTTTCCCTGTTGTTTCCCATGCTTTGGGTGGGACATCTGGGCTCTCATAACTAGATACGGGCTATATTTCCTGTCCACATATCTGAACCCACGGTATGGGGCTAGGTGATTACAGGGTGGCCCTCCCCTTTTCTTATTTGTTTATTTATTTATTTTTGGCTGTGTTGGGTCTTCATTGCTGCGCACAGGCTTTCTTTTGTTGCGTCAGGCGGGGGCTGCTCTTCGTAGCAGTGCGCGGGCTTCTCACTGCAGCGGCTTCTCTTGTTGGGGAGCACGGGTTCTAGGCACGTGGGCTCAGTAGTTGTGGCTCGCGGGCTCTAGAGCGCAGGCTCAGTAGTTGAGGCGCACGGGCTTAGTTGCTCTGCAGCATGTGGGATCTTCCCGGACCAGGGCTCGAACCCATGTCTCCTGCATTAGCAGGTGGATTCTTAACCACTGCGCCACCAGGGAAGCCCTCCCCTTTTCTTAAGGGTATGAGTCTCTGTGCTTCCGTTTCAGGATTAAAGGAGAGAACCAGGTCCTACTTGCTCTTCAATTTTCTGAGTCCCCAACAGCTTGACTTTTCTGAAGTAGTTTATAATTTTATTCTCTTTCTAACCTAGCCTCAGTTTCTTGGAGTATAAAATGGACAGAACGGCCTGTCTCGCTGTTGAGTAGGGTGCTATGGTATGGGTAGTTTTGCAGTGTGGGGGAGGCTATAGCCAGTTAAGAGTATATGCATGATACCTGAGTTGCATGTACTTTTAATTGGGTCCTCTCACTCTTGGATTTTTGTGAGTTTTTTTCTTAATTGGTGTTGCTTGTGGTGATCTCTTGGAGATTCATTTCAGTTCAACAACAGGTTACTCCTACTATATGCCAGCCTCCATCCACTGCTAGGCACTAGACACATAAAGATGAATATGACCTAGGCTCTCTACATGAGTCGCTTAAGATCTAATAGAATAATAAATACACAAATAATTTTAGTACACTTCGATAAATGGTTTAAGGGAAATATGTACAGTGTTCCATAGGATCACAGAAAAGGACTACTTATACCAGCATGGGGGTGTAGAGAATGAATTTGAAGATGGCATCTGAGCTGATTCTTAAAGGATGAGTAGGAGTTAACCATCTGAAAAAGGGTGGTAATGGGGGGTGTGGAAGAGAAGGGAGAGGGGCATTCAGGCAAAGAGACTAGTCTGAAGAAAGTTACAGAGAAATGAATTGTATGATGTATGTGAACTATAAACAAACGGATAATGTTAGAGAATAAAAAGTGAGTTATGAGGTTGGCAAAGTAGGCAAGGCCTGATCTTGGAAGGTTTGGTGTGTTGGGTAAGGAGTCTGGAGTGTTCTTATTGGTGAGGAGGGGACTGTAGCGAGGTCTTAAGCCAAAAAGTGATGTGGTCAATTGTGCATTTTAGATAATTCAGCTGGACGTGGGGGATTGATTTAGGCAGGTTAGGGTTGGTGGCTGCAACAGCCTTAGAGAGGCTGTTGCAGTAATCCAGGTGAGAGATTACTGGGGCCTGAACCAGCATGGTGGTGGTAGAAGTGGAAGGGTGAGGCAGATTTAAGAAATAGAAAGTAGCATCAACAGGAATTTATAATTGATTGGGTGATTGGAGGTTGTGGTCAGATGGTGGAGCAGTACTGGGTGGTACTCCCTGCCAGGGCAGTAAATATGAGTGGCTAGAGAGGAGGTGAAAGTTGTTGGACTTGAGGATTGGTTATTGGCTGGGTCACTGATATTACCCAGAATGATGGAGGAAATTTGTGAATTAAATGCCAAAATATATAATAAATGTAGGACTGGGATTGGTCATTGACAAGGGATTGGTAAATGACAACCATGAGGAAAGGTTAGAAGGTGACATATCCAAATGGTGTGTGAACATCAGGCGAGTACAGGTGGCATAGGAGACTTACAAGAATGCTCAACCTAGGAGCTTAGTGATGTTTGTTGTTTTAAATCCATGAGTTTTGGTGGATATTTAATTAACTTTCTTAGCATTTATTCTCCTGGACTTGGTTTGATTGTAGGAAAAATGAGGTTAGGTTTGTGGAGGGATGAGTCTGGGCTGCAGAGGCCAAGGATGCTTATCTCTGAAATCTCTTAACCATTTAGATAAGTTTTACAGTGATTTCACATGCATCTTCTCATTGGATTCTTAACTCCGAGGAGTAGTTTCTTTCATCCCTGTTTTCTAGATGGGGACAGTAAGACTTTCAAGTTAAGTGACTTAAGGTCACACAGCTACACAGTTTGTTAATGACATAGGCAGAATTTTTTTTTTAAGTCCCAGTTTTCTTTTTTCTATTTAGTTATTTATGGCTGCGCTGGGTCTTCGTTGCTGCACATGGTCTTTTTCTCTAGCTGCGGCAAGCAGGGGCTACTCTTTGTTGTGGTGCGCGGACTTCATTTTGGTGGCTTCTCTTGTTGTGGAGCACGGGCTCTAGACGTGTGGGCTTCAGTTGTTGGAGCTCGCAGGCTTAGTTGCTCCGCGGCATGTGGGATCTTCCTGGACCAGGGATCGAACCTGTGTCCCTTGCATTGGCGGGCGGATTCTTAACCACTGCACCACCAGGGAAGTCCTGAAATAGGCAGAATTAAAACTAGTTCTAACCCTAAAGGCTTTCAGTTTCCCTGTTGTCAGCCCCTAAGTTCATCTGATGCAGCTTCTATATTAGAATTTAGACTGAATTCTCTACTTCTCCTCATTTCACCTACATTTAAGGGATGAATTGATTGGGGGTGCTGGCAGGGAGAGCACAAGGGACCAAAAGCAGTATTTTGGAGGCCAGAGGAACAATTGGGGTAATATTTAATAGAAAATTCTGCTGAATATGTAGTGCTAAAATTGCAGTTAACAAGTCTTACTTAGCAGAAGTTACTATCTTTCTCCAGTAGGATATGGACTTAGGGCAGCATCTGTTGGATATACAGAGCTCTAGGCTGTATTTTATAAGTACTTTGTAGGGACTTCCCTGGCAGTCCAGCAGTTACGACTCCGTGCTTCCAATGCAAGGGTCGGGGAACTAAGATCCCACATGCCGCGTGGTGCAGTCAAAAAAAAAAAAAAAAAACTTTGTAAAAGTTAGTAAACGCTTATTAAGCACTACACTGTGCCAAGCATTGTGTTGGGCTCTGGGAATATAGGAATGGATGACTAATTCCTGCCATTGAGTGGTTCACAGGTTCTTTCCTTTTCCTTATAGTATAGTGGGGATTGCAGCTGCTGAGCAGGGATTCTGGAAAGCATTGTGCACCTGAGCCCCCAGCATGGCGGGCCTAAAGCGGAGGGCAAGCCAGGTGTGGCCCGAAGAGCATGGTGAGCAAGAGCACGGGCTGTATAGCCTGCATCGCATGTTTGACATCGTGGGCACCCACCTGACACACAGAGACGTACGAGTTCTTTCCTTCCTCTTTGTTGATGTCATTGATGACCACGAGCGTGGCCTCATCCGAAATGGACGTGACTTCTTCTTGGCGCTGGAGCGCCAGGGCCGCTGTGATGAGAGTAACTTTCGCCAGGTGCTGCAGCTGCTGCGCATCATCACCCGCCATGACCTGCTGCCCTACGTCACCCTCAAGAGGAGACGGGCTGGTGAGGGTGCATTGGGGGCTGGGGACACTGGAATCAGGGAAGAGCTGTGGGCGGCCTTGTGTGAGCAGCATGGGAGGCCAAGCAGAAGGAGGCATTGACGCTGGGGAGTACTGAGGAGAATAGGTTATGAGGCCCATTGGAGGGTTGGACTAGAAGGGAAGGGTGTATCTTTTCCTGAGTGAATCCCTCTCCCCCTACAGTGTGCCCTGATCTTGTAGACAAATATCTGGAAGAGACATCAATTCGCTACGTGACACCCAGAGCCCTCAGCGATCCAGAACCGAGGCCTCCCCACCCCCCTAAAACAGGTGAGACAATATTAACTCCCCCTAATTTCCATAATCAAGAAAGAGGACACTGGACCCATCTTTTCCCAGTTTTGCCAGCCTAAATGAAAGGACAGTGTTCCCCCGCCATGTCTGGCCCCCCCCAAATCAGATGAGGTGTTAATGCTTCATCTGGGCCCTGTAATTGTTCCCACATTGTGTCCACCTTTCAGGTCACATTATTGATACTGCTTTTAATGCTAAGTCTAAATGATCCTTCCCCATTCCAAGTGAAGTGTTTGAATTTCTGCTTTTACCCTACTATGTCTCCCTTTTTACCCTCTGGTCAGTGCCTCCCCACTATCCTGTGGTGTGCTGCCCCACTTCGGGCCCTCAGATGTGTAGCAAGCGGCCAGCTCGAGGGAGAGCCACACTTGGGAGCCAGCGAAAACGCCGGAAGTCAGTGACACCAGATCCCAAGGAAAAGCAGACATGCGGTGAGGAAGTTCAAGGGTTCTAGAGGTAGAGTAGACTTGAAGGGAAATACAAAGAACTGCTGGAATACTGGGCAGTTATTCTATTCAGTGTAAAGGCTCCGTTTGATTGCTGTTGCCAAGTGAGATTGAATGGTATAGTCTCTGGGAGGAGGACTCCTCTACCTTTGTGGCAGAGTATATTTCAACTCTTTCTAGGTAATACTAGATGAAAGGGATGCTGTTATGACATCCTTATTGTAGGATGACCCAAGTCATGATAGAGTATTAAAGTGAAATTCTGTGTCTGTTAATTAGGAAAATATCTCCTAGAATCAAGGTGCTACTTGTGAGTGATGGAAGTAATCTGACCTGGGCACCTCTTGAGTTCAGGCAAGGATTTCGGAGGTACATATAAAAGAACTAGTCCTGGGAAGAGGTAGAGAAGCTGTCAAGTGATGTTCCCAAGTTTGCTACTCTGCTCTTCTATTCAACCTTTCAAACTTGGGTGTAAACTGCAACCTCTTCTGCATATCTTCTTTTCCCCACAGACATCAGACTGCGGGTTCGGGCTGAATACTGCCAGCATGAGACTGCTCTGCAGGGCAACGTCTTCTCTAACAAGCAGGACCCACTTGAGCGCCAGTTTGAGCGCTTTAACCAGGCCAACACCATCCTCAAGTCCCGGGACCTGGGCTCCATCATCTGTGACATCAAGTTCTCTGAGCTCACCTACCTCGACGCATTCTGGCGCGACTATATCAATGGCTCGTTACTAGAGGCACTTAAAGGTGTCTTCATCACAGACTCCCTCAAGCAGGCTGTGGGCCATGAGGCCATCAAGCTGCTGGTGAACGTGGATGAGGAGGACTATGAGCTGGGCCGACAGAAACTCCTGAGGAACTTGATGCTGCAAGCATTGCCCTGACCTTTTCCCCCTTCTCACTTCTCTGGGGACTTCTCACCACCCACCTCTGGAGCTTACATACCGTTCTGGGGTTTGTTCTCTACCCTTCCAACCAATCACACCCCTGCCTTTTTTTTTTTAAAGGAAAAGACAAATGAAAAATGGAAGTGGTGTTCCCCACCCCTCCCTGCACCCATGTGCCTGGGCTTCCCTTTGTTTCCCTTTTCCACTTACCCCCCTCATGTGTGTCTCTACAGCCACCTTGCCACTGAGCCATAAGACAAATGTATAGGGAGAAGCAAAGTCTATAGAACATAGTCTTTGTAAGGAATTGAAGTGATCACTGCTTTTGGGTGCATTGAGGGGTTATCAGTACTTCTGGCTTTATGAGGGCTCTTAAATTTTGTCTGAGAAACCAAAGGGCTGTCTGTAGGGAGCTGTGTGGAAGGTGGGACTCTGAAGTGTATTTTGGAAATTAATCACCACCCTCTCCCAAATTATAGAATTTTTAAAAAACAAAGAAGCTGTGGCCCTTTCCACTCTCTCCTGGCCTCTGGTGCTGCTCCTCTCTGCCTCGTTACTCCATTCCATGGCTTGAAATCTCGGCCTGGTGTGGCTCCTTTCTTTTCCCTCTTTGTCAAACCCTCTTCAAAGGAGTAATAGGTAAGCGGACTAGGTCAGCCTAGTCACCCTCCCAACTGTGGTGTGTGTGTACACACATACACAGGGTGGATGGAGAAGAGGTTGCTGATTAAAATGCACTCCCCCTAAAAAGGGGAAGGGGGAGTGTGACACTTCCTTTCCATGTTCAAGTGAAAATAAATATGTACCCTGCAGCCCTTTTCCCCTTTGCTTTCTTCTGGCTTGGGCAAAGGGCATCATAGGTGAAAGTGAAATGATTCAATATCAATTCCTTTCTTCTTTTTCTTTCCCCATCCTCTACCCCCACTCCCACCCCCAAGCTTGGGAGCATGGGGTTGGGACATGCACTGCGTGTTGCACTTTTATTTAGATAGGGAGGCATGTTGAATGAGTCAGGAGGCCTAGAACTGGAGCCTAGTCCAGCTGGTACAATACCACCTCCCCTTTCGGCTCCCAAAAGAGATATCCAGACACAGACTTTATGATGATTATATTTTTTTCATTGCCAGTGCTGCTCAGCCCTCAGCATAACTTCAGTTTTCATGAAATAAACAGTGACTATATAAAATTCCACCTTTCTGAAACTGAAATCTGAGCTCAGGTCAAAGTTTCTTCTTTCCCAAGAAGCTGAGCCTGTGTTCCAGCAAGAGAGAAAAGGTTCTCCAAGTGAGGGGAGCTGCACCTGGGTCCTGCCTACAAGTCACAGCAACACCAGCTCACAATGGGGGTCTCAACGGACAGAAGTCAAAAGTCTTAAGACAGTGGGTGACCCAGATGGCCATAGAGTTCAGGCCTACGATGCTGGAACACGGGCAGGTGTTGGCGCAACCGTCGCAGATAACTGAGGTCAATTCGGGCAAGGCAGAGGCCTGGTCCTTCAGAGCAGCGGGCCACCACTGTTCCCCAGGGATCTACCACCATGCTATGGCCATAACTTGCTCTCTTCTCATGGTGGCGTCCACACTGTGCTGCCGCCACTACGTAACACTGGCTTTCAATGGCACGGGCCCGCAGCAACACCTGGGGATGGAGGAGATGGGCGTTCACTTAAGTACAGGTAGCAGCTAGTAGGGAAGTGATAGGCCATGGAAATTACAGGCCAATCTATCCACTGTGACCATTCTGATAATTGCCTATGAATGATTTACTATGTTAACTATTCTGAGAGGCAACAATCTGGGGAAATGAATTTTCCCACTAGGTGGGAAGGAGAAGAAAATCTTTTAACTGGTAGAGCCAAGGGTGGAGAATGAGGTAAGAGAAAGCCCTTATGTTCTAAAGAGGTGTCCTCTTACCTCCCAATGGGCTGGGCCTGTAACAGATCCAAACGCTGAAGGGTAGGTAAGTATTTCTGCTCCAGCCTGAACCAATGCCAGAGAGAGTTCAGGGAACCGCATGTCATAGCAGATAGCTAGACCAATCTGGAATGAAAATAGTCTATTTAGTCCCCCACCCTGTTTTTCACAGCATCTGGTCATAACCCCGCTACTCCACTCCTTAGGGCTTTCTATCCTCTACTACCACTTCAAAATATTCCTATTCCCCTCCCTCTTGTTCCTCTCCCACCCTCATCCTTTCACAACTCTCACCTTGCCTGCTGGTGTGCTGATAGGAGACTCAAGACTGGGCCCAGGTATGGTAGAGTTGCTTTCATGCATAGGCCCCTGCCCTGGAATCTCTACGTCACACAGATGCGTCTTCCTATACGTGGCCACTACTGACCCTTGAGTAAGAGGGAGAAAGAGTACTCAGTGCTGGTGCTCTAGAAGCCCAGCTTAGTTCCTCTCCTCCCAAAGAGGAGATAGCTTATAGGCTAGCGACAGAAATACAAACGCCCCTAAAACCCTTGGCCAAGGAAACAGAGTTGAGAAACAACACAGAATTCTGGAGAATCTTAGATAGAAGAGCCTGAGAAGAGGCAGGCTGAAGTCTCACCCTTGTTGTTCAGAATCACATGACAATTGTAGATTTTCTGAGTCTGCTCCCAGTCTTCGCCACGCTCATGGAAACCACCCAAGGACAGCCAGAGTCCACATTCCCTGAGGGGGAGGGGACACTGACAACTCTTCTCAAGGCTCTACCCTCATATCTGGCAATCCTGGGACATTACCCAGAAAGAAACTACCTCTTCCTCCCCCTTTCCCTGATACCTGGCAAGCTGGGTATATTCTCCCAAAAGGTTCCCACCCAGTGGCTCAGACAGGTGAAGCGTCTCTTCAGGGTTCCGTGCAATGAAGTCAAATGCCTCAGGCAGGAAAGCCAGACAAGCGCCCAGTCTGGCAGCCTCCCGAATCAGCTCAGCACACGTTATAAAGTTCTGCTCCTTGTCTGGTGTCGATGTTACCTGGCACACAGCCACCAGGGGTAGTTCCCAGGAGGAAGAGGAGACAGCCATGGCTCTGAGGCTGTGAATGGCACAGGCAGGACTCAGACTGACTAGCATGGGGAAACCCAAGTTTAATGATAAGAGGCTAAAATGGGGAGGCGGGGAGGCAGGAAGGCTGGACTTTCCTTTGAATCTGCTCTTACAGGGCACAGTGCCCCATGGCACAATGACCCACTGATCAAATGTTCTGTGATGGTTGGCACCCCAGTGTTTCCCACCATCCATACATTTAACAAACATTTATTGAGCATCTACTATGTGCCAGGCACTGAGAACACAACAAAACATGTTACCTGGGCTGAGCACAAAGTACTGAGAGTCGAGGTATCCGGAGTCCAGGACACAAAAGAAGGGACAGGAGCTGGTGAGGAGGCCTGATGATGAAGCCCAACCTGAAGAAGGTGAGAAATCAGGACACCAACCCCACTCTCAAGCAATAAATTTCTAAGATCCTCTGACTTCTCTCGTCATGCTGTGAAGCTGAATCAGGGCCCCGCCTGTAAAACCCCCCAAGTCTTCAAAACACTCTGTACCATAAGTAATTATGGGCTACAGAAGAGCTCATAAAGTGGGAAGATGGAGGAAAGGGCTTTGATCTCACATTAACTTGAAGCCTCTTTCCTCAGTCAAATGTTTCCGCAGTTCACAAGTCATCTCCAAGATACTTCCTTGGTTTTCCCAGCCTCTGTTCTCGACTGTGCACCTGCACAGTTTTATTGACGCAAAGCATATTTCCCCCACCAGAGTCTCTGAGGAGAAGTTCACCCTTCCTCGTTCCTCATCACCCAGGGCCCAACCCGCGCCCCACTCTCCAGTTAACCCGTCCTTCCCCGCCTCTCCCAGGGGCAGCGTCTCTGTTGCACAAGTTAAAGCATGGCAGGTGAGAGTCACCGCAGCGGTTGGGATAGGTAGTAGGTCCTACATGAAGATACGGCCAAAAACGATTCGCAGGATCCGAACCGAAGAGCGGCCAGGAGGTGGGGGAGCCAGGGGCGAGAGGGCGGTAACTCCGAGACCGGACGTGACGCAGGGCGGGTGGGCTGAGCTACGCAGGCCAGAAGCCCAGCAGGCGGTGAAGATGGCGGAGAACAGCGGTCGCACCGGCAAGAACAGCGGGAGCGGCGCGGGGAAGGGGACGGTGTCAGCAGAGCAGGTGGGGAGCAGGGAACGCGAAGGAAGGCAACCCGGCTGGGTCCGGAGTCGATGTGAGAACAGGGGGGAAGCCTGTGGCTGGTGCAGACCTTTACTCCAGTCCCACATTTGTGTGGCCACCCAGAGAGGGGAGGGCCCTTGGAGAAGCTAGCTGAGCCCCCGGGGAGAGAGTAGGCGGATTGGTAGGTGAAAGCCACGCCCCCTCGGAGTGTTGAGTGAGCCTGGGGGATAGAAAAGCTCTGAGAAGCAGGGTCTGGGAGGATGCGCAAGTCTGAGGAAAGATGGGTGGGCACTTTCCCTATTTTCCTCCGCACCTTCAAACAGGGTATGGCTGGGCAAGGCAGCTCCTAACGAATCCCAGGGGATTAGTCAACGGCCGGGAGGGTAGTCTGTTACTGGACCCTGAAACCACGTTGAAAATCGTCATCGCTCTGCAGAGACACGTGACTCACATACTCGAACAGTCTAGTGTTTCATACTATTTTGATTCGGGAGTCATTACTAGATTGAATTTTTTTTAGAGACCAGAAATCCTTTACTAAAACTCTGAGCATGCATTTCCCCTAGTGCCTAGCACCGGGAAACGTTTGATAAATTAATCAGAAAAGCCCCTTGTGCCTTGGGAACCATGGTTTGCTAATAGTGGGGCTAGTGTTTACTAGGGGTGGGAAGAAGTCTGTGTAATAGGGAAACGTAGTCAGAACAACAGCTTTTTAAAGTATCATTTATCAGTTATTTGTTGAACAGTTACTATAGGCAGAGGTATTTGCATAAAGCTCTTTAAAACTGACCCCTACAGTCAATGAGCTTATAGTCTGGTGGGAAAAATATGACATACAAAATGCTAATGTGAGGCAGAAATATATCTAAGAGAGATATAAAGTGCTATGGAATTTTGGGGAGGAAAGAAGAGATAGTTCCTGACTTAGGGGGAAAAAGGCAAGGGAGAAGGAACTTAATACTTTTTGAGGGTCTGCCATGTGTCAGACATTCTGCTGGGTACAGGGAAAAAGATAAATGAAATAGACCCTGTTTTCAAGTTAACACACAGACTCATTTGAGAAAAGACAAACCAAACAGTAAGTTTTTTTTTTTGAATTTTACTTTATTTTTTATACAGCAGGTTCTTATTAGTTATCTATTTTATACATATTAGTGTATATATGTCAATCCCAATCTCCCAATTCATCCCACCACCACCCCTTCCCCACCACTTTCCCCCCTTGGTGTCCATACATTTGTTTCTCTACATCTGTGTCTCTATTTCTGCCCTGCGGACAGGTTCATCTGTACCATTTTTCTAGGTTCCACATATATGCGTTAATATACGATATTTGTTTTTCTCTTTCTGACTTACTTCACTCTGTATGACAGTCTCTAGATCCATCCACGTCTCTACAAATGACACAGTTTCGTTTCTTTTTATGGCTGAGTAATATTCCATTGTATATATGTACCACATCTTTATCCATTCGTCTGTCGATGGGCATTTAGGTTGCTTCTGTGACCTGGCTATTGTAAATAGTGCTGCAATGAACATTGGGGTGCATGTGTCTTTTTTTTTTTTTTTTTTTTTGTGGTACGCGGGCCTCTCACATTGTGGCCTCTCCCATGCGGAGCACAGGCTCCGGACGCACAGGCCCAGCGGCCATGGCTCACGGGCCCAGCCGCTCCGCGGCATGTGGGATCCTCCCGGACGGGGGCACGAACCCGTGTCCTTGGCAGGTGGACTCCCAATCACTGCGCCACCAGGGAAGCCCTTCAATTTATTTTTTTTTTCATGTGTCTTTTTGGATTATGGTTTTATCACGGTATATGCCCAGTAGTGGGATTGCTGGGTGGTATGGTAGTTCTATTTTTAGTTTTTTAAGGAACCTCCATACTGTTCTCCATAGTGGCTGTATCAGTTTACATTCCCACCAACAGTGCAAGAGGGTTCCCTTTTCTCCACACCCTCTCCAGCATTTGTTGTTTGTAGATTTTCTGATGATGCCCATTCTAACTGGTGTGAGGTGGTACCTCATTGTAGTTTTGATTTGCATTTCTCTAATAATTAGTGATGTTGAGCAGCTTTTCATGTGCTTCTTGGCCATCTCTATGTCTTCTTTGGTGAAATGTCTGTTTAGGCCTTCTGCCCATTTTTTGATTAGGTTGCCAAACAGTAAGTTTTATAATGTTCCTCACGGGCCTTCTTAATGGCAGCTAGAGGAGGGACCTCTAACTAAGCAGGAGATTATGAGATTGGGGGTTGGGTGGGAAAGGGAAGTGTGGTATAGTGGGGTGGCTAAGAGTGTAACGAGTGCACTGGGTTCAGATAGATCTGTATTTGAATCACATTTCTACCTTTTACTACCTATATATGACCTCCCATGAGTTACTTCTTCTGGTCTTCTCCTTCTGTGGAAACGTAATGGTGCTTACCTCACTGTATTTCAATGATTAGGCTAGACAACGCATACAAAGTGTTTTGCGCAGTGATTGGAATATACTACGTGCTTAATAAGTGTTACTTACTTTGTTTTGTAAAAATGATAATCCTTCAGCTAGCTCCATTCTAAAGGATGAGAGAAGTTAGTCAAGCAAAGAAGGAAATGGAGGATTTTCTAGGTAGAGGGAATAATGTGTTTAAAAATACTGTGGCATGAAACTGCCTGAAATGTTTGGGATGCAGGTGGACTTAAAGTTTGGGATGGACCGCAAGACTTGAAAGTGGAGAAAAAGGGATAAAAGAGGAGTCTAAGATGTCCCTCAGGTTTCTGTTTTTGATGGTGCCACAGGGAATATAGGAAGATGGACAGGTTTGGGGAGAAAAAAAGTTTGAATTTGGGTTTCTTGTGGGATATCCAGGTAGAGACATTTAGTAGGTGGTTTGATTTGTAATCTTGAGTTACAGAAAGAAATCTGAGTTGGAGATACAAATTAGAGAATTATACGTTTGTGGATGGTAGACAAAGCCATGGCTGTGGATGAACTCACCTACAGTTTGTACAGAAAGTGAAAAAAGAAGTAGAACAGGAGTGAAACCAATAGTTAAGGGGTGGTAGAGAAAAAGAAGCCCTCAAAAGAGACTGAAGAATTGTGGTAATTGAGTTCTGAGGCTTTCCTTGCTTAGCATTCTCTGGCCTTTGTTTGTGTTCCAGAGAGAACACTGGGTAAAAAATATTATACTTATCACTGGTGCAAATTTGAGCCATATAGACAAGATGGAGGCAAGTGGCACATTGTGCTAGGCACTTTACTTGTTTTATCTTCTGTTACTTAATTACTGCCATTTGAAGTAGCAGTATTGTCCTCAAGATGTTTGAGTTTCAGAGGCTTTAGCTAACTTACCCAGAGTCAGTAACTGGGAGAGCAGGGCTTTTAATTGAGGGACTTGAGCATCAGACAGACCTATTTTTTATACCATAATCCTATTAGAGATATTTGAGCTGAGCCTGAAGGATTCGATAAATTTGAACAGGTGGCAGTAGAAATAGAATATAGGGAATAGGGTAAGAAGAGATCTGAGGAAAGCATAGATTGACTTGAAGTGCAGTGACTAGTTTAGCTAAATCATGAGTTATAAGTTAGAAGGATGTAGTCCTTAAAGCAAGCTGAGTCTTTGCATGGCAAAGAATTCAGGACTTTTTTATGTAAGCAGTGAGGGAATCATAGAAGGATATATGTTATACTATTGATTTTTTTTCTTATTACATAGAATTATACACATTCATTTTAGAAAATGTAGAAAACACAAGAAGAAGTACAAAATAAGAAATAAATTACCCATGATCCTACTTTACCCATGATCCTACTATCCAGAGGTAACTATTCTTACCATTTTGAAATATATCCTTTGAGGGGTTCCCCCCTCCTTTATGTTTTTGTATATGTGTGTGTAGTTGGAAAGGGAGGGCATGCATATTTTACATATTTAATTTTATAAAATTAGTATTATACACTATTTGCTGTTTTGTAATCTGCTTTTTTCTCTTAAAAAAGATTTATTTAGGGCTTCCCTGGTGGCGCAGTGGTTGAGAGTCCGCTTGCCGATGCAGGGGATATGGGTTCGTGCCCCGGTCCGGGAAGATCCCACATGCGGCGGAGCAGCTGGGCCCGTGAGCCATGGCCGCTGAGCCTGCGCATCTGGAGCTTGTGCTCCGCAACGGGAGAGGCCACAACAGTGAGAGGCCCGTGTACCGGGGAAAAAAAAAAAAAAAGATTTATTTATTATTTATTTATTTTAGGCTGCATCGGGTCTTAGTTGCGGCACGCGGGCTCTTTGTTATGGCATGCGGGCTTCTCTCTAGTTGTGGCATGTGGGTTTTCTCTTCTCTAGTTGTGGCATGCAGCCTCCAGGGCGTGTGGGCTGTGTAGTTTGCCGCACGTGGGCCCTAGCTGAAGCGCGTGAGCTCAGTAGCTGTGGTGCGCAGACCTAGTTGCCCCTTGGCATGTGGGATCTCAGTTCCCCGACCAGGGATCGAACCCCTGGCCCCTGCATTGTAAGGCAGATTCTTTACCACTGGACCACTAGGAAAGTCCCCGTAATCTGCTTTTTAAGCCTAATAATATATCACGAATATTTTTCTATGCCACCCAAGTGCTAAAATAATTAAATTAGCAACAATGTATAGGATGGATTTGGAGAGTCCAAAAATGGGGAGATAATTTAGAAGACTGTTGCAGTAGTTCAGACAAGAGGTAATGAAGGCCTCAACTAGGGTGATGTCAGTAAGCCTAAGAAAAACTGCTGAGGTAGAGGCAATAAATTTGGCAGTTGATGGGATAAGGGTGTGTCCAAAGATGAAACCAGGGTTCCTACCAGGCTAGAGTCATGTCACTAGCAGAAATAGGGGAGACAAGAAGAAGAGCAGTTTAAAATGGAGTAAAAGAAAATTCAGCTTTGAATGACCTGAGTTTAAGGTATCCATAGGACATTTAGGTGGAGGTGTTTTATAATAATAGCAGGCACTATTTATTGACAATCTGTAATATGCTGGATATTGTCCTAAGTCCTTGATGTAATTAATGAATCCTCTCAACATCCTATGAGGCAGATATCTCCATTTTTTTGGAAAAAACTTAGATTAAAAAGAGAAGTAACAACAACAAAAAAAGGAACTTGGGAATTCCCTGGCGGTCCAGTGGTTAGGACTCGGTGCTTTCACTGCCATGGCCCAGGTTCAGTCCCTGGTTGGGGAACTAAGATCCCGCAAGCCTCATGGCCTGGCCAAAAAAATAAATAAATAAAGTGAATTGGGAGGTGAGGAAGTGGAGGCAGTGCATGTAGACTAGTCCTAAAATATTTGATGAAGAGAAGGAATGAGAATCCTCATTTGATGATGGTCAAATCATCATTTGATAAGGTCGAAGAAATTTTTAGAGTTGAGTATGTTTGTCAGAAAAGGGGGCACTGAACTGAAAAGAAGATATTTCGTGCAGCAATAGCCCAGAAAATGCTTTTCCAGATGCATCCAGTCATAATTCTCTACCTCTTTTATTCTTCCATTGAACCCAATAAGAGTAAATATCATGTAGATAAGAAGACCAAAGGACCTTTTGGGGATAAATGTAATGATTTTAGATTTTCCCCAAAGTTATCAAAATTATATGGTATCAATTAAACAAAAAAGAAAGAAAAGAAAACCAAAATAAATCAAGTGGAAATAGTTTGACTTTTTTGTTTACAGTTGTGTGATCTTTTTTTTTTAACTTGTTTATCTTATTTATTTTATTTTTGGCTGCATTGGGTCTTCGTTGCTGCACGCAGGCTTTCTCTAGTTGCAGTGAGAGGGGGCTACTCTTCGTTGCAGTGCCCAGGCTTCTCACTGCGGTGGCTTCTCTTGTTGCAGAGCACAGACTCCAGGTGCACAGGCTTCAGTAGTTGTGGCTTGTGGGTTCTAGATTGCAGGCTCAGTAGTTGTGGCTCACGGGCTTAGTAGCTCCGCGGCACGTGGGATCTTCCCGGACCATGGATTGAACCTGCGTCTCTTGCATTGGCAGGCAGATTCTTAACCACTGTGCCACCAGGGAAGCCCTGTTTGTTTGTTTTAGAATTAAATGAAATAAAGAGTCTAGCACAGGACTTCCCTGGTGGCGCAGCAAGGAAGACCCAACACCGCCAAAAAAACAAAAAGAGGGCTTCCCTGGTGGCGCAGTGGTTGAGAGTCCGCCTGCCGATGCAGGGGACACGGGTTCGTGCCCCGGTCTGGGAAGATCCCACATGCCGCGGAGCAGCTGGGCCCGTGAGCCATGGCCGTTGAGCCTGCGCGTCCAGAGCCTGTGCTCCGCAACGGAAGAGGCCACAACAGTGAGAGGCCCGCGTACCGCAAAAAAAAAAAAAAAAAAAAAGAGTCTAGCACAGTACTTGGCATATAGTAGTGTTCCTTTACTATGCAAACTGTGGAAGGAAGGCAGGTTATTGTAGGACTATGAAAGATAGATATTTTAAGAGAGGTTGTATTTGCATATTTTAAATTTCCAAAGAAGATAACAATAAAGATTAGAAGGCAGGCTGCATGGTGGAAAATAAGGAACACAATACATGAAAACAGAAAAAGTTTTCTATTAAAAAATGTAAGGAATTGCTATATGCTTACATGTGAGCCCATAGAAGGAGTTAACATGGGAGTTGGGGATGGCAAGAACTGCTCCCTAGAAGAATCTAAGTTGAAACCTGAAGAAAGAATTAGAGTTAGGGGGGTGGCACAGTGGTTGAGAATCCGCCTGCCAATGCAGGGGACACAGGTTCCATCCCTGGTCCGGGAAGATCCCACAGGCCGTGGAGCAACTAAGCCCGTGAGGCACAACTACTGAGCCTGCGCGCCACAACTAAAGCCCATGCACCTAGAGCCTGTGCTCCACAACAAGAGAAGCCACCACAATGAGAAGCCCGTGCACCACAACGAAGAGTAGCCCCTGCTCGCTGCAACTAGAGAAAAGCCCTTACACAGAAAGACCCAACGCAGCCAAAAAAAGCCTAACACTTAAAAAAAAAAAAATAAGTTTAAAAAAAAAAAGAATTAGAGTTAGGCAGAGAAAAATGCAATGAGAGATGTTTGGGTAAGTGTGCCAGGTAGGGTTTGGATTCTATGCAAATGCCTGAAGGCAAATGAATAGGGGAACTGCAAGTGGTTCTACTGGGCAGTAGTGCTGACTGTAAGAGGTGGGAGAAGGACTGATTGGGAGAGGTCAGGAAGGACCAGGTCTTATAGGACTTCTTTTTGCTGTCTTCAGGAGTTTGGATTTTATCCCATGAGCAGTGGGAACCATTGAAGGTTTAGGCATAGGAATAATACGGTTAGATTTAAATTTAAGGTTACTTGTGCTGAAGTGTGGGGAATGGATTGAAGGGGGCTGATCTGGAGGCAAGTGTGGAACTCAGCTAGGAAGCTCCAGTAGTACAGGTGAGAGATGATAGTGGATGGATTTGAGGTATTTAGTATTAGTAGATAGATATGATTTAGAGATTAATTGGGTGTGGATAGTGAGTTGAGGATGATTCCAAGGTTTCTGGAATTAAGATCTCTTCCTGCTCTAAAAATTATTAAATTAGCAAAGATAATATAAGGTACCATTAGGTACAATCATGACATTGCTGGTAGCACTGTAAAGTCATCTGGTCACCTTGGAGAACTTTATAGCAACATGCAGTAGAAACTATAATAATGTTAATACCCTTTCGACTCATTAATCTTACTTTGGGGAATATGATTCAAGAGAAATGGCTGTAAAATTTTTGTACTATTTGTCCAGATATTTAAAAGCAATGCTATTTATTACAGAAAAATTGGAAATAACCTAAATGTCCCAACAAGAGAAGAATAGTTAGCTTTAAAAAATATATCAATAGGGTGTAAATGCTGTATAGCCCTTAAAAACTAGAAAACCATGTTCTGTGGGTGAACAGATAAAATGTCACACACACACACATACAGGAGAATATTATTCACCTGTAAAAAAGAAAGAAATTTTGCTATTTGTGACAAAATGGAGGAAACCTGAGGGCATTAGGTTAAGTGAAAATAAGTCAATGAAAGACAAATACTGTATGATCTCACTTGTATGTGGAATAAAAAACCAAAAACTGAACTCATAGAAACAGAGTAGATTGGTGGTTGCTTGGAGGGGGAGGCGGAGGAATGATTAGAGGGGGTCAAAGGGTACTTGGAGTTATAAGATGAACAAATTCTGCGGATCTAATGTATAGCATGGTGACTATGGTTAGCAGTACTGTACTATATACTTGAAAGTTGCTATGAGAATAGATCTTTTTTTTAAAAAAATTAATTTTATTTATTTATTTTTGGCTGCATTGGTTCCTCGTTGCTGCGCAGGCTTTCCCTGGTTGCGGCGAGCAGGGGCTACTCTTCATTGCAGTGCGTGGGCTTCTCATTGCGGTGGCTTCTCTTGTTGCAGAGCACGGGCTCTAGGTGTGCGGGCTTCAGTAGCTGTGGCACGTGGGCTCAGTAGTTGTGCCTCACGGACTCGAGCGCAGGCTCAGTAGTTGTGGCACAAGGGCTTAGTTGCTTCATGGCATGTGGGATCTTACCGGACCAGGGCTCGAACCCATGTCTTCTGCATTGGCAGGCGGATTCTTACCCACTGCACCACCAGGGAAGCCCCGAGAATAGATCTTAAAAGTTCTTATCACAAACAGTAACTGTGAGGTGATGGATGTATTAACTAACATTATTGTGGTAATCATTTCCATATATATATAAAATCATAATGTTGTACACCTTAAACTTATACAATGCTATATGTCAATTATATCTTTTCTAATATAAATTTATTCATTTATTTATTTATTTTTGGCTGCATTGGGTTTTGTTGCTGCGCACAGACTTTCTCTAGTTGCGGTGAGCGTGGGCTACTCTTTGTTGTGGTGCGCAGGCTTCTCATTGCGGTGGCTTCTCTTGTTGCAGAGCATGGGCTCTAGGCACGTGGGCTTCAGTAGTTGTGGCACTCTGGCTCAGTAGTTGTGGCTCGCAGGCTCAGTAGTTGCGGCACACGGGCTTAGTTGCTCTGCGGCATGTGGGATCTTCCCAGAACAGGGCTTGAACCCGTGTCCCCTGCATTGGCAAGTGGATTCTTTTTTTTTTAAAACATCTTTATTGGAGTATAATTGCTTTACATTGTTGTGTTAGTTTCTGCTGTATAACAAAGTGAATCAGCTATACATATACATACATCCCCATATCCCCTCCCTCTTGAGCCTCCCTCCCACCCTCCCTATATCCCACCCCTCTAGGTGGTCATAAAGCACAGAGCTGATCTCCCTGTGCTATGCAGCTGCTTCCCACTAGCTATCTATTTTACATTTGGTAGTGTATATATGTCCATGCCACTCTCTCACTTCGTCCCAGCTTACCCTTCCCCCTCCCCGTGTCCTCAAGTCCATTCTCTATGTCTGGCAGGCGGATTCTTAATCACTGGGAACAACAACAAAAAAAAGATGATCGTGTCCTGTGTAAAATTATTTGTACCTGCCAAATATGAAAATGTAAAGAGCTCTGCATAGTTGTAAGGCTTGAAGTTACTCTAGAATAGGAAAAATAGGGAATTCCCTGGCAGTCCAGTGGTTAGGACTCCGTGCTTCCACTGCAGGAGTCACGGGTTCCATCCCTGGTTGGGGAAACTAAGATCCCGCATGCTGTGCCGCACTGCCAAAAGAAGAAAAAGGAAAAATAGTTGGTATTTTAATTGGATTCTTTTTCAGCAGGATGTTTATATGTTAGATGATTTAATAGGGTTGAGAGAGTCAACAGTGACCTGGCCATCCCTACTCATGCCAGACTGCTTTAGGAGAACACGAAATAAGGGAAAGAGAAGGAAAATTAGGTCAAGCCATAGGGGAGAAAACCACTAGTAAGTTGTATTTTAGGAGGAAGAATGTGGGAATAGAGCATAGTCTCTCTGTCTTCATTACCTGGCACACCTCAGAGATGGCAGGTTAATATCAGTGTATTTTGCGTTTAACTAAAAGTTAGTTGTCATTTAGCTGCTAAGAGATTTCATTTCCTTCAAGTGCATCAGTGGCTGAAATTTTCCATAACAATTGTGGATAACTCATACAGTTAGATATATTTACTTTAGTTTGGTGTTGTAATAAACTCTATAACTGGACCAAGAGGAAACAGGGGTTGTTAATTAGCAAAAGTATTTGAAGAAAAGTTGGATTTAAAATCTTTTTGCCTATAGTTGTGTTAAATTGGTGGTTGAAAAGTAGATTCCTACTAATTACTAAGGAAAATGAGTTCAGGCCTCAGAAATTTTAGACATTTAAGCTGAGTTCATTAATGTGTGTTAAATACGACATACATGCAGAAGAGTGGATGTCATTTGGGTGCTAGGAGAACATCTAGAGTCTAGTTTAGTTGTGGAATTTTCTTAGAGGAAAGTATTTTGATCTGTAACATTGACAGTGGAGAAAATGCTAATTATAAATGGAATAGTTTTGATATAGGCAATGAAGGTGAAGGAAAAACAGCTTGTAGATGAGTGAGATTTCCAAGGCATTTGCTGAAATGAGTGGATGAAGCAGATTGAGATGAAAGGATGATGGATGGGAGAAGGAAACAAGTTGCTGGAATGACAAGTTTCTAGTCAAATTTATTCCTTCATTTATTGGGCAGTAGAAGGGCTGTAGGGGTGGTGCGGGATAGTCATTTGGATTATATTAGCTGTATATGAATCTTGCAGAGAGAAAGAGTTAGAGATAAGGGATCCTAGTAAAGATGAGTGGTTAGTCATTGTTATATTAGCTGTATATGAATCTTGTGGAGAGAAAGAGCTAGAGATAAGGGATCCTAGCAAAGATGAGGTGGTTAGTCAGTGATGGCAATGAGACTAGAGATTATGTAAATGAGAGTGAGAGATTTAGCAGTGGTTTGAATGAATGGGCTCACTGCTCGCAGTGGACCAGGAGGGTCCAAGGTACACTTTGGGTTTGGAGAGAAGGTCATAATAGTAATTAATGCACTTCACTGCTTACAAAGCCGGTTCACATTAATTCGTTCACGTGATACAACAGCCCTATGAAGTACGTATCATCTGCCTTTTACAGGTGAGAAAACTAAGGCTCAGAGAGATTAACCCAGTGGTTCTCAGTTCTGGCTGCACATCAGAATTTCATGGGAGATCTTTTTTTAAACACTGAGGCCTGGGCCTCACTCCCAGTGATTGTGTAATTGTTCTGAGGCTCCACTATTCACGTTGTAAAAATGGTCCCCTGATGATTTTAATGTGTAGCCAGGGTTGAATGAACAGGGCTAAAAGTCCGTCAGAGTTCATACAGCCAATATGTGGCAGAGACAAAACTTGAAACCTGGCCTTTTGCCTTTCAGCGGGTGCTTCTTTCCAAATACAGTCATCAGAGCCCTACACTAGAAGTGATGCTGGCGGTGGTATTAGCGCCCTGTCTGAATTCCACACTGTTTAATTCTCTGCCCAGTCTCTGGGGAACAAGAAGCTGGTGGTAATCACTTCTCTGGGCCTTTATGTGTGTTATTATGCTTCTTTTGTACCACTACCCCCCCACCCCCACCCCCAGGTTCTAATCCTTCAGGCTTCAGTTAAGGCATTATCTCTCAGGAAGCCTGTATCAGTTAGGGTTTAGAGGCTACAGATGCAGGCTTTGGGCAACTTATTTATTATTTTTTTAAAAGAGTGTTTTAGAAGGATGGTGGTAGGTCACAGAATTGAACACAGTGAAAAGGAACATTAAACAACTAGGCCACACAGAGTTCAATAACTAGGGCAGCTTTGGGGATTTCAGGAACAGGAATGGAGGATCATCTTTATAGGACAACTATAGGTGTCTTAGCTCCAGCTGCCTTCTGTACCTGTTTGTCTCTACTCAAAATTCAATCCCTGTAGTATAGAATATAGGTCACTGCCCCTGTGGTCAAAGAGCAAGGGTCCTGTGATTAGTAGCCTCTCAAGAACCCCAAGTGAATTAGGAGGGGGCACTTGCCTAATGGGAGGGCTGCTGGACAGACCCAAACAAGAGTTACTCGTTACATGGGACTTCCCTGGTGGTGCAGTGGTTAAGAATCCGCCTGCCAATGCAAGGGACACGGGTTTGGGCCCTGGTCCGGGAAGATCCCACATGCCGTGGAGCAACTAAGCCCGTGTGCCACAACTACTGAAGCCTGCACGCCTAGAGCCCGTGCTCCACAACAAGAGAAGCCACCGCAATGAGTAGCCTACGCACCACAATGAAGAGTAGCCCCCGCTCTCCGCAACTAGAGAAAGCCCACGTGCAGCAACAAAGACCCAACACAACACAGCCATAAATAAATAAATAAAGATAGATAGATAGATAGATAAAATTAAAAAAAAAAAGTTGCTTGTTACAAAGCCTTTCCTGACAGCCCTCTTTACCTGCAAGTTTAAGCTCCACTGTAGGTGCTCCAGTAGCTCTCCACCCCCATTCCTATGTAACAGATGCCTAATCCTCACCAAACTAAGCTGCAAGATGGCCTAGCAAATATCTCACACCTAGTAGGCACTCAGTGTTGGGTGAATGGAATTCCAGACAGACTTAATTTAGAAACTGCAAACTGTTCTACTCCTTTTCCAAGATAGGTGTCTACTACTGCATCTTCGTAAAGCCTGCTATCCTATGTTGACCCTCTGCCATTTCCACTGTCCCCTCTCTCACCTTTATCTCTTTCTCACCTTCTTAGGTAATTGCTGGCTTCAACCGCCTTCGGCAGGAACAGCGGGGCCTGGCATCCAAAGCAGCTGAGCTGGAGATGGAGTTGAATGAGCACAGGTGAGGAAGCCAGGAGAAGCAAACAACAGGAGAGTTGGATGGGCCCCCCTTTTTTTGGGGGGCGGATGGGCCATTTTGTAAGAGAGGGTTGCAGCGGAGTGGGACTGAATTCTCAGATCCTGCCTTGTCCTCCTACCTCAGCCTAGTGATCGATACGCTGAAGGAGGTAGATGAGACCCGCAAGTGCTACCGCATGGTTGGAGGGGTACTGGTGGAGCGGACTGTCAAAGAGGTGCTGCCTGCCTTGGAGAACAACAAGGAGCAGGTGAGCAAGAATCCCTGTGTAGATGCTCTGGGCAACCATGGAGTAAGGAAAGGGAGGCCAGGGCTTCAGGGAATGTCGGGGAGGAAAGTGTGGGTAGGAACTCGTGTTGAAGGCAGCATAAATAGCCTATTAGCCTATGCTCTTTAGCTATGCTACATCTAACTCCTTAGACAAAGGAGTTGCTGAGTATGCCTCTTTTCTGGCTGAATTGGGGGAGGGGAAGTGGTTAGAGTGGAGTTTCTCACAGTGTAGTCCATGGCTACGTGCATCCAAATCACCTAGAGGACTAATTTAAAATGCAGCTTCCCGGACCCTCTCCTGTACCCACTGATTCAGAACCTTTGGGGATGGGAGCCATGAAGTGGCATTTTAAAAATAAGCAGCCCAGGTGATTCTTATGTATACTACAGTTTATAAACCTTGTTTTTAAGAAAGGAATACTTTTTGTGTCTGGGCTCTACTATTAATACTTGGTTAAAGCTGAGGTTAGAGGTATCATCACTCCTTCACTTCCCCCAGCCATAGTCTGTAACAGATGGGGGAAGGGAGTCCTGAAATCCTTACATAATCCCTTTCGTTTGCCCTCTAGATACAGAAGATCATTGAGACACTGACACAGCAGCTTCAGGCAAAGGGAAAAGAACTAAATGAATTCCGGGAAAAGCACAATATTCGTCTCATGGGGGAAGACGAGAAGCCAGCAGCCAAGGAAAACTCAGACGGGGCTGGGGCTAAGTCCAGCTCAGCTGGAGTGTTGGTCTCCTAGAGACCAAGGCCTTTGCATTTTTTTCTACCCTGATTCCCACTTCTTCTAATTTCTCTTTATTGTTATTGTTTTCTCTGCTATTGTAAATTTTTTTTGTTAATTAAATGTTTTGTTCAGAATGCTTAGCTCTAGCCTGAAGCTTTCACCCAGTATTAGGGGTAGCATTTGTGCGGGGCATGGGCAAGCATATGATTTTTGGTTTGGGGTCCATCTGGTTAATGGCTCACAATATCAAACTAGGTCCCATATTTTATCCTTTACCTTGCAAATAAAGATGCATCTCCTTATTTACTTCCCTCCCCGCCAAAAGATTCAGAAACAGATGTTAACTCTCAGGTTGAAATTTAATCAGCATTTGAAATGAGGCAGATAGCACTGGTGATAACTAAAGCTTTATGAGTCTGCAACAAAACAGGGGCTTGGTGGTGTATCTTGGCACTGTTCTTTAGATAAAGAGGTCCAGAATGCAAACCTGTGGACTAGCTGTCCTGCCATCCTCACCAAAACCCCCAACCAGGTAGAGCTGATCATTCCAAAGGCAGGTCCGGTGGCCCACGCGTTTTAGTCCATGGTCTGCACAGGGGAAGTGGAACCACAGAGAAGGAGACTTTCCTGCTGGGTAAGGGCAGAGAGTGGTTATTGAGGCAGTAGCACCTTGGCTCCCATGGGGCTCTTAACCAGACCAAAGATTTGCTCATTAGTTTTCTCCTCACTGGATTTGTGGGCCTCTTCAAAATTTAACATTCTGTGTGTTCCTTTAATTGGTCGACTAAATCTTCCTTCTCCCTACCCCACTACTCTATCCTCTTGCTTTCTGTAGTCTTCGGGTTCTCCTATCTTCCCACCTTTTCCCCTTCTCAACCATTAAGCCCCTTCTCACGGGTATCATAGATGTAGAGGTCATTGCAGATGGTGTCTCGGGCTCTAGTCAGAGTTTCTCCACCAAACAGCACAGCAAAGGGCCCAACCACAGAACATGAGTGATGCCGGAGTCCTCGAGGCCCCTGCCGGGACCCCTGCCCACTGCTCACGAGACTTGCAAGCTGTTCCATCAAACGGGGGGCAACAGATGGTTCCTCCTTGGGGGAGAGAGAAGGGACTGTCTGGAGGGATTTGGGCATCCCAATTTTAGCCCCCTTCCACCCTTTGCAAGATGTGAGTAGATAATACCTTAATCTTCCCATGACTCCAATGCCCAGCTACTTCTGGTTCAGCTGAGTTGCAGCCCCCAAAGAGCAATAGCTGGTGACCTGGGTGGGGCCCAGGACTTTGGAGCAGGGCAGCGCAGTGACCTGAACGTGAGACTGTGTGGCAGCCTTCTTCCTTATAGCTGTGAAATTCAGGCCTGAGTTGGGTTTTCTGGAAAATATAAGTGCTGTACTGCCTTTTCCCCAACCCCCGTGCCAAGGATAGAAAGGAGACATGGGACAGTGCCATATGTAGTTCGGTTGAGAGGGAGGGTAATATTGATAAGAGAGTTCAGCTATCTTAGACATGGAAGATTCCTGGGAAAGGAGGGTTCTAGGGTGAGGATATTAGATAAATTGCCTGCGAAGCTGTTTTTCCGGAGTGTCAGTGAGGGAGCATGAAAGGTTTGGGGCAAGGGGTGTCATACCAATAGGTGCGGGCGCCAGGGTCCAGCCTTAACGTGTAGATGCTTCCATAACGACGCTGAGTGCGAGTCCCCCCCTCCCTGCCTGCCACCCGCAGCTCTCGGTCGGAGATGCGGGTACAGGTGTGACTACTGAGGCCGGCAGGGGGGCAGCTGCCGGGGGCGGCGGTCCACGCCTCCCACACACCGCGCTCGGTGTCCAGGGCGCTTACTGTGGCCAGGCGGCGCGACCCATCCCAGCCGCCCACCACACAGAGCCAGCGCCCGCCCACCGGCGCCGCGTCGTGGTGGCTGCGCCTCGGGCCGCCCCGGGCTCCCACCCGCACGGCCTGGCCCCCAGCCGGATCAAAGACCACCATATCACTGCTCGGCTCTCTCGCTCCTCCGGCTAGGAGACCCCCCACCAGATAGAACCGTCCCCGCAGTTCGGTGCATGAATGGAAGGCCCGCGCCAGTAGCGGGTCCCGCGCCACCGGCCGCCAAGTCCAGCCTGAGCCCCCTGTCCCACCCACCGCCCCGGCCATGGGCCCGGGGAAGGGCGGGCTGCGGGGCCGGCGGCCCAGAGCACCCCTACCTGGGGGCGCAGGTTTCCCCGGAACCGCCCCTACACCCCTACCGGAAGCCTGTCCGGGTCCCCACCTCAAGCCACCTGCTTCTCTCCGCCGTCGCCCAGCAACCACTGCAGCGGCTGCAGCACGACCGCTGCAAACTGAAGGTCGCAAAGCACCGGTTACCGTGGAGACAGGAGACCTGGGCAGCCACCATGAATTAGACAGTGTTGCCACCATGGTGACAGGAGCCGTGCGAGGTCAATAAAAATCTTGAAAGTCTGTTAAATTCGGAAAGTCCGAGGACAGCCAGTTCCTCAGAAGGACCCATGTTATCCAAGATGTGAATTCACTTGGGACTATGACGTTTCAGGTGCAGGCGTTGCTCTGCAGGGGTTGAGGAGGAACCATGTCCTTTTTGGCTTTGGCGTTTTGGGCGTTTTTCTGATTCGTTCTGACCTCCCCAGGGATAAGCTAGGAAGGGGAGACAAAAGTCAGAGGGGAGGCAGTGAAAGTGGATTAAGCACAGACCTGGGAGTCAGGAGACTTGAGTTCCGGTCCCAACTATACCCTGACTCTCAAAGTGATTTTTTTCCTCTAAGCCTCTTCTTTCTCATTTATAAAATGTGCTGTTGGGGCTTCCCTGGTGGCGCAGTGGTTGAGAGTCCGCCTGCCGATGCTGGGGACACGGGTTCGTGCCCCGGTCCAGGAGGATCCCACATGCCGCGGAGCGGCTGGGCCCGTGAGCCATGGCCGCTGAGCCTGCGCGTCCGGAGCCTGTGCTCCGCAGCGGGAGAGGCCACAACAGTGAGAGGCCCGCGTACCGCAAAAAAAAAAAAGAAAGAAAGAAAGAAATGTGCTGTTGGCTTATCCCTTAGGTGTCTTCCAGACCAAAGACCGTGGTAAAGTCTTGAAGGTCTTGATTGGGTGGGACAGCCCTCTCTGCCCACTAGAGGGTAGTAGAACCCAGTCTCTCAGGGCACATTGTAGAGTGAGTGAGTGAGTGAGTGTGTGTGAGAGAGAGAGAGAGAGAGAGAGAGAGAGATTGATTGGGTTGAGGGTTGGAGAACTTTTCACTATTGAGTCCTAGGAAGAGTAACTCCTTATTTCCTCTTGTCTCATAAGCTCATACAGCAGGAGGAAATTGAGGTACCGTGGCATCTGGAACTCAGAATTAAGGTCAGGGAGTTTCTCCTGATAAGATCCAGGGCAGAAGCTGCTTAATCTTAGAAGCTGGATGGGGGTGAAGCAGGCGAGGAGTGAGAAAAACAAACTCCTGCCCCTCCCTGGTATCTTCCATTTATTCGAGCCAGGTCCTTGAGCTTCTTCTTAACTCTATCCCTCCAAGACCCAGTGAAGAATGAAGAGGCCCAGATCCAAGCTGACTAGTTTTAGCTACTGGTGAAAATGCAGACAGATTTCTACTCCCAGCATAGCTGGGGTGGGACAGAAACAGGACTTGTGTCCCCCGAGGCTGGTCTGTAAATGAGAGTGATGACTGCTTACTTTTGCCTTTGGTTTCTATTCATCAACTTGATCCCCATCAGGCCCAAGAAACTGAGGCCATAGAGAGTGGCTCGAGCTGCAGTGAGGCTGGACATGTAATTCAGGGCAGGGCTTTTCCCGCTCCAGATCCTAACTCTTGGTCCTTAGAGAAAATAGCATGAGGAGGGTATGGGCAGGAAGGAACATTTAGAGAGACTGGTAGGTACCAGGACCTGTTCCCCACCTATACCTTAAAGCCGAGACCTAGTAGTAGCTTTGAAAGTCTCTGCCCACCCAACTATAGCTTTCCCTAATTTTGACAAAGAGGATCCCCAGTTTTCCAGACCATGGTAAAAAAAAAAAAATCACTAACTTCTAACATCCTTGGCTGAAATCTGAAAGCCAGCCTTTTCCCTAAATCTTCTGACTGGCTAACCTCCCAATCGCTGGATTCAGATCTGTCATACTCCTAGGATACCAGCAAGGAGCTGCCTGGCGGGTGGTGTCATTTTGCTTTAACCGTACTGGCCTATATGCCCATTTTAGGCTCTTGCTTTTGCTTAAGTCTTTGACTGTTCTGCCAGACTCATTTTCTGCCTCTCCTGGATAGAACAGGGAACTCCCCACCCCAAGGGCCTTTCCAGCTCCTCTCTCCCAGTTTTGTTTACTTCTCCTCCCAGCTGCCACTCTGACTCTGAGTCCTCAGCAGTTGTCACCTCACTTGAACATGGAGCCTGAACCTCACATTTCTCCTTGGCTGTTCCCTCCCAGCTCTGCACCTCCTCCAGTTCCACCTAGTAGCTAGAGGTGTCCATCCATTGCTGCTCTAAACATAGACCTGGGGGAGGAATCCTACCTCCCCTGTTTAGTCTGAAGTAAGCCCATATTTTGGAGGAGGCAGAAAAGAAACTGGGGGAGAAGGGGAAGAAGAAGAAAGAGAAGAAAAGAGAGGAAGAATGGGGCTGAGCTGGTGGCGCAGTGGTTGGGAGTCCGCCTGCCGATTTAGGGGACACGGGTTCGTGCCCCGGTCCGGAAAGATCCCACATGCCGCGGAGTGGCTGGGCCCGTGAGCCATGGCTGCTGAGCCTGTGCGTCCGGAGCCTGTGCTCCGCAACGGGAGAGGCCACAACGGTGAGAGGCCCGCGTACCGCAAAAAAAAAAAAAAGAGAGAGAGGAAGAAAATAAGCCAATTTGTACTTGTCTGACAAACACTTGACACCCCAGGGCAGCATCAAAAGTGGTGTATAATGACCCCGTCAATGGTAAAAAACTGAAAGGGACAGGGACAACCTCTGTCCAGGAGTGGGAGTGGGGGCTGATCATTCTGAAAGTCTCAGAATTCTGATGAGGTCCTATGAGTTTGGTTTCCTCAGCTGGCTGTTTCTGGCAAGCAAGGATCCCTGCAGCTCAGCTTCTTAGTCTTAGATGTCTGCCCCAGCCCCAAATCTACACACCCTTGTCTCAAACCTTCACAAAACTTTTAGTCTAACTTCTCCTCCCCTTAACCTCATTTTCTGACCCTGGAACCATCCCTGGTTCTCAGCATTGTTCAGTACACACAGAAAGCCAACAATTGGACCCTAGGGGTCTTAGTCACACTCTCAAGACTCTCTCAATTCCCTCTGCCTACATCTCCCAGGCTGTCCCATCCTTCAGGCGGTCTCTCTGGCTCTTCCTTTATTGTCCTCTGGCCTTTCTACATTTTCCCCACAGTTCATTCTGCCTAGCTGATTACCTGGCCCCATGCCTTCTTGGCCCCAATTCTGGCATTTTGCTCTCAGCTCAGCCAGAATAAGGACATGGGCAAACAGAAGGACAGAGGAATGACCAGGAAAAGAGGTTTCAAGAGGCCAGCCAGATCTTGAGACGTGATGGAGACATGAGCTGAAAGTAGTTGGTGAGAGAAGTGGAGCTGTGAGCAGACTTGGGGTGGAGGGGAGTGGGAATCAGATGAGTTAGAGGATGATGGAGAGGTGGGATAAGGATGGGGAAAACCTTGAGTTTTTGAGGGACGTGGCGATATTGAGTAGGAAAGTATCAATGGGTCATTGTTGAGTGGTGGAAATTGAGGGTGGAAGAGGGAAGTACCTGAGTGATCCCAGCAGTGGGCAAGTAGGCATCCGGAAATTTCTCTTTAGGTCTTTCTGTCTCTGTTTCAGATTTTGTCTCAGCTTCTTATCTCTTTCAATTACCCCCCTTCAATAACTCGTGTGTGTGTGTGTGTGTGTGTGTGTGTGTGTGTGTGTGTGTATCTGTGTGTCTGTGTGTTTCTCCCTCTCTGTATCTATCTCTAGGTTTCGACCTGTCTCATGGTGCCTTGAGATCTCTCTCACCATATCTACTTTGTGTTTTTCTCTCTGGGTCTCTGCCCTTCTGTTGCCCCTGCCCTCTCTGTCCTGCTGGACAGAGCCAACCATCTGACTTTTCTGCAAGGAGCTTTGGAACCTTCTGGAAGTGGCCAGGCTTCTCCCCTTTGGCTGTATGCTAGAACTGTAGAAACAGTTTGGGGTCCCTGGGCACAGTCATAGGGTACTGATTACTGATGAGGTCCTGAGTGAGCTTCAACAAAAGGGGCCTTTTCAGGGAGTAGGATTTCCCCACAGAGGACCTTAGAGCATGGAGGCCTGGGCCCAGGGAGAGAAGCACGCTGGCATGGGGAGATTAGACTCCAGTCTTTGTTCCTCTACCTTTCCTTATAGCCCATGGACCAATGCTTCCTGATCTCGCTAGTTTTCATGAGCGAGGGACTAGTTAGTTATCACTAGTTAGTTATCTCACTAGTTATCATTAGCAAGGGACTCTTGCTCTGTATCTTGATCCCTAGCCCTTCTTCTTTTATGCTACTTCTAGAATTGATGGAAAAACTGAGGTTCAGGAAGGCTTCAGGGTGAGGCTGGAGGGCAGTTACTAGGGGTTCCTGCAAGGAAAGCATGAAGTCCATCTTGGGATGTATGGGGAAGATGCTCAGAAGGGACTCAGGGACATGCTCTACTCGGCTTCCATCCTTGCTTGTCCCACAGCCTGGGACTTACCTCCTCCATCCTCAGCTCAAAGGCTCCCAACTTTGCTATCTCTAGGACTGAAAACATATGCAGGACAAGGTCCAAGTCTCTTAGTGCAGTGAGAGCAAGGCCAAGAACTAGTCCTGCTGCCCTGGGGCTTTGGGGGTGTCTTGGAACCTGAAGACCCAGCCCCTGCTTTCCAGGATGAGGCAGAGAAAGCCCAGGGCATGGAGACTAAGGCTCCTCTACAGCTGCACCACATCCTGGCCTCTGACCAGGGCAGCTACACCTGCCTACTGAGTGCTGAGCACTGATAATGGAAACAGGCGGAGCTGCAGGTTTGAGGTAACTTTGGGTTCTGGTGTGGAGAGAAAGGAGGGAATTAGAGTTGACGTGATGGAGAGGTGAATACTCCTGGACCATACAGAAGGAGGCCTCTGCTAACAAATTTCAAAAGAAAATCTACTCTCTAATTACGAGAATCCTCAGGTCCTACTGGTTCCCCCGATTCCCAACTGCTGCTCGTGTCCTCTCAGCTTCTACCCCTCTCCTCTAACGTCTTCCCTCAGAGTCCTTTCAACACTGGCCCTCTCCCCTTGGGGTCTTCCCCACTCTTTCCCCCAAGCTCCCACCTCTTCCAGGCTTCCACAGCCCTTGGGTCTCATGGTGTCTTTCTCCATCCGCAGCCCCATATTCTCCTCTGCAGCTGTCTTGCCTCCCCCAGGGCCTGTTCCAAGGGTGATGTTTGATCGCAGGGCCTCAGGAGGCTTTCCCTTAGGGAAGCCAAGTTGGGCGGTGGCAGGAGCCCAGGCTGATGGCCAGGAAGTGGCAGTCTTTGGTTTAGAGAGGAACCACACCCTCAAGCATCTAAGCTGGATACCTGGAGATGAGTGCGAGAAACTACAGAGGCCAGGTGTTACCTGAAAATGCCCTGGTGGTGCAGGCTCTGCAGGCTGGGCTGGCCCTTGAGGGCTGCCTACATGCATGTTCCTCAACAGATGGGCTCCCTGGGAGGAGCCTGGCTCTTTCTGTGGTCAGGGGTGGGGACAGGGATGGGGAGAATGCAGAGGAGCACAGCTTGGGGTCCTCACTAGAATCCATTCTCTCATCAAATTCTTAGGATCCCACTTAAACTTTGCTCTTACCTCCTCCTAACCACTGCATCTTCTGCTGCTTTTGTCAGCACCTGGAAGACTCTGATTTCCACGAGGGCTCCTACTCTTGTCCTGGGCCAGCCAGGACCTATTTCTAGAGGCTTCTAAAAGTGCTAGCCTACCCAGAGACCACAGGGTCAAAGAATAAGGCATCTCTCTCTTTACCTATGCCCTGGTCCCTGATTCTATGACCATGTATTTACGGAAGTTTGGGGAGTCCATGGGGTGAGAGCAAGGAGGAGGGGGCTCTGCACACAGTGGCCTACTGAGATACAGGGCCCAAATGTGCCATATGTTCAGCTACTTCCTCACTCTAGCTTTAGGACTCTTGAGGAACAAGCAAATCCAGCCTCCTGAACTGTAAGTGACGTTGTTAGGCAACTAGAATGTGTGGTTGTCATTAAGGGATGGGGCTGGGTACTGGGGATCAGTGGGCCTGCAGGATAGGCAGATAGGAACAGCGCAGCACATGGCAATGTTTAGATGGAATCTCTTGGAAAGCAGGATGCCACCATCCTAATACTGGGCACAGTGACGCTCCAGCTGGTGGGGGGAGCAAAGGTGATTTTCAGCGAAGGAAAAGCTGCCGGAGTCCCTGTTTTCTGTGTGGGGATCACTTCCCAGCCCTCCGTGGGTGAGGAGCATCCTCAGGAGGAGCAGGAAGAGGGACCTTGAAGCTTCTGCCTGAAATAGCCTTGGTCCTGGGGGATGGAATCAAGCCCCCTATCAGTAATCTTCCACTACAACGTCAGTCAACCTCCCAGCGCTTCTCTGTACAAAGAAGCCAAGGCAATAAGCAGATCAAGAATAGCTTAATATCACACAGAGAAACAAAGCTGTATAGAAATGGATTACAGACGTTTTGTCCACATCCATGCTTCCAACTAGTTCCACTCTGATTTATTATCCACTCTTGTCTCTCCCAAAGCCCGAGGGTCTCCCTGCCAGCCTCTGACTCTTTGACCTGGGATCTCACCGCAGACAAACAGGATATCACTCACTAAGAAGCTCTCTCATCTACACCTTCCCCCAACCCATCCTCCTGATACCCCGCCCCCAGCCCTTCCCACCTTGACCCACTCCCTCCTTCCCCCACTCACTCACTCTGACCCTCACTCTCACTCTTCTTCTTCCCCACACCACCCCACCCATTCTTGTCCCTCCCTGACTCACCTCCAAGTCCCATTGACACAAACAAAAATTTCAGCACAACCCACTCCAACCGGTTTGGCTGAGGTGTGCAGCCTGCCATGGGGACAGACACAGGTTACAAGCGGGTGCTCGGATACATGCAGGTGATGAACATCTGCGGTTATGCACATAGAGACAGCCCCGGGTATGCACACAGCATATATACATACAGAGACATATAGGGAACACATGATGGAGGGACATAGCATGTTATAGTTGTTTATGTGTCTGCCTGTCCTAATTGAGGACTCCTTGAAGGCAGGGACACATGTATTATGTGTCTCTGTCCTCTCCCTGGAGCCTGGCACGAAGAGGTGCTTACCTAATGTCTGTCGAATGAACTCAGGTATGCAGACCTGCATGCAGGGGTGCCACTCAGACAATTTACATGCTAAGGATGCTGCCTTGACTTGAATTGTTCCCGTTCTTAGGGCCCAGAATGCAGGTAGGAGGAGGGTAGGTAGTGAGGCATGAGGGGAATGAGGGTTCAATGAGGAAGAAAGAACAGACCCTCAGAGACCAGGCACTGGTCTGGAAAGTCTTCCCCAACCAGTATTTCCTTCTAGCTCCAACCCTGGCATTTGCCTTCTGCAAGCTTCATTCCAGAAGAGCCAAGGCAAGGCCTAAGGATGAGGGCGTATTCCCCAAGAGTATGGCCCTTGTGAGATGTGCAGGACTGAGGGCACAGGGGGCAGGGGGACTCGGAGACCAATATTTGTTAGATGAGGGGGAGGAAGATCCTTACCTCAAGCAGAGGGCTGGAATCACTGCCTGGCCCAAGTGCTCCCTTTCAGGCCCAGTGGTTCACGTAGCCTTCCCTCCAAGGCCACGTCTGCGGTCTAATAGGACCTGAACATACCCATGAAAAAATATTTGGCACAGCCTGGACTTAACACCTCTGGAATGTCCAGCCTCCCCCCAGGGCTCCACATGGCTGGAGTTGGGGGTGGGTGACTGAGGGTCCTAGCCAGAGGCTCACAGACTTCCTGACTGGAAGCACTGGGATGTATTGTGAACTAAAAGGCTGAAGGAGATATAGGGGCTGGATACCCACCTTGTGATCTAACTGCTTTCCTACCACTGTGCCTCAGTTTCTCCTGTGGTTTCCTGGACCAGGAGGGGTGAATCTGTGGGAAGGAAGGGAGTTCCTCTGAAATCACGCGATAGGATCCAAGGTTTGATAATTATAACACGGGACGCTCCTCTCTCCCTTTCCCCCCTGCTCTACCCCACCCCTGCCACCGTGGATCTCAAAGCAGCATAGGGGTGGGGCTGCTCCCCTGGCATGGGTGGGATGTGAGTCCCGAAGAGGGGAAGGGGTTCACCAAAGTGGAGGTGGAGAGAAACAGGAGCTTTGGCATTCGGCCTGGCCCCAAGTGTGAGAAACAGCCCTCCAAGAAGAGGTCACTACCATGGACACTGCTGAGATTTGGGATCTAGAGAGAGAGTTGGGGTCACGGTCCAGAGGCAGGGTTAAAGTCTGGGTCACTAACCAGATTCAGGAGAGTCAGAATCTCTACTCCTCTACCTGACCACCTTTTCCATTCATAACATCATGCCTTCAACAAAAATGTATTCAGGGGCTTCCCTGGTGGCGCAGTGGTTGAGAGTCCACCTGCCGATGCAGGGGACACGGGTTCGTGCCCCGGTCCGGGAAGATCCCACATGCCGCGGAGCAGCTGGGCCTGTGAGCCATGGCTCCTGAGCGGAGAGGCCACAACAGTGAGAGGCCCGCGTACCGCAAAAAAAAAAAAAAAAAATGTATTCAGTCTTCATTAAGTGCTGTGGACTGTCCTAACATGGATGACTGAGACAAGATTATAAAAGAAGCCTGACTTTCCAGGAGTTCACAGACTACAGCTCTCATCCTGTCCCTCAGTTTAATACATTTACTGAGTCCTTGGCACACAGCAGGCTTCAATTGTTGCTTCTTGAATTGAAGCTTACAATTTAGTTAAGGAGATAAGATGTGCACAAATTATGAGTACACAGGCTATAATAAAGGGACTAGCAGAGGCTGAGGAAGAACAGAAGGGAGAAAGATTAATTTTAGGTGGGAGGAGCTGAGAAGGCTTCATGGAAGATGTGGCACTTGAGGTCAATTTTGAAAGATGAGTAAGATTTTGACAGGTAGAGGCAAGGGTGCTTGTGTGTGTGGAAAATATTCTACCTGAAATGAGCCCCCACCTTGCTGTTCCCGGCCCCTCCTTCCTGCCCCTCTCCAGACAAAAGGATCCCACTGCAAGATTTTAACCCGTATGTATCTTCTCTTCTCGCCTGTCTACCTGTATATATATTTTTCGCTCCAGTATGTCAGCAATCTTGCCCCTCCCCATCCCTCAATTTTCAGGGAGTTCAGAGTCTGCCCCCTCCTCTGGCTATCCCAGCTAGGCCAGTAAGTTTGTTTGTTTGTTTTTTTGTTTTTTTGTTTTTTTTGCGGGCCTCTCACTGTGTGGCCTCTCCCGTTGCGGAGCACAGGCTCCGGACGCGCAGGCTCAGCGGCCATGGCTCACGGGCCTAGCTGGGCCTAGCCGCTCCGTGGCATGTGGGATCTTCCCGGACCGGGGCACGAACCCGTGTCCCCTGCATCAGCAGGCAGGCTCTCAACCACTGCGCCACCAGGGAAGCCCCAGGCCAGTAAGTTTTTGTGTAACTTGGCGGTTACATTATATGCATCCAACACGGAAACGCGTGGTCTTACAGGTCTGAGTACACCTATAGGGATATAAGGATAGAGTACTTGGAATCAAGATTGTCCTTGCAAAGTCCGGACATGTGACTTTGTCCAATGACCATGGGATAAATGGATAAAATGACCCTGGAGATGGTGGAAAGGAACCCCTTTCCACTCAGGTAGTGCTGACTCACTTTGGGGACTTCTGGCCAGTAATGAGAAGGTGTTGATGCTGAGAGAGGGTCCTGCTAGGGAGGCCAGGAATCTGTGGGGTTAATTCCTTGGTCAATCCCTTGGCTTATCCTCTGTGGGGGAGGGGTGAAGCGGAGGGGGTCACTTAAGTTCCATCTGAGGGGTCTTTGAACTAACTCCCTGCCTCAGGGATAGGGATGTAGGGATACTACCTAAGTTGTGTGTCCTCCAGCAAGCCCCTTCCTCACTCTGGGCCTCCGTTTTCTCATCTGATGGATGAGGTATTTGGGCCAGTACTGTCCTCAGTTCTGGTCTTCTCTGATTCTGGCTCCCAAGCTGAACCCCTCTGGGAGACTGGGGAACTCGGCAAGGCCCGGGGGGAGGCAGCAAGGCTGGCTGGGGTGTGGGAGGCTTGGGTTCCTTTCCACCCAGAAGGGCCTTGCCCCTGCTCCTACTGGCCTGGCACCTCCCTCTTTGAGCCACGCCATGCCTTATCCTACCCAGCCGCCCCACCCCCCGCCTTTCCTCTCCGGTCACAGCCCCTTCCACACACTGCCAGGTAAAGCCTGGAGCTGACGATGGGATCCCACCCCCCAGGTCCTTCCCTTCTTCCCTCCCTCTCTGGCACCCATTAGCCAGCGCAGGCTGCGGGGGTGGTGGCTGCCGTGTCTCCGCGCCAGGCCCAACCCCCAGAGACGCACCTGTTCTGACCTGCTGAGCAGGTTCCCAAGTTTCTGCTGTCATTGTTGGCCACGGCGTGGGAAGCAGCTCTGGGGGAGCTCGGAGCTCCCGATCACAGCTACTTGCGGGTAGCTACGGTTGGGTGGGTGGAACGGGGCCGGGTCCCCGAGTGGAGATCCTAGTGGGATAGGCAGGCACGGCAGTGCCTGAGGACTCCGTGCTTCCTGCCTTCTGGGTCGGTGCCCAATCCAGCTCTAGAGCCGGCTCCCAGGGAGAACTTGGTGGAACTTCAGAAACACCGGGCAGCTCTGCCTTTTGACCGATGCCTCTGTCCCTGGGAGCCGAGATGTGCGGGCCTGAGGCCTGGCTGCTGCTACTGCTCCTGGCATCGTTTACAGGTAGGACTTGCTTCAGGATCCTTGCTTCTGAGCCCAAGCCAACACACACACACACAAACACATATACACGCACGCACACATACATATTCCCTTTCCTTTTACTCTGAACTGAGGAATCAATCTCTCTCTCCCACCTCCAACTGATAGTAGTGCCCCCAGAAGAACCACTGTAGCTCTCCTGCTTCATGTCCCCTTCCAGCCCCAGGCCAGGTCATTGGGTCTGGGGTCCCTGACCACTTCAGCCAAAGGGCTGGAGCTGCCTCTTGGGGCAGAGCCACGGTGACCCGTTGCAGGTGGCCAGGGAGGTAGAACTGGTGGGGACCCTTTCACCCCAGGTTTTCCTGGAGGTTCCCTCGCCTACCCCCTGGGCTCCAGAATTGCTGACTGGGGCTGCAGCTGGTTTCCCCAGTCATCAAGGTGTAGGAAGCCTGATGCCCAGAGAGCCGACAGGGTCTTTCTATCTCCTTCTCCTCTCTTCACGATATCCTAGAATACTGTTGAGTGACTACAGGGGAGCTGGAAGCTCTTCTCACTCTGGCCCCCTCTGTCCCTGAGCACACTATGAGGTGCCAGGGTGGGAATCAGGCGGTTACTCAGAAGAGTGAGGGTCTAGGGTAGGGCACCTTCTAGAGTGCCCTACCCTAGGGCACTCTTTTGTTTATCCCCCGTCCCCCCATTTTCTCAGCTAGATGTCTTGTATTACTCTCGTGTAATGTATATACAGAAGATATAAATTATAGGAATTTATAATCTTCAGAGTGGGGGAGAGTATATGTGTGTGGGTGTGTGCGTGTACATAATGAGTCCACGGTAGGTAGGATTCCGTAGGCTGTTCCCAGGATAATGGGCAACTGAGAAATCTTTCTCCTTGGAAAGACAAGACCTTATCTATATGGGACAGTTTGATTCCCAGTCCCAGGATCAGTAGTGACAGAGCCTCAGTTGTCCAGCAGGGCCTAGCAGTGATGTCCCCCAACCTCCATCCCCAGCTAAGGCTGTGCTGAGGAGAGTGAGGTCTAGATGTGTGGATGGGTAGGGGCTGCTCCCGCTCTGATCTTATAATGGAAAGGCCGTTGGCCCAGCCTCCAATCGCAGGTTACTGAAACTCCAAGCCCTGCCATCCCCCCTACACCCCACATCTTAATTCCCATCTTCCAGACAACCTTCTCACTCGCTTAGGCCAAGAGGGTGGGGCCTGGTTGCTGGGGCCAGGGAACTCGGCAGTCATTTTCCTGTAGGATCTACCCACACCTAAAGAATGGAGCCATGATGTCTCAGGACTCAGGAGTTACCAAAGAGATCGTCGATTCAACTCCCTCATTTTACAGATGGGAAAACTGAAGGAAACAGATAGGCAAGTGAGCTAACAATATTACTCAGTGTTAGAAGCGTAACCAGGGTTAGCGTCTTGGTCTCCCAGTTCCTAGTTTATTAAAGCATAGTACCTCTGGGTGCACACTAGGGATAGCCAGGGTGCTGGATGCTGGAGATGCAGCAGTGAACAAGACAAAGTCCCCGCTTTCTTTTCCCATGACACGAAGCTGTTCTTTCTCAGAGAAGCCAGGGAAGGGTAGAGGACACCCCTTCTAGTTAGGGAGTCACCCCAACCTTGCTCAGTGCCTGGACAGGTGCTGTGGCTACCCGGCTCCAGGGAAGCTGGTGCCCAGTGAGCCACACTCTACTGCTATAACCTGCATGGAGCTGGAGGGCGCTCTGAAGGCTGGAACTCAGACTCCAGGTTCCTAGCCGGAGGATCAGATGCGTCCACCTAACTGCCACCCCCATTCTGGCTCCTCTGTAGGCATCTCCTCAATAGCCCCCAGGAAACTAGAGTGTTTCTTGTCTCTGAAAAAGCCTTGGATTGGGAAGTCAGGAGTCTTGGGTTCTGGTCCCTTTCCTGCAATTAATTTGCTACACGACCTTGGGCAACTAAGAAACTAGACTTCAGTAGACCAAGAGGTAGAACCAGATGATCCCTATAGGCCTTCCAGCTCTGAAATCCTGTGGCTGCGTAAATATCCAGCCCCGAACTGAAGGTGGGTGCTGGGTGCTGGAAGAGGCGGTGAGTCTGGCTGTGGTGACAGAAGGGGGAAATGTCCTGACCCCATTTCTCAGTGGGGACCAAGGGTAGCTTTACCCTGGATATTGCTTTCTGCCCCTGCACTGCTGCAGATTAGTGCCCCCACCAAGTCCTGGGCCATTAGAGCTCTGAGCCCTGGGGCCCTGCCCCACCCCTGACAGGGAAAGGAGCCCAGGCTAGGGAGGCACCTCAACACCACAGCTCTTTGTCTCTCCTTAATGGGATGAGTTTCCAGGTGAGGTCCCCTCCCTTCTCCCTCCCCATCTCCTGCCCTGGGGCTGAGGGACCTAAATCTACAGATACCCCTCCAATAGGATCCTAGTTCCTAGATCTTTTTTGGGGCCCCACTGAGCCCTGCAGGACCCCAGAGGGCACGGGGTTCTCTGAATTCTGAGATCTGTCCTCTGAGGTTTAGGACCAGCTTTCTGCTGAAGTTAGTTTCCTAGAAAGGGAAGGGCCCCATCCCTGCTTTTCTACTCCTGTTTACAGAGGGGGGCAGGCCCTTTCCTGTAGTATCTACCCAAAGCCAGGGAAGCCAGAGAGGCAGGCTAGCTTCCCTGCCCAAGGTGGGGAGAACTAGGGAGAATCCCAGGGAAGCCCTGTGGCCCCACTGACCTTGGTCCCACCCCAGTGTTTCAGGGAGCTGGGCTAAGGGGACCCCAGCCACAGAGATGGCAGTGAGGGGCTCAGAGTAGAGTCTACAGTCCCAGCCTCTAGACCCCAGCGTCTGGATCCTGGGGTCCTCCAGGCAAAGTGAAGGGGAATCAGCCACCGTGGGGAGCCAGCCTAGTGAGGAGAGAATGCCTGGGCTTCCCAGCGTTCCAAACTTGCCCTGGTGCTGACCCAAGTCTGGACAGAGAGAAGGGATGGGGGTGGGGTGGGGAGCTGAGTCAGGAGTGAAGGGAAGAGAGGAGCCTAAGGGTTGGATCTGGGAACAGAATCTAAAATGAGAAGGTCAAGTTCAGAACTGGGGGCAAGCCACCAACCTCCTGGAGCAGGGCTGTGCAGGAGGGGGTCAGGGTCACTCTTTCACTGAGGCAGGGAACCTCTGGCCTCAGAAGTTTACCCACAGTTCTCAGGGCACCCTCCTCCCCTCTTGCCTTTAAAACTGGCTGGCGTGTCCTGAGAGCTGGGTTGAGGCTGTGATTTGGGGCGGGGCAGAGCTGGCCACACTTGCAGAGATGGGGGAGGGGGGTGGTTGGCTGGCAGGACTGGGGAAGGGGTTAGGATCTCAGGAGTTTGGGAGAAGCGGAATTCTGGGTCTCCCACCCACAGTGTGGCTGTTTTGGTGACTCAGCCGGGCTCAGACTCTGGCTCCGGGGGGTTTAGGGGACTTACCTGTGCTGGGAGCTGTGTCTGGGCCAGAGCCGGGGCTGCCTCAAGGCCTGTCCTCCCCCATTGTTCTCACCTCCCTTTGTGATTGGTGTGGCCCCCCTCCCCATCCACTAATCTGTGGTGGGCGCTTTGCCCGGGTTGGGAAGCTCTCACTAAGCTGGGGGGCTTAGGACAATGTGGGGTAAATGAGGGAGGTAGATGAATGCAGAGGGAGAATCTGCTGGTTTTCAAAGTCCCTTAGCGTTCCAAGGCCAAGGTTATGGGGGGAGGGATGGAAGAAAATAAGTGCTGGGTTGTGTATATCACCTGTCCTGAATGGGGGGCTTCAGGGCTCCCCTCCCACGTCCTTTCTTATCCCAAACTCACCCACATATTCCACCTGTCTCTGGTGGAGGCTGCTTCTGTGGGGTGAGGGGAGGCAAGAGTTAACAAAGGAGAGTGAGACCCTAGACAGCTTGGACCCCTCCCCCTAGCCCCAGGCAGGGTCTCCCCCCACCACTTCCCACCAAACCTACACCAGACAACCCTCACCCCAGGCCTGGAGCTAGAGCTGGTTTTTCTGGTGGTGGCAGCAGAGGCCTGACAGAGATTCCCAGGGAGAGGCCTCCCTGGGGGGCCAGAGGTGTTGGGGGGCCTGGGGGCGTGGCTTGGGGGTGAGAAGGTGGGGGTCCTTCTAGTAGGAACCTGAGGAGCAAGGGTAGAGAGAGCTTTTGTTCCGTTGGGGAGTCCTTGATGGCTATTTCCCATCACTCTGGAGGGACAGTGACCTCATCTCTGGGTCCCTCCACCTGAGATGCATCTGCCCTCAAGTCTGGGGTGGGGTGGGGAGGACTGCCTGGGCGACACTCCAAACGGGTGCAGAGGCGAAGGCGCCGAGCCACACACCACCGACCTAAGGCAGCTGAGACAGACAGCCATGCAGAAGCCAAGAGAAACCGACATCAAAATATTTACTATGTGTACACATTCACACACACACGCCATTTCATAGCTCGCTCTGGATGCAGACAAGCACACACGCTTTCCTGAAGATAAGACATGAACACATATATGTGCAAAATGCCCCCAAGTTCATGCAAAGAGACAGCCTCTCCTGCATGTGAACCAGCACTGAGACTCACCAGACCCTCACCCAAAGATGTACGTTCAGACGCAAAAGGCTCACACTTATTCCCTTCTTCCTACTCACAGGCCCATCTCTAGGACCCCACTGTGTACCCCTAGATGTACTAGCAGGGGATGCTGAAGGAGAAAGGCTCCTCAGAAAGAAAAGCCTCCTTGCCCAGAGATGCCGTCATCTGCAGCTGCCAGCCTGTTTCCCCTCTGGAGATCAGAGGCCAGGCCTCACACAGATAGGAAAGTTGGGACCCAGGGACAGGGTGGGGAGCAGGCAGCCAGCCCAAGCCAGGAATGGAGGGCCTGTCTGGGAGCAGGCAGGGTACACAGAGGGCAGGGCCCCAAAGAGGCCCGGGGGGGGGCTTGGCCCGGGGTGGGGGAGGCTGAGGGCAGGGATCTTGTCTGGCCAGTTGGGCCTGTTCTCTCCCTTGCGCAAGGTGGTGGCTGGTGGTGACTGAGGCTAAGCCTGCTGTGCAGCAGTGGCTGAATCACCAAGGCTCCTGACCAGCGTCCTGGTACTCCCAGAAGTAGGGGAGGGGAGGGGAGGGGAGGGGAGGGAAGGGTCAGAGGGAGGAGAGCCCAGCCAGCAGAGTCCACCAGGCTCAGGAAACAATTTGCAGCAGAAGGGTCCGTGGGCTTGGCCTGGCTACTACATGCCCGCAGGGTGACCTCACCAGGCAAGCGGTGTGTCTCCTTTGTTCTGGTGATGTCATCATGCTGATGCCGGGCGGGCACTGGGTGGGGGAGAGAAGGGGGAGGCAGTCCTGGCCTACCCTACCCTGGGAGTATGAGCTTCTGGGTCCACTGGGCCCAGGACAGGGATTCTAAAGCCCAAGTTCTCTTTTCCTTCTCTTGCAGCCTGTGTGTGTGTGCGTGTGCGTGTGCGTGTGCGTGTGTGTGTGTGTGTGTGTGTGTGTGTGTGTGAAGGAAGGCATCGCTCAAGCTGAGATGCTCCCACTAAACAGTGGATTTAGGACAATGGGGAGCTCACCCAGCAGGGACTTTCTGGTTTTACTGGGTTCCTCATCATGCAAAGCTTGGGCTTATCACTTGGGATCATGGGGATCTTGGACCCACAGGTAGGGATGTGGAAGATTGGACTCAGACATGTGCTGGGGACTTGATGCATGTTGTACCCTAAGAGGGTATTTTTGGGAATTCCCTGGCAACTCAGTGGTTAGGACTCCGAGCTTCCACTGCAGGGGGCATGAGTTCGATCCCTGGTTGGGGAACTAAGATCCTGCATGCCGCTGTGTGGCAAAAAAAAAAAAAAAAAAAAAAAAAGGTATTTTTTTTGGGGGGAAATGTGCGTGATTAGTGTTGGGGAGGGGCCAGCTGGTTGGCAAGTGTAGGGATGGGGATGGAAAATATGCCATATGACATTGTCCTAGAAATAGTCTTTGAAAGGGTTTGTGTGTCCCAGTGGAGCAGGGCTTGGACTCCCTGTGACCTGCATGGACCCCAGTGGTCGAAGCAGAGGAAGTACTGGGAAGCCCCTATCTCAAGCCCACCTCCAGCCCTTCCTTGGCAGCCCTGCTCCCTCTGGCGCCAGGAGGAGGTGTCTGGGAGAGGTGCAGATGGTTAGCTGGACTCCCAGGCTGGGCTGGGTGGGACCAACATCAGCTTAGGCAGGTCAGGGCCCTGGTATCTGGCCCTGCAGGTCTGTCCTGTCCCGTTTGGGCCCTCCCAGCTCCCAAGAGTATCCTCCCTTCCTCCTCCCTTGCTAGCAGGGCCATGGGACCCCCTTCCTCTGACCCACACTCTGCCTCACTGGAACCCTCTCGTCCACTCTAGCGGGGCTTCACTTTCTCCCTCCATGCCTGACGCCCTCATCCCCTTCCTTCTCCCTAGGTCCAGTCTGGAGGTGTTTCCTTTGGCAGAGAACCCAGATAGCCAGCCTATCCTGTCTCTAAGGTTGTCTCTAAGGCAACCCTAAGGTTGCCACGTCAACCCTCTCCCTGCCCAGCCCAGCCAAAGACTGCACATTCCTCCTCATTCTACTCTTTCCTTCTTCCGCCTGTCTCTCGCATTCATTCATTCACCCACCCATTCACTCAGTCAGTCAGTCAATAAACATTAATTGAGCACCAATTATGTGCCAGGAATGCAGACCACTGAGCACTAAATCAGAAACCATGTTTCCATATGTGATGTGAGACCGAGTTTATACTCTTGAGGTTCTCCATCTGGTGGAAGAGGCAGACAAGAAAATAGCAAATACAATCTGTTGTGTAAAGTACTACAATGGGTCAAAGCAGGGTGCTAGAGGAGAACAGAGGAAGGGCACCTCACTCTGCCTGAACTGGGGGTGGGGGGGAGGGAGGACTCCAGGAGCAAGTGATGTCTAAGCAGAGTCTTCAAGGATGAGTAGGAGTTACCCAGACAGTGATGAGTAGGAGTTACCCAGACAGGGAGGAGGGCGTTCCAGGCAGGAGCACAGTGTGAGCAAGGTGAGGGCCTGCAGGGTGTGTGAAGTGCTGGCCAGAGGCAGGAGCTTTGAACTTTTGGGAATTGCCGGATATGCATTCCAACACAAGGAGCTCTTGCCATCCCAGAGAGCATTCACTCTGTCCGCAGCCCTCGGCCCCCAGCCCTATGTTTCACACGCTTTATTCCACAACTCCAAATTTCTTTCTTCCCAGCCATGAGCTTCCCCGGCCATGCCTCCCTCATAAGTTACTTATCCTAGAAACCTAGGAGTTGTCTTTGAGACTTTTCTCTCTCTTTCTGGTCAGTGACCAAATCCTGCCAAACTTCCCCTGGAACTGTCCCGTCCTCTCAGCGGCACGGCGCAGGATGGCAGCTGCAGGGTCCTAGTGGGTCTCCTGTCCCCAGTCTCCCTACTTTCTAGTCTGAGGGCACATGCCCATTGGCTTCATGCTTTAGGGACTCCCTATGTCATCTTGGCCAAATCGGAATTCCTTTGCCTGGTATGGAAGGTCCTGGGTGATTTTGCTCTGACCAGACGTCCAGCTTCCTGCTCAACACACACCCTCTGCCTTAGTTCTGTCCTCTCCTCTCTGCTTCCTGAACCAGCCAGCCTCTCCACCTCCTTGGGGTTCGCCCACCTTGGTCCCTTACCTGGGACCCCTTTCCAGGTCTCATGCCCTCCTGATTCTACCCAACTCATGCATGAGCCCCTCCCATGTGACTCGGGACCTCTGTGACTGTCCCATCCCACGACTAACCTGCAACACACCACTAGGCACTAAATCAGAAACCATCACAAGTGTTTCCATAGCTGTCTCCATACGTATCTCGTCTTCCAGAATAGAGCTCAGGTTCTATGAGTGCAGGAAATGCATCCTTCTTTGCAGATAAGGCTACATGATAGATACCCCTGAGTGCTTCATACTGTTCCTTGTCAATGCACAAAACACTCACCTTTTGTCACTGGTCCCTATCTCTGGTCCTCCGATTCTGGCTCACGATTCTGACCCTGTCAGAATTTGTCTGTCCTGAGCTCGTATCTCTGGGCCTCTGACCTGGGGCCTTTCTGTCTTCGGTGACTTGCTCATTCCTGTCTCTGAGCCTTGGTTTGTGCCATTCCTCCCACATAGAATACCTTCTTCTCTCTGGGAATCCAGGTCTCTCATCTTGAAGCCATGAAAAGACTGTTCCGAAGGGCCTGCTGGTTTGGACCCTTCCTACACTACATGACCCATCCCAGACACCAACTGTTCTCGACCCTTGCCTTGGCTCCTGGCCACACTTTCTGAAAGCATTCACTTTTCCCCCCCTTGCTAGGTTGAGCCTTCTGTGAAAGTTTGTCCATGGCTTCCCATCTTTGTGTGCACAAAATCCATGTCCCGGAGCTCCCTGAGGGCAGAGGCTGGGTCTCTCCTCCTGTTATAGCCCCCACCTTACAATTGCTCAGGATACAATCCTAGGCTGAGAGAGGGTGTGACTCTTCCACATACCACCTGTGTGGCCTTAGGCAAGTCACTTCCTGGCTCTGGGTCTCAGTTTTCTCATCTGTTAAACGGCGATACACCTGCCTCTTGGGAATGTTTTGTGAATCTAATGAGGTAATGGACTGAACGCGCTTTGCAAGCATAAAGTGCTCCAGGAGTTCCGGGCTGCCTTTGCGGACATTATCATTGTGGTTAAGTGTTCCCCCGGCTCTGGCAGCGCCCCTAATCCTGGCTGCTTCTGTCTGCCCCCCTGCAGGTCGGTGCCCGGCGGGCGAGCTGGAGACCTCGGACTTGGTGACCGTGGTGCTGGGCCAGGACGCAAAACTGCCCTGCTTCTACCGAGGGGACCCGGGCGAGCAGGTGGAGCAAGTGGCATGGGCTCGTGTGCATGAGGGCGAGAGCGGCCAGGAGCTGGCACTTCTGAACTCTAAATACGGGCTGCACGTGAGCTCAGCCTACGAGGGCCGCGTCGAACAGCCGCCTCCCCCAAGGAACCCCCTGGACGGTGCGGTGCTTCTGCGCAACGCGGTGCAGGCGGACGAGGGCGAGTACGAGTGTCGCGTCAGTACCTTCCCTGCCGGCAGCTTCCAGGCGCGGCTTCGGCTCCGCGTGCTGGGTAAGTGGGCCCCGTTGGGCATGGGGGCGGGTGTACTGTGTGTGCAGAAGCACCAGGTCCTCAGGCCCCGGGTCTTGGAGGGCAGAAGCTGGAGGCGGGGGGGGATGCAGAGATGGAGACTGCAGAGATGGAGCGGGCAGAGGCGGAACAGGAAGAAGAGGTGGGGCCCTGTAGGGATGAGGGAGCTTCATTTAGCCACCCCCACCTCACCCCAATCCAGAAATTCTCTCCAAGTGACCCCAAAAGCTTGATACTGCTTGGTCAGGCTTGGGGGAGAATCCACGTGTTAGGCTGTTCTTCCTTCTGCTGATCTGAAATCTCCCTCTCGGTTGCTTTCACCCTCCCCAGCAAGATAGCACAGGCTTACTCTCCCTTCTGCACGACAGCCTTTCCACCAGCTGAGGACCTCTGTCATGCCCCACCCAAATCTCTTCTTCTTCAAGCTAAACTTACAGGTTTCTGCAACAGTTCTACTAAAGACACTCATTCAGAGCCTCCCTCACCACCCTGGGCTCCATGGTTTTAGAATGTGGTGCCTAGATGTGGACACGCAGACCCAGCTATGACCAGTGTGGCTGTGCATGACCAGTGGGGCTGAGACCTTTCCTGATCTGGACCGTCAGTGAATGTGGTTGGAGACCACAATCCCCTTTTAAACCACCGCTTTGCACGGATGCCCTAGACTTATGGTCAAGTTAAGTCTTTTCCATTCTGTGCTTGGACTGTTCATGTTATGAAGATAAAAATAAATAAAGCCCTTTATAGTTTCCCTTTATCTACATGGAAGTTAGTAATACCAGCCTTGGTAGAAAAATCTGGGTGTGGATCTTGTCTTCACCACCTAATAGCTAATGATCTGGAATAAAATACCTTCTTCATGTTTGTTGACAGGATTAAAAGAGACAACGTTTGTAAAGTGTTTAGCACAATTCTGGGCACATAGTAAGTGCTTAATAAATGGTGGCTATTATTATTATTATTATTATATAGATGTTATCTGGTTAGTTTTTTAATTACTTCATTATTTTTATTAAAAAAATGACCCGTACTCATTGTAAAAAATTCAAGCATTGGAGAAAGGTACAAAGTCCGCTGAAATGCTACCACTCATCTGGCATCTTCGTTGATGAAATAAAAGAAGAAAAAGGGGCCTGAAACTTTGCACCTGTGCAAGACTGAACTGGGATGGGGCGGGGCCTCCTGACAGGGGTTGTAAAGGTTGTGACTTCTGCCTCCCCCCCATCTGCAGTGCCTCCCCTGCCCTCGCTGAATCCTGGTCCAGCACTAGAAGAGGGCCAGGGCCTGACACTGGCAGCTTCCTGCACAGCAGAGGGTAGCCCAGCCCCCACCGTGACCTGGGACACAGAGGTCAAGGGCACAACATCCAGCCGCTCTTTCACGCACTCTCGCTCAGCTGCCATCACTTCAGAATTCCATCTGGTGCCCAGCCGCAGCATGAATGGACAGCCACTTACCTGCGTGGTGTCGCACCCTGGCCTGCTCCAGGACCAAAGGATCACCCACATCCTCCAGGTGGCCTGTGAGTACCTGGATCTTGGGTAGGGCGCCCCCATGGGCTCCAAGAGGATTGGTGAGTTAGTGAGAGACCCTAAGCCACACCAGTCTGGCCAGCCTGGGTCCTGGAGGCCACCTTGTATGGCTGAGAGAGCACCAGTCCAACGTAGAAGACCTGGAGCCCATCCCAGATGACCTTGGCAAATCACTCTGACCTTGTGTCCTTCTGTTTACAAAGGAGCTGGCCCTGCTTCAGGGGTTGTTGGGAGAATCAGATATAAACATGGAATTAAAAGCATTTTGTAAAATAGACAGTTTAGGATTGGAAGACAGATAGACTTGGGATGAGCCCTAGTTCTGCTATTTACCAGCTGTTATTCAATCTTATTAAGGTTCATTTTCTTCATCAGCAGAAGGAGTATTATTATATCAACTTTACAGGGTTCTGAACGAATGCAAAGCCTCTCGCATAGTGCTTAGTGCATAGAAGGTGCTCGGTCGACAGTCGATATTGTTTTCCTGGCATTAGACTTTGAGCCTCTCTGGAGGATAGCACTGTTTTCTACTCATACTAACCCAGCATTTGGCACAAAGTAGGTCCTCAACAAATGTCTGTGAAAGAAGTGAATGAACCGGAATTCCCTGGTGGTCCAGTGGTTAGGGATCCATGCTTTTGCTGCCAAAGGCCCGGGTTCGATACCTGGTCGGGGAACTAAGATCGCACGAGCTGCGCCACACAGCCAAGAAAAAAAAAAAAAAGAGAGAAATGAATGAACTAGTAGGATGGTTAAGCCTTTGATGAATCAGGGAGTGTTTGCTGAGCACCTGTTCTGTGACTAGTGCTATGCTACGGACCACGGGGGATTCAGAAAAGGTGTGCCACATTGCTGTGCAGAGGGACTTATAGGCTCATTGCACAGGTAAACCCATGTGGACTCTCTGAACTCAGAGAGGGGAGGGAGCTGTCAGTAAGGTGGGGCTGGGCTAGCTTTGGCTGCAGATGAGTAGGATGGAGAAGGGCAGGGGGAGGCTATTCCAGGCAAAGTGGGGTCTGGGGCGGGGACCCTTTGAGGAAGAGCATGATCAAAGGTATCATTTCCATTCTTTCTCCTCCAACTTTTCATTCCAGTCCTTGCTGAGGTCTCTGTGAGAGGCCTTGAAGACCAAAATCTGTGGCAGGTTGGCAGAGAAGGAGCTATGCTCAAGTGCCTGAGTGAAGGGCAGCCGCCTCCCTCGTACAACTGGACACGGTAAGGGCCTGGCTGGGGACCAGGGTCTTTCCCTCAGGACCAGCACGTACCCACCGTGGGCTGGGACGATATATTCTGAGCCCCACATAAATTGGGGCACGTGTTCAAACCAATACAAGAATATGCATGCTCACCAAACATTGTTATTGGCTTGCACCTAGGAGTGTAGTATACATGGTAATTGGCAGAGAATTAGCTGATAAATCCTTGGCTTTTTTTCCCTTAACTTTAAAATTGTGAAATATAATACAGCATTTCAATGTTAATACTTTATATATTTATGTGAGTGCCTAAAAGTGAATAAGACAAAAAGATACAGCTGACTGTGACTGTTGTGAAACTAACACTCTTATAGCCACTACCAGGTTGCTAGCACCTCAGAAGCACCCACCCATCTCTGCCAGTTCTTTGGCTTTTTTTCAGGGTCTGAGATGTCCAGACAATCAGGGAGGGGTCAGGGACACATGTGTGTGAGCCCATGACAGGCTCACATGTGAGCAGATGAGCCATGCATGTGGCCTTGTGCCTGGGGCTGTGTTCATGTATCCTGCCATGAAACATCGTGGGTGCTGGGGCATGCAGTCACATTGTCCAAGTACATCTGAGCCCCGATAGGAAGGGACAGTCCTGTTGTGTGGACTTAATATACCGTGTGGACCTGGTACCTAGTGCGGGATGACGTGATGCCTATGGAGCTTGTGGGACGGCACGCGTGTGGATCTTCCCCAAGTGTGCGTGTGGGTGCCTGGGTCAGGCTGGGCGGCAGGGAGAAGGGACCTCTGCCTAGACCTGCCTAGGGGAAGGAGGGGCACCGTGGGAACAGCCGGTGGCTCTGGGTGACGTCATGGGGGAGGGAGGTGGAGAGCTGCCCGGGCACGTTGGGTCGTGGCAGTCTCAGCCCTCCCTAGCCAGCACCCATCAGCTTCCCTGTCCTCCAGGCTGGACGGGCCTCTGCCCAGTGGCGTACAAGCAGAAGGAGATACCCTGGCCTTCCCCCCGCTGACCACTGAGCACAGTGGCACCTACATCTGCCACGTCAGCAATGAGCTCTCCTCAAGGGATTCTCAGGTGGCTGTGGATGTTCTTGGTAAGCACTGGGGCAGAGGCTGGGGCCTGGGCCAAGGGCCTGGCGGGGGGACAGGGAGCAAGACAGAGAGAGTGAATTGGGAGAGTATTTATTTGGAGGGGGCTGGACTGCATGTATTTTGCAGAGGGCTAGGCTGAGGGGGTGGTCCTGGGACATGTTTTGTGAGGACAGTGCGTGGGGGGCTGTGGAGTCCGGGTGCCGGTCAGGGATCTGGGCATCTGCCTCAGATAGTGGCCTGTCTCCAGCAGACCCCCAGGATGCCACAGGGAAGCAGGTGGATCTGGTGTCGGCCTCCGTGGTGGTGGTGGGTGTGATCGCCGCACTCTTGTTCTGCCTTCTGGTGGTGGTGGTGGTGCTCATGTCCCGATACCATCGGCGCAAGGCCCAGCAGATGACCCAGAAATAGTGAGTACTGGCCACTCCTGGGCAGGTAGAGGTAAGCAGGGAACAAAGGGGAGGCAAGCAGGAGGTGGGCCAGGACTGAGGAGCGAGAGGAGACTGGGCAGCCTGACATCTGAGGAGCTTGTGGACCAGAGGTAGGCAGAGCCAGCCTTCTGGGAGGTGAGAAGGGCCTTGGGGCCTGGGTCGCAGCTGGATGAGGGGAGCCACACTGCCTGAGTGACGGTCAGATCCACATGCATGTGTATCACATGGGCACACACACGCTCTGCAGCCGCACCGCCACCTACAGCCACTCACTCGCACTTGCAGGGACAACCCAGCGCCCACACCCTCCAGCCCCGGCTCACATAGGCTTGACCAGGCTAGGTTCACCTTGGGAGGCTACCACTACCCTCAGCTCCTGACCAGGGGGTGTCTTCCCAGTGAGGAGGAGCTGACCCTGACCAGGGAGAACTCCATCCGGAGGCTGCATTCCCATCACCCGGACCCCAGGAACCAGGTGTGTGCCAAGGTTGGATGCATTCTTGGGGCCTGGGCCCCTCTGCAGACCAGAAGCGCAGCCCGCCCCCAGGTCTGGCCGCTGACTCAGCCCCGGCAGGTCTGGAGCTGCTTTGGGTTTGCTGGGCTCCTTCAGAAGGCCCCCTTCAGCAACCCCCTTCGAGGTTGCTGTGGGAAGCCACCATCAGCACTGGTTTCAGAGTGGGATTAGGGTGGGATGAGGGTAGGGGTGGGGGAAATGAGGATGTTTGCATCGAGGAGAGAATGGACAGGTCAGGTTGGGGGAAAGGTGATTAGGGGGGAGGCTGGGGGAGGACAGAGGTGAAGAGGCTGAGCCCTGTTCTGACTCCTCCCCCATGTCCAGGCCTTGCAGCCGGAGGAGAGTGTAGGGCTGAGAGCCGAGGGCCACCCTGATGGTCTCAAGGACAACAGTAGCTGCTCTGTGATGGTGAGGCCCCCGGCCCCACCGGCGTCCCTACCACTCTCCTCAGGCCCCTCTCCGGGTCCCAGATGTGGTGCGTCAGCTGCCCCTATCACCGGTCCCTGATACCTCAGACTCACGCTGCCCCATCCCATCCCCTCCCCGCCCCGCTATGCCTTTGCTCTCTAGTCTCCCCTTCCCCAGGCCTAACATTCATTCCTGGCCCCCCATCTCTGAGCCGTTGAGCAACCATAACCCCTGCTTGTGCCTGACCTCTGACCCCAGCGTGCCCCAGCCGACCCCCTCATGTCTGGCTGCCCCGCCTTGGTTCCTGACTTGCCCTCCGCCCTTGGTCTCCAGAGCGAAGAGGCAGAGTGCCGCAGTTACTCCACGCTGACCACAGTGAGGGAGATTGAAACACAGACTGAACTGCTATCTCCAGGCTCTGGGCAGACAGAGGAGGAGGACGATCAGGATGAAGGCATCAAACAGGCCATGAACCATTTTGTTCAGGAGAATGGGACCCTGCGGGCCAAGCCCACGGGCAATGGCATCTACATCAATGGGCGGGGGCACCTGGTCTGACCCAGGCTTGCCTCCGTCCCCTAAGCCTGGCTCCCTCTGCTGACATGGAAGATTTCAGCTCATCCCCGGGGAGCCTCCCTACACACCTCATTTCTTGAGGAAGATGCTCCCCACCCCACTGACTGCTCGACCTTTTTCTCCAGTCCTTCTGTTGGATGATGGGAGGGCTCTGCTTGTTGAGTCACTCCCGCAGTGTGTGCAGGTCACTGTGTGTGCACTTGTGCTTGTTTGAGTGTGCACTGTGTGCGCGCGGAGGGGTGACTGTGCCGTGGTGTGCGTTGTGTTGTCACGTCAGAGTCCAAGAGAACCGTGGTGTGTGTGCCACAGGGTTCAATGGCTGCATGGGGAACGCCATAGGGGATCGGTTTGTGTGTCGTGTGGCTGTGTGACCTTTGCCTGTAAAATGCAGGTGTTTTCCTCAGATCCCAGAGCAGTATTAATGATGCAGAGGTTGGAGGCGGGAGGTGGAGACTGTGGGCCAGGTCCAGGTGTGCGGGCATAGTTGGAGCTGGAATCTGGCCTCCTGAGTGCGGGAGCCGGTCTCCCACCACTCGGGAGCTGTCAGGGCAAGTGTAAAGCAGCGGGCCTAGGGGGTCAGCCAGAGGCTCAAACTGTTACAGAAGAAGCCCTCTGCCCTCTGGTGGCCTCTGGGCCTGCTGCATGTACATAAACCTGCACAGTGGAGCTTCTTTAAGGACCTGCTGCCCCAAACGCATTAATAAGAGAAAAGACTTTTTAAAAACTTTTGATTCATCTGGACATTTATTATTGCAAGGATTGCTTAAAGTGACGTCAGCCTACACGAGAATTCAGCAAAGCTAGACCTTGCTCAGGTCCTACTCCAGGGGGTTAATTCCTGTGGTTCTGAAAGGTGCTCCATCTAAGGCATCTTAATCTAGGCAGGCTCTTGGGAGGGAGCCTAAGAGCTGATAGAGTTTGAAGGAGGGGTGTGCGCCCCTCAGTTACTGGCTATGGGAGGGTAGGTAGGGTCCTTGGCCCTAGCGGCTCCTTAGCTCTTCCCCCCAGCCTCCTGTTTTCTTAGTTGTATCCACAGTTGTTTGTGATCCCTTGGTGGGGGGCTGCTAGGACTTGGTGACAAGGGCTCCTGGTTTGGTTGTGGTGTAGGGGAGAGAGAATAGTGATTATAGACCAAGGGAGGTGAAGGAGCTGCTGGGAGCAAGAATGTCTCCTTTTCCCCAGGGGTCTCAGGGTTACTAACTTGGGGTTCTTCCAGCAGTTTCTCTGATTGGGATTAGATAAGGTCCATTTTTGCCTGCCCCACCCAAATACATTCAACCAGAATATCTAGATTTAGTGCCCAAACCCTGCTCAGCCTGAACTCTGCTGGATCTCTGGACCAAAGGAGAGACTCTCATCCCCTGCTCTCCAGCCAGCCCAGGACTTTGGATGTGGAACCTGAAGATATAGAATTCTAGTATGTACATTTTGTGTAAATATGTTCATATTTGTACATAAAAAAGATATTCTGTTTTTAAATAAACAGATAAAACCTGTTCTTTCCGGTTCCTGTCTTGCTCCCTGGACTGTGTAAGTCCTGAACCTCAGTGCTCTCTGTCTCAGCACCATCCTCCTTGTGGTCCCAAGTAGGGGAGGAGTTAGTTTGACTGGAACTAGCGGGGACGGGGGAAAGAGACGGCATCCACAAGACCTTCAGCCATCTCTGAGAGTCGAGGTCGGACAGTGGAACTATAAGCCCTTCCAGGATAGGCATTGCCTTAGTTGGCAGTATTTCATATCCTGTATTGTATTGGAGTCTTACTACAACAGGCCTGGAAAGTAGACAACAGTGTCAACTTTTTACAGTCAAAGAACCCAAAATTCAAATGAGTTCCACAGAATGTTAGAGTTGGAAAGATTTAAAGATCATCTAGGGCTTCCCTGGTGGCGCAGTGGTTGAGAGTCCGCCTGCCAATGCAGGGGACACGGGTTCGTGCCCCGGTCCAGGAAGATCCCACATGCCGCGGAGCGGCTGGGCCCATGAGCCATGGCCGCTGAGCCTGCGCGTCCGGAGCCTGTGCTCCGCAACGGGAGAGGCCACAACAGTGAGAGGCCCGCGTACCGCAAAAAAAAAAAAAAAAAAAAAAAAGATCATCTAGTCCACTCTCTTCATTTTTTTATATGTGTTGAAACTGAGGCTCAGCAAAGTAATGTGACTTGACTGAGACTACAGGCCGGTCAGGGCCAAAGCCTGGGCATCCTCCCTCCTGGGTATGCCTTGCACAGCTCTGTGTTGTTCTGCTCCTAGGCAAGTCTCGGGTCTCCACCTCAGACCCCAGAATTCTGGTCTCCAAGGGTGTCAGTCACCTGCTCACGCCCCAGGCGCTACCAGCCACCCCAGGGCTCTGACATCACCTCCTGTTGACCAATGAGTGGAGGCCCAGCAATGGGTGAGGATGTGAATGTCAGCTACCTCCCCCACCCCAGCTCTGTGGTTGCAAAGATGCTCTAACAGGAAGCGGGTTTAAGGAGCTGCACAGCTTCCTGCCCCCCAGGGCTGAGCAGGGCAAGAAGGGCGAGTGCCAGGCCCGGCCACGAGACACAACTTCTTGCCGGGGTCCTGGCAGCTTCCTCTTCCACAGCCACTTCCGTGTGGCCGGGGCCCCAGAGGCAGGAGCTGCTGCCCGTTGCCCAGGCCACCCTCCACCCCCAGTTCTGAGCCCTGCCCCCCTGGGGCCAGGCCAAGCCCAGAGGCTGGCTTGGGATCCCATGGGGGACTAGTAGGGCAAAGGTCTTAGGGGACAGAGGTGGCTGGGCCAGAGCCCTGGGGCTCCGGCCATGAAGTCTCGGCAGAAAGGGAAGAAGAAGGGCGGCTCGAAGGAGCGGGTGTTTGGGTGCGACCTGCAGGAGCACCTGCAGCACTCAGGCCAGGAGGGTAAGGAGGCCAGCCCGGAACTGCTGTTGGGCGGAGGGGGAGGCGTGGAGCTTCTCCAGCCTGATCTAGGCTGAGGGTACAGAAGCAGCTTCTAGGAGCTCATGGAGAATGGGCAGTGGCTTGGGGTCACCCCCAGGCAGCTGATGAGCAGGCAGGGCAGGAAATGTGGCTCAGTGACTGCCTGGGGGTGATGAGACTGGTGATAAGAATGGGGGCACCGAGGGAGCACTGAGAGGAGAGGAGGGAGAGACTGGAGACCTAGGAGAGGTAGAAGAAGTAGAGGTGAGAAGATGACAGCTGGGGGACAGGAGAGGAAGGCTGAGGGGACAGGGTCAGGAGAAGAGTGGCTGAAGGGGCATGGATGGTCCTTAGGTCTGAATGAAAAAAGACAGGAGAAGGGCCCCTGGAGAGCCTGAGGATGGCACATGGGGAGGATGGGTGTTTCCTGGTTGGAGGAGACGAGGTTATGGGGCTCTGATCCCTCTGCAGCCTTGCTGGGCCACAGGTGAAGATGCAGGGTGGGGACAGTCCCCTCCCCCAGTCTCTCTGATTCTCTGGTTTTCCCTGGGCAAACGAGAAACAGGTTGAAAGTGGAAGGTGAGGAGAGAAGTTGCTAAACTGGGAACACCAGAATAGTAAGAGAGATGGCCTGAGGCCTGGTGTGAAGATGGGGGTAGAGGGTACAAAGGAGGATGGGGGTGAGGACTGTCTGTGGAAAGCATCCTCCCTGAGTTGCCTTGGAGGGCGCTTGGAAACGAGCAGGACCAGGGACAACATTGGCTCCCAACTGTGCTTGGTGTGGAGTAGACACTCAGAAACATTTCTTGATTTGATTTGGAATTGAACGCAGGTATCCTGACTGCCCAGCCCAGCTTGTTTTTTGGTACTTCGACCTCCTCCCAAAGAAGGGCATGATTTCTCCCCGCCTCCACCCCAATCTGTCATTTCCTCTTTGTCCTCTGCTCTGGGCTGCTGCTCTGTGCGCTTGCAGTGGAGGGAGGGTGATGGTGGTTCCCAGCTCATTTCCTGCTCTGAGCCCCGCCCCTGTGTCCCCAGACACCTCCTTCCCCTTTTCTCCTCCTCCAGAGGCCCCCGTCCCACTGGCCTCAGTTAAGGGAAAGCCCAGGCCCCAAGGAAGGGTGTTAAACAGCCGAAGTGGCTTCTCTGTGTCTTTCTTTCTTTTCTAACAGGGCACAGCCCAGCCGCCAGTGTGGGGTTGACTCCTTTACAAGGGATGCCTCTTGAGAATGATGGCTCTTGGGTGAGGGCCACATGATTTAATTGGGGCTGATGTTCTTCCAGTTCTCTGCAAACCCTCAGTTCAGCCTCCTCATCCTGGCGCTGTCCTTCCCTGTGGACCCCCTGCCAACCTCCTGTTGAAACACTGAACTCACAGCCAGCCCAGATCCCACTCCTGTATCCCTTCCTGGCCTCTGTCAGCATTCCCAGAAGGTGAGGGGCATGTTCTCTGGAAGGGATAGGCATCTGGTTGCTGGGTCCTGATCCTAGTGAATCCCAGAGAGAGAGAGCAAAGCCCCTCCTGCCCTTCACCAGAACCTCACCTGAGTCCAAGGGGGGAGGAGCATCTTGGGCACCAGAGCCAGCCTTCTCCCCTTCTCCCAGCTCCTCCTAGCATAGACAGGTGGAAAGTGGAAGGACAGAGAGAGGCCAGTGATGGCTTCTCTCTTTAAGCCAAGATCCAGCAAAAATGAAAGCCCAGGCCAGGAGAGCTGTGTTTGTGGTTAACTTATCCTCCCTGATTATCTTGGTTTCCCCCATCCTTGCAGCTTCGCTCCATCTCAGCACCCTCTCTCAGCTCTTTGCCCTAGGTGGGTCTCTTCCTTCCCAAGCCCTTATATGAATTGAGTTCTTCCTTTTCCTAATATTTATCTCTTTGAGATCTTGTTCAGGTTTCTGATTCTCCAGTTTCCTAAGCTTCAGGCCCTCCTCCCTGACCCACCCTTTGACTCTACCACCCCAACTATGTCTCTAACTTTTATCTCTGATCCCATTTCTCTTATCTCTGTCTCCTTGATTCCTCCATCCCTCTGATCCTATTATCTCTTCCCCCATCTCCTTGACCCATTTCCTCTATGGCTCTGACTCCTTAGGCTCTCAAATGCCTTCTTTAAAGGCATGCCTTGGGCTTCCCTGGTGGCGCAGTGGTTGAGAGTCCGCCTGCCGATGCAGGGGACATGGGTTCGTGCCCCGGTCTGGGAAGATCCCACGTGCCGCGGAGCGGCTGGGCCCGTGAGCCATGGCCGCTGAGCCTGCGTGTCCAGAGCCGGTGCTCCGCAACGGGAGAGGCCACAACAGTGAGAGGCCCGCATAACGCAAAAAAAAAAAAAAAAAAAAAAAAAAAAAAGACATGCCTTCTTCAAAGGCCTCCTGTGGAGACTCAAAATCAACAGAGAAGGGTGGGATGGAGAAGACCTGGACTGATTGCAGTTACTGTGAAAACAACCTGGGGTTTAGGTGACAGCGAACTATTTATGAGTCAACAGAGTGATGGCCGAAAGAGTTGGGGTAGCATTATTCACCCAAGAGTAGAGCAACAGCTTGAACCAGGAGGGTCTGCCTCATCTCTGCATTCAGTGCTGGGAACCTGAGGTCAAGGGACCCTGGCAAATGGGCAGAGGTCCTGAAGGGATGGATGGTGAACTGCAGAGCCTGGACTAAGGTGAGGCAAGAGAGGTGACTAGGGTGCAAAATGTAAGGAAACTCTCACTCTCAGGGCCAGGCAAGTGAAGCCCTAGGTGCTTCTTTCTTAAGGAGGCATTCACTCTCAAGATCGTGCATGTGCACAGTTGACACTTGCACAACCCTAAGAGTGAGTGCTTAAATTTTGCAGCCTTGATGCTTTCCTTGTCTCACCCAAATCCTGGCTCTGGGGTGCAGGAGGGTAAAGGGTGTGGACTCTGGGTCATATAAAGAGGGTTTAAAATAGTCTTTGATGGGTTTATTGATTTTCTTCAGTCTGTATTTCTAACTTACTTAATTCCACAAAGAGCTTGAGATGGATGACTGCCAAAACCCAAAACTTTACAAAAAGAATAAATGACTGAAGGAAATGAGTTGAAGGGAAAACAGGAAGGGTAAAATCAGTACCTAGAAATGCATTTCAGGTGGTTCTATATGGTTCCAAGATATGGGCTCTGAGCTTCCTGGTAGTTAAAGAGGTAAACATAATCAGGTATGAAATTCATAAAGCCCATAAGAAAAAAATAGGTGGCTTAGGAGAAGCACAGCTTTTTCTGCCACTAACACATGACAGGAATTTCTCTGGTGAGTCTCAGTTAATTGGACTCAATGTTTTGTCTTAGGCAATATTCTCTATTAAAGCTCCAATTCATTGACTAATTCATTGAGTAATTTAATAAACATCTGTTGAGCACCTGCTCTGTTTCAACACTGTGCTAGACGCTGGGGAGGATGTTACTATTTGTCAGAAGGTATAGATACAAAATATACCAATCATAACAAAGTACAATAAGTACTATGTACAGATATAAACAAAGGACCTTGGGAAGTATAATACGGATGTCAGCAAAGGGTTCAGAATTGGAAGTGATGTCTGAAGTGTGTTTTGAGGAATGTGTAGGGGCTCACCAGGCAGAGACAGAGAGGAGGGCATTTCCAGGCAAGGGAAAACATGAGTGATGGTACCAAGGCTTGTTCAGGGGGTAGGAAAGTGCTGGATCATAGGATTTATTGGGGGAGCTGGCTGGAGCTAAGGCTGGAATGGCAGCTGGACCTGGTTTGTGAAAGGTCTTATACAGTATACCATGTTGAGGAGCTTCTATTTTATTCTGTGTTTGTAAGCTAAGCATTGAAGATTGGGGTGGAGCAGAGTGTGTATGTAGCAAAGGATTTAAAGCATGGAAGTGCTTAAAAAAAAAGTAAAGCATGGAAGTGCTTTAGAGAGATAACTATGTGGTCTTGTGGAGATGAGATTCAACACATGGTTTCTGAGGATTTCCCATGACTGAGACATCATGACAGATAAGATGAGGAACAGCAGGATGGGTCACACTTAGATCTTGTCCTTAAGGAGCTTACAGTCTAGTAACTGGGAAGGGCTCTGAAGAAGGGAGAGAGAATGCAGCTTTATGCACTCTTGGATTTGAATCCTGGCTCTGGCTGGATGATACTGCACACTCATTACTTCTATGATCCTCAGTGTTCATGTCTAATGCATAGTGCTTGGCATATAGGTGCTTCTCTCCTGAATTGACCTGTCTGAAGGTCTGTCACAACTTCATGTACCTTCCTATGGCAGATCTAAGATCCATGCATTCACTAACCAGAGGAGGTGCTTCACAATAATGCCCATCAGCTCTGTTTCATTTTGGTTGCAAGAGCTAATGTTCCTTTATATTATGTAGAGTGTTATGTAAACACACTTTCAAGACCAGTCCTTCACCCTGAGTCCTCTTCCAATCACATTGCTGTCCCTTTAAAATTTCTGCAATAGCAACTAGTAATTACAGAGAGAGAGAATTTCAGGTCAACAAAGGCAGAACTTTCTAACAGGAATGGGCAGTCTGGAGAGGCAGTGAGCTCCCTCTTACTGGGGGAGTTTATGCCGAGACTCTAGGCCCAATGGGCAGAGAGATTGTAACGGGTTGGCAGGCTGGAGCTGATGTCCTGCAAGAATCTTTCTGACAAGTTTTTTTTTTTTTTTTTTTTTTTCCGGTACGCGGGCCTCTCACTGTTTTGGCCTCTCCCGTTGCGGAGCACAGGCTCCGGACGCGCAGGCTCAGCGGCCATGGCTCATGGGCCTAGCCTCTTCCCAAGCCCCCTTCCCTGACGCATCCATTTCTCAGACCCCCTGTAGTCTCTGACCTCCCAGACCTTCTGATTTCTCTTTCTCTGCCCCGTCTGTGTTCCCAGTGCCCCAGGTGCTGAGGAGCTGTGCAGAGTTTGTGGAGGAGTATGGAGTGGTGGATGGGATCTACCGCCTCTCAGGGGTCTCTTCCAACATCCAGAAGCTCCGGTGAGTCAGGCAGTGAGGGGAGGGCTCTGTGGCCAGGAGGCCAGGAATCATAGGGGTGAGGGGATTTGGGGAGAAGGAAACATAGATGATAGATATTGTCCAAGGGAGGAGCTCTAGTCTCCTCGGGAAAGGTTGACACCATGCCCCGCACTCCCCACAGGCTAGCCTGCACGTGTGCATGTGTGTGCACACACGCATGCACACACACACACATGCACACACACACACGCCCCTCCCCTCCCACACTCACCCACCCAGCTTTAAAAACAAATTTAGATATAATTCACATGCCATAAAATTCACCATTTAAAAATGTGTAATTCAAAAAAAATGTATAATTCAGTGGTTTTTAGTACATTTACAAGGTTGTGCAACCACCGCTGTCTAATTCCAGAGCATTTCATCAACCCCAAAAGAAACCCTGTACCCATTAGCAGTCATTCCACATTGCCCTTCTCCCCCAGCCTCTGGCAACCGCTAGTCTACTTTCTGTCTCTATGGAGTTGCCTATTCTGGACATTTCACATAAGTGGAATCACATAATTGTAAATTTCTGTGTCTGGCTTTTTTTACTTAGCATGTTTTCAGGGTTCATGCATATTGTTGCATGTACCAGTACTTCATTTCCTTTTATGGCTGAATAGTATTCCATTGTGTGGTGTTATCACATTTGTTTACCCATTCATCAGTTGATGGCCATTTGGGTTGTTTCCACCTTTCGGCTGTTATGATTAATGCTGCTATAAACATTTGTGTACAAGTATTTGTGTGGACATATGGTTTCAGTTCTCTTGAGTATATACCTAAGAGTGGAACTTCTGGGTCGTATGGTAACTCTATGTCTAACTTTTTAAGAAACTGCCAAACTGTTTTCTATAGGAGTTGCATCATTTTACATTCCTACCAGCAATGTATGAGGGTTCCAATTTCTCCACATCCCAGCCAACACTTGTTACTGTGTGTCTTTTTGATTATAACCACTGTAATGTGTGTGAAGTGATATTTCATCTATATTTGCATTTCCCTAATACCTAATTATGTCGAACACCTGCTGTGTGCTTAATAGCCATTTGTGTATCTTTGGAGAAATGTCTATTCAAATCTTTGCTCATTTAAAAATTAGGTTATTTGTGTCTTTTGAGTTGTAAGAGTTCTCTATGTATTCTGGATATTAGACACTTATTAAATCTATGATTTGCAAATATGTTCTCCCATTCTGTGGGTTGTCTTCATTTCCTTGATAGCGTCTTTTGGTATACAACAGTTTGTAATTTTGATGTTAAATTTATCTATTTTTTTTCTTTGGTTGCGTGTGCTTTTGGTGTCATATCCAAGAAACTGTTGCCTAATCCAAGGTCCTGAAGATTTACACTTATGTTTCCTTCTGAGAGTTACACTCCTCCATCTTTACACATACCCAGAAACACACATTTAGGCTCATCCCCGCACTTCTACATATCCCTACATTGCTACTCACACTGGCTCTACATCCTGATATGTACCCCTGTTCATGCATAGACCCATTTACCTATCCACTTACCCATCTCAACATCCACTCTGCACGTTGACAGATACAACACCTTATACTTGCTGCCTCACGTATATACACGCCCCAACCTCTTCCTTCCAAGATTCATACATGTTGACCCTCGACCCTGCCTGGATCTCATCTCTACAGCTCTCCCTAGGTGAGGGTCCCTCAAATCATAGATTTAATGTAGGTGAGGGTCCCTACATTTCCCCAGACCGTCACCACTTCTGACCACTCTGCACCTCCCCAGGCAGGAGTTTGAGGCTGAGCGGAAGCCAGACCTGCGGCGAGATGTTTACCTTCAGGACATTCACTGTGTCTCCTCCCTGTGCAAGGCCTATTTCAGAGAGCTGCCAGACCCCCTGCTCACTTACCGGCTCTATGACAAGTTTGCTGTGAGTTGAGTGACACCGGGGGGGAAGAGAAGGCTGAGGGTGGCCTCTGTGGTTTGGACATCCCAGATGTGTCCAATGCCAGACCGAGTCCTAGGGATCCTGCATGACAGAGACCACATGAAAATGAAAAGACCCGTCCCTTACAAACCTCCTAGCCCTGCTACCTCTGCCCTCCGCTGTCCCTCTGCTCTTCACTGTCCCTCCCTTCCCTGCAAACTGCACACAGTGCAGGGTGAGACTGGGGGAGAGTAGAGGTCAGAGAGAGAGCAGAAGCTGGAAAGCCCTTGGAAATCACCTAGACCGGAACTTCCCTACATTTAAGAGAATGAGAACCCTTTTAGGAAGCCAATTTTTTTTCAAGCGTGCCTTTCCATGAACTGTGATCATGTGTTGAACATCTTTTGAATAAGAAAATACATGACAAAAGTGCTCTCATTTTTTTTTTTTTTTTTTTTTTGCGGTACGCGGGCCTCTCACTGTTTTGGCCTCTCCCGTTGCGGAGCACCGGCTCCGGACGCGCAGGCTCAGCGGCCATGGCTCACGGGCCCAGCTGCTCCGTGGCATCTGGGATCTTCCCGGACCCGGGCACGAACCTGTGTCCCCTGCATCGGCAGGCGGACTCTCAACCACTGCGCCACCAGGGAAGCCCCTGAACATCTTTTGAATAAGAAAATGCTCGACAAAAGTGCTCTCTTGAATTGAGTAACACTTTTAAATTAAGTTGCATTTTATTGAGCATGACATCATTTAGAGACCCTGAATACCAGGGCATGCCATTCAGCCCATACAGGCCAGAATGGGTGGGCATGGGCCTTCCTGGACACCTTGAAATCAACTCCATGGCCCCTGGGGCACCCACAGGGCGGAACCTGATGTGTTCCAGAACCAGAGCACTACTGATGAGGATGCTAAGGCAGAGAGTGGCAGTGAGTTGCTCAAGGTCACAAAGCTATTAAGTGGCATAGCCAAGATTCCTCTGCAGGTCCTGGGGGACCCAGATTCTACGTCAGTGTGCTTCGAAGGTTCAACCTGGGGGATGGAGTGGGGTACCGCACAGACTGTTTCTGAGAGTTTGGCTCAGAACTCTGGGGAGGAAGCAGGGGCACTGCTGGGTCACTGACTCCTGCTCCTTGATTTCAACCAGGAGGCTGTGGCAGTGCAACTGGAACCTGAGCGCTTGGTCAAGATCCTAGAGGTGCTTCGAGAACTCCCTGTCCCAAATTACAGGTGTGTGGGGCTCCTCCCACCCAGAGTCCCGACTCACCCCGCTCAGCCCAGGCTCTCTGTCCACCTGGGGCCTTGACTGCTCACTTCTCTTCCTGCACCCACCCCTCAATCCTGCCTCTGCCTGAGTGCTCCCTTTGTGAGCTCTACCCCACGACGCCCCCTTTCTGCAGGACCCTGGAGTTCCTCATGCGGCACCTGGTGCACATGGCCTCATTGAGTGCCCAGACCAACATGCACGCCCGCAACCTGGCCATCGTGTGGGCCCCCAACCTGCTGAGGTGGGTGCGTGTGTGGGGATCCTGGCAGAGCCTAGCCCCTGGGAAGCTGCTCAAGGAGGGGGTGTGGCTGTGTGGGTGCACTGGAGAGGGGTCTCACCCAGTGAGAACAGGAAGTTTCAGGATCACTTTGAGTGTGATGGAGCTCACCCACGTGAGGCCCTTCTCTGAGCTTGAGTAAAGTCCCTAAGGACAGGGTCTTTGTGTTTTCTTTTTTGCCACACTGAGGGGCATGTGGGATCTTAGTTCCCTGACCAAAGATTGAACCCGTGCCCCCTGCAGTGGAAGGACGGAGTCCTAACCACTGGACTGCCAGGGAATTCCCAGACCTTTGTGTTTTCTTACACTGCATCACTTAGCTCAGGGACTGGAGCAGGAAGGGGTCGGGGGGTTTGTTGAGCAAATGTCTTGGAGAAGTGGGTTGCATGCCACTCCCTGTGGTGCAAGGCAGACTATGAGAAGTCCTGAGATTCGTTATACACAAGGCACCCTGGTGTGCAGAGGAGGTAGAGATTTATCCTGAGGAGGGTGTCCAAGAAGGCTTCCTGGAGGAAGTGGCCATTTGAGACTTGAATCATGCATGTAGATTAAGAGGTGGAGATGGGGGTAATGGCATTCAGGGGAAAGGGTATAAGATCTTTTTAGGGAGAATTCGAATGGGGAAGTGTGGTGGGGCTGGGGGAGAATAACTCCACACCTCCACAGGTCTAAGGACATAGAGGCCTCAGGCTTCAATGGGACAGCGGCCTTCATGGAGGTGCGGGTGCAGTCCATTGTCGTCGAGTTCATCCTCACACATGTGGACCAGCTCTTTGAGGGTGCTGCTCTCTCTGGTCAGTGTCCTTCCCACTCATCAAATCACCACTCTCTGTCTGGGAGTCATGTCAGAGTTATAGAGAGCCTCCAAGATCATCTAGTTCAGTTTCCCTGCTTTGCGGATGACAGAACTGAGTCTCATAAAGTGTTGTTGCTTATGGTCACGTGGAGAAGACCCTGCAGAGAGAACGGTGCAGTCAGGACTTGAGTAGGCCTCTTCTGCTCTCCGTCCAGGGCATAACTTGCCCTCTTAATCACCATCCAACCTGGTTCTCGAGGCTAGTGAAGGATCATTCCTACCCCCGGCCCACTGGACCAATGTCCTGGGATCTCCTGGACCCCTTTGTCCCTGAGGACTCCCTCTTGAGGAGCTAGACACAGAGGGCCTGCCTCCAGGTATATCCCTAGCATGGTAGTTGGTGAGTGGGAGGGTGCAGTGAGGAGCTCGGTACCCACAGCCCTCTCTCTGTTCCTGGTTGGCCAATTCCTCTTCTTTTCCTAGGTGGTGAGGTGGAAAGTGGATGGCGATCACTTCCAGGGGTCCGGGTGTCAGGCAGCCCCGAGGACCTTATGCCCCGATCCCTGCCCTACCACCTGCCTAGCATCCTGCAGGCTGGTGATGGACCCCCACAGATGCGGCCTTATCACACTATCATAGAGATTGCAGAGCACAAGTAAGACCTTCTTCTTGGGCCCTCCTCCCCTGCACTGGCCACCAGGCTCCAACTGCAGTGATTTCTCCATCCCCTCCAGGAGGAAGGGGTCTCTGAAGGTCAGGAAGTGGAGATCTATCTTCAATCTGGGTCGCTCTGGCCATGAGACCAAGCGTAAACTTCCACGGGGGGCTGAGGACAGGGGTAAGTCTGGGGAGATGTAGGGGGAGCTCTGCTGAGGGTGTGCCAGGCCCTGGCTCTACACACATCCCTGTCTTGCAGAGGACAAATCTGATAAGGGGACTCTGCGGCCAGCCAAGAGCATGGACTCATTGAGTGCTGTGGCTGGGGTCAGTGATGGTGAGTATAGGTGTGCACTCTTGTGTGTGTGTCGGGGCGGGGCGCGGGTAGTGATGGCTAGTGACTGTACCTCCAGGGAGGGAAGGATGTTCCTAAGTAGATGTTGGTGGGGTGACCTCTGACCTGCTGGTTGTGTAAGGTTTGAAGTAGTGGCTAAGGGAAGCTGGGCCTGGTGTCTTCCGGGCTAGAGAAAACAGAGGGCACTCTCCAGAGCCTTTCTGAGGTGTCCAGGCCCCTTGCAGAGGCTGTTGCCTACCTCTCTCTCCTCCACAGAGCCAGAGGGGCTGGTGGGACGCAGCAGTCCTCGGCCAGGCCCACTGCTGCTGGCGAGCTTTGAGAATGATTCTGTGGAAGCAGCAGAGGGTGAACAGGAGCCCGAGGCAGAGGCACTGGCTGGCACGAGCTCTGAGCCCGGCACACCACGACCTGGGCGGTCAGCAATCCGTGCTGGGGGCAGCAGCCATGCAGAGCGCCGTGCTGGCGTCCACATCTCAGAGCCCTACGATGTCAACCTCCCAGCACACATCAGTTCTATGCTCAACATATCCCCAAACATCATCTCTAACGTCTCCTTGGCCGGGTTTGCCCGTGGTCTTGAGTACCCCACCCTACAGCCCCGGCCAAGCCCTGCCTCTGGCCCTGGCTCTGGCCCTGGCCTTGGCCCTGGCCCCCCAGGTGAGGATTCAAGGATTTCCCAGAGCTGGGAGAGGGGACTAGAACTCTAGGCTGAGGCTCCGATGCTGGGGATCTGCTCTGGGCTTTGGGTGGTTATCTTTAGCTGCCTCCCCGGATTCAAGATTGGGGGAATCCAGTAATATTATCAGGTTGTGTGAAATTCTTGCAGAGAGGATCTCTGGCAGCCTTAGATCACTGATATACCCAAGAATGGGGATCTGTGTTAAATATATACAGCAGGGATTACTAAGTACAAAGTGGGAATATATCATAGATGATGGTAATAATATTAATACTAATAGCTAACATTTGTCAAGAGTTTATGATGTGCTTTGTTAAGGACTTTGAAGGCATTAGCTCATTTCATTTTCTCATAATGTTGACACAGGTATTGTTGTTACCCTTATATTACAGCAGTGGAACCTGAGACTTAGGTTAAGCAATTTGGTAGGAGGTGGCAGAACTGGGATCTGATCTTTGCTCTGACTCCAGTTCCTAAAGTGTCAATAATGAGAAGTACTGAGGCAGCACTAGGTACTGGGTAAGGATAAGGGCTACAGAGTTAAATAGTCTTGGATTCAAATTTTGGCTGTGCCACTCGTTGTTTGTGTGACCGTGGACAAATCTCTCTGAGTCTCACTTTCCTCATATATAAAATGGGGATAAATACCCTACATTATAGGGTTGTTTTATGGAGAAAATAAGATAATGCATTATAAAATGTATAGCACAGTGCTTGGCACCTGGTAGGAGCTCAATAAAGGTGGCTATAAGCCAATAGTTAGGGATATTGGTCTGAGAGGATTGGCCACATGGAGGATCTATGCTGGGAGTGTTGGGCCCATACTGTAGCAATGCTAGGAAGACTCACATTGGAAAGGGTCAGGGCTGGTCCTGACCTTTGTATTCCTGGGACTACCTTTCTCCCAACAGATGAGAAGTTGGAGGCGAGTCCAGCCCTAGGTCCCCTGGCTGACTCAGGCCCAGCGGACATGACCCCTGCCCTGGAGGACTGCCTGTCCCAGGAGGTGCAGGATTCCTTCTCCTTCCTAGAGGACTCAAGCAGCTCAGAGCCCGAGTGGGTGGGGGTGGTGGATGGGGAGGTGGCCAAGGCAGGACCAGCAGGAGCAGCCTTCTCCCCTGGGGAGGACGACCCTGGGATGGGCTACCTGGAGGAGCTCCTGGGAGTTGGGCCTCAGGTAAGGAGGTGCTGTGCTGGGTTTGGGGGTGCTAAGGAATCCAGAGGGTGGACAGGGCCACCTGGTCCTGAGCCACGATGCTGTGCTTACAGGTGGAGGAGTTCTCTGTGGAGCCACCCCTGGATGACCTGTCTCTGGATGAGGCGCATTTTGTCCTGGCTCCCAGCTGCTGTTCCCTGGACTCTCCTGGCTCCAGACCTGAAGCAGACGAGGAAAGTGGGGAGGAAGTCTTCCTGAGCGCCTATGATGAACTAAGTCCCCTTCTGGGGCCCGAACTCCCGACCTGGGAGGGTTCAGGCAGTCTAGAGGAAAAGGGAACAGGGTCTGGAAGACAGGAGGCTCCAGGACAGGCTGAGGGAGAACAGGCCTTCTGGGAAGTTGAGGAGGACAAGGGAGCTGAGCCTGGAAGTAGATGGGACATCAGGGAGGAGGCTGAGGGCAGTCCAGAGAGTGAAGTGGAGGGTGAAGAGGCCAGTGAGGAAGGAGTGGAGGCTGAGGGAAGCCAAAGGGTGATTGACAGTTTGAGTGAAAGATGTGGGGAAGAGAGAGAGGAGACAGACGCCAAGGGAGAGGAGTCCAAAGGTCAGCAGGAGGATGAGAGTATGGAGGAAGCTAAGGGTGTGGAGGAAACAGGAGGGGAGCAGGGTAAAGACAAGGGGAAGGAAAGAAAGACTGAGCGAGAAGAAGAGGCTGAGGAAGGAGATGAAGCCCAGGGAGAAGCCGGGAGGGACCCAGAGGATGGGGCCCAGGAAAACCAAATTGCTGAAGAGAGCTGGGAAGTTGTACACAAACAAGAGGCTGAAGGAGGCAGAGAAGATGAGGTCAAAGGGCAGAGGGGGGATGAGAACCAAGAGACAAGAGAAGACCAAGGAGATGGTGAAGACAGCAGAATCCCAGAAGAAGCAGCTGAAGGAGGAGCAGGGAAGGTCAGCAAGGAACGGGAGTGTGGAGACGGAGAAGCTGAGGGAGACCAGAGGGCTGAAGGTGACCATGTAGAAGAGGGCTCCCTCCCTGAAGTGTCACATATAGAGTCCCTGGAGGTTGACAGTGCCAAAGAGGGCGATGTCCAGTCCTCTGAGACAGAACACGCAGCCCCACAGCCACCCCGGCCAGAGGAGATGGATCCAGAGGGGCAGCCCAGTCCCCTTGGCTCAGCTGGTGGTGTGAGCATGCGCCTGGCCTCCACCCTGGTTCAGGTCCAACAGGTCCGCTCTGTGCCTGTGGTGCCCCCCAAACCACAGTTTGCCAAGATGCCCAGTGCAATGTGTGGCAAGATCCATGTGGCACCAGCAAACCCATGCCCAAGGCCTGGCCGGCTTGATGGAACTCCTGGGGAACGGGCCTGGGGGTCCCGAGCCTCCCGCTCCTCTTGGAGGAATGGGGGCAGTCTTTCATTTGATGCTGCTGTGGCCCTGGCCCGGGACCGCCAGAGGACTGAAGCTCAGGCAGTTCGGCGGACCCAGACCTGTACTGGGGCTGGGGACTACAGCCTCATCCCCAAAACCTCCCACTATAGCATGATCCCTGCCTATTGTCCTCGGCCCCTTAGCTGCCTGGAGCTCCCAGCTGAAGGCACAGAAGTGTCTGGACCCCGGAGTCGGTTTAGTCTGCCCCCAAGAGAACCCCAGCTCCCTGACCCTGATACGTCCCCCCAGCGCCGATCATATGCATTTGAAACACAGGCTAACTCTGGGAAAGGTGAGGGACTGTGATTCGGACCAGAGCACTGGGCACAGGGGACAGCAGCTGTCTCCAGGGTCTCTCCGCTGTCTCTTCGGCAGCCTGAGCAGCTTTAGTGCCCAACTTTATAGGTTTTGGCCCTCCAGCTTCTCTTTATGACTGTGGAAGGCACGTCTTGGTCCGTTTACCTGAGGTTGTCTCAGACACAAAGCACTTATCCTTTACAAGATTCCAGAGAAAGTCACCAAGATCCTGTTCCCAGAGAGTGGGGTCATTGGCCAAAGGGAACAAAGAGTAGGCGGCAAACTTAACGGTTTCTCAACGTGAAGAATGAAGGCAGAACTCCAGCCAAGTTCCTGCCCTCTTAGGCAATGAACTTCTCTTCATGGAAGTCCAGAGTACAGCCAGGGGTCAGGGCCAGATCAGAGCCTATTACATACAAACACTTCTAGAGTTACCCATCCTTGTTCTACTCTTGGGCCCTGGGACACCTCTTGCTCCTCTTAACTCCAGATTAGGAGGAAAATGTGCAGGAAACTCTTTGAATGCGGAGTATTTGTTGGAGGGACTGGCTCCCTTCCCAGCTCCCCCACCCTCTGCCTCCCTGCATCTCAAGGAAGAGAGGTCTTGTATAGATCTCTCTGGCCTCTCCTTTCTCCTCTGGAATAACTTCCTATTTTAGGGAAGGGGAATGGCATCACTCAGGCCCTGGGACTGCTTCTCCCGACAGGCTGGGGCCACACGTCCCAAGGGGCAGTCTCAGAATAAACGTTGTATTTTTACACATAAGTAGTGTGGTGTCTCATTCTTCTTATTAAAGTCTTGAGTGATACGTTTGGCCAAACGTTGTGTTTTTCTGTTTTTATTGTTTGGGTGCTCTCCCTCAGTTGTTGTCATGAAGACCTGTAGCTAGAAACTAGAGCTGGGTTCATGGTGGTCAGGAAATGGGGAAGAGAAACTTGTATTTACATAATGCTCATTATATGCCAGTAAAGGCTAGGTATTCTTTGTGCACAGAATCTACGCTCTTGATTTTATTTGGTCCACCTAATAATTCTATAAGGTTGGTACTTGTAGTCTCCATTTACAGATGAGGAAACCAATGTTAAGTCAAACGTTGCCAAAAGTCTCAGAACTAAGAAGTGGCAGAGGTTAGGTCTGAGACCCGAGTTTGTCTGGCTCCAGAGTGTGAACTCTTCCTATTACACCACACTACTCCAAATCCATTAAGCGTAGGTCTTGACTGAAAAGAATGGGAATCAAGATACCTCTCACAGAAACTCTGAGCCTCACAAAAACTATAAGCCTTGGGGGTCTTTGGGTGACCGCTAACGCTAATACAATTCTTTGTATGCCCAGATATGTCCTAATCTCCAGTAGAAAATTTAAAAAAGATGTCCTTTGTTAAAGATGGCGCCTCCATCCGATGTCCCTCTCTTGATCTAAGCTGGCCTCTCTCACTCCCTTCTCCTGGAACTAAAAAGGCACTGTCCAGCAGAAAAATGATAGCACCAAGTTAGTCGTCCTTCTCCCGTTCTTGGACTAGGACGAAAGCGACTACGACTTCAGGGCCATTCTCCCGCAATCCCTGAGCATTGCTTCTTCCCCGCCCCAGCAACACCCACAACACTCCCCCATCCAAGCCCTCATCAAGATGGAGCGAACGGAAGTGAGGCGACTCAGAGGCTGAGTAGGCTGGGCGGGTCCAGAGAGACACTTCCGCCCCTCACCAACATGGGCGCGGACCGGGAGTGCGCATGATCAGCTGTCTTTGGAGATACCCCAGTCCGGAGAGGGAGAACACGGTTGCGGGAGATCGGCGGCTGAAGCTGCCTTGGCCGGTGAGTGCAGGACACGGCGGGAGTCTGGAAACTGGGTGCGCCAGCGAGGCAGAGCAGCTTCGATTTTGTTTCCGTTTTTTAGGATCAGGAACTCCTGGGGCGGAAGCCTTTGTTTTGAGGGAGGGGGCCGTGCCTGGCTCGTTATCTCTCCCTTTTGTGGGCCGATCTCACTCCCCGCCCCCGGGCGCACACGTCCCCGCCCTCCCGCGCTGCTATCCGCGAGCCTTTGGGCCGGACACTGCGGGGCCCGCTGAGCTCCCTGTGTCCTTTCCTACCTCTGCGGAGCAGCGGAGGCTGGGGGTGAGCCTGGCCGGGCTGGCCAGGTCACCGCGCGGGCTCCTGGTCTCGCGCCTGGCCGGCGCTCAGCTGCTGAGCGCCTACTGGTTGGTGGGCCTGCAGGGAGACGCCGCATTCTCAGGCAAGGTCTAGGCGCCTGACTTCTTTGCGAACTTGATTCTTTTTCCCTTTGTGTCGAGACTTAGGGCTCTTGCAGGGCCCTCGTTCCCTGAGCGTGCACGCCACAACATCCTAGCCCCTTTCCGTGTCACATACGCCTAATGCTCAGGAAATGCTTCCCGTGTCCAAATAAGATTTGAATAAGTAGCCTGATCCCGTTGCTCGGTGTCCTCAGAGGCTGCCCCTGTCTGACAGCTGTGGGCCATAGAGACGCCTCCTGTGCCCTGGCCTCTGTTTCATTGCTTCCTTCTGCTGTCAGCGCTGCAAGCCTCAGAGGGGCACTTCCTCCGCAGGTTTGAGGATGGAGAGGTAGGTGGTCTCGAAACTCTGGTGGTACTTCTCCCTTAGGGACTGGGATCTTCTTGCAGCGCTACTTCCTCCGGACAGTTTCACTTTCAGTTCCTTTTTTTTTTTTTTTTTTGGTTAACACTGGATACAAGCTTTCCATGGCTCATTCGCTGAAGATAAAGGTCTGGGGGACCTTATGGGTAGAGAATTTACAAAAGTCTTACCATTTTCCTGTCGGGATTATTTTATTGCTTTGTACAATATAGCTGTTTTTTTCTGGAGGCATCTGTCTGCTCAGCCCTTTGTTTTTCCTGCCCGCCTCCCCAGTCCGCGCCCCCCCGCACCACGCCGGGTGTCAACGGTCTTAAGGCAGGCACCTCGTAGATGGATTCCTCCCCCATTGTCTCTTCTCTTTCCGAACCCCGAACCTGGAGTTTCGCCCCTTTTTGCTGAGGCTCAGTTGATTTGGAGTTGTCATGGCAACATTTTAGCAACTGTGTTGCTACAGGAAGGCTTGGCGAATAAAATAGTAGGAGCTTGAAGATGATACACTTGGGCTTTAGGGTCTTTAATGAATGACATAAAGCTGGACTCCCCAAAACAAGAGCCCTGTCAGTAGAAAGGGGCCCGAGGGCCAAGTCTGGTCTTTATGGTTCCGGAGGTTTTTCCAATGGGTTTCGGGTTTCCCTTTCCTAGATTTGAGGACAGGAATTTCTCGGTGTACAGTATGTGCCTGAGAGGCTGGAAGAAGCGTCAGCATCCATGGCCCTGTGTTTTTTGATAGCCGTGGTCTAAACATGGCCCTTCCTAATCCCCATGTCATGGCAGATCGTAATAACTTTAATAATAATCCATCCAGAAATATGTTGTTTCTCAGTCTTTTTTTTTTTTTAAATTAATTTATTTATTTTTGCTGTGTTGTGTCTTCGTTTCTGTGCGAGGCCTTTCTCTAGTTGTGGCAAGCGGGGGCCACTCTTCATCGCGGTGCGCAGGCCTTTCACTGTCGCGGCCTCTCTTGTTGCGGAGCACAGGCTCCAGACGCGCAGGCTCAGTAGCTGTGGCTCACGGGCCCAATCGCTCCGTGGCATGTGGGACCTTCCCAGACCAGGGCTCGAACCCATGTCCCCTGCATTAGCAGGCAGATTCTCAACCACTGCGCCACCAGGGAAGCCCTGTTTCTCAGTCTTGCAGTACAATTATTCCCTCTCCATCAGGAGATGGAGTGATAATTGGAGAGACGCGGAGCACTATTTGTAGAGTTGCTTTTTCAATCACTGTAGCCAGCCCTCAGTATCAGAATGGAGAAAGCTGATTGTCGCCTGCAGATGACTGGTTTATGTTCCTGGATGTGTCTTCAGGGAGCCTAGGTTCTAGAAACAGGGGAGCTTTCAGTTTCCTAGACTCACTAGACTCCCTGATTCCTACCAGGACTTAGCACTCAGGCCTGTGAGGCAGGAGATACGAAGACTTCCAAAGAAGGACCAATTCCTCGGATGTGCCCCCTCACAGAGAGATGAAGGGGTGAGTGAAGAAGAGGTAGGGTCTGGGATGGGAGATGGGAGGCCTGGGAGAATGCAAAATGGCTCAGAGCACTGGCTCTGGAGTCAGGCAGACCTAGATTTAGGTCCCAGCTACATCACCCTGCTATGTGATCTGGTTTCCAGTTTATAAAATGCAAATAGTGCTACCTACTCATAGTGCTGTTCTTAGTATTAAGTAAGATATTGCCTGTTAAGTGCTTAGCTCAGTGCTAAGTAAATACTAGCTCTTGTTATTCTAACCTAAACTAGCACCTGTTGGGAATGCCAGTGAGTTTGGGAGCCATATGTTACTGGGCCAGTGAGCTTTTAATTCACTCCTTCCCTTATTCTTCCTCTTGTCCCTTCACAAACAGGCAGCAGAAAACAGCTGAAACGGAAGAGGGGACAGTGCAGATTCAGGAAGGTGAGTGGGAGAAACGGAACTGAGCTGAGACCAAGAGCCCATTGTGGCCTCTCCCCCTACCCCATGGGCCTATCACCTGTGCAAGCTACTTCTTTTAAATGACATGCAAGTGCAACAGAGGGAGAAAAGCAGTAACTCACAGACTTGTCCTTTTCCTAATTCAGGCGCAGTGGCAACTGGGGAGGACCCAACCAGTGTGGCTATCGCCAGCATCCAGTCAGCTGCCACTTTCCCTGACCCCAACGTCAAGTACGTCTTCCGAACTGAAAATGGGGGCCAGGTAAGGGAGGGGGCCAGGTGGCTGCAGGTGTTACCTGGGGTTGGGATTGAGGGAGGTAATTGAACCTGTCATGGGTAGAACTTGGTTTGGAGGATGAGGTGAAGATGTGGACTATTTGGGGGGAAGGGGATGGGGGATGGAGTATGAGGTTTGGAGTAGAGATTGGTGTGGGGTAGGGGCTATGCTCAAACCTCTATATGGAGAAAGGAGGGGGAATGGCTAAATATATGTCTGTGAAGGATTCTTGTTTGGGGGCCCTATCCAAGAGAAGCTTTATGAGGGACCCTGGAATCCCTAGCACTTACTCTCTTGTTCCCTCTTCCCCTCTTTCCCCTTTCCTCCCTGCCTCTAGGTGATGTACAGGGTGATCCAGGTGTCTGAGGGGCAGCTGGATGGCCAGACTGAGGGGACTGGTGCCATCAGTGGCTACCCTGCCACTCAATCCATGACCCAGGTACAGGGGTATGGGCTGCAGAGGGGACTAGAGCTCTGAGTAGTAAGATGAAGAAGGGAACCAATAGGATAGGTGTGGCTAGGGATAGGGAAGCATCTAGGGCTGCCTTGACCCAAAGCACTAGACTCTCCCTTTCTGGATGTTTCTCCCTCCCTCCTCCCAAGGGATAGAAGCTGCAGAGTAGTTCATGGGAAGTATATAACTGTCACTTGTCTCTGTTCTCTTGCTCCCCTTCCCAGGCTGTGATCCAGGGTGCGTTCACGAGTGATGATGCAGTTGACACAGAGGGGACAGCTGCTGAGACGCACTATACTTACTTCCCCAGCACTGCAGTGGGAGATGGGGCAGGGGGTACCACGTCGGGGAGTACAGCAGCTGTTGTTACCACCCAGGGCTCAGAGGCGCTACTGGGGCAGGCGACCCCTCCTGGCACTGGTGAGATATTATGTGAGGATGCTGGCTGGAGGGGCTAGGATAGGCTGTGGGACGTGGCTGCTGGGCAGTGGGCCTTTACTCGTGATCCCTTAAATGATCACAAAGACCTGGGCAGGCAGTGAGTCTGGGGCTGCCCTTCCAGCAGGAGGCAGTATGTCCTTTTTAGAGGAGGGTCCCAGGGCCTTGGCCTTAGAGCTTGGTGAGGTTCCTAGGCCTGTGTCCTGACAGAACCTACCATGCATCTTCATAGGTCAGTTCTTTGTGATGATGTCACCACAAGAAGTGTTGCAAGGAGGAAGCCAGCGCTCTATTGCCCCCAGGACCCACCCTTATTCCCCGTGAGTAACCCTGTTTCTTTTCAGTTACCAGAAATGGTCTTGATTCCTTCCAGATTTGGTGTAATTCCTCACCCCAAACTCCAATCTCATTTTTTGACCCTCCCTCACTCTGGCCACTCTGGGCTCTGTTGCTAGGAAGTCAGAAGCTCCCCGGACAACTCGGGATGAGAAACGCAGGGCTCAGCATAATGAAGGTAGGTATGATCTGCGTCTGAAGCTTGGAGCTGTCTGGTGGGATTAGGGATAGCAGGGATGTTGGGGGGAGAGGTTAGGTAATTTTACCCTGGGGCCTTTGGTGAGTTCTCCCTGAGTCACCTTGTCCTCTACTTTGCCCCACAGTGGAGCGCCGCCGCCGAGACAAGATTAACAACTGGATTGTACAGCTGTCCAAGATCATCCCAGACTGCTCCATGGAGAGCACCAAGTCTGGCCAGGTCATGGAAAGACCCTGGTAGTGGGCAAGATGCCTGAATTCTGTCTCCTGGTATTGTTTCCAGAAATGGTAGAGAGTGGGCACACATGGCAGTAGTCTTTTCCTATCTCTCTCTGAGGTTCCTGAATCCCTGGGAGATGTTATTTCACCATCCTTAAGGGAAAATGAGGTCCAAAGTGTAAACATGCTTTTGGAAAGCAAGCCAGGTATCTTATATCCTAGTCCTCATTTTGTTGGCTTTTTCTTACAGAGTAAAGGTGGAATTCTATCCAAAGCCTGTGATTATATCCAGGAACTTCGGCAGAGTAACCACAGGTTGTCTGAAGAACTGCAGGGGCTTGACCAGCTGCAGTTGGACAATGATGTGCTTCGACAGCAGGTCAGACCCCCCTACCCTCAGTATAGCTGTCCTTAGCCTCCCTAACCACTAACCCAGCTTGGGCCTCCCTATTTTGTTTTCCACAGAGAGGGCTTTATCTTTTCCTCCTCACTGGTGGGTGGCCCAGTAAGTTCAGGGACTTGGCTGTGCCAACTTTTCTACCTATTTCCCTTATGCCTCCTTCCCATGGTAGGTGGAAGATCTTAAAAACAAGAATCTGCTGCTACGAGCTCAGTTGAGGCACCACGGAGTAGAGGTCGTCATCAAGAGTGATAGCAACTAATTCTGGGGATTCAGAGGCTTCGGGCCCTACAGCCCCTTTCAGAGAACTGCAGATAGCCCAGGAGCAACAGGCTAACCCCGTGCCCTTTCCTTCACTGCCCACTTCTGGCATGGGACTGTGGGGAGTTCAGAAGGCGTGTCTTTGAACTGAGGCCCTGTGATATAGCAGCCTGCAGTGGTGTGAAACACACACGTGGATGTGTACTGACATCCTCTCCCAACCCCACCGTGCAGCCCCTGGGCCTTTGTGCTCCTCTTGCACAATGCATGTGCTGTCTCCATGCTGGACACTGGACACACTGAACTGGGGGGCTTGCCCTGTGCTTGCTTAGAGTGCCAGCAGAGGGTCTGCTGACAAGCAAAGCTCTGGCTTGCCCCAGGACACTGGCGCTTCCACTGGTTCTTCCTTTCCCTGGAGCTCAGATGTGCACCTGAGGACTCTGGGGAACAGGCTTCAGCAAGAAGTGGGGATAGGATGCTTAGCAGTGGCTGCTGCCCCAGGAAGAGAAGATTGGCCGGCAAGCAGCTAAGGCCTATGCAGAAGTCTCTGGAGCCAGGGAGAACAACAGGCAGGGCCCACTGGGGGCCTTACCCCCTTGTGGGGACGGTTCCCCCCCCCTTTTCTTTCTTTCCTTTTTTTTTTTTTTTTAAGATAAAATATTCAGAGCCACAATTGTCTCCGTTTTTCCTCCTTTTGCGGGCCCCAGGGCGGGAGGGAGGGGGCACATTGTGCTTTGACCAGTAAGGGTTGGGCCAAGGTTAGGGTGGGGTGCTGCTTCTGGACTCTCAGTCCTACTACCTGGGCCAGACCGGTGTGTAGTTGCCCGCCCACGCCCGGCAATCGCGAGGATTTCGCTAGAGGGCGTGTGTTAGGGCCACCGGGAACCGGTGCTGCAGGGGGCTGTGCGAGAGGCGGTGCCTTCGCTTCCGGTTCCGGTCTCGGCTTGGCTCCGGCTCAGGCTCCGGCTCAGGCTCCGACTCCGGCTTCGGCTCTGGGAGCGCGGGGGAGATGCTGCGGTCGCCCAGGGGGCTGGCCGGGGCCGCATTCTTGAAACTCGCATTTGCGGCGCGCACCATGGCTGGAGGTACCTGCAGGGGGAGACCTGGGATCTCGTATAGGCCGCGCGTGGAGGCCCCGGTGGAGGTGCACGGGGAGGGAGGCGCAAAGGGGCGTGGCGGAGGGGGTCCTCGCGCATCCCCCGCCGGGTAGGGGCGCGGCCAGGTGAGGGGGTGCTGCGGCAGCCGGGCCTTGTAGTCCTGCTCCCCTCAAGGCTGTCGTGCCCCCTTCCTCAGAGCCCACGGTCTTGCTCCCTGAACTCCGTTCGCTCCTAGCCTCGGGCCGGGCCCGGCTCATCGACGTTAGATCTCTGGAGGAGGCGGCAGCTGGCACCATCCCTGGGGCGCTCAACATCCCGGGTATGGGATTGAGAGGGGAAGCCCTGGTGGTGGAGTAGAGAGGCTGTCCAGGAGAGTCTCAGCCAATGGGACCTCACTTAGGATGGTGTGGGGAAGGCACTAGTTACGGGGCTCCAGTATTCCGGTAGCTCCCCAAATTTACCTTAAGAAGGGTTGATTGGAGGCGGATCCTGGCAGCGGAACTGGCCCTTCAAGTTTGAGGGGATAACAGGCGACAAGGAAGTGGCAGGCCAGCTTCTGTACACGCTCGATCTCCCCAAGGCTGAATGCCTGAGTTTGCCCGCTCCTCCTCACAAACTAGGCAAGTGGCTTCCCTTCAAAGGTAGTGTGGCTGACTTCCTGTGCAGGTAGGCTGTATCCTGTCCTTGAGGTTGGGGGGGGGGGTGGTCACCGTGTGTTGTTTTGGGGCCCCCTGGAGATTTGTTCGACCGCAGGACCAGTCCTTCCAGGCCCAGCCTCAGAGCCTGAGATTGCCAAACTGCCGGCTCTCCATTCTGCCCTCTGGACTCCTCCTGCCAGTGTCAGAGTTGGAAACTGCCCTGCAGATGGAGCCAGCTGCTTTCAAGGCTTTGTACTCCACCGAGAAACCAAAGCTGGAAGATGAGAACCTCATTTTCTTCTGTCAGAGGGGCAAGCGGGGATTTCAGGCCACGCAGTTGGCCCGGGGCCTTGGATACAAATGGTATGGGGATGGTGTGAATTGCTAGCTGGGGCGTGACTGGGGACTGCCTCCTGGGCTTGTCCTTCCCTCACCCCTCCTTTTCTCCACAGGGTTCGGAACTACGAAGGGGCCTATAGTGAATGGTTCCAGAAAGAAAGTTAGGTAGAAGGTGGCTTATTTATTTTTTATTTTTTTTATTTTTTGGGGGTAGGCGGGCCTCTCACTGTTGTGGCCTCTCCCGTTGCGGAGCACAGGCTTCGGACGCGCAGGCTCAGCGGCCATGGCTCACGGGCCCAGCCGCTCCACGGCATGTGGGATCCTCCCGGACCAGGGCACGAATCCGTGTCCCCTGCATCGGCAGGCGGACTCTCAACCACTGCGCCTCCAGGGAAGCCCAGAAGGTGGCTTATTGAATGCTCCCTCCACCCGCCCATGGCCTCCTTCACTAAGAGTGATGAAGGGGCTGACTTGCTGGGTTGGGCAACTTCTTATAATGCTGTGCACCAAAAGCAACAAATAAAGAGCAGTTAATTAAACTATTGGAAGCACTTAATTTGTCAGGTGGACTGAAAACAGTTCTAATCTTAATCTAGACTTCATTTCAGCCCTAGGTTCTTCTTCCAGCATTCATCTGCTCTTCCACCCTCACACACCAAAACCAAAACAAAAATGAAAACACCCAGCAGTTTGCTGAGAGACTATAATTCAGAATCACCTGGTAGTTTATTTATTTATTGGCCGCGTTGGGTCTTGGCTGCTGCGCGCCGGCTTTTCTCTAGTTGCCACGAGCGGGGGCTACTCTTCGTTGTGGTGCATGGGCTTCTTACTGCAGTGGCTTCTCTTGTTGTGGCGCACGGGATTTAGGCGCGTGAGCCCAGTAGTTGTGGCACATGGGCTTAGTTGCTCCGCGGCATGTGGGATCTTCCCAGACCAGGGCTTGAACCAGTGTCCCCTGCATTGACAGGTGGATTCTTAACCACTGCGCCACCAGGGAAGTCCCCACCCGGTAGTTTAAAAAAAAAAAAAAAAAAAAAAGTCTTGGGCCCCATCTCAGATTTGGAGTCTCAGCAGTTGGACCTGGGCATTAGTGGTTTTACAAGCCCCTCAAATGATTCTGATGTGCAGTCAGGAGCCAGAACCACTGCTCTAGACCAGAGATCAGCAAACTATGGCCCCACTTGGTCTTGCTGCCATGACCATTTGTTTACATATTGTCTATGGCTACTTCTGTGCTAAAATGGCAGAATAGTTGTAACAGAGACTGTATGTTCTTCGAAGCCTAACATTTTTACTATCTAGTCCTTTATAGAAAAGGTTTGCCTACGCTTGCTCTAGATCTTCAGGTCCCCAGCCCCAACCTCACTTCCCTCAGACTTTGTCACTGGATTGAGAAAATGAAAGGGCTCTCCCAGGCAGTCGCGTGAAGGAATGGATGCCACTCTAAATCCTACATTTGTGTCAAACACAGATTACAGGTATGAGGAGTTCCTCCTGTGCCAGCAGAAAGAGGTCCCAGTTTTTAGCAACACTGTTCTCTGATCCCACAGTGGATTTAACAAAATTTAACTGGTAAAAAAAGAAAAAAGAAAAAGCACGTGTTTACTGAGATAAAATGCAACACTATACAGTAGGTATATAACTTCCCTCTAGCATAGTTCATGGTTTAAAGCAGCGGTCCCCAACCTTTTTGGCACTAGGGACTGGTTTCATGGAAGACAGTTTTTCCACGGACCAGGGGCAGGGGTGAGATGATTTTGGGATGATTCACGCACATTACATTTATTGTGCACTTTGTTTCTATTATTATTACATTGTAATGTATAATGAAATAATTCTACAACTCACCATAATGCTGACAGAAGGCGGCGCTCAGGCGGTGATGCGAGTGATGGGGAGCGGCTGTAAATATAGATGATCTTCACTTGCTCGCCTGCCGCTCACCTCCTGCTGTGTGGCCTGGTTCCTAACAGTCCACGGACCAATACCGGTCTGTGGCCCGGGGGTTGGGGACCCCTGGTTTAATGCGTATGGTTCCAGACCTTCTAAATATTTTAATGGCAGAGTTTTGACTTCTTAAGTTTGATTTACAAAAATTTTATTCTTTTTTTTGTGGTAGAAAAGGTTGAGTCAGAGATGGGCCCAATTTTCTGATTTTTCAAGTTTCTGGAGAAATTCCTTCAGACATTTCCTGTATTCCTTGCCTTTCTCTCACCTTTTCCCCTTCTGCCTTTCGGGGGACTGAACCCAGCCCTCATACATCTTTTATCTCACAGTCTACACTACACACTGTACAAAATCTTCCATTCGTCTGAGCTCTCCACCTCCTTTCACAGACCTATTTCACTCTCTCCCTGAAATAGTCACAATACTGTTAAAATACCGAGCTTAGATGGACATTGTTGGGTCGGAGATGAAGTTGAAATACGTGAAAGAGTGTAGTCTAGGGTCTGGCAAATAATAGGTATCAGTTACTCTTTCCCCAAATACCCAAATTCCTTTGGTTCTCAGACTGGTTGGGAAATTTTTCATGGGATCTAATTTCCCTCTTTGAGTCTTAACTTTCTTTTTTCCCCCTCCTCAAGTTTTGTAATTTCTTTTTTTTATTGAGGCATAATTTACCTACAATAAAATGCACTGTTGTTTTGTTTTTTTGTTTTTGTCACATGGCATGTGGGATATTAGTTCCCCGACCAGGGATTGAACCCATGCCCCTTGTAGTGGAAGCATAGAGTCCCAACCACTGCACCGCCAGGGAATTCCCTAAAATGCACTGTTCTTCTTTTTTTTTTTTTTTTTTTTTTTGATGTATGCGAGCCTCTCACTGCTGTGGCCTCTCCCGTTGCGGAACACAGGCTCCGGACGCGCAGGCTCAGCGGCCATAGCTCACGGGCCCAGCCGCTCCGCGGCATGTGGGATCTTCCTGGACCGGGACACGAACCCGCGTCCCCTGCATCGGCAGGCGGACTCTCAACCACTGCGCCACCAGGGAAGTCCCAAATGCACTGTTCTTAAGTGTTCTGTTCATTGAGTTTTGACAATCGTATGCTTACTTGTAACAAGCATCCTAAGCAAGATGCAGAACACCAAAATCCCCCAAATTTCTCTAGGGTGCTTTTCCAGTCAATTCCATCCCTAATCTCTTTCTAGGCAACCATTTTCTATCTTCTAGCACCTAAACTAGTTTTCTAGCTTCCTTCCTGGCCTGCTAACCTACACTACTTGCTTTCTTCAGTTTAGCTGATGAGGGTTAGAGAGGATCCTGGAAGTAAACTGAGCTGGCCCACTACATGACCATGCCCTCTGGCTTGATCATTGTTAAGAGAACATTCCTCTTTCTCCCTCATTGACTATATGCTTCATAATCTTGATAGGCTGTGCCAAGCCATTACCTTGCCCTTTAACATTCTCTTTCCCTTTCCTCATAGCTAACTGTTTCAGCAGGTGAAGCTGAAGAGCTAGAGCTTACCAGCTCTATGTCTTTCCCCTGCCTTCTCTCTTTCCATGCTACATCAGACTCCTCTCTTTCACCATATTTTATCTACCCTAGGTTTGTGTTGACTATGTCATCATATCTACTACATTACGTTTTTGTTGTTTATCTCTCTCAGTTGATTGTGAACTCCTCAAAGGAAGAAACTGGCTTTCATTTCCTTACCTCCAGTGCCTGGGATCTGAGTTCTCAGTAGGTGTTCGTTGAGCATCACTGGCCTCCCCACTTTCAAAATCTTCTAATTTCAGTCTTTCTGAAACATTGCTGCCTGAGCAATCTTAAAATAACATTTTAATCTTATCAGTCAGAGTTGATAATTTACAATAGGTCCTTGTTGCCTAGTGGCTCAAGCACATGTCTTGGCCTGGCATTTCAAGCAGTCTCTAGTCTGGATCTGGCATCACCTTGCCTTTTCAAACATATCTTTCAGTGCCAGCTCCCATCAGGCTAGTTTCTTTAGTGGCCAAAGTAGACCCTACTTCTTTCTGACCCTGGCCTTTGCTCAACATTTACCCTGTTTGGGAAGTTTCCAGCCTCTTTTGTGCCACACTAAATTTCACAAAAATTAGAAGAATGTATTTGGCAGGATGCTTGCGGTCTTCATCTAGAGGGCTTGTAAACTGAAGGAAAAGGGAGAAAAATAACCAGATAAGATTGTATAACTGATCCATGAAGGACAGAAGAAACAGGAGAATGGTGGATAAGGCACACACCTCTATGTAGCACTTAACACACTGTATTATAAATTATGTGGTTCTTCCCCTTTAGACTGAACTCTTTAAGGGGAGGGACTGTTTATTTTATTTTTGTATGGCCAACAATGAAACCAGAACCTGGCATAAAGGAGGTACTCAATAGATGTTGAATTTTTATTGCGGTGTTTAATAATTCCCAGGGGGGAAAATGCAAGGGGAGAAAGTTGGGAATAATACGAATGGTATCATGGCATGTTATTATGTAAAGAGCAAAGGCTATGAATCAGAGTTCTGAGTTCCAGTTCTGACTCAGCACTACTTAGTGGTCACTGCAAGTTACTTTTTAACTATTCCACTTCTCACTTTCCTTATCTATAAAATGGGGGTTAAAAGACTATCTCTTTGGATGGTTGTGAAAGTTTACTGGGATAACATATGTAAAGTGCCTGTCATTTAAAACGTGTGGATTTAGAGATGTACATATGAGTAAACACAAGAAGATAAACAAAATAGCATAGATATCATTGAAACTTGATGGAAGGGAACTTATGACTGGCAGTGGAAAAGTCTTTTTTTTTTTTTTTTTGCGGGTGGCCTCTCCCGTTGCGGAGCACAGGCTCCGGACGCGCAGGCTCAGTGGCCATGGCTCACGGGCCTAGCCACTCCGCGGCATGTGGGATCTTCCCAGACCGGGGCACGAACCCGTGTCCCCTGCATCAGCAGGCGGACTCTCAACCACTGTGCCACCAGGGAAGCCCCAAAAGTGGTTTTTAAAAAATATTATTTATGTTAATTTACAAGGGGGTTGTTTTATTTATTTATTTGGCCGCATCAGGTCTTAGTTGCAGCGTGCGGGCTCTTTCGTGGTGGCATGCGGGCTGTTTGTTGCAGTGCACGGGCTTCTCTCTAGTTGTGGTGCACGGGCCCCAGAGAGCGCGGGTTCAGTAGTTGCGGCATGCAGGCTTAGTTGCCCTGTGGCATGTGGGAACTTAGTTCTCCTACTAGGGATCCAACCCATGTTCCCTGCATTGGAAGGCGGATTCTTAACCACTGGACCACCAGGGAAGTCCCAAAAACTGTTTTGTTTTGTTTTTTTTAAAATAAAATATATTTAATAGAAGAGTCAGACAATATAAGTGTTCCGCTTGATGGTTTTTTACACACTCATTTAACCACTGCTGTGGTCAGAAAACATACACTGTGATTTGAATCATTTAAACCACATTGAGACTTGCTTTATAGCCAAGTTTATGGTCAATTTTTGTATATTTTCCATGAACACTTGAAAAGAGGATATATTCTGTAGTGTTCTATATATGTCAGTTTGGGCCAGTTTATTAATTATTTTGTTCAAATCTATAGCTCTACTGATTTTTTTTTGTCTGCTTATTCTATTAGCTACTTAAAGAGGTATGTTTAAATCTTTCATCATGATTTGAATTTGTCTTTTCTGCCTTTTTTTCTGGCATTTTTACTTATATATTTGGAGACTATGTTATTATATGTTACAGATTTAGAATTGCTATTCTTCCTCCGGAATGGATCCTTTCCTCATTATGTCCTTCTTTATTTCTGGTGATGCTTCCTACCTTAAAGTCTATTTTTTTTTGCTCTTATTACAACCACACCAGCTTCATTTAGGTTAGTGTTTACATGGTAATAATAGACCATGTCTCCTGGAATTCATATTAACCAAAGAAGAAAACACTAAGCACAATTAGACACAAGAAAAGCAGATTTTTTTTAATTAAAAGAAAATATCAGTTAAGCTCATAGCCAGAGACTCTAAGGAGAATATGAGTCAACAGAGTTGAGAGTCTTCAGAACCTAGACTTGATAGTATTTTCCAGTGGGAAGTCCTTCCAGCTCATTTATTCCACTAGTTTTCCCAATCCTAATCATATTCCTCAACCTATCAAGTCCTCCAATTAATTGACCTTACCCAAATTTCACTATTATTTTCCTCTAATCTAGTTGATTCCATGCATGGCTCATCATTATCATCATTCCTTTGCATAACTGGGACTAAACTTATCAAGAAAATTCAAAACCAATATGAAGAAAATGTTAAAACAGGATGAAAAGAACTTAAAAGAAGACTTGCACAAAAGAAAAGACTTAAAAGGTTCTTGGATAGGAAGACTCAGTTCCATAAATATATCAGTTTAGTTGAAATTAAGAATAGCCAGAAAAATCTAGAAAAAGAACATCAGTAAGGGGGAGCAAGCCCTACCAGCTATTAAAATATATAATTGTTAGCAATTAGATAGATGAGTTCCAAACCCCACACTATATACCAAGATAAATTTCAAAGATTTAAAGTAAAAATGGAAACTATCAAGAATTATTTTATTATCTAAAAGTGGGGGAGATACCTCTAACTTTAAGTCAAAATTTAGAAGCCATAAAAGAAAAGACTGAGAAAATATGAAACAAGCAAGCCTCTGTGTGGTAAATACAAACAAACATCACACAAGTCAAGTCAAAAGACAAACAGCAGGGGACTTCCCTGGTGGTCCAATGGTTAAGATTCCATGCAGGGGACGCGGGTTCAATGCCTGGTCGGGGAAATAAGATCCCACATGCTGCGGGGCCAAAAACAAAGGAAACAAAAACAAAAAAAGACAAACAGCAAACTAGGGGAAAAATTCAACTCATAGCATATGCAAAGGGCTAATTCCTGGAATATATAAAGAGCCCTTACAAATGGATAACAAAAAGACAACTATCCCAATAAGAAAGTGAGCAAAACAAATGAAGAGACAGCTCACAGAATACACATGACTCTTAAACCTACAGGGATGCTCAGCTTACTCATAAGAGATACAAATTAAAACTAAACTGAAGTTTCAATTTGCATTTATCATTTTAGCAAAAATTTAGATGTTTGATAAAACACTTTTAGCAAGACTGTGGGAAAATAGATATGCTAATAGATTATGTAAATATAAATTGGTACAACCTCTATGGACGGCAATTTGTCAATATCAATAAAAATAATAACCACATATATCCTTGGACCCAGCATTCACACTTCTGGAGATTTATCGAACAAATAACCTTGCATCCGTGTGAAATGATATATGTATGTGTTTATTCATTACCTTATTTTATTTATTTATTTATTTATTTATTTATTGGCCGCAGCACGCAGGGATCTTCATTCCCCGACCAGGGATCGAACCTCTGCCCCCTGCAGTGGAAGCACAGAGTCTTAGCCATTGGACCACCAGGGTAGGCCCTCATTACGTTATTTATATTAGCAAAAGACTGGAAGCAATCCAGGTATCTATAAGTTAAAACTGGCTAAATAAACAACATTATAAGCATACAATAGAATATTATGTAGCTGTAAAAAAAAATGAGGAAACAGTGCATTTGCGAAGGATCTCCAAGACATGTTTCAAGTGAAAAAAAAAATGTAGCGTAAAAAAAAAGTAAGATAATATGAATATGTGTTTATAATTGCTTATATTAGCAAAAAGAAACTCTGGAAAGACACAGAGAGAATTAGTAAAATGCCACTCCCTTGAACACCTCTTTAGCATCCCTGCTGCTTTCTCCATCCACTTCTTAGGAAAATCCCAACTGTGGTCCCACCCAACTAACCACTTACACTTTTCCTGCAGTCAAACAGCTGGAGTAAAATTCATACCAGCTTGACTGGTCTCTCTTTAAATTTATGTCCAAAATATCTAGTAGGCACTTGATACTGCTCACCAGGCCTAATACACTTCCCTAGTATGTTCAGTTTCTGTCTCTGCTTCTCCCCACTCTACGATCTCCTAAACTTCCCTTTTTCCTCTGTACTTTTAGCTAATGGCTTTACCTCACGCTCCAGAGAACAGAAGGCAGACCAAATTTTTATCATCTTCCCACCAACAAATGTACCAACTGTACCATATACTTCCCTCTTGTCATGGTGGATGGTTGTCTCTGCTCCCTTTTGACCCTCAACTTGGGCTCTGGATCCCATCTCCTCTCTCCTCAAGAACTTGGTACCGCAACTAACCCCTCTTGTTTCATACAGCATTAATTTTTTCCTTTCTACTGGGTCATTGCCATTAGCAAACAATCATTTCCATGTAAACAAAATACCTGCTCTACCTTCATCCAGCACCCTTCCAGCTGCTGCTCCTTTTTTCTGCTGCCCTTCTCAGCAAAAACTCTCTTGAAGTGCCTGTAGCCATAGTCTATATTTCTTCGATTTACATTCTCTCCTCAGCCTACTCCATACAGGTTTTATTCCTTACTCCACTATTCCATTGACACTTCTTTCAAGGTGACCTATGAACAATTTACAAGGATTAGACATTAGATATATGTCTAATCCCTGTACATATCTAATCCCCTCCCCTGGGAAGGGAAGGGCGCATGTCTTTGGCCTAGGTGCCTCTCTTTGGTGGAGGCAATTCCCAAAGAGGCCAACAGCTGGGGAAATTGTTCTTCATTTCTGAAAGGGAGTCTGGGTAGCACATCACAGCATCACTACAGTATGTTTGTATGTACAGAAAACCCTACATTCCAAAAAGGATAAAAGAAAAAAAAAAAGTCAGGGCTAAGGGAAGATTGAATAGCATAGTCAGATGAAGTCAGGATAAAGTCAGGTGAAATGAGGAATGCATGTCAATCTTTGGACTTGCATTGCAAATTTGGGCTTGGTCTTCCTAGAGAGTAAAGCAAAATGACTAACCAGATTGATTATAAGATGTAAGGTATCCATATGACCAGCATATGACAGAAGCACATCATCTCAACAGGAACCTCTGGGAATAGCAATACCTAGAGTGCTATTAGCGTACTGTGCCAGCTTGGAAAGAGGTCACTTAAGGATTCTGTTTTCAACTCTGTCCTTCTTCAATATTTTTATTAACTTATTGAATTGGGTCATAGATAGCATGTGTATGAAATCTGCATATAACACAGATTCAGGTGCAACTGCTAATATACTGGATGACAAAATCAAGATTTACATTTAATAGTCCCTTCCAGAATTTTCTACTTTGCAGACAAACTCACCAGTCTGAAGTTTACAAAATCTGGCTTTCAAAAAAGACTACAGAAGGGGCTTCCCTGGTGGCGCAGTGGTTGAGAGTCCGCCTGCCCGATGCAGGGGACACGGGTTCGTGCCCTGGTCTGGGAGGATCCCACATGCCACGGAGCAGCTAGGCCTGTGAGCCATGGCCGCTGAGCCTGCGCGTCCGGAGCCTGTGCTCCGCAGCGGGAGAGGCCACAGCAGTGAGAGGCCCGCGTACCGCAAAAAAAAAAAAAAAAAAAAAAAAGACTACATAAAACAAATGTCAATGATAATGAAATTTTAAAATTTATTATTGATTTAATCAACTTTATGGGAAAAGGAACCTGGTGAATATCAAATTATTTGCATGCCCCAAAATTACTTTCATGCTTTGTAAATATTAATATATACATAAATGTTTTATATGGAAATAACTGGAATACATGTTATTTGTATTTACTTTAATCATTAACATTATTACGTGCATACTTTTCTGTATACATGCTCTTTTCTAGAGCTTGCGGGCTCTAGAGCACAGGCTGAATAGTTGTGGCGCACAGGCTTAGTTGCTCCACAGCCTGTGGGATCTTCCTGGACCAGCTTCCCGGACCAGCTCGAACCCGTGTCCCCTGCATTGGTAGGTGGATTATTAACCACTGTGCCACCAGGGAAGCCCTTGAGTTTATTTTTGAATATGGTGTGAGGAAATGTTCTAATCTCATTCTTTTACGTGTAGCTGTCCAGTTTTCCTAACACCACTTATTGAAGAGCTTGTCTTTTCTCCACTGTATATTCTTGCCTTCTTTGTCAAAGATTAATTGACCATAAGTGTGTGGGTTGCAAATGCATTCTTAGACTGTAAATAATCAGAGTGATGGAAATAGCTACCATTTCAGTACTTAAAATGTACCAGGCCCTGTGCTAAGCATCGTACGTCAATTGTATTATTTAATTCTTATTTTGCCATAAGGTAAGTCATATTACCATCATCATAACTACCTTCTGGATGGAGAAAGTTTCAGACAGATGTGAGCTGGCCAAGGTAGCTAGATTGGGGAACTGGGTTTGAACTGAGACCTGTCCATCCCATAGAGATGGTTTCTCCAGTGCCTGGTTCAGTTCTTGGTACAGTAATAAACACGGGGTTATCCAGAGGAGTGAGAGTAATTGGGGGGTGGCATGTAAATCTGTGCTATTTTGTAAGCAGATAAGTTAGGGGGTCCCAGGAGAAAGAGACCAGGAATGGCTTTCATGACATGAGAGAATCCATTTTGGCCTAAGCCATTTTGTGATCTAAGCCTGGCCGCAATGCTTGCCCCTTGAACAGGTCTCAGTAACTAATGATATTAAGGGAACAAAAGAATGCAAGAACAGAGAAAAGGCTGTCAAACAATAGCGCAGTGATAAAGCAGAGTCCTAGTTCCTCCTCAAGGGATATACATAATAATATATCCTTGAGTTCTGTAAGAACTAAGGCCCCCAACCAGGTGAAGGATGGAATGGTGACGTTGAACCTCCTGGCTTCAATCAGTTAAAGTTTGGACTCTGTTGACCTTTGCCCCAATTCTATGCTGAGTTCTCTGCTCAAGCCCCTTTATGAATATGCGTGTACCCTTAGCTTAAAAGTTCCCCAGTTTTGCTGTTCAGGGAGATGCTGCTTTGGGAAAGATCCCCGGTGCTCTCCCTACTTGCTGCTAGTAATAATAAATTCTTCCTTCTCCCGATCTTTGGCTTGGTTGTGTCTATTGGCTCGACACCCACCAAGAGGCGAACCCAGTTTTTGGGTAGCAATATGAAGACTATTTGAAGGATAGTTTAGCTTGGAGAAGGAAAGGAGGCTCATAATAAGAATCTTAAAATACTTAAAGGAAGGGCTGTCATTGGTAAAGAATAATGATACATTTTGTGTAACTCCAGAGAGCAGTGTTTGGAAGCAGGAGACATATTCCAGTTTTGCTGAAAGAATATTTTAACAATTAAAGGTTGTAAAAAAAAGGGAGTTTCCTGGTGGTCTAGTGGTTAGGATTTAGCACTTTCACCGCTGTGCCCCAGGTTCAATCCCTGATCAGGGAACTGAGATCCCGCAAGCGTGAGACACGGCCAAAACAAACAAACAAACAAACAAAAAAGAATTATTGAGTTTAACCAGAGCTTCCCTGGTGGCGCAGTGGTTGAGAGTCCGCCTGCCAATGCAGGGGACGTGGGTTCGTGCCCCGGTCCGAGAAGATCCCACATGCAGCGGAGCGGCTGGGCCCGTGAGCCATGGCCGCTGAGCCTGCGCGTCTGGAGCCTGTGCTCCGCATCGGGAGAGGCCACAACAGTGAGAGGCCCGCGTAATGCAAAAAAAAAAAAAAAAAAAAAAAAGAGTTTAACCAGAGGATGTTTAAACTCTTGGTGGTTGTATTGGCCTTTCTGTGAAGGGTGAGAGGATGACTTAAATGACCTCTAAGATAACCCTTCTACCCTTCTAAGACTGATCTCAGAGTTCTTTAAACCCCTGCTCAAGTTCCCCCATCATAAAATTTTCTCTGACAATCACAGCCCAGAGTGACTCTCCAAGCTCTTCCCTCTGCTCCTCTTTACTCTCTGACTTAATTTCATGTATATGTGTCTCTCTCCAAGAGTTTAAATTCCCTTGAGGGTAAAGAATAGAGCTTTCCAAGTGGCAGGCACCCAAATATTTGTTTCAATTTAGTAATACAAAGTTTCTCTTTTGGTTACATATTGTCCTGTTTTCTGTATTAGTCTTGGAAGTAGATTGTAAGCCATTTGAAGTCAGGGATTGTGGTTTATATTTATTTGTATTCCCCCACAGTACCCAATAGGTGCTTGATAAACATTGCTTTAAGTTGGGTGAAACCAGAAGTAGACTTTTGGCCCAAAGGAATGAGAACAAAGGTAAAAGAAGCAAAAGGTCAAAGAATACCACTGTTTTGGATACAAGTGTGGACCTCTTACTTGCAGTGAGATAAGGCTCAGGAAGTTTTCCCACAGGCAACCTGGATATACTAAGATTACAAAATAAAATCATTATAAAATAGAAACTAGAAATAGTAAAGGTGTTGAGCACGAGTTTCAATTAAAAATGATGTAACAGTATAAATATTAACGGAAAGCTTGAGTGTTAACATAGCCTATAGAAAGAGGGTTTAGTCAGCACCCAACTGTTAGTCACAGTGAGAAGATAAGTAATTCTGAAATGCAGAGCTCTGCTGACTGATTAAACAAATGTAAAGGACATATCCACAGTCACTCAGTGATGTTTATAGAGCGTCTGTTGGTCAGTTTGTATTATCTGGGTTTGTTTGGTAATGTGATTCTGCTTTTCCCACTATTGAATTGAGCGCTCCTTTCCCCTTTTCTCCTCTCAGCGCAGCCTTGAATGCTGCGAATGGAGTGGACAGAGGAAACACAGTTTGGGGGGTAGTGTCAACATATCATTCCCCACTTGTCTCCTGGTCTTCTCCCCCAACCCTTGCATATTAATACATGTGGTTTTCACTTGCCAAAGGACGGGACCAAGGTTTCTGCAGCACCCAGCAATTTACATTCGAACAAACAAACAAAAGAACTCAGGCCTGTCTCTCCCTCGTCCCACAGTAGGACTACCTTCCCTACCACCTCCTTTAAGGTATTCCTCTAATCTTCCAGCTCCAACACAAAACCTAGCCAGTCAGAAAGTCCCTACTTCAGGAACGCCGCCCAATCACAGTGTCCTCACCTGCAGAAGGTGAGGTCTGGGTCTCTTTACGCGACAGTCTCCTGGCCCAATCAGAGGCAGCTTGGTCTTGGAAAGGCGCCAGTCAGTCCTAGTGGGGAGTAGTGGGCGGAGTTGCACCTGGCGACGGTGAATCACTCAGTGGAGCGGCGGCTCCTTCCACCAATCGGAATGTGCACAGGCGGGACGCCGACCAATCGCGCGTGAAGGGAAGGGCTGGGCTGGGCTCAACCTGGCGGCTGGAGTTTAGTCCCCGCGCTCCTGCTGGGTGAAGCTGTGTCTGTTCCCGGGCTCCGGTGACTACTGTCGTATCGGGATCTTGATCATGTTGGGGACAAAGGCGAAAGTCGGAAGGAAACAGTTGCTTCTCTTCACATCGATGATCCTGTGTAAGTTCCCGGAGCTTTTGGAGGAATCTGTGGGTCTGGTCAGAGGTTGGAGGGAGGCGCTCCCCACAGCTCTTGTCCGCGAGAGGGGAGGGGTTCAGAAGCCAGTCCGCCTCACCCTCCTAGTCCTCGTTCCACCCCTGGCTCGTCCCTCTTCTTTCCCGTCCCCCTTACCCTGGTGAGTGGCTGGCTCCCCTCCCCCACACTGGTGAATAATGACCCCTCCTCTTACATCTCCTGGGAGGGAGCTGCCTTTCCGCACGTTCACCAAAAATAACGGGGAGAGGTTGGTTCCCCTTTCCTTCATCCTCACTTACTGGTGAGGGCCAGTGGGCGCGAGGGCCCTGCCCAGCCGGGATCACACACCTGGGAAGGGGACCATCCTGCCCCTCCAACACGCATCCAACATCCGAGAACAACACGAGAGAAGTCGGAAGCCTCTCATACCCTGACGCCCTTGGCCCCTGGATACTCTGCTACTTAAGGGTCCTCAGAGAAAATCTAATGGAGATGGGGTGGGGCGGAAGTTTCTTTCCCTGGCTGTTGCTGAAGGGTTTCTTTAGCTTTCCCCGGATCTTTGGGTTGCTATTGTTGCTCTGGGAAAAGTGTCTAGGTGCAAAATCTGGAAAAAAAAAAAAGGAAATAAAATTGAAACCTAAAGTTTCTCAGAGCACAGCATTCAAAGTTCCTTTCTAGAATAACTACTTCCAGAGTCCTTAATAAATGTTGTTGACTGAGTGACTGTTCGCAGGGGGAGGTCCTGTCTTTTGGTTGGCTGGTTCCTTCTCAGAGCCAGAACTCTGCCCTCCCCCCTGGCCTTGTTTGAGAGTTTTTGTTTCCTTTGTAAACTCCCTTTCCTGTGGAACAATGAGACTCACTTGTTGGGGCAGGCCTCCGTCTATAGATATGCTTGTGCCCGGCCGAGTGTGTGGTTTGTGCCTTAGTCTACCTGTGTCAGCACCTGTACACTTATCTGTGTGCTTCTGTGGATAGTTGTGTCAGTAGGGGATCTGTAAGATTCTCCATTTCCCTCTCAACATCCATGTTTTAGGAAATAAAAGAAATGAACAATTATGATCAATATTAGCAGTTATAAGATAATTCACTTTGCTTAGTTTGAAGGGTGTCTTAAGGCAGATGAATTGACTACTCCTTTGTCCCTTATCACAAAAACATTAACATTTGGGGTGGACTGGACCAGTGACAAGCCGAATCCTCTCCCTATTGTACAGATAAGGAAACAGGTACAAAGAGGGGAAATGACTTTTCCAGATTGACAAAAGGACCTGGGACTGGAACCAAAGTCTCCTGACTGACTTCTTTTCCCACTCCTGGCTCCAGCGTCTCAGGCACCCTGTGGCACAGGAACCAGGATATCAAAACATCAGTTTGGGATACTGCTCCAGAGTCCACTTATCTTACCTACCTTTTTCAATTTTTCTTTCCCACTAGATTCTTTCTTTTCTCACTTCTCGCTTTCATTCTACTCCTCTGTTTCCCCCTTTTCTTCAGTTTCCACTCTTTTCCTCCTCTTCTTCCTCATTTACTTCTGTCTGTATCTTAGAACTGCTAGTGATACCCATGGTCATTTTTTGGTTCTGGGTGGTACTCAGTACTAAACACGTTGCCAACACCTGTGCTGTACCAGTACCCCCCACCCCCAACCTAGAAGTTTCTGAGTCAGTGACTATTTGTGACAGTATTTGTCAGGCTTATAAGCTTCCTAGAGCTGCATCCTTCTCCCCTTTCCTTTTTCTTTTCTCTCCCCCTCATTTTTTATAATGATCACATACTGACCCTGAAAGAGTTGTGATATCACCCTTCTGAGCCTGGGAGTGTCCTCTAGTCTGTTTAGGGAATCAAGAAACAGTGGTTTAGAGGGAGCTTGAGATGATGTTGTATTAGCTTGATAGGACAGTGGATCCTCGAAAGTAACATGTCCAGGAGATGGAGGAACTGACCTTGTCACATGTAAATAGGGCTAGACCTGGGGGGAGCAATTTGGTTAGTACAATGAGGATGGAGATAGCAGCCAGGCCATCCCACCTGGGTTCTAGCTTGGCTTTCTGCCTTATTTGTGATCTTAGTCTAGTAACTCAGTTTTTTCATCTGTAAAACGGGAGTAATAATACTTGTCCTAACCTTGTCCTGAGGATCAACTGGGATAATAGCTACATTACATATACATGAAATGATTATTATCGGGCAGCTTTTATCCCCTTTGGATTTTGTGAGGATGAAAGGATGCTGCCCATAGTAGAGCAGGTCAAAGGAAGCAGGGAGAGACCCTGCTAGATTCCAAAAGGCGAGAGTGAAAAAGTAGGGGCTTTCTTGGGCGTCTAGTCTGTCCTCTGCCCTTGGGATACTGGAAGCATATATAGGATGCCTGCATGTTCTCCCTCCTCCCTCCAGGGCTGCTCCTCATGTGGGCTCTGCCATCAGGGAGGAAGAAGAAAGGATCAAGCAAAGGCCCAACCCCAGCCTGGGGAACCTAGTGGAGAGGAAGGCCTGAGCCTACTGAGACAGGGATGGGAGAACTGGGCCTGGGAAAAGTAAAACTGGTGACAGAGAGTACTCGTCTCCCTCCCCGTAGAGAGCCTGTGCTTAGAAAAGTTTCCAGCTATCTCCCAGGCAGGAAGAGGCATTTCTGCTTAGCAGGGTGTTGTGTGCATAGGATGACTTTTTGGTGTAACTGCAGAGGAGAAACAGGAAACCTAGGTTGGAATCCTGGTTTTTGCACACACACCTCTTACATCATGTAGTGTCCCCACTGAAACATTCCAGGAGGGAGGAACTGCTGCCCTGTGTCTGGGTCAGTCTGTGAGTCCCGGTGTTTCTTTCGTATTGATGTTTCTGCCTTTCTAGCTTTGCTGTTCAGGGTTAGATTTACCTCAAACTGTAGATTGGTGGGTCACTCCTCCTTTCCCCTCCCTCTACTGGGGGGTTGAAATTACTCTCATGAAAGAATTGTTCCCTCGAAACCAGAACCTAGAAACTAGTGACACAGCAAGTTGGAACTAGGAAGTGAGTGGTAGTGGAATTCCAGTGTCTTAGTCTTTCCCTCCTGGCTCCAGAACACTTTTCACTTTATGATGTTTCTCTTCAGTTTCTTTGTGATCTGGGCTTGCCTGGAGTCTCCAACCTAGTTTTGGCTTAGGGTGGAGCTGCTGTAATTAAAAAAACAAAGTTTATTTATTTAGAAGAGGTTAATACATTAGTGTGGTTCGAGAATCAAAATGATATAAAAGAGTGGGGTTATCACTCCCACCTTGTTCCTGTTCACTCCATATCTCCCCTAGTTTCCTATACATCTTTCCAGTGTTTTGTTATACAAATATCAGTATATATAAATATATATTTCTTTCTTTTCCCTTTTCTTACACAAAAAGAGGCACACTATATTCATTGTATTCCATCCTGTATCTTGTTTATTTCATTTAATATACCCTGGAGATCTTTTCATATTGGTGGTGTGGCCTTGGCCATTAGAATATTCCACCCCCTCCCCCGCCCTCCTCCCCAAGGCCTCTGGGTCAAGGGGCATCTGTTCTGTGGACTCAGAAGTGGCTGACACTCCTGCTCAAAGACAGATTTAAAAGCTATATACATTTTATGTGAGAGATTAGGAAATGATGGGGCTTGTTTTTCACATCTGTTAGCATTAAGGAAAGACCTTGGGGAATCTCTAAACTCAGACCTGCTTCCTCTAGAGGTTCAGGGAAGACCTGGATGGCCACTTGTCAAACGTAATTGTGGAAGAGGTTTCAGTGTTGTCAGGGGGTTGTGAGATGTAATGTGAGTGGATACATACTGGGGTTTTCCAGGCATTGAAAACTCAGAGTTCATCTGCCTGGGACTCCCTGATAAGCAGAGTTTCTGTCTAAAGTCCGCCTGGTGTCATTTGTTTTACAATGTGTAGGACAGGAGGAAGCAGCTGGTTGGCAGGAAGTTTGATGCCAGGCCCCCTGGAGTGAGCCCTGGGCAGGCAGGCAGAGCCTTCCCTTGTAATGGGGAGATGGGTGGGGGAGGAGAGCTGAGCAGGTAGAACTGGAAATTCTGCTGAGAGAGGGCAGGAGGGAGCAATGGCGTGAAAGCTCTCCTGTCCTACACTGCCATCACCACTTTCCACCATCCTCAGAGGGCCTTGCCAGTTGAACGACGTCACTGAAAATACAGCCAAGCCTGGCTGTTTAGAATCAGCCCAGCCTGTTGCTGGGCTCACAGAGCCTTCCTCTTGCCCACGCATTCCTTATCTGTCCCACCCCAAACCCCAGGAGTAACTTCAGTCTCTACAGGGTGAGCGGTGGGAAGGAAAGAGCAAACTGGGGATGGAAGCCCTGGGTCCAGGTTCTAATTGTATTGCAATGTCAAATTCATTTGTTAATCCAATAAACATTGGTGTTTACTATGTTATGAGCACTGTGCTAGAGATTAGGGATAAAAAATGAATAACATCTGCTATCAAGAAGCTCTGAGGGGAGTCAGGTATTGTAACAATTAGCCCGAGGCTCTAGCTCCCTTACAGTGGGAGTGTCCTATGAGGCTCATCTGCGTAGAGGGGAAGTTTGGATGAATTCTTAGAGAAAACCAGAGACTGGCTTGGCTGGCTGGCTGGCTTCCCTCCTTTTCCTTCCTTTGTTTGTTGTTTTTAAATGGATCAAAACAAAAGCATTGCACGAAAACAACTTAAGGAAAATTCTAATAATTAACAGGATGCATAGAGAAAACAGAGTTCTTAGTAAAGCAGCAGAAGGAAGTAGCTTTTCTGTTGTGGGTTTGACCTGCATGTACAAGGGAGGGTTGTTGGTGGGTTCTGTCAGATGTCTGGATGCCTCCACCCTCTGTGACCACCTTTCTCATCACAGCATTGCTTGAAAGTGGCAAAGCACAGTGCTAGGAACGGGGGAGGATAAAAACATAATTTGGTTTCTCTGTTCTCAAGGAACTACAGACATACATTGACTAAGTAGAATACAGAGCACTGTGTGTCAGGGGCTGTCATCGAAGCACGAAATGTTTGGGGAGCATAGAAGGAAAGAGTTACTTTTTAAAATGATAAATTTTTTATTAAGAAATAATAGATGTTCAATGTGGAATAATGGGAAAACAGAGGGATATAGAGAAAGTAAAGTCACATGTCATCCTATTATCTAGAGATAAACACTGATTGCTGGTTTTATTCTAGTCTTTCCACTATGAATAAATGTGTGGTATAGATGACCTGTGCAAAATATATCAGAGAAAATAAAATGGCTGTTTGGTGTCACTGACTTTTCCTTAAGTCTTGGCTCTGTGGGCAGAAATTGATTAGGGTCACACCAGCTCAACAGAAATCCATAGATATCAATGTTTAAACCAAACTGTGTACTAATGCTACTTTGAGCTGTGGCCGGTTTTTCAGATTATGTAGGAATTACAGTGGGAAAAAACAAAACTGTGTTATAGATCTCTTCTCATTTAGATTATTAGTTAATGACTGAATACTAGTTTTAAATGAGGTAGGTGACTACGTTCTATGACAGAGAGGATAGGAACATCTATGTGCCCTGGTATGGCGGTAGCATGTCCTGACTGTATTTTTGTTGTTGTTGTTGTTGAGCAAAATACACTTTAAACGAAATCCCTTCTATAGTATTCTACTGTATGGCTATCCTGTAATTAACTGTTCACCTTTTGTTGAGCATTTAAGGTTTTTTTTTTTTTCTTTGCTGTACGAAATACATTAAATTGTCCTTGAACATACGTCTTTAAGCTTACCTTTAATTATTTTATTTTCTTAGGCTATATTCCTAGAAGTTGGAGAGAGATTAATTTTGATTGGGGGAAGGCATGATGGATCAAGGGACACTGGAACAGGATCTTGAAGTATGAATGGTGTTTCCTTGCTGCTCTGCTGAAAATGCTGTGTAGTGCAGTAGTTTTGGAGACTCAGAGTTAGGCAGACTTGGGTTAAGATTCCCACCTTGTTGTTTGCAGCTGTGTGATTTGGGGCAACTGTACTAAGCCTCAATGTTCTCATCTATAAAATGGGATGATAGGGCCTCCCTGGTGGCGCAGTGGTTGAGAGTCCGCCTGCCGATGCAGGGGATACGGGTTCGTGCCCCGGTCTGGGAGGATCCCATATGCCGCGGAGCGGCTGGGCCCGTGAGCCATGGCCGCTGAGCCTGCGCGTCCGGAGCCTGTGCTCCACAACGGGAGAGGCCACAACAGTGAGAGGCCCGCGTACCGAAAAAAAAAAAAAAAAAAAAAAAAAAAATGGGATGATAACAGTAGTACTTGTCTCCCAGGGTTTTTCTTTTTTTTCTTTTTTTTCCCCCTCACAGAGTTTTTAATGACACAATGCATGTGCTCTCATTTCTTCCTGCCCTTTTTCTCTCCTTAAAATTTATCAGACTCACATACAGAATCTTGATAGTGTAATAATCTATTTCTTACTCATCTGTTACTTCATTTCACCTTTAAAGTCTTATTTAATCATTCTGTGCTTCCTGGTGTGTCAGTATTTGGGTATTTCCTGTTATTCTTTATCATCCTTCCTTTCCTTTTGCCTTTGTTTTTGACTCTCCTTTCTTGCTTTGTTTTATTTTTCTTTGCTTCTTGTGATCTTTATTATTCTTTTCCCTTTTTATTCCCCTTCCCACTCTTTTTTCTTTAAATTAAAACACTTAATACATACTTGTTTATTACACAAATGTAGAACATAGAAGAGAAAAGCTGCCTGTATTCTCATCTCTCAGATAATATGCACTGTCAAGTGTTTGGAGTCTATTCTTAGAGATTCCTTTATGTGTATATTCGGGTTATTTTTATTATTTGTAAAAATAGGGTCATGTTCTACATATTGTTTTTACATTTTGGACATATTTCTATGCCTGAACAAATTGATTTACCTTGACCTTTGAGATGGCAATATGGTTATTTTTATTTGTTTTTGTTTTACATAGTTGTGTAATGTATCATACCGTGGAGCCAGATTACCTGGGTTAGAATCCTAGCTCTGCCTCCTACTAGCTTTGTGAACTTGAGCAAATTACTTCAGTTCTATGCCCCGATTAACTCACATGTAAGATGGGAGCAATAATAATATTTATTTCATAGCATTATTACAAGGATTAAATGAACTAAACCTGTAAAGGGCTCAGAAGAGTATCTGGTACATAGTATTCAAGAAATGTTAGCTGCTATTATTTTATTCATGCTATTATTTTATTCATTTGGTCATGCTCAGTAACATGTGTCTAGAATTTGGATATAATTAATTAAAAGTATAGGACAAACCTTGCAGAAGTCTTCAAGAATTCTGTTGATTTTTTAAAAATTATTTTATTGAGGTATGTTTTGCATACAACATTATTTTAGTTTCAGGTGTACAACATAATATAATATTTATAGTTATTGAAGAATGATCACCACAGTAAATGTACATCTATCACCATACATGATTACAGAATTTTCTTCCTTGTGATGAGAACTTTTAAGGTCTACTCTCTGAGCAACTTTTAAATATGCAATACAGTATTATTCACTATAGTCACCATGCTGCCCATTACATCTCCATGACTTATTTCTTTTATAACTGGAAGTTAGTACCTTTTGATCCTCTTCACCCATTTTGCCTCCCAACCCCCCACTCCTCACCTCTGGCAATCACCCAGTCTGTTTTCTGTATCTATAAGCTTGGTTTTTTTTTTTTTTTTTTTTTTTTTTTTTTGCGGTACGTGGGCATCTCGCTGTTGTGGCCTCTCCCGTTGCGGAGCACAGGCTCCGGACGCGCAGGCTCAGCGGCCATGGCTCACGGACCCAGCCACTTCGCGGCATGTGGGATCTTCCCGGACCGGGGCATGAACCTGCGTCCCCTGCGTCCCCTGCATCGGCAGGCGGACTCTCAACCACTGCGCCACCAGGGAAGCCCTGTTCGTTTGTTTTTGATCTCACACATAAGTGAGATCCTGTGGTATTGAACTTTCTCTGTTTGACTTAATTCACTTAGCATAATGCCTTTAAGGTCCATCCCTGTTGTCACAAATGGCAAGATTTCATTCTTCTTTATGGCTGAATGATATATATATATATATATCACCACATCTTCTTTATCCATTCATCCATTGATGGACACTCAAGGTATTTCCCTATTTTGGCTATTGTAAGTAATACTGCAGTGAACATGGGGCTGCATGTAGCATTTTGAGTTAGTGTTTTCATTTTCTTTGGATAAATACTACCCATAAGTGGAATTGCTGGATCATATGATAGTTCTATATTTAACTTTGTAAGGACCCTCCATACTGTTTTCTACAGTGGTTGTACCCATTTACATTCCCACCAACATGAGCTTTGTATGAGGATTCCCTTTTCTCCACATCCTCACCAGCAACTGTTATTTCTTGTCTTTTTTTGGCCGTGCTGCGCATCATGGGATCTTAGTTCTCTGACCAGGGATCAAAGCCGTGCCCCCTGCAGTGGAAGCACGGAACTCTAACCAATGGACCACCAGGGAATTCCCTATTTCTTGTCTTTTTGATAATAGCCATTCTGACAGGTGTGAGGTGATATCTCATTGTGGTTTTGACTTGCATTTTTCTGATAATTAATGATGTTGAGCATCTTTTCATGTACCTATTGGCCATCTGTATGTCTTCTTTGGGAAAATGTCTATGCAGATCCTCTGACAATTTTTAAAACAGATTGTTTAGGTTTCTTTGCTATTGAATTGTATGAGTTCTTTACACATTTTGGGTATTAACCCTTTGTCAGATAAGTGAGTTGCAAATATTTTCTCCTATTCTCTAGGTTACCTTTTCATTTTGTTGGTGATTTCCTTTGCTGTGCAGAATGTTGATTCTTTCACTGTGCATACTTGAGTCAAGGCTGTAGTGACTGGAGATTCAACCAGAATGTCCACAGCTGATGCCCAATTTAAACCTTTGTATTGGTATTTTGGGGATGCCATGACAAAATACCAAAGACTGGGTGGCTTGAACAACACTAATTTATTTTCTCACAGTTCTGGAGCCCAGAAGTCCAAGATCATGGTGCTGGAGGGATGGTTTCCTCTGAAGCCTCTCCTTGGCTTACAATGGCAGCCCTCTTGCTGCCTCTTCACATGGTCATCCCCCCTATGCATGAGCACCCTTGGTGTCTCTTTGTAGAAGGACACCAATCAGATTGCATTAGGACATATCCTAAGGTCCTCACTGTAACTTAATTACATCGTTAAAGGGCTTGTCTCCAAATGCAGTCAACTTTCTGAAGTACTGGGGGTTAGGACTTTCACATATGAATTTTGAGGGAATACAATTCAATCCGTAAAAACCATGAACCATTTTGAAGATTCTGTAGAAAGAGCAGTGATCTAGTCAGGTGTCTCCTCAGATGACTTGAGTCTATTTGGAGTCTTGGGTTGCTCTTGTGATCATAAAAGAAATGGGGGTGTTGTAAATGGATTCACATCTTTTCCCCATTCCCCCCCTCCACCCATTTTAGACCTTGCATTAGAAGGTCTAAAATGTGTGCAGACCTTGCATTGGCTCTGCACACTTCTACTGGATGTGAGAAACCAACCTCTACTGTTGTGCATGCAGACACCTACAGGCACACTGCAGCCCAGGTGCAGAAATGAGGCCCTTTTGCAAAATGGCAGGAGGAAACCACTCATGTGCAGAGAACTTTAATTCTGTTTCATAACTATGAAGCAAACTAAAAACACTTAATTCTTAAATTGTGAAGCTAAATTAAAAAAAAAGATTAATAGAACACTCTTTTTTTTCTTCTGAGAACTAAACATTAAAAAAAAACACACTGTTGCTAGTATTAAAATTTTTTAAAGATTGGGCTTGAATCAAGTTTGTTTTTTCTTCTTCTTTTTAAAAATATTTATTTATTTATTTATTTTGGTTGTGCCGAGTCTTGGTTGTGGCGTGCAGACTTCTTAGTTGCAGAGTGCAGACTTCTTAGTTGCAGCACGCAGACTGTCAGCTGTGGCATGCATGTGAGATCTAGTTCCCCGACCAGGGATCGAACCCAGGCCCCCTGCATTGGGAGCGTGGAGTCTTACCCACTGGACCACCAGGGAAGTCCCAAGTTTATTTTTTCTTTATTTGGGCGTGCCCCATCTGCCAATTTGAAAAATGGGCTTATCTTTGTAGATAAACCTTAACAAGTAGATGTTATAGTGAATGGTCTGCTCTGACCTAATTTGTTAAGGCTCTATGTTGTTCAATGTCAGTTTGTACCAGGCATTATGCTAAGTGCTGAGAACTCAGAATGATAGATTAACATATTATCCCTGCTCCTTTGGTAGTTTACTGACTGATAAGGGAGAGATATAGGCGCATAGATGATGTCATTATAATGTGGGAAGTGCTTTGACAGTGTTTTGCATGGGGTAGTGGAAGCCTAGGAAAGAGACCTTAACTTGGCTGTGGTGAGGATTGGGGGTGGGGTAAGTCATTTCCCATAAAGTAATGTGTTTGAATACCTGCTGGCCAGGTGGAGAAAGAGGGGACAGGGTGTTCCGTATAACAGGAGTAGCATAAGCGAAGGCAGAGGTTGTGAAACTGCACGTCTTTGCTGGGAATTGTAAGTAGTTTTGTATTGCTGGAGGTTAAAATGCAAGAATAGGGAGTGTGGTGAAGATGATAAGCTTATCACCAGTTCTGTTGGTGCTAGAACTCTTGCCTGGCTGAAGAATTTGGATTTTATCTTACAGGTAATGTGGAATCATTGGAAGCTTGAAGCACGTGTTAGATTTGCACTTTTTAGAAGGCTGTATAGTGTAGCCCAGTCTCTGGAATTGGACTGCCTTGATTTGAAGCTGTACCACCACTTAACTGCTCTGGGCCTCAGTTTCCCCATGTAGAAAACAGAGGTGATAATAACAGTATCACCCAACTCCTAAGGTTGTTGTAGGAATTAAATCCATGTAATGTGCTTATAGCAGTGCCTGGCATATACTATTGTAAGTGCTCAATAAATGTCAACTCTTTCTCTAGCAGTGAGGTGGAGGATGAATGTGAGTGGGTCAAAATTAAACAAGGCAGAGAAACCTATTGAGAGACCAAATGCAATTCTTCAGATGACGATGGTACTAAAAAGTGGCAGTGGGTCTGGAGAGGAGGTGCCAAATTTGAGGGAGATTTGGGAGATGACATTGTAATGCTTTGGTGTTTGACTAGAGTGAAGGAAAGATGGTGATGGCTTAAAATGTTCTAGAGTGAGTGACCAAGTAAATGGTGATACCACCAACCTGGAGAGAGGTGGGGAAGCGAGAGGTAGTGGGAAATGGTGAGCAGCGTGAGATTGCAGGAGGGGGTGTGTGAAGTCCACGTAGAACCGTCAGGAGGCACAGCAGTAGGAGTCTGCAGCTCAGGCAAGAGGTAGTATCTGGAGCTGGCCATACACTGGTGTAGAGGAATGTTGTGTATTTGAGATTTCCTAGAGAGAATATGGAGAGGAGAAAGGGCACGGGATGGAATGCTGGGGATTACTAATATTAAGGGATGGACAGAGGAAGCAAAGTTCAAGAAGGCGAATAAGATAACACTGAGGTGGGGGGAGGACCAGAAGGGTTGAACGCAGAAACCAAGGGGGTGGAGTGGCTTGCGGAGGCGAGTGGTTAGCAGGGTCAAACATCTCACAAAGGCCACAGGAGGTAACTGAAAAAGCAAATACTGGATATCTTTAATTATAAGACTACTTTAATGTTTTAGAAATTGGGATGTGACTTACAGCCCATGTACATATTTAATACGATGTTCCCCCAAGAAGCTATTATTAAATTGATGTTATATCTTATAATCAGGGTATCTTAGAATTGAGGAATACGATTGGTGACCTTAGTAAAATCAATTTTAATTTCAAAGTGAGAGCCAAAGACGTATTGCAGTAGGTTGAGCAGTGAATGTGTATGTTGGGCTGGAAACAGTGTGTGTAGACTACTTCTTTAAGAAGTTTAGAGAGAAAGGGAGGAAAGGATTTTCACTAGAGAGGAGTGCAAGATTGAGTGAAGGTTTTCTGTACATGAAAGGGCCAAAAAATCTATTTTTTTTGGTCTTTGTGTACAGTCTTTATTTGTTGAAATACCATTAGATTTTTCCTCAGGACAAGAGCAAAGATCATCCCCTGCAGAAACTTTGGAACTATGTACAGAACTTTACAGAACAGAGGACAACACTTTAGCTGAAGCCTGCCTGCTGACCAGAGAAGGGTGTTCCGAGTGGACTCAGCAAAGAAAAGGAAATCAAGCGGGGAAAGAAAGGTGCCCATCTGAATCAAACTTCAGCTGCCATCAGGGCAAGTCTTGTGATGGTCACAGATTGGAGGCTCTGTTTATGGAAGTTTCGAGTACAGCACAGGGGTTCCATGTATCTTTACGGCTACACCTCAGGCTGAGGTGCCATTAAGTCAATGTCGCTCAAATTCCTGGCCAGCCAAACTCCGGCAGCAAAGAGTCCCAAATTAAGGATCAAGTTCCTCTGGAAGAGGCTTCCCTGGTGGCACAGTGGTTAAGAATCCGCCTGCCAATGCATGGGACACAGGTTCAAACCCTGGTCCGGGAAGATCCCACCTGCTGTGGAGCAACTAAGCCCGTGCGCCACAGCTACTGAGCCTGTGCTCTAGAGCCCATGAGCCACAGCTACTGAGCCCACGTGCCACAACTACTGAAGCCTGCGCACCTAGAGCCTGTGCTCCACAACAAGAGAAGCCACCGCAGTAAGAAGCCAGTACTCACCACAACTAGAGAAAGCCCATGTGCAGCAGCGAAAACCCAACACAGCCAAAAATAAAATAAATATATTAATTAATTTAAAAAAATTTCCTCCAGAAGTCACTTCTATCGGTGGCAAAGCGGTAGACTCCCTGAAGCCAGTCTCCCACTTGTCTGGAATTTCAGGAGCTTCATTTGCTGAGCCTGCAGTGGTCATGCCAGCCCCACTGGAAGCGATAGCAGCACCTTAGCGCTCTACAAGGCCTCTCAGCACGCACCTTCCAAAAAATCTATTGATGCCTTTGACTTTGTAGTTTTTCTTGTTGTGAACGTGGAGTAAATTAAACCTCACAATGGAAAAGGTGAAATTTCCTTCTGTTTTGGTTTACCATGTTAACTAGTAGGACATTTGTATGTACAGTATGCCAAGTATAGGTCCAAGGTTAAGTGCAAAAGGGAGGTCGTGATGAGGTAAGGGAACATATAAAATAGATGAGGAGAATGGATGGGGAAATTGTGGGTGTTGTGAGAGAAAGCCCTCAGCTCTGCTGCTCTATACATGATGGTTCTAGAAAAGAGTTAGTCTTTTTTTTTAACATAAATTATTTATTTATGTATTTTGGCTGCATTGGGTCTTCGTTGCTGCACTCGGGCTTTCTTTAGTTGCGGCGAGAGGGGTCTACTCTTCCTTGCGGTGTGCAGGTGGCTTCTCTTGTTGCGTAGCACGGGCTCTAGAGCACAGGCTCAGTAGTTGTGGCGCATGGGCTTAGTTTCTCTGCGGCATGTGGGATCTTCCTGGCGCAGAGCTCGAACCCATGTCCTCTGCATTGGCAGGCGGATTCTTAACCACTGCACCACCAGGGAAGCTCTAGAAAAGAGTTAGTCTTTCCAAGGCAATTACAGTGATAGAGCAGAGATGGTTTAGTGGGCTGGAATGTAAGCATTTTTCTGGCAGTATTTATATTTATTTATATGTCTTACTGAAGAAAACTTTGAAGTCAGAAAAAGAAATATGTACAGAAGAACCTATGGGCAGATGATGATAATAATAAGACATAATACTTATTTGGTGCTTCCTGTTGGTCAGACACTCTTGTAAGCATTTTATTTGTATTAGCTTGTTTAACTCTCAACAACAGCCCTTTGACATAGAAACTCTTATTATCCCCATTTTACAAGTGGGCAAACTGAGGTTCAAAGTGACTAAGTGACTTGCCCGGGTCACACAGATTATAAGTAACAGAGCTGGGATTTGAATGCAGGCAGTCTGGATCCAGAGGCTTGTTCAGGAACAAGAAGGGGAACGTGGATCAGGATGTCTGAGGTGTCCTGGGGTCACTAGGAAGGAAGGACATGGTGGGGAGGCTGGACTTGACTCATGGTGTGAGATGCAGTGACAGTAGAGTTTTGAGTACTGCAGTCAGGCCACAGGCAGACGTCAACAGTCCTGCATAAGAGGAAGGTGAGAAGGCCTTGAGGTGAAGGGCCCTGTATTTTAAGCAAGAGGAGAGAAGCCTGGACTAGGTAATAGCAGCCAGAATTAATGAGAAGGGGAAGATGCCAGTTGCCCAATATGTTTGTGTATATATGTGGTGGTGTCATTCCTGCACATGTTTTAGATCTGATAATCTGAGAGGACTCAAAAAAGAACTTCAGCTAAAGTTAGAAGTGAGGCAGAAGCAATCATCAAATTCATATGCTGTGATTTATTTATTTATTTTCTTTTGGGCGGCCCTTTATTTCAAAGGCTAGTTTTTAGTTTAATTACAAGCTGTTCTTCATTTGGGTGGTGTCATAGGTTGGGTTCTTGGGAAACTGACTCTGAGATGTCAATTATTGTAGCAAGACATTTATTAGGGAGTGTTCTTGGGATCCACACCTATGGAAGCAAGACTGGGCAGAGGGAAAAGCTGAGTTGCATTGTAGTCCCAACAAGGCCTCAGCTTACTGCACAGGGACCTTTGAAGCAGAAATAGCCCTTCAGTATTGTCCCAAGTTGGGGAGCTGGAGTGATAGAGCTGGGACTTCATATGTGTCCTCCCCCCACTTTTTTTTTTGTCCCACGTGGCACGTTGGATCTTAGTTCCCCAACCAGAGATCGAACCCGAGCCCCCAGCAGTGGAAGCAAGCATGGAGTCTTAACCATTGAACCACCAGGGAAGCCTCCATAAGTCAGTTCTTGCTGGTTCCTTTTTTTTTTTGGCCGCAGGACTTGCTCGATCTCATTTCCCCGGCCAGGCATTGAACCTTGGCCATGGCAGTGAAAGCCCAGAATCCTAACCAGTAGGTCACCAGGGAACTACCCCCCCAACTCATTGATCAGGCATTGGATGCCAGTGCCCTGACCCTGTTGCTGCCTGGTAGGAGGCATGGCCCTGGGCAAGGCAGTGTTCTGGGAATCCTCAGAGAGGGCTGATGGCTGCAGGTCTTCTTCTGGCAACAGTCCCAGCAGCTGAGACAGCAAGTCCTTCATTCCTGAAGAGAGATCTGGTTTGCACATCTCGGTGTACATCACAGGTAGCAAATTGTAAATTTCGAGAATCTTGAAAAAACAAGGTCCCATCATCAAAGCAGAGAAAGTTGACTTGGGCAAAAAATCAAAACATTTAATTGTCAGCGTTCTTGATGAGAGCTAGAGACTTCCATGTCCTCAGTTTTCAATTTAGTAAAGACTATTTGGGTTAATTTCTATATCTGTTATTACATCTGATTATAGATTTGACTTTGAAATATAATGCCAAATATACAGATACAAAGTAATATGATTAGAAATAATTTCTAGATAAAATGGACCTGACTTTTAAAAGAATCATATTTTAGTACATAGTTTGCCTCCATTACACTAGTGGCTTTTCTGAAAAGCAACATGGTGTATAAAAGTATGGTATAATAAGGGAAAAAAAGAGGTATAGGAGAGACCTGTATGCTAATCTCAGCTCTGCCATTTCCTAGCTATGAAAACTTGGATCAGCCACTTAATCTTTTATTTTTTCTATTTATTTACTTATGTATGTAAGTATGTATGTATGTATGTATGGCTGTGTTGGGTCTTCACTGCTGCCTGCGGGCTTTTCTCTAGTTGCGGTGAGCCAGGGCTGGTCTTTGTTGCGGTGCGCGGGCTTCTCATTGCGGTGGCTTCTCTTCTTGCGAAGCACAGGCTGTAGGCGCCCGGGCTTCAGTTGTGGCGCGCAGGCTCTAGAACGCAGGCTCAGTAGTTGTGGCTCGTGGGCTTAGTTGCTGCACGGCATGTGGGATCTTCCCGCACCAGGGCTCGAACCCATGTCCCCTGCATTGGCAGGTGGATTCTTAACCACTGCGCCACCAGGGAAGCCCCCAACCTAATCTTTCAGGTTTAAAAAAAAAAAAAAGAAAGAAACAAGAAAAAGAACCTAAAGGATTTCAGAGAACATCTAGTTCAAACCCCTCATGCTTCAGATAAGAAAAGGGAGGTTCAGGGTCGAGAGACCATATTCAGTTACTTGGGTAATTTAATAACGAAAAAGTATACTTGCATTGAACAGATGTGCTTGCATTTATCTAAAGAAGACAGGACTTTGACTTAAAGCTATAAATAAAGCATCCTTCATGAGTTTGAGCTTTGAAAACATGAATGAGAGTAATTGTGTATGTGCAGGTTGGTAACTATATCACACCATCCTAGAATCCTCTGGCACTGGTGCTTATTTTGGGACGTGTGGGCCCCTCCTGTGAGCCCTGCTGCCTCTCTCCCACCAGGTTATTTAATTAGCCTTGCCTCTCCTTACCTCCTCTCCCCACCTCCACCACACACCACATTTTCCTTCTCTTCTCCATTGGGCAGAAGGAGATTCTAATGAGATGATCTGAGCCCACTTCTGGTCCAGAACCAGCTGTGTGATCTTAGATACATTTCTTTACTTCAGTTCCTCCTGTAACACTGGGATGATAATATTTGTCCTGCTGATCTGTCATGCTTGTTTCAAGGATCAAATGATGTAACTGTATGTGAAAACACTTTAAAAAGCACAAAAGGCCCTACAAATGTATTATTATTATCCTATTATTGCTCCTCGCTTTCTTCCCTCCCTTGCCTCCAGCTTTGCTGGCTTCCTGCCAGGATTGTCTGACAAGTGACTGCAATTATTTGCTGAGAAGCTTTCTCTGAACCATGAAATGTCATTTAGAAAGCTGCTCTTAGATTAGGAGGAATCTGATTAGATTATTGGGAGTCACAGAGGGAAAAATTTTTTTTTTTTTTTTTTTTGCGGTACGCGGGCCTCTCACTGTTGTGGCCTCTCCCGTTGCAGAGCACAGGCTCCGGACGTGCAGGCTCAGCGGCCATGGCTCACGGGCCTAGCCGCTTTGCGGCACGTGGGATCTTCCCAGACCGGGGCATGAACCCGCATCCCCTGCATCGGCAGGTGGACTCTCAACCACTGCGCCACCAGGGAAGCCCAGGGAAAAAATTTTTTAAATAAAGAAATTGCATTAGGAGGAAATCTTTTATTTCCATTGATTAAAACAAGTATTAGCCTTCAATTGTAGCAAAAAGCATTTTTAAAAGATATTTAGAATATTTGTGAGAAAGTGTGAGATCCGAGAGGAATGTGAATCCCTTGACCTTGGAATCTCAGCATGGAGAGTCCCAGCCCTAGATGCCCATCAGCTGGGGCTGCTCTTCCCTCTCCACAGCATTCCTCTGTCCACTCCTGATGGACCCACCTCTCTTCTTCTTCTCAGGCTCACTGGCACTGGGCAGGGGTGCAGTGCAAACTTCTGAACCAGTAGTCAGAGTTGCTGAGAATAAACGTGAGTTGGGAGGGGCTGTGGAGGGTGGCGGGAGTTGGAGGGAAGGGAGGTGAGCAGGTGCAGACCCCTGGGGAACATCCAGCCCAGACTGTGGTTTGGGGCCATTTCCCCAGCTTCTCCATTTACTGCTGTTTCTTCCTCCCACTCACTTTGATCCTGTCTGCAGCTGCCAAGTTGTCCTGCTCCTACTCGGGCTTCTCCTCTCCCCGCGTGGAGTGGAAGTTTGCCCATGGCGACATCACCAGCCTCGTTTGCTATAACAACAAGATCACAGGTGAGTCGTTCCACCTCCTTGCTGGCTGCCTAGGTTGCAGGGGGCACACCCTGGGGCTGAAGTCCCCAGGGCCTTCCTGTCGCCTTTTCTGGGGGAAGAAGAGAGCCCCCTGTGCCTTGGGTGCCACCATCACCAGCTTTTCTTAGCTTTCCAGCTCACTCTGCCCTTGTTTCCTCTGTCCTGGTAGCTTCCTATGAGGACCGAGTTACTTTTTCGGACAGTGGCATCACCTTCCATTCTGTGACCCGGAAAGACACGGGGATGTACACTTGTATGGTCTCTGACGAAGGCGGCAACACCTATGGGGAGGTCACCGTCCAGCTCATTGTGCTTGGTACGTGCCACAGGTCTTCTGTGTGGACTTGCAATCAATTGCTTCCCTAAACCCTTAGCAGGCTCTGCTAAGCTTTGGAGCTTGCTGATGGTGAAAATGCTTGTGGCAGTGGGCTGGGGAGGGGGGTGTTCAGAGTCCTGGTGCTGTCAGAGAAGAACGAGCCCCTGGTTAGGGGGAAACTAAGGGCACAGTAAGGGAGGAAGGCTAGAGCTGATGGATGGGAGTGTCATGCTACTTGGCCTTCAGGCAGCCTTCCTGCTCTTGTGACAAGTACCTTCTCTCCCTCCCCAGTGCCTCCATCCAAGCCTACAATCAATGTCCCCTCCTCTGTAACCATTGGGACCCGAGCAGTGCTGACCTGCTCAGAGAAAGACGGTTCCCCGCCTTCTGAATACTTTTGGTTCAAGGATGGGGTACTGATGCCTACGGAACCCAAGAGCAATCGTGCCTTCAGCAACTCTTCCTATACCCTGAACCATAAGACAGGGGAGCTGGTATGGATGGGGTCAGGGTAAAAGATGTGTATGAGGGGGCGCAGGGTTATAGAACCCCCGAAAGTGGGAAAGAAGATCAGGCAGCAAGGTAACCTTGGCATTAGGGTCAGGAGACATAAAAGACAGGTGCTTGGCTTCTTCAAGCAGGAAGCCAATTCGTCTTCTGCCCTCCAGATCTTTGACCCCATGTCGGCCTCTGATGCTGGAGATTACACTTGTGAGGCGCGGAATGGGTATGGGTCACCCATGAAATCAGACACTGTGCACATGGATGCTGGTGAGTGAGGGCGTGGCTGGGGCTTGAGCTCAGACCCCAGGGTGGGGTTTGGGGTCTGCTTTCCATCCTGGCTTTGGCAATGTTGTCAAGGCAGCTTTCAGGTGCCTTACCTCTCATTTGTGTCCCATAGCGGAGCTGAATGTAGGGGGCATCGTGGCAGCTGTCCTTGTAACACTCATTCTCCTTGGAGTCTTGATTTTTGGCATCTGGTTCGCCTATAACCGAGGCTACTTTGACAGTAAGTATTTGCGCTCAAAGGCTCTCCTTTGTATCATCCCCATTTCAGGGCCTGGTTCTTGGGTGCCACCTGAGTACTGCCCTGATACTGAGCCCCGTGTGTGTTGGGGTTACCTCCCAGGGAGCACCGGTCACCCGTATCTCAGGGCCACACGCTAGGTCCCCCATCTTCCTGCGCCATCCTGTCTTCTACCCTGCTGACACTCATGGTCCCATTTCTTGTCTTTCAGGAGCAAAGAAAGGGTGAGTGAGCTGCTGTCCTAGAGCTCTCTAAGGTTGAGTACTTGGATGTATATGGTTTGAAGCTGAGATGTGCCCGGGGGAAGGGGTTGGAGGGGAAGGCAACTAGCCTGGTAGGGAAAAAACATCTGGATTTCTAGCCCTGTCCACTATGGTCCTGTGCTTGTCCTTTCTCCCTGCACCCAAACCTCCCTACCGAGAACTCTGTGCTTCCATTAAGTTATCAGTCCTGGCCTCTAAAGTTAACAAGCAGAGGTTAAGGAGAGGGACTTAGGGGACTGAGTCTCCATCTTCTGACTTGTCCATAGGACCTCGAGTAAGAAGGTCATTTACAGCCAGCCCACTGCTCGAAGAGATGTGAGTATGCCTGCCCTGGGATGGGGAGGACCTCCCGGCTGGAGTGAGGGGTTTCCAGATGGTGTTTATATGTATTCAGGGGATTATCAGCTAAAGAAGACTGTAGAGAGTTGACTTGAATGTTTTATTTCTCCAGGGGGAATTCAGACAGACCTCATCATTCTTGGTGTGACCCTGGTCCAGCTCATCTCCCGTCCTCTGTGCTTGCCTTACTCAGGTGCTACCAGACTCTGGCCCCTGATGTCTGTAGTTTCACGGGATGCCTTATTTGTCTTCTAGCCCCCACAGGGGCCCTCACTTTTATCTTAGTTAGGATGTGTTTTTTTTTAATAATGTCTGCCATGTGCACCTTCTTCCTTCCTGCCTCCCTTCCTTTCCCACCACTGCTGAGTGGCCTGGGACTTGTTTAATGCTCTTTTTCCCCATCCCTACGAGGGATCAGACAGAAGTCCTGACGGATGCCTGCTGAGTTCCCTTCCAAGTAGACTGCGAGGGTGGCGGGGCATTCACTGCCCCCTGCGTGTGGTGGTCCTCAAATAGGAAGGGATCTTGAGCTTGGTTCCTTGGCTCTTTCTTGCCGTACTGAGGACCGGTACCAGCTGTTCTAGAGTGGGGACTGGAGACTGGAGCAGCTGAAATGATTGTTTGTTGACAACGTCAAGTCTCTTCCGCCTCTGCAGCCCACTTTCTTCTGTCTTCCCGCCAGAAGTGCCATGGGATCCTCCTGCACCGTCCTCTTTCTGAACACAAGCAGACTGACAGCAACTATGTCTGTAGAGAAAACAAGAGCTTTTGTTGTGGAGATCATAGTAAACTTTCAGAGCACACGGAGCAGAAGGGTTTTTACACAACTGATCTACAGAAAAGAAAGCTGGAGCTGGTACCTCAAGCCATCACCCTTCCCTTGACTGGAACAAGTGGACCCACACTTTTAAGATGTGTCTGCAGGGTTGTGGGAATTTGTGTAGTAGTCAGCTCTGCTGAGCACGTGTGTGTGTGTGTGTGTGTGTGTGTGTGTGGTCTCAATTCTATACTGAAATTGAGTGTGTGTTGGAGGGCTTCTTAGCTCTTTGGTGAGATTGTACTGTGGGAATGGGAGAAATGAAATACCTAGGTTCCTTCTTAGTACAAACAAGAAAATCCCCAAAGCCCTGCTTCCTAGCAACCTGGGCTGGTCCCTAGCTCACTGTCCTACCCCTTCCTGGTTCCTGCCTTCAAGACAGACAGACACTGGACCCTCATTTTCCAGAGTCCTCTTGTGGCAGGAGAAGGGCACCCCGGGTGAAGTGATGGTGTACTCTGGCTTCTACTTGGTCTGATCCACCCAGTGAGAGGAGAAGCGCCCACCCTGCCACCTCTGGCAGCCAAATGCACTAATATACTTCCCTGAGGCTACAGGAAAAGCTGCTCCAGAACCTGAGGCAGGATTTCTCAAATCATTTTCAGAATCACTTCTTTAGTAGTAGTTTAAAGTAGTCCTATTTCTCTAGGGGGTAGGTGTAAGGAGAGCAGGAGTGAGCAGGGTAGTCCTGCCTGCCACTGCTTCCCTTGTCCCATCTTGACCCTTCTTTGCCCTTAAATCTGTTTCTCCCTCTACCCCAGCAGCCCCAGTCTATTTATTAACTAGCAAGAGGGCAAATAAGGGGTCTTCTAGGATTGATTTTGCTAATTTCTGTGGAGGATACTGAACACCACTTTGCCATATTCTGTTCCCTTATCTGACAATCCATCACAGAACTAAGTTTTCTTTTCATCAAGGATCCAGAAGGAAAAACAAAAACCAAATCGTATCGTCACGCACCAATAAAAAATAAGCTTTCCAGCTGGAAATAAAATCTAATTAGGCAATAAAAGTAGTGATTGTGAAACGGTTCAGTAAGAATGAGATTTTTGAAGTATGTTTCAGTTTTGTATCACTGTTGGGGGACAGGGTGGGAGGGATGTGGAGAAAAGGACACAGGGAAACAGAGGTGAATCATTGCTCCTGTAAGTCTGAAGCAAATGGCTCTTCACTCCCTAGGTCACGACTTGTGAGGAGTATGAGTCAGTTATTTAGCAGCCTTGGACTTTACTGCTCCAACTTACAACAGTCCCTTTGAGTTGGAAAACACCTCGTCTGCTTTCGTTTTAGAATGTTACAACTAATTTTTGTAATAAATGTTTATTTTTCACATTGAGTTTGTTTAAGTCCTGAAGTTTTAGCTTAAAAGAATTGGGACCCCCAAAGTGACTTGAAAATTCAAAAATCTTACCTGTAGTCTTTTTTAGAAAGAGATTAGAGATATCCTAAATAGTCTGGTAGTTAGATTTCAGTTTAATTTACCATTGGCCTGTACTTGAATAGGAATGCTTCAAGTGGACATTTCCTACATTAAAAGGAGACTTGGGGGTTGAGGAACAGGGTAATCCATAGAGATTAGTGTTTTAGACACGAACCCACCCTGATTAGGGATAAAATGATTGAACATTAAGGATGTATTTGTTGTCCCTGTCTCAACAGGATCTGCAGATCAAGGCCAGGGGAGGGGAAGGTGGGAAATGGGGTTGGTCCATTTCTGAATGACAGGACAGTATGTTCTATGGGGGCATGGGGACAGCTTAGTAAAGGAGATAAATGAAGAAAAAGTACAACTTGCACTTTAAGAAAAAAAAATCTCTAATTTTGTAGCTCTTCCAATTTATTATCCCTTCTTTGGTACTAGCTGTAAAAATTTAATACGAAATGGAACTTTTTTTGAGGGAAGTAATTTTTTTTTTTTCCTTTTGGCTGCACTGTACAGCTTGCGGGATCTTAGTTCCCTAACCAGAGATTGAACCCTGCCTGGGCCCATGGCAGTGAAAACCCCGTGTCCTAACTACTGGGCCACCAGAAAATTGCCCAGTAACTTGTTGAATAATTACTATCATCCACTAATTTCCTTACTGGGTATTACTACTATCCCCATTTCACAGATGGGGAAAAGAGGCACAGAAATGGTCAGGAACCTGCCCATGTTCACACAGTACTAGGCAAGTAGTAGATCTGGGATTCAAGACGGCTGGGGAGAGGCTGGATAGCATATGTCCTGCTCACAGTGACCCTACCGGAGGAGGAGCTGGAGATAGAAGTTAACTTTCCCTGTAGAGGTAGGTATGTGGGAATTAGAAGAGAGGACATTGAAAGTAATGATGTCCACCTGGGGTTTTCTCTGGACTGTTGACTACCCCAACAGTATCTACAGGACAGTGAGACAAGGAATTATGAAGCTCTTGGTAAAATGGAGGGCCTATGAGTGCCACCTTCTGGAATGAAGGATAACATCACTGCATTTTTGCCAGTGACCTAAATGAAAAACAAGGCATGCATATCATATTTGTGGATGGCAAGGAGATAGAACAACAACTTCATCAGCTTGCAAAATGAGAAGTCCAAAAGATCTCAGTAGGCAGGAATGATAAACTCCATTTAACAAGGTGAAGTTCAGTGGTAATAAGTGTTAAGATTCTGCCTTTGGGCTCCCAAAACCAATACTTTTTTTTTTTTTTTTTCTTGCGGTACGCGGGCCTCTCACTGTTGTGGCCTCTCCTGTTGCAGAGCACAGGCTCCGGACGCTCAGGCTCAGCGGCCATGGCTCACGGGCCCAGCCGCTCCGCGGCATGTGGGATCCTCCTGGACCGAGGCACGAACCCGTGTCCCCTGCATCAGCAGGCGGACTCAACCACTGCGCCACCAGGGAAACCCCTAAAACGAATTATTCATGTATAAATTTGGAAAGATGCAGAACGTCTAGAACCAGAGGGATACTCTGCTGATGGTACTAAACCCCTGTGTCAAGTTCTGTTTTAGATGTCAAACTTTAAGATGATTATAGACAAACTAGAATATGTTCATAGAAAGTGATCTGGATGGTGAAGGGACTTAAAACTAGAAGCCATCTAGAAGCTTAATAAAAGAATCAATGTCAAGCCCAGAGAATCAAAGACTCAGGCAAGACAAAATTAGATATTTGAAGATTACTGGATGGATGGTCCCAAGGCAGAAAATTAGGACCAGTGGATGATGTCTAAGAAGACTGGTTATAATTCAGAATGCCCTTCAGAGCTTTAAGGAGGAGGTGCTGTATGGAAGAAAGAATAGCAGTTTTGGAGTCAGGCAGAACTTGTTTGATTCCACATTCTCCTGCGATGTTGGCAAATTTTTCTCTCTGGGTCTCAGTTTTGTCATCTAAAAAATTGGTGATAGGGCTTCCCTGGTGGCACAGTGGTTGAGAGTCTGCCTGCTGATGCAGGGGACACGGGTTCGTGCCCCGGTCTGGGAAGATCCCACATGCCACGGAGTGGCTGGGCCCGTGGGCCGTGGCTGCTGAGCCTGCGCGTCTGGAGCCTGTGCTCCGCAACAGGAGAGGAGGCCACAACAGTGAGAGGCCCGCATACAGCAAAAGAAAAAAAATTGGTGATAATACTCACCCTATGAAATTTTTAGAATTAAATGAGACAAGATCTGTAAAGTACTTTATAGTACCTCACATTATAAGAGCTGTCCATAATTGCTTTCAAACTGGATGTTCTAGGCCAGGAGTTGACAAAGTTTCAATAAATGGCTAGATAATTTTTTTTTTTGACTTACGAAGGTGTTTTTTTTGTTTTGGCTGCCTTGGGTCTTTGTGGCTGTGCGTGGGCTTTCTCTAGTTGTGTGGTGAGCGGGGGCTACTCTTTCATTGCGGTGCACGGGCTTCTCATTGCAGTGCCTCCTTGTGGAGCATGGGCTCTAGGCACGTGGGCTTCAGGAATTGTGGTGCACAGGCTCAGTAGTGTGGCTCGTGGGCTCTACAGCACAGGCTCAGTACTTGTGGCGCACGGGCTTTGTTGCTCCATGGCATTTGGGAATCTTCCTGGACCAGGGCTTGAACCTGTGTCCCCTGCATTGGCAGGCGGATTCGTAACCACTGCACCACCAGGGAAGTCCCCTACGAAGGTGTTTTTATTTTTTATTTTTAAAAGGTTTTAAAAAAATTATGTGTAACATAGACAAAGTTATTTGTCAATAAATTTTTAAGGAATTTCACATGTTCTGATTCTTTCCACTGCCAATCACCTTAGTTCCTCCAAACTCATAATCTTCACGATAAAATAGCCCTTTCAAAAAGAAGTTGTCACGTGAGTCAGCCCACAGTTCTTTTGGTTAGGCTTCTTTGATCTCCCGTGGAATATGGACACACTTCAAAATTCCCCACCTGTAATCTTTGGTATCCAATTTCCTCAAGCGATTTACTTTAGGACCATGTTTAGAGTCAGGAGATGGATCTGCCTGGTTCTGAATTTGACATCCTCTAAAAATGTATTAGGTTAAAATCATATTCACTCCTAAGCCATCACACCCTAGAACAGTACAGATCATTGGGATATGCCAATACCTAAGATTAAAAAAGTTTGTTAGGTTTTTCATAGTTTACTTGGCAGCTGTCTTGTAGTTCTTTCCCACAGATCTAACAGGTAGTTCTATGAGTAAAGGAAACCACACCATTACTCTATGAGACGTTTCCGACGGTGTAGGTTTACAGAAAAGACCCCGTCAGGATAGACCTCAACACGAAGTTGTTTTTAAAAAGAAAGTTTGATAAGAAAATATACACAACCCGATTTTTATATCAGGAAAACAGTTGCTCTGGATGGGGGATGTGTAGAAGCAGTTGATTCCTCTGGTGAACACAGCCGTTGGTTATAAACGCTGGAAGTCTTCTAACATGATGATACTATTTGTATTAACCACCATTCTGGTATTTTTCTGTTGCCCGCTCGTTACCATCTCCACACATTCATCTACCACAGGGCTCATAAAGGGATCAGATCTCCACAGTATTCCTCAGACATGTCTGCCACAGTTTAATTTCAATGACAACTTCTTTTCTATACATTGTTTTCTTTTTTTTTGGCCGTGCAGTGCGGCTTGCAGGGTCTTAGTTCCCCTACCAGGGATCGAACCCCTGCCCGCTACAGTGGAAGCACAGAGCCCTAACCACTGGACCACCAGGGAATTCCCCATAAATTTTTTTTCAAATAGGGAGGGTGAGCTTGGCTCATGGTATCTGCCCAGTGGCTCAAAGTTGCCTCTAGAGGATAACTTTTTAGGCTTTGTGAGCCACACAGTCTCTATACAACTTTGCAGTTGTAGCAAGGAAGCATCCATAGACAATGAATGAGTGTGCTGTGTTCAACTAAAACTTCATTTGTTGACACTGAAATGTGAATTTCATGATTTTCACACGTTGTGACACAAGTAACAGATCTTTTTCAATTGTTTAAAAATGTAAAAACCATTCTTAGGTCCCAGGCTGCACAAAAACAGGTGATGGGCTGGCAATTGGTGTGTGTGTATATATATATATATATTTATATATAAGAATATTTTAATTCTTGTTCTTAGAAACTGTAAAGACTATACACCATTTGGAAATGAGTCTGTACCAAACAATGGCCAGAGAAGAATCATCCACTCTATGCCTTCTCTTTTGTCTGGTTACTCAGAAATATGTTATCAGTTATAACCGTTGTTGCTTGTCACCTCACATTATTTTTATCCATGTATTCACCATAGTCTAGCCTACTTTCCCTTCCACATAAATTCGAGACCACTTTTTCACATACTGATGGGACCGTTGGTATTTTATTCATAGTTGAAGTTAAAAGAAAGCAACTAACCCCCTTAAAATTTATTTATTTATTTATTTATTTTTGGCCGTGTTGGGTCTTCTTCGTTGCTGCGTGGGCTTTGTCTAGTTGCAGCGAGCTGGGGCTACTGTTTGTTGCAGTGCGTGGGCTTCTCACTGCGGTGGCTTCTCTTGTTGCAGAGCACGGGTTCTAGGCGTGCGGGCTTCAGTAGTTGTGGCTCGCAGGCTCAGTAGTTGTGGCGCACGGGCTTAGTTGCTCTGCAGCATGTGGGATCTTCCCGGACCAGGGCTTGAACCTGTGTCCCCTGCATTGGCAGGCGGATTCTCAACCACTGCGCCACCAGGGAAGTCCCCCCGCACTTGGTTTTGAATGCAGACTTTAAGATTTCTTTGGCCCAGGTCTGTAACATCCCTGGGGAGAAAGTAACTCAGACAACAGAGTGAGTGGGAGCAGCTGGACAAGAATAAGAGCTAAATCATTGGAGCCTGCAGGAGAGAAAGGATTGAATGGAAAACCAGTATGTCAGTGAGAAGTGATGTGGGAGGAGGGTGTTTTAACTAACAGGGAGACTCATCCCCACTATTTTAGAACAACACTTAAATCCAGTTTCTGTTTCTAGTTGGTTCTTAAACTATGTGGAAACAATAATACAGTCATTTTCAGTAATAAATTATTATTTATAGCTCCTTGTTTGATGTCACCAACTTCCTTGAGGGCAGGGAGCTTGTCATGGTACATGCCCAGTGTCTGGCACATCATGCCAATCGATAAATGGTGAATGAATGAGTATCATGTCCCCATATCTAAATAAGTCAAGGTAACTGAGGAGCTGCTATGTTGCCTGTCATCAGCATTACTACCTCTTGTTTTTTGTGTGGAATCCAAATGAAAATAAGCTGAATGGAGCTGGGGGACAGAGGAGCCCAGGCCCTGGATTTTTAAACGTGCATTTTGTTCTTGGTGTATAGGCAGTGGAGGCAGTGGAACAGGGTACAGGGCCAAGAAGAGAATGAAGTGGCCTCATGCCCTCCCTCTGGTGTGCTGAGTCCTTCCAAGTGGGCTGGGCTCCTGGATTTTCAGAGCTGCTCTTCCTACCTCTGAGACCAGCTCACGGTTTAAGGTGTTGAGGTGGCCAATAAGGAACACATTGAAACCTTCCTCAGGGAGACATCAACCCATACAGGAAAGGCTGAGTGCTGAGAATGAGGTCCCTTTACCCTGCTGTGGAAGGAGCCTGGCAAGGGCAGTGTGGCCAGAGGGATACAGGAGGAGCAAGGACAACTAAAGCCTCATCCCCCTCTCTCTCACCCTTTTCCACCAATGTTTTGGCAACATTCCTAAAAGGCTTGTGACTTCCAATTCTGTTTGCACTCAGAACACCTGAAGTCTATGCTGTAGGGGAAGAAAAACATAACTTTTTCCCACTACCCTCCTAGGTTCTCCAGTTGGGGCCCGTCATTAGACTGACAAGACAGATTAACAAGAGACAAAGAAACAGACTTTATTAACATGTGTCATGCATACACAGGAAGAACTCAGATGAGTAACTCAAAGGAGTGGTTAGAACTTGGGCATATACAGCATCATAACAAAAGAATAATACATTTTTAAAGAAGTGATGAGACAAAAGGAAAAGGACTTTCTAGGCTGGCAAATTGTAGGAAAGTAAGTATATGGGAAAAACTAATGCGAGATAAATGTTAGGTTTGTTATGTGGATTTCTTCTGGTGCCATCTCTGGGCTAAAGGTCTAGAGTTGTCTCTGGTGATTAACTTCTGTCCTTCCTGGTAGAGAAGGTAGGTAGGCAGGCACCTTTACAAATTTCTGTTCTGCTTTTAGGCAACTAGGGGAAGGGCAGAGGGCTTTTCTTGTATCCACTTCTCATTCCCTTCAGCTCGAAATGATCAATATACCAAAGTGGCATATTTTGGGGTGGCATATTCTGCTACCCTTCAATGTCTATTTTTGGAGGGGAGTACTCCACAAAACACAGGTCGAAATCCTTAAAGATGTCCAGGCTGAAAAGAGACGTCATTGTTGGGTAAAACCATCACAGATTAAAAAAGCTGTGAGAAACATGAGCATTCTTTAGAGCTCTAGATAAGCAGATTTAGGTGAAAAACAGCCTTATATTTTTCCCTCATGGGGCTATGCATTTAGGAACCACAGAAGAGGGGATGAAGCTGAAGCTGTTCCCTAGGGAGCAGCAATCTGGTTGGAGGGCAGGAGCTGAAGCTGTATTTGTGTAGTGCTTTACGTAATAATAGTTGGCCTGGAATTCTCATTAGTGCCAGGCATTGTTCTATTCGCTTTCAATGTACTAACTCATTTAATCTTCACACCTAAAAGAAAGGTACTGTTATCATCCCCATTTTCAGATGAGGAATTGAGGCAGGAAGAAGTTAGTGCCTTGCCCAAGGTCATATAGGCGTAAGTAGTAGAGCCAGAATGCCAACCCAGACAGACAGGCTCCAGAGCCCCAATTCTAAAGACTCACTATCCTGCCTCTACCATGGTTACAGAAACATAATTATCTATATGGAAAAGAGATATTGGAAAGCTTCCCTAAACCACCCCAGCACTGTCACTCAGCACACAACTCCAGAGGCTTTTTTGGAAAATTTACAGGTAAGAGATGTCACGTTAGGAGGCATTGCAGGCCAGAGGTGCCACTCTCATAGAATTCAGTGTGAGTGATACCAGGAGGACACAACTTGGGGCTCTTGCCTGTGGCTCCCTGTGGTGCCTGCAGAATCCAGGGCTGGATCTGAAGTCTGTTTCAAGAAAGCATTTTTTACGGATGCAGTTCAAATTTCCTATTCACTGAAAACTTGTTTAGTCCTGAGATAGGGCCTTATAGTGTCACCTTTAGGCCTTGGGCATGTAGAAGAGAGAAAGAAAAAAAGAAAAGAAGAAATAAAAGGAAAATAGGTTTGGGGAAAAGAAGCTGGCTAGTGGGGAAGCAGGTGCTGACAACCTCTAGTCTCCAACATTAGAAAAGAGCCTAAGGTCCAGGTGGTCTAAAGTTGCCCTCTGCTATGGTCTGAAGGTTTGTGTTCCACCCAAATTCATATGCTGAAAGGCGAACCCCCAAAGGTGATGGTATTAGGAGGTGGGGCCTTTAGCAGATGCTTAAGTCATGAGGCTGGAGCCTTCAAGAATGGGATTCGTACTCTTATAAAATAGGCTCCACAGCGCTCCCTGGCCCCTTCCACCGTGCAGGATACAAGGAAAAGTCTGCAATGAGGAAGAGAGCCCTCGTTCAACCACACTGGCACCCTGACCTTGTAACAGGGAAGAGCAAAATCTGACTCCATGTTGGATCTGTTTCTTTGACTTTAACCTTTGCTTTTCATTGCTTTTGTTATTATAATCATACATAATGGCCTGCCTCAGGGAACCCTGCCCACTTGTGAATGGCTGCAGAAAAGAAGAAACTAACACATCCCCTCCCATATGCTGGCCAAGCCAGGCAAAACTAATGGCCTTTTTACTTTACTTCCTCACCTCCTCTCCCTCTCTGCTCTATAAAAGAAATGGACATTCAGACCCCATAAGATGGTTCTCTGGGGACACTAGTCCACCATCTTCCTGGTCTGCTGGCTTTCCGAATAAAGTCACTAGTCCTTGCCTCAACACCTCGTCTCCTGATTTATTGGCCTGTCGTGAGGTGAGCAGAGTGAGCTTGGACTCAGTAACAATCTCAGACTTCCAGCCTTTAGAACTGTGAGGAATAAATTACTGTTGTTCATAAGCTACCCAGTCTATGATATTTTGTTATAGCAGCCTAAATGGACCAAGGCACCCTCTAGTATTTTAAAGAGTCTAATGGACAAAGGGACTAAACTACAGGTGTACTTGTGAAATGAGGTTGGTAAGAGGGTGAAGCCCAATGTCTGGCATGACAAAACCCAATCCCTTACCTTTCCCCTGTCTGGAACTTGGTGATAAAGGTACTACTCTCTCTTAAGTTGAAAGCTGGCTCCCCCAAAATACCACAAAATAATCTGTTGGTAAGGCAAAACCGAGTTTCTTGCTTATTGGAGTAACAGAGAGAACGCCATTGATAAAGTCTTAGTAGAGTCTCAGAATGGGGCTGCAAAGGCAGGGTATTGATGGGAATTCTGGAGTCTGGTTTACAGGGGGTATTTCGCTGTGGGGGGAGGCAGGGGTTGCTGATTGAGATTAGGCATACTCTGTGACAAAATAATTTAGGATTGGTGGGAAATATTTGCTAGGAAAGGGTTTCCTAGCTACTCTTGTTTGATGAGTTATTTTATGCTAAGGACACTTTGTCGGGATGTCTAGTTCCTGGGCAAGAGTTTCCTGGGTTAGTAAGGTCTTGTTAATGCAGACCTTCACATAGTGAAGTCAGGTTAATGTAAACAGCAAACTGTGTGGGTGTGGATTATTTTAGTGGTCATTTAACTCACAAAGTTTGGCATATGGCACATGCTGTAGCCAATAGGAAAGGGGTTAGAATACACGTTTTTTTCATTAGGGAAGAAGGGGCAGGAGATTTAAGAGGTAAGCAAATGTGCAAAGGCACAAATATCCCTGAAGTAAAGGTACAGTACTTTTCCTGCAACTAGATATGTAACCACCAGGTGGAGCTAGACCCTTCTGGCATGGGTATTCTTCCAAACGTGATGCTATGTTACAGGCATGATTTCCTGGACACAGAGTTAAGTATGAGGAATTAAAAATAGTTAACTTCACTTATCAGATTGGAAAGATTTATTATTATTATTTTATTTATTTATTTATCATTGGCTGCGTTGGGTCTTCGTTGCGGTGCGTGGGCTTCTCACTGTGGTGGCTTCTCTTGTTGTGGAGCATGGGCTCTAGGCGCACGGGCTTCAGTAATTGTGGCACGCGGGCTCTAAAGTACAGTCTCAGTAGTTGTGGTGCACAGGCTTAGTTGCTCTGCACCATGTGGGATCTTCCCGGACCAGGGCTTGAACTGGTGTCCCGTGCACTGGCAGGCGGATTTTTAACCACTGCGTCACCAGGGAAGCCCCGGAAAAATTAAAAAAGCTTGTATAGGGGAGGAAAGAATACTTTACCTCTACCCTTCCAAGTTCTTGGTTGAGGAAGCCCCCTCCCTCCAACATTAAAAAGATTAACAGGAGAAAAAACAGAAGTTTAATAACATATATACCTCCAGTACACATGGGGGAGTTCCAGGAAAACTCACCAAAATGGCTGCAGCTCTCACCTTAAATACTATCTCTAGCTAAAGACACAAAATGTTGGAGGTGTTGGGGATGCAGAGCTAGTTATGGGAGGTTTTCAGGCAAAACACAGTAAAAAGGGTAAGGTTTGTTATGCAGATTTAAGTCTGTGCTTTCTCCATTGATAAGAGATTTCTAGAGACTTGGTCATGCTCCTCTTCCTGGTACAGAAAGGGAGACACCCTTACAGATGGAGATTTCCCTTCAACATGTAAATTTCTCTTACAAAGGGTAACCTCTACTTGGTTTTCAGAGGTTTCCCGTGTCTGCTGTTTCTAAAAAGTAAGCAACTCAAGATAATCCTTATGTCAATGTAGGGGAGCAGAATTTGCCGCTTTAAAATATGTCTCATAGGCATATTTATTGTTTGGAGCTGGTTATTTTCTGAGGAACAACAGACATGGGAAGGGCTCTGAAAACCAAGTAGGACTTGCCCTTTTGTAAGAAACATTTACATTTGTGAGGGAAATCTCCATTTGTAAGGGTGTATCTTCTCTGTACCTGGAACAGGAAGAGGACCAAATCTCTGGAAACTCTTAGCAATGGAGAAGGCAATGACTTAAATCTGCATCACAATCACCCTTGTTTACTGTGTTGTTCCTGGTAGCTTCCCATAACTGACTGCCCCCATCCTAAAGGTTCTCTTTTGACTTTAGGTGAGGATGGTATTTAAGGTGAGGGCTTTGGCCATTTTGGTGAGTTACTCAGTTTTCCTGGGTCTCTGCCCTGTATACATGTTATTAATTAAATTTTGTTTGATTTGCTCCTGTTAATCTGTCTCATGTCAATTTATTTCTTAGACCAGCCAGAAAAACCTAGTTGGGTAGAGGAAAATTTCTTCCTCCTCAATACCAAAAAGGTATATTTTGGGTGGCATTTTCTGCTCCCGTTCACTTGATAATACACTTGATCACCAAGGCTGTGAGGGAAAGAAACACTTGTATGTTGTTGGTGTGAATAGAAAAGGGAGGGCGGGACTTCCCTAGTGGTCCAGTGGTTAAGAATCCACCTTCCAATGCAGGGGACACAGTTCGATCCCTGATCGGGGAACTAAGATCCCACATGCCTCAGGGCACCCACGCACCGCAACTACTGAGCTGACGCAGCCAAATAAATAAATAAATATTTAAAAACACACAGACACACACACAAACCAAAAGGTAGGGCAATTTGTCAATATCGTAAGTACATATACATTTAAAATTTGACCTGGCTATCATGTTACCAAACCAAACTCAGGTCCACTCACCTGCCATGCAGCAAAGCCAACCTATTGATATCAGGTTGTGGTGAAGCAAAGTACAGCATTTATTGCAGGGCACCAAGCAAGGAGAATGGGCAGCCTGTGCTCAAAAGACCCGAACTCCCGATGTCTTTCAGGGAAGGGTTTTTAAAGGCAACATTTGGGGTGAAGATTGCAGCTCATGGAGTTTCTTCTGACTGGTTGGTGGTGAGGTAACAGGGTGATGTTTCAGGAATCTTTTTTTTTTTTTTTTTCCACTCTATGTGGCTTGCAGGATTCTAGTTCCCTGACCAAGGAATCGAACCTGTGCCCCCTGCAGTGGAAGCACAGAGTCCTAACTCCTGGTCTGCCAGGGAATTCCTGATGTTTCAGGAATCTTAATCACCAACCTTCTGGTTCCAACCAGTCTGGGGTCTATGTGCTTGTAGTCAGCATGTAGTCACCATCCTATACCTGGGGCGGGGGTGGGGGGGGTCTTAGTTTCTGCAGAACAACTCAAAGATATGCATCAGATTGTTATCTACTCCCTTGAGGAGGAAATAGAACACTGTTTAGTGGCTGAAATATTGTTAAGCTATCATTACTTTTCTTGCTTGACTGCTTTTCCTTTTTTCTGCATTCCTTCACTTCCCTAATAAGTAACTGTTTGAGTCTGCTCTTCGGAACTCAGAGAAAGCCTAAGGGACTAAGTCCTTTTTCTACAAACAAGAAACAGGGGACAAGGAGGACTTTTTGTACCTGGGAATTCCCTCCAGGGTCCTGCTCATTTTTCAGTCTCCTCCTTTTCTTTGTTACTTCTCAATCCTGAGGGGAACAGGGGCGGGACAAGAAAGTGAATAAAGTTTTGGATAGAGAGGTTAATCATAAACTGAGCAGGAGAATTCAGTTTTAGGGGGACTCAGTTTCAATCCCATTCAAATTCAATCTAGGAATTTACCCTGAAGATATACCTCTAACAGTATGAAAATAAATGTAGGGACTTCCTGGGTGGCGCAGTGGTTAAGAATCCGCCTGCCAATGCAAGGGACACGGGTTCGAGCCCTGGTCTGGGAAGATCCCACATGCTTTGGAGCAACTAAGCCCGTGCACTACAACTACTGAGCCTGTGCTCTAGAGCCCGTGAGACACAACTACTGAAGCCCGCACACCTAAAGCCCGTGCTCCACAAGAGAAGCCACTGCAATGAGAAGCCTGAGCACCGCAATGAAGAGTAGCCCCAGCTCACTGCAACTAGAGAAAGCTCGTGCAGCAACAAAGACCCAACACAGGCAAAAATAAATAAATTAATTAAATTAAAACAAAAACAAAAACAAAAAACAAAGAGCATTTGTGGAATAGAGATTTATATAGTAGTCAGGAAGGGCCTTCTGGAATAAATCAACTAAGTTAGAAATAAGCTGGGCAATAAAACTTTGGGGTAGTCTTCAATCATTTGTGTTTTTACGAGGCAAAAATTGACAACTTAACGTGTAACTTCAGAGTTTAGACCCTAATTAATTGCAGCTAGTAAATGAAAGGTTTGTACCTTAGAGCAGCACTGTCCAATAGAAGCAAAATGCAAGCTGCATAAATAATTTAAAATTTTCTTTTAACCCTATATAAAAAGTAAAAAAAAAAAAGTGAAATTAACTTTAATATATGTGTGTGTGTGTAGCCAAAATATTATTATTTCAATATGTAGTCAATTAAAAAAATTTCTTTTCTTGCTTAGTCTTCAAAATCCAGTGTGTATTTAACACTCACATACAGCTCAGCTCAATTTATTTACTATATATTCATCAGAATTGTTGATGTTGCATTTAGATTTCATAAAATTTATAGTGAAAAAGTTGTTCCAAACATAATTAAAAATATACTGTGAATTCTCTGGCAGTCCAGTGGTTAGGACTGCTGAGGGCCTGGATTTGATCCCTGGTTGAGGAACTAAGATAATGCAAGCCGTGTGGTGTGGCCAAAACAGACAAACAAACATCCCCCCAAAAACCCACCCAAGATGCAAATAAAGACAAAGACTTACATTAATATATATGTATATATATATATGTATATATATATATATTTTTTTTTTTCTTTTTTTTTTGCGGTACGTGGGCCTCTCACTGTTGTGGCCTCTCCCATTGCGGAGCACAGGCTCCAGATGCGCAGGCTCAGCAGCCATGGCTAATGGGCCCAGCCGCTCCGCGGCATGTGGGATCTTCCCGGACTGGGGCACGAACCCATGTCCCCTGCATCGGCAGGTGGACTCTCAACCACTGCCCCACCAGAGAAGCCCCTTTTGCTTGTTTTGTAAACTCCCTGGGGATTGCTGCTGAGTCCTTTAGGAGGAAAGCCCAGTGATGCCACTGCCCACATATTTTGCTCAGTGGAGACAAGGACTTTGGTTTTCTCAGGGCCAGCCTAGGCTCAGCACAGACTCATAGACTTAGAATTTATCATGAAGTTCATTTACTTCCATGGGAAACAATGTAAAGTTATAAAAGTAAAAAAATTGCCAATTGAAGATTAAGAAGCAAAAATAGAACATCTGTTATCAATATTGATAAGTTGATAATTGCATGTAGTTATATATGAGGATATCCCTATTAGGCAAATACACACTTATCTAGGGGAAAGGGCCTTCATGTATGTAACTTACCTCAACTTGTTCAGAAAAAAGTGTGTTTGTGTATGCATAAAGAGAGAGGGCATACATGATAAAGCAAATGGTATAAAATACTAACTATAGGTGAATCTAGGTAAAAGCTATATGTGTGTTTTTGTGTTATTTTTATTTTTGCAATGTTCTGTAAATTTTCAATTATTTCTAACCAAAAAGTAAATAACACATGACAGTGTGAAGCATGTCATAATCTGAGTTGGGACAAAGTCCAGTAGTAGGACAGGGGAGAAATCCATCAGCTTTGCCTGTGGGTGGGCATGTCAGGGAAGGCTTCACAGAGAAGTTTCAGGAGAGACTTGAAGGATGCCGTCTTGACAGAGGTGTGTGAGGCACTGGAGCATCTGACTGAGGTGGGAGTAGGACAGGTTGCAGGGAAGAAGTGTAAGGTCCCATCCATCCTGAAAGTCTGTTACAGAATGTAACACTGTATGTGCTCTAACCCAGCAGGGTTCCCCCTCCTCAGACGGTGAGTGTCACCAGTGTGACCAAGAGCACTGCTCCTTGCCCCTCCAGCCAGTCACACATTCCTTCTCATTGCCAGGGTTCAAGGCCCGGGGACCTTCAAGGGAAGGACTCCCGAGGGAGGGACCTGCAGCCTGAAGTGAGCAGGGCTCAGCAGGGCCCTCGTGGTTTGCTCTCCCCATAAAGGCTCAGCACTTCACCCACCTCAGGACTCTCTGCAGAGGCGGTAGCTCTGAGTCTCCACTTGGCTGGGAACTCTCAGCTCCTGGCATCTGTGAGGAAGGAAGGAGGGAGCTCTCCGTGCTGTGAGGAAGGTGTTTCTGAGTCTGAGACAAGATCTGAGTGTGTGGGGAGCCATGATGCCAGCTCAGGTCTGGTCTTGGTCTCAGAGATGGGGAGTTTCAGAGAAAGGAGCCCATGGCCCCTTAAGGATTTGTAGCATTGGATAGGGGTGGGGGCTATTCCAGGAGGTTCCAGAATGCTCATAAGCCCATCACTTTCCATTTGAGGTTTCCTTACTCAGAAAGTTCAAAGAGCAAGGATGGAAGGAAAAGATGGACAAGCCTTTGACCTTGTGCATCTCCTTTCCCCTTAGGGGCCAGGGGCCAGATTCTGCCTCCTGCTGTTCCTCTCTTTGGCCAGCAGAGGGCCGAGTGCAGGTCAGTCACTCAGGAGCCGCAGTTTCTTCAGCTCACCTGAGGTGTGCAGTGGAGCAGAAGCAGTAGAGCCGGGCTGGATGCTGAGGTCCTGGGCCAGAGGGGAGTTATGAAGATGCAGAGAAGCACACTTTGCAGCCGACTTGAGATTTGGCCTGGGTGCTGACTGCTTGCCTCTTTGGGGTCTGGTCTGAAGCTAAGGCATGTCTTGGGGCTGCACTCTGTGCCTCTGTGTGGCTTAGGAGGCTCAGGGAGCCATGATAAAGACTGTGCTCCCTTCTAGCTACTCCTACTGCTATGGCCTTGGCCCGGGGATTCCCAGAGGGAGCTGGGTGGTCAGAGCTGTGTCCAGGGAATATCCCTCTTTAGTCCCCATCCTCACGATTCCATCCTCACAGTAGGTGTAATGATAATTTTCACTTTTAATTAATTGAGCAGAAGAATGCAAGTGTTAAGCCTGTACTCGATTGTGGGTCAGCTAGTCATAGCAGAGAGGATCCTGACCTCTGGGGCCTCATAGCGCAGTGTGAACTGGTGAAGTGGGCAGGGGCTGGGATCTGATGGCCAGAAAGGCTGCTGTCAGCAGTACCAGACTATTAATGAGAATTATCTTTGCATCCTCTAGCAGCGACCCATTCTCCTGAGACATTTTGGGAGAGCAAAACCTGTGCTTCTTTCCTGCCTAGAAGCATCAAGGAAATCAAAGAAAGTTGTGGTGAAGCAAGTGGTGAGTTATAAACCAACCCAGCATCCTCTCATTTGAGCCACCTTTAAGCTAAACGGACCCCAGTCATGGACAGCAAGAGGAGTGTGCCCATCACTCCTGTCTGCTCTGACTCCTGCTACAGCCAAGGAGATTTCCAGTGAGAATTTTGAGACTTTTTGGTCCGACCCAGGTGCAGCAGACACGATCTTCTGAACACAGAGAGAATGCAGTGTTCCTGGTGACAGGTGGTGGCCAGAGCAGTGATGAGTCTAAGATTTTCCCCTTCTTGTAAGCTAAAGAGTTAGCCTGCCACAGTTTCATAGATGCTGGCAGAAAATATGAAACTCCTGACAGTGAGACAAAGAAATTTATTATTCACATTCATAGCAGTAGCCAGAGGATCAGCATTTTCTTGTGCTGGTTCCCTGAGTCCCATCCCCACAGGGTGATGTGAAGAGGGCCAGGAAACATTTGCAGATTTAGTTTGTTTGCCAAGCAGCTCGTAAATTGGGTTTGTCAAGCAAATACAAACCTTTTCAGAGAAGATAGTTTATTCTCTTTGGGGCTGAGTATGAGGAGGAACTCTGCGCTTAGAGAATCTGAATCTTATATAAAGGGCTGAGACCATGACTACCCTTTACTCTTAGTTGAGAGGCTACATCTTGATGTAGACTTGAGATGTGGTTGGCTGCTGATTTCTGGCCTCTCCAGGCCAGAAGGAAGCACGATCCACTGAGAATTAATATCTCTGTCTTCTAAGGATGTTAGTGCTACAGAGTCTTTGAATATGTAGCATGGAACAAAGGCTGTCAGTGTCCCTGTTCATAGATGACCCATAGAGAATTGTACTCTAACAAATGGATATGTGCGGGAGCCTCTAGGATACATTTCTGACTTCCCAGGGTGTTTCTGGTTTTGGAGTCTGAGATGGACCCTGTGCTCACAGACACGGGCTCTCTAGGCTGGTTCCGTCCACAGATGGCCTGTATTTCCTCTACACTGAGAATGGCATCATCTACCAGGCCTTCTGTGACATGACCTCTGGGGATGGCGGCTGGACCCTAGTGGCCAGTGTGCACGAGGACCACATTCCTGGGAAATGCACGGTAGGTGATCACTGGTCGAGTCAGCAGGGCAGCAGGGCACACCGCCCAGAGGGTGACGGCAACTGGGCCAACACGTTTGGGTCTGTAGAGGCGTCCACCAGTGATACAAGGTTGGTGGCACTGACCACCCAGCTGGGAAAGGGTGGGGAGTGTGGCTGGAGCACAGCATGTGGAAGGGAGGGTGGGAGATGGGGATGAGGAGGTAGGGCCGGAGAAGAAGAAGGAAAAAGGTCCATGTCTTGAATCACGACTTTCTCCCCCCGGGTCTTTTTGGGCGGTGGGGCCTTACCGTCTGCTGGAGGGGGCAGGGGTCAGAGCGCTGTTGCCACCTGCCCCCCAGGAGCCCAGAGCTCTCAGCTCAACTGAGAACTGCATGTGTGGGTCTTTGGTTAGTGGGACCTCCTGGGCTGTTCAGGATCAGTGTGTGTGTTGCTCTGCAGAACCCTGGTTACTATGACATCCAGGCCCAGGACCTGGGCATGTGGCATGTGCCCAACAAGTCCCCCCTGCAGCACTGGAGGAACAGCTCCCTGCTGAGGTACCGCACCAACACTAGCTTCTTCCCGAATCTGGGACACAATCTGTTTGGACTCTACCAGGTGTATGGGGCTGCTGGCTGTTCACACTTCTTTTGGTGAACAGAGAGCCAAATGTCTGGGGTGAGGAGTAAGTCTGCTCTGGGTTCCGTGTCACTAGCAGGTGCTTGTGCTTGGTGTTTCTTCCACCTGTGGGTCAGGTGAACTCATGTGCTACCTCTCTCAGGAATCTGAGCTGAGCACGGGATGAGGCCTATGAAGGAGGAGAGAGGGGGTAGAGTGGGAGAAGGACAAGGGGCTTGAAGCTAGTTAGGAACCTAGCTATGGGGTGGTGGTGGGGGGAAGGAGTCACTATTATTTAGACTGATTTCTGCATATTGACACCCGAAGGCTCTAAATCCCCAAATTCCCAATGTGGCAGCTTCTCTACTGTCCTCACACAACCTGTATCTTGGGTCCCTGCAGAAATACCCAGTGAAGTTCGGATCAGGGAGCTGTCAGACTGACAATGGCCCAGCTATTCCTGTGGTCTATGACTTTGGTGATGTTGAGAAAACTGCATCTTAATACTCACCAATTGGTCATCGTGAGTATCTGCTTCCACAGCCCAGTCATCAATCCTTCCCTGCACTCTTGGGGAAAGTGTAAATAACAACAATTAACAATTGCTAGCATTTGTTGAACACGTACAATGTGCCAAACTCTTTTCTAGGAACTTGACATGGTTTTGTGTCATTTAATCATCGTTAGAACACTATGAAGTTAGAATTACTATCCTCTCCAATTTATAAGATATAAACCCAGGCTTCTTAACCAATATCCTGTATGGCTCTTAAAACAGTAAAAACTAGGCTAATGTTCACAGGTGAGAACAACTTGCAAAGTGGCGAGAAAAATTTATTTTTGTTATGATGGATAGCTATTATTTTAAAGAAGATATTTTTTCAGCATAATAAAGCCACAGAATTTAAGTCTTTGGTAGGAAAACAAGAGCCATTACTTTTTACATTTACTATTTCAGTGAGAGCAGCTAATGGTAGGTAGGGCAAATAAAGTCATGGTAATTGGATGAGAAGTGTGCCAGCATAAACAGATGGCCACATCTGATCATTGCTTATTGCTGCTGGACCTCTGGAGGTCTTCTTGCTGATCTTTCAGTGGAGTCTAATTTCTCCTATGAGCATTAGGCAGACAAGTGACCTCTTGTGAGCCCATGCCTTGGTCCTCTTTCCCCAGATGGAGGGAGGTTCTCTTCTAGCCAAGTTCAGGGTCAGGATGTAGCAGCCACTGTCCACAGAGGTGCAGGGCTCTCTCCCCACAGCTTGGAGTGTTGAGCTGTAACCTGATCTGTTGGTGTAGGGAATCCCTGTGCTGGTGAAAGGGAAGCTGTTTCCAGTTCTTCCTTTGAATACTTGGCCCTTCTCTGCCTCTTCTTTTCCAGGGGAATTTGTTGCAGGATTTGTCCAGTTCAGGGTGTTTAATAATGAGAGAGCAGCCCAATGCCCTGTGTGCTGGGATGAGAGTCACGGGCTGCAACACTGAGCACGTGAGTTTATTTATTTATTTATTGGCTGTGTTGGGTCTTTGTTGCTGCACGCAGGGGCTTTCTCTAGTTGCGGCGAGTGGGGGCTACTCTTTGTGGCAGTGTGTGGGCTTCTCATTGTGGTGGCTTCTCTTTGTTTTGGAGCACAGGCTCTAGGCACACGGGCTTCAGTAGTTGTGGCACGCAGGCTCAGCAGTTGTGGCTCGCGGGCTCTAGAGCACACACTCAGTAGTTGTGGCGCACGGGCTTAGTTGCTTTGTGGCATGTGGGATCTTCCCAGGCCAGGGCTCGAACCCGCGTCCCCTGAATTAGCAGGCGGATTCTTAACCACTGTGCCACCAGGGAAGTCCTGAGCATGTGATTTTTGACAAGATATACGGCCTGGTGTGTTTGTGTGTGTGAGTGTGCACACCCACCCTATGGAGTACGTTGATGTGTTTCTCCATGACTTGCATTTTTACTTTTTTGCTGGTATTTTGTGGACATAATTTTTAAATTGTTACTATTATTTTTTAATTGAGATGTAATCAACATATAACATTATATAAGTTTCAGGTGTATAACATAATGATTCTATATATATATATATATTTTGTTTGTTTGTTTGTTTGTTTTTTGTGGTACGCGGGCCTCTCACCGTTGTGGCCTCTCCCGTTGCGGAGCACAGGCTCCGGGACGCGCAGGCTCAGCGGCCATGGCCCACGGGCCCAGCCACTCCGCAGCATGTGGGATCTTCCCGGACCGGGGCACGAACCTGTGTCCCCTGCATTGGCAGGCGGACTCTCAACCACTGCGCCACCAGGGAAGCCCTATATTTTTATATACTGTGAAATGATCACCATAATAAGTCTAGTCAGCACCCACCACCACACATAGTTACAAATTCTTTTTTCTTGTGATGAGAACTTTTAATATCTACTCTCTTAGTAACTTTTCAATTTACAATACAGTATTGTTAACTATAGTCACCAGTCTGTACTTTACATCCACAGGACTAATTTTATAACTGAAAGTTTGTACCTTTTGACCACTGGACATAATTTCCTGTATTGAAGTGCAATTTATCTGTATTCTCAGATATGATTAGTACTTCTATGCTGTGTTTAAAAATTATTTCCATATGCTGAGGTCATGAAGATATTCTCCACTATTCTTATTAACTTGTAGAAGCTTTATGTTTTTGTTGTTTTTCCAGTCTTGTAGAAGAGAGCACCATAAGGGTGGTGACTGGAGACTGCCTTTGAGGGAAATTTTGTAGCTGGAAGGGCAGGAGGAAGATGGAGTCAGAGCTATAAGAATAAGGGCATTCCCGCAGGGCCTTTTCCTTCCTTTCCTTCCTGTCAGTCTGAGAAATGTGACCCTGAAGTCAAGAACATCTTCACTTCCCCCATTAATTATCAGTTTGTCCATTTGTCAGTCAAAATGAGGCATCTGTGACCTTGTGGAAGGACCCCTAGTTTGTGATTCGGAAGACAATCCAAACATGTGTCAAACTCAAGTTTGACATAGCAGTGTGGAGGATATGGATTCAAGAGCAGGGAAATTAAGGGCAGGGAGGTCATGAGGCAGATGTAAAGGTGCAGATGTGAAATAATAAGGACCTGAGCCAGGGTGTTCTTGATAAAGTTGAATGAGCAAGGACAGATACATAGATGGTGGAATCAACCGTTCTTGATGACCAAATGAATATGGGGAATGGCAAGTGAAGGAGACTGAACATACTTCAGGTTTTTGTTTTGGGTGACTGGGTGCTATCAATTAAGATGGGTGACAAAATGAGGAATAGATTTAAGGGCAGCAAGAGAGAATTAGTTTGGTTTTGCTCAAGCAGAGTTTTAGATCTAGAGATACTTAGGTGGAGACATCCAAGTGGCGGCTGGATATGGAGTTTCAAGCACAGAAAATATCTGGCTGACCTCCGACATTTAGGAGTATCTTGACAATATATGATTATGCTGGTACTAGCTAAAAGTCACGGGAGAAGATGAACCATCATCGGGGGAGTGAGGTGTGGACAGAGCCGTGAGGAATAGCATTTGGGGGATCGATCGAGGAAAAGAGGTGAGCTGAGGGGCCTGAGAATAAATATGAAGGAAGGTAGAAAGGAATTCAGGAAAGAGCATGATTTCAGAGTCCACTGGAGGGAGGGTTTTGTGTGGGGCCGTGGTCAAGGCCAAGTAGGATGAGGACCAAAGATTCCAGGGGATTCGACCATTAAGAGTTCACTGGTGTCCTAGCCAATCCCTCATTGTGTCTCTTTCCCCTGCCCCCCAGCACTGCATCGGCAGAGAAGGATTCTTCCCAGAGGCCAATCCCATGCAGTGTGGGGACTTCTCCTCCTTTGACTGGAATGGATATGGAGCTCACAGTGGTTACAGCTGCAGCCGGGAAACAACTGAGGCAGCTGTGCTCTTGTTCTACTGCTGAGAGCTGTGTGGTGTGAGACGTGGAACCCAACTCCTAAGCTCTGATACTCAGAGATGGAAAAACAGAATGTTAAGAAGGAGAGGAAGATAATAAATTACATCACATTGTGGTCCTAAGTTACTTTGAATTCTTTTTACAAATTGACTGAGACCTGGAGGGATGTTTTAAAATAATGCCTCTTATTCTGGTGATTTCTACTTTAGACGGTCTGAGTTTGGAACTTCAGGTCTCTGGTATCCCAGAACACAAGTTTGCCCCTCTTTCTAGGGAAACCCTGAGTGAGATTGAAGAGCAGGGGGAAATCTTTCTTGCTAAATTTCCTATCATACTGTTATTGTTTAATGAAATAAAGCCCTCAACATCAACATCTTAAGGAAGACAAGGTGACTTATTTAGATTCAGTAGGAAAAAAGAATTAGAGGTCACAACTGTCCATTTCTTTTATTCCTCCTGCTTTGACAGTCGGGATAGTATCCTTAAAATGATTCTAGAGCAATTCCAACATGTGTGTTGGGGAGGGTTCTCACAGCACCAAGAAATTCACTGACGGCTAGCTGGATGTCCTACAACTCAACTCAATTTTGACCCAGTCTATCAGGAGACAATGTCAGATCCCCATGTGAAGGGCTCAGTCCTACAAGTCTGCCCCTGGAATCCCTCACTCCAGATGCCAGTTGCAAGTCCAGATTGTCACCTGTGCTTCTGACTGACTGGCTATAGATTGGAGGTTCCAATGAATCCTTTCTTGGGTTCAATTAATTTGCTAGAGTCGCTCAGAGAACTCAAAGAAACATTTTACTTACTAGGTGATCAGTTTATTATAAAAGGGTATAACCCAGGAACAGCCAGATGGAATAGATGCTTGGGGCCAGTATGGCTGAAGGGCACAGAGCTTCCTTGCCCACTCTGAGCATGGCATTTTCCCCCAATCTCCACATATTCACCAACCCAGAAGCTCTCCAAACCCTATCCTTTGGATTTTTATAGAGGGTTCATTACACATGCATGAATGATTAAATCATTGCCCAGGGCAATTGGTTAAACCTGCCACTTCTCTCCAGGAGGGTCAGGGTAGGTGGGACTGAAAGTTTCAACCCTCTCATCACAAGGCTGATTCTAACTTCGTTAATATAACTGAAGGCACCCCTCCTTTTTTTTCTCTGATCCCTTAGGTATTGTTAAGTGTTTTAGGAGCTCTTTGCCAGAAACAGGATGAAGGCCAAATTTATTATTCATATTGTGATTCACAACATCATGCTCCCCAAGGATGGATGTGAATGGCAAGGTCTGGGCTCCCATCTTCTGTTGCTTATTCAAAAGGGGAGCCAAAGGTTCCAGTGAGGTCTCAGTGTTTCATCTGTGGAAACAGGAAGCTGATGACAGCAGTCCTGGCCTGTGAGCAGATCAATCTTTCTACAGTTTTGCTCAAAATGCACATCTGATCATAACATTCCCCACCTCCCATCACCATACTTTTTCTTTATTGCTCCTGTGGATTAGGGCAGTGGTTCTCAAATAGGGTGGGAGGTGGGTGGTATCTCTTCTCAGGTAGGGCAGCCAGATTTAGCAAATAAAAACACAGGAGACCCACTTACATTTTAATTTCAGATAAACAGTGAATAATGTTTTTAGTATAAATGTGTCTCCTGCAATATTTTTCTGGTGACCCTACCCCAGAGAACATTTGGGAATATCTGGAGACATTTTCATGACTGGTAGGTGATGTGTGGGTGGGAGAAGTACTACTGGATAGAGGCCAGGGGTGCTGTGAAACACCTTCCATTGCACAGGACTCCTCCCCCAAATGGAGAATCATGTGATCTGAAATGTCAGTAGTGCTGTGGTTGAGAAACCCTGGATAGAGGACTTTGTCTTTACTATTTTTTTTTAAAGCAATTTTCACAAAGGTCAGTTTCATTATTGGTGGTTAGTACATTTAACAGTTAAATAGATTTAAATAATTCAAGGTGACTGCATGACTGCAGCATTGGTAACTAGACAGATAACCAATTTAAGCAGAAGCCAGCTAACATGAAATTGCCTACACATTTAAAATACAGTTCTTGTTTAGATGGTCTTTTGTTTTGATCACTGGGGGTCAGGAGAGGGGGAGTGAAGCCTACTGTCAAAGGGGAAATGTATTCAGGCCAAACCTTCTGATATCTCTTCCCAGAAGTTTCTACAGCTGGATTCTCCCCCAACCCCAGAGAAAGCCCAGGTTCATGGCTTCCAGCAGTAATGTGCTTCCTGTTTACCAGAACAGACAGTGTCAGCTTCACACCAGGCACAGAGGCTGAATGTAGCCCATTCCAAGTGAACTACAATTGTTGACTTTTGCAGAAACAGAAGCAGTGGGATCCAACTGATATTTAGCTGCAATGCCCAAATGAGTGCAGCCGGTACCTAATATCCAAGCAAGATTCACCCAAGTGTCAAGATCTTCACATCCTTTCTGATTAAATTGATCCTCCAAATTCTGTCCCCAGAATCACTGGCATAGTATGCAGCTGGAAGTCCCCAGTCCTGTAGGGCACTGCAAATTTATTCCTTTTCAGCTTTTTTTTTTTTTTTTTTTTACATCTTTATTGGAGTATAATTGCTTTACAATGGTGTGTTAGTTTCTGCTTTATAACAAAGTGAATCAGTTATACATATACATATGTTCCCATATCTCTTCCCTCTTGCGTCTTCCTCCCTCCCACCCTCCCTATCCCACCCCCTAGGTGGTCACAAAGCACCGAGCTGATCTCCCTGTGCTATGCTGCTGCTTCCCACTAGCTATCTATTTTAGGTTTGGTAGTGTATATGTCCATGCCACTCTTTCGCTTTGTCACAGCTTACTTTTCCCCCTCCCCATATCTTCTAGTCTATTCTCTAGTAGGTCTGTGTCTTTATTCCTGTCTTGCCCCTAGGTTCTTCATGACATTTTTTTCCCTTAAATTCCATATATATGTGTTAGCATACGGTATTTGTCTTTCTCTTTCTGACTTACTTCACTCTGTATGACAGACTCTAGGTCCATCCACCTCATTACAAATAAGTCAATTTCATTTCTTTTTATGGCTGAGTAATATTCCATTGTATATATGTGCCACATCTTCTTTATCCATTCATCCGATGATGGACACTTAGGTTGTTTCCATCTCTGGGCTATTGTAAATAGAGCTGCAATGAACATTTTGGTACATGACTCTTTTTGAATTATGGTTTTGTCAGGGTATATGCCCAGTAGTGGGATTGCTGGGTCATATGGTAGCTCTATTTGTAGTTTTTGAAGGAACCTCCATACTGTTCTCCATAGTGGCTGTACCAATTCACATTCCCACCAGCCGTGCAAGAGTGTTCCCTTTTCTCCACACCTTCTCCAGCATTTATTGTTTCTAGATTTCTTGATGATGGCCACTCTGACTGGTGTGAGATGATATCTCATTGTAGTTTTGATTTGCATTTCTCTAATGATTAATGATGTAGAGCATTCTTTCATGTGTTTGTTGGCAGTCTGTATATCTTCTTTGGAGAAATGTCTATTTAGGTCTTCTACCCATTTTTGGATTGGGTTGTTTGTTTTTTTGCTATTGAGCTGCATGAACTGCTTGTATATTTTGGAGATTAATCCTTTGTCAGTTGCTTCATTTGCAAATATTTTCTCCCATTCTGAGGGTTGTCTTTTGGTCTTGTTTATGGTTTCCTTTGCTGTGCAAAAGCTTTGAAGTTTCATTAGGTCCCATTTGTTTATTTTTGTTTTTATTTCCATTTCTCTAGGAGGTGGGTCAAAGAAGATCTGGCTGTGATTTATGTCATAGAATGTTCTGCCTGTGTTTTCCTCTAATGAAAGAAATTAAAGATGATACAAATAGATGGAGAGATATACCATGTTCTTGGATTGGAAGAATCAACATTGTGAAAATGACTCTACTACCCAAAGCAATCTACAGATTCAATGCAATCCCTATCAAACTACCACTGGCATTTTTCACAGAAATAGAACAAAAAATTTCACAATTTGTATGGAAACACAAAAGACCCCGAATAGCCAAAGCAATCTTGAGAACGAAAAATGGAGCTGGAGGAATAAGGCTCCCTGACTTCAGACTATACTACAAAGCTACAGTAATCAAGACAGTATGGTACTGGCACAAAAACAGAAAGATAGATCAATGGAACAGGACAGAAAGCCCAGAGATAAACCCACGGACATATGGTCACCTTATCTTTGATAAAGGAGGCAGGAATGTACAGTGGAGAAAGGACAGCATCTTCAATAAGTGGTGCTGGGAAAACTGGATAGGTACATGTAAAAGTATGAGATTAGATCACTCCCTAACACCATACACAAAAATAAGCTCAAAATGGATTAAAGACCTAAATGTAAGGCCAGAAACTATCCTTTTCAGCTTTGATTTGGCACTGTCCCAGGTCATGGGCTGGTACCCAGCAAGCTAGCCACCACAGTCAAAGACAGCTGAACCACTGGTTGCAGGTCCAGAAAAACCCAAGTCAACATCACAACCAAGGTTTATACACTCCCTCTTGTAAAAAGACTTGATTTTGCCATTTTCCTTTACCATGTTAGTGTGAGAAGGTAGTACCAAATCTTATAATCAAACCTTGAAAAATCTTGTCCTCATTTGTAATTTAATTCTGCTCCCAGCATGTTATCAGTGTTCCTTTGTTCTGTGCTAGATCATATAGTATATGTATTAGGTCTCCAAGGTCCCAGGAAATTGACCTGTGTCCGTATTAGATGATCCAGATGTTGAAAATTTTGTGTCAGTGCGATTTTGTTTTCATATCCAGACAACCCCAAAACAAATCCTTCACTGAAAATATCTCCGGCAGATTTGCCAAGGTCAGCCCATGACAGAGCCCATGATAGAGGAATACACATTGTTCACACACTCCATGGCAAGACTGTGAGAAGAGGTGCCCTGTTTTTTCCTGAGGGGAGAACTGCAGCCACAGCTGAGGCCACTGCACTTGCTCTGGGTTGGGCGGCAGCTGTCCTGGCTAGAGGGTGAAATAAAAGCCCTGTGCTTGTTCTTGGCTAAACCTGATTTGTATGGTACTTGGTCAACTCCTGTTAATGTACAGTTGATCCCTGAACAATGTGTGGGTTGTGAAGACCAACACTTTGCACAGTCTAAAATCCACATATAACTTATAGTTTGTCATCTGTACCCATAGTTTTGCCATATCTGTGGTTTCTCTGTGTTTGTGGTCGCAGATTCAAAGAACCATTAATTGTGTAGCACTGTGTTATTTACTATTGAAAAAAAACCCACGTGTAAGTGGACCAGCACAGTTCAAACCCACTTTGTTCAAGTGTCAACTGTATTTGCTTTTTTCTAGTATCTTCTCTTTTTTTCACCTCCCTAATAAATCTTTGTTCCTTACTACCTCATTCCTGATTTTCCTTCCTGCTCTTTTATTCCTTCTTTCTCTACTCATCTTTGATACTTCTTGCCTTATTTCTCTCTCCTCATGTCAGGGTGTTACAAAACCAAATTTGAGTCCATATGCCTGTGTGCAGTATAGCCAATCTACTGACACAGTGTTGTGGTGAAGGAAAGTGCAGTGTTTACTACAGGTGCCCAGCAAAGAGTTCGGGTAGGTAATGTTCAAAAGCCCCTGAATTCCCAGTGGCTTTCAGGGAAAAGTGATTTTTTTTTTTTTTTTTTTGCGGTACACGGGCCTCTCACTGTTGTGGCCTCTCCCGTTGCAGAGCACAGGCTCCGGACGCACAGGCTCAGCGACCATGGCTCATGGGTCTAGCCACTTCGCGGCATGTGGGATCTTCCTGGACTGGGGCACGAACCCGTGTTCCCTGCATCGGCAGGCAGACTCTCAACCACTGCGCCACCAGGGAAGCCCCAGGGAAAAGTTTTTAAAGACAGGGCGAGGAAGAGGGTTACAGTGTGCGGCATCTACTAGTGGACATTTTTCTGATTGGGTTGATGGTGAGGTCATTGGGATCAACATCATCAACCTTCTGGTTCCAACTGGTCTGGGGTCTACCTGCTTGTGGTCAGCATATAGTTAACTTCTTCCACTTGGTGAGAGTTTTAGTAATCGCAAAACAGCTCCAAGGATATGGCTCAGAAGGCGTTTGTCATCTGGAAGGAGTATTTTTGGAGCACTGGCAAACTTTAATTTCTTAAACAAGATGGCGATTCATAGGTATTTTCTTTTCTGTAATTTGTGAAACTGTATATTTATGTTTTATATCCTTTTCTATATGTGTTTTAATTTTTTCCAATAAAGTTTTTTTTTAACAGTAAAATGTAAACAAGTCACTTGGAGAAGCTGAGCCGGATGTGAGGTTGGAAGGGGGTTGGCTATTTTCCACACTATTCTCTCTCCACACACACACATACTGTCAATTTTTTTTTTTTTTGCCTAAAATACATTTTGAATTATGTTGATAAAGACTGGTGATTGGTTATGAGTTGAAATTCACAAAAAGCAATACTCTATCAGAGTCAATTTTTTATTCCTTCTTTTACATTGTTACCAACACTCCTTCACCTTCCAACAATTTCCAGCTTGTCACCACACACAACACAGCCTCAAACTCTACCTTGTCTCCCCAGTTGAGTCTGTCCTGTAGTGGAAAGATCAGTTGGCTGCAATCCGTACCTCCTAACATTTACCTCACTTTTCCCAGCTCCTTTTCACTGCCAAAGCTGTAACGTTCCTTGCTGCTTCTACAGTTTCCCTCTTAACTTCTCTTGCTGATTCCTAACTTCTAGTGCACATGGAAATTCAGTGATGAGAGAAATTGATCTACAGGGCATAAGGGCACAAAGTGGGGAAGAGAAAGGTAGAGAGGGCAAGTGCCAGGTATTCACGCAATCTCACTGACCAGCAGCAATGGGTCCCTCTTCCTTTCAGATATATGAGAAATTTGACTCTAAAGCCCATCCTGACAGCCTGTTTCCAGAACCATTTCTGTGCTATTTATCTTAGCCTGCATCCTCCACATGTGAAAGCCTGAGGCAAAGATGAAAGTGCTAACACTTGAGTTGGAAGCTGCCAATTCAGAAAGATAAGGATTAGGAAAAAATGGAAGAGATGAAGAAAACATTAGAAACTATGTTATTTGTGATCTCTCTGCCTATCTCTTTATAATGATTCTGGAAGAGACATGGAGGACGCAGAGTCCTGGCCAGAAATCTCTCCCAGGTCCCATGGTGAATTGTCCAGTGTGGGAGAGAGCTTGGCTGACGACACCTGATTCCATATGAGGAACAGGAACAAGTAAGGGCAGAGAGAGGAAGGAGGGAAAGAGAGGAAGTGGTCAGGAGTTAAAGAACATGAAGAGCAAAAGAAGTGAGAGTAGGGAGAGTGATGGCAAAGTCGAGGTGCTGGGGGGTGGCAGGATCATTTAGGGAGGAGAGAAGGAGAGAGAAGGTATTCAAATGTCCCAGTGACACCATGTGCAGTAGAAACAAGCCGTCCCCACTGAGCTGTTCTTAAATTGCAGACTCAGGAGCAAAAGAAATTATTGTTGATGTGTTAAGTCACTGGGTTTGGAGTGGCTTGTTGTACCACAGTAGATAACTGATCCAACCTCCATGGTGTGCAGTTTGAGCCTGGTGCTCTAGCTGATGACATGACTGTTTTCAGTGGGATTGTGGTAGTGCTTTGTGGTATATAAGGACCCTTGCTGGCAGCAGCAGTGCGGGGAAGGGATTGGAGTGGGCCAACACTGGACACAAGTGAAGATTAGGAGGGGTCAGGAGGCCAGTTTAGGAATGGAGGACCTTGTTCTATGGTCACCAACATCATTCCATGTCCAGATGATTAGTTGGAGGCAATCAAAGTCATTCCACCCTTCTGGCCAGAGGCTGATTCTGGAGTGGGCATGTGTCCCATCTCTGCCCAATGAGACATTAGGAAAAGTGTGCTGGAGCCTCTGGGAAACACTTCATTTCTTCTAAAAAGGAGTCAGAGGAAGTGATCCCTCTTTTTGCTCTTGATATTTCTTAGTCTTATAGATTATTATGGGTTGTACAATAGAAAAATGGGCAGAAGACCTTAACAGACATTTCTCCAAAGAAGACACACAGATGGCCAGTAAGCAGATGAAAAAATGCTCAACATCATGAATTATTAGAAAAATGCAAATCAAAACTACAATGAGGTACCACCTCATACCAGTCAGAATGGCCATCACTGAAAAGTCTACAAATAACAAATGCTGGAAAGGGTGTGGAGAAAAGGGAGTCCTCCTACACTGTTGGTGGGAATGTAAGTTGGTGCAGCCATTATGGAAAACTAAAAACCAAAAACTAAAAGCCTCAGAAAACTAAAAATAGAATTACCATATGATCCAAGAATCCCACTCCTGGGAGTATACCCAGACAAAACTATAATTCAAAAGGATAAATGCATCCCTATGTTCACAGCAGCACTATTCACAATATCCAAAACATGGAAAAAACTTAAATGTCCATTGACAGATGAATGGATAAAGAAGATGTGGTACATATATACAATGGAATACTACTCAGTCATAAAAAAGAATGAAATATTGCCATTTGCAGCAATATGGATGAATCTAGAGATTATCATACTAAGTGAAGTAAGACAGAAAGAGAAAGACTAATAGCATACGATATCACTTATATATGGCATCTAAAATATGGCACAAATGAACCTATCTACAAAAACAGACTCACAGACATAGAGGGCAGACTGGTGGTTGCCAAGGGGGAAGGGTATGGGGAGGGAAGGACTGGGAGTTTGGGATTAGCAGATGTAAACTATTATATACAGGATGGATAAACAACAAGGTCCTACTGTATAACACAGGGAACAATATTCAATATCTTGTGATAAACCATAATGGAAAAGAATATAAAAAAAGAATTGTCTATATGTGTATAATTGAGTCACTTTGCTGTACAGCAGAGACTGGCACAACATTGTAAATCAACTCTACTTCAATAAAAAAATTATAAAAAAATATAGATTATTATGTGTTGAAATGTGTTCCCCCCAAATTCATACCAGAACTCTAACTCTGAGTACCTCAGAATGTGAGTGCATTTGGGGATTGGGTCTTTAAAGAGTTTATGAAGTTAAAATTAGGCCATTAAGCTTGGGTCCAATCCACTCTTATTGGTATCCTTACAAGAGGAAACAATTTGGACAGAGTCATGAGGGATGCATCACAGAGGAAAGACCTTGTGAGGACATAGTGAGAAGGTGGTCATCCACAATCTGCAAGCCAAGGAGAGAGGCCTCTCAAGGACCTAGACCTGCCAACATTTGATCTAGGACTTCTACCTTCCAGAAATTTGAGAAAATACACTGTTGTTTAAGTGCCCCGCTCCCGCACAAGTCTGTGGTGTTTTTTTATGGTAGACCTACAAAACTATTACACAGATGCTGCTTGGAGCACTGACAGACATTTTACTCTCAGCCAGAGGATGAGCCAGGGTAGAGAGGCTGAAAGTGCTGGGGTCTTGAAGACAGTGAGCTGGTGCCGAGTCAATTAAGCCTGAAACTGCTCTGCCTCTAAATTTCCTATTTCATAAGGTGATGTATTTACTTTTTGTTTAAGCCATTTTGAGGTGGGTTTTCTTTTTCTTTTCTTTTTTTTTTTTCAGTATGTGTAAACTTGAGTATCATCACAGCCTATGACCCAGCAATTCCATTTCTAGATATATACCCAACAGGAATTCTATACCAAAAGACATGTACAAGAATGTTCATAGCAGCATTCTCTATAATAGCTCCCAAATGGAAACTACTCAAATGCCTAACAATAGAATATATAAGTAAATTGTGTGATATAGTCATACAATGGAATACCATCCAGAAGTAAAACTATTTCACTCACCAGCAAAGATGAATCTTACATCATGCTAAGCAAAAGGAACCACTCAAAAAATTATACACACATCTAGCCATGACAGAGTAACTAGTACCAGACTAAACCTCCTGTCATAAGCAATTAGACAACTGTACAATATGTAGGAAATAACTGTCTTCAGTCATTGGACCATAGGCAGCCCGAGACAGTGATTTCTGAGAGAAAGGAAGAAGTGAAGTGAGCCCTACAATTTCCCTAGCTTTCTGCCTGGTGGCATTTACCAAATATCAGCATAGGAATGGGGGTCCCAAGTAAAGCATGACAGACTTGCTAAGCTCAGGAGAAAAGAGTCACAGCTTGTAGAGACTGAGGCAGCTAAAATTTGTGGAACAGACTACCAGAGAGATGGGAGCATATGTATGCAAAGGAGATCCAGAAATCTGCACAGGAGTTCCCTTGTGTCTCTGGCCAAATAGAAAGCCAAGCAAAGAAACCCGTAGGGGAGAATCTTTCCTTGCCTCTTCCTAGCTTCTGGTGGGTTTCCATCAATCCTTGGTGTTCCTTGGCTTGTAGCTGTAGGACTACTATCTGCCTTTGTCCTCACATGGCAGCCTGTCTTTGTGTGTCTGTCTCTGTGTCTCTTCTTTTCTTCTTATAAAGACACTTGCTATGGTCTGAATGTGTTCTCCCAAAATTCATAGGTTGAAACCTAACCCCAAAGATATTAGGAGGTGGGGACTTTGGAATGTGCTTAGGTCATGAGGATGGAGGTCCCATGAATGGGATTAGTAAGTTTTATATTAGTGAGCTTTATAAAAGAGGCTCCAGAGAGATCCCTAGCCCCTTCCACCGTGTGAGGACACAGCAAATAGATGCTAGCTAGCAAACAGAAAGTGGGTCCTCATCAGAAGGCAACCGTGCTGGTGCCTTGATCTTATACTTCCCAGCCTCCAGAAGAGTGAGAAATAAGTGTCTGTTGTTTATAAGCTACCCAGTCTGTGGTATTCTGCTGTAGCAGCCTGTAGGGACTAGGACGACACTAGTCGTATTGGATTGACCGCCCACTCTACTCCAGTCTGATCTTTTTTGTTTGCAAATATCTTTTTATTTCACCTTCATGTTGAAATATATTATTACCAATTGTGGGTTGGTAGTTTTTTTACCCCTTGTTTTTATTTGGTTTCATCAGTTTCAAGATGATAGTTCAATTTCCCCTGGCTTGTATTGTTTCTGATGAGAACTCATCAGTAATGTTTATCTTGGTTTCTCTGTATTTATTTATTTATTTATTTATTTTGCGGTACACAGGCCTCTCACTGTTGTGGCCTCTCCTGTTGCAGAGCACAGGCTCCGGACGCGCAGGCTCAGCAGCCATGGCTCACGGGCCCAGCCGCTCTGCGGCATGTGGGATCTTCCCAGACCGGGGCACAAAACCGTGTCCCCTGCATCGGCAGGCGGACTCTCAACCACTGCGCCACCAGGAAAGTCCTGGTTTCTCTGTATTTAATGCATCATTTATTCCTTGGTGCTTTAAAAAATAAATTTATTTATTTATTTATTATTTATTTTTGGCTGCGTTGGGTCTTCGTTGCTATGTGCAGGCTTTCTCTAGTTGCGGTGAGCAGGGGCTACTCTTTGTTGTGGTGCACGAGCTTCTCATTGCGGTGGCTTCTCTTGCTGCAGAGCACGGGCTCTAGGCGCTCAGGCTTCAGTAGTTGTGGCACATGGGCTCAGTAGTTGTGGCACAAGGGCTTAGTTGCTCCACGGCATGTGGGATCATCCCAGACCTCGAACCCATGTCCCCTGCATTGGTGGGCGGATTCTTAACCACTGTGCCACCAGGGAAGTCCCTCCTTGGTGCTTTTACGATGTTCTCTTCTCAGTGTTTTTCAACAATTTGATTTTGTTGTGCTTTGGTATGGCTGGGGTTTTTTTCAGCATTATTGGCAAATAAAATCATAAGATATTTAAAGTGTACAACATGATGATTTGATATAGGTATAAATTGTGAAAGGATTCCCCCATCCAGTTAATTATCACAGCCATCACCTCTCTTTCCCTTTCTCTTTTTCTTTCTCTCTCTCCCTCTCTCTCTTTCTTTATTGGTGAGAACATTTAAGTTCTACTCTCTTAGCAAATTTCACTTATACAATACAGTGTAATCAACTGTCGTCACATTGGTATGCTTTTCCTTATGTATATTCTGCTTGGACGTCTTTGAACTTCTTGGAATTTAATGTGTCATCAAATTTGGAAATATTTCTGACACCAGCTGTTTTTTGCCGCTTCCCTCTCTTGCTGGAACTCCAACACACATATGTCAGAACGCTTGATATTGTCTCACAGATTACTGAGGCTCTGTTAATTACTTTCCAGCCTTACTTCTCTGTGCTTCAGTTTAAAGGGTTTCCATTGCCCTGTCTTCAGATTCATTGCTCTTTGCATCTCCAGGGCCTAATTTACCCAGTAAATTTTTAATTTCAATTGTTGCATATTTCAGCTCTAAAATTTCCATTTGGTTCATGCATAAGTTCTACTGGGGTTGCCATAACAGAATACCACAGACTGGATGGCTTAAACAGCAGAAAATCATTTGTCACATTTCTGGAGGCTATCCCGTAACAAGGTGTTTGTATATTTGGTTTCTCCTGGGACCTCTCTCCTTTGCTTGCAGATGGCTGCCTTCTCGCTGTGTCCTCACATGGCCTTTTCTCTTGTTCGTGTACCTCCTTGGTGACTCTTCTTCTTCCTTGCTGGCTCTTCCTTGACAGTAGGTTGCTTGCTAGATCCATGCACTCAGTCTTGTCCTTCTCTAGACACACTTGCGACACTACCGGGTTTCCGCAGCCTCCGGGAGGTGGGTTTTCTATTAGTTGCAGTTGAAAGTCCTGTAACTGATCTAGACCTGAACTAATCAAGCGTCAGAGGCAGTACGACTCGAGGGCGGTGGTGTGGGAAACAGATTTAAGAGGAAGTAGGAGATAGAATAAATGGGACACAGTCATTGGTTGTGACTGGATGTAGGTGGTTTGAAGGGGTGCTGTCCCTAGTTTACTTCTACCATTTCCCCAGATGCTTAGGTGCCGTCAACTTTAGATCATTCCATAATTTATATCCCATGAAGGGTGGGATGCACAATGAAATTAAAGATGTCAAAATATGAAAAACTATGTCTTAGAATCAATAAAAGAATGTATTACAAGAAGCATAAGTTTTCTTTTTTTAAAAAAATAAATTTATTTATTTATTTTTGGCTGCGTTGGGTCTTCGTTGCTGCATGCAAGCTTTCTCTAGTTGTGGTGAGCGGGAGCTACTCTTTGTTGTGGTGCGTGGGCTTCTCTTTGTGGTGGCTTCTCTTGTTGCAGAGCATGAGCTCTAGGCGTGCGGGCTTCAGTAGTTGTGACACGCGGGCTCAGTAGTTGTGGCTCGTGGGCTCTAGAGCACAGGCTCAGTAGTTGTGGTGCACGGGTTTAGCTGCTCTGTGGCATGTGCATTCTTCTGGACCAGGGCTTGAACCCGTGTCCCCTGCACTGGCAGGCAGATTCTTAACCACTGTGCCACCAGGGAAGTCCCAAGAAGCCTAAGTTTTCTCTGGAGTTTTTCTTGGACACTTTTATTTTCCTTTATCAATGTACCCGAGTATTTTGTGTAAGTCAATACTTTGAACCTACAAAGACAGAAAATGTTAGCTTAACAACAACAACAAAAGGCTCAGCCTTAGCCTAAGGCTTGCGATGTTATCAGCAATATAATAAAGTGATGTATTAGGTATGCGGTAATCACTGTGGATGAACTGATCAATTCTATTATAGCTGAAGGGAGAATCTGAGAACAGAAGAATGCCATTGAGACAGAAATGATAGATGAAGCTTGAAGCATCAGAAGTGGTTTGTACTGACTTATCCTGAAATGTAGTCTCTTCATTTGCTCATCTGTAGTAAATATTCACCAGTTTGTGGGAAAATGAGAAAATAAAAGACAAAGTAGTGTCATTGTGTGAAATTACATTTATTTCAACTGAAGATTTATATGTATTCTGAGAAGATCAGTTCCAATTTTGTTCTTAAAATATCTTTTTTTCTATGAACTGATGATGATGGTTGATGTTTAATTGAAAACACTTTTTTTGTGTATGTTTTGCCAGAAGGAAAAACACAAGCAAAAAACCAAAAGTATCACCAGTTCTTATTAGTCTTGTCCTCATGTGTTTTTTTTTGTGTGTGAAAATAACACAGGTCCATGAAATCCCTGCATCTGGACACTATGCTGCTAGTTGATCTTTAAGATTTGTCTTTTATAGGCTGTTGAGCTTCTAGAGAGAAAGCTCTTAGGGTCAAACTGGCTGTCACCTCTTGGTTCCTGGTCCCAGTGTGGAGGGAAGTAGGGGACTATCTGCACTGTGCTGCTGAGACTCAGACAAGATCTGTGAGTGCGGGAGCCCGGATTCCAGCTCAGAGATGTGTGGAGGACAAGGGATTCTTAGCCTTTAAGTCTTTGTAGGACTGGACAGGGGTGGGAGCTGGGACTGAGGGAAAAACGATGATCAGGAAGGTAACCTTCATCTTGTTTTTCCTTAGATTACAAGGATCCACCCCGGCTTCCTGCTGTTTCTCATGGTGGCCACAAGAGGGTGCAGTGCAGGCGATTCTCTCCTGGAGCAGCACTTCCTCCCCTTCTCCTCTAAATGTCAATAACAGAACTGGGCTGGGCTCTTCTCAGGGTCCTGGAGACTCTGGGCCAGAGGGGATGTCTTTGAGCTGCACAGAGACCACTTCCTGCTGCAGATGAGCTTCACAGTGACCACTTCCTGCTGCAAACTTGAGATGCCTGAAGGCTGAGTGCTGATTTCTGGCATCTGGTTGGATCTGGTCTGTAGAAAGCAGTTCGGGTGTTGGGTGAAGCATGTCCTGGGTCCCAGCTCTGTGCCTCTGTGTGGCCCTCAGGGTGGCCCTCAGCGGCCTGTGGTAAGAACTGTGTCCTCTCCCAGCCTCTCCTCTCTCCAGTGGGATTGGTCTTGGGATTTCCAGAGGGGGTCGAATGGTCTGTTTTGTTCCCAGGACTGCTCTCTTCCCAGTCTTCCTCCCCACAGCAAGACTAGCAATGGGGGCTTCCCTGGTGGCGCAGTGGTTGAGAGTCCGCCTGCCGATACAGCGGACACGGGTTCGTGCCCCGGTCCGGGAAGATCCAGCATGCCGCGGAGCGGCTGGGCCTGTGAGCCATGGCCGCTGAGCCTGCGCGTCCTGAGCCTGTGCTCCGCAACGAGAGAGGCCACAGCACTGAGAGGCCCGCGTACCACAAAAAAAATAAAAAAAATAAAAATTGTTTTACTCCCCCAAATTTTACTAATCAACTTTTAGAAGTTTTATATGTCATGTAGAAACAATATTGCTCATCTCCATCAGCTGCTAGGTTGGGTCTGTGTCACTAGTTACTATATTGCACATGAGATACCACATAGCAAATACATGCTCTTGACTGAGGTGCATGGAGACAAAGATTTTAGGAGTGGTATTCGTGTGTGTGTATATATATATATAGTGCCTGCATATGTGTCTGTGTGTGTGTGTGTCCTGATTAAAGATGATTTATCACGGAAATTTTTCCATACTGTTTGCCTGTTGAAGACCCAGCATCAGTTATTCCTTTTGCTCCTGCTTGCAAAACAGACCACCTTTTCTCCCTGAGGTCCTGTCCTTTGTAATATAGAACCAAGGCAGCTGACATGCAGTGCTCACATTGTTTCCCAGAGGTCTTCCCTTAAAGCTCCAGTGCAGTAGGTACATCACATACCTCCTGAGATACCATAGGCAGCACATGTAACATTTTCCCTACAACAGAACACAGAACTCCATCCTTTTAACCTTCAAGATTAGTTTCTTCATCAGCTATAAGCATGCCACCAAGCCAGGGCTACATATTTGAGTTATTTCATGAGGCTGGGAGAAGGACAATGTTGACTTGTGCCCTGCCTGGTAAAGGCTTCAGCCTGAAAATAACCTTTTCTGCTTACATTCCTTGGCTAGAACAAGTCCCATGGCCCTTTTTAACTTCACAGATAAGAGATGCAGTCTTCCATGTGCCTCTAAAAAGAAGTGAATTGAATCAGAGTGAACAACACTGATGATTACCTGAAAGTTTTTCTGATGAAGTGACATTAGTGATCATTTCCTTATGGCTGTAAGAAACAGCAGAGATGCATGGGAGACAGGTCGGTCCTCTCTCTGTATCTCCTTCCCTCTCTCTCCTTCCTTTCCTCCACCCCTCCCTCTCCCTTTCCAATTTTTTTGTAATGACTTAGACACTTATAAACCATTACCCAACCCCAAAACTGGAATGTTATTAATAACCTATACCTACCCATGTGCTCCTTAGACTTACTTGGGCCAAGATTGTGGCCTGAGCTCTACTTCCTCTCATAGGCACAACAAAATTAAAACAGAGTAACTATTGATGAGAAAGATTGGAATCTAGCAGAAAAGATCTTCTACAACTAAAGATATAGAGAAGGAATCTCAAGGAGATAGGTAGGAGGGGTGGAGTCTTGATATATCAAGACCCATACCCTTGGGTGGATGACCCATAAATGAGAACATAATTACAATTGCAGAAGCTCTTCCTGAGGAGTGAGTGTTCTGAGCCCCACATCAGACTCTCCAGACTGGGGGTCCTGCACTGGGATGATGAGCCCCCAGAAAGTTTGACTTTGAAGGTTGGCAGGGCTTACTTTTGGGAGAGCCAGAGGCTGTGGGAAACAGAGACTCGACTCTTTTTTTTTTTTTTTTTTTTTGCGGTACGCGGGCCTCTCACTGTTGTGGCCTCTCCCGTTGAGGAGCACAGGCTCTGGACGCGCAGGCTCAGCCCATGGCTCACGGGCCTAGCCGCTCTGCGGCATGTGTGATCTTCCCGGACCAGGGCACGAACCCGTGTCCCCTGCATCGGCAGGCGGACTCACAACCACTGCGCCACCAGGGAAGCCCCGAGACTCCACTCTTAAAGGGGGCACACAGGATCTCACATACTCCAGGACCCAGGGCAGAAGCAGTAATTTGAAAGGAGCTTATAGCTCATAGCCACCTGCTTATCTTGGGAAGCCTCCTGGAGAGGTAGGAGGTAACTGGAGCTCACCCTGGTGACATAGACATTGATAGCAGCCATTTTTGGGAACTTGTTCTACTACCTGGGCACTGGTGCTGGCAAACACCATTTTGTAATCCTCTGTCTAGCTTATTAGCACTGGAACCTGCCCCACCCACAAATACAGTGATGCCTCAGGCCACACAACTATTTGGGGACACAGTCTCACCCACCAGTAGGCAGGCTGCCTTAAGACTCCCTGAGCTGACACCTTCCTTGTGACATGGCCTGTCCACCAGAGGGTCCAGGAACCTGCCTCCCACACCAGGGCATAGGCAGTAACCCTAGGACCCCCAGAGCCCTGCAGCCAGAAATTCCATGATCTGGCTCTGCCTGCCAGTGGGCTGGTAGGCCAAACAACCAGTAAGACAGAGATACAGCCCCATCCATTAAAAAAAAAAAAGGAACAAAAAAAAATATGTTACAACGAAGGAGCAAGGTAAAAACCTACAAGACCATATAAATGAAGATGAAATAGGCAGCCTACCTGAAAAAGAATTCAGAGTAATGATAGTAAAGATGATCCAAAACCTCAGAAACAGAATGGAGAAAATACAAGAAACATTTAACAAGGATCTAGAAGAAATAAGGAGCAAACAAACAGTGATGAACAACACAATAACAGAAATTAAAAATACTCTAGAAGGAATCAATAGAAGAATAACTGAGGCAGAAGAAAGGATAAGTGACCTGGAAGATAAAATGATGGAAATAACTGCTGTGGAGAAGAATAAAGAAAAAAGAATGAAAGAATTGAGGTCTCAAAGACCTCTGGGACAACATTAAATGCACCAACATTCGAATTATAGGGGGCCAGGAGAAGAACAGGAAGAAAAGGGTCTGAGAAAATATTGGAAGAGATTAGAGTTGAAAAATTCCCTAACATGGGAAAGGAAATAGTCAATCAAGTCCAGGAAACACAGAGAGTCCCATACAGTATAAACCCAGAGAGAAACACACTGAGACACATATTAATCAAACTTTCAAATATTAAATACAAAGGAAAAAATATTAAAAGCAACAAGGGAAAGCAACAAATAACATACAAGGGAATCCCCATAAGGTTAACAACTGATCTTTCAGCAGAAACTCTGTGAGCCAGAAAGGAGGGGCAGGACATATTTAAAGTGATGAAAGGGAAAAACCTACAATCAAGATTACTCTACCCAGAAAATATCTCATTCAGATTTGATGAAGAAGTCAAAAGATTTACAGACAAGTGAAAGCTATGAGAATTCAGCACCAACAAACCACCTTTACAACAAATGCTGAAGGAACTTCCCTAACTGGGAAACACAAGAGAAGAAAAAGACTCACAAAAACAAACCCAAATCAATTGAGAAAATAGTAATAGGAACATACATATCGATTATCACGTTGAATGTAAAACGATTAAGTGCTCCAACCAAAAGACACAGACTAGCTGAATGGATACAAAGACAAGATTCTTATATATGCTGTCTACAAGAGACCCACTTCTGACTTAGAGACACATACAGACAGAAAGTGAGGGGATAGAAAAGTGGAAATCACAAGAAAGCTGGAGCAGCAATACTCATATCAGATAAAATAGACTTTAAAATAAAGACTGTTACAGGAGATAAGGAAGGACACTACATAATGATCAAGAGATCAATCCAAGAAGAAAACATAACAATTATAAATATTTTTGCACCCAACATAGGAGCACTTCAATACATAAGGCAAATGCTAACAGCCATAAAAGGAGAAATCAACAGTGACACAATAATAGTGGGGGACTTTAACACCCCACATACACCAATAGACAGATCATCCAGAGAGAAAATAAATAAGGAAACACAGGCTTTAAATAACACAATAGACCAGATAGACTTAATTGGTATTTTTAGGACATTCCACCCAAAAGCAGAAGAATATACTTTCTTCTCAAGTGCTCACGGAACGTTCTCCAGAATAGATCACATCTTGGGTCACAAATCAAGCCTTGGAAAATTTAAGAAAACTGAAATCATATCAAGTATCTTTTCTGACCACAAAGCTATGAAATTAGAAATCAATTACAGGAAAAAAACAGTAAAAAACACAAATACATGGAGGCTAAACAGTGCACTGCTAAATGACCAAGAGATCACTGAAGAAATCAAAGAAGAAATAAAAAAATACCTAGAAACAAATGACAATGAAAACACGATGATCCAAAACCTATGGGGTGCAGCAAAAGCAGTTCTAAGAGGGAAGTTCATAGCAATTCAAGCTCACCTCAAGAAACAAGAAAAATCTCCAAAAACCAATCTAACTTTACACCTAAAGCAACTAGAAAATGAAGAACAAAGAAAACCCAAAGTTAGTAGAAGAAATCATAAAGATCAGAGCAGAGATAAATGAAATAGAAACAAAGAAAACAATAGCAAAGATCAATAAAACTAAAAGTTCATTCTTTGAGAAGATAAACAAAATCGATAAACCTTTAGCCAGACTCATCAAGAAAAAAAGGGAGAGGACTCAACTCAATAAAATTAGAAATGAAAACGGAGAGATTACAATTGATCCTGCAGAAATACAAAAGATCATAAGAGATTACTATAAGCAACTTTATGCCAATAAATTGGACAGCCTGGAAGAAATGGACAAATTCTTGGAAAAGTACAACTTTCCAAGATTGAACCAGGAAGAATTAGAAAATATAAACAGACCAATCACAAGTAATGAAGTTGAAACTGTAATTAAAAACCTTCCAACAAACAAACGTCCAGTTCCAGATGGTTTCACAGGTGAATTCTATCAAACATTTAGAGAAGAGTTAACACCTATCCTTCTCAAACTCTTCCAAAGAACTGTGGAGGGAGGAACACTCCCAAACTCATTCTACAAGGCTACCATCACGCTGATAGCAAAACCAGACAAAGATATCACAAAAAGAGAAAATTATAGACCAATATCCCTGATGAACATAGACACAAAAATCCTCAACAAAATATTAGCAAACAGAATCCAACAATACATTAAAAGGATCATATGCTATGATCAAGTGGGATTTATCCCAGGGATGCAAGGATTTTTCAGTATATGCAAAACAATCAATGTGATACACCATATTAACAAATTGAAGAATAAAACCATATGAGCATCTCAAAAGATGCAGAAAAACTCTTGACAAAATTCAACACCCATTTATGATAAATACTCTCCAGAAAGTGGGCATAGAGGGAACTGACCTCAACATAATAGCCATATATGACAAACCCACAGCAAACATCATTCTCAATGGTGAAAAACTGAAAGCATTTCCTCTAAGATCACAACAAGATAAGGATGTCCACTCTCACCACTGTTATTCAACATAGTATTGGAAGTCTTAGCCACAGCAATTAGAGAATAAAAAGAAAAAAAGGAATACAAATTGGAAAAGAAGAAGTAAAACTGTCACCATTTGCCGATGACATAATACTATACATAGAAAATCCTAAAGATGCTAGGATTCTAGAAACAAATGAAATCAGAAAACTACTAGAACTAATCAATGAATTTGGTAAGGTTGCAGGATACAAAATTAATGCACAGAAATCTCTTGCATTTCTATACACTAACAATGAAAGATCAGAAAGAGAAATTAAGGAAACAATCCCATTTGCCATTCTCAACAAAAAGAATAAAATACCTAGGAATAAATCTACCTAAGGAGGCAAAAGACCTCTACTCAGAAAACTATAAAACACTGATGAAGGAAATCAAAGATAACATAAAAAGATGGAGGTATATACCATGCTCCTGGATTGGAAGAATCAATATTGTGAAAATGACTATACTACCCAAAGCAATCTACAGATTCAATTCACTCCGTATCAAATTACCAATGGCATTTTTCACAGAACTAGAACAAGAAATTTCACAATTTGTATGGAAACACAAAAGACCCCGAATAGCCAAAGCAATCTTAAGAAAGAAAAATGGAGCTGGAGGAATAAGGCTCCCTGACTTCAGACTATACTACAAATCTACAGTAATCAAGTCAATATATGGTACTGGCACAAAAACAGAAATATAGATCAATGGAACAGGATAGAAAGACCAGAGATAAACCTATGCACCTATGGTCAACTAATCTATCACAAAGGAGGCAAGGATATACAATGGAGAAAAGACAGTCTCTTCAATAAGTGGTGCTGGGAAAACTGGACAGCTACATGTAAAAGAATGAAATTAGAACACTCCCTAACACCATACACAAAAATAAACTCAAAATGGATTAAAGACCTAAATGTAAGAATGGACACTATAAACTCTTAGAGGAAAACATAGGAAGAACACTCTATGACATAAATCACAGCAAGATCTCATTTTTTAAAATTAGTTTATTAATTTATTTTATTTTTTGGTTGTGTTTGGTCTTCGTTTCTGTGCAAGGGCTTTCTCTAGTTGTGGCAAGCAGGGGCCACTCTTCTTCACGGTGCACGGGCCTCTCACTATCATGGCCTCTCTTGTTGCAGAGCACAGGCTCCAGACACGCAGGCTCAGTAGTTGTGGCTCACGGGCCTAGTTGCTCCGTGGCTTGAACCCGTGTCCCCTGCATTAGCAGGCAGGTTCTCAACCACTGCACCACCAGGGAAGCCCCCAGCAAGATATTTTTTGACTCGCCTCCTAGAGTAATGGAAATAAAACCAAAAATAAACAAATGGGACCTAATGAAACTTAAAAGCATTTGCACAGCAAAGGAAACCATGAACAAGATGAAAAGGCAACCCTCAGAAAATATTTGCAAATGAAGCAACTGTCAAAGGATTAATCTCCAAAACATACAAGCAGCTCTTGCAGCTGAATATCACACTCACACACACACACACACACAAAAGCCCAGCCCAATCCAAAAATGGGCAGAGGACCTAAATAGACATTTCTCCAAAGAAGACAAACAGATGACCAACAAATACATGAAAAGATTCTCAACATCACTAATCATTAGAGAAATGCAAATCAAAACCACAATGAGGTATCACCTCACACCAGTCAGAATGGCCATCATCAAAAAGTCTACAAACAAGAAGTGCTGGAGAGGGTGTGGAGAAGAGGGAATCCTCCTGCATTGTTGGTGGGAATGTAAATTGATACAGCCACTATGGAGAACAGTATGGAGGTTCCTTAAAAAAACTAAAAATAGAACTACCATATGACCCAGCAATCCCACTCCTGGGTATATACCCTGAGAAAACCATAATTCAAAAAGATACATGTGGGCCTCCCTGGTGGCGCAGTGGTTGAGAGTCCGCCTGCCGATGCAGGGGATACGGGTTCGTGCCCCGGTCTGGGAGGATCCCATATGCCGCGGAGCGGCTGGGCCCGTGAGCCATGGCCGCTGGGCCTGCGCGTCCGGAGCCTGTGCTCCGCAACGGGAGAGGCCACAACAGTGAGAGGCCCGCATACCGCAAAAAGAAAAAAAAAAAAAAAAGATACATGTGCCATAAGGTTCATTGCAGCACTATTTACAATAGCCAGGACATGGAAGCAACCTAAATGTCCATCAACAGATGAATAGATAAAGAAGATGTGGCACATATATACAAGGGAATATTACTTAGCCATAAAAAGGAATGAAACTGAGTTATTTATAGTCAGGTGGATGGACTTAGAATCTGTCATACAGAGTGAAGTAAGTCAGAAAGAGAAAAACAAATAGCATATGCTAACGCATGTAAGTGGAATTAAAAAAGTGGTACTGATGAACCTAGTGGCAGGGCAAGAATAAAGACGCAGACGTAGAGAACGGATTTGAGGGCACGGAGGGGGAAGGGGTGGTTGGGATGAAGTGAGAGAGTAGCACTGACATATATACGCTACCAAATATAAAACGGATGGCTAGTGGGAAGATTCTGCATAGAACAAGGAGATCAACTCGACGCTTTGTGACGACCTAGAGGGGTGGGATAGGGAGGGTGGGAGGGAGGCTCAAGAGGGAGGGCATATGGGCATATATATATATACATATAGCTGATCACTTTGTTGTACAGCAGAAGCTAACACAACATTGTAAAGCAATCATACTCCAATAAAGATGTTAAAAAAAAAAGAACAACAACAACAAAAATAACAAAGAGCCTAGAAAAGAGCATAAAAAGGAATAGCCAATGGACTGAAAATGTGCCTGAGAAATCTTTTGGGGGTGATGAAAACGTTCTAAAACCAGTTTGTGGTAATGAAACTGCAAAACTCCATAAAGTTACTATAAGCCATTAAATTGTGCACCTAAAATGGGTGAATGTAAATTATACCTCAATAAAGTTGGGATGGTTTTTATTTTTATTTTTTTTTAAACAAAACAAAACAAAAGAACAAAAAGAACAGGGCAGGAGGAATCAATGCGTTTAGAAAATAAAAAGGGGCTGGTTGTGAAAGATAAAATGCTATTGTTCAGACTTGAGGAAGTGAATAGGAATAAAATTTCTGGGGTCCAAGACCCAAAAGTTATCCTTTGATATAGGCTGAGAAGAATTACTAGAATTAAAACACAAGGCAATAAGAGTCTCTGCCAAGGACTTATAAATCTGAAATGATGCTTTAAAAACCTCTGTTGGAATGAGGCTGATGTACCTTTTGACATTTAATGGTGTGTCTAACACTTGTGCTTGTGCTGGATTGCCCTGGCTGGGATGGAGGACAGAAAAGCAGTATCAGATAAGAGAGTGGAGCAAGGGGAGGTCAAAGTATGTGATCCCCAAGTCTCTTTCCTCACAAGAAGAAAGCACACAGATGTGCTAAGGAACACCAGCAGAGGCAGTTAGAACAGTCTGCCAGAAAGACTGAGAGAACTTCACATGAAAGTTATATAGGGAGGTTGGATGGGGGGAGAAAAAGGGGAACTCTTGGTGGATGGGAAATCCGATCTAGGCTCTTCATTTTTTGTGGTTTAATATGTGGGTATGTGGGCATGTGTAACCTGTGTAGTAGATGTAACTGCACATGGAAGCAGGAAACCTGTCAGCACTGATATGGATTATACATGATAGGCAAACAACAATGTGGAGAAAAGAAAATCCTCCAGAATAGAGCTTGCCATGTCAAGAGAATTTCATTTACAGTTTATTGCAAATGTTCATATCATTAAAAAAACAAGATAATTTGGTTTTAAGTTCCTAACTGCAGTATGAAACTTTGATCACATGTGCTTGTTTTCAGAGGTGCCAGTGTACCACAACTTAAAAAATTAAAGGGAACATTGGTTTGCACAAATTGCCTTATCATTCAAACCTCAATTTTGATCTTCTAAATTTATAATTCACAAAGTAGATGTAATTCACAAACTAGGTGGCAGGGCACCTAGAGTCATTATGTTTTCTTTTCCATTTTTGCAAAACACTCTGATATATTAATATGTCAAATGTAACAGTTTAAGTATAAAATTTGATGCTAAATCAGATTCTGATTTATACTATACAGTTGACCCTTGAAAAATGAACAATGTGGAGGTTAGGGGTGCTGAACCCGCCCCTACCAAAGTCTAAAATGTGAGTATAACTTTATAGGTGGCCCTCCATACAGGCGGTTCTGCATCCGTGGATTCTACCAGTCACAGGTCATGTAGTACAGCAGAACCTATTTAGTGACCAAAAAAAAAAAAAAGGTTTACTCTCCCTCAAGTAAGAGAAAATTCTCCTGCCTGATGACCTTCAAACTGAGACATTGGCTCTGCAGATTTTGGATTTGCCAGCCTCCATAATTTCATGAGTCAGTTCTCTATAATAAATCTCTTTATCTCCATCTCCATTTCCATCTCTATCTCTCTATCTATGTCTTTATATCTCCTATTGGTTCTGTTTCTCTGGAAAGCACTAATACATTGATCTTATGTTATGTAGTTGAAAACCTGGGAACTTGGAGAACTGATATTTTAAATCATCGCACATGTAATATAGTTATTGTAAAAGGTTCTGGACAGGAAGTATATGTGGAATAAAAAGTAAAAGTCACTCACTCACCTCTACTCAAAATTCTATTTCTTTATCTAAAAGTTGCCATCATGAATATATATATATATATATATATATTTATTATTATTATTATTTTTTGGCTGTGCTGGGTCTTGTTGCTGTGTGCAGGCTTTCTTTAGTTGTAGCAAGCGGGGGTTACTCTTTGTTGCTGTGCACGGGCTTCTCATTGTGGTGCCTTCTCTTGTTGTGGAGCACGGGCTCTCTAGGTGTGCAGGCTTCAGTAGTTGTGGCACCCGGGCTCAGTAGTTGTGGCTCATGGGCTTAGTTGCTCCGCGGCATGTGGGATCTTCCTGGACCAGGGCTTGAACCCGTGTCCCCTGTTTGGGGATCTTCCTGGACCAGGGCTTGAACCCGTGTCCCCTGTGTTTGCAGGCGGATTCCCAACCACTGCACCACCAGGGAAGTCCCCATCATGAATATTTTTCCCCAGGCATGTTTCTTTGCATTTACAACCATTCAGAGAACATAAATACACACACATTAGTTTGTCCACCTAAACAGAACTATATTATGCAGATGGTTTTGTGAGTGTCTTAAGGTTCTTTTCATGTGAGTCTGTAGACATTTATTTTACTCTTTTAAAAGCCTTCTTAATATACTGTAGTATAGAATGAATACACCATATTTTTAAAACTGTTCCCCACTGATTAACTCTAGGTTATTTCCGATTTTTTACTTAACAATGCTATAAGGAAGAATCTTGCTTATCTTTGGGCATTTGTGAAAGTATTAGTGAGAGTATTTCTGTGGGTAAATTCAAAGAGGGGTATTGCTAGGTGAAAGGGCATGTGTATTTAACATGTTAATGATTACTATTAAATTGCCTTCTAGTAAATTACCAAAATTGAAAGTGGTCTTAGGGACCCCAAATTTAAAATTAGTCTCAGAAGTGGGTGGATTGTTTCAGACATTACATGAAATTTCTAAAAATTTTATATGTTCTGGTATAATGTTTTAAATCATAATTCTAGTTACTACTTTAAAATGTATATCTCAGAAATAACTAAATTTCCTTGTCAATTGCATTATTATGAACTTTCATCAAATCTTTAACCATGATCATTTTTAAGTCTTTTGTCATTTACAGATAGTTCTGGATGTACTCTGATGCTTTTGCAAAAATGTTCCTATAAAAGGGTTTCATCTTCAAGGAATCCATGGAAAAGACTCTGACAAGTACAGGTTTCTGGTAACTGACTATACTGCTGAACTGAATGAATAAGCATTTTCAGAACTCTAATGGAAAACTGATGAATTCATAAAAGTGTTTACAAAAGATCAAGATAAAAAAATTAATTACATGGAACTGAGTGAACTGATGAGGAGGATTATAATTTTTGTGACTTTCTGTTTGAATAAAAAAAAAATCCCACAAGGACTCAGAGGCAAAAAATATACAAATCAATTTTCACTGCAAAGTAAAGGAGCTGTTACAGTGGAGGATTACTGGACTGAATGTCAATATTATGACGCAGTATGAGTGTGTTTCCTGTTTGGTAATTGCAAACATTGTTGCTTTTGTTGTGGTCATCCAAAAACAACAACTAAAAGAAGAAGTGGGTGGATTTGGGGACTCATCAGTGTTGTAGCTGGGATATACTAGAATGACCTTGACTCCTTGAAACATGGTGAAAGTGTGATTTGAGAAAAAGAAGGATGAGAGGGTGGGGGTTGATGAAACTTTCATTCTTGGATGGTCACTGACCGTTAAATGTCCAAGACTTACAAAGACCTGGGGAATATGCATGGGAAATGGGAATACAGGAGTTTCTGAGTTTATGTGGACTTTGTAGCATCTTGGGTCTTCATACTAAAGTGGCTGGATTACACAGAAGGTCTCTTTGTACAAGGATCCTGCAGGGCAAGATATAAACTCCATGAAGGTAGGGACCATGGTGACTTAGTTTACCAGTGTATCTCAGAGGGGAGGGAAATGCTCTCTCTAGGGAACTCATTCATTCCTTCAGCACTCACAATCTATAACCAACTATTAACAGCCAGGTACTGGGCCAGGCTCTGGAAACACTAAACTAAGGAGAGAAAAGACTTCATGTAGAAGACCTTAAGGTCAGGCAGGGCAGTGTGTAGAACAAGTAGCAGTTATCATGGGGTAGAGTATGGTAAGGATCACAAGACACAGAGTGGTACATCTGCTTCCAGTTCAGTTTCCAGGGGATGGTAGGTCATCCATGTGACTGGTGGGAAGAGGATGGAGCTGGTGCTGGGGTCAGGAGCGGTGAACCAGATTCCTAATTCATGTTGTCCATCAGTTGCTTGGAACAGATGGACCTTGTCCTCCATCTTTAACGGGAGGAAATTTACTCTTCCTTATTTTATCATGCCTTGAGCATCACTTCTTAAGGTCAAGGGCATGGCCAGATCAACTCTGAGGAAATTTCCCAAGGCTGGGGGCTGCCCCTTGGGAGGAGAAAAATGAGAGAAGAGCTGATAACCATTAGATTAGCTGGAAAAATCTGTGTCGGTCTATGTTTAAGGAAACAAACAAAACCTTACCGTTGTCCAGAGTTTTTTACACTCATCCTCTCAGGTACAGTTTTTCTTTTGCGGTACGCGGGCCTCTCACTGTTGTGGCCTCTTCTGTTGCGGAGCACAGGCTCCGGACATGCAGGCTCAGTGGCCATGGCTCACGGGCCCAGCCGCTCCGCGGCATGTTGGATCTTCCTGGACCGGGGCATGAACCCGCATCCCCTGCATAGGCAGGCAGACTCTCAACCACTGCGCCACAAGGGAAGCCCTCAGGTACAGTTTTTAATTTGATTCTGAAGCTACTTTGTGAGGGATGGGAGCCAAGTATTGTTGAGCCCACAGGTTCAGAAAGTAATTTGGTCAGGATCACACAGGTTGTGTGTTGCTGAACTGGAATTCAAGTCTACATCTTTGACTCCGAATCCAGTGCTCCATCCAGAATATCACTGCTGCCTTTTTTGGCAGGCAAGTCTTTCAGTCTGCCTCCCCTCAGCCCAGCTTCAGACAGGGTGACTGGAAATGGATCAAAAGATGGTAAAGGAGAAGAAAGACTGACCTGAAGTGAACTGAAAGTATTTTCTGCTAAGCGGAAAGCAGAAGAAAGAGAAAGGCGTAGAACTCTGGGGTGTGGTCTCAAAGCAATTGCAATCTGGGGAAGGTGGGATGCCTCCACCTCTCCCTGGCAGGGTGAAGAGGATCAGATGCTACCTGGCCTTTCTGGAGGGTGGAGTCAAAGTGCGTGCTGGGGGAAGCAAATATGGGTCTACATCCTGTCTGGGTGAGAGAAGCTGAGAGAAGGAATAAAGAACTATTACGGGAAAGTAGATAAAGAGGAAGGGAGGGAATTTAGAAATACAGATAGGAAACTAGGGCAAAAGCACATTCTTAAGAAAAAAATTTAATTTGCATATGCTTAAATTTTGGTATCAACTTGCAGAGATTCCCCAGACCTGTTAGATTTTTCTAGTGCCCCCTACTTGTCTTCTTCAACATTTCACCCAGTTATCTAGGGTTCCACTTCTCAGTGCACATCCTTCCCAAACCCTCTCCCCTCCACCTTCACAATGTCTGTTGGGATGGGACAGGCTCTGACGATGGCTGTTTGGTCCCCATGTAGGTTTCTCCATATTGCTAGTAGGATGCAGAGAACTGGAAAATTTCTTGGGCATCTGTCCTTTAAACAAAGCAGCTGGGCTGGGGCAGAGCTTGGGACAAGATTTTGAAGCTGGTTTTGTGAGTAACTGTGAACTCTGAGCACCCGCCCACTTGAGGCAGACTTTGCAAGTTTAGCTTGTAGGAACTATCAGACCAGGTCCAGGGACTGGGGCTTCCTCAATGGCCTTGTTAGCGTTCAGCTAATGAGAACAGCCTCAAGCTGAGAAAACTGTGGCTGGAGCGAGGCCGTTCTGCTCTCCAGCAGCCTCCTGTTGATGGGTGGCTGCTGAGCCTGTGCAGGGCAGAGCATCTGGTGGGAGAGGACCTGGCCTGACCCCTCTGTCTTGTGGGGATGTTGGGGCAAGTGCTTACCCTCACACTCTTCCTGCTCATCAAGGGGCATTGGGGCCAAGGTAAGGAGGCTCAGCCTGGCAGGGGTGGGGCTGGCATGGACTAGGGGCCGTGGCCTTCAGGGAGATCAGTGTCCAGAGCCTCTGGGTTGTGCTGCCTACATGGTGACCTGGAACTCTGACTCTGAACAGTTCCCTGCAGCTCTGGACAGGCTGGGTCAGAGAGCAAAGGCTGGCAGTGGGTTGGGAGGTCCTTGAGAAGTGCCTCTGGCCAAGCAATCCAGGCCACCTCAGTCAAGGTGAGTCTTTTCCACTGGCTTCAGTTTTTCTTTCTGTCTAGTGGGGAGAAAGTATCCTCCCTGCTGGCTGTAAGAAGGACAAAGGAAATATCCTCTAATTTGGTGCGATTACCAGCAGAGAGGAGAAGTGACCATGAGCTTGGGTTTCTCCAAAGAAGTAGGGGTACTGGAGCTCAGAGACTGACAGATTATTCTCTGAGGCAGGAGAGCTGAGCCCTGGCAAGGGGAAGGGGAGCGGGGAAGGGTGAGGCCAAGGCCAGAACAGAGGCTTTACCAGCATGGCCTGGTCCCTCATCCCTCAGCTCTTCCAGCAGCCCAGAGGCCATGGGATCCTGAGAATTATTAGGGAAATGTTGTCTGGGGGCAGGGTGCAGGGAAGGGAAGAGAAGGAGACAGTATAAGGAAGCTCCATAGCAAACTGATAACTGTCAGCAGGGCCCCGAGCCAACTAATGATTGTGTGTGTGGGAAGCAGGCTTCCCCTCTTTTTCCAACCCTAAGTCTAGGATGCTCTGAGACTTGGAGGCTGCATTTTAGATCAGCGACTCTTTGAGGGGCATCATGAGTGGGGGTTGCAGTGAGAGGAGGGCACACTTTTGTGCAAAGGGAAGAAACAGAGGCACAAGGAAGTATTTGTGCAGGGCCTGTTGGAAGCTATTCCTGGGTACTCAGCTCAAGCACTGAGCCCCTGAGCACTCTGGTATCCTTCAAGAAGACACATTCTAGGCTCTGGCTTTTGTAACGAGTACAGGCGGAGTAGGGCAGGGTGTAATGATGAACAGGGAACAGAGAGAGAAGTCTGGAGACTGGGGCTCATGAGTGGGCTGGAGGGACCCAAAGATGCAGGATCCTAGGTAAGAGAGCTAGGTTGGAACCTGGGCTAAGCAGCCTTGAAAGCTGAGGTAGGACCGACATGCTTTGATGCCTGGCTTTGGGGGTGGGAGGGACAGAAGGTTGAGGCTGACTCAGATCATGAGCCCAAGTGGCACGAGTGCTCCCTCCATCCCCATTCCCAGGGCTGTGGTGCTCTCTTTGGGTGTGGCTATGACAAGACCCATTGGTGGGAGGTAGGGGGGAGCCTGGCGAGTGATTCTTTGAGCACAGGGAGGGATGGACTTTGGTCTTAGGGAACTTCTCTCTCTTCTTGCTATGCCCTGCGTCTGTGGGGCCGGCCTGATGAAAGCTGACTGAAACTGCTCTGTTTATTTAGTTCAATTTTTAAACTTCTTAATTGAAAATAATTTTGAAGTTTCAGGGAAGTTGCAAGAATAGCACAAAGAACTTTTGTATTTCCTTCACCTAGATTCACAAGTTGTTAACATTTTATCACATTTGCCTTATTTCTCTTTCTCTCCAAATATAGGTATGTGTGTATAACTGTATAATAATAATTATTTTTGTGGAATATTCAAGAGTAAGTTGAAGACATCATGCCCCTTTACTCTTAACTATTTTAGCACACATCTTCTAAGGACAAGGATGTTCCCATATCATATCATATCATATCATATCAGCACAGTTATCAAATTTAGTAAATTTAACATAGATACAATCAAACATACAGTCCATATTTAAATATTACCAACTGTCCCCCAAATGTGCTATACGACATCTTTTTCCCCAACCAGAATCCAATCAGGATCATGTATTGCATTCAGCTGTTATGTATTTTTTGTCATCTTCAATCTACAATTATTCCTTTCTTTGTCTTTTGTGACTTTGACATTTGTGGAATACAAGTCAGTTGTTTTCTAGAGGGTTCCACAATCTGAGTTTGTCCAATGTTTTGTCATAAGACTTAGGTCATGCACTTTTGTCAGGAATACCACGAAAGGACAAGCATGTCTTTTTCAGTGCATCCCATCAGGTGGTACAATGACAGTGAAACATTTTTTCTAAGACTTGGTTTACTGAAGAATGTAATATGCATCACATATGTGTAAGAGGCTCATAGCACTCTTGAGCATTGCAAAAGTCTTCCAAAGGCTTCTCACTTCATGTAGAGTAAAAGCCATACATTTTACAATGGCCCACGTGATCTGGCCTCCCTGACCACTGCCCCTTCCTCTCTGGTCTTCTCACTGCATTTCAGCCATGCTGGCCTGCTGATCCTCACGCATGTTCCCCTTGGCGGCTTTGCACTGTTTTCTCCACTTAGAATGCTGCTTTCCCCTCATTTGCCATGAGGCTTGCTTCCTCATTCTGCTCAAATACCACTTCTGCGATGATATCTTTCCCACTAAAAATGTCAACCCCTTCATCCTGTAACTTCTTATCTCCCTCTTCATTTTTTTTCTCTGTAGTGCTTGTCTCCATTTTACGTACTATATGTTTACTTATTTGTCTTATTTTCTATCTCCTAGGCTCTTCTTTACCTCATTAGAATGTAAGATCCTTGAGGCCAGGGCTTTTGTTTGTTTTGTTCACTGCTGTATCTTCGGCATCTAGAACAGTATCTGGCACAAGTAGACCCTCAATATGTACTTAGTGAATGAATGAGTACTTTAAATAATCCATGGAATAAAGCGAGTTTATCTGCCTACCAGAAAGCTTCATTGGGAAAACTGTTTTAGATTTTAAAACATGTAAATACTAACTACCTCTGTGGCCTTGAGGAAGTTAACTAACTTCTTGTTTCTCAATTTTTCATTCATAACATGAAGTAAACAGTGGTGCCTGCTTCCTGGGGGATGTGTGAGGGTTAGATGAGATATAGTGTATAAAGTATTCAGAGAAATGTTGAGTTATAACAAGTCCTCCAAAATGAATGCTCATGTTATTCAGCTCTTTGGAGGCAGGGCATATATTTCACTTAGTTTTGTAGTCAGAGTAAAGAGGAGAGACTATTCAGTAATCTTTTGTTGACTTTAATTCATTGAATAGAGAGTGAGTTAGAGAATCTTGAGATAAGATGATAAAGTTTTAATGTGTGACCCTTTTCTGAGGGTTTCTCATTATCATAACCAGGATCTTAGGGAGATTTCAACATTTTTAACTTAAAGAAACATGTATTCAAGACATTTAATCACATGATTACATCGTAATGTAAAGTAGTCTGTTTTCACAATAGCATCTCCCTCTCTATTCCCATTCCTTCCCTGGATATGTTTTGAGTAGCTCTACATCAGGTGCTGGACAAGATATTTAGGATTCAGTAGTGATTAAGTACACGGCCCCTTTGTTCACAGAGCCGACACCATTTATATCCATCAGTACATAATTACAGCTGTGATTAATGCCCAGCGAAGTGCCCAACACAGTAAGTGCTCAAGACATGTTAGTTGAGTGAATAAATGAATTGTTTTCAGGCATCTTTGAGGAAGATTGGGATAATTTTTGGGTCAGATGGCTTGGGGACCAGGGACCTTCAAATCACTGCCCATAAGAGTGGACTTGGGCCCTAAAGTTCATTTTGGACCCTAAATTCAGATTTTGGCTATGCAGTCTGAAGAAACTACAAAGGACACACCAGAGGCTATAAATTCCCAGGGGCCACAAGGTCTGGGGTGAGATGTGCTGGACAAAAAAAAAGGGGCAGGGGCAGCATCTCACAGATTAGCTCTGAAGGCTGCAGGCTGTTCCCATAGGTTGTGTTGAAACTTTCACTTCTCAGGAAGGAGTCACTGATTACAACTGCTCTGGCTGGGATCCAGACAAGTTCTAAAAAGGCTGGATTTAGTTTTGTCCATCTTTTCCTTATCGTACTCCCCCTCAGACAAAGTGTGAATAGTGAAGTATCTGTCTGCAGGAGAGAGATCAGGACTCAGAGAACTCAGGGCTGCAGCACCCCTGGAGAGAACCAGTTCTATAGAAATCACTCCAGAGATAGCTGGGCCATTGTCTTCATGATATGTGTGCAGAAAAGTGTGCAAAATTATAAACGTACATCTCAATGAGTTATTGTTAAGTGAAAACACCTGTGTGTTTACCACATGTTCCCTCCTTTCCTTACCTCCACCTTCTTCCACAAATACAACCACTCTTCGGACTTCTAACATCATTGGTTAGTTTTGCCTGTATATAAATGGAATCATAAAGTATATACTCCTGTATTTGGCTTCTTTTGCTCAACATCTGATGAGATTTATCTCTGCTATCACTTGCAGCTGTTCGTTTTCATGGCTGTATTTCATTGTATGACTATATAATAGTTTATTAATCTATTCTACCATTGATGAACCTTTGGATTGTTTCAAGGTTTTTTTCCCTATTATAATCACGCTGCTAAGAGCCTTTAGGCTGAGCTGCTCAGCATGCGGGATCTTAGTTCCCTGACCAGGGATGGAGCTCGTTTCCTCTGCAGTGGAAGCTCAGAATTTAAACCACTGGACCACCAGGGAAGTTTTAGTGCATGCATGTCTGTTGGGTGTATCTCTGGGGGTAGAATCACTGGATATGAAGATATACCTCTAGTAGTTGCTGCCAAACTGTTTTCCAAAGTGGTTGAACCAAGCAGTGCGTGAGAATTCCAAGTTGTTTCAGGGCCACCAGCTTTGTGTTCTGAGGAACTGCAAATGGGAAATGAAAGTGCCGGGGTGTGGAGCCTGAAAGGTGAAAGTCAAAGCCAAGAAAACCATGTCTGTTCTGGCTCCCCTGGTATACTGCATGAAATTCCTACATGGGAGTCATTTCTGGGAGCAGAATTTAATTAATTAATTAACCGAACACTTCATTAAACCCTTACTATGTTCCAAGAACTATGCAAGATTTTGTGGAGGAAACAAAGATGAAACACACATTGGTTCCATCCTTAAGAATCTTTCAGACAATTAGAGGAAAATAGGCCTGTACAATATCAACTCTAAGGGAAGACAGAAAATTCTAAATGCTAAGTGTCGCTGACAGGCAAGATACATTTAGAGCACAAAGGGTGCAAAGAAGATGGAGATTCCTTCTAGGTAGGGACACTGGGGAAGTGGCCTTGAAGGATATATAAGAGTTCAGGAGATAGGGGTAACGTAGAAGGACAAGCTAAGCAGAGGGAACAGCCTAAACAGAAGTAGGGAAAACAGGTTTGAATGAGGAGACATGAGAAGCAAATGCACATGTTATCTTGGAGAAAGACAGTATTACAAATGGGATGATTCAGTTAACTGATACAGAGTGGGACATAAGCTAGGTAAGTTGATAGAGGTAAGGGGTTGCATTGTCTGAGAGATGGAGTCAGTATAGTCAAGAGGAAACCCCCCAGGGTGGGGCTAGGTGAAGAAGAAGAGAGGTGATGAATTGGGTTGTGGACCTGGAGGGGATTTTATCTACTTTATAATTTTGCCTTGACTAGGGCCGGCCCTGCCCCAGCACTTTTGGCATCTCACTGAGCTTTATCCACCCAGACCCCATCAGGAACCCCTTCTGTTGCCTTCACTTCAAGCCTGGTGGCATAACCCTGAGCTGAGAAAACCTCAACATCCTTTGTTGGCTAGGGGAAGTTATACTTTTCTGAAAGTTCTACTTTCTCTCCCCTGTCCCCTCTCCCAGGCTCTCAGGCCTCAACCTTCTTCCCATCTCACCCTTCCTCCGACCAGCAGGCCGAGGTCAGAGGAAGCTGAGCTGATAGTGGACACTGTGGGACTTTGGAGGCTGAAACTCCTGCACCCAACTCTGGGGCTGAGCGGGACTCACTACTGGGTCAGATCGTCTCCTTGACCGTCCTCTGTGCAGGCTTCCCTCTTCTTCCTGAGGAGGTGGTGGAATTAATCACTTGACCTCTGCCCTCCCTCTGCAGAGTTGTTTCACCCCTTTCTTTCCTAACCACCGGAAGAGAGGCCCCAAAGCTGTTGAGTGCCAACAACAGAGGTAGCAGCAGCCCTGGGGCCTGCTCTGACCACCGGAATCTGCTGTGGCCTCTCCGCTCTGAACAATCTGCCACTTATCGGGGCCTCCCCCACCTCTCACTTAGCAAGTGAGAACTTGTGTTGAAGTTATCTTTTCATACTGCCATTTCTTTTCTCTCCATTTGGCATATGTGCCCCTCTGGGACAGGGACAGAGGTCTTTCTGTCTCAGTCACAATACCCAGTACATAGTACCTTGCCCACTCACCTTTCTGCTGGATCCTCCCACTCCAACCTCACCCCACCGCCATCCCTGTCTAGCCCTGCCTCACCCTGAATATCTTCCTTTTCCCCACACTGGGCTGTTGAGGGCTGCAGAAGAAAATTCAACAACAAAGAGCAACTGCAGACTGAGAGCCTTCAATTTCAGCTGGGTCCTCCGTGTCTTGGGAATCCTTGTTTCTGATCCACAGCTTTCCTCTTTCTCCAAAGGGGTGATTCCAAACCTCCACCATCTCTTCAAGATCCTGTTCCATCATCAAAGGTTTTATCAGCCTACACTCTCCTTCTCCAAGTAAATGGAGGCCCCAATTAGGGATTCTGCCGACCTCACCAACAATCCCTCAACATCAACTGACCTCATCTGCGCCCATAAATGACCACATTCACCTCTGCTCTGCGTTAGGGAGCTCTCCTCCTTTCCTTGGTCTGTCCTTCCCCGTGTGCTCTGGACATCACGGCTTCATCTGGTAGCTCATCCAGGACCTGCCCAGTCCATGATATCTCTGATCTTTCTTCAACTGCTCCTTTTCTGTTGGCTTTCCACTCTTAGTTCATTATCCTCCCATTTAAAAATCTGTGTTGGAATACCATCCAGTTTTTCCCTACTCTGTCTTTCTTTCCCATGTGTCTCTTTTACTACTCATACAGAACACTTCGCTTCTGATACCTCTGGTCTCCAAATGTGTGTGTGGTTCTTTCCCCACACCAAGCAACTCTCTGTGACCCCAGCTGGGTGTCTTACAATTTGACTCAATTCTGACACCATCTGCTTGGAGACAGTGTTAGATTTCACAGGTTAAGGGCTCGTTCCCACAAGATTACCTCCCTCTGCCATTTCAGACACCAGTCTCAAGCCCAGGTTGTAGATCAGAGGTTCCAGTGATCCCCTCTTCTGATTCAATTAATTTGTTCGAGTGGCTCACAGAACAGTGGGAAACACTTACTTACATTTACCAGTTTATTAAAGGATATGATAAAGGTTACAGATGAACAGCCAGATGAAGAGATAAATAGGGCAAGTTCTGGAAGGGAGCTTCTGTTCCCTTGGAGTTGGGGTTCACCAAACTGGTTAGCTCCCCTAAACTCGTGCTATTGGGATTTTATAGGGGCTTCCTCATGTAGATGTGATCAGTTATTAACTATTAACTCCATTTCCAGCCTCTACCCCTCCTCCGAAGGGTGGGGAATGGGGCTGAAAATTCCAAGCTTTTAATCATGGCTTGGCCTTTTTTGTGATCAGCCCCTCCCACCCAGGAGTTCATCCAGAGTCATCTTAATAGAATAAAAGATGCTCCTGGTGCTCTTATTACTTAGGAATTTACAAAGGTTTTAGGAGCCCCATGTCAGGGATAAGACTAAATACTAAATACTAAATACTAAGACTAAATACTAAAGCAAGAGGTGCTTTTGTCACTGAGAAATTACAAGGATTTCAGGAACTCTGTGCCAGGAACCGGGGGGAGAGAATAATAAATATATTTCCATTATCTCACAAAAACCAAACCAACAAACCAAAATAACAGCTGGTGTTCTTCCTGTGGTAGCTTCTTTCCTAACTCCTTTTTAGTTGGAGACAAACCCTTCTTAAGTGTATAAACTAACACAATTTACATGAAAATATAATAGAATAGTATAATTAAAAAATGACTACAATGGCAGTATAGCATCAGGAGTGTAGATCACACATTTGATTCCTTAATAATTTAATAGTTTAGTTAATAACTTAATTATTCCCTGTATACTCTATATTCAGTTTTTAAAAAATTAATGAATGAATTAATTAATGGCTGTGTTGGGTCTTCATTGCTGCTCGCGGGCTTTCTCTAGTTGCGGTGAGTGGTGGCTACTCTTCATTGCGGTGAGTGGGCTTCTCATTGTGGTGGCTTCTCTTGTTGCGGAGCATGGACTCTAGGCACGTGGGCTTCAGTAGTTGTGGCACGCAGGCTCAGTAGTTGTGGCGCGCAGGCTCTAGAGTGCAGGCTCAGTAGTTGTGGCGCACGGGCTTAGTTGCTCCGCGGCATGTGGGATCTTCCGTGCTAGGGCTTGAACCCGTGTCCCCTGCGTTGGCAGGCCACAATTAACCACTATGCCACCAGGGAAGTCCTATATTCAGTTTTGTCACAATGAAGGAGAACCAGAATGAAGGCTCTATGTTTTAATCTGATGGTGGTTATTCAGGAGTTTACTTTGTAATTATTCATTGTACTATGCATTTATATTTTAAGCACCCTTTAATATTTGTGCTACCTCTCAATTTTATAAAAGGTAAAAATAAAATAAAACCATCACACCCCCCTAAAAATTAAACTCATGTTCTATCACCCCACTCTCCAGACCTGCTGGAGAGAGCTTTATTACCATCCTTAGCAGACCCATAAGCCAGAAGTATGGGTGTCTGTAACAATGTTGCTCTTCTGTCTGTGATGCCCTCTTCCATACTCCTTTCTCAATCTGCCTGGCAGGCCTGGGTGCCCCAGGCAGAGCCTAGCCCACCTCCTCTGGGAAGCCACTCCTAATGCCCCAGGGAAGAATAGAGCATGCTTTCCTTATGCTTGTGTCACACCTTGGGCATACCTCCATAGCACATTTCACATCAAGTCTTAGTTGGCTGTTTTAGGTTTATTTTCCTCTAGACTGTAAGCACAGTAAAACAGAGATTGTAACTTTTCCTTTACGTCTTTGCCCAGTGCCCTTAGTAGTCCCCTTCTCCAAAATAGGAGTGATATTACAAATATCTACTTACAGATATGATATGAACAACAGCAATCATAACAGATGCCAACTCTGAGCAACCTGGAAAGCTTTATTTTGTGTATTGGCTGAACTTCTTCCCTGCCTTTGGGCCAGTAAGATGTACCCGTGCATGCACCAGTAAACTTGGCTGTTCACTGCTCCCATATTACACTTATATGCTTCTGTTTTGGTCCTGTTCTCTTCTTATGATTTGGTTGTCATTCCTTATTTAAAATCCTGCCCAGCACTGTAGATTTCGGTTTTGTGGTAAGCATTTCTGGCACCCATCCTGGAGCCCTTAAACTTGGCATTTCTTGTTGGTCTTGGAGTTGGCTCCTGTGGGATACTCAAGATCCATCTGTAATCTCAGCCCTTTTGCTGCCTTAGGTGGGGTGGAGTTTTAGATACCCATTACTTAGTCCAGTGCCTAGCCAATGAAATATGTATCCATTGGTGTGGCTCCCTCTCTATTGAGACTTACCCTTGACCCTTCATATGACTGACACTGCTGTTGCCAGTTAACCAGTCTTGGGAGTTCCTTATCTTCCTTTAGCACTTGCTTGTTATGTATGGGGGGCATTTCTATCTTTCTGTGTACCATTTTATTTGCAACTCTCCCCAGCTCTACTTGCCTGGGTTAATCTCTTGAATGTAATTTGGTTGTTTTATCATCTCCCATTTCTAGAGTCTGTGAAGGTGATGTCCTGTTTCTAGGATATTAAGACTTATCATATGTATGTATTTCTTTGCAAATGCTGCCAACCACTAAGGCCATCTTGCTTAGTTCTTCTATCTCTAATATTCTGCCTAAGGGCTGCACTTTCTGCTTGATTCCCTGTCCTCAGAGGAGCTGTGAAGTTGCAGTTCCCCCTACCCAGAATGTTTTTTCTGTAGCTCTTCACCTGGTTGGATCCTTCATATCTATCATTTCTTAGCTCAGATGTCACCTCCTCAGAGAGGTCTTCTCTGGCCATGAATCTACCAGTCACTCTGTTATATCACCTTTTAAAACTACCTTCATGACACTTATGCTCCTCTGAAAGGATCTTGTTTCATTTTTCACTTATTTATGGTGTGTACCCCAACCGGAGTGTAGGCTTCATGAGAGCAGGGACCTTGTCTCTCTTGCTCACCCCTCTAGTCCAATGCCCTTGAGCAGTCGTTCTCAAGTGGGGACAATTTTGCCCCCCAGGGGACATTTGGAAATGTCTAAATCTTTTTTGTTTGTCATGAATAGGGCAGGGGTGCTGGCATCTAGCGGGTAGAGGCCAGGGATGATGTTACACATCTTTACAATGCACAGGACAGCTCCCGCTTCCTCTGCAACAGGGAATTAACAGGCCCTAAATGTCAAGTGTTGAGATTAAGATATCCTCCCTAGAGCAATACCTGACACACAGAGAGTATTCAATAAATAATTGTTGAATATAGGAGTGAATAGTCTTCTCATTGTATCAAAGGGGCTCACTGATTCTTATAGATGTACCTGGAACCTAGGTTTAGGACATCTTTGTCAATCTGTAAATTTGCCCAACCTATTTTCTAGTCTATTTTACCTGTGAGAATTTCTGATCCACTGATTTCTGGTTGTCATTTGAGTAAGTAACAGGAAGACTTTTCTAATATTTCGCCAAAAGGTGAGTGCAGAAATCTCTTGTTTTTCCACTCTTGCTATGGTAATGTTTCCACAGTAGCAACGTCTTACTTTACTCTTATCAAAGTACATTTTACTTAGTTTAATAATCAGAACAGCTCTCTGAGAGGTAGTAATTACTCTTTTTTTACATTTTGTATTTTTATCAAGATATAACTTACAGTAATGTACAAAAAGTTTAAGTGAATAGCTTGATGAACTTTTATATGTGTATGTACATGTAACTACCACCCATCTCAAGACGTAAAACATTTCTAGCACCCCAATAGTCTTCCTTGTGTCCCCTTCTACTTGATAATCTCCTCAGAGTTAACCAATATTCTAACCTCTTACCAAAGATTTTTTTTTGGATTTTGAATTTCGTATAAGTAGAATCATTCACTATATACTTTTTGGTGTCTGGCTCCTTTATTAATAACCACGTCGATAAGATCCATCCACATTTTTGCTTGTAGAAGTAGTCTATTCTTCTTTTTTTAAAAATTTAATTTATTTATTTTTGGGTCTTCGTTGCTGCGTACGGGCTTTCTCTAGTTGGGCGAGTGGGGGCTGCTCTTCATTGCGGTACATGGGCTTCTCATTGTGGTGGCTTCTCTTGTTGCGGAGTACCGAATCTAGGTGTGCGGGCTTCAGTAGCTGTGGCATGCGGGCTCTAGAGCGCAGACTCCATAGTTGTGGCACATGGACTTAGTTACTCTGCGGCATGTGGGATCTTCACAGACCATGGATCAAACCCATGTCCCCTGCATTGGCAGGCAGATTCTTAACCACTGTGCCACCAGGGAAGTCCTTGGCCTATTTCTTGTTCACCCTTACTCTTAGTGTGTAGACGTTTATGGTACCAACCCCAAATCTGCTGGATATTAGGTATACCCACTTCCTATCAAGAGGTTCCTGAACTCCATGTTCTCTTAGTTCCTTGAGCTTATTGTAAGCTCTGCTTAGCTTCTCAGCATTTCAGCTGCTTTTTATGGACTCAGAAGATGCCTCCAAGGAGCAGTAGTCAAAAATTCTGGTTTCACCTCTCTGAGTTTCCTTCTTCCAGATCTTGGCCCTATAACTTTATACTGCTTTATTAGATCTCTGATGCCATTAACGACATGCTTTTATACTTTGCCCGTTTTTTCTAGTTATTCTCAGTGGGAGCATTGGTTAGCATGTCTTAATCTGGCCTTCCATGATCAGAATTAGAATTCTTTAGATGATTATGTATCTCAACCTTAAATGTATGCTGTGGAATGAAAGCATGTTCTATTTCCAGATCACAAATTCTCTGGAGTCAGGAACCATATCTTATACATGAAGAGGCCCTGCCTTTTCAGGGCCCTCATTACAGTGGGGACTCAGGAAAGACTGAATAATTGGTGATGACAGTTCATGCCCTTTTTTTAGGTTTAGTAATTATTTCTCTGTTCACCTTTGTTCTCAACATCGTTAGGTAGTGCTAGGACCTCAAGAGACAAAGTCACAGGATGTAGATCACAGTCTCTGCTTTTGGCTTGGTAATAAGCAGAGCCAGTCCAAATCGTGGGAATATGAATAGGAACTTCATGTGTTTTACTCTTAGGAGTGTCATATCAGAGGAACATATTATATTAACCAGATAGTAATTACGAGTCCTTTAATTATTTACTTAGTCTCTTGAGAAAATGCTGAAATGAAGGTATGGTTAGGAGTGAGTGTATTTATAATGCATGTGGACATCTAAAGATCTCTCTCCATCGCTCTCTTCTCAATGTCCTCCATTTTAACAGATCTGTTTGTATAACTATCTCCTTCTTTTATTCTCTCCTCCAAATTCTCCCTGACCCTTTTCAACCCGCCCAGACAGACCCTTTTATTTCCAGCATCCACTGGGCCATGCCACATAGCTTCCCTGCCAAAAATGGCCACAGAGATTTCCACTTGTTTTCATTGATTGCACTGGGGTACTCTAGGGTAGACAATGACAAGCAGCTCTATGTCACATTCTCACGGTCATTAGCCCCCATCTTTGTCCTTAGAGAGGGATGTGCTAGGATGTGCCTTGGTAATATAGTTTTGTTTTTCTCTATTTGTTTTCTATGGAGCGATCCTGTGGATACTTTCTAGTAGCTAAAAAATTGACAAACACTAATGAATAAAGACCACAATCCTATGTGCAAAGTGCTACAAGAAAGGATTATGAATCCAGTTCTATGAGTATGGAGGACAGAGGAGGGAGCCATTAGTTCAACTTGGAGGGTTAGTCTTATTAGGTCTGGCCATTAAGAATTTCCAGCAGTCACTGATGGCCACTGTTGGTTGCCTCAGCACTGCAGGGTAGGAGTGACATCATATATGATATTTATAACATTGTGGTTAAGAATTCGTCCTTTAATGCCAAATTGACTGGATTTTAAGCTCATCTTTCTCACTGTGTAACTTGGGCCAGTTACTTTTAAGTTCTTTCTAACTCAGTTTCCTAACCTGTAAAATGGGGATAAGACTCTTTTAGGATCATTGTAAAGTGAAATAGTAAAAATATGTAAAGTGTTTAAAACCTGTCTGTCCCATAATAAGAACTCAGGAGATTTTAGCTATTATTACTGGTTTGTGGGCCCTTCAGACTCAGGCACAGAGCATGAAGGGAGGGGAGGCAGATAAGGGAGATACACTTTCAGGTTCTCTTAGACTTTGGGCTCCTCATATGCATTTCCATCTTCTTGGTTTAAGGGAGGTCACATCCAACAACCCACAATGCTCAGGCTTGAAACTCTTCTTTCCACCTCCAGCCTGTGTTCTCTTTCCTATAATCCCTAGGTTCTGCTGATACTGTCGTTGGAATCTCGGGAGAGTCTGTCTGGTTACGGCCCCCCAGCATACAGATAAGGACATACTCTGTTATATGGAAGATGCAGCCATACTCAAATTCAAGATGTTATTTGATACACTCTTGGAAGAATGTTTCCAGCCAGAGCGATGTAGGGAAGAGTTTGAATTGGACTTTAAATCATTTCAAAAATAGACTGAGCTTTATAAGCGAAAACTTAACTCTTCTCATCATGGCAGTTCGGCAGCAGGACAGTGGCCTCTACCTCCTGGAGGTCACTGAAGACACTGGGAAGGTTTGGAGACATAAGTTCCAGGTTTCTGTATTTGGTGAGTCCTCAGGACAGCTCATGTTACACCTCTGACTCCTGCAGGGCTTGTATTTCCAGCAGCTTTCTGATCAGAATCTCTGCTTCCAGATCGTGTTGAGAAGCCCCAGCTGGTGGAGAGATGGAAGTTCCTGGACAGGGGGTTGTGCCAAGTGACTCTGTCCTGCTCAGTCTCCAGAGGTGGTGATGTGAGCTATGCTTGGTATAGAGGGACTGAGCTGATTCAGACACCCAGGAACCTCACCAAACTGGAGGAGCAGATTGATGTCAGTGGTTTGCACTCATACACCTGCAATGTCAGCAACCCTGTCAGCTGGGCAAACCACACCCTCCAACTCACACAGGGCTGTCTGAATGCCCACCCGAGTAAGTGGAGCACTTTGCGCTGTAACAGGGGCTGAAGGTGTGGGACCCCACAGCCTGGCTCATGTGCAAAGGAGACTTGACTCTGAGATCCCTTGGCTGCCTCCCCCAGGGCTTTGCAGTCCTTCCCCAGGGAGGTCCTGGCCTCTAGGCACACAGTTTCCATAAAGTCAGGGCTGTCTTTGTCTGGGAAGAATTTTGTCCCAATAAAGAATCTCCTTCTGGGAGATGCGCATTTCTGCTTTATGTAGGGAATGCTAGTTGTTTGGTGAGTCGCAGCCCTGCCATGATGCTGATCATTACTTTCTTTCTCTGAGAGACTGATGGAGATCTACTTTCTCCTCCTGAGTGATAACTCCCCCAAACCATATAGCTCCCCAAGAGGTAACTATGCTGTACACAGTACTCTGGGTCATAGGGTCATCAGGATGACCTTGGGGGTAACTAGAAGAGTTCTTGGGGTTTTTTTTTGCTTATGCTCATCCTAAGAGTTACCCCGAGTTAAGTTTACACCACTATTGATTAGATAAACAAAGAATTACTGTGCCATCAGCATGGGCATGACAGGAAAATACAACCCACAGTTCCCATACTTAAGGAACTTATAATCAAATGGGGCAATAAACTAAGCATTCATGGGCAAAAAAGAAACAAACAAGCTGAAGTAATGTGGAGTGACAAGGACACTGGAGTTTGGGTCATGCCAGCCATGGCTTCATCATTCACTACATCTGTGAACTCAGGCTGACGCATTACCTCTCTGAGCCTCAATTTTTCTTTTGGGTAAAATGGGAATGATAATAATAAGTACCTCACAGGATTGTTGTTAAGGTTAAATGATATAATGTTTGTAAAGAGCCTAGTCAGCTGGCATCTGGAACTTTAATTCATTTCCCTTCTCCCCATGTTGGCTGGGTTATATAAGAGGCTACACGTGTGACACAAATGTTAAAGTTTGAATGAAGAAGAGCAGTGAAAGCAAGAATAGCAGAAGGTGAAATGGAAGACTTGCCTGGCACATAGTACGTGTGCAACAAATGTTTGTTGAGTTAAAAACAAAGGAGTGAATGGATTAACATTTGCTTGCCAGATGTTTTACATATATTAGACTCCATAATTAACCCCCATGTGTAGATAACATTATCTCCTTTCTGTAAGTGACAAAACAGAGGCTCAGAGAGTTTAATTAAGGAAGTTGCCCAAGGGCACAGAGGTTATAGAATTAGAATTGAGCCTGGCCTCTGAGATACTAATACCCAGGCTCTTAACATCACTCAGGGGAGGTCACCCAATTGAGAAGAGAGATGACTTTGATGGTGAATTCACAGGGTGCGAGGAGACCAGCCATTTGAGAGAGGAGTGTGGATTTTGAGACAGTCCCTGCAGCAGACAGGTGGGAAGGGAGAACAGAGAGGGCTTAGCACTCAGGCCTGGTGCCTTCCATATCCCTCAGATTTCATCTTTCTGTCCACTTTGATGAGCATCGTGATTCTCCTAACGGCATTGTTCCTGGGCACCCTCACCTGCTTCTATGTGTGGAGGTGGAAGAGGAAGCAGTCACGTAAGTGGAGGGTCCCTAGGAGGAGTGTTGCCTGATTTGACATCCCCAGTGGCAAGTACCTGGGAGCACAGTACCTGCTTTTTCCTTGGGGGCATTGAGGTATGTGTGTGTGTGCTTGGGGGAGGGGAAGCAGTGGCTGCTGGGCCCTCTCTCCCAGGTCGCGCCTTTTGGAGTGGCTGCTGGATGTTTACAGTCTGATCCCCAATGTGCAGATTTACCTGCACTCTGCCTGGCCTGACGGAATAGGTATGTCAGGGCAGGTTGCTGCCACTGTGCATTTCGGGTATCCTAGGAAGAGCACTAATCTGCCTCCTTTCTAGAACTTTTCTCAAGGTCTTGGTCATCTGGGATGGAGGGAGGACTGCCAGAAGCAGAAGCCTGGACAGGATGCCCTCTGGAGGTCTCTGCAGCTCTTTTCTTTGCTTCCTTGCTTTCCTCTCACAGAGACCAGACCAGAGGAATTTCTGACGATCTATGAAGATGTCAACAACGTGCAAACCAGGAGAAATCAGGTATGGCACCCTAGGGGCTGTGGTTTCTCTCAACTAGTCTGGGAGATGCACTTGGGAGGATGACCATCCAGAGCAGGGGGAAAGAGGACCGGACAATTGTCCTCAGTCCTCCCCATCTATCTTTTCTCCAACAGCCTCCTAGCTCTGGCCATGGAGGAAAAGAGGAAAACAAGGGGGCCGGGGTGCAGAAAAAATGGAGGCAGAAGGGGCATCTTGGTGCAGCATTGCACCTGTTGGGGAGGGATGGCCCCCTGGTGTCCTCATTTCTGTCCTGTCTTACCAGCCAGGCTCAGCCCCATGAAGAGTCCAACCTTCTTGTATTTTGTGTCTGACCACAAATTCCCGTGTCCCTGCAAGTCCGAGTTTACTTTTGCGGATCCCTTGATCGTTGCCCAGGCTGAGAGGGAGGCCAGCCTGAGCAGCCAAAGCACAGCAGTTTCACAGCTGGCTCAGTGGTCTGTGCTCACAATGCTTTGGGAGGAAGAGGCCCGAGTCTGGCTGAGGTGCTAGAGAGAGTAACCAGGTTAGCACAAAGGTTAGTTCCTCTGCGAACCTCTCTGGCCAGTCAGTCTCTGCAGGTAGTGGCTAAGTCTGCCTGTCATCCAGGGGTGTCGAAGAGGAGGAAACTGCAGGGGGCTGCAGGGGCCCTCCTGCTGTTCTGCCCCGGAGCAGGGCAGGATGTGTGACAGGCCTCGGGGAAAGGCAGTGCCCAGCTGAACTGCCAGGTGGGAAGGGTGATGGGCGTGGGGAGGAAGGGCCCTCTTCCCACCCCCATTCTTGGTGCTTCACCTGCAGGGGCGAGGCAGGAAGTCACAGCAGTGGGACTCTTCCTTGTCACAGGTGTGAGGCCCTGTGAGACCTCATAGAACAGAGAAGCAGCTTCCCAAAGGTCTGGGCTCAGTGGGAATTAGGAATCAGTGTGGCTCCCCTGGCCTGTTTCCTTGCCCCACCCATGGAATATTGGGGCATGAAAAACAAAAGGAGACTTTGTTTCTCCCATCATTACTGGATGCTGGTACAAATTCCTGAGAGCAAGTGCATCTTCCTACAGCCACGGATGCCCAAATGCTCAGTAAAAATAACCTTTCTTCCCCAACAAAATGAAGGTGACTTTAGATTAAGTAGACGGAGGAGAAGACAAAGGAAAATAACTACTCACAGTAAAAGAGACCTCTTGGAGATTCAGGTCTGTTACTCGGCATCTGACTCAGGGCTTCCTCCCTCTGTGGCCACATCTCTCCATGGCCTGTCCCTACTGTCCCCAAGGTTCTGCTTGAAGGCCTAAATCTCAAACTTCACGTGGTCTCGCTTTGGGCCCCAGCTTTGACCTTTCTGGAGACACTTCACTCAGGTCTGGGCAGAAGAGAAAAGCACAAACTCCTGTTTCTTGCCAGATGCCAGCGACTCCAGCCTCCATGGACGGCTGATGTTTCTCTGCTCCTCTTAGCGTCTTCCTGCTTCTGGAGAGTTCAGCTTCTTCCTTGTCTAATGGACTCTAATGGTCTCCATGGGCTCTCCCCCAGAGCCCAGCCTGGCAGTCTGTGTTTGGGGTCGAGCAGCATGAAATGCCTCCAGCCCCAGTCTCCCGTGGGACAGGACTGAAGAGAGAAGCAGGAGGGGTGTGTGCTCCCTGCCTTTGGCCTTGCTCCAGGGCTCCACCCAGTACCACAGCTGCTCAGAGGCTGGCTTGAGGCCAAAGGCAAGCTGGCCACCAAAACTGGATCTAGAGAGGGGGCTTTAGAACATTTAGAGTCCCTGAATTTGTGTCCTTATAGGTAAAGCTCAGATTAGAGCCCCACCCAAAGCTCTGCCCATTATCAGTAGTTATGTGGCAAATTTTGTCAGAAAGTCAGCAAAGGCAAGTTTCTAAGTTACCAAAGTAAAGCAAGTGACAGGAGACCCTTTTGGCAGGGTCACTCCATGCAATTCTTTCACACTTGGGAGGTTCCTCACTTCGGACACTAACTGCTGCACGGTGAGTCGCTCCTATGGTCTCTCCCTATCCTGAGATGCTCAAAGAACACCTCCCTCCCAGGTTCCTGGGAGTGCCTCTTCTTATGCTGTTTCTCCCCTACTCGAACCAAATTCAGACAGACACAGCTGTCTGCTCACGTTACCATATGTCCTTTTACTATCTCTTGTGCAGGAGCAGAATTCCCCTGGAGAAGGGAGCACCATCTACGCCATCGTCCAGCCCCAGGTACCACTCTGGTTTCTCGAATCCATTCTGTACCTGTCCATGGGGTTTCCTAATGCCCCCTAGACACTCACACCCTTGAATGGCAGAGTAAGACCTTGGTGCTCCTCGAGTCCGGAAGACAGCTTGGCCTCAGCTGCATTAAGTTGTTTGTAAAGATGAGTGTGATTCTGGAATGTCTCGACAGCTGAACAGAGCTGGAAAGTCTGATGCAGACATTCTTTTCTCTTCCATGCCTGGTAGCAAGTGTGGTCCAGATAAAGTCAGTGGGAGGAGGAAACTTGTCAGGGGACTCAACTTGTTTTCCCTGCCTGTTGCTTCCAATACTTGGGGACCTTGTACTTTTTATTCCTGCCCTTGATTATACCTGTTTTCAGGAGAGAATGCGTCTGTGTTGTTCTCTTTTATCTAATTATGACTTAACAATAGCATTTATTAAGCACTTAACATGTCTATTTTCTTATTGAATGTCACAAAACAACCTCATGAAGTAGGTCTAATAAAAACCCCATTTCGGGGACTTCCCTGGTGGAGTAGTGGTTACGAATCCACCTGCCAATGTAGGGGACACGGGTTCGAGCCCTGGTCCAGGAAGATCCCACATGCCGCGGAGCAACTAAGCCCGTGCGCCACAACTATTGAGCCTGCATGCCACAACTACTGAAGCCAGTGCACCTAGAACCCATGCTCCACAACAAGAGAAGCCACTGCAACGAGAAGTCCGTGCACCACAACGAAGAGTAGCTCCTGCTCGCCACAACTAGAGAAAGGCTGTGCGCAGCAACAAAGACCCCAAAAGCCAAAAATAAATAAATTGAAAAAAACCCCATTTTTTGGATGAAGAAACAAACTCAGAGGTTAACTAACGTGCTCAAGGCCACATAGCTGTGTTGCGGCAAAGCTGAGCCAAATGGTTTCCGAGTCTTCACTCCACCTCTACCTACTTCATCTCTAACATTCCGGGACTGTGGAAATTCACCCGTAAACTGGAGAAGGAGCCTGTAATATTGACTGCTAAAATGACTGTATTGATAACCCAGATTGCTGAGGCATCTCTCTCAAAGGAAACACTGCCCCCTGGTGGCCAGTAATGTTAATTTCTGATAAAAATGACATTATTTTACCTATTTATTTTTTAAAGAATTAAAGACTTGAAGCAGCAACCTCTTCAGCTCGGTGGCTAGGCTGCAGGGCAAAGAAAACTCTTGGGGAATGGTGATAAGCTTCAGAGGAAGATCAAGAAAAGAGGGAAGAGGAGAAAGGGAAGGGGAAGAGGAGAAGGGAAGGCAATGGAGGGGAGAGGAAGAGAGGAGAGAAATGGAAGAGAGGGAGGAAAGGAGGAAGGAAGGTGCCCGACCCCTCAGAGCCACTCTGGAATTCCCAAGCTGGGTGTTGCCTACTTCTACTCCCCTTAAGATAATGTGATTCACTGATAATGGGTCAAAGTCAAAGAGAGATGTAAGGGCCATTGATATCTGGCAGTTTTCTGGCTTTAGTCACATTGAATTCCAACAAGAGGAATTTAAATAAATGCAAGGAAGAAATCCTCTTAGACTGAGATGATGGTGAGAATGAGATTTCTCCTCTGGAGCATCTTAAAAAGAGGATGGTTACCTGCCTTTGAGGACACTTGGCTCAGGTCCAGATACGGAAGGCATGATGTCAAAGGGAGGCACCGAGGTGTTGAGGAAAGAACCTTGGAGAGTCTGAGGTTTAGATCCTTCTTCTACTGTGAGCACACTCTCTGACCTGGGCTATTTATCCTTTTGGAGTCTCATCTGTAGAATGGGGCAAATTATGATTATTCCTATTTTGTAGGAGTGTTATAAGGGTTAGGGGAGAATGCATATACAGAGTAAGCACTCAAAAAATAGCAGCTATCTTTAATAACAGAGCAGGACTAGCTTTCAGGTTGTCTGACCTCCCAACTAGTCCAGGATTCTTTTCACTAACACTTAAACCTGCTGTCTGGGCAAAGTTGAAGGGGAGGAATGGAAGAGATAGATGCCTGCCTCGCCAGGGTTGTGTTGGATCTCTGCTTCTGAAATGGTTTTATTTCTCTTTTCTTTAGTCTTCTGCTTCCACATCACAAGATAATGCACATCCATTGTATTCATTAGTACAGTCTTCCTGGAAGGTAAGTCTCCTCCACAGGGTGCTCTTTATGCAGATATGTATTTTGCCTGTGCATATGCAGGCATGTGTTTGCAGAGGGTGTGTGTGTGTGTGTGTGTGTGTGTGTGTGTGTGTGTGTACTTCTGAGTGAGTTGTCTTCCACTGTGTGTATCTGAGTAGTTTGTGTTAAATGACTGTGTTTAAATGTAAATGGGTCAGCTAGAAATGCCTTTCTGGTTCTGTCTGGAGAAAACGAACAGCTCTGAGATTAGGAGAAGAGTGCTTTCTATAGGAGTTTCTGTGGGAGGCGGAGGACCGTCAAAGACAGAAAGGAGGTGCTTTGTGCAGAAGGACCACAGAGTCCTAATTAGACCAACTGAGGCTATGGTGGGAGATAATGGAGTCATTTCCAAGGCAGGGGCATATAACCTGGAACTGGAGGAGTAGACTGGACCTAGAGAGAAACAGTGTTGACTTTCAGAAAATCAGACAAAGGCTCTGGCCAGTCACCTGCTGGTGGAGGTCTCCAGACCGAGGCAACCCATCACGGTCTCCTTGAATCCTGCTCCAAGCTGAGCTCACAGTTGTTACATGTGCCTGGGACCACAAAGTGGGACAACCTAGTGCCCATGGTCATATTTCCACCTTGGGGGGTGGGGGGGTGGGAAGAATGTTAATTCCAAGGCTGGAGTCACAGTATGAAGCCAAAACTTTACCATGATAGCATGGGAAGTTTGGAGTCTGCCAAACTGTGGGAGTGTTGAGTTCATGTGTGTCAGGGATCCTGTGTTTGTGTCAAATGGGGGAGAGGTTTGGGAAGATTTTTAGACTTTTCACTCACCCTCCTTCTAATAAGTCATTAAATCAACTTGGATTCTACCATGAGAGGTATTTATATTTAAATTATACACTAGAGTTTATGGACATATAGATGGTCCCAGGCACCATGATCACATACTTTTGTATTAGGTTATGAAGGCTCTGTATACTACTGAAAGTGCTTCTGAGTTCCTGCACTGTCTCCAGTGTTTCACCATGTTCAGGGTATGTGCTAGGACTGGTATTTATGTATGTACCAGAATTGTTTACACTAAGGTGTGTATGTAGTCTATGTGTTGAAAAGATACACAGTTTGAGGCAGTATTTGTATTAGGTTTGTCTGAAGGGGGTATGTGTGTGTGCTGGGGATGTGTGTATGTGTAGATTTTAGGGGTATGTGGGTGTGGGATGCTAAAGTCTTTTGGTTCAGAAATGTCATATCATAGGCAAGTATGTACTGTGCCTTCTTTGGAAACTGTAAACACCATTGTTTACTCCTGGGGTAGGAAATTCTATTCACTTCTGGCTGGGGATACTTCAGGGACTTTCTGGACCCTGAGTCTCCTTTGGGACCTCTCACATCAGTTAGGAGTGGGACATTTCTTAACTTGAAGTTAAGCACTCTTTACCCTCTGAATTTCTAGTCTGGATCCAAGAAGACGAACCGCAACACTTCCTTCAATAAAACTATCTATGAAGAGGTAAGGAACTCCTCTGAATGGGTTTAGTGCTCATAGCATAGCCCTGAAGTCATACACGTGTGAAAAGTCATCCATAGAGTCTCAGGGTTGTAGGGATTTTAGGGATCTTCTAATCCAAATCTTCATTTTAGAGATGAAGAAACTGAGGTTCAAGGAGAGTGATGGTCTAACCCAAGATCATATCCTATTTTGGAGTTTGACTCCTGTTGGGGAGATAGAGTTTTTTTTTTTTTTTTTTTTTTTTTTTTTTTTTTTTTTTTGCTGTACGCGGGCCTCTCACTGCTGTGGCCTCTCCCGTTGCGGAGCACAGGCTCCGGACACACAGGCTCCGCGGCCATGGCTCGCGGGCCCAGCCGCTCCGCGGCATGTGGGATCTTCCGGGATCGGGGCACGAACCCGTGTCCCCTGCATCGGCAGGCGGACTCTCAACCACTGCGCCACCAGGGAAGCCCGGAGATAGAGTTTTAAGTTAGGGCTATCCCCAGGCTAGCTTCCCAGCTGTGTGCCACACACTGGACATCTCTCCTTTCCACGGGTACCTGTGTGTTGGGGAATGGGGAGCAGAGAAGGGAGGATGCATGAATTTAAATGATTTTCCCATTAGTAAGTAACTGGGAATCATTCCAGGACATAGGTGATCTTCAGCTGCTGCTGGGATGGACACTGCACAAAAGAGACCAGCAAGCCCGGTGGCCGAAATGATTCCCATCAGGCCATTTAGGGAATGGAAAGTAGGGACTCAACGTTTATTGGAGGTTTATTGCACATATATATTAGCCTGCCAGTGACGTCATGTGAACTAACTTATTTAATCCTCACAGAATACTATGAGGTAGTATAATTATACTTCCCATTTATACCCAGAGAATTTAGAGCATGGGGAGCACCCCACCCATCAGCCTCATTTAACACCTGAGCTTCCACCTGTGGCCTGATAAAGATGTTGCCCCTGGTCACAAGGGAGAGGGTAGATGGGTGCCTGCTGGAATTTCTGGCACTTGAGCTGCGGCCCTACATTAAAGCCAGTTGGACAGGCCAGGCTTGTAAAGGACACCATGTGGGCCAAGGCAATCTAGGTGGGTCACGAAGAGGGGTGGTGTGGTTAAAAAGCACTAGAAATGGAGCCAGAAGAACTGGATTCAAGCCCCTCCTTTACTTCTTACTAGTAGTTGACCCTGAATTATTTGCCTTACCCATCTGAGCTTCCTTTTCTTATGAATTATGAATCGGGATAATAATTCATAGCCCACAGGGTTGTTATAAGGATCTCTTAGTGGGAGGGTCTGAAGTTCTCCTTTTCTTCTGCAGGTGGGAAAGAGAGCATCCAAAGCTGAGAACCCTGCTCGGCTGAGCCGCAAGGAGCTGGAGAACTTCTGTATACATTCCTAGTTGCCTGTTCTCACCTTTCTAACAGTCCAGCTTCTGTCACAATGGATGACACCACATGACTCTCTGCAGAGCGGTTCCTAGTCTGGAGAGGATATGAGAGTTTGTGCATGGTCTATATTTTGTTTTGAAAATGATTGCTAACAACCATTATAGGAGCAAGGCTGTTAAATACTATCTCAACTCACAGACTGGACAAGAATGAGTAGAGATATTGGGTAGTTTCCAAAAACGGACTCAGCAATCCAAGTACTGGTAATCTTTCAAGTGCTATGTAAATGTATGGTGGTGTTATTATTAGCATTGATTTCCTTCCTCTGGTTTTCTAATCTATGACTTGTCTTCCCTCCTCCCTAATCAGGGATGACCACGTTTTTAGACCCTTCCCTTGCCCAGGCCCATCTTCCAAAGAGGAAGGAAAGATAATGGGGATACAGAGGAAAAGAAACAGCCCCCTCTGTGAGGGTGGAATAACTAGCTGTAAGCCAGCTGGCAGGTTCTCCAAGGAGGCCATGCCTGGGCTTTGGTCACAAAAGGGTGTAGGCAAGAGCGAGGGTAGATGGTGCAAAGCAAGCCCATCTCTGAGTGGAAAAATCACCCAGAGCCCATGCCATCCTGATAACCTGGCAGTGGGACTAGCTTTGTCTACAGAACGATGTTTGACTTACAAAAACACATTATTAGACATCTATTTTGGCCTCTTCACAGTTAGAAACAATGTTGTATTTAAGTTCTGAGTCCTGATGTTCCCATGGCACATGCTGGAGGGAGGGCTCAGACAGCTGAGCAGTTGGGAACCAGGCACCTTGCTGGGCACCCCCTGAGTCTTCAGGCCAGACCCTTCCACAAGGCTGTGGAGAGCAGGCTGAGACTCTGGCCAAGCCCAGGAAAGGGTAAGCTGGAAGAGGGCCTACTCAGGGACCCCCAACAGGTGACATTGCATGGAGCCTTGTTCATCAGTTGCCCCACTCTATATTTAAGGTGTGAATTTAATATAGAACTGTGTTGTTATTTAGAGGCAGTTTAAATTTCTTTTCTGAATTAAATGTCTGGTCTCCTCTCTATTCTGTACTTTTCTTCTCTATAGCAGCCAAAGGGCACTCGTGGGCCATCAATAAACACGTCTGTTCAACTCCTGCTGGAGAGGAGTCTGGTTTCCTGGTAAGCTGTCAGTGTCTCCTAGCCTGTGTTCACACTGGAACCACAGATTCCAGGGTCCCCAGATCCCAGGGCCACTTAGTCTCGGGGGATAAGCCACTTGCTCATGCCCCACCTGATCCCTCTCCCCTGCAGGTGTGTGGTTGGCCAGGCTAGCTTCTTCCTGGAGACAAGTGTGGACAGACCACATCCTGGAGAAAGTGTCAAGGGTAAAACTTGGAAAATATATGCAAAAGGAAGGTGGGGAGGAGCCGAGGCACCTATTAGGAGCTGAGCTGCTCAGTCAAGGAGTTTGATGAGAAGAGGGAGTGGGAAATGATAGGGGTCACAGCAGGTCAGATGAACACCAGAGGTGTGGACCGTTGCCTGCTGCTGGCCTTTCACATGTCCTGAGTTGCATAGCTCTTGAACTGGCCAGATTTGTTTAAGGAGCAGAAGAGATCCTATGGGCCCAAGACCTTTTGGGATGCTCTATTCTGGAGTGTAATAATGTACATCATTATCGTCTTACATGTCTTTGTTGAGCTTCTGTGATAAAGCCTTACAAAGATAATTATCCATGCAATGACCAGCCAATGAGCAAAGCAGTAATTAAGCTCCTGCTGTGTAGGAAGCACTGCCTGGCTCCCTGGGAGTACTCACTTCAGGCCACAGAAGTCATACTGACCCCATGGACCATGTGCAGGGGTGCATGACAGCAGAAGCACAGTATTCAAAAACATAAACAGGATGCAAAGCACATGTAACGCAAGTGGACACGAGAGTATCATGAATGTAAGTCAAGGGCAGTGTAACTTACAGACAGGGGGACAGGGCTGAGGCCACAGTTTGGGGGAGAAGAGAGATATTATGGCTGTTTTGCATCCAGACCTGACAATAAGGAGGGAAATTCTTTTGGGTAAATACGGGAGGCTTATACAGAAGAGGCATTTTAAGCACTTAAAAAATATATCAAAAGAGTAGTACACACAAATGGTTTAAAAAATATCTGGCAGTACAAAAAGTATACATTAAAAAAATCCCCAAGCCAATCCAGTTCCCTCCACAGAGGCAGCCACTGATAAGATTTTTGTATTTCCTTTCAGAACTTATCTTTATCTACATAAACATACAGTTATTTTTTATCCAACTGGTAGCATATGATACACACTATCCAAGACTTTGTTCTTTCCATTAACAATATATCTTAGAGCTCATTCTATATATACATAGAGAGAGAGAGCCTGTTGCAGAGCACAGGCTCCGGACGCACAGGCTCAGCGGCCATGGCTCACAGGCCCAGCCGCTCCGCGGCATGTGGGATCTTCCCGGACTGGGGCACGAACCCGTGTCCTCTGCATCGGCAGGCGGACTCTCAACCACTGTGCCACCGGGAAGCCCAGAGCTCATTCTATATTAGTCTTTCCTTTCTTTACAGAAGCGGCAGGTTTTGCCATTGCATGGGCATACTTTCATGTGCTTAACCAGATTCCTACTAAATGGACACTTAGGTTATTTGTAGCCTTTTATTTAAAAAAATACTACTGTGGTCATGATTTCATCTAGATCTTTGTGTCTGTAAGTGAGAATATCTGTTGGATTTATCTTAGCAGCTGTTTAGAGGAACATGTGAAGGTCCAGGTCCCCTTCAACAACATGACAAGCCTTGGCAGAGTTTTGAGGTGTGCATCTGAGCTGAGAGGCAGAAACAGTAGGAGCATGCAAGGAGACAAACGGAGCCCAGAAGTTGTCTGACCTGTTAATGGGTTTGGGAAGTCATGGGGGTGAGAGGAAGGGGGAGGCACAAATCCAGGCATCGCTGAGACACTGAAGGAAATTCTGAAGTGCTTCTGCCTGCAGGAGCCCCAGACCCTATTAGGTCCAGTACTCCAACCTCATGGAGGGAGGCAGCTGCTTTTCAGGGGACATTTTCATAGGTAGATATTTCAGGAGATTCAAGATCATTCTGTTGCGGTGCTGGCACCACCTGTGAGCCAAAAGACACACAATAATATGGTTAATAAAGCAATTATCCAAGCTGATGCCAAGCATTTACAGAGAATCTCCTAATGGTGAGGGCCATGCTCTAGGCTCTTTGGAAGGGAGATATAAGACAGTTTAGTGCAGCAAATTGAGGGTGTTCAAAAATGACAATAAAAGGCCTTGCTATCATTAAGCTACAGTCTAATGATCCCAGTCTCTACCCTAACGAGAGAAACAATACAGACATTTATATAAAGATAATTCAGGTGATAGAGACTAAGTTCCAAAGTAATAGTCCAAACCATTAGACCTTCATATTCCAAGGGTTCTGAGGATCCCTTGTCTGAGAGTGTTCAGGAAAAGCTCTAAAGTGAAGATGAGACTTGAGCTGATGCAGAAAGGAGGTTAGGTACCATCAATAGCTTGGAAATAGCACAAACCTTCTTTGAGATATCATGCAAAGACAAGTGTCAGAAAATAACTGAAGTAGGTTTGAGAATTTCCTGATCAAGTGGGAAATAATGGTCTTAGGAGACCCAGAACCAGAATTCCTGGTCCTGAAAATTCTGAGGGCAAGGAATAAATTCTTTCTAGAATTTGGCTGAGAAAATGTACTGATTTCCACTTATATTTTGGGTGAGGGTGGTTTTAGGGGTCTTGAGTTCCTGGAGTGGTGTTGGGAGTCATGCAAGACTGACCAGACAAGGTGGGGGGTGTCACATGACCATTCTGAAACTCAGAGCAGGGACTGCTGTCCATGACTTTAAGATTGACCAGTATTGACCCAAACACAATGGGCCAGGCCCAAGCAGCTTTAGTGAATGTAGTGAGCAGTACAGATTTGGCCTTGAGGCCAAAGATAAAGTTTCTAGCTAGCTAGGCATTAGGCCATGCTCTAGAAATCAGGACATGAGGCAGATGATGGTTGAACCAAACTGTGTATTTGCACAAGTGTTTTACTGAGCAAATTCTATCCATCTTTTAAGGCCTTATCGAAATTACTTTTTTCATGAAGTCTTTCCTGGCTACCTCCATGCAGTGCTGTCTACCATTTCCAATGTCCGAAAAACCCTTGGGAACTGCACACGTAATAAGTAGTCATGTAGAGTATTTTCTCTCCCCTTTCAGGTGACTAAATCAATCCAACTCTCCTACATCAAAGATAGATAACAAGTCTTCAAAGTCAGAAGTGGTGCCTTATGGGCTTCCCTGGTGGCGCAGTTGTTGGGAGTCCGCCTGCCAATGCAGGGGACACGGGTTCGTGGCCCGGTCCGGGAAGATCCCACATGCCGCGGAGCGGCTGGGCCCGTGAGCCATGGCCGCTGAGCCTGCGTGTCCGGAGCCTGTGCTCCGCAACGGGAGAGGCCACAACAGTGAGAGGCCCGCGTACCACAAAAAAAAAAAAAAGTGGTGTCTTAAACGTATTTGAATCCCCATAGCACTCAGCCCAGTTCTGGGCAAACAAAAGGTATTCAATAAATATCTACTGATTGACTCATCAATCACAGAGAAGTAGCATAATTGAAAAACTTTGAGAGTTAAAAAAAAATCTTGTTCAAACATATTACAGGGAGGAAATTCTGGGGGAGACTTGAAAGCAAAGGTATGAGTGGACCCAATATTTTCAGGAAAGTGAAAGTAGAATGGACAGCCAGATTCAGATCAAGGTTAATTGTTTAAGACTTTTCAGGATTATTTAAAAACTCCTTGTGGTTTTTAATATTGAAATTTCAACCACTATCTGTGTGAACTTAAGCAAATTTAATTTTCTGAATCTCAGCTTCTCTGGCTATAAAGTTTGGATGACAGCACACTTGTAGAGTTGTTTTAAGGATCAGATGAGAATATGTTTGCTAATGTTTTGTAAACTGTAAAACTTTATATAAACTTATTATTAATGGGAAATTCTATGTTTAAGGGATGTTTTAACACTCTAATGACACCAATGTGCTGTAGTTAATAGCACATAGTCCAAAAAATCTTGGCATTAGACTGTTGGCTAATTTCCAATTGTTTTGAGAAGTTGCAATTTTGATGGATTAGAGATAGATTTAGAAACATACATGGACCATACAGTGTTTGGGTTTACAGACTCTTATTCTGGTAGTGTTAAGATTAATCAATAGAAGATATCATTAAATTAATTAGAAATGTTCAGCTTTTGTCCACACAGATGCAAATCAGGAATATTTGTTTCAGTATCTCTATGCACCATGGAGTGTGTCGGGGGGCCCACAGTGAGTGGAACTTGAGCTCCTCTGCTTGCAGTTAACATGGTCTGGGCAATATTTCCTCACTTTATGGGCCTTAGGATACAGAGAAAATTGTTCTCACCTTCTGAGATTTCTGTATAGAGCAGTAGATTGTGGCTGACCTCTCTTCCTTCTGAGGAACTGGGGTCTGTCTCTGTAACAGACCAACACCAGGATATCCATAATCACCAGACAAGAGCTTTCCAGAGATTTGCCCTCAACTCTTGAGGAAAAGGGGCATCCCACCAGGTTCTGATTACATATAGAGGGTGGGAACTGCCTTAGTGCAGTGGAAACACCGCCTCTGGTTTCCCAACACCTCCCTTATTTACGGCCCAAGAATGGGAGAGAAGTTCCTTCATTTCAAGGGACCCCAAGGTTGGTAAACATGGATAGAATCACAGTTCTCTGCCTTTGCACCACTGGTCCTGTCACCCAGTTTGGAGAGATTATCTTTCAGGTTACTGGATTGTCCTAGAAGTGGGAGGGGGAGGGAAGGTGTACTGATCAAAAGAGCTCACCTGAAAGTCAAGGAACACCTGTGTATACACAGTTTCCCCTTCAATCGCAAGCACCGGTATCGTGTCATCTGGAGTGATGAGATAATACTCTGCTTGCCCCTCAGAGTCTGAATCATGTCCAGCATCCTCCTGAGTGACCAAATCACACACCTGGTCTCTTCCATTGACGGGTTGGTGCATCTCTGTCTTCTCCTCATCCTCCTCAGTTGTTCCATTGCTGTCAGAGCTGCTGTCGGAGACGTGCCTGGCAGTCTTAGGGAAAATGTCCAGCTTCTCAAACTCTTGGGAGAGCATGGAGTTTGCTATGTGGTCAGCAGTGGGCTCTGGAACACATTGTGCAGGGTTGGTAAAACGTGTGCCAGCCCCCTTCTCTCTCTTGCTTTGTGCAAGGATCCAAGCTGCTCTGACTCCTACCCCAGACGAGGCCTAGAGAACTGGAGAAGAAGGTGTTTTCCTGTCTTCCCTCACAGGACTCCATTCCATTACCCCTTCCTTCTTCCTTTCAAGCATTCACTTATTCATTCATTTGATAAGCATTCATCGAGTGTGGTATGTGATGGACTTAGGAGTCCTCAGTGAGCAGGACTGGCCCCGTTGAATAAACCATCCTAACTGCCATGACAGGTACTCTGGGGAAACACAAAGGTGAATTAGACCTGGTCCTGAAGGAGTACACTGTCTACCTGGGGGTCAGATCTATACATAAATCAACTAATGTAAGGCCAACTGTGACAAGTGTCATAGGAAAAGTATGAGGAAAGTGCAGAAGTGAGAGGAGGTGGTCTCTGGTTAGGAAGCAGAGAAGAACTTGTGAAGTGGCAGAATTAAGGTAGGCCTTGACATTGGGGCAGGACTTTGATGTATTCTTGGTAGAGAGAACAGCATGATTAAAGGCAGTTATGAAACCTGAGGTACCCTCTCTTTTGGGAAAGGATGATACTTAAAATATTTAACAACCACAATGGTTTGGGCATAGGACAATCAGAATGGGTGCCTGTTATGAACAACTGGGTGGATGTCTACTGCCTTTGGGACATATCAAACAACCCATTTGATCTAAGTGTAGAATAATAATGGCTCAAATTTATTAAGTGCTTACTATGTGTCAGTCACTGTTCTAAATGTTTTTCATGAATAAATTCATTTAACCTGCATAAAACCCCATGAAGCCTAGACAATAACTATTCTTATTTATGTTTCGCAGACGAGGAAATTGGAGCACATAAAGGTTGAATATTTGCCTAAGTAAGTGGGAGGGCCAGGATCTGAATGCAGGTAGTCTGGTCCCTGGTGTTCTTAACTGCTACTCAATACTGCCCCCTATGCACTTTGTGTAGGAAAAAAGTAGACAAAAGTTGGCCTGGCCCAATACTGAGCGATAATCATAGTTATCACCTACTGAGTGCACACTGTGGGTGCTGCCCCACGCAGTCCTCACAGCAACTGAGAGGTTGGTGCCTTCATTTTGCAAAGTAAGGAAACTAAGGCTTAGAGGCTGAATTGCCCAAGATCACTAAAAAGGAGGAGAGCTAGGATAAAAACACAAGATTATCTGACCTCAGGACTCATACACATGACTACTAGATTATCTTGCCTTTTGAGTAACAGAAAAAGCCATGAGGAGCCATTGATGGTTTTAGAGCAGCCAGAATTAAGCTTTGCAAAGGGGGAGCAGAAGGGATAGAAAGGAAAAATTCTGGAGAGGGAATGGCCAGTTAGGAAACTATTACAATATTTCAGGGAAGAAGTTACAAGGAATGGGAATGTCTGTTAATAAGGACTTGTTGAATAAATTAAGGTACATCTGTAGAATGGAATAAATGGGAGTCAGTCTTAATCTACGTACGCTAATATTGCTAGGATCTACTGTTAAGTTAAAAAAGCAGATTCAGAAAAATGTTATAGATGGCTCCCATATGTGTAATCAAATGAAGAATATATGGCTTGTAAATGCATTAAAATGCTCTGAAAGGATTTAAACATACATATATCTTAACAATGGAGGTTTCTTCAGGGAGAGCTGGAGATTGGGATTTAGAAGGAGATTATTTTTAATTTATACCATGTGAATATGTGACTTTTCAATTAAAAAAAGAACCTGTTTAATAAAACAAAAAATTGATGACAGCATGAACTCAGGCAGTGGCAGAGTCTCCAAAGAGGAAACTCTGGAGAGATAGTGGAGAAATAAAAGTAGCAGACCTTGGGCACTGAGGAGAGGTGCCAGGGGAGGGAGGAGGGACAGGGATGACATTGGTGTCCCCAAAACTTTTTTATTCCTCCTCCTGTGCCCAGGGTGCCAAGGAAGGAGGGTTCAGGCTAAGGGAGACCAGAGTCTGTTCTGCCAGCTCTAAGGAGGAAGCTGGTAGGAATCTCCAAAGTCTAGCCTCATTTCCATTTGATGCTCCCTTTTTCTTGGTTACACTTTCCCATCAGAAAAGGCTGCAATGTTGGATTTCTGAGCCCCTGGCTCCCCCCCCCCACATTCCCTCCGCCTATTCCATCTCCTTGGGGCATCCCCTCCATGAGAGGTGACATAGGGTTTTTTAAAGCAGGGTTTGACTGAGTGGCCAGAGTTTGGGGATTCCTTAGAACTCCAGAGCTTCAGAGTTCAAGGTGGTAATTTAGGACACTGAGATTTGGGACGGGAAAATAAGGTGCAGGCATCTCAGCTCTCCACCCCAACACTCATCAGAACAGCTCCACTTTTACGTGCATTGTGATTTGGGGATGTTGCATAATATTTTGTTTGAAGAAAGCATTCCTTAGCTTTTTCAAAAGTTGGAAAACCACTGCCTCAGTAATACTTATGGGTAATAGGTATCTAAACATTCTTATGAGTTTTAATTTCAACTAAGTTTTAATTTTGCTTCTGTCACAGATTTACTACTTCATCTGGTCTTTGTTTCTCCATTCTTGGAGTGGAGACAGTAAATTCATCCTCATCATGGGGCACACTCCAGTGATGGCAGTCAATGCCTGAGGAATCCTAGAGACCCTGGAGGAAGGACTAGTTCTCCTAGCTCTGGTTACCATCTTTCAGGAGTTCAGCCTGGTTGTGGCTTTTGTTCTCCAAACCACCTTCTTTTAGCACGTTGCTTCTCAGACTTTAACAGGCATATGATTCACCTACAGATCTTGTTAAAATGCAGATTCGTGTTCAGTATTCTGGGGTGGTGCCCAAGAGTTGCATTTCTAACAAGCCCTTGGGTGTACCCACGTTGCTGGTCACACATTGAGTAGCCACACTCTGGAGCTTCCATCTGGCCTGGGAACCCCATAGTCTGTGTCACTGGTGATATATTACCTGGTGTGTCAGCTGGAGCCTCAACTTGACTGGAACTGAAGGCTGGGGCTGAACCTGAGAAATCAAGTTAGAGAAGGGTTATCATTAGGGCTGTGAGGGAAGAGAGTCTCTGATTCTGTGAGAGTCAAAGGAGAGGGAGAGAGATTTCTGAGGACATAGGGAAAAGGCTTTAGGGAGGAGAGTGAACCCTGATGAGAGTAAAAGCCCGTGGGAAAAGGATGGCCAGAGTCTAGGGTTATCTTCAGCTGAGGAGAATTCTCTCGAGTTTCCTGCCATCTCTCTGGAAGGGAGAGCTCCAACCCCTCTGTGGTAGCCACTCATCAGTTTGGTTTGCTGGCTCACAGTAATTCTTCCAGGGACCCTATATATTCTAACCAATCTGTTCTTTCTGGGAACTACTCCATTCCCACTTCAATACTGACATTCCAGAAGGAGCTACCAATCACAAACACTCATTCCATTGCCCACAGTGATTAGTCCAAGCAATAGTCACATGACCTAAAGCTGAGCCAGTCAGAGAGATTTCTGAGGTTCTTCAAATTGGAGTTGGAGGGGGAACATCTTTTTCCCCTTCTTGGTGTCAGAACTACTAGTATGTGTGAGTCTGGAGCTACCAGTTGCTGTGCTTTGGTACGTTCCACCCCCACCCCTTCCCTTCAGCTGGCTGTATTAAGAGAGTTAAGCTGGTTTATAGGGAAAAATAGGGATGAGAGATGGAGAGCTCTGGTGGCTTTTGAGTCTCTGGTGACATTTGTCTCTAGGCCAGCTCTTCTCTTCCTTGCCCATAGACTGATTATGTGAGTCTCCAAATAATAAACCACTCCCCTTGCACCTCTCCCCACCCTTTCTTGTCTAAGCTAGTTTGAGTTGGGTTTCAATTATTTGCAACTAAAGAGTCCCAGCTGACACTCCTCCCCTATCATTCTGAGAAGAAATGAGGTCTTGGGAGAGAAGGGGCAGGAGGGAATTATGAGAGGACAAAGATGTCTCCAGAGGTCCTAGGGAAATGGCCTAGTACTTGCAGATATCATTGATCTCAGAAACTCACATCGTCCTTTTTTCTTCCAAAAACACCAGCCAGAGATCCCAAAGCACAGAAGGGTGAAAAGAGCCATCAGGGAGAGCCCAGACCAAAGTGCTGTCCTTCTCTCAGGTCCTGTGAAGAGGAACTGAGTGATATCAATATAAATAACAACAAGGGAGTTGGGGCAAGCAATGGACAAAACTTAAAGGCCATCCTATCTGCTTCTTAAAATCCCATACTATTGCAGGAAATATTCCTTTTCATTCATTCATTCATTCTACAGCTATTTATTGAGCAGTCATATTCCAGGCAAGAAATTATAGCAATAAGGCAGACACTGTTCCTGGGTAGAGAGGTTTATTGCTTGCCCAGTGTCACAGAGTTTTAAGTACCTGAGCTGGGATTTGAATGCAGGCTGTCAGATCCTAAAACACCCTTATCCGTCACACTAAACTGCCCCTCTCTATATATGGCATAAGGAGAGTTCTAGACAGTGAATCCAGATTACTATTGATCAGGCCTCTAAAACCATTTGCCAGACACAGCCTGACACAACATTTTCACAGCCTGGGTAGACTTTCCTTTTTAATTTTAATTAATTAAAATTTAAATTAAAAATCAGCTACTCTATTCCTTATTGAAAAACTGATAAGTATATTTGGAACAACTCAGATATAAATATATTTTTTCAGCTGCAAATTTTATGAAATCTGAATACAGATCAACTGCTGGTCATGAGAATTTAGCATCTGAATTAAGATGTGCTGTAAGTGTAAAACATACTGGATTTCAAAGACTTAGTACAAACTGAAATGCAAATTATGTCGTGAATAATTCTTTATATTGACTACATGTTGAATTGATGATATTTTGGATATATTGGGTTAACTAAAATATATGACTAAAATTAATTTTACCTGTTTCTTTTTGCTTTTTCTAATATGACTATTAAAAATTTAAATTACCTATGTGGTTTCCATTATATTTCTATTGGAATGTGCTGCTCTAAAGACTCTCACTTACACTCCCTCACTGCACTTTATAAAGAACCACTCAGAATGAAAACTCTTGGGTCCACGGACTTAAGGCTCTGAGGTCTGGCTGAACAGGAGAGCAACCTGGACAGAGGTCCCTAGAAAGAAACTGCTGGGAGCTGTTGCTGACAGGATTGCTGGCTCTGCATGTGAAGCTGGGGTGTTTTTCTCCACTTCTCCAGGAGACGCTGAGGTGAGCTCCCCCTTGGGACACGACAGCTCCTTTCTGTAGGGGGTTCCATCTGTATGTCACGTTGTGTCCACTGTCCTCCACTGAGCATGTCAGGCTGACCCTGCAGACACCATCCTCTGTGAGCCCGAGGCTCCCAGTGACTTTTGGCTTCTTCAGCCTCCCTATGTGAGGAGAAAGGCAGACCAGATGTGGAGTCAGGGCTGCACCCTGGGCAGTTACCATTCAAAATATATTCATGAAGTTGTGGGTTGACACTGCCTTAGGGCTGGGAAGGTGTCTCCAGTAGTGCACCTGGACTTTTCTTTGATAGCTCTAAAATCTCAGACTCATCACTTTACTCATCTTTGGTCCTTGGAAATAGAGGGGTTAATGAAAAGTGAAAAAAGATACCCCATCATTCTATACATTATACTGTGAAGAACAAGCAAACCAATCAACACAAATAAGCACAACACTTCCAAGTGCCCTGAGGCCCTTCAAGGCTTACATTTTGAGGTCCCATCATCTAATTTGTTTACTTACATGAGATAGGGAATATGGAGAGGTGAGCACAGCACTGTCACAGAGTAAGCACTTAATAAATGTTAACAATTTTAAAAGAAACGTAAGACTGACACTCTTTGTTCCCAATTTCTTATTCTTTTTGCTTGATCTTCTTCCTGGTTCTTTGATATTTGAGTCACAGTAGGCAATAGATGTGAACTAGCTGACTTGCATATTTTAACAGGACCATGGACAGTGACTCTTTTCTCATGTACTGAGACACCAACATGCCCAGGAAGGGGCTAGGTTGACCATGCCTGAATGGTACAGGTGAAGGAGCTGGCAAATATAAATTATACAAACCGTCCAGCTAAGCTCCTGTGAAGCACAGGGCTGAGGAGGAAGACTCTGAGTTCTTTCCCTCATACTTAAGGAAGCCAAGTAGCCTTCCAAGCTCTTGGGGGTTACAGGACAATAAAGATTTTCTCCTCACTCTTCTATGATTTTACCCAGCCAGCTCTGCCTTTATGCAAAATGATAATGTTCTATAAAAATACAGGTTGGAGAGTTCCTTGTCCCACCCAGTAATCAATGCAGGAGGACAGGGCAAGTACCAGAAGTTGGTGGATTGAGGCTTAACTGGAAGCCTAGAAGAAGGGGGCCTGGGCCAGGGGAATTTGCCCAGCTGCTGATTGTATTGTCCTCCTGTGAACTTACTGGTGTGAACTGAGTAGCTGTCCTGTGAGTCTGAGGCATTTTGTAGGAGGAGGGATGTGGGATAGGCAGCAAAGGGGAGAAACTTTTCAGGGAATGAATCTAATGATGGGCGGTCTACTCAGAAACTCACGGTAGATGCTCAGGTTGATATGTTTTGTGCTGGCAACTCTGGCGTTTGAGCACACATAGGCGTGGTAGGGGCCGGCATCCTCCATCTTCAACTGGCCAATCTTTAGGGAGTAGTCCTGACTGGAGACCCACGCCGTGTTCTGATTTGGATCCTTGAACTTAATGAGTTGATTGGCTGTTGCTTCTTTTCCCCGCTCTTTGCTGATAATAGAGGTGTTAAACATCCAGACAACGTTGTCTATGTGTTGACTGTCCGGAAGCGCCAGGGACAGGGTGATGGACTCCCCCAGGATCCCCGCCACTGTCTCTCCCATTGGTCTTCCTCTGGAAGCTCCTAGATCTGTAGCCAGAAGTGAGACATTGCAGTTTCAGCCACTGGTCTCGATCCCTTGACCCTCAGCCTGCCTGAAGGGGACCATAGCCCGATACACCCTCCTGCCCAGGCCTCCTTCCCCCTTTCTCTGATGAGGCATCCCTGCTGCTTTCCCATGACCACTTGTCATGCACAGGTATGCACCTGGCTCTCCCTGTTGTATACACAGGCCTCTTCTTCCCTCTCTGCCCTTCTAAGGACACCTTAGGAGACACCCCTACCCAAGCAAAGAGCAATCTGGATTTCTGCATCCATACTCTCTTTCCCTCTCTTGTGTTATAGACCCTTGGAGTTTCAGAGTTCCCTGGGAGTTCCCAAGTCCCCTACCAGTCTCTCTCAGGTTCCTGAGGGTAGAGAAAGAGGGATTTTTCGGCCTGTTCTCTTACCTCCCTACCTCATCTGTGTCCTGCCAGCATCCTGGGGTTTAGACTCTATAGCTGCTTAGACTGTTCCTGGAATCCCCTGGAGGGCCTCAGTGGAGCCAGTTACCTGTACAGAACTGCCAGGCATGGACAGGGCGGGAGCTGCTCTGGCTGACTGGGTTCTTGGCTCTGCAGATGTATGGCAGGTTTGGGTCACAGGGCAACCAAGAGATGGTGAGACTAGGCCCCACCCAGGATTCAGAAGCATGGGGATCCCTCGAAGTCCAGTAGTACTGAACACCTTCCCCTGTCCCCTTCACGGAGCATACAAAGGTGATGTTACAGGAGGCGTTCTCAGACATGTTCACAGACTTCATGGTGACTCGGGGCTCCTGCAGCTGTTCTGCAGGAACAAGGGCAATAGGAAGACTACTCAGACTGCTTCCCCAGCTGGAAAGAGCTAAGGGAAAAAGGTGGTGTTGGTAGAGGAGCTGGGGGCCAAAGGAAGAGGCCAGCATTATCTGTTTCAGTGGGAAGTCTTTTTTTTTCTCTTTGTATACCATGCAAGCTAGGTTGATTGCCTTTCCTCTGTGCTTCCGTAGTATCCTCTGCAGCTGTTATCACCAAGACTCAACATGACAATAGTCTGATTATTCTCTCTCTCCCCCACCAGTTAGTGAATTCCTTGAGGACAGGGCCAGTGTCTGTGTCTGAACATCTAACATCTGCCTGGTCCATGAAAGACACTCATGAATGTTTGGTAAGTAAATGGATGAATGAGCCAGCCTCAAACACTGGGGATTTGGAAGCTCTGCCTCTATAATTTGAGTTGACCTTGCCTTTTGGTCTAGATTTGGGACCCACTGTGCTTCCAGACTTTCTTCCTGGTCCTCTCCTTTTCTTTTGTTCCATCTCCTCTGTTCACAGCCTCTGTGTGTGTGTGTAAGTTCATTTTCTTTTTCTTTTTTGAATAGGCAATACATACATAAAATTGAAATTGCAAAGATACAAAAAGGTACACATGCGCACACACAAAGAAACAAGCTTTCTTGCCCCAGCCACCTAGTTCCTCTCCCCAGGAATTATTGTTCTTGGAGGCAATTACAGTTATGAGATTCTTGTTGATCTTTCCAGAGATATTCTAGCTGTAGACACATATATATATATAATAGCATGCTGTACATATTGACCTTAAGCTTTTAAAAATTTTAAGAATATATCTTGGAAATTGTTGTATGTTAGTACATATTAAGTTGATTCATTCTATTTCTGTTAACTGCATAGAATTCCATTTCCATAATATATCCAGAGCACCCTAAAAAACCAATCAGAAAGGTCAAACAATCCAATAGAAACACAGTGTTTTAGGCTAAATTCTGTCCCCACAAAGTTCATATGTTGAAATTCTAACCCCAAGTACCTCAGAGTGTGATTGTATTTGGATATAAGACTGTATTTGGAAACGGAGGTAATTATTTTAAAATAGGGTCATTAGGATGGTCCCTAATCCAACATGTCTGGTGTCCTTATAAGAAGAGGAGATTAGGACAGAGACAACACAGACAGAGAGACAACCATATGAGGACATAGGGAAAGAAGGTGGCCATACACAAGCCAGGGAAAGAGGCCTCAGAAGAAACAAAACCTGCTGACCTCATGACCAGCCCCAGATTTGTGAGAAAATAAATCTCTGTTGTTTAAGTTACTCAGTCTGTGCTATTTTGTTATCACAACCCTAGCAAACCAACACAGATTTTGGCACCAGAACTGGGGTGCTGCTATAATGAATGCCCAAAAATATTGAAGTGGCTTTGGAACTGATTAACGGATAGAGGCTGGAAGAGTTTTAAGGTGCATGTTAGAAAAAGCCTAGATTGTCTTCAGGAGACAGTTCATAGAAATATGGATGTTAAATGTGATTCTGGTAAGAGCTCAGAAAGAAAAGAAGAGAGCTGTAGAGAAAATTTCTATTATCCCAGAGATAGACATATTATTGTCAATATAACATTGGTAGAAAGATAAACATTAAACGTGTGGCTGGTAAGGCAATAGTTGAAAATGAAGAGCATGTTACTGGAGGAAATGTGATACTTATAAACTGGCAAAGAACTTAGACAAATTATGTTCTATTGTTTTGTAGAAAGTAGAACATTTAAGTGATGAACTGGGTATTTAGTTAAGGAGATCTCCAAGCAAAGCGTTGAGGGCACTGCCTGTTTTCTCCATTTGCTTGTAGTAAAATGTGAGAGAAGAAAGATAAATTGAGGAAGGAATTGTTAAGCAAGAAGAAACCAGAATTTAAAGATTTGGAAAATTCTCAGCCTATCTATATAGCAAAAAATGAGAATTTGTGTCTGGAGGAAACACTGAGAGTATGGATAGACAATGGTGTAATTCAAGGATCCAGTCAACCATTTCAGTAGAAATTCTGCCACCTTGGAGTGAAGGGACACAGATGGGACAAAATGAAGGAAGACTGTCAGATTTGGGGGATTTTATAGGCTAAGCCAATAGAGATGTCCAGCTGAGACCATGCTTTATCCTTCAAGAAAAGGGAAGAATGACCCCAAGGGCAGTTCAGAGGTCAACAGGTCTGCCACTGGCACCACAGGCCTAAAGGTCATAGGCCCAGGGGCCATTGGTGGTGTGGTTTCCTCCTTGGTTCCAGGGGGCAGGGCTGCTGGCCAGGGCCCAGGACCAAGGAGGTGTGGCTGCCACCCAGTGGACAAAGACGATAAATCATAGTGCCAAGGGGGATTATTCTCAGACCTAAGAAGATGTGGAGACTTCCCTAGTGGTGCAATTGTTAAGAATCTGCCTGCCAATGCAGGGGATATGGGTTTGAGCCCTGGTCCGGGAAGATCCCACATGCCGTGGAGCAACTAAGCCTGTGCGCCACAACTACTGAGCCTGCGTGCCTAGAGCCCATGCTCTGCAACAAGAGAAGCCACCACAATGAGAAGCCCATGCACCGCAACGAAGAGTGGCCCCTGCTCACTGCAACTAGAGAAAGCTCGCATGCAGCAACAAAAAACCCAATGCAGCCATTTTTTTATAAATAAATAAAGTTTATTAAAAAAAAGAAAATGCATCATCAAAAAAAAGATGTGGTATATATATGTACAATGGAATATTACTCTGCCATAAAAAAAGAATGAAATAATGCCATTTATAGCAACATGGATGGACCTAGAGATTGTCATACTGAGTGAAGTAAGTCAGACAGAGAAAGACAAATATCAAATGACATCACTCATATGTGGAATCTAAAAAAAGGGTACAAATGAACTTATCTACAAAATAGAAATAGAGTTACAGATGCAGAAAATAAACTTATGGTTACCAGGTGGTAAGGGGGGGGAATAAATTGGATTGACATATACACACTACTATATATAAAATAGATAACCCAATAAAAATTTTAAAAAAGTCTAATAGAATTTGCCCTAATAGGTTTTAGACTTGTTTGGGACCTGTGACCCATTTCTTCTTTCAGATTTCTCCCTTTTGGAATGCAAATGTCTATGTTGTGCCTGTCCCATCATGAAAGCAGGTAACTTGTCTGGTTTCAAAGGTTCACAACTGGAGAGGAATTTTGCCTATGATGACTTATACCTTAAGTCTCACTTATACATGATTTAGATGATATCTAGATAAGATTTTGGACTTGAAGTTGGAATGGGTTAAGACTTTGGGAGCTGTTGAGATGGAGTGAATGTATTTTGTGAGAAAGACATGAGTTCTGGGGTGCCAGAGGGCAGAGTGTTATGGGCTGAATCAAAATTCATATGTTGAATTCATAACCCCTGTTACCTCAGAATGTGACTGTGTCTGGAGATAGAGATTTTAAAGAGATAATTAAGTTAAAATGGGGTTGTAATGTGGGTCTTAATCCAGTATGACTGGTGTCCTTGTAAAAAGAGGAGACTAAGACACAGACAACACAGATAGACGGACGACCATGTGAGGACACATCAAGAAGGTGGCCATCTGCAAGCCAAGGCATGAGTCTCAAAAGAAATCAAACTTGTTGACACCTTGACTTTGGACTTCTACCCTCTAGAATTGTGAGAAAACAAATTTTTGTTGTTTAAACCACCCAGTCTGATATTTTGTTATGGCAGCTCTAGCAAGCTAATACAGATGGATAAAGGATATTAACAGAGAGAGAGAATCCAAATGGCAGAAAACAGAATCCAAATAGCTCTTAAACACATTTTGGCTGTTCTTCACTCTTGACATCTGTATTTATGGAATTGGGGGAAAAGGACCAATGTGATAGTTCTCTTTGTCCTAGAGAGATTAATTCCTGGAGAGGAAAAAACCCTGCTTTTAAAAATAAAAGGTCAAAACCCACAGACGCTCTCTGGAACTCACCATAGATAGACAGGATGAATTTCTCACTTGTGGTGACTTCAGAATTCTTTTGGTTTATCTGGGCTTTGTAGGATCCTGCATCTTTCAGAGTGAGCTTGTTGATAGACAAGGAGTTGTTCTGGGTGACGTTTATTCGCCCCTGGTAGCTTTTGTCTATAAAGGTAATCTTTCCTCTTGCATCTACTAAAGCCAAAGCTTCTTGGGGCCCACTCCAGGTGATGTGCTCAATTTCTGTGTCTACTGAAATGTTCACGGAGAGAATCACCGAACCTCCTAGAATCCCTTTCACTACTGTTGGGGCTGAGTTCTTTTCAGAGGCTCCTAGCCCTGCAGAGACAAAAGAGGGACTTGGAGGAGGAGCTGGAATCCTCACGCCAGCGTTCATTTGTTTGTTCATTTATTCATGCATGCATGCATTCATTCATTCAATAAACACATATTGGTAATAAATGCCAGATGTTGAGAAATGAAATGATATTTTGGCTGTCCTCCCTCTAGGTCCATTGCTTAGCAAATGGACCTCATTCATCCATTCATTCACTTCCCAAACATTCTCTCCCAGGAATGTAGCTACAATAATCAGTAAAACAGACTTTATAGGTTTCTATTCCTACAGGGAAATTAGCATTGTGGCTTTCGATGAATTTCTGAATTTCTCTGAGAATCAGTCTACTTATCTGTAAGATAGAAATGTTCACACCTGTACCATCTTCCTCCAGGAATGTGGTAGAGATGAAATAAAATCAGGTTGCTGTAAATCGTAAAGAACTAATGCAGTAAAATATGGAGCATCTTTAAAAAAAACAAGATGGATTGATGGATGGCTAAAAGGGTGGATAGATGAATAGGTGTGTGATAAAGGAAGTAAAGTAAAACACCAGTGATAGAACTGAGCTGGGAGGTATCTGAGTGTTCACTGAAAAATTCCTTCAAGTTTTCTGTACATTTGAGAATTTTCATAATAAAATATTGGGAATAAAAGGAGAACCTCTCACCTCTGTTATCACCTTACCTTTCCATTATTGTCCACGGATCTCAGCCTGACTTTGGCTTGGCCAGGGAAATCTGGTCTGTGCTTGGGAACAAGGTTTGGGGTTGGGAATAGGTAGGTAGCATTGATTCAATACCTGATTTCCGCATCTCAGGAAAGACTCAGATCTCTGATAACCATTGTTACCAAGGGTTCCAGAGGCCTGACAGCTTATTTCCTTGTAGAGGTCCTGTGAGTATCTGCTGGGTGACCCCAGCCTGGATTTCCAGATTCCAAGGCTTCTGAGGCTCTAGAGAGCGCTCTGTAAACCCTAGACCAACTCAGATGGGTTCAGGACCCAGACTACACCAGGAATTCTGGGTGGAAAAATACGTAGAAAATATGTAGAAAAATATGTAGAAAATGTTAGAGAGAGAGGAGTGTCCAAAGTACAACCTGGACAGATGGGAAAAGGTTGAAGTGTTTTGAAAGCCTAAAGGTTACAGGTTCCGTAGACACAGAGAAGAGATTGGTGCAGGCCAAGGGGGTCTCTGCCCAGACCCCCATCAGCAGAGCACTTGGACCTTGTGGCATGGTAGCTAGGGAGGACAAAGGACTAGGAACCCTGGACATGAAAGTGTCAGTTCAGGTAGACTCTGGGGGAAGATTCAGAAGACAGAAGCTTAGCTGATGTGATGTTGGTTTGAGGTTGCCTAAAAGAGAGCTCTTCTCATCCAGAAGACACTGCTTAAGTTTGCTATGTGTGTATTAGGCACTTTGTAGAAATCACTTCATTTAATCCTCAAAATTATCGGATAAGTAGCCCTGTTTTTCTGATAAGGAACTGAAATTTAGAGAGTTTAAGTCACTTGCCTGAAATCACAGGTTTGGTCAGTTGCAGAGCCCAGATTCTATGTATGTGATGCCCCAGAGTATAGAGGCCAAAAGCACTGACCACCCCATCCTGGAAACCCAGAGGTGCTTGGTCTTGGCTGGGCTCATATGAACTTGTTTTGACATCATCTTTCCTCACATCAACGATAAACAAAGCCTCTCATACTGTCAGTGGGAGGAGCAGGATGTGGTCCTGATCATATTGTAGCAGAGTGCTACACAGCTCCCTGCAGAGTGACAGGAGTCCCAGGTATCAGCCATCTTATTTTTGAACTACATCATTTGGCAAATAATTAAAGGGGGGTTCAAAGATTGTGATAACTGAATTTGACTTGCCCGTCCTTGAATAGTGTCTGAGAATAATGTACTTAACAGTGATTATCATAATAACAAACATAGCTTCCACCAACTATGTGCCAAGCACTGTACACATACCATCTCTATCTATAAAACAGTCTTGCATAATACATCTTATTATTTGTATTCTACACTTAAGAAATAGAGGCTCACACACCTAAGAAATGATGGAGCAAGGACTTAATTTCAAATATTCCTGGTACTAAAGCTGGGGGCGAGGGGTCAAAACTTTTCACCTTACTGCCTCCCAAGTTCCTAAAACAACTCCTTGGAAACACAAAATCCTCAAGGAAACTCCCTTCTAGACCCAAACAGTGAAGTTTGAGGTAACCCTAATTGGTGGAGCCAGACAGAGGGAGATGTCTCTTTGCCGTGAACTGTTTGAAATTCCCTGCATTGACCATCTGAGGCTTGGAGGTCGTTGGATGTGGCTAATTCCAGGTTTATCCAACGTAGCCAAGAAGCACCTCGAGAGCTGGGTGTGGATATAAACAGCCCTGCTGCCACCTGTGTTTTTATGGTGAGCAAAGATGAGATAGAAAGTGAAGAGAGGGGGCTTCCCTGGTGGCACACTGGTTAAGAATCCACCTGCCAATGCAGGGGACACAGGTTCGATCCCTGGTCTGGGAAGATCCCACGTGCCACAGAGCAACTAAGCCCTTGTGCCACAACTACTGAAACCCATGCGCCCCAGAGTCCGTGCTCTGCAGCAAGAGAAGCCACAGCAATGAGAAGCCCACGCACAGCAACGAAGACCCAACACAGCCAAGAAAAGTGAAGGGAGGTCAAAATAAAATTCAGCCTTGAGGTCTAAGCTCCCTCTACCCCCATACATGCTTCTAAGAGTTTTCTAGAGTTTTCCTCACTGCCCATCCCCACCTCCATCCTCACTGCTGTCAGGTACTTAGTACTACCTTCATTATCCTCCCTGAATCCCTGGTGAGGAAGAAGGATTCCAGACTGACAGTAACTGCCACAGTCCCAGGTGGTTGAGATCCTCCCTGGGGTACTGGGTTAGCTCTGCCCACTGGAGAGTGGTGAGCAAAGATGAAATAGAAAGTGCTCTTGAGAAAAGTTTCTCAGAAACTAGCCAGACTTGGGCCTTGAGGGGGAGGTAGGATGGTGGGGAGAAAGGATATTCACATAGAAGCCACCTAGCTGAGGGCAACCAGACCATCTCCAGATCCCCAATGAAGTCTCCATACATGTGATAAACAAGGCAGGATGTAGAAAGAAGCTCCAACAGTTCCATTCTTCCCTAGGAAATTGACAGGTGGCTTATCCTCAGGACAAGTTCCCTCTATCTCTCTGTGTGTTTTACCCACAGTGTACAGGGGACAAACTCATCACCCAGTATTTCTCAGCAGGAAAATGTGAGGGTGAGAGGAATAGAATCTGAGTCCAGAGTTATTTGTGACCGGGGCTAGAATGTCACCTATTCATGGTGTGTAACCATGCATACTCACACACACACATACAGAGCTCAGAGTAAGGTGGAACTTGCAGAATAATTACCAAAAGGAGAAGAGTTTCTTGCTTTTAACAATTAGAATCCCCAGCAGAAATGTGACCAGCCTCAGAGGAATACCAGTAGCAAGCAGCGGTGGCCATAGTGTGGACTTACCCATGAGCAGGAAGAGGAGAGGGGTCCATAGAAAGGGAGAGGATATGTGTGGCTGACTCTTTGGTGGCTTACTGGAGAAAGTTTGTAGAGCCCAGCCATCTGTTTGTCTCCCTGGGCTCGCCATGATGATCTACAGTCAGATAACATGCTGAAGGAGGAAACACTTACCACAGCTTCCGCAATTGCATGTGAGTGTGTGTGTGTGTGTGTGTGTGTGTGTGTGTGTGTCCCAGGGAGGGTTGTTTATACACAGCACCACGGACTCCTCCCACATGCTCAGGCTGGGGTAGAGGTCTGAAGTCGATTAATAACCTTCATGGGATTTGCAAACCAAGAGCGGGTATCACTTGCTTCAGCCTCAGGAGACTTAGGTTCTAAACTTGGCTCTGAAGATGCCGCTTAAAGATCTCTACCTCCTGGTATTCATGCCCTAGTGTAATCACCTCTTCTTGAGTGTGGGATAGATATTGTGACTTGCTTCTAGTGAGCAGAATGTGGCAGAAGGGATGGAATGTGGTGGCTTCCATCTTGTGCTCTCTTTCTCCACCCCCATCCCTCCCTGAGCTCATGCGAGGAGCCAGGTATTATGCCGTGAACTGCAGGGCCCCAAGATAAGGAAGGCCTCCAGCCAGCATCCAGCATGGAACTAATGTTTCTGGCCAATGGTCGATGAGAACCTGAGGCCTTCCAAGAGCCACAGGAATGAAATTGGAAGTGGATCCTCCCCTAGGAGGGCCTTGAGATGATGGCAGCCCTGGCTGACACCTTGACTGTAGCTTAGTGAGGGACTCTGAGCCAGAGGCATCCAGCTAAGCTGTGCCTGGATTCCTGATTCACAGAAGCTGTGAGATAATAAATGTTTATTGTTTTAAGCTGCTAAGTTTTGCAGTTTGTTACACAGCAATGGATAACTAATACAATGGTCTAATAAATTCCCTATTTTGCTTAAGCCAGTTTGTGTTGGCTTCCTGTCAATGCAACTGAAAGACTTTGAATTAATCCCGATAAAACACCAGGGAAACTGTGCTGAGGATGGATGTTGCAGGTGACAGTTGTAGAACTGGCTGAGTTGAGAAGGTAAGTTGTGGGGGGGTGTAGCATAATTCCCTTTATTTGCCTTGGGAAGCTGACTTCTTCTTTTAATTGATAGTGTAATATCTGGTTAAGCTGTAGCTTGTTGTATCTTGAGATTTATATGTTTACTTAGGCTATAACATTAGAGGACTTAGAAAACTTCAGGATGGTGGAGGGTGTGGTTTTAGCTAACATTCAGTGAGTGCTTCTCTGGTGCTAGGCCCTCTTCTAAAACTTGACACAAATTAACTCATTAGTCCTCACAACAGCTTTATGAGACAGGTATTTTTTTTATCATCCCCATTCTATAGATGAGAAAACTAAGGTATAAGGAGAGTAAGTCGCTTGCTCTGAGTTTTGTAGTTACTGAGAATGTGAACTCAGGAAGTCTGGGAGGAAGGAGGGAGAGAGCGGGACAATTAGGATAACAGGCCTCTGCCCATGGAGAGCTTCTTCAGAGGCTGGTCATGAGCTGATGTTGTACAATCCTGAGAGGGAAGGCTTCCTTAAATTTGTGCTTTAGACACTTCTCTCACCTCACTCTAGTACTGGCCCTGTGGTTAGAATATGGTTGCCTAGAGAGAACTGCAGGATATGGGGCCAGGAATGGTTGCCGCAGCTCAGATAAAGGGCCTTACAACCTAGGAGCTATGGACTAAATGTTTGTGTCTCCCCAACATTCACATGTTGAGGTCTAATCCCAAATGCAATGGTTTTAGGAAGAGGAACATTTGGGAGATGATGAGGTCTTGAGGGTGGAGCCCTCAAGAATGGGATTAGTGTCCTTATACAAGAGACCCCAGAGAGCTCCCTCACCCCTTGTGCTATGTGAAGACACAGTGAGAAGATGGCTGTCTATGAACCAGGAAGCAGGCTCTCACCAGACGCCAAACCTGCTGGTGCCTTGATCCTCGACTTCCCAGCCTCCAGAACTGAATTTCTTGTTTATAAGGCACACAGCCTATGGTATTTTTGTTATAGTGGCCCAAATGGACTAAGACATAAGACTACAGGCAGTGATAGTCCAGCAAGTGTTTTTGAGCAGAGGCATGGCATGACTCAAGGACTCGAAGAAACATTACTCCAGCAGCAGAGTGGAAGGTGGATGGAAGGAATGAGACTGAGATATGAGAAGACAGGTCACTAGGAAGCCCAGGTGAGAGCATGAGAGCAGGGACAGCCTGGATGGGAAGAGAGAACAAAGGTGGGAGAAGGTTCAAAGATATTGTTAATAATAAAAATAATCACTAACATCTGTTGAGTAATTGCTGTGGGTAAGGCTTTGTGCTTGGAGTTTTACATACGTTTTCTCTTTTAATCCTCACATCAACCCTATTTGGTTGGTACTCCTATTATCCCCATTTTAGAGATGAGGAAACTGAGGCTTAGTGAGGGAAATGTCATTGGAAGGACCTTCTTTGAAGTTGTGAACATAGGTAGACGCAGTCTTGTGATAGACAGAATCCAAATGAAGTATCATTTAAGTATAGTAATTAAGTACAATAAAAATCTAAAATAATTCGAGTTTTGATATAATGCAGTTGGCAAATGGGGTCTTGTACTCACCCAGCCCCTGTCTTCACACACAGAGAGCTAATATTCTCACTGGGCCATGAATGCAAAGGCACCTAGTGTTGGGAAGCAGAGTGGAGGCAGGTTGGTCCCAGCATCTCCAGTTTCTCAGTGTCCTTGTACCAGACCAGCAAAGGGTGCAAATGACTGGAAAGTCTGGAACCCCTGCTATTGTCTTGGAAATCCAGCCAGTCACAGGCTCCTATTTACTGGGCATTGCCTTCAGGTAGCATCAAACTCCAACCTGGGCTGCAATTTGGATCCTGCAACCATAGTCCCAAATTTAGTTGCATAGATTCACCATGAGCCCCAAACCAGCCCTTCAATAACTTTACAATTAAGATGACCCTGCATTTTACACAACTGCATTTTTTGGACTTCACTTTTAATGTTATGTGGGGTTCTAATATGTACTGTTCCTAAAGATTGGAAGAATATGAAAAGAGTATAGAATTTTGGCAAGTTCAAAGCTCTTTACACCTAAATGGAAAGAGAGTTAAATATCTTAAGAGCAAAAAGAAATGCAAAGGAAAAATCAAGTTCTGTAGCTGCAGGAAGGGGAAAAATTAGGTAATATCACAGTGTGCAAATTGAAGCTAGGGGACAAGGGCACGAGACCAGCCTTTTAGAGGGCATCAACAAAGTAAATAAAGGGACCATCAGCTAAAGTCTCAGTGATATCTGGTCATTAAGCAGCTGTCCTTGGTTGAGAAGGTGGCCCAGGGAATAGTTGGGATTGAGATGATTGTTTCCTTTGTAGTTGTGAATCTTTCAATCCTGGAAAGATAAGGAATTCAGAATAGACATGTTCAAGATATAATTTAATACTTTTTGTTTAAGCATATGTATTGTTTAAGAAATTCAGCTTATTAAAGTAATAGTTAACTTTGTGGTTCTGATTTGAACTGTGTTAATTGAGTAATTGATTTACACTGATTTTAGTTGGAAATCTTAAGTATATATGAAGTACTGAATATTTTAAAACAACTTAAGAATTACCATATTTAAAACTTTAATTATTAGATTTCTAAGCTCTCTTTAAGTATTTGGGGAGGCTTATTTGTTGATTAAAATACTTTAGAAGGAAATTAAATATATGACATTCAATAGTGAGGTTTGAAGTCCTTAAGGGAATCAATTTATACATTTGTAAAATGAGTCAAATATTATCAATAGCCCCTAAAAAGGGTTATTAAAAGTTTCCTCACATGTAAATGGAACAATATGTTTGTAAGCTGAACTGGCCTTAAGGCTGACAGGTTTTTAATTTGTCTGTTTGGTTTTTTTTAGTAAACTGAATATGAATTCTTTTTTTTTTTTTAAGTATTTGTTTATTTGGCTGGGCCAGGTCTTAGTTGCGGCACACAGCATCTTTGTTGCCACATGCGGGATCTTTAGCTGTAGCACGGGGGATCTAGTTCCCTGATCAGGGATCGAACCCAGGACCCTGCATTGGGATAGCGAACTCTTAACCGCTGGACCACCAGGGAAGTGCTTGAATATGAATTCTTAAAAGCAGTATAACCTATGAATGATTCTTTTAAGCACTAAAACCACCTTCAGGGAAATAAATGATAGTGGGGGAGTCTTACTGACTGGAAGGTAATTTGCTAAGGTCACAGGGCTAGCAAGCAGCAGAGGCAGGATTCAGATCAAAAAGCTTCACACACACCCCACTACACCTGAGGCTAAATCATTCACATAACTTTATTTTTCTATTTATGTGACTTTCCCCCTGGCCTATGAGCAACATGCTTGCAGAAACTTCTTTTCATCTTTGAATCCCCAGTCTCAGCACAGTGCCTTTGCAGCTCCCAGCAGGAGCTCATATGGGTGTTGAATAATTGAGTGAGGAGAACCCAGTGAGAAGAGCATCCTGGAGCACCCTCAAGAGAGGGTTTCAAGCAGGGAGTGTTCCAATGTCAAATTCCACCAAGCGGTCATATAAGATAAGGACCAAAGGGTCTATAGGATGTGACTGATGGGAGACCGTTGGTGACGTTCTTAAAAGCAACATAGATTCTCTTCAAGTCTTGTTGGGGCACCTAGCCTCCACACACTGAAGGCCAGGGAGATACTTATCAAAGTCCAAGAAGTAAGGGAACCTTATTTCTGACTAGATTGTGACTAGTGACAGGAGACACTAGTCATAATCACATTCTCATGGAGATGTCAGAGGAGTCTGCATAGCCTAGCAAAGCCATCAGGACTCCTTGGTGTGGAGAGGTGGGGAGGGGAGCTCCATAGCTGCCCCAGCTGCCCCCTCTCTCTCCATCCACCCATGCACCAGGACTTTTCACACAACTCCCTCAACTGTACCACTAACAGGCCAAGATGGTAAAATGGTATCTGGTGGTCCTTCGTGGTTGGAGGTAGAGGCGGTCCCAAAAGTCTTGTCCCTGGATCCTTCCAGCCTTGTTTCTGTGCTAAAGAAGCTGCAGCCAAGCCTGTGCCTTTCCCATTTTTGTCTTTGGGCCATTCTGGGCTCGTTCTTCTCTGCCTGTTGACTCCGTGTCTGCTCATGGACTTACCAAGCATGTAGGAACTAAGCCCTTACTATATGCTGATACTGAGCTAGTCACTGGAAACTGAAAGGTGAAAAAAGTAGACCTTACCCTCAAAGGGCTGAGAGACTACTAGGAAGAGTATGCAAGTAAGCAGATGTTTATGGTACAGCAGGATGGGTGTTACCATAGTGGCGAGTAGGGGGAAACTGAGAGGCCCAGGTGAGGGCAACTGTTCTAGTGTGGCGTTTCAGGCGAAGCCTTTCTCAAGGCAGTGATGACTTCAGTCGGGGAGCGGGAGGATATTAGAGGGAGGCAGGTGAGCCAGGTGGCAGGGACTAGGGTAGTCCAGTAAGCCAAGTTGCAGGAGTCAATTTACAACAGTGAGAAATCATAAGGTATGTGGGGGGGAGTCCAAGTGTGAGACTTGGTGACAACATGAGGCCAAGCTCATGTCGGGAAGCCAGCAGATCCTGAAGGATTTCATCTGTCAGGACTGTGACCCTGGACTTTACCTTGTAGGGGATGGGGGACCTTAGAAGGGTTTAAAGCAAGGCTGCGACATCGTCAGCTTTGGCTTTTAAATAGCTCACTCTCCTGCCTCTCAAACTTCTTTCTTTCATATCCCCTTATTTTCGTAACGTGACTCAAAAGCTACATGTGATGAAAGCGGTGAACTCTAAAAATGGGAAATGTTTGTGGGCGGATATTTACATGCACACGGTCCGTCAGCTGTCGTGAGGCAGGCCAGCCTGCTGCATATTATGGGCCTTTCCCTACTGTGGTCCTTGCTCCTCCCAGGTCTTCTCACTGGTAGGTCTCTCCTTGCCACTGCCTCCCAGGCACCTCTACCTGCCTGCACGTTGGGTTTCTCCAGCAATGGGTCATTTTCACTGAAGATGCTGCCTCGCTGGGAGCCAGACTCTGTGTGTGTGTGTGTGTGTGTGTGTGTGTGTGTGTGTGTGTGAGAGAGAGAGGTGTGTGTGTGTGTATGAGGGGTGCGTGTGCTATCATCTCAGACCATGAAAACCCAGATTTGTCCTGTCACTTTCACACTTCTTCTAGTGAGTCACAAGGACCCTGGATGCCCCCAGACAGACCGATGGTGGAGGCATGAGCTAGGAGATCTAGGACAGCCAGTTCCAGGACCTCGTCTGCATCTTGCCATTTCAAGCATGATCCTCTTACGCTCTCTCCCCCAAGCCTCTGAGAGTCACCTTTACTGTGAATTGGGCTTTTCTGTCGCATAAATGACTTCAGTAGGGGAGCTCAAACCCGGCACATTGTGGCTGCTCCTGTCCCTCTGGGTTCTTACTGCTCACTCCCATGCCCCCAAGGACCTGGGTGATGGCAGAAAACAGGCTTGAGAACTGGAGGCCAGAGGAACAGAGTTCTTAAGAAACCCATGGTGAGGGGCCAGATTCTGCTCTTAGTTTCCAGAGTTTCAGCCTTTTGCTTTCATCCTCATTTAGGAAGAAACCAGCTTGCACTGGTTATCAGGGTCACCTGCCTTCAGGGTGGCCACCACCCCAGCCTTTAGGGTGTCCCCTAAGCCTGCTGTAGAATCCTTTAAATGTGTTTAAAACTTGGCAGTTTATAAAGAACTTTTACTCAAATTTAAAATAATCTGATCCCGGGCTTCCCTGGTGGTGCAGTGGTTAAGAATCCACCTGCCAATGCAGGGGACACAGGTTCGAGCCCTGGTCCGGGAAGCATGGGGAGCAACATGCCGGGGAGCAACTAAGCCCGTGCGCCCCAACTACTGAAGCCCACACACCTAGAGCCCGTGCTCCACAACAAAAGGAGTCACCACAGTGAGAAGCTCGCGCACCGCAACGAAGAGTAGCCCCCACTCACCGCAACTAGAGAAAGCCCGTGCGCAGCAACGAAGACCCAACACAGCCAAATATAAAGAAAAAAATAAATAAATTTATTAAAGAAAGAAATAAATTAAATAATCTGATCCCTACAACAATCCTGTGATATAGATAAGGCAGATAGTATTAAGCATATTTTACAGACGATGGACTGAGAGATTAGGTGACATCTTCTGGCACACAGCTGGTGATCTGTGGGAATGGAAGTCAGCACGGCCCAGCTGTGGGAATGCAGCAGCAGCAAGGAAACTCAGAGAACCACTGTCCCCAACCAAAGTCACAGAATTGAAACTCAGAGGCCGGATTCCTGGAAGCTTCCCCTTGCCTCCACTTTCATATCCCTCCACGAAGCAAGCACATCTGTGAGCTTCCCTTCCTCTATGGCGTCCAGGCCAGGCCCTTGGAGGTCACTGTTCACAGGGGCATCCCTAGGGCACGTGGCAAAAGAATGGGTGAGACAGGTCTTGCCTTAAAAGATGTTCATATTTCTTCGGTTCAATTCCAGGAACATTTATTGAGGCTTCTTGTGTGCTGGTCCTGTGCTGTGTGTGTGTGGTGGGGAAAGGGGTCAGTGGCACACAGGGAGGAATTAGGTGTGGTGCATTCTGCTGCTGGCAGCACAGTGTAGTCAACAGAGCATAAGCTTCGGGGTCAGGCGAACTTGGGTTTCATGTGACTTCTATTGCTTCCTGGATGTTGACTCTGGGCAAGTAATTTTCTTAAGCTCTTTGAGTCTCATGGTCTTCATCTGTGAAGTGGGAATAAAAATACTGACCTTACTAGTTTGCTGGGAAAGTTAAATAAAATAATGTGCTTAACGTACTCAGCAGTGTCTGGCACTTGGCGTTTCATGTACTGATCTGATCCTTTTGTGTCTCTTTCCCTCATTGAATCCAGAAACAGGATTCAGAAAGGGAAGTTCTACACACATCCCACTGCACCTAACCACGTGGCTAAACCATCAGCCTTACTTTACTTTATTGCTCAGATATTAATTCCCTTCTACCTTCTCCTGTCCTTGGGGAGCTCATGAACTATGGGGAAACACAAACAATCCAGCTGTATGAGGCAGAATGAAGTAAAAGCTTTAAACAAAACAAGCCAACAAAAGCACAGGCTGAAGGAAACTAGGAGGAAGGCATGGCCAGACCAGGAGTATGGAGCTCAGCTAAGGCTCCAGAAAGGAAGTAGCACTTGAACTAGGCTTAACGAGTTACTGCACTCAAGGGTGCAAGGGTGAGCATAGCTGCTTGGTCAAGGTGGAATTCCTCCAGGCCAGACTTTAGGTCCTGGGCCAACTTGGGATGAGAAAGATCCATCTGGTGCCAGCACTGCCTTGGCATGCTTCCAGCCGATTTGCACAATCCTCCAAGTGGAGCCAGAATAACTCCATGGAAGAAATGAACACCAGGCCGTCAAGTGGACTCTGTGGTGGGCACACAGGATGCTGTACATCCCCCAGTGTGGAATCCCCGCTCCCACAAGACAGCAACCACTCTCCTACCCCTCGTCACCACAGCTACTATCACAGGAATTCTCAGTTCAACTTTCAGCAGAAAAACCTCACCACCAGGCCTAGGAATCAGTGATGCAGACAGTGCTTCTGGATTCCAGTTTGAATCAGGACCTGCATCCCTCCCTGGGCCAGGCAGCCTTTTCTCTTTAAACAACTATGCAGCAGACCTGAGTCAGTTTCAGACTTTCTGCCTCCTGGGATTGTGTCAGTGTTGCAAAAATAGAGGTGGGTCACACTGCTTAGGAGTGTTTTTTTTTTGCATTTCTCTGCAAGAGCACTGACTAGTTTTGGTAAGGATGCAAACAAGATGCAGTCACCAACTTATTTCAGTGACTTTAAGTATCTTTAATAATACCATAGTGAGGCATTTACTTGCATTATCTCATTTAACACTCACAAAATCCTGGAAGATGGCACTCCCTGTTTCACAGGTGAGAAAACCAGGACTCAGAGAGGTTAAGTAACCTGCCAAAGATCACACAGCTAGCACCTGGTAGAGCAAGGGCTTGAACTTGGGCAGTCTGACAAGTGCCCTAGTGTTACACTCTTCTCTCAAGGGCAGTATAGGCTGGTATCCAAATGACTCTCCCACTGACCACGCTTAACCTGGCTTGGCTAGCACAGCACCAGCCCTCCTGCTCTGGAAAGATACGTTCCCAGATTCCTGGCTGGGCCTCACAGGAGCTGGCTTTTGTTTCAGAAGTGGCCGAATAAGCAATTATGGGGGATACTGGAAAGCAGTTCCTGCTGTGGATGGAGCTGGGCTAAGTGAGTTCTGGTCTTATTCCCTGAATGGGCAAGAGAGTGACTCACAGAAACAGCAGAAATCACTGCCCCTATAGGCCCCTCCCAAGAATTTTGCTTACTCTCCATGACACTTAGTACCTGCAACCCTTAGGACAGCCTTCATTGATTACTTCCTTATATGTTAATTAATGTAAATGCTGAAGGAGACCACTTTGGTGTGGAGGAGTGACCAAATTGTGTTCTAGTTCTATCCCTAACTAGCTATGTAGTCTTGAGTAAGGCACCTAAGTTCTGTGGGTCTCTGTTTTCTCACCTATAAAATAGGAATAATAATCATGGCCCTGACTCTCTCTCTCAGGCCTGTTGTGAGCCTCCAATGTAATAGGCTGCCTCTGAACCCTCTGTTCTGTGTTTGCAGGACCACGGGCTTCCAGAGAGGACTCAGCCCCTGTGGTGGTAACTGGGACCCTAGGGGGGTCTGTCATTTTGCCCCTGCAGCTGCAGGATGGACAGCAGGTGGAGAGCATCTACTGGATGTGTCGTTCCATCCCCGGGGTAATAGCCATGGTAACCTTGGTAGAAGCTGGAGGGCCAGACACCTTTTACCAGGCAGAAACGCAGTACTGGGGTCGTTTGAGTGTGGTGGGCCCAGGCTGCTCCCTGCAGATCAGCCACCTGAGCTGGGAGGATGCAGGGTCCTACCAAGCCCATGTTAATCTGTGGAGTTCCCGCATCACCCACGCCTGGGAGTACAGCCTGCACGTCTATGCTGAGTGTCTGGGGCATGGTAACAGGTGGGTGTGTGTGGTGACTGTCTTTCAGTCATTTTTATAGCCTTTCCCACTTCCCTTTTGGTTACATTTATAATTTTCTTTCTAATTACAAGGCTAACACATGCTCACTGGGGAAAAACATGGAAAGTAGAGTTACCTGGGAGAATATCCTGAAAAATCTCGGGGCCCAGGACGTGTCCCAGACCAATTGCAGCAGCAGAACCGCTGGGTCTGGGCAGAGAATGGTATTTCAGGCCCTGAGAACTGGCTTCTGCCACAACCTATTTGTGTGGCCTTGAGCTTCCTCCTTGCTAAAATAGGAACACTACCTCTGTGAGAATAAAATTCATGGGAAAGAGCTTTGTAAAGCTCTGTACAGATGTACGAGAACACTATTATCATATTCATTAAGGAAATTTAAACGACTGTTTTATCAGGGGAAACCACAAAGGGGACAAGGAGTCGGGGGGCGCCAGGCATACGCAGCAGCAAGATAGGCCAGTGAAGACACAGTCAGGTACTTTTAGGTTCAAACAGCTTATTACTTATATAGGTAGTGAGAGGGAGAGGGACCAAAGGTCCCAGATCCCTGGGTCCTCATCCCACACCCCAGAAATGATGACACTGAGAAAAAAGGGACCGGATGAACATAATGGGGGTTGCTGAGAAACAAATTCTAGACTGCAGAGAAGAAGTTTTGTAGTCAGCAGCTCTGTTCTGCGGGGGTGGAGCAGGAAGCCCTGCAACTCATGACAAACTACTCATGACAGCCTCCCAGGAGGGACCAGTGGGAGGCCGGTGGGAGATGGCTTCAAGGTAATTCCTCACAGGCCACCCTCCTGTCATGTTCTGGGAGGATCACAAGGCCTTTTGCAAGACTCGGATTAGCTGTGATTCTAGTCTTTGCTTGAGGAACAAGGATGCCATGGATGGCAAGTTCACCAGGCAAGGTCACCATGTTGCCATGGCAGAGTTGTTCCTCTACAGTGGGTAGCAGGAAAGGTACCAGTGATGAATGAGGATGAACACAGGAAGCTAAGTGATGGAGAGAAAGTGGATATCCTTCTCAGACATTTTCCTGGGTTATGTGACAGGAAATATTCCTATTAGATGAAGGCATTATTATTTTTTTTAAGTCGGGGATGATGGAATTGCCAAGGTCAGGTTCACATGGCTGGGGAGAAAGCATTTCTGCCATAAATTGGCCTGGAATGGCTGTGGCCCGTTCCTCGGACAGGGCAAGGGAACATGGGTGAGGGGCTGCTGGGACCTGGGGTAGGACTGTTCACCCCAGGGGTGGTGGGAGAGCCCTCTCACTGCTGATGGTCATTCTGGCAGGATGAGCTCAGTGTGGATTCTGGGCAGGATATAAAGCTGTGCTAACCAATCAGAGGTGGGGTCTTCCAGAGAGGGCTCCCGGGGCAAGAGTGATGATAAGGGGCCAGGCTTTCATCCTTCACAGGGTATTTCCCAAGTCACTGACGGTTCGTGACAGGCTTGCTAACAGGCAGGAAAGGGGTTTTGATTTCTAGGCTAAGAAGACTGAGTCTCAGAGAGAAAAAAATGACATACCCGTGACAGAGAGCTAGAAAGATGCAGAGAGCTGGGAATAGAACTCAGGTACCCCAGTGCCACACCCCGGATTTCTCATATGTCCCTGTAGTTATCTTCCTGAGCTTGAGAGGACACTGAGGAGACAAGGGCCTGAAGGAGGGGTCTCAGGGGAAGGGTTTGGATCCCAGGGCCTGGTCTATGGCAGACACACTGGAGTGAGGCCGCAGAACGTTACCCAGCAGTGCACATGTCCAGCTTGCCCTCTCCTGGGGGACATTCTGGGCTGTGTTGTCCTATTTTGCACAGTTGAGTTGCCCCTGGGGCTACTGTCAGGTGGACCCCAGGGCAGAGGCCCAATAGCAGAGCAGCCTTCTCCCAAGCCTCGTGACTTTGTTGCCTGTCCTGATCGTCTGTTGTCTGCAACTGCTCTTGCTGCTGCCCTCAAACCGTCCTGATTCTGGCCTGAGGAGGCAGGTGGGCAAATAACGAGACTCTGGATACCTTAAGGAGAGCGTCTGGGTGCCTGGTCCCAGGGTGAGAAGGGATGGAGTGGAGGCGGAAGGGAATGCAAGGACGTAGGAGAAACCTCAAAGGCATAGGGCCACATCCTCTGGGAGCCTGGTTCAGCATCTGGAAGCTCAGTGTATACTGCAGAGCCCCCTACTGGGGAAAGATGTAATTACAACATGGTTCCTTGCTTGCCCGTACAGACAGCCTTCATCTACTCAGTGCAGGGTGGGAATTCAGCTTTGAGGTCAGATCCATTGGATTTGGGATCGATGAGACTCTGGGCAAGTAACTTAAATAGAGTAGATATAACACCTTCGCTACCTACTTCATAAGATTGTTCTGGGAATCTTAGGAGATATTAAGTGACATGCCTTATAAAGCCCAAAGCTTGAGAATAGACGTGGCCAGCTTCTGCCTCTGTTGTTCCTTATGTGTATTCAGGGTGGTGCAGGGTCTTGGCAGCCACGCCTCCTGCTTCTGCCCTGTGAAGGGAAGGTCCAGAGCCGTGTTCCAGTCCTCCGTTGGCTCTTTGTTGCGCACACAGAGCAGCTGGCCCGGCCCCGTGTCACACTGAGCTCCAGGATGAGTGGGAATGGACACTGCCTCGTCATCCTAACATGCATGGCAGAAAGCAGAGGAGGCACTGTGACTACAGCTGGACACCCCTGGGGCCCCGGACTGTTGTATCCCACGGAGGGTCTGTCCTCAGTGTCTCCTTGTGACCTGGGAACAGTGTTCTGAACTTTACCTGCGTGGTCAAGAACTCGATCAGTAACAGCAGCTCCCTCCCTGTCTTGGTGCCACCCTCATGCACAGGTACCTGAAACCCAAGCACACACCCTGACTGGCAGCTCTGGAGTGGACAGAAGCTGGAGGAAGGAGTCTTGTCCCCTTCAGGCCCCGAGGAGAGGGGCGAACACCCTTGAGAGAGTGGGGGGGCCAGGGTTGGTCCGTGTGGTCAGGGGAGAAGAAGGGGACCCGCTGGAGCTGATGGGGAGGCTGGAGGGGTCTGGGCAGGAGGCATTGGATGGGACCTGTGGCTGCCCCAAGTGGCCAGGGAGGCCCTGACGTTGAAGCTGTGGTTTTCTCTCTCCATCTGCAGGACCAGGAATCCTGGGAGGGGAATCAGTAGGGGAGATAGTGATCAGCACCCTTGGGAAGTTGGCCACTCTGCCCCTGGAGGTCCGGTGGGGCAGGAGGTTGAAAAGGTTACCTGGAGCTCTCCAGGGCTTGTGGCTATTTTGCAACCAGGACCGGCAGGCAAACCAATCCTGGTTGCTGGGATGCAGGGACCCAAGAGCAGGAGAGTGAGTGTCCTCTGCCATGACTACTCCCTTCAGATCAGCTCCCTGAGGCTGCAGGACTCTGGCTCCTATAAATCCCGGATAACTCTGCAGAGTCCCCTCACCAACATCACCAAGGATTTCACCCTGCGTGTCTATGGTGGGGGGGGGGGGTAGAGGGCCTACGTTTGAACTCTGACCTTTCTTCTCCTCTGCTTGGCCAGGCCAGAGCCTTCTCATAGCTTGAACTATCCCTTCTTGGAACAGAGAGTTTGCAAGAGCCCAATATCACGGCCAGCTCTCAGGTCATGAAGGATGGGACCTGCTTCATCACCCTGGCTTGCTGGATGGACCAGGCTGGAGAGGATATTAAGTATAGCTGGGACCCCGAAGGCCAGGGGGCAGTTGTGTCTCATGTGGGGACCACTCTCAGCATGTCCTGGAGATCTGGGGTCAGTGACAGGTATCGCTGTACTGCCAAGAACCCCAGCAGCCAGAGCTCCAGCTCCATCCCTGTCAGGCCCCTCTGCTCAGGTAACTGCTTCCTTCTGAGAACCTTTCACTGCAGACTCGGTCCAGATTCACAGCATCTCTGCCTGCCTTCCTCAGGGTTCTAGGAGTGGTTAAAGAAAAATAGGGCAGGATTAGCTTGCAGGAGGGAGCATCTCTGGGGTGGCAGGAGATGAGGGTTCTGGCACTACCATCCCGCTCTGCCCACCTTCTGTCGGCCCCAAACCCCCATGCCTGGACTTGCAGCAGACTCAGCTGGGTATTGGCTCATTCCCAGGATGCCCTGAGGGAAGGTGCTTCCCCCATCCCCACTCAGTCCTGCAGAGCCCACCGAGGAGGGGTCACAGACCTCCTTGCCTGTGTCCTCAGGGAAGCCTCAGCCGCTACTCCTGCCTAGAGCTGCTCCGAGAGGGTAACAGGGCTGTGCTCCTCCGGTGGGCAAGGGTGGCCTCTCCTGGTTTCCACAGGCCATGAAAGGAAACTGCCTCGGTCCAAACACACCTGTTCCTCTCCTCTTCTCCACTGACCTCTGAAACAGTGGTCTCTGCTCCCTGTCTCTGGTTCCTCACCAGCCATCCACTCCTCAACCCCTTGTTGCTGGTTTGCCCCAGTAGCATCCTGATAGGTAAGCTCAGGGGCTACTCCTCAATTCTGTTACCCTTGAGCTGCTCTCCTCAGCCACATGGGCTGCTCTCTCCTGGACCTCTTCTCTCGGGTCACAGTCCTTCCCAGGACCGATGTTGCCCCATGCCCATGCCACTCCCCACACTTCTTGTTTTCTTCCTGTTGCCAAAGGCAGAAAGCTGGTTATTTAGAGCCCTCGTCTTCCTCACGCTACCAGCCATTGCTCACACCTTCCTCACTTCACGTATTCCTCACCTGGTCTCCTAACTCCCCTCTCCTCCCAATCATCCTCCTGACTGTGATGCTACGGGGTTAATTCTAAATGAAAGCCATGCTTGTGTTTCTTTTCGTTTAAAACCCTACGATGTCTGCCCACTAGCTAAGGTATAAATATTTTTGCACCTCTTTCTTCATTAAGCAACATGCATTTACAGAGCATTTTTAAGGCACCCTGTGTTGTTCTAGTCATTGAAGATACAGTGAAGAAGAGGTCTGGATATATTCCCACCCCTTGGGGAACTCACCATTACAGTCATTACTATCTGCAGCTAACCCTAGGAAATGACTTTAGGAGAGCACTGAGCGTGCTGTATAATGGCCTTTGTGCATGTGTCTGTCTTCTCCATTGAACCATGACAAAGCCCATGCTTACCCTTCTCTGCATCTCCAATACACAGCATGTAATAGGTGTCTGAAGTGTGAATCTGACAAGATTTTAAGGGGCAGCCTATGCTGGGTGTAATGGGACACAAGGAAAGAGGATAATTGGCTTCAGACATTAACATTCTCCCTCCTTCTCTATGGGGCCTGGAGGACATTTCAGCTCCATCCCCAGATCCAGCTTCCTCAAGGGGTCTCCAGCCCACTCACACCTCTGACTTTTCTTCCTGGAATACTCCTTCCCCTGTTTCCCTGTCTTCCCATTTCTTTTCTTCTCTTCCTTTTACCCAATTCCTAACCTGTGATCATTGTTTATTCAGGTTCCTTCCTACTCTGCTCCTTGAGGAAAGAGTTTCTTCTCTTTTTGATCCTGGGAGCTTTGCAGATTAAATAGATTTCACCTTGACATGTGGAGAAGCCAAGAGGAAGAATGTGAGAAGAGGGTCACCCTGTGAGACACAGAGATAAGGAAGTCTACACACAGAGACAGGAGTGTGACCTGATACCAGCATCTCCTGGTGTGAGTGAGAGAGAGACATCAATTCTGATTAAGTGTAAAACTGATGTCTTTTGCAAACTGAGTTCAAAACAAACAAGAAACTGCTACATATCTTCAGTTTAAAATAATCTGTTTATGTCTTGTTTAACTGTTTTAAAGTGTTCAGAAAGAAAAGAGGGCTTATTCACATAAGAAAAATTGAATGGTTTGAAACATAGTTAATATATAATGATAATGCATAATTAACAAAACTATTACATTTTGTGCATATACATTATTTTTTGTTAAAATTTAAGTAAATGGGCTCAGAGGGCTCAGATTCAACTTAAATTTCGTCTCCTTGGAGCAGCCTTTGACCACCTTATTGAAGCGGATCTTACTTCTTATTCATAGTCATTGTACCCAGTTCAGATTTGTCAAATTATCACAATTTGTAAATATATATTTATTTGTTAGTTGTTGTGGTCTGAACGTGGGTTGGAAAATAATTTTTAGACACAACGCAGAATGTAAAGATAGAATTTATTGGAGGGAAGGGTCGCTGCCAGAACAGCGTGTTGACTTCCTAGTAGTCTGGGACAGTCAAGCCCGAACATGTGCTATTGCTCAGTTTTTATAGCCAGAAAACAAAGGAATGGTCCAAGGTGAAAATTTCATTTACTGATTGGTCAAGGCACATACACCTTCCTTCTATAGGGTGGGAGTGGGACAGTACATATGCCTTTCTTTATTTGGGACAGGTCCTGTTGCCCAGGTGGGCATCGCCCAGCTGGGCTCAGGAATTTCATAACCATTACAACATGGTGGGGAGGGCAATTAAGAGTCCGGTAGGGGGTGTAACGCTGACACTTTTCCAGGCAGCATCGTCCTTTATCCTTGAAGCCTCATTGTACTTGGAGCACCACATTAGTTTAATTGTTTATTGTCTGTCTCCCCCACAAGACATTCAGCCCATGAGGACAAGAACTGTATCTATTTTGTTTACAACTGTAAACCCAAAGGGTGATAGAGTTCTTGGCTTGTGGTAGATATTTCAATATTTTTTTAATGCATGAATAAGTAGATGGATTAGAGTTGAGAACATTCTTTTTAAGATTTGAAGACTATCAGGAAGTTTCATAAAAATCTGGGCCCTATACCATTGTGTGTGTGTTTTTCTTTCTGCTTTTGATAAAGGAAGAAGAAAATGGGATCTTTAGCCTAAAATTTCCTTGAGTTCTCAACAGCTAGCAAAAGAAAGAAGTTAAAATAAGAAGAAAGTCTTTTCTAGGAGGTTCTGACAGCAAGCTGCTCTGAAGTGCTAAATAGGTTGATCTAGAGTTTGAACCATATATAAACAATGGAGCCAAAATCATAATTTAGGTGTGAGAGAGACCTTGAACATCTCCTTCTCTTTTTTCACTCTCAGCTGATTACCTTGGTTCCTATTTCACTTACAATGAGGATTGACAAACTCCACCCATTACACACAAATCTTCTAGTCAAGTAGTTAGTGATTTATTCTGAAATGTAAATGGGTTGCTGGAATCACAAGATATTTGAGGAAAACCTCAGTTGAGAAAGACAGTCTCCAAACAAACAGAATCAATTTAAAAAAAAAAAAGGGAATTTGGAAGAGAGATAATGCAGGGAGCAAGAGAAAATGAAATAAAAGCCCCTAAACCTGTATTTAATATTCTTAGAAACACATGAAAAGACATTACATTTTTAAAAAGGAGTGGGGAGCTTCTCAAGATGGCAAAGGAGTAAGATGTGGTGCTCACCTTCTCCCCACAGATATACCAAAAATACATCTATATGTGGAATGACTCCCACAGAACCTCCATTGAAAGCTGGCAGAAGGCCTCAGACTTCCAAAAAGGCAAGAAAATCTCCACATAACCAGGTAGGGCAAAGGAAAAAGAAAAAAAAAAAAGAGACAAAGGAATCGGGATGGGACCTGCACCTTTGGGAGGGAGCTGTGAAGGAGGAAAAGTCTCCACTCACTAGGAAGCCCCCCCACTGGCGGGGATTGGTGGGGAGCTTCAGAGCCTCAGAAGAGAGCACAGCAACAGGTGTGCGGAGGGCAAAGCAGAGAGACTCCTGAACAGAGGGTCAGTGCTGACCAGCTCTCCCCAGCCTGAGACGCTTGTCTGCTCGCCCGCTGGGGTGGGTGGTGGCTGAGTGCTGAGGCTCGGGCTTCAGAGGTCTGAGGTTGGCTGTGTGAAGACAGCCTGAGCGGGCTTAATGCACCACAGCTGAGGGAGTCTGGGAAGAAACCTGGGCCTGCCAGAGAGGCAAGAGACCACTGTTGGGGGATGTGCAAGGAGAGGAGCAGGCTTGCCATAGGAGCTTCTATCTCTGTGCACTCACAGGTGGCAGGGCACCGCCTACACAAGCTCCAGGGGCAGGTGTGAGTTGCAGCTGCTATCTTGGACCCCAGAGGCAGGTTTGCTGCTGCCCCTACCACCAAAGGTCCTGTGAGCAAGAGCAGGTCACTGCCCACACCTTTCCAGGAGCCTACGTAGCCTGCCACTGCCGAGAGCCCTGCGATCTGGGGCCAAATTCCCCAGGAGAGCTCACAGCACGCCTCAGGCTGTTGCAACTTCCTGCTGGTCTCTGCCACCACAGGCAGTCCTCACACATCCCAGCTGTGACTGCCGTATCCCTCCCTCTCCCTGGCCTGAGTGAGCAAGTAAGCCCTAATCAGCCGCTGCTTTTGCCCCTCTTGCCTGGGCGGGGAACAGATGCCTGAGGGTGGTCCACAAGCAGAGGTGGGGCCAAAACCAAAGCTGAGCCCCAGGGGCAGTGCAACCAAAGAGGAAGGGAAATCTCTCTGTGCAGCCTCAGGAGCAGCCAATTAAACCCCCACAATCTGCTTGGTAAACCTTGCATCTATAGAATATCTGAATAGACAAGTGTTCCCATAATTAAGGCTGTGGACTTTGCAGGTAACTGTGGACTTTGGAGGCAAGGACACACAGGAGTTGGGACAGTTCAGAGTCTGAGCTGGCCCCAAAGTGCCTACAGCTGGTCCAGAGAACTACCTAGAGGCTTTGGAGGACTTCAGGTGGAGGCAGGGATTCACTGTGGCTCACTGAGGGGGCAAGGACACTGACAGTTGAAGCCTCAGGAAAATGTTATCATTTTTACAATTATTTTTGTTGTTGTTGTTGTTGGGTTTTTTCTGTCATTGTCCTTTATCTTATTCTTTTGTTTTTTACATATTTTTTCTTTTATTTTTATGCTTTTATTTTTAATATATTTTAAAATATTTTTCTATTTTTACTTTACTTTTTAGTTATATTATGTTTTTTCCTTGTTTTTGTCTTTTTTCTTTGGTTGGCTTTGAATTTATCTTTTTTAAACTATATTTTCTATTTTTACTTTATTTTTATTTATTTATTTTTTTTGCGGTACGCGGGCCTCTCACTGTTGTGGCCTCTCCCGTTGCGGAGCACAGGCTCCAGACGTGCAGGCTCAGTGGCCATGGCGCACAGGCCCAGCCGCTCCATGGCATGTGGGATCTTCCCGCACCAGGGCACAAACCCGTGTCCCCTGCATCGGCAGGTGGACTCTCAACCACTGCGTCACCAGGGAAGCCCTTCTATTTTTACTTTACTTTTATCTTGTTTTGTGTTTTTTCCTTTTATTTTCTTATTTCTTTTATTTTGTTTTTATATTTTTTTGATCATTTTTGTGTGTTTGTTTTATGCTTTTTTGCCTTTTTTTTTACTTTCTGCTTTTGATTTGTTTTTTGTCTTTGTTAGTTTCATTTTTATTGTTTGTTTTCGTTTTCAGGTTCATTTACTGTTTGGTCGCTCTCTGCTTTTTAGTTATCTCTCTTTTCCTTTATTTTCTGTTTTTGTGTGTCTGTGTGTTTCTTTGTGTGTTTTTGTCTGTTTGGTTTTGCTTTTACCATTTGACTTGGGGTTTTGTTTGTCTGTTCATTTTCTTTCTTTCTTCCTTTTTTTTCTTCCAAGCCACGTGGCTTGTGGGGTCTTAGTTCTCTGGCCAGGCTTTGGGCCTGAACCCCTGAGGGGGGAGAGCCAAGTCCAAGACGCTGGACCACCAGAGAACCCCTGGTCCCAGGGAATATTGATCAATGAGAGCTCTCCCAGAGGTCTCCATCTCAACACTAAAACCCGGCTCCACCCTAAGGGCAGCAAGCTCCAGTGCTGGATGCCCCACACCAAACAACTAGCAAGACAGGAACACAATCCCACCCATTAGCAGTCAGGATGCCTAAAGCCATACTAAGCTCACAGACACCCCAAAGCATACTAACATGCACATTATAGGGGTCTCAGAAGGAGAAGTGAGAGAGCAAGGGGCAGAGAACATTTTTGAAGTCATAATAGCTGAAAACTTCCCTAACATGAGAAAGGAAACAGAAACACAGGTCCAGGAAGTCCCAAACAGAATCAATCCAAAGAGGAACACACCGAGATGCACTGTAATTAAAATGTCAAAAATTAAAGATAAAGAGAGAATATTAAAAGCAGCAAGGAAAAGCAACAAGTTACATTCATGGAAACTCCCATATATCACCTGATTTTTCAGCAGAAACACTGTAGGCCAAAAGGGAGTGGCCCAATATATTTAAGGTGATGAAAGGGAAAAACCTACAACCAAGAATACTCTACCCAACAAGGCTTTCAATCAGTTTTAATGGAGAAATCAAAAGTGTTACAGACAAGCAAAAGCTAGAAGAGTTCACACCACACCAGCTTTATAAGAGATGTTAAAGGGACTTCACTAAGTGAAAAAGAAAGGCCACAACTAGAAACATGAAAGTTATGAAAGGAAAAATCTCATTGGTAAAGGCAAATATACAGTAAACATAGCAGATCAGCCATGTATAAAGTGAGTAGGAAAGGTAAAAGACAAAAGTAGTTGAATCATCTCTATCTGCAATAAATAGTTAAGGGATACACAAAACAAAAAGATGTAAAATATGATGTCAAAAACAGTAAACATGAGGAGGGGATAAAAATTCAGGGTTGTTAAAATGTATTTGAACTTAAGAGATCAGCAACTTAAAACAATCACAGATAGATAGATAAATAGTTATGTACAGTGCGGAGAATATAGTTAATAACTATGTATCTTTGAATGGTGACATACTGTAACTAGACTTATCCTGGTGATTATTTTGAAATGTAAAGAAATACCAAATCACTATGTTGTGTAATAGGAACTAACATAGTGTTGTAGGTCAATTATACCTCAAAAACAAACAAACAAACTTATAGAAAAAGAGAGCAGATTTGTGGTTACCCAAGACAGTGAGGTGGGGGGAGGGAGAATTGGATGAATTGGTGGTCATAAAGTACAAACTTCCAGTTATAAGATAAATAAGTACTAGGGATGTAATATATAGCATGATAAATATAATTAACACTGCTGTATGTTGTATGTAAAAGTCGTTAAGACAGTAAATCCTAAAAGTTTTCATCCCTAGGAAAAAAGTTTTTTTCTATTTCTTTAGAAATAGAAAAATTTATATTTTTCTATAAAATAAAATTCTATAAAATAGAATTTTATATCTATATGAGATGATGGATGTTCCCTAAACTTATTGTGGTAATCATCTCATGATGTGTGTAAGTCAAATCATTATGGTGTATACCTTAAACTTATACAGTGCTGTATGTCAATTATATCTCAAAACTGGAAGAAAAAAATAAAATAAAACCTTTAAAAAAAGGAATAGAATGTCAAATAAGAAAAACTGAAAAAATCAGAAAATAAGGAAACGCTCTAGAAAATAAAAATATATGATAACAGAAATAAATAAAAAACAATGGAATTTTTGGAAAATTAAGTTGAGGAACTCAGAAAGCAGAGCAAAAGGCAAAGAGATAAAAATAAAGAGAAAAGATAAGACAGTTAAAGAATCAGCCCAGCAACCCCAACATCTGAATAATACAAGTTCCAGAAAGAGAGAGTCAAGAAAACAGAGAGAAGAAATTTAAGAAAGAAATAATACAATTTTTTTCCCCTTAGAGCTAAAGAACATATGTTTTTCAATTGAAAGGTGTTAAAAAACCCCACAAAATCCAACTGAGTAAATTTGAAGATCTAATTGTCTTTATTCAATGATTCATGAACAGATCGGCATACCATCTAGTAAATAGAAGGGTGCTCTGAGGAGCTGTACAAAATGGAGGATTTTTATAGGAGTGTTGGGCAAAGAATTTGTCAGTAAAAGAAAAGAAAGAATGGTTTCAGGCTGGGTCGCTTTCTTTTGGGAGGAAGGTGAGGGTCTATCATACAGACTACCTCTTCTTCCTTTGACAGGGGGATGGAGAGAACACATGTGACAGAATACCTCACTGATACTGACCAGAAAATTCCAGACTGGCTAATTAAGATTATGTCCCTGGGGAAGGTCATAACTACAGTTAGGTCAGATATTAAATCTAGGTTTGTGGTCATGGGCTTTAGCACAAGTGACAGCATTTTGGGCCTGTGGTTTTCTCTTTCACAAAGGGCCCATCTGATTCCCAGAAATATAAATGAAAAACACCCACTTCCAGCCACAAGATCGTGCATAGAAAAAGAACAGGAATAGAAAAAATATTCTCAAAACTTTCAGAGAGAAGGGGCTTCCCTGGTGGCTCAGTGGTTAAGAATCCACCTGCCAATGCAGGGGGACACGGGTTCGAGCCCTGGTCTGGGAAGATCCCACATGCTGCGGAGCAACTAAGCCTGTGTGCACAACTACTGAACCTGCGCTCTAGAGCCTGTGAGCCATAACTACTGAGCCCGTGTGCCACAACTACTGAGCCCGTGCACCTATAGCCTGTGCTCCACAACAAGAGAAGCCACCATGATGAGAAGCCTCTGCACTGCAATGAAAAGTACCTCCTAATCACCGCAACTAGAGAAAGCCCACGCAGAACAACGAAGACCCAATGCAGCCAAAAATAAATAAATAAATTTATAACAAACAAACAAACAAACAAAAACAACAAAAAAACCCCAACTGACTAGTAAATTGGCTGAATTTGCCAGCTGGCACCAGGAGGGGGCAGGAGCGAGCTGACCCAGGGCTTTCTAAATGACTTGATGGGAAACCCTGAAGTCACTATTGTGCATTGTGACCTTGCTTTCACTGTTTCCTCCCTGTTTTTTTTTTTAAATTTTTAAATTTAATTTTATTTATTTTTTGCACAGCAGGTTCTTATTAGTTATCTATTTTATACATATTAGTATATATATGTCAATCCCAATCTCCCAATTCATCCTATGACCACCCCCACCCCCACCACTTTTCCACCTTGATGTCCATACGTTTGTTCTCTGCATCTGTGTCTTAATTTCCGCCCAGCAAACTGGTTCATCTGTACCATTTACCTAGGTTCCACATATATGCGTTAATATACGATATTTGTTTTTCTCTTTCTGACTTACTTCACTCTGTATGACAGTCTCTAGATCTATCCATGTCTCTACAAATGACCCAATTTTGTTCCTTTTTATGGCTGAGTAATTTTCCATTGTATATATGTACCATATCTTCCTTATCCATTCATCTGTCAATGGGCATTTAGGTTGCTTCCATGACCTGGCTATTGTAAATAAAGCTGCAATGAACATTGGGGTGCATGTGTCTTTTTGAATTATGGTTTTCTCTGGGTATATGCCCAGTACTGGGATTGCTGGGTCATATGGTAGTTCTATTTTTAGTTTTTTAAGGAACCTCCACACTGTTCTCCATAGTGGCCGTATCAGTTTACATTCCCACCAACAGTGCCAGAGGGTTCCCTTTTCTCCACACCCTCTCCAGCATTTGTTGTTTGTAGATTTTCTGGTGATACCTATTCTAACTGGTGTGAGGTGATACCTCATTGTAGTTTTGATTTGCATTTCTCTAATAATTAGTGATGTTGAGCAGCTTTTCATGTGCTTCTTGGCCATCTGTATATCTTCTTTGGAGAAATGCCTATTTAGGTCTTGTGTCCATTTTTGGATTGGGTTGTTTGTGTTTTTAATATTGAGCTGCATGAGCTGTTTATATATTTTAGAGATTAATCCTTTGTCCGTTGATTCATTTGCAAATATTTTCTCCCCTTCTGAGGGCTGCCTTTATGTCTTGTTTGTAGTTTCCTTTGCTTTGCAAAAGTTTTGTTTCATTAGGTCCCATTTGTTTATTTTAGTTTTTATTTCCATTACTTTAGGAGGTGGATCAAAAAAGATCTTGCTGTGATTTATGTCGAAGAGTGTTCTTCCTTTGTTTTTCTCTAAGAGTTTTATAGTGTCCAGTCTTACATTTAGGTATTTATTGCATTTTGAGTTTATTTTTGTGTATGGTGTTTGGGAGTGTTCTAACTTAATTCTTTTACATGTAACTGTCCAGTTTTCCCAGCACCACTTATTGAAGAAACTGTCTTTTTTCCATTGTATGTTATTGCCTCCTTTGTCATAGATTAGTTGACCATAGGTGTGTGGGTTTACCTCTGGGCTTTCTATCCTGTTCCATTGATCTATATTTCTGTTTTTGTGCCAGTACCATACTGTCTTGATTACTGTAGCTTTGTAGTACAGTCTGAAATCAAGGAGCCTGATTCTTCCAGCTCCATTTTTCTTTCTCAAGTTGCTTTGCCTATTCGGGTTCTTTTGTGTTTCCATAAAAATTTTAAGATTTTTTTGTTCTAGTTCTGTGAAAAATGCCATTGGTAATTTGATAGGGATTGCATTGAATCTGTAGATTGCTTTGGGTAGTATAGTCGTTTTCACAATATTGATTCTTCTAATCCAAGAACATGGTATATCTCTGCATCTGTTTGTGTCATCTGATTTCTTTCATCAGTATCTTATAGTTTTCTGAGTACAGGTCTTTTACCTCCTTAGGTAGGTTTATTCCTAGGTATTTTACTCTTTTTGTTGCAATGGTGAATGGCATTGTTTCCTTAACTTCTCTTTCTGATCTTTCATTGTTAGTGTATAGGAATGCAAGAGATTTCTGTGCATTAATTTTGTATCCTGCTAGTTTACCAAATTCATTGATTATCTCTAGTAATTTTCTGGTGGCATCTTTAGGATTCTCTATGTATAGTATCATGTCATCTGCAAACAGTGATAGTTTTACTTCTTCTTTTCCAATTTGTATTCCTTTTATTTCTTTTTCTTCTTTGATTGCTATGGCTAGGACTTCCAAAACTATGTTGAATAATAGCTGCGAGAGTGGACATCCTTGTCTTGTTCCTAATCTTAGAGGAAACGCTTTCAGTTTTTCACCATTGAGAATGATGTTTGCTGTGAGTTTATCATATATGGCCTTTATGATGTTGAGGTAGGTTCCCTCTATGTCCACTTTCCGGAGAGTTTTTATCATAAATTGGTGTTGAATTTTGTCAAAGGATTTTTCTGCATCTATTGAGATGATCATATGGTTTTTATTCTTGTTTATTAATATTGTGTGTCACATTGATTGATTTGCATATATTGAAGCATCCTAGCATCCCTGGGATAAATCCCACTTGATCATGGTGTATAACCCTTTTAATGTGTTGTTGGATTCTGTTTGCTAGTATTTTGTTGAGGATTTTTGCATCTATATTCATCAGTGATAATGGTTTGTAATTTTCTTTTTTTTAGTATCTTTGTCTGGTTTTGGTATCAGGGTGGTGGTGGCCTCATAAAATGAGTTTGGGAGTGTTCCTTCCTCTGCAATTTTTTGGAAGAGTTTGAGAAGGATGGGTGTTAGCTCTTCTCTAAATGTTTGATAGAATTCACCTGTGAAGACTTCTGGTCCTGGACTTTTGTTTGTTGGAATGTTTTTGATCACAGTTTCAATTTCATTACTTGTGATTGGTCTGTTCTTCCTGGTTCAGTCTTGGGAGGTTATACCTTTCTAAGAATTTGTCCATTTTTTCCAGGTTTCCATTTTATTGGCATAGAGTTGCTTTAGTAGTCTCTTATGATGCTTTGTATTTCTGTGGTGTCCGTTGTAACTTCTCCTTTTTCATTTCTAAATTTATTGATTTGAGTCCTCTCCCTCTTTTTCTGATGAGTATGGCTAAAGGTTTATCAATTTCGTTTATCTTCTCAAAGAACCAGCTTTTAGTTTTACTTATCTTTGCTATTGTTTTCTTTGTTTCTATTTCATTTATTTCTGTTCTGATCTTTATGATTTCTCTCCTTCTACTAACTTTGTGTTTTGTTTGTTCTTCTTTCTCTAGTTTCTTTAGGTGTAAAGTTAGATTTTTTACTTGAGATTTTTCTTGTTTCTTGAGGTAGGCTTGTATTGCTATAAACTTCCCTCTTAGAACTGCTTTTGCTGCATCCCATAGGTTTTGGATTATCCTGTTTTCATTGTCATTTGTCTCTAGGCATTTTTTGATTTCCTCTTTGATTTCTTCAATAATTTCTTGGTTATTTAGTAACGTATTGTTTAGCCTCCATGTGTTTTGTGTTTTTCACAGGTTTTTTCCCCCTGTAATTCATTTCTAATCTCATAGCGTTGTGGTCAGAAAAGATGCTTGATATGATTTCAATTTTCTTAAATTTACTGAAGCTTGATTTGTGACCCAAGATGTGATCTATCCTGGAGAATGTTCTGTGTGCACTTGAGAAGAAAGTGTAATCTGATGCTTTTGTATGGAATGTCCTATAAATATCAATTAAATCATCTGATCTATTGTGTCATTTAAAGCTTGTATTTCCTTATTAATTTTCTGTCTGGATGATCTGTCCATTGGTGTAAGTGAGGTGTTGAAGTCTCCCACTATTACTGTGTTTCTGTTGATTTCCTCTTTTATAGCTGTTAGCAGTTGCCTTATGTATTCAGGTGCTCCTATGTTGGGTGCATATATATTTATAATGTTATAGCTTCTTCTTGGATTGATCCCTTGATCATTATGTAGTGTCCTTCCTTGTCTCTTGTAACATTCTTTATTTCAAAGTCTATTTTATCTGATATGAGTACTGCTACTCCAGCTTTCTTTTGATTTGCATTTGCATGGAATATCTTTTTCCATCCCCTCACTTTCAGTCTGTATGTGTCCCTAGGTCTGAAGTGGGTCTCTTGTAGATGGTGTATATATGGGTCTTGTTTTTGTATCCATTCAGCGAGCCTGTATCTTTTGGTTGGAGCATTTAATCCATTCACATTTAAGGTAATTATCAGTATGTATGTATTACCATTTTCTTAATTGTTATGGGTTTCTTGTTTAGGTCCTTTTCTTCTCTTGTGTTTCCCACTTAGAGAAGTTCCTTTAGCATCTGTTGTAGAGCTGGTTTGGTGGTGCTGAATTCTCTTAGCTGTTGCTTGTCTGTAAAGATTTTGATTTCTCCATTGAATCTGAATGAGATCCTTGCTGGGTAGAGTAATCTTGGTTGTAGGTTCTTCCCTTTCATCACTTTAAATATATCATGCCACTCCCTTCTGGCTTGTAGAATTTCTGCTGAGAAATCAGCTATTACCCTTATGGGAGTTCCCTTGTATGTTATTTGTCATTTTTTCCCTTGTTGCTTTCAATAATTTTTCTTTGTCTTTAATTTTTTCAGTTTGATTACTATGTGTCTAGGCGTGTTTCTCCATAGGTTTTTCCTGCCTGGGACTCTCTGTGCTTCCTGGACTTGGGTGGCTATTTCCTTTCGCATGTTAGGGAAGTTTCAACTATAATCTCTTCAAATATTTTCTTGGGTCCTTTCTCTCTTCTCCTTCTGGGACCCCTATAATGCAAATGTTGTTTCATTTAATGTTGTCCCAGAGGTCTCTTAGGCTGTCTTCATTTCTTTTCATTCTTTTTTCTTTATTCTTTTCCACAGCAGTGAATCCTACCTCTCTGTCTTCCAGGTCACTTATCTGTTCTTTTGCCTCAGTTATTCTGCTATTGATTCTTTCTAGTGTATTTTTCATTTCAGTTATTGTATTGTTCATCTCTGTTTGTTTGTTCTTTAATTCTTCTAGTTGTTCTTTAATTCTTCTAGGTGTTTGTTAAACATTTCTTGCATCTTTTTGATCTTTGCCTTCAGTCTTTTTCTGATATCCTGGATCATCTTCACTATCATTATTCTGAATTCTTTTTCTGGAAGGTTGCCTATCTCCACTTCATTTAGTTGTTTTTCTGGGGTTTTATCTTGTTCCTTCATCTGCCTTTTCATTTTGTCTATCTTTTTGTGAATGTGGTTTTCCTTCCACAGGCTGCAGAATTATAGGTCTTCTTGATTCTGCTGTCTGCCCTCTGGTCGATCAGACTATCTAAGAGGTTTGAGAAAGCTTCCTGATGGGAGGGACTGGTTGTGGGTAGAGGCTCTGGTGGGCAGAGCTCAGTAAAACTTTAATCCACTTGTGTGCTGATGGGTGGGGCTAGGTTACCTCCCTGTTGGTTGTTTGGCCTGAGGTGACCCAACAATGGAGCCTATCTTGGCTCTTTGGTGGGGCTAATGGCGGACTCTGGGAGGTCTCATGCCAAGGATACTTCCCAGAAGTTCTGCGGTCAGTGTCCTTGTCCCCACGTGAGCCACAGCCATCCCCCACCTCTGCAAGACACCCTCCAACACTAGCAGGTAGGTCTGGTTCAGTGTCCTATGGGGTCCCTGCTCCTCTCCTTGGGTCCCGATGCAGACACTACTTCGTGTGTGCCCTCCAACAGTGGAGTCTCTGTTTCCTCCTGTCCTGTCAAAGTCCTGCAATCATGTCCCGCTAGCCTTCAAAGTCTGATTCTCTAGGAATTCTTCCTCCGGTTTCCAGACCCCCAGGGGAAGCCTGATGTGGGGCTCAGAACCTTCACTCCAGTGGGTGGACTTCTATGGTATAAGTGATCTCCAGTTTGTGAGTCACCCACCCAGCCATTATGGGATTTGATTTTATTGTGATTGCGCCCCTCCTACCACCTCACTATGGTTTCTCCTTTGTCTTTAGATGTGGGGTATCTTTTTTGGTGAGAGCCAGTGTCTTCCTGTTGATGATTGTTCAGCAGTTAGTTGTGATTACAGTGCTCTCACAAGAGAAAGTGAGTGCACATCCTTCTACTCTGCCATCTTGAACCAATCTCCCTTTTTTTTTTTAATGCATATAGTAATTTATTGTTTACAGAATCTGAATTAGGCACAGAGCAGTTAGAAAAGTTGTTCAAAGCTTCAGGACCAAGGAAAAGAGTACCATGATGGAATTCCAGCTTCACATCATTTCATCCTGGGATATGTTGGGAGGAGCAGTGACTTCTTTGTAATGATACAACCAGCTGACAACAGGTGCAGGTGAACTGCTAACTTGGCACACCACTTTGGCATTTTCTTCTGTTTGAACTTTTGAGGAGATACCACTTCTCTGAAAGTGAGTTTTTGGTAAATTTCCAAAACAACGGTAGCTTCCCGTGTCTGTCCTCTGGTATCTGTTGCTCAACAAGATATATCCATGTATCTTCTATATTTGCAATGTAGATGGTTAATCATGACCTAATACCTTCCTTCTGCACCACTACCCTCTGTGTTGAAATTATCTTCTCTCCTTGAGGATTAGACTAATCTGTACTCTCAGGTTCACCAATTGCTGTATGTGTGAAAAATTTAGATTCACCCACATTGAGTTCTACTTTGCTAAGTGGAATTGTCACTTGAAGAACAGCTTTTTTCTTCTCCTTTGTGCTTAGTCTAGTTTCACTTACTCAGAGGGTGCTGCATGCAGAGGTCTTGCACCCAGAACTTCAGACCAGGGTTCCTCATTTTCTCTCTGTTTTTGTTTGTCATCTGTGAAATTAAGAGTTTACATTGAGTGATCTTTAGAGTCTCTTCCAGCTCCATAATTCTGTGTATAATGTTTAAATAGGAGAAGTTTGGCTTTGATCTAGGCTCTGGGGACAGAACAGAGAAGTCTTCAGACAAGAATTCCCCACCCTTGGGGCTTCCCTGGTGGCGCAGTGGTTGAGAGTCTGCCTGCCGATGCACGGGACACGGGTTCATGCCCCGGTCCGGGAAGATCCCACATGTCGCGGAGCGGCTGGGCCCGTGAGCCATGGCCACTGAGCCTGCGTGTCCAGAGCCTGTGCTCCGCAACGGGAGAGGCCACAACAGTGAGAGACCCACGTACTGCAAAAAAAAAAAAAAAAAAAAAAAAAAAAATTCCCCACCCTTATGAAGCTTACATCCTGGTGGGGACTTCCAGAGCCCTGTGGCTGCCATAGTGATATGGAAGGTGTGACAAATGGAGGGTGTGGGCTGAACAGGGCCTCAAACCACTGCTTGACCAGTAGGCACTTGATCAGAAAACAAACAATGCAGAAAACAGCAAGGGGTTTGCTGGAGAGTGTTAGGTACATCACTTGGTCTGTGAGCACTGGTCTGCCACCTATTATGACATGCTTCAGTATTTTAATTATTTGATTAACAGCTAGTCCCAGGTCTTCAATTATTCTATATACTTAAAGGTAGAGGTTCAGTTCCAAATGGAATGTGCATGATCAGGCAGTGACCTACTTAATACTAGGCAACTTTTGTTGAATGATTATTATGTAATAAATGCTCTGCTAAACCATTTTCATGTATGATTACCTTTAACCTTTAATCTCACTACACACCTATGAGGTAGAAATGATTATCTATATTTTCTAGATAAGGAAACTGAGATTCAGAGAAGCTAAGCTCCTTGCTCATGGTTATAGGATCAGGAGGAGATATATAATACTCAGAGCTGTTCTCTCTCTCTCTCTCTCTCTCTCTCTCTCTTTTTCTCTCATCCCAGTTTTCAGGGTGGCAAAAGTAATTCAGATTAGTGATTAACCACCTTTGGGAACATGGACTTTTCCTTTCCTTTCTCATTTTTTAATTAAGAATCCTTTATTTTTATTCCCTGGTGCTCTAAGCCAGTTTACCCCTTGGTTTTTGTTCTGCCTAGTGTCAACCAAAAAATAATGCAGGAGCCTGCAAATAAGAAAAGAGTTTAAGGGACTTCCCTGGTGGTCCAGGCATTAAGACTACACTTCCACTGCAGGGCATGCCACTCAGCACAGCCAAAAAAAAAACAAAAAAAAACAAAAAAAAGAGTTTATTTAGGGTCTTAAGAATTGCAATTCAGGAGACATAGATTTGGGTAACCCCAAGAGAGTGTAAGAGTGTTCCAGGGAAGAGAAAGAGTCAGGGACTTATAAAGACAAAAAGCCACAAGGTTGTTAAAAGTTGCCTGGTGAAAATTATGGTTAACTCTGAAGGTATTTTAGGGTAGAGGCCCAATAATGTTATCTTCTAAGGAGTGACATGGCTGGTGCCAGAAGGAGAAAAATTGATCTTTATTGTTGAGTAGGTATTTCTGCCATTGGTGAGGTCTGGTTAACATATAACACATAATGCCGCTGCACAATACACACTAGGGGTCGTGGGGGGGGGCGCGGAGGAGGCCAAAGGGCAGAGAAAAAGATTTATGCTTAATTTTTTCTTGTCTTGCCTTAAAATGTGAATTTTTATTTCATCACTGGTTTATTATAAAAGATACATTTCGGGAACAAACTAATGAAAGAGATGGACAGAGCAAAGTTATGTGGGAAGGAGTGTGAAGCTTCCATGTCCACTCCAGGCTCACCACTCTCCCAGAACCTCCATGTGTTCACCAACCAGGAAGCTCTCTACCCCTTTGGCTGGGGATTTTTTTTGGAGGCTTCATTATGTAGGCACGATTGATTAAATCATTGAACACTGGTGACAGAACTCTATCTCTAGCCCCTCTCCCATCCCTGGAGATTGGAGGTGGGAGAGTAGGGGAGTCGGGGGAAGATGGGGCTGAAATTCCAACCCTCTAATCACATACTTCGTTTCCCTGGCAACCAGCCAACAGCCTGAGGCTATCCAGGAACCTCCTGCCACCAGTCATCTCATTACCAAAAAAATCACTTCACTTTGAAGATTTCAAGGGTTTTTGGCACTGTGTGCAAAGAAAGTGTAAGACCACCGTATATTTTTTATTATATCACAATATCACAGCCTCTTTCATTAGAATGTTAAGTACCATGATGGCAGAGAACTTTGTTTTGGGCTCACTGCTATATTCTGTGTTCAGCACAGGGCCTGGCACTGAGTGGTGCTCATTAAGCCCTGCTGAATGAGTAAATAATGAAGGCATGCATGAACAAATGAATACCTGCCTAAAATGGTAGACTCCTTTTCTGTATTTCTATATTTGAGAACCCGGTATTTACAGCTCACAAGCCCCAAACCACAGAGCACTGGGGGCTGCAAGTGTTGGACCTTGACGTGAAGTGTGACTTCTCACCTAACCAGCTGGTGGTTTCCTTTGTCTGCTGGTTGAGCTCCTGAGGTGAGGTCTCCTTCTGCATCTGGCCTTGGGAAAGATCTTGAGTGTCCAGACTCTAGATCTATTGGTATCCCTGGGCCCAACTTCATCACTGGTGGGAAAAAAAAAAGGAACGGGGAGAGTAATTTTAATTGTTTTACCATCTAAACTGGCTCAGAGGAGAGAGGGGGTGGGAGAACGGATGCATTTGAAAGCTGGCAGTTAAAATTCTCCCCCTCTTAATCTTCACCCCTTTTGAAGCTCCTCCAACCTCAAGCCGACCTCTCTGTAACATTTTCCTCTGATCATCGTGGAGGGGCTTCCTCACCTCTCCCCACCCATCCTCACTCAGAGGAGGCACTTTCCATTCTCCTCCACCTCACCCCCAACATGTGGGTCTCAGACTTTCCCTTGCCCCTCATAGTGGGCAACACCTTTGCTTTTCCTCATGGAATGTTTTTTAAAATTTCTTCCACTCTTGGACTTCCCTGGGGGTGCAGTGGTTAAGAATCTGCCTGCCAACGCAGGGGACACAGATCTGAGCCCTGGTCCACAGAAGATTCCACAAGCTGTGGAACAACTAAGCCTGTGCGCCACAACTATTATTATTTTTTGTGTGTGTGTGGTACGCGGGCCTCTCACTGTGTGGCCTCTCCTGCTGCGGGGCACAGGCTCCGGATGCGCAGGCTCAGCGGCCATGGCTCACGGGCTCAGCCGCTCCACGGCATGTGGGATCTTCCCGGACCGGGGCACGAACCCGTGTCCCCTGCATCGGCAGGCGGACTCTCAACCACTGCGCCACCAGGGAAGCCCTGTTACCTTATTCTGAGTTGACTTTTGGGAAGTTAACCATTTTTTTATGTACTGTCTTCTTCCCTAAACATCATGCACCATATGTGAATCTCCAACTACAGGCCAAGCACTTGTTTCATATAATCGTCACATTGCGAGCCCTATAAGGGTTTTAGAGATAAGAAACTAGAAGCTCATGGAACCCAAGTCTTTGGTGAGGGTTACTCTGCTAGTAAGGGCTCTCAATCCCAGTCCTGATGGTCTCCAAAGCTATGTCCTTTCCTCCACCTAAAGTTGGGAAGAGGGGGCACCACCCCTCTCAAGCTTTGAGCCCCATCTTCTTCTGCAGTAGATAATGGGTGGTGGAGAGGGCACTGCTTTTGTTCTAGCTTTGGTTGCATACTGAAGTGTGAAACTTCAGGCAAGTTTCCTAGTTTGTCTTGGTTTCAGTTTCAACATCTGTAAACTGGACATACATACCCCAGATAAGCTGGTCCCACAGGAGTCATATAAGGACCCATGGGACAAAATTTACACGAAAGTTAACTGGTCCCTAGCAAGGGATTGTAGACTGGGGATGTGTGGGGAGAGAGGGGAGTCTTAGAAGACTCACTTGTTGTTGGGAGGTTTAGGCAGGTGCAAAATGTTAGTGGAATCTCAGTGACACATTTTCTCCAGTGGAGTCAGGAAAACACCCAGAGAGGTTGTCATCTCAGTTTAGGGAATACTGTAAATTAGTATTTTTTCCACTTAGAATAATGGGGGACTCACACTCTTGCCTAAAGACCCACCTGGCTTTGGGCTGAAGGAGAGAGAACAGAGCAGCTCAGAGAACAAAGTATCAAAATTTTGACTAAAGACAGAATCAGTATTACTAATTTTTCCTTTTCCTTCAGTCTCCAATCTGACTTGGCATGGCACTTCTTTATTTAAAATTTTGATATTTTGTCCATCACAGTGATGGGGCAGAGAGCAGACCACCCCAAGATGTGCCACTCTGGCATGCAGATTATTTTGAGCTGAAAATTACCAAGGTTAGTCATCAGTTAGATCCATTAAACTTGTAACTTGCCTTCACTGATCGAGCTTGCTTTAATAGTTTTTACAAAAACTTTCATGTTCTCCAAGAGTCATGTAGACTAAATGATAAGATGTTTGCCTTAACTGTTTTTCAGGAATTTGGAGTTAGCTATATTCAGTTGGAGGTTGAGCCAGTTAAGACCTCTGGCCCTCCAACTGGGCATGCATGAGTGTCCTCTTGGTGACCTTTTAACATCAGAGGGTCTAAAACTCCACCCTCAGGACATGCATGCATCCGTTTTCTGAATATGCATCCTATGAAGAAGGCTGTAGTTTAGTTGCAGTGTGCAGAATGATGATTATCTCACCTTTTTTTCTTATTTCCATTCACCTTTTCCCACATTCCCCATGCTTCAGACCACCCTGCTTTCTTACCCCATAAATAACCTGAGCCCCTCACCTTTGAGGAGGTGGATTTGAGATTTATTCTCCTGTCTCTCCACTTGGCTGCCTCAAGAATAAACCTTTTCTCTGTTGTAGATCTTGGTGTCTCAGGAAGAACCTAGAACTTACCCCTTACTGCCTAAAAGACTTTAAGATAGGAGGCCTGTCCAGGAAGATGCTATCACCATAGATAACTATATAAAGGAGTGGCAGACAGTGGTAGAACCTAGCAAAGCCCATTTAGTCAAAGTCCTGTGTCCCATTATCTTTTGATGGCCCAGTAAACATTTGTTTACCAAACATTAACTCTTTTTATCTTCCTGTGAGTTACCTTGCTTCCCCTTGAAACTTCAGACCCCTACCTCCTTCTCCTTAGTCCAGAATATATACACACCTCACCTTGTCTTGCTGTCTTTGAAATTCTTCATACTTATATGGATTCCTACTGTGCATGTAATAAATTTGATTTTCTCCTGTTAATCTGCCTTATGCCATCTTAATTGCCAGACAAAAGAACTAAGAGGGGAAAGAAGGAAAACACTCCTTCACCCGTAATGGATTTTTCGCATTAATTTCTATTTTTCTAAATATTGCACAAAAATATTATTTACCTTGATGGCTGAGTGTTTTGGTGCTCCCTTAAATTTTGTGCCATGATGAATGCCACACTGGCTTCACCCTAGGCCATGAAGATGTGGTACAGTGTCACAGCTGAGGTGGCATCAGTGTGGGTCACACATATACTCAGTTGGTAGCTTCCCCTTCTGGCTCCAATGTAGATCACTCGCCCCTCCAAGTGCTGTTATAGCTACACTCCACCCCACTCCACCCCACACCAATCTTTGTGAGAATTAGAAAAAAAAAATCTTCCTCAAGACATGCTTATTTTATTAAAAAAGTAATTGTAGTAATAAATACAGACATTTACAATATTTATATGTGAATCACACTCTCTTTGATGTGGTGTCTCAGAAAGGACACATCTGTGAAGGGGAGCAGAACTGGTCACCTCAAAAATATGTCTCTTTGGCATAAGGATTATTTTATGCTGATTACTTTTAAGAAACAACAGACATAGGAAGAGCTCTGAAAATGAGTAGAACTTACCCTTTCGTAAGAGACATTTACATTTACAAGAGAAATCGCCATTTGCAAGGGTATCTTCTCTGTGCCAGGAGGAGGGGGGTGACTAAATCTCTAAAAACTCATCAACGGAGAAGGCAGTGATCTAAAACTGCATAACATCCATGTGGTACTGTGCTTTGCCTGATAACCTCCCATAACTGCCCCCACCTCCGTCTTCTTTTGTCTGGAGATGGTGATGGAAGAGGCCATTTCAGGGAAGTTTATTCAGTTTTCTCACATGTATATAGGAGGAATACTTGTTATTAAACGTGTTTGTTTTTCTTCTGTTAATCTTTTTATTATGGGGTCTCAGCCAAGAACCCAGAAGGGCAGAGGAAAATTATTTTTTCTCATCTACATCTGCACAGCTCCACGTGGAGGCCAGCTGGGCCCTCCTCCAGGTTTCTCAGAGCTGGGGGACTGCCTCCTACGCACAACATTTGTTTCCCCTCAAATCAGCCTCAGACTGTTCTCTTGGTCCCTTCCCTTTTAGTTTTTTTCTTGAAGGCTTATTATCTCTTACATTGGCCATTTTATATCTGAAGGTTTTTTTTTTTTTTTTTTAGCGGTACGCGGGCCTCTCACTGTTGTGGCCTCTCCCGTTGCGGAGCACAGGCTCCGGACGCGCAGTCTCAGCGGCCATGGCTCACGGGCCCAGCTGCTCCGCGGCATGTGGGATCCTCCCGGACCGGGGCACGAACTCGAGTCCCCTGCATCGGCAGGCGGACTCTCAACCACTGCGCCACCAGGGAAGCCCTATCTGAAGGGTTTTTTTTCTAGATATTTCCTCTCTCTTTCTCTCTCTCTCTCCATCTCTCTCTCTCTCTCTCTCTCTCTCTCTCTCTCTCATGGTTTAAAACAACAATTTTTAAATTTCTCACTATTCTCTGGATTGCCTTGCTGGTTCTTCTGCTTCACGTGGTATTGGCTGAGGTGCCAAGAATGATGAAATATCCAAAATGGCTTCCCTCTCGTGGCTGGCGGTTGGCGCTGGCTGCTGGCTGGAAGCTCAGCTTGGCTGTCAGCCAGTGGACTTGCTCTTCTCCCTTGTGGGCCTTTCCACACAGAGCAGATATTTTCTCCTTTCACAAACTTTAACGCACATTTCTTCACCTTATTTCTAATAATTCATATATTTGGACCCACAAAATGGCAGCTGCCCCAGTGGTCCAGCCCACATCATGAATCTAAGCCTAAGTCAGACTGCACTTATGGGAAACACCTGTCCAGGAACCTAACATCCACTAATCACAATCCTCCAACTCGGCTTTCCCTAGCTCACCTTACCCTAGAAACTAGAACTTATAGGGAAATCCCCACCTCTTAGCCAATCATGCCCTGTTTCTAAGTTGCCTCTTCTAAAACTCTATAAAACTCACTCTTGTCCAAAATCCCTCAGGAAGAGTGCTGCACTGCTTGTGAGGCACTGTATTCCCCCAATGCAGAAGTTGTCTTCCCTTGAATAAAGGAAACACTTCACACCCCTAGACCTGAGACCTCAGATCCCTTTCCAACATTTCCATTCAAGATGTGTGTCCAGGAAGACATCCAAAGCAACCCTCTCCCGTCACATGTTTCTCATTTCATTAAAAAGGTGAGTTCTATGGAGGCAGGGATCATGTCTGTCTTATTTGCTAGACTGACCTAACAGAGGTTCCTAATAAATATTCATTGAATGAATTAAACAACTTTAAATGTTTGCAAGTCTCCTATAAATAGATTCAAAGTATGTCTTCAGGCGCAGTTCTTCCACTGAGATGGGCTCGTGCATAGGCAGCCTAAGGCCTGGGTTTCTCCCTTGCAGTACAAAAGTGTAAATGAAGCTGGGGCAGTGGTCAATCACACTTCTGAGTTTCCACTCAGCCAAACTGAGTCTTCCACCTGGCTTCTCTGTCCTTGTGTGCTTTGACTCCCAAGTCCTGTGGATCCACACCTGACCCCCTGGGTGTTGGGAATCAGTGGTCAGGTCTGCTGCCACTGCCCACGGAAGTAGTTCATGAAGGGTCAGTTTCAGGAGAACAGAGAGCACATCTGACGAAAATCACAGTAAGCTCAGCACAGTGCCAGGCACGTCGTTGATGAGTCAGTAAATAAATCCATTTCTGACTGCTGTCTTCTGCTTCTGCGGGGAACATCAGCTGGCTGCTCTGAAGTTCTTGCTCTCTTGGCAACCAAACACTTGGTATATACCTCATCTCCAAACCCTGGAATGGGAGCTGTCATTCAAATGTGTGAAGCTGCATTTACATTTCAACAGTGATGCTTCTAAGCCCTTGCTTTGAGTTGGCTGATAAATTCCCAGTCACATTTTCAGGAGGGATTCTGGATATGAAGACATTTCTCAGCAGTGGGTAGGATTAAGAACTCTCTCTCTCTTTTTTTTTTGGGTTTACCACACTGCTTGTGGGATTTTAGTTCCCCAACCAGGGATTGAACCCTGGCCCTCAGCAGTGAAAGCACAGAGTCCTAACCACTGGACCACCAGGAAATTCCCAGATTAGGAACTCTTAAGTCTGAAGGAGCCTAAGGGATACTTTGTTCTGGAAGGAAGTCAGTGTCCTTCATTCTTCCTTGATGTTTTTGGTTAAGTCAGTGAATTCTTTTGACCATTTTCTTTGGAGCACATGGCTGCTTAGATGACATTCTCATGGGTAAATTGCCTTGGTGTGTCTGGCAACGTGGGCAGTGAGTGGGATTTCTCCACCTGCTGGGCAGACATAAGGATGCAGAACACTGGAGAGGAGCAGAACTATGGATCCCCCCAGGAGACCCCACCATCCCAGACACTCTTCATTGCCAAGGGTACCCAACCCAAACCTCTCGCTATGCTTTCTCCCACTGTTTAATCATTTTGACCTTAGAAAAACTACTCCTCAAGCCTAACCCACATTTATCTTGTTGAATGCTTAATGAACTCAACTTTCCCTCTAATAATCTATCCAAACCAACCTTTCCTATTACTAGGCAAAGTGCTTTACCCATCCTCATTTTTCTGTTGGGAGAGGAGACAGGAAGGTATCCCTGCTTCTGCCAAGTGTGATCTGTGAAGGAATAAGCTTTAAAAGCTTACTACATTAGTAGCTTGACTGGGGAGAAGTTGCAAATCACATGTAACATAGCTAGACCATGGAAAAGAAGAGGAACACTCTCCTGCCTCCAGTTTACTAGAGGCTCAGAAACAAGCCGGAGTTGTCTCCCCAGCCATCCCTTTCTCCCAGGCACAGCCTAAGCCATGGAACTTTTCCCATGCCCTCAGTCAGGATCCTGCTGATTTTCCCTATTGATCCCGCCTGCAACCTCTCTCCTACTCTATTTGTTCCACATTACCCCCATTTTCACTCCTAAAACACAATTCTTTTCTATTCCCCACATACCTGTGTAACCTTAAGCAAAGGGAATGGGTATCCTGGTGTGCCTTTTAGTACCAAGGAAAATGAGATCCTTGGGGCCCAAGAAATTCTAGCTAAACTTGAAACAGGAAGGAGGATGGGACAGCTAAGATAAAACTCAGCTCTAAAGCTTCTTACCTTTGGGGGTATTTGCACAGTGGAATAAAGTGAATTTACTGCATTTTCCTCTGGTACAGTGCTCTGTTAAAAAACAAAAAACAAACAAAAGAAATCATCTCCAACCCCTGGGTCACATAGACAAGGCCAAAGAGACATCCAGAATCCAGAGAAGGGAAAACAGAGGTGGGAGGAGATGGTGAGAGAGAAGAGAGGGTTCTGGAGCTGGAATGGGGGAGTGGGAAGTGCTCTTGTCAGTGACTGCTATTGTAATTATTAATGACTTTTTTCAAGAAGCAATTGTGGGCTTCCCTCATAGCGCAGTGGTTAAGAATCCGCCTGCCAATGCAGGGGATGCGGGTTTGAGCCCTGGTCTGGGAAGATCCCACATGCCACAGAGCAACTAAGCCCATGCACCACAACTACTAAGCCTGTGCTCTAGAGCCTGCAAGCCACAACTACTGAAGCCCACGTGCCTAGAACCCGTGCTCCGCAACAAGTGAAGCCACTGCAACGAGAAGACTGCTAACTACAACGAAGAGTAGCCCCTGCTCACCACAACTAGAGAAAGCCCGCACACAGCAACGAGGACCCAATGCAGCCAAAAATAAATAAAACAAATAAATTTTAAAAGAGAAGAAAACTGTATCTTGGTTGAATTACTTAATAAATATGTAAGATTTATAAGTCCCATGAGCTATGAGCCTCCTAAAGTGATTAAAGGATAATTTGAAATCATATTGTCAATGTTGGAAATAAACTTTTCCATCAGTCAAAAGAGTTTATGGAGCAAATCAGAAATGATGACTAAAGGGACAAAAAAACCCCAAACAATGACAGCAATAACAAAAGCTCCTTCTAGGCTGGAGAAAAATATCCTGGGTCAGTGAAATTTATTCCTGAACATCTAGGACAGTCTTGTGGTCTCCAGGGAATGTGTCTTGAGCAGGGGAAGAGGGAGGATGGTGATAAAGTGATCAATTTTGACAGAAGACGGGCTGAGTGAAGCACAAAGAGGTCACCCCTGTGAGGAAGGAAGGAGCTCTCAGGACACCAACAACTTCAAAGAGGAAACAGAATATCTCCTCTTGGAAAAGTTGTGGATAAGTATAAGAAGATGCATCCTGATCAGGAGACACTGAAGGCTGGAGTAAAACTAAGATTTTTGAAGCTCCAAAGTGCTTTTATTTCTTCATTAAGTGGGCCAATGTGGAAAGGGCACTATGACCCCTAAGGAGCAAGCCTAGCCTCGGCTGCAATGATTTTTGCCAGTGGACCTTTTGAAGCTGTGTACCTAGTTCTTGTCTCCAAATTGTCTCTTGTTATTTGTATTTCTTTAAACCTTAGTCTTAGGATTTTCTTTTCAAAGAGTTTTCTTTGAACTAACCTTGTGTTTGTTCACTGCAGCTTGGCGACCCACACTTGGGAAGCCTTGAGTGAGGGCCCAGAGCCACCATGGACCCTCTCAGCCCCCTCCTGATGGTTCCTTGAGTTGCCTCAGAGGAAATAGCATCTCTAAAGCCAGTTTTCTGACACTATAACTCAAATAGCATGTCAAAGTCACATTTCTCTACCCGCCATCCTATGCAAAAGGAATTGGGTCTGTTGAGTGGCCATTTTGAACAGTGGAGGGGAAGGAGTGATTCCGTAGATCACAGTGTGAGTATTACTGGCTGGGTCAGAACCAGATGCTCCAGAGACCACCAGTTCCTGCACAAGAGAGAATCCATGAAGACTTGGGGGAGACACAGGTACATTGGGTTTAAAGGGTTATACATTTCCATTTCCCATGTTGCCCAAATCCATGGAAAAATCTCAAGTAAAACAAGGAGGGCCTCAGAGAGGAGAATCAGGCCCCAGGAAAGATGGGAAAGAACTCACATTAAAGTAAGAGATTGTGTCATACTCCGAGGTCTCTCCAAAAGCGGGGGAGTAGTTAAGAGTTTCTGGATGAAGGTTCAGTCCCTTCTTCTCTTCAATGGACTCTGAAACCAAGTTGGGAGAGAATTAGAGCTGGCTCCTCCTTCCACTGGCCACCCCCATTGGCCCACCATCTGGATGATCCCCTTAGGGTGACCAACCATCCTGATTTCTGTGTAACTGAAGGGTTTTCCAGGACATGAGACTTTCAGTGCTAAACCCAGGAACCCCAAGATGAACTGGTCACCCTCATCACTTCACTTCCCAATTTCTGGACAAAGGCAGCCAAAAGAGGAAGCAGAGGAGATCAGAAATGCTTTTACTGTGTTTACAGGAGGGAGAGAATATCTCAAAGTCTGCAGTTCGTACCCAACCAACACTTAGGTCCTTCCTCAATACCCTGAGTGGACCAAATCAGTGGGAACCCGAGAAGACAAATCTGCAGGGTTTAGGGACACAGAGAATAGGGTACAGCCTGGAGAAAGGCTTCTCCAAGAGTAATGTATCTAGACTGAGGTGGGGAGTAGAGAGAAGTCTCTGGAGTTGATCCAATGGAGAGAACTGGGATGGATTGGGGGTTCTGACAGGGATGGGCTGAACGGACGGTGCTGGTTTGTGGACCTCAGAGTTGAAGGCCATGGCCTCCCAGTCAGGGGAGCAGAGTCAACAGTGTGTGACCTGTGTCAGCAGGAGGGATACACTAGTAAGTCCCTCTGGGGGGAAGGAGAAGGGCAGGCACTGGAGAAGGAACTAGGAGAGCCTTGGTCTTAGGAGAGAAATTAAGGGCTCAGGTATTCTCTCCACTCCAGAACTAAGGAGTACAGATGGCTGGTGCTGTCCTTTAGGACAGAGATGATGGATTCTTCATTTCTGCATCCTTAGTGCCTAGCACCAAGCTTGGCACACAGTCCAACATACTGTTGAATGAATGAAGGAGAAAATGCATGCTTGAGGATGAAGACAAAAATAGTTCATGCTCTACCTTTTCTTCTTTCTCTTCGTATGATCAAAATAATTAGCACCAATGCAATGAAACAGAGCAGGATGAGTGACAACAGGAGTTTGAGGATCACAGAGGTAACCAGGCCACCAGCAGCACCTTTAAAGAGAGAATGGGTGGAAGCACAGGGCAGGGAGAAGAGTCAGCTAGGGAAAATGACCCAACTTTTGGAGCAATTGCAACCTTCCTCCCAGTCTGATGACTTCCCCAGGGCTTCCAGTTTTCACAAAGGGCTTGTTCCCATGGGGGACCAGGAGCTGAAGAAGATATAGGTCCTAAGACCAGGGACTCCTGGCGAGAGAGGAGAGACAGTCACCTTCACAGAGCTTCCAGGCAAAGATGGGGTTTGAGGAGTTGCTGCTGACGGGGTTTCTGGCCATGCAGATGAAGGTCATGTCCCTTTTCTCCTGCCTCCAGGATATGGGGAGGATGGAGCCACTATGGGACTCATTGGTCACCTGTCCCAGGGACTTCCAGCTGTAAGTTACATCCTCTCCTCCCTGTTCCATGGAACATGTCAGATTGGTTACACATGTGCCATTCTTATTGTTTTGCAGACCTGTGATGACTTTGGGCTTTGACAGGTGCTCTGTAAAAGAGAAATAGACAACCAAGTGTGGAAACTATGCCCATAGCTCTCATTTTTTCTACATTATTCTTGTAAACCTTGGACCTGAATCTCCCTGGTGTGCTACAGAGTGGAGAGGAAGCAGCAATTCAGAGCAGAATTCTCATTCTTATCCGGGGAAGAGAACTATCTAGGTCAGATTGCCCACAGCCATAAAACAACAACAATAATAATAGAAATAATTACAATGCAACAAGAATGAGCTGCCATTTACTAAGCACAGGCATATGGCAAGCACTGTGTTAAAATCATTTTAGATGTTCATTAGTTTTATTTTTTTTGGAGGCTCCCTATTCCCCTGTCCTCAGGCTTCCTTGAAGAGACTCACTTTACTCTCTAGGAGAGAACAAAGGTATTGGAGCAACACTTCTGGTTCCCCTCTCTACCTTGTGCTCACTCTTTCAGAGGATGAACAATTGTTTCATTGCTGAGATGGTGAGTCTGACATCCCTCATCTACATTTCTCTGTTTACATGTTTGAGCTGTTATGATTGTTGTTTAAATGTGGTTTGCCCTCACCCCTCCTCCCCCACTAGTTTGCCTGCAGAATGCATGTCATCCATTCTTTTCAACTATATCTATATGGAGGACACACCTGGATCAAGGTGCATGGTCTGCCTCCTACCAGCAAACCTGCAGGCCCATCTCCTGGTGTCCCGATATTGCAGCTCAGTGAGAGAGGCAGCTATTCTTTTAGCTGGTTGAGTAATTGTTTCATAAGTTCATTTTCCCTGAATAGGCACCAAAGTCTAGACTTGGGGGAAAGTATTTTTATTATCCAGCTTTACCAGAAAAAATAAAGCTGATATTTTTATCTTCCTTTCTGATTCTTGTGTCTATTTCTCATTTGGTTAGAATCTTCACGGGAAGAGGTGTGATTGATAGTTATACCTGATAATCTTTCTAAGATAGGTATCACTTTATTCCCCATTACAGATATGGAAACTAAGTTTCAAAGAGATCAAGTAACTTGGCTAAGGCCATGTAACTAGTAAGTAGAGAAGCCAACATTTGACCTGCATGATTGTCACTTCTCATAAAGCCTATCTGCTGCACCACAATCCTTCTTACTGAATATCTAAGAGGGGACCTCAAGGGTTGGTTATATCTACTTCATCCACACACGAGTTCCCTCTTCCACTTTATTGCCAAGGATTTATCTAGCCTTTGTCTGAACAGCTCCAATATCAGGGAGTTCACCATTTTAAGAAGGCAGTCATCCGCCTTTGGAACTGATTCTGCTCACCATAGACACGCAGCTCATACTCCTGGGTTAGGGGATCCTGGAAGGTTGAGCTGTGTATCTCCGCACGGTAGACACCTGAGTCATTCTTCTTCAGTTTGCTGAGCTTCAGTGAGTAGCCTTCATGTGGGAAATTCACCCTTTCCTTGTTACGATGTTGGGTCACTATGATAACGGGTTTTTTGTCTGCCAACTTTGGCTGTATGGTGACGAGAGTGGTTGTGTTGAAGACCCAGATAATGCTGTCAATTTGATCTACTGAGTGATTCAGTGGGAAAGTCACAGACCCACCAAGGGCACCAACTAGCTTCTTCAGTACTCCAGAGGCTGCTGGCCCTGCAGAAACAGAGAACCATAAAATAAAGCTGAGTTCCTGCCCTTGCCACCAATTACTCACTCCCTCTGGGTCCTGGAAAGGTCCCAAGAAACCCTCTCAGTCTAACTCAACCAGTCCTGGGAAACCCTTTGGAACCTCACTCACACAAAGGCACTGAGGTCAGAACTCTCTGCCTGAAAGGGGTGACTACAGGCAAACCCACCCCATTCCCAGAGATCTCTGGCTGAAAAGACCAAGCTCTGAGGTAGACCATGACAAGTTCCTGTGGGGTGACAAGTGGGGAGGTTACTGTCCAAGCTCCATTTAGGACTCCCAGATTGCTCCTGGGAGAGCTGATTTTGTTGCAGATGAAGAAGGTAGCAGTCTATCTGACCTGGGGCAGAGGTTCTTAAGCACAAACCAGGGCACTGGGAGGCAAGCTGTAAGTCTTTAAAGATAGTGGTAGCTTAGAGGTTTGAGGATAATTTATCTTTCTATTTTATGGTGGATGGGAGTGAATTCAAGATCATCCCCAAATGAGGTTCTCATTCACTTGAATTCCAATATCCTTCCTTGAGTGGAAAGGAAAAGGGTGAGTGACTGGGAGCTCTGGAATATGCCCAGGCTACCTTGTGATGTTTAACCTGAACTATCAGGAATTGTAGTAGGGCTTTACTGCTCCCTGCCTCCCAAATTTCTGTTTCACTGCAATCTTAATTCACCTCAGAAAGCATGACTTGCAAACAACCATCACTGATTTTGTGGCTCCAGGTGAAAAACAGTTAAGAATGGCTGCTGAAAAAGCTTCCAGAAGTGGTCAACTGAGCAGCAACCTACTAAATAGCCCATGGGCCAAACCTGGCCTGCCCCCTCTTTTTGAAAATAAAGTTTTATTGGAACACAACCATGTTCTTTCCTTTGCACATTGTCTATGGTTGCTTTTCCACTACAAAGGCTGAGTTGGATAGTTGTGACAGAGATCATACTGCCTGCAAAGCTTAAAATTTTACTATTTGGCCCTTTACAGCAAAAGTTTGTTAACTGGATTTGATTAAAAAAACAAAAACAAACATGAGATTCAAGAAAACCTAAGTAACTTTTCCAAGGGCACAAAGCTAGCAGGTGATAATTTGAGGATTTAACCCAATGTCACTTCAGCCCTGGAGCCTGGACTCTTTCCACTATGGCTCAGTTTGAAGGTCCCTTGGCATTTGTACCAGCTCCAGCCCTTTCCATTAGTCCCTTTCTTCAGGTCCCTCAAGGGCTCAAGTGTCAACTCTGAAGCCCTGGGGTCTCATGGAATCCCGATTTACCATTCAAGTCCTTTGGTGACCTTCCTTCAAGTACAAGCTGCTCTACCAGTGCCCCCAGAGTAAGGGAATCTGGTGCTACCAAATGTTGACCTATAGCCCCGTGATAACAGGTCTTGGATCTTGACCAAATTTTTTGCTAAATTTATCTCTAAAAGTACTGGTTTCTCTTCCTGAGTAAATGCCTTTTAGGAGCTGATTCCTGTTTTCAGACATTTTCCCTCTATAATTTATATATATGCATATATACATTGGATCACTCAAGCCTTTATCAAATCATCCTGTTAAGTAAGCTGATTTTCCAAAAAGCTGCCCTCCCTGCTTCACTAATACTAAGGGAGGATGGTTTTTCATTACTCTCTCTTTGATCATCTCATGGGGTGTCAAAATATTTCCAGTAAATGTTATACACAAAACCAGTCTTATTTAAATTTTTGATTTATCAATTAATATATTCATTCTCTTACTTCAACCATGAGATGGAAGGGGTGAATATTTTGCAGTCAAATAAAGATTGGATGTCACTTGCCCCCAAGTAGGTGCAATTCTTGGATTAGGGCACCTTTGAGTATTTTAATTTTCATGTGAGGTTTGGGGGACATGTATATGTCAAGGAGGTGACAAAATTGTAAGGATGTGGCTTTAGTGTTTTAGCAAGTGTGCGTGCACTTAAGCCATGAATAATTAATTGTTCTTTTCACATCTTTATATACATGGTGCTATCTTCCTAGGGTACATTTTAAGAAATGTTAATTGTGTGGAGATATAAGAAAATATCTCCAAATTCATTGTTCCTTGTTAGAATGAAATTAGAGGACAATACAGTGCAAATTGCCAACATGAACCTAGATGGAGGATATTGTTCTATCTTTATTGTATCTTCAGGGTGAGGAGAAGAGTCATAAAAGAAGAAAATAGTTCCATGCTATTCCCTAAATATGAGCTCAGACGTTAAGGGCCTGGGTTGGTTAAGTCCTAACCAGTTTTGTTTCCTCTTCCCAGTTGACTGTGAAAGGGGGTTCAGAAACAAGACACTTCTCTTCTCAGCTTCTAAGACTGAACTGAAGCTCCCCTTTCTCTGATGGCTTCTCCACTTGCGGTGTGTGGCCTTATAGGGTTTTACCATGTCTAGGTAAGTCATGCTCTGCTCATTCAGTCATTCCTTCCTTTAACAAGAATTTGTTTAGTTCCATACTTGTGCCTGGCACTGTTTAGGAGTTGAGAGTATGACTGGGGAGCAAGATAGTCATGATCCTTGCACTCATGGAGTTGGGGGAGAGTCATTAAATAAGTAACAACATGTGCTGTGAAAGAGGAAATGACAGTACTTAGGGAACACATGATGGGGGTGGGGGATGTAACATGACCTGAGTCATCAGAAGGCCCTAGAGAATGAGTAGCTACTAACACCTATCTACAAGGCCAGGGAGGATTGGGCCCCATGAGACTCATCTACCCTCCCACCTGGATTAATGTGGTGAATGTTGTAACTTGCCTCTTCTGCATTCATTTTAGTCCTTCCTCATTTTGTAGCAGCCATATGGTTTGGGTACCTCAACTCAAGTGGTAGCATTCCTCTGCATAGTAATTAGTTCAGGGGTATCGCATGTCCCAGGTTGATTGTATCTGAGAGAAGCCTAGGGCTTTTGTTCCTAGGCCAGCAAAAGTTGATGCTATGGGAAGATATTAAGCCTTGGACTGCCACCCACTTACTACCACCAGACAAGCAGCCAGGGCTCCTTCCTCAGCTTATCCCCAGTTTATGTCCTAACTCATGCTTTTATTGGTGCTTTATCCTTTTCTCTGTCCATCTAAATCTTATTTAAGACCCATAAATCCTAGTTCAAAGCCCTTCCCTGTGGAAGTCTTCAACTCTTTCTCACACCTACCCCCTGAAATTCCACCATGAATGTCACTTCATTTTCCACTTGAAGTTCCCCATGAGGAGCTATTCCCCTGGGTGGTGACCAGACATACCATTTTGCTGTGAGTTAGAGGATCACTGATCTACAGGCATTAGGTTCCAGACCACCTGGTGATGGGGTCTGGAGTCTCATCCAGGGACCTGTGGAGATGGCCTCTTCTCCCAGGCAACATGCAGCAGTGTAAAAAAGTTAGAGGTCTGGCCTAACTGGGGGTCAGGAGACCTGGGTTCCATTCTGGTTCCTCTGTAATAATAACTCCAGGAATGAATACTTGGTTTAATGGGTATTCCTGTTCTTGATCCTCAAGTCAACTCTATGTGATAAAGTTTAAGCTGCACTTTATAGATGAAGACATTGGGGCTCCAAGATGCTGAGTGACTTTCCCAAGGCCCCAAACTGGAAACTGGCAGAAGTGACATGAGAAGGTAGTTCGTTCCCCCATCTCCTCTAGAGGCCTGCATTCTTTCCACTGCTACCTTCCACTATCACTTTGAATATCAGCTTATCCCCAGTTTACGTCCTAAACGTAAATTCGAATTTCAGCGTTCTCACCTCTCATAGGAGAAAAAGAATAACCTTTATTCACCAGGATTTAGGGAAGGATGAATTGTGAATACAGATGTGAAAACATTTTGAGAAGTACAGAGCAGTCTGAGACATGGTGGGAAGCAAGAGGGAACCACAGGCAGTAGTGCTATAAGAGACAGGCTTTGAGAAAGCTTCCCACTTTTTGGTCTCATTTCTGCAAGAATGGCTAAAAGTGAGATTTCCCAAAACTTCTTTGGATGGTTTCTCAGTAAGGTAAGCTTCTTAGAAGGTGGTCTGGACCCTAACACCTATACACCAGTCACTGGCTAATTCACAGAGTAAGAGTAAGTCCAATCACCACGCAGGGAGATAATTCCTACAGAAGCATCCCCACCAACCTACTTTTGGAGGTTGAGGGAGCTGGGGCAGGAGACCCTCTGCTTTCTGCCCTGGCCAAGTCTCAGGTATTTTTGGCACCAGGAGATTCAGCCCTAAGATGCTCTTCATAACAAGAAGGGACAACAGCTCCTCCCTTTTGCCACCTTCCTTTCCTTTTGGCTGTCACCTCCTCCCCTTAACCTGTTCCCCCAAGGCTCATGTGTTGAGTGGAGGGAAGGAGCCAAATTAGGAGGAAGGGACACCATCAGTACAACCAGAATCAAGGAATGGTGACCTAGGAGGAAGACCTTGGCATAGTGGAGTGTGTAAAGTCCACCTCCTGCTTGCCAGCCCAGTCCCCGAGCACCTCTTCCAGTACTGGGTGCCTCTATCAGAATGCACCAGCGTGTCATGCCACCCTCACCATGGAAACCAAGGACCAGAGCATCTCAAATCTAGGAGGAATTTTAGGGACTACTTAGTCCAATCCCATTTTATAGATGAAGAGTCTGGTGCTCTGAAGGTTATAGTGATGTGTGCCAAGTGAGTGGAAGGCCAGGATTAGTAACAAGGGCTCCTAAGGCAGGGTTTCCCAAGCTGTGCCCCTGTTACCTTTGAGGTCTGTGGCAGTGCCTCAGTGTACCTCTTGGGAGCTTAGATGGAGGTCAAGGGGGTAGGGGATGGGGTGGAGGCTATGGAACCCACCCCCCCGCCATCAGGGAGGCTTCAATTCTATGCATCAGAGTTGTTTGTTTCTATGTAAGTTTTCTTTTTATAAAAGGAAACCACTGCTTAAAAAAGAAAAAAACGACTTTGGAAACTACTGTTCTTTACCCAAATTCCCCTTAATTAATGTACTTGGAAAGGGCATTTACAATCAGTACCATGTAAGATGTACATGGAACAGAGGCTGACAAGCCTCCCAGTTCACCAGCCACCTTTGCCAACACTCCAGTTCTAACCTGCAACATTCACATTCAAGTTCCCTACTGTTCTGCCCCTCACTCATCTCCAAAACGTTCCTCTTGTTTGTCTCTTCTGGTCTTTTTCAACACCTCCCCAATACCTCCTCACCTGCTTTTTCTGATTTCCTTTTATAAACTGTCTCCTCAACCCTACTGTATCCTATAATTATAAAATTTTGCCCATTTTCCAGATGAGAATACTGAGGCTGCAAGAGTTGTTCCTTGGTCCCTCTGAATTTGGCCAGGGTAATTTTTGTTTGGTGCGTTCACGTCCTGGAAATGGAGTTCCCTACTCTTCTTAGGCATTTCCAGTGCCTACCTTGGCCTCATGTACCTGGAGAGGGAAGGAATCTCTGGGGAAGATTCATCTCAAATACACATTCATTGAGCACTTTTTCTGAGGGTACAATATTAGGCCGTTAGTTTGGTGTGATGAAATGAGCACTAGCTTTGGAAACTCAGTTTCTGTTCTACCTCTTAATAGCTGTGTAATCTTGCCTAAGACACTTGACCTCTCAGAGCCTAAGTTTTGGGGATAATAATATCTATCTTGTAGACTTGTGAGGAGATTGTATGAAAAATGCCTTGGATGTAATAGGAGCTTAATAAATGGTGATTATTATTATATTGTTTTGCATTTGATATCTTATTTAAAACATCACAATAATTTGCAAGTTAAGTTTCATTTTCTGTTACATACTTGTAAACACTGAGGTTCAGAGGCTAAGAAACTTATCCACAATAATATAGCTGCTAAGTCAAACCCAGGAGTTCTTCTCCAGGGCCAGCACTGCTTTCACAGTCCTGCCCACTGGAGGCTCTATGACAATCTCAGATTGTTCTTTCAATCATGGAATGTATAGCACGCAGGCTGCCACAGCCTCCTGGAGCAGGGTGCACACTTGCAACTTGCACCCCGCTGCCCCAGGTCATGTTTCAGGTGGGCACCTGGGTTTTGAAAAGTCCTGCCACGTCCTCCCCAATTTCACCGTCCCCAAGTTCCCCTTCTGATCACCATTTCCGTTCAAGGAATGTTTTTTAAAGTAAGGGTCAGTTCCAGGACCAGGTGCTTCCTAAAAATGCAAACTTTTAACGAACTCACGGAGGGTGAGAGTCTGTTGATGCTTAACATTTCAAGACACCAGGTGGTGGGGAGGAGAGGATTGCGAGGCCTGATTTACTATGTGGGCTTGGGCAGGTCTCTTCTGGCAGGCCTGGAGCACACATAAATGAACCAGCCACACCAAATCCTCAGAGGGAGACTTCATGGTGGTTCTCCATGAGTTTGATGACCAGAAAGATATTCCTAACTTATGGTGTTCCTGGTCCTTCCTGAGAGTCCTGAAGATAGTAACATCTTGAAAGACTACAATACCTGTGACAGGCATAGAAAAGTCCTCAGTCCTTCTTGGCATTAAATATAAAGTGCCTACCTATGAGTTGGTTTTCTAAGTAGAGACTGATTGTGTTACTTGGGTTAAGAGAGAAAATTCAAATGTTCTCTGCCATCAGTGTGATTGTTAAATGCATAATAATTTAAAATATTTTTCTAAATAATACATATTTATATTTACATAAATATAAAACATAGAAGTATATGTATAAATGTTATAAATATATTTAAATTAAAACATTTAAAATATATATTTCTAAGTAAATAAATATACATCTGTACCATCTCTTATTTTTTTTAAATTACCCTCAAAATGAGGGAAGGCTGAGGTCCGAGGAAGATGACATTCTTCATCTATTTCATGGCAGAATCCAGATTAGGACACAGGTTTTTCTGATACCCAACACCACTTCTTTCAGCCCTTCATTCCCTGGGACAATCAGAAGGGTAGTCAACTCTCAAAGTCATTCCTTCTCCTCTCCCTCCAGTCTCTTCCTACCCTCTGTGAGTCAGAGACCACAGGATATAAGAGCCCTTGCACAACCATAAACCATAAACAAGACCAAAAGACAACCCTCAGAATGGGAGAAAATATTTGCAAATGAAGCAACTGACAAAGGGTTAATCTCCAAAATTTACAAGCAGCTCATACAACTCAATAACAAAAAAACAAACAACCCAATCCAAAAATGGGCAGAAGACCTAAATAGACATTTCTCCAAAGAAGATAGACAGACTGCCAACAAAGACATGAAAGAATGCTCAACATCATTAACCATTAGAGAAATGGAAATCAAAACTACAAGGAGATATCATCTCACACGGGTCAGAATGGCCATCATCAAAAAATCTAGAAACAATAAATGCTGGAGAGGGTGTGGAGAAAAGGGAACACTCTTGCACTGCTGGTGGGAATGTAAATTGATACAACCACTATGGAGAACAGTATGGAGGTTCCTTAAAAAACTACAAATATAGAACTACCATACGACCCAGCAATCCCACTACTGGGCATATACCCTGAGAAAACCATAGTTCAAAAAGAGTCATGTACCAAAATGTTCATTGCAGCTTTATTTACAATAGCCAGGAGATGGAAGCAACCTAAATGTCCATCATCGGATGAATGGATAAAGAAGATGTGGCACATATATACAATGGAATATTACTCAGCCATAAAAAGAAACGAAATTGAGTTATTTGTAGAGACGTGGCTGGACCTAGAGTCTGTCATACAGAGTGAAGCAACTCAGAAAGAGAAAAACAAATACCGTATGCTAACACATATATATGGAATCTAAGAAAAAAAATGTCATGAAGAACCTAGGGGTAAGACGGGAATAAAGACACAGACTTACTAGAGAATGGACTTGAGGATATAGGGAGGGGGAAGGGCAAGCTGTGACAAAGTGAGAGAGTGGCATGGACATATATACACTACCAAACGTAAAATAGATAGCTAGTGGGAAGCAGCCGCATAGCACAGGGAGATCAGCTCGGTGCTTTGTGACCACCTAGAGGGGTGGGATAGGGAGGGTGGGAGGGAGGGAGATGCAAAAGGGAAGAGATATGGAACATATGTATATGTATAACTGATTCACTTTGTTATAAAACAGAAACTAACACAGCATTGTAAAACAATTATACTCCAATAAAGATGTAAAAAAAAAAAAAAGAAAACAATATTAGATGAGGGAGCAGAGCCTCCTAAGTTGAACCAGAGGCCCAGAGTGGAACCAGGAGCCTGGAGCTACATGCAGGATGGGGTAGGCAGTCAGGAAAACAGGAGGATCTTGCTGGACTCACCTGTGAGCTGGCAGAGGAGAAAGGTGAAGACGAAGCATTCTGGGGAAGCAAGCATATTGCTCTTTGTATGTCAGTCACTAAAATGAACCCACTTCCCTCTTGTAGTCACCTTCTTTTATCTCTTCCCCTGCTGGGATTTTAAGTAGGTGGGGTCATGAGATTGAGAATGAGTCATCTCAGTTTTCTCCATGTGGCCATCATTTTCTGTTACACCATGTGACCTTTCAGAGATTCAGAATAGAGAACATGGAAGGAAATAGAAGGTTATACGGAGAACAAAAGGGTGGCACTGGGGATAATAATAATATCTATTGAGCTTTGCTAAGTACCAGGAGTACCTGCATTCTTTTATTTATTCCTCATAACAACCCTGTGAGTGAAATACTACCATAATGCCTAGTTTACAGATGAGAAAATGAAGGCTTAGAGTATAGTACAGCAAAATTAAGAAGTTCTTTTAATCAAAAGAAACCGTTAGAATAGTAAAAAGGCAAGCCACGTAGTGGGTTGTAATATTTGTAATACATTTATTCAACAAGAGACCTATATCCATAATATATGGTTGTCCAGTTGTTCCAGCACCATTTGTTGAAAAGACTGTCCTTTCTATATTGAATTGCTTTTTATTTTAAAATTAACTTTATTGGAGTATAGTTGCTTTACAATGTTGTGTTAGTTCCTGCTGTACAGCAAAATGAATCAGCTATACATATACATATATTCCCTCTTTTTTGGATTTCCTTCCCATTTAGGTTACCACAGTACATTAAGTGAAGTTACCTGTGCTATACAGTGTGTTTTCATTAGTTGTCTATTTTGAATTTCTTTTATACCTCTGTCAAAATGCAGTTGATCATACTTGTGTGGGTATATTCTGGGCTACCTATTCTGTTCCATTGATTTATATAATATATTATGACTTAAGTCTGCCATTTTATTGTTTGTTTTCTTCTTGTTTCTCCTGTTTTTTTATTCCTCCGTTTTACTTTCCTGGCCATTCTGTAGGTTATTTGAATATTTTAAAAATAATTCCATTTTGATTTATCCATAGTGTATCTTGAGTGTATCTCTTTGAATAGATTTTTAAATGGCTGCTCAAGGCATTACGTTAAACCTACGTAACTTATGGTTTACTGATGTTGGCTTTTTACCAGTTCAACTAGCATGTAGAAACATTACCCTTACAAGATTCATTTACCATCACTCCTTAATAACTTATCTTAACTATATCCTCTCCACATATTGAGAACCATATCAGGTAATGTTATAATTTTTGCTTCAATTGTCAAATATAATTTAGAAAACTCAAGAGGAGAAGGATAGGGAATTCCCTGGTGGTCCAGTGGTTAGGACTCAGTACTTTCACTTCCAGGGCCTGGGTTCAATCCCTGGTGGGGGAACTAAAATCCTGCAAGCCGCCTGGTGCAGCCAATAAAAAGAAAGAAATGAGGAGAAGGATAGTCCATGATATTTAACCCATATTTTTACTCTTTCCATTGCTCTTTCTTTATTCCTGATGTTCCAAGTTTCCTTCTTTTTTCTTTCTGTTTCAAGATATTCCTTTAGCCATTCTTTTAGGGTAGGTCTGCTGGTGACAAATACTTTTAGTTTTCCTTCACAATGAGGATGTCTTGATTTCACCTTCATTTCCTGGGCATAGAATTCTATTTTTTCACAAATAAGGTCTTTTATTTGTCACCATTAGAAGCCTGATTTTTAAACAGATTCTTGGACTGGTGGCTCATATCCATCAGTTCATTCAACTTTAGCACCTGCTGCATCCCCAGTAGCCTTTCCAGAACTACTATCTTCACTATGTAGCTCCATGAGTTCTCCCAATTCAAACTTGGGCTTCTTCATGTTTTCTTTTCTAACAAAGGCATCATGGAGTGGATAAATAGATTGGCAGGCCTTTTCTGTCTTTCCCAATGCTGCCTGGAATGAATTTATTTACCCTCTTTCAAGTCATTTGTCTGCACCTCTTGGGTCATGATTTTCATCATCTTCTTGTGGATCTGGGCTTAAGAGGTCTTCCAAATCTGATTGTTGCGTTTTTTAGTAAAACCCGTACAGAATAGACGAAGCAAATAACCATAGGTAGTCTTGACATAAATGTGAGCTTCAATGATGGTCTGACATTTTTTGACCATGGAGCACATTTTGTAATGGGTAAGATCCATGCCATGGAAATTAGTCAGGCAGTTTTTGCCCTGAACATCCTCAGTAATTAGCATGAATTTTCTAAATGCAACTTCATCATTCTGCAGATCAACAAGGTTCACTTCAAAAATATGACCCTTGAGGCCATCAGATGCGATTTTGGTTCCTTGAGTTTTCGTGACTTGTGTTTTCCCAATATTTCTTATATTGAACATAGCTGGTGCTTTCACATCATACCAATCTTTCTTAGAAAATGGGTCAACCACTTTCTTCTTGGCTCCCTTTTTACCACCTTTTGTACGGTGCTTGATCTTGCTGACCCTGGGTATAGAATTCTAGATTGACAGTTCTTTTCTTTCAGCACTTGAAAAATGTTATGCTACTCCTCTTGCCCGCATTGGTTTCTAATGAGAAATCAGCAGTCATTTAAATTGTTTTCCCCTATAATTAATGTGTTGTTTCTCTATGTTATGAAGATTTTTTTTCTTTTTTGTTTGTTTTCAGCTGGTTGATTATAATGTGTCTTGGTATGTATTTCTTTGAGTTTCTTTGGGGTTCGTTCAGTTTCTTGAATCTGTAGATTTGTGCTTTTTGCCAAGTTTGGAGAAATTTCAACACTTTTTGAATAGTTTTTCTTTTTTTAGCCCAACATTCTTATTTTTTCTCCTCTCATTCTGAGACTTTGATAACAAGAATGTTAGATCTTCTATTATTGCCCCCATGGAACTCTGAGTCTCTGTTAATTTTTTTCAGTCTATTTTCTTTCTGTTGTTCAGCTTGCACATTTTTAATCTTCAAGTACACTGATTCTTTCCTTTATAATCTCCATTTTGCTATTAAGTCTATTAAGTGACTTTTAATTTTCATTTACTGCATTATTCACTTCTAAAACTTCCCTTTGTTTCTTCTTCATATATTCTGTTCTTTTGCTGAGACTTTCTAGTGGTTTTGTCTTTTTTTCATTTCCAGGGTTTTATAATTACTTGTTGAAGCATTTTTATGATGGTTGCTTTAAAATCCTTGTCAGATAATTCCAACATCTGTCATCTTGGTTTTGGTGTCTATTGATTGCATTTTCTTCATTCAAGTTGATATTTTCCTGGTTTTTGGTATGAAGAGTGATTTTTGACACTGTGGTGGTGGGGTAGGTGATGTTATTACAACTGGGTAGTTGTGAAAATCCAAAATTTCCCTTGTCCTTGCTCAATAACACCCCAAGCAAGAGAGGGAAGTAGTGCCATATTACTTCAGGGTGGGAATGGAAGTTCAGTCTTCCCACTCAGCCTCTTCTGATGTCACCCCAGTTGGGAAGACAAGGGATTCCTCCTTACTGCCAAGAGAGACGGAGGTCTAGGCCTTCCTCTTGGCCTAGCTGATGGTGTGGGGTCCCACATTTTTCCAATGGCATTTGACCAGAATAAGGTGATTATTGCCTAAAGGCTTCTGTCTTGCTAGGCCATCTCTTTTCTCATCCTTTGCCAAGAGAGAGAAGAGTTCTCTTGGGACTGACATTTCTGGGTTACAGACTTGTTTAACACACAGCCCAAGGTATATAAATGACAAAAAGGAAACCCAGGGAACTAACCACCATGTCATTCCTTGGATCTTATTGTCCCTAACCAGTACTTCTTCTCTCCACCTTTTAGAATCTTCTTGTGTTTGTGTTTTATATATAATGTCCATGGTTTTTATCTGTACTTTGAAAAGTAGAGAGAAATGTGCCCACTTCATCTTCTCTGGAATTAGTAGTCTGATTATGTGTTTTTATAGCCTTTCTAATATATATATCTATCTTTCTCTTATTGAAATAATGGTGGAATCTTTAAAAATGACTTCTTGTTAATTGGTAAAATCTCAGAAGATTTAATAAAAACTTGGTAAAATTCAGTACTCACTCATAATTGCAAAGATTTGTAGAAAACTATAGCAAACATCATATTTAGGTAGTGAGCCTTTAGAAGCAATACTATCAAAGTCAGGAATAAGTCAAGAATTTCTCCAGTTACTGCTACTATTTATTAATTAACTGGTGTCTTGGCCAAAGCAATGAGACAAGAAAAATAAAAAATGTTTGTGGATTAGAAAAGGAGACACAAATTATCATATTTTTAGATCACATTACTGCTGATGTAGAAAATCCAAAGGAATCTGCAGGCAAATTATGAGAACTAATAAAGGAGTGAACAGGACTCCAGCAAACAACCATATCATATACAAGATATTTTTCTAACTTGGCTCACAGGTTAACACTTGTTTACTAATCTTGACATAGTTAAGATTACCTCCCAGTAAGTTCTCAGTAAACATTAGCTATTATTTTAATTATAATTCATTTAAAATAGCTTCTAATCAGTTATAAAGAGCCAGGTCTTGGGCCGTAAGCATAAACAGATGAAGTCCCAGTCTTTTTTTTTTTTTTTAAGTCTTTATTGAATTTGTTACAATATTGCTTCTGTTTTTATGTTTTAGTTTTTTGGCTGGGAGGCATATGGAATCTTAGCTCCCTCACCAGGGATCAAACCCACACCCCCTGCATTGGAAGGCAAAGTCTTAACCACTGGACCGCCAGGGAAATCCCCTAGTCCCAGTCTTTATGTGAGGAATGCTGGTGAGCCATATGCCTGCTGTGCCTCTGCACTTGCCCTCTGCCCTCTGCATTGATGTTCCAGCTTTCTCCCCACTGCAGAAAAGACACCTGACCCCTTCAGGTAGGCCACAGCACTCTTAACTGTTGCCTCATCTCTGATTCCCTGACTCTTTGCTGCTATCTGCTGGCACAGATATGTGTGCCATGTGCCAGGCTTAGGTAAGAGGGATGGGGGAGGTAGGTGGGAGACTGAGGGTGTGTGTAAGTTGACAAACATGGAGATGTCTGCTACACCTAGTCTCTGTTTTCACAGAGCTCATGCCACCAATTGTAAATTCTGACATTATAATCATATACAGTAGTCCCTTGGTACCCATGAGAGATTGAGTCTAGGACTGCCCACTCCATACCAAGATACCCTGGATGCTCAAGTCCTTTATAATCACCCTCTGTATCTGTGAGTTCTAGAAACATGAATATGGAAGGCTGACTGTAATGTAAATCTTTTTCAAAAAAAGGAGGGGGGGATTTGGTAGAAGCTCAACATATTTCAGTTACTTAGCAGCTGTGCAAATTAGTATAAACAGATTTACAAATCACTCTGGGAGCCATTTTGTGGAAATTAAGGTTGATTTTTATATAAAATACTATATTTTGATGTAAAGAAGGTAGACTCTGTTAGCACATTAAGATGAAAATCACATCAAATTGATACTAAGACTAGAAAGTACACTGGAAGAACTTGCTACCATGTGCCCCTGAGAATCTGTGACCAGCTCTGATCTCATGTAAGTAGTCAGTATTGACTCCATGGCTAAATTGGGCAAATGAATGCAGTTAGTTAGTAAAAACTCACAAAAAGAACACACAGGTATTGTGATTAGCAAGTGTATAGAAAAATTCAGTCTTAGAAGAGACAGGAGTAAAATGAGCCAGATGGTGGTGTAGGATTTTTTAGTGCCTGTCCCTTCCTAGAAACATCAATTTGAACAACTCCAGTGGCTCCAGGCAGCTTCTGTGACAATAGACTCCTGGTGGACTCCAGTAAACCCAGCCTCCTGGACCACCCCAGAGCAAGCCAGCTCCCTTAGCTCATGACTATTGTGGCCCCAGCTCCCAACCAGCTCCTAGGAATCTAAGCTTCTATGAACCCAGACTCCAGCTGGGCCCATGCTACCACACCCCAAGCTGCCAGCCTGCCCCAGTGCCAGGCTGGTCCCTGCAGACCTAGACTTTAGATACTCTCTTACAGACTCAGGCTCCTGGTCTGCCCCAGTGCCAGATGACTTCCCTCAGACACAACCTTCAGGCCAGCAGCTGTGGCCTCATGCTCCAGGATCACCCTAGGTCCAGGCCAATCCCCATGTCCCCAGCCTCCAGGCTGGCTCCCACAAAACCAGGTTCCTGGCCCATCCCAGCACCTGACTGGTCCCTTTAGACCCAGATGTCAGGCTCATCTCACTGGTACCTTGGTAGCCTTGGTTTAGATCACATTACTGCTGATGTAGAAAATCCAAAGGAATCTGCAGGCAAATTATGAGACTAGCCTTGGTTGACTAGCCTTGGTAGCCTTGGTTGACCCCTGTGGTCCTAGAAGACAGGTCTTCCCATTTGGACACAGATCCTAGGCTCCCCACCACAGACTTATGCATCAGACCCACCCAAGTGAACCCAGGCTCTGGGCCCAAACCATGGACCCAGGCACAAATGAACCCAAGCACCAGGCCTGCCAGTATGATGACCCAGGCACCATACTTGCCAGTACAAGGACTCAAGAAGCAAGCCCCACTCAGGATCTCTGGATCTCTGGATGGGCTGACTGGTAAAGGGCTTTGCCTGCTGAAGCTAGTTTTAAAGACTGGAAGAGGTACCTACTTCCTCAAATGTGCAGACACCAATTCAAGGCCACAAGGATCATGAATAATCAAGGAAACATGACACCATCAAAGGAAACTAATAAAGCTCCAAAGGCTGACCCTAAAGAAATAGAGATTTACAAAGTGTTTGACAAAGAATTCAGAATAATCTTCTTAAATTCAGTGAACTCTAAGAAAACACAGAGAGACAACTAAATAAAATTAGGAAAACAGTGCATGAACAAAATGAAAAGTTCAACAAAGAAATAGAAACCATTAAAAAAAAAAACACAAAAAAAACCCAAAACAGAAATCCTATGTTGCAGAATACAGTAACTAAACTGAAAGAGTCCATAGAGAGCTTCAACAACAGACTCAACCAAACAGAGAATTAGTGAACTAGAAGACAGGTCCTTTGAATCATTCTCTCAGAGAAGAAAAAACAATGAAAAAGAGCAAAGAAAGCCTATGTGAATTATGGACTAATATGAAAATAAACAATCTACATATGATTGGAGACCCAGAAGGAGAAGAGGAGGAAAAAGGGGCAGAAAGCTTACTTAAAGAAATAATGGCTAAGCAAGATCCTTTTTGATCCACCTCCTAGAGAAATGGAAATAAAAACAAAAATAAACAAATGGGACCTAATGAAACTTCAAAGCTTTTGCACAACAAAGGAAACCATAAACAAGACAAAAAGACAACCCTCAGAATGGGAGAAAATGTTTGCAAATGAAGTAACTGACAAAGGATTAATCTCCAAAATTTACAAGCAGCTCATGCAGCTCAATGTCAAAAAACAAACAACCCAATCCAAAAAATGGGCAGAAGACCTAAATAGACATTTCTCCAAAGAAGATATACAGATTGCCAACAAACACATGAAAGAATGTTCAACATCACTAATCATTAGAGAAATGCAGATCAAGACTACAATGAGGTATCACCTGACACAGATCAGAATGACCATCTTCAAAAAATCTAGAAACAATAAATGCTGGAGAGGGTGTGGAGAAAAGGGAACCCTCTTGCACTGTTGGCAGGAATGTAAATTGATACAGCCACTATGGAGAACAGTATGGAAGTTCCTTAAAAAACTACAAATAGTACTACCATACGACCCAGCAATCCCACTACTGGGCATATACCCTGAGAAAACCATAATTCAAAGAGCCATGTACCACAATGTTCATTGCAGCTCTATTTACAATAGGCAGGACATGGAAGCAACCTAAGTGTCCATTGACAGATGAATGGATAAAGAAGATGTGGCACATATATACAATGGAATATTACTCAGCCATAAAAAGAAAAGAAATTGAGTTATTTGTAGTGAGGTAGATGGACCTAGAGTCTGTCATACAGAGTGAAGGAAGTCAGAAAGAGGAAAACAAATACTGTATGCTAACACATATATATGGAATTTAAAATTAAAAAAAAAGGTTCTGAAGAACCTAGGGGCAGGACAGGAATAAAGACGCAGATGTAGAGAATGGACTTTAGGACACAGGGAGTGGGAAGGGTAAGCTGGAACGATGTGAGAGAGTGGCATGGACATATATACACTACCAAATGTAAAATAGATAGCTAGTGGGAAGCAGCCGCATAGCACAGGGAGATCAGGCTGGTGCTTTATGTTCACCTAGAGGGGTGGGATAGGGAGTGTGGGAGGGAAACACAAGAAGGAGGAGTAATGGGGATATATGTATATATATAGCTGATTCACTTTGTTATAAAGCAGAAACTAACACACCATTGTAAAGCAATTATACTACAATAAAGATGTTAAAAAAATAAGAAAGTTCTAAAAAAACACAAAAAACAAGCAAAAAGAAATAATGGCTGAGAATTTCCCAAATCTGGAAAGAGATTTTGACATCCAAGTACATGGAGCTAATAAGTCATGGACATGTTGGTCATTTATGTGTCTTCTTTGGGAAAAATGTCTATTCATGTCCTCTGCCCATTTTTAAATAATATTTCTTTCTATTGAGTTGCATGAGTTCCATATATATTTTTTTATTGAAGTATAGTTGATTTACAATGTTGTGTTACTTTCTGCTGTAAAGCAAAGTGAATCAGTTATACATATACAGATATCTACTCTTTATTAGATTCTTTTCCCATGTAGGTCATTACATAGTATTAAGTAGAGTTCCCTGTGCTATACATTATGTCTTTATTAGTTATCTATTTTACATATAGTGGTGTGTATATGTCAATCCCAATTTCCCAATTTAACCCTCCCCCCTTTCCTCCTGGTAACCATAAGATTGTTTTCTGCTTCTGTGACTCTTTGTTTTGTAAATTAGTTCGTTTGTACCATTTTTTTAGATTCTACATATAAGTGATATCATACAATATTTGTTCTTCTCTGACTTACTTATTTCATACTTTACTCAGTATGACAATCTTTGGTCCATCCACGTTGCTGCAAATGGAATGATTTCATTCTTTTTTAGGGCTGAGTAATACTGCATTGTATATATGTACCACATCTTCTTTATCCTTTCCCCTGTAAATAAACATTTAGGTTGCTTCCATATCTCAGCTATTGTAAATAGTGCTGCAATGAACATTGGGGTGCAGGTTGCATGAGTTTCTTGTATATTTTGGATGTTAACCCTTTATCAGATGGTTTGCAAATACTTTCTCCAGTTCAGTAGGTCACCTTTTCAATTCTTTCTTTTGCTGTGCAGAAGCTTTTTAGTTTGATGTAGCCCCACTTCTTTATTTTTGTTTTTGTTGTTTGTGCTATTGATGTCATATTCAAAAAACCATTACCAACACCAGTGTCAAGGAGTTTTTCAGCTATGTTTTCTTCTAGGAGTATCACAGTTTTGGGTCTTACACTTAAATCTTTAATCCCTTTTGATAGTTTTTGTGACTGGTATAAGATAGGGATCTAATTTCATCCTTTTGCATGTAAATAACCAGTTTTCCCAGCACCATTTATTGAAGACTATACTTTTCCCATTGAATATTCTTGGCTCCCTTGTCAAATATTAGTTGACTGTATATACATGTGTTTATTCCTGGACTCTCATTTCTGTCCCACTTGTCTATGTGTCTGTCTTTATGCCAGTGCCACACTGTTTTTATTATTATAGCTTTGAAATAAAGTTTCAAATCAGAACATGTGATGCCTCCAGGTTTGTTCTCCTTTCTCAGGATTGCTATGGCTACTTTCGGTCTTTTGTGGTTCCATATAAATTTTTCTATTTCTATGAAAAATGCCACTGGAAATTTGATAGAGTTTGTACTGAACCTATAGATGGCTTTGGGTAGTATGAATATTTTAACAATATTAAATCTTCCAATTCATGAACACAGGATATTTTTTCACTTATTTGTGTCTTCAATTTCTTTCATCAAAACCTTGTGATTTTCAGTATACAAATCTTTCAACTCCTTGGTTAAATTTATTCCTAAATAGTTTACTATTTTTGATGCTATTATAAATAAGATTGTTTTCTTTATTTTTCAGCTAGTTCATTGTTAATATATAAAAATGACTCATGATTTTCCCTTGCCAAGCAAACCAAAAATATACCAATAAAACAGATCCTGTTGTGTTCATAACCATCAAGTGAATAGCTCAAACTATTTCTCAGAAAGATATATGTATTGATCCCTACAATAAAATCTTGTGGCTAGTTAAAAAAGTGCAATTGATTTTTGTATGTTGATTTTGTATCCTGAAACTTTACTAAATTCCTTTATTAGTTCTAACAGTTTTTTTGGTGGAATCTTTATGACTATTTAGACAAGTTTACTTCTTGCTTTCTAATTGGATGCCTTTATTTCTTCTTGTTTAATGGCTCTGGCTAGGACTTTCAGCTCTACAGTGAATGAGAGTGGTGAGAATGGGCACATTTGTGCCCACTTTCTTAATGTTAGAAGGAAAACTTTCAACCTTTCACTACTAAGTATATCGTTAGCTATAGTTTTGTCATATATGGCCTTTACTATGTTGAGGTACATTCTTTTTATACTCCATTTGCTGAATTTTTATTATAAAAGATGCTGAAGCTTTTAAAATGCGTTTTCTGCATCTATTAAGATGATCATATGATTTTTATCTTTCATTCTATTAATATGGCTTATCACATTTATTTATTTGCCTGTGTTGAAATCCCAGGGATAAATTCTGCTTGATCATGATGTATAATCCTTTGAATATGTTGTTGAATTTGGTGTGTTAGTATTTTGTTGAGAATCTTTGCATCTATATTCATCAAGGATATTGGCCTGTAGTTTTGTTTTCCTGTAGTTCCTTATTTGGCTTTGCTATCAGGGTAATGCTAGTGTAATAAAATGAGTTTAGGGATGTTCTCTCCTCTTCAATTTTTTTGGAAGAGTTTGAGAAGGATTGGTGTTAATTCTTTTTAAAATATTTGGTAGAATTCACCAGTGAAACCATCTGGTCCTGGCTTTTTCTTTGTTGAGAAGTTTTTGATTACTGATTCAATCTCCTTTCTTGTCATTGGTCTGTTCAAATTTTCTTTTTCTTTTCTTTTTTTTTTTTTGCTGTACACGGGCCTCTCACTGCTGTGGCCTCTCCCGTTGTGGAGCACAGGCTCTGGACGTGCAGGCTCAGCAGCCATGGCTCACGGGCCTAGCCACTCCGCGGCATGTGGGATCTTCCCGGACCGGGGCACGAACCCGTGTCCCCTGCGTCGGCAGGCGGACTCTCAACCACTGCGCCACCAGGGAAGCCTGTTCAAATTTTCTATCTCTTCATTATTCAGTCTTGACAGGTTGCACATTTCTGGGAATTGATCCATTTCTTCTGGATTATCTAGTTTGTTGGCATATAGTAGTTTATAGTAGTCTCTTGTGATGTTTTGTATTTCTGTGGTGTGATTTGTAATGTCTCCTCCTTCATTTCTGTTTTTATTTATTTGAGTCTTCTCTCTTTTTTTTTTTAGTCTAGATAAAGGTTTGTCAATTTTATCTTAAAGGGAGATGGCATGTTTACTGGAACATGCAAGAAATTTACCTTCTGAGAATATAACAGCACAATCAGAGTTATAAACTGTTCTACTCAAATAATGGGAGCAGTGGAGGGTGACTAGAGAATAGTGTGATAAATGAATGGAATTTATTGCCTTCCAGAACATTCACAGAAAAGTAGAAAACCACTGTTTTCTCCAAAAGGGGAGAAGGTCTTTGTACTTCAGTCTACATTTTCTAAACCTCCAGAAAGTCTCTGTTTGAAGGTTAGCCAACTGAAGTTAGGGGCAGTCCCTAAGAACTCCCTCACTTCTGACACTAATTACAAGCTCAGGGGCTTCCCAAAACCACACTCTATTTTGCTAACTCACTAGAATTCACCTCACATGTGAAAGGTTCGAGATTTGTAACCAGGTGGAAATACCAGGCTCTCCAGGCAGTTCTGGAGAGCAGCAAAATGAGCCTCACCCTCACAGGCTCCTGTGAACAAGAACAGAATTGGCCCAGGGGATTAGTGCACACAGCAGGGCTTAGGTTTGAATCCTCGTTCTGCCACTTGGCCACCGTGTGAGCTCTTTGCTGTGCTGACCTCTCTGGGTCTCTCTCTCCATTTGTTAAAAAAAATTCACCAAAATCTTCTATACTCATGGTTATGATTTATTATAGGGAAAGGATACAGATTAAAATAAGCCAAAGGAAGGGATGTTTGTGGTAGAGTCCAGGAGGGTTTTAAACATGGATCTTCCAATTGTCCTCTTCCCATGGAGTCATGAACAGCATTAACTCTTCCTGGCAGTGATGAATGACAGTATACATGAAGTATTGTCAGTCAGGGATGCTTACTCCAGTCTTGGTGTCCAGAGTCAGTGTTGGTTCATCATTCAGGCTCCGATATTGCTTCTCCAATTTTCAGCCCTTCAGGAAGCTGAGTTGATATATATAACCCAAAGTCCCCACGTTGAATCACGTTTTTGATGTGGCTCAAATCCCCTAACCTAAATCACATTGTTACTATCTGGCAGGTGCAAACTCCCCTGGCAAACAAAGATACTCTTATCAGGCTTGACATTCCAAGGGTTTAGAGATTACCTCTCAGACTTGGAGGAAAAGCATCTTTGGCTGAGCTTGTTTATTAGAGTGATAAAGCTGTGTAGACCAGACAAGCGTGAGGGAAGAATGAGGCCTGCCTTGAGACTCACTCTCCTGTGAGGGAACTATACATCCAGGAGGTAAATGGTGGTGATTTCCACAGTCAGATAGCTGGATAGGGGAGAACTACCACCACCACCAGACCTGAACATTCTACTTTCTGCTGCAAAAATGTCATAAAAGACTTGAATAACATCTACAGAGTTGAGGAAGGTGAAGATGATGACCCAAGAACTCTATTGCCACTTCAAGTCATCATTTAGTAAAAGGGAAAAGAAGGAACATTCTCAGATGCACAAAAAATATGCCACCCTTGTGAAGTTTTAACTGAATGAGCTAGAGTCAATGCATGTTTAGATGGGTATGCCAATTGCTTATACTGATATCAACTTTATCTTCTTGATATTAGAAAAATTCCATCATAAATAACATGACAGGGGATAGATGAAGCCACAGAAAAAGAGTAAATCATTCAGGGACCATATGTGAGAAGAGAAATGATGAAGGACACAATTCTGGGAACAGCCAGTAATAAAAATGAACACAAGAAATAGAATCAGAGATGTAGAAATAAAACAGGAGTGGAATTTGGGATTAGCAGATGCAAACTATTATATATAGAATGGATAAACAACAAGGTCCTACTGTATAGCACAGGGAACTACATTTAATATCCTGTGATAAGTCATAATGGAAAAAAATATAAAAAAGTATATATGTAACTGAATCACCTTGCTGTACAGCAGAAATTAATACAACATTGTAAATTAACTATATTTCTATAAAATAAAATTTAAAAATAGGAGTCTCTCATGTGTATTCATCTACAATTTTTTTCTTCAACAATATTTAACAGATTTCTTTTAGATCAATACCATGTGTTTTGTCTCATTCTGTATTACAGATCCATATTGTTCCATAGTATGTTTATACCATAATTTATTCACTTAACCTCTTATTGATTGGTATTTGTAAATTATTTCCAACTTCTTTCATTGTGAATTATGTTGTAATGAACATTGTTTTATGTCTCACTTATCCTTGTGCAATTGTGCCAGTATGTGTGTATACAGATTGTTACAAGTAGAACAAAGTACCAAGGGTATCAAACAGTTAAAATTTTGACAGGTAACACCAAACATTTCTCCAAAAACTCCGCACCAATTTATACTTCCATAAACAGTGTATGTGCCTGGTTTCCTCTAATTTTGTCATCACTGGAATCTATCAATTATTTTTTTCCAATTTGATAGGCAATATTATCAATATCTGTTTAATTTACATTTCTGTGATTCCTAGAATGAGTGCATTTTTCATGTTTATTAAGCATTTTCTTATTCTTATTCTATAAATTGCCTGTTTATATACGTTGCAATGAACACATCCCTGTAACATTATCGTATTTCATTTCTGCAGTATTTGACATTGTTAATATCCCAGTTCTTCAAATTCTCTAATTTCCTACTGACCTCCTTTAAGACGCTTTAATTTTCTTCCTTCTCTTCTAGTGAATTGTTGTCAATCTCCTCTGTGTATGTCTCTTCCTTTACAATTCTTTAAATATTAGTATTGCCAGGATGCTATAGACTGGATGTTTGTGTGCCCCTCCCCTTCCAACACCCTAAGTCTTCTGTTGAAACTTAATCTCCTGTGTGATAGCATTAGAAGGTGGGGCCTTTGGGAGATGATTAGCTCAGGAGGATGGAGCCCTCATGAATGGGATTAGTGGTCGTTTTTTCCTTCTAGTTTCATTGAGATATAATTGACATACAGCACTGTGTAAGTTTAAGGTGTACAGCATAATGATTTGAATTTCGTACATCATGAATAATTATTACAACAAGTTTAGGGAACATCCATCATCTCATAAAGAAACAAAATTAAAGAAATAGAAAAAAAATTTTTTTCTAGTGATGAAAACTCTTAGTATTTACTCTCAGCAATTTTCATATTTAACATACAACAGTGGTCATTATATTTATCATGTTGAACATTGCATTCCTAGTACTTATTTATCTTATAACTGGTAGTTTGTAGCTTTTGACCACCTTCATCCAATTCCCCTCCCCCCAACCCCAGCCTCTGGTAACCACAAATCTAATCTTTTTCTATGATTTGTTTGTTTGTTTTTGAAGTGTAATTGACCTACAACACTGTGTTAGCTCCTATGCCACAACATAGCAATTTGGTATTTCTATGCATTTCAAAATGATCACCATGATAAGTCTAGTTATGATGTCATCATACAAAGGTATTAGTTATTGACCATATTCCCCCCATTGTACATAACTATCTATCTGTATCTATCTGTATATATATACACACACACATATAGTTATTTTAAGTTGCTGATCTCTTAAATTCAAATGCATTTGACAACCCTGCATTTTCACTCCCCCCAACACACTAACTGTTCTTGATGTCATATTTTACATCTTTTTGTTTTGTGTATCCCTTAATTACTTATTGCAGATATACACGCTTTTATTACCTTTGTCTTTTACCATCCCTCCTAACTTTATACATGGCTGATTTATTGTATATTTGCCTTTACTAATGAGATTTTTCCTTTCATAATTTTCATGTTTCTAGTTGTGGCCTTTCTTTTTCACTTAGTGAAGGTCCTTTAACATTTCTTGTAAAGCTGGTGTGGTGTGAACTTTTTTAGCTTTCTCTTGTGTGTAACACTTTTGATTTCTCCATCAAATCTGATTGAAAGACTTGCTGGGTAGAGTGTTCTTGGTTGTGGTTTTCCCCTTTCATCACTTTAAATATATCGGGCCACTCCATTTTGGCCTACAGAGTTTCTGCTGAAAAGTCAGCTGATAGCCTTATGGGAGATACCTTGTATGAAACTTGTTCTCTGCCCCTTGCTCTCTCACTTCTCCTTCTGAGACCCCTATAATGTGAATGTTAGTATGCTTGATGTTGTCCCAGAGGTCTCTTAAACTGCCCTCATTTCTTTTTATTCTTTAGTCTTTTTTTCTCTTCCTTTACACTGATTTCCCTTACTCTGTCTTCCAGTTTGCTGATCCATTCCTCTGAATCATCTAATCTACTGTTGATTACTTCTAGTGTATTTTTCATTTCAATGATTGTATTCCTCATCTCTGGTCTTCTTCATATTTTCTAACTGTTGAAAACTTCTAACTTCTCATTCTGTTCATCCAGTCTTCTTCTGAATTCTTTGAACATCTTTATGATCATTAACTTGAACTCTCTATAGGGTAGATTGCCTATCTCCACTTCACTTAGTTCTTCTTCTGGGGTTTTATCTTATTCCTTCATTTGGAAGATATTCCTCTGTTACCTCATTTTGCTTAATTTGCTGTTTTTATTTCTATGTATCTGTATGTTGGTTATGTTTCCTGTGCTTGGAGAAGTGACCTTTTGGAGAAGACCTCCTATGCCTCCCAGTAGCATATTCCCCTCTGGTCACCAGAGCTCTATGCTCTAGGGTTGCCCCCTATTTGGGCTATGTGGGTCCTTCTGTTGTGGCAGGCTGACTACTGTGGGCAATCTGGTAGATGTGGCTGGCCCCCAGTCCAGTTGGTTGCCAGCTTGTGTGGAAGCTGCTGGCCACTGGTTGTCAGGGCTGAGCTATGAGGCTGATAGCTGCAGGAACCAAGGGGGTTTTGGGTCTAGTGCTGGCCCACTGGTAGGCAGAGCCAGGTCTGGCATGGGTGGTTGTGAGGCCAGGGGTTCCAAATCTACTGTCAGTCTACTGGTGAGCAGAGCCAGTTCCTGACACAACTGGCTGTGGGGTCTAAGTTGTCACAAGACTAGTGTTGGCCTATGATGAGTGGGGCTGATCCTAGGGCAGTTGAGTGAGGGGTCCAATGTATCTTGAAGCTGGAGTTGGCCTGCTAGGGCCAAGGCCAGCAGGTCGTGGGGTTGTTGCCTACCCACTGGTGGATGAGGGTGGTCCTGGGGCTAGTACCAGTTCATTGGTGGGCACAGCCAAGCCCCAGAGCCTCTGACTGCAGGAACCTTGTGTTCCCAGTGTTAGTGTTGGAGCACTGGTGTATGAGGTGTAGTCCTGGGCCCTCTGATGGGCAGGGTCTGGTCCTGGGATGGCTGTGGGCTCAGGAGGTCTTAAGGCAGAAGCCCTGCTAGTGGCTGGGACTATGTTCTCGACCAGCTTGCTGCTTGGCTTGAGGCATCCCAGTACTGGTGCTGAAAGGCTGGTGGGTGGGGCCAGGTCCCTGCACTAACAAGCTAGAGGGAGGATTCCAAAATGGTGCTTGCCAGCACCAGTTCCCACATGGTAGAACGAGTTCCTCAAAATGGCTGCCTCCAGTGTCTATGTCCCCAGAGTGAGTTGCAGTTGCCTCCTGCTTCTCCATGAGGCTCCCCAAGATCAGCAGGTGGGTCTGATCCAGGTTCCTTTCAAATTACTGCCTCTTCCCTGGGTCCCTGATTACAGGGAATTTTGTGTCACCTTTTAAGACTGGAATGTCTACTTCCCACAATCCTCTCACACCCTTGAAAGTAAACCCCATTGGCTTTCAAAGTCAAACATTCTGGGGATTCATATTTCTGGTGCAGGACCCCAGGACAGGGGAGCCCAATGTGGGGCTCAGACACCTTGATCCTTGGGAAGAACCTCTACAATTATAATAGTCCTCTCATTTGTGGGTCATCCACCTTGGGTTATGGGCCTTGACTATACCGTGTCTTCACTCTTCTACCTGTCTCGTTGTGGCTCCTTCTTTATATCTTTAGTTGTAGGAGATCTTTTCTTCTAGTCTTCCAGTTTTTCTCATCAATAGTTGCTCTGTAAATAGTTATAATTTTGTTATGCCCATGAGCTCAGGGTCTTCCAATTCCACTCCCTTGGCCCTGCCCTAGATTAATACTTTTTAAAAAGAGACCTCAGAGAGCTCCCTCTGCTTTTCTACCATGTCAGAACACAGTGTGAAGATGCCCGTCTATGAACCAGTAAGTGGACTCTCACTAGACACTGAGTCCGTTGGTTCCCTCATCTTGGATTTCCCAGCCTCCTGAACTGTGAGGAAAAAATATGTGTTGTTTAAGCCATATAGATAATGGTATTTTTGACATAGTGGCTGGCATGGACTAAGCCACAGGGCATGCTCCTCCTCAGCCCCTTTTTCACTTTACATTTTCTTTCCAAAAAAGATCCTTCTAGTACATGGTATGACTTCAACCACAATTTGTGTGCTGCTTATACATGTATCTGGTATGTAGCTCAGGTGACTCTTTTTAGTCCTACAGCCATATATTCAACTCTGTCATAGACATCTTAATCTTAATGTGTTCCAAACTGAACTTATCATCTCTCATGTCCCAACTTGTCCCTTCTCTTATCTTGGGTTTGATCACCCAAGTCAGCAACCAGACTCTTCCTTTTCCCTCTCCTTCAACTCGCATATAAAACCAGGTATCAAGTTTTGCTGAATCTGACTTCTTCCGTTTATCCACCCTTTCTCCGCCCCACTTCAACTAAGGCCTTCATTATTGCTTAGCTGGATTCTTCCAATAGCCTTGGAATATCTCCTTGTTTCTAGTCTCATTCTCCTCTTCATCAGTTTTGTTTCTAACCTGTGAATTGAAGTATAACACTCCCCTACCCCAAATCCTTTCTTTACATCTCCTCGAAAGGCTTCAGGATAAAATCCAAACTCCTAATCTTGGACACTAAAACCTTAGCACTATGGACCTGGTTTTCTTTCCTTTTCTTTCAACCACACTAAAATATCCTCAGTTTCTTGAACTAGCTAAGTTCTCTGGCTTCTCAGATATTACCCTTGTTCATCGTCATTAGGTAACATACTTCCCCTGTTCTTCAAAGGAACCACACCTATTAACTTCTCTCCCAGCAGCCTCCTCTGATAACACAGAGTTATATTGTGCAGTCATTCTAAGTGACCCCATAGTTTCACAACTACATTTTAATGCTTTGCTTCTCTAGCTGGTTCCTCCATGAGACTGTGAGCTGCTTAAGAGCAGACAAGAGTGAAGCTTTTATTTCTACATCCTCAGATGTAGCTCAAGAAATATCCAATAGATAGAAGGAAGAAGGAGAAGAGCAAAGGAGAATCTGGCATTTACCTCCACTAAAATAGTGCTCACCAAGATCAACATTACCAGTGACCACACAATTACTAAATGCATTGGACATACTTTTTGCTAATCTGGATACAGTTTTGAAAATCATTTCCTTGTTTCTTTGTATTGTTTTTTGAGACATTGCTTTCTCTTAGACTCCTGTCTATCAGATGGATCCTTCTCATTTTCCTCTTCAGGATCCTTTTCTTCTGCTTGCTTCTTAAATATTAAGCTTACCTCCTACCTCAGGATAGCGTCCTGGGTCTCCATTTCTTTTAGTTTCACTGGAGACCGAGGTCCAAGCTGGAGCTTACTCAGACACCTGCAGTGTTGTACTGCCGCCTACTGGAACCAGCAAGAGGCCAGCAAGCAAAAGTAGAGCCCCTCATCCTAGGGTGTTGCAAAGGGTTTTGCTATACTCTGCTGGCTAAGACATCAAATGCTTCAGCAAAATGCTTCAGCAAAATCCTGGGGGAGATTGGTTCAAGATGGCAGAGTAGAAGGATGTGCTCTCACTCCCTCTTGCAAGAGCACCAGAATCACAACTAACTGCTAAACAATCATCAACAGGAAAACACTGAAACTCACCAAAAAAGACACCCTACATCCAAAGACAAAGGAGAAGTCACAGTGAGATGGTAGGAGGGGCACAATCACAATAAAATCAAATTCCCTAACTGCTGGATAGGTGACTCACAAACTGGAAAATACTTATACCACAGAAGTCCACCCACTGGGTTGAAGGTCGTGAGCCCCACGTCAGGCTTCTTAGCCTGGGGGTCTGGCAATGGGAGGAGGAATTCCTAGAGAATCAGACTTTGAAGTCTAGTGGGATTTGATTGCAGGACTTTGACAGGACTGGGGGAAACAAAGACTCCACGTTTGGAGGACACACAAAAATTAGTGTGCGCATTGGACCAAGGGGGAGGAGAAGTGACCCCATAGGAGACTGAACCAGATCTACCTGTTAGTGTTGGAGGGTCTCCTGCAGATGTGGCGGATGGCTGTGTCTCACCATGAGGCCAAGGACACTGGCAGCAGAAGTTCTGGGAAGTACTCCTTGGAGTGAGACCTCCCAGAGTCTGCCATTAGCCACACCAAAGAGCCTGGGTAGGCTCAAGTGTTGGGTCCCCTTATGCCAAATGACCAACAGGCAGGGAACCCAGACCCACCCATCAGCAGACAAGCGGATTAAAGTTTTACTGAGCTCTGCCCACCAGAGGGACAGTCAGCTCTATCCACCACCAGTCTCTCCCATCAGAAAACTTGCTCAAGCCTTTTAGATAGCTTCATCCACCAGAGGACAGACAGCAGAAGCAAGAAAAAGTACAATCCTGGAGCCTGTGGAATGAAAACCACATTCACAGAAAGATAGACAAGATGAAAAGGCAGAGGACTATGTACAAGATGAAGGAGCAAGATAAAACCCCAGAAAAATACCAAAATAAGGTGCAGATAGGCAACCTTCCAGAAAAAGAATTCAGAATAATGATAGTGAAGATGATCCAGGACAGTGGAAAAAGAATGGAGGCAAAGATCAAGGAGATGCAAGAAAAGCTTAACAAAGATATAGAAGAATTAAAGAACAAACAGAGATGAACAATACAATGACTGAAATGAAAACTACACTAGAAGGAATCAGTCGCAGAATAACTGAGGCAGAAGAACAGATAAGTGACCTGGAAGACAGAATGGTGGAATTCAGTGCTGCAGAACATGATAAAGAAAAAAGAATGGAAAGAAATGAAGACAGACTAAGAGACCTCTGGGACAACATTAAATGCAACAACATTCACATTATAGGGGTCCCAGAAGGAGAAGAGAGAGAGAAAGGACCAGAGAAAATATTTGAAGAGATTATAGTCAAAAACTTCTGTAACATGGGAAGAGAAATAGCCACCCAAATCGAGAAAGTGCAGAGAGTCCCATATAGGATAAACCCAAGGTGAAACATGCTGTGACACATCGTAATCAAATTGGAAAAAGTTAAAGACAAAGAAAAATTATATTGAAAGCAGCAAGGGAAAAACAACAAATAACACACAAGGGAACTCCCATAAGGTTAACAGCTGATTTCTCAGCAGAAGCTCTACAAGGCAGAAGGGAGTGGCATGACATATTTAAAGTGATGAAAGGGAAGAACCTACAACCAAGATTACTCTACCCAGCAAGGATCTCATTCAGATTTGATGGAGAAATCAAAAGCTTTACAGACAAGCAAAAGTGAAGAGAATTCAGCACCACCAAACCAGCTCTACAACAAATGCTAAAGGAACTTTTCTAAGCTGGAAACACAGGAGAAGAAAAGGACCTACAACAAACCCATAACAATTAAGAAAATGGTAATAGGAACATACATATCAATAATTACCTTAAACGTGAATGGATTAAATGTTCCAACCAAAAGACAAAGGCTTGCTAAATGGACACAAAAACAAGACCTATATATATGCTGTCTACAAGAGACCCACTTCAGACCTAGGGACACATAAAGACTGAAAGTGAGGAGATGGAAAAAAGATATTCCATGCAAATGGAAATCAAAAGAAAGCTGGAGTAGCAATACTCATATCAGATAAAATAGGTTTTAAAATAAAGAATGTTACAAGAGACAAGGAAGAACACTACATAATAATCAAGGGATCAATCCAAAAAGAAGGTATAACAATTATAAATATATATGCACCCAACATAGGAGCACATCAATACCTAAGGCAACTGCTAACAGCTATAAAAGAGGAAATCGACAGTAACACAATAATAGTGGGGGACTTTAACACCTCACTTACACCAATGGAGAGATCATCCAAAATGAAAATAAATAAGGAAACAGAAGCTTTAAATGACACAATAGACCAGATAGATTTAATTGATATTTATAGGAAATTCCATTCAAAAACAGCAGATTATATTTTCTTCTCAAGTGTGCACAGAACATTCTCCAGGACAGACCACATCTTGGGTCACAAATCAAGCCTCAGTAAATTTAAGAAAATTGAAATCATATCAAGCATCTTTTCTGACCACAACGCTATGAGATTAGAAATGAATTACAGGGGAAAAAATGTAAAAAACTCAAACACATGGAGCCTAAACAATACGTTACTAAATAACCAAGAGATCACTGAAGAAATCAAAGAGGAAATAAAAAAATACCTAGAGACAAATGACAATGAAAACAGGATAATCCAAAACCTATGGGATGCAGCAAAAGCAGTTCTAAGAGGGAAGTCTATAGTTATACAAGCCTACCTCAAGAAACAAGAAAAATCTCAAATAAACAATTTAACCTTACACCTAAAGGAACTAGAGAAAGAAGAACAAACAAAACCCAAAGTTAGCAGAAGGAAAGAAATCATAAAGATCAGAGCAGGAATAAATGAAATAGAAACAAAGAAAACAATAGTAAAGATCAATAAAACTAAAAGCTGATTCTTTGAGAAGATAAACAAAATTGATAAACCACTAGCCAGACTCATCAAGAAAAAGAGGGAGAGGACTCAAATCAATAAAATTAGAAATGAAAAAGGAGAAGTTATAACAGACACCACAGAAATACAAAGAATCCTAAGAGACTACTACAAGCAACACTATGTCAACAAAATGGACAACCTGGGAGAAATGGACAAACTCTTAGAAAGGTACAACCTTCCAAGAGTGAACCAGGAAGAAGAAGAAAATATGAACAGACCAATCACAAGTAATGAAATTGAAACTGTGATTAAAAATTTTCCAACAAACAAAAGTCCAGGACCAGATGGCTTCACAGGTGAATTCTATCAAACATTTAGAGAAGAGCTAACAACCATCCTTCTCGAACTCTTCCAAAAAATTGTAGAGGGAGGAACACTCCCAAACTCATTCCATGAGGCCACAATCACCCTGATACCAAAAACAGAGAAAGATACTACAAAAAAAGAAAATTATAGACCAATATCACTCATGAATATAGATGCAAAAATCCTCAACAAAATACTAACAAACAGAATCCAGCAACATATTAAAAGGATCATACACCATGATCAAGTGGGATTTATCCCAGGGATGCAAGGATTCTTCAATATATGCAAATCAATCAATGTGATACACCATATTATCAAACTGAAGAATAAAAACCATATGATCGGGAGAGAGGGGCAAGATGGCGGAAGAGTCAGACGCGGAGATCAGCTTCCTCCCCACAGATACACCAGAAATACATCTACACGTGGAACAACTCTTACAAAACACCCACTGAACGCTGGCAGAAGAACTCAGACCTCCCAAAAGGCAAGAAATTCCCACGTACTTGTGTAGGGCAAAAGAAAAAAGAATAAACAGAGACAAAAGAATAGGGATGGGACCTTCACCAGTGGGAGAGAGCTGTGAAGGAGGAAAGGTTTCCACACACTAGGAAACCCCTTCATGGGCGGAGACTGTGGGTGGCAGGGGGGAAGCTTCGGAGCCATGGAGGAGAGCACAGCAACAGGGGTGCGGAGGGCAAAGTGGAGAGATTCCCACACAGAGGATCAGTGCCGACCGGCACTCACCAGCCCGAGAGGCTTGTCTGTTCACCCGCCAGGGCAGGCGGGGCTGGGAGCTGAGGCTCGGGCTTCAGACGGAGCACAGGGAGAGGACTGGGGTTGGCAGTGTGAGCACAGCCTGAAGGGGTTAGTGCACCACGGCTAGCCGGGAGGGAGTCCGGGGAAAAGTCTGGACCTGCCAAAGAGGCAAGAGACTTTTTCTTCCCTCTTTGTTTCCTGGTGTGCGAGGAGAGGGGATTAAGAGCACCACTTAAAGGAGCTCCAGAGACTGGTGTGAGCCGCAGCTAACAGTGGGGACCAAAGAGACGGGCATGAGATGCTAAGGCCGCTGCAGCCACCACCAAGAAGCCCATGTGCGAGCACATGTCACTCTCCACACCTCCCTTCCAGGGAGCTTGTGCAGCCCGCCACTGCCAGGGTCCCAGGATCCAGGGACAACTTCCCCGGGAGAACGCATGGCATGCCTCATGCTGGTGCAACGTCACGCTGGCCTCTGCTGCCACAGGCTCGTCCAGCATCCGTACCTCTCTCTCCCCCCAGCCTGAGTGAGCCAGAGCCCCTGAATTAACTGCTCCTTTAACCCCGTCCTGTCTGAGCGAAGAACAGACGCCCTCCGGTGACCTACACACAGAGGCGGGGCCAAATCCAAAGCTGAGCCCCGGGAGCTGTGCGAAAAAAGAAGAGAAAGGGAAATTTCTCCCAGCAGCCTCAGGAGCAGCAGATTAAATCTCCACAATCAACTTGATGTACCCTGCATCGGTGGAATGCCTGAATAGACAATGAATCATCCCAAATTGAGGAGGTGGACATTGAGAGCAAGATTGATTATTTTTTCCTCTTTTTGTGGGTGTGTATGTGTATGCTTCTGTGTGAGATTTTGTCTGTATAGTTTTGCTTTCACCATTCGTCCTAGGGTTCTGTCCATTTCTTTTTTTTTTTTTACTTAAAAATTTTTTTTCTTAATAATTGTTTTCTATTTTAATAACTTTTTATTTTATCCTCTTTCTTTCTTTCTTTCTTTCTTTCTTTCTTTCTTTCTTTCTACTTTCTCCCTTTTATTCTGAGCCATGTGGATGAAAGGTTCTTGGTGCTGCAGGCAGGAGTCAGTGCTGTGCCTCTGAGGTGGGAGAGTGAATTTCAGGACATTGGTCCACCAGAGACTTCCCAGCTCCATGTAATATTATATGGTGAAAACCTCCCAGAGATCTCCATCTCCACACCAACACCCAGCTTCACTCAATGACCAGCAAGCTACAGTGCTGGACACCGTATGCCAAACAACTAGCAAGACAGGAACACAACCACACCTATTAGCAGAGAGGCTGCCTAAAATAATAATAGGGCCACAGACACCCCAAAACACACCACCAGACGTGAACCTGCCCACAAGAAAGACAAGATCTAAGCTCATCCACCAGAACACAGGCACTAGTCCCCTCCACCAGGAAGCCTACACAACCCACTGAACCAAATTTAGCCACTGGGGACAGACACCAAAAAAAATGGGAACAACGAACCCTGCAGCCTGCAAAACGGAGACTCCAAACACAGTAACATAAGCAAAATGAGAAGACAGAAAAACACAAAGCAGATGAAGGAGCAAGATAAAAACTCACCAGACCTAACAAATGAGGAGGAAATAGACAGTCTACCTGAAAAAGAATTCAGCATAATGATAGTAAATATGATCCAAAATCTTGGAAATAGAATAGAGAAAATGCAAAAACATTTAACAAGGAACTCGAAGAACTACAGAGGAAGCAAACAATGATGAACAACACAATAAATGAAATTAAAAATACTCTAGAAAGGATCAATAGCAGAATAACTGAGGCAGAAGAACGGATAAGTGACCTGGAAGATAAAATAGTGAAAATAACTACTGCAGAGCAGAATAAAGAAAAAGAATGAAAAGAACTGAGGACAGTCTCAAGACCTATGGGACAACATTAAACGCACCAACATTCGAATTATAGGGGTCCCAGGAGAAGAAGAGAAAAAGAAAGGGACGGAGAAAATATTTGAAGAGATAATAGTTGAAAGCTTCCCTAATATGGGAAAGGAAATAGTTAATCAATACCAGGAAGCACAGAGAGTCCCATACAGGATAAATCCAAAGAGAAACACGCCAAGACACATATTAATCAAATTGTCAAAAATTAAATACAAAGAAAGCATATTAAAAGCAGCAAGGGAAAAAAAAAAACAAATAACACACAAGGGAATCGCCATAAAGTTAACAGCTGATCTTTCAGCAGAAACTCTGCAAGCCAGAAGGGACAGGCAGGACATATTTAAAGTGATGAAGGAGAAAAACCTACAACCAAGATTATTCTACCCAGCAAGGATCTCATTCAGATTTGATGGAGAAATTAAAACCTTTACAGACAAACAAAAGCCGAGAGTTCAGCACCACCAAACCAGCATTACAACAAATGCTAAAGGAACTTCTCTAGGCAAAAAACACAAGAGAAGGAAATGACCTACAATAACAAACCCAAAACAATTAAGAAAATGGGAATAGGAACATACATATCGATAATTACCTTAAATGTAAGTGGATTAAATGCTCCCACCAAAAGACACAGACTGGCTGAATGGATACAAAAACCAGACTTGTATATATGCTGTCTACAAGAGACCCACTTTAGACCTAGGGACACATACAGACTGAAAGTGAGGGGATGGAAAAAATATTCCATGCAAATGGAAACCAAAAGAAAGCTGGAGTAGCAACTATCATATCAGACAAAATAGACTTTAAAATAAAGACTATTACAAGAGACAAAGAAGGACACTACATAATGATCAAGAGATCGATCCAAGAAGAAGATATAACAATTGTAAATATTTATGCATCCAACATAGGAGCACCTCAATACATAAGGCAAATACTAACAGTCATAAAAGGGTCAATCAACAGTAACACATTCATAGTACGGGGCTTTAACACCCCACTTTCACCAATGGACAGATCATCCAAAATGAAAATACATAAGGAAACACAAGATTTAAATGATACATTAAACAAGATGGAGTTAATTGATATTAATAGGACATTCCATTCGAAAACAACAGAATACACATTTTTCTCAAGTGCTAATGGAACATTCTCCAGGATAGATGATATATTGGGTCACAAATCAAGCCTTGGTAAATTGAGGAAAATTGAAATTGTATCACATATCTTTTCTGACCACAACATTTGAGACAAGATATCAATTACAGGAAAAGATCTGTAAAAAATACTAACACATGGAGGCTAAACAATACACTACTTAATAAGGAAGTGATCACTGAAGAAATCAAAGAAGAAATAAAAAAATACCTAGAAACAAATGACAATGGAGACACAATGAACCAAAACTTATGGGATGCAGCAAAATCAGTTCTAAGAGGGAAGTTTATAACAATACAATCCTACCTTAAGAAACAGGAAACATCTCGAATAAACAACCTAACCTTGCACCTAAAGCAATTAGAGAAAGAAGAATAAAACCCCCCAAAGTTAGCAGAAGGAAAGAACTCATAAAGATCAGATCAGAAATAAATGAAAAAGAAGTGAAGGAAACGATAGCAAAGATCAATAAAACTAAAAGCTGGTTCTTTGAGAAGATAAACAAAATTGATAAACCATTAGCCAGACTCATCAAGAAAAAAAGGGAGAAGACTCAAATCAATAGAATGAAAATGAAAAAGGAGACGTAAAAACTGACACTGCAGAAATACAAAGGATCATGAGAGATTACTACAAGCAACTCTATGCCAAAAAAATGGAAAACCTGGAAGAAATGGACAAATTCTTAGAAATGCACAACCTGCCAAGACTGAATCAGGAAGAAATAGAAAATATGAACAGACCAATCACAAGCACTGAAATTGAAACTGTAATTAAAAATCTTCCAACAAACAGAAGCCCAGGACCAGTTGGCTTCACAGGCAAATTCTATCAAACAATTAGATAAGAGCTAATACCTATCCTTCTCAAACTCTTCCAAAATATAGCAGAGGGAGGAACACTCCCAAACTCATTCTACAATGTCACCATCACCCTGATACCAAAACCAGACAAGGATGTCACAAAGAAAGAAAACTATAGGCCAATATCACTGATGAATATAGATGCAAAAATCCTCAACAGAATTCTGGCAAAGAGAATCCAACAGCACATTAAAAGGATCATATACCATGATCAAGTGGGATTTATTCCAGGAATGCAAGGATTCTTCAATATATGCAAATCAATCAACGTGATACACCATATTAACAAATTGAAGGAGAAAAACCATTTGATCCTCTCAATCGATGCAGAGAAAGCTTTCGACAAAATTCAACACCCATTTATGATAAGAACCCTGCAGAAAGTAGGCATAGAGTGAACTTTCCTCAACATAATAAAGGCCATATATGACAAGCCCACAGCCAACATTGTCCTCAATGGTGAAAAACTGAAACCATTTCCACTAAGATCAGGAACAAGGCAAGGTTGCCCACTCTCACCACTCTTATTCAACATAGTTTTGGAAGTTTTAGCCACAGCAATCAGAGAAGAAAAAGAAATAAAAGAAATCCAAATTGGAAAAGAAGAAGTAAAGCTGTCACTGTTTGCAGATGACATGATATTATACGTAGAGAATCCTAAAGATGCTACCAGAAAACTACTAGAGCTCATCAATGAATTTGGTAAAGTAACAGGATACAAAATTAATGCATAGAAATCCCTGGCACTCCTAAACACTAATGAAGAAAAATCTGAAATTGAAATTAAGAGAACACTCCCATTTACCATTTCAACAAAAAGAATAAAATATCTAGGAATAAACCTACCTAAGGAGATAAAAGACCTGTATGCAGAAAATTATAAGACACAAATGAAAGAAATTAAAGATGATACAAAAAGATGGAGAGATATACCATGTTCTTAGATTGGAAGAATCGACATTGTGAAAATGACTCTACTACCCAAAGCAATGTACAGATTTAATGCAATTGCTATCAAACTACCACTGGCATTTTTCACAGAGCTAGAACAAAAAAGTTCACAATTTGTATGGAAACACAAAAGATGCCAGAGAGCCAAAGCAATCTTGAGAACAAAAAACAGAGCTGGAGGAATCAGGCTCCCTGACTTCAGACTATACTACAAAGCTACAGTAATCAAGACAATATGGTACTGGCAGAAAAACAGAAATATAGATCAGTGGAACAGGATAGAAAGCCCAGAGATAAACCCACGCACATGTGGTCACCTTATCTTTGTTAAAGGAGGCAGGAATGTACAGTGGAGAAAGGATAACCTCTTCAATAAGTGGTGCTGGGGAAACTGGACAGGTACATGTAAAAGTATGAGATAAGAACACTCCCTAACACCATACACAAAAATAAACTCAAAATGGATTAAAGACCTAATTGTAAGGTGAGAAACTATCAAACTCTTAGAGGAAAACATAGGCAGAACACTCTATGACATAAATCACAGTAAGATCCTTTTAGACCCACCTCCTAGAGAAATGGAAATAAAAACAAAAATAAAGCAATGGGGCCTAATGAAACTTCAAAGCTTTTGCACAGCAAAGGACACCATAAACAAGACCAAAAGACAACCCTCAGAATGGGAGAAAATATTTGCAAATGAAGCAACTGACAAAGGATTAATCTCCAAAATTTACAAGCACCTCATGAAGCTCAATATCAAAAAACAAACAACCCATTCGAAAAATTGTCAGAAGACCTAAATAGACATTTCTCCAAAGAAGATATACAGATTGACAACAAACACATGAATGAATGCTCAACATCATTAATCATTAGAGAAATGCAACTCAAAACTACAATGAGATATCATCTGACACTAGTCAGAATGGCCATCATCAAAAAATCTAGAAACCATAAGTGCTGGAAAGGATGTGGAGAAAAGGGAACACTCTTGCACTGCTGGTGGGAATGTGAATTGGTACAGCCACTATGGAGAACAGTATGGAGGTTCCTTAAAAAACTACAAATATAGAACTACCATACGACTCAGCAATCCCACTACTGGGCATATACCCTGAGAAAACCATAATTCAAAAAGAGACATGTACCAAAATGTTCATTGCAGCTCTATTTACAATAGCCACAAGATGTAAGCAACCTAAGTGTCCATCATCAGATGAATGGATAAAGAAGATGTGGCACATATATACAATGGAATATTACTCAGCCATAAAAAGAAATGAAATTGAGTTATTTGTAGCGAGGTGGATGGACTTAGAGTCTGTCATACAGAGTGAAGTAAGTCAGAAAGAGAAAGTCAAATTCCATATGCTAACACATATATATGGAATTTGAGAAAAAGAAAGTCATGAAGAACCTAGGGGTAAGACGGGAATAAAGACACAGACCTACTAGAGAATGGACTTGAGGATATGGGGAGGGGGAAGTGTAAGCTGTGACAAAGTGAGAGAGTGGTATGCACATATATACACTACCAAACATAAAATAGATAGCTAGTGGGAAGCAGCCGCATAGCACAGGGAGAGCAGTTAGGTGGTTTGTGACCACCTAGAGGGGTGGGATAGGGAGGGTGGGAGGGAGGGAGATGCAAGCAGGAAGAGATATGGGAACATATGTATATGTATAACTGATTCAATTTGTTATAAAGCAGAAACTAACACACCATTGTAAAGCAATTATACTCCAATAAAGATGTAAAAAAAAAACCATATGATCATCTCAATAGATGCAGAAAAGCTTTTGACAAAATTCAACACTGATTTATGATAAAAACTCTCCAGAAAGTGGACATAGAGGGAACCCACCTCAACAAAATAAAGGCCATATATGACAAACCCACAGCAAACATCATTCTCAATGGTGAAAAACTGAAAGTGTTTCCTCTTGGATCAGGAAAAAGAAAAGGATGTCCACTTTCACCACTATTATTCAACATAGTTTTGGAAGTCCTAGCCATGTTAATCAGAGAAGAAAGAGAAATAAAAAGAATACAAATTGGAAAAGTAGAAATAAAACTATCACTGTTTGCAGATGACATGATACTATACATAGAGAATCCTAAAGATGCCTGCAGAAAATTACTAGAGATAATCAATGTATTTGGTAAAGTAGCAGGATACAAAATTAATGCACAGAAATCTCTTGCATTCCTCTACACTAACAATGAAAGGTCAGAAAGAGAAATTAAGGAAACACTCCTATTCACCATTCCAACAAACCTACCTAAGGAGACAAAAGACCTGTATGCAGAAATGTATAAGACAGTGATGAAAGAAATGAGACCAACAGATGGAGAGATATACCATGTTCTTTGATTGGAAGAATCAATATTGTGAAAATGGCTCTACTACCCAAAGCAATCTGCAGACTCAATGCAATCCTTATCAAATTACCAATGACAGTTTTTATGGAACTAGAACAAAAAAATCTTCAAATGTGTATGGAGACACAAAAGACCCTGAATAGCGAAAGCAGTCTTGAGGGAGAAAAATGGAGTTGGAGAAATCAGACTCCCTGACTTCAGACTATACTACAAAGCTACAGTAATCAAGACAATATGGTACTGGCACAAAAACAGAAATGTAGATCAATGGAACAGGATAGAAAGGCCAGAGATAGACCCATGCACCTATGTCAAGTAATCTATGATAAAGGAGGCAAGGATATTCAATGGAGCAAAGATAGTGTCTTCAATAAATGGTGCTGGGAAAACTGGACAGCTACATGCAAAAGAATGAAATTAGAACACTCCCTAACACCATACACAAAGGTAAACTCAAAACGGATTAAAGACCTAAATGTAAGGCCAGAAACTATGAAACTCTTAGGGGAAAACATAGGCAGAACACTCTATGACATAAATCACAGCAAGATCCTTTTTGACCCACCTCCTAGAGAAATGGAAATAAAAACAAAAATAAAGTAATGGGACCTAATGAAACTTAAAAGCTTTTGCACAGCAAAGGAAACCATAAAACAAGACGAAAAGACAACCCTCAGAATGGGAGAAAATATTTGCAAATGAAGTAACTGACAAAGGATTAATCTCCCAAATATATAAACAGCTCATGCAGCTCAATATTAAAAAAGCAAATAACCCAATCCAAAAAATGGACAGAAGACCTAAGTAGACAGTTCTCCAAAGAAGACATACAGATGGCTAAGAAGCACATGAAAAGCTGCTCAACATCACTAATCATTAGAGAAATGCAAATCAAAAATACAATGAGGTACCAGCTCACACTAGTCAGAATGGGCATCATCAGAAAATCTACAAACTACAAATGCTGGAGAGGGTGTGGAGAAAAGGGAACCCTCTTGCACTCTTGGCGGGAATGTAAATTGATACAGCCACTAGGGAGAACAGTATGGAAGTTCCTTAAAAAATAGAATTGCCATATGACCGAGCAATCCCAGTACTGGGCATATACCCAGAGAAAACCATAATTCAAAAAGACACATGCACCCCAATGTTCACAGCAGCACTATTTACAATAGCCAGGTCATGGAAGCAACCTAAATGCCCATCAATGGACGAATGGATAAAGAAGATGTGGCACATATATACAATGTAATATTACTCAGCCATAAAAAGGAATGAAATTTGGTCATTTGTAGAGCCGTGGCTGGATCTAGAGACTGTCAGACAGAGTGAAGTAAGTCAGAAAGAGAAAAACAAATATCATATATTAACACATATATGTGGAACCTACAAAAATGGTACAGATAAAACGGTTTGCAGGGCAGAAATTGAGACACAGATGTAGAGAACAAACCTATGGACACCAAGGGGGGAAAGCGGTGGGGTGGTGGTGGTGGTCATGTAATGAATTGGGAGATTGGGATTGACAGGTATACACTAATATATATAAAATGGATAACTAATTAGAACCTGCTGTATAAAAAATAAGTAATATAAAATTCAAAAATTAAAATAAAAGAAAGATCAAGAGAAAAACCAAAAACCAAAAAAAAAAAAACAAAAAAAAAACCCCACTGGGCAACAGCCCTTTTGAAAAATCCTCAGAAGAGTCAGTCTCAGCAAATCCCATGCCCTTGACTTCCATCCCTTGCTCTGTTCTGTCATTTGACTCCACCTACTCCTCCTCAGCTTCTTTTTCATGGTTCACTTTAAAGTTTTCCTTAGTTAACTCCACTTCAACCTTGCTCATTCTACTCCTGTCTCATCTTATCTTCTAGTCCAAGTATTTACTGTTGTCCACGTTGGGGGAAGATCTGAGTGAAAACTGGGGTTGACTGGATCTGAAGCATGACCTCAGGCAAGTCTGACCCTGAGTTTCAGTTTGGAAATGCAGGTAGTAATACCTGTCCTTCTCACCTTACAGGGTTCCAATATGATCAAGTGTCATACAATTTCCGGTATTTAGCCGAATCCATTTCCCCATGCTGATCCTTTGGGGAAGGTAACTACTTCCAAGACAAGAGTTCAGAGATTGAGGAAAGCAGTGTTTTTATTTGTCATCTTCATGTTGAGAATCAGAAATGTCCCCAATTTGGAAATAGCTACTAATATGCTGTATCAGGGACTGTGGCTACCTTATGGGTCTCCAAATTGTCCTGGATGGGCAAATAAATCATTTAGGTACAAGAGGGATGGGCCTGAAATACAAGAGACTGGGGGTGGGAGACCAGTATTCAAACTGTGTAGATCTGGTTTCCCACACTTTGTGCTCTCAGCCTACCCACACATGATCTACTCCTCACATGATTTAAAGTTGGCTCAGGCCAGAAATCCCCTTGGGTGGGTACCTGCAAATTTTAGCCTCTGGATTAATCAGGGTGATTCCTAACTGGGAAACCAAAAGCAGATACTCTCTATCAGGGGTCTTTAATCTTTTCTGAGCACTGTCACCTCTGAAAACCAGTAGAAGCTATGGATCCTCTCACTAGAAAACAAAACGAACACACATTCAAACAAAATGGTTCATTTCCGTTGTGCTTGCATTAAAAAAAAAAAAAATGGGGTTTCCTGTTTCTGGTGCCCAGGCCCCACCCACGAGTTGCTGAATAGAGAAGAGCTCGGTGCTTTTTTTTCTCTAACCCTAAGACACTAATTCAAGAGAGCCCTCGGTCCCTTTCTAGCTTGGTTCTGGCCTGTCTCCAGAGTTCCTGGGAAGTTCTGGAGAGTAACATGTGCTCCAGAAGGTGGGAACTGTCTCTGTCTCTGGAACTTCTACTGCTGCCTCATTTGTTCCTGGCAACCATCATACAAGGTACTTTCCACAAATTGTCTGCCTCTAATTGTGCACTGAAAGCCCTGTCAGACGGAAAAGGGAATATGGGGTGTGGTTCCACCTGGAAGTGGAGTAGGGGCTCCAGGCAGCAGGTATTTTCATCCTAGTAGCAGGGCTGTGGTGAGTTGGGGAGCCATCCTTAGCCTGGAGAATCAGACTCCATCTCTTTCCCCAAGGGGACGTGAGAAAATTAGGACCTTGGTGAGATGGGGAAGTACGCCCTTCATATTGAGTGCTGTGACTTGTCCTCTGTAAAGTCTAATTGCATTGTGAATAACAGGAAGCTACTCTGATAGCCGCCACATTTTATGCTCAGGTGTGTTGTGCTCCTTGAGGCATTCTTTGAGACCTTTGTCTATGCAAGGAGTTGTGTCGTGAGCAAAGGTAAATGATGTTGTCATTGTCCCAGAGAGAGATCAAAACTGTGGGAAAGGAAACTTGTCTAGGGTCTCTGAGTGAGAGTCTGAACAGAGGACTCAGTATAAGAGGAACCCCCAAACATCTGATTAAGAGTTCAGGTTCATTCTTCTGCCATGGGCTTGTTCTGGTCCCCTCGTGTGCTAACTTTCCTTTCCCTATTACATCTCCCCAGCCCTCCAGTACCTGTCTGAGAATTGAGAGCTAAGCTATTGTCTTTCTCACTATTCCCCCTAATAAATACTCAGGTCTTTTTCATTTAAGGGGCTTTAATGCTCACCACTATGGGAAAAAATGAGTAAAAGTGAATGTTCGTATGGGAAGCAAATATAACGTCATAGAATTATGACAGTATGTAACTTTTAGGGAGATGAGATAGCAATGCTTAAAGGAAACCCTGTTGGCCACTCATGCAAGGCCTCTCAGGGTGGTAATACATTGGATCTGGTTTATGACTGGTTTAGGAGAGGAAGAAATTTTCCTCTACCTTTCTAGTTTCTTCTGGCTGGTCTAAGAATTAAATTGACATGAGACATATTAACAAGAGAAAATCAGAGTTTAATATTGTGTACATGGGAGAAACCCAGAAAACCTGCGTAACTTGCCATAATGGCTGAAGCCCTCACCTTAAATACCATCCTCAGCTAAAGACAAAAGAGGATGTGGGAAGCAGCTGCATAGCACAGGGATATCAGCTCGGTGCTTTGTGACTGCCTGGAGGAGTGGGATAGGGAGGGTGGGAGGGAGGGAGACACAAGAGGGAAGGGATATGGGAACAGCTGTATATGTATAACTGATTCACTTTGTTATAAAGCAGAAACTAATACACCATTGTGAGGCAATTATACTCCAATAAAGTTGTAAAAGAAAGAAAAAGAGGATGTTGAGGGTGACAGTTCTGGGAGGTTATCAGGAAAAGCACAGTAAACAAGGGTAAGGTTGTTAGGCAGGCATAAGTTAGCGCCTTCTCCGTTGATAAGAGTTTCTAGTGACTTGGTCAACTCCGTTGATAAGAATTTCTAGAGATTTGGTCTCCCTCTCTGCCCTCTTCCGGTACAGAGAGGGAGACACCCTTACAAATGAAAATTTCCCTTACAAATATAAATGTTTCTTACAAAAGGGTAACTCCTACATGGTTTTCAGAATGTTTACCACATCTTCCCCTTCCTTAGAAAATAACCAGCTTAAAACAATTAATATACCAAAGAAACATATATTAGGGTGGCAAATTCTGCTCCCTTAGGCCGTGTAAGCCTAGAGACATGATGTCTTCAGGGTACTCATGGCTGTATGGGCTCCATGGGACTGAGTCTACTCATAGGACACTGATATGACCTTGGGAGTGGGGGCTGGCATGAAGTATTCATCCAATTGTTGGGAAAGATAGAGACCCCAAGAGAACTGGAATATTTCAGGACTTTTCTAGACTTAGGTCAATGTGTCTAAATATTTTTATGTCTAGATTATGCCTACAGATGGTCCTTTTATCCTCAATTTATGACTCCCTCACCACATAACCACATTTCATCTAAATTTAACTTTGCTCTTTGCCTTGAAGGAGGTTCTGTCTCTCTTACCTCTAGGTCTATATAAATGCCTTTCCTTCTGCTTAAAATTTCCTTCACTCTCTTCTCTCCAGCTCCTCCCTTAGCATTCCATTTTCATGTGACTTCCTCCTGGAAACCTCAGTCTCCAAGTTATGGTTGGTGAACTGCTTGATTGTCTGTTTCCTTGAGCCCCGTGAGGACAGGGACCTTGTCCAGTGCTGAACCTGGCACAGTGCCTAGAACATGGCATGGGCTCAATAAATAATTGTTAATCCTATGAATGAATGACATCAAAGAACTTCCTTTCAGGTTATCTGTCCAGATCTTCCTAGGAGTATAGTAATTCTCTCCTCCCCAGTAAGGGATGCTCTTGTGAAGAAATTTAAGAAGTAGTTTTAAATCTTCTCCTTAATCCCTCCTCAGACTTGAGTTTCTCAGCTCTCTGACCTCAGGGCCCCCTCATCACTAGTAGGCATCTTCCCTGTCTCCCTTCAGTACAAGTGGTGGAAACAGAGTGTGGTGGAAACAGCTTGAACTGGGAATCAGAAGACCTATGTTCTGAGTTCCATGCCATGGGACTTTCTATAAATTGTGAAAGCTTCCTGAGCCTCAATTTTCTCCACTCTGTTATGGATATGCTCACCATTTTTTCAAGGGGTTATTGTTAAGGTAAAAAGAAATAAAGAATGTGAAATTGCTCTGTGATTTGTGACCACATACAATTTGAGGTAGATAAGAACTGATAAGAACATAAGGAAACTCCAAAGCCCAGAACTCTCTCCTGAGACACAGACCTGAATTTCTAACTGCTTTTTAAACTTCTCCAGACTCTCCAAACACATTTCCAAAATCTAACTCCCCATCTTTGTTCCAGCTATCTACTGCTGCATAACAAGCCACCACAACACTGGGACTTCCTCACCTTCAATTTACTCATTGCAATCTGGCCGATTAAACTCATTAGACTTCCCATCTCCGGAAATGGCACTCTCTCTGTTCATCTTGTCCACCATGACACACATCTGGAGTCTTGATAACTATTGACAAATTAATTCCTTGAAAGGTTTGTACAGGTTTGTTAAATAGTTGATCTCATTAGAGAGCTCCAGGTAACTCTATATTAATATCTTTAAAACTCACCTCTTTCAGTTCTTCAAAGTTTTACTAGAAATCACATGACTTGTTTTTAGAATAATCAGAATTTCCCCTTTAGGACCTCTTTCTCCTTCCTGGATAGACACTTTTTGTATGAAATTACAACTTCCTTTGATCTGAATTTCCCCCCCCACCCCGTTTTAGTTTTGCTTCTCTACAGACAAGAAACATGGGTAAGCACAGGAAAGATCTGCTTCATTTTCTGTTATAAACTACAGGTAAACACAGTTAATTTATCCTAAGCATCCACACACATAACCAACTACTTCTTCTTGATAGAATTAAATCAGAATAGTACTTTTCTTTAAGTAGTTTTCTACTTCTAAAACATGGAATTGTTAGGAAGGCAAATCAAGCTTTTTTTCAATTTACTTTAAAAATTGAAAAAGTACATAAATATATTATATATAAGAAAAATATAAGTGAATCTATCTATCTGAATTTATTAGACAATCCTCTGCAACAGACTAAACCATAACCTTGATATCCCAAATTGTACTACAATGGCTGTGCATTAATTTTTACAATCTATATTAGTAATATTAATGCATCTTTCTTCAAATTGTGATTGGATTAAAGAATCCTTCCAGAAGACTAGAATATTTTTTTCCCTTTTTTTATGGTAAATCAAGCATTCTTTGTACTGTTTCTATCTTTAGGTTCATGTTGCTTTTTAAACCCACCCTTTCATTAGATATTTCATAGCAAAACTCACTTTGCTTTTATTAAATTAATTTTTATTTTATATTGGAGTGTATTTGATTTACAATATTGTGTTAGTTTCAGGTGTACAGCAAAGTGATTCATTTATACATAAACATATATTCATTCCTTTTCAGATTCTTTTCCCCAAACTCACTTTTCCTTTGCTATTCTCAAGCATGAGTCTCAGGCCATGAGAGGCTACTGGGTTTATATTTCAAGGTTTCCCTTAGCTGCTTTTTATTGATTTGTTGATACTGAAACCATGAATGCTCTACTCAACACACTTTAAAAAAATTTTTTTTATTGGAGTATAATTGCTTTACAATGGTACGTTAGTTTCTGCTTTATAACAAATTGAATCAGTTATACATATACATATGTTCCCCTATCTCTTCCCTCTTGCATCTCCCTCCCTCCCACCCTCCCTATCCCACCCCTCCAGGCAGTCACAAAGCACCGAGCTGATCTCCCTGTGCTATGCGGCTGCTTCCCACTAGCTATCTACCTTACGTTTGGTAGTGTATATATATCCATGCCACTCTTTCACTTTGTCACAGCTTACCCTTCCCCCTCCCCATATCCTCAAGTCCATTCTCTAGTAGGTCTGTGTCTTTATTCCTGTCTTACCCCTATGTTCTTCATGACATTTCTTTTTCTTAAATTCCATATATGTGTGTCAGCATACAGTATTTGTCTTTCTCTTTCTGACTTACTTCACTCTGTATGACAGATTCTATGTCTATCCACCTCATTACAAATAGCTCAATTTTGTCTTTTTATGGCTGAGTTAATGTTCCATTGTATATAAGTGCCACATCTTCTTTATCCATTCATCCAATGATGGACACTTAGGTTGTTTCCATCTCTGGGCTATTGTAAATAGAGCTGCAATGAACATTTTGGTACATGACTCTTTTTGAATTATGGTTTTCTCAGGGTATATGCCCAGTAGTGGGATTGCTGGGTCGTATGGTTGTTCTACTTGTAATTTTTTTAAGGAAACTCCATACTGTTCTCCATAGTGGCTGTACCAATTCACATTCCCACCAACAGTGCAAGAGTGTTCCCTTTTCTCCACACCCTCTCCACCATTTACTGTTTCTAGAGTTTTTGATGATGGCCATTCTGACCGGTGTGAGATGATATCTCCTTGTAGTTTTGATTTGCATTTCTCTAATGATTAATGATGTTGAGCATTCTTTCATGTGTTTGTTGGCAGTTTGTGTATCTTCTTTGGAGAAATGTCTATTTAGGTCTTCTGTCCATTTTTGGATTGGGTTGTTTGTTTTTTTGTTATTGAGCTGCATGAGCTGCTTATAAATATTGGAGATTAATCCCTTGTCATTTGCTTCATTTGCAAATATTTTCTCCTATTCTGAGGGTTGTCTTTTGGTCTTGTTTATGGTGTCCTTTGCTGTGCAAAAGCTTTGAAGTTTCATTAGGTCCCATTGCTTTATTTTTGTTTTTATTTCCATTTCTCTAGGAGGTGGGTCGAAAAGAATCTTGCTGTGATTTATGTCATAGAGTGTTCTGCCTATGTTTTCCTCTAAAGGTTTGATAGTTTCTGGCCTTACATTTAGGTCTTTAATCCATTTTGAGTTTATTTTTGTGTATGGTGTTAGGGAGTCCTCTAATTTCATACTTTTCATGTAACTGTCCAGTTTTCCCAGCACCACTTACTGAAGAGGCTGTCTTTTCTCCACTGTATATTCTTACCTCCTTTATCAAAGATAAGGTGACCATATGTGCATGGGTTTATCTCTGGCCTTTCTATCCCGTTCTATTGATCTACATTTCTGTTTTTGTGCCAGTACCATACTCTCTTGATTACTGTACCTTTGTAGTATAGTCTGAAGTCAGGGGGCCTGATTGCTCCAGCTCCATTTTTCGTTTTCAGGATTGCTTTGGCTATCTGGGGTCTTTTGTGTTTCCATACAAATTGTGAAATATTTTGTTCTAGTTCTGTGAAAATTGCCAGTGGTAGTTTGATAGAGATTGCATTGAATCTGTAGATTTCTTTGGGTAGTAGAGTCATTTTCACAATGTCAATTCTTCCAATCCAAGAACATGGTATATGTCTCCATCTATTTGTATCATCTTGAATTCCTTTCATCAGTGTCTTTATAAATTTCTGCATACAGGTCTTTTGTCTCCTTAGGTAGGTTTATTCCTAGATATTTTATTCTTTTTGTTGCAATGGTAAATGGGAGTGTTTTCTTAATTGAACTTCCAGATTTTTCATCACTAGTGTGTAAGAATGCCAGAGATTTCTGTGCATTAATTTTGTATACTGCTACTTTTCCATATTCATTGATTAGCTCTCATAGTTTTCTGGTGGCCTCTTTAGGATTCTCTATGTATAGGATCATGTCATCTGCAAACAGTGACAGCTTTACTTCTTCTTTTCCAATTTGGATTCCTTTTATTTCGTTTTCTTCTCTGATTGCTGTGGCTAAAACTTCCAAAATAATGTTGAAAAAGAGTGGTGAGAGTGGGCAACCTAGTCTTGTTCATGATCTTAGTGGGAATGGTTTCAGTTTTTCACCATTGAGGACAATGTTGGCTGTGGGTTTCTTATATATATCCTTTATTATTTTGAGGAAAGTTCCCTCTATGCCTACTTTCTGTAGGGTTATTAACATAAATGGGTGTTGAATTTTATTGAAAGCTTTCTCTGCATCTATTGAGATGATCATATGGTTTTTCTCCTTCAATTTGTTAACATGGTGTATCATGTTGATTGATTTGCCTATCTTGAAGAATCCTTGCATTCCTGGAATAAATCCCACTTGATAGTGGTGTATGATCCATTTAATGTGCTGTTGGATTCTGTTTGCTAGTATTTTGTTGAGGATTTTTGCATCTATATTCATCAGTGATATTGGCCTATAGTTTTCTTTCTTTGTGACATTTTTGTCTGGTTTTGGTATCAGGGTGATGTTGACCTCGTTGAAAGAGTTTGGGAGTGTTCCTCCCTCTGCTATATTTTGGAAGATTTTGAGAAGGATAGGTGTTAGCTCTTCTCTAAATGTTTGATAGAATTCGCCTGTGAAGCCATCTGGTCCTGGGCTTTTGTTTGTTGGAAGATTTTTTATCACAGTTTCAATTTCAGTGCTTGTGATTGGTCTGTTCATATTTTCTATATCTTCCTGGTTCAGTCTCGGCAGGTTGTGCATTTCTAAGAATTTGTCCATTTCTTCCAGGCTGTCCATTTTATTGGCATAGAGTTGCTTGTAGTAATCTCTCATGATCCTTTCTATTTCTGCAGTGTCAGTTGTTACTTCTCCTTTTTCATTCTATTTCTATTGATTTGAGTTTTTCCCTTTTTTTCTTGATGAGTCTGGCTAATGGTTTATCAATTTTGTTTATCTTCTCAAAGAACCAGCTTTTAGTTTTATTGATCTTTGCTATCGTTTCCTTCATTTCTTTTTCATTTATTTCTGATCTGATCTTTATGATTTCTTTCCTTCTGCTAACTTTTGGGGGTTTTGTTCTTCTTTCTCTAATGGCTTTAGGTGCAAGGTTAGGTTGTTTATTTGAGATGTTTCCTGTTTCATAAGGTAGGATTGTGTTGTTACAAAATTCCCTCTTAAAACTGCTTTTGCTGCATCCCATAGGTTTTGGGTCGTCGTGTCTTCATTGTCATTTGTTTCTAGGTATTTTTTAAATTTCCTCTCTGATTTCTTCAGTGATCACTGTGTTATTAAGTAGTGTATTGTTTAGCATCCATATGTTAGTATTTTTTACAGCTCTTTTCCTGTAATTGATATTTGTCTCATAGTGTTGTGGTTGGAAAAGATACTTGATACAATTTCAATTTTCCTCAATTTACCAAGGCTTGATTTGTGACCCAAGATATGATCTATCCTGGAGAATGTTCCATGAGCACTTGAGAAAAATGTGTATTCTGTTGTTTTTGGATGGAATGTCCTATAAATATGATTAAGTCCATCTTATTTAATATATCATTTAAAGCTTGTGTTTCCTTACTTATTTTCCTTTTGGTTGATCTGTCCATTGGTGAAAGTGGGGTGTTAAAGTCCCCTATTATGATTGTGTTACTCTCAATTTCCCCTTTTATGGCTGTTAGTATTTGCCTTCTGTATTGAGGTGCTCCTATGTTGGGTGCATAAATATTTACAATTGTTATATCTTCTTCTTGGATTGATCCCTTGATCATTATGTAGTGTCCTTCTTTATATCTTGTAATAGTCTTCATTTTAAAGTCTATTTTGTCTGATATGAGAATTGCTACTCCAGCTTTCTTCTGATTTCCTTTTGCATATAATATCTTTATCCATCCCCTCACTTTCAATCTGTATGTGTCCCTAGGTCTGAAGTGGGCCTCTTGTAGGAAACATATATACAGGTCTTGTTTTTGTATCCATTCAGCCAGTCTGTGTCTTTTGGTGGAAGCATTTAATCCATTTACATTTAAGGTAATTATTGATATGTATGTTCCTATTTTCATTTCCTTAATTGTTTTGGGTTTGTTATTGTAGGTCGTTTTCTTCTCTTGTGTTTCTTGCCTAGAGAAGTTCCTTTAACATTTGTTGTAAAGCTGGTTTGGTGGTGCTGAACTCTCTCGGCTTTTGCTTGTCTGTAAAGCTTTTAATTTCTCCATTAAATCTGAATGAGGTCCTTGCTGTGTAGAGTAATCGTAGTTGTTGGTTTTTCTCCTTCATCACTTTAAATATGTCCTGCCAGTCCCTTCTTGCTTGCAGAGTTTCTGCTAAAAGATCAGCTGTTAACCTTATGGGGATTTCCTTGTGTGTTATTTGTTGTTTTCCTCTTTCTGCTTTTTTTTTTTTTTTTTTTTTTTTTTTTTGCTGTACGCGGGCCTCTCACTGCTGTGGCCTCTCCCGTTGCGGAGCACAGGCTCCGGACACACAGGCTCCGCGGCCATGGCTCGCGGGCCCAGCCGCTCCGCGGCATGTGGGATCTTCCGGGATCGGGGCACGAACCCGTGTCCCCTGCATCGGCAGGCGGACTCTCAACCACTGTGCCACCAGGGAAGCCCCCTCTTTCTGCTTTTAATATGCTTTCTTTGTATTTAATTTTTGACAATTTGATTAATATGTGTCTTGGCGTGTTTCTCCTTGGATTTATCCTGTATGGGACTCTCTGTGCTTCCTGGACTTGATTAACTATTTCCTTTCCCATATTAGGGAAGTTTTCAAGTATAATCTCTTCAAATATTTTCTCAGTCCCTTTCTTTTGCTCTTCTTTTTCTGTGACCCCTATAATTCGAATGTTGGTGCATTTAATGTTGTCCCAGATGTCTCTGAGACTGTCCTCAGTTCTTTTCATTCTTTTTCTTTATTTTGCTCTGCAGTAGTTATTTCCACTATTTTATCTTCCAGGTCACTTATCCGTTCTTCTGCCTCAGTTATTCTGCTATTGATCCCTTCTAGAGTATTTTTAATTTCATTTATTGTGTTGTTCATCATTGTTTGCTTCCTCTGTAGTTCTTCGAGTTCCTTGTTAAATGTTTTTGCATTTTCTCTATTCTATTTCCAAGATTTTGGATCGTCTGTACTATCATTATTCTGAATTCTTTTTCAAGTAGACTGCCTATTTTCTCTTCATTTGTTAGGTCTGGTGGGTTTTTATCTTGCTCCTTCATCTGCTGTGTGTTTTTCTGTCTTCTCATTTTGCTTATGTTACTGTGTTTGGGGTCTCCTTTTTGCAGGCTGCAGGTTCGTAGTTCCCGTTGTTTTTGGTGTCTGTCCCCAGTGGCTAAAGTTGGTTTAGTGGGCTGTGTAGGTTTCCTGGTGGAGGGGACTAGTGCCTGTGTTCTGGTGGATGAGGCTGGATCTGTCTTTCTGGTGGGCAGGTCCACGTCTGGTGGTGTGTTTTGGGGTGTCTGTGGTCTTATTATGATTTTCGGCAGCCTCTCTGCTAATGGATGGGGCTGTGTTCCTGTCTTGCTAGTTGTTTGGCATACGGTGTCCAGCACTGTAGCTTGCTGGTCGTTGAGTGGAGCTGGGTTTTGGTGTGGAGATAGAGATCTCTGGGAGATTTTTGCCGTTTGATATTACGTGGAGCTGGGAGGTCTCTTGTGGACCAGTGTCCGGACGTTGGCTCTCCCACCTCAGTGACACAGCCCTGACACCTGGCTGGAGCACCAAGAGACTGTCCTCCACACGGCTCAGAATAAAAGGGAGAAAAAATAGAAAGAAAGAAAGAGGCTAAAATAAAATAAAATAAAATAAAGTTATTAAAATAAAAAATAAAATAATTATTAAGAAGAAAATTAAAAGTAAAAAAACACAAGAAAACAAACAAACAAAAAACGGACAGACAGAACCCTAGGAGAAATGGTGAAAGCAAAGCTATACAGACAAAATCTCACACAGAAGCATACACATACGCACTCATAAAAAGAGGAAAAGGGGAAAAAAATAATGTATCTTGCTCCCAAAGTCCACCTCCTCAATTTGGGATGATTCGTTGTCTCTTTAGGTATTCCACAGACGCAGCGTACATCAAGTTGATTGTGGAGCTTTAATCTGCTGCTTCTGAGGCTGCTGGGAGAAATTTCCCTTTCTCTTCTTTGTTCACACAGTTCCCGGGGTTTAGTTTAGGATTTGGCCCTGCCTCTGTGTGTAGGTCGCCTGAGGGCGTCTGTTCTTCGCTCAGACAGGACCGGGTTAAATTTAGGAGCCGCTGATTCCGGGGCTCTGATTTACTCAGGCCGGGGGAAGGGAGGGGTACAGATGCAGGGCGAGCCTGAAGCAGCAGAGGCCAGCGTGACGTTGCACCAGCTTGAGGTGCCGTGCGTCCTCCCGGGGAAGTTGTCCCTGGATCGCGGGACCCTGGCGGTGGCGGGCTGCACAGGCTCTGGGGAGGAGAGGTGGGGATAGTGACCTGTGCTCACACAGAGGCTTCTTGGTGGCGGCAGCTGCAGCCTTAGCATCTCATGCCCGTCTCTGGGGTCCGCACTGTTAGCCGCGGCTCGCGCCCGTCTCTGGTGCTCCTTTACGCAGTGCTCTTAATCCCGTCTCCTCATGCACCAGGAAAGAAAGAGGCAAGAAAAAGTCTCTTGTCTCTTCGGCAGCTCCAGACTTTTCTCTGACTCCCTCCTGGCTAGCCTTGGTGCACTAACCCCTTCAGGCTGTGTTCACTCCGCCAACCCCAGTCCTCTCCCTGCGCTCCGACCGAAGCCCGAGCCTCAGCTCCCAGCCCCGCCCGGACGGGCTGGTGAGTGCCGTACGGGACCCAATCCTCTGTGCGGGAATCTCTCCGCTTTGCCCTCCGCACCCCTGTTGCTGCGCTCTCCTCCGCGGCTCCGAAGCTTCCTCCCTCCGCCACCTGCAGTCTCCCTGCGAAGGGGCTTCCTAGTGTGTGGAAACCTTTCCTCCTTCATGGCTCCCTTCCACTGGTGCAGATCCATCCCTATTCTTTTGTCTCTGTTTTTTCTTTTGCCCTACCCAGGTACGTGGGGAGTTTCTTGCCTTTTGGGAGGTCTGAGGTCTTCTGCCAGCGTTCAGTAGGTGTTCTATAGGAGCAGTTCTATGTGTAGATGTATTTCTGATGTATCTGCGGGGAGGAAGGTGATCTCCTCGTCCTACTCTTCCGCCATCTTCTCCTGTCTCCTCAACACTCTTTTATGTTGTTTCTTTTGAGAGTTTCTGGGCGGCTTCTCCATTGCTCCTCTGCTGTCTATGTCATAATAGTCATCTTTTATTCATTTATTCACGACCCAACCATAAGACAGGGCTGCACTGGCCCAGTTTGGGCACATTATGATACTTAAGAAACACAGTTCATTGGTCATAAGTAATTAAATAGTAACTCAAATTTCTACTTGAAGTCTCTCAAAGGATGTTAAAGGGAATCCAATTTATAAGCTATAGTGATACTTCCTATCATAACCTCTCCTGTCCTCTTCAGTCTTCTCAAACCATCCCATTCATCTGCTGCCCAGAGATTCTCACTCTTGAGCCTTAATACTATAGCACCCCTATTTCCTAAACCAACCTGAGTGGCCCCTCAGGAGGTTTATCTTCTCCTTTCCTCTCTGCCTTTTCAGTCCAAATCAATCTTAAGAAGTAAGCAAAAAAAAAAAAAAAAAAAGCTAAATGGGAGTAAAAATAAGAAAAATGTGACTAGTAGGAGGTCATGAGGAGACGACTGGGAACACTTATGTATGCTTTTTTGTCCCTGTCATTCATTCATTCATTCTTTCAGTCTATACTAAACAACAAATGTGAGCCAAGTTTTGTGGGGATTCAAACTTGAGTAAGACATGGTCTTTGCCTTTGAGAAGCTCACAGTCTTAGTGATTATGTGTCTGTTATAGTTTCTCCCTCCCCCTCACACTTTAGTTTGAAGTTCTTTTGAGCATGTTGGGGATACCCTGGACAAACAAGTTCTCATTGTTATAAAGCAGACTACATTCTCACAAGGAGAAATGGTATGTATTATAACTGGGTCTGGATCATGACTTGAGTCTATATGCTCTGTATTCTTCATTCCTCATTGGGTTCATCTTCATTCCTCCTTCCCCAAGGAAGCTTCAGATAAGTTCTCTGGTCTTACCATGGTGCTGGGACCTCTTTCTTATCATCACATGTCCTAGCCAAAGACCTGGTTTTGTTTTTCTTTTGTGCATGCTGATGTCTTTTACTTTTAGACCTACCCTACAAGTGAAAGCTTCTTCAGGAGCTGCTACAGGTTTTTGGATTTTTGGCCCCTACTTCAACATTCTTCACTCTTCCAGATTCACATATAGGCAGTCATTCCTAAAAAATATATCATTAGTCTAGTCCTTATTTTACCACTGTTTTGGTACAATAAAGTAAGTTCAACAGGCAGTTGTTAAACATCTCAGTACTTAATGCATAGTACTAGATGTTATGGATACAAAATTAACGTAGGTAATAATAATAAAACAATACATGACATTTATTGAATACTTACTAATCTTCCAAGTATTAGTCTACGTACTTTATGTGTATTGATTATTTGTATTAATTTAATTGTATTCTAAGCATTTATTTGTGTAACTCTGGGTCAGGGTTCTTTAGAGAAAAAGAACCAATAGGATATATATAAATATATAGAAAGAGATTTATTATGAGGCCCATGCAGTTATGGAAACATAACCCATATTATGTACTTCTTTGGAGAAGTCCCATTATCTGCCATCTGCAAGATGGAGGCCAGGAAAGCTACAGGTGTAGTTCCAGTACAAATCCACAGGCCTGAGAATATATAGACTCATGATTTGAGTCTATATGCTCTGTGTTCTTCATTCTCAGTGGACTCATCTTTATTCATCCTTCCACAAAGAGGCTTCAGGGGAGCCAATGGTCTAATTCCTAGTCCAAGTCCTAAGGTCCAAGGACCAGGAGCACTGATGTAATAGTGTAATAGAAGATGGATATCCCAGCTCAAGGTAGAAAGCAAATTTGCCTTTTTTTCTGCCTTTTTCTCCTATTCTGGCCCTCAGTAGATTGGATGATGCTCACACACATTGGTGAGGGTGATCTTCTTACTCAGTCTACTGATTCAAATGCTAATCTCTTCCAGAAAAACCCTTATAGATGATCCAGAAATAGTGTTTTACCAGCTATCTGGGCATCCTTTAACTCAGTAAACTTGACACATGAACTTCCCCTTCACAAACTCTGTAAGATAAATACTAAAACAAAGGCAGAGATGTTAGGTAAAATGCTCAAGGTTATACAACTAATAAGTGGGCCAGGATTTGAATAGTCTAATTCCAGAACCCATGATCTTTTTTTTTTCTTTTATTTATTTATTTAGTTTTGGCTGTATTGGGTCTTTGTTGCTGCACGCAGGCTTTCTCTAGTTGTGGCGAGCTGGGGCTACTCTTTGTTGCAGTGTACAGGCTTCTCATTCCAGTGGCTTCTCTTGCTGTGGAGCACGGGCTCTAGGCACGTGGGCTTCAGTAGTTGTGGCACACAGGCTCAGTAGTTGTGGTTCGTGGGCTCTAGAGCACAGGCTCAGTAGTTGTCGTGCACTGGCTTATTTGCCCTGCGGCATGTGGGATCTTCCTGGACCAGGACTTGAACCCGTGTCCCCTTCATTGGCAGGCGGATTCCTAACCACTGCACCACCAGGGAAGTCCCCAGAGCCCATGGTTTTAACCATCATACTACAATGGAAAATGAGTTAAACTCATAAGACTCATTTTTTGTCCTTAAGAAGCATGTGGTCTGGTGATAAAGGCAAGTAATAGACATTAAATGGATCACTTTAATATGATCTGAGTTCTAAGATATAGATATGCACAGGATATTGTAGCTTTCCTTCCTCCTTCCTTCACCAGTTATGTGTAATGATTCAAAAAAAGCCATCTTGGTGGTTGGCTGTGACTTCTTACTGAGAAATAAAGTAGTTAATTGTGGGTTGTGCTATCTCCCTAAGCATATGTCTGAGACTTGTTGGAGAGTCTATCAAGGATGACCCAGGCCAGCAGTTCTCAACCAGAATGAAGGCAGGAAGATTTTTCCTCCCAGGGGGCATTTGGCATTGTCTGGAGATATTTTTGATGGTCACAACTGGAATGATGCTACTGGCATCTAGTGGGCAGAGACCAGGGAGGCTGCTAAATATCCTACAATGCACAAGGACAGCCCTTCACAGCAAGGAATTCTCTGGTCCAAAAAGTCAATAATGCCAATGTTGAAAAACACTGACCTAGGCTGTCAGAGATTATAAAGTATGGAATAGATCAATCAGAAACACTGTGGAAATAAATGCCTGTGTGTGTCTGTGAATGCACCAGGCATAGATTAAATGCTCCATAACTGGTTGTTGAATGGATAGATGGATGGTTGGAAGGATTAGTGACTAGGAACTTGAAAGACGTGGGGACACAGGCATTTTGAATCTTTATTGAAAAGAATGTTTTGGGAAATGATAGACATGTGGAAAGTAAATAGGTATAGATACGATGTTAATATGAAGTTTTGTGTGACAGTATATGAGGTAAGAGTGATATAGATCATATTTCTTCTTTCCTCTACCATTAGCTTTTTTCTACTGCTCTTTCTCAGCCTATACATTTACACTTAGTTTTCCTCCCTCCACAGAGAGAGTTAGCAGACCTCCCTTCATCTTATGTCTTCTGGCTATCACCTTTTCTTTCTCCTTGCATTCAAGAAACCAGGTTTTTTAGAACTGAGGCTTATACAATTTGGGGTGCCCTCATGAGAAAGAGAACAGAACTGTAAATACAAATAGGAACACAAATGAATGTAGTTAGAATGAGAAAAGAAAGCCCAGTGTATCACAAGTTTTTTTAAAAGCTGACAAATACAAAAATCACAAAAGCCAGAAAAATAGCACAACATTTTTATTAACAAAATGCTTTCACTCTCCTATAATACTTTACCACTGACTAACTCTGGTTCCCTTTCATTTCTAACCGTGTTTCTCCTTTACTTCTTACCTCCTGCTGGAGAACTAAATTGAACCACAAGGAACACAAGCACAGAGAGGAGACGTGACTCGTCATCATTTTCTTTGAAAATGTCCTGTTATGAGAGTAAGAGAGAGAGCCAGGGCTGGCTCAGTGTCCTTTTCCTTTATCGTCTAGGGCAGAATTAGACAGATTATAAGCACATCTCCTGTCCTCATGCCCACTTCTCAAACTCTGACTTTCATTGAGTTCCTGATCAGGGGTCAGGCCCTCTGATAAAGATCATACTCACTGCTCCCAAGCAAAGGGCTCTTCCTTCTTCTTTGTTCCACCAGCCCAGGCCAAAGCCTGGGCCACTGGGCAGCTCTGCTTTCTCTAAAATGTGTCTCACTCACTCTGATTCTCATTGGCAGATTATTCAAAATATGCCGTCTCCGGCAGCAACGTGAGTCTGCCAATCTCCAGTTTGCCAAGTAACTGCAAATCACTCACCTGGTTTTATACTACTGAACAGAAGATTGTAGAATGGGAATCTGGTCAGCCTAAATACTTCAATACTAAATTTAAGGACAGGGTCAAGCTTGATCTTCAAAGTGGCACACTGCACATCCATAATGTACAGAAGGAGGACAGCAGCACTTACCTCCTGATGGTGCTGAAGGACACTGGGGACGAGGACGAATGGAAGATCTCACTGATGGTGCTTGGTGAGTTAGGGGAACCAAAGGGAAAGTCCCCACTCCGGGGCCCTGGACAGACCACTGGGAGGGGACTCTCCCTGAGAGGGGGAGAGAAAAACCTCAGGATAGGCTTAATTCATTTCTCCTGGAGCCAGTTCCACTTGGAAGTGAGGCTGGGCCAGCCAGACTCGAAGTAGATTATTCTGGGACATTTAAAACCTCTTCTAACATTAAGAAGTCTAAGATTTGAAGATAAAGAAAACAGAGGATGGTTTCCTCCCTATTCTCTTCATGCTCTCCTGTGACCAACCCAAATCAGTTCTGAGCTCTTCTTAATAACATAACTGAACAAAGACTTCATCAAACATAAGGAAAAAGATAGAAGAGATAAAGGATTGGACAAGAGCTGTTCAAGAGTGGTTTTACCTTTCTGAATGAGTGGGACAAAAACTTCCACTCCTAGAGCCAGCCTAACCAGTATATGTGAAGTAAGGGCTAGAACATTATACTTGGAGTCAGACAGACCTGGGTTTAAAACCCTGGTCAGTAACTTACTAGCTGTGTGAACTTGGAGAAAGATCTTGCCATCTCTGCCCCATTAGGTAAGATTCTGTTGATGGCAAGTGATGGAGACCAATTTGAAGTACCTTTAGCAAAAAAGAATTTCTTTAAAAAAAGAAAAATAAGACTATTTAAAGCAATGCAAGGGGTTTAGAAGAGTGAAGAAGGGCTGAAGGGGAGGAAGAACGGTCTAAGAGGCTAAAATCCCCTACTCACTCACTTCCTCCATGTCATATGGCCTGAACATTCAAGATGTACTGGGAACAGGAAAGAGTCAAAGACTCTCACAATGGTTTTTTTAAAAATCCCAAATTTATATCATTACCAAATTCTGTGGTAAATACTCCCACCACAGCCACCTCCAAAATGCTAACGGTTTCACAACCAGCTTGCAACATTTCTGAATATCTTAAAATCCACAAGCTGGCTTGGCTTTAGTGCACTTGCCTAGGGATAAGACACTGAGGATGCGATTAGCAGAAGAATCATCCTTCAGTCCAGCCCAGGAATTTCTGACAACTCAAAGGGGGCATCTTGGAGCCAGTCTGCCCTAGCTGTCTCTGTCCACAATGTGCTCAGGGCTTTGCTGCTCACCATGGGAAATGAGGAAGGTATGCAAGACTTGAGGCCACACCACAGGAAATGATGAAAGACAGTGTGAAGATTGCTCATGTAAAGTATGCAGGAGAAGTCCAGCAATCTGATAGGGTTTCATGGAGGAGATGGATCTAGAGCTCAGGAGGTCAGATGGCAGAGTGTCCATTGCCCCTCACAGACATACAACCCAGAGGCCAGCACTGATTCGGTCAATTCTCTGCCACATTTTAATCCTATGACATCTGAGCTGTATTGATTCTGTAAGTGTTTTACCTTTGACCAGAAGGAAAAGACCCCAGAGGATTTCAGGTAAAGCAGTCCTAATCAAGGAAGGAGCAGATGATGGGATTACCTCTCAACCAATCTGGCTGCAGGATGACAGCAGTGATAATGCTGTGACCTCCAACATGCATGTAATGCTTACACCCTGCAAAAGCACTTCCTCACGGACGATGGCATCGTATCTTACTAACATTGTGCTGTGAAGCAGAGTCATCTTACATGCAAGAAGGAAGTTCAAGGGGTTAATTATCTTGCCTAATGTCACTCTACCAGGGCCAAGTCCAGGACACAGGCTGGTCTCACTGTAAAGCAAGTGTTTTGTCTTTTGTATCGCATAACTGATTCATCCATCCATCCATCCATCCATCCATCCATCCATCCATCCACCTATCCCTTTCATCAGATACTTATAGAATACCTGCTCTGTGGCTGGCACTGAGATACCAAAGTTAACTGATGCAGTGCTGTTCATCACTACTGATTTTGCCTGTGAATTCCATGAGGTTCTTCTCTGGAGTTCTGCCAGCATCCAGGAAAGGTATAGGGTGGCACCTCTTACCCCAGGACTCTTGCTGAATCTGAGCCCAAGAACTCTTGAAGCACTGATAGGCCAAGGTGCCAAGTGTGGACCATTGCTAGAAAAGGGGCCCTGAGTAGCTCAGACAGTTGGGATATCAAGTCCAACCCCGCTGATCTCTATGCTAAACCTCTGCTGTTCTTTCTGGCCCAAAGATGGTCATAACCCCATTTTTGTTTCTGGGCGCATGGCTTCCCCTTCTGGATCCAGCTTAGCTTCACTCCAAGGAGTAACTCTTTCAGTCTGAAGCCTCCAGAGGTCAAAGCTGCTCACTGGCTCCCTCTGCAGGGGCCTCTTCTCCATGACTGCTCCTGCAGTCCTCTGGGGCTCCCTTTGTACTTTGTTGGTTAAACCCTCCCAGCATAAATGCTTCATAAATGCATAAACCCATTGTCTCATCTTAACGTATTCATTTTTAGACCCTGTACCAAAGCCTGACATAAAAGTCAAGAAGACACAGGAAGTGAACAAGTGTTACCTGACCTTGTCCTGTGTGATCCAGGACGAGCCTGTAAACTACACCTGGTATGCACAGTCCCTTCCAACAGAGTTCCAGAGCAGTGTGCTTGAAGTGATCCATGTACCACAAAACTACTCCAGGTCTTATACCTGCCAAGTCAGCAATCCTGTGAGCAGCCAAAATAACACAGTCAACTTCACTTCACCCTGTGTACTGGGTAAGAGATACTGCCAGGGGAGCTGAGGTGGGCACAGGGTAACTAGTTTTCTCTTGAAGGAAGAAAAGTGTGGAGATCTTATTCAGCCTCCTGGCACAGAAATTAGTGGAGAATCCCAAATGTGTCTGTGAAGCATGGAAGACTTGGGTTCTCTAAGGTTTCACTGCCTTGCTGAGAGGGTTCACTGCCTCTCAGCAGCTCACCTCGGCTTTGTGGAGCTCAGTGTCCTCATCTGCAAAGGGCAGTTGGCACAGGGGCTCTGATTTCCCCTTCTCTTGCCATGCTCTAACAGTGCATGGTCCTGGAATCTGAGGCCAGTGTCCTTGCAGGATAATCTGAGATTTCAGGGTGAGCAGGGAGAAAAAGAGCAAGTAGGGGAACAGTCCAGACACTGTTGCACAGCAACACAGAGGCATTTCTGGTAGGCAGTGAAGGAGAAAAAGGCCAAGGGACGAGCATGAGCGAGAATAAGTGGTGAACAGGAGAGCCTGATCCTAAGGTAGAGACTTTCTGCTCTTCCCCAGGTGTATGCTCCTTGATGAAGTTGGAAAAGCAAACTCTGGGTTTCATGTTTCAGATTTCTCTGTCTCCTGGGAGGATCCTCTCATTAGATCATCACTCCTCGTTCTCTCTCAAGCCTACACAGGTCCCATAGTGGGGTAGCTATGAGCATAGGTTTTGGAGTCAGTTACACCTGGGATTAATCCTGGGACTGTCACTTACTAGCTAAACAAGTTACTTAGCTTCTCCAAGTCATGTCCTTCTTTTTTTTTTTTTTTACATATTTATTGGAGTATAATTGCTTTACGATGTTGTATTAGTTTCTGCTGTACAACAAAGTGAATCACTGTATGTATACATATATTCCCATATCCCCTCCTTCTTGAGTTTCCCTCCCACCCTCCCTATCCCACCCCTCTAGGTGGTCACAAAGCACAGAGCTGATCTCCCTGTGCTATGCGTCATCTTCCCACTAGCTATCTATTTTACATTTGGTAGTGTATATCTGTCAAGGCTACTATCTCACTTCATCCCAGCCTCCCCTTCTCCCACTGTGTCCTCAAGTCCTTTCTCTACGTCTGCGTGTCTATTCCTGCCCTGCCAGTAGGTTCATCAGTACCATTTTTCTGGATTCCATATATATGCATTAGCCTAGGCTATTTGTTTTTCTCTTTCTGACTTACTTCACTCTGTATGAAGTCATGTCCTTCTTAAATAAGACAAAATAATAGTTCTTATCTCATACTGTTATAAGGATTAAACAAGGCAATACAGATAACTACCTAGCACGGTAACTAACAAGTCCTCAATGAATGGTAGTTAACTTAGGCCCAATCCTTTTAATTCTAGAGACACTAGGGATTTGGGAACCACTTAATAAATTTGGATCACCATCTTCAGCATTTCAGGCCCTGTACTCTCCACACACCTGAAATCATATCCCCAAGCCCTGGTGTACAAATCCCTCCAGAATAACTCATACCTGTGGTGCCAACATTTACCTGAGATCCCTGTCATATCCAATCATCAGGGATCACGGCCCCTGGAGACATAGCTCTTTCATGGTCTTCTTGGACCCAGTCTACTCTGCCCATCTGTGCTGATTTCTTTACCTCTGCTCCCACACATGAGCTATGGAAACTGTATGTTCAGTATTATTCCCAACTAACTGGTCATGTCTCTTCTAGTCTTTCCTGATATGCCCTACTTTTCTGCCACCATAGACCCAGTATGACACTTTGGTGTCTGACCATAAGACCTCCAGTTGGCTGGGTGGTTCTAACACCACCTTTTTATCACCACCATATCCTGAGATCCAGAAAAAGGAAGAGAAACAATCCCTGTCCTTTATTGAATGAAGGTGGCTGCTCGTTCACAGAGAGGATGAAAGCAATAATACATCTATTTTTTGAAGGGTTAAGCCCATCTTGTCACTTTTTAGCTATCCAAATTATCCTAGAAAATTATCCCTAATTCTTCTTCCCTAATTTATCAGTATCCTCTCCTCCCCTCCCCTGCCTTCCCCTTCTGTGTCTCTTTATTTCCCTTTCTTTTTTTTTCCTACCCCTTTTTTCCTCCTATTTGGTACTGATGGTTAGTAGTGTAGAGAAACAGGGAAGGGAACTAATACTTCCTTCCCTAAAGTTAGTGCATAGCATCATATTATCAACTGCACCTGAAGCTCTGCCCTACTTAATTGCTGCCCAGTGTAGGAGAGTGATTCTTTCCCAGGTCCACAGATGTGCCAAGGTAACTTTCAAGTACAGGACTCAGCTAAGCCAGTGATATTTAAGGGATTTCTGTACTCTTTATACTTTACATATGGGAGTTTGAGCTTTGCTCAATCTGGGAAAAGGATGTCCCAGGCACACCGGGTCTGGATTGTGGGAGGAAATAATTCCCCTGCTCTATAAGCTCCCATGCCAATGTCCAGTACCCTTGACCCTTCTCAACACATTAATCAAGACACCAAATTTTTTTGTGTTTTCTTGTTCTTTCAGCCCCATCCTCTGGAGTAGCTTGGACTGCAACTTGGCTAGTGATCATGGTAGCCACTGTTCTTGGTCTCCTATGGATCTGAGATAAGCTCTTCTAACTCAAGAGTGAACCTTCAAGAATGCAAGATCTTGTCCTCATCAGGAACCATAATAGTAACCAGGACAGAAGTTCTTGCTATATAGGATGGGGGAAAGTATTGAGATGTCTACAAGGATTTTCAAATTAACTTTTTTAAACCACAGTAATATTTTATTTTATATCCTCTAGTTGTTTTTTAACATACATATTTACATGCATTCTTCCCACCAAAAAATGGGCAAAATATATTATGCAATGTTTTCTTGTTGGAATAAATATTTGATATGATTGCCAAAGTGGATTCCTAAAGGTGCCCCAAATTTGTCAGACAATGCCTGCTCCATTAGCCTAGACAAACTGGAACATGGAGATACAAAGGGGAACACCTGGGACCACTGCTTCCTGTGTGCCTACGTGGCTGGGGGGTAATTTGTGCTGTCTCTAACTCTAGCTTCCACATCCTTGCCAAACCTCCTGGGGTTCCAGCTCTCAAACTCCTCCCCCACCAAGTTCTGGTCTCCTTCTCAGTGTTTTGCCTTGTTCTAGCCTCTGTGAGGAACATACTTATTAGGTTTCCTGGGAATGTGGGGTCAGGATTACTCCCCCAGAACTGAGTATGCAGCTTTCTTTTTTTTGGCCCTGAATTTTTTTACATCTTTATTGGAGTATAATTGCCTTACAATGTTGTGCTAGTTTCTGCTGTATAACAAAGTGAATCAGCTCTACATATACATATATCCCCTCCCTCTTGAGCATCCCTCCCACCTTCCCCATCCCACCCCTCTAGGTCACCACAAAGCACCGAGCTGATCTCCCTGTGCTATGCAGCAGCTTCTCACTGGCTATCTATTTTACACAGGGCAGTGATATCTACCAATGCTACTCTCTCACTTCATCCCAGCCTCCCCTTCCCCTCCTGTGTCCACAAGTCCATTCTCTATGTCTGAGTCTCTATTCCAGCCCTGCCACTACATTCATCAGTACCATTTTTCTAGATTCCATATATATTGAGTATGCAGCTTTACCACATAAAGAAGGTCCTTCCCAAGCCTCTTATTGGGAGCTGAGTTTCCTCTCCTCCTCTTTTCACCATTGTTGCTGTGTGGGCAGCTCTTCACATCCTAGTTGTGTCCTGAGATCCAAAAAACTATCAAATCGACTAAATGCTGTCACCAGGGTCTTTCATTATAGGAAGATAAGAGCTACCAGGCCCATCATCGACATAACACCTGGATTTTTTGCTGTATGTTCTCCTCCTCTAAGGTTCTCCATGGGCCTGGAGCTGAGAGGGTCACTAAAGGATGTACTTCCCTTTCAATGAACTGTCCCACCACAGACAAGTTTCTTTTTACACCAAATCAGCCTTACCTCCCCTTCCCCTCATCACCTCTGTGGCAGAGATAATACTGTGTGTTCAGCAAACCCTTGCATTTTCTTTCTGGACTTCGATGGTTAATAATTTTATGTGTCAAACCTTATTCTGGGTGTGTCTCTCAGGGTGTTTCTGAGTGAGGTTAACATTTGAATCAGTAGACTGAGTAAAGCAGATTATCCTCTCCAGTGTGGGTGGGCCTTATCCAATCAGTTGAAGGCTTGAAAAGAACAAAAGGCCTTACGCTCCCACAAGTAGGGGAGAACTCCTCTTAACTGAGTGCCTTCAAGCTGGGACATTTGGTTTTTCCTGCCTTCGGACTTGGACTGGAACTACGCTATCAGCTCTCCTGGGTCTCCAGCTTGCTAACTCAGATCTTGGGACTTGTAAACCTCCATAATTGCATGAGCCAATTCCTCATAATAAATCTCTTTAAATGTGTGTGTGTGGTGTGCTACTGGTTCTGTTTCTCTGGAAAACCCTGACTAATACATCAGCCAATAGAAAAACCCTTTTCCCCAGCTCCCTTTTCATCTAACTGGGGCCCTGTACCTGGTTTTAGCCAATAGAATGTGGGTAGAATTGATGTAACAGAAAGTGAGGGACTCAGAAGTGGAACCACATAATGCAAGGAGCCTCGGTTCAAACCATTGCTTGGAAGCTGGCTGTCTGATCTGCATTGGACATGCATGACAAGAAAGTTTGGGTTTGTTTGTTACAACAAGATGACCTGGGCTCCCTAAGACACCCTCTCTCTTCTCTTTCAGCACAGACTGCAGTCCCATCCCAAACTGACCTCTGATCAGCTTGCATCCTCCAATCAGGCTGTCTAGATCTCTTTTCTGTATGCAGTGTCCTCCCCTCTTCCTTCACTTTATTTTGGCAGAGGAGGAGGTTTTGTTGGGAGAAACACACACACACACGGGCACGCATGCACACATACACATGAATGGAATAAAAGAGCATTTTTGGAGAAAGTAGTAAGAGGAAAGAAATGTCACTTTATATCACAAATCAGCATATTCCTGGGCTGCTAAGGAACAGGCACACCTCTCCAGGCATCACGTTTCTATTGGTTCTAGTTACTTAAAAACTTGCGGCAAATCCCACCTTAGATAGCTTAGGTCACCAGCAGCAACTCTTCTCTGCCTCTCCCATCCCTTGAGGCAGTGCCAGATACAAAATATGTGGGCTCCGTACAAAATGAAAATGAAGGACCACTTGTTCAAAAAGCAGGAAAAGAGTGCCATTAAATGTACCAAAATGAAGCTTTTTTCCTTTCTTCCACAGACTCTCTCTACTTGGGATGGTAGTTTTTAACTTGCTATTTAAAGATGTTCTAAGTAAAGGAAAATTAAAATCTTAAATTATGACTATGAATTTTACTGTTTATATTGTGCAATGTCAGTTTTGAAAGAAATACAAGAATATTTACTTTGTATGTAGAATCATTGAAATTACTCAGTTCATATTTCATAGCTCATACATCCACACACATTCTACCAGCACTCTATGGAAGCCAGTGGCTTCCGTAACACAATTCCTTTGTACTTGTTTTGAGTCTCACTGAACTCCTGTGCATTGTGCATCCACTGAATTCTGCACTCATGTGGTACCATGAATGAGGCCACAAGGAACAGTGACTGACATGCATAGTGAGCACATCTCCTGCTCATGTGTGTGCTCCCTTGTCTCAATGGACATCACTTAAAACACAAGTTGAAAGATAAAATTATTAAGAATTTCAACTCCAAATATCATATGTTATTACTTATATGTGGAATCTAAAAAAAATGATACAAATGAAATTACTTGCAAAACAGAAAGACTCACAGACTTCGAGAGCAGAATTGTGGTTGCCGGGTGGTGGGGTGGGGAAGTGAGGGAGGGAGATAATTTAGGAGTTTGGATATAACATATACTCACTACTATATATAAAATAGATAATCAACAGTGACCTACTCTATAGCACAGGGAACTCTACTCAATATTCTGTAATAACCTATATGGGAAAAGAGCCTGAAAAAGAATGGATATACTTATATGTATAACTGATTCACTTTGCAGTACACCTGAAACTAACACAACATTGTAAATCAACTATACCCCACTATAAAATAAAAATTAAATTACAAAAAAGGGGAAAAAAAGAATTTCAAGATTGTGACAGCAGAATACTGAACCAAGCGCAGCAGCCTTCTGAGCAGAGGGCCCTGTTTGATTGCTTAGGTCACATGCCCATGAAGCCAGGTTTGCCTCGAGGATGTCTCATACCCTACGGCCACGACAATTGCTTCTCTGAGAGATCTAGTACAGTGATCAAACCTGATCCTCATGTGTTCCCCAGACCCTCATATATTTCAAAAGTTAGTGGGATGATTATCAGTGAACTCAAGCCATTTGTCTTTGTGCAAAGAAGATATTCCAGCATTGGCCCAAAATTCTTACCATGAATAACCTCATGTGAACTGAAGTCTGAAGACAAGTTTCCTGTCATCCTTCAGTCAGCTCTGGGGAGCTCTGCAGCACTGCCCTCTGCTGGCTCCATGGCAGCAAGTTTAAGTTTAAAAAAGTCTTGGTATGGGAGAAAATATTTGCAAATGAAGCAACTGACAAAGGATTAACCTCCAAAATTTACAAGCAGCTCATGCAGTTCAATGTCAAAAAAACAAACAGCCCAATCCATAAATGGGCAGAAGACCTAAATAGACATTTCTCCAAAGAAGATATACAGATTGCCAACAAACATATGAAAGAATGCTCAACATCATTAATCATTAGAGAAATGCAAATCAAAACTACAATGAGATATCATCGCACACGGGTCAGAATGGCCATCATCAAAAAATCTAGAAACAATAAATGCTGGAGAGGATGTGGAGAAAAGGGAACCCTCTTGCACTGTTGGTGGGAATGTAAATTGATACAGCCACTATGGAGAACAGTATGGAGATTCCTTAAAAAACTGCAAATAGAACTACCATATGACCCAGCAATCCCACTACTGGGCATATACCCTGGGAAAACCATAATTCAAAAAGAGTCATGTACCAAAATGTTCACTGCAGCTCTATTTACAATAGCCAGGACATGGAAGCAACCTAAGTGCCCATCAACAGATGAATGGATAAAGAAGATGTGGCACATATATACAATGGAATATTACTCAGCCATAAAAAGAAACGAAATTGAGTTATTTGTAGTGAGGTGGATGGACCTAGAGTCTGTCATACAGAGTGAAGTAAGTCAGAAAGAGAAAGACAAATACCGTATGCTAACATATATATATGGAATCTAAGAAAAAAAAAAAGGTCATGAAGTACCTAGGGGTGAGATGGGAATAAAGGCACAGACCTACTAGAGAATGGACTTGAAGATAAGGGGAGGGGGAAGGGTAAGCTGTGACAAAGTGAGAGAGTGACATGGACATATATACACTACCAAACAGATAGCTAGTGGGAAGCAGCCGCATAGCACAGGGAGATCAGCTTGGTGCTTTGTGACCACCTAGAGGGGTGGGATAGGGAGGGTGGGAGGGAGGGAGATGCAAGAGGGAAGAGATATGGGAACATATGTATATGTATAACTGATTCACTTTGTTATAAAGCAGAAACTAACACACCATTGTAAAGCAATTATACCCCAATAAAGATGTTAAAAAAAAAAGAAAAAAAAAAGTCTTGGATTAGTCCAGTGCTTCTCTAACCTTCACTTTAACAGTAGCAAATCACCTTGGGATCTTGTTAACATGCAAGCTCTGAATCAGTAGGTCTGGGGTGAAGACCAAGACTCTGCATTTCTAACAAGACCCCCACAGGATGCTAATGCTGCTGTCCGTGGACCACTTTCTGAGCCTCAAGGCACAAGAAAATGTCTCTAAGCTTCCTTGTTCTGGACTTAGCTTCATGATTCTACGCCTGTGCATGGGACTTGGTTCGCTCCTCCACTGCCTGCCCTACTCTGCTCCTGGATACCACACACCTTCCCATCTCAAGTTAAATTTTCCATTGGCCCCTCCCAGGTTCCCGTGGTCCTCCGGTGCATCGGATATGCCACCAGGGACCAGCTTGTTCCAACAGGCAGCACAAGGTGACACATGGAAGGTTTGCAAGGCCAGGAGCTCCTGTGAACTGAGAGAATGCAGCTTTCATATCTGACTCTGCACAAACATCTTGGATTGGCCCTGAAGGTGGGACCAGGCAAATTAAGCCTGGACCCTTGGATCAATGAGTTCATTCATTCCCTGCCCATATTTAGCAAGTGTCTGGCCATGCTGCGTACTGAGGCTCTGTGTTGGGAGCTGCTTAATAAGAACTAACAATGATGGAGGTTGTCTATGTGCCTGGCTCTGTGTCAAGCTCTTTTCCTGAACACTCTTTTTTTTTTTTTAATTTTATTTATTTATTTTTGGCTGTGTTGGGTCTTTGTTTCTGTGCGAGGGCTTTCTCTAGTTGCGGCAAGTGGGGGCCACTCTTCATCGCGGTGCGCAGGCCTCTCACTACCGCGGCCTCTCTTGTTGCGGAGCACAGGCTCCAGACGCGCAGGCTCAGTAATTGTGGCGCACGGGCGTAGTTGCTCCGCGGCATGTGGGATCTTCCCAAACCAGGGCTTGAACCCGTGTCCCCTGCATTGGCAGGCAGATTCTCAACCACTGCGCCACCAGGGAAGCCCCTGAACACTCTTTTTAAGGAAACAATGCTGGGTGTCGGCAGAAGGAGTCTTTCCAAAATTCTTCATTGGGTTTTAGATTTAAATGGCTTATTTGACCATGTGTATTTACACAACTCTTGCTGAGAGCAAAGCAGTCGTAGAAATGTTCCATCATTTATCCTTACTTCTTGTCCAGGAATAACAGGATCAACCTCCTCCAGTACCTTTGGGTTATATTTAAGTGCATTTGTTAAAGTGTCAGCCCCTGCACCTGGAGAGGTGGGCTTTCCTCTCCTCCCAACCTCCTGCTATTCTCCTGCACTCCCCCCACCTTCTCAGAAGATTGCATGGTGAGGGAGGGGACAGATTTAGCCCAGAGACACCTGTACCAGCTGGAAAGTGGTAACCACAGGACTTTTTCCTCTTCCACCAGCTGCTCTACCCATCCCCCCATGCTCCAGCTGTGCAAGCTATAGATCCATCCCCCCATGCTCCAGCTGGGCAAGCTATAGCACAGTCCCTTTGCCCAGTCCCCTCCCGATCACGCCCACCTCTTAGTCTTCTCTCCTCTCTCCTCCATCTTCTATCTTTCCAAATTTCTGTCATCCTCATTTTCTATTCCACTATCTTCCTATCTCTTAATTTTTCATTCCTCTGTTCCACTTCACCCTAGTGATTATTTCTTTCAACACTCCTGCTTTTTACCCAGACATTTCTGCCTCTGATGTACCATCTGCCAATGAGGGTCTGCACAGTTCCTGATAGGCAGTACCTTGGATGGTTTCTTTCCTTCCTTAATGAAATGAGAAATGTGATCTCCTGAATGAATGCCTCCCAGGACAGTAACCTCTGTGCCTGGGAGCCCAGCTTGGGCAGAGGCTCCCTATGGAGCAGACAGCACAACAAATCCATTGGCTCATTCCCTCAACAAATATTTGTTTGTTTGTTTGTTTGTTTTTAAAACACCTTTATTGGAGTATAATTGCTTTACAATGGTGTGTTAGTTGCTGCTTTGTAACAAAGTGAATCAGCTACATGTATACGTATATCCCCATATCTCCTCCCTCTTGCATCTCCCTCCCACCCTCCCTATCCCACCGCTCTAGGTGGACACAAAGCACCAAGCTCACCTCCCTGTGCTATGTGGCTACGTCCCACTAGCTATTGGTTTTACATTTGTTACTGTATGTCCATGCCACTCTCCCACTTCATCCCAGCTTACCCTTCCCCCTCCACGTGTCCTCAAGTCCATTCTCTACATCTGCGTCTTTATTCCTGTCCTGCCCAGGTTCTTCAGAAACTTTTCTTTTAGATTCTATGTATATATATAGCATATGGTATTTGTTTTTCTCTTTCTGACTTACTTCACTCTGTATGACAGACTCTAGGCCCATCCACCTCACTACAAATAACTCAATTTCGTTTCTTTTTATGGCTGAATAATATTCCATTGTATATATGTGCCACATCTTCTTTATCCATTCATCTGTCGATGGACACTTGGTTGCTTCTATGTCCTGGCTATTGTAAATAGAGCTGCAATGAACACTGGGGTACAAGACTATTTTTTTTTACAACATTATTGGAGGATAATTGCTTCACAGTGGTGTGTTGTTTCTGCTTTATAACAAAGTGAATCAGTTATACATATACATCTGTTCCCATATCCCTTCCCTCTTGTGTCTCCCTCCCTACCACCCTCCCTATCCCACCCCTCCAGGCGGTCACAAAGCACCGATCTGATCTCCCTGTGCTTTGCGGCTGCTTCCACTAGCTATCTACCTTAGGTTTGGTAGTGTGTATGTGTCCATGCCTCTCTCTCACTTTGTCACAGCTTACCCTTCTCCCTCCCCATATCCTCAAGTCCATTCTCAAGTAAGTCTGTGTCTTTATTCCTGTTTTACCCCTAGGTTCTTCATGACATTTTTTTTTCTTACATTCCATATATATGTGTTAACATACGGTATTTGTCTTTCTCTTTCTGACTTACTTCACTCTATTTTTGAATTATGGTCTTCTCAGGGTATATGCCCAGTAGTGGGATTGCTGGGTCGTGTGGTAGTTCTATTCTTAGTTTTTTAAGGAACTTCCATAGTGTTCTCCATAGTGGCTGTATCAATTTACATTCCCACCAACAGTGCAAGAGGGTTCTGTTTTCTCCACACCCACTCCAGCATTTATTGTTTGTAGATTTCTTGATGATAGCCATTTTGACTGGTGTGAGGTGATACCACATTGAAGTTTTGATTTGCATTTCTCTAATAATTAGTGATGTTGAGCATACTTTCATGTGTTTGTTGGCAATCTGTATATCTTCTTTGGAGAAATGTCTATTTAGGTCTTCTGCCCATTTATGGATTGGGTTGTTTGTTTTTTTGACATTGAGCTGCATGAGCTGCTTGTAAATTTTGGAAATTAATCCTTTGTCAGTTGCTTCATTTGCAAATATTTTCTCCCATTCTGAGGTTGTCTTTTCATCTTATTTATGGTTTCCTTTGCTGTGCAAAAGCTTTTAAGTTTCATTATGTCCCATTTGTTTATTTTTGGTTTTATTTTCATTTCTCTAGCAGGTGGGTCAAAAAGGATCTTACTGTGTATGCCATAGAGTGTTCTGCCTATGTGTTCCTCTAAGAGTTTTATAGCCTTGCCTTTAGATCTTTAATCAATTTTAAGTTTATTTTAGTGTATGGTGCTAGGCAGTGTTCTAATTTCATTCTTTTACATGAAGCTGTCCAGTTTTCCCAGCACCACTTATTGAAGAGGCTGCCTTTTCTCCATTGTATATTCTTGCCTCTTTTATCAAAAATAAGGTGACCATATGTGCGTGGGTTTATTTCTGTGCTTTCTATCCTGTTCCATTGATCTACATTTCTGTTTTTGTGCCAGTACCATACTGTCTTGATTACTGTAGCTCTGTAGTATAGTCTGAAGTCTGGGAGTCTGATTCCTCCATCTCCATTTTTCTTTGTCAATATTGCTTTGGCTACTCAGGGTCTTTTGTGTTTCCATACAAATTGTGAAATTTTTTGTTCTAGGTCTGTGAAAAATGCCATTGGTAGTTTGCTAGGGATTGCATTGAATCTGTAGATTGCATTGTGTAGTAGAGTCATTTTCGCAATGTTGATTCTTCCAATCCAAGAACATGGTATATCTCCCCATCTGTTTGTATCATCTTTAATTTCTTTCATCAGCGTCTTATAGTTTTCTGCCTACAGGTCTTTTGTCTCCTTAGGTCACTTTATTCCTAGGTATTGTATTCTTTTGGTTGCAGTGGTAAATGGGAGTGTTTCCTTAATTTCCCTTCAGATTTTTCATCATTAGTGTATAGGAATGCAAGAAATTTCTGTGCATTAATTTTGTTTCCTGCTACTTTACCAAATTCATTGATGATTTCTAGTAGTTTTCTGGTGGCATCTTTAGGATTCTGTGTGTATAGTATCATGTCATCTGCAAACAGTAACAGTTTTACTTCTTCTTTTCCGATTTGGATTCCTTTTATTTCTTTTTCTTCTCTGATTGCTGTTGCTAAACCTTCCAAAAGTATGTTGAATAAGAGTGGTGAGAGTGGGCAACCTTGTCTTGTTCCTGATCTTAGTGGAAATGGTTTCAGTTTTTCACCATTGATAACGATGTTGGCTGTGGGTTTGTCATACATGGCCTTTATTATTTTGAGGTAAGTTCCCTCTATGCCTCCTTTCTGGAGGGTTTTTATCATAAGTTGGTGTTGAATTTTGTCGAAAGCTTTTTCTGCATCTATTGCGATGATCATATGATTTTTCTCCTTCAATTTGTTAATATGGTTTATCACATTGATTGATTTGCCTATATTGAATGATCCTTACATTCCTGGGTTAAACCCCACTTGATCATGGTGTATGATCCTTTTAATGTGCTGTTGGATTCTGTTTGCTAGTATTTTTTGAGGATTTTTGCATCTATCTTCATCAGTGATATTGGCCTATAGTTTTCTTTCTTTGTGACATCTTTGTCTGGTTTTGGTATCAGGGTGATGGTGGCCTCGTAGAATGAGTGTGGGAGTGTTCCTCCCTCTGTTATATTTTGGAAGAATTTGAGAATGATAGGTGTTAGCTCTTCTCTAAATATTTGATAGAATTCGCCTGTGAAGCCATCTGGTCCTGGGCTTCTGTTTGTTGGAAGATTTTTAATCACAGTCTCAATTTCAGTGCTTGTGATTGGTCTGTTCATATTTTCTAGTTCTTCCTGGTTCAGTCTCAGAAGGTTGTGCTTTTCTAAGAATTTGTCCATTTCTTCCAGGTTGTCCATTTTATTGGCTTAAAGTTCCTTGAGGTACTCTCTCATGATCCTTTGTATTTCTGCAGTGTCAGTTGTAACTTCTCCTTTTTCATTTCTAATTCTATTGATTTGAATCTTCTCCTTTTTTTTCTTGATGAGAGTCTGGCTAATGGTTTATGAATTTTGTTTATCTTCTCAAAGAACCAGCTTTCAATTTTATTGATCTTTGTTACTGTTTCATTCATTTCATTTTCATTTATTTCTTATCTGATCTTTATGATTTTTTTTTCTTTTGCTAACTTTGGGGTTTTTTTGTACTTCTTTCTCTATTTACTTTAGGTGTAAGGTTAGGTTGTTTATTTGAGATGTTTCCTGTTTCTTGAGGTAGGATTGTACTGCTATAATCTTCCCTCTTAGAACTACTTTTGCTGCATCCCATAGTTTTAGGTCATCATGATTTCATTGTCATTTGTTTCTAGGTATTTTTTGATTTCTTCCGTGATCTCTTGGTTATTATGTAGTCTATTGTTTAGCCTCCATGTGTTTGTATTCTTTACAGATTTTTTCCTGTAATTGATATCTAGTCTCATAGCACTGTGGTTGGAAAAGATACTTGATATGATTTCAATTTTCTTAAATTTACCAAGGCTTGATTTGTGACCCAAGAGATATGATCTATCCTGGAGAATGTTCCATGGGCATTTGAGAAGAAAGTGTATTCTGTTGTTTTTGGCTGGAATGTCCTATAAATATCAATTAAATCCATCATGTTTAATGTATCATTTAAAGCTTGTGTTTCCTTATTTATTTTCATTTTGGGTGATCTGTCCATTGGTGAAAGTGGGCTGTTAATGTCCCCTACGATGATTGTGGTACTGTCGATTTCCCCTTTTATGGCTGTTAGCATTTGCCTTATGTATTGAGGTGCTCCTCTGTTGGGTGCATAAATATTTACAATTGTTATATCTTCTTCTTGGATTAATCCCTTGATTATTATGTAGTGTCCTTCTTTGTCTCTTGTAATAGTCTTTGTTTTAAAGTCTACGTTTTCTGAAATGAGAATTGCTACTCCAGCTTCCTTTTGATTTCTATTTTCATGGAAATTTTTTCCATCCCCTCACTTTCAGTGTGTATGTTTCCCTAGCTCTGAAGTGGGTCTCTTGTAGACAGCATATATATGGGTCTTTTTTTTTAACATTTAAGAAAAAATAAATTTATTTATTTTGGCTGTGTTCGGTCTTCATTGCTGTGCATAGGGTTTCTCTAGCTGTGGTGAGCAGCAGCTACTCTTTGTTGCAGTGCGCGGACTTCTCATTGTGGTGGCTTCTCTTGTTGCAGATCATGGGCTCTAGGTGCACAGGCTCCAGAAGTTGCAGCATGCAGGCTCAGTAGTTTTGGCACATAGGCTTAGTTGCTCCACAGCATGTGGGATCTTCCTGGACCAGGGCTCTAACCACTGTCCTCTGCATTGGCAGGTGGATTCTTAACCACTGCACCACCAGGAAAGTCCCTGAGTCTTGTTTTTGTACCATTCAGCCAGTCTATGTCTTTTGGTTGGAGGATTTGACCCATTTACATTTAAGGTAATTATCAATATGTATGTTCCTATTACCATTTTCTTAATTGTTTTGGGTTTGCTATTGTAGGTGTTTTCTTTCTCTTGTGTTTCCTGCCTAGAGAAGTTCCTTTAGCAATTGTTTGGAAAGCTGGCTTAGTGGTGCTGTATTCTCTTAGTTTTTGCTTGTCTGTAAAGGTTTTAATTTCTCCATAGAATCTGAATGAGATTTTGCTGGTTAGAGGACTCTTGGTTGCAGGTATTTCCCTTTCATCACTTTAAATATGTCCTGCCATTCCCTTCTGGCTTGCAGAGTTTCTGCTGAAAGATCAGCTCTTAACCTTATGGACATTCCCTTGTATGTTATTTGTTGTTTTTCCCTTGCTGCTTTTAGTATTTTTTCTCTGTACTTAATTTTTTATAGTTTGATTAATTTGTGTCTTGGCATGTTTCTCCTTGGATTTATCCTGTATGGGACTCTCTGTGTGCTTCCTGGACTTGATTAACTATTTCCTTTCCCACATTAGGGAAGTTTTCAACTATAATCTCTTCAAATATTTTCTCAGTCCCTTTCTTTTTCTCTTCTTATTCTGGGACCCCTATAATTCAAATGTAGGTGCATTTAATTTTGTCCCAGAAATCTCTGATACTGTCCTCAATTCTTTTCATTCTTTTTTCTTTATTCTGCTCTGCAGTGGTTATTTCCACTATTTTATCTTCCAGGTCACTTTTCCGTTCTTCTGCCTCAATTATTCTGCTATTTATTCCTTCTAGAGAATTTTTAATTTCATTTATTGCATTGTTTATCATTGTTTGTTTGCTCTTTAGTTCTCCTAGGTCCTTGTTAAACATTTCTTGTATTTTCTTCATTCTATTTCCAAGATTTTGGATTATCTTTACTATCATTACTCCAAATTCTTTTTCAGGTAGACTGCCTATTTCCTCTTCATTTATTTCGTGTGGTGGATTTTTACCTTGCTCTTTCTTCTGCTGTGTGTTTTTCTGTCTTCTCATTTTACTTATTATGTTTGGGGTCCCCTTTTCGTAGGCTGCAGATTTGTAGTTCCCATTGTTTTTGGTGTCTGCCCCCAGTGGCTAAGGTTGGTTCAGTGGGTTGTGTAGGCTTCCTGGTGGAGGATACTAGTGCCTGTGTTCTGGTGGATGAGGCTGTATCTTGTCTTTCTAGTGGGCATGATCACGTCTGGTTGTGTGTTTTGGGGTGCCTGTGACCTTATTATGATTTTAGGCAGCTTCTCCGCTAATGGGTGGGGTTGTGTTCCTGTCTTGCTAGTTGTTTGGCATGGGGTGTCCAGCACTGTAACTTGCTGGTCGTTGAGTGGAACTGGGTCTTAGTGTAGACATGGAGATCTCTGGGAGAGCTTTCACCGTTTGATATTATGTGGATACAGGTCTCTGGTGGATCAAAGTCCTGAACTCAGCTCTCCCACCTCAGAGGCACAGGACTGACACCTGCCCAGAGCACCAAGACCCTGTCAGCCACATGGCTCAGAAGAAAAGGGAGAAAAAAGAAAGAAATATAGAAAATAAAATAAAAAAGTTGTTAAAATAAAAAATAATTATTAAAAATATAAAAAAATTAAAAAGTAATTAAAAAAGAAATAGGAAAGGAAAGAGGAGAGCAACAAACCAAAAAAAACCAACCACATCCACCAATGAGAACAAGTGCTAAAAACTATCCAAAAAAAAAAAAAAAAGAAACACAAACAATAACAAAAAAACGGACAGACAGAACCCTAGGACAAATGGTAAAAGGAAAACTATACAGACAAAATCACACAAAGAAGCCTACACATACACGGTGACAAAAGGAGAAAAAGAAAAAATATATATATTGTTGCTTCCAAAGTCACCGGCTCAATTTTGGGATGATCCGTTGTCTATTCAGGTATTCCACAGATTCAGGGTACATCAAGTTGATTGTGGAGATTTAATCTGCTGCTCCTGAGGCTGCTGGGAGTAATTTCTCTTTCTCTTCTTTGTTTGCACAGCTCCTGGTGTTCAGCTTTGGATTTGGCCCCGCCTCTGAGTGTAGGTCGCCTGAGGAAGTCTGTTCCCACCCAGACAGGACGGGGTTAAAGTAGCAGGTGTTTAGGGGACTCTGGCTCACTCAGGCCAGGAGGAGGGAGGGGTACGGAGTGCGGGGTGAGCCTGCGGCAGCAGAGGCCGGCGTGATGTTGCAACAGCCTGAGGTGTGCCGTGTGTTCTCCCGGGGAAGTTGTCCCTGGCTCATGGGACCCTGGCAATGGTGGGATGCACAGGGTCCCGGGAGGCGAGGTGTGGGTAGTTACCTCTGCTTGCACACAGGCTTCTTGGTGGCTGCCCCAGCAACCTTAGCGTTTTATGCCCGTGTCTGGTGTCCACGCTGATAGACGTGGCTCGCGCCTGTCTCTGGAGCTCATTTAGGTGGTGCACCCCGAAACAATGAATGCCCTCCCCTTGTGCACCCCGAAACAATGGTCTCTTGCCTCTTTGGCAGGTCCAGACCTTTTCCCGGACTCCCTCCTGGCTAGGTGTTGAGCACTAGCCACCTTCAGGCTGTGTTCATGCCGCCAACCCCAGTCCTCTCCCTGCGCTCTGACCGAAGCCCGAGCCTCAGCTCCCAGCCCCCGCCCGCCCCGGTGGTTGAGCAGACAAGCCTCTCGGGCTGGTGAGTGCTGGTCGGCACTGATCCTCTGTGCCGGGATCTCTCCGCTTTCTCCTCCGCACCCCTGTTGCTGTGCTCTCCTCAGTGGCTCAGAAGCTTCCCCCCTCACCCCCGTCTCCACCAGTGAAGGGGCTTCTAGTGTGTGGAAACCTTTCCTCCTTCACGGCTCCCTCCCAGAGGTGCAGGTCCCATCCCTATTCTTTTGTCTCTGTTTTTTCTTTTTTCTTTTGCCCTACCCAGGTAAGTGGGGAGTTTCTTGCCTTTTGGGAAGCCTGAGGTCTTCTGCCAGTGTTCAGTAGGTGTTTTGTAGGAGTTGTTTCACATGCAGATGTATTTCTGATGTATTTGTGGGGACGAAGGTGATCTCCACGCCTTACTCTTCTGCCATCTTGAAGGTCTTTCCATTTATGATAAAAGGATGAACAGCCAGAGAAAGAGGTGGAGGGCGAGGTCTGGGAGGGTCCTGAGTCCAGGAGTTTCTGTCTCCGTGGAGTTTAGGGTCCGCCACTATCCCAAATTGTGGACGGGTTCCCCAACCCAGAAGTTCTTGGAACCCCTTTATTTAGGGTTTTTATGAAGCTTCCATTAGGCACTACTGATTAAATCCTTGTCCATCTGTAGCAGCTCAATCCCCTGCCCCTCTGCCCTCCGTGGGTGCTGGCTCAACAGATATTTGTAATGGAGTTCCTGGCAGGAATTTTCCAAATGCCTCTCATTTAGAGCTACAAGAAAGAGACCTCATATTCTAAGTAGAGCTTCAAATAAATCAGGGATAGCACAATGTCTAGGTTTAGTCAGGGGTGACTGAACTGAATTTGCTTCCCCAGCAATCACTCAGCACTCTTCATCCCCCTTCTATATAAGCAGAAGACTAGGGAGAGAGGAGAAAATCATCAGGATCAAGATTGTTGGAGTTTGGAGAGACCTGTGACTTTCTCCTCCCCTCCTCAGGAGTGTGGTCCCCTTTCCACAATGCCAGATGAAGGGGGCCCTGAAAGTACTACATGAGAGATTTAAGATGTGCAAAGGAAGTGTAGATTAACATCTTACTCTCCAGTTGGGCAGTAGGTCCATTAATCTTCCCTGAGGTAGAAACACGACATTGGAGCTAGAAGAAGAAGCAGCCTGTACACTCACTCCTTGACATGTATGAGTTTCTACAGTGGACTCTGCAGAAAGTACCAAGTTTCAGTTGTCTTGACACCTTGGCCACCAGGAAGGCAGGTCTCAGAAGCAGGAGGTTGTATGGTACGTCATCAGTGGGAGTTGAGTCGGGGGAGTGCAGGAAGAGGCGAAGCCAGAGAACATCTCTCACATCAGCACTCTTCAGTGGAGAACTCGTCACCCCCACCACCACCAAGACACTCAAACTCATGCTCCACCAAAAAGCCAATATTCAGATAGCTGTCAGAGAAAGCATCTATAGTGGATTAGTATTATCCAGAGAAACAGAGATAACCAACAGAAGCCAAGTAACTAAGAAAGAGTTTGGTCCTTTCCTCCCTGACCTAAAACCACTTGAGAAGCTGGAAATGGATGAGGTAAAATAGGAGGGGTGTGGGGGAGTTTAAACCATACCCCCCTCCCTATTATAGACTTTTTGGACCACGAGGCAAGCCTGAGCTGGAGTGACAGGAAGAGGTTAAAGGGGAGTTTTACATTGAACTGTACTGTTAAGTTACTAGAAGTGATAAAAATGAAACTGAGGGATTTTCCCAAAACATCCTTAAGTGACAGAAGGCAGTTTGACATAGTCCTGATGTAAATGGGGGGAAAAGCACATTCTTTGATGTTAGTGTCCAAACAACCAAGTTCAGACTATTTCAAAAAGTGGTTATATGTATTTATTGAGCAGCTGCTATGATTCAAACACCATTCTAGATATAGCATGTAGAAAGACAGACACAGTTCTTGCCTTCATGCAGCTTACATTCTACTCTGGAAGACAGCACAAAGGAAAATTGGTAATTTAATTTCAATTATGACAATGCGACAGGTGTCAGATATGACAACTGCTAGACAGATGAACTTGTGAGAGCTGAGCATATGCAAACCAGGAAGACTGGATCTGGTTTTGAGGGTCAGAGAGAACTTCCCCTTGGAATCAGAGGCTGAAAAATGAGCAGACATTAGATAGGTCAGGGACGGGTGTGTGGAGGAGCCTTTAAGAAAGAGGAAAGGAGCATGAAGCAGGGATGCTCTGGAAGAAAAAACCAACCTGGTTTCTGGAGAGGTCTGAATTTAAAAGTATCTAAAATAAGCTATTGCCACATTTCTAGGTGGAAAATAGAGAGCCATCTTGGGCGGTGGCTCTTGAAAAATAAACCAGTTCTCAAAGAATCAAATGTTCTTTAGCACAATAATTCTGGGACTTTAATTTCACAAAAGTCAAGGTCAGATCAATAAGAAAAGTCTTATTTTCCTGGGACTTCCCTGGCGGTCCAGAGGTTGGGACTCCACACTTCCAGTGCAGGGGGCTCAGGTACGATCCCTGGTGGGGCACTAAGATTCCATATGCCACACAGCTCCCCCCCCCCAAAAATCTTATTTTCCTAATGTGACTGATGTCTGCATATTTCTTAGGAATACTAGTGAGAAAATCAGCTGCAAAATTTCACTGACAAGGCGACTCAATCAGAATGGAATGGACCCATTTTCTCCCTCACCCTTTAGACTAGAATTTACTTTTCTCCACTTCAAAATCAACTTTGATTGAGCAAAGGAGAATTTCAAGCAATGTCAGGGCAAAGCCAGGGCATTTGTATTTGCAAAAGATGAGAAAGGATTGAAAGGGCAGAAACTGTGCCTCGTGTATCAGCTGGTTGTATGCAAGATACCCAAACAAAAAAGGTGGGAGAGAATCTCACTGAAGGGCTTTGGAGTAAATTGAAGAATCAAAAGAAAAGCTAAACACTGGCATCTAGGTGGCAAGATTTAATGGGCAAATTTTTAGGGTTCCCCACCAAGGTGAATCAGCTTCGCTTGCAGACTTGTGACATTCTGCTTTATATGTAAATTCCTATGACCGCTGTTTTTGCTAAAGTTCCCTGGGCTTTTGAGATCCCGTGGACAATTCAGTAAAGAAATTTATATACATTTATAGTAGGCTAGGGTGTTCTTTTTATGAGAAAAACTGGAAAGGCAGGAGGTACTCTGAAAAGAGCCAGTGATCCTTCTCCAATCTCTTGTGAGGGCTCTGGAGCGGTGAGGCTGAAGGAGAATCAGCCCCATCCTCTTATGAATTTCCAAGTAGAGTTGGAGATAGTTATTGGTACCATTGGACAGATCCATAGACCAGCACCTATAGAGACACTGCTCTAATTCCCACCTCCTCCTGCCTTGTATCAGCACCAAAGATACAAAACTGAATTCAGGAAACCATAATTCATGAGAAGCTTGCCACTCCTGAGATTCAGATTGAGAGAAGACCAGTGTGTCTGGGAAAGCTAGAGAAAGCGTAGCAGGAGACAAGACTGATGGGGTAACAGGGACCATATCATGCAGGGTCTTGGGAATTTTATCCTAAAAACATTAGCAAGCCATTGCTTGGCTTTGAGCAGGAAAGTTGCACAGCCAGATTCGTGCTTTGATAGGTTGCTCTCGCTGATGTACGGGAAATTTCAAGGATGTTACAGGTATTGATAGAAGTGTTTCTATGTGAACTTTCTGCAGGGTGAGTTGGAAAGTTAGAAAATTGTGAAATTTGAAATATTTCATTGAAAAATTCTGAATATTAATTTGGTTTTATTTTATAAATTTTTTCTAGATATGGGATAATTAATGTAATGCAATACCAAGGTTTTATAGGTAGACCTGTGGGCCTCAGAAATGATCCTGATAAATATATTTACTTATATAAATTTATTATGCATTTATATATGATAATAAAATAATATAAATATGTTTATATGCTAAATAATAGTATATTTCTATAGAAAGGGGAGAGAAAATAGGTTCAAAGTGTTGTGGCTCAAATGGATAAAATTAGGGAAGGATTTGAAACAAAACTTTAAAAGTCAGTACTTTCTCCCAGTCACTATTTCTCATTATCTTTCTTTATTGGAATATTACATATGTTCTGAAAAGTGTTTGGTAAATTTCTACAAAGTAAACATACCTGTAAAATTAGCACCCAGACCAAGAAACTTGAGTTTAACTTTTAATAAATGTGAGGGATAAATTCTATTGTGACACTGTTCTCAGAGAAAATAAGATGAGCACGTAATGTTGGTAGATGTCCTTCCCATTCTCCTTGACTGCCAAGCAAATGTTCAGGTAAGCACATACACTTTCACCTTCTTCCCATACATCTGATTACAAATATGTCCTCTCTTCCATGATCAAGCCATTCTCTGGGTGGCAGAGACTCCTAATTGCTTATTAAATACATATTTATCTTCCTTTTTTTCCTCAAATTAACAAACCCTGATGTTTAGTTGGATGTGTTCCATTCATCTAAAGGGTGCATTTCCCAACTCCTTTACACATAGCTAGGTTTTAGCCATTGCTATATAAGCAGAAATTGTGTGGGATTTCTGAGAATGAATGGGAAGGTATTTTTCATTTCTTCCTTCATCCTGCTGCCTGGGACAAAAATGAATGGATGGAGCTTCAGTAGCCAACTTGGACCATGAGAACAAGGGTTACAACATAGGGATAGTAGAACCACCATATCCTAGAGCTATCCCAGATATTCTAGAGATATCCAAAGAACCACCATACTAAAATAAACTGCCTACCCCTTGTCTTCTTTTAGTTTAGTTGAGGAAATAATAAACATGTATCTCGCTTAAAGCATTTTTTTTCAGCCTTCTTCAACTCATCTAATCCTAACGCTAACTGATTCGCCATGTGTAGCCTCAAATGGATTTACCTACTTCCCAAGAGGAACCAACTAAAAGTTACAGCCAACTCTTGTACACAGAAGTCACGTCATGGTTACTGACTTTTCTGAGTTCAGTTGTCCAAATGATAGTTATTCTTCTTTTAGTTCTCTGTATTATAGGCCGATCTCACTTGTGGATAGAAATTCTAAATAAAATATTAACAAATGGAATTCCTTAACCCAATAAGATATACCATAGGTTTATCTCAGGAATACAAAGATGGTTTCACTTTGAACAATCTATTTATGCAGTTAATCACAATGGCTCATTAAAGGGGAAAAAGCATACAATCACTTCAATAAACAAAGAAAAGATGTAAAAATTTTATGACAATTTAAAAAATCAACCTAGTAGATGAGGATCCCTTTAATAGAAAGAGAATTTCACACACCCCTAAATAGTAGATGTGAGCAAAAATGGCAGAGTATGGACCTCCGAAAACTCTCTCATCTGTAAAAGCAATGAGAAAACTGGGGGTGGGGTGGGGGGGAATGATCAGAATCAACTTTTTCAGAATTCTAGAAATTAACCAAAGGCTTACAACAATTCAAGGAATGTTTATTCAAGAAAAATGGCTGAATCCCAGTAAGAACAGTGAGCTTTCTGGCATTTTAACCTGCTCTGCTCCCACTCCACTCTCTCTAGCCTCTCTCTTGCCTTTAAAACCAAAAGCCCACAATCATGGTGAAAACTAACAGCCTGGAAGCCACTGGAGGGGTAGAAAGGGATTGGAACTCTTTCAAAACCTCATTCCCAGAGAACTGTCATTATTTGATCTGTCTGGTGGTTTCTTGAAAGACCCCACCTGCAAGGCTGTCTTTATTAAACCTGGCTGGAAAATCACACAGTGTGAAAATCTTTCCCCTGGGGGTGTTTGTCAAAAACAATAGAGGTAATTAATTAATTCTGCAGCTCTATGAGGTGTGGATAACAGTGTTCTTCTTACCATTTTTCTGTCAAATCAATCAAGAAGAGAAGAGGGCTGTCATGAATAACAGATAAGTAGGGGCTACAGGCTGGCTGTGGCTCTGGATGGTCTGTCCCAGAAATGTCTTTCCATTCCAGTTCCCAGGAAATAGGAGCAGCTCCTTTCTTTGCTGTGCTATTCTCTGGTAGAGGGCAGAAATCAGAGCAGAAGGGTCTTTTTAACACACAAGTTTGACTGTGACATCTCCATGCTTACAATCTTCAAGGGTAAACTGTTTAGAGGGCGTCAAGGTTACTAATTAATGTCTATATGACTTGGCTTCTGTGGATGTCTCTTGTGTAATTTCTAACCTGGCTCCTCCCTTACAGCAAGTGCTGTAACCTTCCTGAACTACTTGCAGTTCCCCAAACTCACTCAGCACCTTTGCTCAATCTTTTGTACTTCCTGGACTCTCCCCTCCCCCTCCTTGTTTGCCTAACAAACTCCTACTCATTTGTTAAGATTCAAACTAATTGTTGCTACTCCAAAGCCCCCAAACCACTTCTTAAGGATGAGTTTCTCTCTTTCCCCATACATAACCTCTTTCCATACCCTGTGTGATGGAGATGATTATTACAGAGAAGACTTGGAAATCATCAGCAGGGAAGTCCAGAAAATTTGCATTTCCCCATATTTTCTTCAATGTTAGAAGACCAAGAGAGGGAAGTGATATGCCCAAGGCCACGTAATAAGTTACCAGCAGAGTTGAGGCTGGAAGTCAAAAATGTTCTCTCCTTCCTTTGAGATTTGCTGATGCCCACTAGGCACTCCCTTGGGCTCGACCCATTACCTATTTTATGTTCATAAGGGTCTCCTGGATTCTCCCAGACCCCAGAGCACTGAATTCTGCAGGGTTTGCTAAGATGGCAAAACTGAAGGGCCGATTGGTACCTAGAGAAAGCACTGGAATGGACATGGTTGGTATCCATGCTTATACTTAAGACCTGGAACCACACACGATGGGAGCCTCTGGAAGGCTGCATGGTATAAGGGAAAGAGCATTTGGAGCCAGACAGCCTTGGGCTTGAGTTCCAAATCCACCAGTTTTAGAACTTCAGGAAAAGTAAACTTTCTAGTCTCAGTTTCCTCATGTAAAAATAGTGGATGATTTTTTCACCAGGATTAAATAAGATAACCTCAATAAATCATCCAGAACAAGGTCTTAGCCTAAGTTTTTCCAAATGTAGAATAAAAAGGAATTGATTACATGATCTCTGTGCCTCCAAATAATACCTTCTTTCTATTCTTCTTGCTTTTATCAATTTTCCCATTCGGGTCTGTGGACTCCACAGAAACCCTGCCCATTGGTGTGACCTGCACAACAGAGATTTGGCTCTCAGAGGAAGTGAAGATGGGTCAGGAGGTACCTGAGGGAATGCAAATTTGGTGGCTAAATAGGACTTCTCTGGGTCTGATGATTTCCAAGATGCCACTGAGGTATAGTTTTAGTGATGACATGGAGAGGAGAGGCCAGCCCTACCTCAAAGAATGGTTGCAATTAGTATGTTCATTCCACAAACACTTTTAACACCTACTGTATAGTAGGCATTGTTAGATTGGGGAAACATAAATATAAATAGAGCAAAATGAAACTCAGGGAATGGGTACACTGACCCAAGAGACCTGATTTCTGGTCATGGCTTTACAAAAACTGACCACGTGGCTTCTGGCAAATCCCTCAGAAGTGGTAACCTCTAAACCTCAGCTTTCTGAGGGTGAGATGAGGAAGTTTGAAAAGTGGCTTCTAAGGTTTTTTTTGGTTTTGTTGTTTCTGTTTTTCTCCAGATTATACCTCTCCTCTGAAATTCAGCTCTATGTATTCAGGTACTCCCTGGAAATCTCCATCTGGGTGAACCAAAACCACTTCAACTGTACATATCCCAAGTCAAAAAAGTAATCTTAAGCACTTGCTCCCAATTTTGATCCAAAGTTATCTCCATCTCCTATACTTCCTATCTTAGAGAATGACATTGTTATATGCCTGGAAACTACACCATAAGTCTAAACGTCACTTTAGAGGTCCTTCTCCTTTAGACTCCATATCCTAACAGTCACCAAACATTACCAAACCCAACTATAAAATGTCTCCAGTGGACCTCCTTCTCTCCCACCTCATTGCCACTTCTTAGTGGAGACCATTATTTCTGTTAATCATTTCCCAGCCTCTAGTTTTACCTAAATTTCTCCCACACTATGGCCAAAGTAAGCTTTCTAAACAGAAATATGACCTGGTCATTGACCAACTTAAAACTTTTGGTGGCTCCCATCAAGAGGATGAAAGACTTTCCAAGAATGTTTTTAACTCTTAGTATGTGAAAAGGAGCTTTGATCAGGTGGGAGGAGGGACATTGCCTCCTGTCAGAAGGCCTAGGTTCACTAGGTCAAGTATCATTAGGAATCAGTGAGAGAAAAGAACAATAGGAAGGGGAGGGAAGTAGCAAATATTGAGTGTCCATGCTATATCAAATACTGCGCTTTATATACCCTATGTTGTTTTAACATTCAAAAAATATATGCTATATCTTAGGTCAGTTCTTCCCAACATAGACTGAGATGGAGATGTGTGTGCAGGAAATTTATTGGGGAGTACTTGTGGAATCAACGCCTGTGGGAAGCAAAGGATGTAGGACTGAGCAGACAAAGGAGTTGAACTCTGAATGCAGTTACAGCAAAAACCTCAGCTGGCTCCATGAGGAACTCTTGACCTGGGATGCTCCTGAAGGGCTGCTCTAAACTGAGGCAGAGGGACTGGACTTCTATATCCTTTCATTGACCAACTGACCAGTTGTTAGTTGTGAGTGGCCCTCAGGGAAGGGACTGGCTGAGGGCAGCTCCAGAAGTGGGACTCAGCTGAGAGCTGTCAGTCACCAATGCTTCCAGCAACTGGGGAATGATTGCTTTTGTTCTGAGGAGGTCTGAGCAGCACATCACAGTATATACTAGGTAACTTGTAGTGCACTATTTTATAGGTAGAAAAGCTGCGTTCCACCAACAAGGTGACTTATCCTAGAGTTTATACAAGTAGTGAGTGAAAACTCTGTGGTTCAAATTCATATTTTTCTGATTCCATCCCCCTTTGACTACATACACCTTTGCAATTTGGAAAAAAATTTCCACTAGCGTAAAGTCGAACTCGAACCCTCAGGTGCTTGGGTGGCAGTATAAGCTGTCATACACATTAATCCTTTGAGGAAGAATTTGAGCAATAGTGAGGTCAAGTATTGAAAGTCCTAGATACAAATATCATACAATATCACTTACATGTGGAGTCTAAAAAAATGATACAAATGAACTTATTTACAAAAGAGAAACAGACTCACAGGCTTCGAAAACAAATGTATGTTTACCAAAGGGGAAACTTGGGGTAGAGGAATAAATTACGAGTTTGGGATTAACATATATACACTACTATATATAAAATAATCAACAGGGACATACTGTATAGCACAGGGAACTCTACTCAATATTCTGTAAAAACCTACATGGGAAAAGAATCTGAAAAAGAATGGATATATGTATATGTATAATTGAATCACTTAGCTGTGCACCTGAAACTAACACAACATTGTAAATCAACTATACCCCAATATAAAATAAAAATTCAATTGAAAAAAAAGAAAGTCCTAGATAGAGATTTCTGAGAAAAGACAGAGTAAGAATCAGGACCTGTGGAGACTCGATGTGAAATTGAGGACAAGGAAAGCAGAACCATGCTTATGGCATGCCCAGAATGAGTCTTTGTAGAAAACTGGCAGCTGAAAACGCTAGCAAGGCAGCAATCACAGACCTGGACCAGTGGCCAGAAATGTCCTGGGAGCTAGAGAGCTCAAAGGGCTAATGGGAGTGGGACAGAGGGAGGGGGAGAAAGAGGGAGCCTAATGTCAAAATGGAGGCAGTTCCTAAGAAGAGGACAGGAAGTACTAAAGAAGTCAAGAGTCATAGACACTTATGGACAAATATATAGAATACAGGGTACAGGGCCCAGAAAGAATGTGATAGAATGAGGGCATAGGGTCATAACCATTCTCTTCCCCTGATCTCTTCTTATGTGGCTTTCTTGTCCCTAGACATTAAGGGCTTTGATAATGGCTTTTCTAGGAAGCATGTATTCCAAGCCAGTGTGGCAGGAGGTGGTAGAACTTATATTCAAGTGCTGTACTTGCTACTTATTTACTGTGTGACCTCAAGCAAGTTATTTAACTCTCTAAGCTTCAATTTCCTCACCTCTCAATTGGGGATAATAATTGTAATGTCTAGGCCTGGTGCAGAACTCATGGGAGAAATAAGCTGTTTCTATTTTAGAATTTTCGTATTCTTCCACGCCCATGACCTAACACACCTGTGTGGACAAACCAACTTTAGAACCCAGGCTTTTAAAGTAGATTCTTGTATTTTAAAGAGTTCAGTAAACAACACAGGAAGCAATATGATTGCCTGTCTTTCTCCCAACCCTCTGTCCCAGTGTGGGAGTCTCCCCAAGGGGGAAGAGTGGACACTTTGGGATTCAGGGGGGAACATCTGCAGAAGTTCTTGCTGTCGGCTCTAGCTGGTGGGAAATTTGAGAAGGACAGCTGGAGCTCAGGTTGCCATCTGAGCAAGTAGGACCTAATATCTCAGCCACTTGAGGCCCAGTGAGACCAAGATTCAGCATTTTAATGTCTGTTTTCCTGCTCTGTCATCAGAACTGGGAGCTATGAGCCATCCTTCCTAAAGATAAGACAACATAGATAGAGGCCTCCTCTTTTTTTTTTTTTTTTAAAGGCCTCCTCTTAATTCACTTATTCATGCCCAGAAAAATATCATAGGATGGGAACTGCTCCTTACTATTTTAACTCTGTTATCTTGCTTAACAGCACAAAGTTTAGAAACAGCAAAACTAAAGAAGGCAATCTCTGTCTTGGGGTACAGTCTGTACTTCTTTTACCCCATAGAATGTCTTCTAAAACCTAACAATTTAAACAATCCTTTGCTCTTCCTTTGCTCTCTTTTCAAGGCAAGATAATAAACGTGAAATTTTTTAAGAAGTCTCTGTTCATAAACTAAGCAACACATATAACAATACATTTTATGTGTTATGTTAAATTTAAAAAACATAAAACTGTTTGCACACCAGTCGTTTTAGTTACATATGTGCTTAGAGAATAAGTAGTCCACTGAGGCAAGAAAGTACTTAACTTAAGCCACTGCACAGTAAGGAGTATCGCTCCCACTGTTTCCACCCTGTCTTGTTGGTTTTTTTTTTTTGCGGTACACGGGCCTCTCACTGTTGTGGTCTCTCCCGTTGCGGAGCACAGGCTCTGGACACGCAGGCTCAGCGGCCATGGCTCACGGGCCCAGCCGCTCCGCAGCATGTGGGATCTTCCCAGACCGGGGCACGAACCCGTGTCCCCTGCATCGGCAGGCGGACTCTCAACCACTGCGCCACCAGGGAAGCCCTCCACCCTGTCTTGATTGTAATTATTTGGAAGTAGCCCAACTATCAGACGTTTACTTATGATGATACCTAAAGGCATTTTTGACTTGAAATTTCTTAATACAGCAAAAGCATAAATTGAGGTGACCAACCCACACTACAATGAGAACCCTATAGGTACTTTATACAGTTACAGTTAAAATAAAAAATAAATGCAATTATTATACTGTGTGGTTTTTTTTTTTTTTTTTTTTTTTTGCGGTACGCGGGCCTCTCACTGTTGTGGCCTCTCCCGTTGCGGAGCACAGGCTCCAGACACGCAGGCTTATCAGCCATGGCTCACGGGCCTAGCCGCTCCGTGGCATGTAGGATCTTCCCGGACTGGGGCACGAACCCGTGTCCCCTGCATCGGCAGGTGGACTCTCAACCACTGCGCCACCAGGGAAGCCCATACTGTGTGGTTTTGATACTGACTTCAAATCCTCCCACACATGAATTTTGAAAAACTGAATCAGGTGTGGCTAAGGGTTCAGTTCATATTTTCATTCTGTTTTACATTTTCAGTTCTAATTCATATTTTATTTTATTGTTCTTATTCTGTTTTATACACTGATATTTTTCTTTATCAAATGTGATGGTCTGTGCTGAGAATTTTCAATTGTTTTATAACAGGGCTTTTAAATACTGATTGCAGAAGATCTCCCTTTCCGTCTTCAATTGCTAAAAGTTCTTAATGGTCCATGATGTGCTTTGTCTCTAACTTATGCTGCAGATTTACCAGTGGTCTTATGAAGAAACCCAGGAATGACATCCCTTTCTGGGGTGCCTGAGGCATTCTGTTCCAGGTGTCTCAGTATTGCCCTTGATCTTGACCACAGGTAGTACTTCCTGTGCATCACCTGCTGCAGCTACATGAGGTTTGTCATTTAATCACATATGCCTACTTTACAGAAATAATGAAAATGACAGATGCCAAATGCACTATGGCCACCATACTCCAGAAACTGCACTGAACACCTTACTTGCATTAGCGTCATTTAATTCTCCCAACAACCCTATGAGATGGTTCATCTTAACTCTGTTACTGCTGAAGAAAGAAAGGCTTAGAGAGATTAAATAACTTGCCAAGGTCACATGATCTATAAATAACAGACTGAGGACTTAACCCCAGTTCTCCCTGCCCACAGAGCTGAAGTTCTGAACCAGTCACGCTAGTACCTTATAAACAAAGATTTACATGAGATTTGTAAACTTGAAAACAGTTGTGACAAGATTAGAAAACTATGGAAGATTTTATTTCCTTTCTTTTAAAATTTTCTTCACTGCTGTATTACATTTGTAATTTTTAAAATAGGAGACAGAACCCTAATATTTAAAAATCCCGTATCCTAAATGTCCTGCTCTTAACTAGAAATGATATCTGATAAAGTAATTTGAGTGGTGGATAATTAAATGTGCTAGTCCTTGTATGATTACATCATTAAAGGATGTTTGGAGTCATTATGTTTTAAGCCAATGGAATGGTTTTCTCAGGGTAGTGTTGGGGCAGGCAAGTGGATGGAGAAAAGGAAGCTACTGGACTTCCTCTACCATGCTTCATCTGGGGCTGTCCCCACAATTCATTGCATTCTCCAGTGATCCCAGCTAGAGTTCTTCACTGAAGCTTATTAGTCTATAGCTTGTTGTTTTGGTATTGTTTTTTTTGTTTGTTTGTTTTGTTCTGTTTGGGTTTTTTTTTTTTTTGCCTTTAAGAGCCCTTCTTTTATTGGGAAATAAATACAGAGTCAAATAGGTGGGCCAGCCAAAATCTGTATTTCTTGGGGTTAAGAGGAAGGAGTCTGAATTTCTCAGAACTCAGTATCCTAACTTCTCCCTCTTCCCTGGACTCATTTCAAGTCAGCCCACTTCTTTGACATGACAGCACAGGAATCCCTGTTCTGGGCTGCATACATGACCCATGAGCATCTCAGAGGATCATTGAATGACTTCGTGGAGCATGCAGCCCTCATTCCCCAGCTGTCTCTGTCTCCCAGGGAAGCCTTGGTTGGTTGGGGACTGGAACTATTTAGAGACAAAGGAGAATCCAGCTCTGTGCCAGCCTTTGCAGGAAGAATGCTCAGTGGATATACCAAAGAGTCTTCTAGAATGGCCAAAGATGCAGCCTTGGTTTGAGCTTTGTACAGAGGGAAGAACAAGGCTGAATGTGGTTAATCAGGGTTTCTAGGGTACTTCACAAATTATTGTAATATTTACCACTCTTGTCTAAGAAGGTAGATCAGAGTTATGGGAGGCAGTTTTTGGTGCACAGAAAAGGTTTGAGGTTGGTGACTCAACAATCACGGTTACTGGTCCCTAAATGCTATTCCTTCCTAGAAGTTGTGGAATGGTAAAGACATTTCTCTCTCTCAAGTGGCTTATGGCAGCAGAAAGCAAGCTAGCAAACTACATGGCTTGCCATGTAGGGTAATTTGAGGGACATTAAAAAGTACCCCCAACCCTACTAAGAATGTTTCTCAAAGAGCTGTGGAGACTGCGGGGACGTGAGAAATTCAGGGTCAAGTCCCAGGAAGGCCCAAGAAGGGGAGAGATTCCACATATTGGGTCTGGGGTCTGGAAGGATGGCAGGAGCATCAGGAAAGTGACAAGCATTCAGGGAGAAAATCATCAGATTACAGATGCTCATGAATCTCTTTCCTCAACCTCCAGACGCCAGTGCTCTGAACCAGATCTGAACCCTGGAGGAGGCACTGATGTGGGAAAAGTGGTAAAAGCCTTGGAGTGGGCTTTCTGAGTAGAATAGATTGGGTAAGGTCCAGAAGGCACTGCCAGTGGGCATCATCACAGACCATACTGGGCTATGTCCCCAGTTCCCCTCCTTGAGCCTGGGCACATCTATCTGCTCAGGAAGGTGACTTCCTGAATTCTCAGGGGAAAGATGCTGGATAAAACCTGGGCCTAGATCTGAGAGAGAGCCACCTCATAGTCTCATTTTTGCCCCCATCTCCGCTCAACCTTACAACCCCAGCCCACGGCAGGGCTGTTTGGTACACTGGTCTGCTCAGCCTCCATATCAGACACCTGTCCCCATGGGCTTCCTCATCTCATCTAGCAGGGCTGACCCCAGGGTATTTTTCCCAGTGCTTTCCCCAGGCCAGTTTTAGACTCTGCAATCAGATCTCCTAGGAGATGTTTCAGAGTTTGGGGGAATTTTATACTTTCATTTTGTTTTTGTGGGGTTTTTGTTTTTTGATTTTCTTCTACTTATCCAGATAAATGTACTCATCATGGGCTCCAAGTGGCCAGGTGGTCTGGACTGCTTCTCAGTGACCCTTCACTGTGGGGCTGGCTTATATTATAGGGACCTCTAGTCAGAGACCGTGATGAGAACCGTCATTGGCTGGGAAGATGGGATGCTCAGGGGCAGCCCAGAGCCAGGTATCTTCAGGCAGGTCACTTTGACATCCTAGGCCTTAAAGTGTCAGAAGAGAGAGCAGCAAGTCTCAGGGGAATATTTAGACTCTCTTGATTAAGAACAGGAGATGACCTCATTGTGCAGCTCACCTGAGATTTTTTAGGGAGGGGTTTTTCCCACAGACACATGGTCCTCTTTGCTCTCAGGGAGGGGTTCCACATAGCCAAAGGAAGGAAGTGGTGCTTTGTCACAAGTGATGAAGGTGTGGGGCAGGAAATGGTGCTCACCCAGCATGCTCTTGTTGCCTATACATTTCTCTGTGCTAGATGGAATGTTCCATGGATAATGGGCTATTGACCAACACAAGCTTGAAGATTGGTTAAGCTTCTTGTCAGTGTAATAAGTGGTATGGTGAGTGGATAGAGCTCAATCTCTGGAGTCAAATTAGTATTGAATCCAATCCTCCCATTTTTTTGGCTATGAGCCATTAGACAAGTTACTTAGCAGCTCTTTTCCTCAATCTGTAAAACAGTGATAAATATGGCTGCTTTTTACTATCACAAAGATTAATGGAATAATGTATGTGGAGGCCCTGGACATTTAGGGAGTTGAGTTAGCAGAATTTTCCTCTTCCTACCCTCTTGAATATTCATGGGGAAAATGAGTACACTCCAGGGGAAGAGAAAGAGGTCTTGACCCAGAGTCAGGATTCCCAAGTTTGGTTCAGAGCATGCCTTACACCGCAACCAGCACTGCCTCCTTCATAGGGCTGTTGTAAAGATGAAATAAGGCAGTGAATGTGAAGGCCTTTGAAAATGGCTTTGTAAATACAAAGCATTGTCACCTGTGTATCTTTTGTTGTTGGTCTGCCAAAGTATGTTCTTAAACTTTTATTTTTATTTATTTTTTTGCAGTACGTGGGCCTCTCACTGTTGTGGCCTCTCCCGTTGCAGAGCACAGGTTCCGGACACACAGGCTCAGCGGCCATGGCTCACAGGCCCAGCCACTCTGTGGTATGTGGGATCTTCCCGGACCGGGGCACGAACCCGTGTCCCCTGCATTGGCAGGCGGACTCTCAACCACTGCGCCACCAGGGAAGCCCCAGAGTATCTTCTTTATAGCTGATGAAGCAGCTTGGTGCACCAAGTATGATAACTGCAAACCTCAGGTAAGTCACCTTGCCTCTTAAGTCCTGTAACTCTTCCCTGGGGCTGCTATAACAAATTACCACAAACTTGATGGCTTAACTGTAGGATTTTGTGGATATTCTTTATCAAATTGAGAAGTTCCCCACTATTTCTAGCTGGCCAAGAGTTTTTATCATGAAAAACTGTTCAGTTGGTAAATGATCTACCTGGGTACTCTGGAACTTTAATGTTCTGTGATCTCTAAGAGTAAAGGAGAAAAAAGAGCTTATAGATTTGTGCAGGAGGACCTTCAAGATGGCGGAGGAGTAAGATGAGGAGATCACCTTCCTCTCCACAAATACAACAAAAATACATCTACATGTGGAACAACTCCTGCAGAACACCTACTGAACACTGGCAGAAGACCTCAGACTTCCCAAAAGGAAAGAAATGGCCCACGTATCTGGCCACGTGGCTGATAGGGTCTTGGTGCTCCAGCCGGGTGTGAGGCCTGAGCCTCAGAGGTGGGAGTGCCGAGTTAAGGACATTGGTTCACCAGAGACCTCCAGGCCGCATGTAATATCAATTGGTGAGAGGTCTCCCAGAAATCTCCATCTCAATGCTAAGACCCAGCTTCACTCAATGACCAGCAAGCTACAGTGCTGGACACCCCATGTCAAACAACTAGCAAGACATGAACACAACCACACCCATTAGCAGAGAGGCTGCCGAAAATCATAACAAGGTCACAGGCACCCCAAAACACACCACCGGATGCAGTCCAGCCCACCAGAAAGACAAGACCCAGCCTCATCCACCAGAACACAGGCACCAGTCCCCTCCACCAGGAAGCCTACACAGTCCACTGAACCAAACTTAGCCACTGGGGGCAGACACAAAAAACAACGGGAACTATGAACCAGCAGCCTGTGAAAAGGAGACCCCAAGCACAGTAAGTTAAGCAAAATGAGAAGACACAGAAAAATGCAGCAGGTGAAGGAGCAACGTAAAAACCCACGAGACCAAACAAATGAAGAGGAAGTAGGAAGTCTACCTGAAAAAGAATTCAGAGTAATGGTAGTAAAGATGATGCAAAATCTTGGAAATAAAATGCAGAAAATACAAGAAACGTTTAACAAGGACCCAGAAGAACTAAATAGCAAACAAACAATGATGAACAACACAGTAAATGAAATTAAAAATTCTCTAGAACAAAAAAATAGAGGAAAAATTGAGGCAAAAGAACGGAGAAGTGACCTGGAAGATAAAATAGTGGAAATAACTACCACAGAGCAGAAAAAAGAATGAAAAGAATTGAGAACAGTCTCAGAGACTTCTGGGACAACATTAAATGCACCAATATACGAATTATACGGGGCCCAGAAGTAGAAGAGAAAAAGAAAGGGATTGAGAAAGTATTTGAAGAGATTGTAGTTGAAAACTTCCCTATTATGGGAAAGGAAATAGTCAATCAAGTCAAGGAAGCACAGAGAGTCCCATACAGGATAAATCCAAGGAGAAACATGCCAAGACACAAATTAATCAAACTATAAAAAATTAAGTACAGAGAAAAGATATTAAAAGCAGCAAGGGAAAAACAACAAATAACATACAAGGGAATATCCATAAGGTTAAGAGCTGATCTTTCAGCAGAAACTCTGCAAGCCAGAAGGGACTGGCAGGACATACTTAAACTGATGAAAGGGAAAAACCTACAACCAAGACTACTCTACCCAGCAAGGATCTCACTCAGATTTGACAGATATATTAAAATCTTTACAGAGAAGCAAAAGCTAAGAGAACTCAGCACCACCAAAGCAGATTTACAACAAATGTTAAAGGAACTTCTCTAGGCAGGAAACACAAGAGAAGGGAAAGACCTACAAAAACAAACCTCAAACAAGAAACTGATAATAGGAACATACATATCGATAATTACCTTAAATGTAAATGAATTAAATTCTTCAACCAAAAGACATAGAATGGCTGAATGGTACAATAACAAGACCCATATATATGCTGTCTACAAGAGACCCACTTCAGACCTAGGGACACATACAGACTGAAAGTGAGGGGATGGAAAAAGATATTCCATGCAAATGGAAATCAAAAGAAAGCTGGGGTAGCAACTCTCATATCAGACAAAACAGACTTTAAATAAAGACTATTACAAGAGACAAAGAAGGACACTACATAATGATCAAGGGATCAATCCAAGAAGGTATAACAATTGTAAATATTTATGCAACCAACGTAGGGGCACCTCAATACATAAGGCAACTGCTAACAGCCATAAGAGGGGAAATCGACAGTACCACAATCATCGTAGGGGACATTAACACCCCACTTACACCAATGGACAGATCAAACAAAATAAAAATAAATAAGGAACCACAAACTTTAAATGATACATTAAACAAGATGGACTTAATTGATATTTATAGGACATGCCATCCAAAAACAACAGAATACACTTTCTTCTCAAGTGCTCATGAAACATTCTCCAGGATAGATATCATGGGTCACAAATCAAGCCTTGGCAAACTTAAGAAAATTGAAAGTATATCAAGTATCTTTTCTGACCACAATGCTATGAGACTAGGTATCAATCAGAGGAAAAGAAAACTGTAAAAAATACAAATGCATGGAGGCTAAACAATAACTAATAAATAACCAAGACATCACTGAAGAAATCAAATAGGAAATCAAAAAGTACCTAGAAACAAAAGACAATGAAAACACGATGGCCCAAAACCTATGGGATCCAGCAAAAACAGTTCTAAGAGGGAAGTTTATAGCAATACAATCCTACCTCAAGAAATAAGAAACATCTCAAATAAACAACCTAACCTTACACCTAAAGCATTTAGAGAAAGAAGAACAAAAAAACCCCCCAAAGTTAGCAGAAGGAAAGAAATCATAAAGATCAGATCAGAAATAAATGAAAAAGAAATGAAGGAAACAGTAGCAAAGATCAATAAAACTAAAAGCTGGTTCTTTGAAAGATAAACAAAATTGATAAACCGTTAGCCAGACTCATCAGGAAAAAAGGGAGAAGACTCAAATCAACAGAATTAGAAATGAAAAAGAAGTAACAACTGACACTGTACAAATACAAAGGATCATGAGAGATTACTACAAGAAACTATATACCAATAATATGGACAACCTGGAAGAAATGGACAAATTTTTAGAAAAGCACAACCTTCAGGCACTGAACCAGGAAGAAATAGAAAATATAAACAGACCAATCACAATCACTGAAATTGAAGCTGTGATTAAAAATCTTCCAACAACAAAAGCCCAGGACCAGATGGCTTCACAGGCGAATTCTATCAAACATTTAGAGAAGAGCTAACACCTGTCTTCTCAAACTCTTCCAAAATATAACAGAGGGAGGAATACTCCCAGACTCAGTCTACGAGGCCACCATCACCCTGATACCAACACCAGACAAAGATGTCTCAAAGAAAGAAAACTACAGGCCAATATCACTGATGAACATAGATGCAAAACTCCTCAACAAAATACTAGCTAACAGAATCCAGCAGCACATTAAAAGGATCATACACCGTGATCAAGGGGGGGTTATCCCAGCAAAGCAAGGATTCCTCAGTATATGCAAATCAATCAATCAATGTGATACACCATATTAAAAAATTGAAGGATAAAAACCATATGATAATCTCAGTAGATGCATAAAAAGCTTTTGGCAGAATTCAACAATGATAAAAACTCTCCAGAAAGTAGGCATAGAGGGAACTTACCTCAACATAATACGACAAACCCACAGCCAACATCATTTTCAATGGTGAAAAACTGAAACCATTTCCACTAAGATCAGGAACAAGACAAGGATGTCCACTCTCACCAGTATTATTCAACATAGTTTTGGAAGCTTTAGCCACAGCAATCAGAGGTAAAAAAGAAATAAAAGGAGTCCAAATCAGAAAACAAGAAGTAAAGCTGTCACTGTTTTCAGATGACATGATACTATACATAGAGAATCCTAAAGATGCTACCAGAAAACTACTAGAGCTAATCAATGAATTTGGTAAGGCAGCAGGATACAAAATTAATGCACAGAAATCTCTTGCATTCCTATACACTAATGATGAAAGACCTGAAAGAGAAATTAAGGAAACACTCCCATTTACCATTGTAATGGAAAGAATATCTAGGCATAAACCTACCTAAGGAGACAAAAGACCTGTATGCAGAAAACTATAAGACACTGATGAAAGAAATTAAATATGATACAAACAGATGAAGAGATATACCATGTTCTTGGATTGGAAGAATCAACATTGTGAAAATGACTTCTACTGCTCAAAGCAATCTACAGATTCAATGCAATCCCTATCAAACTACCAATGGCATTTTTCACAGACCTAGAACAAAAAAATTTCACAATTTGTATGGAAACACAAAAGACCCCGAATAGTCAAAGCAATCTTGAGAAAAGAAAAACGGAGCCAGAGGAATCAGGCTCCCTGATTCAGACTATACTACAAAGCTATGGTAATCAAGACAGTGTGGTACTGGCACAAAAACAGAAATATAGATTAATGGAACAGGAAAGAAAGCCCAGAGATAAACCCACACACATATGGTCACCTTATCTTTGATAAAGGAGGCAAGAATATAGAATGCAGCAAAGACAGCCTCTTCAATAAGTGATGCTGGGAAAACTGGACAGCTACATGTAAAAGAATGAAATTAGAACACTTCCTAACACCATACACAAAAATAAACTCAAAATGGATTAAATACCTAAATGTAAGGCTAGACACTGTCAAACTCTTAGAGGAAAACATAGGAAGAACACTCTATGACATAAATCACAGCAAGATCCTTGTTGACCCACTTCCTAGAGAAATGGAAATAAAAACAAAAATAAACAAATGGGACCTAATGAAACTTAAAAGCTTTTGCACTGCAAAGGAAACCATAAATAAGATGAAAAGACAACCCTCAGAATGGGAGAAATATTTGCAAATGAAGCAACTGACAAAGTATTAATCTCCAAAATTTACAAGCAGTTCATGCAGCTCAATATCAAAAAAACAAACAACCCAATCCAAAAAGAAGACTTAAATAGACATTTCTCCAAAGAAAATATACAGATTGCCGACAAATACATGAAAGTATGCTCAACTTCACTAATCGTTAGAGAAATGCAAATCAAATGTACAATGAGGTATCACCTCACAGTGGTCAGAATGGCCATATCATAAAAATTACAAACAATAAATGCTGGAGAGAATGTGGAGAAAAGGGAACACTCTTGCACTGTTGGTGGGAATGTAAATTGATACAGCCACTATAGAGAACAGTATGGAGGTTCCTTAAAAAAGTAAAAAAGTAAAGTTAGAACTCCCATATGACCCAGCAATCCCACTACTGGGCATAAAGCCTGAGAAAACCATAATTCTAAAAGAGTCATGTACCACAATGTTCATTGCAGCACTATTTACAATAGCCAGGACATGGAAGCAACCTAAGTGTCCATTGACAGATGAATGGATAAAGAAGATGTGGCACATATATACAGTGGAATATTACTCAGCCATAAAAAGAAATGAAATTGAGTTATTTGTAGTGAGGTGGATGGACCTAGAGACTGTCATACAGAGTGAAGTAAGTCAGAAAGAGAAAAGCAAATACTATATGCTAACACATATATATGGAATAAAAATAAATGGTTCTGAGGAACCTAGGGGCAGGACAGGAATAAAGATGCAAACATAGAGAATGGACTTGAGGACATGGGGTGGGGGAAGGGTATGCTGGGACAAAGTGAGAGAGTAGAATGGACATATATACACTACCAAATAAAAAATAGATAGCTAGTGGGAAGCAGCTGCATAACACAGGGAGATCAGCTCGGTGCTTTGTGTCCACCTAGAGAGGTGGGATAGGGAGAGTGGGAGGGAGACCCAAGAGGGAGGGGATATGGGGATATATGTATTCGTATAGCTGACTCACTTTGTTATACCACAGACACTAACACAAGAATGTAAAGCAATTATACTCCAATAAAGATGTTAAAAAAAATAAAAGATTTTTGCAGAGGGAAGACAAAAACTGTTCAGTTTTGTCAAATTATTTTTCTGTGTCTCTTAACGTGGTCATGTGATTCTTCTTCTTTATCCTGTTGGTATGATGGATTAATTGTTTTTCAAATGTTAAACAAGTCTTGCATACCTGGGATAAATCCCACTTTGTTGTAGTATATAATTCTTTTTGTACATTGTTGGATTGGAGTTGCTAATATTTTGTTGAGGATTTTTCTGCCTATGCACATGAGAGTTATTTGTCCGTGGGGTTTCTTTCCTTGCATAGTCTTTGTCTGGTTTTGTTATTAGAGTGAGTTAGAATATGGAAAATAATGAGTTCAGAAGAAATCCCTTTACATCTATCTTCTGAAAGAGATTCTACAGAACTGGTATGATTTCTTCCATTAAATGTTTGGTAGAATTCACCAGTAAGCCCAACTGGAACTGATGCTTTCTGCTTTGGAAGGTACTTAATTATTGATTCAATTTATTTAATAGATGTAGGCCTATTCAGATTGTCTATTTCATCCTGTGTGAGTTTTGGCAGGTTGTGTCTTTCAAGGAGTTGGTCCATTTCATTTAGATTTTCAAATTTGTGGGCATGGAGATGTCATAGCATTTCTTTATTATCCTTTTAATGTTTATGAGGTTGGTAGTGATGTCCCCTCTTTCATTTCTAATACTAGTAATTTGCATCATCTTTTTTTTCCTTATTTAGCCTGGCCACAGTTTTATCGATTTTGCTGACCTTTTCAGAGAACCACATTTTGGTTTCATTGATTTTCTCTATTGATTTCCTGTTTTCAATTTCATTTCTTACTGTTCTAATTTTATTATTTCTTTTCTTCTGCTAACTTTGGATTTAATATGCTCTTCTTTTTCTAGTTTGATGAGGTGGGAGCTTCAATGACTGATTTTAGTCCTTTATTCTTTTCTAATACATGCATTCAATGCTATAAATTTCTTTCTAGGCACTACTATTGCTATCCCACACATTTTGATAAGTAGTGCTTTCATTTTCATTTTGTTCAAAATATTCAAAAATTTCTCGTGAGATTTCTTCTTTAACCTATCTTATTTAAAAGTGTGTTGTCTAATCTCCACATATATTGAAGTTTTCCATTTTTTCTGTTGATTTCCAGTTTTACTCCATTGTGGTCTAAGAGCAGACATTGTATGACTTGTATTCTTTTAAATTTGTTAAGGTGTGTTTTATGGACCACCAAAAGGTGGTCTATGTTGGTGAATGTTCCATGTGCGCTTGAGAAGAATGTGTGTTCTTCTGTCATTGAATGAAGTAGTCTATAGATGTACATTTATACAGTTGATTGGTGGTGGAATTGAGTTCAATGATGTCCTTACTGATTTTCTGCCTGTTGGATTCATCTAGTTCTGATAGAGGGGTGTTGAAGTCTCCAATTATGACAGAGGATTTATCTCTTCCTCCTTGTAGTTCAAACAGTTTTGTCGCACATATTTGAAGCTCTGTTGTTAGGCACGTACATGTTAAGGGTTGTTATGTCTTCTTGGAGAATTGACCTCTTTGTCATTATGTAACATCCTTCTTTATCCTGATAACTTTCCTTGCTTTGATGTTGGTAGATCCGAGTTTCTAACCTTTATTATTTTCCTTCTCTATAAAGAACTTCTTTTAACATTTCTTACAAGTCAGAACTACTGGCAACAAATTCCCTCCATTTTTGTCTGAAAAAGTCCTTATGTCTCTTTCACTTTTGAAGGGTAATTTCACAGGGTACAGAAAATTATAGGTTGGTGGTATTTTCCTCAACACTTTAAATATTTTACTCCACTCTCAATTCTTGCTTGCAGTTCATTTTTTAAAGTTAAATAAATGTGGAACCATTTTGAAGACATATATTGTGACCTCACTTGCTCTTCAGCGACACTACTGACTTTATGCTGAATAAGATGATAGTTTTTAAGTACTAGAGAATATTTCCTCAATTTTTTATGCATTTCACAGTGATATGATGTTTTATGTCCACCACAGAGATACAATAGATGTAAATGTTCTCAAGAGCATAGAGAATAGTAAAATGTAAAAATATAAGAAGTAATGAGTTTTTATTCCCTTAGTTTTTGATATAAGTTATTTAATTGTAAGTTTATATAATTCAATTTTTAATAATGTAATGTTTATCAATAACCAGCTCATAAGATTTCTGATAATTTAACAATTGGCTCTCATGAGTTGGTACATGCTGGCTCCAGCACACCACTGGGTAGTGCTGTGGGGAGGAAAGTTGGATGTCAGGTGTTTGTGTGTGGTGGGGTGATGAGAATAAAGAGCACTTTCACATATATCACCAGTTCTTATTACCCTTGTCCTCTTAGGGAGGCCCATTGGAAAGTGCCTTTGACCTGTTAAAATGGACTTTAAAAATACCTGTTAAAATGGCCTTTCAATTTCCTTGTGAGCCAATAATAGCATCTTTCCCATGTTTCATGTTTATAGCTTAACTTATGGAAAAGCACAAGATCTTTCTTCTGTCAACTCTAGTCCCTTCTCCTCAACAAAAAATTAGTTACAAATTCTAAAATAAGGTGGCCCCTCCAAACACAGCACAGGGCTCACTAAATTCTACCACAAGTACCCAGCAGAGAAATTGGGTTTCTGCCAGCTGACCCACCCTTGCCCACCCCCATCTCTCTGTGACTTTGGCACCAGGACCTGACTGCATGGAGAAGTGTTCTCTGAAATTATGGAACAAATCAGAAGTAAAAGGTCCATCAGCTCATTAAAGGTCAGTCATCCAAGTTCAACTTTGAACTAACACATCCAAATTTGGGGTGGCCTGACACGACTACATCTTTTTATTTGTATAATAAGAGTAATGTACCAAAATGTTCATTGCAGCTCTACTTACAATAGCCAGGAGATGGAAACAACCTAAGTGTCCATCATCGGATGAATGGATAAAGAAGATGTGGCACATATATACAATGGAATATTACTCAGCCATAAAAAAACCGAAATTGAGCTATTTGTAATGAGGTGGATGGACCTAGAGTCTGTCATACAGAGTGAAGTTAAGTCAGAAAGAGAAAGACAAATACCGTATGCTAACACATATATATGGAATTTAAGGGAAAAAAATGTAATGAAGAACCTAAGGGTAAGACAGGAATAAAGACACAGGCCTACTAGAGAATGGACTTGAGGATATGGGGAGGGGGAAGGGTAAGCTGTGACAAAGTGAGAGAGTGGCATGGACATATATACACTACCAAACGTAAAATAGATAGCTAGTGGGAAGCAGCCACATAGCACAGGGAGATCAGCTCGGTGCTTTGTGACCACCTACAGGGGTGGGATAGGGAGGGTGGGAGGGAGGGAGACGCAAGAGCAAAGAGATATGGAACATATGTATATGTATAACTGATTCACTTTGTTATAAAGGAGAAACTAATACACCATTGTAAAGAAATTTTACTCCAATAAAGATGTAAAAAAAAAAAAAAAAAAAAAAAAAGATTTACCAGACAGAACCGCCCAGAGAGTCTTGACATCCCTTTCCAGAAGACAGCTAAGAAAGGGAGGGGGGGAGCACATTTCTGCCCAAGGCTGGGGTTTGACCGAGGTGACTACACAGCTCCCTTCTCAGCTCTTGCAGTCTAAGCACCTGACTTTGACTTCTTGGGAACAGCAGAGTGACTTAAAGCCTGAAAGGAGATGAGCAATCCTCGAGGCACAGGCAGAAAAAGTCCCAGTGAGACAGGAAGCCTACTGGTTCCTGATGCATAAACTAGACAGTAGAGGCAGCACTTGTCTGACAAAGAGCTCACTCTGCCGTGGCATCTGCGAGCAGCTGCCGGGCTCCTCACCAGGCTCCCTTCCCTCTCCTCACTGGCTGATGGATCCCAAGGGGCTCCTCTCCTTGAACGTCCTGCTGTTTTTCTCCCTAGCTTTTGAGCTGAGCTGCAGAACAGGTGAGTGCTCATCTGTCTGAGGGCTTGGGTCGCATGATTACCTACCAGGAATCAGCTGTAACCCATGGATGGAGAGAAGATGCAGGGGTGATGGGTTGTTTTTCGGCTGCCTCTTCCTCAGAGACTGACTCTGAGTTCTTCCTGCCTCTTTTAAAGAGGAAGGAACATTGTGAGTTACTGGGCTCCTGGCTTCTGAGGCTAAGTCCCACCAGTCCTAGTTTCCAAGGAAACCAGGAGCTCTGAGCCAAAGGCACTGGTCACATTCTAGACCAGCCTCTCTGGGTGAGAGGCTCCAGTCAAAGTCCTGGCTGAGTGGTTGGTTTTGTATGAGTATCCTTCTGGCAGAGACCCAGGCTAAGGGAATGAGCTGTAGGGATGGAGCTCTGGGAGAATATTACTCCTACAACCCTGTCCTGGATGGGATCCTCACATACGCAAGCAGACAAATGGAAAACATGCTCCACCTACATGAAAGGGCTGTAGTGGGAAGAGAGGGTAGAAGTGAAAACCCCAGGCACTGGTTGAGAACAGATAGTGGCCACAGTGTGGTCATACTGGTGGCTACTTTCCTGGAAGAGAAGGCTCCAAGGCAGCAAGAGGGGGAGAGGCCAGGATTTGGGGAGCCCAGGGCTGGTTACAGTAAGTGAGAAATGCAAATTGGAAATGCTCAGGGTCAGGACAGCTCCAGTGTAGGGCCAGACACAAGACAAAGTGTTTGGAGCTGGGCTCTGCTCCTGTCTTTCTGGTTTGCTGGTATTCTCTGCTTAGTAATAGCTGAGCTATGAGAAAAGGTGTTTGAGAAAGAAAAAGCCAAGCAAGGGGCAGACTTTGGGCTCACTATGGAGTGGGTGAGAATCTCCTTTCTGCTTAAATGCCTTGGGACTGTGGGAAGCAGTCTGGAGTGGAAGTGTCATTAAGGAAGGGGGGACTTCCTGAGGCTCCGGATGTTCTGTTCTTGGGGTTTTCAAGACCACAAATCCATTATGGACTTTTCCAGGAGAAGCCCAGAGATATGCTACGATTGTCAGAGGGGCTGCACTTGGGATCTGTCTTTTGCCAGATTCCCAGATGAATAGCACTTCCTTGGCCCCACTTTTCCTCAGAATCAGGCAGACCCATGGCTCTTGCTACCCAAGGTCTCAGAGAGCAATAATTGAACTGAGGGCTCAGAAAGCCAAACAGAACGACTTTAAGCCATCACAGGGAGAGTCAAACTTTCCTGGGTGCACCCCATTTGTGACTCCACCAATTTTGGAATTCTTCTTAGTGACTATCAGGCGTGATGGGTTTGAACAGTGAGCTGGGATTTTCTATTTCTGTGCTGGCTTGCCTCCTGGCCAGTCTGGCCCTGGTATTTCAGGTTCTGCTGACAGCTGCTGCATAGAAAGCTTTGGAGGTCACTGGTCAGTAAGAAACAGCCCAGCCCCACAGACATGTCTACCCAATCGGTAGTGTCTCCCTTCCTTGCCTTTGTCTTCTCTGAAATATGTACAAAAATCTTAGTGTTTTTATTTTAAAATAGGCACCCTTTTGTGAAACCCCAATGAAACCCAGATGGAAATGCTTTGCAAATGGGACAGGTCATTCATGACAGATTCACCCAACCAAGAAACCCCATTCTTGTAAAATCAGTACCCACTCCCTTTCACATCTCTACTCAGCTCGACTTACAATTCCCAGTCAAAACTGTAAAAATCAAAAAGTCCACATGTCCCTCCACCCAATAAAGTGAATTTTCCATTTCCCCCAATGATACATTTTTAATAGACTACATTTTTTAGAGCTGTTTTGAGTTCACAGCAAAACTGAGCAGAAGGTGCAGAGATTTCCAGCTACCTCCACACATGCACAGCCTCCTCCATTATCAACATCCCCCACCTGAGTGGTGCATCTCTTACAACTGATGAATCTACCCCAGTGGGATTTTTTATCCCTTCATTCAGGTCTTCCTCACCTCCTTCACACACATGAGGGGAGAGGTGAGGGACAAGTGGGGGCAACCTAGACTTGGCCCAACCTTGTTGTTCACTGGCCCATTGTACCCCGAGATGCAGATCTAGGCACTCTCATCTCTCAAAAGCTTTAATACTGTGATATAATGCCACTACCTTCACTGTCTCCAGTGTTGGACTGGAAATCAGAACCTCAAGGCTATTTGGTTTTATCCATAGATTGCCTTTGAACAATCCCATTCAGCAACGGTCTACTAAGGACACACGATGTGGCTAGCACTATGTGAGGTGTGGGGGAAGTAAAATGAACAACCACAGCCTCTGCCTAGCACTTGACACAGTATCTGGTACATGAGAGCCCTTCCATGAATGTTTGTTGAATGAATAATGATAGTATGTACAGAATCCTTGCTGTATATCAAACACTGTTGTAAGTGCTTTATGTATATTATTAATTTAATTATCATACCAACCCTATGAGATATGTGTAGTTATTGTTACTTTATGATTTTATAAAAGAGGAAAAAGAGGCATAGAGTAGTTAGCAATTTCTCTTTAATCACCCAGCCTGACTCCAGAGGCCTGAATGAATGAAACTCGATAAGCTTATGTTTAGGGAGGAGGAGAATCCTAAAATTTGTTTCCAGGTCCCATGGCAAAAATTAGAATATGCTGTCTATAATTGAAGCATATGAGTTGATTTTAATTGAACTGAAATGAAGTATAAGAATTTTCAAAAGGTGAGAGAAGTTGACAAAATCAAAGAAGGAAGTACAAGGCGTATGGAGCTATTTGATCTGGAATTTGAAAAGTGGATAGAAACATCTTTCATCATGTAGCTTTCATTTAATTTTTTGTTAACTAGTTTGTTTATTGGAAGAGTATCACATGTATGTCTATAAAACTTCAACAGTGTAAAAGGGTACAGAATGGAGACAAATCTCCCTTCTATACCCCTCCCTACTGTTACCAGTTTCTTGCATATCTTTTTAAATATGTACATCAGGTAGGTTGGATTTTTATATAACTTGAAAAGAGTACTCTAGATGAAGGCACAGATGCAGAGGTAAAATGCTGTGAGTTTGCAGGGGGAACTGTAAGTGGCCTGTTGTACCTGAAACAGAGGTTTCATAGCTAAGGCACTTGCTTCTAGCTCCTCACCTGGCAAATAGGGATAAGTGTCTCCTTCATCTCCCTACATAAACAACTCTTATGGATGGTATAAAGATAAAGGAGAGTACATTCAGATTTTGGAGAGAGAAGAAATTAGACTCTGTTTTGTCATTTGTTCATTCATTCATTCATCTCATTCAGTTTTTTCATTCTCTCGGGCAAAAAGGATTTATTGAGCTCCTACCATGTCCCAGGTGGGTATTAAGATTACAGCAGTGAACAAAACAGACACAGTCCCTACTCTTGGAAACTTATAACTGAATAAGGATGACAAGCATTGAACCAGAGTTAAAAGTGTGTTGAGTGATACGAAAGGAGAGATGCAAAGTGCACTGGAAGCACATGGCAGAGAAACCGAATCTAAGCCAAGGGTCAAGGGCAGAGGCCTGAAGGACAGAAGGAGTTAACCTGGCAAATAAAGTGCAGTAACAGGCTTTCAGGCTGGGGAATGGTGAGGGCAAATATTCTAAGATAGAAAGACCCAGCAGCGTCAAGGAATGGGACTAGGAGAACAGCTGATAGGACTTCAGTTTAAAAAGGAGACTTATTAAAGACACATTATCTTTTCTTTGTAAGCCTAGATTTCCCATAAGAACTGTGAGCGCTCTGAATCCTACCTGAAAGAAATGCTGTGGCAAGATGCCCAATATCAGGGCTGGGCAAAAAATAATGTTATCATTTGGTAGAATCCCATTTTGTGAAAGGTTTGGCTAAATGCTACTGATTTCAGGAAAATATCCACGGGCCCATGTGAATCACTCTACTTTCTAAGTAGAATTGCCCTGGAAGGAAAGTGAGTTGGTGTTAACAGCTACAAATGTTTCCTCCAGACTTTCTTAGTAACCAGGGGCTGACTGAATCACAGACCTGTTGGAAAACACTCATCAAGCAGTAGGATGTTTCAGGAGCTGGGACTCTACTTGAAGGGTTTTATGAACCACTTTAAAGTCCCCACTTATTTTTCCACTCTTGCTTAGGTGGCAATGAGTTCACGTACCCACTGCAGACCTGGCCACTCACACGCTTAGTTGCCACATCATCATTCTTTATGTGGGTTGTAGCGTGTGAGGGTCTCTTCCTGATGAAGTTTTGATTCCACTCCCTGTGACTGAGTCTGCCTAAACCACGCAGGCTTTTCTTCTCATCTGCCCTCTCTTTCTTTCCCTCTTTACCCTCTTCTTTTCTTTTTTCAAAAAATTTTTTTCTTTGATTTCTTTGTTTTTTTTTTTTTTTTTTTGGCTACTCCCTGCCCCATCCTCTATTTCCTCTTCCCCCTGACTCCCTTCCAATTCCAAGCTTTGAAAACAACCATGGTGTAAAGAGTTTGTTGGGTTACATGGGCGGAAGGAAGGGGCACACAGGAGACACAGCAGGGTGGAGACTTATGGTCTAGGAATGGGTATAATTTCCATTTCTTTTTTCTCCATATTAAAATTGATCCAAAAAAATCAACAGTATGATGGCAATTCTCAACCTTGATTTGAAGCCCAGACTCCTTTGAGAGATGACATTTATGGCTATGCTCCCAGGAGAATGTACATATGCTTATTTATACCACTTTTGTACACAATTTCAGGGGGCCCATGTACCACATGACGTTTCTCCTTGCATGGATGGTTCTAGTTTTCTGTCCTCCCTTTATTGGTAGAAGTTTAAGTTCAGGATTCAAGAGGTTACTCTCTTGGGTACTGTACCTACCACATTATCTGGACAGTCAGGCATCCATAAGTGTGGCTGGAAGGAATTCCGACATGCCCTCCAGTTTATCTTTATAAAAACAGCAACACCAGCACCATGAACAGCAGTCCTTATCGAATCAATTAAGCAACAAGGGAGAGCACTCTGTTTCAAGAGTTGATGTATTGGCAACATGTCAAAGAGCAAATGCCTAATTGTCTTTCTCACTGTTCCTTAATAATTATAAGTGTCAGGAATTCCCTGGCAGTCCAGTGGTTAGAACTCGGGGCTTTCATTACCGGGGCCCAGGGTTCAATCCCTGGTTGGGGAACTAAGATCCTGCAAGCTACGTGACATGCATGGCAAAAGAAAAAAAATACTACGTGTCAACCACTCAAATCCTGATTTTTCTTTTTTCCCAACCTCTGAATCTCTAGTCTGATATCAGCTGGGCCCTTTACAGGATCTCAGAGCATGTTGGTATCAAGAACATCTGAATCAGTTTGCCCAAATTTCCAACATCCATCTTAACCACTAGTTATTGTGTCTTTTCTAGGTGGCTGCATTACTTAGGCAGACAGTTTTATTGTACTCTTCTGACTTTCTTATCAACTAGAACAATTTGTGCTTTCTCTGACTCATGCGCTCCTTCTTTTATGAACATTAGCTTATGGTTAAGTTCAATTATTAAGTTCAGTCACCTATTGGGCAGAGCTAAATAAGAGAGGTTTAGTCAGGTAACATGGCTTTCAGCATTCATAAATTGAACAGGTATTTATTTAAAGCCTACTATGTGCCAACCACAGTTGTGAGTCCTAGGGACAAAACAGTGAACAAAATCAAATTCTTCCTCTTGAGAAGTTGGCATTCTAGTGTTAAAAAATAAAATGAATAATATATACAGTATAACATCAGACAGTGATAAGCACAACAAGAAGGGATAGGATAGATAGGATAGTCAGAGCAGGTCTCTCAGAGAAGATGATTTTTTGAGCAGAAATCTAAAATAAAATGAGGGAATGAGCTCTTTAGATATGTAAGGGAAGAGATTGCCAGAAAGAGAGAGAGAGAACAGCAAATGCAAAAGCTCTGAGATGAGAATGTTCTGGATGAGTTACAGACCAGCCAAAGCCAGTGTGGCCATAGTGCAGTGAGGACAGGAGATGGAGTTGGAGAGGTACCAGGAATTGGGTTATTCAGTCTTTGAAGCAATAATAGGGGCTATAGATTTTATTCTATGGGTGCTTAGAAAGCCCTGAAAAATTAAAAGCAGGAGAGAGACAAAATCTGATATAGTTTTAAAAGGTTACGCTGTCCATTGCATGGATGCAGGGAGATAAGTTGGAAGACAATGACAGGGCCAGGCTGGTGATGATGGTGGTTGAAAGTCCTGAGATGCCAGATATATTTTTAAGGCAGAGTCAACAGGATTGCTGATAGATTGAATGTGGAGTATCAGAGGAAGAAAGGAGTCAAAGATGATTCCAGTGTTTTGGCCTAGGAATTGTAATGTTGTTTACAGAAGGGGCTATAGAATCAAGTGTTCATTTGCTAAGTTTGAGATGCCCTTTAGGCCTCCAAATACCAATACCAATCGGTGTAGTCAATTTGCAGTACTGTGAAGGGTTTGGGTAAGAGATATATCTCTGTAAGCATTCCAGAAACATGTCAAACTATGCAACTAGATAAGTGTGGCTGAGAAAGAGAAGAGGTCTGAGTACTGAGTTCTGGGATGCTCCAGTCTTAGAGGTCTTTAAGAGTAGAAGGTTTCAGGCAAGGAGACTGAGAAAGGGCAGCCAGTGAAATAGGAAGAAAACCAGGAGAGTGTGTTGTTCCCCAGGCCAAATGAAGGCAGTGTTTCAAAGGGGGAATGTGAACTAGGCCAACTGAAAGCAAGATGAGAAAGCAAGGATGAAGATGGAGAAGTGACTTAGTATCATGGAATATACGGTGACCTTGACAAGAGTGGTTCCAAGGAGTAGTAAGGAGAAGGCCTGTCTGGAGTGGGTACAAGGAAAAATAAGTCAGGAAATGGGGACAGAAGGTATAAACACACATTAAGGGACTTTGGGATAAAAGAAAACAGAGAAATGGGGAGGTGGCTGGGGATGGACCTGGGACCAGGGGAGGGTTTTTTTGTTTTGTTTTGTTTTTTGCAGTACGCGGGCCTTTCACTATTGTGGCCTCTCCCGTTGAGAAGCACAGGCTCTGGACACGCAGGCTCAGCGGCCATGGCTCACGGGCCCAGCCGCTCCACGGCATGTGGGATCTTCCCGGACCGGGGCATGAACCCGTGTCCCCTGCATCGGCCGGCAGACTCTCAACCACTGCGCCACCAGGGCAGCCCCAGGGGAGGGGTTTTTAAGATGAGGGAAATTACATGTTGGTATGTAGTGTGTTAATAGAAATAACCCACAACATACCATAACAATAACAAAGTTGATGACACAAGGGGTGGGGGAAGTTGCAGGAGGAAAGCCTTGAAGTGAGTGAGTGCTCCATGAAGGAAGAGGCTAGCCTTATCTGGGAGCAGAGACCATCCATCCAAGTAGGTAGGTTGACTTGGTGGTGGAAACAAATGGAAGTCCTCTTTTGTTTCTTCTCCTTTTTCAGTGAAATGAGAAGCAGGGTCATTAACTGAGGTTGTGGGGTTTTTTTTTTTTTTTTTTTTGGTTGTTGGCTCAGCTTTTTTGAAAAAGAGAAGTAAAATAATTTCTTGCCCTTGACATTGTTAAATATTTTAGCTTTTGGGGGAGTTAGGATTCCACAGTTTGAATATGAGGCTCATCTCCTCCTGGACTCCACATCCCTCAGACTTTTCTCTTTCCTCCTCATCTGAAATGATGCTTCTGTAATCTTGGTCTCTTGGGCTCACAAGCTCAGAATTAGTTTCAGTTACTCTCCATGCTTCATGCTATATATCCAATGGTGGTGGGAAGTCTGGCTGAGGAATTAATCCAGTTACTAGTTATATGACTTTAACAAAGTCATTTAACTTCTCTATGCCTTAGGTGCCTTAACTATAAATCTGAGTTGATAGAATTCCCTCCTAGATCAAAGAAACCCAGTGTCCTAATTAGTCTATACAGCTCTATAATAAGTGATTTTAAGATTTCCACTGGAGTTTTTGAATACTGAGAATATAGTGGGAAATACTGAGAATATAGTGGGATCCTCGTGACAGTTCTTATAAACTACTAAGGACCTGGCAACCCCAGGGATTGGCCAAGAGGAAGAGGGAGATCGTCCAGTCTATTATTCCTGATCCACAGACAGGATGTGAGTCTCAAAGGCTTCCATAATAAGGGACTTCATTCTCCTTCCTCCTGCAGGTGAGGGCTCAACGAATTGCCCAGTGATGATCCTTGGGCGGCTGGGAAGCAGTGTGCTGCTGCCCCTGACATCTGATGGGATAAGTAAGAGCATGAATAAGAGTATCCACATCCTTGTCACAATGGCAGAATCACCCATAGACACCATCAAGAAGAAAATAGTGTCTCTGGATCTGCGGAAAGGTGACTCTCCACATCATCTGGAGAATGGCTATGAGTTTCATCCAGAAAACCTGAGCCTGAGGATCCTGAAAAGCAGGAAGGAGGATGAGGGCTGGTACTTTATGAGCCTGGAGGAAAATGTTTCAGTCCAGCAATTTTGCCTGCAACTGAAGCTCTATGGTAATGATGGTGGCTTCCCCAGTCCCCACTGGAGGGATGAGATAGTTCCTTGCCTAAGAATTTAGGCCTCTCTCAGAAGCAAAGGGTATTCAGAGCTGGAAGCAACTTGAAAGACATCTCAGTCCAGGGGTAAACCGTCCTTCAGGAAGAAGTTTTAGAAGTTCACAAATCTTTTTTTCGTCCAAATTGCATGTTAGTGATAGCTGATTGGCACAAGTTACCTTTAACCCCATTTTCTTGGGGCTCCAGGCCCTCTTGCCTACAGTCCCGCTGCCTGTGGGCCAGAGGGCCTGGAGCCCCAAGAGTCTCAATTTACAAATAAGATTTTATTTGAAAAAAGGTGTTTTTTTTTTTAATTTAAAAAATACCACTGATCAAGCTCAACCTCGCTTTCATAGATGAGGGCACTGAAATCTAGAGATAAGTGGTTTGCACGTTCCTACCCACATCTGCATAGGTGGATTCACTGCACTAGGAGTCCTGGGAGAAGGAGGGCTGAAATTCAGCCCACACACCACTCACCAAGCCCCGCATCCTGGCAGAGGATTGCATCTACCTGGTGGAAGAGGCATATTTTTCTCATTTAAACAAATGCTCTGATTATAAAATTGTTTAGCTGCAGAACTTAACTAGAATGTAGGTCCATCTAAATCTAAGGCCAGTGCATTTTTGAACTTCTTTAACTGCCAGCTCCTCTTGAACACACCCAGAGTTTGTCTCTTAAGTCCCAAGGCTCCCTTGAATTCCCAGGGATCCTGGCAGCCATGTGGGCTACGCTGCTTCTTCACAGTGAGTTTCTTATCTCTGAGGATGGGACAGGGAGTCCCAAACAGCCAACATTTCTTTAAAATCCTCAGGTACTGACAGGAGAGACAGAAATACCCTCCCTGCCCTTCCCCTGGCCCTAGCATTCCCTTCCCTCCAAACAGTGTATGCAGAATTCCCACAGCCCTCCACCAGGTATCAGGGTGTCCTGACCATTCCAATAGTGTTCCTGGGGCAAGACTGCCATGAGCACAAAGATTACACATGCATTTTCTAGAACAGTTCATTGCCTTTGTCACATCTTGTCTTTTATGATCAAATTCTTAACTTAGAAAATATGGTTCCTGCAACCATATCCTCTTTGACTTCTTCTCAAGTCAAAGAGTCTGGATCTTGGAGTCAGAAAGATGTAGTTTCAGATCTCAGTTTGGCTGTTAGAAGCTGAGTGACATTATGTAATACACTCCACCTCTCTGGGTCTCAGTTTCCTCATCGATAAAATAGGAATAATTATAACTAGGTTCATAATTGTTGAGAAAGTTGTTGAAAAGATTAAAAAATATTATGAATGTGAAATTCTAGTATTATGCCTATCCTATAGTATGTACTAAATAAATAAGACTTTCCCTTTTACCTTGTCTATTTCACAACATTAGAGTGAGATAAGTTGGTGAGGCCTGTGGCTATCCCAATTTCAGACACCCTAAAGCACTTCCTATAACACACACACACACACACACACACAGAGTATAGATGAAATCTCACCAGTAAAAAGTCATTCTTTTAGATCTGGAAGGTAATACTTTAGCCAAGGACAGTTAAAACCCATGGGGGAGTTAGCTGACAGCAAACTCCACAGGTAGAATACAGGAGAGCAACCTAGATGAGGAACAACAGAAAGGCAAGGGGAACCCTAACAGTACTGGTTGGGGGGAACTAAAAGACAATTTTTTATTCTCTATTTTATCCCAAGGTGATCCTGGAAAGGAGTATGGGGGAGGGGCATATGAGAGAGGGATGGTGCAAAGCTGTAGGTCCCCACAGAAATAAATCACAGTGCAGATCCACAGGGAGGGAAAGATGCCATTAGGTTGCATTTTCTTCTAACAAGAAGGTTAAGTCAGCATTCCAGAGGATTCATTTCAGTGATGGCTCCCTTCCTCCTCCTCCTGACAGAGCAGGTCTCCACTCCGGAAATTAAGGTGTTGAACTCCAGCCAGGAGAACGGGAACTGTAGCCTGATGCTGGCCTGCATGGTGGAGAAGGGGGACCATGTAGTTTACAACTGGAGTGAGGAGGCGGGTGCCCCACTGCTGAGCCCCACCAAGAACTCCCACCTCCTGTATCTCACCCTTGGCCCTCAGGATGCTAACAACATCTACATCTGCACCGTGAGCAACCCCGTCAGCAATGGCTCTCAGACCTTCATCCCATGGTCCAGATGCAGCCTTGGTTCCTCAGGTGAGTGCCCTTGTGGTGGCTAGTGTGACATATTAATGATATGGGCTCAGTCCCCACCTGGACCAATTGCTCTTCTTCCATAGCCATGGTCTTCACCTTGGGGACAACACTTTATATTTTCTCTATAGTTTGTAAAAGCCTCCCATGTGCATTCAGTGAGTGGTTACTCTTCATAATGACCAGAGTGGCATTATGCTCAGTTCACAGTTGAGGAGACCAATGAGAAACGATGGAGCCAGACCCAGAGCCCAGGTCTCAAGTTGTGATCCTTCCTCTCCCCTCCTGCCATGGCACCAACCTGCAAGGCTGGTCGGGTGAGGGAGTGCATGTGGCAGGTCCTGACTCCCAAGCCCATGCTCTACTAATGGTGGGATGGTTCTACACCATCAATAAGAATTTATCAATCACCTATTCTGTAGGAAATTGGGAATAGATATGATAAATGACCCCTGCTCTCCATCAACATGTTATAAAATAAGACATGAAACATGTGCTCAATAATGAAAAGCAGGAGGTAATAAAGGGCCACGTTTCATGAAATGTACTGTGAATCCCATAGCAGGTCAGAGGGCCAGGGTAGTCAGTTCTCTGACTAAGACCTAGACTGTGAAGTTTGGGAAAATGGTAAATCATAGAGCACTTTATTATTGGCAAAGCACTTTCAACTGTATGATCTCTTTTGATCCTCACAATGGTCTTATCAGATAAGTGTTGTCATCATCTTCATTTCACAAATTAGGAAGTTTAAGCTCATAGCATGTAAGTACTCTCCTCAAGTTTCTTCAGCTTATAAATGGTAGAGTCAGTACCTAAACCTAGATCTTCTGACTGATCTTTCTCTGGAAAGATAAAGCATCATTATTCTGTTATCAAAATGAATGAAGGACTGATTAAGTAAGCTCATCTACCCACTTGAGATTGGAAACAGGATAGACCACTGAGCCTTTTCATTAATCGATCTTGTGTCCATGCCTCAGGTAGGTTCAGGGACAGAAGAACCAGGGTGCTGGCCCTGCAAGGTATTACCTGTGCTCTGACATTCTTCCCTCTGCATCCACTGGGAGGAAACAAGAGTCATTCCAAGGAGACTCCTGCCCACAGTAGACTTGGTGTATATGTGGAGGGCTTTTCCAGATGACCAAGGATCCAGGGACAGGGGAATGCAGCCAGGTCATGCCCTTCAGCATAGCATGTCCAGTCAGTGACTCCCCTGAGGTATTCCAGAGGGAATGCTGGGAAAATCTACCTGGTCTCTGCATCTGAGAGTTCGTTGGTGAGCCTAACCAACTGCCTGTTTCCTCCCCCAGCCATTCATGGCAGAGTTGGCCACCTGTCCACCCACTCAGTGTGTCTGCCTGCTTGCCCACCTTGCACACAAGCCACATTCACAGGCTCCTCCTCCAGTTCAGACCTCTCTCTCTGACCACAGCTATTCAGAACGTGCTGGTGGGATCAAGAAAGCAGTCTTGCATGAGTGCGGAGTTTACAGAATGTGGCCCCAGTTATCCTAGATCCAATATTACCCTTTTTACTCACAAGGATAAGCCACTTAACCTGTCTAAGACTTAGATTCTTTATCTAAAATAATAACGGCTAAAAGGTCTTAATTGTTTACTATGTGTCAATATGTGGCATCTCATTTAATCCTCCCAGCAACCAAATAGTATTAGTATCCCCACCTTACAGATGAGGAAAGAAAGATATGGAAATGTCACACACAGAGCAAGGGGCAGAGCTGAGTTGTCTGATTCTGAAATTCTCATAGGTACTAGTGGAACAGATAATACACTTTTTAAATGCCTTATAAATCATAATAAAAATGTGTGTTTTTCCCTCAGTGCTGAGGAAGTAGTAGCCCTTACCCCTGCACAGCCTTCTCTGGTCGTAGCAACCCTCTTAGAGTAAAGACAGGGAGCCAAATGTTTTACCCTGACCCACCTCAGAAAAGAGGAATAATTTTCTTCATGCTCCTCAATATAGTTTAATGAGAATTTAATCAATGTTTTCCAAAGTCTTGGCCATAAAGCTTCGGGTAGGGGCACTTAGCTCAGGACATTCTTAAGAAACATATAGGGACTCCCTGGTGGTGCAGTTGTTAAGAATCTGCCTGCTAACGCAGGTGATACGGGTTCAAGCCCTGGTCCGGGAAGATCCCACATGCTGCGGAGCAACTAAGCCCATGCTCCACAACTACTGAGCCTGTGCTCTAGAGCCTGTGCTCCACAACAAGAGAAGCCACCGCAATGAGAAGCCCGCACACTGCAACAAAGAGTAGCCCCCGCTCGCCACAACTAGAGAAAACCTGCACACAGCAACGAAGACCTAACGCAGTCAAAAATAAATTAATTAATAAATTAATTTTTTTAAAAAAGAAAGAAACATGTAAAGGTACTTCCCTGGTGGTCCAGTGGTTAAGACTCTGTGCTTCCACCGCTGGAGGTGCAAGTTTGATCCCTGATCAGGGAACTAAGATCCCGCATGCCATGCAGTGCAGCCAAAAACTAAAAAAAAAAAATTTTTTTAAAGTACTCTTAAAAAAAAAACATGTAAAGATGCTGTTACCCATCTAAGTCACTTTGAGGACCAAGTATGCCCTAGTGTGACCAGATTTACTGGGTATGGAGCAAGCTTTTGTGAGATGGGGAAGGACAAGAAGAAGCGGAAGCATGGCACCATGGGGAAGCCTGTCAGGACCTCAGCTCAGGCATTAAAAGAAATACCCAGCAGCCACTGTACTTTCTTGGGCCTCTGTTTCATTATATGTGAAATGAAAATGGTGAACTAGTGACATTCTTTCCAGAGTAAATATTCTATGATTCAGTTTGTATGTACCTGAATAAGAAATGCTAATAAAGCATTACCAAGGTATATTAGTTTGCTAGGGGTGTTGTAAAAAGATGCCATAAACGGAGTGGCTTATATAACCAAAATTTATTGTCTCACAGTTCTGGAGGCTAGAAGTCCAAAATTAAGGTGTCGGCAGGGTTGGTTCCTTCTGAGAGCTGTGAGGGAAAGATCTGTTCCAGGCCTCTCTCCTTGTCTTGTAGATAGCTGTCTTCTCATTTTGTCTATTCACGTTGTCTTCCCTCTATGTGTATATCTGTCCAAATTTCCCCTTATTATAATGACACCAGTCATGTTGGATTAGGACCCACCTGTACTTAGTTTGCTAGGGTTGCCATAACAAAACACCACAGACGAAGTGGCTTAAATAACAGAAATTTATTTTCACAAGTTCTGGAGGCTAGAAGTCCAAGATCAAAGTGCTGGCAGGGTTGAATTTTTCCTGAGGGCTCTCTCCTTGGCTTGTAGATGTCTACCTTCTTGCTGTGTCTTCACACAGTCTTTCCTCTGGGCATGTTCATCCGTAATGTCTCTTAGCGTGTCCAGGTTTCTTCTTCTTATAAGGACACCAGTAAGACTAGATTTGGGTTCACCCTAATGACTTCATTTTAACTTGATTACCTCTGTAAAGGCCCAGTCTCCAAATAAGGTCACATTCTAAGGACTTCAACATATGAATTTTTGGGGAAACACATTCAACCCATAACACAAGTAAAGATCCCCTCCCCTGCCTCCCGGGATGGGGAACCACAGCATGTCAGAAACAAATCACACAGCTAGTTAGTGGCATGCCGTTTGCAGTATACCAGGTTGCCTAAATATGAAAAACAGAGTTTTGTTAGTTCATTGATTTGTGTTTGCAAATGAATGTCACTGATTTTTAAAATACTGTGCTTAGTTTGACAAAACATTTACTGAGGTTCTACTATGTTCCAACATTGTGTTAGCTGCTGAGAACACAAAGACAAAAAAAGACACAGTCCTTGCCCTTAAGGAAGGAATAGTTCTATAAATAACTAATTATCTCAGGTCTGGTAGTGCAACAGGTGCCAAACAGAAGTATGTGCAAGTTAACCAAGAGGAGGGAATGATTGACACTATCTCAGGTAATCAGAAAGAGCCTCACAGAGGATGGGACATAAACAAAGTTTTGAAGAACAAGTAGAAATTACCCAAGCAGATAAAAGAAAGACATTCCAGGAAAAGGAAAAGGTAGATATAACTGGGACTTGTTCTGTATTATCCTATAGAATCCTGATGGGAACTAATAGATAGTTTTAGGTAGAGGAGTAACAAGATCAGCTTTGCCTTTCAGAGAGAAAATTCAGTGGTGTGGAGAATAAATTGGGGTGGGGAAGAAACAGAATAAAGAGAGACTAGTTATGAGGAGGGCCCATTATTTCAGACACCCATCAAGAGATGATGAGGCCTGAACCAGAGCAGTGGCTGTTTGTTTAACAAAGACTCCATTCAAGGGAAACCCCAGCCTTGGGCTGAAGTGGTGGAGTGTGAGGGTTTATGAGAGGTCACTTCACCATCTATAATGAGGACAGTGATTTTAAGATTTTTCAATTTCGTTAATGAAAAACTCAAAGTGGTTAATGATGTGATGAGAGCAAATGAGACATGATGTCAGCACTGCTTCTCATCAGGACTCAAACTAAACCGCAAAAGAACATATTTCTTCCTCAAAATCTTTTCTTTCTTTTTAAAGGTAAATCTATTTTTATTTTATTTATTTATTCATTCATTTTTTTGGCCACACTGCGTGGCTTGTGGGATCCTAGTTCTCCAACCAGGGATGGAACTAGGGACCCCTTCAGTGGAAGCGTGGAATCTTAACAACTGGACTGCCAGGGAGTTCCCTGTTCCTCAAAATCTTTTCTTTCTAACAACTGTCTAGGCTCTCCATCATATATAAATCATTATTCCAACTGCTATCTCAGTGTTTTACAGCAAGAAACACCTTCATGTCTATTGTTATGATGCCTCTTTACTGCAAAGTCCATTTCCAAGGGTGCTACCAAGCATTCTCCTAGGTCATGCAGCGCATGTCGATGTGGGTCAGCACTTGACAGTGTGTGACATGCTGCTGTCCTTCATGACCATGTTCTGAAATAGTTCTCTCTGTGCAAGAATGAGTAATACTAAACCTTAAATAGCCCAACTCAAAGGGAATACCCCTGGAAGCTCATCTTGAAAAGAGGACCCCTTTCTGCAGATTAGCAAAAAGTTGGCTCAGCACGTCTGGGTTAGCTCAGTGGAAGGAAAAGCTGACACCTGCCAGTGTGTTCTGGGGGCTCCCCCTTTCTAACAAGGCCATTTCATCAAAAGGGAGCTCCCATTGTTACAGAGTCACCTAGCTGTTCCATGCACAGAGCAGGTCCCTCTCCCTGGTACTCCCAATCCAGGAAGCATGGCAACAATCTTGGAAGGATGGAACTTGGACACTTCCCTTGGACCAGAGCCTTGTCACATGGCCACACCTGCTACACAGGATGCTGAGAAATGTAATCCTTAGCTGGGCAGCCATGTGACTGGACAAGACTTGCATTGTCGTGGGAGAATTAAAATGCCCCTGGAGGCACACCTAGTAGCCCCTGCAACACAGTGCTGGGTAGGATAGGCAGTTGTAAGGGATTTTTCTGGAAGCTGTGAACTCTGTAATAAGTTTTACCTGGTTGGTCCCAGATCTTAAATTAGTGTATGGTATGGTTTAGGACCACCCTTCCCCCACTAACAATTCTGAGAGGAAACTTCCACCAACAAAAAGATGTCTCTTGAAGATGGTTGACTTCTTCAAGTTGATGTGCTCCAGGCAGGCGGCCTTTCTGACAGAACCACATGAAAGGCAGGAAAGAGATCTGGCACTCTCAGACGGTTACATTAGCATCTCAGTATCTCCTGGGGTGAGCTACATTTGTTTCTCAGATTCTTTTTATTTTCTTCTTTACCTGCCTTAAAGAATAAAGGTTTGGGGACTTGAGAGAGAGGAGCTTTTGTGCTTCTGTGGCGGGCAGACTTTCAGAGATAAAAAAGGCCCTTCAGCATTTTCCTTGGAGGCATGTCTACATGCCAAGTTATCAGGTTTAAACCACAGCCAATCTAATAGAAGACCAGGAGTGGAGACTTGTGCAAAGAACTCTTCATAAAATGTACTGGAGTTCTCAACCAGCCTGTTCAGCTACCTCTAAGAGGCTCCACAGGAGAAAAAGTCCCAAACCTCCTGTTTAAGAATGTTAAGATAACATTTTTTTGTGGATGAAAAATGGGACCTGTGGACCCCAGAACAATATTGGCCTGATTTTTGAGCATTGCCATCCTGAGGGGCCTCACTACATGACTGAGCAAAAAGAAGGAGAGCTGGAGATTCTGCCACAGGAAATGGTGGTTTGAAATAGGAACACAGATGGTGCTGAGAGCACAGATGCACACCTTCTTCCTGGTTCCATTTTGTTATAATAATGCACATGCCAAGTAGGTCATTGCTTGTTCCCTTCTACTCCTGCCTTGGGCCATTCAGAAGGTGACTGCATTCCTTCCCAGACTTTCTAATACTTAGTGCTCTGATAATTCTTAACAAAATGTACATGACAGAATTCTCTAAGCTTCATTCTATTGCCTCTAAATTAACTTAGTCCATCACGGGTATACTGAGTGCCCTCCTGCCCTACACTGTGTCATGTGGGAAGGGTAATGCATATGAAGCATAAGGTACAGCATCTACCTTCAAGGAGTTTACAATCTAGATAGGACTCAGAAGCTACTAGGTAGAAAAATATGACCATATTAAGGAAATTACTACTAGAATTCCTCTTTGGAAGGGAACAGAGTTTGTTTAGGATAGTAGCTTCATAAATGCTAGACTGCAGAAGGTGAGACCCCTTCCCCAACGAATCCAGCTGTAGTTTAGATAGTTCTGTATTATAATGGCGGAAGATGTTGCTTGTGCAGATATAGGAAGAGAGAGAGAGGGTCTGAGCCTGTCAGATGGTGGGAAGCTGCCTGGTTCATGATGGAATCTGCTCCTTGTGACCTTTCAAATCTACACTAGAGGATTTGAACCCACAAAATTCTTAATGTAGGTTTTTTTGTTTTGTTTTGTTTTGTTTTTTGTAGAAACTGATGAAGGCACTGAACCTTGCACCCAGGACAGCCGAGACTAGAACAAGTAGAGCTGCAGGAGAGAAAACTTAGAGAACCATGAAGAAATTATTCCTAGAAATTACAGAAATCATGGGCAGCCTGACCCCACCAAGCTGAAAAAGTAGAATTTTGTCCATATTTACCCAAATTCCTGACAGCCTAGAGTCTCTGACATTTAGTTTCCATATACATATCATAATTGAATAAGAGCACCAAAAAGATGAGCACCAAGTGTAGAAATATTTGGACCTGGTAGACAGATAGAGAAATTAAGTCATAAGCAAATGGCATGATGGTGCTGAAGCATCCATCCTTCACTGATGTTCAGGGACCACTCTGGACTTGAGATCAAACCTATCTCCTTGTCCTTATAATCAACCAGCAAGAATTTACCAAGGACCTCTATGTGTCAAGTAGTAAGAGAGATGCAAAAGAAGTAAAGAGGTGGTCTCTGGCCTCCAAGACCCTAGCAGCTAGTTAGAGAATTGAGGCAAGTGGAGTTGACATTTATTCACCACATGCTGGATTTCAGACATTGCTCTGAGCACTTTCCATACATTATTTCATTGGTTCATCAGAACAACTCTGTGAACTGACTATTTTTATGTTCATTTTGCAGATGAGGAAACAGGGGCCTCAGAGAGTAGGAGCAGCCTATCTGAGGTCACAGAGCTATCAAGTGGTAGACCCAGAATTTGAATCCATCTGCTTGGCTCCAAATGCCCTCACTGAAAATAGTCTCCACAGCAGACATAATTCAAAGATGTAGCACATAAACCAAGGTGCTTCAGAGTCCAAGGGGGAGGGAAGAATGGGAGCTGGAATGGTCAGGAAAAGTAACACAGAGGATGTAAGATTGGCCTGGGGGGTCAGGACTCGGCAGTAGGGTTGGGGGGGGTGGACCGCTGAAGGTGTAGCAGGAGGGAGAATAGAGGACCGAGCACATGCACAGGTGTTGGATAGAAGATGGTTAAGGGACTAGTTGGCACCTCAGAGGGCTTTTGACTCACGAGGTCCCCCAGGCATCCCAGCCTTCTGCTGCTTTCCATGTGGAGGCCTCACCACCACAGGCTAAAACACAAACTATAAATTCTGCAGGTCTTATGTCACCTGGCTTGACCATCACCTTCTTCTGTGACTCTAGGTACACTTGTCTGAGTCTCAGTTTCCTCAACATAAAATTAGTGAGCTGGGTGAGATAAGCACTACAGTTCCTCTAAGGTTACAAAAGTCTATGGTCCTGTAACTTAAATCCTCCAGTAGATTCATATTACTTTGTATCCAAACACTAGGAGAAAACTTGGACTTCTGAAATATCTTTCAGGACTGTGGCCAGGTTGCCTCTCAGATCTGACTGGACTGGCCGAAGCTGGACATGTATGTCATAGGACAAGTGGAACAGATAGCTTTCATCCCCCTGAGACCCTGAAAAGAAAGAGAGGGCTGGTGTTATTGTGTCCTCTGGGTCAGTAGTATGTCCCCATTGTTTTTAGTTTATGTGAGTAGGTGGGCAGCTGAGTTGTCAGCAACAGGAAAAAGTTTCACTTGGCAGAAGTGTTACAGATGCACTATGTCATCTGTTATTTCCTAATTTTATTTTATGGATGTATCTATGTATTTATTTATTTTGCTGTTTTCTAGTTTTAGATGCACCACCTTGTTGGTTTTATTTTATTTTTATCTGAATGAAATTTGAGAGAACTAGTATTTTTTTAAATGACTTAAATAGTTGCAGTGTTTGTTCTTAAATTAACCGTTGTTTTAGAAGGTCTCAAAATACATGAAGGAAGAAAAAAGAGGAAATAGTCTTGAAATACTAAGTGCTACTATAACTATTTGCTGGGTCAGTTCCATGGGCTGATGAAACCTGGTGGTACTTAGGCTTCTGGCTCTGCTTCTTTATCTTAGGATCTGAAAGCTTTCTCCATGGGTTTCTGGTGTTGGCAACACCAATCTGAATAACCAGTCTCTCACTGTTTCTTGGACAAAACACACACACACACCTGTGAAGTGAGTTCTCAGCAACCATAAGCCATTCAGAGTGGTTACTCAGGGTACAGCTGCTCACAGGGCAATTCCAGCCTCAGCAGTGATTTTGTGGTCATATTTCATGCTTTATATAAATTCAGGAGTCTTACTACAACTCTCTGCTGGCCCCCTAGCTTTTTTGATCAGGGGTCAAAAGACTGCCAAAGTTGGTATCTGACAGGGTTAAAACATGTTTAATTCTGGGAAGAGACTCTATCGTCAAGATCTTTACAAAACCAGTTCAGTGAGATTCCCTGGGATGACGATATGTGAAACACCTAGAAAGAAAAAGAGAATATTTTCAAACCCAGGAGGCAACTTCTGGTTATCTATCAGGCTGATGGCCCACTTGGATCTTGGTGGGGTGCATTTCATCAAGTTGTTGAGACTTCAGTCTGTATCTTTGGTCAACTCTGTAAACATCTGAATTGTGTCTGCAAGCACTCTACCCCTTTGTACCCTACCTATTTCTTCCTTTCAGTTTCTTCCCAACAAATCCATCATAAGTTCAACAACAAGCAGGCTGATTCCACAACCATCCTTATAAGTTACCCTTACACATTAATGTTACCTCCTGGTATTATTCTATTTAGAACGTACATGCTATTACTTAGAACCCTAGTGGTGCTTCAGGTTGTCCCCCACCGTTAATTATCCTGGTGTAACTTACCCCAAGCCCATAAGTCTCCCTGGCTCTCCAAGAAGTCTGTCTTCAGTATTCAGCCATGTTTCTACTCCTAGACCAACCTCTAGTTCTTGAGGATCTCTGTGCCAGCTTCCTTATCCATAAAATGGGAGTAATAAGAGTATCAACCTCACAGGATTTTTGTGAGGATTAAATACACCACTAAACAAGATACACTAAAAAAAAAAAAATGCCTGGCCCACTGTAAATGCTCAGTAGTTGTCTGTTATTATCTTATTGAGCTAAACGTCTTATTTACTGGGGTAAGGGGCCTCGTCCACTGTCTTCCAAAGTGCTGCTCCTGATTCAGAAGGATTTGGTAAAAGGAGCAAAGGAGAAAAAACAATGAAAATTGACTCTCTGATTTTTAGCCTGGGTGATGTACTCTAGTGCTAATATTAAACACAGGACTGATTCAGAGGAAAACTACATGCCTTCCTTTCATTTCCGGTCTAGTGGGTCCAATACAGTTATTTGCATGGAAGGACAATAATAGCACTATTATGTTTATTTTTAAAAAAACATAAGTAGATCCTCCCTCCTCCCAGTGTCTCATGAGAATGGTGTGAGAGTATGGGGACAGCACATGCAGCCATTATGCACTTTCTACCAAAATGGATACAGGACACATTAGAAATTTAAAAACAGAGAAACTGAGCAGAGAAGTTGACTTAGAAAAAGCAAAGATAAGTTTAATTTTAGTCATGTGGTAAACTGACTAAAGTGAAGTGAAAAATAAAACATTTGAATAGAAGAACCTTTAAAGAAATTAGGAGTATGAAAGTCAATAGTAGTGAGAGAAATCGGGATAAGAAAACAGATCTGGAACTCTTCAGTGGTCTAAAGCTGATCTCTAAAACCATAAGATCGAATGTCTCCCTTGAGAAAGAACGTAGACAGAAAACATGAGGCTAGGTCTCCCCACTTCTGCATGGGATGTTTTTAAACTCACAGCACTTTTGAGACTGCCCTTTGACTTTTTTTTCAGAATCAAGACAATGGGCACTGTATGCTGGGCTCTTCTTAGGGGCCATCGTTGGTGTCATCATGATTCTGCAAGTGGTAATACTACTGTTGAGAAGAAGAGGTAGGTGACAATAGATTCTTATCAGACTCCCTGTGCTCCCCACAAGCACTTGCTCTCACCACTGTGGCTTTTCTGCAGGGAATGCCTTTGCAAAAACACTTACATAAACATATTCTGGGATCTTGTTCAATTCAGTTTCATTCAACATCTTGCTTGATCCCAGCACACTAGTCTGTGAGGATAAAAAGATAGATGAACCACAGGTATTTAACATGGGAGACATGACCCAGATAATTTAAATTCAGTATGTATGACTAACACTGCAGCAGAGGTGTGTACAGGATGCTGAAGGGATCCAGATAAGAAGCTTAAAATATTCACCAGGAGCAGAATACAGAGGACCCTTGAATATTGTTCAACAGAAAAGTTAAAACTACTAACTAATAATAAAAAGGATGCTTTTACCCAAGGGTTGAAACCTTTCTATAATTTCTTTTTTTTAAATTAATTATTTTATTTATGTTTGGCTCCGTTGGGTCTTCGTTGCGGTGCACGGGCTTTCTCTAGTTGCGGCGAGTGAGGGTTACTCTTCGTTGCGATGTGCGGGCTTCTCATTGCAGTGGCTTTTCTTGTTGCGGAGCACAGGCTCTAGGTGTGCGGGCTTCAGCAGTTGTGGCTCGCGGGCTCTAGAGTGCAGGCTCAGTAGTTGTGGCACGCAGGCTTAGTTGCTCCACGGCATGTGGGATCTTCCCAGACCAGGGCTCAAACCCATGTCCCCTGCCTTGGCGGGTGGATTCTTAAGCACTGTGCCACCAGGGAAGTCTCTATAATTTCTTTTTATGCTTACAATATCCCTCTGAGAAAAGGAGGGTATAGTTGTTTCTATGTGACTTAGCAATGGGGTAACCAAGGCACAGAGAGACTGACTCCTGCAAAGTCACCCAACTGATTGGTGAGGGAATCAGAACTGCAACTATGTGTCCCAACTACCAGGGCATGTTCCTCTAGGAAGGCCCACAGGTTATCAGAAGACAGCAGAAAGAACACACTTTACTACCTTTTTAGCACAAATTCTGACTCACCTTGGACAAGTGTGCAATTCATGAGGTCACTTAAAGCCAAACTAAATAGTTATGGAAAGTCAACCAGGGTAGACTGAAACCATTAGGGCCCAATTATTCCCTTGCAGTTTCAATGCCTAGAGTTAGTGTCTCCTGGCCTCCCCTCCAAGTTGTCCTATGATTTAATATCCTGGGCAGTGTGCTCCCCTCAGCCACACTACCCACCACCCACCCACATTAGCATCAGAAGGTCCTGCCCCACGATCAGGACAGATCCCTGGGCTGGTCTTCCCATGGAGAGAATAGAACTTGATCCTCACACCACAGATCTGATGGCCAATCTCATTCTCAAGTAGATCAGTGTTCTCCACATATAACCTTCTTGGAAAAGCCCTGTCTCAGCACTCTGATGTTGGTTTTGCTTATGTAAAAAAATCTAGGTCATAGCAAGCCACCTACTTTGTCTCATTTCCTCCATCTAAGAGGTAGCTGGGGAGGAGTGGGGGGAGTGCGGCAATGCAGACAGAAATCATGATGATAGTCTATGGGGATAGGCCAGGGCAACCACATTTGTCTTAGACAATAAGGAATCAGTGAAATACCAGTGATGAGAAAACTGAGATTAACATACCTGCATTAACCCAGCTAGTGAAGGTCCTGGGATCCTAACCCCCGCTCTTTTCTCGACTACATCCTGCTCATCACATGGTTGTCTCTGAAGGGAATAGTGTTTCCCGCCCCACTACAATTCTCTACTACTTTTCCCAGCACATGTACCCATCCTTGTTTCTAATCACCGTGTATTCCTTGTAAGCCAGGAACATACAAAACCCTGCCTTAAGTCTGTGGGAAAAGCTTATACTTAATTGCTGTACCCCCATAAGACTTTGCTCAAGAGATTCTGTTGCCAACTTCTAATGGTGTCACCGCCAGAATGCAGCCTGACTCTGAAGGTTTTCAAATGGACTCTCTGGAAATTTCGTGTCCAGGATACACTAGATAAGAACATAGATTTTTAGCATTCAAATGCAGACTTTGCCACTGACAAGCTCTGTGATCAAACGAAATGCAAACAAATTTGCAAAATGGGGATAATATGTACATCATGGTATTGTTGTGGGGATCCGTAAGTCAATACACTGAAAGCACTGAACACGATGGCTTCCATGGATAGATGATGGATGAGAGATGGATAAATAGATGGATAGATACACACACACACACACACACACACACACACACACACAGAAAGACTAATCTCTTAATGTAGGCATCAATATTTAATCCCTATTGCCAGCAGAGGGCAGCACTGGAAGGATCTGGGAAGAGCACCTAGAACAGATTTAAAGTACTTGAGGTTAGGGTAACATAAGACAACTTTATGCCTCAGATGAGAGCTGAAAAGGATATTAGACCGACTATGCCTTCATTTTACAGTTATGGTAAGAGAAGAGACTCATTGAGATGACATGTTGTCCAATGCCACACAGCTAATGAGGGCTAGAAGGTGGATACCCCAATTCTAAGGTCAAGACCTTTTTCATTAGATCCTAAGGCCTCAGTGACTAGAGTTGAGCTGGCTCCTGAAAACCTGTTCCTGCATTGGGGAAAAAAACATGAGACTGAACTATCTTGATCCAGCGGTCTTTTTGAGAAGCAACATTGAGCCTTGCCTTTTCCATCTCTCTGACCATTTAGGACTGTCCCCTCAATTGTAATTTTCAGCCTGAGCTGACCTGAAAGACTGAAAGTCCTTAAGGACCGAGATCTGTTCTCTACACTATTTGTTCCCTTACAACACCTAAGACAGTGCTGAGTGGGGGCTTCTAACTGTGCCAACTTTCATGGCTTTGAACCAAAGGATGTATTTCACAGAACTAACTTGTGCCCCCTCTGTTATCTCCTCTGATCACCCCAAACCCTATCCTCCCTCCCTATACACCCCACACACATGCATCCTCAGCCAGTTATCAACCCTGACCAAAAAAGTGAAGTAGGAACCACCAGGCAGGTACTCCATGCCCACACAGGCACATGAAAACCATACGTTGGCTTTGAATTCTTTAAGCTTCCCAGCGGCTGCCCATCATTTCCTTCCTAAGTGTCATACCCTCATGCAGCACCTTCCACCACCTTCATCACGTACATAAATACAAGGCCTTTCCCTTCCAAATAAAAATATACCTCTCCTAAGTGCTATTCCCTCAGAGACATGCTCCTAGGTTTTTAAGAGAATAAATTAATTGGTGTTAAAATAAGTCTACCCTAAAGGCTTCATGTGATTTCCTCTGAATCAAGTCTCCATTGCTTTTGCCTGGACTTTGCAATAGTCCCAAAACAGGCCTCCCTGCTCCCGTCTGTTTTTTACCCTCCATCCTTCTCACTGCTACATGATATATCCAAAGAATACCACAAAACATTAGAAAGAATGAGATAGGTCTACTGCACTAGCATGAAAAATGTCCTCAACACATTTTAAGTGAAAGGGTCAAGTTACAGAGAAGTGTATGGAATGACTGTATTTGCAGAAGAAATATCTGTATAAGTATAGCAAGTGTCCAGAACTGTACCATCTAATATGGTAGTCATCAGCCACATGTGGCTGTTTAAATTTAAATTAATTAGAATTAAACACAATTTTAAAAATTTTTATTGAAGTTTAGTTGATTTAACATGTGTTAATTTCTGCTGTACAGCAAAGTGATTCAGTTATACATATATATACATTCTTCTTCATAGAATTAAAAACAATTTAAAATTCAGTTTCTCGGTTGCATTAGCCACAGTTCAAGTGCTCAGTAGTGACTTGTGGCTTGCAGCTACCATAGTAGACTGCAAATATGGAAATTTTCCATCATCAAAGATGATGTTCTGTTGTACAGAGCTGATCTGGAAGGATATACATCAACCTGTTAAAAGCAATTACTTCTAAGAATGAAATTGTACTGGTTAATGGGGGAAGGAGGACATACTTTTTACTCTCTATTATTTAAATTTTTGTAACAAGAATGAATTATTCCTATAATTTAAAAAGAAAAAATTTAAAAACTGGTTAAAAATTTAAATGTTCTACAACATATTAATTTCCAGAGACCCTAGGCTCTGAGCAAAAAAAGATGGTAGACATTAGACTGACATTGCAGCTTTATTCCAAATAGTCCCAGGCAGATCATCCCTCTTACACCTCTTCCACCTACACATACACCAAGTCCCCCAGAAACAGGGAGGTGAGAAAGCTGTGAATGAAACAACATGCTATGAGCTGAAGAATTCAAAAGAGGTATAAATAACTTGCCCTGCCCCTAAAGAACTTAGAATTCTATTAGGAGATCAGATATGCACATCAAACAATAGAGATCAAAATAATTGAATGGCATATCAATTACACCAAACAATTACACCTAACACTATGTGCCAGGCACTGTTCTATACACTTTACAAGTAATATCTCATGTAATCATCACAACAGCCCTGTGAGGCAGGTATTTCAATCCCATTTTACAGATAGGGAAATAGGCCAAGAGAGATTAAGTAACTAACCTAATGTCATATGACAAATGTGCATGGGGTTTGGGACTCAGTGCTTTGTTCCTGTGGTACTTCTGGGGAAGGTGGGTGTGCAATGGGGGGTAAAGACCAGACGGGTCTGAGCAGAGAGTTCATGCTGGGGACCAGAGGGAGATAACCACTATGGTTTCTTTTCCCCAGGTAAAACAGACAATTACCAGCCAACAATGGAAGCAAAAAGCCTTACTATCTATGCCCAAGTCCAGAAATCAGGTGTAAGTCCTATATTGTCTTTGTCTGGGGTGGACCTGTCTTGTTTCACGTGGAATCCCTGGTCATTCAGTTCACTTTGCATGTCTGACATTCATGGTTCTACATGGGTTCTGAAGCAGAGGAAATTAAGAAAGCAGAAGTCAAGAACAAGAGCTCTCTAAAAGGACATTAACTTTGGTGTTAGATGGGACTATTTATTATTTGAAATAATGGGAAACACTGGGTAATTTTCTGGTCATCTGTTTCTTCGTAGGAAAAATTAAGGAAGCTAGAAACATGTGATGTATGACTCCTTCCAGCTCTGGCATTCTAGGAGTCTACGGTTCTCTGTTATCAAACTTTTTCCTTCTCTATGGAAAAGGGTGCCAGCTTGAGGAGAGAGGGGAAGATTGAGAAAGACTATTTTGTGACATGTTGGTCTGATCCAAGCTTAAGAGTTTGCAAACATCAAAGGGACAAGGAAGGAAGATCTTGAGGATTCTGTCTAGAGCATGGTTGGTGAGATGGAAGATGGTATGTAGGCAGCAGATGAAAGCAAAACTGTGACAGAGTGATGGTTGGGCTGAAACAGAAGAGATGGATTTAAAAAAACTAGAGTCATGATGAAGCTGAGGAGCAGATAAGTTAGAAGTAAGAGGGAGGCTAAAGAATGATGGCTAGATATGAAGATATTATAGTTTTTCAGACATGAAGGCAATTCTAGGTGATGTATAGGCCAGAATATGGCCATTCAGGGTGTAGGGGAAGGCAAATTCTTGAGTAAAAGATGTGAAGGTAAAGACAGCTTTGATTAGCACCTTGGAAAATTGCATCAGATGACAGTAAATGCATTTCTGATAACCAGGGATAAACTCTTGGACAAAGCCCTTCTTTCTGCTGTCCCCTAGTGGCCGGGAGGGTTTATTACACAGGTCATGACCACCGTTGAGAACCAAACTCCATTTAAATATATGAGTCCCAAGAGCAACCTCTTTTGCATATACACATTTAGGTAATCAGGTTCAACTTAACCATGGTGCCTTCCCTATCTATTCTATCTCATGTTGCTGGCATCCCTCTTTTTACTGTAAAGTATGACATCCATACCAAAAAGTGCACAATGTATAAATGTCAGCTCAATGAATTACTTCATCTTGATACCTAGTAAAGTAAGTCTCCCCAGCTTGTTTTTTTTCAAGAGTTTTTGGCTATTTTTGTCCCTTTGTACTTTCATATGTATTTTCGAATCAGCTTCTCAAGTATCACAGAAAGGGGAAAAATCCTATTAGGATTACATTTAATCTGCAGATCTATTTGAGGAGAAATTATATATTTCAGTATTGAGTCTTCCAAGACCATAAAACTACCACCCAGATCAAGGAACAGAACATTGCCCCACCCCCAGAAGACCTCCTTGTGTGCCTCATAATCACTATCTTCTCTCTCCTCCCCAAAGATCCCCTATCCTGACTTTCTGAAAATATAGTTTACTCTTTTTTTTTTCCTTTGGACTTTATAAAAATGGAATCTTCTAGCATTTTTCCTCCTGTGTATGGTTTCTTTTGCTCAATATTACCTTTTAGGGGATTCATGTATGTCTTTGAGCTTAGATATAATGCATTCATATTCATTGCTTTATGGAATATCAATGTATACATATACAAGAGTTTATTTTTCCAGTTGACTACTTATGGACATTTGTGTTATTTCCAGTCTGAAGCTATTATGAAAATTGCAGTTATTCATATTCATATGTGTGCTTCTTGGTAGATATGTGCACATATTTTAGTTAGGGATATATCTAAAGGTAGAATTGCTAAGTCATAGAGTATGCATATCCTCAAATTGATTAGATAAGGCCAAACTGTTTTTCAAAGTGGGTGTACCAATTTACTTTTTTGCAACTACATACAAGAGTTTCAGTTGCTACACATTCTAATCAAAACTTGGTGTTATTGGTCTTTTAAATTTTAGTCATTCTTTTGGATGTGTCTTTTTATAGTTCTATTTTGCATTCCTCTAATTATTAAGAAAGTTGAACAATTTTTCATATGTTTATTGGCTGTATGAATATCCTCTTTCTTAAAGTGACTGTTAAATCTCTTGCCAATTTTCCCTGTGTTTCAGTCTGTTTGGGGTGGGATTATTATAAGGCCTTTAAATATTTTTAGCAGTTATATTTTAGCAAATACCTTCACCCATCTTGTGGTCTGCCTTTGCAATTTCTCAAAGATACATTTTGTTAAAGGAAAGTTCTCAATTTTAGTGTAGAACAATTTCATCATCTCTTCCTTTGTGTTATAAAAAGATAACACTTTTTGTATTCCAGTTAAGAAATCTTTCTCTACTCCCAGGTATGAAGATATTCTTCTATCATCTTCTAAAAACTGTATGGTTTATCTTTTCAACTTATATCTGCTATGCACCTGAAAATGATTTTTTGAGTGTGGTGTGAGATGGGTCAAGTTTTATTTTTTTCCATATGGATATCCTATTGACTATTTATATCTAAAAACTGTCCTTGCCCCACTGCAGTGCCACCTCATTATAAATCAAGGGTCCAGGGGCTTCCCAGGTGGTGCAGTGGTTGAGAGTCCACCTGCCAATGCAGGGGACATGGGTTCATGCCCTGTTATGGGAAGATCTCACATGCCGCGGAGCGGCTGGGCCTGTGAGCATGGCCACTGAGCCTGCGTGTCCAGAGCCTGTGCTCCACAACGGGAGAGGCCACAACACTGAGAGGCCCGCATACCGCAAAAAAAAAAAAAAAAAAAAAAAAAAATCAAGGGTCCATCTGTGTGTGGATCCAGTTTGAAGTTCTCTATTCTGCTCCATTGGTTTATTTCTTTACAATTGCACCAGAACCATACTATCTTAACAAATCTGTGATTGCAGCTTTATTACAAGTTTGATATCTGGTAAAACAAATCTTTTTACTTGTTCTTGTTCTAAGTTCTTGGCCATTTTTGGTCCTTTGCATTTTCATCTATATATTTTAGATTCAGTTTGTAAAAATCCTCCTTAAAATCCTGCTGGAATTTTAATTAGAACTACATTGATCAATTTCAGAAGACCATATATGTTTTCCTATTGAGTCTTTCAATTCACAAAATGATATATCCTTTCCTTTATTTAGATCTTCTTTAATTTTACCCAATCACTCCTTGAATTATCTTCTGCAACATTACTTCCAAAGTGCTGGCTAGCTCCTTTTTACTAAAAGGACCTTTTTACCAAAAGGGCCTTTTTACTAAAAGGACCTTTTACTAAAAGCATTACCTGGGACTTAATTAGAAATGCAAAAAGTCAGGTGCCACCCCAGATCTTCTGAAATAGAACCAGACTTCTAACAAGATTTCCAGGTAATTCATATTCACATTGAAGTGTGAGAAGCCCTGCTCTACTCCAAGCACTTCCAGTTATGGGAAATTCACTGCCTCTCAAGGTAATTCATCCCACATTTGAGCACTTCTTACTATTAGAAAGATCTTCATTATATTGAACCAAAATATTACCCTAAAAATTCCAACCTTGGTTTAAAGCTGACAGACTGTACAGAACAAATGTAATTCCTCTTCTACATGGCAACCCATCAGATATATGAAGAGAAAGATCATGTCCCACCTTGAATCTTCTTTCCTCCAGTAAAGTTTTCCAATTCCTTATCTCTTCCATCAGATGACAAGATTCCAAGTTCTCTCCCATGTGCTTCAGTTTTAAGGCTTGTTCTATGTCCAGGAAAGGCAGAGAATAGCATTATCCTACACCAGTGCCCCCAAGTATGTTGAAAAGATGACTTTCCAGGCATAAGATATGTCATCTCCATCTTAGAGGGACAGGGTCTCAATTTATGCCTACACTGACTTTGTCCTGGTATTGTGGATTTTAATTCATTCTAAGTAACATTAACAAACATCAACGGAAGGTTCTTATGTGCCTGGCACTGTTTCGTGGGGAATGAAAAGAAAAAATAGGCTATTTCTCAAGGAATTGATGGTCTGTTTGGAGAAGTGATGTGTAAATATATCAGAGTGTCTTAAATACAGTATACAGTTAAGTGCTGTAATGTGTGAATTAGACTTTAGGTACCTGAGGATTTAGGTAAAGGAGAGGTCATTATAAGTTGGGGTAACCAAAGAAGAACAGTATAATGGAAAATACATGTGCTTTAATTTAAAAGATATTTTAAGTTAAAATCCTGGCTTTGATACTTCTTGCATGTGCACATCAAGAAAGTACTAAATCTTTCTGGGCTTTAGCCTCTTCATCTGTAAAATGTGAGTAACAGTATTTAACATATAGAGTGGTTGTGAGACAAATGGGAAGATATATGTGAAGAACTTGGTAAACTTTAACACACTTGCACATGTGTGGTTATTATTAAGTTCAATATTTGGACAGGAAAGAGAATTGATGAGAAACCATATTAGAGTGAGGAATAGCAAGACTTCATGTTGTGGGTGATATGAGTGAGACGAAAATACTATAAAAATCCTATTCCCTTCAGCTGCCCATGTAAGAACCACACCAATTTCAGTTCACTGTGAGGAAGATGTTTAAAACATCTGGGAAGTGCTAATGATGAAGCAGGCTGCCTCACAAGGCTGTGAGCTCCAAGATGTCACTCGGGGAGTCTGAGCAAAGCCCAGAGAATTGAGTTCCAGGGAATTTGGGGGAGAATTTTCACCTGGGAAGGAGGCTGGACCAAATGACTCCAAGGAGCTTTCTAACTCAAGACTTCTTGATGCTACACCTCTCCATGGGGAAAGTTGAATGGGAAATAACTTGCTGCTCAGCTAATCTCCTGCTTTCTTTTCTTCCCTTGTAGTCTGTTCAGGAGAAACCTGACTCTCTGCCAGCTCAGGACCCCTGCACCACTATTTACGTTGCTGCCACAGAGCCTGTTCCAGAGCCCGTCCAGGTGAGGCATCGCTCTGTGCCTCCTCTCTGTAGAGAGGGAATAGGTGGAGGAGAGGAAAGGGTGGAACCTGTGTAGAGCTGAAATGGAGGACGTAGGCCCTTGCAAGCAGGTAACAAGGAGCATCTGCAGCCTCAATTGCAGGGCTTCCGGGAAACCCCTCATGGCTGCTTACATGGGGTCTCTGCTCAGTCTCTGCTCACCAGGCTTTCTCTGAGAGCTGTCACATCAGAATCAACTGGCATATTTGTTAAAAAATAAAGGTTCCCAGGACCTTCTACCCAGAATTCTGTTCTATCAGAATGTCTATGGTGGGTAACCAGGCATCTACATGTTAAAAAACAGCATCCTCCTGGTGATCCTGATGCACAGTTAAGTTCAGGAATCACACCTTGAATCCAGGAGTTCTCAAGTCCAGCTGCATAACAGAATTGTCAGGGGAAATTTGCCTAGCCTCCACTCAGCCCTGTTTAATCAGAACACTTAGGAGTAGAACTCTGCACAGGTGTAAAGCCTAGAAGAGAGTATGACACATGGCCCACCTGTTCTACCCCATTGCAAGATCAGCATGGATTAAATTTACTTGACAGGAATCTTTCCTTTTACTAAACAAACAGAAGTAAACTCTGGGCTAAAATCTTGGCTTTAGTTGGACCCTATTAAATAAAGCATTTTAGGAGACAATGGAGGATCAAAAGGCCACAGAAATGCCTACATTTACCCATTTTCCTCAAAGCTCCTACTGTACACATACTCAGCAATGCTTGGGAGGATGTCTCGTCTTCATCTTGAGGTGTATTCACAGACCACTCTCCTATCCAAAGGGAAGTAAAAACATAAACCTGACTTTAAAAGCTTTAAATAATGTAGATTTTTAATGATGTTTTCTTGGGGAAGAAACACAACACTCGGTATATTTCACATTTTACAGCAAAACCACCTAAATTCCCTCATTCCTGTCTCTTTCTGTCTCAGACTCTTGAATCTCCTCTCCCTGTGAGAGGTCTTTGCCCACAACCTTCATCTCTTCCCCATCCCTCTCTTGCCAGAACCACTTCTTTCTTCTCTCTTTGGGTCTCACTAATCCCCCCCCCCTTTTTAAAGCTCAGTAATTTAGAACTCTTTTGGCTTCTCTAAACTGAGTGCAGGTCCTCAGATGACTGGGACAGGTCTCCTAGTCTCCCTGATGACATGCGTATGCTTGAAGGGAGCTGTGGGCGAGCAGGCAGTCTGGGAAGCTGAGTGCTACATCTAGCAATACCCAGCTGTGGCAGACCCTGAGCAAGCTGCAATGTTACCTGATTCTTGAGACCTTTTCCTTTTTCTAAGCATCACTGTTTCCATTTGTATCCTGTGAACCTAGTGCTGGCCCCTCCACCTACAGACTTGTTCTGTTTTGCTCCCAGGAATCAAGCTCCATCACAGTATATGCCAGTGTGACACTTCCAGAGAGCTGACACCACAAATCCAGTGAAGGGACTTTCTGAAGGAATACGGAGGAGCCAAAATAAACACTGAACTTGGTCCCAAGTCCCAAGTTTCTTGTGACATCTACACATCTGTACTCTTCTCGGATCGACTCCCTGGTGATGTTTCTCCCACATCTACCTGAGACATGGATAAGGAAGTGAGGCTTCCCAAGCACTTAGCCTGCTCTGTGGGAGGCACAGGCTCAGAACAGAGAGCTGCTTGGAATAGCTTTCCATCTCTGTGGTGTAGCAGATGAAATGGATAATGCTGGTCCAGTAAGGTGTCTTGCTCTTTGGTGCAACTGGGTAATAAAAGCCAAAGGCAGAAAGCCAGGACAGGACATCTAGTACCTATCTCAGACAGCTGACCACCAGCCACAAAGTCTGGAACAGCTTACACTTGGGCTGCCTGTCCTCAGTCTGGGAGCTGCTCCCGATCACCGTGCAGACTTGATCAAGGCTCCGGGCCTCAGTTTCTCTCTCTGAATAGAAAATGAGATTATTGTCTCAATGAGATTAATAAACACTCTGAGATTATTCCATAAAAGAAGCTAATAATGTATTTTATTTGTAAAACCTGGAAGCTAAGAATCAATAAACTGAAAATATGACTTTGAGGTCTCTGAGCTTTGAATAATGGAATGAAAAAAAATCTAAGATTCTTAAAAGTATAGTTCTGTGCAAATGATGTTCAGATTTAAAGAAAAGTGGTAAGTGTTTGGTGATGATGTTACAAAGGAACTTGGGATAATCAGAACTTGTCCCAGAGTGATTTTTCACTCCCCAAAATGATTTTTAAATCCTAGTTCTCTGCTTACCCCATTGAACAACAAACCTGGAGCCTCAACTAAGACTCTTCAAACTGATTCTTAGTTCATTTTACATCCATGGCCTCACATCCTCAAGGTCTCTACCAGACACTTCTTAATCCTTGCATACCTCTCCCCATCACTAAATTTATCCTGAAGTAGACAATAATATATATTGGCCCAATAGTTTCAAGTAATTGAATGCTTAATAACTTAAGTTATTGGCTGCAGACAGAAAGAGCCTCTTCCATTAACGTCCTATTTCCCTTCTATTCTCGCTTTCAGATAGGCCTTCTTCAATTTAAGCACTTCTTTCTGATAGGGTCTTGTGTGACCCTAGTGAGCACTTTAAGAAATCACCAACTGTCTTACACCCATATAATAAGGGTCATCAACTTTCCAGCTCAAAACTCTGAGTTCCTTATAGCCTTGTATTTTATCCCCTCTATTCAATCAATTCACATTTTAGCTCTGGTGTTTGGAGCATCCCACTTCCTGGAACAAATGCAGTAGTATTCTTTTTTGTGAAGAACAGAAACTGACTCTGCATCCTTCTATGTATAAAAGGAATCTATGGAAAAGATACTGGTTGGTTCAGATAACTGCTAGGAGGTTCTGTAAAATGATGGTTTGAAAATGAGCAAACAAGGGGAGACTTGGACTGTGACTAGGGCCACAGCCCAAATTAAAAAAAACAGCCCAGGGATGACAATGCTGGGCACCAGTTGTTTTGCTATTGTCCTCCCAGCACTAGACCCAGACTCCATCATTCCCTCCCTACCTCAGCTGGACTTGAAAACTCCAAATTGCTGTTGTACTATCTGTACCAAAGTGACTTCTCCAGGGTCCATTCTTCAGCTTTTCATCTCTAGTTTCTAAATCAGAGTCCAGGACCAAGCGGCCAATCCTAGGTCACACATCCATGTTCTACCTCCAAGGGAGGTTGGGAATTGAATACCTGACAATTTCCATGTTCATAGCGGTGGTGGTGGGATCTGTCTCTTATGAATTAGGGAATTCCCCAAACACAAGCAGTGAGATTCCATGCTGGACAGTCACACACACACACACACACACACACACACACACACACACACACACAATGTCCACTATACCACCCTTCTATAATCTTAGGCTCATTAGCTGTCTATACTAAAAAACCAAGGAGCTACTAACCAGGATTTGTAAACCCTGGGGTTATGAGCAATCATTCTTTTACTATAACTCAGATTGTTTTAACAGCTCAGTTCCCAACATTTGGGTTTTTCCTGTGGCTGAATTCTACCTGATGGAAGGGCAGAAATAAAGGGGGAAAGAAGAGGCTATCCCCTCAAAATTCCCTGACAAAACTCAGTAGCTCACTGGGAGGATGGCTGTGATTAGGAGTCTTTGGAGCCATTCTTCAAACAATATTTGAGTATGTCCTGCATCACCAGGTCCCAGGTTCAAGTGGGAAAGCAGAGAACCCCTCAGATTATTCTCTTACCATTCTCCAATTTTCCCCTAAGGCATGAGCTGAAGTTTTCTTCTTCCTCGGGCTTAAAATAAAACTGATACTTCAATTTCTGGTTTCCCCATGTTTCTTCTCTAATGTTTTCTTTTGACTGAGCATATCTGAACTCTGGAGAACTCAGGAGGAACAGGCCCATTCTCAGTTTTAAGTGGCTGGGGTTCTGAAATACAGCTGGGCATAACCTTGAGCTTCCTTAGGACACTAACTCTAGTTACACGACCAGGATGTGATTGGTAAAGTGTCCATACACTGACCAAGAAACCACTGATTACAGTAAGTTACTTCTCTTCCTCAAGATTTTCTTTCTACCTCCTGTAAATGAGTAAAATATGGACAGTCCATCCAAGAAATTGCACTTTTGTCTTTGTGTTGCCCAGAGAATGCATAGCATAGCAGTGTGGCAAAACATGTTTCATGACCTTGTATCTCTATAGCTATGGTGTGAAGCACTGAAGGTGGCTGATTTGATTTGATGAAGTATGAAGTTGTCCTTATCTTAGGGGGAAGGTCAGAAGTCATACTCCACATGGAGAAGATAACTTGTTTTTAAAGGATTGTTTAATTTTTGTCACTGCCAGGGTAATTGTCTTCCCTGAATTTCTCCAAATTGCCCTTGTGGAGCAAATCTAGACTGCGTTTCTCAACTGCAGCACTATTGACATTTTGGTCCAGATAATTGTTTGACATGGGGGCTGTTCTGTACATCATATGATGTTTATCAACATCCCTGGCCTCTGCCCACTAGATGCCAGTAGCACATCCCCTGTCCCTGGTCAGTACAATCAAAAATGCTTCCTGGCATTGACGGATATTCCTTACTGGGCAAAATCTTCCCACTGATTGAGAACCCTTAAATTGAGAGCTGCTAATCTAGAAACATACTGGCTCCCTAGTCATCTTTTCATAGACTAAATATACATCAATATACCAAGTAGTAGATCTATCAAAAATCATACTTTGAAAGTGGTCACCTAGTCACTTAAGCATGACCCACATCTGCCAATATTACCAAGGTTATCTAAATATTAGAGCTCCCTGCCCAAACCCTACCTCAAACACAAATAAAATCTGGGTGAAGATCTATAGCATCAGTCCCCAACATTTTTGGCACCAGGGACCAGTTTTGTGGTCCCGGGGTGGGAGGGGTGGGAGGTAGGAGGGGGGAGGGGTTCAGGTGGTAATGCGAGCGATGGGGAGCGGCAGATGAAGCTTCGCTCACTCGCCTGCTGTTCACTGCCTGCTGTGCGACCTAGTTCCTAACAGGCTGCGGACCAGAACCGGTAGGTGGACCGGGGGTTGTGGACCCCGATCTATAGAACCACCAACTTAGAGGCTATGGTTATAACCAGAGGATTTTGTGAAGAGTTCCACACAACAACCACAAGAGGGAGATGTAGCAATATAGTCCACCCCACACCAGCATCTCCAACACCACTTCGCTTGCATCTAAAGGATGTGGACTTAGTCATAGACTTGCTGAAATGGTGGCTGGATTCTCACCAGTTCACAGCACTTACAGGCTGGAAGGAGCGTTGACCCCTCCCCCTAGAGATAAGGAGGCCCAATGTGAGTTGATAACAGACTGTAATCAAAGTTAACTGCAATAAGTTTCTTTCACAGAAGACTCCTAATTCTGCTCAGTGCTTCACTCATTTAACAAATAGTTATTAAGTTCCCACTAAGCATTAGGGGTTGTCATCCAGTAGGAGATACAAAAAATACAGGCAATTAAAATACTACAATATCCAATATCTGGAGAAAACCGTAATCCAAAAAGATACATGCATCCCAATGTTCATTGCAGCACTATTTACAATAGCCAGGACAGGGAAGCAACTAAATGTCCAGCAACAGAGGAATGGATAAAGAAGATGCGGCACATATATACAATGGAATACTACTCAACCATAAAAATGAACAAAATACTGTCATTTACAGAAACATGGATGGACCTAGAGATTATCATACTAAGTGAAGTAAGTCAGACAGAGAATGACAAATGTCATATGATATCACTCATATGTAGAATCTAATTTAAAAAAAAGATACAAATGAACTTATTTACAAAATAGAAACAGACTTAAAGATATCAAAAACAAACTATGGTTACCAAAGGGGAAATGTGGGGGGAGGGATAAATCGGAAGCTTGGGATGAACACACACACACACTACTATATATAAGATAGATAACCAACAAGGACCTACTGTATAGCACAGTGAGCTCTACTCAATATTCTGTGATAACCTATATAAGAAAAGAATCTAAAAAAAGAATGAATATATGTATAACTGAATCACTTTGCTGTACACCTGAAACTAACACAACATTGTAAATCAACTATACTCCAGTAAAATTAAAATAAATAAATAAATAAAATACTACAGTAGGTAGACAACCATATGCTCTACTGGGACTGCTTGAAAGTAAAAGGAGGTGCTGTTAATAATTATACTGTGGCAATGGCTGGGCAAATCAGAATGTGTAGTCCCCCTAATGACATAGAGGGTAAGGGATATTCAGTAAGCACAGAGGAGGTGCACAAAATTCAGACTTCAAGAGTGAGAAGAGTAAGCTTATTAAAGTTAAAATGGTTTAAGTAACAGTGGAAATGAAGACCTCCTTCTCCTAAGATTCTATTGTGTCTAAGTCTCCTTTTTCTTCAATTATCTGTTACATGACACACGCCCCTTACATTTCCCTCCTGTCCTGACTACTCTCCTCTGAACACAGTCCAGTTTGTCAATGCCTCTTAAAATTTACTGCTCAAGATTGAACTCTGCTTCAGATGTACCAATGCAGACAAGAATGGAACTGTTATCTTCCATGATATGAGCAACATACAGTCATTTTGGTTTTTAAGTTGGACTCAGGTCTACAGAAATGGATGAATACATTTAAGCATATTCCTCAATTCATGGTATATGATCATCACTGGCCCATGTACCACACCTCTTTTATCTCATTTTAATTTTATCCTTATTTTCCCCCTTCATACCACATCTCTGTTCTCTTTCCCTCCTCCATGTCCTTGAATAGAATTTATCTAATGTGTGACCTTTTAGTTAATTATCTATATATTTATTTATGTGTGTGTTTATAAGTATAAATGAATATCTAGAATTGTTTTCAAGTTACGTATATAGACACCTCACTCTGCTTCTCAGCTTCATTTTGGTTTTGTTGCTCAATGTTGTGATTTTTAGATCTTTCTAGGCTGAAACATGTAGCTTTACATCAACCTTTTTCAATACTGTATAGTATTACATCCTCCAGACATGCTACATTTTCATCTATCAATTTCCCTATTGATAGACATTGAAGTTTTTCTAACTCTTTATTATTTCAAACCATGCTATGATGAACGACCATATATCCATCATTTTATATCTCTTTTGCCACCCATATAAGTGATTTCTGGGTAGTAACAGGGATGGAATTGCTGGGTAATAAATTATGCAAATACTCAGCTCTCTAGATATGTGCAATTGTTCTGCAAAATTTATACTCTCGCTGAGAGTTCATTAGAGTTTCTCCTTTCCCCCTTCCTCAACAGCACTTGATATTATCTGTTTTGTTTGTTTGTTTGTTTTGGCCACTCAAGTATGTGATATAGCATAGTTGTTTTAACTTTCACTCCTCTGATCCCTATTGAGGGGTATTGCATCTCTCCATATACTTGTTTGCTGATCTAGTTTCCACTTTTATGAATTGCCTATGCATATTATTGACTCAGTATCATGAGATATTCTGTTCTGTTCTTGATAATATGCAGGTTATTCCTATATGTTTGGGATATTAAGTCTCAGTTGGTTACATACACCTCTCTTTTAACACTGTGCATAGTGTCTTTCTCTAAGTATAAAACTTAAATTGATGTAGTTGTAAATTTTCACTTTTTTGTTGGTGTAACTTGATTTACAATGTTGTATCAGTTTCGGGTGTACAGCAAAGTGAATCAGTTATACAGATACATATATCCACTCTTTTTGAGATTCTTTTCCCATATAGGCCATTATAGAGTACTGAGTAGAGGTCCCGGTGCTATACAGTAGGTCCTTATTAGTTATCTATTTTATATAAAGTAATGGGTATATGTCAATCCCAATCTTCCAATTTATCCCTACCCACTCCTTATCTCCTGGTAACCATACGTTCTCTTTCTACAGCTATAATTCCATTTCTGTTTTGTAGATAAGTTCATTTGTAACTTTTTTTTAGATTCCACATATAAGTGATATCACATGATATTTGTCTTTCTCTGTCTGAGTTCACTCAGTATGACAATCTCTATGTCAATCCACGTTGCTGCAAATGGCATTATTTTGTTCGTCTTATGGCTGACTAATATCCCACTGTATATATGTACCACATCTTCTTTACCTATTCTTCTATTGATGGAGATCAGTGGAACAGGATAGAAAGTCCAGAGATAAAATCAAGCACCTATAGTCACCTAATCTATGACAAAAGAGGAAAGAATGTACGATGGAGAAAAGATAGTCTCTTCAATAAGTGGCGTTGGGAAAACTGGACAGCTACATGTAAAAGAATGAAGTTAGAACAGTCCCTAACACCATACAGAAAAATAAACTCAAAATGGATTAAAGACCTAAATGTAAGGTAAGATGCTATAAAACTCTTAGAGGAAAACATAGGCAGAACACTCTTTGATGTAAATTGCAGCAAGATCTTTTTTGATCCATCTCCTAGAGTAATAAAAATAAAAACAAAAATAAACAAATGGGACCTAATGAAACTTAAAAGCTTTTGCACAGCAAAGGAAACCATCAACAAAATGAAAAGACAACCTTCAAAATGGGAGAAAATATTTGCAAATGAAGCAACTGACAAGGCACTAATCTCCAAAATATACAAACAGCTCATGCAGCTCAGTATCAAAAAAACAAACAACTCAATCAAAAAATAAGTGGAAGATCTAAATAGACATTTCTCCAAAAGAGACTTACAGATGGCTAAAAAGCACACGAAAAGATGCTCAATGTCATTAATTACTAGAGAAATGTAAATCAAAACTACAATGAGGTATCACCTCACACCAGTCAGAATGACCATCATCAAAAAAATCTTCAGGGCTTCCCTGGTGGTGCAATGGTTAAGAGTCCGCCTGCACGAGCCCTGGTCCAGGAAGATCCCACATGCCGTGGAGCGGCTGGGCCCATGAGCCATGGCCACTGAGCCTGCGCGTCTGGAGCCTGTGCTCCACAACGGGAGAGGCCACAACAGTGAGAGGCCCACGTATTGCAAAAAAAAAAAAAAAAAAAAAAAAAACAACAACTTCAAACAATAAATGCTGGAGAGGGTGTGGAGAAAAGGCAACCCTCCTACGTTATTGGTGGGAATGTAAACTGGTGCAACCACTATGGAGGACAGTATGGAAGTTCCTTAAAAAATAAAAATAAAGCTACCATATGACCCAGGAATCCCACTCCTGGGCATATATCTGGAGAAAAACATTCAAAAAGATACATGCACCCCAATGTTCATTGCAGCACTACTTACAATAGCCAGGACATGGAAGCAACCTAAATGTCCATCAACAGAGGAATGAATAAAGAAGATGTGGTACATATATACAATGGAATATTACTCAGCCATAAAAAAGAACAAAATTTTCACTTTATTATTTGCATTTTTTATATCTTGGTTAAAAAATTTCCTCACTCTCAAAGTTATAAAGATATTCTTCTATTTCATCATCTAATAGGTTTAGTATGTCAAATTAATTTTTTTAATAGATTCAAATTCTCTGTTGAAATTCTCCATCTTTTCATCTATTGTGTACATCTTTTCCTCTATTTTCTTCAAAATATTAATCATAGTTATTTTAAAATCTTTATTTAATCTATATCTGTAGGTCTGCTTCTAATGTCTATTTTCTCTCATTATTATCAATCATAGTTTTTTCTGCATAGAATATTTTCAATATAAAGCTGTATATTATGTATAAAATAACCAAAGAAGCTTCAAATTAAGATACATGCACCCCAATGTTCATTACAGCACTATTTACAATAGCCAGGACATGGAAGCAACATAAATGTCCATCAACAGAGGAATAGATAAAGAAGATGTGGTACGTATATACAACGGAATATTATTCAGCCACAAAGAAGAACAAAATAGTGCCATTTGCAGCAATATGGATGGACCTAGAGATTGTCATACTGAGTGAAGTAAGACAGACACAGAAAGACAAATATCATATGATATGGCTTATACGTGGAATCTAAATAAGTGGTACAAATGAAATTATTTACAAAACAGAAAAAGAGTCACAGATGTATCAGACAAACTTATGGTTACCAGGGGATAAGGAGTGGGGGGAAGGATAAATTGGGAGATTGTGATTGACATACACACTACTCTATATAAAATAGATAACTAATAAGAACCTACTGTATAGCACAGGGAACTCTACTTAATACTCTGTAATGGCCTATATGGGAAAATAATCTAAAATAAGAGTGGATATATGTATCTGTATAACTGATTCACTTTGCTGTATACCTGAAACTAGCACAACACTGTAAATCAACTATACTCCAATAAATTTTTTTAAAATATGATAAAAAATTCCAGTGACCTGATATTAGAGATAGATACAACTGAAAAACTAATGAAGCTCTGTGACTATGTTCCAGGGATAATTATTCTATTTATGTTATTTAAAATTTTTATTTTATGTTATTTTTGATGTTCAGATGACCAATAATATAAATATAATTTAATGTATAAATAGTAATAAAGTTTTTATTTTACTTCAATAAACATAAACATGTCTTTTTAGAAAAAAATTTCATTTTGAAAATATTCTTACAAAACTATTTTACCAGTTCACCATTATAATAAAAATCAATTTGTCATCCAAAATACTAATATTTCAAAAAATTGAATAGTATTAAAGTGTCCCTTTAAATCTCAAACATCTGGTTTCGATGATAAATTATACAATTATTTTAAAAAGAAGAGAACAAAGAATCAACCCATAGAGTTCACAATGTGGAGGTTACAGATTAACTTGACAGGAAGAGTTTCAGTGGAGTCGAGATTTATTGGAGAGGGCTGAAATAAGAAAGTAAAGTAAGGGCATGAAGACAATGACAATATTTTCATAGTTCAATAAGTCTTGCTTTCAATAAGAGGAAAGAAAATGAGATGGTATATGGTAGAGCAGTGGCCCCCAACCTTTTTGGCACCAGGGACCAGTTTCGTAGAAGATAATTTTTCCACAGACTAGGGTGGGGGGGTATTGTTTGGGGACGATTCAAGCACATTACATTTATTGTGCACTTTATTTCTATTATTTTTACATTGTAATATATAATGAAATAATTATACAACTCACCATAATGCAGAATCAGTGGGAGCCCTGAGCTTGTTTTCACTTGTCACTTACTGATAGGGTTTTGATATGAGTCTGCAAGCAATTCATTCATTATTGTCTCTGTGCAGTCAAACCTCTCTGCTAATGATAATCTGTATTTGCAGCCACTCCCCATTGCTAGCGACACTGCCTCAGCTCCACCTCAGATCATCAGGCATTAGATTCTCATAAGGAGTGTGCAACCTAGATCCCTCGTATGTGTAGTCACAGCAGGGCTCAGGCTCCTATGAGAATCTAATGCTGCTGCTGATCTGACAGGAGGTGGAGCTCAGGCAGTAATGTGAGTGATGGGGAGCAGCTGTAGATACAGATGAAGCTTCACTCACTCACCCGCCACTCACTTCCTGCTGTGCGGCCTGGTTCCTAGCAGGCCATGGACAGATATCGGTCCATGGCCTGGGGGTTGGGGACCCCTGTGGTAGAAGATGTGAGGTTAGGATATGATACTCTGGGGATTAGTTTGTAAAGCATGTTTGTGTATTTACATTGCTGTCCAGTGATGAGGTAGAAATTGGTGTTGCAAGATGGAGGGAAAAGGGTAAAGTCCAAATAACAAGGAGGAAGATTGACCTTTCACTCAGAGCCACCATACTGTCCCTTCTGAAAAGCATATTTGTTTTCTCTTCTTTATTCCACTTAATTTCCATGATTATTTGTCTTTTTTAAAAGTCACATAAATAGAATAACATAAATTGAATAATTATCCCTGGTACATAGTCACAGAATTTTTTTAGCTTTTCATTTGTATCTGTCTCTAATTCCAGGTTACTGGAAATTTTTAGAAGAATATACTTTTTAAACTAACATTGATCTTTCTGTTTTTAAGTTAGTTCTCTTACCTTCTCTTCAAATAATTTTTGATTAAAAAGTAGGAGAGAAATAAGAGAGATGAGGAGAGAGGAAGAAAAAAATGAGTTGTATTTAAAAATGGAACCTCTCCTTATGCACAGGAGATATGGATTAGAAGCTAATAATGGACTCTGAGCAAATAACTTAAGGAAGATGTGCACTTGAGCATGTGTGTGTGTGTGTGTGTGTGTGTGTGTGTGTGTGTGTAGGGGGCTTACTGTTCTCCACATGATTTTTTTCTCCAAACAACTGGAGACAGCATTAGTAAGCTTCAGGCGTTTCACACTGTCTCTGATTAACAATTAAACATAAGCATCTTTGTTTTTCATGACCCCAAAATAGATTTCCATATGTTGATATAAAAAGTGATTGATTTTAGTTTGCATGCTGAGAATATCAAAATTGTTGCAGAATTTATCCCCTCCTCCACTGATATTTATCATTTTAGGTTACCCACAGCTGCTGATGGTTTTTTAAGCCAGCTAGAAAGACAAAATCTATTAGATTAAGAACCTCTAAGTTCATGGCCCCATACACTAGGTAGCTAGGGAGGATTTCATAAGAATGAGACACAGAATTTAAAAAATTTTGTTTGGGTACATTCAAGATTCAACTACAAAATGAGACATTCCCACAGCAGCATCTGCGTACTAGAGGTCCAGGTGTAGTCCTTGGGGAATGACTACACTTGTTGGTGGAGGCAGGAGGACCGGCAGGAAACCTTATGTTGAACTGAAGTCCGCTTCCTGGAACAAGATCCATGGTGACTAGTTCTGCCTTATGGAGGCACCTTGATGCCATCATCCAAACAACAGTGTTTCAAATATCTGGCCATGGTTATTACACTGTTCCACTCCCCACCTTAATCCCAGCCCCCTCACCAGATTTTCTCTTTTCCAAGCTAATCAACCCCAATTCCTTCAAATATTTCTCATCTGGAATTGTTTAACATAGTCCTGGAAACAAACTCAGCAATCAATAAAAGATAATTATGTCTTTCTTATTGTTGTTAGTGCCTCATGTTTCACCATCAGTTGCCCTCTGGTGGACAGTTTCCTGATCATTAATGTTGTTCAAATGATATGCTATTTATTATTCATTTCTTAGTAATGATAATATTAAGAACTAACATTTATTGAAAGCTCACAATGTGCCAACACTTTGCTAACTGTTTACAGACATTCTCATTGAAACTGCAAAACAAACTTAGGGTACTATTATAGTTTGTCCTTATTTTACAAATCAGGAAACCAAGGCCTAGAATGGTTAATAAAAACCTGATGGGGTAATATAGCAAAGGGGTGGGGACTGTAGTCTTCTGCATTTTCTCTCATGTTTTCAACTATTTGTACAACATTGTTATCTTATAACTTTCCCCTTGTTTTTCACTTAAATTGTGGTATCCTCCTTTCTCTTCCCTCTTGACAGTTTTTTTTGGGATTTTTTTGTTAAGCTCAAAGCTATGGCCATACAGGTAAATGGATTTTGAGCCTTTTTATGCCACTTGGTTATTTGGTTTATTTCTTTCTCAGAACCTAAATTTTGCTTACATTATTTTAAAAATTGCACGTACTCTTTCATTTCTCATTCAATTATTTGCAGAATTAAAAATTCTTCAACATTCCTTTCTTATGTAAAACCTTCTTTGTTTGAATTTCATGGCATTACATCTCCTGTTTTCCTCTGACCACTTTAACAATTCTTTCACAGTTTCCTTCTCTTCCAGTCATAGTTGTTTCTTACAGGGTTTTGTCGATATGTTTTTTTTTTTTAGCATACACTTTTTCTAGTGTAGAGAATTCCCAAACATGGAATTAAAGATAATCATAAATCAAGAGTCAGGTACAAATGGAGGCTAAGAAAAAACTCTTAGAAATCAATATTTATTACCAAAATTTAAAACTCAAGCAAAAAGCTGAAGAGCAGTATGAACATGGTTGAAACCTGTGTTTGGAAGATGTTCCATAAGATGTCTATAAGTAATTATAACAGAATGTAAAACAGAAAGACAAAGAGAAAACTGGGAGATGTTAATTCATCCATATGGAGGATAGCTTCAGATATTTTAATAGGAATTTCAGGAATAAAAAGTAGAGAGGCTAGAAAAGAAGTAATAATCAAGGAAACAGAAGAAAATTGCCCTTTACTGAAGAAAAAAATCAGTACCATACAGGAATATATTGAAGAAAAAAAAAACACACTTGAACACATCCTGGCGAAATCTAGAAATCCAAGTGTAACCAAGCAGGACCCTATGGGCCCTTCCCAGAACACCCCTCCCCCAATATCCTCTGCTTGCCTTTTCTCTGTAGAAAAAATTTAATAAAAGAACAAAATGAATCAAAGAAGTGAGACAACACAGAAAGAAAGGAAACCAGTCAAGCAAGACAAAATAATACTTCAGCCATTAATCAAAGTCAAGGGCTTTTAGTTCTTCCTCAAGAACTACAGATAATATTCTGAGCCCTGTCCTTTGAGCTGTTTTGCAGATGCTGAAACCCCCTCTACGTGGGAGAAGTTAACTGTATGCTGCCCACAAGCATGTAGACCACAGACCAGTTGGAATCAGAAGGTTGATGGTGTTGCCTCCTCATTACCTCACCACCAACCAATCAAAAGAATGTCCATGAGCTGATCACATACCCCACAACCCTCTCCTTCACCCTATCTTTAAAAACCTTTCCCTGAAAACCTTCCAGGGGTTCAGGTCTTTTAAGCACTAGCTACCTGGACTCCTTGCTTGGTGCCCTGTAATAAACGTTACACTTTCCTTCACCACAACCTGATGTCAGTAGACTGGCTTTACTGTGCACAGGCAAGTGGACCCAAGTTCTGTTTGGTAACAATGTTGGCACCCCAGCTGGGGTGGAAGTCCCAAGTGGGTGTCTTGCCCATGACACATCAGCGCCTGGAAGACGGTGGCTCTTGAATCCTGTTCAGCAGCTGCCTGAGCACCTTTGTCTTGGGGGCAGCCCCAAGTTCTTGCGGTTGACCAGACATTGTTGGCTCACAGTACTTTCAATTCTGTGATGAAGGAAAAAAAACTCTGTTTTTGATTTGTCTCTACTAATGAACAGACATTTGGGAGTTGACAGACTCAGTGTAGGAGGGTAAGAGGCTTTTGTGTGTAAAACCAAAAGTTCCTTTCCTCTCTACCCTGGGCTTTTCCTCCCCAGAATAAGCCTGTTTTTTTCATGTTGGTGTGGGGTACCTTGTTGGAAAGAGGAATAGTTGTTGGACTTCTACCCTATTTGTGAACTGGTTCTTTGTTTATTTGGATGCTAACATTTGGTTTTGGGGGCATCATTTGTGTTTTGTTTCTCTTGTCTGGGGAACATGCCCTCTGGGGTATATTTTGGAAAAATGATCTTATTATAGCTATGAACCTATGACTAAGGAAAAAATGATTTAAAACTCTGTGGCCACAATACTGTTTAGACTCTGGAGAAAACTGGTTAGGATGAAACTCTTTTGAAATTCCAAAACTCATTCTTTTTGCACAGGTAGTTAGGAAAAGCTGGCTTGATAAAATACTTCAGAATTCTGACCCTGAGAAAACAAAAATATTCCTAGGAAAAAGCTTGAAGCTTTAACTCTTATCATGTCCTTGAAATACAAACACAGCTCACCTTTGCCTGAGACTTTGGCCTTGGGTTAATAAATAGAACTTCAAACCAAGGAAAAAAGTATAAAGAGACCTTTTAAGCTCAAGTAAGTAAACTTAACTTATTCCTAATGTTATTTTTTTGATTTTGCATTTGCCGGGTAAATTGCCATGACACGTGTGGTCATTATTCCCTACCTTTCCATTTACATGTTGTTTGTTGTTAAAAAGAGGGATCCTTGTTTGAAAAACTGAGAAAATTGTTGGACTTCACCCTTTTTTTCTTTCCCACAGGAATTAGATTTTGTTCTTTGTGTGTGTGTTTGCATTTTATCTTGTGTGTAAGTGTGCCAGCTGTGGGAAACTCAAAAATTTGTTTGCCAGATGCAGCCCTTTGAGGTGCATTCTCCAGAATTGGATAATTTCATTTATAAGCCAGTGATATATAAAAAGATGATTTTCCCTTGTAATATGGCCTGGCGGTAATACTCCTAAGATTCAGGGGAAAAAGTGACCCACAGGTAGATCCCTGAACTATGCGACTTATGTAATTACAGCTGTTTTACAATAGAGAGGGAAGTAGGTAAAATTTATAAATTAATAAGTTTTATATTAAAATATCTGATTCATGATTAAATTTTAAGATGAAGCTATGAGATATCTGTCTGGATATATGTAAGTCTCAATATGATTATGTGTCTTTGTCTTTGGATAATATTGCTGAGGTTAATTTGTAAATGAGCTTTATTTAATTAGCTTAAAGAAAAGTAAATGTTTACAAATCAATCATTTTAAAATACAACTGAAGAGACCTTCAAGATGGCGTAGGAGTAAGACTTGGAGATCACCTTCCCCCCCACAAATACATCAGAAATACACCTACAAGTGGAACAACTCCTAGAGAACATCTACTGAATGCTGGCAGAAAACCTTAGATTTCCCAAAAGGCAAGAAACTCCCCACGTACCTGGGTAGGGCAAAAGAAAAAAGAAAAAACAGAGACAAAAGAATAGGGATGGGACCTACACTTCTGGGAGGGAGCTGTGAAGGAGGAAAAGTTTCCACACACTAGGAAGCCCCTTCACTGGCAGAGTCAGGGGGTGGCGGGGAGAAAACTTCAGAGCCACAGAGGAGAATGCAGCAATAGGGGTGCAGAGGGCAAAGCAGAGAGATTCCCACACAGAGGATCAGCACCGACCAGCACTCACCAGCCTGAGAGGTTTGTCTGCTCACCCACTGGGGCAGGTGGAGGCTAGGATCTGAGCCTCGGGCTTTGGAGATCAGATCCAAGGGAAAGGACGGGTTGGCTGCATGAACACAGCCTGAAGGGGGCTAGTGCACCACAGCTAGCCAGGAGGGAGTCTGGGAAAAAATCTGGAACTGCCTAAGAGACCACAGACCATTATGTCAGGGTGCTCGAGGAGAGGGGATTCAGAGCACCCCATAAACAAGCTTGAGAGAAGGGCACCAGCTGCAGCTATCAACGCAGACACCAAAGATGGGCAGGAGACACTAAGGCTGTTGCTGCAGCCACTAAGAAGCCTGTGTGCAAGCACAAGTCTCTATCCACACTTCCCCTCCCAGGAGTCTGTGAAGCCTGCCATGGCCAGGGTCCCGTGATCCAGAGACAACTTCCCCAGGAGAACACACGGCGCGCCTCAGGCTGTTGCAACGTCACACTGGCCTCTGCTGCTGCAGGCTCGCCCCGCATCCCGTACCCCTCCCTCCCCCCAACCTGAGTGAGCTAGAACCCCTGAATCAGCTGCTACTTTAACCTCGTCCTCTCTGAGTGAAGAACAGATGCCCTCAGGAAACCGACATGCAGAGTCAGGGCCAAATCCAAAGCTGAACCCCAGAAGCAGGATGAACAAAGAAGAGAAATGGAAAATTCTCCCAGCAGCCTCAGGAGCAGTGGATTAAATCTTCAAAATCAACTTCATGTATCCAGAATCTCTGGAATACTTGAAGAGACAATGAATCATCTCAAAATTGAGGCAGTGGACTTATGGAGCAACTGTAGACTTGGGGTTTGCTTTCTGCATCCAATTTGTTTCTGATTTTATTTTTATCTTAGTTTAGTATTTAGAGTTTATTATCATTGGTAGATTTGCTTATTGATTGGGTTGCTCTTGTCGTTTTCTTAATATATATAGATATATATTTTTTCCTTTTTCTATTTTTGTGAATGGATATGTGTATGCTTCTTTGTGTGATTTTGTCTGTATAGCTTTGCTTTAACCATTTGTCCTGAGGTTCTGTCTGTCTGTTTTTGATTTTATTTAATTATTAAAATTTTTTTTTAATTTTAAATAATTTTTTCTATTTTAATAACTTTATTTCATTTCTCTTTCTTTCTTTCTTTCTTTCTTTCTTTCTTTCTTTCTTTCTTTCTTTTTTTCTCCATTTTCTTTTGAGCCATGTGGCAGACAGGGTCTCAGTGCTCCAGTCATATGTCAGGTCTGTGCTTCTAAAGTGAGAGAGCTGAGTTCAGGACATTGGTCCACCAGAGACCTCCCGGCTCCATGTAATATCAAATGGTGAAAGATCTCCCTGAAATCTCCATCTCAATGCTAAGACCCAGCTCCACTCAATGACAAGCAAGCTACCATGATGGACACCCTATGCCAAACAACTACCAAGAAAAGAAAACAAACCCACCCATTAGCAGAGAGGCTGCCTAAAATCATAATAAGGTCACAGGCACCCCAAAAGACACTACCAGACGTGGCCCTGCTCACCAGAAAGACAAGATCCAGCCTCATCCACCAGAACACAGGCACTAGTCCCTTCCAGCAGGAAGCCTACACAACCCACTGAAGCAAATTTAGCCACTAGGGGCAGACACCAAAAACAATGACAGCTACAAACCTGCACCCTGCAAAAAGGAGACCCCAAACACAATAAGTGAAGCAACATGAGAAGACAGAGAAACAGAGAGCAGATGAAGGAGCAAGGTAAAAACCCATCAGACCAAACAAATGAAGAGGAAATAGGCAGTCTACCTGAAAAAGAATTCAGAGTAATGATAGTAAAGATGATCCAAAATCTTGGAAATAGAATGGAGAAAATACGAGAAACATTTAACAAGGACCTAGAAGAACTAAAGAGCAAACAAACAATGTGAACAACACAATGAATGAAATTAAAAATTATCTAGAAGGAATCAATAGCAGCATAACTGAGGCAGAAGAACGGATAAGTGACCTGGAAAATAAAACAGTGGAAATAACTACCACAGAGCAGAATAACGAGAAAAGAATGAAAAGAATTGAGGACAGTCTCAGAGACCTCTGGGACAACATTAAACACACCAACATTCGAATTATAGGGGTCCCAGAAGAAGAAGAGAAAAAGAAAGGGACTTAGAAAATATTGGAACAGATTATAGATGAAAACTTCCCTAATATGGGAAAGTAACTCAAGTCCAGGAAGCACAGAGGGTTCCATACAGGATAAATCCAAGGAGAAACATGCCAAGACACATATTAATCAAACTATCAAAAATTAAATACAAAGAAAAATTCTTACAACCAGCAAGGGAAAAGTAACAAATAACATACAAGGAAAACCCCATAAGGTTAACAGCTGATCTTTCAGCAGAAACTCTCCAAGTCAGAAGGGACTGGCAGGACATATACAAAAGCAAAGTGAAGAAAGGGAAAAACCTACAACCAAGATTACTCTACACAGCAAGGATCTCATTCAGATTTGACAGACAAATTAAAACCTTTAAAGACAGGCAAAAGCTAAGAGAATTCAGCACCACCAAACCATCTTTTAAACAAATGCTAAAGGAACTTCTCTAAGCAGGAAAAACGGAGAAGAAAAGACCTACAAAAACAAACCCAAAACAATTAAGAAACTGGTAATAGGAACATACATATCAATAATTACCTTAAATGTAAATGTATTAAATGCTCCAACCGAAAGGCATAGACTAGCTGAATGGATACAAAAACAAGATCCGTATATATGCTGTACACAAGAGACCCACTTCAGACCTAGGGACATATACAGACTGAAAGAGAGGGGATGGAAAAAGATATTCCATGCAAATGGAAATCAAAAGAAAGCTGGAGTAGCAATTCTCATATCAGACAAAATAGACTTTAAAATAAAGACTATTACAAGAGACAAAGAAGAACTACATAATGATCAAGGGATCAATCCAAGAAGAAGATATAACAATTATAAATATTTATGCACTCAACATAGGTGCACCTCAATATATAAGGCAACTGCTAACAGTCATAAAAGGGGACATCGACAGTAACTCAATCATAGTAGGGAATATTAACACACCTCTTTCACCAATGGACAGATCATTCAAAATGAAAATAAATAAGGAGCCACAAGCTTTAAATGACACATTAAAGTAGATGGACTTAATTCATATTTATAGGACATTCCATCCCCAAATGGCAGATTACACTTTCTTCTCAAGTGCTCACAGAACATTCTCCAGGATAGATAATATCTTGGGTCACAAACCAAGCCTTGGTAAATATAAGAAAATTGAAATCGTATCAAGTATCTTTTCTGAACACAACGCTATAAGACTAGATATCACTACAGGAAAATATCTGTAAAAAATAGAAACACATGTAGGCTAAACCATACGTTACTAAATAACCAAGAGATCACAGAAGAAATCAAAGAGGAAATAAAAAAATACCTAGAAACAAATGACAATTAAAACAGCATGACCCAAAACCTATGGGATGCAGCAAAACAGGTCTAAGAGGGCAGTTTATAGCAATACAATCCTACCTCAAGAAATAAGAGGGCTTCCCTGGCAGCGCAGTTGTTGAGAGTCCACCTGCCAATACAGGGGACATGGGTTCATGCCCCGGACCGGGAAGATCCCACATGCCACGGAGTGGCTGAGCCCATGAGTCATGGCCACTGAGCCTGCACGTCCGGAGCCTGTGCTCCATAATGGGAGAGGCCACAACAGTGAGAGGTCCACGCACGGAAAAAAAAAAAAAAGAAAGAAACAAGAAACATCTCAAATAAACAACCTAACTTTACACCTAAAGCAATTAGAGAAAGAAGAAAAAAAAACCCCAAAGTTAGCAGAAGGAAAGAAATCATATGGATCAGATCAGAAATAAATGAAAAAGAAATGAAGGAAAGAATAGCAAAGATCAGTAAAACTAAAAGCTGTGTTTTTGAAAAGATAAACAAAATTGATAAACCATTAGCCAGACTCATCAAGAAAAAAAGGGAGAAGATGCAAATCAACAGATTAGAAATGAAAAAGAAGTAACAACTGACACTGTAGAAATACAAAGGATCATGAGAGATTACTACAAGCAAATATATGGCAATAAAGTGGACAACCTGGAAGAAATGGACAAATTCTTAGAAAAACACAACCTTCTGAGACAGAACCAGGAAAAAATAGAAAATATAAAGAGACCAATCACAAGCACTGAAATTGAAACTGTGATTAAAAATCTTCCAGGAAAGAAAAGCCCAGGACCAGATGGCTTCACAGGCAAATTCTATCAAACATTTAGAGAAGAACTAACACCTATCCTTCTCAAACTCTTCCAAAATATAGCAGAGGAGGAACACTCCCAATCTCAGTCTATGAGGTCACCACCACCCTGATACCAAAACCAGACCAGGATGTCACAAAGAAAGAAATCTACAAGCCAATATCATTGATAAACATAGATGCAAAAATCCTTAACAAAATACCAGCAAACAGAATCCAAAAGTACATTAAAAGAATCATACACCATGATCAAATGGGATTTATCCCAGGAATGCAAGGATTCTTCAATATATGCAAATCAATCAACATGACAAACCATATTAACAAATTGAAGGAGAAAAACCATATGATCATTTCAGCAGATGCAGAAAAGCTTCAACAAAATTCAGCACCCATTTGTGATAAAAAAAAAAACCTCCAGAAAGTAGACATAGAGGGAACTTACCTCAACATAATAAAGGCTATATATGACAAACTCACAGCAAACATCATTCTCAGTGATGAAAAAATGAAACCATTTCCTCTAAGATCAGGAACAAGGCAAGGTGATTCAGTCTCACCACTATTACTCAAAATAATTTTGGAAGTCTTAGCCACAGAAATCAGAGAAGAAAAAGAAATAAAGGAATCCAAATTGGAAAAGAAGAAGTAAAGCTGTCACTGTTTACAGATGACATGATACTATCTATAAATAGATAATCCTAATGGTGTTACCAGAAAACTTCTAGAGCAAATGAATGAATTTGATAAAGGAGCAGGATAGAACATTAATGCACAGAAATCTCTTACATTTCTATACACTAATGGTGAAAATCTGAAAGAGAAGTTAAGGAAAAACAAAACTAATGGAAAAAATGGACTCAAACAGAATAAAAATTAATTACATGGGACTGAAAGAACTGAAAAATATGATTATAATTTTTATGACATTTTGTCTGACATATTACTGGCTTTCAATCTTTGTTTTTCAGATGTAAGGGAACCTTTCCCCTTAAGCTGATTATGATTTATAACAATTTGGTAAATTATACCTTATAAATTGAAATATTTATCTTTTCTCTCTACCTGATCCCTCCAGAAATTAGAAACTTTCAGGTTCCCAGAAGCCTTATCAGATTAATAAGGCAGGCCACCTCTCAACAAGTTCAAGAATCTCAAGGGAGTTCCCTGGTGGCCTAGTGTTTAGGATTCAGTGCTGTCACTGCTGTGGCATATATATGTGTGTGTGTGTGTGCATGTAAAATCTCAAGCTATTTGGGGGACCTTGAGAAGAGAAGAATTCACCCAAATCTATAGATATTGCAGGCAGAATCTGTGACAACCCTTGGTGTGGCTTTACTGGCCTTGAGATTCCTTTTAAAAGTTCAGTCTGAGATTCCTTATGAAAAGTTTAAGCACAGCCAATTTTTTAAAAGCCTATGTGATCAATTAATCAGACTTATTTTACAAACAAATTAATCTTAATTTGGCTATATTTGGTAAAAATGAGGGTAATTTTAGAGAGAAAAAGATTGTGTTTTGTTATATATTCAATTCTAGTTTTGTTAATTGACATCAGTATTTACTGTCTAAAACTCATTTCCCAAATAGCTCTTTTTTGCTATGTTACATTATTGTAAAGCTTAATTGAGTTATTAAGAAGATATTCTAAGCTTGTTTCTGATCACTGTAATCTATTTTTGGATGAAGATCAGATGCCTCATGATCTATAACCAGGGGATTATGCATACCGGAAAAAGCATCATTTAAAGGACTATCTCCAAACTAGATGAAAGACTACTTATCAGGTATTCTTAAGTACATCATAGACAAAGCAACTGAAGTGAATTAACTCAAATTCATATTCTTACTTAAGAAAGGCCTCTGCATTGGACTGGTCTATAGAAAGGACTGCTGACTCCAAACAATATTAATACCAGAATGAGAAGAAGACAACAGCAGTGGTAGGCAGTTGAACCAGACTGGACCTGTAAGGCCTATCATACAAATCTAATGCAACTGTTTACCAAATGTTTGTCTCCCTATCAACATTGAAAGTTACTGTTTTACTTTTAACCACACTGTTACCCTCAGTGTTTAGGATAGGAATATAATTGTCTAATGGAGCTTTCACAGAGTATAACTACTCATGATGTGTAAAACTGCTGGTTTAAACCTATTGCTGAAAGCTCATGTGCAATGCTTATGTGACAATTGATTTTTGTGACAATTATTGATAAAATGTATAGCCTATAAAATGTTTCCCCATTAACATACCTCTGAGCCTGTTCACAATATCTGATTAGTTTCCCCCAAAGTGCATAACTAGGCAAATATAAAGGAGGCCTAGCACCTAGGGACATGATCTAACCCTGGGGCAGACAGCTGAACCACCCCAGCATCAAGGGACAGATATTCTGATTATCAGTACTTTCTATTGAAAGATTTGCCATCAAAAGTTGAAAATAATGAAAGAAATTTTTACATATTGAGGTATGTGGAGGTCTTTCTGGCTTTAGGCTAACCAGAACAGCCTGTTTGTGAGCTATTAAACATGCATTGTATATCTGCTTTAGCCATTAAGGAAACATACATTTAAAAAATCAGAATGGAGTAACTGTGGTTCAGAAATCCAAAATGGAGATAGGTGGCCATTGTGGACCTGGGTTCAGACACATTCCTATATTACTGAGAACTTGTTTTCTAAACTTTATTAGACTTAAGGACATCACCAGCTGTTCTTGAAACAATATCTGCTAACAGCTGCCAACTGCAACCTTATGGTTTCAATGTCTCCTTGTAACTATGAAACCTTTTCCCACTTTAGAAATAGTATTGGTAAATTAGACAGCTCAAGCTATAGCCTCCCAGCAAAAGGCACTCGTTTCTTTAGTCAGAATAATATTAGCTAATAAAATTACTTTAAATTATACTTTGGTCAAAAAAAAGGGAGACATGTATAGTGGCCAATAGTTACTGTTATGTATAATTAGTACCCCTGGAAAAGTTAAAAACCAAATATAGAACAATTCAAAAATCTACTTGATTACTGAATGTGTGTAAAGAGGAAACACTCTAAAACTTATTTTCCTGGTTGCCATCTAAAGTAGGAGGACTCTTTTGAAAAATACTATAAGGGTGTAGTTTGATCATTATCCTCATTGTAATATGTCTATTAATATTCAAATGTTTGTCCAGGTGCTATAACAAAACAATCAAAGATGGAAGTACTGTTTTCATAATACAAAATATTGATGCTGAACTTGGAACTAGAGACTATTTCCAGTTCTGTGTCTATTTCCCAAATTAGGCAGGACTATGCCCCATTTCAGCAGGAAGTAGCCAGAGTTGTCATCACCTTATTCCCTCAAAGAGTTGGGGAAAATTGAAACAGAAATGGAAACTAAAACTGAGTTCCTCTGCCAAGTTTATGATTAACCTCTCAGTCCAAAAGTTTATTCCCTTTCTTGTTCTGCATCTGTTCTCTCTCAAGATTGAGGAGTATCCAAGGAAAGGGGGGAATTGTAACTGAACAGGTCTCTATGGGGCCTTTCCTGAACATACCGCCCCCCATGTCCTCTGCCTGCATTTTGTCTGTAGAAAAACTTAGTCAAAGAATAAATTTAATCAGAGAAGTGAGAAAATGAAGAAAGAAAGGAAAACAGTTTGGTTTAATAACCTAGGATAAAGAGAAAGTCTTAAATATTTCCAGACAGAGAAATTACAGAACAAGAATAAAAATAGCATATTTTTGTATGCAAGTCTAAGTGCTACTCACACATAAAAAAGAATAAAATTTTGCCATTTGCAACAACATGGATAAACCTGGAGGATACTGTGCTAAGTGAAATAAGACAGAGAGAGAAAGATAAATACTGGATGTTATCATTTATATGTGGAATCTAAAAAAATAAAATGAATGAATATAACAAAACAAAAAATTCACAGGCATAGAGAACAGACTGGTGTTTACCAGAAGGGAGAGGGAGGTGTGGAGAGGTGGGATGGGGTGCGGATTGAGAAATACAAATGTGTAAAACAGATAGGCTACAGGGATGTATTGTACAGCACAGGGAAATATAGTCATTATTTTATGGTGACTTTCAATGGAGTATAATCTATAAAAATGTTGAGTTGTTATGATGTACACCTGAAACTAGTATGATGTTATAAATCAACTATACTTCAACTTAAAAAATAGATTAAAATAAATATTTCCAAAAAGAGGGGCAAGTTATGGAACTCAAGATATACTGGTGAGCAAAGAAAACAGTAATAGTAAATTCCCAAACTGATGAGAATAAAATTTCTAACATAAGTATTACTAGGAGAGAATTCGTAAAACAGGAAATGATTTTTTAAAGTAATAAAGGAATACAATTCCAGGTTATTTTAATGAAATGAAGAGACTGAGAGAAATAAATGCTAATATTTCATCTTGCTTGGAGTTAGGGATATCAACAGTAATTAATTCTCATTACTGATAGAAAAATATAGATTTGTATGTTCCTTAAAATGCTATGTGTAACCACTAATAGAACAGATTAGTTTCAAAAGTTAGCCCAGTCTGTTAAGGCATTGACACATGGGTGAAAGAACTTGGCAGTAGAAAAACTGACTTCTGACTAACCAGTTTGTGGATATGAGGCTAAGTAGCTCCACCAAATAGAAATTAGAAGAAAACACTGCAGTGAGCAGGACAAGAGACACCGTCATGAGACTGTTAACTGGCCAAGTTAATTAGAATGAAAAGAAACATAACCATCCTTCTGACAAATTTTACTTGTATTCTAAGCTTTTTTATATATAGGAATGTAAATGCTATGTTGTTAGGTGCCTAAAGTTTTATGATCACTATATCTTTTAAGTATATTGCATATATTTTTTTACCATCATGCATTTTCTCATTCAAACAACATACTACAATGTGCTTATTACACAAAGCTCATATAAAAAGGAAATTTAGAAATTATGTTGGAGGCTTGGTAACACCCAGAGTCTTGACAATTTAATGTAAATTTGAGGACTTGGAACTAGATGATGCACAAGATGCTGCACAATCTACCATTTTCCAAGGAGAAGTGAAACTAATTGTTTAAAATGTCTAATAGTAATATTGATAGTATGACATTTGGAGGTATTCAGTCAAATCTGCACACTTAAGACAAACATTGAAAATAGTGTAACTTGAGTTTCAGGTACCCAAGTTGCTCTCTACTCAAGGGAACAGATGTAGGAGACTCCAAAAGTTCTCTGCTTAAATGTGTGAATATATACATTTTTCACATATGTATACACAATGAAACATTACTACATTCAAGATAATGAACAGATCCATTACCGCCAAATTTTTTTTGTAACCACTAATCTGCTTTCTATCCCTATAGATGTCTCATTTTCTAAAAATTTTTATAACTGGAATTTAGAGTATGTTTTGTGTCTGACTTCTTTCACTTGGCATAATTATGCTGATTCATCTATGTAGTTCATGTTTCATGTGTATTAATGGTTCATTCCTTTTTACTGCTGAGTAGTATTGTATTCAATGCCTATAACACAATTTATTCATTCATTCACTTGTTGAGAGACATTGGGGTTGTTTCCAGTTTTTGGCTATTACAAATAAAGTTGTACTGAACATTCATCTACAAGACTTTGAACAGCCATATGCTTTCATTTTCTTTAATAAATACCCAGAAGTGGAATAGCTGAATTTTATGATAGGTGTAGCTTAATTTTTTAAGAAATTGTCACTGTTTTCTAAGTGGTTGTCCATCGTCTTAAGTCCATTCAGGCTGCTATAAAAAAAATACCATAAACTAGGCAGCTTATAAACACCAAAAACTTACTTCTTACAGTTTTGGACACTGGGAAGTCCAAGATCAAAGAGCCAACAGATTCGGTGTCTGGTGGGGGCAAAATTCCTGGTTCATAGATGGCTGCCTTTTTGCTGCGTTCTCACATAGTAGAAGGGTGGAGGAAGCTCTCTGGGACCTCTTTTTTTTTTCTTTTAGATTTTATTTACTTTTTAATTCAGATATAATTGACATATGACATTATACTAGTTTTTCTAATAGATCTTTATTGGAGTATAATTGCTTCACAGTACTGTGTTAGTTTCTGTTGCACAGCAAAACGAATCAGCCATATGCATATGCATGTCCCCATATCTCCTCCCTCTTGAGCCTCCCTCCCATCCTCCCAATCCCACCCTATCTAGGTCATGACAAAGCACCAAGCCGGTTTCCCTGTGCTATGCTGCTGCTTACCACCAGCCAACTATTTTACATTCCATAGTATATACATGTCGATGCTACTCTCAGTTTGCCCCAGCTTTGCCTTCCCACCCCATGTCCTCAAGTCCATTTCCTATGTCTACCTCTTTATTCCTGCCCTTTAACTAGGTTCATCAGTACCTTTTTTTTTTTTAGATTCCATATATATGCATTAGTATACGGTATTTGTTTTTCTCTTTCTGACTTACTTCACTCTGTGAAGTACAAATAACTCACTACAAATAAGTCAATTTCATTTCTTTTTGTGGCTGAGTAATATTCGATTGTATATATGTGCCATTTATGCATTCATCTGTCGATGCACATTTTGCTTGCTTCCATGTCCTGGCTATTGTAAATAGTGCTGCAGTGAACATTGTGGTACATGACTCTTTTTGAATTATGGTTTTCTCAGGGTATATGCTCAGTAGTGGGATTGCTGGGTCATATGGTAGTTCTATTTTTAGTTTTTTAAGGAACACCAATACTGTTTTCCATGGTAGTTGTATGAATTTACATTCCCACAAAGAGTACAAGAAGGTTCCCTTTTCACCACACCCTTTTCAGCATTTATTGTTTCTAGATTTTTTGATAGTGGTCATTCTGACCAGCATAAGGTGATACCTCATTGTAATTTTGATTTGCATTTCTCTAATAATAGTGATGTTGAGCATCTTTTATGTGCCTCTTGGCCATCTGTATGTCTTCCTTGGTGAAACGTCTATTTAGGTCTTCCACTCATTTTTTAACTGGATTGTTTGTTTGTTTGTTTGTTTTGATATTGACCTCCATGAGATGTTTGTATATTTTGGAGATTGATCCTTTGTCTGTTGTTTGATTTGCAAATATTTTCTCCCATTCTGAGGGCTGTCTTTTTCTCTTGTTTATGGTTTCTTTTGCTGTGCAAAAGCTTTTAAGTTTAATTAAGTTCCATTTGTTTATTTTTATTTCTGTTACTCTAATAAGTGGGTCAAAAAAGATCTTGTTGTGGTTTATGTCAAAGACTGTTTTTCCTATGTTTTCCTCTAAGAGTTTTACAGTGTCTGGTCTTACATTTAATTCTTTAATCCATTTGGAGTTTATTTTTGTGTATGGTGTTAGGTAGTGTTCTAATTTCATTCTTTTACATGTAGCTGTCCAGTTTTCCCAGCACCACTTATTGAACAAGCTGTCTTTTCTCCATTGTATGTTCCTGCCTCCTTTGTCATAAATTAGGTGCCCATATGTGGGTGGGTTTATCTCTGGGCATTCTATCTTGTACCATTGATCTATATTTCTGTTTTTGTACCAGTACCATACTGTCTTGATTACTGTAGCTTTGTGGTATAGTTTGAAGTCAGGGAGCCTGATTCCTCCAACTCCATTTTTCTTTCTTAAGATTGCTTTGGCTATTCGGAGGTCTTTTGTGTTTCCATACGAATTGCAAAAATTTTTGTTCTAATTCTGTGAAGAATACCATTGGTAGCTTGATAGGGATTGCATTGAATCTGTAGATTGCTTTGAGTAGTATAGTCATTTTCACAATATTGATTCTTCCAGTCCAAGAGCATGGTATATTTCTCCATCTGTTTATGTCATCTTTGATTTCTTTCATCAGTGTTTTATAGTTTTCTGAGTACAAGTGTTTTGCCTCCTCAGGCAGGTTTATTCCTAGGTATTTTATTCTTTTTGTTGCAACAGTGAATGGGATTGTTTCATTAATTTCCTTTCCAATTTTTTGTTGGTGGTGTATAGGAATGCCAGAGATTTCTGTGCATCAATTTTGTATCCTGCAACCTTACCAAATTCATTGATTAGTTCTAGAAGTTTTCTGGTGGCATCTTTAGGATTTTCTATGTGTAGTATCATGTCATCGGCAAACAGTGGCAGTTTTACTTCTTCTTTTCTGATTTGTATTCCTTTTATTTCATTTTCTTCTCTTTTGCTGTGGCTAGGACTTCCAAAACTATGGTGAATAAGAGTGGTGAGAGTGGACATACTTGTCTTGTTCCTAACCTTAGTGGAAATGCTTTCAGTTTTTCACCATTAAGTATGATGCTTCCTGTGGGTTTGTCATATATGGCCTATATTATGTTGAGGTAGGTTCCCTCTATGCCCATTTTCTGGAGAGCTTTTATCATAAATTGGTGTTGAATTTTGTCAAAAGCTTTTTCTGTATCTATTGTGATGATCATATGGTTTTTATTCCTTAATTCGTTAATGTGGTATATCACATTGATTGATATATGTTTATTGAAGAATCCTTGCATCCCTGGGATAAATCCCACCTGATCATGCTCCTTTTAATGTGTCGTTGGATTCTGTTTTTTAGTATTTTGTTCATCAGTGCATCTATGTTCATCAGTGATATTGGTCTATAATTTTCTTTTTTGTGTGATATCTTTTTCTGGTTTTGGTATCAGGGTGATGGTGGCTTCATACAATGAATTTGGGAGTGTTTCTCCCTCTGCAATTTTTTGGAAGACTTTGAAAAGGATCAGTGTTAGGTCTTCTCTAAATGTTTGATAGAATTCAGCTGTAAAGTCATCTGATCCTGGACTTTTGTTTGTTGGAAGATTTTTAATTACAGTTTCAGTTTCATTAATTGTGATAGGTCTGTTTATATTTTCTAATTCTTCCTAGTTCAGTCTTGGAAAGTTGTACCTTTCCAAGAATTTGCCCGTTTCTTCGTGGTTGTCCATTTTATTGGCATAGAGTTATTTTGTAGTAGTCTCTTATAATCCTTTGTATTTCTGAAGTGTCGGTTGTGATTTTTCCCTTTTCATTTCTAATTTTATTGATTTGTATCCTCTCCATTTTTTTCTTGATGAGTCTGGCTAATGGTTTATTAATTTTGTTTATCTTATCAAAGAACCAGCTTTTAGTTTTATTCATCTTTTCTATTGTTTCTATTTCATTTATTTCTACTCCAATCTTTAAGATTTATTTCCTTCTACTGACTGTGGGTTTTCTTTGTTCTTCATTCTCTCATTGTTCTAAGTGTAGGGATAGATTGTTTATTTGAGATTTTTCTCGTATCTTGAGGTGAGATTGTATTGCTATAAACTTCCTTCTTAGAACTGCTTTTGCTGCATCCCATGGGTTTTGGATCGTCATGTATTCATTGTCATTTGTTTCTATGTATTTTTAAATTTCTTCTTTGATTTCTTCAGTGATCTCTTGGTTATTTAGTAGTGCACTGTTTAGTCTCCATGTATTTGTGTTTTTTACAGTTTTTTTCCTGTAATTGATTTCCAATCTCATAGCATTGTAGTCAGAAAAGATCCTTGATAGGATTTCAATTTTCTTAAATTTACTGAGCCTTGATTTGTTACCCAAGATCTGATCTATCCTGGAGAATGTTCCATGTGCACTTGAGAAGAAAGTGTATTCTGTCATTTTGGGGTGGAATGCTGTATAAATATCAATTAGATTTATCTGGTGTATTGTGTCATTTAAAGCTTGTGGCTCCTTATTTATTTTCTGTTTGGATGATCTGTCCATTGCTGTAAGTGGGGTGTTAAAGTCCCCTACTATTATTGTCTTACTGTCGATTTCTCCTTTCATGGTTGTTAGCATTTGCCTTATGTCTTGAGGTGTTCCTATGTTGGGTGCATAAACATTTATTATTGTTATAACTTCTTCTTGGATTGGTCCCTTGATCACTATGTAGTGTCCCTTCTTATCTCTTGTAAGAGTCTTTATTTTAAAGTCTATTTTGTCTGATACAAGTATTGCTACTCCAGCTTTCCTTTGATTTACACTTGCATGGAATATCTTTTTCCATCCCTTCACTTTTAGTCTGTATGTGTCCCTAGGTTTGAAGTGGATCTCTTGTAGAAAGCATATATATGAGCCTTGTTTTTGTATCTATTCAGCCAGGCTGTGTCTTTTGGTTGGGGCATTAATCTATTTACATTCAAGGTTATTATCAATATGTATATTACTATTACCATTTTCTTAATTGTTTTGGGTTTGTTTTTGTGGGTCTTTTTCTTTTCTTGTATTTCCCGCTTAGAGAAGTTTCTTTAGCATTTTTTGTAAAGTTGGTTTGGTGGTGCTGAATTCTCTTAGCTTTCGTTTGTCTGAAAAGCTTTTGACTTCTCCATCAAATCTAAATGAGATCCTTGCTGGTAGAGTAATCTTGGTTGTATGTGTTTTCTCTTTCATCACTTTAAGTATATCCTGCCAATCCCTTCTTGCTTGCAGAGTTTCCACTGAAAAATCAGCTGATAACCTTATGGGGATTCCTTTGCATGTTATTTTTTGTTTTTACCTTGCTGCTTTTAATATTTTTTCTTTGAATTTAATTTTTGCTATTTGATTAATATGTGCCTTGGTATGTTTTTCCTAGGGTTTATCCTGTATGGGACTCTCTGTGCTCCCTGGGCTTGATTAAATATTTCCTTTCCCAAGTTAGGGAAGTTTTCAACTATAATCTCTGCAAATATTTTCTTAGACTCTTTTTTTTTCCTTCCTCTTCTGGGACCCCTATAACTTGAATGTTGGTGTGTTTAGTGTTGTCCCAGAGGTCTCTGAGATTGTCTTCAATTCTTTTCATTCTTTTTTTCTTTATTCTGCCCCTTGGCAGTTATTTCCACCATTTTGTCTTTCAGCTCACTTATTCGTTTTTCTGCATGAGTTATTCTGTTATTGATTACTTCTAGTGTATTTTTCATTTCAGTTGTTGTGTTGTTCATCTCTGTTTGTTTGTTTAGTTTTTCTAGATCTTTGTTAAACGTTTCTTGTATTTTCTCAATCCATGCCTCCATTTTATTTCCAAGATTCTGGATCATCTTTACTATCATTACTCTGAATTCTTTTCAGGTAGATGGCCTATTTCCTCTTCATTTATTTGGTCTTGTAGTTTTTTACCTTGCTTCTTCATCTGTGATATATTTTTTGCTGTCTCTCTCTTTTTTTTTAATGAGTGGGATTTTGTTCCTCTCTTACTGGTTGTTTGGCCTGAGGCTTCCAAAACTGGGGTTTGTAAGCTATTGAGTAGAGCTGGGTCTTGGTGCTGAGATGGGAAACTCCATGAGACCTCACCCTGATGAATATTCCCTGGAGTCTGAGGTTCTCTGTTAGTCTAGTGGTTCGGACTCAGAGCTCCCACCACAGGAGCTTTGGCTGGACCCTGGGCTCATGAACCAAGATCCTGCAAGCTTCCTGAGGGAGCAAAAATAAATAAATAACAAAGTAAAAAATAAAATTAGACCAGGAAACTAACAAACATGTTAGGAAGAATATAAAAATTAAAATATAGGGGCTTCCCTGGTGGCGCAGTGGTTGAGAGTCTGCCTGCCAATGCAGGGGACACAGGTTTGTGCCCCGGTCCGGGAGGATCCCACATACTGCAGAGCAGCTGGGCCTGTGAGCCATGGCTGCAGAGCCTGAATGTCTGGGGCCTGTGCTCCACAACGGAAGAGGCCACAGCAGTAAGAGGCCCGCATACTGCAAAAAAAAAAAAAAAAAAAAGGAAAAAAAATATAGATGAATTGACAACTGGGTTGTACATCAGTACCACAATAGTAAAAAAGAGGAGAGGGAAAGAAAGAAAAAAAAGGTGGGGGGGGAGGGATGGAAAGGCCTTAGCTGTGTTGGGCAGGGCCAATGCTCAGGATCCACAGGGCTGGAAAAGGACCTGGGGGCTGTGGGGTGTGGGGCTTAGGCTCAAAAAACAGAAGAGACCCTGGTGTGTCCCCACCCCTGGTCTCAGAGGGCAGGGGACCTCACCTGGGAGCCCAGCAGGTTTCTTGGGCTCTAGTGGGTGGGGCAAATGCCCTCCTCTCCTCTCCTGCTCCTCTGGTCTGGGAGGGCCCCTCCCGCCTGCCTCTCCTGATCTCCCTGGCCTCCCTCCTATGCCCCCAAGGACCCACGAAGTACGGAGGGGGTTTTGGAGGGCAGGGAGCTGGCCTGAGAGCTCAGCAGGCTCCCCAGCCCAAGTGGGCAAGGCAATCACCCTCCACTCCTCTCCCACTCTTGCCAGAGAGTCCCTCCCACCTGCCTTTCCTGATCTCCCTGACCTCAAGGGTGCCAATCCTGTCTGGCCTCCACTTCTCCTCCCCCCTCAGTCACCCTACATCCTACCAGTTCACTTTGGGGTTCCTTCCATCTCTTTGGGCATCAGAGTCTCCCACCAGTGGCTAGTAGGTGCCCTAGTTGTAGGGAGATGCTAACTCCACATCTTCCTGCACAATCATCTTGACTCTGCCTCTCTGAGACCCCTTTTATAAGGGCACTAATTCCTTTTATGAGGGCTCCAGCCTCATGATCAAGTCATTTTCCATGGCCCCCACCTCCTAATACTATCAAATTGGGGGTTAGGTTTCAACATATGAATTTTAGGGGGACACAAACATTCAGTTTATAGCAACCATTTAACATGCATACACACCAGAAGTGTATAAAAGTTCTAGTTCCTCCATATCCTTGCCAACATTTGGTATGGTGAGTGTATTAGTCAAGGTTCTCCAGAGAAACAGAATCAATAGAATATATACATATATAACCAGAATGAGACTTATTATAAGGAATTGACTCATATGATTATGGAAGCTGTAAAGTCTCACAGTCTGCTGTCTGCAAGCTGGAGAACCAGGAATGCTGGTGGTGTAAATTCCAGTCTGAGTCTGAAGGCCTGAGAACCAAGAACACTGATGGTGTAAATCCCAGTCCAAGGGCAAAAGACAAATGTCTTAGCTCAAGCAGTCAGGCAGAGAGCCAGTTCAACCTTCCTCTACCTTTTTGTTCTATTCAGGCCCTCAACAGATTGGGTCATACCCACTGACAATGGGGAGAGCAATCTACTTTACTCAGTCCACCAATTCAAATGCTAATCTCTTCCAGAAACACCCTCACAATACACTCAGAAATAATGTGTAACCAGATATCTGGGCATCCCATGGTCCAGTCAAGTTGACACATAAAATTAACCATCACAGTGAGTCTTTTTAATTTTAAAGGATGTTTAAATGTATCTCATTGTAGTTTTAATTCAATTTCCCTAAAGATTAATGAAGTTGAGCATCTTTTCATTTGCTTAGTTGCCAGCCTTATATCTTCTTCGATGAAGTGTCTATTTAAACTTTTGTCCATTTATTTCATTGGGTTGTTTGTTTTCTTATTATTTAGTTTTGAGATTGCTGTATTTTCTGGATATAAGTCCTTTGACAGATACATAGTTTGCAAAAAATTCCTCTCTGTGGCTTTTCTTTTCATTCTCTTAACAGTGTCTTTTGAAAAGCAGAAGTTCTTAATTTTGGTCAGGTCAGATTTGTCAATTTATTCTTCTGTGGATTGTGATTTTGGTGGTGTGTCTAAGAAATCTTCATCTGCCACAAAATTACAAATATTTGACAAATATGTTCTCTTATGTTTTCTTCTAGAAGTTTTATAATTTTTAGGTTTTACCTTTAGGTCACGGTCTATTTTGAATGGACTTTTTAAAATATGGTACAATGTATGAATCAAAGTTGTTTTTCTATTTTTTCCTTTCCTTTCTCTCTCTCTCTCTCTCTCTCTCTCTCTCTCTCTCTCTCTTTGGCTGCATTGGGTCTTCATTGCTGCATGCAGGCTTTCTCTAATTGCTGTGAGTGGGAACTACTCTTCATTGCAGTGCACAGGCTTCTCACTGTGGTGGCTTCTCTTGTATCAGAGCATGGCCTCTAGGTGCACAGGCTTCAGTAGTTGCAGCACGTGGGCCGTAGAGCATGCGGGCTTCAGTAGTTGTGGTGCACGGGCACAGATGTTGTGGCACACAGGCTCTAGAGTGCAGGCTCAGTAGTTGTGGTGCACAGGCTTAGTTGCTTCACAGAATGTGAGATCTTCCCAGACCAGGGATTGAACCCGTTTCCCCTGCACTGGCAGGCAGATTCTTAACCACTGTACCACCAGGGAAGTCCCTCATTTCTTTTCTTTCTTTCTATTTCTTTTTCTTCCTTCCTTTCTTTATCTTCTTTTTCATATGGATATTCAATTATTCTAAAATCATTTGTGGGAAAGACTGCCCTTTATGGACTTCATTTCTTCTGTGCTTTCATCAAAATCCATTTGTCCATATATGTGTGAGTCTCTTTCTGGACTCTCTATTCTATTCCATTGATCTGTTTATATCTTTAAACCAATACTACACTATTCAGCTCTAAATTCATAATTATTATTGGTAGCTTTCCAATTTTGATTTTCTTTTTCATAGTTGTTTTACCTATTTAGGTTTTTTGCATTTCCATTTTAGAATCATCTTGTAAATTTCTGTTAAAAATCCTGCTGGTTATGAATAATTATCCAACTACAAATTAAGCAACTTAGAAGAAATGGATAAATTCTTAGAAACATACAACATACAATGTACATACATACATACATTCTTTCTTCATCATGAAGAAATAGAAAGTCTGAACAGACAAATAGTGAATAAGGAGATTGAATTAGTAATCAACAATCTTCGAACACATAAAACCCCAGGACCAGATGACTTCACCGGTGAATTCTTCCAAGTATTAAAAGAATTAATATCAATCCTCAATCTCTTCCAAAAAATAGAAGAAGAGAGAATACTTCCAAACTCATTTTACAAAGTCAGTATTACCCTGATACCAAAACCAGACAAGGACACAACAAGAAAAGAAAATTACAGACCAATATCCCTGATGAACATAGATGCAAAATTCCTCAACAAAATTTTAGAAAACAAATTCAGCAATACATTAAAAAGATCATACACCATGATCAGGTGGGATTTATCCCTGGAATTCAAGGATGGCTTAACATCTGCAAATCAGTCAATGTGATACATCACATTAATAGAGTGAAAAGTAAAAATAATATGATAATTTCAGTAGATGAAAAAAATTTTGGAAAAATTATCATTAAGTCATGATAAAAATTCTCTAAAAAATGGGTATAGAGGGAATGTACATTATATTATGTAGCCTGGGAAATTTTATTTTTATTTTAATCCTTCTTTGGTCCCAGCTTCCCAGTTCACTATATCTACATAAAGGCACTCAAGTATTCAATATTGAATAAGTATATATGGAGAAGGCTTCCCTGGTGGCACAGTGGTTGAGAGTCCGCCTGCTGATGCAGGGGACACGGGTTCGTGCCCCTGTCTGGGAGGATCCCACATGCTGCGGAGTGGCTGGGCCCGTGAGCCATGGCTGCTGAGCCTGTGCGTCCGGAGCCTGTGCTCTGCAACGGGAGAGGTCACAACAGTGAGAGGCCCACGTACTACAAAAAAAAAAAGTATATATGGAGAATGATGAGCAGGATTGTTCTATGAATGACTCCAGATGCTCAGGACCCCTAGAAATGAGCTAGCTGGCTGAGGGAAAGGCTGCATAAAATCTTACTTCCCCAGGTCTCAGGACCTATCTCCTCAGTTTTCCCAGCACTCCCCAAAACATCTGGGTCCAAGTTCAAACTGCTTGGCATCTGCTCCCAAATATTTACTCACATTACCACTCTCCAACACACCCCACACAGAAAAGGTCCTTGTTATACTTCTAACAGGGATTGGCTAGGAACATAACTAGAGAAGTATCCTAGAAGTATACTAGAGAACAGTCCTGTATTACTTCTAGCTCAATCAAAACATAATTATACAAATTATACATTATATACATTATTTATGTATATACATATATACATTACAATGTATAATATAATTTATATATTATATATTATCTGATAATATACATTATATTACTATTACATACAATATAATTATTATGCAGTATAAATAATTTTACAGTTATATACAATTATAAAATTGTATAATAGAATTATAAATAATTATTATTACATGCAACTATAACTATGTAATATTAACTGCTACCACTTATTAAGCTCCTATAGTGTTAACACATTCTTCCTATTCATAATCCCTACCACCTTTCTCCTAATAATGTTAATTTACTCTTCAGACCTGACTCAGGTTGGTTGTCAGTTCCTTCAGGAGGCCTTCCCCACACTGTCCTAGTCTGGGTTAGAACTCCCCGCTGCCCTCTCAGTTCCCATTATTTTCTCTTCGGCAACGCTTATCACACTATATTGCCTGTTAATATTGATCTCCCCAAAAAGAATATGAGCTCCATGAAAGGAGGGTGATCAAGTGCTTTGTTGCTCTTTATAGTGCCAGTGCCCAGAAGAGTGTCTGACACATAGTAGGTATTCAATAAATATTTGTTGAAAAAATAATTAATTATACAGTAGAAAAAAAACCTAGCATTTCCTTCATCAGCTAACTCACTTCCTTTCTTCAATGCCTTCTATAAAAAGGGGCATGAAAGCAGAAGTGAGACTGATTCTCCACGGGAAGACAGCCATACTTTTGCCCAGAAATTCATACTCTGGAAGAAGATGGCTCTTCACCACCTATGGATCTTGCTCCTTTGCCTACAAACCTGTGAGTTCTGACCCTTGCTGATCCCCTCCTAATTTTCTGTTGTTTTAGAAATTTCCCTTAAGGAAGACATTGAAATGCCCTTTTGATCTGCTTTAACAGAAACATCCTGGGTCTCAAAAGGGATCCAACTGACTGGGAAGAGACCTAAGATCCAAACCTAACTGTTTTTCAGCTTTAGAGTTTATATTTCTGAATTTTATTTGTATTCAGTCTCTAAAGATCTGAGACAAACCCTTCTGCTCAGAAGAGTCAGCACATAGTAGACCTGCCCAGAAATCCAACAGAGGAACAGATAATCCAAAACCTTGAAAAACTTAAAAGCAATTTTTTGGGGGGTGTTAGAATGTGTTATATAGATTTTAACAGAGATAGACCCTTCTCAATTATTTCATTGTTCCAGCAGATTAGAGAGATGCATGACTATAATTATCATTGTAAAAATTTCATCGCTATAAGCCCCCTTTATTTTCAAAGCAAATTCGGAGCTATTGCTCTGCTTCTGTCCTCCAAAAACCTTAAAATAAATGGAGAAGAGATTATTATCCCTGTTTTACAAATAAGTTAGTTCTCAAAAAATAAACAGAGAAGTTGAACTGAAAATTCTGTTTTTCTTACTTATGGCTTACAGTAAAGTATAAAGGTCAAATGAATATTGGTTGTTGTTAGTACAAAGAAAACTATGTAACATCAACATAGTTCTGGGAGTGCCCTGTCATTGCACATATTATCTCATTGAATCCTAACAATTGCCTTATTTCTGTAAAAACTGACTATATTTGGCACTTCTAAATCTACTTATAGTGTCTCTTACCAACTTTGGAAATGCACTAGCAAATTCCTGGCATGAGTTAGAACACAGAGAATCTAGTGGGTTAGGATTTCTTGAAAAGGTAGAATCCATGCACCTTGGTCTCTCTGGTTCCCTTAACCATTTAAAGCTGTGGCTCATTTAATGTGAGATTCATAGAGGTTGTATCCACTGGGCAGGTCAAGTTTTTAGAGCCTATGTTAGTCATCCTGACATACACGTAGAAAATGCAAGTAGATGGGGAAAAAATTTGGATAGAACCTAAGTGTAAATCTAGGGATGTTCCCAATCTTCCAAAGAAGGGCTGGACAGGGTGGTACTTGATACCACTTAACTTGGAAAGCATTTTACAATTTTTATGCCCACATTCTTATGTGATACATACTAAAATCATTTAAATAAGCAAGAGAGATATTATTAATTCCATTATGCAAAAAAAAGTGTAATCTAAGATTCAAGTTAAACAATTCATCTGACATTTCACAACCTGAAATTGGTAGAGCTGGAAATGGACATTTGTTCTGTTAACCCCAGGGCTATAGTTCTTTCTGCTCCACACTTTTCTGACTTCTTCACTCATTCAGTTTCCATGTCCTTGATACTCTTCAAAGGGCAAAACATGCTACGATGAAAGGCAGCTCTAAGATACACTTGCCTCATTTACTGAAACTGAAATCGAAGTTGTCAAATCAGCTAGCAGTGAATCATTCATCCATTAGTTTTAGGACTTTGGGAAAGTTATATAAACTCCACCTGTTGTCAGGAAGGGGACTATTTCCCCTCTTCCCCCTCTTGAGTTCCTGTGTCTGGACTAATAATAAAATTGACACAAGACAGATTATAGGAGAAAAGAGGCAAATTTTAATTTGTGCACACAGAAGTCTCATAGAAATTAGACCTAACAAGTGGTCAACACAAACAGCTTTTATACTTTTTAGACAAAGAAAAAATAAACTTGTGAAGAATCAACAGGACAAAGAAACTTAGGCTTTGGGTGCTCAATCAGTGAAGAATGTAAACAGAGTTTGGGCTTGAAGTAGTAAATTAAAGTAACAAGGTTTGTTTATACAAGCTTCTTGCCCCAAATTCCCTGTCTCTGGTGATAAGGATGTCCTTGTACCTCCAGATATAGGGAGTGCACCTTTCACATGGGAGATTTATTTTCTGCTTTCAGGGGGACAGAGAAGAGTCAGAGTTTCCCTCTTGCATTGGCTGCTTCTTAAGGAAATTCAATTCAAAATAATCAACATTGGGAATTACCTGGTTGCCTAATGGTTAGAATTCTGGGCTTTCACTGCCATGGCCCGGGTTCTAGCCCTGGTAGGGGAACTGAGATCCCTGCAAGTGGCATGGCCAAAAAGTAATAATAATAATCAATATGCCATTGTGGCATATTTGGGGGCAGCCCATCCTGGGTCCCAAAAATGTTATTTAGATTTCAAAATGGGAGAACTATTAGTAAAATAGGATTTTTTTGAGAACCAAAATGATAATCCATGTACAACACTTGGCACAGTATCTGAATATAGTAGGTGCTTAACAAATATTAGCTAATGCTGTTGTTTTTCACACTTGCTTTTCACATGGTTTTAGGAGGAGCCAGGGCTTTCTTGCACTGAGATCCTGGGTGAGACTCCTCTGTTTAGGATGATCCAAGGAACGTGAGCAGATGAAAAGATGGTGGGAATTTAAGCTTAGGTGTGGGCTTTTGGGTTCCATAAGAGAAAAACAGGGATGAAATATTCATTTTGTCAGGGATCCATAAATGAGGGGTAGGGACTTGTTTTTATAGCAGTAAAACTAAAAGTACTTTCAGGTACAATTTGCCTTTGCTGAATGGATCTGTTTACCTTTTAGTTTATTCCACCAACATTTCCTGAGTCAAAAATATACCCGAAATCCCTCCTGCTGCTATTCCTGGCAAAGGTGGTCCCTTATATTTAGCACTGGGCTTAGACATCAACACTGACTTTACTTACTTCCCTGGAATTCAGAGCAGTGGAAGCAGCTGAAATGCAGTGGGAAAAGGGGGTTGGAAATCCCATTTTCCCTTGAAACCACTGAAATAAGAGGAGTCTGAGTGTGCAAAGCTCATGACCATTCCATGTTGGAAAAGTTTTCTCTAAGTACCAAGACTCACAGTCCTATGCTCTGTAATCTCAACTTCCTCATCGTGACCTGTGAACACTGTGACTCTGACTGTCCCTCCAAGTATTCTACTAGCTACCTACCCTTTGGGGTAGAAGACAAGAATCCACCACTTTTGCTTCATGCCCTTCTATGTGTTCTTTCTCACACTCCTTTAATTCTTCCTTTTCTCCACACCTTTCTCACTTCTCTTTCTCCAGCCCCTCCACTTGCTCCTTTCTCCTCTCTCCTGTCAATAATAGTAATAATTAACCATTTATGAAGCAATCACTACATGCCTGGCATTACTCTAAGTAACGTACGTTTGTTATTTTGTCTAATCCTCACAACACCTTATGAGATGGATACTATTAATATCCCAATTTACAGATGAAGACATTAACACAGAAAATCAGAAGTCATTTAGCCAAAAAGTGGGGGAAGTATGATTTGAACTCCAGTATCTTTAGGCTTAACCACTAAGCAGTGCTGCCTTCACCCACTTTGATGCTGAAGTAGAACTGTCCCTGAGATTGATGGTTATCCAACTTTAGGATTTATCATGAATGGTGATTTATTCCCAACAAGAAAGGATTATTCAGAAGAGGCTGGGCCTATCTCTATACCTACCTACAGAGGAGGATGGGGGTTAGAGGCCAGACCTTTGCCAATAACAGAAGTTTAGGCAGGCCAGCAAGGCAGAATATCCAAGTAAATGACCATATCCAGACAGGTTCAGGTATCATTCACATGAACATGGTTATGTGTTGACTTGAATTTTCTTTTTCAAAACAAACAAGGGTCCAGTATCAACAAGGTCTTGATGTCTTGTTGAACGTAGAGCACAGTCATGGTGTGTTCCAGTAGGTGATACTTAAAAGTACAAGGGGGCTTCCCTGGTGGCGCAGTGGTTGAGAGTCCGCCTGCCGATGCAGGGGACACGGGTTCGTGCCCCGATCCCGGAAGATCCCACATGCCGCGGAGCGGCTGGGCCCGCGAGCCATGGCCGCGGAGCCTGTGTGTCCGGAGCCTGTGCTCCGCAACGGGAGAGGCCACAGCAGTGAGAGGCCCGCGTACAGCAAAAAAAAAAAAAAAAAAAAGTACAAGGGAAGTGAGCGGGCCCCTCTGGATATCTGTTTCTGGATAAGTAGGCCCCAACCATCATCCTGGGGGTTAGAGACAGGACTTCATGCCTGGAGAAGGGTCCTGGCAAGAGTCAATTTGCCACTAGTCCAAAGTCCTAATAAAGAGAGGCTTTCAAGATAAAGACCAAGCCTCTGTTCTAGAAAGCAATTTGAGCAGACTACTACCATAGACACTCAGAAATGGCTTAAAAGCAAAAGCCCAAACTAACACACCATTGTAAAGCAATTATACTCCAATAAGTTGTTAAAAAAAAACTACTATGTATAAAACAGACAAGCAAAATGGTGTATTGTATAGCACAGGGAAATATAGCCATTATTTTCTAATAATTTTAAATGGAGTATAATTGATAAAAATATTTTTAAAAATAAATAAAGCAAATCATTGTAAAGATTCAATGATACAGAGCTTAGCACAAATGTCTGGCACATAGTAAGTGCTCAATAAATATTGGCTATTGCTCAAAAAAAAAAAGCAAAAGCCCAGTTATAGACAAGAAAAAATGTATTAAGTATGGGGAAAACTAGGTGTCAGGACATTAACTTAAAAATCCAGTCTCCAAGTAGAGGCCTGAAGCTGCATACTTGTGACAACACGGGACTCCAGTAGAGGGGGTATGACCCACCACACCAACCCAATCCACAAAGCAGCCCTAGAGATCAATATGGTGAACCACAAAGCAGCCAGAGTGACTTCACAACAGGAGCCCAAAAGTCAGTGCTAGGCCACTTGGGCTACTCAAGTATTTCCTAAATCAAACCTTTCTTCTCTTGAACCTAAGAGAAGGATGAATCTGTAAGTTTGGGGGTATCTAAACTCATCTACATGGAAGTTGGAAAAGAAAGAGGTGTGAAAATCAATTGGGGGGCTGATGTTAGTAGAGGTATGTACCCACATTTCCTTTGTTATACTCGATTTTTTATTATATGCTTACAGTGCTGAGTAGTGATAAAACAATGGGTGGCCAGGACCACATCTCTGTTTTGGGAATCTGTGTGTGTGTGTGTGTTGCAGAAGTGGATTCAAGTCAACCCAAATCTCAATAAAGATAATATAAAGTAAAATAAAATAAAATAAAATAAAATCCAGCAGAAAATAGCATACTATTGTATGGGGGTGGTAGGTTCCTTTTTTCTAAAACCTCATAACCAAGGACTTTCCATCCTCATGGAGAATGACACAAAACTTCTGGCTGCTAACACTTTGTTTCCTCTTTGCCTGCTACTTCACTTCACTCAGAATAACTGGTTACAACCACCTCTCTTCTGGGTGCCATTGGGTGGTGCTACGTCTGGTCACCCTTCCAGGCCTGCAATATTCAGGCAGGCAGTGAACGGGAGGAGAGGAGGGGAAGGTTAGCTGGAGTCAAAAAAAGGACAAGAAATACTGACTTGAAGAATCCTGAAGAAGTGAGGGGGTTTGGGTCACTATTAAGCAACAGTCTACCCTTCCTTATTTCCACTCCCATGAATAGCTTCATGTTGGCCTTCTCTAACATCTCCCCAATACTGCAACTCTTCTTTTGGAACACATAAAAGTTGTCTGGGGTATTATCTTAATCTCTGTAATAATGCTTTCATTTTACATAACAAATGCCTATGGTGCCTAGTATATTCAAGGTACTTTTCCAATAGGTTTACATATATTAACTTGTTTAACTCTCATAACGCTTCTATGAAGTAAGTGCTATTAGTCTATTGGCTTCATTTAGAAGCTGATAAAACTGAGACACAGAGAGGTGGTTAAATTTCCCAAAGTCTCATGGCTAGTGCCTGGAAGAAGCAGGATTCAAGCTCAGGCAGTCTGAATCTTCATCACTAAGTCATGGTGCATGACATGGGGGCAGAAAGAGGGTGCTCCTCATGGCAAGACTCCCTTTGGGGGTTCTACATTCTTCTCTGTTGATATATACACCTGAGAGAAATCTAGTGTCATTTTTTTTGAATTTTTGAATTTTATTTTATATTTTTATACAGCAGGTTCTTATTAGTCATCAATTTTATACACATCATTGTATACATGTCAATCCCAATCACCCAATTCAGCACACCACCATCCCCAAACTCCCATGGCTTTCCCCCCTTGGTGTCCATATATTTGTTCTCTACATCTGTGTCTCAACTTCTGCCCTGCAAACTGGTTCATCTGCACCATTTTTCTAGGTTCCATGTACATGCATTAATATACGATATTTGTTTTTCTCTTTCTGACTTACTTCACTCTGTATGACAGTCTCTAGATCCATCCACATCTCAACAAATAGCTCAATTTCGTTCCTTTTTATGGCTGAGTAATATTCCATTGTATATACACACCACAACTTCTTTATCCATTCATCTGTGGATGGGCATTTAGGCTGCTTCCATGATCTGGTTATTGTAAATAGTGCTGCAGTGAACATTGGAGTGCATGTGTCTTTTTGAATTATGGTTTTCTCTGGGTATATGCCCAGCCCAGAGTGGGATTGCTGGATCATATGGTAATTCTATTTTTAGTTTTTAAGGAACTTCCATACTGTTCTTTATAGTGGCTGTATCAATTTACATTCCCACCAACAGTGCAAGAGGGTTCCCTTTTCTCCACACCCTCTCCAGCATTTGTTGTTAGTAGATTTTCTGATGATGCCCATTCTAACTGGTGTGATGTGATACTTCATTGTAGTTTTGATTTGCATTTCTCTAATAATTAGTGATGTTGAGCAGCTTTTCATGTGTTTCTTGGCCATCTGTACATCTTCTTTGGAGAAATGTCTATTTAGGTCTTCTGGCCATTTTTGGATTGGGTTGTTTGTTTCTTTAATATTGAGCTGCATGAGCTGTTTATATATTTTGGAGATTAATCCTTTGTCCGTTAATTCATTTGCAAATATTTTCTACCATTCTGAGAGTTGTCTTTTCGTCTTGTTTATGGTTTCCTTTGCTGGGCAAAAGCTTTTATGTTTCATTAGGTCCCATATGTTTATTTTTGTTTTTATTTCCATTTCTCTAGGAGGAGGGTCAAAAGGATCTTGCTGTGATTTATATCAAAGAGTGTTCTTCCTATGTTTTTCTCTAAGAGTTTTATAGTGTCCTGTCTTACATTTAGGTCTCTAATCCATTTTGAGTTTATTTTTGTGTATGGTGTTAGGGAGTGTTATAATTTCATTCTTTTCCAAGTAGCTGTCCAGTTTTCCCAGCACCACTTATTGAAGAGACTGTCTTTTCTCCATTGTATATCCTTGCCTCCTTTGCAATAGATTAGTTGACCATAGGTGTGTGGGTTTATCTCTGGGCTTTCTATCTTGTTGCATTTATCTATATCTCTGTTTTGGTGCCAGTACCATATTGTCTTGATTATTGTAGCTTTGTAGTATAATCTGAAGTCAGGGAGTCTGATTTCCCCTGCTCCGTTTTTTTCCCTCAAGACTGCTTTGGCTATTCGGGGTCTTTTTTGTCTCCACACAAATTTTAAGATTTTTTGTTCTAGTTCTGTAAAAACTGCCATTGTTAATTTGATAGGGATTGCATTGAATCTGTAGATTACTTTGAGTAGTATAGTCATTTTCACAATATTGATTCTTCCAATCCAAGAACATGGTATATCTGTCCATCTGTTTCTATCATCTTTAATTTCTTTCATCAGTGACTTATAGTTTTCTGCATACAGGTCTTTTGTCTCCCTAGGTAGGTTTATTCCTAGGTATTTTATTCTTTTTGTTACAATGGTAAATGGGAGTGTTTCTGTAATTTCTCTTTCAGAATTTTCATCATTAACGTATAGGAATGCAAGAGTTCTAATTTCTCTTGTGGTCAGAAATGATGCTAGATATGATTTCTAGTTTCTTAAATTTACTGAGGCTTGATTTGTGATCCAAGACGTGATCTATCCTGGAGAATGTTCCGTGCGCACTTGAGAAGAAAGTGTAATCTGCTGTTTTTGGATGGAATGTCCTATAAATATCAATTAAATCTATCTGGTCTATTGTGTCATTTAAAACTTCTGTTTCCTTATTTATTTTCATTTTGGATGATCTGTCCATTGGTGCAAATGAGGTGTTAAAGTCCCCCACTATTATTCTGTTACTGTCGATTTCCTCTTTTATAGCTGTTAGCAGTTGCCTTATGTATTGAGGTGCTCCTATGTTGGGTGCATATATATTTATAATTGTTATATCTTCTTCTTGGATTGATCCCTTGATCATTATGTAGTGTCCTTCCTTGTCTCTTGTAACATTCTTTATTTTAAAGTCTATTTTTTCTGATATGAGTATTGCTACTCCAGCTTTCTTTTGATATCCATTTGCATGGAATATCTTTTTCCATCCCCTCACTTTCAGTCCGTATGTGTCCCTAGGTCTGAAGTGGGTCTCTTGTGGACAGCATATATATGGGTCTTTTTTTTGTATCCATTCAGCAAGCCTGAGTCTTTTGGATGGAGCATTTAATCCATTCATGTTTAAGGTAATTATCGATATGTATGTTCCTATTACCATTTTCTTAACAGTTTTGGTTTGTTTTTGTAGGTCCTTTTCTTCTCTTATGTTTCCCAGTTAGAGAAGTTCTTTTAGCATTTGTTGTAGAGCTGGTTTGGTGGTGCTGAATTCTCTTAGCTTTTGCTTGTCTGTAAAGCTTTTGATTTCTCCATTGAATCTGAATGTGATCCTTGCCGGGTAGAGTAATCTTCGTTGTAGGTTCTCCCCTTTCATCACTTAATTATATCATGCCACTCCCTTCTGGCTTGTAGAGTTTCTGATGAGACGTCAGCTGTTTACCTTATGGGAGTTCCCTTGTATGTTATTTGTCCTTTTTCCCTTGCTGCTTTCAATAATTTTTCTTTGTCTTTAACTTTTGGCAATTTGATTACTATGTGTCTCGGTGTGTTTCTCCTTGGGTTTATCCTGTATGGGACTTGGTATGCTTCCTGGTCTTGGGTGCCTATTTCCTTTCCCATGTTAGGGAAGTTTTCGACTATAATCTCTTCAAATATTTTCTCTTGTCCTTTCTCTCTCTCTTCTCCTTCTGGGACCCCTATAATTCGAATGTTGGTGCATTTAATGTTGTCCCAGAAGTCTCTTAGGCTGTCTTCATTTCTTTTCATTCTTTTTTCTTTATTCTGTTCTGCAGCAGTGAATTCCACCATTCTGTCTTCCAGGTCACTTATCCGTTTTTCTGCCTCAGTTATTCTGCTATTGATTGCTTCTAGTGTAGTTTTCATTTCAGTTATTGTATTGTTCATCTCTGTTTGTTTTTTCTTTAATTCTTCTAGGTGTTTGTTAAACATTTCTTGCATCTTCCCGATCTTTGCCTCCGTTCTTTTTCCGAGGTCCTGGATCATCTTCACTATCATTATTCTGAATTATTTTTCTAGAATGTTGCCTATCTCCTCTTCATTTAGTTGTTTTTCTGGGGGTTTATCTTGTTTCTTCATCTGGTACATAGCCCTCTGCTTTTTCATCTTGCTTATCTTTCTGTGAATGTTGTTCTTGTTCCACATACTGCAGGACTGTAGTTCTTCTTGCTTCTGCTGTCTGATCTCTGGTGGATGAGGTTATCTAAGAGGATTGTGTAAGTTTCCAGATGGGAAGGACTGGTGGTGGGTAGAGCTGCCTAGTGTCATTTAATCTTCATAATTCCTCAAAGTGGTAGAGGAATTTTATTTCATTTACCAACTAGAATTCTGCGGTTTAACAGGTAAGTGACTTAGTCATGGTCATTTAGCTGGTTGGCAACAGAGCCTTGACTAGAACATGTTTCTTGATCCCTAGTTCAGGACACTTTTACTAACCATGCTTTGAAGCCCCAGCCTCTGGACCTATGTAATTTTTTGTTGTTGTTGTTAACAACATGAGAATATTGGAATGGAAAGCAGTTACAGTTAGCCAACTTCTCCTTCTTATTAATCAGTTTACACCATGGACCTTCCACACCAAGACGCAGAAAGCAGTAGAGTTATCTCTTGCCCTCACTCTCTCTCTTGCTCTGAGTTTTCTACCTTGCTTTTTATTGCTAGAAAAAAAAGGTAACTGGGTCAGTAGCCAAAAAATTATTTATTCTTTCAACAAATATTTAATAATCATCCACTAATTGTTAGGGAAATACTAGTGACCAAAACAGACAAGGACTGCATGGCAATTATATTCTCACGGGGGTGCAAAGTGGGGAAGACAATAAGTAAATACGCACATACAATGCTTTAGTAGTCAAAACTGCTATGAGGAAAAATAAAGTAAGACAACGCAATAGGGAGTGATGGGAAGGAGACTGCTACTTAAACATGGTGATTAAGAAAGCTCTCTCTGATGAGATGACATTGGAGCAGAGTTTCACAGTAAGGGAGTGCTGGAAAGAGTGTAGAAAAGGAGGACAGCAAGTACAAAGTCTCTAAGGCAACAGCGGCTGGTTTGAAGAATGAGGAAGTCAGTGTGGTTGGAGTGAGTAGGGGAGAGAAAGGTAGGAGATGAGGCAGGAGAGCAGGGGCAGACCAGACAGGATCTAGTAGATGGTGGCAAAGTATATGAAAGGAGACTAGGGAGCCCCTCAAAACCCCAAATGTACACTGTCTTTGTTTTTAATAGACTCTAAGGAGAACTATGAGGTTTAAGCCTAAACACCCTCTTTGTTGTCATCAATATTTAATATTTCAAAATCTCTTTAGATTCCACCCAACACTTCATAGTAAATTTCCCTTGCTCAGCTATGAAGAATTTCCCTCTATTCAGTTAATGTTCTCCTGCCCCATCAATATTTCTAACCCAGATGAAGTTTCTGATTCTTTATTTTTTCCAAACACATTTCTTATTCTCATATTCTCTATTGCCTTCTTCCAGTTAGTGAGTCAGTGATTTTTGGCAGCTACTTTATCATGAAATGTACATTTGTGAAGTCCACCCATTCATATGGGTTCATCCAGGGAAACAGGAGTTATCACCTAATACACGAAAGATATATTAGGCTGGAAAATGTGCCCAGCTTCCCTTCCAGGAGGGGAAATCCAGCTCCAGTGAATAACCTGTCCACGGTGCTGTATAAGCTGGTGTCATCCTTCCCCTCTGGTCCTCTCTTCACCATAGCTACCTAGGGGTCACAGCGAACATATTTTCCCATCCAAGCCCACATCCCAGGGTTCCAGCCTTTTCTTGCCTTTGCTTCTCCTCTAGAAGTAGTATCTTTCTCCTACCCACCCCTGCTGTGGTCTGGCTATGGGAGTCAGGAAATCACACAGAAAATTCTTCGTTAGGCTCCCAAGCCTGCTCAGCAGTACCTTCATCCACTTAATCAATCCCTTGTTAACTCCCTGAGGTGTTCCCTGGAGCAGCATTTCCTCAAAATTTTTACATTCATCAAAATAATAATAGCAACTACCATTTTTATGTGCCAGGCATTGTGCTAAGTGCTCTATCTTTTTAATTGCATTGAATAATTATCCACATTTTAAAGGTGAGGAACCTGAGGATCAGAGAATTTCAATAATTTTCTCAAGATAATATATGTAGGTTCATATATACCTAGATTCAAAATGTGTGTCTGTAACCTTTATGCTTCCTAACTAGTCCCACTCTTGCCTCTTCTTATCTCCTACATTACTGAAGAGATGAAGGCTATCAACCATGACTGTCTACTATTTTAACTTCCCTACTCCAAAATGTCCACTACGTATTAAACACCTTCTGTGTGCCCTCACAACAATTCCATGAGGCAGGCATTATTATATCCTATCTTGTAGTTAAGTAATATAAGGGCCTCAGTAAATGTCAGGGATTGAACTTGAACACAGGTCCATCTGGCTCAAACCTATGTTTCCTCCACTTCACAAAGCAGACTTTCTTCTATCCCTACTCCCAACAAGACCTCAAAATACCCGTATGCTTTCACTCATCCTTTCCTTTTTTTCTTCCACTTCAGATGAAGGCATTACCCTCCTCTGATTGAAAACCTATACTTTTCTCTGCCCACCATTTCCATTCCATCTTTTGTTCCACACAAGCATTAGTGGCCAGTGTATCCTGCACTGTGCTAGGCGCTTGGGATTTGAAGGCAAGGTCCCTGGATTCAAGTGATTCACAGTGTCCAGAAACAGACACATGGATTCATGGCTACCAGCCAGTGTGGCAAGTACTATTAGAGAGAAACACCAAACTCCATGAGTAGGAGCATGTAACCTAGAGCAGGCATAATCAGGGAAATCTCTATCTTCTCTCCCTTCTTACCAACCTTCCCCCACCAATACCTTCTACTTTAAAACAAAATCAAATAGTAGTTTTTCTTGACCCTCTAGCTATTATTCTATCTTATAACATTTCTTTCACTATCAAGCTTTTCCACTTCTTTACCACATATTCTATCCTCAATCCTCTGTACTCTGGCCTCCATTTGAATCATCCTAACTTGCACTACATTCTCAAGCACCATCAATAACCTCCTAATGGACAAATCTAGGGATCACTTTCAGTCTTTACCTTACTTGAAGACTCTGAATCACTAGACATCAGTTATAGTCCCCTTCTTGAGATTTTTTGTCCTGCTGGATTTCATGATATTGTCCACTATTGGTTCCTCTCTTGCCACTCCTACCACTTGGTCTATTCAGTTTTTTTGATAGTGCCTCTTTTAGAAATGTAAGCGCTGCTCACAAGGCTCAGCCTTGAACTTCAGCCAACTCTTCCTGAGTGCCCCTCTTCTTCAATCATCTCTCCATAGATGATTCCTAAACCACTTGAATTTCAGTTTGATGGCAAATGACAAAGACTCAAAAAAAAAAAAGAATTCCTTATAGAAGAAAAAAGTTTATTTCTTGCTCATGTCAAATGTCTGCAGTTGGCAGTTCAGTTGGTAGAATAGTTCACAAGGTCATCAGGAATCCAGACTTTTTCAGTCTTCCTGCTCCACAGTTCTCAGTACTTGGCTTCCTCTTCTTGACCCAAAATGTCCAAGATCCAGTTGTCATGGCATTCCAGCCTGCAAGAGACAAGGAAGAAATGAAAACAAAGCATCCTCTTCTTAAAGACATAAAAGTTGATACAATACTTTCACTTTCATCCTATGGACCTGAACTTAGTCACATGACCAAACTGAGCTAGCAGAAGGCTGGGCAATGTAGTCTTTTGTTTGTTTGTTTTTTTTAACATCTTTATTGGAGTATAATTGCTTTACAATGTTGTGTTAGTTTCTGCTTTATAACAAATTGAATCAGCTATACATATACATATATCACCATATATCTTCCCTCTTGCATCTCCCTCCCTCCCACCCTCCCTATCCCACCCTTCTAGGTGGTCACAAAACACCGAGCTGATCTCCCTGTGCTATGCAGCTGCTTCCCACTAGCTATCGGTTTTACATTTGATAGTGTATATATGTCCATGCCACTCTCTCACTTTGTCCCAACTTACCCTTCCCCCTCCCCGTGTCCTCAAGTCCATTCTCTAGTAGGTCTGCGTCTTTATTCCTGTCCTGCACCTAGGTTCTTCATGACCTTTTTTTTTTTCTTAGATTCCATATATATGTGTTACTAAGAATGGAGATGAAAACAAATATTAGAAAACAACTAGCAGATTCTGTCACAGCCCCCCAAATAATACTTTGAATCCATTAACTTTTCTCATCTTCCATACTTCCAACTCCTTATTTATATGGTCCACCATCATCTCACATTCAATATTTCTGACACTAAACTTGTCTTCTCCTTTTGACTTCTTTCAAGCATAAACTTAATCAATTTCCAGTAGCTATTAGTTTTCCACTGACATGAAGTAGACACTCAAAATATATTGTTGAATTCTGTGACATGCCTCCTTATTCCTTGCCTTTATTTGTGCTCTCTCTCAAATTCAGCCCTTCCTTTCCATTCTCATCATCATCCCCCAATTCATGCCCAGATGGCTACAATAGCCTATGAAATGGTTTCTTAAGCCCAGCTTCTCTTTCCTCTTATTCTTCCTATGTGTTATTACCATATTACTATGACCTTAAAACATCATTTAATCTTTATTCTCAAAAACCTTAATAGCTCCCCTCTGCCTGTGGTGTAGACTTCAAACTCAGGGCTATCCCAAATTTAAACAATTTATATCTCCAGCCTTATTGCTCTCTACTCTGTTATGCAAATCTATACTTATTCAACCTATATCACACATTCTCCTGCTTCTATACTTTTATTCAGGACCTGAGGACCTGAGACACCCATCCTTTCTCTTTCTATCCAATAAAATTCTATTCACTCTTCAAGTTCTTCCTCAAATTCTATTTCCTCCAAGAAGTTTTCTCTAACCACTGCAGATCAAAGTGATCTCTCCATTCCTTGAAAGCCTACTGCAATTATTGTCTCTACCATTTGCTTAAATTTATCATTTTCCACTTCATATTGTAAAGGAGAGTTATGTGTGTCTGTGTGTGTGTCTTATTTCCCTAAGCATATACGAAATTTCTAAAAAAGACAGGAAACTTGTCTTGGTCATAGACTTGCATAGTCCATTTCATAGTAAGTCCTTAAGAAATTTTTGTGCCACGAATTCTCTCTGAAATTGAGTTTTCTTAAGGTCTCCTCCAACACTAATATAATGTTTGAGTCCCCTCAGCACCTAGAAAAATAAATATTAGGGTTGGTTAATATGGAGATTCTTTTTTTAAAAGACTGAAGTCTTTAAGAGAAGAATAAAGGCCACCAAGTGGAGTGGTGTTGAAAACTCTATCCCTCTGTGCTTTACTTGAATTAGCCCTTAATAATGGCTCTTCATACGTTCTTCAGTATGGCCCTGGTGTCATGAAGGCCATCATAGAGATGGACTAGGGAAGCCCTAAAGGGCATGTCCTAATTGTTAAGGTGAGGATGAGAATGAGAGTCATTACTAACATTTATTTTGGCTTGATGGTTACCAGAGTTTCTACTCATGATTTTCTGATCACTAATTAGATAGGCGATTTTTATAGTTATTATTTCCATTCTGTGGATGAAAATACTGAGACTCAGAAAAGTCTTCTGGCTTTATTAAGTTTGCCCAGCTCATAAGTAGAAGTACTAGCACCTATGTCTTCAGCCTCCTTATCTTTACGCTGCATGCTATGGTTTTGCAGCTGCCTCAGACCTCAGATGGAATGTCCAAAGGTGCATATTACGCTTGTGTAAGCCCTACACCTTTCCTCAGCAAGCCCAGGAATCTCACCCCCAACACCACAGCATAAAATAGCAACAGGGCTTCCGCTAGCTTAGCATATCTGCCACCCCCACTGCCTTATCTTTTGATGCCCCAGCATCGCTTCCTGAATGACTTGCTACAGAAGACAAGACATACTTCAAAAACAACACCACACACCAATCATTTTATGACCACACAATTGTGCTCCTATTAAGAAGGCCCCAGCCTTAACAAACTGCCCACCACTTCCTGGAGTTTGATAAGAGAATTATGAGTCTATGGAACCCACACCCTTTCCATCTTCTCACACTGAACCTGAATCCAAAGAGCAGAATGGAACTTAGGCACAAGGGCCTGACTAAAAAAAAAAAAGCCTTATGAGATGTGGGAGATCTGGCACCAGGACCAGCCATATAATTTGTGGAACCCAGTAGAACATGAAAATATGGGGTCCCTTGTTCAAATAATATTAAGAAGTTCAAAGTGACATGGCAGCATTAAATCAAGTTCAGGTCCTTCTGAGCTCAAGGTTCTGTACAACTGCACAGGTCACATGTCCATAACTGGGACATCCAAGAATTCAGGCTGGGACACTCTAAGTTCCCCTCTACCCGACCTTATCAGCCCAGTGGAAAAGTTTTTCTGTGGAGAATTAATGTTCAAGGAATGGATTTTAACAAACTCTGACTCCTGTCACCGAAGGCAAGCTTAGTCTCTCCTGTTCCCCTAGTGGTTTGTTCCTTTTGCTTTTACCATTTAGTACTCATCATATCATATTATTGTTCACTTGAATGCTCATGTGTCTTATTCTCTGGGCTGTGAGCTCCTCAGGGCTGCCACCATGTTCTATTCATCCCTGAGTCCCTAACACAGCATCTGGCACTTAATTAGCCCTTAATAAATGTTTGTAGATAGGGATCATTTGTGTCGCTCTTTCCCTCAGGGCCCTGTTACGTCTCATTCTGTACTTAGCCCACCCCAACTAAGTCACCAGTCCTTGCCTGGGATATTCATCCTAAGGGAAAATCTTGGATGTTCTGAAAGGAAAGAGGTTTATATTAGCAGTCCCTGGCTCATTAAGGAGTTACTGTGTTGGAGAGCGGGGGTGGCCATAGTGAGACAGCACCATCAGGTTAAGAAATATCTTTGCTTTTCTGACACTTCAAAATGACTTGTATTCTCAATGACCTTTATTCTTGTCCTCTTTTCTTTTTTTAATTAATTAATTTTTTTGACTGTGTTTGGTCTTCATTGCTGCGCACGCACTTTCTCTAGTTGTGGCGAGCAGGGGCTACACTTCGTTGCGGTGCGCAGGCTTCTCATTGTCCTGGCTTCTCTTTGTTGTGGAGCACTGGCTCTAGGAATACAGGCTTCTGTAGTTGTGGCACATGGGCTTAGTAGTTGTGGCACACGGGCTTAGTTGCTCCATGGAATGTGGGATCTTCCAAGACCAGGGCTCGGACCTGTGTCCCCTGCATTGGCAGGCAGATTCGTAACCACTGTGCCACCAGGGAAGCCCTATTCTTGCCCTCTTTATGTCAAGCCTGGATAAACTTTAGGGTCGACCTGAACTCACTTACATGGGAAAATTTTGTTCTGCTCTTTGGGGCTTACATGCAACCAGTACTCATCAGAATGACCCTTTTACTCTTTTTTTTTTTTTAATTTTTTATTAGTTTCTGCTTTATAACAAAGTGAATCAGTCATACACATACATCTGTTCCCACATCCCTTCCCTCATGCATCTCCCTCCCTCCCACCCTCCCCATCCCACCCCTCCAGGCGGTCACAAAGCACCGAGCTGATCTCCCCGTGCCATGCGGCCGCTTCCCACCATCTATCTACCCCACGTTTGGTAGTGTATATATGTCCATGCCTCTCTTTCGCTTTGTCACAGCTTACCCTTCCCCCTCCCCATATCCTCAAGTCCATTCTCAAGTAGGTCTGTGTCTTTATTCCCGTTTTACCCCTAGGTTCTTCATGCCATTTTTTTTTTTTAATTCCGTATATGTGTGTTAGCATACGGTATTTGTCTTTCTCTTTCTGACTTACTTCACTCTGTATGACAGACTCTAGGTCTAGCCACCTCATTACAAATAGCTCAGTTTCGTTTCTTTTTATGGCTGAGTAATATTCCATTGTATATATGTGCCACATCTTCTTTATCCATTCATCCGATGATGGACACTTAGGTTGTTTCCAGCTCCGGGCTATTGTGAATAGAGCTGCAATGAACATTTTGGTACATGACTCTTTTTGAATTATGGTTTTCTCAGGGTATATGCCTAGTAGTGGGATTGCTGGGTCATATGGTAGTTCTATTTGTAGTTTTTTAAGGAACCTCCATACTGTTCTCCATAGTGGCTGTACCAATTCACATTCCCACCAGCAGTGCAAGAGTGTTCCCTTTTCTCCACACCCTCTCCAGCATTTATTGTTTCTAGATTTCTTGATGATGGCCATTCTGACTGGTGTGAGATGATATCTCATTGTAGTTTTTTTTTTTTTTTTTTTTTTTCTTTTTGCGGTACGCGGGCCTCTCACTGTTGCGGCCTCTCCCGCCGCGGAGCACAGGCTCCGGATGCGCAGGCCCAGCGGCCATGGCTCACGGGCCCAGCCGCTCCGCGGCACATGGGGTCCTCCCAGACCGGGGCACGAACCCGCATCCCCTGCATCGGCAGGCGGACTCTCAACCACTGCGCCACCAGGGAGGCCCTCATTGTAGTTTTGATTTGCATTTCTCTGATGATTAATGATGTTGAGCATTCTTTCATGTGTTTGTTGGCAGTCTGTATATCTTCTTTGGAGAAATGCCTATTTAAGTCTTCTGCCCATTTTTGGATTGGGTTGTTTGTTTTTTTGCTATTGAGCTGCATGAGCTGTTTATAAATTTTGGAGATTAATCCTTTGTCAGTTGCTTCATTTGCAAATATTTTCTCCCATTCTGAGGGTTGTCTTTTGGTCTTGTTTATGGTTTCCTTTGCTGTGCAAAAGCTTTGAAGTTTCATTAGGTCCCATTTGTTTATCTTTGTTTTTATTTCCATTTCTCTAGGAGATGGGTCCAAAAGGATCTTGCTGTGATTTATGTCATAGAGTGTTCTACCTATGTTTTCCTCTAAGAGTTTGATAGTTTCTGGCCTTACATTTAAGTCTTTAATCCATTTTGAGCTTATTTTTGTGTATGGTGTTAGGGAATGATCTAATCTCAGACTTTTACATGTCCTTGTCCAGTTTTCCCAGCACCACTTATTGAAGAGGCTGTCCTTTCTCCACTGTACATTCCTGCCTCCTTTATCAAAGATAAGTTGGCCATATGTGCATGGGTTTATCTCTGGGCTTTCTATCCTGATCCACTGATCTATCTTTCTGTTTTTATGCCAGTACCACACTGTCTTAATTACTGTAGCTTTGTAGTATAGTCTGAAGTCAGGGAGCCTGATTCCTCCAGCTCCGTTTTTCGTTCTCAAGATTGCTTTGGCTATTCGGGGTCTTTTGTTTTTCCAAACAAATTTTGAAATTTTTTGTTCTAGTTCTGTGAAAAATGCCAGTGGTAGTTTGATAGGGATTGCATTGAATCTGTAGATTGCTTTGGGTAGTACAGTCATTTTCACAATATTGATTCTTCCAATCCAGGAGCATGGTATATCTCTCCATCTATTTGTATCTTCTTTAATTTCTTTCATCAGTGTCTTATAATTTTCTGCATACAGGTCTTTTGTCTCCTTAGGTAGGTTTATTCCTAGATATTTTATTCTTTTTGTTGCAATGGTAAATGGGAGTGTTTTCTTGATTTCATTTTCAGATTTTTCATCATTAGTGTACAGGAATGCCAGAGATTTCTGTACATTAATTTTGTATCCTGCTACTTTACCAAATTCATTGATTAGCTCTAGTAGTTTTTCGGTAGCATCTTTAGGATTCTCTATGTACAGTATCATGTCATCTGCAAACAGTGAGAGCTTTACTTCTTCTTTTCCGATTTGGATTCCTTTTATTTCCTTTTCTTCTCTGATTGCTGTGGCTAAAACTTCCAAAACTATGTTGAATAAGAGTGGTGAGAGTGGGCAACCTTGTCTTGTTCCTGATCTTAGTGGAAATGGTTTCAGTTTTTCACCATTGAGGACAATGTTGGCTGTGGGTTTGTCATATATGGCCTTTATTATGTTGAGGAAAGATCCCTCTATGCCTACTTTCTGCAGGGTTTTTATCATAAATGGGTGTTGAATTTTGTCGAAAGCTTTCTCTGCATCTATTGAGATGATCATATGGTTTTTCTCCTTCAACTTGTTAATATGGTGTATCACATTGATTGATTTGCGTATATTGAAGAATCCTTGCATTCCTGGAATAAACCCCACTTGATGATGGTGTATGATCCTTTTAATATGCTGTTGGATTCTGTTTGCTAGTATTTTATTGAGGATTTTTGCATCTATGTTCATCAGTGATATTGGCCTGTAGTTTTCTTTCTTTGTGACATCCTTGCCTGGTTTTGGTATCAAGGTGATGGTGGCCTCGTAGAATGAGTTTGGGAGTGTTCCTTCCTCTGATATTGTTTGGAAGAGTTTGAGAAGGATAGGTGTTAGCTCTTCTCTAAATGTTTGATAGAATTCGCCTGTGAAGCCATCTGGTCCTGGGCTTTTGTTTGATGGAAGATTTTTAATCACAGTTTCAATTTCAGTGCTTGTGATTGGTCTATTCATATTTTCTATTTCTTCCTGAGTCAGTCTTGGCAGGTTGTGCATTTCTAAGAATTTGTCCATTTCTTCCAGGTTGTCCATTTTATTGGCATAGAGTTGCTTATAGTAATCTCTCATGATCTTTTGTATTTCTGCAGTGTCAGTTGTTACTTCTCCTTTTTCATTTCTAATTCTATTGATTTGAGTCTTCTCCCTTCTTTTCTTGATGAGTCTGGCTAATGGTTTGTCAATTTTGTTTATCTTCTCAAAGAACCAGCTTTTAGTTTGGTTGATCTTTGCTATCGTTTCCTTCATTTCTTTTTCATTTATTTCTGATCTGATCTTTATGATTTCTTTCCTTCTGCTAGCTTTGGGGGTTTTTTGTTCTTCTTTCTCTAATTGCTTTAGGTGCAGGGTCAGGTTGTTTACTCGAAATGTTTCCTGTTTCTTAAGGTGGGATTGTATTGCTATAAACTTCCCCCTTAGAACTGCTTTTGCTGCGTCCCATAGGTTTTGGGTCGTCGTGTCTCCATTGTCATTTGTTTCTAGGTATTTTTTAATTTCCTCTTTGATTTCTTCAGTGATCACTTCGTTATTGAGTAGTGTATTGTTTAGCCTCCATGTGTTTGTATTTTTTACAGATCTTTTCCTGTAATTGATGTCTAGTCTCATAGCATTGTGGTCGGAAAAGATACTTGATACAATTTCAATTTTCCTAAATTTACCAAGGCTTGATTTGTGACCCAAGATATGATCTATCCTGGAGAATGTTCCATGAGCACTTGAGAAAAATGTGTATTCTGTTGTTTTTGGATGGAATGTCCTATAAATATCAACTAAGTCCATCTTGTTTAATGTATCATTTAAAGCTTGTGTTTCCTTATTTATTTTCATTTTGGATGATCTGTCCATTGGTGAAAGTGGGGTGTTAAAGTCCCCTACTATGATTGTGTTACTGTCGATTTCCCCTTTTATGGCTGTTAGTATTTGCCGTATGTATTGAGGTGCTCCTATGTTGGGTGCATAAATATTTACAATTGTTATATCTTCTTCTTGGATCGATCCCTTTATCGTTATGTAGTGTCCTTCTTTGTCTCTTCTAATAGTCTTTATTTTAAAGTCTATTTTGTCTGATATGAGAATTGCTACTCCAGCTTTCTTTTGATTTCCATTTGCATGGAATATCTTTTTCCATCCCCTTACTTTCAATCTGTATGTGTCTCGAGGTCTGAAGTGGGTCTCTTGTAGACAGCATATATATGGGTCTTGTTTTTGTATCCATTCAGCCAATCTGTGTCTTTTGGTGGGAGCATTTAGTCCATTTACATTTAAGGTAATTATTGATATGTATGTTCCTATTCCCATTTCCTTAATTGCTTTGGGTTGTTATTGTAGGTATATTCCTTCTGTTGTGCTTCTTGCCTAGAGAAGTTCCTTTAGCATTTGTTGTAGAGCTGGTTTGGTGGTGCTGAACTCTCTCAGCTTTTGCTTGTCTGTAAACGTTTTAATTTCTCCATCAAATCTGAATGAGATCCTTGCTGGGTAGAGTAATCTTGGTTTCAGGTTTCTCTCCTTCATCACTTTAATTATGTCCTGCCACTCCCTTCTGGCTTGTAGAGTTTCTGCTGAGAGATCAGCTGTTATCCTGATGGGGATTCCCTTGTGTGTTATTTGTTGTTTTTGCCTTGCTGCTTTTAATATGATTTCTTTGTGTTTAATTTTTGACAGTTTGATTAATATGTGTCTTGGTGTATTTCTCCTTGGATTTATTCTGTATGGGACTCTCTGTGCCTCCTGGACTTGATTAACTATTTCCTTTCCCATATTGGGGAAGTTTTCAACTATAATCTCTTCAAATATTTTCTCAGTCCCTTTCTTTTTCTCTTCTTCTTCTGGAACCCCTATAATTCGAATGTTGGTGCGTTTAATGTTGTCCCAGAGGTCTCTGAGACTGTCCTCTGTTCTTTTCATTCTTTTTTCTTTATTTTGCTCTGCATCAGTTATTTCCACTATTTTATCTTCCACCTCACTTATCCGTTCTTCTGCCTCAGTTATTCTGCTATTGATCCCATCTAGAGTATTTTTCATTTCATTTATTGTGTTTTTAATCGATGCTTGATTCATCTTTAGTTCTTCTAGGTCCTTGTTAACTGTTTCTTGCATTTTGTCTATTCTATTTCCAAGATTATGGATCTTGGAAATAGAATCTTGGATCAGCTTTACTATCATTATTCTGAATTCTTTTTCAGGTAGACTGCCTATTACCTCTTCATTTGTTAGGTCTGGGAGGTTTTTATCTTGCTCCTTCACCTGCTGTGTGTTTTTCTGTCTTCTCATTTTGCTTATGTTACTGTGTTTGGGGTCTCCTTTTTGCAGGCTGTAGATTCGTAGTTCCCGTTGTTTTTGGTGTCTGACCCCAGTGGCTAAGGTTGTTTCAGTAGGTTGTGTAGGCTTCCTGGTGGGGGGTACTAGAGCCTGTGTTCTGGTGGTTGAGGCTCGATCTTGTCTTTCTGGGGGACAGGTCCACGTCTGGTGGTGTGTTTTGGGGTGCCTATTGCCTTATTATGTTTTTAGGTAGCCTCTCTGCTAATGGGTGGGGTTGTGTTCCTGCCTTGCTAGTTGCTTTGCATAGGGTGACCAGCACTGTAGCTTGCTGGTCGTTGACTGAAGCTGGGTGCTGGTGTTGGGATGGAGATCTCTGGGAGATTTTCGCTGCTTGATATTATGTGGAGCTGGGAGGTCTCTTGTGGACCCGTGTCCTGAAGTTGGCTCTCCCACTTCAGAGGCACAGCACTGGCTCCTGGCTGCAGCACCAAGAGCCTTTCATCCACCCGGCTCAGAATAACAGGGAGAAAAGGTAGAGAGAAAGAATTAGTAGAAGAAAGAAAGAGAGAGGGAAAGAAAGGAAGAAGGGAAGAAAGGAAGGAAGGAAGGAAGAAAGAAAGGAGGGAGGGAGGAAGGATGGAAAGAAAGAAGGAAAGAAAGGAGGAAGGGAGGGAGGAATGAAAGCAAAAGGAAGAGTGAATGGAAGAAGGGAGGGAGGGAGGGAGGAAGGAAAGAAAGAAAGAAAGACAGGAGGGAGGGAGGGAGGAAGGAAAGAAAAAGAAAGTGGAAAGAAGAAGGGTGGGAGGGAGGAAAGAAGAAAGAAGGAAAGGAGGAGCGGAGGGAGGGAGGGAGGAAGGGAAGGTAGGAAAAAAAGAAAGAGCAGGTAAAGTAAATTAGAATAAAGTATGAAATATAGTAGCGTGATTAAAATTAGAAAGTAATTATTGAAAAAAAAAAAAAAAACGGACCGATAGAACCCTGGGACATATGGTGGAAGCAAAGCTATACAGAGAGAATCTTACACAGAAGATTACACATACACATTCACAAAAAGAGAGCAGGAGGGGGAAAAATCAAAAATCTTGCTCTCCAAGTCCACCTCCTCAATTTGGAATAATTCGTTGTAAAAAGAGGAAAAGGGGGGAAAGTCTTAAATCTTGTCCTCAAAGTCCACTTCCTCAATTTGGGATGATTCGCTGTCCATTCATGCACTCCACAGACGCAGGGCACATCAAATGGACCGTGGAGCTTTAATCCGCTGCCTCCGAGACTGCACAGAGAGATTCCCCTGTCTCTGCTCTCACAGCTCCCGGGTCTCAGCCTTGGACCCGGCCCCGCCTCTGTGCGTAGGTCGCCGGAGGGCGTCCGTTCTTCGCTCAGACAGGACGGGTTTAAAGGAGCCGCTGATTCGGGGGCTCTGGCTCACTCAGGCAGAGGGGAGGGAGGGGCGCGCAGTGTGGGGCGGGCCTGCGGCGGCAGAGGTCGGCGTGACGTTGCAGCAGCCCGTGGCGCTCCGTGCGCTTTACCGGGAAAGCCGTCCCCGGGTCTCGGGACCCCGGCAGTGGCGGGGTGCACAGGCCCCCCGGAAGGCGGGGCGGACAGCGACCTGCGCCCGCACACAGGCCCCGCGGCGGCGGGCGGCGGCGGCGGGCCGCGGCGTCGGCGGCGGCGGCGGCGGGCGGCGGCGTCGGCGGCGTCGTCGGCGGGCCGCAGCGGCGGCGGCGGCGGGCCGCGTCGGCAGCGGCGTCGGCGGCGGGCCGCAGCGTCGGCGGCGGCGGGCCGCGTCGGCAGCGGCGTCGGTGGCGGGCGTTGGCGGCGGGCCGCGGCGGCGGCGGCGTCGGCGGCGGGCCGCAGCGGCGGCGGCGGCGGGCCGCGGCGTTGGCGGCGGCGGGCCGCAGCGGCGTCGGCGGCGTCGGCGGCGGGCCGCGGCGGCGGGCCGCGGCGACGGCGGCGGCGGCAGCGGCGGCGGCCGCCCACGCCCGTCTCCGAGGTCCGCGCCTTACCCGCGGCTCGCGCCTGTCTCCGGCGCTTCCCTAAGCAGCCTTCTTAATGCCCTCTCCTCGCGCACCAGGAAACAAAAGGGAAAAAACTCTCTTGCCTCTTCGGCAGCTCCAGACCCTTTCCCCGGACTCCCTCCGGGCTAGCCGTGGTGCACTAACCCCTTCAGGCTCTCTTCCTGCCGCCAGCCCCAGTCCTCTCCCTGCGCTCTGACTGAAAGCCGATACCCGAGCCTCAGCTCCCAGCCCCCCCCCCCCGCCACGGCGGCCGAGCAGACAAGCCTCTCGGGCTGGTGAGTGCCTGAGGGCACCGATCCTCTGTGGCGGAATCTCTCCGCTTTGCCCTCCACACCCCTGTTGCTGTGCTCTCCTCCGCTACTCCGAAGCTTTCCCCCTCCGCCACCTGCAGTCTCCGCCCGCGAAGGGGCTTGTAGTGTGTAGAAACCTTCCCTCCTTCACGGCTCCCTCCCACTGGTGCAGGTCCCGTCCCTATCCTTTTGTCTCTGTTTATTCTTTTTTCTTTTGTCCTACCCAGGTATATGGGGGAGTTTCTTGCCTTTTGAGGGGTCTGAGGTCTTCTGTCAGCGTTCAGTAGGTGTTCTGTAGGAGTTGTTCCACGTGTAGATGAATTTCTGATGTATCTGTGGGGAGGAAGGTGATCTCCGCGTCTTACTCTTCCGCCATCTTCCTCCGGGGTCCCCGACCCTTTTACTCTTTATGGCTGAAGCCCTACTTGATTGGTCAGAGCCTGTACTTATTGGTTATTAAACAGTTTGAATATCATACATGCTGGCTTAACACAGTATTTCACACTATATAGCTCAGTGAGAATAACAAAGTGATGAAAGAATAGAAGGAAGAGGAGAAAAAACACCCTATAATTATATTGCCTTTCATTTTACAAACTATGTATTAAATCAATTTATCTTCATAAGGTAATGGAGGAGAAGAGAAAAAATAATTTCATTTTTTCCATGCTAGATTTTAAAAGCATTCATCCTTCAGCTTTTACCCGAAAGTATTCCTGGATTCCCAGAACAAATCAAGTCCCCTTTTATTCTCTCTCGAAGTACCATGACACTTAATACCATTTGCACTTATCTAATCAAACCTGTTCTCTTCTTTAACTGTTAAGTTCCAGAGAGCAGGAACTATGTCTATTTTTACTCACCATTGTACCCCCATCTCCTTACATCATGCTTTAAGGAGTAGATGCTCAACAAATGTTTGTATTATAATTAAATTAATAAATACCTGCCATAGTATCTGGAACAAAGCTGACCTTGAATAAATACATGCATTCATTCATAAAAGTATAAATGAATAAATGAACTTTGCTTACTTCAGAAGTTGCTCCAAAAGATCCTAGGCAACACATAAGTTAACTCCATTTATTAATTCATTCCACAAATATTTACTAAGCACCCACTATGTGTCAAGTACTTGTCTAAAGACTGGGGATATAGCAATGAACAAAAAAGACCCCCCAAAATCACCAGCTTGGAGAATATTTACTCCAGAGCCTCTAAAGCACTCTCTGCCTATATCTTCTAGGAATAGAGGCATACATGTAGCTCTTTATTTGCAAAGACCACAGTAGCCATCGTAGGCTCTTGTCCCAGCTCTTTGACCACTTGGCAATATGACTTGGGAAAGAAAGAACATTTAATATCTCAGACCTCATGGAAGTTTATGGCCTTCATCTCTCAAATTCCATCTAGCTCTCAGAGTCTATACGTCTAGATAAATAAATTTTAATGAAATGGATCCCTTAAAATTCACTGGAAAACTTAGTTTTTGAAAGAGAATCCTTTAGAATATTTAGCCATCATATTAAATATATTTAAAGCAGAATGCTCCCCCCACAAAAAAAGAAGATATCATCAAGAAACTGGATGAGCTGCTCCTTGGGGAGATTCAAGCCTGGGGAAACAGGGAATTCTAAAAGTTGCAACAGTCAAATGGTTATGATTTTCTATTTATGTCCTCAGGTCTGGAAGCAGCTGGAAGTGACACAGACATCTTCATGGTGAATGGGATTCTGGGGGAGTCAGTTACTTTCCCCTTAAATATCCAACAATCACAGAAAGTTATGAGCATTTCTTGGAATTCCAAAACATCTGTCGCTTTTGTAACACCAGGAAACTCAGAAGCAGCACCCACAATTTCCATAACCCACCAAAATTACCATGAACGAATAAATGTCTCAGGTCAGAACTATAACCTGGAGCTCAGAAATCTGAGATTGGAAGACTCAGGGATCTACAAAGCTGACATAAATGTAAAGACCTCTGAAATGATCACCACCACCACCAGGTGCTACAATCTTCAAGTCTATCGTAAGTGTGGGAAGACAGAGGGCTTGTTTTTTTATTTTTACTTTGAAATTTGCTGTCTAAAGAACACTTTTATTTCTGACAGCTGGATTCCCTAAATCTTTTTATACTTATAAATACTTACATAAATATATCAGTACTTAAGAGGATGTGGCTTTGCTTGCTTTTAGCTATGTACTCTTCCTGTGGACCTTGTTTCTCTTTCCTATAAAATGTAAATAATCATACTATTTACTTCCCATAGTTATTGTGAAGATCAAGTAAGACAGTGTATGCAAAGTACTTTTTAAAAACCTTTTTATTTTGAAATAATTATAGATGCATAGAAAGGTGTAAAGAAATGTATAGGGAGGGCCTGTGTGCATTTCACCCCCACCTCTCCCAATGGTAACATCTTACATAAGTAGAGTACAATATCAAAACCAGGAAATTGACATTGGTACAATCTGTAGAGCTTATTTATTGAATAGATTTCACCAGTTATATAGGCATTTATTTATGTGTATGTCTGTAGCTCTGTACAATTTATTCACATAAATAGCCTTATGTAAACATTACCATAATCAAAATACTTAACTGTACCGATGTCACAAGATTCCTTCGTCCCTTTATAGTCACTCATTGCCACCCCATTTCCCCTCCCAAACTCCTGGGAGACATTAATCCATTCTTCATATCTAAAATTATGTTACTTCACAAATGTTACATAGATAGAATCATGCAGTATGCAAGCTTTTGAGATTGGCTTTTTTCATTCAGCATAATTTCTTTGAGCCATCCTAATTATTACCAGTATCAATAGGTTATATATTTTTATTGTTGGATAGTATTTCATGGTACAGATGTACTACTTTGTTTAACCATGCACCTATTGAGGGATATATTAGTTGTTTCTAGTTTGGGGATTATTACAAATAAAGCTGCTATGAACATTTGCCTACAAGTTTCTGCATGAAATAAGTTTTTGTTTCTTTAAGATAAATGTCCAAGAAAGAAATCATATGGTAAATCCATTTTTCTTTCTTTAAATGGTTTATTGTGATAAAATATACATAATATTTAACATGTTAATCATTTTTAAGTGTAACATTCAGTGGCATTAAGTACGTTTACATTGTTGTGCAATCATCACCACTCTTTGACTCCAGAAAATTTTTTTCCCTTTTAGATAGATTCTATTTTTTAGAGCAGTTCAAGGTTCATACAAAAGTTTAGTAAAAAGTACGGAGTTCCCATATGCACCCTGACTTCTACGACATACATAGCCTCCTACATTATCTACATCCCCCACCAGAGTGATATATTTATTACAATTAATAATGTACATTGATACATCATTAGCAACCAAAGTCCACAGTTTACATTAGGGTTCACTCTTGGTGTTATACATTCTATGGGTAATGACAAATATATAATGACATTTATCCACCATGACAGTATCATTCAGAATAGTTTCACTGCCCTAAAATCCCTCTGTGTTCTGCTTATTCATCCCTCCCCCCAAGCCCTGGCAACCACTGATCTTACTGTCTCCATGGTTTTATCTTTTTCAGAATGTCATGTAGTTGGAATCACACAGTATGTAACCCTTTTAACGAAGGTTGGCTTCGTCCACTTAGTAATATGCATTTAAGTTATCTTCATATCTTTTCATGGTTGATAGCTCTCTCCAGAACTTTTGAGTCATTTTTAGTGTTAAAAGAATTGCCAAATTATTTTGCATTCCCACCAAAAATGTACGAATGATCAGTATCTCCACATCCTCACAGCATTTAGTGTTGTCACTGTATTTTATTTTGGTCATTCTGATGAGTGAGTAGTATATTTCATTTTGGTTTTTAATTTTAATTTCTCCAGTAGCTAATGCAAAATGCTTTTAAAAGGTAAAATATTAACACTGTTATCATCACTAAAATTGCTGCAATTCACTAGGAGATGTGTGTGGTGTGTTATGTAATGCTACTCAAAGTGTGGTCTGTGTGCTGGCAGCATCAACATCACCTGGGAACTTATTGGAAATGCAAATTCTCAGGCCACAATCCTCACCATTGGTGGTGAAGCCCAGGAATCTGTGTTTTAACATTCTCTCTGAACTATTCCTATGTGTGCTGAAGTTTGAGAAGTGCTAATCTAGAACTGTCCTGTCCAATATGGTAGTCAGTAGCTACATGTAGCTATTAAGTATTTGAAATGTGGTGAGTTCAAATTGAAATGTGCTCTAAGTGTAAAATACACACTAGATTTAGCATCAATAAAGAAACCCATAAAATATCTCATTAATCAATTTTATATTGGTTCCAGGTTAAGATAACATTTTGGATATATTGTGTTAAATAAAATACATTATTACATCACCTGTTTATTTTCACTACTTTTAATGTGGCTATTAGAAAAATTTAAATTACATAAGTGATTAACATTTTATTTCAGCACTAATTTCTAGCATAGAGAATATTTGAACCATGTCTCAAGGATTTTACTGTCCATCTGCCCCACAGCAGAAAAACACAGAAATGCGACTAACAGATAAAATTCAGGTATACAGTTAATCCACTAAAGTTCAAGCTCCATAAAGGCAGAGACTGGTATATGATACACTGCATGTTCCCAGCTCCTACCTTGCCAGGCACATAGTGGGTGCTGCAGAAGTATTTGTTGAATGGAAAAATGAATTAATCATAATAGTCCCAGGTCCTAATACAGTGCCTGGCAATTGTAAGTGCTCAATTAATATAGCATAATTCAATCGGGTTGCATCTGGATAGGGTGCATACTGTAAAGAACATTAATGTTAGAATTAGAACCCTTGCCAACTGTGTGACCCTGGGCAAGTTGCTTACCTTGTCTGGGCCTAAATTTCCTTATCTATAAAATGTAGATTGTAATAGGTGGGATTAATTGAGATAGTGTTAGTTGAGCTCCTAGTACAGTGCAAGCCTTAAAGTAGACGCTCAATAACTAGCTGTTGTTATTAATTTTTTAACCCTTGTCCCCTTTTTAGATTCTAGTTAGGAAGAACTTCCTAGATGAAGAAGGCTCTGAACTGAGCATGAGCGACAGAGTCAAAGAACCATACCCAAGTGTGGACACTTCAGAAAATATCTGACTCATTCAAGAACTTTGGCTGAGAAAATAAAGAGGGCATTCAATTTTATGATGTTCGTTTTCATCCCGTTATATGTTTAGTTTTACCCACTCAGTCTTTAGGGGGTGTTAAACCATCTGCAATTAGGGCAGACTACTGTAAAGTCTTAGAGAAAGCCCATACAACAAAATCTGCAGTTTTGGGGTAGTTAGCTGAGAAGATAAAGAGAAAGAAACTGACATTTAATGAACACTATCTATTTGTATGGCATTCTACCACCTAATTTTTAAAAATACATAAAGATTATACATATTTAGGCAATATATGCACAAACAGAGCAAAAGATAATACAATGAAATGCAACTCCTCCTTTTCAGAGGCAGTCATTATTGCCAGTTTATTTTGCTTCTTCTGTAGAAAATTGAAGTACATATAAGCATAGATAGATTGGTGCTGGGTAGATAGATAGATAGATAGATAGATGATAGATAGATAGTAGAGTGGTCTTTATATATAATAGTTCATCCAATCCTCACAACCACCCTAACTAGAGAAAATTGTTGTCCCCGTGTCATAATTGAGGAAACCAAAGCTCAGTGCAGCTGGATACCTTCTCCACCATTCCATAGTTAGAGAACAGTGGAGCCTGGATTCTGAACCTAGTCTCCAATGGCTTCTCCACACTTTGACTTGGGAGGATGAAGGCCTGTCAGCCACAATCCTGACCTTCTCTGCCCATCAGCTTTGTGTAGGTAACATCTCTGTTCCTGCAGAGAAAAATGAGATGGAATCCTATTCTTCACCACTATCCCCCACCTTGACACCCACACATAAAAAAAACTCTTTTTAAAAATAAGTGAACAACAAGCAGAGACTTAAACACTGTTGTAAATCAAGTTTCTACGGAAACACACACACACCATTTGGTTCCTTTTTCACTATACATATCTGTATCTATCACTGTTATAGCTAATCAAGGTCTTTACTCCAAACTTGTTTAGAAGTTCTTTGGCAAGTTATCACTAATTCTGATCTGGAATGGTTCCCTCTAAGAGACTCTTAGGACCAGAATATCTGGTTAGGTTGGAATCAAAGACTTTACAGCTCTTAGTCCCCATGTTCCACTCCCTCACATGTACAGACAAATGGTTCCTACATTTACAGTGCTGAATTTATTGCCTTTACAGACTCCACATTAATTAGAAAGTCATGTGCCTGTTCCTTCCTCTATTTCCTCCCTCACATGGCAATAGTGGGAGGAGAAAACCACATTGCAGCAGTTTTGACAAGAATGAACTAAACTTATCAGCTCTGAATATGGTCCTTTTCTTATCTCCTGGTAAAAGGTTTTTCCTTTCTTTCTGGCAGCTCCAGATCTAGCTATTGCCTCAACTTATATATAATTGGTTTTTAGGTAACCCTTTACTACCTACAACTTTTATCATTCACTTTTTCATTGCTTTAGTAAAAACATTTTTTAAATGAACTTTTATCATTTTTTTCTTTTTAAACATCTTTATTGGAGTATAATTGCTTCACAATGGTGTGTTAGTTTCTGCTTTACAACAAAGTGAATCAGCTATACATATACATACATCCCCATATCTCCTCCCTCTTGTGGCTTTCTCCCACCCTCCCTATCCCACCCCTCTAGGTGGTCACAGAGCACCGAGCTGATCTCCCTGTGCTATGTGGCTGTTTCCCACTAGCTATCTATTTTACGTTTGGTAGTGTATATATGTCCATGCCACTCTCTCACTTTGTCACAGCTTACCCTTCCCCCTCCCCATATCCTCAAGTCAATTCTCTAGTAGGTCTGTGTCTTTATTCCCGTCTAACCCCTAGGTTCCTCATGACATTATTTTTCTTAGATTCCATATATATGTGTTAACATACAGTATTTGTCTTTCTCTTTCTGACTTACTTTGCTCTGTATGACAGACTCTAGTTCCATCCACCTCACTACAAATAACTCAATTTCATTTCTTTTTTGAGTAATATTCCATTGTATATATGTACCACATCTTCTTTATTCATTCATCTGTCGATGGACACTTAGGTTGCTTCCATGTTCTGGCTATTGCAAATAGAGCTGCAACTAACACTGTGGTACATGACACTTTTTGAATTATGGTTTTCTCAGGGAATATGCTCAGTAGTGGGATTGCTGGGTTGTATGGTAGTCCTATTTTTAGTTTTTTGAGGAACCTCCATACTGTTCTCTATAGTGGCTGTATCAATTTACATTCCCACCAACAGTGCAAGAGGGTTCCCTTTTCTTCACACACTCTCCAGCATTTATTGTTTGTAGATTTTTTTGATCATGGCCATTCTGACTGGAGTGAGGTGATACCTCATTGTAGTTTTGACTTGCATTTCTCTAGTGATTAGTGATGTTGAGCATTCTTTCATGTGTTTGTTGGAGATCTGTATGTCTTCTTTGGAGAAATGTCTATTTAGGTCTTCCGCCCATTTTTGGGTTGGGTTGTTTGTTATTTTGATATTGAGTTGCATGAGTTGCTTATAAATTTTGGAGGTTAATCCTTTGTCACTTGCTTCATTTGCAAATATTTTCTCCCACTCTGAGGGTTGTCTTTTCGTCTTGTTTATGGTTTCCTTTGCAGTGCAAAATCTTTTAAGTTTCATTAGATCCCAATAATTTGTTTTTATTTCCATTTCTCTAGGAGGTGGGTCAAAAGGACCTTGCTGTGATTTATGTCATAGTGTGCTCTGCCTATGTTTTCCTCTAAAGTTTATGAAGTCTGTCCTTACATTTAGATCTTTAATCCATTTTCAGTTTATTTTTGTGTATGGTATTAGGGAGTGCTCTAATTTCATTCTTTTACATGTAGCCATCCAGTTTTCCCAGCACCACTTATTGAAGAGGCTGTCTTTTCTCTATTGTATATTCTTGCCCCCTTTATCAAAGTTAAGATGACCATATGTGTGTGGGCTTATCTCTGGGCTTACTATCCTGTTCCATTGATCTATATTTCTGTTTTTGTGCGAGTACCATACTGTCTTAATTACTGTAGGTTTGTAGTATAGTCTGAAGTCTGGGAGCCTGATTCCTCCAGCTCTGTTTTTCTTTTCTGAAGATTGCTTTGGCTCTTCAGGTCTTTTGTGTTTCAGTACAAATTTTGAAAATTTTTTTCTAGTTCTGTGAAAAATGCCATTGGTAATTTGATAGGGATTACATTGAGTCTGTAGATTACTTTGGGTAGTAGAGTCATTTTAACAATGTTGATTCTTCCAATCTAAGAACATGGTATATCTCTCCATCTGTTTGAATCATCTTTCATTTCTTTCATCAGTGTCTTATAGTTTTCTGCATACAGGTCTTTTGTCTCCTTAGGTAGGTATATTCCTAGGTATTTTATTCTTATTTTTGCAATGGTAAATGTGAGTGTTTCCTTAATTTCTCTTTAAGATTTTTCATCATTAGTGTATAGGAATGTAAGAGATTTCTGTGCATTAATTTTGTATCCTGCTACTTTACCAAATTCATTAGTTAGCTCTAGTAGTTTTCTGGTGGCATCTTTAGGATTCTCTATGTATAGTATCATGTCATCTGCAAACAGTGACAGCTTTACTCTTCTTTTCTGATTTGGACTCTTATTTCTTTTTCTTCTCTGATTGCGGTGGCTAAAACTTTCAAAACTATGTTGAATAATAGTGGTGAGAGTGGACAACCTTGTCTTCTTCCCACTCGTAGAGGAAATGGGTTCAGTTTTTCACCATTGAGAACTATGTTGGCTGTGTGTTTGTCATATATGACCTTAATTATGTTGAGGTAAGTTCCCTCCATGCCTACTTTCTGGAGGGCTTCTATCATAAATGGGTGTTGAATTTTGTCAAAAGCTTTTTCTACATCTATTGAAATGATCATATGGTTTTTCTCCTTCTATTTGTTAATATAGTTTATCACATTGACTGATTTGCATATATTGCAGAATCCTTGCATTCCTGGGATAAACCCTGCTTGATCATGGTGTATGATCAGTTTAATGTGCTGTTGGATTCTGTTTGCTAGTATTTTGGTGAGGATTTTTTGCAACTGTGTTCATCAGTGATATTGGCCTGTAGTTTTATTCCTTTGTGACATCTTTGGTTTTGGTATCAGCGTTATGGTGGCCTTGTAGAATGAGTTCAGCAGTGTTCCTCCTTCTGCTATATTTTGGAAGAGTTTGAGAAGGATAGGTGTTAGCTCTTCTCTAAATGTTTGATAGAATTCGCCTGTGAAGCCATCTGGCCCTGGGCTTTTGTTTGTCGCAAGATTTTTAATCACAGTCTGAATTTCAGTGCTTGTGATTCATTTGTTTATACTTTCTATTTCTTCCTGGATCAGTCTCGGACAGTGGTGCTTTTCTAAGAATTTGTCCCTTTCATCCTGGTTGTCCATTTTATTGGCATATAGTTGCTTGTAGTAATCTCTCATGATCGTTTGTATTTCTTCAGTGTCAGTTATTACTTCTTTTTCATTTCTAATTCTATTGATTTGAGTCTTCTCCCTTTTTTTCTTGAATGAGTCTGGCTAATGGTTTATCAATTTTGTTTACCTTCTCAAAGGACCAGCTTTTAGTTTTATTGATCTTTGCTATTGTTTCCTTCATTTCTTTATCATTTATTTCTGATCTGATCTTAATGATTTCTTTCCTTCTGCTAACTTTGGGGGTTTTTTGTTCTTCTTTCTCTAATTGCTATAGGTGTACGGTTAGGTTGTTTACATGAGATGTTTCTTGTTTCTTCAGGTAGGATTGTATTGCTATAAACTTCCTTCATAAAACTGCTTTTGCTGTATCCCATAAGTTTTGGGTTATCGTGTTTTCATTGTCATTTGTTTCTAGGTATTTTTTGATTTCCTCTTTCATTTCTTCATTGATCTCTTGGTTATTAAGTAGTGTATTGTTTAGCCTCCATGTGTTTGTATTTTTTACAGATTGTTTCTTGTAATTGATATCTAGTCTCATAGTGTTGTGGTCAGAAAAGACACTTGATATGATTTAAATTTTCTTAAATTTACCAAGGCTTGATTTGTGACCCAAGATATGATCTATCAGGAGGATGTTCCCTAAGCACTTGAAAAAAAAGTGTAATCCACTGTTTTGGGTTGGTATGTCCTATAAATATCAATTAAGTTCATCTTGTTTAATGTATCATATAAAGTTTGTGTTTCCTTTTTTTTTTTTCATTTTGGATGATTGGTCCATTGGTGAAAGTGGGGTGTTAAAGTCCCATACGAAGATTGTGTTCCTGTCAATTTCCCCTTTTATGGCTGTTAGCAGTTGCCTTATATATTGAGGTGCACCTATGTTGAGTGCATAAATGTTTACAATTGTTATATCTTCTTCTTGGATTGATCCCTTGATCATTATGTAGTGTCCTTCTTTGTCTCTTGTAATAGTCTTTATTCTAAAGTCTATTTTGTCTGATATGAAAATTGCTATTCCAGCTTTCTTTTGATATCCATTTGCGTGGAATATCTTTCCATCCCCTCACTTTCAATGTGTATGTATCCCTAGGTCTGAAGTGGGTCTCTTGTAGACAGCATATATAAGGGTCTTGTTTCTGTATGCATTCAGCCAGTCTATGACTTTTGGTTGGAGCACTGAATCCATTTACATTTAAGGTAATTATCCATATGTATGTTCCTGTTACCAGTTTCTTAATTGTTTTGGGTTTGTTATTGTAGGTCTTTTCCTTCTCTTGTGTTTCCTGCCTAAGGAAATTCCTTTAGCATTTGTTGTAAAGCTGGTTTGGTGGTGCTGAACTCTCTTAGCTTTTGCCTGTCTGTAAAGCTTTAAATTTCTCTGTTGAAACTGAATGAGATCCTCGCTGGGTAGAGTAATCTTGTTTGTAGGTCTTTCCCTTTCATTACTTTAAATATGTCCTACCAGTCCCTTCTGGCTTGCAGTGTTTCTGCTGAAAGATCAGCTGTTAACCTTGTGGAGATTCCCTTGTATGTTATTTGTTGTTTTTCCCTTGTTGCTTGTAATAGTTTTTTCTTTGTATTTAATTTTTGATAGTTTGATTAGTATGTGTCTTGGAATGTTTCTCCTTGGATTTATCCTATATGGGACTCTCTGTGCTTCCTGGACTTGATTGATTATTTCCTTTACTGTATTAGGAAACTTTTCAACTATAACCTCTTAAAATATTTTCTCAGTCCCTTTGTTTTTCTCTTCTTTTTCTGGGACCCTTATAATTCGCATATTGGTGCCTTTAATGTTGTCCTAGAAGTCTATGAGACTGTCCTCATTTCTTTTCATTCTTTTTTCTTTATTCTGCTCTGAAGTAGTTATTTCCACTATTTTACCTTCCAGGTCACTTATCCATTCTTCTGCCTCAGTTATTCTGCTATTGATCCCTTCTAGAGAATTTTTAATTTTATCTATTGTGTTGTTTAACGTTGTTTGTTTGCTCTTTAGTTCTTCTAGGTCCTTGTTAAATGTTTCTTGTATTTTCTCCATTCTTTTTCCAGTATTTTGGATCATCTTTACTATCACTTTTCTGAATTCTTTTTCAGGTAGACTGCCTATTTCCTCTTCATCTGTTTGGTCTGGTGGGTCTTTACCTTGCTCCTTCATCTGCTGTGTGTTTTTCTGTCTTCTCATTTTGCTTCACTTACTGTGTTTGGAGTCTCCTTTTCACAGGCTTCAGGTTCCTAGCTCCCATTGTTTTTGGAGTCTGTCCCCAGTGGCTAAGTTTGGTTCAGTGTGTTGTGTAGGTTTCCTGGTGGAGGGGACTAGTGCCTGTGTTCTGGTGGATTCAGCTGGATCTTGTCTTTCTGGTGGGCACGACCACGTCTAGTGGTGTGTTTTGGGGTGCCTGTGACCTTATTATGATTTTAGGCAGCCTCTCTGCTAATGGGTGGGGTTGTGCTCCTGTCTTGGTAGCTGTTCAGCATAGGGTGTCCAGCATTGTACCTTGCTCATCGTTGAGTGGAGTAGGTCTTAGCACTGAGATGGAGATTTCTGGGAGAGCCTTCACCGTTTGATACTACATGGAGCTGGGAGGTCTCTAGTGGACCCATGTCCTGAACTCAGCTCTCCCACCTCAGAGGCACAGACCTGACATTCAGCCAGAGCATGAAGACCCTGTCAGCCACACAGCTCAGAAGAAAAGGGAGAAAAAAAGGAAGAACAAAAAATAAAATAAAATAAATATAAAAAAATTTATTAATATAAAAAAATAATTATTAACAATAGAAAAAATTAAAAAGCAATAAAAAAGAAAAGAAAAGAAAGAAGGAAGTGAGCAACCAAACCAAAAAACAAATCTACCAATGATAACAAACTCTAAAATGTACACTAAAAAAAAAGAAAGAAAGAAACCGGACAGACAGAACCCTAGGACAAAGCTATACAGACAAGATCACACCAAGAAACATACACATACACACTCACAAAAAGAAGAAAAGGAAAAAAATACATATATCTTTTGGGAAGTCTGAGGTCTTCTGTCAACGTTCAGTAGGTAGGTGTTCTGTAGGAGTTGTTCCACATGTAGATGTATTTCTGATATATTTGTGGGGAGGAAGGTGATCTCCACGTCTTACTCCTCCTCCATCTTGAAGGTCTCCCCCCTTTCAGTAGTTTTTGTTGAGCATTTATATCCCTAGCCAACATATCATTGCAACTGATGAGGGAACCAACATGAGGAGTGGATAAACACAACCAACATATATATTGGTTGACATTTTCATTTAAGTTCAGTAATAAGAAAAAAGTGATTCAACAAAGACATATATATTGGAGCTTCACTTGTTCATCAATGATGTGAGCAACTTCTTTGCTGAACTGGATAGTGGTTTTCAAATACTGGAAGAACATTTCCAATTTTTTGTGTGCTATTCACAATATAATGGCTACAGACAGGATGCATTGTTAGTTTAATCTGCTTCAGTACCCTCTCCTTCATTGCTTTCTTAAGTCTAGTGTGACAATCAAGAAAACAGTAAGTCAAGCCCTAGTTTGCAGCATTTGCCAATTTCTTTGGTGTAAATACTCCCACTTTGGCTGATTTTAAGACCTGCAAAGTTGGGAAGACTTTACATTGATACATCATTACAAGGGATAGATACAATAGATGTAAATAACCTCTAGAGCATAGATTATAGTAAATTGTCCAAAAAAATTAGAAAGTGATGAGTTTTGAAGAGTTATTAGCTTTGTTTTTAATATAATTTATTTCATTGTAAGTTTTTAACATCCATCATGAAAATTTCTGAAAATTTAACAGTTGGCTCCCACAAGCTGGTATAGGCCAGCTCCAGCTTACCACTGGCTCATGTGTTTTCTCCTCATAGGTCGGCTTGGGAAGCCAAAAATTACTCAGAGTTTAATGACATCTGTGAATAGCACCTGCAATGTCACACTGACATGCTCTGTCGAGAAAGAAGAAAAGAATGTGACATACAGTTGGAGTCCACTGGGGGAAGAAGGCAATGTTCTTCGAGTCTTCCAGACCCCTGACAACCAAGAACTGACTTACACGTGTACAGCATGGAACCCTGTCAGCAACAATTCTGACTCCATCTCTGCCAAGCAGCTCTGTGCAGGTAACCATCTCTGTCCATCTCTCCTGGAGTCTCAGAAATCACTATAACCTGCTGCAAGGCCTGAATCGGCCCTAGCTCTCCAGGGGAAGGTGCCTCCCTTATGCCAGGGTTGGACCCAGGGGAATTCTCTTCCCAAAAAGCCCTAGAAAAGAATCCAAAGCCTTCTGGGTGATGCTGGGCATTTCAGGGTGTTCTGAGGCAGCCCCCGCTCAGCTCCCCAATTCAGTTTCTGATCTTGACCTTTAATAGCAGGAAGTACAGTTTCCCTCGGAGCTTTGGCACTCCCCTCTATCCATATTGAGTGTCCTCCAGGGGAGTGCCCCTGAATGTGGACAAGCTTGCTCAGCCTCTAAGGCCTATTTCCTGAGAGTCAAGTCTCACAGCATCTTCTATTTCCAGACATCGCAATGGGCCTCCATACTCACCGCACTGTGCTGCTGAGTGGGCTGGCTGTGCTCTCTCTGCTTCTAATCATTCTAGCTTCAGTGATTTTGTTCCTTTTGCACAAAAGAGGACAAGGTAAGATTTTCTCAGAAGTTAAAATGTGGAAATGCACCTTCCTTCTTCCTTCTTCCTGGGACTGAAGTCATTTATCCAAGGTGGGGTGGAAATATCCTTTGTTCCAGGGAATTAGCCTTCCTAAAATCCCCAGTCCCTCACCTTACCATCTCCCAGAAAGATTGTACTGAGGACTATATAACATTATCCTGAACTGTCTTCAAAATATGTTACTGGGATCACCAAGATGTGGTGGGCCTAGAACTTGGGTTCGAGTTTAGCACTGGCATTAACAATCTGTGCTTCATGGGATACATGTCTTTACCTCTCTGACTCAATGTTCTCACATGTGAAATGAGGTTTGGACTAGGTCTCCAAGGTCACTTCCGATTCCATCAAAACTGTGAGCTTTGAAATGTCATTGAGGGACATGTACTAATTTTATATTCCATGGTTGTCACTAGATCCCTTTGGGTCCCTCTGGATCATTCTGTAATTGTGACCATTCTCAATTCAGAAAACCTGATCTTTGGCCCTAGGGGATCATTATACCCTCCTATTCCTCCTAACTCCGTGTCCACCCAAAATCTTGCTTTCCCACTGATCATAATAACAAGCCTGAATGTAGCGAGGCTCTACATCTGATTCCATATTCCTGACTCTCCTTTGTGTCTGATTCCTCAGGTTCCCACTTAAAGACCTTCAGTAAGAACCCTGGTAAGTTCTCAGCCATGAGTTTCCCTGTGTGATGGAAGAGATGCATTCACAGCAGAGTGGTTAAGCCTAAGCTTGTACTTTGCAGGCAGTCTGGGGTGAAGGTGCCAGCTTGACCATTTATCAACTACCAGTTATTTGATCACTGTCTCAGTTTTCTCTGTTGTAAAATATGCATAAAAATAGGATGTACTGCATATAAATATTAAATGGATTTAATGAATTACACATATAAAATACTTGGCCCAGTGCCTGGTACCTCGTAAGTACTCAGTTAGTGTTAGATACTATACTTACAATCGACCAACCTGGGCTTGGCACAGAAGGAGGCATTCTGGCAGAAGAGAGTCTGTGACATGAACTGTAACTCAAATGGCGTCATGATGGGGAGAAATCACACAACCTGCCCAGGCCATAGGTGATGTTTAGGGCTCCTCAAAGAGGCATCTGCCTCCAATCTCTCACAGCCTCGTGGGAAGGAATAAGGGCTATTTTTTCATCTGCAAATGAGATAAGAGAGAGCACTGGGTCCGGCTCACTCACCAGGTCTGAGGCAGGGGCTACAACAGGACTAAACTCTGAAACACTGGATCCCTGTAATATCACTCAGCTCAGACTTGTTGTCTGCGGATATGCTGGTGTCCTGGAATATGAAGGCCCCAAATTCTGGCTATCTCTTTTCAACTTGACCCTAAAATGTTCCATGTTAGGAGCAAAGAAAAGCAGTACACTGGGAGGAATGCCCACGAATTCTTAAAAGTAGGGACTTATCTCTCTTGTCTGCTGCTCCGTGACCTCATACATAGCTTGGCATGTGGAGAGAGCTTAACAAATCTTTGACTCTGTGAATCAGTCAAGCAACAAATATTTGTGGAGCATCTACTACAGGTCTAACATTGAGGTGGTAAAAGAAAGGTATGCACCAGAAGAGGCCAACACAGTGTATAACTAGAGAGAATCATTCTAGTCGAAAAATTAAGACCCTCACGTGAAAAGAAAACTAGCCATGCAAGGCAGTGGATGCTAAGTGCCAGAGACACTAAGACCCTGGGTGGAAAAGCTACCTTCAGTGCCAACACCGGGATTGGGGAGAATCTCTTTACCCTAATGTGGGCTTTGGAGCAGAAAAGAATTCCCACTGAGCTCTGGATGAAACCTGAGCCAGGTGTCTCCCATACCACATGCCATCCCTAGAAAAGGAAAAGAGAGTCAAGGATCCAAGCATCCATCTCAAGAGGATGGGAGTCATTTAACCTCTTGGGGTTTTATTTCTTCATCTGAAAAAGAGAACATTAGAATAGATCACCTCGAAAAATTCATCCACATTTCACATACTGTGGTTCTATGTTTGTTTGTGACACAGATGCTGCCTCAAAGAAAACAATATACACATACGTCACAGTTCCAAGAGACACCCAGACAGCAGAGCCCAGGATCTATGATGAAATCCCACAGTCCAAGGTGAGGTGATGCTACTCGTGGGTCTCCACCACAACCCCCCAGGACAGGGAGTCATGGGCAGCAGCCACAGCCAAGAGCCTGACGGGGTCCAACCAGGAAATACCAGGTCAGGGAAATGATGCCATAAGTCTTTCTATGAGGACAAGAATATGGTCAAGTGTCACCCCATAACAGCCTCCCAGGGTTGAAGCCTCATGCTTCCACATGAGAGCCTGGCTCCAGGTTAAATGAGAGTCATGACTAAGAGCAAAGCACCTTCTATATGGGACCCACAACAGGGGTGTCCCTTTTGTTAGGTGAGAGCTGTTATGTGGCCACTACAGGTGAACAATTTGCTAAGGGGGTTTCAAGGTCACAGAACTGAGAGAGGTCCCCTTGAACTTGACTTCTTGGTCTGGCTGCAGCAACAGCTTGCTTTCCTCAGGCTGATTCACTCTGTCCCACAGCCTTGCCTCTCGCCTGCCTTTTACCTGCCTGTCCCTCCCTCACCTCCACCCTGAACCAGACTTCTACATGGTATTGCCTTTCTCTGTGCCCCCACCAGCGTGCTCTCCTAAAGTCTCCAAGGAGTGAAAGGGAAACAGGTCTGCTAGGTCAGTCCAGCCTTGTACTTGGACTGATAGGTCAGCTGGGTCCATAGAGCCCATGGAAAGCTAAAATTCTGACTAAGCAAGACTCAGTCTGACCCCTCTTCTTGGCTTCTGAAGATTTTTCCCAATGGCTGTCAACTGTCCCATGCTCACCTCCACCTGAACCTGATCCTCTCCAAAGCTGGATGGAACCAGAGTTGAAGCTGGAGAGGAGGCCACCTAGTGAAAGTGCAACCAGAGAGGGCTGATGGGCAGAAGCAGAAGTAAGAAGGGGGACTCATAAGATTTTACCTGGGCTCCCTCACTGAGGGAAGATGGGTATTTTACAGGTGCTCCCCACCAAGGAGGAGCCAGTGAACACGATTTATTCCATAGTGCAGTACTCTGATAAGGTAAAGACTTTCTGATTTTTAGCCTTGTTGTCCTGTCTATTCCAACCTTTCTGCTGTATCTTGTCCATACAACCAGGAATCAGCTGGTTCCCTTGGGACTCTATGCTTCTCAGGATTAATTGCTGAGGGCCTTGGTCTCATTCCACCTATGCACAGAGCCCTACTTCCCAGGTCCATGACCATCCACAAGCTGGCTTCCTTGATGCTGATCCCACACTTTATATGCAGGAGCCCCTAGGCCTCTGAACTACAGTGTGGAAACTCCAGCCTCTATAACATCCAAGGCCATTGCTAGCTCACAGTGTGGAAATTAGAAAGCAGGTGTCCCCCACCTTCCCCCTACCCCGGGCAGACACAGGCCCACACCAAGTGCACAGTAGAACACAAGGGCAAGTAGAACACAAGCTGAACCCCCGTTCCCATTTGCTCCCTCAGCAGACCCTCACAGTGTGTAACATGCCCAACCATTTGTAGAGCTCTAGTGACACTCACATTCCCTGTGCCTCAGTGTCCTTCTCTCAATTATGCAAAGAGAGAAGATAAGTCCTGATCTTTGACAGGACTTTCAGTTTGGGGGATCTGGTGAGGAGTTGATACTGTCTGAGGGTCCTCATTTCTGCTACAGTAAGGACAGCTCTGGGGTATCTGAGTGAATCAAATATTTTGGCAGTGTTTCTGTTTAATAGCTGAGCTAATAGGTAGGAAGTTCATCATGAAAGATAAATTTGAACCCAGAAGTCTCGGAGGAAAGGGATAATAATGATAACAAATGAAGAGTGAGAAGAAATATAGGGATATCAAAATGGAATGCAAATGAATCCATGAATAAGAATTAAGAGCTGATTCTATGAGGCATCTATGAGTTGGCCAAGTAGGAAGGTCGTAAGGGAACTCAATGCACAGGTCAGTTTGAATGTAAAGATAAGCTAAGTGTCCTGGAGAACAAGGTAAAAGGACCTTGACTTCCTCAGTGATCAGGAGATGAAAGGAGGGAGAAGGAAAAGAAGGAGGTGAGTGAGGAAAGAGGAGGAGGAGGGAAAAGGGAGGAGAAGCAGGAAGCGGGAAGCAAGGTGTCCGCATGTTTGAACCAGGATTGGAAAGAGAGTGGGAGGAAACAGAGAAGAAAATACAACTGGAAAAGACTAGACTTGAGGGATTAGTCAGGGACTCTTGGATTGAGACATCTCAAAGTAAACCCTCTAGACAAGTTGGATGACAATTATTAATTTGGATAATGTGTAATTTAAAACCTAGGACTCTGCAAGCCAATGGGAGAGTTGTCTGCAGTATTCTAAGTAACTAGAGCATATGACACCAGTGGAGGTGACTCACCACTAAATATAGGCCAAGGTGCAGTTACTGTGATACAGAAGGAATGAAGGCTGAACTAGGAACATGGAACATGGGTAGCTTGAGCCTGGATGTTGCCTCAAGTCTATAATCAAAATCAGTGCAAATATCCACATTCTCTACTGCTGCTTTTTCCTAAGCTAAGAAGTTGATTACCCAAGGGCTTCCAAATTGCGTGGCTGGAACAGAGGTGAGCGACTCAGCAAAGGACAAGGCCCTGCTACCCAGTTTACCCCAGAACCAGGGAAATCTAAGGCCATTTGCATGACTCTTGAGGGCTCCTTGTGGGACTGGAATTCCCTACCAGCACCTTTCAGTCAACATGTCCTCCTTCTCCCTTTTGTGCAGATGGGGAAAACCAACACTCAAGACAGCAAACCTCCTGGGACTTCAAGCTATGAAATTGTGATCTAGGCTCCCAGATGGAATTCTCCCCATGGAAACTGAGCTACAACCATACCTACTGGCAGATGCTCCAGACCTAGACTTGCTCGGCTCAGATCTTACCTGGAGATTGCAAATCACCAGATCCCAACACGTAAGCAAAGAAGCAAACACTCTGTTGCTGGGCATAGCTTGTGCCTAGATAAGCAAATGGATGTATGCCCTTTCTGAAATCGCTCCCTTCCTGATGAATGACAAGTGCTTCCCACCCTTCTTCACACCGCAGCACATGGAGAAAATATTTTTATGGCCCAATGGAGTAAACAGTCAAGATTGCTCATGGCTGGAGGCTGTGTATGACCAGAGGTGATGACCATTCCCAGCAACCCCATATGTGAAGGATCCACATTTTGCACACCTGTAATCTGCCATGACACACCACTTAGGAGCCTCTTCTCACACTCAATATATGGGAGGAGCCCTGGTCCCTGACTTCCCCAAGTCCACACTGCACCTTGGGCAGATGAGCCCCTCACATGAGTACATGGCTTGGCATGTAGAGTGTGGACTGCATTTCAGCCTCTGTTTGTCCCTTTGCCTGGGAAACTTTGTTCAGGGTACACCTTGCTGGACCAGCCCAACCCTATATGACTGTGTGGTATGGGAAGCCATCAGAGTTGTGGCTCTCAGCTGTGCAGACACAGTCTCCCAATAGAGTGTTGGAAAATGCTCTTTCTGTAGGAACTAGACCGCTGGGGCATTATTCTTCAGGCTCCACTTCAGAAACTTCATAATATATATTTTTCTGGCCAAGTTTTCCTTCTATATCACTCTGTGATTGTTAATTTTATGTGTCAACTTGATTGGACCATGGGGTGCCCAGATATCTGGTTAAACATTATTCAGGCTGTGAGTGTGAGGGATGAGATAAACAATTGAATTGGTAGACTGAGTAAAGCAGATTAATCTTCCCCTCCAGTGTGGGTGGGCATCACCAAATCCATTGAAAACCTGAATAGAACAAAAAAGCAGAGTAAGGGAAAATCCATTCTCTCTCTGCCTGTCTTTGAAATGGGACATCAGTCTTCTCCTGCCTTAGGACTTGCACATGGACTGGAATGTCCATGATCAGCTCTCCTGGTTCTCAGGCCATTGGACTCAGACCGGAACTATACCATCACCTCTCCAGCTTGCTGACTACAGATCTTGGAATTTTTCAATCTCCATAACCACATGAGTCAATTCCTTTATAGCTATTTCCTGTTGGATCTGTTTCTCTGCAGAACCAGGCTAATACACTCTCCAAACAGCCTCATCAAGAAGAAGAAGCCAGGGCTTCCCTGGTGGCGCAGTGGTTGAGAGTCCACCTGCTGATGGAGGGGACACGGGTTCGTGCCCCAGTCCGGGAAGATCCCACATGCCACAGAGTGGCTAGGCCCGTGAGCCATGGCCGCTGAGCCTGTGCGTCCGCAGCCTGTGCTCCACAACGGGAGAGGCCACAACAGTGAGACGCCCACGTACCACAAAAGAAAAAAAAGAAGAAGAAGAAGAAGAAGAACCTCAGTCTCTAAAAGGAATTGCTCAGCTATATTTCTGGCACTTTAGGGGAACCCAACCATCAAAACAATAGACCTTGAAGGAAGCAGTCATTCTCTAGAGGGAACTTGGTAAATGACAGTATAGATGATGAAACTGGGTTCACCTCAGCTCCTAAGGCTCATCCCAGAAAGTAGTGGAGTTCAAGCTGATGTTAATGACCCTCCCCCTTCCCCTGACAGCACTGAGGAGGAATCACCTATGGCTGAGCAGAACACTGAAGTAAGCATTTGAAAAATTGTTTCCCTTATGTGTTAGCAAAATATAACCAGCTAAATCCTAAACCCCCATGAACAATCCCAGGATGGATAGCAGAAATAAACTGGATTTAGGCAGAATGAAGTTGTTAGTCCCCATTAATGGGTCCATAGAACCACCTAGCCCTGACTCTCATTAGCACTGTGTTGGGGGTTGCAAGGCCTCCAAAGTGTAAGATGAGCATGATGTCTGCCCTGGTCTAGCTAAAGTACAAACACTACAGTTAAATTCTGAACTACATGCTACAGGGAGTGGCATGAGCTAGCACAGTCAGAAAAGATCTTATGGAGGAAGTGCAGCTGAAGCTGGACCTCAAAAGGATGGATGGAATTTGGCAGAGAATGAAGAAGACAGAAGGCATCCAAGTGAGGAAGGCATGAAAGAAAGAAAAGGACTGGATCTGTGTCATATATTTGGGATACCTCCCCAGATATACCACACATGTTCACAGTCCCTTGCCTGTGTGTGGCACAGTGCTCAGCTGGAATGTATGCCCCCACCCCCTGTCCATTTACACATCCTTCAATACCCAGCTCAAATGTCACCTCGTCTATGAAGCTTTCCCTGGTATCACTAGCCAAATTAACTATGGTTCTTTTTGCACTCCTTCCCCCACCCCTTTGGTCTTTCTGTCATTAAAACTTATTTCATTCTACCTTACAGTATAGATTATTATTTGTTTCCCTCTATGTTGTCCATTACTTAAAGGCAAGGCCCATGACTTCATGATCATGAAGAGGTGATCATGAGAGGTAATAGTTTTATTCATCTCTGTATCTACCGCCAGCCAGCATGGTGCCTTGTACCTTGCTTGTGAGCTATAAATGCTGTTGAATAGAATTGAAAGTGACCAGCCAGCTTGCAAAGAAGATACATATTGGAAATACTGATGGATAGGAGCCAATAAGCACAGTGGAATCAAATCATGGCAAGCATTACATATCAAGAGGCAGACATCAGAGTCTATTCCTAGTGTAAGGACACTTTGGAGGGAGAAGATTTTCAGAGTTAGACAGACCAGCTAAGACATCAAGTGATGCAATGAACCAGGTGTGAAGAGGTGAAAGGCAGTCACCCTAGGAAAGGGTATGAAGGAGGAAATAAAAAGATGTGGTCCTAAAGGATGAAGAAGTTCCAAAGTCACACTGAACAGGCTGTTTCTTCTAAAATAAAAGTACTCCTTTATGTGAGTTGAGGGATTGCTCCTGAATATCTTCATTCTGTAACTGCTGCACCTGCCTCTCTCTGGTGTGCTTACTCAGTCACATTCTTAGGTATACTAACACCCCAGTGGAAAGGTGGGGTGGGAGAGAAAGGAAAGAAAGAAAGGAAAGAACCAGAGATAGGTGTTCCTTAGGTCTTCCAGGAGAACGAGCCTGGGATGGAACCAGTGCACAGAAATTCTTCAAGTGGGCTTTGGGACTCAGGACCACTGTGTTTGATTCTTTCCTGTGAATCTTCTGATTTATGAAGACATAAGCTACTCACCCCATTCCCAAGGGCTCAGTTCTCAGATAATCCTTCTGTAAAATGAATGTGATCTTATTTTCCCCTTCACATATTTCCATACAAACTAGATTATGAACAACAGGTCTATAAAATCAAAGTATTCTTTCAATGGAGAGGATCTTGTATCAGACAAAGATGTGCTAGTTTAAAAATGTGCATTGAAATTGAAATCTCAGGGGCAGGGCCCTCTAGTGGAAAGCAGCGGTAAGACAGGACACTCCCTCGCAAGTCAACGTGGGCTTTACCAGGGAACTGAGTTAATGCCTTTCAGAAAAAGAAAGTGAAGCTGATTTAAAATGAGATTTTTTTTTAAAGCTATAGAACATTATGAACTGCACAACCCACAAGAGAAGAGCTGGACTGGGCCACCTATGGAAAGTGGGCATAGGAAGGAGCCTGGCTGGTCCAGGCTATGTAAACAGAGAGCACTTCTCATGGTTACTCCTGGAGAAAAGAAATGACTGGGGGCTTCCCTGGTGGCGCAGTGGCTAAGAATCCGCCTGCCAATGCAGCGGACACGTGTTCGAGCCCTGGACTGGGAAGATCCCACATGCCTCAGAGTAACTAAGCCCGTGTGCCACAACTACTGAGCCTGTGCGCCTAGAGCCTGTGCTCTGCAACAAAAGAAGCCATCGCAATGAGAAGCCTGCACACCACAGCAAAGAGTAGCCCCCCTGTTCACCGCAACTAGAGAAAGCCCGCACGTAGCAACGAAGACACAACACAGCCAAAAATAAATAAATTTAAAAAAAAAAAGAAAAGAAATGACCGGACTATATTTTCTTCAAGATCCATTACTTTCCTTCTATTTGAATTTTCCCTGAATTTCCCTTGATTTGTAAAATTTTCTCGCATGGAATTAGTGAGAATCCCTATTGGCTGTAAAATGAAGCTTAAGGACACAATAGGAAAAAGTGTAATGAGTAGTCACAAGTGTGGGCTCTGATGCTAGAGCACCTGGGTCTGAACGCTGGTTTCTTAGATATGTGACCTTAGGCAAGTTATTTTAACCTCTCTGTGTCTCAGTTTGCCCATCTGTAAAATAGGGATAATACTGGCTCCTACCTTGTAGGGTTGATGTGGGGATTAAATGAGGTGTTCTGTGCCTGCACACAGTAAAGCCCTGGATCATTACATTAGCTGTTCTTATAGGCCTGAAACCGTCATAAGATGCTAAACCAAAATTATGAAATAAGGTTCTTGCAACACAAGTGTACCTGATATTGTGCTAAATTAACATGGTATATCAAGCTTTTAACTCTCAATCCTCAACTCAATATCTGCTCCTATTATTTCACTTATTACACTACATCCTAATTACCTGATAGCATACCTTTCTCCTCAACTAGTGAGAGCACAGGGACTATGTCTGAATAATAGTGATGGAAATAAAGAGCTATTTGAGGGCAGGGAGATGGTAATAGTTAATTGAGGGCTTACTTTGTACACCAACTGCTACACTAGATGCTGTAAAATAGAAATTAACTCTTCTAGTTTACATTAAGGCTGAGGGAGTAAATACCTTAGTGAAGCCAGTAAGCTTGGGAAGACAGGATTTGAACTCAGGACTTCTTGTTATCAAGGGCTAAATACTTGCACTCTACCATGCTGCCTCCCTTTACCTGCTCTGGATTCCCAACACCTGGCACCTTGCTTGACATAATAGGTGGCCCACAAATATTTGTTGAATGAATATGTACATATAATAATATTTTAAAGACAATAACTGCAGCTCCAAGTCAATATGTTCATATATTAATTCCGTTGTTCTCTGGATAACTACCCAGCTTTCCTTTTGGAAACAGCCATTAAAGAAGCTTGGATAGAAGCCCTCTCTGCATTTTGGACAGAGCTAGTTTCCTAGCAAACAAGGAATCCAGGTCTTAAGCATTTCTGATGAGTTGTTACAGAATGAGAAAAACACAGTGTAAATTTCCACTATTGATACCACAAGAAAAACAGGAACAGAAGAGGTAAGAGCTGGGGAGTTGTGCTCTACTAGTTCATGGTTAAGAAACAGCTACACAGCTTGAGATTTTAATGATCCTCCATCCAAGTGTGAGGAGCCCTTGATGGTTTTTCATATTAAAGTGTTAATACATTTTGACAAAGGCCCATTAGTAAAAGTCCTGAATCTCTGATTTGAGGAAGCAAAGTAATGACTAGTACATTCTTTAGAGGCTTGTAGACTTTGAGAAATTTATTTAGATAATGCATAAGAGAACTATCCTCTCTTTGGATAATAATTATTATCATCGCTCTTGCTGGCTGATTGCCCAGGGAGTTCTGAATAGCCCTACACAAGCCTCTGGGTTTAGCTGCATCAACTCTGGGACCTGAAAGTGGCCATATCTTTGCAAGTGGGAAATAGAGATTTTTTTCTTATGAGGTTTTATCATAGGCAAATAATTACATAAATTATCTGTCAGGGAATTTTTAAAAATACACATAATCTCAATCATTAATTTATAATCTATATTTCCAACTGTTTATGGGTCATTTCTGCATGGATGTCAGAAGTCACCTTAAATTCAGTGTGCCCAAAATTGAACTCACAGGTCTTTCCTTGACCTCCCCAACTTGCTTTCTGTCTGTTTCCACTGTGCTAGTTAATGGCCCACCAAATCATAATAGCTGACATTTACTGAGTGCTTACTATGTACCATTCCCGCACTGATGTTTTATATGTATTCACTCATTTAAATCCCATAAGAAACATTGAAACTTATCTACCCCCAAAGTAGTTGCAATCATCCTCCATTTTACAAGTTAAGAAACTGAGTCACAGAAAGGCTAAGTAACTCAGACAAACAAATATTAAAACCAGGAATCAATTCCTAGTCTTCCAACTCCAGGGACTGTGTCCTGAACTGCTATTCTTCACTGCTTCACCAATCAACAGCTACCCAAAGCAGAGAAATCTTTTATCCTTGAGTCTTCTTTCTTTCTTCCCATCACCTCACCTCACCCCTACATCTAATCAGCTATTATGTCCTGTCAATTCCAACTCCTCATCTGTCATACAGAGTGAAGTAAGTCAGAAGGAGAAAAACAAATACCGTGTGTTAACACATATATATGGAATCTAAGAAAAAAAAAGTCATGAAGAGCCTAAGGGTAGGATGTGAATAAAGACACAGACCTACTAGAGAATGGACTTGAGGACATGGGGAGGGGGCAGGGTAAGCTGTGACAAAGTGAGAGAGTGGCATGAACATATATACACTAGCAAACGTAAAATAGATAGCTAGTGGGAAGCAGCCGCATAGCATAGGGAGATCAGCTCGGTGCTTTGTGACCACCTAGAGGGGTGGGATAGGGAGGGTGGGAGGGAGGGAGACGCAAGAGGGAAGAGATATGGGAACATATCTATATGTATAACTGATTCACTTTGTTGTAAAGCAGAAACTAACACACCATTGTAAAGCAATTATACTCCAATAAAGATGTTAAATAAATAAATAAATAAATAATTCCAACTCCTCTATTTGGCCCCTCTCAACCATGTCTCCTCAATCTGTCTAATTCTCAAACACACCCTCCCTCTCTATCCCAGTCTCTCAGTTCATTCCTTTATCATTTATTACCTGGGCTGCTATCACATGAAGAGCAATCTTTCTAAAACATGGAAATTATCACTTAATTTTCCTGTAGGACAAGACTCCTTAGCAATCTGACCCATCAGATTTTCCAGGCCCCTCACCTGCCTCTTCCCTAGGCTCCAGCCACATAGAAATATCATGGGTCCATGAACTCACCAAATCCTTTCCCACTCCCATGCCTTTGCCCATGCTTCATCCCCTACCTGAAATGCCTTTCTCTCCATTCCATCTCTGCCTCTTTCATATTTCAAGGATCAGACCAAGTATCCCTTCTTTGTGTAGCCTTCCAAAACCTCCCACTCAAAGCTAAATATATAGCTGCCTATTTACACTCCTACAGCATTTAGTACATAAGTGCATAATAGTAGCATTTATCATATTCTTTTATAATTATATAGCTGTGGCATTTTCTTAACTGTCTCCCCAACTGGTCAATAAGTTGTTTTGGCTCAGAAGACTTTCTCCTCTTCTTTGTGTCCACAGTACCTAATAAACCTTGGATCCTCAAAAACTTGGATGAATTAATACAAGCATGAAGATTATGCTCACTAGTAACAAATGCTGCTAAACCTATTTCAGAAGCTAGGTGCCATGTTTGTAACAGGGTATTTTATCCTTTCTACATGTTATCTTTTATTTCATGCATTTGTAAATTTCCATTAATAAACTATTGTCCACACCTTGTAAGTGCCTAAGAAATGAGACTACAAGCTCCATTTCAGCAAGTAAACACACACATATTTGATGATGCATCTATTCTGTTTGTGTCTTACTTGGCTTTTTCAGGAAAAGAAGAGATAAAATAAGTAGCTGAAACATCAAAGACTATCAACAATATGACAAAGGCTCTGTGCAGCTGAGAACTCAGACCCTGAATAGACACAAAGTTACCATGGATTGAGGTAGTCAGACAGAGACTGGAGAAAAGGGAGTCTGCTGTGAGAGAGATGACCAGGATCCTGAGAGAAAATGGAAAACCTAGAGAGAGGGAGGACCAGGACCAGAAACAAGAAACCAGAGCACAGCAGAGGCATATGTCTAGAGGTAGAGCAGGGAGTTCTGCCTTGATCATCCCAGAAACAGAGAAATTGGGCACTTAAATCATATGTTTTGGGGTCCATCTCCCTCTTGTACAAGAGCTTTGTCTTATTCATCTCTTCAGTAAGAGCTCTCATCACAGAAGCCAATGCCTAGGAGAGCTTAATAAATATTTGTTGATTCACTTTGTTATAAAGCAGAAGCTAGCACACCATTGTAGAGCAATTATACACCAATAAAGATGTTAATAAATAAATAAATAAATAAATTGTTGAACTGAACTCGGATTGGAACCCAGACATCAAGAGTAGAATAGAAGTCCTGGAAACCACTTTGAGTCTGTTTCTAGGGAATTTGAGAGTAAGATTGTATGGGTCACCCACAGTGCCACTTGGAGAAAAGGGATAAAAGGACTAGGTTTTTCAATGACGAGACTAGGGTGTGGTTCCCTCAGAACTATGGGTGCAGGGCCTCAGGATGTTTTGTAAAACTTTGAAGAAATGACTTGCTAAGAGGTGGTATGTGAGATAGCAAACAGTATCTTCTAGATCTGAAAACACTTCCTTTACTCTCTACTTACCAAAGAAGCTTCAGATCCTCTGCTCTGAGCAACTCTTTGCAAATACGCTTGGGCTCCCAGCTCCCACAGTTACATCTCTTTATCAGTTTTTTGTTGGGCTGAAATGGAACCACTACCCAGAAGAATTTCAGAGCCACCTGTGTAGCAACTTTATAAACAGATACAGATAACCTTGAGAAGATTTTTTTTAATTTTTGGTGGTGTTTTTCTAGTGCCCTCTGAGGTTCTGGCACATTTCATTTAATTTAATCTACACGTTAGCCTTAGGACTCTCCCTCTGTCTGAAATGCTTTACCACCCACTCCGTACCTTCACCACCTCTAATACACACTTCACTTAGTTAATGCCCAGTCATCCCTCAGGGCTCAGCTCAAATGTCCCTTCCTGAGGGAAGTCTTCCTGTTCTTCAGACCATGTCTGATGCCCATTTTTACTCTCATTACACTAGATCTCTTTCCACCACAGCAGTTTTCAAATTTTGTCTTTAAATATTTCTCCTTGTGATTATCTGATCAATGTCTCTCTTTCCCCACTAGACTGTAAGCTCCATCAGGGCACAGATCACATCTGATTTTGCTCATCATTTGTATCCACAATGTCTGATCCTGTGCAAGTTACAGAGGAAGTCCTCAATGTATAATATTTTGATTAACTAGTGAAGATGCAACAGTTTTGTACAGGCTTTAACTGTCTTACCTTACCTGGAATGAGTAATTCTTTGGCACATGTCTCAATGACAAAGCTATTTATTCCAAAGTATATTCCCTTAATAAGTTTCCAACCTTCAGATAGAAATGCAATAGAAAAATACTGGCTTTACTTCCTGTGTATAAAACATAGTTAAGAATTAGAAAACACAGAAAATAGTTAACATTAACAATGTGAGCCTAAGACTGCTATCCTTTGAAAGGTGTGCTTACAAGGTTGGCCCTTAGCTGGTGTCTGGGAACTTGGATTTGGGGAGAGTTCTACCATTCCCTGATAAGAGGGAGTCACTGAACTTAAACTGTTTATACAAACAATTTGCTTTATGCTGAACACCTGCTTCCCTTCTGGGATTCTGAAATTTTGTACATGCTAGGTAGATAGCGCCTGCATTACTACTGATAAAAACCCTGGAATCCTAGGCTCAGACAAACTTCTCTACTAGAAAATATTTCACATGTGTTGTCATCACATGTCACTAGAGGAATTAAGTATATCCTATGTGACTCCACTGGGAGAAGCCTCTTGGAAGCTTGTACCTTGGTTTCTCCTGGACACCACTCTATATACCATCTCATTTTACTGATTTTGCTTTTTATCTATTCACTGTAATAACTCACAGCCATGCATATAACTATATGCTGAATCCTATAAGTCCTTGTAGTGAACCATTGAACGTGGAAGTGGTCTTGAAAATCCCTGACATACCTCCTTGAATGTTTTTATAATCCATCCAACTTTTCTTCTTCCATCCAGCAGTAGCTACAGCAGTCAAGGCACTATCATCTCTTACCTGGACAACAGCACTTTACCTCCTGAAGTCACACTTGCCCTGGTCCAATCCATTTTCTACACCATAGTCAGAGTGATCTTTCCAAAACACAAACATAATGCCATCTTGTGGCAGGAAGAACAAATGGATTGCTCTGGTATATAGCTTTACACTCATAATAGTTCATAAGTTGAAAGGTTTTAACTAGAAGAACTTCTCTAACCAGAGATAAAATGGAAAAACTACTCAGTTATCTAATTCCCCAAGAGGCACCAAGCCTAGATGGTCTAATGAGCTAGCTCCGCCACCTTCAATGAAAGGATAATTTCTATGTAATTTTAACTGTTCCAAAGTGTAAAAACTAGTGGAAAATCAAAATTCATTGATCACTATTAATATAGCACTGACTCCAAACTACATGAGGACGATTCCCGAAAAAGAAAAATATAGACCAGGGATCAGCAAACCACATCCTGTGGACAAATCCAGTCTGCCAAATGTTTTTATATAGCTCGTGGGTTAAGAATAGTTTTTACAATTTTTAAAAGTTGGAAAAACTCAAAAGAAGAATAATATTTGGTGACATGCAAGAATTATATGAAATTCAAATTTCAGTGTTAATAAATAAAATCTTGCTGGAACACTCCCAATACTCATTCATTTACATATTAACTGGGGCTGCTTTCATGTTACAACAGCAAAGTTGAATAGTTGCAGTGGAGACTGTACAGCCCCCAAAGTCTAAAAATATTCACTATCTTGACCTTTACAGAAAAATTTGTCAATTCCTGATATTGATCAGTCTCACTTATTAACATAAATGTTAAAAATCTTAATTCAGACTCCTGGGAAGATGGCAGAAGAGTAAGACGTGGAGATCACCTTCCTCCCCACAGATACAGCAGAAATACATCTACACGTGGAACAACTCCTACAACACCTACTGAACGCTGGCAGAAGACCTCAGACCTCCCAAAAGGCAAGAAACTCCTCTCGTACCTGGGTAGGGCAAAAGAAAAAAGAAAAAACAGAGACCAAAGAATAGGGACGAGATCTGCACCAGTGGGAGGGAGCTGTGAAGGAGGAAAGGTTTCCACACACTAGGAAGCCCCTTCGCAGGCGGAGACTGCGTGTGGCGGAGCGGGGAAGCTTCGGAGCCGCGGAGGAGAGCACAGCAACAGGTGTGCGGAGGGCAAAGTGGAGAGCTTCCCGCACAGAGGACCGGTGCCGACTGGCACTCACCAGCCCGAGAGGCTGGTCTGCTGACCTGCCGGGGCGGGGGGCCGCTGGGAGATGAGTCTCGGGCTTCGGTCGGACCCCAGGGAGAGGACTGGGGCTGGCGGCGTGAACACCGCCTGAAGGGGTTAATGCGCCACGGCTGGCCGGGAGGGAGTCCGGGGAAAAGTCTGGACCTGCCAAAGAGGCAAGAGACTTTTTCTTCCCTCTTTGTTTCCTGGTGCGTGAGGAGAGGGGATTAAGAGCGCTGCTTAAAAGAGCTCCAGAGACGGGTGCGAACTGCGGCTAACAGCGCAGACCACAGAGACGGGCATGAGATGCTAAGGCTGCTGCTGCCACCACCAAGAAGCCTGTGTGCGAGCACAGGTCACTATCCACACCTCCCTTCCGGGGAGCCTGTGCAGCCCACCACTGCCAGGGTCCCGGGATCCAGGGACACCTTCACCAGGAGAACGCATGGCATGCCTCAGGCTGGTGCAATGTCACGCAGCTTGCCCCACCCTCACCCCTCCCTCCCCATGGCCTGAGTGAGCCAGAGCCCCTGAGTCAGCTGCTCCTTTAACCCCGTCCTGTCTGAGCAAAGAACAGACACCCACCGGCGACCTACATGCAGAGGCGGGGCCAAATCCAAAGCTGAGACCTGGGAGCTGTGGAAACAAAGAAGAGAAAGGGAAATCTCTCCCAGTAGCCTCAGGAGCAGCGGATTAAATCTCCACAATCAACTTCATGTACCCTGCATCTGTGGAATCCATGAATAGACAACGAATCACCCCAAATTGAGGAGGTGGACTTTGAGAGCAAGATTTATTGTTTTTTCCCCTTTTCCTCTTTTTGTGAGTGTGTATGCTTCTGTGTGAGATTTTGTCCATGTAGCTTTGTTTTCACCATTTGTCCTAGGATTCTATCCAACCGTTTTTTGTTGTTGTTGTTGGTGGTGGTTTTTTATTTTACTTAAAAAATTTTTTTTGTTAATAATTATTTTTTATTTTAATAATTTTATTTTATCTTATTTTATTTTATTTTACACTCTTTCTTATTTTTTCTTTTTTTCTCACTTTTATTCCCAGCCGTGTGAATGAAAGGCTCTTGGTGCTGCAGCCAGGAGTCAGTCCTGTGCCTCTGAGGTGGGAGAGCCAACTTCAGGACACTGGTCCACAAGAGACCTCGCAGCTCCACATAATATCAAATGGTGAAAATCTCCCAGAGATCTCCATCTCAACACCAACACCCAGCTTCACTCAACGACCAGAAAGCTACAATGCTGGACACCCTATGCCAAACAACTAGCAAGACAAGAGCACAGCACCACCCATTAGCAGAGAGGCTGCCTAAAATCATAATAAGTCCACAGACACCACAAAACACACCACCAGACGTGGACCTGCCCACCAGAAAGACAAGATCCAGCCTCATCCAACAGAACACAGGCACTAGTCCCCTCCACCAGGAAGCCTACACAACCCACTGAAGCAAATTTAGCCACTGGGGGCAGACACCAAAAACAAGGGGAACTATGAACTTGAAGCCTGCAAAAAAGGAGACCCCAAACACAGTAAGATAAGGAAAATGAGAAGAAAGAAAAGCACACAGCAGATGAAGGAGCAAGATAAAAACCCATCAGAACTAACAAATGAAGAGGAAATAGACAGTATACCTGAAAAAGAATTCAGAATAATGATAGTAAAGATGATTGAAAATCTTGGAAATAGAATAGAGAAAATACAAGAAACATTTAACAAGGACCTAGAAGAACTAAAGATGAAACAAGCAATGATGAACAACACAATAAATGAAATTAAAAATACTCTAGATGGGATCAATAGCAGAATAACTGAGGCAGAAGAACGGATATGTAACCTGGAATATAAAATAGTGGAAATAACTACTGCAGAGCAGAATAAACAAAAAAGAATGAAAAGAAATGAGGACAGTCTCAGAGATGTCTGGGACATCATTAAATGCACCAACATTCAAATTATAGGGGCTCCAGAAGAAGAAGAGAAAAAGAAAGGGACTGAGAAAATATTTGAAGAGATTATAGTTGAAAACTTCCCTAATATGGGAAAGGAAATAGTCACTCAAGTCCAGGAAGCACAGAGGGTCCCATACAGGATAAATCCAAGGAGAAATACGCCAAGAAACATATTAATCAAACTGTCAAAAATTAAATACAAAGAAAACATATTAAAAGCAGCAAGGGAAAAACAACAAATAACACACAAGGAATCCCCATAAGGTTAACAGTTGATCTTTCAGCAGAAACTCTGCAAGCCAGAAGGGACTGACAGGACATATTTAAAGTGATGAAGGAGAAAAACCCACAGCCAAGATTACTCTACCCAGCAAAGATCTCATTCAGATTTGATGGAGAAATTAAAACCTTTACAGACAAGCAAAAGCTGAGAGAGTTCAGCACCACCAAACCAGCTTTACAACAAATGCTAAAGGAACTTCTCTAGGCAAGAAACACAAGAGAAGGAAAAGACCTACAATAACGAACCCAAAACAATTAAGAAAATGGGAATAGGAACATACATATGGATAATTACCTTAAATGTAAATGGATTCAAAGCTCCAACCAAAAGACACAGATGGGCTGAATGGATACAAAACAGGACCAGTATATATGCTGTCTACAAGACACTCACTTCAGACCTAGAGACACATACAGACTGAAGGTAAGGGGATAGTAAAAGATATTCCATACAAATGGAAACCAAAAGAAAGCTGGAGTAGCAATTCTCATATCAGACAAAATAGACTTTAAAATAAAGACTATTAGAAGAGACAAAGAAGGACACTACATAATGATCAAGGGATTGATCCAAGAAGAAGATATAACAATTGTAAATATTTATGCACCCAACATAGGAGCACCTCAATACATAAGGCAAATACTAACACCCATGAAAGGGGAAATCGACAATAACACATTCATAGTAGGAGACTTTAACACCCCACTTTCACCAATGGACAGATCATCCAAAATGAAAGTAAATAAGGAAACACAAGCTTTAAATGATACATTAAACAAGATGGACTTAATTGATATTTATAGGACATTCCATCCAAAAACAACAGAATACACATTTTTTTCAAGTGCTCATGGAACATTCTCCAGGATAGATCATATCCTGGGTCACAAATCAAGCCTTGGTAAATCTAAGAAAATTGAAATTCTATCAAGTATCTTTTCCCACTACAATGCTATGAGACCTGATATGACTTACAGGAAAAGATCTGTAAAAAATAAAAACACATGGAGGCTAAACAATACACTACTAAATAACGAAGTGATCACTGAAGAAATTAAAGAGGAAATTAAAAAATACCTAGAAACAAATGACAATGGAGACACGATGACCCAAAACCTATGGGACACAGCAAAAACAGTTCTAAGAGGGAATTTTATAGCAATACCATCCTACCTTAAGAAACAGGAAACATCTCGAATAAACAACCTAACCTTGCACCTATATCAATTAGAAAGAAGAAGAACACACAAAAAAACCCAAAGTTAGCAGAAGGAAAGAAATCATAAAAATCAGATCAGAAATAAATGAAAAAGAAATGAAGGAAATGATAGCAAAGATCAATAAAGCTAAAAGCTGGTTCTTTGAGAAGATAAACAAAATTGATAAACCATTAGCCAGACTCATCAAGAAAAAAAGGGAGAAGACTCAAATCAATAGAATTAGAAATGAAAAAGGAGAAATAACAACTGACACTGCAGAAATACAAAACATCATGAGAGATTACTACAAGCAACTCTATACCAATAAAAAGGATAACCTGGAAGAAATGGTCAAATTCTTAGAAATGCACAACCTGCCAAGACTAAAGCAGGAAGAAATAGAAAATATGAACAGACCAATCACAAGCACTGAAATTGAAACTGTGATTAAAAATCTTCCAACAGGGGCTTCCCTGCTGGTGCAGTGGTTGAGAGTCCGCCTGCCAATTCAGGGGACACGGGTTCGTGCCCCGGTCGGGAGGATCCCACATGCCGCGGAGCAGCTGGGCCCGTAAGCCATGGCCGCTGGGCCTGCGCGTCCGGAGCCTGTGCTCCGCAACGGGAGAGGCCACAGCAGTGAGAGGCCCGCGTACCACAAAAAAAAAAAAAAAAAAAAAAAAAAAAAAAATCTTCCAATGAACAAAAGCCCAGGACCAGATGGCTTCACAGGAGAATTCTATCAAACATTTAGAGAAGAGCTAACACCTATCCTTCTCAAACTCTTCCAAAATATAGCAGAGGGAGGAACACTCTCAAACTCATTCTACGAAGCTACCATCACCCTGATAACAAAACCACACCAGGATGTCACAAAGAAAGAAAACTACAGGCCAATATCACTGATGAACATAGATGCAAAAATCCTTAACAAAATACTAGCAAACAGAATCCAACAGCACATTAAAAGGATCATACACCATCATCAAGTGGGGTTTATTCCAGGAATGCAAGGATTCTTCAATGTATGCAAATCAATCAACGTGATACACCATATTAACAAATTGAAAGAGAAAAACCACATGATCATCTCAATAGATTCAGAGAATGCTTTCGACAAAATTCAACACCCATTTATGATAAAAATCCTGCAGAAAATAGGCATAGAGGGAACTTTCCTTAATATAATAAAGGCCATATATGACAAACCCAGAGCCAACACTGTCCTCAATGGTGAAAAACTGAAAGCACTTCCACTAACATCAGGAACCAGACAAGGTTGCCCACTCTCACCACTCTTATTCAACATAGTTTTGGAAGTTTTAGCCATAGCAATCAGAGAAGAAAAGGAAATAAAAGGAATGCAAATCGGAAAAGAACAAGTAAAGCTGTCACTGTTTGCAAATGACATGATACTATACATAGAGTATCCTAAAGATGCTACCAGAAAACTACTAGAGCTAATCAATGAATTTGGTAAAGTAGCAGGATACAAAATTAATGCATCGAAGTCTCTGGCATTCATATATAATAATGATGAAAAATCTGAAAGTGAAATCAAGAAAACACTCCCATTTACCATTGCAACAAAAAGGATAAAATATCTAGGAATAAACCTATCTAAGGAGACAAAAGACCTGTATGCAGAAAATTATAAGACACTGAAGAAAGAAATTAAGGATGATACAAATAGATGGAGAGATATACCATGTTCTTGGGTTGGAAAAATCAACATTGTGAAAATGACTCTACTACCCAAAGCAATCTACTTATTCAATGCAATCCCTATCAAACTACCACTGGCATTTTTCACAGAACTAGAGCAAAACCTTTCACAATTTGTATGGAAACACAAAAGACCCCGAATAGCCAAAGCAATCTTGAGAATGAAAAACGGAGCTGGAGGAATCAGGCTCCCTGACTTCAGACTATACCACAAAGCTACAGTAATCAAGACAGTATGGTGCTGGCACAAAAACAGAAAGATAGATCAATGGAACAGGATAGAAAGCCCAGAGATAAACCCACGCACATATGGCCACCTTATCTTTGATAAAGGAAGCAGGAATGTACAGTGGAGAAAGGACAGCCTCTTCAACAAGTGGTGTTGAGAAAACTAGACAGGTACATGTAAAAGTATGAGATTAGATCACTCCCTAACACCATACACAAAAATAAGCTCGAAATGGATTAAAGACCTAAATGTAAGGTGAGAAACTATTAAACTCTTAGAGGAAAACATAGGCAGAACACCTATGACATAAATCACAGCAAGATCCTTTTTGACCCACCTCCTAGAGAAATGGAAATAAAAACAAAATAAACAAATGGGACCTAATGAAACTTCAAAGCTTTTGCACAGCAAAGGAAACCATAAACAAGACGAAAAGACAACCCTCAGAATGGAAGAAAATATTTGCAAATGAAGCAAATGACAGAGGATTAATGTCCAAAATTTATTAGCAGCTCATGCAGCTCAAAAACAAAAAAACAAACAACCCAATCCAAAAATGGGCAGAAGACCTAAATAGACATTTCTCCAAAGAAGATATACAGACTGCCAACAAACACATGAAAGAATGCTCAACATCATTAATCATTAGAGAAATGCAAATCAAAACCACAGTGAGAAATCATCTCACACCAGTCAGAATGGCCATCATCAAAAATCTAGGAACAATAAATGCTGGAGAGGGTGTGGAGAAAAGGGAACACTCTTGCACTGTTTGTGGGAATGTGAATTGGTACAGCCACTATGGAGAACAGTATGGAGGTTCCTTAGAAAACTACAAACAGAACTACGATATGACCCAGCAATACCACTACTGGGCATATACCCTGACAAAACCATAATTCAAAAAGAGTCATGTACCAAAATGTTCATTGCAGCTCTATTTACAATAGCCAGGAGATGGAAACAACCTAAGTGTCCATCATCGGATGAATGGGTAAAGAAGATGTGGCACATATATACAATGGAATATTACTCATCCATAAAAAGAAACGAAATTGAATTATTTGTAGTGAGGTGGATGGACCTAGAGTTTGTTATACAGAGTGAAGTAAGTCAGAAAGAGAAAGACAAATACCGTATGCTAACACATGTATATGGAATCAAAGAAAAAGAATGTCATGAAGAACCCAGGGGTAAGACGGGAATAAAGACACAGACCTACTAGAGAATGGACTTGAGGATATAGGGAGGGGGAAGGGTAAGCTGTGACAGAGTGAGAGAGTGGCATGGACATATATACACTACCAAACATAAAATAGATAGCTAGTGGGAAGCAGCCACATAGCACAGGGAGATCAGCTCGGTGCTTTGTGACCACCTGGATGGATGGGATAGGAAGGGTGGGAGGGAGGGAGACGCAAGAGAGAGGAGATATGGGAACATATGTATATGTATAACTGATTCAGTTTGTTATAAAGCAGAAACTAACACACCATTGTAAAGCAATTATACTCCAATAAAGATGTAAAAAGAAATCTTCATTACATTGGATTTGGCAACGATTTCTTGAATATGACACCAAAAGCATAGGCAACAAAAGAAAAAACAAATAAACCAGCCTTCATTAAAACGAAAAACTTTTGTGCATCAAATGATACTATCAGGGACTTCCCTGGTGGCACAGTGGTTAAGAATCTGCCTGCTGCATATGGTCACTTTATCTTTGATAAATGAGGCAAGAATATACAATGGAGAAAAGAGAGCCTCTTCAGTAAGTGGTGCTGGGAAAACCAGACAGTTACATGTAAAAGAATGAAATTAGAACACTCCCTAACACCATACACAAAAATAAACTCAAAATGGATTAAAGACCTAAATGTCAGGCCAGACACTGTCAAAGGTTTAGAGGAAAACATAGGCAGAACACTCTGACATAAATCACAGCAAGATCCTTTTTGACCCACCGCCTAGAGAAATGGAAATAAAAACAAAAATAAACAAATGGGACCTAATGAAACTTAAGCTTTTGCACAGCAAAGGAAACCATGAACAAGACGAAAAGACAACCCAAAGAATTGGAAAAAATATATGCAAATGAAACAACTGACAAGGGATTAATCTCCAAAATATACAAGCAGCTCATGCAGCTCAATATCAAAATAACAAACAACCCAATCCAAAAATGGGCAGAAGACCTGAATGGCCATTTCTCCAAAGAAGGTATACAGATTGCCAACAAACACATGAAAGGATGCTCAACATCATTAATCATTAGAGAAATGCAAATCAAAGCTATAATGTTCGGGCTTCCCTGGTGGCGCAGTGGTTAAGAGTCCGCCTGCCGATGCAGGGGACACGGGTTCATGCCCCAGTCTGGGAAGATCCCACATGCTGCGGAGCGGCTGGGCCCGTGAGCCATGGCCGCTGAGCCTGCGTGTCCGGAGCCTGTGCTCCACAATGGGAGAGGCCACGTCAGTGAGAGGCCCGCATACCCGAAAAAAAAAAAAAAAGCTATAATGTGGTATCACCTCACACCGGTCAGAATGGCCATCATCATTCAAAAATGTAGAAACAATAAATGCCAGAGAGGGTGTGGAGAAAAGGGAATCCTCTTACCGTCTTGGTGGGAATGTAAATTGATACAGCCACTATGGAGAACAGTATGGAAGTTCCTTAAAAAACTAAAAATAGAATTACCATATGACCCAGCAATCCCACTACTGGGCATATACCCAGAGAAAACCATAATTCAAAAAGACACATGCACCCCAATGTTCATTGCAGCTTTATTTACAATAGCCAGGTCATGGAAGCAACCTAAATGTCCATTGATGGATGAATGGATAATGAAGATGTGATACATATATACAATGGAATATTAATCAAGCATAAAAAGGAACGAAATTTGGTCATTTGTAGAGACGTGTATGGATCTAGAGACTGTCATACAGAGTGAAGTAAGTCATAAAGAGAAGAACAAATATTGTATATTAATGCATATATGTGGAACCTAGAAAAATGGTACAGATGAACCGGTTTACAGGGCAGAAATAGAGGCACAGTTGTAGGGAACAAATATATGGACACCAAGGGGAGAAAGTGGCAGGGGGTTGGGGGTGGGAGTGTGATGAATTGGGAGAGTGGGATTAACATATATACACTGATATGTGTAAAATGGATAACTAATAAGAACCTGCTATATAAAAAAATAAAATAAAATTCAAAAAAAAACCCAGTAAATTTTAGGTTGCCTAACCACAATATGTAATTTAGGTTGTTTTACTACCATAAAAAAGAAAGAAAAAAGGATATAGATAGTGAAAATTCCAATTCACATCACACACAAGATTTTTGCACTTTGCTCAGAAAAGAAGTAAAAAGAGTAATAAAATAAAACTGGGACTCTTTGTATGTGGGAAGAAGGCCTTGCCACGCCTCTGAGAGGAAGAAGGCAGTTTCAGTAGAAGCACTTTCAGTTTATGAGAGAATGTCAAGAACATTGCCTGCCTTGAGGTCTCCAGCACCATTCTCCACTGCTAAGAGCATGATCTGGCTGTTCCAGTCCACGCTTGTCTTCTGCCTTGGCCCAGGTAAATGCTGAAGCGGACCCATGTAGTCATGAGTCACTCCTGGTTTTGTGCAGCTTGCTCAATCTAAATCACCTATTTATAGGTGTCTGTCTGTCTTTCTGCCAAGGGATCTGGTGGGGCTCACAGTGGTGCCTGATAAATTGCCTCTCAACCTAAAAGCTTATGGCCTGAGATGGTTCAGAGTTAACAGCTTCAACTGTGTTTTCATTTAAGTGAATTATCTGCTGGGGCATGGGAAATGTGATTTTATGAGACAAGACTGTTTGGGGTTTATGACCAGCATGTTGTGGTATAAGGAGACCTAAAGTTAAGAAAAGAAGCCTTCTTACTTACTGTGGTATCACAGGTAGGTTACACGTTCCTCCTGAGCCTCACGATCTTCATTGGAAATATTGAAACTCTATGGTTCAGCTTAGCTGAAATTTCTGAACCCAACTAAAACACTAGAAATAGTCCTCTCAGTTTTTGCTTACTGTGATAAAAAGCGTTCTCCAGCTTTCTTTTCCTTTGAGGCAAATCAGGGGCTATCTAATCCAGCAGTACCTAATTTGGCAGACAGAAAGGAATTCTCTGATCCTGCCTGCTTCTCATTCCCTGCTGTCCATTCCATGGAAAGCATGAAGGTTCATGTCAGGTTTGGAGAATCACAAGTGGTCAACTGGCGCCAAAGTATAAGATGGGGCAGAAGACAAAACAGGAAAGCTAGCCCAGAACTAGCCCAGGGTAGCAGATAAAAATAGTTAATATTCATTGAGGGCTCATACTGTTCCAGGAACTGGGTCAAATGCTGTACATACATCATATACATAAGGCTTATGACAGTTCTATGAGTCTATACTATTATTATCCCCTTTTTAAATAATTTGCCCAAATTTCATTAGCCAGTAGGTGGCAAGCTCTTGCAATATTTTTGAGGAACAGTGACAGTTGAATAAACATGGTAGCTGCACAAGAGAAAGAAGGACAGAAGCAAAAATCATCATAGATGTAGAATTAACTAGATTAACTGGCAATGGGAATTAGGGGGGAAGAGAATTCACTGTCGTCCAATAAATATTCATTGAGCACCTACTGGATGCCTGGCACTGTTCTAGTTCCTGGGGATACACCATGAACAAAGGAGGCAAAAATTCCTGCTCTCATGGAGTTAAATTTTTAGCAGGGGAGACAAACTATAAACAAGATAAATAAGTGAAATATTATATTTGATAGTGATAAATGATAAGAATGAAATAAATCAAACAGGGAAAGGAAATATGAAATACTGGGGAGGGGGATGAAATTTCAGAGTAGCCAAAGAAGGTTACAAAGTTGTGGGGATGAGGGAGCAGCCATGAAGAGAAGGTGATTTCTATTTTGGAGCTATTAATTTTAAGATGTTAGTGTGATATCCATGAGAAGATTTCCTGAAAGCAGCTGGAAATTTAGGACTGGAGGTAGAGCTGAGGCTGGAAGCTTAGAAGTCACAGCATAGAAGTAATAAATGAAGTTAAGGAGAAAAGTGTAAGGAGGACAGAAACTTGGGAAATATGTATAAGATGTAGAAAGAGGGAGAATTCACTTACACATTCAAGAGCCACTCCCCAGCGTGGGAGCAGAGACCCATGTCTTTGCCTACTTGCAAAATTGAACCCATCTCTAGAATTAAATATTCTGAATGTCCTCAGGTTAAAATTCCCCTGCTTCTCCTCATTCCCATCAATACTTCTCATAGGGCCCTATGAAATATACACTATCCTCACTTTAAGGAAGAGGAAAGAAGGCATACAACACTTAAGTAACTTGCTTAATGTCACACTGTTATGGGGGAAGTGGGGATGGTGCAGAAAAGAAACATACTTGAATGTGTTTTGCAGGTGTTCTGAGGCCCAGGAGGAAAGCAGTGATCGCCAGGGTTAGAAATCAGGGAGCCTGGCTCCAGAGTCTGTGTTCATAACCACTTTACTCTGCTAGTTAGTTTATACACAGTTATGTATTCACATAAATGTATATACAATTATAAACTGTGATGCTAGGAAGAAAATAAGCAGGGTACTGATGCCGAAAACTTGGCTTCTGTACACTGGTGCTGAATTGAATCTCAGAGACAGAGTTTTGGGTGAAATAGAAAAGTGTAGCTTTATTGCTTTGCCAGACAAGGGAGACAGAGCAGGCTCCTGTCCTCAAAAACTGTGTGTCCCAACCTGGGACAATTTGGTGAGGAGGTTTTTGGGGTTTTTTGTTTGTTTGTTTTTGGTTTTTTTTGCGGTATGCGGGCCTCTCACTGCTGTGGCCTCTCCCGCCGCAGAGCACAAGCTCTGGATGTACAGGCTCAGCGGCCATGGCTCACGGGCCCAGCCGCTCCGCGGCATGTGGGATCTTCCCGGACTGGGGCACGAACCCGTGTCCCCTGCATTGGCAGGCGGACTCCCAACCACTGTGTCACCAGGGAAGCCCTGGTGAGGAGTTTTATAGCAATGGTTCAAGGTTGGGATTGCTGATAAGTTTAGGGTGTGTGCAGAACCTGCACTCCTTTAATTTGGTCTCAGGTAATCTGATGAGTTTCTATGGTTCCTTTAATCTGGCCTTGGGTGGACTTCTTGAAGAACTTCTCTGGTCCCTTAAATCTGGAATGAAGAATGCTGATATCTTCCATTTTGGGGGTTTTAGTTCTGTAGAAGAGCTCAAAGATATTGTTGTTTAACCCTTGAGGCAGAACCAGGACCCTGTCCCAAGGCTATACTATTGTTTCTTGGCTGCTCCTCTCTCATCTCTGCATCCCCTCTCTTCCTTGATTAGCAACTGTTATAATCTGCCCTTTGGAACTCAGGGAAGGTCATGGAGGCTGGAGTCTATTCCCTACAAACAAGAAATGGGGGACATAAAGCCTTCCATGCCCAGGAGTCCCCAGTGTCCTTCTTGGTTTCAGTACCACTGGAGAGAAAAACAAGAGGATCTGCGTTGGATGAGGTGATGTGGAATGGATTTTCTGGAAAGGTAGCATCTCCTCTGATATTTAAAGAGTATGAGAAGTCAAACAGGGGAGGAGTCTAATGAAGAAGGATTCAAAGCAGTGGGATTTACATATGCGAAGGCCCTGGTACAGGGAAGAGTTTGGAGTGATTAAGGAAGGGAAAGAAAACTACTGTGACAAGAGTATGGCACAAATAAAATCAATCTTGAAAACAAGCATGAAGGAAGATGACTCATGCCAGCCTACATTCTTTCAAGGGGCTGGATACCATAACTTGCTCGTTTTAAGAAATGTATCTGAAAAGATAAACCATGTTAAGAAATAATCCCAATTGGTATAACTGAAATCAGACATTATCATGCCCTGGAGAAAATGAATCTCATTTGCTTCTCCGTTTTATTCTTTATAGGTGGGAACTTACTTATCAAATGTCAATATGCATACAAATTATTAGGGAATCTTATAATGCTGATTCTGGAATGGAGACTAAGATTCTGCATTTATAACAAGCTCCCAGGCAACCTCAATGCTGCTTCATGAACCACACTCATGAGACTTTAGTCACAGTGGGGTTGGAGGGATGGAGAAATAAGAACAAATTCTTCAAGTGTGTTTGCAAGAAGCAGATACAGGTATTCTGATGCTGAAGAGAGAACAGTGGTAGTAAATATATGTACAGCCAATACACATGGGCCAACCAAATGATTCTGATGTTTTGAGTCAAAAACTTACAGGCTCTTCTTCTAAGAGATTGTAATCCAATGACTCGCTTTCCCCTGAGCAGCATTATCTAACCATCCACATCTTCAAATGTTTATTGTTGCTCACCACAGGCAGAGAGTTGTTTATATTTTGTCACTATCCTCAAGGACAACTGTGTCTTTCCACCTCTCAGAGTCTGTGGTCTGTGCCCACTGGACTGCCAGCCTTTCACACCTCCCAGTTTTCAGCCTCCCACTACAGATCTAGCCTTAGTTGTGTCTCCATGTGCACACAAAATTTTTGTCTTTCTTTTTTTCATTAAGGTGAAATTCACAAAACAAAATAATAATATTAAAATGTACAATTTAGTGACATTTAGTAAATTCACAATGTTGGGCTACCACCACTTCTATTGCTGCAAAACATTTAGTCACCCCAAAAGAAAACCTTGTACCCATTAAGCAATCACTTCTCATTTCTCCTTCCCCCTATCCCTCTTCAAACACCAATCTGATTTCTGGCTCAATGGGTTTACCTATTTTGAATATTTCATATAAATGAAGTCATGCAACATGTGACTTTTTATGTCTGACTTCTTTCACTTAGTACAATGTTTTCAATGTTTATTCATATTGTATCACATATTAGTACTTCATTCCTCTTCATTGCTGAATAATATTCCATTGTATGTGTGTACCATATTTATTTATCCACTCATCTACTGATGGACATTTGTGTTGTTTCCACCTTTTGGCTTTTGCAAACAGTGCTATTATGAAGACTTTTGTACAAGTATTGTTTTCAATTCTTCTGAGTATATATCCAGGAATGAAATTGCTGGATCATATGGTAATGTTGTACTTAATTTTTTGAGGGATCACTAAATAGTTTTTCCACAGTGGCTATACCAGTTTACAATCCCACCAGCAATGTATAAAGGTTCTAATTTCTCCAAATCCTTACCAAAACTTATTTTCCAATTATTTACTATTATTATTGTTGTTATTATTATTAATCACCATCTTAGTACATGTAAAGTGTCTTGTGGTTTTGATTTGCATTTCCCTAACAACAAATGATATTGAGCATCTTTTCATGTGCTTATAGGCTGTTTGTATATTTTCTCTGGAGAAATGTCTATTCAAGTCCTTTGTCCCTTTTTGATTGGATTATTTGTCTTTTTTTTGAGCTATAAGAGCTCTTTAACTACATTGAATATTAGACCCTTATCAGATATATGATTAATAAATATTTTCTCCTATTCTGTAGGTTTTCTTTTCATTACTTGATAATGTCCTTTGATGCACAAAAGTTTTTAATTTTGATGAAGTCTAATTTAACTATTTTTTCTTCTCCTGCTCACACTTTTGTTGTCATATCTAAGAATTCATTGCCAAGTCCAAGATCATGTAAATTTACCCCTATGTTTTCTTCTAAGAGTTTCATAATGTTTTGCTTTCATATTTAGGTCATTGAAACATTTTGAGTTGATTTTTGTATAGGTGTGAGGTAGGTGTTCAACTTCATTCTTTTGTTTATAGACATCCGGTTTTCCCAGCACTATTTGTTGAAGCAACCATTCTTTCCCCATTGAACTATCTTGGCATTCTTGTCAAAAATTAATTGTCCATAAATGTATGGGTTTATTTATGGACTCTCAATTCAATTCCATATAGACATCTATATGTCTATCCTGATAGCAGCAATGCACTGGCATGTGATTAATGTAGCTGTGAAAATTTTTAAAGTGGGAAGTGCGAGTTCTCCAATTTGTTTTTATTTTTCAATATAGTTTTGGCTAGTTGGGGTCCCTTACAATTCCATATGAATTTGAAGAATGGCTTTTCTATTTATGAAAAAAAAAGTCACAAAAGTCATTGGAATTTTGATACAGATTGAACTGAATATGTAACTTGCTTTGGGTAGTATTGCCAAATACTTAATCTTAAATCCTACAATCCATGAACATAGGATGTCTTTCCATTTATTTAGGTATTCTTTAATTTCTTTCAAGATGTTTCATAGTTTTCAGTGTATAAGTCTTGAATCTCCTTGGCTAAATTATTCATAGATATTTAATTATTTTGGATGTTATTATATATGGAATTGTTCTCCTAATTTCCTTTTCAGATTGTTCTTTTCAGATTTGTGTACAAATACACAAAATACAATGTGTATTTGTAAAATACAAATTAAAAATATACAATTGTAAATTTACAATTTTAAAAATACGTGTTGTAATTGTAAAGTTTTGTAAATTGATCTTCTATGCTACAACTTTGCTTAATTCATTTATTAGCTCTGATAGTTTTTTGTGGATTTTTTTTTTACTTTTTATTTTATATTGGAGTGTAGCTGATTAACAGTGTTGTGATAGGTTCAGGTGCACAGCAAATGGACTCAGTCATCCATACATATACATGTAACCATTCTCAACCAAACTCCCCTCCCATCCAGGCTGCCACATAACATTGAGCAGAGTTCCCTGTGTAATACAGTAGGTCCTTGTTGGTTATCCATTTTAAATATAGCAGTGTGAACATGTCAATCCCAAACTCCCTGACTATCCCTTTCCCCAATCCTTCCCCCCAGTAACCATAAGTTCATTCTCTAAGTCTGTGAGTCTGTTTATGTTTTGTAAATAAGTTCATTTGTATCATTTCTTTTTAGATTCTGCATATAAGGGATATCATACAATATTTTTCTTCCTCTGTCTGTCTTACTTCACTCTGTATGACAATCTCTAGGTCCATCCATTTTGCTGCAAATGGCATTATTTCATTCTTTTTAATGGCTGAGTAATATTCCATCATATATATATATATATATATATATATATATATATATATATATATATATATATATATATACCACATCTTCTTTATCCATTGCTCTGTTGATGGATATTTAGGTTTCTTCCATGTCTTAACTATTGTAAGCAGTGCCCCAATGAACATTGGGGTGCATGTATCCTTTCAGACCATGTTTTTCTCTGGATATATGCCCAGGAGTGGGATTGCAGTGTCATATGGTAGCTGTATTTTTAGTTTTTAAAGGAACTTCCATACTGTTCTTTATAGTGGCTGTATCAATTTACATTCCCAGCAACAGTGTAAGAGGGTTCCCTTCTCTACACACCCTCTCCAGCATTTATTGTTCGTGGATTTTTTGATGATAGCCATTTTGACTGGTATGAGGTGATATCTCATTGTAGTTTTGATTTGCATTTCTCTAATAATTAGTGATGTTGAGCATCTTTTCAGGTGCCTGTTGGCCATCTGTCTGTCTTCTTTGGAGAAATGTCTGTTTAGGTCTTCTGCCCATTTTTTTAATTGGGTTGTTTGTTTTGATGATATTAAGCCTCATGAGCTGTTTGTAAATTTTGGAGGCTAATCCCTTGTTGGTCACATCATTTGTAAATATTTTCTCCCAATCTGTGGGTTGTCTTTTCATTTTGTTTATGGTTCCCTTTGCTGTGCAAAATCTTTTAAGTTTAATTAGGTCCCATTCATCTATTTTTGTTTTTATTTCCATTATTCTGAGAGACGGATCAAAAAAGATATTGCTGCGATTTATGTCAGAGAGTGTTCTGCCTATGTTTTCCTCTAGGAGTTTTATAGGTTAGGTCTTTAATCCATTTTGAGTTTATTTTTGTGTATAGTGTTAAAGAATGATCTGATTTCATTTTTTCACATGTAGCTGTCCAGTTTTCCCAACACCATTTGTTGAAGAGACTGTCTTTCCACCATTGTGTAGTCTTGCCTCCTTTGTCATAGACTAATTGACCATAGGTGTGTGGGTTTATTTCTGGGCTTTCCATCCTGTTCCATTGATCTGTATTTCTATTTTTGTGCCAGGAGCATACTCTTTTGATGACTGTAGCTTTGTAGTATAGTCTGAAGTCAAAGAGCCTGATTCTTCCAGCTCCATTTTTCTTTCTCAAGATTGTTTTGGATATTTGGGGTCTTTTGTGTTTCCATACAAATTAAGATTTTCTTTGTTCCAGTTCTCTGAAACTTGCCATTGGTAATTTGATAGGAATTGCATTGAATCTGTAGATTGCCTTGGGTAGTATTTTCATTTTAACAGTACTGATTCTTCCAATTCAAGAACATGGTATATCTTTCCATCTGTTTGTGTCATCTTCGATTTCTTTCATCAGTATCTTACAGTTTTCATAGTACAGGTCTTTTCTCTCCTTAGGTAGGTAAATTCCTAGGTATTTTATTCTTTTTCATGTGGTGGTAAATGGGATTGTTTCTTAAGTTCCTCTTTCTGAATTTCATTGTTAGTATATAGAAATGCAACAAGTTTCTGTGTATTAATTTTACATTGTGCAACTTTACGGAATTCATTGATTATCTCTAGTAGTTTTCTGGTAACATATTTACAATTCTCTATGTATAGTATCATGTCATCTGCAGACAGAGACAGTTTTACTTCTTCTTTGCCAATTTGAATTCGTTTTATTTCTTTTTCTTCTCTGATTGCCATGGCTAGGACTTCCAAAACTATGCTGAATGAAAGTGGTGAGAGTGGACATCCTTGTCTTTTTCCTGATCTTAGAGGAAATGCTTTCAGCTTTTCACCATTGAGTATGATGTTAGCTATAGTTTTGTCATATATGGCCTTTATTACGTTGCGGTATGTTCCCTCTTTGCCTACTTTCTGGGGAATTTTTATCATAAATGGTGCTGAATTTGTCAAAAGATTTTTCTGCATCTATTGAGATGATCACATGTTATTTTTTCTTCAATTTGTTGATGTGATGTATCACACTGGTTGATTTGTGGATATTGAAAAATCCTTGCATTCCTGGGATAAATCCCACTTGATCATGGTGTATGATCCTTTTAATGTACTGTTGGATTCAGATTGCTAGTATTTTATTGAGGATTTTTGAGTCTATGTTCATCAGTGATATTGGCCTGTAATTTTCCTTTCTTCTGGTATCTTTGTCTTGTGTCAGGGTGATGGTGGCCTCATAGAATGAGTTTGGGAATTTTCCTTCCTCTGCAATTTTTCGGAACAGTTTCAGAAGGATAGGTGTGAGTTCTTCCCTCAATGTTTGATAGAATTCACCTGTGAAGCCATCAGGTCCTGGGCTTTTGTTCTTTGGGAGTATTTTAATCACAGTTTCCATTTCAGTACTTGTGATTGGTCTGTCATATTTTCTATTTCTTCCTGGTTCATTCTTGGGTGACTATATCTTTCTAAGAATTTGTCCATTTCTTCCATGTTGTCCATTTTATTGGCATACAGTTGCTTGTAGTAGTCTCTTATGATCCTTTGTATTTCTGTGGTGTCATTTGTAACTCCTCCTTTTCATTTCCAATATTATTATTATTTTTTGTGTGTGTGTGTGGTATGCGGGCCTCTCACTGTTGTGGCCTCTCCCGTTGTGGAGCACAGGCTCCGGATGCACAGGCTCAGCGGCCATGGCTCACGGGCCCAGCCGCTCCACGGCATGTGGGGTCCTCCCAGACCAGGGCACGAAACCATGTCCCCTGCATTGGCAGGTGGACTCTCAACCACTGCGCCACCAGGGAAGCCCTTCATTTCTAATATTATTGATTTGAATCCTCTCCCTTTTCTTCTTGATGAGCCTGGCTAAACGTTATCAATTATGTTTATCTTTTCAAAGAACCAGCTTTTAGTTTCATTGATCTTTGCTACTGTTTTCCTTGTCTCTATTTGATTTATTTCAGCTCTGATCTTTATGATTTCTTTCCTCCTACTAACTTTGGGGGGGGGGTTGTTGTTGTTATTCTTCTTCTTTCTCTAATAGCTTTAGGTGTAAGGTTAGGTTGTTCATTTGAGATTTTTATTGTTTCCTGAGGTAAGATTGTATTGCTATAAACTCCCCTTTTAAAACTGCTTTTGAGGCATCCCATAGGTTTTGAATCATTGTGCTTTCATTTTCATTTGTCTCTAGGTATTTTTTAATTTCCTCTTTAATTTCTTTAATGATCCATTTTTTCTTCAGTAGCATATTTTTTAGCCTCCACATGTTTGTGTTTTTTATGGTTTTTTTCCTGTGGTTTATTTTTAATCTCATAACGTTGTGATCAGAAAAGATGTTTAATATGATTTCAATTTTCTTAAATTTACTGAGGCTTGCCTTGTGGCCCAGCATGTGGTCAACCCTGGAGAATGTTCCATGTACACTTGAGAAGAATATGTATTCTGCTGCTTTTGGATGGAATGCTCTATAAATATAAATTAAGTCCATTTGGTCTAATGTGTCATTTAAGGCCTGCATTTCCTTATTGATTTTCTGTCTGGATGATCTGTTCATTGATGAAAGTGGGCTGTTAAAGTCCCCCATTATTATCATGTTACTGTTGATTTCTCCCTTTATGGCTGTTAGTACTTGCCTTATATATTGAGGTACTCCTATGTTGGGTGCATATATATTTACAATTGTTATATCTTCTTCTTGGACTGATCCCTTGGTCATTATGTAGTGTCCTTCTTTATCTCTTATAACAGTCTTTATTTTAAAGTCTATTTTTTCTGATATAAGTATTGCTACTCCAGCTTTATTTTGGTTTCCATTAGCATGGAATAACTTCTTCCATCCCCTCACTTTCAGTCTGTATGTGTTCCTAGGTCTGAGGTGGGTCCCTTGTAGACAGCATATATACAAGTCTTGTTTTTGTATCCACTCAGCCAGTCTATGTCTTTTGGTTGGCACATTTAATGCATTTACATTTAAATAATTATCAATATGTGCATTCATATTGCCATTTTCTTAGTTGTTTTGGGTTTGTTTTTGTTAGTATTTTTTCTTCCCTTCCTCTTTTGTTCTTTTCTCTTGTGATTTGATGACTGTATCTAGTGTTGTGTTTGGGTTGCTTTTTCTTTTGTGTGTGGGTATCTGTTGCAGTTTTGGGGTTTGCTGTTCCCATGAGGTTTTGATATATCAGTCTATATATGTGCAAGGTTTTTTTGTAGTTATTGTTTTTGTTTGTTTCTTTGTTTGTAAGTTGCTAGTCTCTTTCCTGTGTAGAGGAATTTCTTTAACATTTGTTGCAAGGCTGGTCTGGTGGTGCTGAATTCTCTTAGCTTTTGCTTGTCTGTAAAGGTTTTGACTTCTCGTTCAAATCTGAATGAGAGTCTTGCTGGGTAGAGTATTCTTGGTTGCAGGTTCTTCCCTTCCATCGTTTTAAATATATCATGCCAGAGAGACCTTCAAGATGGTGGAGGAGTAAGACATGGAGATCACCTTCCTCCCCACAAATACATCAGAAATACATCTATATGTGGAACAACTCCTACAAAACACCTACTGAACGCTGGCAGAAGACCTCAAACTTCCCAAAAGGCAAGAAACTCCTCACGTACCTGGGTAGGGCAAAAGAAAAAAGAAAAAATAGAGATAAAAGAATAGGGAAGGGACCTGCACCTCTGCGAGGGAGCTGTGAAGGAGGAAAAGTTTCCACACACTAGGAAGCTCCTTCACTGGTGGAGATGGGGGATGGGCGGGGGGAAGCTTCAGAGCCATGGAGGAGAGTGCAGCAATAGGGGTGTGGAGGGCAAAGTGGAGAGATTCCCACACAGAATCGGTGCCGACCAGCACTCACCAGCCTGGGTGGGTGGAGACTGGGAGCTGAGGTTCAGGCTTTGGAGGTCAAGTCCCAGGGAGAGGACTGGGGTTGGCTGCATGAACACAGCCTGAAGGGGGCTAGTGCCCCACAGCTAGCAGGGAAGGAGTCTGGGAAAATGTCTGGACCTGACTAAGAAGCAAGAGACCATTGTTTAGTGGTACATGAGGAGAGGGGATTCACAGCACCGCTAAACGAGCTCCAGAGACAGGTGCGAGCTATCAACACAGACACCAGAGACAGGCATGAGATGCTAAGGCTGCTGCTGCAGCCACCAAGAAGCCTGTGTGCAAGCAGGTCACTATCCACACTTCCCTTCCCGGGAGTCTGTGCAGCCCGCCACAGCCAGCGTCCCGTGATCCAGGGACAAGTTCCCCAGAAGAACACACAGCACGCCTCAGGCTGTTGCAACGTCACAGTGGCCTCTGCTGCCACAGGCTCACCTGGCATTCCGTACCCCTCCCTCCCCCTGGCCTGGGTGAGCCAGAGCCCCCTAATCAGCTGCTACTGTAACCCCGTCCTGTCTGAGCAAAGAACAGACGCCCTCATGTGACCTACACACAGAGGCGGGGCCAAATCCAAAGCTGAACCCTAGGAGCTGTGTGAACAAAGAAGAGAAAGGGAAATTTCTTCCAGCAGCCTCAGGAGCAGTGGATTTTATCTCCACAGTCAACTTGATGTACCCCGCATCTGTGGAATACCTGAGTAGACAATAAATCATCCCCAAATTGAGGCGGTGGATTTGGGCAGCAACTGTAGACTTGGGGTTTACTTTCTGCGTCTAATTTGATCCTGGTTTTGTGTTTATCTTAGTTTAGTATTTAGAGTTTATTATCATTGGAAGATTTGTTTATTGATTTGGTTGCTCTCTTCCTCCTTTTATAGATAGATAGATAGATAGATAGATAGATAGATTTTTTCCTTTTTCTCTTTTTGTGAATACGTATATGTATGCTTCTTTGTGTGACTTCGGCTGTATAGTTTTGCTTTTACCATTTGTCCTAGGGTTCTGTCTGTCCATTATTTTGTTGTTGTTGTTGTTTTGTAGTATAGTTTTTAGCACTTGTTATCATTGGTGGATTTGTTTTTTGTTTTGGTTGCTCTCTTCTTTCTTTCTTTCTTTTTTTTCTTTACTTTTTTATTTTTAATAATTATTTTTAATTTTAATAACTTTTATTTTATTTATCTATTTTTTCTTTCTTTCTTTCTTTGCCCTTTTCTTCAGAGCCATGTGGCTGGCAGGGTCTTGGTGCTCTGGCCGTGTGTCAGGCCTGTGCCTCTGAGGTGGGAGAGCTGAGTTCAGGACATTGGTCCACCAGAGACCTCCCAGCTCCATGTAATATCAAATGGCAAAAGCTCTCCCAGAGATCTCCATCTCGACACTAAGACCCAGCTCCACTCAATGACAAGCAAGATACAGTGCTGGACACCCTATGCCAAACAACTACCAAGAGAGGAACACAACCCCATCCATTAGCAGAGAGGCTGCCTAAAATCATAATAAGGTCACAGGCACCCCAAAACACAGCACCAGACATGGTCCTGCCCAACAAAAAGACAAGATCCAGCCTCCTCCACCAGAACACAGGCACTAGTCCCCTCCACCAGGAAGCCTACACAACCCACTGAACCAACCTTAGCCACTGGGGGCAGACACCAAAAACAACAGGAACTACGAACTTGCAGCCTGTGAAAAGGAGACCCCAAACACAGTAAGTGGAGCAAAATGAGAAGACAGAGAAACACACAGAAGATGAAGGAGCAAGGTAAAAACCACCAGACCAAACAAGTGAAGAGGAAATAGGTAGTCTACCTGAAAAAGAATTCAGAATAATGATAGTTCTTCTGCCTCAGTTATTCTTCTATTGATTCCTTCTAGTATAGTTTACACTTCAGTTGTTATATTGTTCATCTCTGTTCTTTAGTTCTTCTTGGTCTTTGTTAAACATTTCTTGCATCTTCTCAGTCTTTGCCTCCATTCTTTTTCCAGGATCCTTGATCATCTTCACTATCATTATTTTGAATTCTTTTTCTGGGAGGTTGCCTAGCTCCACTTCATCTTGTTTTTCTGGGATTTTATCTTGTTCCTTCATCTGGGACATAGTCCTCTGCCTTTTCATTTTGTCTATCTTTCTGTGACTATGGTTTTTGTTCTGCAAGCTGTAGGATTGCTTCTTGCTTCTGCTGTCTGCCTTCTGATGGATGAGACTATCCAAGAGGCTTGTGCAAGCTTCCTGATAGGAGGGACTGGAGGTGGGTAGAACTGGGTCTTGCTCTGGTGGGCAGAGCCTGTGCTCAGTAAAACTTTAATCCATTTGTCTGTTGATGGGTGGGGCTGTGTTTACCCTCCCTGTTAGTTGTTTGGCCTTATGTGACCCAGCACTGGAGCCTACAGGCTATATGGTGGGGCTAGTGGTGGCCTCTGGGAGGGCTCACACCAGTGGGTACTTCCCAGAACTGCTGCTGCCAGTGACCTTGTCCCTGTAGTGAGCCACAACTGCCCCCGTCTCTGCAGGAGACCCTACAACACTAGCAGGTAGGTTTGGTTCAGTCTCCTATGGGGTCACTGCTCTTTTAGCCAGGTCCTCATGCACACAAGACTTTGTGTGTGACCTCCAAGAGTGGAGTCTCTGTTTCCCCCAGTCCTTTGGAAGTCCTGCAATCAAATCCCGCTGACCTTCACAAAGTCAGATTCCCTGGGGATTCCTAGTCCCACTGACAGACCCCCAGGTTCGGAAGTCTGACATTGGGCTCAGAACCTTCTCTCCAGTGGGAGAACTTCTGTGGTATAATTGTTCTCCAGTTTGTGGATTGCCCAACTGGAAAGTATGGGATTTGATTTTATCGTGATTGTGCCCTTCCCACTGTCTCAGTGCAGCTTCTCCTTTGTCTTTGGATGTGGGATTTTTTTTTTTTGGTGGGTTCCAGCGTCTTCCTGTCAATGCTGTTCAGCAGTTAGTTGTGATTTTGGTGCTCTCGCAAGAGGAGGTGAGACCATGTCCTTCTACTCCACTGTTTTGAACCAATCTATTTTTGTGGACTCTTTAGGATTTTCTATCTATAAGGTCATGTCATCTGTGAATAGGAATAGTTTCACTTCTTCCTTTCCAATTAAGATACCTTTTATTCTTTTTCTTGTCTAATTGCTGTAACTAGAACTTCCAGTACAATATTAAATAGAAGTGATGGAAGTAGGCATTGTTATCTTGTTCCTGGCCTTACGTGGAAGGCTTTCCGTCTTTCATTTAAAAAAAAAAAAAATCTATTTATTTATTTATTTATTTTTGGCTGCATTGGGTCTTTGTTTTTGTGGGTGGGTTCTTTCTAGTTGCAGTGAGCTGGGGTTACTCTTCATTGCAGTAGGCAGGCTTCTCATTGTAGTGGCTTCTCTTGTTGTGGAGCACAAGCTCTAGGCATGCAGGCTTCAGTAGTTGTGGCACACGGGCTCAGTAGTTGTGGCTCACGGGCTCTAGAACACAGGCTCAGTAGTTGTGGTGCATGGGCTTTGTTTTCCAAGGCATTTGGGATCTTCTGAGATCAGGGATCAAACCCGTGTCCCCTGCAATGGCAGGTGGATTCTTAACCACTGCGCTACCAGGGAAGTCCCTTCCATTCTTGAATAGAATGTTAGATGTGGGTTTCTCAAATGCCTTTTATCAAGGTGAGGAATGTCCCTTCTATTCTTAGATTCTTATGTGTGAAACAGTGTTGGATTTTGTTAAATGCTTTTTCTGTATTAATTGAGATGATCATGTGTCTTTTTTCCTTAATTCTATTAATGTAGTATATTGCATTGATTGATTTTCATATGTTGAATCACTCTTGCATTCCTGAAATAAATTCCAATTAGTCGTGGTGTATAATCCTTTTAATATGCAGCTGGATTCAGTTTGTTAATATTTTGTTGAGGGTTTTTACATCAATGCTTATAAGGGATAGTGGTCCATAGTTTGTGCGTGTGTGCATGTGTGTGTGTGTATGATATCTTTGGCTTTGGTAAAGGTAATGCTGGCCTCATAGGATGAATTAGAAAGTGTTTTCTTCTCTTTTTTGGGGAAGTGTTTGAGAAGTATTGATGTTAATTATTCTTTAAATACTTGGTAGCATTCACCAGTGAAACCATCTGGTCCTGGACTTTTCTTTGCCAGAAGGTTTTTGATTACTGATTCAATCTCTTTACTTGTTAAAGGTCCTCTTAGATTTTTTTATTTCTTCTTAAGTCAGTCTTGGTAATCTGTTTGTTTATAGAAATTTGTCTACTTCATCTAAGCTATCTAATTTGTTGCCATACAGTTATTCATAATGTTCTCTTATAATCGTTTTTATTTCTATAAGGTCTGCAGTAATGTCCACTCTTTCATTTCTAATTTTAGTAATTTGAGCCTTGTCTATTGTTCTCTCAATTAATCTAGCTAAAAGTATGTCAATCTTCCTGATCTTTTCAAAGAAAAAATTTTCCCTCTGAGCACTGTGTTCGCTGCACCCTGTAAGTTTTGGTAGGTTGTATTTTCATTTTCACTTGTCTTACTCAAGATCCTGCCTTATATATCTCTTCCCTTCTCTATTAAACCTCTTGAGAAATCAGCCCCTACCCTCCTTCTGAACTTGTTTCATGCTGAGCTGAAACAACCCACTATATCTCTTTTTCCTATAGATAGGCCTAAGCCAGTCCTAGGCCTAAGCCATTCCCCTAGGTTAGATATCCCAAAGTTTCTCTGACTTTTCTCTTTTTCAGAATCAGTTCAACCTTACCTGCTTTCTTTATTTCTTCGCATTTCTCAAAAACACTCCATGTTCCTTAATACATTAAAAAAAAAATCATTCAAGACACTTTACATTCTAATCTCAACCTATTTAGTATTCCAAGTTCCCTGGGCCAGATTCTGGGGGCATAAAGAGCTGACTGATACATTACTCATGTTTCCAGAGTGAGTGAAACACGTCAACAAACATATCCCAGATTTCTGCTGACTGAACATCCACACCAGGGTATGGGCCTCAGCACCACCCCCATGCTCCAAGTGGCTCCCAGTGACTTTTAAGGGATGCTTCACATAGGCCCACAAAGCAGCCTTCTGTTAAGGTCATAAGGCATTCTCCCAATTCTTACTCTTTTCTGGTTCTAGTCCTCCAAATCTGCTGCCAGCTGAACCACTTACAGAAGACCTCAATGCTCTGCAGAGAACATAGATATTCATGCCAAACATGCTGACCCAGGACATTCCCAAAGCATCAGTGCTGATCCCAGACAGAGTAGAGAAAAAGGCCTTCTTGTGCCTTCTGGGCCACACCACATCATCTGGGTCCCAAAGCAGCTCTCCTTCAGTCCAAAGTCTTTCAGAGGAGCCTTTGAACTTTTTCAGTAACTTCTTACCTTCACCTTCATTAAGCACAGTGACTCTTATCTTCTTTTTTTTCTTAGACTTGCAGGGAATTACTTCTACCAACCCCTTCTCCTCCTTCTATAACTTCTCCTCTTCTCCCACCACAAACTCCTTTCTCCTCCCCTGTACCAATGCAAACCCCACAAATATAAGCAAAGGCAAACAGATATTTGAACTTATCCTTGAAGGATAAATAGGAGCTCACCAGATGGGAAAATGTGAGCAAGGTATTTCAGGCAAAGGGAACAATAGAGCAAAGAAACAGCTGGGTATTCTTGAAATAATCAAGCAATGGAGAACTTCTTGTTTTTATTCAAAACTCTACTACAATGTTACCTTCTCTGCGAAGTGTTCTCTGACAACCCCCAACCCTTTCTACCCCATCATTTTCACTATTTGTTCTCTTATAGAGCATTTATCTCTATCAATTTAACATTTATTGAGCTCAAAATTGTGCTAAATGCTAGGAATACAGAGATAATAAGCATAATCCCTACCCTCAAGATTATGAAAAATAGAGGAAAAGAACATTTTAACTATATCTAAGAGAAAGATATTGAGTGTTCAGGGTGCAATTAGTGGTGTGAGGGCAATGCAGAAGCAAACCCTATCCTAGGTTAATGCCTAACTCACCACACCATAGCTACATGTTTACCTGTCAGACTCCTCTACCACACGGTGAGTCCAGAGAACGGATAATGTCTTATTCATTTCTATATTCAGTCTTCAGTCCAGAAACTGGTACATAAAAGGAGTCTAATAAATATGGTCTGAATGCCATGATTTCTAAGGCTTTTACTCACTGAATCTGCATAGAGCTGAGCAAATAGTACAATGAATGGCCTGTTAAATAAATGAATGATTTCAATCTATAAAAACAAAGGAAACTTAAAGGTCTGTGCTAGAGAAGGAAGAACAGTTCCTGGAGAGTCTTTGGGCCACAGGGTATGCCAAGACCCCTTACAAAGAGAAACTGGTCCTAAACATCCTGGGCAGAGAACCTCCAAAACAAGGGATGGAGCTATGCTCATTCACTCAGCAATATTCATTGGGTGCCTACTATGTGCAAAGCACTGTTCAAGAATGTCCAGCACCGTGAACAAGACAGAAAAAATCCTTGCTTTCATGGAGCTTACATTCTTATAGAAGGGAAAAAGAACAACAACAAAAAAAACACAAATATGCAAATTACAAAGTGTGGTAGAAAGTAAGTATTACAGAGAAAAACAAATTCAAAGGCAGTGAGTACACAGGAGTGAGGGCTTGTGGTGAGGAAAACATGGTCACAGAAGGCCTCCTTGAGAGGTGATGTTTACATTAAAGACCTTATGGAGATGAAAGAGTGAGCCTTGTGGACACCTGGGGGAAGAGCCTTCTAGGCAGAGGGAATTACAAGTATACAACTCTGGCCTGTTCAAGGAATAACCAGGCCAGCATAGTGTGAGAAAAGGGAACAAGGGGGAGAGTTATAGGAAATTAGGCTAAAAAGAGAAAAATGACCAGATCATTCTGGCCCTCATAGACCATTGTAATTGCTTTGTGTTTTTTTTCTTGTTGTTTTAACCTCTTTTACTGAAATATAGCATACAAAGAGAAAATTACAAATCCTTTGTGTCAGCTCAATGAATAATCATAAAATGAATAAATCTGTGTATCCAGACACAGGTTAAGGAATGGCACATTACCAGCAGCCCAGAAAACCCCCTTTATGCTCCCTCCTACTTGCTATCCCTCCCTTCTCCTCAAAAGTAACCCTATCCTGACTTCTAAAATAATAGATTTGTTTTGCCTGTTTTTTAACTTTAAATAAATGTAAGCATGCCACTGTATTCTACTTGTATTTGTATTTTCTTTTTTCACTCAAGATTTTGCTTGTGATATTCACCCATGTGATTCCGAGAGGGAAGAATGGTCAAATGACAAACAACAGCATGTTAAAGTGCTGATGGGAAAGATGTAGTAAAGAGGGGGAATTGATGGCAGTGTTCATGTGACAGGCATGCATGTGACAATTTGAGAGAAAGAGAGGAAGTGTGAGGTCACCCAGGACCTGAGTGCAAAGATCCCAAGAGATATTTCCTCCCCTACTCAGATCCTCTCCTGAGAAGTAAGAGGTCTTGAGAAGGTTGAGGTTGTGGTAATGGTTACTTATTCATTGATTCACTCAAACATTTCCAGATCCTACTTTGTGTCAGGCACAGTGCTGAGATATAAAGATAATTAAGGCATGGTCAGCTGGACAAACAAGTAAACAGAGGGCTAAAAAATGGTATGATAAATGCTAGGAATTTGGCAAAGGATGGTAAAGAAACATCTTCTTTAAGAATGATTGTGACTATTTCACCATTTTTGCTTGAATATTAATGGCTCTGAGATAGGCTTATGAGAGTATAGTCATTATATGTTACTTTGAGGTTATATGTATTACTTTTATGCTTATCAGTTTTTATCTCCTCAACTACTAGACAATAATCTTTTGGGAGAAGAAAAGATATCTTCTGGTATCATGGAAAGAGCACAAAGTAGTTAGAGTCAAAGGAGTTGGGTCTGAATCCTGACTCTGTTATTCCTTAGCTAGATAACCCTGGGAAAACTAGGTAACCTCTTTGTGCCTCAGATCCTTGTCTATAAATGGAGATGGTAATATTCATCCTACTGCCTCACAGAATTGTTGTCAGCATTGAATGAAATAATGTATAAGAACTGTAAATTCCTATTATTAGTCCTCTAAAGCTCACAAGCCTATTATGCTGAACACAGTAGGTATCTGATAAATGTCAAGCTTTGATTATATTTCATCATCAAAGACTTGTGTGTTTTGAAGTCTGTGCCAGAGAGTTGATATAGTTGCCCCTCTCTATCTCATGCCCAGATAAGTCAGAAGCTGGGGTCAGATAGTGTGGCCATGACCCAGGAGTGACCAGCTAGTGTGGGAGGGTAGACTGGCCAGGATCATCTGGACCAAGTACTCATTAAACAAGAGTGCCAGACATTTTGCTGGGGTGGAGCCTCTGTGATTGCCCATTTCAACACTCCTCCTAACCCTTTCCCTTTTCATCACATTTCTGGGCTTCAGTATCAGAGAGCTCTAACTGGCTGGCAGAGGATGGAGAAAGGGTGTGGGGAGCAGGGGGAGGGCAGGGAGAGTTATAGCAGTTTCCTTTCTGTGTTCACAGGGAACACAGTTTCACAAACCAGCTCAACCCCATTGATTGTGAACGGGGTCATGGGGGACTCTGTAACACTTACCCTGAAGCTTCCTGTGGAAGAGAAGATCATGTCCATCACCTGGCTTCATGGTGGAAAATCTATCATCTTCATAGATCCAAATGAAACACTAAAGAGGGTGACTGACCCAAAGCGGAAAAATCGATTGAATGTCACCGAGTCCTACTCCTTGCAGCTCAGCAACCTGACGATGGCAGACACAGGACCTTACAGCGCCCAGATAACCACACTGACCTCTTCACTGTTTATCAGTTATTATCTGAGGATCTTCAGTGAGTCAAAGCATGGGGTTTAATTGTGTATGGACTGAAAAATAGTACATATTTCAATTCTATGTGACTGCAAGTGTGCACTATAGCTTAGTGGTAAAAAGCATGGCATTTGGAGCTAGACTGAGGTCCAGCAACAAAACAATTCAATGGCATTGCACAGCAGTTAGTGACAGAGCTGAGATTAGAACCTAAATCTTGTGACTTCTAGACCCTGTACTAGGCTCCATTACACTTGTTGAGACAAGTTTCTTCTGCCACTATTTAGAAGACCAAGCACAACTTCTTCTGCAACAACCACACTCCTGAGGCTGAATGCCAATGGCTTCTCAGGACCTTTTGGAGTACCTCTCCTTCAAAGGCACATACACAGAGAGATGTGTAAGCTACACCAACATGTTTTACAATTGTGCAAAGGAATTTTAAGATATAAATTATATAGTTTAAAAAAAAAAAAAAAAAAAAAAAACCCTGGCCAATTGTTCTGTATGTACTAGGCTAGGGATGACAAAGATTTGATCTTATGGACCAATATCAATTAACTGGGAGTAACTGTCTAGGGTTCAGTGTTAAGAAAGATATCAGAGTCATGTTGTTTATTCACTGAGTCAACAATATTTGTTAACCAGGGATAATATACGAGACACTGTTTTAGGCCCTTGAAATACATCAGCAAACAAAACAAAGGTCCCTGCCCTCATGGAACTGACATTCTGGGAAGGGAATATGGGAGCAATAATAAATAGTACACATAATATATAAACAAATGACACAGTAAGCTGCGAGTGCTATGGAGAAAGAGAGATTAGAACAGAATAAGGAGCATCAGAAGTGCCAGAGAGCAGTGGTCAATTTTAAATGGAGTGGTCATAATAGGCCTCATTGAGAAGATGACATTACAGCCAAGACATGTTGGAGGTAAAAGAGTGAGCCATGTAGATATCTGGAGGAAGAGCCATCCCGCACAAGCACTCCCTGTGTTTGGCAGCTCAAGGAATATAAAGAAGGTCAAACATCAAGGAGCAGAGTAAGAGAGAGCAATAGGAAATGAGGTCAGTAAGGAAGTAGGGGGCCATATCTTCCAAGGCTATGAGAGCCATCATAAGGACTTTGGCTTCTATTTGGGGGGAATGGCCAACTATTGGAGGGTTTTGCAGAGAAGTAATATAATTTAACTTATTTAAAGGATCTCTTTAGACAAGGGTGGAAGCCACTGAACCAATTAGGAAACCATTGCAACTATCTAAGCAAGAGGTAATACTGGCTTGGACCAGAGTGGGAGCAGTGGAGGTAGTGAGAAGTGGTTGGATTCTGGATATATTTTAGAGGTAAAGCCACCAGGATTTTGTGATGTGGGAATATGAGAGGAAAAGATGAGTCAGGGATGACTCCAGGGCTTTTGGCTTGGATGACTGGAAGGATGCAGTTGTTGTCAACTAAGATGGGGAAAGTTGCAGACTGAGAAGGTTTTGGAGAGAAAAACAGGAGTCTTTTTGAACATGTTGAGTTGGAGATATACATTATATCCAGGTGGAAATGTCAAGTCAGTAGTTATATATTCATCAAGTGGAGAAAGATATCAAGATAGGTTTTTGAGGTCAGCAACAGACATTGGCTGAAGGAGATGTAATATTCATGCCAAATATTTTCCATTTCTGTGCTACATGCTATCTCATTTAATCCTCATAGTTACCCAAGAAGTAAGTATTATTGCCCAGTTTTATAGATGAGGAAACTTAGGCATGAAGAGACTAAAATTTGTCCATGTAGCCAGTAAATGACAAAGCCGTGATTCTAACCTAGGTCTTCCTAACTCCAAATCCAACACTCTTGCCATGACATGAAAAATCTGTTCTAGCAAGTTGTGTTCCACCATCCCTACTCAGTTAGCTAAGCTTAAAGCATTACTTAATCTCTTCTAATCAGACAGTTGGAGTCATTCTGTTTCTATTGGGTCACCTTTATTTCAACCCTTGGGCGGAGTCTAGGTCAGAGAGCTTTTCTGTACTGCTTTCATGTCCCCATTGATTCACAGCCACTGACACCTTACTAGGTGATATTTTCTGGGCTCTGTTCTCAGATATTTCTGCAACATATGTAGTCCCAAATATATTGCACTTCTTTCTTCCTCAGAATTTCTTGTTTTCTCTCTGTTTCTTCACTTTTTCCTTTCCTAATTCTTTAGTTCTCAACATTTCCCTTTCTGACCTGGTGGCACTCTACATCAAGGTCTCTTTGTCATCATTTGAGCCAGCATCAGCTCCAGTGAGAACCAATATTCCCACATATTTGTGGGAAATACAGTTCTCCAAGAGTGTTAAGCTTTTATCTTCCATCCCATCTAGGGAATTCTGACAATGGAGAAGTGTGCCTGGTCTTCTGGTTTCGGACCTGGCTAAGGTAGGGCTGGCCCTTAGCTTAGTCTCCAAATTATTTTTACATGAGGGGCAGTGAACAAGGGTTAGAAGGACCCCCAGGAATAAACTGGAGCTCCAAAAATTAAAGTGATCAGCTCAAAATCACCAGACTAGTTGGCAACAACCCCAGCCTTTCCCTTCCCTCTCTCCCACTGCCTACTCTCTCTCATACTGATGTCCCTTATCATTTGGTCACCCCAGACCTTGATGTCATCAATTAGGCAGTACATGCAGAGTTATTTACAGAGTACACAGCAGTGTCAGGTGGAATACAGAAATGTCGAGGTGAGACATATTTTTCACAGAGGGCTGAGTCAAGCCATTTGTCCTTAATCCAAGCCTCTTCTCTGCACACAGGACGACTGAGGAACTTACAAGTTGTCCCTCACACCAAATGGTCTAAAAATAGGACCTGTGAGATCCACCTAACCTGCTCTGTGGAGGATCCAAATGATAACATCTTATTCAGGTGGCAGGTCTCAGGAAACACACTTCAAAGTGAAGCAAACCTCACTATCTCCTGGGACCCCAAGAGTTTCGATGAAGAGACTTACACCTGCGTAGCTGAGAATCCTGTCAGCAATTCATCCTTCTCTGTCTCTGTCCAGAGTCTCTGCAAAAGTAAGTCTGTCTCAGGTTTCTCTGAGATCCTTGAGTGGCTGTGGGGTGTGGGGTGTCTCTTGTGCTCTTTATGATTCCTAAAACAGCAGTCCAGTATGAGACAGCCAAGTGACACTGGGAAGGGACAGACATCCCCTGGGGCTCCATGCCTCTCACTCCCCCAAAGGTCTCTCCTTCCTCCCTCCCCCTCCACCAACCCTTTCTCCAGCCCACTCAGAGCCCAAGAGCAAAGTCCTTGGGAAGGCACGATTGCTTACTCCCACTGGCTCTACCAGGCTCCACCATGCCCTGTCTGCCTAAATGGGACTCCCACTCCCAGAAAGCCTGCTCAGACCACCAGAGCCTCTGGGTATAGAAGAACCCACCCAACCCCCAAAGATGGTCTAGAAGAGATGCAGTAGAGGCTCTAAAAAACCACTCTGGCCCTCACTCGATGTGTCTCAAGTGCAACTTCTTTTTTTTCTCTTTAGGTGTTACTAATGAAAAAAATGAACACCTGGATACCATGTGGATTGTAGTGGCAGTTTCTTCAATATGTATAGTCGTAGTCATCATCGTGTCGTTATTTGTTTGCAGGAAAAAAATAGGTTTCCTTTCTTCCTACTTACTGTCTCTTCTCCAAAGTTCCAGAGACTTAGTGTTTGGGGCCTCCACAAGACTCTGTCTTGTAGAAGACAGATAAAGCGAAGGAGGATGCAAACCCTGGTTCAGCTGGTCCACTGGGACGACACCTGGGTTGTGAATACACATGTGTTAATCTCCTAGAAAAGTGTCTTACTGGAAAATGCAGGACCCAGTCTCAGGGCCTGCCTGCCCTTCCCTTTCGGGTCCCCTTCCAACACACCCTCTAGAGAGATACATCTAGGGGTAGGGGGTGGAAGGCTTCTCTCACTATAGTCACAGATTTCAATTTCCCTGATTTTATTTTTCAGGTTTCTTTCAATTCTCTACTCAGCAAACCCAGTGTCCTGGTGAGCGTCCAGACTCTTAACTCCCAATCATAAAGCAGATGGGAAGAACCAAGTGAAAAGGAAAGGGGGGCGGTCAGAGGGCCGGATAATGAGAGAGGAGGGAGTCAGAATGTCATTACCCAGATGGACCAGATGGTGCAAGGGGATAACACCTGGAACTGTGAAAGTTTGTCCCTTGTGTGACTTACAGGGTCCCTTACAAACATGCAAACCGGTCACTCATGCAATTTCTTGGGGTAGATTAGGGTCATTCCCCGCTCTGCCAATGGAGAGACTAAGCGCCAGTGAAAGGACTCATGACCTGTCCATTATCAACAGGAGGAGCAGGGTAAAGACAGGATTATGGCATCAAATGCCCAAAGACAAATTGCCTGACCCCATCACTCTCTTCAGCCAGGGTTTGGGCACTGAGTGGACACAGTCAAAAGAGAAAGTATGATATAGAGACAGAAACACAGGCTCTGGACTCAGATTGGCATTGAGTCTCATTTCATGGGTGAGAGATACATGACTTCATGCACGGAGGACCTGGCATGAGGTTTGGAGTCACAAGGCATGCATTCAAATTCTTGTCTGATCACTTCCTGTGTGAGTTTGCACCAAGTCTGTAAAACTTTCTGAGCCTCCAGTTCCTCATCTCTAATATAATCAAATCCACTCTAAGGAGCTCTAAAAAGTTTAATAGTATTATATATGTGAAATAATCTGGCTCCATTATGCTCACCAGTGAGGTTCTCTAGCTCCTGTGTAGGCAGTGCTATTTGGTCCCAGAAGCTTCCCTTCCTGTGAAGTCAGAGGGAGACTCTGAGGCTTTAGGATAGCTCAAGGCCATGTGTCCCTAAGGAGATGAGGTCAGAAATAGATCACATGACTGAGAATGTTCTGGTTCAATCCAGAACTCCAAAGACTATCAAAAATGAATGAACCCTAAGGAAGGGCCATGCTTTGAACAATTGCCTCTCTGGGGTCAGAGAATGGCCTGGGGTAGACAAGGTCCTGGGAGAGCAGACCAGAGTCCTTCAGCTACTGACTGTGCCTTCCTGTGTTAACAGCAGAGACTGTGAGGAACTTAGAGTATGCTTCCTTCTCTCCAGGGAGCACTGTGTATGCTCAGGTCACCCATTCAAACAGGGTGAGTACTTTCAGGTTTATACTCCTTCATGGTCATTATTTTTACAGTCATTATACATGACCTTGTCACCAAACTTTTCTAAATTCAAATGACATACACCATTGAGGAGAGGCAAAGGCAGCGACAAGAACTGCAGAGTTATGTGAGGGACCTTTCTAGACCTCAATGTTCACACCTCAGTAGAATGTTGACTCATATCCTGCTTTACATTGCTTAATCTAACTGCTTAATGCATCAGTAAGTCTTGTCCCTTCAGCTTAATTACAAGCTGCCTGGAAGTGAAAATTATGTCTTCCTCTCTCTTCCCCTATGTCTTAGCATGATGCTCAGTAAATACTTGCTGGATGGATCAGAGTTCATTTAAGTTTGAGAGCCCCCAGAGGGCACGATTCTGTATCAGGGGCTTTCTCATCCTGGATGTAGGGGAAATAGGGGAGCTCAGAAGAATCTCTCAAGAGGGAAAGAAGGGCAAGAATTTGCAATCCCTCAACAGTATAGGACACTAAAGGCATGAGCAGTCCTCAATCGTCCCCTGCCCTCTAGCAACATAACAGGATGGCCTTGGTCAGGCATCAGGAACTCCTCGCCATGCATCAGTAATTCCCCATCAACCCAAAATAAAGCACCCGCAGGTGGTACATTTCTAAATAACACTACACATCCTGAGAGGCCAATTTCCATGTCTTCTGAAAAACAAGCCAAGAGAGCCATCATTCTTCAGTTGATGGAAACAATGGTCTGCCTAGAAATCTTGGATTCCACAAGCAAATCTCCCTTCACAAAGCCCTTCACAGGTATTTGCAAAGTAGCCTCTGAAGCTAGCCAACAATAAGAAGTGTTCTCACTTCAGATATTTCAATTGCCTTTCCAATTTCCTCTTGAAGACAAGATGAATTACTCTCAACAAACCAAGAAACTCTCCGGCAAGTTTGTTATCTTTTGCTTAGCAAAACATGGTACTTTGAAGAGTTTCAGAGGTTTTGATAACACCCAAAATATGCCTTAATTAATTTAAAATGCCAAAAACTATGAGCATGGGGGACTTCTGTTACTGCTGGACTTTTTATTACAAGCAGAGCCATTCTTAAGACAAGATATTCCTGCTCTACCAGTTCCCCATGCTTGAGGAGAACCCCAATGACATGATGACCAGGCAAATAGAAACACAGGGGTAAAATGAAGCAGGCAATAACTCCAGTTATAGGTAGTAAAGATCTGAGACAAAAGATATAATACAATAACCATCTGGTGTGTAGGTTAGTTCCTAAAAATAGAGGAAGGAGAGTATATTTGGATGCAGGACAAGAATGCTTTCTTTCCTTCACACCACCTGCCAACAAGGTCGCCCTTCTGTCTCTCTCTGGTTCTTGAGACCACCGGTTTGCTGGAGTGTTGTGCTTCTTTTTAGGGCTCAGGGAAGGTGACTAATCCTTCACAGGTTTGAGCTAGTGGTGCTTTGTTTCCAGCTTCTCTTGCTAAACACTCCCTAGAATTCCTCCTAAAGAACTTTGACATCATCCCTCTTTTGTCACACTGCCTTTCCCAAGAATATACAGTAAGTCCCTTAAATACGAATGAGTTCTGTTCTGAGAGCATGCTCATAAGTCCAATTTGTTCTTAAGTCCAACAAAAGTAGCCTAGATACCCAACTAACACAATCAGCTATATAGTACTGTACTGTAATAGTTTTATAATACCTTTCACAAAAATAATACATACAAAACAAAAAACACAAAAAATAAAGAAAACATTTTTAATTTTACAGTACAGTACCTTGAAAAGTACAGTAATATGGTACAAGAGCTAGCATACAGGGGCTGGCATCGAGTGAACAGGCAAGAAGAGTTATGACTGGCAGAGGAAGAGGACATGGGAGATGGCAGAGCTGAAGGATCTCCTGCAATAGGAGGTGGAGGGCAAGCTGCAATTTCACCCATACCTGACACTGATGGCACAGGTTCTGGCTCCTTGCTGCATTCAATTTTGTCTATTCTCTTGAAGAAATGATCCTGTGATGTCTGGGTAGTAGCTTTTTTTTTCTCACCATAGATGACACGGTAGCACTGGATCACATTCTGAACGGCTGCTGCAACCTTCATATACTGTTCTATATTTGGGTCCTGTGCCTCAAAAACTAACAGTGCCTCCTCAAATAAAGAAAATCCCTTTGCCATTTCCTATATCATGAATCTATTCAGTTCTTCAATTACTTCTTCTTCCTCTTGTCTCTCTTTTTGCTTTGAGCCTCCAATTCTATCAGGTCTTCATTAGTAAGCTACACAAAGTAAGTACACAAAAGCTTATGTACTTACTTTGTTGTCAAGTACACAACCACTTGACATGACAATGTACACCAGACACGTGAACTAACTTATGTGATTGGACATGTGAACACACGTTCACATCTTTGATATATCACAACTTGAAGTCTCATAGGTAGGGGACTTACTGTATCTGTGCATATGTGCATTTCTCTTTATGTGAGCCAAATTGGTATGATTGTGTTTTACAGGAAATGGAAATCCCAAAACCTGTGAAAAACAATGACTCCACCACAATTTACTCTGAAATTCAACAGTCCCAACAGGTAAGCCTATGACTGACACCTCTTTTTACATTCTTACCTCTCTTCTCAGACCTATGACTTTGCAAATATAGTAAAAGTAAAGGGACCATTTTACAGATGCACAAATACCAGCAGGATACAGAAAGTCTCAGCACAGCTCCAAAACATATCCAAGAAGCTATCTTGTATTAGGATCACCACACATAACTGAGTTTTTAAGCTACTTGTTTTTTAAATTTAATCCTGCTTATGCTGTCAATATCCCTTTCTGCCTGTTAGCACTCTCCAAACCACCTCTATATCCATGAGGAGTGGCCTGACGCTGTAGTCCCTATTGACCTACTTTATTTTTCTCTTTTTTCCATTACAGAAAGCCCATCTATTCCAGGACAACTGCCCTTCACAATGTCATGTAAGTTGCTGAAAATCTTCAATGGAATTCAGGAACGACACATCTTCTCCTAATCCTATGAGAGAGAACAGAGCTTGGTTTCTGGCTGACAACAGAATTTGAATATCTAGGATTATCAGACTTGAATCTGCTTACCTAGGTCAAACATTTAAGGAATAACATCATCTTCAGCATATGACCCAAATAACAATTTCTAATCAGCTCCAAGTGAAAACATACATCAGATACCATGCTTGAAAAAAATCCTCAACAAAATACTAGAAATCCGATCCAACAATACATTAAAAGACTCATACACCATGATCAATATCAATTGATCAATTTCAATATCTGCAAATCAATCTGTGTGATACACCACATCAACAAATTGAAGAATAAAAACCATATGATAAGGGGGTGGAGTCAAGATGGCATTCTAGGAGGATGCGGAATTCACATCTCCTCACAACTAGGGCACCTACCGGGCACTGGTAGGGGACCATGAACACCTAAGTGGACAGGAGGAACCCCCAGCAACCAGATAGAGCGTGGGGGGAGTGCAGGGGTAGAAGAAGTGGAGGTCAGAGGGGACTGGTGCCCCTGAGGGGTGGCTGGAGGAGGGGAAGGGATTCCACGCTCGAAGGGGGAAATTGGGGAACCACTGGGAAGGCAGAGGATCAACAGGGAGTGTGGCTAGGTTTCTCCTGTCCACTTGGGCCCCCTGGAACCTGCTGAGATCCTGGGCCTGATCCTCTGCCCACCTAGGGATCCTCCAGCCACACGGGTCTGAGGGAGAAGGAGAGAGGGAAGGGGGAGCAAAAGTAAAGGCCAGACCTCCAGGACCGGCACCCCTGAGGGGCGGCTGGGGGAGGGGAGGAGTTCCTACACCTAGCGGGACCCATCCATGGTTAGGGGTCCAGTGGCTACAGGGGAGACCCTGGAGGTGACAGTGAGGGAGGGGCACAAAGGAATGGAAGGGAATGTGGCCAGTGCTTTCCCTGTCCACTTAGGCACTAGAGAGCCTGTTGGGCTCCCTGGCCTAATCCTCTGCCCTTGGAGTCTCCCTCCTTACCTGCAGAGCCCAAGCCCTGTTCCTACACCCCCACCCAGGGCTCTACCTCTACTCTCGGAGACCCCTCTGAGATGCCCTCCAATGCGGGGCCTAAACACCACGCACACACCCTCACTCAGGGCCCTACCTCCAAACTCCAGAACTCCACACTCCAGAGGCCCTCCTTTCTACGTGCTGCCTCTTCCTTTCCATGCAGGTCCTAAGCAGAGGCCCCGCCCCACGCTTGAACATCACCCAGCCTAGGCCCCGCCCCCAGGGCCTTTTCTGGCTATGTGGTCCTGAGTCTAGGCCCTGGCCCACACGCAAACGTCATGCTCCCACCTGCCTAGGTCCCGCCCCACCCTAAACTCCATCCCTGCGTCCCTGCCTAAGTTCCACCACCACCTAAACTCCACCCCCATAGCCAAGGCTGTTTGGGTTTTTTTTTTTCTCTCTTCTTTCCTCTTTTAGATTGGGGTTCTGTTTTACCTTGTTGATTCATTGTTGTTGATTCTTTTATATTTTCATTTTTCCTAATAAATCTTTTATTTTTCTAATTTTATTTTATTCTTTATATTTTGTTATTGTTCTCTACTTTTGGCTTGTTCCCCACCACCACTCTTTTTTTTTTCTTTTCTTTTTTTCCTTTTTCTGTTTTGGTTTTATTTTGCCTTGTTGCAGTTGTTTCAATTAAACTTTTATTTTTCCTAATATATTTTTTATCTTTCTAATTTTATTTTGGTTTTTAACTTTGATATTGTACTGCTCCTTTTTTTCTTTCTTTCTTTCTTTCTTTCTTTCTTTTCTTTTACTGTGTCATGAAGCTTGTGGAATCTTGGTTCCAAGGCCAGAGGTTGGGCCTGAGCTCCTGTGGTGGGAGCTCTAAGACCAAATCACTGGACTAACAGAGAATGTCAAACCCCAGGGAATATCAGTAGGAGTGAGAACTTCTGGAGGTCCTCATCTCAGCATCAAGACCCGGCTCTATCCAACTGTCTGTAAAATCCAGTACTGGACATCTCAGGCCATACAACCAGTAAGACAGGAATACAGCACTACCCAGCAAAAAAAAAAAAAAAAAAGAAACGACAAAAAATTATGTTACAAATGAAGGAGCAAGGTAAAAACCTATAAGCCCACATAAATGAAGATGAAATAGGTAACCGACCTGAAAAAGAACTCAGAGTAATGATAGTAAACATAATCCAAAATCCCGGAAACAGAATGGAGAAAATACAAGAAATATTTAAAAAGGATCTAGAAGATCCAAAGAGCAAACAAACCGTGATGAACAACACAATTACTGACATTAAAAATACTCTAGAAGGAATCAATAGCAGAATAACTGAGGCATAAGAACGGATAAGTAACCTGGAAGATAAAAGGGTGGAATTAACTGCCAGGAAGCAGTATAAAGAAAAAAAGAATGAAAAGAATTGAAGACAGTCTCAGAGACCTCTGGGACAACAATAAATGCACCAATTCGAATTATAGGGGTCCCAGAAAAAGACGACAAAAAGAAAAGGTCTGAGAAAATATTTGAAGAGATTATAGTCAAAAACTTCCCCAATATGGGAAAGGAAATAGTTAATCAAATCCATACAGGAGAGAGTACCATACAGGATAAACCCAAAGAGAAACAAGCCAAGACACATACTAAGCAAACTATCAAAAATTAAATACAAAGAAAAATATTAAAAACAGGAAGAGAAAAGCAACAAATAACATACACGGGAATCCCCATAAGGTTAACAGCTGATTTTTCAGCAGAAATTCTTCAAACCAGAAGGGAGTGGTCGGACATATTTAAAGTGATGAAAGGGAAAAACCTACAACAAAGATTACTCTACCAGCAAGGATCTCATTCACATTCAATGGAGAAAATAAATCCTTTACAGACAAGCAAAAGTTAAGAGAATTCAGCACCACCAAACCAGCTTTACAACAAATGCTAAAGGAACTACTCTAGGCAGGAAACACAAGAGAAGGAAAAGACCTAAAAAAAACAAACCCAAAACTATTAAGTAAATGGTAATAGGAACATACATATTGATAATTACTTTAAATGTAAATGGATTAAATGCTCCAACACACATAAACTGGCTGAAGGGATACAAAAACAAGACCCATACATATGTTGTCTACAAGGGACCCACTTCAGACCTAGGGACAAAACAGACTGAAAGTGAGGGGATGAAAAAGATATTGCATGCAAATGGAAATCAAAAGAAAGCTGGAGTAGCCATTCTCATATCAGACAAAATAGAATATTACAAGAGACAAAGAAGGATGCTATATAATGATCAAAGGATTAATCCAAGAAGAAGATATAACAATTGTAAATATTTATGCACCCAACAGAGGAGCACTTCTATACATAAGGCAAATGCTAACAGCCATAAAAGGGGAAATCAACAGTACAACAATCATAGTAGGGGACTTTAACACCCCACTTTCACCAATGGACAAATCAACCAAAATGAAAATAAAGAAGGAAATAAAAGCTTTAAATGACACATTAAACAAGATGGACTCAATTGATATTTATAGGACATTCCATCCAAAAACAACACAATATATTTTCTTCTCAAGTGCTTATGGAACATTCTCCAGGATAGACCATATCTTGGGTCACATATCAAGCCTTGGTAAATTTAAGAAAATTGATATCATATCATTTATCTTTACTGACCACAGTGCTATGAGAAGATATCAATAATAAGGAAAAAACTGTAAAAAAAAAAAAAGAACACATGTAGGCTAAACAATACACTACTAAATAACAAAGAGGTCATTGGAGAAATCAATGCAGAAATCGAAAAATACCTAGAAACAAATGACAATGAATACACAACCACCCAAAACCTATGGGATGTAGCAAAAGCAGTTCAAACAGGGAAGTTTATACCAATACAAGCCTACCTCAAGAAACAAGAAATATCTCAAATGAACAACCTAACCTTACACCAAAAACAATTAGAGAAAGAAGAACAAGAATAAAAACAAAAAGAAAAAACCCCAAAGTTAGCAGAAGGAAAGAAATCATAAAGATCAGGTCAGAAATAGATGAAAAGAAATGAAGGAAACAGTAGCAAAGATCAATAAAACTAAAAGCTGGTTCTTTGAGAAGATAAACAAAATTGATAAGTCATTAGCCAGACTCATCAGAAAAAAAAGGGAGAAGACTCAAATCAACAGAATTAGAAATGAAAAAGAAGTAACAACAAACACTGCAGAAACACAAAGCATCATGAGAGATTACTACAAGAAATTACATGCCAATAAAATGGACAACCTGGAAGAAATGGACAAATTCTTAGAAAAGCACAACCTTTTGAGACTGAACCAGGTAGAAATAGAAAATATAGACGGACCAATCACAAGCACTGAAATTGAAACTGTGATTAAAAATCTTCCAAGAAACAAAAGCCCAGGACCAGATGGCTTCACAGGCGAATTCTATTAAACATTGAGAGAAGAGTTAACACCTATCCTTCTCAAACTCTTCCAAAATACAGCAGACGGAGGAACACTGCTGAACTCATTCTACAAGGCCACCATCACCCTGATACAAAAACCAAACAAATATGTCACACACACACAAAAAAAAATATGTCACAAAAAAATAAAACTACTGGCCAATATCTCTGATAAACATAGCTGCAAAAATCCTCAACAAAATACTAACAAACAGAATCCAACAGCACATTAAAAGGATCATACACCATCATCAAGTGGGGTTTATCCCAGGGATGCAAGGATTATTCAGTATATGCAAATCAATTAATGTGATACACCATACTAACAAATTGAAGGATTAAAAACCACATGATAATCTCAGTAGATGCAGAAAAAGCTTTTGACAAAATTCAACACCCATTTATGTTAAAAACTCTACAGACAGTAGACATAGAGGGAACCTACCTCGACATAATAAAGGCCATATATGACAAACCCACAGCCAACATTGTTCTCAGTGGTGAAAACCTGAAACCTATTCCATTAAGATCAGGAACATGACAAGGTTGCCCACTCTCACCACTAGTATTCAACATAGTTTTGGAAGTTTTATCCACAGAAATAAGAAAAGAAAAAAAATAAAAGGAATCCAAATCGGAAAAGAAGAAGTAAAGCTGTCACTGTTTGCAGATAACATGATACTATACAGAGAGAATCCTAAAGATGCTACCAGAAAACTACTAGAGCTAATCAATTAATTTGGTAGAGTAGCAGGGTACAGAATTAATGCACAGAAATCTCTTGCATTCCTATACACTAATGATGAAAAAAATCTGAAAGAGAAATTAAGGAAACACTCCCATATACCATTGCAGCAAAAACAATAAAATACCTAGGAATAAACCTACCTAAGGAGACAAAAGACCTGTATGCAGAAAACTATAAGACACTGATGAAAGAAATTAAAGATGATACAAACAGATGGAGAGATATACCATGTTCTTAGACTGGAAGAATCAATACTGTGAAAATGACTATACTACCTAAAACAATCTACAGATTCAGTGCAATCCCTATCAAACTACCAATGGCATTTTTCACAGAACTAGTACAAAAAATTGCACAATTTGTATGGAAACATGAAAGATCCCGAATAGCAAAAGCAATCTAGAGAAAGAAAAACGGAGCTGGACCTGGACTTCAGACTATACCACAAAGCTACAGTAATCAAGACAGTATGGTACTGACACAAAAACAGAAATATAGATCAATGGAACACGATAGAAAGTCCAGAGATAAACCCACGCACATATGGTCACCTTATTTTTGATAAAGGAGGCAAGAATATACAATGGAGAAAAGACAACCTCTTCAATAAGTGGTGCTAGGAAAACTGGACAGCTACATGTAAAAGAATGCAATTAGAACACTCCCTAACACCATATACAGAAATAAACTCAAAATGGATTAAAGACCTAAATGTAAGGCCAGAAACTATAAAACTCTTAGGGGAAAACATAGGCAGAACACTCTATGACATAAATCACAGAAAGATCCTTGTTGACCCACTTCCTAGAGAAATGGAAATAAAAACAAAAATAAACAAATGGGATCTAATGAAACTTAAAACCTTTTGCACAGCAAAGGAAACCATAAAAACAATGAAAAGACAACCTTCACAATGGGAGAAAATATTTGCAAGTGAAGCAACTGACAAAGGATTAATCTCCAAAATATACAAGCAGCTCATGCACCTCAATATCAAAAAAAATAATAATAATAATAACCCAATCCAAAAATGGGCAGTAGACATTCCTCCAAGGAAGATATACAGATTGCCAACAAACACATGAAAGAATGCTCAACATCATTAATCATTAGAGAAATGCAAATCAAAACTACAATGAGATATCATCGCACATGGGTCAGAATGGCCATCATCAAAAAATCTAGAAACAATAAATGCTGGAGAGGGTGTAGAGAAAAGGGAACACTCTTGCACTGTTGGTGGGAATGTGAATTGGTACAGCCACTATGGAGAACAGTATGGAGGTTCCTTAAAAAATGAAAAATAGAACCACCATATGACCCAGCAATCCCACTACTGGGCAAATACTGAGAAAATCATAATTCAAAAAGAGTCATGTATATGGAAAGCTGATTCACTTTGTTATAAAGCAGAAATTAACACACCACTGTAAAGAAATTATACTCCAATAAAGATGTTAAAAATAAAATAAAATAAAATAAACAAAAAGAGTCATGTACCACAATGTTCACTGCAGCACTCTTTACAATAGCCAGGATATGGAAGCAACCTAAGTGTTCATCGACAGATGAATTGTTGAAGAAGATGTGGCACATATGCACAATGGAATATTTCTCAGCCATAAAAAGAAACGAAATTGAGTTATTTGTAGTGAGGTGGATGGACCTAGAGTCTATCATACAGAGTGAAATAAGTCAGAAAGAGAAATACAAATACCATATGCTAACACATATATAGGGAATATAAAAAAAATAATCCTAAAAAAAGAACCTAGGGGAAGGACAGGAATAAAGATGCAGACATAGAGTGTGGACTTGAGGACACGTGGAGTGGGAAGAGTAAGCTGGGACGAAGTGAGAGAGTGGCATGCACTTATATATGCTACGAAATGTAAAATAGCTTGCAGGAAGCAGCCTCATAGCACAGGGAGATCAGCTCCATGATTTGTGACCACCTAGAGGGGATGGATGGTGGGAAGGAGATGCATGAGGGAGGAGATATGGGGATGTATGTATGTGTATAGCTGATTCACTTTGTTATACAGCAGAAACTAACACTCCATTTTAAAATAATTATACTCCAATAAAGATGTTTTAAAAAAAGAAAAAAATTCCACATATAAGCAAAAAAAAGAAATTAAATTATTCTTTAACACCATATACAAAAATAAACTCCAAATGGATTAAAGACCTAAATATAAGACCAGATACTATAAAACTCATAGTGGAAAACATAGGTAGTACCCTCTTTGACATAAATTGCAGCAATATCTTTTTCGATCGGACTCCCAGTGTAATGGAAATAAAAACAAAAATAAACAAATAGGACCTAATTAAACTCAAAAGCTTTTGCACATCAAAGGGAACCATAAGCAAAACAAAGACAACCAACACAATGGGTGAAAATATTTTCAAACAATGTGACAGACGAGATCAGTCTCCAAAATTTACAAACAGCTCATGCAGCTCAATATCAAAAAAAAAAAAACAACTCAATCCAAAAATGGGCAGAAGACCTAAATAGATATTTCTCCAAAGAAGGCATACAGATGGCCAACATCGCTAATTATTAGAGAAATGCAAATCAAAAATACAGTGAGATGTCCCCTCACACCAGTCAGAATGGTCATCATTAAAAATCCACAAATGGGCTTCCCTGGTGGCGCAGTCATTAAGAATCCGCCTGCCAATGCTGGAGGTACGGCTTCAAGCCCTGCTCCAGGAAGATACCACATGCCACGGAGCAACTAAGCCTGTGAGCCACAACTACTGAGCCCACGTGCCACAACTACTGAAGCCCATGCACCTAGAGCCCATGTTCCTCAACAAGAGAAGCCACAGCAATAAGCCCACACACCACAGTGAAGAGTAGCCCCCACTCGCCACAACTGGAGAAAAACCCGCATGCAGCAACGAAGACCCAATGCAGACAAAAATCAACAAAATTAAATAATAAATAAATAAATTTTTAAATATAAAAATAAAAAATAAAGTCTTTTAAAATATCCACAAACAGGGCTTCCCTGGTGGCGCAGTGGTTGAGAGTCCACCTGCCAGTGCAGGGGACGCGGGTTCATGCCCCGGTCCAGGAAGATCCCACATGCCGCGGAGCAGCTGGGCCCGTGAGCCATGGCCGCTGAGCCTGCACGTCCGGAGCCTGTGCTCCGCAACAGGAGAGGCCACAGCAGTGAGAGGCCCGTGTACCGCAAAAAAAATAAAATAAAATCCACAAACAATAAATACTGGAGAGTGTGTGGAGAAAAGGGAACCCTCCTACACTGTTGGTGGGAATGTAAATTGATACAGCCACTATGGAGAACAGTAAGGAGGTTCCTTTAAAAACTAAAAATAGGGACTGCCCTGGTGGCACAGTGGTAAAGAATCTGGCTGCCAATGCAGGGGACACAGGTTCGAGCCCTGGTCCGGGAAGATCCCACATGTCACGGAGCAACTACTGAAACTGTGCACCACAACTACTGATCCTTTGCTCTAGAGCCCACAAGCCACAACTACTGAGACTGCCTGCCACAACTACTGAAGCCCGTGCACCCAGAGCCCGTGGTCCACAATGAAGAGTAGCCCCTACTCTCTGCAACTAGAGAAAGCCTGTGCACAGCAATGAAGACACAACGCAGTTGAAAATAATAAATAAATAAATGTAAATAAATTTAAAAGATTAAAAAAAACAACAACAACTAAAAATAGAGCTACCATGTGATCCAGAAATCCCACTCCTGGGCATATATCTGGAGAAAAACGTGGTCCAAAAGGATACATGCACCCCAATGTTCATTGCAGCACTGTTTTCAATAACCAAGACATGGAAGCAACATAAATGTCCATCAGCAGATGAATTGATAAAGAAGATGTGGTACATATATACAATGGAATATTACTCAACCATTAAAAAGAATGAGATATGCCATTTGCAGCAACATGGATGGACCGGAAATTATCATACTAAGTGAAGAAAGTCAGACAGAGAAAGACAAATATCATATGAACTTGTTTATATGCGGAATCTAAAAAAATGATACAAAGGAACTTATTTACAAAGCAGAAACAGACTTACAGTCTTAGAGAATGAATTTATGGTTACCAGCGGGGAAGGGTAAAAAAAAAAAGTCTGGATATTCACTTTCTGTTTGGTAACTAAGCAAATGGAGTTATGGTTGGCAGAGAGATTATAATTCAGAAGACAACCACTTCTCTCCTTTTAGAGAGCAGCAGGATTGTGACTCACTGGGAGACAGTAGAGTTATATTGGTTATATGTGTTGTCTCTGGAGTTGAACAGGCCCATGCTCAAATTGTCATACATTATTTACTAGATATACCTCCTGGGACATTTTACCTAACCTCTTGGAGCTTTGGTCTCCTAGACTGAAAAAGGAGGCTAGCAGTACCTCAGCCCTCTTATTCAAACCAGGAACCTGAGTTATCGCTGGCTTCAGCTTCTCTATCACCAGGCCCTTTGGACTCTACCTCCAACTAGTGGACCTATCTACTTTTCTCAAAATCTTCAACCACCATCCTATATACAACCATCATCCTCTCAGCCTGGAATACTGCAATAAACTCTGAGCAACTCTCACCAACATTTGCCCTTAGCTCCCTCCAATCCATTCTCCACGACACAACAAAAGTATTACTGTTAATATAAATCAGAGCCTTCACTTGTCTGCTTAAAATCCTGCAAGACTTCCCAGTAACATAGTTTTGGATAGTCTGGCCCATCCCAGCCTCAGCTAGCATCATTCTCCCTCCACTGTCTTTATTTAGCTTCCTTGATCTTCTTTCAGCTCCCCTATTAGAGGAAAGAGTACTCTATGTTAGAGTTATTTACATCTGCCTCAAGGCCCTTCCTCTGCCTGCCTGGATCCTTCTTATTTTTAGATGTCAGCTTACATATGTCACCTTCTAAGAGAGACCTTCTCAGGTCCCTCTATCTGAAGTAGATCTCCCTATTATTCAGTCACACCTTTCATGTCATTTATCGTGTGTCATTAAATATTTATTTTTATTTGTTTAATGTCTGTTTTTCCTTCTATACCATAAGCTCTTCAGGAATAGGGACCATGACAATTTTGTTTATCACTGTATCCCTAGCACCTAGCAGAGTATCTAGCACAATGTTCAATAAATATCTTTAATAAATAAATAAATAAAATATGTAATAGAGTTTTGTGAGAATTAAGTAAAACAATGCACCTGAAACCCTTACCATAATGGTTAACACATAAAAGAACTCAATAAATGTCAGCCAGTCATCATTATTGTTGTGTTGCTGTTGTTGTTATTATTATTATTAAACTACATTCTCCTGCACTGACAGAATCTTCTTACATGCCTTCAGCACAATAAGAAAGGAAAAAGGATAATTGTCTGTGTATGCCACTTCCACATTATTTCCTACCTTTCCTCTGCTCAAATTTTCTAATTCCATTCTTTTACCTCATATGAGAAATAACCCTCCTTTTCCTCTGGGGTGAATTCTCTTTAAAAAAAAAAACACAAAACTTTATTGAGGAACGACCGACATACAAAAAGCTGCACATACTTAATGCAAACAACTTAGTGAGTTTGAAGATAAGTATACATTCATGAAACCATCATCACAATTAATACTATAAACATATCCATCATAACCAAAAGTTTCCTCCACCTTCTTTATTTTTTTAATTTTTAATTTTTTGTGTGTGATAAGAACACATAACATAAGATCTACCCTCTTAAATTTTTAAGTGTATAGTACAATGTTGTTAACTATAGACACTATGCTATGCAGTAGATCTCTGGGACTTATTCCTCTTGCATAACTGAAACTTTATATCCTTGACCAACACCGAACATTGTAGCTTAGCCTAGCCTACCTTAAATGTGCACAGGACACTTATGTTAGCCTACAGGTAGGCAAAATCATCTAACACAAAGCTTATTTTATAATAAAATGTTGACTACCTCCTGTAAGTTATTGAATACTGTACTGAAAGTGAAAAACAAAATGGCTATATGGGTACAGAATGGTTGTAAGTGTATCAGTTATTAACTTCATGATCATGTGGCTGAGAGGGAGCTGTGGCTCACTGCCCTTCCCAGCATCACAAGAGAGTATCATACCACATATTGCTAACTGGGAAAAGATCAAAATTCAAAGTATGGCTTCTACTGAATGCATATCACTTTCACACCATTGTAAAGTCAAAAAATTGTAAGTTAAACCATCATAAGCCAAGGACTGTCTGTGCTTACCTTTACCAATGGGATTTATATTTTCATATGCTTTGGTGTTGCTGTTTAGCATCCTTTCATTTCAATATGAATAACTTCCCTTAGCACTTCTTGTAAGGCAGGTCTAGTGACGATGGACTCCCTCAGTTTTTATTTGTCTGGGAAGTCTTTATCTCTCTTTCATTTCTAAAGGAGAGTTTTGCCAGGTATAATATTCTTGTTGGCAGCTGTCTTCTTTCATGACTTTGAATATATCATTCCACTCCCTCCTGACCTGCAAGGTTTCTGCTGAGAAACCTCTGACAGTTTTATGGGGATTCCCTTGTATTTGACAAGTCATTTTCCTCTGGCTGCTTTCAAAATTCTCTGTTTTTGACTTTTGACAATTTAATTACAATGTGTCTTGGTGTAGACCTTTTTGGATTCAACTTTTTTGGAACCCTTTAGCCTTTATGAATCTGTGCATCTATTTCTTTCCCCCAGATTCAGGAAATTTTCAGCTATTATTTCTTTAAACAAGCTTTCTGCCCCCTTCCTCATTCTCATATTTTTTGTTCCACTATGGTGCTAGAACCTCTCAACTGGACTCTGGAGCTCTCATAAAGGTATTTTTGTCCATGAATGGTTGTTAAGTTGGTGTTTCTGTGAGAGGACGAAGGCTAGGACCTCTTATTCCACCATCTACCTGATGTCATCCTAATATATCTTTTCTTTAGTGTGTATTTTTCTGATCACAAAATAATAAATATATGCTCATTGTAAATTCAAACATTCCACAAGCAAAAATCCCCTACAATCTCTAAGATAACCATCATTAATGATTCCATATTAAAAGAACAAATTTTTCACCAGAATGAAATTTTTTTAGAATTTGTTTGGGTTTTTTTTTTTTTGCTTAAGAATATTTCTTAAACAACTTTCAAATGTCAAAATATGTAGCTCTACTACATTCTTTTTGCTTTTGATTAAATTTTATCAGTTTTACCTACAGATAGTTAAAATTAAAATAGTGCTTTAAAATGCATAAAACAACTAATTACAGTCTCTTATTTTATATTCCCCTCTCCAATACTTCCCCTTCTCCACACATCTCCACACAAAAAATATTATGTATTGACTTTTTATGTGTTTAAATTCATTCTTTCCTTGCCTGATTCTCCTAATACAAAGAAAGCTCAATTTTGGTTAAATACATATTCAAATGCTTTCATCATTATCACCATGTAAAATATTCTTGGCTGCTGAGCCAAGAAGTGACTACAATTCCATTTACCCCCTTGTACAACTCTCAGTTTTTCTTAGAGTGAATTGCCTCATTTTCCATTTTGCTTTGTTTTCATTGAACATCTGACTGTCTTCCCACACTCTCCACTAGTTCTGTAAAAAGTGATTTCAATATAATTCTCCATCCAGTTAAGTCTGTTAAATAATTTATCAGCTTCATGCTCTTCTAGAGACTTAATTCTGACTTTTGGAGCATCTGACCTCGTATTCAACCCTGAACTGGTGTTTTCTATGCCTGAGGCAAAGCAGTTGTTTTGGAACTTCCCTTTGTCATCATCTTAGACAACCATTTTACCTACCTTCTTTGTGAGAGACCCTAATTTTTGTATCTCATGATTTTCTCTATATACCTCTGAATTGTTTAAATAGTTACATAGTTTAAATAGTAAGGGTGTATTGTTTGGGGGATTTTAAACCAGTCAAATTCTTCTAAAATTTTTAATTAATTTTTTTAATTAACTATAAAATTTTAAACAACACAGGACTGTTGGAGAGAGCCCATGTGCTGGAAACTGTGTAATGAAGACCAGCTCTCAAGACCTCAAGACTTAATGGGAAGGGGTGGAATAGTTGAGTAGGGAAGAACTGAAATAATGATGCGAACAATATATGAGCAAAACAAAATTCACTAAAGTTAAATTAATCTCAAATACTGGTTACTAATTACATTATCAGTCAGTGGAATAGGACAGGACTGAGAAATTTGTTCAGGAAGAAGGAAGGACTTCCAGGGATAGAGTCATGGAGGCATCAAAGAAAAAAAAGAAGAGAGTTACTACTATGCTCATGCAAGATGGCCTAAAGTTTGGGGGAAATCTCTTTGGGTAGACAAGAGAATGCCTTGTTCTCAAGGGGGACAAGAAAAAAAAATAAGATTTCCAAGGTCTTTCAGAGGGTAAAAATGAATAATCTGGAAGTCAGGGCAGGTAGAGAAATGTTTTCAACATCTAGGATGCCCAAAACCAGCAAAATAATAATAATAATAATAATGACCATGGCATGGAAGGGACTGCTAAACGGTCAAGATCAGGAAATCTACCAGAATTCACCTTGAGTCTGGGCAGCACTGAGGAAGATCACTACTAAAACAAGAACTAGGAATTTGAGTTGCTTCTCAGTCTTCTTCTGAATCTCTTTCTCCTCTGTAGGACCAGTAAGGACTGGAAATAAGGCTCAGACATGGGCCCCTTTTACTTCTCTATCTACGTCTTATTATATGATGTCAACCATTCCCATTGCTTTAATACAATATATATGCTAATGGTTCCCAAATTTATATCTTTAGCCCTGGCCTCCTGGCTTACCTCACAAACTGCCTACTTGGAATCTTTGATATGTCTAATTCACATATCAAACTTAATATGTCAAAAAGAAGAAAAAAAAGAAAACTCTGGATTTCCTCTCCAAGTCTTTTCTTCTACTACTCTTTCTCATAAGAGTAAATAGCACCACTGCTGTAGGACACTCTCAGTCAGAGCTCCTTTATAGGCCTGAAGACCACTCAACTCTCACCATGTAATTAATTACTTTTTCCTTTCTTATGGGAAACAAAAGAAATTAACCAACTGTAACTAATCTATCGCTCTGTAGGTAAACACATGAAGAACTGGATGCTCCATTCCCAAAAGATAAATTATGCATTTTGCCATCAGGGAAGAAAATATGCAATGCTTACAAAATTTCAACCCAGAAAAAAACCTTTCTATGTCCAGAAAGTAAGCTTGTTCTTTAATAGAATGGAGGAAACGATATCACCATTAAACTGCTTTGATTGAGATAAGATGATTGTGATTCACTGTCCTGGGAAGGTAATAAAAGGGAAGAAAAGTCCTTTTCCCTTTTAAGCAGACCCCAGTCACACCAACTGGCAGTTCCAAACCTTTGGCATGACCTCCAAGACCCCTACTACATCGTCACTCCTTTCACAGTATCCCAGCCACACTGGTCTTCATTCAGCTCCTAGAATTATCCAAATTCTCTTGCTTCTGTGCCTTTACATATTCAGTTTCCTCTGCAATGCCTTCTATACATAGATACACACACACACACACACACACACACACAGAAGCAGGCTGGCTAATTCTTATTTAGTCTTCAGGACATAGCTTCTACATCATTTCTCCAGAGAAGTCTTCTTTGACATATCTATCCTTACCTCTAGTTAAGTCAGCTACACCTGTTATATTGTCTCATAGCTCCCTGTATTTCTTTATAAAAACTGTAATTTTATAAGCATTTATGTAATTTTATGTTTGATATATCTATATATCTAGACATATATCTCCACTGGCCTCGAAATTCCAAGAGGATAGAAAATTCCCCAGAACCTCACATGTTACCTTGTTCATCAAGTAGACACTCAGTAAATACTTGTTGAATGAATGGATAAATGACAGATAGAAAGTCAATGAGGGGGTTCCTTCAAACGGAGGGACAGCTCTTCAATGGAGTCACACCAGGATGACAAAACCCGAACTTTCTCAACACAATGGCCTGATCTGCCTCTGAAATCTCAAATTTGCAATTACCCTTATTCCTCTTCCTTACACTTCGCCTATACTCACTGGTGTTTCCTCTCTCCTTCATGCATTTTAAGTCATCCAGGTCCTTAGTCCCTATCTAAGTATCTTTCATTCCCTTTCCACAGATCAATAAAGTCATCATTAATACTCTGTGTTCCCTCTTCCTTAGTTTTCCAGTTTGCTGGGTCAGTATCCAGTCCAAAGGATCCTCTATCCTCCATCTCAATTTCCCAGTGACTACACTTAACCTGCAAAGTCCGTAGAAGAAAATCAGTGAAGCATGCAACACACCACAGATCCATTTAATTTCTCTTTGGGTCTTTGCTCCATTCAATGATACTTTTACTCTCCTAGCCATTCCAAACTCTCACCCTTCACATATTCTCAATAATATCCTCCATATCACCTATTAAGGCTGCTCTTTAGAACCACTTGAGGAGTTTTTTAAACTACAGTGCCCAGAAATACTGATTTAATTGGTCTAAGATGGGACTCAGTCATCAGTATAGTTTTTTAACTTTTGGGTGATTCCAGTCTACTTAATAGGAGAAACATTCACTTTTGCATGTAGATTACATGGGGTGGTCTTTAAGAAAAAATTAACCTTCTCAGTGAGGTTATGAGTTTATCTTCAGGTATTATAGGAGAAAACTGATAGCATCCTTGTGGATGTGAGAAACCAAACTGGAATTGAAAAAGCTACAATCTTTTCCCCATTCCTACCTATAGGGTATTGCCCATCCTTCTACTTCCCTCAGAGCTAACAGATAAGGATGGATGAGAAAATAATCCAAATTCAGTGAGTGCCTGAGGAAAGGGGGCCCAGGACTCCATGATGGAAGTGTTGTAGGGGTGGGGAGTGACCAGTAAGAATTAAGGAAAGAGGAAAGTACTCCCTTGTCATACTTCCTTAAGTTCTAAACCAGAAATCACAAACTGGGAATTCCCTGACAGTCAGTGGTTAGGATTCTGCACTCTCACTGCCAAGGGCCGGGATTCAATCTCTGGTCGGGGAACTAAGATCCCGCAAGCCACAGGGCCACCAAAAAAAAAAAAAAAAATCACAAACTGGCAGCTGGAGATCAGGATCCTATCTACAGATGTTCACCCCCACTGTGCTTTTTTATAAATGAGAAATTGGGACAATTCACTTAAAGATCCTGATTTTTTAAAATGTTTTCCAGATATCTGACCACAGTGGAACCACATTTCTACAGGGCAACAACTATCTGGTGCTGAGTAGCATTCATCTTATTCTAAACAGAGCTTGCACTCTACACTTCATCCCTGGCCTGCCTTGCCTGCTTCATTCATTTATTATACCTGCCTGATACCTATAAATGTTTAAGTTTCCAACTGTTAGCCTAAGCCGTGAAGCTTTGCCCCACCTCATGCTGGTCAAAGGAGCAAATTAGCCAGACCTAAAATAACAATGCCTGATCTCCCTTGTCCACTACCCAATCCACCCTCAAAACAACACTTGGACCCTGTGTGGCTTTAAAATATTCACCTGAAGCTTTCAGTAAAGAACCACTTAACCCCTCCCTCAGGGTCCAGTGTATATGTTGCTATAGGAAGATTGCTGCTGATGGTTGCAGAACCGAGAGACAGGAACCCTGTTCCAGAATCACTAGGGAGACATTTCATCCTGAATTTCAAAGTGATGAGAAGAATAGGCTGAGAAGTGACTTCTCAACTAGAGAGGAAGGGAGTATGACCTCCTGACTTCCCTCTTCCCAGAGGTGAGCTAAAGACACTTCCTGTGTGAAGGAAGGATGGGGGCATTATAACTGACCTTATGCTACCAAACCTCTAGAATGAATGGCTCATGTCCAAAGCTTTCACTTCCTCTCATCTAGCCCCACTACTCTTCTGAAGCTGCAGTCTTAAAAGGTACAAATGTCCAGACGCAAGGGTCTTTACTCTGTATTCTGGTGCTTGCTGCAGCATTTGACATTACAGAATCCTCCCTACCCTTAAGTTTCCCCCTTTTCAGCTCTCATTAAGTTGCACCATCCTAGTCTTCTTCTCCATCTTCTGGCTCTTCCTTACCTCTTCTTAACTTGGCTTCTCTTACAATTCCTGTTCCATAAACAGACTGGTCTCCCTAGACTCTGCTGAATGGACACCTGAATGTCCCATAATCACCTTAAATTTTACTTTTCTCTCTCCCTTCATTCATTTCTATAGACTGAATATGATTAATGCTTCTAGTGACCCAAGGAATGGAGAATATCTCTATCAAAGCCCCTCTTAGGGTCTGATAAAAATCCAAATCATAGAGTGAATTCATGACAATTGAAGATAAAGGGAAAAGAAACTTTAATATCAAACATCTTAGAACAGATATTTTCAAGGGAGGAAGGGTACAGGAAAAGAGCCTACTTATGATATGATAGAATATGTAGTTTGAAAGAGCATAGTCAAAATTGTAATTTTATATTTAGAAAACAAAAAAGTACCTCTTCAACAGCTAATACTACAAATAAAATGTTTTATTAAATAGTTGTTATTTATTTATTCATTCAGTAAACATTAAACTACTCACTGTGTGCCAGGTGCTAAGTATGAAACTTTAACAAGATAAACACAGACTTGGTCCTCAGGAAACATGGGAATAAAAGACAATAAGCAAATATATAATAGATCCAACTAGGTAAGCACAAATGAACATATGATTACAGCCTGGGATAAGTGCTTTGAAGGAGGCTTTCAGAGATATTGACAGCATCTTTGAACATGCCAAGCACGTATACATCAGGGTCTTTACAATTTCTGCTCTCTGTGGAGATCTCTTCCCCGAGGTCCTTGTGTGGCTAGCTTCTTCTCATCATTCATATCTACACTAAAACCTCATCTTCTCAAAGAGGCTTTCCCTGATTTTCCTACCTAAAATTTCTCCCAGCCTCCCCACCACCATTTATTCTGTTCTGTTATCTTTTATTTTCCCATAGGATGGATCACTATTGGAAAATACATTATGTATTTCCATACAGGTTTCTTGATTGGCTCCCCCACTAGACTCTAAGTTCAATGAAGGTATGGATTTTGTCTCTTTTCTTCGCTATATTCCTATCACTCTGAATAGTGCCTGACACAAAATAGGTACTCTAAGTATTTGGTAAATCAATGAAGGAACAATAAGAATAATAGGGAAAATCCTACCTAGGTAAGGTGATCAAGGAAGGTTTCTCTGAGGTAGTGAGTTTTTCATTTTTGTTTTTGTTTTTTAATTTGCAAATATCAAAATGCAACAAAAACTTCTTATCTGGTGTGGACACACACACACACACACACACACACACACACACACTAGAAGAATTCTCAACCTAGAATAAGCCTGCTTTGGGGAAGCCCCATGCCTCATAACTGATATGTCAGTGTAATGAGTTGACTTTCAACATCCATTCCATCTTCCTTCTATGTGCCTCTCTGTGCTATAGAAACAGAGCATCTGATAAACTATATTTTCTAGACTTCCATGAGACTGGGGCAATGCCTTTTGTGGGGTTTTTTTTTCACCAAATTTTTGTTATATAGATATAGGTTTGAAGGAGTCAAAGAGCTGGATTTAATCAGTGCTGACAATTCAGAAATAGAATTCATAGTAGAGAAACGGAATTCATGACTTGACTACGTTTGGGAGATGAGGAAGAGGAATTGGACTATGATGAGTCAAATATATCTTAGTGATTAAAATTCAAAAATGAAGAGATGGAAGTTTGGGGAAGAAGATAATTAATTCACTCTTGAATGAATTTAAGCTGTCTGAAGCACATCCAAATATTATTCAGTGGGCAATCAGAAATACAGGACTAGAGCAAGGGAGCATAGTTGTGGCTGGAGCTAGAGATTTGAGAACCACATGAATTTGGGTGGCAGCTAAAACCATGAGATTGGTGAGATCACCCAGGGAGTATGCATATAGTGAGGAGAGAAAATGACATCTAGGGAGCTGTGGGTAACACCGCTGAGAAGGAGAACCTAAGAGATGACAACAAACGGTATTGACAGAGAGGTAGGAGAACCAACAGATCTCAAGATCAAACAATTTCAAGAAAAGAGAAGTTCAAGAAAGTGGAAGTGATGACAAATTATGCAGAAAACTTAAGATAAAATTTTTGGTAAGTAGGATGTCATGCATGACCATAAGATGAGCAATTTTGCTTTGAATCTCGTTTTTTAAGACTATAACATCACTATTCCTGTTACGGTAATCTTCCCCACATTCCCTGAAGAGTTTAGCTTCTGGCTAACTTATATTCTTCAACACTACTAATTTCATAATTCTATCCAAGTAGATGGTCCTTGCATCAGCCTAGTTTTTTAGATTCTTGACTTCCTCTCCTCCAATGAATTTGTCCTCCACTCCTTTCATTCCTTTAGCCTTTCAGGTGCACCATCCTAGTATACTCCTTTGTCTTTCCAGCCCCTCCTTACCTCTCCTTGTCTTGGTTTCTCTTATGACTTCTGTACCATAAAGAGACTTGTGTCCCTAGATTCTGCTGACTGGATACCTCCTATAGTCATGCACTAGTACCAAAAGCTACAATTCTTCTATAATTTAATTCCAAGAGAGTGTCACAAAAATTCAAGGAAAGGGATATTTGCAAGAAATAGGATATGTGGGGCCTCCCTGGTGGCGCAGTGGTTGAGAGTCCGCCTGCCGATGCAGGGGATACGGGTTCGTGCCCCGGTCTGGGAGGATCCCATATGCCGCGGAGCGGCTGGGCCCGTGAGCCATGGCCGCTGGGCCTGCGCATCCGGAGCCTGTGCTCCGCAACGGGAGAGGCCACAACAGTGAGAGGCCCGCATACCGCAAAAAAAAAAAAAAAAAAAAAAAAAAAAAAAAGAAATAGGATATGTGTAAATAAATTCTGCAGTAGACTTACATAATATATGAGTCTGATAAGTAGGGAGTCATCAGGGACCTTAGCAAAGACAGTTCACTGACATGGTAGTGTTGAAGCTGGTAAACAATGAGTTGAGAAATGGCTGGAAGGTATGAAAGTAGAGACTGAAATTGGATATTACTATTTTTTGATATTTGTTTATTTATTTAGCTGCACTGGGTCTTGGTTGTGGAATGCAGGATCTTCATTGCCATGTGTAGGATCTTCATTGCAGCGTTCAGGAATTTTAGTTGCGGCATGTGGGATCTAGTTCCCTGACCAGGGATGGAACCCAGGCCTCCTGCATTGGGACTGCCTGGCTATTAATATTTTGAGAAGCTCAGTTCAATAGAAAAAGAGAAGATTTAGATGTTAGCTAGGACGTGGATGGAGGTAAATGAGAAGGAAGGTTTTTGTTCTCATCTCTAAGCTCTACTTGTCTCTGCTTGACTTCATTCTATCCCAAATCTCTCCAAGTATATATGGCAGGACAACCTCCGGCAGCTCGACTTTTATATATTCTTTAGAGCTCATGACCCCATAGCCTGATCCTGACCATTTCTCTCATTGTATACATATCAATCCCTAACAAAGATTGCTTGGACAGCCTGGGTCAGGTGCCCACACCTATGGTGAGGTGGTTAGAACACATGATCAACAGCCCTACCAATACCATGTGGAAGGGAAGAAGAGCAGTTCCCAAAAGATATAGGATTCAGCATACAGAAAAGCAATAGGTCAACTATGGTAGAAAATCAAAGTGAGGTCATAGAGAAGATAAGTAAATTGAGAAAAAATGAGTCCGTCATTGGACTAGAGATATTGATGAGGCTTATAATTTGTGCAGAGACATGACACAAAAGCTAGAAGGATTAAAAGTTGTGGTCAAAAGGTAGGATATAGAAGTTTAATATTTCAGACAGGTGGAACAATTCTAGATGGCAATTGGCAAGATCTAGTTTGTGGATATAGAAGAGGGTGGTAAAAATAAAGATTTGAATCAAGAAGATTAAAGTACTAGATCAAGATTATCAAGGATAGATTTAAGGCCTTAAACTAGCAAAAGAGTAAACTAGGAAAACCATTTATGGTATCTGAATTAGTTATCTAACAAAAATCTGTGAGCACACATTAAAACATGTAAAGCACACAAGGAAGCAATTCATTATAAGTTAAAGTCTGCATATAAAAAAGGAAAATTAAAATTAGAGCCCTCAATCATGTAAAATGACAGATTGACAATGTGGAGTAGAATTTAAATTATTAATGCTTAAAATTATTAAAGACATAAAGTAAAACAAAAAGCAAATTTAATTTAATTTAAATTTTAATTTAAAATTAAAATTTAAAGCAAATTTAATTTTAATTTAAAATTAAATTTTATAAAATTTAATTTCTAGAAATGAAGCATATAATCACTGAAACTGAAAGCTCAATAGATATTCCAACTTGAAAAAGAAGGAAATCCTGTTACATGCTTCGACATGGATGAACCTTGAAGACATTATGCTGAGTGAAATAAGCCAGACACAAAAGAACAATTACTGTGTGATTCCACTTACAAGAGATATCTAGAGTCATCAAAATCATGGAGACAAAAGTAGAATGATGGTTGCCGGGTGTCGGAGAGGGGAAAATTGGGAGTTGTACAATGGGTATAGTTTCAGATTTGCAAGATTAAAAAATTCTAGAGATCTGTTATACAACAATGTGAATATAGTTAACACTACTGAACTGTAACTTAAAGAGAGTTGAGGATAAATTTTATGTGTCTTTTACCACAATTTTAAAATTTTTAAAAATTTTAATTCAATAGATATTTCCACCAAGATGAAATAGATATATTTTTTTCTATTCTTCCCACTAAATACAATGAAAATCCCTAGACATTATATGTAAAACAAACATGAGAAGACTCTGAAAAGTGAACAGAAGAAGACAGACAGTCTAGGGAACTCAGGACCCAAAGAATGACTCAGTGGTGAGTTCCCTGTGTTTTGTTTTTGCTTCATATATCCCAAGCTTGGAGCTGAAGAAGTCAACAACCCAGTAAAACCAGTGGGCATAGACAACTTATACCTGGGAATCATCAACATATAAGTAATATTTCAAGGCATGAGTCTAAATAAGGTCACCTAGAGAGTGAGTATAGATTGAAAAGAGAAGAGGCAAAGTCAGATAGATTGCTGCCTCTGGAAGAGGAAGATACAACAAAGTAGTCTGACAAGGAGTGGTGAGAGAGGTGAGAGAGAAGCCACTGTTATGTGTCAGGCCCCATACTAATATTGTATACAAACTACCTCATTTAATCCTCACAACAACTCTATGGTTTAGCCACTGTTATTATTTCTGTTTTATAGATGAAGAAATTGAAGCTTAGAAGCTTAGTTACTTGCCCAAGTTCCCACAAGAGAAAGAGGTAGAGCTAGGACTAAAATCCAAGACTAAAAGCAAATTCCACACTTTGAATCAATACACCACAGAAAGAAATGGGTTTCAAAAGCCTAATGTGATGACAGCCAGTTTACAGTATAGTATGGAGAAAGAGCCGAGAAAACCAGAAACCATTACAGTTGGAGAGCTATGGAATAACTTGGGTGTTAAATGATAAGGGTTAACCAGGAGAATAAAAATGGAGGGACAGCAACATTACCAAGGAAACATTGACAGAACTTTAAAACTGATTGCACATGGGAAATAGTTATTCAAAGATGAATCCTAAGCCTCACACTTGATGATTGTGATACAAAAATAGAAACTTGAGAATGTAGAGAAGTCAACTTGGAAGATGAGCTGGAAAACACTCCTGTGTTTCTACTTTACTCTCATAATACTACCACACTCACAACATTTCTGACACCAAATGTGTGGTGTCAAGCAAGCAATTCTCCATACCAACTGGCTGTCCTACAATTCAATTCAGTTCTGAGGCTATCTACCTGGAGTTAGCATCAGATCCCACAGGTTAATGTTTCAGTCCCATGAAACTCTACCCCACGCCCACTTCAGATGCCAATCACAAGGCCTCAATTGCTATCTACACTTCTGCACAATCAGCTATAAATCTGGTTTCCCACAACTCCTTCCTTGGGTTCAATAATTTGCTTAAATTGTTCTCGGAACCCAGAAAACACTTATATTTATTCATTATAAAAGGATATGATAAAGGATACAGATGAACATGAAGATGGAAGAGATGTATAGGGAAAGGTATGGGGAAAGGGGCATGGAATGTCCATGCTATCACTAGGCATGCCCCCTTTCCAGTCCCTCCATGTGTTCAGCAACCCAGAAGTTCTCCAAACCCCAATACTTTGGGGATTTTTATGGAGTCTTCATCACGTACAGATGATATATCATCAATTCAATCTCCAGCCCTCTCTTCTTCCTGGAGGATGGGAGATGCAGCTGAAAGTTCCAAGCTTCTAATCATGAGCTGGTCTTTCTTGTGACCAGCCCCCATCCTGAACTATCCAGGATCCCACCAAGAGTCTTCAGGACAAAAGACACTTCTGCCACCTAATTTCTTGAATTCCAAGGTATTTGGTTGCTGTGTCAGAAACTGGGATCAAAGACCAAATATTAGAACAAAAGATGCTCCTAGTGCCCTTAAGACTTAGGAAATTACCAGGGTTTTAGGAGCTCTGTGCCAGGAACTGGGGGAAGAGACCAATATATATTTTTTGTTATTTCATAGGAAAATTTATGAGTTTGGTTGTCAATAAATTGAGAATGAGATGAAAGCAGAACATCAGATGGAAAAGTGTAGCAAGAGGCATAATTTAGACTTCTTGTTATTATTCAACAACTCTGACAAATTAGGAAAGTGGTTACAGATTTTTTTTAAAAACTCAAATGTAGGGACTTCCCTGGCAGTCCAGTGGTTAAGACTCTGTTCTTCCACTGCAGGGGCCATGGGTTCGATGCCTGGTCAGGAAACTAAGATCCCACGTGCCACACAGTGCAGCAAAAAATAAATTAATAAAAAATCAAACGTAAAAATTATATAGTAAATCTGCATTTAACCAGGATGCTTAAGGAACAAAGTGATTTGTATTAATGCATTTTTTTCAGGTAACTGAAGTTTACCCCTTCAAGTAACTTCTTTATATATTGTAAACATTTTTTATGGAAATCTGTCTAGAAGAGTTAATTAGCACCCGCCTTCTTAAATAGTTGATAGTAACTATTATTTTACCATTTCTTGATTAATCATGTGTGTTATTAGAACTATTAATTACTGTACTCTATTTTCTAAAATCTCCTACTATGTCAGGAGAACAATAGTTACTTCCTTTGTCATAGAACCTGTCTCTTCTAACCCAGTACCTTTTAACCTGATGTTTCATTTTTGCTGTGGTCAGAGAAATACAGTGCCACTGGTTCTATATGAATTAAGATTTGGTGGACTCTGAAAGATGACCCAAGGACCTCTCCTACAAAGCTGTAGACAAAGGCATGGTGGCAGCCATTTTAGCAGTCCAGCAGCCCAGATCTTCTTTATAAACTGTTTCTCCTGGTCAGGTAATCTGAACGTCTAAAGTTTCCAGAAGTCTGGGGCAATTTTTATAATAATTTTGCTGACACAACTTTTGAAACTTGCTTTTAGTACTGTCAAATGAGAAAACTAAAATGATTAGGTAACGAGTTTGATGAATTTTATTCAAGGGAAATCAGTCTATGGATTGGGAGAGTACAGTTCCTCACAAGTAGTGGAGCACTCTTCCCATGGGATTTTGGGCAAAAGCGAGTTTTATAGGACATTAGAAGAGGCAACATGGGAACAGAACATGATTGGCTAGGAGGTTAGGGATTTCCTTATAAGGCTACCAGGTCCTAGTTTCTAGGGTAAGGTGAGCTAGGCAAAGTTGAGTTGGAGGATTGTGACTGGTGGATGTTAGGTTCCTTGACAGGTGCTTCCCATAAGTGCAGGTTGACTTAGGCTTAGATTTGTGATGTGGAGCAGGCCACTGGGGCAGCCTCCATTTTGTGAGTCCCATTACGTAAATTAACTTTATTAGCATTCAATACATTTTGCCATGCCATCCTTATCATCAAGACAAAAGTGGAAATGGAAAAATGACCGCTATTAATTACAAAAACTCTTCATTTATCTAATATCCAAAGGAAATAATGAAGCCTTATCTCTTTGTGTCATTCTTATTCATTTAAACCTTTTCTTTAAATTTATTTATTTATTTTTTTTGGGGGGGTGGGGTGTTGGGTCTTCGTTTCTGTGTGAGGGTTTTCTCTAGTTGTGGCGAGCAGGGGCCACTCTTCATCACGGTGCATGGGCCTCTCACTGTCGCAACCTCTCTTTTTGTGGAGCACAGGCTCCAGATGTGCAGGCTCAGTAGTTGTGGCTCATGGGCCTAGTTGCTCAGTGACATGAGGGATCTTCCCAGACCAGGGCTCGAACCCGTGTTCCCTGCATTGGCAGGCAGACTCTCAACCACTGCGCCACCAGGGAAGTCCAAGCCAAATGTTTTTAATTCTTCTAGACTTCTAGGGTCACCCTTTCCTTTAACACCCAGATAAAACACCCCAAGCCCCATCCCACACTCAGAAATTCCTGTTCCAGGGGATTGCTGTATGGGTGGGACAGAAGCAGTGCTTATACTCACCTGGTAACCTCACTCCAAATTGCTACACCTATAGAGTTTCCATTTCCTATTGTCCTTTCACCTTCTACAGCTGTGTTCTCTCCATACTATTTCATCACTAGTGTTGACTGAAAAAAAATACATGTCAGAGCTTTGAGTTGAATTTTATTCAGGGTCTTACTGAGCACTATAGCCAGGGAAACAGCCTCTCAGGTAGCTCTGGCTAACTGCTCTGAAGAGGTAGGAGGACCAGCCTATATACATACACACACATCTCAGTAAAACGTAACTGCTAGTCACGAGGAACAGGTATCTCTGTTAATGATCTAAGTGCTTTTTAAAATATATATGTGGGAAAACACAAGAATTTGGGTTCATTAAAATTCTTTCTGGGATATCTAACTAACTAAGGGGCTTGTTTTTCCAAAGCACAGGGTGCCTTATGCTGTTTTTCATCTGGTATTCTTTTCAGGGCATACTGTCAGTCAGCAACTGCAGTGGCTAATGACTTAATCCTCACAGACAGCCCAAGGATGGTGGGCAACATTCTTTGTTTTACATTTACATGGACCCTGACCCTGAAAGTACCACCAAACACTAGTCTGTGTGTCTATCACACTTTCACTTGTTCAAATAACTTTCTGGGCCCAAGATGGAGCTCTGCCTCCCCCAGATGCCATGTCATCAAACCAAAACTTTGACAACTTTCATGTCCTAGTAAATGCTCTTGTCAGGAAGGAAGAAATTTTCCTTGTAGGTTCTTCTGGCTGACCCAAGAATTAAATTGACATGAGACAGATGAACAGGAGAAAATAAAACGAAAATTTAATAGCATGTGCAAGTGGGAGAGATCCCGGAAAACTGAGTAACTTACCAAAATGGTCAAAACCCTCACCTTAAATATCATCTTCAGCTAAAGACAAAAGGGGATGGTGAGTGTAGTGGTTTGGGACCTCAAAGGGGAGGAAAGTAACTCACATGGAGATTGAAAAGGAAATGTTTGGTAAACAAATGTTTGCTGGGCCACCTGAGACAATAGTTCACAGAGTGGACTCTTATCAATAGGCCCTGCTGAGTTTCCCCACCACCCCTAGTCCATATTCTTTGCAGATTATCTCTGGTGACAGCCCTATTCCACGAACAGTCTATCTAAATTATTTTAGGCAATTAGGGGGAAGGTAGAAATTTCTTCCTGAGTCTTTTAAGACTTCATTGTTTTCAGCTCAAAATAATCCTCATGTGAAAGAGACGTTTTGGGGTGGCAAGTTTTGCTCACCTACATTCTGCTTGACCAGAAACACGGTATATCCAGTCAGCCAATTCCTAAACACCAAGACAACTCTGGGCTCTATACTTACTTGCTTTTGCCTTAGTCTTTACCCTGTAAAAGCTGCTGCCAAAAAGAATCTGAAATATATATATATATATATATATATATATATATATATATATCTGAATCAATTTGCTGTACACCTGAAACTAACACAACATTGTAAATCAATGATACTTCAAGAAAAAAAGAAAAAGAAAGAAAAAAAGAAAAGCTCCTGCCCTCCACCCCATTTTGCAGTTCTCCAAATGGAGACATTCCTCTTCATAACATGGTAGGTAAAGATTGTTTGTATCACCTAAACTGTCTTCTTTAATCATTATTTAACACACTTAAAGATTTGAGGAAAAAGGCTGGAATAAAAAACAAATTAAAATTGAGTTATTTAAATCACTGTCTTCAAAGTCCATTGGTCATCTCTGCACAGAGAGTTTCTCATTGGGTATCGCTTTGTTGTTGTTGTTCTGGCATGTACCCTTCCTGAGAGACCATTCTCATTCTTTCTCCTCTTAAAGTTTCAGGCTCCCAAAGCTAGTGGTATGCCATAGCTGCATACAGGTACACATAAGTCCATTGTTAAAATTTCAGGAATTTCACAAGCCTGTTGTTAAACACAGCCATTATTAAAAACTAAATTATATAAGCTTACATTTAAATAAATCATATTTTTAAAAGATAGTAAGTATTCACTTCCTAATTATGTTACTACACTTTAGTATTCGATGCTCTTGAGACTATTTACATCTATTTTACCTGTTGAGTGGATATACTGTATAATGGTACACATTTTTATGCAAATGCTACCACAGAATGGACAAATGCTATAAATCAGGGTTTTGTGGGTTTTCTGTTCATCTGCAGTTTTTATTAGAGAAGTGGTTTTTTTTTTTTAAACCCACATTTGTTTATTTATTTATTTTTGGCTGTGTTGAGTCTTTGTTTCTGTGCGAGGGCTTTCTCTAGTTGTGGCAAGCGGGGGCCACTCTTCATCACAGTGCGCGGGCCTCTCACTATCGCGGCCTCTCTTGTTGCAGAGCACAGGCTCCAGACGTGCAGGCTCAGTAGTTGTGGCTCACGGGCCTAGTTGCTCCGCGGCATGTGGGATCTTCCCAGACCAGGGCTCGAACCCATGTCCCCTGCATTAGCAGGTAGATTCTCAACCACTGCTCCACCAGGGAAGCCCAGAGAAGTGGTTTTTAAACATTTGCTAACACACCACTTGCCTTCCCCAAGGGGAAAACTGAAACACACCTATTACTTTATTATGCAGACCAATTTGAACTCTGTCACAGTTGTTCCCTTTTCAGAACAGGATCAGAACAGGATCTGAACCAAACAGGCCTGTTGAGGAGCTTTTCTAAATCCATCACTTCTCTGAATGATTTTACCAGACCCATAAAATTTGCAGCTGCTGCTGTGCTTTTTTATAAGCAATGCATTTACAAATCTTTGATCAATCCTGTTTTCTTCAATAGCAAATACTCAACACAAGTATTCAGTATGGTTGAAAGAAGTCAGAGTGAAAGAAGAGGCCAGGGAAGTTTGTCGTGACTTCTTCGGAAAAACTGAGTTTGCCTCATAGGAGGGAGTTAAGAGAGTTTGAGTTGTTGAGGGAAAAATCCTAAAAACAAAGATAATGGAAATACTTCTTTCTGTGAGAGGAATGATCAAGGTAAAGGGAGTGCCCCCTTCTATGGTTTATGAGTCATTTCCTGTTTTAATTCTTCCTGTTTATCCTTGGTTTTTCCACAAGTAACAGTTGAGTCTGTACCCTTCACCCTTACCTCCCCTCCCAGGTCATGATTACTGGAGCCCTGGTGTTGAGTGAATACACTGGGGAGTCTGAAGCACTTTGATGTTGAAAGCTGCTAGGGAGTCAGAAATAACTTCTAAATTTGCAAACTTTCCATTCACTGTGAGCCTATCTGATTAAACTGTAGAAACAAAGCTCCAGAACTAGCCCTGGTCTGAATGCTTTCTTTCTTGCTGGCTTTTTTTCTTCTCTCTCTCCTTCCTTCCTTCCTTTCTTCTCTGTCTTTCTCTGACTCCTTTTCTTTCTTTTTGATCTGTTCCCCCACTGTCCTTCTTTCTTTTTCTTTTGTATTGCTCTCAGTAATGCACATGTATCTTGATTGGGGAGCATTGTCACAAGGAGAGGAAGTAAGATCCTGAACATAAGATTTTGAGGTTCATAACTGAACTACTCTTATTCCACCAAAGGCATGAGAAAGAGGCAGGTAAGAGAAAGGGGCAAAACAGTGCTCCTTTGAAAGGAGAATCATAAAAACAAAAGCTCTTAGCCTTGTTTACCTTTCCTAAATAACATCAAAATACCTACATTTAAGAATAATAATAGCTCAACTCTGTGTAGATACTTTCTTCTGAAGTGTTCATCAAGTAGCTGGAAAGAGCAGGGACTTTGTCGTGGGTCAGACCTGAAAATGGTCCTGGTCCCTCCTTGCTAGCTGTTTGACCTGTAGGAGCTGCCCTGTAAGCCTGTTTCCTTGAGGCCCACACTCAGGCAGGCCTCAAGAGCACAGCCTACTGGTTGTTAATGGCCAGCGTCATCCTGATTGCCGACTGTGCTATACCTGTTGCTAAATGATTTTAGTCAATACTGGTTAGATGAAATAGTGTGTAAAGAGCCTATCATAGGGCCAGCCTGGAACATAGTAGTGGATGCTCAGTAAATTTTAATCCTACAGATTCTTTTTCTACCCACCAACCTGGAAGCAGTAAAATAAATAAATAAATAAAATTATTACTTTTATGTTCCACAGCTCACAAAAAGGAAACCTGAGACACAAAGGTGAATGGACTGGCACCATAGTGAGTCAGAGGAACCAGCACTTGATCAAGCTCCTCACACTTGATTCAGAGCATAACCGCAAGACTCTCGGCCTCCCTGGTAATCAGTTAACACTTTTAAATTTGAAGGTGCATAAAGTTTGAAGTCAGAAAGATGTGCGTTCACATTCTTTCCCTGCCACTTGCTATCTATATGATCTCAAACAAGTCACATAACCTTTTTAAACCTGTTTCTTCATGTGTAAAATGGGACCAATATATTGAAATGTTTAAGTGAGGTGATGCTTGTGTAAAAGGAGCTTAAAACGGTATTCTTTCTTTGTTAGTTTGGGCTAAGTCTACAAAACCAAAAATAAAACAATAGATGCCAAGCTCTCCTCACAGTACAAAGCTTGCCCTCTTTTTCAGGAATTTACTAAGGAGATAATCAAAAGCTGGCTTTGTGACCCTTAGCACATCCCCTGTATCAGGAGTTAAAGTTGAAGAGAAGGGGAAGCACAGAATTTCTTTAAAAGAGTTGTATAGGGCTTCCCTGGTGGCGCAGTGGTTGAGAGTCCGCCTGCCGATGCAGGGCACATGGGTTCGTGCCCCGGTCCAGGAAGATCCCACATGCCGCGGAGCGACTGAGCCCGTGAGCCATGGCTGCTGAGCCTGCGCGTCTGGAGCCTGTGCTCCGCAACGGGAGAGGCCACAGCAGTGAGAGGCCCGTGTACTGTAAAAAAAAAAAAAAAAAAGAGCTGTGTAAATGCTCGTATTCACAGCACGGGGAAGGGGGACTTCCCTTCACCCTAAACCAACTGGATGGGCTTCAATAGAATCATAAACAGTAGATCATTCAGAGTTACCTGTGTCCTCTGGAGTTTGGGGTTTATAAGGACTGTGAAGAGAGGCTGTGGATTCATGGGCCTGAGGCCACAGAGCAGAGAAAAAAGAAGGCTGACCATCCACAGATGGCAGAACAGAAATAAGAATGTTTCCTCATACCAGACACAGGTTTTCTAAAATGGAGTTGACCTGGAGCCAGTTTGAAAACTCATGACTCCATAGAGGTACCTATGTTTACTATAGGAGGCTCATTCCTAGGAGTTGAAGTTAAAACCAGCCTGTCAGAAAAGAAGCATCACCCACATGACAGGAATTACACTTACAGATTCCCAGCAGGGGAATCTTTGAAGAACCTACAATACCCCATTTTAATAAGCCAACAATATTAATCTGCCCATTTCCAGGTCACAGAACTACATAAGATGGCCTCAAATCTCCACCTACATCTTTTAGTAATCCAATGCCCTCTTTCATGGCATTGTTCTCATTGTCACTACTGGTTCCAAATTCCTGCTTCTGCTAAATTAGTTCAGTTTATGGATCATTTGACCACCTATGTGTGTTTCCCTACTCCTTACTACCTTAAACCCAGACAAGGGGACTTCCCTGGTGGCACAGTGGGTAAGACTCTGCACTCCCAATGCAGTGGACTCAGGTTCAATCCCTGGTTGGGGAACTAGACCCTGCATGCATGCTGCAACTAAGAGTCCACATGCTGCAACTATGAGCCCTCATGCCGCAACAAAGTTCCTGCGTGCTGCAACTAAGACCCTGTGCAGCCTAAATAAATAAATAAATAGGTATATTTTTAAAAAGAGCAGACAAGACCTAAGGTTCTTTCCAAAATTTCCACCTGAAAAGCTCCATTTACACAAAGCTGTTGCATGGATAGAAGATTGTACTGAAGGTTTTTGGAAGAGAGTTTAAGCAACACAAAGTTCCACTCTTATTTTTATCTTCCCAGTAAGTATTTTTATTCCCATTCTTCTGGTAATAGACCCTTCCCCTCTAGGCAAAAATGTAGTCACATGACTTGTGTAGGACAATCATAGTGCCTTTTATCACTGGCACTGATGATTGATCCAAGGGATAGAAATGTAATCCAAGCAAGGCTAATTAGAGAAGGCCCCTAGGATTGTTATATGCATACTTGGAACCCAAAAAGCTCTGTTTCTGTGGTCACTGAGCTGGGTCTGGCAGGAACCATGTTTCCTACCACAAGGCAAAGTCCTGTCTGCAGTAAAGAGTGAACTTGGCATGGAAAGAAAAAGACAAGCAGAGATGAGCAAGATAGGAAAAGAAGGAAGGGGGGAAGAAGGGAAAGAGAGAGAGATATGGCAATGTTTTTTGGTTTTTTTGTCTTTTAAACATCTTTATTAGAGTATACTTGCTTTACAATGGTGTGTCACTTTCTGCTTTATAACAAAGTGAATCAGTTATACATATACATATGTCCCCATATCTCTTCCCTCTTGAATCTCCCTCCCTCCCACCCTCCCTATCCCACCCCTCTAGGTGGTCAAAAAGCACTGAGCTGATCTCCCTGTGTTATGCAGCTACTTCCCACTAGCTATCTATTTTACGTTTGGTAGTGTATATATGTCCATGCCACTCTCTCACTTTGTCCCAGCTTACCCTTCCCTCTCCCCGTATCCTCAAGTCCATTCGCTAGTAGGTCTGCATTTTTATTCCTGTCTTGCCCCTAGGTTCTTCTGACAATTTTCTTCTTTCTTTTCTTTTTTTTTTAGGTTCGATATATATGTGTTGGCATATGGTATTCATTTTTCTCTTTCTGACTTACTTCACTCTGTATGACAGTCTCTAGGTCCAACCACCTCACTACAAATAACAGTTTCATTCCTTTTTATGGCTGAGTAATATTCCATTGTATATATGTGCCACATCTTCTTTATCCATTCCTCTGTTGATGGACACTTAGGTTGCTTCCATGTCCTGGCTATTGTAAATAGAGCTGCAATGAACATTTTGCTACATGACTCTTTTTGAATTATGGTTTTCTCAGGATATCTGCCCAATAGTGGGATTGCTGGGTTGCATGGTAGTTCCATTTTTAGTTTTTTAAGGAATGTCCATACTGTCCCCATTAGTGGCTGTATGACTTTACATTCCCACCAACAGTGCAAGAGGGTTCCCTTTTGCCCACACCCTCTCCAGCATTTATTGTTTGTAGATTTTTTGATGATTGCCATTCTGATCGGTGTGAGATGATATTGCATTGTAGTTTTGATTTGCATTTCTCTAATGATTAATGATGTTGAGCATCCTTTCATGTGTTTGTTGGCAATCTGTATACCTTCTTTGGGGAAATGTCTATTTAGGTCTTCTGCCCATTTTTGGATTGGGTTGTTTGTTTTTTTGATATTGAGCTGCATGTGTTGCTTGTATGTTTTGGAGATTAATCCTTTGTCAGTTGTTTCATTTGCAAATATTTTCTCCCATTCTGAGGGTTATCTTTTTGTCTTGTTTATGTTTTCCTTTGCTGTGCAAAAGCTTTTAAGTTTCATTAGGTCCCATTTGTTTATTTTTGTTTTTATTTCCATTTCTCTAGGAGGGGGGTCAAAAAGTATCTTGCTGTGATTTATGTCATAGAGTGTTCTGCCTATGTTTTCCTCTAAGACTTTGTTGGTGTCTGGACTTAAATTTAGGTCTTTAATCCATTTTGAGTTTATTTTTGTGTATGGTGTTAGGGAGTGTTGTAATTTAATTCTTTTACAGGTAGCTGTCCAGTTTTCCCAGCACCACTTATTGAAGAGGCTGTCTTTTCTCCACTGTATATTCTTGCCTTCTTTATCAAAGATAAAGTGACCATATGTGTGTGGGTTTATCTCTGGGCTTTCTATTCTGTTCCATTCATCTATCTTTCTGTTTTTGTGCCAGTACCATACTGCCTTGATTACTGTAGCTTTGTAGTATAGTCTGAAGTCAGGGAGCCTGATTCCTCCAGCTCCATTTTTCTTTCTCAGGATTGCTTTGGCTATTCGGGGCCTTTTGTGTTTCCATACAAATTGTGAAATTTTTTGTTCTACTTCTGTGAAAAATGCCAGTGGTAGTTTGACAGAGAATGCACCGAATCTGTAGATTGCTTTGGGTAGTAGAGTCATTTTCACAATGTTGATTCTTCCAATACAAAAACATGGTATATCTCTCCATCTATTTGTATCATCTTTAATTTCCTTCATCAGTGCCTTATAATTTTCTGCATACAGGTCTTTTGTCTCCATAGGTAGGTTTATTCCTAGATATTTTATTCTTTTTATTGCAATGGTAAATGGGAGTGTTTTGTTAATTTCATTTTCAGATTTTTCAACATTATTGTACAGGAATGCAAGAGATTTCTCTGCATTAATTCTGTATCCTGCTACTTTACCAAATTCATTGATTAGCCCTAGTAGTTTTCTGGTAGCATCTTTACGATTCTCTATGTATAGTATCATGTCATATGCAAACAGTGATAGCTTTACTTCTTCTTTTCTGATTTGGATTCCTTGTATTTCTTTTTCTTCTCTGATTGCTGTGGCTAAAACTTCCAATACTGTGTTGAATAATAGTGGTGAGAATGGGCAACCTTGTCTTGTTCCTGATCTTAGTGGAAATGATTTCAGTTTTTCACCATTGAAGATGATGTTGGCTGTGGGTTTGTCATATATAGCCATTATTATGTTGAGGAAATTTCCCTCTATGCCTACTTTCTGGAGGGTTTTTATCATAAATCGGTGTTGGATTTTGTTGAAACCTTTTTCTGTATCTACTGAGGTGATAATATGTTTTTTTCCCTTCAATTTGTTAATATGGTGTATCATGGTGATTAATTTGCATATATTGAAGAATACTTGCATTCCTGGGATAAACTGCACTTGATCATAGTGTATGATCCTTTTAATGTGCTGTTGGAGTCTGTTTGCTAGTATTTTATTGAGGATTTTTGCATCTATGCTCATCAGTGACATTGGCCTATAGTTTTCTTTCTTTGTGACATCTTTGTCTGGTTTTGGTATCAGGGTGATTGTGACCTCATAGAATGAGTTTGGGAGTGTTCCTCCCTCTGCTATATTTTGGAAGAGTTTGAGAAGGGTAGGTGTTAGCTCTTCTCTCAATGTTTGATAGAATTCGCCTGTGAAGCCATCTGGTCCAGGGCTTTTGTTTGTTGGAAGATTTTTAATCATAGTTTCAATTTCAGTGCTTGTGATTGGTCTGTTCATATTTTCCATTTCTTCCTGGTTCTGTCTCGGCAAGTTGTTCATTTCTAAGAATTTGTCCATTTCTTCCAGGTTGTCCATTTTATTGGCATAGAGTTGCTTGTAGTAATCTCTCATGATCTTTTGTATTTCCACAGTCTCAGTTGTTACTTCTCCTTTTTCATTTCTAATTCAATTGATTTGAGTCTTCTCCCTTTTTCTCTTGATAAGTCTGGCTAATGGTTTATCAATTTTGTTTATCTTCTCAAAGAACCAGCTTTTAGTTTTATTGATCTTTGCTATCTTTTCCTTCATTTATTTCTGATCTGATTTTTATGATTTCTTTCCTTCTGATAAATTAGGGGTTTTTTGTTCTTCTTTCTCTAATTGCTTTAGGTGTAAGGTTAGGTTGTTTATTTGAGATGTTTCTTGTTTCTTAAGGTAGGCTTGTATAGCTATAAACTTCCCTCTTAGAACTGCTTTTGCTGCATCCCATAGGTTTTTGGTCATTGTGTTTTCATTGTCATTTGTTTCTAGGTGTTTTTTGATGTCCTCTTTGATTTCTTCAGTGATCTCTTGGATATTAAGTAGTGTGTTGTTTAGCCTCTTGTGTTTGTATTTCTTACAGATTTTTTTCCTGTAATTGATATCTAGTCTCATATCGTTGTGGTCAGAAAAGTTACTTGATATGATTTCAATTTTCTTAAATTTACCAAGGCTTGATTTGTGACCCTAGATATGATCTATCCTGGAGAATGTTCCAGGAGCACTTGAGAAGAATGTGTATTCTGTTGTTTTTGGATGGAATGTCCTATAAATATCAATTAAGTCCATCTTGTTTAATGCATCATTTAAAGTTTGTGTTTCCTTATTTATTTTCATTTTGGGTGATCTGTCCATTGGTGAAAGTGGGGTGTTAAAGTCCCCTACTATGATTGTGTTACTGTCGATTTCCCCTTTTATGACTGCTAGTATTTGCCTCATGTATGGAGGTGCTCCTCTGTTGGGTGCATAAATATTTACAATTGTTATATCTTCTTCTTGGATCAATCCCATGATCATTATGTAGTGTCCTTCTTTGTCTCTTGTAATAGTCTTTGTTTTAAAGTCTATTTTGTCTGATATGAGAATTTTTACTCCAGTTTTCTTTTGATTTCCATTTGCATGGAATATCTTTTTCCATTTCCTTACTTTCAGTCTATATTTCCATTTCCTCACTTTCAGTCCCTAGGTCTGAAGTGGGTCTCTTGTAGACAGCATATATACGGGTCTTGTTTTTGTTTCCATTCAGCCAGTCTATGTCTTTTGGTTGGAGCATTTAATCCATTTATGTTTAAGGTAATTATCGCTATGTATGTTCCTATTACCATTTTCTTAATTGTTTTGGGTTTATTATTGTAGCTCTTTTCCTTCTCTTGTGTTTCTTGCCTAGAGAAGATCCTTTAGCATTTGTTGCAAAGCTGGTTTGGTGGTGCTGAACTCTCTCAGCTTTTGCTTGTCTGTAAACGTTTTCATTTCTCCATCAAATCTGAATGAGATCTTTGCTGGGTAGAGTAATTTTGGTTGTAGGTTTTTGCCTTTCATCACTTTAAATATGTCCTGCCACTCCCTTCTGGCTTGCAGACTTTCTGCTGAAAGGTCAACTGTTAACCTTTTGGGGATTCCCTTTTGTGTTACTTGTTGTTTTTCCCTTGCTACTTTTAATATGTTTTCTTTGTATTTAATTTTTGATAGTTTGATTATTATGTGTCTTGGTGTGTTTCTCCTTGGATTTATCCTGTATGGGACTCTGTGTGCTTCCTGGACTTGATTAACTATTTCCTTTCCCATATTAGGGAAGTTTTCAACTATAATCTCTTCAAATATTTTCTCAGTCCCCTTCTTTTTCTCTTCTTCTTCTGGGACCCCTATAATTCGAATGTTGGTGTGTTTAATGTTGCCCCAGAGGTCTCTGAGACTGTCCTCAATTCTTTTCATTCTTTTTTCTTTACTCTGCTCTGAAGTAGTTATTTCCACTATTTTATCTTCCAGGTCACTTATCCGTTCTTCTGCTTCAGTTATTCTGCTATTGATCCCTTCTAGAGAATTTTTAATTTCATTTATTGTGTTGTTCATCTCTGTTTGTTTGCCCTTTATTTCTTCTAGGTCCTTGTTAAATGTTTCTTGTATTTTCTCCATTCTATTTCCAAGATTTTGGATCTCTTTACTATCATTATTATGAATTCTTTTTTAGGTAGACTGCCTATTTCATCTTCATTTGTTAGGTCTGGTGGGGTTTTGCCTTGCTCCTTCACCTGCTGTGTGTTTCTCTGTCTTCTCATTTTGCTTAACTTACTGTGTTTGGGGTCTCCTTTTCGCAGCCTGCCAGTTCATAGTTTCTGGTGATTTTGGTGTCTGCCCCCAGTAGCTATGGTTGGTTCAGTGGGTTGTGTAGGCTTCTGGGTGGAGGGGACTAGTGTCTGTGTTCTGGTGGATGAGGCTGGATCCTGTCTTTCTGGTGGGCAGGTCCACATCTGGTAGTGTGCTTTGGCGTGTCTGTGGCCTTATTATGATTTTAGGCAGCCTCTGTCCTAATGGATTGTGTTGTGTTCCCGTCTTGCTAGTTGTTTGGCATAGGGTGTCCTGCACTGTAGCTTGCTGGTCGTTGAGTGGAGCTGGTCTTGGCATGAGATGGAGATCTCTGGGAGATTTTCAGTGTTTGATATTACATGGAGCTGGGAGGTCTTTTGTGGACCAGTGTCCTGAACTTGGCCGTCCCACCTCAGTGGCACAGCCCTGACTCCTGGCTGGAACACCAAGAGCCTGTCCTCTACATGGCTCAGAATAAAAGGGAGAAAAAAAGAAAGAAAGAAAGAAGAAGATAAAATAAAATAAAGTAGAATAAAATAAAGTTATTAAAATAAAAAATATTAAGAAAAAAAATTTTAAGTAAAAGAATTTTTTAAAAAGTGACAGACAGAACTTTAAGACAAATGATAAAAGCAAAGCTATACAGACAAAATCACACACAGAAGTATAAACATACACACTCACAAAAAGAGAAAAAGGGTTAAAAAATATATATATATATCGTTGCTCCCAAAGTCCACCTCCTCAATTTGGGATGATTCGTTGTCTATTCAGGTGTTCCATAGATGCAGGGTACATCAAGTTGATTGTGGAGATTTAATCCACTACTCCTGAGGCTGCTGGGAGAGATTTCCCTTTATCTTCTTTGTTCGCACAGTTCCCGAGTTTCAGCTTTGGATTTGGCCCCGCCTCTGCGTGTAGGTCGCCTGAGGGCGTCTGTTCTTCACTCAGGACGGGGTTAAAGGAGCAGCTGCTTCGGGGGCTCTGGCTCACTCAGTCCAGGGGGAGGGAGGGGTACGGATGCGGGACGAGCCTGCAGCAGCAGAGGCCAGCATGACGTTGCAACAGCCTGAGACTCACCGTGTGTTCTCCCGGGGAAATTGTCTCTGGATCACGGGACCCTGGCAGTGGTGGGCTGCACAGGCTCCCGGGAGGGGAGGTGTGGACAGTGACCTGTGCTTGCACACAGGCTTCTTGGTGGCGGCAGCAGCAGCCTTAGCGTCTCATGCCCGTTTCTGGGGTCCGCGCTGATACCCGAGGCTTGCGCAAGTCTCTGGAGCTCCTTTATGTGACGCTCTTAATCCCCTCTCCTTGTGCACCAGGAAACAAAGAGGGAAGAAAAAGTCTCTTGTCTCTTCGGCAGCTCCAGACTTTTTCCCGGACTCCCTCCCGGCTAGCTGTGGCGCACTAGCCCCCTTCAGGCTGTGTTCACGCAGCCAACAACCCCAGTCCTCTCCCTGGGATCCGACCTCTGAAGCCCGAGCCTCACCTCCCAGCCCCCACCCATCCCAGCGGGTGAGCAGACAAGCCTCTCGGGCTGGTGAGTGCCGGTTGGCACCCATCCTCTGTGTGGGAATCTCTCCACTTTGCCCTGCACACCCCTGTTGCTGCGCTCTCCTTCGTGGCTCCGAAGCTTCCGCCCTCCGCCACCCGCAGTCTCCGCCCGCGAAGGGGCTTCCTAGTGTGTGGAAACCTTTCCTCCTTCACAGCTCCCTCCCACTGGTGCAGGTCCTGTCCCTATTCTTTTGTCTCTGTTTTTTCTGTTTTCTTTTACCCTACCGAGGTACCTGGGGAGTTTCTTGCCTTTTGGGAGGTCTTCTGCCAGCGTTCAGGAGGTGCTCTGTAGGAGTTGTTCCACATGGAGATGTATTTCTCATGTATTTGTGGGGAGGAAGGTGATCTCCGCGTCTTACTCTTCTGCCATCTTGGAGCTCCTCCGAAGATCTCGCAATGTTAAATCAAGTTTTTGGTTCCAGTTCCTGCAGCTCTGGTTTCTGTAACTCTTCCTTAGATGCTACAAACTCTCCTATCTTTCCAAACTTTGTGAGCCACTAAGATTTTTTTTATTGAAGCTTCTTTGAATTGGGTTTGTGTTACTTTCAAACAGAGAAGCCTAATTCATACAGAGAAAACAACAACAACAAAAAGCTTCAATTAAATGTTGTGTATCTCTAGCCTTAAAAGCCCTTTCCCCATTCTACACCCAGGAATGTTCACCCCATGTAGCTCTCTAGCTTCTTACTCTTTTGATAGCTTCACTCTTTTTCCTTGCTTCTTCCTTCTCTTTTCTATTCCCTCTTAGAGTCAAAACTAAATGGCTTCTCTTTTTATGCAGAACAGTTCAGCCACTTTTTTCATTATATTGGCCCCAAAATCCATGTTCTCAGATTATATCCTTTACCACGAGTGGTTTATCAAGGTATTTTCCTAAAGACAGTTCAATACAAAAAAAGTCTTGGGCCATTTGTTGGCTGTTTGTTAGGGAAAAAAGTCCAATCCAGATATTCACTAACAAAATTTTGGATAATTGGACAGGTAAATTACTTAAGCTTTCTCATCTACAAAATTACATTTTAGAGTTAAAGGGTCTATATAGGTGAGCTAGCCCAAACGCTTTAATAAACTTAGAGAAGTTAAGTGTCTTGTCTAGGTACAAAAGAGAGTTAGCAGTAATGTCAGGGCTCCTGATTCTTTATCCAGGACCTCAGGTCACCAGATAGGAGAATAAGCCTTTATGACCTACTGCCATAATATAGGTTGGTTTTGCTTCACAAACTCAATATTCAGAAGGAACCTCTGAGCTTCAGTATCTAAACTATAAATGACATAAAATAGATCACTAGTTCTCAAAAACTTTTAGATCTGGAAACTTTTATTTAAATGAAATTCTATACGGACTGAAAACAAAATAAAATAATAATAAATATATTTGTTCAGATCCGCCAATGAACAAGATGCCAAAGATTTACTGAGGGAGATGCCTATGAGAAAAAGAGAAGGAACTGGAGAAGGAGGGAGGCTTTTCAGACCATGATGTAGATCTGACCCTTAGGAAAAAGAGAGGAAAGGAAGAAGAATTGGATTAGTAGAGTTTCCAACTGCTATGCAGTTCTAAGAAAGTCTCAGCTAGGCTGATGAGTCCTCAAGCCAAAATCACCCATCAGAGGAGTCTGCGTCTTACAAGAAAAGGTCTGCATTAGTATACAAACCACATTCAATCACTGACTATGAGCAGCCCATGAAAACCATGATCAGAGCATGCTGCTGGAGTCATCAATCAATTAGCCTTTCTGCAACAAAAGATCTCAGTGACATACTTTCATGACTACATCAATTTTTTAAAATGTTTTAAGCTGATGTTGCATTTGGTTCTTTTCTATACTTCAACTTCTCTCCTTATTGTGTTCATATGGGAAAAAATGGAAGACACAGAAAACAATCAAATGGAAGTTATAGAGTTAAAAAATACATATCTGAAATAAATATTCCCTAGCTGGGCTTAACAGTTACAAAAGAAATGACCAGTGAACTTGATAACATAGTAATAAAAACCATCCAAACTGAATAATAGAGAGAAAAAATTACTTTAAAAAAAAAGACAAGGACAGTATCTCAGTGAAGTGTGGCACTGCTAAGCAGAATAACATAAATGTAATCAGAGACCCAAAAGAGGGAGCAGAGAAATATTTCAAGGTATAATGGCCAAAAATATTCCAAATCTGATAAAACTATAAACTCACAGAAGCTCAGTCAGCACCAAGAAGCTCAGTCAACCCCAAGCAAGATACACATAAAAACCACAAAAAGTAATATCATAAACAAATTGTTGAAAACCAGTGATAAAAAAATCTTAAAAGCAGCCAAGGGAAAAAGGAGCCTTACATACAGGGGAAGAAAGATAAGAATTATTGCAGATGTTTAGTCAAAAAATTTTGCAAGCAAGCAGACAAAAAACATCCTTACAGTGTTGAAAGAAAAAACACTAAATCTAGAGTTCTCTCCAGAGAAAATATCTTTCAGAAAATAAGGCAAAATAAAGACTTTTAAAGAAGAATAAAAGGATAGAATTCATGACTTGAAGACATACACTACAAGAAATATTAAAATAAGTTCTTAAGGCTAAAATAAAAAGATTGCAGATGGAAATTTGGATGTACACTAAAGAATAAAGAGGATTGGCTCTAATCTCACCTAACAAACTCAAAAGCAAGACTCAAAATATTAAACAGTTTCCAAATAAATCAACAGCACACACAACTCAGAATTATTTTTAAAAAATACAAAAACTGGGCTTCCCTGGTGGTGCAGTGGTTGAAAGCCCACCTGCCGATGCGGGGGACACGGGTTCGTGCCCTGGTCTGGGAAGATCCCACATGCCGCGGAGCAGCTGGGCCCGTGAACCATGGCCACTGAGCCTGCATGTCCAGAGCCTGTACTCCACAACAGGAGAGGCCACAACAGTGAGAGGCCCGTGTACCGCAAAAAAAAAAAAAAAAAAAAAAAAAACTCAAATAACCTAAAATTCACAAAACTGACATCCAATAAAAAAATTATCAGACATGCAAAGAATCAGGGTCATATGACTCATTTTGAGGACAAAAAAAAAACAGCCAAAAAATGACACCGATGATAAAAATAATAGAAAAGGACATTTAAACAGCTATTATAAACATATTCTATATGTCCAAGAAGGTAAAAGAGAGCATGAGCATATTAAGGAGAGACATGGAAGGGAATTCCCTGGTGGTCCAGTGGTTAGGACTTGGCACTTTCACTGCCATGACCTGGGTTCAATCCCTGGTTGGGGAACTAAGATCCTGCAAGTCATACAGCATGGCCAGGAAAAAAAAAAAGGGAGAGACATGAAAGATATAAAACAGGCCCAATCTGAACTTCTAGAGATAAAAAAATGCACTGGCTGAAAGTAAGAACTTATTAAACGCTGCATTAAAAAAAAGATTAGCGAACTTAAACTCTGTGTAAAAAAAGATTAGCAACAGAAACTACCCAAAATGAAACATAGAGAAAAGACTGAAAACAAAATAACCAAGAACTATTGACATTTAGGGCAACTTCAAATGGACCAATATACATGTAACTTGAGTCCAGGAAAAGGGGAGGGGAAAAAAGTTTGAAGTAAAATTAACAGTAAAATTTTTCAAGTTTGATGAAATTATAAACCCATAGATCCAAGAAACTCAATAAATTCCAACCACAAAAAAACTTAAGAAAACTATGCCAAGGTGCATCATAATCAAATTGTTTAAAACCAGTGATAAAGAGAGAAGCTTAGAAGCAGCCAAAGGAAAAAGGACATATGTACAGAGGAAAAAAGGTAAGAATGACAGCAGATTTCTCATTGGAAACAATGCAAGACAGTAGACAGTGGAGCAACATCTTGAGAGTGAGAGAAAAAACCTGTCAACCTAGAATTCTATATCCAGTGAAAATAGCCTTCAGAAACAAAACTGAAATAAAGACTGTTTCAGACATGCAAAAACTGAATCATCACCAGCAGATTGGCACCACAAGAAATGTCAAAGGAAGCCTTTCAGGAAGAATGATAATGATACCAAACGGTTTCATCAGAGGAGGTAGCACAGCTACCACTCAACCCTTCTTTACCCCTTTACTAGGGTGCTCCAGGTGGGGACTCTACAGATGCTTAACAATGCCTCAGAACGACCTCAAATGATCTATAAAGGCCTTTCTTGTTCTCACTATTTAAAATGACTTGATCACTGTACAGTAGAAACTAACACAACATTGTAAAACAACTATACCCCCAATTAAAAAAAAAAAACTTTACCTCTCTGACCATAAAAAATAAAATAAAATAAAAAGACTTGAGTCTGGATTGTGTGTTTTCTCTTGGGCATTTTTCCTATAAGCAGAATGAACAGCCACCAAATAAATATTAATGAGTGAGTTACTGAAATAGTTTCATGATGCAAAGAGTCAGGAATTAACAATGAGATCATAGTCCAAAACCATCCTTTTTTCAGTATTAGTGATATATACCAAGTATTGCTTTGATCATCAGCAATCAGGAATGTGGCAGAGGAAGTACAAAAAGGCAGAATTTGTGCTAGAACTGAAAGTCAGACAAAACCAATAGTAAAAATCATGTTATATAATAGTTAATAGCATACTGAATCTGACTGTTAAGAAACTGAGTGCTAATATAGAGCTTAGCACTATGCAATGCAATCCCTATCAAATTACCAATGGCATTTTTCACAGAACTGGAACAAAAAAATTTTTAATTTGTGTGGAAACACAAAAGACCCCAAATAACCAAAACAATCTTGAGACAGAAGAACGGAGCTGAAGGACTCATGCTCTCTGACTTCAGGCTATAATGCAATGCTACAGTAATCAAAACAGTATGGTACTGGCACAAAAACAGACACATAGATCAGTGGAATAGTGTAGAAAGCCCAGAAATAAACCCAAACACTTATAGTCAATTAATCTGCAACAAAGGAGGCAAGAATATACAATGGAGAAAAGGCAGTCTCTTGAAAAAGTGGTGCTGGTAAAACTGGACAGACACAAGTAAAAGAATAAATTAGAACATTCTCTAACACCATATACAAAAATAAACTCAAAATGGATTAAAGGCCTAAATGTAAAACCTGATACTATAAAACTCCTAGAAGTAAACATAGGCAGAAAACTCTTTGACATAAATCACAGAAATATTTTTTTGGATCCATCTCCTAGAGAAATGGAAACAAAAGCAAAAATAAACAAGTAGGACCTAATTAAGTTTAAAACCTTTTGCACAGGATAGGAAACCATAAACAAAACAAAGAAAACCTACAGAATGGGAGAAAATATTTGTAAATAATGCAATTGACAAGGGATTAAACTCCAAAATATGCACACAGCTCATACAGCTCAATATCAAGAAAACAAACAACCCAATCAAAAAATGGGCAGAAGACCTAAGCAGACATTTCTCCAAAGAAGACATACAGATGGCTAATAGGCACATGAAAAGATGCTCAACATCATTACTTATTAGAGAAATACAAATCAGAACTGCAATGAGATATCACCTCACACCAGTCAGAATGACCATCAAAAAGTCTACAAACAAAAAATGCTGGAGAGGGTGTGGAGAAAAGGGAACACTCATATACTATTGGTGGGAATGTAAACTCGTGCAGCCACTATGGAGAACAGTATGGAGTCTCTTTAAAAACCTAAGAATAGGGCTTCCCTGGTGGCGCAGTGGTTGAGAGTCCACCTGCCGATGCAGGGGACGTGGGTTTGTGCCCCGGTCCGGGAGGATCCCACGTGCTGCAGAGCGGCTGGGTCCGTGAGCCATGGCCACTGAGCCTGCGCGTCCGGAGCCTGTGCTCCGCAACGGGAGAGGCCACGACAGTGAGAGGCCCGCGTATAGCAAAAAAAAAAAAAAAAAAACTAAGAATAAAGTAACCATTTGATCCAGCAATCCTACTCCTGGGCATATACCCCAAAAAGATGAAAACGCTAATTTGAAAAGATACATGCACCCCAATGTTCATAACAACACTATTTACAATAGCCAGGTCATGGAAGCATCATAAATATCCATCAACAGATGAATAGATATAGAAGATGTGATATATACATAAAATGGCATACTACCCAGCAATTAAAAAGAATGAAATAATGCCATTTTTGCAACATGAATGAACCTAGAGATTATCATACTAAGTTGTCAGGCAAAGAAAGACAAACACCATATGATATCACTTATATGTAGAATCTAAAAAAAAATGATACAAATGAACCTATTTACAAAACAGAAATATACTCACAGCCATAGAAAACAAACTTACGGTTACCAAAGGGGAAAGGGGTGGGGAGGGATAAATTAGGAATTTGGTATTAACAGATACTTACTACTGTATATAAAATAGATAACCAACAAGGACCTACTATATAGCACAGGGAACTATATTTAATTTCTTGTAATAACCTATAATGGAAAATAATCTGAAATATTTACATATATGTAACTTTGCTATACACCTGAAACACTGTAAATCATCTATACTTCTATTTTTAAAAATTAAATTAAAAAAAAAGAAACTGAGTGCCAGGTCAACTCTACTACTAGTTACATAAGCTTGAGATTCACTCTTCTCTTCTGGACCTCAGTTTCTTTATATTTAAAATTAGGATTTTGGCTAAATAACTCTAAAAATCCTTCCAGCTCTAAAAGCGTGTGAGTCTATGAGAATAACTGAATTCAGACTAACCTCATCCTGTCTGTGACTATCTCAGCCTTCTCAATCTGACTAGTTTTCAGCAGGGAAATTCCCACAACCCCAAAATAGCCATTATTTTTGTAATTCAAAAAATAAAATTCGACAGCCTAGACGGGTCTTGAGGGCATTATGCTGAGTGAACTAAATCAGACAGAGAAAGACAAATACCATATGATCTCACTTATATGTAGAATCTAAACCTCCCCTCCCCATCCCCCTCCAAAGAACAAATACAAAAACAAGCTTATGGATACAGAGAACAGATTGGTGGTGTCATTGGAAGGGGGTGTGTGTGCAAAATGGGTGAAGGTGGTCACAAAATAAAAACTTCCAGTTATAAAATAAGTCATAAGGATGTAATGCACAGCATGGTGACTATAATTAATAATACTTTATTGTATATTTTAAAGTTGCTAAAAGAGTGGTTCTTAAAAGTTCTCATCACAAGAAAAAAAGTTTGTTACAACTTTTTCTGTAAGGTGACAGATGTTTAGTAAACTAAACATATTGTAGTGATCATTTCACAATATATACAAATATTGAATCATTATTTTGTACACCTGAAACTAATATAATGTTATATGTCAATTATATCTCAGTTAAAAATTAAAATTAGTAATCGCTGTTTGAAAATCTTTTCAAAATGTATATATCATGTAATGTCCTTGAAAAGACAACACTATAGAGACAGAGAACAGCTCAGTGGTTGCCACGGTCTGCAGATGGGAGACAGGCTGACTACAGATGGGCAGCACAAGAGGATTTCTGAATGTGATAGAACTGCTCCATATCTTCATTGTGGTGGTGGTTATATAACTATATGCATTTGAGAAGACCCACAGAAGTATATATCACAAAGAATGAATTTTACTGTGTGTAAATTTAAAACTAATTAAATAATTTTGTAAAGAATGAGTTAATAACTTCAGTGGTGATTCACATACTTTTTTTAAAGTTTACATCATTTTAACATATTCTAGATAAATTTCCAGGCATTAGATTTAACTTCTTATTTGAGTATCTAGTCTCTTGAAACTATCCCAATTCTTAGCATATACTTTAAAAATATATAATGACAATGTAAAATAAATATATTGTTTTAAAAATGTGACAGTGTATGTTCTCAAGACTTTTTAAAAACAGATTTATTGAGGTATAATTTATGTACCATAAATTCATCCATTTCAAGTGTACAGTTCAACGATTTTTAGTAAATTTGCAAACTTGTGCAATCATCACTATAATCTAATTTTAAAACATTCCATCACTCCAAAAAAGAACCTTATGCTCATTTGCAGTTTAAGAGATTTTCAAAAAAGTAAAGGAGGAGGAGTCAACCTGATAATAACTTTGCTAACACAGAATCACCAGACTGTCAGTGTTGTAGACCTCTTAAGACGATCTCACTCAAACTTCCACCCATGCTCAAATGCCTCTATAGTTACCGAGCATAGTTAGACAACATTCAGTGATAGGTAAGTAACGGTCTTATTTAAGAACCCGTTTCATCCTTGGTCGGGTCCATTTATTGCAGTTATTCTTTAAAGCATTGAAGCCTCACATGGGCTACCTCCTGTAAGCCCTAACCCTCAGCTCAAAAGCTTCAGGAAGTCCTAACTCCAGAAAACTTAAGACTGTAAAAATCAAAACTATCTGTTCTAGGAAAAAGTTGGGGATCTCTTGGACTGAGCATTAAATTAGTATCCAAGGGAAGTACCAGGGGAAGGTTTAAAAAGTATTATTCTTAAGCACTTGTGTTTCAAACAGAAAACTGAAGTAAGTAAAAGAAGCCAATTGAGCATAGGCTTGGAAGATGGGCTGGAACATCAGGATGTCTGTAGAACTTGTCTGGGGTAGAGGATGAGAAGCAACAGAGCAAGAGGTTAGGTGACATGAGTTGAAAAGTCCAAGGGACTGTTTAAGACCATTCAAGGCAGAATTTTGAGGTCAACCAAGTCAAGAAGACCTGTCAGTAAAGTAGATCAAAACACTACTGTGTAATTTTAAATGAAACTAAAACTCAGAATACTTACATTTTGGTATATTACCGCATGCCATGAATTCCCTCACTTTCTACTAAGTGGGTAATAACTTGCATGACTGGTCCTTGTGCATTGCAACAGATGAGTAAAAAGACAGGTGGACAGGTCATAAACCTGTAAACCACCAAGAGGTTCTAGGAGAGCTGGATACTTGGGAAATTACAAAACCACGAGGGATGGCTTCACAGTCTTGTGGTTTGTGCAGTCACACAGGGCCACACACTGAGAAGGTCCCTGTGTTTGGTTTAATGCTCTGATGTTGCAGTCCTGCAATTCTTAATAACTTTTTAATAAGGGACCATGTTTTCATCTTGCAACAGGCCATGCAAATTACATAGCTGGTCCTAAAACCCACTCACACCAAAGGTGGGAGGTGGGGGAGATAGAAATAACCACACATCACATTCACACAGCCCCTTAAGATTTCAAAGTCCTTTTGCACATCTTGCTTGACCCTCACAATGTTTCTTTTAAGAAGGAAAAAAAAGAAAAAGGAGGAGGGACTTCCCTGGTGGACCAGTTGGTAAGACTCCACACTCCCAATTCAGGGGGCCCGGGTTCAATCCTTGGTCAGGGAACTAGATCCCGCCTGCATGCTGCAACTAGGAGTCAGCATGCTGCGACTAAGAGTTTGCATGCTGCACCTAAGAGTCTGCATGCCTCAACTAAGAAGTCCTCATGCCACAACTAAAGATCCCACATATCGCAATGAAGATCCCGCGTGTCGCAATGAAGATCCCGCCTGCCACAACGAAGACCCAGTGCAGCCAAAATAAATAAATAAATAAATATTAAAGAAAAAAAAAGAGGAAGAATAGTTGTAATTTGTCCAGGAGCATGGAATCGGGGGAATTTTAGAAGCAATGTTATCAACTGTGTGGTTTAATCTTTCCCTGCCCATTTTGCAAATAAAAGATCAGGTTCAGGGAGGTTAAAAGACTTGTCCAAGTTCACACAACAAATATAATACCAGGAAACAGGGCGCCTTTTTCTACTGCAGTGTTTTTGCCACTATACCATGTTGTCTCTGTGGATTGTGAGCTCCTTGAAGGCTGGAATTGATTATGTGTTGTTTTTGCAGGATCAGAGACAGTACCCAGTGAGTGTATATATAACTGCTTCCATTTTTTTAAAGACTTCATTATTTATATTTCAAATATCTCCTTTGATCTTCCCAACAAGTATATAAAGTAAATGAGGTAGGTACTGTTATCCTCATTTGCAAGTGAAGGAAACAGTTTCAAAGAGGTACATGTATTGTTAAAGAACTTTATAGTGACTGAGGGGGCAGACTGGTGAGCCTTACCCTTTCTTGTAAACTTCTCACCAACTCTCGCCATACCTCCTTTCCATTTCTTCCCTGGGTACATCAGTGTTATTGTCCTAAAACAGGTAAGAAATCAGATATTTATTAAGCACTCACTCTGAATAAACATGCAAGAGAAACTAGAGCTATAGAAAAAGAAACTAAAATCTATATATGTATATATACATATAGTCACACAGAAAGATAATGACTGAGTCCCATTTGAATTTTAGAAGTGAAAGAGTCATTATAATTCATGTAGCCCAACAAATAAGAAAACTGAGGTCAGTCTAAAATCACACAGAAAATAGTTATAGAACGGACCCAGGCTTTCTTGCTTCCAGGCCCAGTGCACAACTTGGCTCCCCTGGCTCATTTCCCTAACTCTTTGCTTGGTGGCTTGAATTATCCCTTTGTTCTCTCCAAAGTTTCAAAACCTGAGAGTCAGCTATTGACAAGAGTCACCACACAAGCATCTCTGATCTGTGTGGCTTGGGGCAAGGTAGCAGAACGGGACAGGTATCCAGGGGAATTTACAGGTCGTTATGAATGTGGTAGTCCTCAACTCAGGGAAGTTAGGAGATACACAATATTGATAATACTTCAGTATTTTCATAATACTACATCTGTAAAATAACTACATGGAAACAATAAGTGAGAAGAGTAAAACAATAGGTATACAAAGTTAATAATTCCATTGTTCTCAAATTTGAACAGGGGGTCATTGATTACCCATAGTGGAAAGTAGTGGTGCATGTCTGTGGGAAAAGGATGGATTTTTTAAATAAATCACACTGGAACAACTGGACTCCTCCCCCTATCTGACACCATACACAAAACGCAATTCCAGGAATATTAAAGACCTCAATATAAGAGGCAAAAATATAAAGATTTTCAAAGACAATATAGGAGAATATCTTGATGATCTTGGCATAAGAAATGATTTCTTAAACAAGACACAAAAGCACTAATCATACTCATACATTAAATTTTTTAATCTGTTCAACTAAAGAAATCATCAAGAAAGTGAAAAGCCAAGCCACAAACTGAGAGCAGATATTTATAATATATATATAACTGACAAAGGACTAATATCCAGAATTATATAATGAACTCCTATGAAGAAAGAGAGAGAGAGAGACAATAAAACAAAGAGGCAAAAGATATGAGCAGACATTTCCCAAAGGGCAGGGAAGAACTCCAAATGGTCAATGAAGACATGAGAAATTGCTCAGCCTTTTTAATAATCACAGAAATGCAAATTAAAACCAAAATGAAGTACCATTACACCCCTTCAGAATACAAAAATATTTAAGTTTGATAATATCAAGTGTAGGAACATAGAGCAATGTAAACTTGGTATAAGTTACACCTGCTGGGTGCAGGGAAATTTGGTATAAATAGTTTCTTCTTCCACTTAGAAATTCTACCCAAAAATGTACACCTTAGACTTGAAGGAATTCCTGACAGGTGCACCAGGAGACATATGCAAGAATGTTCACAGAAGCACTGTGCTTATTGGCTCAAACCTAGAAACAACCCAAATGCTCTTCAACAATAAAATGCATAAATAAACTGTGATTTATTCACATGATATAATATTATACAACAACAATCAAAAAAACTATAGTTGCAGGCATCAATCTAGCTCACATACATAGGGATGCATGAAAAAAGCAAGTCACAAAATAACATGTGTGGTGTGATCCATTTATATAAAGACATAACCAAGCAAAAAATAAGCCATATTCTTTAGGGATGCCAACATCCCTGAAGCTTAACAGTTGTTAAGCTATAAGGAAAAGAAATGATTATCACAAAGTCAGGACAGTGTTACCTAGAAGGGGGAAGAAGGAGCATGTGCCAGGGAGGGACACAGAAAACAATGTTCTATTCTTTAAACTGGGATGGTGGTTATACTAGAATGTGCTTTAACTTTAAACTAGTTCATGAAAAAGTACATAGTATATTAAATCATGAAATTGCCATTTTATATGTCAAATCTGAGCAAATATTGACAATTTTACATGGCTCAATATAAAATATACGTATATATGTGTGTTTATACAATACGATCTATTTCACAATAAAAAATAAAAAAAGAGGGCTTCCCTGGTGGCGCAGTGGTTGAGAGTCCGCCTGCCGATGCAGGGGACACGGGTTCGTGCCCCGGTCCGGGAAGATCCCACATGCCGCGGAGCAGCTGGGCCCGTGAGCCATGGCCGCTGAGCCTGCGCGTCCGGAGCCTGTGCTCCACAACGGGAGAGGCCACAGCAGTGAGAGGCCCACGTACCTCAAAAAAAAATAAAAATAAAAAAAAATAAAAAAAGAAAGAAGCATTCGTTAGCAGTCAGGAAACCTAGGTTCTAAGATGACTAATTAGGCTCCAACCTGGATTCTAAGACCACATAGGAGCTTTCTACCCCTGCTTCTGTAGAGAAGCAATGTTGACTAGTGGGTAAGCACTGGGGTTCTGGAGTCAGGCAGACCTAGGTTTAAATCCCAGCCGTGCTTACGAGCTGTATCCCTGTGACCTGATTAAGTTATTAAGGCATTGATTTCCTCATCTGTAAAGCAGCTGTAGTAGTAGTACCTATCTTATAGAGCTGTTCTGAAGTGTATACATAAATGTAAATGAAGAATGTGTTAACAGTATATATATAAATAGCTTAGCACAATGCCTGGCACTTTGGAAATAACTGATGCTAGTCATGTTATTGGGTCCCATTGTCTTCCCTCATATTTCTTCAGAGAGTTTCAGAAAGGTGCAAAAAATTATATGAATATGTTTTGAAAAAGAACACGTTTCCATGCAAGCACTATGACTATTTTTATCCTCTTACATGTCCATGTTAGTATATTATCATTGATCACCCTGACAGCACTGGAAGCAAAGCAGCCAACAGGAGTTAGGATAGAGCCGACACTGCCTTCCACACAGAGTCAGATGTGAATGCAACACTTGAGTTTCTCAAGAGGGAATTAAGCCATACTCTTTCTAACCCCAACCTCCTAGTGCAAAATTGAGATCCTAGAACTCAAGAGAACAAGACCTCTCAAAAAGCCACCTAGAGGTCACCCAATCAAACCCCCTCGATTCACAAAGAACCAAAGCCCTGAAAGGATTCTAAAACAAATGCCAAGGTGCCTTTCCAGGAGACCCAGATGTGCCATTGAGGCTTGGTCTGCCGAGGCTTTCAGGGTAGTGGTGGCAGCAGCCCTTGGATGTGCAAGGTCCATTTTAAGATAGAGCTGCAGGCTGTTCAGACTAGGGTGGATTTCTGCCTCACCAAAGTCAGCAGGTGGCTTGGTTTTTCCACTCTGAAACTCCTTTTTTAAATTTGGATTCATGCTATTTCTGTATAGAACATTAAAAAATAAATAGGAAGTGGGATGTATCCACTGCAAAAACAGGATGGACTTTGCCGATGGTCCTCACTCCACTTTCATAAGTTACCCCACCCCACTCACCATCAGCAAGAGGGACCAAAGGCTGGAAGATCAGTTTAAACCTGGAACCAAAAGAAAGTTTAAAATCTCTGACTTATTTTATATTCAGTCTCAACCAGCTTAAAACAAAAAAAGAAACATGCGGAAAGAAGGAAATTTATACAAAAATGTAAACACTATGGGGCTTCCCTGGTGGCGCAGTGGTTGAGAGTCCACCTGCCGATGCAGGGGACACGGGTTCGTGCCCCGGTCCGGGAAGATCCCACATGCCGCGGAGCGGCTGGGCCCGTGAGCCATGGCTGCTGAGCCTGCGCGTCCAGAGCCTGTGCTCCGCAACGGGAGAGGCCACAACAGTGAGAGACCCGCGTACCGCAAAAAAAAAAAAAAAAAAAAAAAAATTCAAAATGAAAATACTTAGACTGAGCAAACACAATACTCTTCCCCCATTTAGCTTACATTATCTTTTACTCAGAGGATTCCCTTTTCAAGGATGCTTGCAGGGTATGTGTGACCCGGGTTGCAGTGGCTAGACTAGTTATCGATGATTACTTACTTCATGTAGTGAAGCTGCCAAACCCCAAAAGCATGGCGCAGAAGTGAAAAATTGCGAAGGGTTTTGCTACTGTTGAATTACCTTGTGAGGACCACCTGCAAAGGTGATCAGTATGAAAGTACTATATGGATTTTTCTCAGTCCTAGAGCATGTATGAAAAAGGCCCTATCTCCTCAACTGCACTGGCCAAAATTCACCTTTGTCCAGTTCCACCGTTACTCACAGAGACCAACTCCAGTGTTTAAAATTGAGTGAATATTATGGTCCAGCTACAGACATAGAAGCATAAGAAGAAGATTCTTCTTTGTCTATTAAATTTTTATTCCAGACTGGGATAGTGATAGTGAAGCTAAAATTGAGGTATTACCCCATCAATCATTTGACAGGTGTCCAATTACTGAGCTTAGAATGACATGTTGCAAGTGATGGGAAACCTGGCAAGTATTAATGACCTCCATCAGACCACTTCAGGGACCACAGAGAAGTCTGCACTATTATTTTGGCCTAGTCATTAGCTTGCAGTGGATGAGAGCCACAATGATAGGTAAGGTTCTTATCCATTAATTTGTTAAATAAACTCCAACCCCTCCAGCTCTCCTGTCTGTGACACGTTGCTACTATGGGGAGCTTAAAACCTTGAATTCTTACTTGGTGGACCTGTGGAGGTCCCAAGGAAACACCTCACCCCTTTGGGCAAGAGTGAAGTTTTTCCTGAAGGGAAGGTCTTGTCCATGCGCTGAGGAAGTAAGTGGAAATTTGTGAGTCTAATGTTGAGTCATAATGGCATAAATGAAAAATACTCATGGATAAGGCAAATAGGGAACAAGAACATAAGTGGGAGAGCTGTTACCTGGACTCAGGCACCATAGCTCATGTAGAGAGTCTCCTTATGCTAGCAAACTTCTTATTTTATTATGTGAGTTAGCAGATTTCTTTACAACCAGTGATCAAAAATTATGTTGTAGATTAAATAAAATAAGAAAATGCTTTGGAAATTTTAAAATGCTATTCAAATATTCAATTAATATGAATATTTGGATCTCAGCAAAACATTTGGATCTCAGCAAAATTAACAGCACTACACAAAATCACACAATTTATTTTTCAATATTTCAGACAAATGAAAAATATAAAGGATAATAATAAAATCTGTGTAGTCAGGACCTAGTTTATAAATTTAGATTACCATATAAATTATCTTTTCTTAATTGAAAGTATACTTGCCAAGTATACTGGTGCTTATTATTCCTGTGCATTTTTAAAATATTTTGACTACATTTGTGTCCCTAGACAACAAAAGCTATTATGATGTATGTTTTCAAGTAGTATACTACATGTATTCTTCTATAATTTTCTTTTTTGCACAATATTGTGATTGAAAAATTCATTCATGTTTATCCATGATGCTATGGTTTGTTTTCATGGCTGTGTAGTATTCCACTATATGAATAAACCACAATGGTGGATATTTAAGTTGAGGGGTTTTCCCCCTTTGCTTTGTTTATCTATTTAAAAGAAGACTGAAATGTACATGTCTCCTTATGTACATATTCAGAGTTTCTCTAGGTCCTCTGCCTAATTACAGAATTACAAGTTATCAGGTGGGGGCCTCATCAAGATTACCAGATATATGAAATTGTTTTCCAAATGATTGAAGCAGTTCTCACTTCTGTTGCCTCATCTGCAACCAGCACCTGATATTGTCATACATCCATTTTTGCTAATCTGATGAATGTGAAAGGAAGTTTTAGTTCACATTGCAATTTTATTTTGTATTTCTCTGATATTTTAATAGTTTATTGGGCATTTGGATTCCCTGTCATCTCTGCAGCCCAATCTTAATTAAATCATTTGTCTTTTCTCTTTTGATTTATAGGAGATCTATATGTATTTATCCATTATAATAATACAAGTATATACATTGTAAATATCTTCTCCCCATCTATGATGAATCTTTTTTACTCACATCAAGGAATTTTTTAGTTAAACAAAAGGTGTTTTACTTCAATACAGTGAAGTTTATCAATATTATCTTCTACAGTTTATCCTTTTCATGTCTTCACACAAGGTGCAAAACAGTAGAATATCATTTGTATGAGAGGTGAGCAGAGAAGATATAAATGTATTTTGTATGCATACAAAAAAATTGGAAGGAGAGGGTAGACAGCAGAAGCAAGAAGAACTACAATCCTGCAGCCTGTGGAACAGAAACCACATTCACAGAAGCATAGACAAGATGAAAAGGCAGAGGGCTATATACCAGATGAAGGAACAAGATAAAACCCCAGAAAAACAACTAAATGAAGTGGAGATAGGCACCCTTCGAGAAAAATAATTCAGAATAATGATAGTGAAGATGATCCAGGACCTCGGAAAAAGAGTGGAGGCAAAGATCGAGAAGATGCAAGAAATGTTTAACAAACACCTAGAAGAATTAAAGAAAAAACAAACAGAGATGAACAATACAATAACTGAAATGAAACCTACACAAGAAGGAATCAAAAGCAGAATAACTGAGGCAGAAAAACGGATAAGTGACCTGGAAGACAGAATGGTGGAATTCACTGCTGCAGACAGAATAAAGAAAAAGGAATGAAAAGAAGTGAACACAGCCTAAGAGACCTCTGGGACAACATTAAACACAACAGCATTCGCATTATAAGGGTCCCAGAAGGAGAAGAGAGAGAGAAAGGACCAGAGAAAATATTTGAAGAGATTATAGTCGAAAATTTCCCTAACATGGGAAAGGAAAGAGCCACCCAAACCCAGGAAGTGCAGCGAGTCCCATACAGGATAAACCCAAGGAGAAACACGCCAAGACACATAGCAATCAAACTGGCAAAAATTAAAGACAAAGAAAAATTATTGAAAGCAACAAGGGAAAACTGACAAATAACATAAAAGGAAACTCCCATAAGGTTAACAGTTGATTTCTCAACAGAAACTCTACAAGCCAGAAGGGAGTGGCATGATATACTTAAAGTGATGAAAGGGAAGAACCTACAATGAAGATTACTCTACCCGGCAAGGATCTCATTCAGATTCGACAGAGAAATCACAAGCTTTACAGAGAAGCAAAAGCTAAGAGAATTCAGCACCACCAAACCAGCTCTACAACAAATGCTAAAGGAACTTCTCTAAGTGGGAAAAACAAGAGAAGAAAAGGACCTACGAAAACAAACCTAAAGCAATTAAGAAAATGGTCATAGGAACATACATATCGATAATTACCTTAAACGTGAATGGATTAAATGCTCCAACCAAAAGACACAGGTTTGCTGAATGGATACCAAAACAAGACCCATATATATGCTGTCTACAAGAGACCCACTTCAGACCTAGGGACACATGCAGACTGAAAGTGAGGGGATGGAAAATGATATTTCATGCAAATGGAAATCAAAAGAAAGCTGGAGCAGCAATACTCATCAGACAAAATAGACTTTAAAATAAAGAATATTATAAGAGACAAGGAAGGACACTACATAATGATCAAGGGATCGATCCAAGAAGATATAAAAATTATAAATATATATGCACCCAACATAAGAGCACCTCAATACACAAGGCAACTGCTAACAGCTATAAAAGAGGAAATCGACAGTAACATAGTAATAGTGGAGGACTTTAACATCTCACTTACACCAATGGACAGACCATCCAAAATGAAAATAAATAAGGAAACAGAAGCTTTAAATGACATAATAGACCAGATAGATTTAATTGATATTTACAGGACATTCCACCCAAAAACAGCATATTACACTTTCTGCTCAAGTGTGCATGGAACATTCTCCAGGATAGATCACATCTTGGGTCACAAATCAAGCTTCAGTAAACTTAAGAAAATTGAAATCACATCAAACTTCTTTTCTGACCACGACAGGATGAGATTAGAAATCAATTACAGGGGGAAAAAATGTAAAAAACACAAACACATGGAGGCTAAACAAAAAGTAACTAAATAACCAAGAGATCATGAAGGAATCAAAGAGGAAATCAAAAAATATCTAGAGACAAATTACAACGAAAACACGTTGATCCAAAACCTATGGATTGCAGCAAAAGCAGTTCTAAGAGGGAAGTTTATAGCTATACAAGCCTACCACAAGAAACAAGAAAAATCTCAAATAAATAATCTAACCTTACACCTAAAGGAACCAGAGAAAGAAGAACAAACAAAACCAAAAGTGAGCAGAAGGAAAGAAATCATAAAGATCAGAGCAGAAATAAATGAAATAGAAACAAAGAAAACAATAGCAAAGATCAATAAAACTAAAAGCTGGTTCTTTGAGAAGATAAACAAAATTGATAAACCATTAGCCAGACTCATCAAGAAAAAGACGGAGAGGACTCAAATCAATAAAATTAGAAATGAAAAAGGAGAAGTTACAATAGACACCGCAGAAATACAAAGCATCCTAAGAGACTACTACAAGAAACTCTATGCCAATAAAATGGACAGCCTGGACGAAATGGACAAATTCTTAGAAAATATAACCTTCCAAGACTGAACCAGGAAGAAACAGAAAATATGAACAAACCAATCACAAGTAATGAAATTGAAACTGTGATTAAAAATCTTCCAACAAACAAAAGTCCAGGACCAGATGGATTCACAGCTGAGTTCTATCAAACATTTAGAGAAGAGTTAACACCCATCCTTCTCAAACTCTTCCAAAAACTTGCAGAGGAAGGAACACTCCCAACTCATTCTATGAGGCCACCATCACCCTGATACCAAAACCAGACAAAGATACTACAACATCATTGATGAATATAGATGCAAAAATCCTCAACAAAATACTAGCAAACAGAATCCAACAACAAAATAAAAGGATCATACACCATGATCAAGTGGGATTTATCCCAGGGATGCAAGGATTCTTCAATATAAGCAAATCAATCAATGTGATACACCATATTAACAAATTGAAGGAGAAAAATCATTTGATCATCTCAATATATGCAAAAAAAGCTTTTGACAAAATACAACACTGATTTTTGATTAAAAAAACTCTACAGAAAGTGGGCATAGAGGGAATCTACCTCAACATAAGAAAGGTCATATATGACAAACCCACAGCAAACATCATTCTCAATGGTGAAAAACTGAAAGCATTTCCTCTAAGATCAGGAACAAGACAAGGATGTCCACTCTCACCACTATTATTCAACACAGTTTTGGAAGTCCTAGCCTCAGCAATCAGAGAAGAAAATGAAATAAAAGGAATACAAATTGGAAAAGAAGAAGTAAAACTGTCACTGTTTGAAGATGACATGATACTATACATAGAGAATCCTAAAGATGCCCCCAGAAAACTACTAGAGCTAATCAATAAATCTGGTAAAGTAGCAGGATACAAAATTAATGCACAGAAATCTCTTGCATTCCTGTACACTAATGATGAAAAATCTGAAAGAGAAATTAAGGAAACACTCTCATTTACCATGGCAACAAAAAGATTAAAATACCTAGGAATAAACCTACCCAGGGAGACAAAAGACCTGTATGCAGAAATCTATAAGACACTGATGAAAGAAATTAAAAATGATACAGATGGAGAGATATACCATGTTCTTGGATTGGAAGAATCAATATTGTGAAAATGACTCTACTACCCAAAGCAATCTACAGATTTAATGCAATCCCTATCAAATTACCAATGGCATTTTTTACAGAACTAGAACAAAAAATCTTAAAATTTGTATGGAAACACAAAAGACCCCGAATAGCCAAAGCAGTCTTGAGGGAAAAAAATGGAGCTGGAGGAATCAGACTCCCTGACTTCAGACTATACTACAAGGCTACAGTAATCAAGACAGTATGGTACTGGCACAAAAACAGAAACATATATCAATGGAACAAGATAGAAAGCCCAGAGGTAAACCCACGCACCTATGGTCAACTAATCTATCACAAAGGAGGCAAGGATATACAATGGAGAAAAGACAGTCTCTTCAATAAGTGGTGCTGGGAAAACTGGACAGCTACATGGAAAAGAATGAAATTAGAGCACTCTCTAACACCATACACAAAAATAAACTCAAAATGGATTCAAGACCTAAATGTAAGACTGGACACTATAAAACTCTTAGAGGAAAACATAGGAAGAACACTCTCTGACATAAATCACAGCAAGATCTTTTTTGATCCACCTCCTAGAGTAATGGAAATAAAAACAAAAATAAACAAATGGGACCTAATGAAACTTAAAAGCTTTTGCACAGCAAAGGAAACCACAAACAAGATGAAAAGACAACACTCAGAATTGGGAGAAAATATTTGCAAACGAATCAACGGACAAAGGATTAATCTCCAAAATATATAAACAGCTCATGCAGCTCGATATTAAAAAAACAAACAACCCAATCCAAAAATGGCCAGAAGACCTAAATAGACATTTCTCCAAAGAAGACGTACAGATGGCCAAGATGCACATGAAAAGCTGCTCAACGTCACTAATTATTAAGGAAATGCAAATCAAAACTACAATGAGGTATCACCTCACACAGGTTAGAATGGGCTTCATCCGAAAATCTACAAACAACAAATGCTGGAGAGGGTGTGGAGAAAAGGGAACCCTCTGGCACTATTGTTGGGAATGTAAACTGATACAGCCATTATGGAGAACAGTATGGAGGTTCTTTAAAAAACTAAAAATAGAATTACCATATGATCCAGCAATCCCACTACTGGGCATATACCCAGAGAAAACCACAATTCAAAAAGACACATGCACCCCAATGTTCATTGCAGCACTATTTATAATAGCCAGGTCATGGAAGCAACCTATATGCCCATCGACAGACGAGTGGATAAAGAAGATGTGGTACATATATATAATGGAATATTACTCAGCCCTAAAAAGGAATGAAATTGGGTCATTTGTTGACACGTGGATGGATCTAGAGACTGTCATACAGAGTGAAGTAAGTCAGAAAGAGAAAAACAAATATCATATATTAACGCATGTATGTGGAACCTAGAAAAATGGTACAGATGAACCGAGTTGCAGGGCAGAAATTGAGACACAGATGTAGAGAACAAACATATGGGCACCAAGGGGGAAAGCCGTGGGGTGGTGGTGAGGGGGGGTGCTGAATTGGATGATTGGGATTGACATGTATACACTGATGTGTATAAAATTGATGACTAATAAGAACCTGCTGTATAAAAAAAACTGGAAGGATACACAAGAAATTAATAACTTTTCAGGGAGGGTAGTGGTACAGGGGTTGTTCAGGGGCAGAACTAGGTGCACAATCTAGTTAGGAACAAATAAATGAATCCAGTTACAATCTAGGTTACACTTTAGGAACAAATACATGAGGTCAGAAATGAGACTTTCTTTTCAACAAAAGTTGAAAACTCTCTACAAAGTTCAAGCAATGTCTTCTGAAAATGTAACTTGATTTTAATCCATTGAGTCAGGGCTTCTTGAACCTGTGAATGAATTGCCCTTAACACGTTAAAATAATTTAACACAACATTATCCATCACATGGGTGTTTCACTAGTGTGTGGCCATGAGTGACTGGACAACTCATGGGCCTACACATTGGTATTTCATTTGGAAAGAGTTCTGGCCTTCTATCTGCTATAACATTCATGTTCATTAAAATTATGGACAGAACGTCTGGCCACTGTGGTTTGGATAAATAAACTGACACAATCCTAGGCCATTTTGTTTTTTTAAGTTCTATATTGATGTTTTATTGCCCTCTTTTCTTTCTGGAAGAAATAGGCAGTGAAATCATAGGATCTCAAGGCAGTGAATCTCGAGGTTTTCAAATTTTATCATCTCTCCCACAAAATGTGTGCCCTTACGACTATCAATAGACAAAGGTATTGAAAACTGAGAGATAATGTCTTTAGAAATCATTTGCTGACCATCACTGGTCATATGCACTTACTTATGAACATGCTATAAAGCTATAAATGTACACATGGTCACTAAAGCATATGCAGGTGAAGAAACTTCACATGTATAAAATCAACCCAAGTATTTACCAAAGCCCCCATGAGGGAGGATGAGCTGTCTTCTTTCCCTTGAGGCCTGATGGTAGGATAACTTGTACAATATCATTGAGCAGCTCTGGACCCATGGAGCAAACCAGCCATGTCTAATAATTCCTAGAACACTTTTTGTTCACGTGTGCCATGTGATAGGCTACACAAGCTTGGTGCCACCTAGCAGCCATCTGAGAAGCCCTAAAGATGATCTGGGTATCAAAAGAAAAAGAACACAAAACACCATATTAGTCTCCAAGAATTCAGAAAGTGGGCTCTGATTTTGGAGAAGAGCAATATTTGACAGAACTGTCAGGGGAATATAGTCAGCTGATAAAGGTAAGAACAAAGATACCTATGAATAGAAAATGACCACAGCCCTGGCTGTGTTATTAACCAAAATAACCATTTTAAAATAACTAAAACAGAAAGTCAGAAAAGAACTTGAGAAATGTTTATTTGTCCAGAAGTGAGAAACCCCTGTTTTTGCAATTAATGAAGTACCCAAAAGCATAGCCAGAGTCAGTCTAAAAGTTAATTTTCAGAAGAGTACCCACTCTGGTGAGGCAATGTTTTCCCACCTGAGCAGAATATGCAGAAACAAACAAACAAAAAGACTGTAAACTACTTCACAATGAGCATAGACCGCAAAATCAGAGGCAAATTTTCACTTGTCTCACATATAAGTAGCCCTCTCACCTCAATTTTACACTTTTTAAAAATATTTATTTATTTATTTTGGCTGCACCAGTTCTTAGCTGCAGCACGCGGACTTCTTAGTTGCGGCATGCGTATGGGATCTAGTTCCCCAACCAGGTATCGAGCTCAGGCCCCTGCATTGGGAGCGTGGAATCTTACTGGCTGGACTACCAGGGAAGTCCCTCAATTTTACACTTTTTAAAAATTCAACATACCTTTGTAAAGAAAAACACACTCTTGTGTCTTGTGTGTTTCTCTTTTACTCTCACACTGTTACACTCACAACACTTCATTTCTGACACCCAGAGTGTGGGCTCCCTACATGTCAAGCAGTTCTCCATGACACCAGCTGGGTTTCCTGCAATCAATTCAGTTCTGACACTACCTACCTGGAGTTAGCATTAGATCCAACAAATTAAGGGCTCAGTCCCATGAGACTACCCCCACTTTAGATGCCAATCACAAGTCTGCACTTCTGAGCAATCAGCTATAAACCAGGGTTCCCATGACCCCTTCCTTGGGTTCCATAACTTGCTAATATGTCTTACAGAATTCAGGGAAACACTTACTTATGTTTATCAGTTTATTATATGATAAAGGATATTATAAAATACACAGATGAACAGCCAGATGAAGAGATACATAGGGTGAAGTCTGGGAGGGTTCTGAGGATAGGAGTTTCTGTCCCCATGGAGTTGGGGTGACCCCACTCTCCCAATTGGTGGATGTGTTCACCAACCCAAAAGCTCTCTGAACCCCATACTTGGGGGCAAGTGTTGGGCAAGAGTTGAGGAGTAAGGGTCCCCATATTCTACCTGTTAATGTGGCTGAGAGGTGAGAGTTAAGATTGAGGCAAGCTGTCCAAATGGTGTTGACTGTTCATTTTCTGCTGAGTGGGAGGAGGAAGAGATGTTATTGCGACAATGCAACAGCAAGCCCCACAAGTACCAGCCATAAGGCGATAAGGCGGTGTTCACTTAGTCAAGGTATCCCCAAAGTTAAAATTAATGCTGTCAGTAGTGAGGAAACAGAGCTTTGGGTAGACCAAAATCAGAAGTTTGGTTGCTCGAGCCTGGGCCCATCACGTGAAATGGAAAGTAAATGCAAAGCCTTGCTTACTGACACAGAGCCACTCTCAAGAGTCTGATTAAGTCATTGCCCTCTGCTCCACAGAGAAACACTATCTTTATCTGCCAAGGCTATTACAGGTTGAGCTGTTTATAGAAAGCCTCTCTTGGAGTGACATTAAGCTGACATTTAAATGACAAGAGTCTGGCAAAGAAGGTCAAGTGGTCAGCATTTCAGGCAGAGAATACCTAATAAAAGACCTTCGTTGAAAATGAGCAAGATGTGTTCCAGGAACAGACAGAAGGACTGAATGTGGGGAATGAGAAAAAGAGAAGAAACAAGGGCAACTCCTATGTTTTTTAGCTTGAGCATGTAAGTGGATGGTGATGTTGTTTAATGAAACATGATCACCAGGAAAGAAGCAGATTTGAGCAGGGAATCAGTTCTAGAGTTCTGGGGAGAAATGAGGGCAAGAAATAGAGACTTGAGAGTACTTGGCATATAACTAACATTTATTAGGTGCTTACTGTGTCCCAGGCACTATCTAAGCAGTTCATGAATATTTTCTTAGTTATACTCTCAACATCCGTATGGGGTTAGCACTGTATTATTATTATTTTTTTTTTTTTTCTTTTTGCGGTATGCGGGCCTCTCACTGTTGTGGCCTCTCCCGTTGCGGAGCACAGGCTCCGGATGCGCAGGCCCAGCGGCCATGGCTCACGGGCCCAGCCGCTCCGCGGCATATGGGATCCTCCCAGACCGGGGCACGAACCCGTATCCCCTGCATCGGCAGGCGGACTCTCAACCACTGCGCCACCAGGGAGGCCCAGCACTGTATTATTATCTTCATTTTAAAGATGAAGAAACAGAGAAATTTTCCCCATGGTCACTCAGCTAACGGAGGTAAAGTCAGAAGAAAAACTCAGGCAGGCTAACTCCAGAGCCCAAGTGCATTACCACTATGCTGTGTTATCTGGAATACAATGGTATTTAAAGCCGTGGGACCAGATGACGTCACCCAGGTACAGTGTGTAGATAAAGAGAGAAGGGCATTGAAGTACTACAGTACTTAGTCATGTCCTTTCAGAATTTACAGTTTCCTCTGTCTGGTTCTGTACTTACCCTACAGGAGGCTAATTTACCCATCTGATCTGCCTCACCAAGAATATGCCTGTACAGATGACCAACCTAGCTCCCAAACTAGACCTACCAGCTGTTATAAATTAATAAAGTAGCATTCTTATTTATAATTGTATGTATGGCTGGTTTGATTCCATTATTTCACCTTGATTAATTGATAAAAATAGAAAGCCTGAACAGGTAGTGACCTTCCAAGATGCTAAAACTCTGTGGGGTCCCACCTGAAGCACCCAGCAGGCTTTTGTGGGCATCTTTTTAGTCACAATATGTGTCATTCCAGGAATTCTGGGAAGTAGCGTTTCCATGTAGCTTGTTAAAAATTCAAAGAAAATAAAATTCCGAACTAAAAATTCTTAACTCAGGATTTTCCTCAAACAGTACCCACTTTCAGCAACTATTTATAAGCTTTGGCAAGGCAAAGACCCTGCTCTCAGGAAGAACCATGGCAGCTAAGGACAGGCAAGTACCAGGTATGGACTCTGTGGTCTAAACATGAGAGATTTCCGCAAAGTTCCTCTTTTCTTTAGTTTTGAGCAATTGGTATATACATATATATCAGCAGGGCACATTAGATTCTCTAATTCTCTCTCTCTCTCTCTTTTTTTTTTTTTTTTTTTTTTTTTTTTGCTGTACGCAGGCCTCTCACCACTGCGGCCCCTCCCGCTGCGGAGCACAGGCTCCGGACGTGCAGGCCCAGCGGCCATGGCTAATGGGCCGAGCCGCTCCGCGGCACGTGGGATCCTCCCGGACCAGGACACAAACCCATGTCCCCTGCATCGGCTGGCGGACCCCCAACCACTGCACCACCAGGGAAGCCCCTCTCTCTCTCTTTTTAGATTTCCAAAGAGAGCTTCTGTTCTTTTGCTTTTGGTTTTTGGTTTTTAAATTTTTTTTTGTTTTTATACAATTTTAAAGGTTACTTTCTATTATTACAAAATATTGGCTATATTTCTACCCCTATATTGCCCTACCCTCCTCCCCACTGGTAAACACTAGTTTGTGTTCTACACCTGTGAACTCGATTCTCTTATGTTATATTCGCTTAGTTCGTTATATTAAGTTCCACATATAAACAATATCATATAGTATTTATCTGTCTCTGTCTGACTTATTTCACTTAGCATAATGCCCTCCAAGTCCGTCCATGTTGCTGCAAATGGCAAAAGTTCATTCTCTCTCTCTTTTTTAATTGAAGTATAGTTGCCTTACAATATTATATTAGTTTCAGGTGTACAACATAGTGATTCACAATATTAAAGGTTATATTTCATTTATAGTTATTATAAAATATTGGCTATATTCCCTGTATTGTACAATATATCCTTGTAGCTTATTTATTTCATACATAGTAGTTTGTACCTCTTAATCCTCTACCCCTATTTTGCTCCTCCCTTTTCCTTCTCCCCACTGGTGACCACTAGTCTGTTCTCTATGTCTGTGAGTCTGTTTCTTTTTTGTTATATTACTACTTGTTTTATTTTTTAGATTCCACTTATGTGATATCATACAGTATTTATCTTTCTCTGTCTGGCTTATTTCACTTAGCATGATACCCTCCAAGTCCATCCATGTTGTTGCAAATGGCAAAATTTCATTCTTTTTATGGCTGAGTAGTATTTCATTGTGTGTGTGTATGTGTGTGTGTGTGTGTGTGTGTGTGCGTGAGTATGTGTATCTCACATTTTCTTTCTCCATTCATCTGTTGATGGACACTTAGGTTGCTTTTGTATCTTGGAAATTATAAATAATGCTGCTATGAACATTGGGATGCATATATCTTTTCAAATTAGTGTTTTCTTTTCTTTTTTTTTTTTTTTTTTTTTGATATATTCCCAGGACTGGAATTGCTGGGTCATATGGTAGTTCTATTTTTTTGTTTTTTGAGGAAACTCAATACTGTTTTCTACAGTGGCTGGACCAATTTACATTCCCACCAATAGTGTACAAGGGTTCCTTTTTCTACACACTCTTGCCAAAATTTGTAATTTGTGCTCTTTTTTTGTTTGTTTGTTTGTTTTTGTTTTTCGGTATGCGGGCCTCTCACTGTTGTGGCCTCTCCCGTCGCGGAGCACAGGCTCCGGACGCGCAGGCTCAGCGGCCATGGCTCACAGGCCTAGCCGCTCCGCAGCATGTGGGATCTTCCCGGACTGGGGCACGAACCCGTGTCACCTGCATCGGCAGGCGGACTCTCAACCACTGCTCCACCAGGGAAGCCCTGTGCTCTTTTTGATGATAGCCATTCTGACCAGTGTGAGGTGATATCTCACTGTAGATTTAATTTGCATTTCTCTGATGATAAATGATGTTGAGCATCATTTCATGTGCCTGTTGACCATCTGTATGTTTTCTTTGGAAAAATGCCTATTCAGGTCCTCTGCCTATTTTTTAATCAAGTTGTTTTTTTGATGTTGAATTATGTTAGTTCTTTATATATTTTGGATATTAACCCCCTATCAAACATATCATTTGCAAATGGCTTCTCCCATTTTTTCATTTTGTTGATGGTTTCCTTTGCTGTGCAAAAGCTTTTAAGTTTGATTTTAAGTTGATTAAGTTTCCCATTTGTTTATTTTTGCTTTTGTTTCCCTTGCCTGAGGAGGCAGATCCAAAAAGATATTGCTAAGACCTATGTCAAAAAGCATACTGTCTATGTTTTCTTCTAGGAGTTTTATGGTTTCTGGTCTTATATTTAGGTCTTTAACCCTTTTTGAGTTTTTTATTGTTTTTTTGTGTTTTTTTTGCTGTATGCGGGCCTCTCACTGCTGTGGCCTCTCTCGTTGTGGAGCACAGGCTCCAGACGCGCAGGCTCAGTGACCATGACTCACGGGCCCAGCCGCTCCGCGGCATGTGGGATCTTCCCGGACCAGGGCACGAACTCGTGTCCCCTGCCTTGGCAGGCGGACTCCCAACCACTGTGCCACCAGGGAAGCCCTTGAGTTTATTTTTGTACATGGTATAAGTGTCCTAATTACATTCTTTTACATGTTGCTGTTCAGTATTACTAACACCACATATTGAAGAGACTGTCTTTTCCCCATTGTATATTCTTGCTTCCTTATTGTAGATTAATTGCCCATAAATGCATGGGTTTATTTCTGGGCTCTCTATTCTGTTTCCTTGATCTATGTGTCTGTTTTTATTACCATACCAGTACCATACTTTTTTTTGATCACTGTAGCTTTGTAGGCATAGTCTGAAGTCAGGTAATGTTACCTCCGGCTTTGCTCTTTTTTCTTGGGAATGCTTTGACTATTCAGGGTATTTTGTAGTTCCATATAAATTTTAGGATTATTTTTTCTAGTTCTGTGAAAAATATCTTGGGTATTTTGATAGAGATTGCATTAAATCTGTAGATTACTTTGGGTTGTATGGACATTTTAACAGTTTTAATTCTTTCACTGTATGAACATGAGATAACTTTCCATTTATTTATACTATCTTCAATTTCCTTCATCAGTGATTTATGATTCTCAGAGTATACGTCTTTTACCTCCTTGGTTAAGTTTATTCCTAGGTATTTTATTCTTTCCCTATCTCTTTTTATTTTATTCTTAAAACAAAAGATTTGTTGATTTAGAAATTATTTTTTATAACTTTTTTTTGTGTGTGTGCGGTATGCGTGCCTCTCACTGTTGTGGCCTCTCCCGTTGCGGAGCACAGGCTGCGGACGCGCAGGCTCAGTGGCCATGGCTCACAGGCCCAGCCGCTCCACGGGATGTGAGATCTTCCTGGACCGGGGCACGAACCTGTGTCCCCTGCATCGGCAGGCAGACTCTCAACCACTGCACCACCAGGGAAGCCCAAGCCCTTTTTTTTTTATAACTTTTATTTCAGTTACCATCACTGACCTTAATAAAGTAACTCCCTCATTTCTCCAGGAAACCTACTGACAACTTCCTAAAGTCCCATGATTTTGACACTCACTTTTTAGCAATTACTTGGACACAGTTTCCTCACTGAAGAGAAAGAGAGGCTCTTCCTGGTCAAAAAGTTCTTGTGCCCCACGTTTTCAAGCAGAAGTTTTTCCATGGAGATGAAATGACATTTTTTCAAGGAAAACTTCCCAGTTGGCCCCTCTTGGTTAGATTCCTATTATAAGGTCCCATTACTCCTTCACTACATTCATCACATTTGATATTATGTGATCAGTATCTGTGAACAAAGACCACATCTGTATTATTCATTGCTATATCACCAATACCTAGCACAGTTCCTGGCACTTAGAAGATGCTCAACAAATATTTGTTGAATGACTAAAATGAGTGGAACGCACCGGACACAGATAAGGCAGCTTCCAGCAACATAATGAACATGATCATTATGATCTCAAAGACTGCATAGTAATCTCAATGACTTTCATGAAGAAACTTGAGAAGATATGTGTAAATTATTGGTATATTGTTACAGTTTATTTCCATTCTATACCCATAGCAATTAATATAAGTATTGAAATACATTAAAAAAGTTTATCTGAAACTCTCTAAACTTGGTAAAACTCTTGAATTTCCTCTGTTTTATTGATCATGTTGGCAAGAAATTTATGGTCAGATAATTTTTATTGTAAGCTGTTCCTTTAATTTCTGTGGCCTCTAGTGATAAAGTCTCACCAGCTTGGCTCTTTTCTATGTCATTATGAATGTCTCTCTGGGTCAGTTAAGAGGTCCAATGAATTGTTTTGCATAAGCTCTACACATAAGGCCATATCACAACATACCATTTAAGAGTCTCATAAATGACAATTTGATGTAGATGGTGCAGTTCTATAATATAAGGAACAATGAGTTTACCAAACTATTTATTATATTCATGAAATTTAGATCTCAACATATCTCCAGGATCCAGTATCTTAGTGTTAAATAAGGGATGTTTGGGCCCCTCAAGCTGTCATAGGAACACAAAACTTCTTTTAGGGTCTTGCTACTTAAAGTAAGTTCTGCAGAACGACAACAGCATCACCTGGCACTATGGACTGAATTGTGTTCTCCCCAAAATTGATATGTTGAAGCCCTGACTCCTAATGTGATGGTTTTGGAGTTGGGGCCTTTGGGAGGTAATTAGTTTCAAAAAATGAGGTCTTGTGGGTAGAGCCCCCATGATGAGATTATAGTCTGTATAGGAAGAGGAAGAGGCCAGAACTCATTCGCCCTCCACCAAGCCAGGAAGAGAGCTCTCACCAGAACCTAACCACACGAGCACTCTGCTCACAGACTTTCAGCCTTAAGAACTGTGAGAAAATAAATTTCTGTTGTTTAAGCCACCCAGTCTACGGTAATTTTTATGGCAACCTGAGCTAAGACACCTGGGAGCTTGTTAGAACTGCTGAATTTCAGACCCTGTCTCAGACCTGCTGAATCAGAATCTGCATTTTGATTAAACCTTCAAGTGATTTTCATGCTTGCTACATGGCACAATTAAAGTTTGAGAAGCTCTATTTTAGGGACCTCCTTCAAGATAGAATAAAAACCACCTGAACATTTCAATTCCAGGTAGAAGATTCCCTGGTATCAAATTCTTCGATATGCTGCCAACCAGAAGTACCAAACTGTTGACGGGTCCTGGAAAATGAAATCTTCAGAGTCAGCTTTCCCTGCTTCCTTTTTAACTGGATTTCACCTTTGAGAACAGAGGTAAAGTGATAGGATATAGGTAAACAGGCAGAAGACAAGTAGTTCTTCAACAACTGTTTTTCAGCTTTATTAAAGTATAATTGACAAATAAAATGTTACATATTTAAAGTGGACAACGTGGTGATTTGATATATGTCTACTTTGTGAAATGATTACCACAAGCAAGTTAACACATCCACCACCTCACAGTTACCACTTTTTTATGTGTGTAGTGAGAATGCTTAAGATCTTCTCTCTTTACAAGTTTCAAGTTCACAGCACAGTATTATTAACTATAGTTACCATGCTGTATATTAGACCCACAGAGTTTATTTGTCTCATAAGGGAAGGGGCATACCCTTCAACAACAGTTATTTACTGCACTAAAAACTATCCCAGTCAACTGTCTCTAAAGTCATACATTCATATACGAAAAAGAACAAACATTAACAGGAACTTGAAAGAACCCAAAACTGGAACTAAGTTAAACGGCTGTGGACGCATGCAAATTTCCAGCTGTCACCATGTTGATGGGTCCCCAGACCCTCCTCTTCCGTTGGCTTTATCGGATTTTCAAACTTCATGGTGATGCACTTTGAGGAATCCAGGGGAAATAGCATATGTTTTCACTTTTTATTTTTTTTTCCTGAATCACTAGTGCCTATATTATTTCTTTTATTAGTAGGTCTGTGTCTAGAACTAAGGTTATGCTTCGTTTTATTTTGTTTTTAATAGGCTTTATTTTTCCCCCCAGTTTTATTGAGATATAATTGACATATAGCCCTGTAAAAGTTTAAGGTATACAGCATGATGAATTGAATTACATGTATTGTGAAATGATTACCACAATAAGTTTAGTTAACATGCTTCCTCTCACGTAGATGCAAGAAAAAAAAGAGAAAAACCATTTTTTTCCTTGTGATGAGAACTTTTAGGATCTATTCTCTTAGTAACTTTCAAGTATACCACACAGCAATGTTAACTATTGTCATCATGTATATTACATTCCCAGTACTTATTTATCTTTTAACGGAAGTTCGTACCTTTTGACCAGACTTTATTTTTCAGAGCAGCTTTAGGTTCATGGCAAGATTGAGCAGAAGGTACAGAAAGTTCCCATATGGACCCTGCTCTCACACATGCATAGCCTCCCCCACTATCAACATCCCCCACCAGAGTGGTCTATTTGTTACAATTGATGAACCTACATTGACCACCCAAAGTCAATAAGTTACATTAGGTTTTACTCTTGGTGTTGTACATTAGATGGATTTGGACAAATTTATAATGACACATATCCACCATCATAGTATCACACAGAGTATTTTCACTACCCCAAAAATCCACTTTCATTTTTAACCACATATTTGCCCCTGATGAAGCAGCTGCACTGGTGAACTGTGCCCAAAAGCAAGCAGAAGGGATAGGACACAACTGAAGATCTCATACTCCTAACTTTTTTCCACCAAAGTGGTCCCCCCTACAGGATATCAGATCGCCCTGGTGTCTTTTTTTTGAGTGGTGACGTCAAATAGTTTACCTATCAAGCTCAATGCACTCACCAAGTATTGACTTCAATCTGTCTCTTGCTAATGGTACTGACCACCTCTTGGGTGCCTACAATAGGCAACAAAATAATAAAATTTCCCATGAATCACCATGAACTCCTAGAGGATGGGGACAATGTTTTATCTTTTTATCTGCCTGCATGGCACACAGTTAAGTATCCCCCTAAAACATGCTGGGATGAAATGAGAGGTCAATGCCTTGCTCAACTTTTCCAAATTTAAATCAGTACCTTCTCCCAATTTTCCATACATACTTCATTTTGGTACTTGTTATTATGAGCTTCTAGGATGACATGTCTGCCCTGTCCTTTGTAACAAGGGAAATGGACACCATTCTCAGCCTACAGAGAAACTGGAGAGCTAGACAGGGATGACTGTTTCCCAACATCTTTCCACTGTGTGGATGGTCCTGTACTATCTCTCTAGCATCTTCCATGACCATTTGTCCGCTGACACTGTAATGGTTTTCCAAAGGCTGACTTCCTCCCATCGCAGCCAGCCTTCCCAGCAGCTGGAAGAGTATTTCCATCACTGGCTTAAACTAACAAATAAAAAGCCAGGGGCTATTTTAAGCAGCCGGTTTTCTGTTTTGTAGAAGCCATTAAACTGACCCAAACAAACAAAAAAAATTAATATGGAATCACTAAGAACTGGGTCTAAAGATTCTTACGTCTTCTCACCCAGAGCCCTAACCCCTGGTTCTCCCTTGGCTTCATTTCAAAGGCAAAGGCTGGAAAATCACATCTGGGCAGCTATGGGAAGGAGAAGTCCCAGGCAAGATCCTGACTATCCACCAAGTTGAGTCCCTATCTTCAGTGATAGGTACAGTACTTCCATGAAAAAATATGTCTTTTCGGCTAAGTTACAAATACCCTTTGTTACATGACAAATGGGCGGGATCATCACCTTTACTTTCAGCAAACCCTGAGAGAAAATACAATCCCATGAGATCTGACCTTAAATCTGTTAATTCCTGGGCCTGGCATCAGAGGAGGAGGGTCATGAGGTTAAATACAGACTCCTCCAGGGTCCACAAGGGTGGACTCAGAGAAGCCAGGAACATATCCACTATCTTTACCAACCAAAGCACTTTAGTCCCAGGCTGGGAACGTCATAGGCACTGAATATTTACTAAAAGGTATTTAAGCACAAGAATAATTTCAGAGGTGTGGTAGGGTAGAAATTTGGTCACAATAAGTCAAAAGCTGGCTTTGAGGTGAAATGAAAACAGCAACTGAAGTTAAAAGCCTAGTTACAGAAAGGACAGAACTAGGAGAATGGGGATGCCGTTCCAAGGGAAGGCTTTTTTAATTCATTTTCACATGAGAAAGACCTGAATGCAAATTTAAAGGGAGAAGTAAGTATATGATCTCTTTTATATGCCCCTATTGTATCATTCATTTTTTATAATTCATTATTCATTAAATAAATTTTTTAACTGAACAGCGACTGTATGTGAGGAACTGGTATAGATGCTAGGAATACTTAGGTGAACAGAATAGATAAACCTCCCCTCAAGGAAGTAGTGTTACCCAGTCCTGATTCTTAAACAAACTGCTTAAATTTCTTGAAGGGAGGCTCTCTGAGCTCCTTGGAATCCAGTCAGGACTAATCTGTGCTCTGCCTGTGAACAGGCCACACAGTCCTGTGTTAGGTAGGTTATCTGGTCTGTCACCTCCCTGTGGCCTGGATCTTCCTCCAGGACAAGGATACAACTCTGGTCTTTGCATCCTCAGAGTGTGGCAAACTATGAAGCAGGGTAGAGGAGAACCAAATATAGTAAATGGGTTAACTTCACACAGGAAAGTTTACATTTGCTGATTCATTTGTTTTTAACCTTAGAAAGAGATTTATATGCTAAGAATTTTGCCCAAAGTCACAGAGAAGCTTGGGTCTAGGTAGAGCTGAGAGAAGGGCCCTGATCTCTCAATGATAATTCCAAGCCTTGATGACAAGCACAGTGCCAACAGAATATTTCCATTTTAAATAAATGACTACTGCTAGAAAATTCTTTTGTGCAGTATCTGAAAGATTAGAGAGATAATGGTAGAAATAAGACGACACTTAGTTAACACAAGATACACTTCAGGAATGTTTCTTAATAAAATGTGATGAGCTGTCACTATTGAATGAAATCAACTGTTCTCTGAAACTCCTATGAATCTACCCAGACAGGAATCTTTCCTTCCTCCTTAACCACCCCAGAGAACAGCTGAGTCTTCACGTTCCCAAGTGTCTCTCTTCTCGGAATCAGTGTTCAGAATAAGCAACTTCCTTTTTCATTCATCCTGAAAAGAGTGGAGCAGTGATGAGCTCACGCTGCCCCCTCCTGGCCCACCCACTCCCTAACAAGGAGCATACATTCACTCTTTCCTGACCCTCTTTGGCTCTTTTTACTCCTGTAAAAAAAAAAAAAGAAGAAAACAACAGAATGCCCCCACAAAAGTCAAGTGTCTTTATTTTATATTAAAAAAATTTGTACAGTTTTAGTTCCTATGTTTAAGAAAAAAATCCCTAAAATTGTCATAATGTTTAGATCCACTGCAAACTGTAAAAACAAGCTTTTTATATATTAAAAAAAAGAATTTACATTTTACAATTTTCTACATGCATGCACAAGGTCTCAGCTCTGTAACCCAAAAAAAGGAAAAAAAAATCTAGATCCAACAGTGGAAAATTCTACATTTACAATCTCACTTGGAAGGAACTCAAAAATTCCTCTTCCTTTCACACATAGAAGAACAAATCACAACAATCACACACCAGGACCGAATCCATCAGCAGATGCTGCCCTATGGGGAGGGCAGAGGAAAAAGAAGACAGACTGACAGACACCACAGAGGGGCAAAGGAGCTCATCCGGGCCCAACAGAGAAGAAGAGAAGCACAAACTCTGGGAAACAAACGTTTCAGATGAGAAAGGATCCCAATGTCTCATGACAGGTATTGTGTCAGGGTTTGCAACAGGACTGAGGTGGGGATGGGGAACTGAAAGGGTAAGGGCTGAAATGGAGGGGGTTGGGAAGAAAAAAGGAGAAGCTAAAGGGAAATAAACAAGAATAGAAAGAGAGAGCATTAAGAGTAGTTTAAGAGAAAGGGACAAATGGGGACGGCGGCAGAGTGGCGAGGTAGGTGAAGGGCTGAGGCACAGCATCCTGGTGTGGAGGGAAGGAGGACCAGCCTTCCAAGGTGGTGAAAAGGAAGGCCTGAGAGGTGTGGTGGGGATGAGCTAGGATGACACGTAGTCATAGAAAAGAGCACTGGAGAGACCCAGCCACAGCATCCCTGATGGTGGCATATGGGGCACGGGTGGTAATGGGTGGGCAACACCCCCACGGGGGAAGAATGAGCAAATCCAGCATGTGTTGGGACAGGCAAAGTGGGGGACACTGCTCAGAGGGACGGAGTCAGCTGCACACCCCACAGCAGTTCACAGCATGAAGACAACTTCCCATATAGGAGAAGCAAAAGACAAACACAGCCATTCACTTGACAATTCATCCTGACATTTCAAAAAATAATAACAATAATCAAAGAAGACAAAGATACCACAGTTCTGACGCAAAGGACCAAAACACTACCATTCTCAGTCACAGCCCTTAGTGCTTAGAGAGTCGGGGGGAAAAAAATGTCTTTTTGTTTTAGGAAAAAGGAATGAAAAAATCACAGTGATTAAAAACATGACAGGTTCTTAAAATAAACATTCCCCCGCTCCTAACCTAGGGCAGCGACTCTGATCCCAAATACTTGCTCTCTCCCCACCCCAACTCCTCCTCAAACCACACCACATCCCACTCCTGCCCACAAAGGCAGTGACCCCCATCACCATCCAGGCCCCATTTTCCAGGATAGTGAGGTATTTAGAAATGTGACCAAGAAGGGACTCTTCTGAAACCAGGTCTTTGAAGACAAGGAAAAAATACCTTCCCAGGACCCCCAGGACAGGATGTATCTCACTCAAGCTTATCCCCAAACATACAGCCCCGGCCCAAGGCTGACCTCCAGGCCCTGCCTAGGTCAGCCCCATAACCCACCCAATTGCAGACAAGGTAAGCACTGGCCGAAGAACCCTTCTCTAGTAAGTGGTGTGTGGAAAGATGTGCTTTTTCAGAAAGGACAGCAGGAGAAACAATCCCCAGGCTCCATCAAGCCCAGGGCTGCCACTACACAGAAAAGAAGGCTGCCACTACACAGAAAAGAAGACTCCCTGGTAAGAGATGAACTGTGATCTTATCCCAGGGTGCACTCTGCAAGGCAAGAACCAATGGGTTTTCCAGGGGAAAGATGGGCTTATAAAGGGGCATTGTGAGTTATTCTGAGGACTGGCCCAGGGGACTGCTCCAGCCCAGCCATCAGAATGCTCCCCAACATGGGTGCTGGCTGGAGGTATGTGAGTACTTCTTAGTTCTATTCCCCTTGGCTAAAACTACATAATTTAAGGGTGTCTGATTTAAAGGCTCAGATTTACAGTGAAAGTAAGTATTAGAAGGCCAGCAAATTTTGCTCAAGAATTCAGATTGGGTGCAAAGACTACGGAAGCTAAATGGGGTGAGGGGCTAAGTACCCATCAAGGGCAGCAATCTTGGTCCCTCACCCCAATACAGAGGGAGACCAGAGCCCAGAAAACCAGGCAGTGAGGGAACAGGGGGGACCCTGGCCGGCCAAGGAAAAGAGACCCCTGAGGCAAAGAGGTGGACTTAAGGCAGGGGATAAGGAGGGGCTGCTGGTTCCCCCCCAAAAAGAGATGAGGCAACAGGTCTCTGGAGCTGAGAGAAGAGACAGCAAGACTGGGGGTGGCTGGTGAAGGAAAGAAAAACATTTGGCTGAGACCACCAGGGTGGGTCAGGGTCTGTAAGCCACTAATTCTGTATAGGAGTCTACGTGGCATCCTTCACTGGGAAGGGGGAGACCTGTCCCACCATGGTGGGAACAGAGGTGAAGGACGTTCAGAGGGTAGGGGTCAGCGATGTTCATGGTCTCTCTCCCGACCTTCCCCCAGGGGCTGCACAGGAGAGACCCCTTGGAAGAAAGGTACTGTCCCCCAGGGCCCAGGAAAAGCAGTCACAGAGGGTTTCCATCTCAGTTTGCCTGTGGTCACACGTGACCACACAAATCAGAAATGGAAGGTAGAGATGTCAGGGTAAAGGATGGGATCTTCCCTTGCTCTGAATATGTGTGGATGGGGGAGAGAGGCTCAAACAGCTGGAAGCAAATAACCCTGGCAGGGAGGCCTCGGACTCTGGGGCTGTGTGAGAGGATGCAGGAGGATCCTTGCCCAAGAACTCCAGCTTGGGGTAAGCAGGCAGGGGGAGCAGATCCACCTGCCGCCAGGAGGCCGCAGGTAGCGCTGCCCAGGAGTTTGGCACAGTGGCTCTCTGTAGTCAGATCGGCGCCCCCCAGAGAAACCCTTTTGGGGGCCGCTGGATAGAACTGCTTATAAGAACCTGGGTTCGAGAGTGGGGCTCAGGTGGGCCCTGTGCCCTTTCAGAAGAGACTGTCACCTGGGGAAAGGAGAGGGAGAGAGGCACTGGTTCCTGCAGGGCCTGGAGTGATACAAAAGTGAGGGGGGGGGGTGGGAGGAAAGGGAATTTCCCAGGTACTGTTGACAGCAGGATGGTATCTCCAGGTTCACATGGGGTAAATAAGGAAGAGGGGAGGAGACAGGTGGGGGGGGGGTTAATTCAAGTAGAAAAAAAAACTAGAGCAAGAGGAAGAAGGTGGCAGGAATGTGGCAGGGCCTGAGGGCCACGCCCCCACCACCCTCAGGAGCCCCCCGCGTCTCCCACTCCCCCTGCTGTTGCACAGTCACACCGAGGTCTCAGACTGCAGCCTCATGACAAACTTGTGCGACTTGGGGTCCACAAATTCCTCGGAGAGTTTGAAGAATGGGACCTTCTTGGTGCTGACCACCAGGCTGAAGTCCTGGCGTTTCAAGAGGAAAACGATGCCATCCTTGAGCCCGTTGGTCACCGGCTCCTCGCTCACCAGTGTCCACTGTTTGGCCAGCCAGCGTTCCTTGTGGTACTGGATGGTGGGTCCAGCTGCCAGGTACCGCTCCAGGAAGGCCTGAGGAAGGGAGAAGGGACTTCACAGGAAGTTCTCCCTCCCATCCACCCACCCTCCTTTACCCCTCGGGGGGTACAGCTTCCAAAGACCACCAAGATGTCCCCAGGTTCACTCTCTGCAAACGATCTCAGAATGTCAGAGCAGGAAAGGGCTTGAAATCATCTGCCTCAGATCCTAGTTTATCAATGAGGGATTGGGAGCCCACGGAGGTGATATGGCTCAGTAGGGTCGGGACTGGGACTCAGCTCTCCTGACCCCTTATCCCCGGCACCTGCTATGACCCAGGCAAGCCCTCCCTCGTCCTTCCTTCTTCTCCCTTCTGCTCGTATGGGTAGCGTCCAGCAGGGCTGCACCAGCAGAAAGCTAGAGGTGTCACAGTTAAAGCGCAACATCTTTAGTCACCTGTTCCCCAAAGATGGCTCAGGGGATGCAAGTCTAGGAAGCTACCCGTAGAGCTGAAGGGTGGGAATGGCTCAAAAGGAGCACAGTGCAAAGAACATCTTCTGGAGGTGACGGGGGTAAAGGTGGGAGTTTGGATCTGAAAATTCCGGAACCCCTACAGAGATGAGAAATAGGTCTCAACCATTCCCAAAATGGTCCTGAAACTCCCTCTTCTCCTCACCACTTAAGAACTTTACCCCACGCAGAGATGGAGTGGATGGAGTACGGATGAGAAACTCCCTCTTCTCCTCACCACCTAAGAACTTTACCCCACGCAGAGATGGAGTGGATGGAGTACGGATGAGAGAAGAGACTACACAGAGGTAGAGATGAGAGAGAGAGGGATGGAGCATACGGAAGGAGGTGAGAGAATAAGGGAGAAAGAAGTGGAAAGGAAGGGGCCAGAACTGGGGAAAGAGGAAGGATGCCAGGGGCAGAATGGGCCTACCTTGGGTGTCATGTCGTGAGTGATGCAGAATTCAAGGTGCTGCAGGATGCTCTCCATGGTGTGGTAAGGCTGCTGCTTGGTGGTGCGAAGGTACTTCTGCATGGCACGGGCCATGGATGCGAAGATGGCCTGGGCTGCCTCCCGTGGGTCCATCACCTCCCTGGGGTTCTTCTGCTCCTCTTCCTGCAGCCGCTTAATGTGAGTGAAGGCCTCCTCCACGGCCACCACAAGCCTGGGGAACATGAGGAGTATGGACCAGACGCCAACCTCTCATCTTCCCCCCAGCTTCAGCCCTCCAGCAGCCTGAGCAAGGGCAGGCCTTTGTGCTCTCCCTGAAGCAATACACACCCAACTGGAGTCAAGAACCAGGCTTTGGGGGCTGTGTGTGTGCATGTGAACATGCATGTGTGCAGCTGGGTAGAGGGGGAGGGTCTTTCCCCCTCTAGGGATAGGAAACAGCTGTAGAGCTCAGTGAGCTCAGCCCAGTGACCCAAGGAGGACAATCTAGTGTCAAACCCAGAGAGACAACTATGGATCAAACCCTAGAAAAAGCCTTTTTAAGACCCCCCAAATCACACTTCAGTGGGTGAAAAATTAATAGCTATAACTACATCAAAATGACAGATGTCTATTCAACCATGACAGCATGGGCAACATTAACTAACACCTGGGGTGGGCAGAGGTAATGCAAAAAATATGCTGCAAATCAAGAAGGAAAAGGTAAGAACAGCATAGAAAATGGGCAAAGGAGTGAACAAATAATTCATAAGAGACCTGAAAGGCTGAAAAAGAGATGAAGTCTTCACTGGATAGTAATCAGAGAATTAAAATGTTAATAAGATACTACTTATTCATCAAAATGGAAAAAGTTAGGAAGATGACCATCATCCAAATATTGGTCAGGATGGTGGAAGATTTCTCTGAGTACCATGCAGCGATGAGGTGCAACAAACCAGATATACAGACAAGGGTGAATCTCAAAAATATACTGTTAAGGGGGAAGCAGGGAAAAGAAGCCAATTTACATTAAAAGCATAGAGACATACAAAACAATACCAGTATCCGGAAACCCAGGAACCTGGGGACTTCAAGCAGCTTAGGATGGGATTCTGGACTAAGTAAACGTGTGGATCTGTGTAAGTCTACCATGTCTCTGTTTATTCTTTTGCTTCCCCCAAGTGTCTCAGTAAAGTTTCTTTTGAAAAGATCCTTTTGACTCAGGATCTGAACCAAGGGAAATAGTTTTCTCCTGGTTACAACCAAGGTAATGGGGAAAGAAAGGGTCCCCTGTGGTGGTGGCAGCACAGGAGATCCAAAGACCCTAGTCAGAGCAAAGGTAGAGGAGGAAGGGAGCATCTCCAGTTTCCTTCCCACGAGGTCCTTTTCTGAGACAACTGGAGACTTGCTGGAATGTCACAGAAACGGAGCTGCTGACCTTCAGTCTACTGCAGCCTCGTGTAAGAACAGGGTCAGGGCTACCTTTCTCCCTGGAAGCCTGGAGATCATGTGGGAGGAAGGGCAGAGTTCCATGACCCTCTGCTCCTCCTCCATGGAAATCCCAACAGACCAAGGTGGGCCCTGGCAAACAGTAAGCACCAAGAAAGAATCTTCAGGCATGACTAGCATTCACATAACAATGTGAACAGGAAAAAAGGAGAAGTGAGGACAGCGTTTAAGAATTTACCAAGATATGGGCGCTAGAACTTCATTTTCCCCCCACCCCGGGAAATAAATGGATATTATTTTATTTTATTTATTTATTTTTTAACATCTTTATTGGAGTATAATTGTTTTACAAGGGTGTGTTAGTTTCTGCTTTATAACAAAGTGAATCAGTTATACATATACATATGTTCCCTTATCTCTTCCCTCTTGCCTCTCCCTCCCTCCCACCTTCCCTATCCCACCCCTCTAGGTGGTCACAAAGCACCGAGCTGATCTCCCCGTGCTATGCGGCTGCTTCCCACTAGCTATCGGCTTTACATTTGGTAGTGTATATATGTCCATGCCACTCTACCACTTTGTCCCAGCTTACCCTTCCCCCTCCCCGCGTCCTCAAGTCCATTCCCTAGTAGGTCTGCGTCTTTATTCCCGTCCTGCCCCTTGGTTCTTCACGACCATTTTTTTTTTTTTTTGGTTTCCATATATATGTGTTAGCATATGGTATTTTTTTGCAGGTAAAAATGTACCATCTGCTGAGCAAGCCTACAAGATCTACTGGAAGGAGGGCTAGTCTAGCCTCAATCCCTGCCATTGCCAGGGAGGCTCACATCCTTTAATAGTCCCTGCTCCACTGTGTAGGCAGAATTCAAACGCCCCGTCCACTTCCATCAGATGCCCATCCCCTGGTTATCCAATAATCTCGGTACGTTTTGCAGATGCAATGAAAGTGCTGAGTCAGTTAACTTTAAAATAAGGAGATTATCCTGACAGGTCTGGTCTCATCACACGAGCCCTTTAAGAGCAGAATTTTCTCTGGCTGGTGGCAGAAGTCAGAGAGCGACCTGATCTTGCTGGCCTGGAGGAAAAGGTGAACTGCCTATGGGTCCAGGTGACAAGGAACTGATTCTGCCAACAACCAGTGAGCTTGGAAGGGGACTCAGGCTCAAACGAGAGTCATCTTGATTTCAGCCCGTGAGCCCTGAGTGGAGGGTCCAGCTCACCCGTGCCTGACCCATGGGACTGTGAGACAATCAATGTGGGGTGTTTGCAGCATCAGGTTCATGGTGATTTATTAAGGCAGCAACAGAAAGCGAATGCACACACCCCACCCATATCGTCAGCAGTTACAGAAGCCGATGGTCTTCCTCTCCCCAGCCTATCCACACCCAACAGCCCCCAGCAGCCCCTCCTCCCCCAGGGACCCACCTGGCCCTCCTCTTGCGCACCCTCCGCTCATGCTCGGCCTCCTCGTAGTAGTACTCGTTGTGGCTGTTGTCCCGCCTCCGGGCCGCTGCTGCAATCACAGCCCGGGACTGGCCTGTGGAGTTGTTGGTGCTGTTTTCTGCACAGGAGCAGGAGAGAGAGGGGATGGTCACTTCAGAGCGTGGCCTCCTTTCTCACTCCAGGAAGTCTGGAGCCAGCAACCTGACGCATCCAGAGGAAGCTGTGTCCACCCCCCAGCAATACCTCCCGTTCCCAACCCTCCTGGCCACGTCTGGGAGAGGCCCACAGGAAAGCAACAAGGAAGGCACTGGAGCGCAGGAGTCCTGCACATGTTCCTCCCCAGTGCAGGAGGTTCTGGGGCTCAGAGAGCGAGGGCTTAGGACCAGGGCTGATGAGCAGACGCAGAGGAGCCAGATTAAGGGGACGCACCATAGCATAAAGGGACAGCAAGGAGAGTCAGCAGCTAAGACCAGCCACCTGGAGTTAAGGGAAATGACAGAACAGAAGGGGCTGGGACATGGGCTGGGGAAAGGAGAAAGCAAGGAAAGAAGGGGGAAAGAGAAACAGGAGGCAGGAACTTGGGAATCCTGCTTGGGAAGAGACCAGGAGGCCGAGGAGCAGGGCCGCTCACCCTCTCCGAGGGAATACACCTTGAAGCCAGACACTTTCTTGGCCAGGACGGACTTGGGCAGGTTGAGGAGGGCAGGGTTGTAGACAGGGAAGTCATGGTAATACTTCTCCAGGATCCACACTGCCACGCGCTGGATGCTGTGGGGGACACGGCAGGAGCGGGAGGGAGAACGGACAGACAAGGGGTGCAAGGGGGAGGGACACATCAGGGCAGGTTGGCAGGGCAGGAGAGGACAGAGGGCAGGGACAAGCTGCTTCCAAGGAGCCTGGCTCAGGGCCTGAGGTCTACTTACCAGGCTCCCAAGCCTTCCCCAGGGCTGGGCCTGCTAGTCCTTCCCTGCCGTGCTGAAGCCCAGGGAAGAAAGGGCATTGGGCTAGGGTCCCCAGCCAAGGGTCACCTCCTCCCCTCCATCATTCTCCCCTCAAGATTCCCTGCAGGACCAGGAGGTGCTATTGATACTCTGGATGGCCAGGGCGGGCATCCTGCCCACAACTTTAGGGGGGTTGAAGAACTTTCCTCATTATCTTTTCCTCTGGGGGGGGAGTCCCTCCTCTGGCCAGCTCACCTCTGTGACCACTGACTGAGGGCCCTCAAGAGACTGTGTCTCCAAGAAAGAGCTAGAAACATGATTCCAAAAAGCCCCTGTTCATGCCCCAAACCTTTATCCTCTTTGGTCCATCCCTCTCTAAGATCCCCGATCTCTAATTGTCTGTTCATCTATTCACTCCCAACTCCTAACTCCTGCCTTACCTGCTCCAGGACCCTTAGCCTGACAAACGCTGTTGAAAACCTAGGATGTGCAGAGTACGCAACTCCGTCCCACACAGCCCTTCCAACCCATCCCTTCCAGCCCCACCATCACACCCTCCTACCCTACGGTCCTCTCAGCCTCCTCCCCAAGCCTGTCTGCCTGCCCTGACACGCCCATACCTGAGATGGCCCACGTTGTAGAAGCGGCTGGCCCCGTCGGTGGAGCGCACGACCTTGAGCGTGAACTGAGGCTGGAGCTGGCGCAGCTCCAGCAGGACCACAGCCAGGTAGTGCACGAAGAGCAGGGCATCTACCAGCGACACGGCAAACTGTACCACGCCCTGGTAGCTGCGCTCGCGGGCGTCCAGGATGCGCACGCCGTAGAAGAGCCAGTAGGAGACGACGAGCAGGAAGACGAGCACCATGAGCAGGGCACGCAGCACGAAGACACGGGGCAGAGAGGCCTTGGGCCGGCGGAAGAACAGGGCCCAGCTGCCCAGCAGCAGGATGAGCAGCTTGAAGGCCACGGAGATGAAGAGGCCCTCGCAGGCTGTCCCGCACGGCTCCAGCTCCTCCCGCCACAGCAGTGGGGGCAGCAGCAGGAAAGCCAGCGGCGTGAGGAAAGAGAGCAGGGCCAGCGTGGCCCCCGCCGCCACGCCCAGGTGCCGGGAGCAGTCCAGCGGGACGCTGTCCTCCATGTCCTTGGCAATGCGCGTGAGGTCATCATGGGAGATGCTGTGCTCCGAGGTGCCCGTTACTACTGTGGTCGTCTCCCCCCAGTTGTCGTCCTGCATCAGGAGGGGCCGCAGCAATGCGGGGAGAGGAGGAGAAGGCAGGGACACAGGAGAAAAGGTGAGCGGAGAGAAGACAGAGAGCAAAGCAGGGAGAGGAGAAAAGAGGGTAATCAACAAACATGCAGCCGTCAAAGTATTTACTGAGCTCCACGGCATGCCCAAGCCTGGCCTCTTCAGGGATGGGACATCTGAGACCTGGGCCCTGTGGGAGCTTCATGCCATCAGCCAGACAGCAAAAAACTACCCATGTACCCTCAGAGCAGAGGGTACAAGACAGATGCCAGGGAGCCGCTCAGCCAGAGACTGGGATCTGAGGTCAGACTCTCCAGGCAAAGAGGGCAGGCTCGAGCAGGCCACCTGCGAGGCCAGGATAAGCAACAGGTACCTATCCTCCAAGTATCGAGAGCCACTCAAGGTTTCTGGTTAAGGGAGTGACCTGACAAAGGCAGCGTGGTGAAGAGAAGAGGACACCGGGAGGAAGGGTTGGGGAAGGTGAGTGACTAATGCAGGGCATGTGAGACAGTGCAGACTCGGGGCCACTCTGGGACTCTGGTCCGCCTGGCTGGCTCTATTGGGCCATCTGAATGCCCACCACACAGGGGCTGCCTGCTCCCGGAGGCAAGTGAGTGGACAGGTTGAGGTCCCCTGGTGCCCTTCTGAGTGTGGTCCACTCAAGCTGTTTCTCTGCAGGGGCTGGATGCCATCCCTCAGAGGAGCCCTAAGACCACCAGTGGTCATCCGTGCCTACACCCTTAACTCGTGAACAGTCTGGGAATATGGAGTCACATTTGGACACCCAGGGGATTCAGGCTACAGGACAGAGACACAGAATGGGGAGGTAGGAGACTGGCTGGCAGGGTCAGCGACTAGGGGGTGGAAGAATCTCCTCCCCGAGGAAAGGAGAAGAGTCTGACCAGAAGATGAAAAGTGGAGGCGCTGCCTGCTCTCAGCTCAGGGAACCCTAATATGACCCTCAGCCACACTGCCTAGGCGCTCCAAGCATCAAGGGCCTGGGCAATCGTCAACAACAGGAGCTGATCAGGTCTCAGGGTCACTTCAAGAATTCAGGAGGCCAGGTCTCTGGGAGAAGATGGGATTGGGAAAGAGAGAGAAAGAACATTTCCCTCAGGTAGTGATTTGCTCCCAAGACCCAGGAATCCCCAGCGTCAGTCACAGAGATGTCCTGTGAAGTCTCCAGCTCCCTAAGATGCTCCCAAGAAGAAAGAAAAGGAGGAATGAGACATGGACAACCTCACAGTCAACTCAAATCCTGCCTCTGCCTTCTGCCAGCACTGGGTTCTGCCCCCTGACCTCCCTGCCAGGCGCACACAGTGGGCCAGAGAGGCTAGACCAGGAGCAACCTGCTCAGCCCTGTCCCAGAGAACTCTCTTGCAGAACCTCCTCCGTCTCCCCAGGCTCACTTCTTCTCCCTCCCCTTTCTCCATCGACTCCTCCCACCTACCCTAAGACCAGAGGCGCTATTCTAGAGCCCGACACCAGAGAGCGCTGGAGTGCCCATGCCTTTAGGCTCAAGGAAAACTCAGGGTTGCCACGCCCCCAGCCCCTCCCACTCCAGATCTCCAACCCCCTAACTGGCTGGCCTGAGCCCAGAGGAGCCAGGCAATTCCCATTACACAGCCCAAGTCACATGGGTCATAAAGACGAAAGAGGCTGCTGCTTCCAAAGGGATCTCTGAATTCTACTGAAATTCTACTGCATTCTACTGAAACAAGGTCCTAGCTTGGGACACTTAGCAGAAGTATGACACAAGATGCCCTCCCTGATCTGGTCTCTGTCGGAAGAGACCAGGTTTCCAGGCTCTTCCCCTTTCTGATGGACCTCTAACTTCTCCAAGGATCAGTCTGGAAAACACCTGGCCTAGACCTCATCCCCCTGACGCTCACCCGCTCATCCCCTCTCGTGGACTCATTGTCCAGCAGGGGCTCCCCTGGAGCCTGGATCGTCACCGACTTGTCCCCACGGCTCCCATCTCGGCTCTTAGAGCGGTGTCGGTCCCGACGGTCCCTGCAGCAGGAGGCCAGGGGAACAGGCACAGGAGGTCAAGGGGAGGACCCGGGTTTCTCCGCAGCCACCCCCAGTCCACCACCCCTGTGCATGCTTCCACCCCTCCCCCCACATGCGTCACGCCCCACGCACACCCACCTGTGCTTGCGGGAGCTGCGGGAGTGGCCCGACTTGTAGGAATAGCCTGAGTACTGGGACTCGGTGTCCATGGCGTCTGAACGCCGCGCCTTGTAGCGCTCCAGGGCCACAGGCTGGGGCCTTTTGGGGGGCCCCACTGCCACCTCCTTTAGCACCGACTTCTTCAGGCCAAGGGGCACCTTTAGAAAATCAACCGTCACCCTGAGGGACTCTATTTTGCTGGACGGGTGGGCTGGTCTCAGAGAAAATCAAGCGGCCCTCCTGAGGAGAGGAAGCAGCATGATTAGGGGGAGCTGGAGCTTTCTGTGGGGTCAGAGTGGAGAGGAAGGCCATCCCCAAGAGGCAGGAAGATCAGGACAGCCTTGCCACTGCCTGAGAATATTGCACCCAGCTTCCTGCTCTGTCCAGTGGGCCCAGTTCCTCCTGCCCTGCCTCCTAGAAAGAGCACCCCCAGACTGTGCCAAGGGCTCAGGGGTGGGGGAAGATGGCCAGCAAAGACCACCCAGAATGACCCAACACTGGACCCCCTGCAGGGGAGAACCAGGCAATGCTTTCCTATACTCAGCCAGGAAAACTAAGACTCGGAGAAGGCAGGTTCTAGTCAGGCCAACTGGTTGGACCAGTGGAGACCATAGCAGGAGGCAGCTAGCTCTGCCCAGAGGCTACCCCAAGCTTCTCCTTCTCTCCCCTCATCTCCTCCCACTCATAAGTTCTGAGTGTGCCCACAGGGGACTGCCTATGGCTGCTTCTCTTGGCATCCGCTCCCCAGCATCTACGGCAAACACACCCATAGTTACTGTCAGGTCAAGTTGGCGGCTCCCCCTGAGGCTGTGTGTGTGTGTGTGTGCGTGTGTGTGCTTGTGTGTGCGCACAAAGCGGGGGTAAGGAATGGAAACTACGGATCACGTGGTGGGGGGCAGGAGGAAAAGGCGAGTAGAAACCATTCTCTGAAAACCTAACATCCTGAACTAGGCAAGGTCATGAGCTTATCTGGCTATTTGTGGGCTGAGGGGCAGCATCTTTCTTCTATACTTTCACCTTCTAATTCTGCAGGGAGAAGGACCTCTCCTTCTCACCTCCTCTCTCACTCTCGACCAAATCCTGCTCATTCCTCAGAGTGCAGCCCCTACCCCCTCACAAAAGCCCCCACCTCCCCCAGCACCCAATGTTACATCTTCCCCTCCAACCCCGACCCCACCAGCATCATCCCTGTACACTGAGCAGTCATTTCCTACCTTCACTCACTGAGTCATCAGCTCTTGCTTAGGCTCCTTCTAGGAACCATGTACCCTGCTAGGCCCTGGGTACAGTGGTGAAAAGACACTGAGTTCACAATCTAGCGGGGCCGGTGCACGCTAAACAAGTAAACATGTGAGTATAAACGACTAACTACGTCAGTGATGAAAGGAGAATAACGAGGACAGTATGACAGACAAGTCTGGGGAGCGGGGCTCCTTTAAACTGAGTGGTTCCACAAAGTCTGAGAAAACAACAGCCAAGCCTGAAAGAGCACAGGAGTTAAGCAGGCAGAGCGGAGGGAAGAGCCTGCAGAGCTCAGAATCCCCTGTGGAAGGCCAAAGGCAGCAAAGAGTTGGGTGGACCAGTGGAGCCGGAGCTGCGGAAGGGAGAGGGCGGTGGAAGGTGAGGCTGAAGAGGTGGCCGGGGGCCGGGTTATTGCAAACTCCATGGGTCAGGGGAAGAGCTCATGGGAAGCCTGCAGAGGGTTTTAGCTATGCAGGTATGGACTGGAAAGAAGAGAAAGCAGAAGTAGGGAGATGAATAAAGAAGCGACTATTGGGCTTCCCTGGTGGCGCAGTGGATAGGAGTCTGCCTGCCAATGCAGGGGACACAGGTTCGATCCCTGGTCAGGGAAGATCCCACATGCCGCGGAGCAACTAGGCCTGTGCACCACAGCTCCTGAGCCTGTGCTCTAGAGCCCGCGAGCCACAACTACCGAGCCTGTGCTCTAGAGCCCGCAAGCCACTGCTAGTGAGCCCTTGTGCCACAACTGCTGAGGCCCACATGCCTGGAGCCCATGCTCCACAATAAGAGAGGCCACCGCAGTGAGAAGCCTGTACACCGCGATGAAGAGTGGCCCTCGCTCGCCGCAACGAGAGAAAGCCCGCGTGCAGCAACGAAGACCCAACGCAGCCAAAAATAAATAAATAAAATTAAAATTGAAAAAAAAAAAGCGACTACAGTGGTGAGGCTTGGATGGGGCAGAGCAGCAGAGGAGATGGGAAATAGTCACTTTTGCGACATATGTTGGTGGTAGGACCAACAGGACTTAATTGGACTGCGTGAGGGGGAGGGGAACGTCAAGATCTCTGGCCTGAGCAAGAGAGTAGGTGGTCGTGCCACTATTAGGTGGGAAGACTGCGGAGGAAGTTGGTGAGTTCAGTTTCCAGTGTGCTGAGTTCATGGCTGTGAGACAGGCTGTGGAACAGGCAGCTGGTGTCAGAGGAGCTGGACTCAGAAAAGAGTCTGAGCTAGAGGTATGGATGGTGTGCAAGGTCAAGGGCATGTATGAGATCACCCAGGGAGAGGGTTAAATAGGGAGAACCCCAATATGTAAACGTGTCCGAGGAAAGGGATCAGGCAAAGGGGCTGAGAAGGCAAGGCCAGAGGAGCCTGGAAGCCAGAAGAGGAGGCTGTCATGCAGCCAAGAATTAGAGTGTTTCAAGGTAGGAATAAAATCAGCCAGGTGCTGCCAGAGGTCAGTTACGTTAATTTGCTTTATGTAGTTGTTAACTTTTCTCCAACTGAACTGAACCATCAGTAACTTGAGAATAAGAACTATGATTATACATATTTGTATCTACCACCTTCCCATGGGCAGATAGCAAGTAACTAATACCCACCTGACTCTCAGGGAAACTGCAACGACTGTAGGGACATGAAATCAATGCTAAATCCATCCATTTATCCTCCTAACAGAGTTATGTGGAGGCGCTCCACGGCCTAGTGATGTCTGTCAATAGCCCCATGTCAAGGCAAGTGTGTGACAGAAACATACTTAGGAAAACAGAGACACAGGATCTTAACCCACCCTAAACCTTTCTAAAAACCTTTGCTACAAACAAGGCCCTGTTCATCTCCCTGTCTGTAAATTACATATTGGGCTCCACTAGCCCATCTCCCCCAAGAACCCATTCTATTGGTCTAGCCCCTGATACAGTTCAGACACATCACCTGCAGCTCTCTTGCTGTGGTTCAGCTTATTCTTTCTAGTCATCCTCCTAAAAACTGAATTTCACCAGGAGGTTCAAAGAGAACGACTGGGTTACAGAGTGAGAGAGGTGGAGAAATAAAGACGAGGACTGCCATGGACTCCAGTCCAGACAGAGACACCAGAACCCAGACTCTCCATCTCCCCAGCCTGAATTCTCATGTCTGCCAGAGCCAACAGCAAAAAGAGCCTGGGATTTGCAGCCAAGTATCTGAATTCCAAGCCTAACTCTCCCACTGATGAGCTGTGTGACCATGCGCAAGTTACTTAACTTCTCTGTGCTTGGCAGCCTGGTAGGCTCATTGGTAAAATAGGGAAAATGATACACACCTCGTGCGGTTGCTGTACGTATCCTGGGGGTAAAAGAAGTACTTTAATAAACTGCTCAGCAAGTAATAAGTTAAGCAATTAATACACTCTGGCTTCAGGATCATTCCTACTCCAATCCCCAGATACTTCCTCTGAGACTTGGCAAAGAGGTGGTATAAATAAATCCTGCTGCTTGCACAACTAAAGTCACACACACACACACACACACACACACACACACACACCAGGCCAGAACCACCACTTCAAACACACCCAGGAGGGAAGCTGATGCCATTGTGCTTCCCCTACAGATAAATTTCAAACCAGACAAGGGTGCTAGTCCCCTCCCAACCCTTTGTTCTAAGCTGCCCTGGCCTAAAGCTCCCTACCTTCCTCCCAGCTACTTATTAAAGACCCAACATAAACCCAGCTCCCCTGGCCTGCTTCTCCCACCCCTACCAACCCAACTCAAGGTGCCCAGAAAGCACCAAAACATGCTCCTCCCTCCCCTCCCAAAGAGAGGGGCCAAAAATGAACCCAATTTCTGAGGCCCTTGCCTGCTGTCCCCTCAAGTACCCCAGGGAACTAATCCAAGCACTGGAGAGCCTGTGGGGAAGGATGGGAGGTGAGCAAAGAGAAGGGCAGAAGTTCCCCTTGTTTAACTGGTCTCAGGAATCAGGGGTTTGGAGGGTCTCCCGGGTGGGCAGCGTTCCCAGGAAAGAGAGTGGGGGAGGGGATCGCTGGATGAGATCAACAAGTGGAAATGTGGGAGGCATGACAGGACTGGGAGGGAAGTCCGGACTTGCTGCAGGGCAGGGAGTGCCCTGGTTTGGGGGGTGGGAGGCTGTAAAAGGGAATGTGTTCCATTGCTTTTCACCTTGCCCCCACCCCATCCCAGACACACAAACACACTCACCCGGTCCCCTGCTCAAACCAACCATGGATTATCTGGGGTTGGCCAGAGAGGAGAGTGGGAGGGAAGAGAGGCCGTCACAAAAAGGAGACCCTTCTCCCCTCCAAAGGCCTTTCAGAAATAAAATTAATGGAATGTGTCTCAGTATCATCCCAAGAGGATTGGGAGGAGGGCTGGGGGGGAAATGTGGGGGCTTTTGTCCCTGCTGCCCAGCTTCTCCCACATTGATCACCATGGCAACCAAAGCCCCCTGTTGCCTAGGTGATGGCAGCCAGGTCCTGGAACCCATACCCAGCATCCCAAGCGAGAGAGGTTATGGAGGTGGGGGCGTAGGGACACAGGGGGAGAGAATGGGGTTTCTCCTCTGGCGGCCCCAGCTTTTGTATGAGCTCTGGGATCGGGTTTCTTCAGGAAACAATCAGAGGCCTCTGGAAAAAATACACTCAAAACCCGGCAACAGGCAGAGGGAGTAAGGACCTGGGTGGGGTGGGAGGCATTGGAGGGGTTTGTGTTGGCCAAAAGTCAGACCAAGACTAGCCCCTTCCCCACTGCCCCACTCAGAGGAGCAGCCTAGACAGACAAGGCCTTGGACACAGACGCAGGCAGCCCCATGCGAGGCGCGTGCTGAGGACGATGACCAGACGGCCGCCTCCCCCTGCTGCTCTAGCCCAGGGCTATCCCACCACCCGGTCCCAGCTCCTTTCAGGCCTGGGGTGGGGAAAGGAGGTAGAGACAGGACCCAGATCAGGCTGGGGGGAAAGAACTGTGGGAGCAGGGCAACCAGGTAGAGAAGAAGGTGGGGAGGGGACAGAACACAAACATGCACCCAGAAAGGGCGCCTGCAGTTCCTCGTCCCTACCGAGGTCAGGGCTGGGAGTTCCAGACCCGAGGCGCAGCGGAAGGCGCTTGTGTGGGATTTCAGAATGCACTTCCAGCTGGAGCGGGGAAGAGGATGAGAAAGAGGACAGGAAGCCAGAAGTTTTCATCCTACAGGAGCAGTGCTCCAATAGGACCATTTTTTAAACAAATGGCCTTCCTCTTCTCAGGCCAGGATGGGGAAGGGTGGTCCCGCCTGGATGCAAGGAAATGGGTATGATCACCTCTCATTTAGACCCTTCCTGCAGAGGAGTCTGTGGACCCTTGCCCATTAAAGGTCTCTGATTCCTACAATCTTCAAAAATACTGAAACACTATGCTGTACATCTGAAACTAACACAACAGTGTAAGTCAACTATCCTTCAATTTTTTTGAAAAGGTCTCCGATTCCTACACAAGAGCCTAAGTCTTACTGCATGTGCCCTGCACCCTCCTCCCCACTGCAAATCACGGGAGGTGTGGACATGTGGGCCCCCAGCCCCATGGCTCCCTAAGCTTCACCTACCACTGCCTCTGTCCAAGGATATCAATGTGAGTTCCACCCAAAGTGCTGGATGCCCACCCTCCTGGGGGGCACCAGAAGTCCCATCTCCCAGACCAGTATCCAAGGAGCTAGATGTCTGCCCAGAGAGACCAAGCACCTTGCCAAGACATCAGCTAGTGTGAGGCAGAGCGGATTCCAAGTCACAACTAACTGTTTCTCCTCTTTGCCCCGTCACTCCCTGAGTTTCATGGATGTGCTCAATCCAGGCCGCCCTGTCAGACACTGGTAGAGGTAGGAGGTGTCCGATGTGGGGGGAAAATGCAGCACCTAACAAGCTCCCAGGGAGGAGAGGGAGGTTCCAGAACCAATGACTGTGCCCACATCGCTCTCCACGCCCCCCCACCACCACAGGAGGGGACCGTGGATTGACCCACCCAACTCTCAGTAGGTCCCAGCACTAAGCTAGAAGAGGCCTTCCAGGTGCAACCCCAAGTTTTACAGATAAAAAGGTAGGGCCCAAAGAAAGAAGGGTGCTAGCTCATGGTACTACATCCGAGGCAGCCCTTTCTGGCCTCCGTTGTTAGAAAGACCTCACTAACACTGTGACTCTGAGGCATGCTCCTCTTGGAGTGAGACCAGGTTCCTCCACGACACTCCTCCTGGACTCTGGTTCCTGGAATAGCCAAGACTATAAGATGGCCAGGACAGGAGAGAATTCACTGGCTCCTGCCCTACCCCTTCTTCCTCAGTGACAAAGGGACAGAGACTAGACCGGCCTAAGCTTGTTGAGACAGTTGAGACTGAAGAGCCGCTTCCCCTGTAAGGGCTGGTTTCTGCCTCTACCCACTGACCACTCCTGACTGAGGATCTCAGTGTTCCTTCATCATTCCCATCCAGCCTTGCGCCATGGACGAGTCCTCCATCCCAGGAGGCCCATGCTGGGTTCTCCCTACCACGAAAAGAACTAAGGCACAAAGTGGGCCAGGACCAGCCCCAGGCCCTAGACCAAATATGGGATTTTGCTCCCCCCATTCCTGTACCCTGAAAAAGGCCCCAATGTCCTTAAGTGACAGTGCTGTCCAGGAGGCCAGAGGGAACAGCTGGATCACAGTGGGCTGAGGGGCAGGAAAGAGCCGGATGCAGACGTCCAAAAGCTGGCACCAAGCCCCGCCCCCGCCTTGTTAACGGGCACTCTCCCAGGACGGCCCCAGACATGAGCTCACTCTCCTTAGAGCCCTGGGGCAAGGGGCAGGATCCCTCTCCTCACTGGGTTGAGCATCAGGGGAAGAGCCATGCTTGGGTCATGCAGACAGTCTATGCTTCCAGAGCAGCTGTTCACCACCAGACCCCAGTGCAAGGAGCACTGCAGGGGAGGGCCCATGGACTGGGCTCCCGGCCAGGATACCTGAGCTTGCATTCTAACTGAAAAGGAGCTAGGGAAGCCAGAGCCAAGCTCTTCTCCACCTACTTCCTTAATTTCTCTTGATCTAAAGCAGAGGGGGAGACTGAGGACCCTCCAAATCCACAGATGCACTTAAGCACAGACACAGGCACATGTACACCCGTACTCGTACTCCCCCTCTGAAACCTGGAATGGCTCCTGCCTGCCCCGCCCAGCTCCACCCACCCTGGCCAGGCAGGTTCTGTAGAGACCTGCTCTGCTTTCTCTCCAGCACGCCCACCCCCACCCCGGCTCTCAGAAAGTCCCTGCCCCCAACACACTGCACACAAGTACACGCATGTTGCACACACGCGATAGCGCTGCATTCCCTGCCTCCCCCAGACCCATTCCCAGTCGGTCCGGAAAGGAACACTGGGCGGGAGGAAGGAGTGCGCGGTAGAAGGGGCCAGTAATCCCTTTGGCATCTGTCCCAGGTGGAGGCCAGAGGGGAGACAGGATGCTAAGCTGGGGAGAAGGTAACCGGGGCTTCTAGATGCCTGGATGCTCTGTTAAATTTTCACCAATGAGCAGGCCCCATAATTCCCACCCACCAGGCTCTGAGCTTCTTCCTCCCTCAGCTAGGGCAAAGGACTGGCCCCTACGTGCCCATCACGTAAGCTGCGGAAGAGCCAAGAAGGAAAAATAGGCACCTTGAGTTGTCCTCAGGGACAGGAGAAGGTGGACAACGGGAGGCAGGCAAGCCACGTTGACCCAGAGGCCAACTTCCTGTGCGCTCCACATGCCCACCCTCACGGAAAACAAAAATGCCTCTGCCTCTTCTTAGCCTACTGTCCTAGGTGGGCCCCACCTGTCCCTGACCCCAAGAGACCTTCAAAGCCTGCTCACCCAGCGCCCACCTCGGGGGGAGGGGGGGCGAGCAGAAAGCAGCTCCTTGGGATGAGGAGTCAGCCAACCTTAGGTCTGCACGTGGATGGGGAGAGTTGTGACGTGGGGACACTGGCAACAAAGGTCGGTTTGTGTGGGGAAAGCAGTAGGGAGGGCCTAAGCGTGCAAGATGCAGTGTGACTAGGGGTGTGGGTGGCAGGCCTGGCTCTCCCTGGGTCTCCCCATTCTGAAAACCTTCTCCTCCTGCTTCACTCCAGGGCCTCTGACCTGGTAAATCAGCCAGTTCTTATCTAGGAAAACCGAGCCAGCTGTAAGGCCCAAGCACCAGCCAACCTCCACTGTCTTGACAAACCCACCACCTGAGGTTTTCACTCTTTCTGAGGAGCCTCAACATCCCCCAACCCTTATGTCTGCCACCCCAATCCTGGAGTAAAGCAGGGGACAAAAATAAGTGTTTCTGTTCACACTCAGTTGCTTTCCAAGTTACTGCATTCACACCTCGGGCTCAGCACCTGTTCCTGTGTACTTCCACTCACCCTAAAAAGCCAGAGCCCCCTCCCCAAACCCTCACACACAGACACACTCTCTCTTCTAGCCAGACTGGGGGAGCCACGAACTCTCTGGTGAAACTCTCTGGGGTCTGAGGGATATTGTTAGGGGGTTGCTGGAAAACTCTACAGACAACGAGGGCCAGGCCCTTCCAATCAAAACAAGACTCCATGGGTTATGGTGGCCAGAGCCCCCACGTGTGAAGTGACCCAGCAGACAGGAACAGGGCAGCCCCCGGGGATGTTCTACCCAGGTGGCAGGCCTGCCCCAGGCTGTGACAACAAGGTGCTCCTCCTAGGAGACCCCATTCCTCCAGCAGACTGACACCCTCCCTCAAGGGTAGAGTTCTCTACTCCTCAGGCTGACATCTGGACTCGTGTCTGCTTTTCAAGAGATAGGGGAACTATTCAAGTTCGAGATTAAAGGCAATAATGAACAAAACCTGAACTAAATGAAATGAGAGGAGGGAAAGGTGGAAAGAGCACTTTGGGAAACGGAAGAGAAATGACACCAGATAGACCTAGCATAGCCTCTGAGGAGCTATGTAATCTTAGATGAGTTGCTTGCCCTCTCTAAACCTCAGTTTTCTTATCTGTAAAATGGGGATAATTGTGCCAACTTCAGAAGGTCGAGTGTTCAATGAAATAATGTATACAGAATATCACGGAGTCAAGCACGTAACAGATGCTCAATAAAATGTTAGTTTCCACGTCTTTCTCCTATAGAGGGTGCACAGCCAATCCCCTTCACTCCCTGCTCCCATAACCTCATAGTGAGAAGTAAGACCCCACCAGGAATAAGATGGAAACAACACTTTGGCTACAGTGCTGGCCCCAGCCCCCAAATGACGGTCCCTCTCTAACTTAGGCCACACCCAGGTCTGAGAGAGCAGCCAAAACCCCTCATCCCTCTCTCTGCCTCTTTCCTCAGGGACTCCTGGATCCTCCAGCCTCTCTCTTCCCCTCCCTCCTTCCACATTTACAGTGAGGCAGGGCCTGGGCTCTAATCACCTCCTTCTCTCCTGCAGGCGCTAAGCTCAGCTGTGTGTGGAGTGGCAGGAGAAGGGGGCCCCAAGCCTCCCGCCCCACTCCAGCCCCCAACTTCTTCCCACTCTCCCCTCTCACTGCCCCACCCTGATTACCAGGATATCCTCAGCTCTGCTGATTCTAAGCCCACTTCTCCCAAACCCGTTCCCAGCTGTCATGTCTGTAATTACCAGCCTTGCCAGGGGCATCAGACAAGCACAGCAACACCTAATTTCCAAAGGGCGCCACCACACAAGGCCTCTGCCTCCTACTCTGAACCAAGCAGTGTGGAGAAAGGGATGGAGAGAGTCTTCCTGACCCACCTCATTTCTCTCCACATCACAAGAGAAAAGGTGACAGAAGGTTGCCCAAGTCAGATCAGCAAGAGACAGGATATAAACAGGGAAGAGTGCTGGGGAATGAGTGTGAGTAGGATTTACTCCCAGGCCTTTTCCTTCACCTCTGCTACCAAAATCTCCCCATGAACAGGGTTACCCACCTGGAGAGCGTGAGAGAAATTTCAGGTCAATTCAGAGAGAGGGGAAGTCAATGCCCAGTAAAACAGGAAGACAGGTACCCACAGGGATGAGGGCAGATGCATACTGGAGGGAGCTGCCCAGGAAAGAGGAAGAAAGAGCAAGTTTTAAAAAGTCCCATCTGCGACCCAGACTCTGAGAAGAGGCAATAATATCCCAGCCTCTCCTCTCCCTAATACCGCCATCCCCAGCCAACCACACAGGACTTCATTTTATAGGCAGGGAAACTGAGGCCAAAACCCCAGTTAATACTTCAAGATCCAGTAACGCCAGCAGCATGTGGCTCACCAGCACCCCCGGTTCCTTCTAGCTCATGCTCAGCCTCTACCTGCAGCACCCTCCCCAGGCCCCTCCCTGCCTGCCTAACTCATCCTTTAAATCCAGCTAAGGTTGATCCACACAGTGGAATATGATTCAGCCACGAAAAGGAGTGGAGGTGTGATGCTACAACATGGATGAACCTTGAAAAAATTATGTTAAGTGAAGGAAGCAAGACAAAAGGTCACACATTGTATAATTCCATTTATATAAAACATCAGAATAGGTAAATCCATAGGGACAGAATGCAGATTGGTGGTTGCCAGGGGCTGGGAGGTAAGGAATGGGGAGGATACATTAACTTGTATCCTTAATGGGTACAGGTGTCCTTTTGGGGATAATGAAAGTGTTTTTAGACAGAGGTGGTAGTTGCACAACACTGTGGGTGTACAAAGTGCCACTGTTCACTTTAAAATGGCTAATTTTAGGGCTTCCCTGGTGACGCAGTGGTTGAGAGTCCGCCTGCCGATGCAGGGGACACGGGTTCGTGCCCCGGTCTGGGAAGATCCCACATGCCGCGGAGCGGCTGGGCCCGTGAGCCATGGCCGCTGAGCCTGCGCATCCGGAGCCTGTGCTCCACAACGGGAGAGGCCGCAACAGTGAGAGGCCCGCGTACCGCAAACAAAAAAAAAGGCTAATTTTAGGGAATTCCCTGGTGGTCCACTGGTTAGGATTCCACACTTTCACTGCTGAGGGTGCGGGTTCAATCCCTGGTCGGGGGACTAAGATCCCACAAGCCGCACGGCGTGGCCAAATAGATAAATAAATAAATAATAAAATGGCTAATTTTTTTTTTTTTTGGCCACACCGCGCACCATGTGGGATCTTAGTTCCCCGACCAGGGATCGAACCTGCACCCCTTGCAGAGTCTTAACCACTGGACCACCAGGAAAGTCCCTAAAATGTCTAATTTTATGTGATGTGAATTTCATCTCAGTTAAAAAACATCCAACTAAGGGCACATCTCCTCCAGGAACCCTCCCTGACACCCATGCCAGGACCAAGCACTCTTGCTCCATGTTTCGGTGGCCTCCTGAACACACCTCCATATACTACTCACTGGGTTACAGTGAATCGGCATGTTTATGCACATTTTCCCTATGAAAGCCGGTCTTATTCACCCCTCCATCCCTCGTGCTTCACACAGCACCTGGCAAATAGTAGGCAGTGCCCAATATGGTCTGCCAGAAGAAGTGCAGAACCAAGGCCTAGCTCTCCTCCCCAACCCAGAACTCACTCCTTTAATAATCATCAATCAGAACCCAAACCATTCCAGCTAACATTTACTGAGGGCTTCCCAAGTGCCAGGCACCGTGTGAAGTACTCACTATATATTACTTCATTTAATCCTCATAAACCTAAGAGGTAGGGCCTATTATTAACTCCATTTTACAGGTGAGGCTTCAAAAGTTATCTACCCTATCTGAGGTCTCAGAACTAGGAAGTGGCCAAACCATAATTTAAGAGCAGGTGAAAACCCAGGGAAGGAGGCCACTAGAGGTTCCTGGAGGAAGACCCAATCTGGGGAGGGAGGATAGTGCCTTTTTTTTTTTTTTTTTTTGGTAAATATTTATTTATTTATTTGGCTGCGCCAGGTCTTAGTTGCGGCAGGCGGGATCTTTGTTGCGGTGTGCAGGATCTTTTAGTTGTGGCATGTGGGTTCTAGCTCCCTGACCAGGGATCGAACCCGGGCCCCCTGCACTGGGAGCACAGAGTCTTAACTGCTGGACCACCAGGGCAGTCTTGAGGATAGTGTCTTAAGACATCTAAGAGGCTGAGGAATAGGTTTTAAGAACCTGCCCAATGTCACAACACTATTAAGTACTAATTCCAGCCAACTCTGCTGGACGCTTCCCTTTGGCCTCACAGTGTGGGGAGCTGCTCAGGGAGGAATACCAAGGAAAACTGAAGACCCTCAAACTCAGAGGATGAGGGGCATCCCAGATCTCTTCACTGTTCCCCACAAAGCTTCCGTAAGTCAAGTTGATCCCCCTCTAACTGAAAGGACCTCTTGGAAACCAAGTAAGCAGATAAAAGTCTGTCCTGCTCTAGGGACAGGGAAGGGGGCCCTTCCTCAGATCTCAAAGGAGCAGAGGCACAGAGGGGGCACACCAGAGAGGCCGGCCCCAGAACAATTAGGGGGAGAGAGGGCAGAAGCAAGACAATGGGGGAGGAGGGGGCAACGCGGCCACTAGTTCCAGTATGAAGTACTTTCAGAGGCAGCCTTTCCTAATGTCTGACCACAAGTCCTCTCCTCCTTGGAAGAGCCCCCCAACACACACCAGTATAATACATCACGCATGCAGTGAGAGGACAAGAGCAAACAAGGTACCCTGGAAGGTACCCCAGAGCACACCATCCTAGATGCAAGAGCCTCGCTCGCCCTGGGAACCTTACCCATCAGATAGGTGTCAGGTTTGGGGCAATCATGCATTTTTTTAATCCAGTCTTTTCCTTCTCTGCCCCACCCCTAGTCCCAACATTTTCTGCTCTTAATCTGGGGGCTTAAGAAAGGTGGGGAGCCCTGAGGGCTAAAGAGGGAACATTCCAATTGTACATGCCCATTAGGAACTCCCATTAGGGAATTACCCAGAGACCCTAATGGGCCTGTGCATTCACAGCCTCAGCTCCTAAAACTGGGTGCCTCGATCTAACCTCTGGCAGCAAAAGGAAAATGACTGAGAGTGAGATGGGCAAACATGGCATGCATCCCAAAGATGGCCAGCCCCTTCCCTTCATCCCAAAAGAGAAAGAATGAAAGAGAGAGAGAGAGGGAAAGAGACAGAGAACGCAGATGCTGCTTCTCTGGGGACAGATACATCCACTTCCCACCACACCATCATGACGGTGAGTACAGCCCTGGATGAGTGCCTGCCCCTTCCCCACCACAGGGACAACTGCCCTCCTGGCAAGCTCAGCCGCTATTCCTCACCCTGAGACCTGGCCCCAGACCACAGCTCCATCCCAATCATGCTTCTCATCAGCAAAAAGAATGTGATAAACCACACAGCCACACCTGCAGAAACTCCTGAAGAAACCCTCCACTGCCCTCCCCAGAGCTCCCATGCTACCTTCTCAACCCCTTCCCTTCCCTTGGGAAGGGAACCCAAGATGTTACACACCGGGTCTCATCCCTCCAGACATGCTCCTTCCTCCGGCCTCCATCCTATACCAAAATCCCAGACTCCTCGGGAACTATAGGATCCTAGAGGCAGGGCAGTTAGTGGACTCTGAAACAGCAAACTCCAAGATGGCTTTACAAGAGAACTGTGGCCTGAGGGGGCTGAACTTGGGCTGCAAAGCAACGAATGTAGCCTCTCCAAGCACTAGAACCCTACCTATAAGGTGGAATAAGAGGACGTCCCTCCAATCCCCCAGATTCCTCTAGGACTACAACCTGAACCCCTGTTGCCTATTCCCCACAACACACACCCTTGTCCAAAACAGGCAGCTCATAAAATGGCCCACTCACTCCCACCCATAGGTCTCAGATACTTAAGGCACTACCCTCAAAACCAGGGCAGGGCCATTCAAGAAGCCTTAGAATCCTCCAGGCAGCCCTCCTTTTGGGCTCTCTTCCAGGAAAATCTGCCTGCAGAGGCAAGTGGCAGTACCCCCAATACACACTCAGAAATACACACACCACCTGTGTGTGGTGTGGCAGGCACACGCTGGTACTTATCTATCAACACAGGTTACACACAAGAGAACACATTCACTAGCATCCCTTTCCAGTACACAGATGCACACATACCTATCCAGGTATGCCCCATTCTGCTCTTACACACCCACCTCCCTCAGTACCTATCTCTTTCCCATAAACCCCTACCCAGTTCACATACATAGATACACACCCCTTCCCCACAGTATACCCATAAATACATATCCAAACACACCACAGATACATGGTCAGCTCCTCCTTGGGTGCACACACACTCAGGCACAGAAAAACACCTTCATCTCCAAACCCACCTGCAGGAACACGCAGCACGTCAAGGTGCACACACACACAAAAACAAAGAATCATGCACACTGATGCTCCACCAAGCCTTTAAAACTCACCAATGCAGAGCCCACAGCCCCTCAAATGGGTAAATATGAGTGGAGAGAGGGATGCCGGCGCCTGTCCTCTGGGCCCCGATAGATAACACAGTGCCCAGGTCTCTGGCCTCCATCCCCATCCTCGACCTGCACGAACACTCCCTCCTACTCTCCTCGGGCGGGTCTCCCCAGACTCCACATCACACCCTCAACGCATACCTGCCCCCGGCCCTCCCCACACTTCTGAGGTGTGTATGCACCCCTAAACACCCTCGCCTTCCAACACCTCCAGATTTCGATCCTTCCACTGCCTCTCCCCCCACCTCCAACACACCCAGCCTCTGACTTCAACCGGCTCCCCCGGTAACATTAAGGCCCCCGCCGGGCGCCGGGCCCCGGGCCCAGGAAAGTCCCCGGCTCTCCAGGCCCGGGCTCCGCCCCCTCCCCACGCGCCCCTTCCTCTCCCCAAAGTTGGGGGGCACTCTGCTGTGCAGTGGGGGAACGGACCGGAAGGGGGTTACCCCGCGCCCCCCTTCCCCCATAAGCCACCCCACTCGCTGGGGGACCGGGCACCCCCTGGCCCCTTGCCTGATTGTCCCCTTTTCTGTTTCCTTTTTTTTTTTTTTTTTTTTTGCAAACTTTGCCCGCGCCCCCTCGGCCCGGCACTCACCAGCCGCTGCGAACTGCCGGGTGGGCTCCGCCGGCGCCCCACTCGGCCCGGCGCCTTTGTATCCGCAGCGTTCCGGGTCGCTACGAACTCCGCGCTCCCGGACGGGCAGCGCGGACGATGGGGGGTGTAGAGGGGGGCTCCTGAGTCTGGTCGCCCCCTCTCCGTCCCAGATCGCAGTCTCTTCCCCCTCAGGGCCCCAGGGGCAGGGGGCCGGGGGGAATGCGGGGCGCTTAGGCTCCCATGGCGGGACCAAGGATCAAGGAATCAGGGATCAGGAATCAGATCGGGAACCGGCGGAGGAGGGGGAGGGGGCGGAGGGGGAGGGGACGAGAGCCGACGGGGGTGCAGGGGGCGGGGGAGCGCGCGCTCCCGGGTGCCGCCTCCCGGCTGTTCCCGCAGCCGCCGCCCCTCCCGCCGCCGCGTCCATTGTCTGCGGCCCCGCTCTTCCATGAGTGGCCGCCCCTCCCGCCCAGCCCTTCGCCTTCAGATTCCTGGCGGCCCTCCTGGATCCTGGGAATTGCCGGCAGGACTGTGACCCCGGCCCCGGAAGGTGGTCTGGGGGATGCCTCGATTCCTGTCCTGGGCCCATCCCGCAGCCACTCCTGGGGCTGTTTTTCTCCACCCGCCTGTCGGAGACCGAGCACCCCGACCCCGAGGGGTGGCCGTGTTCAATTCTTTAGGGCCCAGACCCGGCTACACGAAATCCAGTGCAATCTGGGACGTGGAAAGATTGAGTTTTTCCTCCCTCTAGGGCTGCGAGAAGAGAAAGTCATCCCTGATTTTAATTAGTGGTGAGAAATGCTCCCTTCTTCCCATGCATACGGGGATTTCCCTGACACAGTCGCCACCATATCCCCCGGCTTCCAAAAATAATTTAATTACTTGGTGTTCTAGCTGCGAGTGGCGACCGCTCAGTCAGTCTGGGACGCTGTCTTCATTAACACTTTTTTCCTCCCCTCTGGTTTGAGCGTTGGGATTAATTACAAAGGAAACCCTGCCCTGGGGGAGTGGGGGAAGGGAGACGACGAGGGCGCCGGGAAGTTTGTATGGCGGGGGAGAGAGGCCCTTCTCCCAGGAAACCTCCAAGTGTAAAAATGCGTTGGCCTATCGGGTCCCTAACCCCAAGCAGGCAGGGCTCTTGGCCCCAGGGTTTCACATACACTGGAGTTGATGGCACTACACAGGGATTGTAGGGTATCACAAGTATCCGTCATAATCGGGCATTTCTGCTTTAGAGTATGCCAAGAAACCAGTTGAGTTTCATGAAGTGGGGCAATAGCTTTGAACCCACCAAGACTGACCCCCCCACACTATAAAAGTCTAGGCTTGTGAAAAGTACATGTACTCCTTGGAGTGAGTGAAAGCAAAAGTATTATTATAATGTCATTAGTATTGTGTGCAACCCGCACTTACCTAGAATAATAATACTTCAAAAGCACCTTTGCACACTTCACCTCTGTCAGGGCAAGGCTCTCTCAACATCTCAACATCTTAGGGCTTCCAGTCCTGATACCTTCTCACCCAACCCTGTGATTAAAAAGTCTCAGGGTAGGAGACTCCCAGCCTCTCTGTTCCTGACTTGTTGGGGATTCTTCTCCTCTCTGATGAAAAAATTTTTTCTGAGACATAGTCTCAGACTTTTTGGTCATCCATTCTAACCTGACCAAAGATGAGAACAGAGTCATCTTCATCTGCACTGTGACCATTCCAATATGTCATTCTTTAGGTCTTAATAGAGCCTTAAGACAGACTTCCCTTCTTCACCCAAACCCTTGCCTTTCTTCATACAGTACTCTCTTCCCACATCATGGGTCAGCAAGTGACTCAGCACTAAGACTGCATGAAATATGTAGAATCATCATCTCAGGTACCCAAGTCTCTGCATGCATTCAGGTGTTCATTTGCTTGGTGCCTATCATGTGCCAGGCACTGGGCTGCAATGGAGGTCCTGCCGGTGTGGGGGACGGTTGGCAGGAGAGCTGGGGAAGGGTATAGGGTGGTAGAGAGGGCTTAGGGTGCTCTCAGCCCCACCCAGAGCACACCCCCAGTTCTGGGCAGCAAGTGTGTAATTTGACACAGTGTTGGGAATGTCCTAGCTGCCACAGCCCCAGCTGACTATCCAGCAGGTTTACTGTGAACTGTGTGCACATGACGGTAGCCTGTTTCACAGACCTCAAAAGGGCCCAAAGAATAGGAAACACTGCTTCTGATGCCAGAATTACAGATAGCTCTGTAACCTCTCCCCACCTAAAGCTTGAAACCTAAGTCAGGATGTCAACAAATGAAGCGTCAGGATTAACAGAAATCAGGCATCAAACTGCAGTAAGCTCCGACCCTCTTTTCTCTCTCTGAGGGTGAGATTGGGGGCTTTCCGTTATATCTCTGTAACAAAAACATTGGATTTCAGAGGAGAGGTCCAACATTAAATCTGATTGGTGTGGTGTGTCCCATGCAGCTATTCTCTGAACTGTCCTCCACCCTCACCCCTAGGATGGAAACCCATCTGGACTTCACACATCCTTAATTCACAGAATGAAGAAATGGAGACACAAAGAAGAGGCCCATGTGCCCTGGGGCCCAAGGGAACTAGCCTAATTCTTTAGGAGGGAGGAGAATGCTGAGGTGACATCCAACCAGGATTTTCCCAAAGAGGCAAACCTACAGTGACAGAGGGATGTCAGGAAGCTGAAGGACAACAAAGTGGAACAGGTTGAACTTCAAATGCACAGCTCTTGGCTTGGAGCATATGAGCAAGTTTCTTAATTTCTTCAAGCCTCGATTCCTGCATATAATATGAAACTAATAAGGTAACAGGAGGAACCCCTTCTGCATACCCATAGTGCCCCAGTCAATTCCCAATCAAACTTCCCCTCTCTGTTATATGACTTGGGGATTCCTGGTGCTTTGGGGAATCCTGATCAAGGAAGGGGGCTCCCAGCCAAAAGCCAGAGTCCTCAGTAAAATCTCTTTCAACTCCTCACCAGCTCATGGGCCTGGGGCAGCAGTGATGGAACAGGCCAACCACAGGTCTCTCAGGAGCCCTGGGAGGTTGAGTCTCCCGGGGGGATGCAAAGGGCTCAAGACATGGCAGTGGACACTCTCCAAGGGAAGGTCCCAGCTCTGAAGAATTGCCTGCTTCCCGTGCACAAGAAGCCGTTCCTGGAAGTAAGGCCCATACCATAGTGGCAAAGGTTAGGTCTTCTAGTCTGGTGAAAAGTAGGGCCCTTTCCCAGCTCCACTGCTGAGAAAGAGGAATCCTTAGTATCTTGCTCAGACAGAGAAACATCACAGCCTACGGGATGGCCATGAAAGGTTTCCAATGTGAGTGATTAGCAATTTCACCCACCTCCCAGGTACAGGGACCCCAGTAATGAACCCCCATGTGGGACAAGAACCACCATCTTCTTGTAACCCTGTTGATAAAACTGGGGACAGTTCAACCTCTCAGGATAACTAGAGTTCTCTCCCCAGCACCCGCTTTCTTAGAAAGGCTGTTCTCAATGCTTACAAAAGTATTCCCAGACCCAGTTTGTACTGTGAAATAACTGGATTTTTTTTCACTTTTGGTGAAAAAGGAAACAAAATAGAAAAAACAAACAAACAAAAAACCCTTAGCTGGTTAAGAACTGTAGGATGGGGCTTCCCTGGTAGCGCAGTGGTTAAGAACCCGCCTGCCAATGCAGGGGATATGGATTCAAGCCCTGGTCTGGGAAGATCCCACATGCCGCGGAGCAACTAAGCGCTTGTGCCACAACTACTGAGCCTGCGCTCTAGGGCCTGTGAGCCACAACGACTGAGCCTGAGCACCACAACTAATGAAGCCTGTGTGCCTAGAGCCCATGCTCTGCAACAAGAGGAGCCACCACAGTGAGAAGCCCGTGAACCTTAACGAAGAGCAGCCCCTGCTCGACGCAACTAAAGAAAGCCCGCGTGCAGCAACAAAGACCCAATGCAGCCATAAATAAATAAATAAATAAATAAATTTTAAAAAATAAAAAACAGAAAAAAATTTTTAAAAAGAACTGTAGGATGTAATAGGTTTGTTTTGAGGTGTCTCTCTCAGATAAGCTGCTGATCTCTTTGAGAACAAGGACCAAGCCTCATTCATTTCTACATGAATGGCACATAAAAGTCACTAAGTTAGTATTAGTCCCCTTCCCTTCTAACTTCCTTTTCTTTCTCTATTCCTAACCTATCCCCAAACTTTACTACTCCCTATTCATCCAATCTTTATCAAGCGTGAACTTCCTCAGATCCCATCCTATTATCACCAATCTAAAAAGTCACCTACAATTAAACCAGTGGTTCTCAACCGTGGCTGCAGATTTTAATCACCTGGGAAGCTCTGAAAACATACCAATACCCAGGACCCATGCCAGACTAATTAAACCAGAAACATCCGAGTTGTGGCCCAGCTATCAGCATTTATTTTTTAAGTTACTTCAGGGATTCTAATGTGAGAACCACTAAATCAAACTCTTTTTTGATAGGCTTCCTCCTTTCTTGACACAAGGAATGCCCCCACCTCCCTTGCCTAGGACTAATCCCCCCAGGTTTCATTAGATCCTATCCTTTCCCAACTCCATTTGTTATCCCCAGTCTCTACTGTATCTAACTTCTAACTCTTGTAGCAAAATAAAATACCTCCCTCCACTCTGCACCCTCCTCTTGCTTCAGCCCTCTCTTCTTTTCTTATCATCCAGTCTTCTCAAAAGAGTAGGTTCCTCACCACTATCCTTCATTCCTCAGCTCCTTGCAACCCAGCCATCCTCTCAATATCTTTCCTCTTCCTGACTTTGAATATCGATATTTCCCAGAATTCAGCCTTTGTCCCCTTTACTCCTCACCCTACATCCTCCCCCAAAGTAATGTCATTCTCTCCCTTGCCTTCAGTCAGTGCTTACTTATTAATGCTCCTAAATCCAGGTCTCTCTTCTGAACATCAGACTCAAATTTCCAGCTTCCTACTGGACATTTTATTGCCTATTCTTTTTGGTACTTTAAATATAGTAGGTTTAAAGGGAACATATTATCTTCCCTCCCCCATCCCAAATCCCTTGGCTTATTCAGACCTTTCTCACTTCCATACTTGTATCATTCCCTTCCAATCTATCTTTCTATCTGTTGCCAGTGTGATTTTTCTGAAAGAGAAATCAGACTGTCCCTCCATTGCCTAAAACAATTCAATGACTCCCCACTGTCTACGAGATGAAATCGAAACTTCTTGGCACTCTATGCAAGGACTTTGAGCCTCCCCCTCCAGCCTTATCTCCTGTTGCTCCCTGAGCATTCAAAGCCCAAACATGCAATACGCATACGTTCTAACTAGACCCATCTACTGGTTGTTCTGCCAGCTTAGGGCTTTGTTACTGCCTCTTCCTTTCTGAGGTGTTTTCTTTGCCTGAAATCCCATCCCCGTCCTCTCTGCCTAGAAAATTCTGTACATCCTTCAAGACTCCACTGTGGTCTCCTCTCTGATTCCTCCTCAACTTTCCCAAGCAGAGTTAGATGCCCCTTTCCCCAGAGAGCCTCCTTTGTGCTCCCAGAGTTCTGCACTTTATGGCATTGTATGGTAATTTCTTATTTACATATCTGTCTGCCCAGCTGGTTCTGTGAGCTTCTGAAGTGGAAGAAACAGTGCTTTATGTATCTTTCTACCCTCAGAACTTGGCTCAGTGAGTGGGACACAACAGTAAATGTTTGTCTAGTGAAACCTAACAGAGAAGAGACTGAGAGGAGATAAACTGGAATATTTGATGTCAAAGAAATCTTTCTGTATTTTACAGATAAGGAAACAAGGGTGGAGAAGGTAAACCCACTGCCCCCAAATCATAGAGCTGACTAGTTGGCAACACCAAAATTGGAACCTAAGTCTCCCGATTTCTTGTTCAGTAGTCTGTCAACTATATCATATTAACTGAGCATTAATTGTTTCACTTGAAATAAAGATACAGGGCAGATGGAGCTTAGCTTTTTGTGGACCGGTGCTTTCTTTGAGACTTTGATGAAAACTACAAGCTCTCTCCAGAAAAATGCGATAGAATTTCCCGTCCATTTTCAGGGGATTTAGGGAGTTAGTTGTTGAGTGAGGGATGATTGGAAGCAAGAAGGATCTAGAAATGGAGAGACCAGTGAGAAGGCTAATGCAGTAGTTGAGGAGAAAGAGCAAGCAGGCTCTAAGAGTAGGGGAGTAGAAAAGAAAGTTCAAATTTCAGAGGTGCCCTGCAGGTGGGATGGATAGAGTTGGGGAACAAGGAGGCATTTAAGATGACTCTAAAAAAAAAAAAAAAAAGACTCAGGCTTCTGATATAGACATTAAGGAGGATAGTGATGCCACACATCAAATTAGGGGCTACTGAGGGAGAGTAGGTTTGAAGGGCAGATAATGTGTTTGATTTGACAGGTGTCTTAGATGTCTGCAGGCCCTCAGGGTGAGGATGTCCATAGGAAACTGGCAACAGCACAAGTACCTTCCACATCTCCTGCCACTCTTCCTCAGACCATCTGGATGATCTATTTTTCTCTGAATCCAATACATACTTTCCTGCCTCCATCCCCTTTGTCTATCCCATTCCCTCTAAATGGTGTACATTACATTCACCATCACCCTTACTCAAATTATTATTATTATTATTTTATTTTTTTTTTTTTCTATACGTGGGCCTCTCACTGTTGTGGACTCTCCCGTTGCGGAGCACAGGCTCCAGACGCGCAGGCTCAACGTCCATGGCTCATGGGGCCAGCCGCTCTGCGGCATATGGGATCCTCCCGGACTGGGGCACGAACCCATGTCCCCTGCATCGGCAGGCGAACCCTCAACCACTGCGCCACCAGGGAAGCCCCCCCCAAATTATTTCAAGGTCCAATTCGGGTGATAGTTTCTCTGTTAAGTTATTCCTGACACCACCAATTTGACCAATTTAATCTCTCCCTTCTCTAAAATCCCAATTTTTTCTCTGAACATCTCTTACCATATTTTATATTTTGAATTTCAGTTATTTGTGTTATTGAGAAAAAGGCATAAAAAGAGAGAAAAATAAATCAAGGATAGACAGTACAAATAAATGACAAATAGCAAGATGAAAAACGTAAACCCAGCTATATCAATAATCACATTAAATGTGAATGGTATAAACACACCAGTTAAAAAGCAGCATTGGTCAGATTGAATTATAAAAGTACTATCTCACTATACACTGCCTACAAGAAACCCATTTAAATATGGGAAAATATATGTCATGCTAACACTAATCAAAATAAAGTTGGAATGGCTATATTAATACTAGATAAAGTAGATTCCAGGGCAAACGTATTACTAGGAATAAAGAAGGTCATTTCATAATAATAAAGAGGTCAATTCATCAGGAAGACATAACAATTCTAAGCATTTATGTACCTAATAACAGAGATTCAAACAAAAACTGATAGAGCTGCAATGAGAAACTGACAAATCCACAATTATAATCAAAAATGTCTATACCCATCTCTCAACTGATAGGACAAGTAGACAGAAAATCTGTAAAGATATAAAGAACTTGACCATCACTATCAACTCACTTGGCCTAATTGACATTTATAGAATATTCCACTCAACAACAACTGAATACACATTCTTTTCAAGTGCACATGGAACATTTTCTAAGATAGAACATATTGGGCCATAAAAATCATCTTGATAAATTTAAAAAGAATCAGATCATACAAAATATATTCTCTGACCACAGTGGTATTAAATTATATATCAATAATAGAAAGATATACAGAAAATCCCCAAATATTTAGAACGTAAATAATACAATTTTAATTCATGGATAAAAGAAGAAATCAAAAGGGAAATTAAAATTTTTGAAATGAATGAAAATAGGAACACAACATAATCAAGTCTGTGGGATGTATCTAAACCAGTATTGAAAGGGAAATTTACAGCTCTACCAGCCTATTAGTAGAAAAGAAAAAAGCCTCGAGTCAAAGATATAAGCTTTCACTTTACAAAATTAGAGGAAGAGTGCAAATTAAACCCAAGTAAGTAAAAGAAAGGAAATAATAAAGATCAAGTAGAAAATCAATGAAATAGAAAACAGAAAATTAATAGAGAAAAATCAATGAAGTCAACAGCTAGTTCTCTGAGAAGATAGGTAAAATAGATAAATCTGGCCAGACTGATCAGAAAAACAAGATCTGAATCACCCTATAGCTATTAAAGAAATTGAATTGAAGTATAAAAGATTCCCACAAAGAAAATACCAGGTGTAAATGGCTTTACTGGTTATTTCTACCAAATATTTTAAAAAGAAACAATACCAATTTTATACAAACTCTTCCAGAAAATTGAAGCACAGGGAATACTTCCCAAGTCATTATATAAAACCAGTGTTACTCTGACACTGGAATAAGACAAAGAGATTACAAGAAAACTACATATCAATATCCAGTATGAATAGTTGCAAAAAATCCTTAACAAAGTTTTAGCAAATCAAATCCAATACTGTATAAAAAGGATAATACATCATGACCAAAAATGTAAGATGGATTTAACATATGAAACATTGAAAACATTTTAAAAGATTAAAAAAAGAAAAAACCAAAAAAAGGAAAACACATGGTCATCTCAATATCTATGAAAAGACATTTGACAAAAATTCAATATCAATTTCTGATTTAAAAAAAAAGCTTTCAATAAATTTGGAACAGAAGGGAACTTCTTCAACCTGATAAAGGGCATCTACAAAAAACTATGGATAACATCATATTCAAAGATTGATTCTCATAAGATGAGGAAAAAGGCAAGGATGTATGTTCTTACCACTTTTACTCAACATTATACTGGAGGTTCTAGCAAGTGCAATAAGGAAAAAAAAAGGCATGCAGATTAGAAAAGAAGAAGTAAAATTGTCTTTATTCAGAAATGACAATCATCTTTATAGAAAATTCAATGGAATATTTTTTTAAAGTTACTAGAACTAATAACTGAGTTTAGCAAGTTTTCAAGCTACGAGATCAATACACAAAAATCAATTATATTTCTACATACTAGCTGTATTAGTTTCCTAGAGCTGCCCATAACAAAGTATCACAAACTAGGATGGTTTAAAACAGCAGAAATGTATTCTCTCACAGTTCTGGAGGCTACGGATCTAATATCAAGGTGTTAACAAGGCCATGTTCCCTCTGAAGGATCTAGGAGAGAATCCTTCCTTGCCTTTTTTAGCTTCTGTTGTTTTCTGGCAAGCCATGGGTTCCTTGGCTTGTAAATGCATCACTCCAATCTCTACCTCTGTTGTCACACAGCCATCTGTTCCCTGTGGATTTTTACATCATCTTCCCTCTCTGCATGTCTGTGTCCAAATTTCCCTCTTCTTATAAAGACATCAATCATATTAGATTAAGGCCTCACCCTACTTAAGTACGACCCCATCTTAACTCTAATTACATCTGCAAAGACCTTATTTCCAAATCAGTTGACATTCATAGGTACTGGAGGTTAGAATTTTAACATATCTCTTGCAGTGGGGGAGACACAATTTAACCCATAACATTAGCAATGAACACTCAAAAAATTAAATTTAAAAATACCATTTATAGCATCAGAAATATAAAATATTTAAGGTAAGTCTGACAAACGATGTGCACTGAGGGACTTCCCTGGCAGTCCAGTGGTTAGGACTCTGCGCTTCCAATGCAGGGGGCGTCGGTTCGATCCCTGGTGTGGGGAACTAAGATCTCACATGCTGGGTGAAGCGGCCAGAAAAAAAAAAAGTGTACACTGAAAACTACAAAACATTGCTCAGATGAATTAAAGAAGACCTGAATAAATGGAAAGGTATACATGGTTCATGGATTGGAAGACTCAATATTGATAAGATTTCAATTCTACCAAAATTGATCTAAAGGTTCAATGCAATCCCAAACAAAATCACAGCAATCTTTTCTTTTTATAGAAACTGACAATCTGATTCTAAACATTATATGGAAATGTAAAATGCCTAGAACAGCCAAAACAACTTTGAAAAAGGAGAGTAAAATTGAAAGATGTATATTATATAAATTCAAGATTTATTATAAAGCTACAGTAATCAAGACAATGTAACATATGCATAAAAAAAAGATAAGTAGATCAATGGAACAGAATAGGGAGTTCATAAATAGATCCACATACATATGGTCAACTGATTGTTGACAAATGTGCAAAGGCAGTACAATAGAGAAGAGATAGTCTTTTTAATATAGAACAGTTGGATATCTACATGCCCAGGAAAAGAATGTCAACCCACACCTTGCATCATACACAAAAATTAATTCAAAATTGATCACAAAACTAAATGTAAAACAAAACTTCCAGAAGAAAACATAAGAGAAAGTCTTTGTGACCTTTGGTTAGAAAAAAATCTCTTAGATGTGACATTAAAAGCATGGTCCATAAAAGACATAAAATGATAAATTGGACTTTACCAAAATTAAGAACTTGTGCTTTCAAAAGACACTTCTAAGAGGTGAAAAGACAAGTCACAGACTGGGGGGAAGTATTTGCAAATCACGTATTTGATAAAGAACTTGTATCCAGATTATATAAAGAACTCTCAAAACTAAAAAAAAAAAAAAAAAAAAAAAAAAAAAGTAATACATAAAAATATTGCAAAGGAAAAAATAAAATTGCTCTTTTAATTTAAAAAAAGATGGATTGTTCAATAAATGGTATTGGTATAATTAGGTAAACATTGGGAAAAAGCAAAGTTGGATTCCTACCTCATTTCTTATATCTAATGAAATGCAGATAGATCAAAGGACCAAAGGTAAACGGCAACAACACCAACACAATAATAATAATATAACTACTAGAAGAAAGCAGTGGAGTTTCTTTTTTTTATCTTCTGATCTTGGAGCAGGGAAGGCCAAGGCCCAAAATACAGAATCCAGAGAAGAAAAAAACTATAAATTTGACTAAATAAAAATGTTCTGCATGCAAAAGAGTTAGTATCCATAATCCTATAGATTTTACAATCCTATAATCCTAGAGATACTGCAATCAATTAGAAAATTCCCAACAATCAAACAAAACAATAAAAGAATATTTATGACTTTACATCTACCTGAACAGCAAAACTTATAAGTTGGATGATATCAGGTGCTAGTGAGGTGGTAGGAAATAGAGATCATCACGAGCTGCCAGTGCAAAGATGAGTTGATATGTTTTGTAGCACAATTTAGAAGTATCTCATAAAATTGAATATATGTATAGTCTATAATCCAGTTCCATTCCTAGGCATGTATGACAAAAACGACCCTGCAAAGGATAAATAAATTGACATATTCAAGGATATCCATTGCAGAAAAAAAACTGGGGGAGAAAAATCTTATATAATAAATACATGGTATTGATAGACTGTACATATGGTATATGCAGATAAAAAAAGAACTAGTTCACCATATACTGTATTTTAAATTCCATCTCATAAGAAAAGCAGAATAGAATTTTAAAACACAATGCTCAGTAGGAATAAAAAAGGAAAGAAAAAGTAAAAGAAACAGACTGAGATGTACATCACAATATTGTCCTGAAATATAAAAACATGTTAAATAATGTAATGTACGGATCCTGGATACATACGAGTCAATAAAGGGATGAAAGGGAGATTCAAACACATGCACTAAATAAATGAGTAGATTCCTATGGGAGGGGTGGCAAGGAAAATAGGGTCAAGGCTGGGAAGAGGAAGCAACAAAAAGGGAGGCATGGACGAATTATTTAGCGTGTCACAAACTGAGGAATTAACTTGATTATAGCAGTTGAACAAAAGAAGAACAAAAACATTTTTGTTCTCCTTAAAATCAATTGTGTTTTTTAAAAGAAAAAATATTGCATAAAATTTTTTTAAATAAACAGTTTTTTTCACTTAAGAACCAGAGAAGCTCATGAGGAGACCACCTGAGACTAGATTAAAAGAATGCAGGTCCTGCGTGCACCCTGATCCTTATCAGCAACCCCACTCTTGAACTATTGCTATAAAACTTCTCATCAAATCCCCCCAGGTTGGGGCACACAGTTTTTCAGGGCACGAGCCTGCTGTGTCTCCCTTTGCCTGGCAAAGCAATAAAGCTATTCTTTTCTACTTCACCAAAAAATTTTTAAAAATAAATAAACAGTTTTTTTCAATAGGCCAATGATATGAACAGGCAAGTCACAGAATAAATACAAATAAGCATATGAAATTATTATAAGCATATGAAATTATCATATGAAATTATCTAATAAGCATATGAAATTATTATCATCAACCTCAAATAGGGAAAATTCAAATTAAAGAAAAATTTGATATTTCTCTTGCCCATAAAGTTGGAAAAAATAAAAAAGAATGATAATATCCATTGCTATGAAGGGTGTGAAGAAATGTAGACTTTCATGTATGGTTGGAAATAGTGGAGGTCGATAAAGACTTTTTGGAGGGCAATTTGGAAGAATCTATCAAAATTTTAAATGTTCATTCTCTTGAATCCAGCAGTTCCATTTCTAAGAATCTACCCTCCGAAAATGTTCACATTTGAGTGAGCAAATATATACATAAGTGTACAAATGTATGCATAGAATGATATACGTTGCAGCATTATTAATAACAAAAGATTGGAATTAACCTAAATGTCCATCAGCAGGATGGTTATATTAATTATCATACATATGTCCTATGCAGAAGTTTAAAAAGTGAAGTTAGTCTGTATGTACAAAGAAGATTTTTATAGTGTGTTGTTTAAAAAAAAGTAACTGTACATATTAAGTTAAAGTCTAACAGTAAATGTACAATATAATTTTAAATGCATGCACCTATGTATTTATATACATTTGTAATGTAAAGTTTGGAAAGATGGTTCAGACCAAATGGTTAATACAGATTACTTTGGGGGAAGGGTAGGTAATTCATACCCACACAGTTGGTACATCTACTTTTAACTCTATGTACGTATGTTAGTATTATTTGAATTTGTTACAATAGGCAAATATTACTTTGGTAATTTTCTTTTAACTTGCCTTTTTAATTTTTTTAATTTATTTTTGGCCGTGTTGGGTCTTTGTGGCTGCGCGCAGGCTTTCTCTAGTTGCGGCGAGTGGGAACTCCTCTTTGTTGAGGTGGGCGGGTTTCTCATTGCGGTGGCTTCCCTTGTTGCGGAGCACGGGCTCTAGGCACTCAGACTTCAGTACTTGTGGCTCGCAGGCTCTAGAGCGCAGGCTCAGTAGTTGTGGTGCACGGGCTTAGTTGCTCTGCGGCAAGTAGGATCTTCCCAGACCAGGGATAGAACCCGTGTCCCCTGCATTGGCAGGTGGATTCTTAACCACTGTGCCACCAGGGAAGTCCAGTAATTTTTTAAACGCTTTTTAAAAATGAGTAATCCTATGGTTTCCAGTGGAGTGAAAAGATAAGACACAGCTTCCAGAGGAAAATAACATATGAGAACCCCATCTGAAATGTCAAATGGACTGGAATATATGAATGCGTATTCTCAAGGTGAATGTTAACAGGTAGATGTTGGGACAATACAGAAAACTGAAGTGGAAGATAATAAAAGCCATCATCTGTCTTAATATAACCACCATTTATTGAGCTTTGTTATGCACTAGCATGGGGCTAAGGGCTTAATATGTTACATCTAATAAGGAAACAGATGTTTGGAGATTTCAAGTAACCCACCCAAGCCACACCAAAACCCATGTGATAGTAGGTAAATGATCTCAGTACCATTCAATGTGGGGAGGGCAATCATAGAGATGTGCATAGAAAGCTAACGGGGAGCAGGAAGGCTATAGGAGGGTTTCCTGGAAGACGGGACATCTTTGTTGTCTTGAAGGCTGAGTAGGACCTACACAGGTGAAATAGGAGCAAAGGCACAGAAGTCAGGATCAACGTGGAGCGTGCCAGAGAGCTCGTTATAATGTTAGAGGACAAAGTGTGAAGGATGGAATAGCAGTCGGGTTGCAAAGACTTGCAGGAGCTGCACCATGAAGGGAATTTCGTGCCATGTTGAAGAATTTGGATTTTATTCAAGAAATAATGGGGAGCCATTAAAAGGATTTGAGTCTAGAACTGTCGTGATTAGATTTGCACTGGGGGTAGGTCACTCTGATGGCAGTCTGGAGGGTGGATTTAAGGAGACGGAGCCAAGAGTCAGGGAGACAGCTCGGCAACTGCGCTAGTCCAGGCAAAGGAAAGCGGGGGTGGTACTCGTGGAAATAAAGAAACGGTTCCAAGTCTCGTTTAGAAGACAAAATGGATAGATGTCGATGATGGATTGGAGGTGGGAGCCAGGGCAATTGAATGCTGATGGTGCCATTTAGTCATATGAAGAGCAACAAGGGAGAAGTCGGGATGAGGGGAGGAGAGAATAAAGAGGCCAGTTTGGGGATGTGGAGTTGGAGATTTCTGGGACACGTCCTAGCAAAGAGGTCCAACTCTTTTGGTCACAAACCCAGAGAGCCAACTTCCTTCTGGACAGCTCCATGGGAAGACTCCTCAACAGCTCTTGTTCAATGTGTCCTTAGTACGTCACCACTACTGCCACCATCCCCACCACAATTCCCCACAGTTTCTCCTCCTATTTGGTCTATTTTGGAAGGCAGCGTCACTGTTCATCCAGGCTTCCCAGCCAGAAATCTGGGAGTTCTCTTCTAGCCTCCCACATTTAATAAATCGCCAAGTTCTGTTGAATCCACATTTCAACAGCTTTTCCTAAATCTGTCCTCTCCTCTCCATTCCCTCTGCCACTGCTTAAACAGACTCTCTTTTTCTCTCAGCTGACCTTGCAATAGCCTTCTAAAACTGTTCCCTGCACAGATCTTACCCTTGCTCATCTGTCTTCAGAACTGTCCTTAAAGTGACATTTCTAGAATGTAAATCTGACGGCATTTATCCACCCTACTCGACAACATTTACTGGTTTCCTATCATTATGTGGCAAAGGACAAGCTCCCTAGGATAACATATAAGGCCTCTCCTGCCTGGCCCATGCTTACCTCTCCCGCCGTTCTCCATCACTCTCCTGTCCCACCAGCCCCTTTTATTTTACGTCCTAAAAATACCAAACTGTTTATGGTATGCTCTTGCTCACAAAGCCTCCTCAGGCCTCCATGCCTTCGTACCTACAGTGCGTTCTATCTGGAATATCACTGTCTCAGGTAGAGTTCCCTGGGAAAGAGATTCTTACACACTGAGGTGTATGCAGGAGGATTCTTTCAGGAGACAATACCTGTGAGGTGTGAGAGAGGCTGTATTAAGCAGAGAGCTAAACTGAAATGCAATGGGATTGCGGGAGAGGCCTCTGGCAGTCCCATGGGGGATCTCAAGCTGGGACAGCCCTTCATGGTTGTCCCTGGAATAGGGCTGTGTAGCCCCACGCACCAAGCAGCCCTTGCATGTACACTGCCTAGGGAGGGAGAGCAGCCTTAAGCAAGGCAGCTTTCCTCCTCCAAAGGCAATTCCTGGAGAGAGACTCCTCGGCTGTGAGTCAACACTCCTGCATCTGGGGAGGTGAATGTCCTGTCCAGTGAAGGAGGAAATTTGCAAAGGGGGCTCCTGACAGCACACCACAGAATTTTCTGCAAGCACCTTCACAGACCTGGCAAATCCCTTTCAGTCTTTGAAGCCCAGCTCAGGTTTTACCTGCTCCCTCCTTCACCAGCACTCCCTCTGAGTTCATACTGACTTCTGATGCTTGCATATGCTTTTCACCCTCAGGAAACTGATGTGCTTCCATGTCTGTCTCCCTGGTAGATACTGAGGAGAGCCTGGGCCTGTATTTCAGAACCTAGAACAGTGTCAGGCACACATTGGCTAGTTAATAAAGGTATGGTGCACTGAATAAAATGGGAATGACTGGTGAAGGAGACAGCTACAAGGTTATAAAAGGAGAAGGCTTGAGTTTAAGTGCCACTAAGGACAGCAGAGAGGTGGATGCCAAAGGGTTGCTGATCTCAGGGCTCTCCCTCTCCTCTCACTTCATGTGGGAACCAGGTTAAACCCAAGAGTCCCAGGTTAAAGCAGAACAAGGCTCTGCTCTTGGAATGATCAAAGCAGGGCAGAAGCCAGCAAAAGTCTGTCACTTGTAAATAACTGTGTGGCTGATGGAGCTGGGAGGCAGAGGTAAATCCTAGAAGGAAGGATGTAATGGTCTATATGGGAAGAGAATCTTAAGAAAGAGTAGATATATGTATATGTATAACTGATTCACTTTGCTGTATACCTGAAACTAACACAACATTGTAAAAATCAACTATACTCCAATAAAAAGTAAAAAAACAAAACAAAACAAAACAAAAAACCTAGAGTGAAGGAGAGGAAGTTAAACAGCTTCAGTTCTCTGTGCCATACCTGACAGTTGTCACTCAGATTCCAACATGAAAAAGGGCACAAAAACAAGCACGCCGATGTATGTGCATACAGAGACCACAGAAGCAGGCAAGCACCCTCAGAGTAGAACACACACACACACACACACACACACACACACACACACACACACACCCTGAATGAAATGGACACAGGAAAAAATCAATCCAAAAATTATAAACCATTAATATATGTAAATGAAACACCATTTATCCCTAGACAGCTATCAGCCTTCATCCACCTTCCAGAAACCTCCGACAAGAAGAGAACTTTGGATTGCAGGTCCCACCACATCTCCTTCACCCTTTGTCCCCAGTCTAGCACCATCTTCTCATTTCCCATTTCTTAGCAGCTCCCAGCCAGAGAGGGGGGAGAGTGAGAACATCTCTAATCATGGACAGCAGGGGGCAGTGCTCCATAAGCAATAATCAGACCTGGCTCAGAGAAACTTGCTTAAGGGAGAGAACAGGGGAAGAGGAGGAGCAAGAGGTCCGCCCAACACAGCGTTCTGATCATATTCCCCCACCCAGGCCTCCCTCCTTTTCTGTTTCTTCAGCACCCACCCCCCTTTTCCTCAGCTACTACGTCTCCATCCTCAGTTTAGCAGATTTCAGAGTTTGGCTCTACCCAACTCTCCAGAGAAGCCTGAGCTAAGGGATCCACAGCCTCTTGTCCCCTCCCACTCTATCTTGGTTTCCAGGGTGGTCAGGACCCCTGAGTTTTTGGCTGGACTCTTGACTGATGCTCAGGAGCCCACATGAGGGGCTTGATTCTAAGACCACCCACCTCTTGAAGGATGCATGCATCCTCACTGGCACCAGTGGCACAAATGCTGTGGTGGAACAAGGGCTGAATATCAGGCCCCTTCGCTGCCCTGGCCTGGCACATTGCACAGTGCACAGACTGTGCAACAGTACAGGTTGGCCCTTTTACTTGCTGCCCCTGAGGTACCCTAAGTGAGAACTTATCATGCTAAGCACTGCCACGATGATCTCGTTTAACCTTCATAACACGCCTTTGAGGCAGGTCTCATTATCTTCCCCTTTTTGCAGATGAGGAAGTTGAGGCCCAGGGAGGCATGTGCTTTGCTCATTATGGCACAAAGCGCAAAAGGTAAGTATGGAGCTGGGACACACGTCCTCCGGCTGCCAGGTATGAGCTTTCTCTCTCCTCTAGCACAATGTTGCTGCTTCTGCTGCGGCCACCACACTGACTCCCTTGTCCCCAACTCCCTCTCTGCTCTCTTCCTTCTTCTCTCTGGCGAACTAGCATTTGAGGACTAACCTTCCTGTTAGCTTCTTTCTTCTATCCCCAATCCTTACCCAGCTGGATTTCAAGAGCTTAGGAAAGGACATAAGAAAGCAAGAAAGAGTCAGAAAGATGAAGGAAGGGGGTGGCCTAAGGGGCCTTCCAGAAAGAGGAAGAAGAGAAGGCAAAGAAGTCAGGCACTGAATTGGGAAGGAAGGAAGGTGGGTGAAATGAGGGAGAGGAGCCCTGTGCCCAGACTGGAAAGGGGCACAGGCAGGGTCTCCATTGTGTGGGCACAAAGGGGCCATATGCCTGGCAGCCTACACAGTGTGTGTGTGTGTGTGTGTGTGTGTAAGGGGAGGAGAGGGAGGAGTGGCTAAGAAGTCCCCCCCCCATTCTCTCAAACCCCTGGGGCCCTGCTGTCTGCTCTGTCACTGGGGGTGGGGTTTTCTGAGAAAAAGGTCAGAGGGGAGCAATTATGACAGACAGCATGGGAGGGTCAAGGCCAGCGGTAACTGGGGATGGAAGAAGGCATGGAAAGCTGAAGGGGCATGGTGGGGAGGGGCTAGAAGAGGGAGGGGTGAGGTGCCAGAGCCCCACTCTCCAGGTGCCCCCAAACCGCCCCTCCCCCACCCCACTGGCCCACTTGCTGGGGTTTGGAGGTTGTGAAATGAGGGCCCCCAGATGCATCCTCTTCTAACCTTCCGTTCCTCCCTCCTCCTTGAGTGCTAGCCCCGGAGCGCTCTCTTTTCCCCTCATCCAGGGACTTCCATCTCCCTGACAGTCTCCTCTCCCAGGGCCTGGTCCCCTGCTCCCTTCCCCCTCCACTCCCCACCTCCTTCTCCCATCCTGTGGAGCAGAACGGCAGCCGAGGCCAATTGATTATCTGAAGAAATTCGGAGCTAGCAGTAGAACAGCTGCAGCCGCCCCCTCTCACCAACCCCAGGCCCTAAGGGATCCCTGAGGGGAGGGGCCCTTCTGCTTTCCAGCGGGGCAAAGTGATGAGAGGAGGAAGGGCGCTCAGAGGACTGAGACTGCTGTGCAGTGGAAGGCGCAAAGTACTTGAGGCCAAGTAACCCCAGTCCGCCATCATGGGTGAGTCCCATCACCTTTGTGGACAGCATTTCACCTGCCTTTCACACAAAAGTGTTGGATTCAACAATTTCTGTGCTCCCTTCCCACCCTGGCCCCTTGTAGTCCTCAGATTCTCCGTGGTCTCTGTTCAGCCCTCGCTCTTGCCAGGTTCTGGGCAGAGTACATTTCATCTAAATCAGATGGGGAAGGGAAGATGTCAACCTCTTCCCGTATGGGCGTTCTTCCCTAAGTCTAACTCAAACCCCTCTTGCTGCTGATGTCATTCTTTGCCCATCAGAGATGAAAACAGCACCCTTCAGAGACTGAAGGACATCTCAGCATCTTCCTCCCAGTGTTGGCCTTCAGCCTTCTCAGAAGGCCTTCAGCCTTCTAAAGTTTGGAAAGGATCTTCAAGTTCACCTAGCCAGGATTTCATCTGGCAGGAATGGCTCCCTGGTAACTCTGCCTACAGTGTTTTCTTCAGACTGTCTATTTGGACTCCTCCTCCTTGAGGCAGGCGCTTCCACTGCTGGACAGCTCCAGATGTTGCAACGCTTTTTGGAGTTAAAAATCTGTTTCCTATCACTTCCACCTACTGGTCTTTGTTCTGCCTCCTGGGACCACATAGAATGCCTGTTTTTGTTTTTTCTTTCAATATTTGAAGATGGGTTTTATTGTCCCTAACTCTATTCTTGTAAAGACACATATCCTCAGTGTTTCAACTATTCCTTCTGTGAAGTTGTTTCCAGACCTTTTGTCTTCTTGGCCACACAACTCTGAATACTCTCTAGTTTATCAAAGTTCCTGTTAAAATAGGGAGTCCATAGAGTGTCACCTGTCAGGCTGGCTCATTTCAGAGAAGCAGAAGGGCATTGGCAGTATAGGACAAAAAGAACCTGGGTTTGAATCTTCTCTCTGCCCTTTACTAGCTGTGTGACCTTGGGCAAGGTCCTTCTCCTCTCTGGGCTCTAGTTTCCTCATCTATAAATTGATTTTAGAGTCCCTTCCAGGATTCCTTTGATATTCCTTCAGCACTACTTTTTATCCCTTTCCCTATTCTTCTCTTAGTACCAGGTTCTCCACTGTATTCTCTCCAGTATCTGAAAGTTGGGGAACATAAAATGGGCCAAGAACTGTGATTGCAAGGAATTTTGATCCAGCTCAGAGACAATAATGGGGAAGGCCATGTTTCATAGCCATGGCATGAAATGTTTCATAACCCAGCAACATGGACCCACAGACACATGTTTAACTTGGGTTCCACTGGGACACTCAGCTTCTTCCGTGATCCACAGAGACCAGGAGCAGAAGCACAACATCAGAGGGGTCAGAAAGTTTCACTCAGTGGGTGCCAAGATGGAAGTACATGGCACTTTAGGTGGAGAGGCCTGGGACCTGTTACACCCTCCCCTGCACTTCTTTACTCTGTGACCCCTTCTTCTCTCTTTTTTCATTTGGTCACCATAGTGAGCTCTCATGATCCCATCAGGAAAGCCTTCAAGGCTTGGGACCCTCAATGCCCACTCTATCATAACCTACAGTCCAGTTTCCCAACCCAATTGAATGATCCACAGCTGTACCTGGTGCTAGAACGAGGTCACTTTAATTTTTCTTTTTGTATGAAATCAGAACTGCAACAGGAGGAAATCACACACAGGACACAGGACACAGACCTTTAGGGCCCACTGTTGGGGGTCTTAGGAAGAAGTGAGGGTCATGGGAGAGGGCGGGAGAGAGAAAAGGAGCAGGCAGGACTCGGGTGGGATTGTCTGGGGATGGAGGGAGCTGAAGAAGGATCCAGGAGCCCTGGAAGTGGGGGAGGGGTGCCATCCCAGAGGACTAGGGTGTCAGGACAGATGGATCCCAGGAAGGGATAGGGGTGTGGTGAGCAAAAGGGATCCCCACACACACCTGGAGTTACAGAAGGAGCAAGAAAGGGAAGGGAATAACTAGGGAGGAAGCAAGAGAGACCTGGCTAGGACGGCCAGGAGCTCCCTCACTCGACCCCAAAGTGCACGACTCGGCAATAAATAGTAATATTTATAAATAAATAAGTAAATAAATAGATGAATAAATAAATAAATACGTAAATAAATAATATCCTTGTAGAGCTAGGAGTTTGGTGCGAGGGAGGTGGAAGCATGGGAAGTGCGGTGAGCTCATCTCTTCTACACAGGTCCTCAGGCCCTTCATTCTGCCACGGACCCTGGGCTACTGAGCAGGGGGCGCTCAGCAACATGGGGGTAGCGCAGAGAGCCACGAGGTGGGATGGGGTAGGGGGGTATCTTCCCTTGCTAAAGGCAGCTTAAGGAAGCAGAAAAAAAATAATAAACAGGTCCTAGGGCCGGGAGAGCTGAGCTTTCCCAGAGGGCAACAATAGGGCATCCCCCCTGCATCCGAGGGAGAAATCAGTGTGGGTTTTGCACATCTTTGTGGTGGACTGGGATGGAGGAAGCAGACATGAGATTTGGCCCACTCACTGCCTGGGCCTTTTGCAGATACTCTGGGCTGATTTGGGGGACATCACCCCCTACCCCAAGATCTAGGTTCCCTTTCTCTGGCTGCACACAAAGAAGAAAAAAATTGGGATGGTTGGGGTGGGAGGAGATAGGGAGGGGGCCAAATAGCTCAGAGAGGGCAAGGCACTCACTACCAAGTAAGATTCGAGGTCTGTATATGCTAAGCCTCAGGAACAAGATAGAAAACAGGAAGAGTTTTTCCATAATCCCCAGCTACTGAGATGCCCCTCACAGGAGCTACCTCACCATGCCCCTGCCTCCCAAGGGCTAGACTGAGATGTCTGAGAAAAAGCCCACCCCCTCTAACCCCAGCCTTCCCCGTTCCTGTTCCCATGGCCCTTCTCTACCATGGGCAGGAGAAGCTGCAACAGGGTGCGAACAGGATGGGAGACAGAGTCAGGGTCTGGGGAAGGGGGTGTGTCTCTGAACATTTGGATTAGGAGTAGGAAGGCAGCAGCCCATGAGCGAGCCAGGGGGAGACCCCAAGACTGTACACCCACCACCCAAGCAAAAACATTTCTAACCGGCTGGGTCCCAACAACAAACTGTAGAAGGTACCCACGACAAGAGCCCTCCGGGTGCCTGGGTGAGTAAAAGGAAATCTCTTTCGACCAATCGACCAACCGGTGGGCACTCTGCCTGGGCCCGGGGCCAGTGGGTACATGCTATGCCAGAGTACAGGGGCTCAGGGAGGAGAGGCCGTTCTAAGCAGTGAGCGGTGAGGAGGGACCCCAGCGAAAACCCGGGGAGAGGAGTGAATCCAGGGCGGGAGGCAGGCAGTGTTCAGACGTCCAGCACGTGATTCAGGTAGGAGATGTAGCAGATGGCCAGGCGCAGGATCTCAATCTTGGAAAGCTTCTTGTCGGGGGGCAGCGTGGGCAGCAGCTTGCGCAGCTCGGCGAAGGCCAGGTTGAAGGCTTCCACGCGAATTCGCTCCCGCGTGGCGTGGGCCGTGCGGTACTTGGCTGTGGCGCGCCGCCGGCGCCGCCGCTCCTCACGGCTCAGGTGCTGCAGGTCTTTCCGGCCCGGCTCTCCTGGCTCCAGGACGCGAGCCTGGACCCCTCCCGGCCCCCCCGGCCCCGCCCCGTCAGGGCCCGCCCCGCCCCCACAGTCGCTGAAGCCTGACTCGGTCTCAGAGTGGGTGGGAGGCAGGTCCAGCTCCATGGTGTCTGAGTTGAGCATCATGATGGATGCCCCTCGCCCTGTGAGATCAGGATCCCCTCCCCACCCCTCCCTCTGGGAGCCTGAAAGCTGGTTGCGGGAGGGGCAGGAAGGGCCTGGGGTGGTGGGGTCTGCCACTGAGCTCAAGGAAGTGAGAGCCACTTCAGGGTTCCATGGTCAGCGTTCTGGTCGGGAGCCTGGAAGAGAGAAGAGGAAATGAGTAAGGGCAGAGGGAGGAAGGAGGGGACAGCTCAGAGATGGGGAGGGGTGAGGAAGGTTTAAGATGGGCTGGGAGAGGGGGAGGTACTGTAAGCTCGGGGAAAGAATAGCAGAAACATGGGGAGGGGTGGAGGCAGTGAGGCAGGAGAGACAGGCAGGAGGCCATGGTGTCAAGGAGTAAGGGGAAAGATGGAGAGAAGGGAAGAGATCCAGAAAGTCGGCAACTGGAAAGGAGAAGAAGCAATGAGAAGGACAGGGTCAGGATAAAACTGAGCAAGAGGATTAAAGACCTAAATGTAAGACCTAAAACTGCAGCTCCTAAAGAAGACACAGGGGGAAAACTTCATGACATTGGACTTGGCAATGATTTCTTAGATGTGACACCAGAAGCACAGGCAACAAAAGCAAAAATAGACAAACGGGAGACTACATCAAACGTACAAAATTTGTGCGTCAAGGGACACAATTAACAGAGTGAAAAGGCAATGGGAGAAATTATTTGCAACTCATATAGATGTAAGGGGTTAATATCCAGAATATTATAAAGGACTCCCACAGCTCAACTTCAAAAAACTAAATAACTTGATTAAAAACTGGACAAAGAGCTTGAAGACATTTCTCCAAAGATGATATATAAATGACCAGCAAACATATGAAAGGATGCTCAACATCACTAATCATCAGCGAAATGCAAATCGAAATCACAATGAGATATGTATGACCTCATACCCATTAGGATGGTTACTATTAAAAAAAACAAACAAACAAACAGAAAATAACAGGTGTTGGCGGCAAGGGTGGAGAGAAATTGGAACCCTTTGCCCTGTTGGTGAGATTGTAAAATGGTGCAACTGCTATGGAAACAGTATGCAGGTTCCTTTAAAAATTAAAAATAGAATTACCATATGATGTAGCAATCCCACTTCTGTGTTTATGTCTAAGGAAATTGAAATTAGGATCTTGAAGATATATCTGCACCCCCATGTTTATTGCAGCATTATTCACAATAGCCAAGACATGGAAACAACCCAAATGCCCATCAATAGATACACAGATAAAGAAAATGTGGCATATACATACAATGGAATATTATTCAGCCTTAAAAAGGAAGAAAATCCTGTCACAATGCTACAACATGGATGAACGGTGAGGACATTATGCTAAGTGAAATAAGTCAGTCACAAAAACACAAATATTGTATGATTCCACTAATACGATATATCTAAGTATTCATCTTCATAGAAGCAGTATGTAGAATGGTGCTTACCAGAGGCTGAGGGGAGGGTGGGGAAGGGGAGGTGTTGCTCAAAGGGTATAGAGTTTCAGATTTACAGGATGAAAAAGTTCTGGAGCTCTGTTTCCAAACAATGTGAATATAATTAACACTACTGAACTGTACACTTAAAATAGTAAATTTTATGTTATATGTTTTTATCACAATACATTTTTTTTAATAATTAAAAAAGGGGGGAGAGCTGAGCGAGACTGGAGCCACAGCTCCAGGAGAGATTGGCTGTGGCTCTAAACCTTTCCCAGTTGTGAGGGGAGCATTGCAAGCCTTGGCCCTGCCATCCCCTCCCTCCCAGGGCCTGTCTCCACCCTGGCTGCTTCTGTATGTGTGTGTGGAGGGGAGAGGATGATAAACACGCAGATTGCCCTTTGTAGAGTGGACTGGGGCATATGGAGCTCGGCACAGCTGCCCAATTCAGTCCCTCCCAGCCCCCAAGCCCCACGACAAGACCATTGCAGACACCAGATCCTACCACCCCGACCACTAGAATCAGGGGGAGGTATCTCCTCTGGCCACAATCCCCCTGCTCAGGACAGTCCCTTCCTCCAACTCTGTCCTCAACACCCTCAACCCTTGCCATTTCCTGGCCGTTTCGGCAACTCTGCAAGGAAGATTGGGGAAAGGGAACATAATCAACTTTCCACTCCACATCCTCCCCCAGCCCAAGGCCAGTTCAGATTGGCCGGCAGAGAAGGATAGGGGTAGCTTTTGGAGGCCACCATTTGGGGCTTGGCGAAGGTTGCTTGTCCCTGGGACCAGAGGAAATCAGGGAGAGGCAGCAGGAACATGGTCTGGGGAAAGGCTGGGGAAAGGGCTTTGCTGTGGGGGAATGTCAAGTGGGAACAGTGGGCCAGTCGCTGTGAGCTCAGCCGGACTTAAGTGGCAGAAACAGAAGCACAGAGGCTCCTTCGCAATCACCATATCCCCTTCCTCACCAGTCCAGGTTCTCCTGCCTGATGGACACCTTCACAGGGGTCAGGACTCCCCAGCCTTGCCCCGCCCCACCATGCAGAAAACCGGCTCAAATGAGTAGTCCACTAACAGTAAGCTCTGAGGTTGGGGGTGTGAGATCATCAACATCTGACAGCATGTACGCACACAGCCATAACACAAAACAGAAGGGGGTGAGTGCTGAAATTTAGAACACACTGCATATTCCAGGGTCCAAAGGAACACGAGGGGATGGATGGCAATAGCGTGGGAGACCCCGAAGTCAGCACCTCCCAGTACGTGTTTAGTGCACCAACTCCCCACCGCCTTGATTCAGGAATTCAGCTACGGGGTTCTCAGCACATCTATCACAGCCCAATTCTCCCTCTGCCTGGTCCCCATGTTCCTTCATCCCTGATCACTTGGCCCTCCCTTCCCCCCTTCTGCTCCCAATCTGACCCCAGTCCCATTTCCACCTGGACCCACTGTCTTCCCCAACTCAAGTCCTGGCAGCAGCTTCTATTCACCCATCAAGTCAGTCCTCACCCCAAAATCCACTTCTGGTTTCAAAGTTGCAGGTTCCGAGGATCAGAATTCCAAGCATCCAGGATAGGACTTCCTGCCCCACTTCTGCCATCCCCAACCCAACTGAGAATAGATAGGCACAAAGAGTCAAAGAGGTGAAGTGGGGAAGAGGGAGGTGCAGGGACAGAGAGAGACACAGCGTGAGAGAAAACTAGAGGGAGGCTCTGGGAGGGGACTTGAGCCAGAGAGTGGGAGGGACACGCCCACCCCTCCCCAGCCTTTGGTTCCCCCTTTACCTAGGAGGAGCCTGTGAGGGGATCCAAGCTGGCAGGACAGGGGGGCAGCGTTGACAGCCCCAGTCTCCTCTGGCTGCTCAGAGCTCATCCGTCTGCAAAGTTATTGACCAGCTTTCTAGACCTCTCCGGGGCAGCGTGGCGTGGCTGTACAGGCTCCGGGGCATAGGAGAGGGCTACACATGTTGGGGATATAGGGCCCAGGTGGAGGGGGTGAGCTTGGCCAGGTACTGGGGACACCCGCACTCACACGCACACACACACCACACGCTCACAGACACATACACACCTGAGCTGGCCCAGCCCTATGTATATATATGGAGATACACACACACACCCCCAGCTCTCCATTGGCTGGCCCAGCCCCCCCTTATCAATATTAAACAGTAAGGCCAGGCAGCCATTGGCAGAGGGATCTGGGAACCCCCCTGGGAGCTGGGGGTGGGGCTGGCCCTGGTGGGGGCGAAGAGTGGGGGAGCAGGGACATCTGTTCTCCATGCATATTTCATAAGCAAGAAATGGAGAGCTGGGGAAGGGGTGGGGCTGGGGCGAGAGCCAGGGCAGGATCACAGATGAAACCCCTCAGTCTCCTACACCAGAGGCGGCAGGGACAGAGGCCCCCAGCAAGCCAGGTTTAAGTACCATGGTCCCATTCTTAGTCCCAGCTGGGCTTTGACAGCCCCTTCCCACATCTCCTTTTCCCTGGGAAAAAGGCTCTCCAAGATACTAACAGGGAAATCGAGAAAAGGGCAAGTGGACAGCACGAAAACGCAGAAGAGGTCTCTAGAGTCCTTGCCCTCACCAAGCTCTCATTCTTCGTAAAGCTGGTTCCCACCAGCCCCTTTGCCAGGCTGCCTGTGGCTACTGTTCAGGCCCCTGCCCTCGTCACCCTGGGACTCAATCACCCCACACCCTCTTATCCCAGACTCCAGCCTCCCACCTACACAATCACCAGGGGAGGAGTGGGGTCAGATTCCTGACACAGATCCTACAAGGAGTTTTTCTAGGCTGGCTGGCCCAACCTGACCCACGGGGAATTGGGAGGAAAGAGGTAAAGGCTAAAAGGAGCAGGGTACAGGAGTGCCGGGAGAGGAAGAACCAGGGTTGGAAGGACACTGGAGGAGGAGGGCAGGGCACCCAGGCAAGCTTCAAGCATGCTGGGGCATCAAATGAGCAATAAGAAAACTAGCTACAAAATCATATGCAAATGGGCATTGATTAAGTTCACATCAATAGCTCAGCTGCCTGCAGCCTATGTGTGCATGTGCGTGCATGTCTGAGTGTGTGTGTGTGTGTGTGTGTGTGTGATACAGGGTGGCAGGAGCAGGGAGCAAGGGAAGCACAGAGGCAGTGGGCTACACTTCCGTATCTGAAGTTCTCTTCCCCACTCAGCTGTTGAATGTCTTCATTGAACCTCTGTGAATATCCAGAATGAACCACGGCTGGGAGGACTCCAGAGACGGCTACAGTGCTACAGTGAAGAAAGCTTTGTCGGCTGTGTGACCTTGGATGAGTAACTCAACCTCTTGAGCCTCAACCTTCCTTTTCTGTAAAATGGGATTAAATATAGCTGCCGCTTAGGTTGCCACGGAGATTAAGCCAGATAATGCATGTAATGGGTCTGGACCTTAGTAGGAGCACAGTCCACCTGCAGGCTTTTGGAAGATTTGCCATTTCCCTGTTGCTGATCAACATTTTCTGGGCTTTCTCCAGGGTAAGACATTCCCTAAGGGGAGTCCTGTAATTCTTCCCCAAGCTCCCTCACCCCCAGGTCTGGGAGGTGCCAACTCCCACCTGGGCAGGCCCAGACAGGTGCCCAGGCGCCAGCAGATTGGCTGAGCTGGAGGGGAAAGGAGGCTTGAGGAGGGGGGCTGGGGGGCAGGGGATCAGGTGGCATCTCAGTTCTTGCATCATCATTGCCATGGTGCTGATTAAAAACCAATCTCTACCTAATGAGCCCCCAACAAAAACAATCCTACCTCCCCCACCCTGTTGCCCTCCACCTCATCCAAGAAAATTGGGAGACAGAGAGACTCAGGAGAGAGGGCCATGGAGGAGAGGAGAGATACGGAACAAATGGGAGATGATGGAGAAGAAGCAGAGGAAATGAAGGGGGAGACGTGGGGAGATGTCGAGACACACACAGAGAGGAACAAGATGAGAAAACAGAGTCATGAGGTTACAGACATGGGGAAGATATAGAGAAACGGGAAGACTCGTTATGGGGAGATGGAGACGTAGGGGAGACAGAGAGATAGAAGAGAGAAGATGGGAGCAGAATTGCCAGGTTGCCAAGGCTTTGTGGAAGATTCGGGGATGCAAGATACAGGGGTATAGAGACATGGGGAGAGACATGAAAAGAGGAGATGGTTAGGGAGACACAGACCTGGGTGAATTATGGACGTGGAGAAAACACGGATATTCAGGGTACTGATACTGGGAGAGGGTCCTGAGGAAATCCCCAACACAGGGTAGAGATATACAGACATGTGGGAAGCAGAGTGCAGACAGTTGTGAGGAAACAAACAAATACTGGAGACAGGGAGACAAGGAGGGGAGACACGACAAACAGCTATAGAGATGAGGGACTGGTACTGAAATGGGGAGGCCTGGCTCCCCAAGGGTGAGACATTGAGAAAAACAGAAGCAGGACCTGGAGAGACAGTAGAAGCAGAAGGGCACCATGGTGGGGTGGAGATGGGAGAGAGAAACCAAATCCTTGTGCCCAGCCTCCCTCCTTTTAGTCAGTGCAGCTCAGATACTTCAACCCTGCAACCGCCATCCTCGAAGCACCCGGCCCAGGCTGTGCCCAGTGCAAGCTGAGGGTTGATGGTACATGGGGGTGGGAGAGTGCTCTGGGACCACCTCTGTCTGCCTCCTCTGCATCTGTCATTCCAGGGTCCTGGACTCTGGGGCCCCCAGCCCCAGTGTTCACTCAGGGATTCAGTTTTTGCACCTAGGGGGTGTAGCTAAAAAGGACATAGCGTGTGATAAAGAGGAGGAGCTAAAAGCATGGAGTGGTGGGAAGAACTACTAATTCTACTGAACTTGGGGCCAGTAGACCTGGGTCCAAGTCCTGGTGACCTTGGACACATCATTAACCTTTTTCTTTTGGCTGCGCAGCTTGTGGGATCTTAGTTCCCCAACCAGGGATCAAACCCAGGCCCTTGGCAGCGAAAGAATGGAGTCCCAACCACTGGACCACCAGGGGATTCCCTGGACACATCATTAATCTTGACTGAACCTATTTTGTCATCTGTGAAATGGGAAAAACATTGCCTTCCTCGTAGGGCTTTTGTCCCACCGTGCGTGGGAAAGTGCTAGGTACCCCAAACCCTTACATTTGTGCAGTGATTCAAAGGTGGCAAGAAATCGTCCACGCATGTATATGAGGCATGATGATTGAGGGAGGCTGGGGAGAGCTCTGAGGTCAACTCAGGTTGCCAGCAGCTCCAGGCCCCACGGGGGGAGGAGAACCCTGGGAGTTGTGTTGGGGTCTTTGCTGTAAGCAGGGCAGGAAGATGGGGAGGGGGTGGGAGGATGAGTGTGGCTCTGTGGTTTATTGTTATTTTGCATTTGATAGGCGTTCAAGTTTTCAGATTGTTACTCCTCATCTTTTTTCATCGCCACACTGCCTGCCTGTGAGGTAGATGGTGGGGGAGGGAGGTTGGGATGTAAGGAAGACATGGGGGCAGGGGGCCTGGTCCTTGAGGGTGGGGGCAGGGCCTGGAGGAGCTGGGAAGCCGTGGGTTTGGCAGGAGAGGGGGTGACATATGTGGGGAGCCCTGGGGACCCAACCAGGCAAGCGGCTGGCAGAGAGAGCAGACGGCATTAACCCTCACTGTGCCACACTGCGCGACCTGTCCCGGGAGTGGCCCAGGGCGGGGGTGTTATCATGTGTGTTCTGGGTCACAGGAGCTCCTGGGCAGGATCTGTTATGTTCCTGGGAAGCGCTGGCTCGTCTTGGATCTTCTTCCCTCTTTGAAGTTCCCTCCTCGTCTGCTTCCACGTGTTCTCCCTCAGTCTGTCTTTCCCTGTCTCCACCTCTCTGTGCCTCTAGGTGACAATGGGTCTCCACAATCTGTCCCCCTCTCTGCCTCCAGCCCGGCTGGAAGCCCCTTTTCAGCGCCAGGCCCTGAGCCCTCTCTCACCCCCGGCCCCCAGGCCTTGTCGCCTTTGTCTCCTAAGGCAGCCTTTCCTTTCTTCTCTCCTCTCTGCTCACCTCTCCCCAGCTCCAAGCCCATCCCAATCTCATTAGGCCTCCTCCGACCACTGCCCCCCCACCTCTCCTCCTCCCTCCCCCATCCATCTGTCTTCCCTGAAGCCCTCCTCTTTGTGTCCACCCATCTGTCACCACCAGCTCTGCCCCCCCCCACACACACACACCCGCCTGGCCTCTCTCCCCTCAGGCTCAGCTCCCTCAGAGCACTCCCAGCCTCCTTCCCTCCTTCAGCCCATCAAGGATTGCCTACTTCCACTTGCCCTTCACCCCTTTATTCTTTTTCCAGATACCCTCTTTCATCTCTGTTGTTCCTTTTTCCCCTCCAGTTTCTCTAACTCCTCCTCAGTTGATGGGGGGAGAGACAGGGGACTCTAGGATCCTGGCCCCCAGCCCCTGAGCAGCCAGCCAGCCGGAGCCAGAGGCTGGTAATATTTACTTACAGTTGCATCATCTCCTCAAGCCTCCTGAGATGCCCCCTCCACTCCTGTCCCACGTTCTTCTGGTTGGGAACAGGGGCTCCAGCTGCCCTTCTCAACAACAGGAGTGTGCCAACCCCTCTACCTTCTGAGTGTGGGACTCAGAAAGGAATCAAAATCTAACCTGAGGCCCACATGGACCCTGACCTTCCAAGGCTCTCTGCTTCCCAAACTCCCACCAACTCAACAACTCCCACCAAGCTTTTTTGAGGATGGGAGGCTGAGTTTCAGGATGGCTTTTCTACCACATTATGCCACTACCCGCAGTCTACTGTCCCTGGGTTAGAGGGCAATCAGTGCCCCCCAGGCCTCCCTCTCCAGTGGGAGAACTTTCTAACTACCTTCAAAAGCTCATGAATTGGCCAACCCTTCAAGCCATCCCCTGCCCTGAGGGGTTTAGGATGAAAGGGAGAAGGGAAGAGAGGCTGACTGTCAGAGCAGGGCGGGGCCTCAGACAGCAGCCTAGTCTGACTCCACTTTGTGCAAATGAGAACACTGGGGCCCAGAGAGGGGAGTGCCCTTTCCAAAGTCACACAGAGCATTGGAGGCACTCCAGAAAATCTGGTCCTGAGCTCTTCCCACAGCAACATGAAGCTTCTCCTTACTGGCCCCACCCAAAGCGAACCCTCCATCCTCTGAACTTGGGTAGAACTTTTTATAGCACTGATTTTGCGTGGAACATATGCTGCCTGGCCTGGTTATTTATCTCGTGTCATGTCCCATCCTGCCATCTAGACTCTGGATCCTAAGTCTCTAAGGGAAGGTGCCATATCTCATACCCTTTTACGATGCTGGGACAGAGTGGCTTGCCTGTAGTCAGGCTCAATAAATGTTTATTACCACTGTAGCTGCCAGTGCAGATATAAGAAATGTTCCAGTCTCTGCTCTAATATGCTGTGTAACCTTGAGCAAGCCACGTCACTCCTCTGGGCTACTGTTTCCCCCATCTATCAAATGAGTTAGACCATACACACAATTTCTCAGGGCTTATCATATGGTCCCTGGAAGAAACAAAGTCCTCTTGAAAAAGGTGGGATCTCGGTACAGAACACCAGACTCTGGGTGAAAATATCTCCTCCCAGGATGTGCCTCTGGGATGTGGGAGACAAAAAAGAGTAAACCCTTTACTCAGAGAAGCTGGGAAAGAGAAACCAGCTAATAGGAAAGCCTTCGGTGCTAGTCTCGAGGGACCAGGTGTCACAAGAGGTAGAGACAGGACAGACTGGGTCCTGGAGCAGGGTGGTCTGTTATTCAACAGTCCACGTAGGTTGGGTGGAAGAGAAGGTGCCGTGAGAACTAGCAGTGGGTAGGAGTAGGGAGGGAGGGAGGGAAGCCCTGTGGGCAAGGGAGGAGCTGGAAAATGACAAATTTCAGAAGGCGGCACAGAGGTAAGCAGGGCCTGGAGCAAGCAGGAAGAGGGAGGCTAACGAGTTAAGTCTGTGGCCCTAAGACGCTGCTAGCCAATCGCATGCGGTCTCCAGGACACAGGAGGTGGCTGGGGAGGAGTTAGACTGTGGTCTCAGAAAGAAGGCCCCAGTGGGTCATCTGGGGGTCTATCGCCCCTTCCGTGGAGCCTGGTCTCCTCAGGAGACATGTTTTTTGGTTTTGTAATTTCTTTTTTTGGGGGGGGAGGGTGAGGTAAGGGTAGCATGGAAGGCGGAAGACAAGCTGGTGCTGACGATTCCTCCCTAGGAGGAGACTGGAGGACAGAAAACCCTACATCCTGTACCCTTCTCTTGCCCACCCCATGCACTGATTCTGCCTAACCCTCTGCTTCCCTGTTCAGCCCTCTCACTGGTTCTCAGCCACTTCCTCACTTCCAGAAGCTGCCAGCAGGATGAGGGAGCTTAGTGTTCTGTCCACTGGGAGACCTGTTGGCCGAGGGAGGCATGGAGTGGGCCCAGGCGATGGTGGCAGCTGTGCTCAACTCCCGCCAGCACAGTGCACAGCTTCTCCAGCTCAAACTGGGAGGGGTGTGGTGGAGGGGAAGCAGCGGGGTGTATTTCCACATCCCAGAACCCCAAACATGCCCCCTGAGAGAACTTGGAGAGAAACCTTGAGAAAAATCACCTCCTCTCAGCAGTATTTGAAAAGGTAGTCTAATCAGGAAACTAAGAGGAGTGCTTGGGACTCTGAAAATGGCCAGTTCTTTTCCATCTCTGCTGTCTTTAGGCACGTTGGAGACAGGCCCTTGGCCAGCAGCAAGCGGAGAAGGTTGGGCTTCAGGCGCCACTCTTACCGGTTCGCGTGCCCCCTCAGCTGACTCAGCCCCTGCCCATCATCTAGCAGTTCTGCTATCCTCCAGAATTCTGACTCTGTGAAGACCCAGGGAATGAGAGTATCGCCAAAGAGCGATTCTCTTTCTAGAGGGGTCCAAACTACTCGTTTTGGTCTACAAAATGCCCACTGACAGCACAAACCGCTTAGCATGCCACCCAAGGGCCTTTGTGACCTGGCCCCAGCCTGCCTGCGTATCCCTACGGCTCGGGAACACTGAACCACCTACCATTCTCAAGCATGAGCCATGCCTTTTCTTGGCTCTGTGCTTCCACACCTGGTGAGCTCTAAATCACCACCCAAGTGCCTCCTCCTCTCTGCAGCCTTTCCAAATGTCACCCCCACTGCCCTGAATCCCTCCATGTGCTACCAGAGCACTCTGGAGAGGCTGCGATTTCTCCATTTACTACACCTAGTTGTGAGTGTATGTTTCTCCCTTTAGCCCAAATGTGAGCTAATCAAGGGTCAAGGCTGCTGTATTCCCTTCATCTCTGGACCGCAGCCCGGGCCTCAGATAAGGAAAGAAATGTCTGTCGAATACAAAGTGGGAAGAAACCGTGCTAACGTCGCTCTTGTAGAGGGAAACCAGGATTCCAGGGCTCCACAAGGAACCCTTCTGCCAGAACTTCCATTGTATTTGACAGAGCTTTGCTACTCGGGCTCTCTGGGGACTCAGAAGAGAGCATCTGAGGTTACGGTTCCACGACTCCAATCTGGGATCACTGAACAAGGGGGCTCAGGAAGAATAACAGATAATGGTACAGGACATGTGGGAGAGTCTGTTTTAATGAGACTCGTTATTTATATACTTATATACACGTACACATACACACACAAAAGGAAAAAAGAAAACAAAAATAGATATTACAGCTTAATAAAAATTACAACTGAGCACTGTGGGCTGGAGGTGGGATACCCACCCAGCAGCACACCCACCCTGATGTGCCATCTGAGGGCCTTGAGACAGGACAGCAGGAGGGAGACAGGAGGCTCAGCCCACAGATGGCTCCTGTCCTCCTCAGGGCTTCCTTGCAGTTTGCTCCCAGCATTCACCCCTTCATGTCCTTCCTGGTCAGGAAGGGGGCGAGGGGCGGGGAGCAGAGGGAGGTATAAGGTGGGACGGAAAGAGAAGAGGGATCCTGAAGAAGGGAAAGTTAGGGTAGGTAGCTAGGAGTCAAAACAGGAGCAAGAAGCTTCTATTTGTCATCCCAGGATTTGGCAGGGGTGAGGAAGAAGACACGGGGAAGGGGAGATGGGAAGGGGAAGATGGGGGCGGCAGGTAACTCGTTTCTCCCTCAGTCTCTTTTGGGCAGTTCCACTTTATGTTAATGTCAGTCCGAGCCAGGCCCAGAGAGGTTCCAGTGACAAACTAGTGGTTTATGTCCCAGTGGGATAGATGATCTAGGAAGTGAACTGCAGAGCTGGCAGGAAAAGCTGGGGTCCTCTTCAGTAAGACACAGATCCTGGTTCCCCGGGAGCAATGAAAAGGACATCGGCTTTGGCATTGATGCAGTAGGTGACGACAAGAGAGAAGACGAGGACGCCGAAGCCCACCATCAGGGTGATAAACTGCAGGAGGGGGTGGGCAGGGAAGGAGAAAGGTGCTCTCAGAACTCGGTGTAGTTGTGGATAACTGTTTGGGGCTGGGAGCCAGGACATTGGAATTCCAGAGCTGGCTCCAAGCACCAAGTACTGAGCAATCACAGGCAACGTCTCCCCAGTCTGGGGACTTAGTCTCCCCATTTGAGAAGAGGAGTAAAGTACCTCTGTCCTTGCTTCTGCCTTTTTTACTTAGATTTTAAGCATCCAGAAGGTAGGGCCCATGACTTTCTCTTGTGGCCAATTACGTGACTGACTCACTTGTGACAGGTGCTCAATAAGTTATTAGATTGACTCGTCCTAGCGATGGCTGGTGGACATACCGGATGGGAGTGGAGCTGCGGAAGGGCTACATAGGGTCCACAGGGGAAGGCATATTTCTTTGGGTCTCCATGGGAACATATGTCCAGAATGAACACATACGCAAACTATCAGTGAAGACAAGCTTCCTAATGGCGCATGCTGGCTGACCAGGGACAGATTTGCAGCAGGTTTTTGTGGCAAATCTGGGGCAAATGGGAGATGGAAGGGGGTAAGAGACAAGAGGCAATAAAAAGAGGTCAAATAGACCTCTGCCACCTCCCCCACGCCCCACCCTCCCCAACCCATGTCTCACCTCCAGCTCTTTGCTGGCTATCAGAAATATCCGGGCGCGGATGTCTTTCCAGCGGCTCTCAGTCCATGTAGAGTATTCAGTAGAGCCCCACTGCTTCAATTCAAAGGCAGGGGACAAGGCCCTGGCGAGTCGTGCCGTGGAACGCACACACCGGGGAAGCCGGTCTGTCTCGTTGGAATTCAAAGGGCCCTGAACCCAAGCGTACTCGTACAGCTGCACAGAAGACAGGCCACAGCAAACGGGCTGACAGGATCCTCTCTCTCTCACTCTCTTTACCCTCTAGATGGTTCGTTTTTACCCAGGCTACTGCCTCTTCAATACTCAAGTTCAAAGGGCTGCATCCCTCCACCTCTCCATCCCAGTCTCTTGGGTCCAATTGGGCCTAGGAGATCCACCAACTTTCCCAAGGGAAGGGGACCCTTGGGGCGCCTCCAATGTCCACTACCACTCACATCCTTGTTTTCAGTGGGGACTTTACTCGGATCCTGGCACTGCTCTCGGGTAAGGCTGACCGCCTTGCCAGTCAAATTTGCCAAGGCGTACTGTACAACGTAAGTGGTGTTGGTGGGGCTGGAGACGGCGATGTAGTGCTGAAGAGGCCCGTCACCTGACCGGAGACCACAGGGGAAGGGAGGATTTGGTGGGTGGGAGGTGGGGTGCAGATGGGCAGGGACAGGAAGAGCCCAGGGATAGGCAGGAACCAGAGAAGAGAAAGTTAAGAGAAAAGGATCCAATATCAGGAGGAAAAAAGGAAAACAGGGGGGAAAGAAAATAGGAGAAAGGAGAAAGGAAAGATTAAATCAAAATGATGACTTTTTCTCTCTCCCTTCCCTTCGTTAAGGGTCCCATCGCACATCAGGTGCTTACCCAAGTAGGACCTTAGGTCCGGCCTGAGGATAGACTGGAACCACGAGTTGTTGGCTCTAACCAGGAACCCATAGAGCAGGCGGGTAACCTAGGATTGGGACAGGGAATTCCTTAGAGCCCAAGGAAAGAATTATTAGTGGAGATCCAGTCATGGGGTAGGAACCAGACTGGCCAGACACTGGGGTTGGGGAGACGGTGGCTGGTCACAGGATGCAGATGAGGCTCACCCGAGAGCTCTCTGGGGCATCAGTGATCCTCACCTGCACATCCAGGGCCGCTGAATGCCAAGGTTTGGGAAACTAGGCAAGGGACCGGGATAAAGGATGGGGTAGCCTGCTGTGTAAACAGAGACAGAAAGGAGCCAGGGCCCACTTGCTCTTACCGTTTGGGGATCGGCCTGAATGGTGTGGCTGAAGTTGGTTCCTCCTGCGAGCTGGTACAGTGCACGTCCCAGCACCGTGGCCACACCTGCCAGAGCCTGTAGTAGGTGAGGAGGTGGCTGAATGGCCCAGGTTCTCTGACCTCCAACATTAACATGCTAGCCATCTGCACTGTGTTCCCCATGCTCCCACCCAGCCCGGGTGGGTGCTACCTTGGCAGTGTCTGTCACAAAGTTCAGGTCCTCTTCAGGGCTCTGCCCTTCAGGGTAGGTCACATTAATGTTCTCAGCAGTGTCGTAAATGCTCTGGTAATAGCTGCCAGAAAAGCCAGCATGAGCCTTGGCTGCACTCAGCCAGGGCCCTGCCCTTTCCTCCCTCAACTGTCCCTTCTGCAGGAACTGCAGGATCTCATTTTTCCTCATACAGGGAGGAGGGAAGAGAGAAAATCAGGATTCCATATTGAAGAAGGTGTAGAGAATGGCAAAGTAGGAGTGAACGTGGGAGTGCTTAAATACAAAGACTCATCTGACCGACAAGACAGAAAAGGTAAATAAGATCACAATGCGGGAACCGTTCCTTCCTGGGAGATCTTTAAACGTAAGAGACACTTCCGTGTCATTTGGGTTGGAGATACAGGACGGTGGCTAAGACGACTCTCAGAGAACCCTGCTATATGTTATCAGAGCAATCATATGATCGTTTCAATGTACATCCATATTGAAGGTGGCTGGGAGTAGAGGGGGATGAGCAGGTCTGTCCACAAATATGTAACACTACACTGGGTCAAACCACCCTGATGCTCCTTGGGAAGCCCCAAGGAGACAGATCTTAGAAGAGAAGCTAAGAGGACAGCGCTCCCAGCCTCTACCATCACTGAATGCCTGCCCCCCCCCACAGAATCAAGACAGCCTCATGGCCAAGTCCAACATATGTTCAAATGATGAATCACCCCTCACCACAAAGTGATACAGAAGACAGGTTTGGAGAAGAGAGCTGACCCTATGTATCAGAACCGTCACGGCCCTAAATAAATGAGAAGGTGCTGTTGGGTGGGGGCTGGAGAACCAGAGCTTATGCATTGTTACTCAGAAACTCGGCCTGTTTTGAGAAGGGAAGGGAGGCTGGGGGCTTAGCAATCCAGCCTGAGTCAAGTCCCCCGTTACCCGAGGCCTCAAGTTAGGGGCAGTTTAGGGGTGCCTAGGACCAGCAGAGAGGTGACTACCAGGGCCTCACCCCTTATTGCTGGAGCCCCCTCAGCTGTAGGGACATTTTTACACCCACACTGAACCACGTGCACTTACCACATGGCAAGAACATGTTACATTTCACAGAGTGTGAGTACTGTCTGTGGCACCCTTGGGCGGGCCATAGGCACCCTTGGGCGGGTCGTAGAGAGCAGGGACAGCTATCTGTGCTCCAGCCAAAGAACCCCCAACATCATTCTAGTGCACGTTTGAGATGATGCCCTCTGCTGGCAGCCCTGGGGAACTCAGGCCCCTGGAGAGCTTTGGAGAGGTGGAACCACAAATGAGGATTGTGCTAGGAAAGGGCTCAGGGTGAGGATGTTTTCTAAGATGAAATGTCAAGTCAAATGCAGGGACCAGGTTAGATGTGAAAAAGACACTGAGCAAAGAACACAGATTGACCTGAGATTTTGGCGAGGGTCGTGTGGGAACAGGGGCGAGCAGTGATCTCTCTCGACACAGAGACATTTCTCTCTATGGACCTCTGGCTGCAGAATAGATTCTCTTCGGGAACAAAGAGGATGCAGGCTAGGTGACTCTTACTGGTTATGGAAGACAGCAGAATGGTCAGCAAGAACAACGCCAGAGATGTTTCGAGCTCGAAGAAATCGCTGCAGAGAAGATGGTGGGAGAGGCTGGGACCGACTCAGCCTCCTGAGGACTACAGTAGGGACGCCAGCACCGCTCTTCTCCAGGGTGGTCAGGAGCTCCTCCACCTGGGGGATGAGGGGCATTAGCTGATGGGACGCATTGGGGACAGGAAGCAGGAAGAGGTCTCTCTTAGACCTGAAACACTCTCTTCTTCAAGTCCCCAACCTGTTAAGCAGCCCTAAATTCTCCTAGATCTAAATCCTTCAAGCCTTTTGGGATCAAGGCTCTCTGAATTTTCCTGCAGCTCCCACTATCCTGTTTAAGTTACGGCACAGAGAAGTAAGAGGCCTGTGGGTTCTTTTTTTTCATATTTACAGGTAAACCCCACTGTCCTCAGGACACTGTCTTATCCTCAGCCGATGTTTTACTTATTATTTGCTGTGTAGAACTGGAGGAGCAAAAAATAATACAAAACAATGCTGAATGCCACACCAGTAGTCCACTCTGTAGGGGCTCTAAGAAGCCAGAGCAGGGATGACACTGAAGCTGGCATGGCAGGAAGAGGACCTCAGGGAAAAAACAGACCTATTTTGAGGGAGAGAGGGTCTTGAACAAGAAGTGAGGAAAGTGGAAGACGGTTTGGGTAGGGAGTCTTACACAGCCAGGATGAGGAAGGGCAGCCAGGACAGCTGGGTCCCTGGGGCAGCAGGAGACAAAGGAGGCACTCACACCCTGTCCTTAATGGGCAGTGATAGTTCGCTAGGCACCGAATGATCAGAGAACCATCCATCTCAGGGAACCAGTGACAGGAGCTGAACTCATGGTTTTTCCCAGGGAGCTGTAACAGCTGGGGTATTCACCCTTTGGCCAACACCCAACCTAAGGTCCTGTTTCACAGGCCCCAGAGGCTGGTGCGGATAGGGCCAGGACAAGAGGGTGCCCATATTCTAAGCTGTTGAAACGGGAAGTGAGGGGAAGAGATGCTCAGATTACCTGGTTCTGTACAGTTGCATTTTTCTGAGACATGGGGTCTGTGTGCATCCAAAGCTCTAGTGAATTTCTTAAGGCCACCTGAGAAGATGAAGAAGCAACATTTATAATTAGTCTCCCATTCTGGCCCATATCGGGGAGAAAAGAGTGGGATCAGAAGTCAAGGGAAGAGGTGGTGGCACCTGCAGTGGGCACAAGAGAACAGCAGAGGTGAAGCTTTAGGAGGTAGGAAGGAAGGGGTGGAGGATACATGCTGCACACCTGTCCCAGCTCCACGAATGAGTCAATGTTCTCTAACTGCACAGGAAACTTGCCATTTTCCATATCATAGACCATTCTTGAGCTGCCAATGTAGTCAAAAGTTTCCTGAGGGGTGGAGACAGGTGGGAAAGGGAACAGAGATTCCAAAGTGTTAGGGCAGCCTCAGTGCCTTGGGGCCAGATCATCAAAGCTGTAGGTACAAAGGTTATTGTCTGTGTCATCTCAACTGCTGGCCAGCTTAGTCACGTGACTCTGCCCTCCTCCCTACCCCAGCTCCCAGCTGTGGCTATGCCTCACATGTATGTGCCACAGGACTTCTCGAGCCCAGACGTGGGGAGAGCAGCCTAAGTGGAGGCCCAAGGCGAACATCAGCTGTTAAGTGTCTGCTTTTTGCTTCTCCCCCATCTCCGCCGACTGAGCCACGGCTGCTGTTCCTTTATCCTAGGGCCAGTCTGTGGTGGCAGTGGGGAGAGGCAGGAGCCTCAGGGCTCCTGGGTGGAGGTGGCAGGGAAAGGGTCCAGAGAATGTAAAAGAATGTCTCAAATAGACCGTATCCGTGGGGAAGTGAGGGAGTTGGCATTATACCAATTCCAGGTCAGGGTGCAAAGGCTTCCTACAGTGGGGGAATCTGAAAGGGAGACACACATAGACACATCCAGAAGCTCTCTGGTGAATAACAATTAAGTTAAGTGCTGAGATCTTCCCCAAACAATAGCCACTCCCATCTTCACCACCCACTCCTTCCCGGCCATCCCACCCCAGCCAAAGAGCCCTCACCCCTTGGAAGAAGACAAACATGACATTGCGGGGCAGGGTGGTCACGTCGGGTGCCTTCTGCAGAGCTTCGGCTGCAGCCAGCTGAGTGACGAAGGAGGCAACGGCACTTTCAGCCCCTGGGGCCACATTCCAGAAAAAGGAACGACTGTCCAGCTGGGCATGGCAGACAAGGCAGGGGAGGTACACTTTGAAAATGGAAATTTGGGGCAGGCCCCAGTCCCCCTCTCCTGTTCTGGCCAAGAAAATATTCATGTCCTGCGGCGATGGCTAGAACCCCAGAGTCCCACAGCCCAGATCCCTCTCCATCTGAGGCTCCCCACTGTAGCAACTCAGACACCTGATATGCCCCAAACAGGCCTGCCTGCCTGCCCTTTCTGTGCCAGCCCTGCCCACCCTGATCAGGGGCCAACACTCACCCGGGTGGCAGCCACCACAACCTTGTCATCGGGCTCCAGCGTCTCGGAGGTATTTACAGGCTTAAGCATGCTCCATACGTTGTAGTCGGACAGGGGGTCACAGACGATTTCTGAGCAGGACACAGACAGTGAGAGATCAACAGGTAAGGGAGAAGGTAGCTACAGAGAAGGTCCAGAAGACCTCTCTGTAAGTCATTTTCTGTCTCCACTCTTCCACGTTGGCTTCTCTGCCACCGTCCACTTCGGGGACAAGCTGCCTCGATGGCGTAGAACTGCTTCCACTTCTCCCACCCAGTGCTCCTTACCTGTGCCCACTCTGTCCTGATAGTGGTCTTGCCCACATTCCCTGGCCTGACCCCTCCTCCCCACCCAGGGCACCCAGCTCGCCTCGGATCTGTCCTACCTGGGTTGATGCTGAAGGAGCTCTGGATGAAGCTGCGTCGCATGCAGGTGACGGTGCTGACGACGGCGTGCATGTGTGAAAAGAGCTGCATGGCGCACAGTGGGAAGGCCGGCGCTGAGCCGTTCTGACTCAGGTTGTGATCGCGGTAGCACTACAAGGGGAGATGAACCCTGATGAGGCAGCTAGCTGTGGAGTCCACCCCATACCTCCCAGAAGGAGGAGGGCCCAGCTCCATCCTTAAGCCATTCCCACATCTGTCCCTGAGCTACAGTTGTCCTGGTACAACCACAGGAGCTATAAGGTCAAAGAGAAAAACTCACCAAGAGGTGCCAAGGGGCACAGAGTCAATGACTTAGCTGGGGCAGATGAAATTACCCTATACCAAATGGCCTGCCCCAATTTGGAGCTTCAGTCACTGCTCCTAATGTGATTTGCTGTAAAGAGCACCAAATTGGGAGATGAAAAATGAAATTCAAGACAGCTTGCGCATCAACTCACCATGTAACTTTGGACAAATCTCTTAACTGCTCTATGTATCAAAATTAGAGAACATTAGATTAGAATTAGAGAACATTAGAGCTAAAAAGAATTTCAGAAATTACTGAATTGAATCTCTCAATTTCTAGTCCAATGCTCTTTCTTACCACACTAAAGGTTCTTAATCAGGGCTCTATACCTTATCTCATATTAAATATTCTTTATGTTTTCTTCCAGTCTAAAAGCCTTTAATGCTATAATTTCAGGCAGGAGAGAGACAGGGGAATGTGAGAAAAATAAACCTCTTGGCTCTTCCTGGAGCAACTGTCTTTCAGAGGGTGTACTAGTAGAATGAGGCTCTCTCTAAACAGGAGCAGAGCCTAAAAAATAATTCTCTTTCTAAGTGGAATTGCTAGGAGCTGGCAGAGTCATTACCTGCTTAATGACATTGGTTTCATTTTCATCTTCAAGAAGGAAGATGGGGAAACTGAAGTCTTCATAAGCCAAGCCATCGCCCAGGGAGTTCCATGCTATCTCTCTGCAGTGAGCAAACTCTGGCCCATAGGAGTTGGAGTAAACACCTGAAAGGGAGGACAGGGGATAGGATGTTGGGACACCAAGCACTCAGGGACCAGGTAAGGAAGGAGGGCTAGGATATCATAGGATTGGGACTAAGAGTTCTGAAGGAGGGGGTGACTCAAAGAAGCAAGTATCAACCTATCATCACCTACAGTAAAACAGACACTGGTTATCAGGGAGCCCTAAGCTGGGCAGTTAGGGATCTGAGCATGTGACAAAAAGGGAGGATGGAAGGTAAGCAGAAGAAAGGTGAGCAGGAGAGAGAAGGGATGAGTGGTAAAGACAAAGAAACGAATCTTCTGTTTGGGAGTCAGTTGCTCACACTATACACAGACAGACGCACACCTCTTCCCAAGCCCTCCAAGATGTGAGAATGAAGCAACAATGAGCTTTGGGTGACAGCAGGCTACCCTGATCCCTTGGGGCTCTTACCAAACCCATCATTGGGACACTGCACACTAGGAGAGAAGCCGGAGGCAGGACTGGGCTTGGCTAAAGACACTGCAAGACCAGCAATTCGGCTCGTTCTCCCCTTCAGCTTCTCCATCAGATTCCTGGAATAGGGTGACAATGCCATGAACGAAGGCAGGGAGGTTATCAGGCAGCCCGACATCCTGCCCCCTAGGATGGAAACAAATGGGGAGTTAGGGGAATCAACACTGTCGACTCATTTCTTGTCTTTTCGGTCTCTTAGCTTCTGAGTGAGAACCATGACCTGATCTGAACTCAGGGCTTAATCTCATCTACCCTGTCTCTGTGCACCCCTTCTTCCTCCCTGGGGTCCTTATTCAACTAGAGCTCTACTTACAAGGTCACTGAGACGATTCCTTTTAATGGCCCATCTTTTCTTCGGAGGATCACTCCACCCCCTGCCCTGATCAGACCAGGGCAGCCAAGGGAAGTTTTCACTCACAAGTGTGAGGATTGTTCACTGACTCCTCCCCTCTCTGGACGCATTTCCTCAGCAGGAACACAGAGTTCTTACCTGGTAAAGAGCGTGCCCTCCAGCAGAACCACATAAGGGGGGTTAGGGCCATCGGTCAACACCCACTGTAGGTCTTCTTCCTTCTGTACTACGTGGATAACCCCTGTGTCCCCACTAACGGAAGCTGCCAGAACAGAATGGGTCAAAATAAAGCACCCACAGCTGACCATTTTGACTTTGCTTCACTGACTCTGCAGATCATTTATCCCCATTTATTTATCATTTATTATCTTGTGACAAAATGTCACAAGACGTTGCGTTAATGCAGCCAACTCTGGACTGGAACTGAAAGGCTGAATTGCCCTGGCTTCATTTGAAGGCTACTAGGAGGGAATAGAGGACAAGAGAGGCCCGAAGTCTACTCATTAGAGGCCTTGTTTGTTAAATGTCAGAAAGGCTCTACGATCTTCATTTTCTTGCCCTCTTCCCTCAACCTCATTTAGCCATGTATACAAGATTCTGTAACAGCAGACACCAAAGTCTTTACACATGCATTTTCTCCATGAAACGGCAGGCTCTAGATCTCAAGCTTAGAGTTCTAGCACTGAATCTTCCTTTTTGAAAACATATGTGTAGATTTCCTTGGCCTCATAGCCTCCTTGGATCTCCATTCCTTTGCCCTATTTGGAAATGACTTTACTTGCTTTTGGCCAGTTTTGGGAAAGGTTAATCAAGAAGTTCAAGGAGTTCTGTAGAATAGTTTCCCAAATGATGGGCCTTGAATAGATTAGGTGTGCTGATATCTAGTCCTCTCATTGTTGGGGACCAAGGGTTTCCAAAAACCCTATACTGGTCACCCCAGGCCAGGAACAGACTCATTCATTACCCCAGGATGCTCTACAAATAACATTTTCTTTTATTTTAAATATTTGTTTATTTATCTGGTTGCACCTGGTCTCAGTTGTGGCAGGCAGGCTCGTTAGTTGCGGCATGCACATGGGATCTAGTTCCCTGACCAGGAATCGAACCTGGGCCCCCTACATTGGGAGCTCAGAGTCTTAACCACTGCACCACCAGGGAAGTCCCAAATAATATTTTCTATATGTTTCATGACAAAGACTGGAAGGCACCGCTTTAGAGGATGGACGATCCAGTCCAGAATGCCTTGAGTTCTATGTAGTAATACCCCTCAAGTCCCTAGTGATCCATGTAGAGACATCCTAGGGTCTCCCCACACGTTTTCTCCCCACTCAAAACTGGATGTGTTACTCATAAATTGTTTTAGAGCAGTATTTCTCAACCCTGGCTACATATCAGAATCACTCTGGAGTTTTAAAAAATAGAGATGCTTGTGCTTTACCTCAGATCTACTCGATTTAAATCTCTAAAGGTGAGACCCAAGCATGTGTATTTTCAAAACACGTCACATGGTCCTTTATTAGGCATGAGAATTATGGCTCTAAACCAAGACACTGGAATACTTGTAACTTACAAGAGACAGAAACCACAGGTACTTTTCAGACTGCCAGCCACATAGAATTTTTCTCCCATAGGATCTGGTAAAAGCTAGATATAGAAGCAGGTCCCCAACATTCAACTAAGTCATATATAGCAAATACTTCGTAAGTTCATGTTGATAGTGATAAAACATAGAGGAAAATCAGAATCTGGAATAACTTTGGTAAAGATTTAACTACCAAATGGCAATTCTAAGTAAAACAATAGACAACAGTGCGTGCCACAGCATTTAAAACACAAGAAAAGAAAGCTCATCTGGCAGATAAAAAATATGTAACTTCAGCTCCAAGGAGGACAGGAAGAAGACAAGCTATAACACAGGCCTGAAAAAACCTGGATTGGACACTGGGTTCCCATTGGTGACTGTGTAGTCTTAAATAACTTGCTTACTTTCTCCGGTCCTTCAATGGGGAGGTTTTCCACCCCTATTCATCTCATACTGTAGGAAAAGAGTAAAAAAGGAAAGAAAGGAAGGAAAGTAAAGAAAGCTACAGATAGCCCCTTATGAGCACTTTTAAAAGGGTCCAATATAAACAGAGCATCAGAATCAGAAAATCAAATCTAGGTCTTTCTCTCCAAATTTAAGCGGGTGTAGCTTGCTCAGGATGGATAGATATGAAGACTTAGAAATAAGTATGTTGAAAAGGAAACAAGATCTTAATGAGGAAGTGGCCAGAGTCCAGCCCCACCCCTTTCGTCTCTCTGTATTAGCACCAGGCTTTATCTCTAGAGGCTACTGCTTTGCTTCCCACAGGGCTGCTCTAAGAACATGCAGCAGAATGACCCATTCCCAAAGGGGATATCTTAGAGCTCAGCTTCAGGAGGATGGGGGCCTAGCCTTTTGCACTAGAGTGGGGTTCCAGCAAGACCAGCAGTCTGATCTCAGCCCACACTGGACCTGGCTCCCTTCTACTCACAAATCTAGTTTAAGAACAAAGTCCAGGGACCTCCCTCGTGGTCCAGTGGTGAAGAATCCACCTTCCAATGCAGGGGACGCGGGGTCGACACCTGGTCAGGGAACTAAGATCCCACATGCCGCGGGGCAATTAAGCCCGTGCGCCACAACTACTGAGCTCACACACCTCAATGAGAGAGCCCATGCGCCACAACTACAGAGCCCATGTGCCTTGGAGGCTGCATGCCACAACTAGAGAAGAGAAAACCCACAGGCCACAACTAGAGAGAAGCCTGTGCACCACCACAAAGACCTGACGTGGCCAAAAAAAATAAATAAAATACATAAATAAAATAAATAAATATTAAAAAACAAAACAAAACAAGGTCCAACAAAAATTTAATTTGGGACTGTTTGGAACCAGTTAACCTACTCCCAGTATTTCCTGTAGTAAGGATATGGACAATTAATGTAGAGTATAGCTAAGGGAAGGATGGCTAGAAAACTAGTAATTGCCACCTTGAGCAAGTCCTTCACTTCCCACTGTCTTCTTTTCTCCAACCAAAGTGGAAGGTTTCAGACAATCACACAGTCCTGCTGAGACCACACTCAGCATCATCAATAAACACCTATTAAAGGCAGTCTGACTTTCAGCTTTGTGCACTTATATTCTAACCATTTTTACAGGAGTAAATAAATTCGGAGGTAACCAATTTGATGACGAAGAAGTCGAGATCTGACTCGAAGTTTCCTGCATCCCTGCAAAACTACATTCTGACAAAGCTACTATCCATAGAACAAAATCTGAAGATAACAGGTTAAGCAGCAAAGGAACTAGGGATTCAGCCTTCAGATTACAACTTTTTTCCCTCTTAAATAGTTTTATAACCATACCACATTGACAGGGTAGCCTGTCTTGGAACACATTTACAAAACATAAAGACAAATCTAAATCCTTTACTATTTCCTTTTGTAACTATTTGGTTTCTCAATGCCTTCTTCTTCAAAGAGATCACTGCCTTAAGGAAGCCCATTTTGGTTCCAAAAAGAGCATTCAGAGTGCAGGTGATGAGTGGACTTCATAGAATAAGAGGCTTTTACTCCTTAGAAAAGACTGTAACTTTCTACCTAACCAACTGGGTGGTTAAGAGTCCTGGTTTAGAAATTAGACCACCGGGGCTCAAAGCCAAGCTTCATCACTTAATAGCAGAATGATCTTGGAAAAGTTACTACACTTCACTAAGTCTCAGCTTCATCATTTGTAAAATGGGGGTAATAACAGGACCTACTTATGGGGTTGCTGTGATGGTTAAATGAGATGTACATGTAAGAACCTTGTATGTAGCATTTCCTAAATGTTTGCTCTTATTAATTATCTCACCTGGTTTGACAATTGGTTCTCTATCACCTACTACCCACATCGCCTAATTTGTGTGCTACGACTCCCAAGGAGGACTTGGATTATTATACCTAGGGCACAGACTGAAATATCAATAGCCACGAACACAAATCCCAACCTCAACTCACACTGGCAGCCAATCTGATGAGTAGCATTGAGCAGACGGACACAGGGAGCTGTTTTATTTAAGGGGATGTAGATCTTCTTCTCCACTGAGTTTCCTTCACACAAACCTGATCAGAAGATAAAAAGTGTTAAGAAGAAATTGAGAGACATTGGTACTAGCCTCTATCATGTCACAAATTTGTTGTATGGCTTGAGTATATCATACTTTCTAAAATGGGACTAGTGTCTATTCTTCTCACCTCTTGGGCACATTATTGGAACAAATAAATGCACCCAGCTATGTACCACAGAGAGTTACTACAAATCATAGAGCAACTGACATTGAAGCTAAAAGACAAAAAACTTGATTGGTCAAAGGAAAGGTATTTAACCTCAGGTGTACCTGCTTCTGGTTGCATGGACAACCACACTTCTGCTTTTCTTTTCTGTATGTACACGACTAATTAGTTAATAAATGAGTGCCAGTCTAAGAATATAGATCACAACAGCAACAAAATCTTCTTGAGACATTTTTCCAGGGGTCTGAATGGAACTGGGAGAAAACTTATGCCAAACACGCTGTCAGTTAGTTTAACATCAGTAAGTCATTTGTGTGTGCCCACAGTGTGAGGCAGCTAGTTTCTCCTTTGGGGATTTTTAAAACAAACAATCTCAATTTGGGGGAAGGTATCGTCGTGGTTATAAACAGGCATGTTTGTATTTTAGGGCTTGACCAACTAGAAAACCATATACCAGAAAATGAATGGGTGTAAGCAAACACCTGTGCACATTATAAATGGCTAAAGTTTCTTGAATCATTATTTCACGGCATAGACAGTTAAGAGAACTAATATCTTACCTTAGTTTCACTTTATTGATGGGACAAACTGAGGTGAAGGACAGGGACGCGGGTTTACGGTGGAATAACAGAGAAAGAAATAAGGCATTTACCTTCCTAAGCGCCGCAATGCACCCACAGAACCAAGCGCTTTGATCTTAAAAGTCTAAACGCACTGGGAAGAAAGCTGAACGCTAACACCTGTCCTTTCTGATTGTGCGTGGGGTGGCTGGGACCGTGGGGGAAACGAGATACCCGGACAAAGTAGGAGAAAGCGGGGCTGGAAGTCCAGGAAGAGGCCTGGAGGAGGAAATTGGTCTACACGACGTGCCGCGGGGGAGAAGGGACCTTCAGGTCCAGGCAAAGGGGGAACTTCTGTCGTGGGAACGAAAGAGAAAGAGGATTTACAGGGTGGGGGGACGGAGGGGCTGCGGGGACCAGAAGGGAGACGGCAGCGCTCGGGCCGGCCAGATCCGGAGGATTCTTCTTACAAACTGGAGCTCAAGGGCCGGGTAGGTCTCACCTGCCAGTAGGACGCAGAAAGACACAAGGCGAAGGAGACTCCGACTTCCCAGGTCGGCCACATAGCCGCCCCCATCCGTGGCCATCTTGCGTCTCGGTTGAGCGGAAGCCCTGGTTCCCTCCTTGTCCGGCAGTGGCCTCTCTAGGCCAACAATGGCGCCGTCTCTGTGGCCCGGAGCTCCTGGGGCCGGAAGTTCGTGTCTGAGGAACTTCCGGGAGCAGCGGCTGAGGGACGCTGACGTGGAGGCAACCAAGGGACAGCAGGGAGTGTCAGGGCTCGGATTAACAGGTTGAAGCCGGAGATCTGAAGGATGCTAACCAAATTCGAGACCAAGAGTGCGCGGGTCAAAGGTAATGGAGATTAAAAGGGGGAGAACGGAGGCTGGATGTCAGGGGCGGCGCTGTCACTGGGGAAGAGAGAGAAGGTAGACTTAACGGGCTGAATTGGGCCCACCGTGCGAACCAGAGGAAGATGGGACCGAGGGAGGTTAGGCCTGGCGGGCGGTTCTGTAGTCCTGTCTCCTTTAGCGTGCCCTAGGGATTTGATTTTCCTGTAGTGGTTAACGAACCGCTGGAGGTTCCTTAGCTTCGCTCCTCCTCCCCTCCTCTCCTGGGGCCTGTGACGCGACTTTTATTCTGCTCCCAAGGCCCTGTGACCTGTTGGTTTTTTGATGACTGTGTTGTAGAGAGTGGCCCTGGGGATCGAGTCTCGACCTCTGCTATTCGTGTCCAACTCTAGGTTTTTCGGAGACGAGCACTGGCTATCTCTCTTAAGGAGGCCTTGGGCTGCACCATATCAACCTCCAGTGCCTCCATTGGGCTCTGTTGCCTACCTGGAAACAGGACATGGTTAAGTCTTAGTTTGCACAGGTTGCCAGATAAAATAGAGGATGCCTAATTGGATTTGAATTTCAGATAAAAGGCGAATAACTTTTTAGTATTGTTCACTTTTTATCTGAAATTCAAATTTAACTGGGCATCTTTATTTTTATTTCCTGAATATGACAACTCTAAAACTTGTGCATCAGTGGATGGAGGTGGAGGACAAACAACTGAAATTGCAATAGTAGTCTCTTAGAATGTTAGAATGAGAAAGCAGAGACTTGGGGAAAAGATTTGTATCTTGAATATTTAGTAACATAAAATAAAAATTTTTTAAATGTAGCATAGCAAAGTGGTTAGAAATTTGCTGTTTGTAGTCAGGTGGGCTTGCTTTGGAATCCTGAAACATTCGGTAACGAACTGCACTACCTTGGGCAACTTAACATTTCTAAATCTATTTCCTCATCTGTAATATGTGAATATGTAATATGTAATATGTGTAATGTGTAATATGTGAATTCTTTTATAGAGAGAATTAAAATGAGAAACTATATGAAAGGTGACTGGCGTAGACTCGATAGCTCAGAAACTGGATGCCATTATTAATGTAAGAATAGATTCTGAGCGAATTCTAAGTCTCTTGGGAATCTTGGTTATGAAGAAGAGTACCATTAAGAATTCCTGGATAGTTGAAATGGGTCTTTATAATCCTCGAGTTTTCTCTTCTCCTAATTTCTTATCGGGCAGTAGGGAAGGAAAGTCGGGGCGGGGGGAAGGATATCAAAATATTTGAGAGTAAATATCCATTAATGAGTGTTCCTGTATATAACGGGGGGGGGGCGGGGGAAATGAACAACCTAATGGAAAGTTTAGAAGAAGAAATAAAAATGTTCAATAAATGAAAATACTCTTTATCTCAATAATAATGAAAGAAGTGGTCTTAGATTAGTAAAGCAAGCAAAACAACAAATAGGTGATAACATCCCATGTTGACCAATGTGTGCAAAATGGGTACCTTCAGAAACTTGGCGAGACTGTATGTTGATGCAGTCTTTTTGCAATCAGATGGTATCTACCAAAATGTTAAATGCACATACCCTATTCCTGAACAATCTCATTTCCAGTCTTTAGCCTAAACCAGTAATAATGCAAATAGGGTAGATTATGTGTGGAAGCATCTTCCTTAGGTCCTATTTTCTGGTAGATAAAAGTTAGGAGAAAAAACTTAAATGCCCATGAGTAGAATAATTTAAAAATGTGGTGCATTTATACCTTGCAGTTATTAAAAAGAATGAGTCTACATTTATATGTACTTAAATGTAATGAGATCCATTGTATTCAGTTAAGTGAGGAAGGAAGTTTGCAGAACATGATAATGTTATCTCCATTTTCATAAAATGTTGTGGATTGCATTAAAAACCTGAAAGACTACAGTCCAAACTGTTAGCAGTTGTTACTTCTGTGGACTTCCATTTCCAGTCATGATGGAGTAAGAGAGACCAGGTTTATCTTCCCACCTTAAATACCTGCATAACTGAACAAAATGTGTGAAACAAAGGTTTTCAGACATTGGACAACAGGCAGTGCGAGAGTGATTCTTGAGAGAAGGGAAATAAACAAGATGAGTCCTATGATTGTTTTAGCTTACTACCTGGAGAGAGTTTCCAGGCTGCAGTACAGGGAGGGGGGAAGAACCCCGTGGTCTCACTGAGGAGACAGAGTTTAGAGTTCAGGGAAGTCAAGATAGCTAGAAGTTGCTGGGCAAAATACTAGAGAAGAGGGAGCTGCACAGAGAACCCTAGAGTTCTGCAGGGGATCCTGTCAGGCCTTTGAGTACTAATCTGCACATGCATGTGAAGAAATGACCCAAAGCCTGGGAAAGAACCACTAGAGAGGAGAAGGCAGAACAATCCCATATTGAGCTCACATACTGGCCAATATAGACCTCCTGATACTATAGGGCATGATATAGAGATTTCAAATGGGTATTGCTTTAATAGTGGTGCCAAATTAGCCCTAAGCTAAAGGCTGCTATGGACCCATCCTAACAAAACTTAAAAAGCAAGCCTCGGGGCTTCCCTGGTGGCGCAGTGGTTGAGAGTCCGCCTGCCGATGCAGGGGACACGGGTTCGTGCCCCAGTCCGGGAAGATCCCACATGCCGCGGAGCGGCTGGGCCCGTGAGCCATGGCCGCTGAGCCTGCGCGTCCGGAGCCTGTGCTCCGCAACGGGAGAGGCCACAACAGTGAGAGGCCCGCGTACCGCAAAAAAAAAAAAAAGCAAGCCTCAAAAGGATCAACTAATTCCAAGTAACTGCATCCTAAACCAAAGCCCAACAGTATCTAAAGAAATATAACAAAAAATCCAGCACGTTAATACCATAAAATTCACAATGTGTGGCATCCAATCAATGAATGTATGAACCTAGGGTCAACCTAGCTGTCCTGTTTTCTTATCAGAGTTGGCAGAAGGTGACATCGTGGGGCTTATTTAGCTCATTGGATCATTGTCTGTTTTTTTTTTCCCCCAGGACTCAGTTTTCACCCCAAGAGACCCTGGATCCTGACCAGTTTACACAATGGGGTCATTCAGTTATGGGACTATCGGATGTGTACCCTCATTGACAAGTTTGATGAACATGATGGTAAGATAACAGTTTCTAGGAGGAAGCTAAAAGAGATATAAATATTTATTGTCTTCTGGAGTAGTTTCAACTTTCTTTAGGATTATAGAACATGGGAGGGATAGAACTGGAAAATTCTGAATAAGAATCACCTTAGAGACTAGGAAGCATAACTCTCTTTAACGTGTATTGCCTGCCTTCTTCCTCAGGTCCAGTACGAGGCATTGACTTCCATAAGCAGCAGCCACTGTTTGTCTCTGGAGGAGATGACTATAAGATTAAGGTATAGAGGGTCTGTCATGACTGGGAGTAAAAGACAGGCAATGTGAAGTTTGGGAATTATGGAAGGGACTAAAAACCCAGACATCTCATTCATACAGAGCTCAGGCTTTTGACATTATCCAGAGCACTTATCCAGCAGACATTTATTGAATGCTTACTGTGTAGCAGGCACTGTTTTATATTTTTGGAATTCAAAAATAAATAAGAAATGATTTCTGCTCTCAAGGAGCTTTTATTCTAATGGAGGAGTTAAATATATACCCAAATAATAGCATGTACAGTTTAGTGAGTAATACAATAGAGAGATAACCAAAGTGAAGTAGGGAAGGACAATCTGGGTACAAAGACCAAAAGGTATGACATAGCTGGATACATTTGAGAAACTATAATTAGTTTTGTGTGGATAAAATCTGGACAAAAGGTGAGAGAAGGAGCAGAAGATGAGAAGGGCCAGATTATGGAGTATCTCTTTGTAGTGCTCAGAAGTTTAGATGTTATCATACAAAAAACAATGAGTCATTAAAGGCTTTAAGTAGAGGAGTGACATCAGATTCACATTTTTTTTGAAAAGGTTATTTGAGTGGCGGTATAGAGAAAAGATTGGATGAATTGGGAAGACTGGAGGCAGATACTAGTTAGGAGACTCTTATAAAAGTCCACGTGGGAAATGAACAGAGCAAGAGCTTAGGCAGTAACATTAAAAATGGAGAGGAGATGGGGGACTTCCCTGGTGGCACAGTGGTTAAAACTCCACGTTCCCAATGCAGGGGGCCTGGGTTCCATCTCTGGTCAGGGAAGTAGATCCCACATGCATGCCACAACTAGGGAGCCCGCCGGTCACAACTAAGGAGCCCACGTGCCGCAACTAAGACATGGCACAACCAAATAAATAAATAAATAAATAGGACTTCCCTCGTGGTGCAGTGGTTAAGAATCTGCCTGCCAATGCAGGGGACACAGGTTCGAGCCCTGGTCTGGGAAGATCCCACATGCCGCGGAGCAGCTAAGCCTGTGTGCCACAACTACTGAGCCTGCGCTCAAGCCCACGAGCCACAACTACTGAGCCCGAGTGCCTAGAGCCTGTGCTCCACAACAAGAGAAGCCACTGCAATGCGAAGCCCACGCACCGCAACGAAGAGCAGCCCCCACTCACTGCAACTAGAGGAAGCCCGTGCGCAGCAGTGAAGACCCAATGCAGCCATAAATAAATAAATGAATAAACAAACAAATAAATGGGAGAGGAGATGGATGTATCTAACTAAACCAGAAAAATTTACTTCATGAAAAAAATAGTCTTCAGAAGCTACCTCAGGGAGTTATAAATTATACAGTAGAACTTAGGTGACAGGCGTGACAAGTGACAGCTGCCTGTAGAGAAAAGAGGCATTAGAATTATAGGAAGGACAGTTCTTTCTGGTTTCTAGGTTTTAGGCACTGATCCTGGGGGCAGTTAGTGGAAGTTCAAATCACCTGATAGGCCTCAAAAGCTCCTAAGGGTATCACTTCCTTGTAATATTTCTAGTAAAGTGATGACCATTAAGTATTAAGAATGGTTAACTTGGGTTCCTTATGATCTGTTTAAGAAAAAGACTGAGTGACGTTGAAGAAAAAAAAATTTTTTCCCCAAATCATTAAATTTTTGAAAAGTAGTTATCTTTCATTTGTACGAAATATCCAGATCAGTAGAGCAAATCAGTAGAGACAGAAAGTTGATTAATGGTTTTCTGGAGTTTGGTGGGGGGTTGGGAGAAAATGAGGACTACTAATGGGTATAGTTTTCTTTTGGGGGTGATGAAATGTTCTAAAATTTATTGTACTGATGGTTGAACAACTATGAACGTATTAAAAAAACACTGAATTCTATACTTTAAATGGGTGAATTAGATGGGATTTGAATTATATCTTAAAGCTGATATTAAATGAATTAGCTAGCTGTTGGGTGTGTACTGCTATTATGCTGTGGTTTAAATTTATATTTCTCTAATGAAAGTGGGATTATCTTGAAAAGTTATGTTTATGGACCATCATATTGTTTGCAATACCCAGATAAATGCAATATTAGTATAATCCTGATTTACAAAGAGTAAGACAGGAATTACAAATGGCCAAGGTCTAAAAACCCTATAGGGCTTTCAGAATTCACAGCGCTGGAATTTGATAGAAGACTATAAAGGAGTCAAGACAATTTGAAGCTAGAAATATGAAAGTTTAAAATACTGAACTCTATAAGAGGAAATAAAGCTAGTTACAGAATAGTATTTATGGTATGATCTAATTTTTGTGTGAAACTCCAACTCCACTGTGTACATGTATATTTATTTATAGATGACTCAACAGATGAAGGTGAAGGTACTGGAATATTTTCACTTTTCATGTTATTTACCTTTTCACGTTTCTGCTGCACATACCTTTTGAGCATGTACTAAGTGTTAGCTGCTATGTTAGGTGCTGGGGTATAGTGTTGAGCATGATGGACAAGGACCCCACCTTTAGGGAGCTTACATTCTTTTTTGGACAGTCAGACTTAAGGGTTATTCAGATTTGTTACAGGAAATGGGATTACCTTTTGTGATTTATGAAAGAAAATTTATCAGTTTTTAAGTAAAAATAGGAAAGAATAGTAACAGGCTGGCCTAGATAGATTATAAACAAGTGTTAAATGTTATAGAAGGAAAAAAAGGCATCTGACCTCTTATTTTTACATTTTTGGGAGTTTTTCTGGATGGGAAGTGTGAGCTGTCGTACACTTATGGTCCTGGTTTCAGCGTCTTCCTCAGTTGTGTCCATTGATGCCTGATACTTTGGTAGTTGGCTTAATTTCTTATCTGAATAAGATGTTTTTCTGCTTAGCTCAGCCTAACTGAGCAATGCAGTATTTTCCATAGTGATGAGTTAAAATATGTTTGCATGATAGATGAGTACAGACCATGAATGTATGGGCATTATTTGCCATCAAGTTAGGAGTCTAACAAAAGATGATGCTATATATTATATCGTTGTTTCCTTTGCAGTCATATCCATCCTACTTTTTCTTATCCTGAGCTAAGGTGATAGGTAAGCACTAAGTAAGGGATCTGTATTCAAGCTAAGAACACAATAGTGCAGTAGAAAGAAGAATTTCAAGTTGAGCCTTAGATAAGCATTTTGTCTTATGTTATCAAATACAGATGGTTTCTTCCCAGAAAAAAAGAAAAACCTTTCCATAATTTTATCTTTAGGTTTCCCTAGCCTTGCCCTTTTTCCTTCCCCACATTTTGTTTAGCTGACTTATATTTTCATTCATGGTCTTTTCCCCTCAAACCTTAAACAAGATTCCCTATCAAGATTCTTACCTATTTAAAAAGGCCAAAATATAAATCCAAACTTGTTTATTGAGAAACCTGGGCCTTATAGGGGCGCAAGACCTTATGTCCTATTCCTTAGTTGAATTTTTCTCTTTGCAGGTTTGGAATTACAAGCTTCGGCGCTGTCTCTTCACATTGCTCGGGCACTTAGACTACATCCGCACTACGTTTTTTCATCATGTAAGTAGCCATCGTGGCTTTGTTTTAGAGCATTCTTCAGTTTCCCTGTAGGAATCTTCTACTTGTTCCTCAAGCATCCATGCTTTGATAACAGAATTATGTTATTGGTTCTTCTAGGATCTGTGAGGTGTTGTTGACCTTTCTGCTTTGTTTCCTTCTGCAAGAGGAAGCACTCAGGGTTATATTTGAATTTAATTTAATTGGATTCAGTGGGCTTTATGAAGAAGGCATTGATTCTCTGTAGGGAAAAGCAGAGATTTGATTTTAGGTTTGCTGAGCTAGCACACAAAAGTTTGCAGTCTAATCACATGTAGGGTATTAATAAATAGTGTGTCTAGAGGAAGGTCAAGGTAAGATGCCATTTTGATGAGCTAACAAATGTTTTGAAACATTAACAGTCATGTTAGGATTTTAGGGTCTGGTAGAGGCTATTCCTTTAGCCAAGCTTACGACCTTTCTTGATCTGTTAGGTATTACAGTAGACAGATACTGAGTTACAGATTAGAGACTCCCAACCTCTTAATCTAGTCCCAACCTGACTGGATTTCTCTATAATTACATGCTATTAGAATTAACCTCTACTATTCCTTGACTCTGAGTAAACTAAATCTCTTGAATTAAGTAAGAAAAAATATAATGAAATAAACAATAAATTCCTGGCTAATAATACTTTATTTCCTTTTTTAAAATTAAAAAAATTTTAGGATAGAATAGGAGACGATGAATGCTAAAATTATAGCTGAAACATTTGAGAATGAGGGCCATTCAATAAGATAATTTACTCAGAAGGAACTAATTGTCATTGCCATTCAGGACTTGCTGAAGGCTCTTGCCTAGAACAAGTTGCCGTTCAGCTGGAAAGTTATGAAAAGCTTATTTCCTTTTATTTTTTCAGTTTAATAAGTATATGTGTACCTTGTACTTATTAAGTTCATTGCTAAACACTGGAGATACAACTGTGACTAAGAAATACTTCCTTTTCTTAAAAAGCTTGAAGACTCTAAAAGGGCTGAATTGTTTTTACACGTTACTTTCTGCTTTGTTTACTGAGACTTGGGAATTTTTTGAGACTGGATGGTCTGACAGGGAGAAGTCAGACTTTAAAACAGTATTCCAGGGGCTTCCTTGGTGGTGCAGTGGTTAAGAATCTGCCTGCCAATGCAGGGGATATGGGTTTGAGCCCTGGTCCGGGAAGATCCCGTGGAGCAACTAAGCCCGTGTGCCACAACTACTGAGCCTGTGCTCTAGAGCCCGAGAGCCACAACTACTGAAGCCCGCGTGCCTGGAGTCCATGCTCTGCAACAAGAGAAGCCACCACAATGAGAAGCCCACGCACTGCAAGGAAGACCCAACACAGCCAAAAATTTTAAAAAATAATAATAAATAAATAAATTTATTAAAAAAACAAACAATGTTCCAATCTTAGGGTTAAAGAGAAGAGATCCTTTCACAAGATCTTAATTTACAAGATTATTTATAAATATAAATCATATATACATATGCACATATGTAAAAGTAAATGTAAAAATGTGTTATACTATTTGCCTCTGAGAATCTATTATGTCTGGCTTCCACTCTTAAACCTTATAGCTGAAAGTGGTGAAGTTGGGAAAAGCTGGTAGAATGGTAAGGAGGAATAGATAACTAGCCTGATAAATCAAAATCGTTTAGAAACTAGCTGAGACGTTAGGCAACGGAATATTTCCTCCAAAGAGAGAAATGGGTTACAGCAGCCTGGAAGAACACATTTGTTTCATGTTCAAACCCTTTGTCTGGAATATTTTTCAGGAATATCCTTGGATTCTGAGTGCTTCAGATGATCAGACCATCCGAGTGTGGAACTGGCAGTCTAGGACCTGTGTCTGGTAAAGCAGGAGACAGAGAGCTCAAAAAACTTTCATTTCCTAGTATTTTCATAATCAGCTTCTCTTCAGAATAATCATCTCCCTTCACTAATGGGCTATGTCCGCTGATTAATTACTGATTATATTTGTAAGACACTCTTGTGTATAAAATGATAAATACAGAAGCAATCTCATTAGTAATATATGAACCTGGATTTACTGGTCATTTCTTACCAGGCAAAGGAGGTCATATAGCTAGGCTTTTAGAACAAAATTTTTGGCTGGTTTTCAGTTCTGTTCCTGTGAAACCTGAGTCAAGATCTAGACTTCTGTCCTGCTTTGTATTTGGGTGTAGAGCTTTCCATAAGTATGTAAGGACCATTTAAAGTTATGGCCTTTAAGAGGGATACCCCACTAAAATCTAACATAGCTTCCAGTATGAATTACTAAGATTTCATCTATTTTGGTATTTTAATGCGTCTAATCTGAGAGGAAAGCTGTACAGTCTCAGTTCTCCTGAAATTAGTAATATGTAAATACTAAAACATTACAGGCAAGAAGAGAGCCACTCTTGGAACAGCTGACCTTGCTTATTATTATTAGTTCAGAATTGTTAGGATGACTTGCCTTTGCCTCCAAAAAAGTATAATTGGACCTGCACCTGCTCCATATGGAACATGGTATTTAGCATGTAGGAATCTGTAGATTCCTGCCTCTAATTTGGTATTGTCTTTCTTTTTTCCTCTTGCAGTGTGTTAACGGGGCACAATCATTATGTAATGTGTGCTCAGTTCCACCCCTCAGAAGACCTGGTTGTATCAGCCAGCCTGGACCAGACTGTGCGCGTTTGGGATATTTCTGGTGAGCTGCCCAAGTTCAGGGGACAACCTAGTGGTGTCTGGCGCAAAACTGCAATTGCTTAAAATAGTGAGGGTAGTTGGCTTAGAACAGAAAAACTTAGAATATTCTGTTCTCATATAATAGTGTCTTTGATTTTGAGGGTATTAAATCTGCTTTGATGGTTTTTCATGTTAGAGGTATTCTAAGAAAAGTGGCTGCTCTAGAAAATTCATTTTAATTTGAAGAAAATTTCACCTTTTAGTTAGTTCAGTTTTAGGGAGTATTTGATTAAGAATCAAGCTTTCCACTAAAATAAAAAAAATCTTTGACAAAAATGAATTTTGGGAGTAGATTAGTGCAGGGCTCTTGGATCCTGTGGCTTCATTTAGAAATAGGAAAATCCTTCTATTATATATCTTCTAGTGTAAGGAGCATGAGGGTTGGAGGAGGGATTTTCACATCCAGAAAACCTTTTAAATGGCAGACTTCTAGGATGAAAAATAACTTGTAGATTTTGGATAGTTCTGATAATCCCTCCTTTCACAGTTTGTATATAGTATCTTGATTTTGGGATAAGGATTTAAATTTTTAGTGCTTTATAGAGGAGAACTGAGAATTTAAATGCAGAGGAAGGACTGTACCTATGAGATTGACATGCTGGAAAAATGGAAGTGCTTTGCTGGAACAGGGAAATGAAATTCTAAATGCTATGGTTCTCTGCCCAGTTAAATTTACTTATCACTTCCTGAATTGTTTCTAGTTGTTTGTTGCCTTAGAAATTCTTAGAGATGGGGTTCTCTGAAAGGTCTATGACTAGACCACAGAACACTGTTTCAATTCTGTAAAAAGAAGGACTCCTCATAGGTCCTTGCCTGGTTCTTTGTGGTAATAAAGGAAGTTGATAACTTTTCCCAACTCCTTGTGGCATGGTGGGCTGGGGCAGCATGATACTTGCTGTTTTAACAAGCAAGTTAGACAATTTGGATTCCTGTGTGCAGCACTTGAAATGTTATAATAGCAGGTGTTTAAGATTCATGTAGTGTAGAGACAAGCCAAGGGGAAGATGAGGACAGTTGGAAGTAGAACTTCTGCATCATGCTGTGTTTGCAGTTTCAAAGGTTCAGAATTAGAAGGGAGTGGTATAAACAAGATTGTCTTGGAGATAGGGCAGTCGTCCTCTCTTCTGCTAGGGCTTTTGCCATTGCAGTTTTTTGTCAGACTGGCTAGGCTTTTTGAAGTACACCCAGATGTGACCAGCCATGCCAGCGGAAGGTGTTAGGCACAGGCACTGTGAGCCTGTGTCCTCTCCTCACTGCTAGTACCAGGGAGCTTACTCTTCACTCACGCAGTAACCTAGCTATGGCTTTCCATGGTTTTTCACTGTGCACGCATTCAAAGCACCCTCTCTGTCTCAGGATATGGGAGCCTGATGGGGTTGGATCCCAGGTCATGCTGTTCCAGCTGATCAGGGGCAATTACTTAGAATAGCCTCTCCCAACTGGGGATCTGTGAGAGAATTATGTGCTACTCAAACACTTTGAGTGACTGTTTTCTCAGTTCTTCTAAGAATGGTATACAGGTAATGCCATTCTAGATCATAGAGAAGTTAATTTGTTACATGCATAAACTGGTGCTTTGGCCACTGGGGCTTAATTCTTTCATAGTGCATCAGGTTGGAGGGGCCTTATACTGCTCCACTCTTAAGAGTACTGTTATGCCACCTGATTCTGGCAGAGCAGGTTCCCTGTGGCCTAGCTAAAGCAATTTGGGGCACTTAGGTGAATGGATTCTCTTTGGTCATCATGAAATGCCCAAGGCAAGAAATCCTTTTCTTCACTTTTGTAGGAAAACATATTTGCATCAGAATCAAAGGCCCTAAATCAGAGAAGAGAGGGAGAGGGTCTGACCCCATTTGGGGTTTATGCTTGCTCTTGAATGTGTAAAGTGCATGGATTACTATGTAATAACATTACAATTGCTATACCTAGTATATGTGATACTGAAATTTTGTACTAATGTTACTAACGTTAATTCTCTCTTTACCGTTTCTAAGTGTTTTTCTATACTCACAACTCTCTTGATTTCCAGTAACCCCTTAACCAGAGTGGAAGGAGATGCTTTGGTATTTAACCAAGTGGAAGGAGCTTTTGGGTTCGACTTACGCATTCTTTCCTTTTCTGGAAGTCAGCATACTCTTTTTAGCAGAGTTATTTTGCCTGGGTTCAAATAAATCTGAACACAGGAAGAGAAATTAGCAGTCAGCTCTGTTAGGAACCAGAGTTAATATTTCCAGTGTTTCCAGGAGGGAAAAAGTTAGTTCTGAGTCAGAGAACAAAAACCCTCAAATTTAGAGGACTGGTGAAAATTCTAATCTTTCTGAGTGACTCTCTTTGAAGGGGGACACTCTCTGAACTAAGTAAATAATAAGAAAACAGAGGTCTTAAAGGAAAACCTGTCTTCTTGATACCCCTCCCATTAGGATTAACCCACAGGGCTTAGCTTAACTTGATCTTTTGTATTAGCCTGGCAAAAAATATTTGTTTAAAAGGGAATATATTTACAACCTAGATTTAAAAGATAGGTTACTTTTTTAGCTTGAGCTTCCAAGTAAACTGACAGTGAAATTATTTTAATGTGCTTATACTTTTGCATGTCAAGCCCATGTAATTCAGTCTTAATCTTTGAAATGACTACTAAAAAAGTATTAATTTGCTGCCAAATCCTGTCCTCATCCCTCTCTTTTTACTACTTCCCCTGGTTCCCACTGGGAAGTGTGCATCAAACTGGTCCATTCTGAGTGTGTCCTCCCCTCCCTCTGGATCTGAGTAGCTGCTGTAGAAATTTTCCATCTGTCGTTCAGTCCTAGTGAGTAGCTTGTCGAAGGCTCAAATATTTCTTCTCTAAGTATCTTTTCACTGCCTGTCACTATTCATCTCTCTGTTTTTGCTCTTCCCCTTTTCCTGGATCATTACAAGCAAGTGCAACAAAGCTTCCATTCTGTCATACAGCTTTCCTTTTAATGTGTTTGTTGAAGCTTATTGGAGGTGAAGTTCCTCGCAGCTGTCTGTCTTTATATCTTCCTTTGAATCTGTTTCCTACACCAGACTCATTAGAAAAAGTTGACAGATCCCATTAAAGGGATAAATGAAATAAGTGAAAGGAGACATCCCTGTGATGATGTGTTTTTGAAGCGTTAGGGGAATGAATTTTTTTTAAAGCATTGGTTTTATTTCTTTCTACCTGTTGGCTAAATGCTTATCATGGGCAGAGTATAAGATAATTAAAACTGTCATGTCCTTTTAGGCACTTGCTTCTCTAATGCTGATGTTTAGGTGCCATTGTACTAGAAGAGGTACATTGTAATTTTAAAACAATGAAGATAAATGCAGTCATTGAACTTAATTTTTTGTATTTTCTTACAGGTGCCAAAATTTAGGCTTATAACCATGTAGGTTTTATTTTAAGTGATAGCTTTTATTTCCCCCCTATTACAGATATTTGGTTTTTTTACTTTATAAGTACCAGGTAGTTTCATCTTCCTTTCCCCCCACCCCCAAATACTCCAAAAGATAGGATTTTAGTCCCAATTCTATTTTCTCTCTGTAAGCTGGTATAATTATCCCTGCTTGCCTACCTCAAAGTGTCGTTACCCAGATCAGCTTTGAAAACCACAAAGTGCCTTTCACCTGTAAGGTAGTAGTGTTACTGTAATTTTGATTCTGACTAGCACAAAATATCAAATTTTAAAGACAGGTTATGGTTGAGCCATAAATGTGGGCCCTATACAAATAAGACTCTCCTTATTCTGGTGTCTTTTTTGTTTTGTTTTGTTTCATTTTGTTTCTTCCTATCCTTCTATCTATCTATTTATTTTTGGCTGCGTTGGGTCTTTGTTGCTGCGTGCAGGCTTTCTCTAGTTGCGGCGAGTGGGGGCTACTCTTTGTTGCGGTGGGCGAGCTTCTCATTGCAGTGGCTTCTCTTGTTGCAGGGCACAGGCTCTAGGTGCACGGGCTTCAGTAGTTGTGGCACACGGGCTCAGTAGCTGTGGCACATGGGCTTAGTTGCTCCACAGCATGTGAGATCCTCCTGGACCAGAGATCCAAACCTGTGTCCCCTGCATTGGCAGGCGGATTCTTTTTTTTTTTTTTTTTTAATTTTCTTTTAACATCTTTATTGGAGTATAATTACTTTACAATGTTGTGTTAGTTTCTACTGTATAACAAAGTGAATCTGTTATATGTATACATATAGGCAGATGGATTCTTAACCACTGCGCCACCAGGGAAGTCCTTTTCTGTTGTTTTTGAATTATGGGCTGATTTCTCCCTTTAGTCTCCAAAAGTTTTAATAGCAAGATACATATATTCAGATCTATAACCAGTCTTTTGAGCAAGTGTTTAAAGGGATATGACAGTTTTAATAATTTTTGTCCCCTGCCCAAGAGTCAAGAAGAAGATATCAGTACACTTTTTGCACAATTTGTAGTTTTACAATATCATCCACCAAATAAGCTGTTTTATATTTGATAGTTTTAGTTTCCTTAACTCCTTTGGAACTTCCCCATGAGTTGCCTAGAAACTTCTAGTTTGAGAAACACTGAGCTGCAGCCTCCTCAAATGACTTTTCTTTTAAAACTTTTTGAGATGATAGAAGAAAAGTTGCTATAGATTTCATAAAGTTGAAAGTAGAAATTGAATGTTTACCATTTGAGGCCACATTTCAAGAATATTGAAGAATGGAAATGGGTGTTATCTCAAGTAGACAGCTCTTGAGATGAGGTTTGTTGAAGAAATTAGCTATGTCAGAAGTTTGGATTGTCCTCCTCTGGGAAGAAGACCCAGTAATGGGTCTGTTAAGGGAGGAGAAGAGAAGATAGTGAATGTACTTCACTATTTTGAACAGTTTTGTTTGTTTTTTGTTTGTTTGTTTGTTTGTTTTGGCTGCACCACATGGCATGTGGGATCTTAGTTCCCCAATCAGGGATTGAACCCGTGCCCCCTGCAGTGGGAGCGTAGAGTCTTAACCACTGGACCGCCAGGGAAGTCCCTCGAACAGTTTTAGAAAGAGATAGATAGGAGCTCTTGCATCTCTCCTTAGTCTCTCTAAATTTCTTTTTCCCTTCTTTTTCCTTAATGTTAGTCTATCACTGTACCTTTCTGCATTTCTGTCTCTGTGCTCTTTTTGGTAACATTATGTTTACATTTTTCATCCCACTCCTTACCCCTTCAAAGGTCTAAGGAAAAAAAACTTGTCCCCTGGTGCAGTGGAGTCGGATGTGAGAGGAATAACTGGGGTTGATCTGTTTGGAACTACGGATGCAGTGGTGAAGCATGTACTGGAGGTACTTATCTCTCAGGGAAACAGTGACAATATGCCGTTCATTTATTCATTCCTTCGACAAAGACTTATGCAAGGTTTACTGAGTGCCAGGCACTGTTTGAGGCACTGAAAATAGAATAGTGGGTGAGCCAACAGAGAAATGAAGCTTATGTGCTACCTGAGGGAGAGTCATGTTACCTTATAAACATGAAAGCTGGCATAGGCTCCATCACCATCCCAAAGCAGAGCCCATTGTCAAGCCTCTTGAAGGGGAAGGGGAGGATAGTTAATCAAAGTTATTGAGAACCAACCATGTGTAAATAACTTGCATGCATGGTGGGAAAATAGAAAAGCATAAGGGAAACAAACTAGATTTAAAAAAAATAATCCTTACAGCTATCTACTGGTAGAGATATTATTAACCTCATTTTGCAGATGAAAACATTGAGATTTACGGAAATTAAGTGGTTTACCGAAGTCTACACAAGTCTAGTAAGTTGAAGAACTAGGCTTTGAACTTGGATCTATCTGACTCCAAACCGAGCTGCTTTTCACCGCAGAATGGTACCTCTCAAAAATACTGCTAATTCGAAACTACCTTATCTGTGATTCTGTTATAATACAGAGCATAAACTTATAAATAGGGTAAAAGGTATCTTAAAATCAGCAGTTCTTAAGCTTTTTGGTCTGAGGACCTTTTTATACTCTTAAAACTTACTTAGGACCCCGGAGAGTTTTTGTTTATGTGCATTATATCTGTCAATTTTTATCATATTTGACGTTAAAACCAAGAACTCCTAAAACATGGACTATGTAAGGATAAAGTCTTTTAGCCACCAAAGCAGTGACATCATCACATGTCATGTAACCTCTGGAAAACTCTACAGTCATGAGAGAATAAGAGTGAAAGGGGCAAATAATGTTTTAGTGTTATTATGAAAATCATTTTTGACCCTGCAGATTTCCTGAAAGGTTCTTGGAGCTCATCTAAGAGTTTCTTGAGCACACTTTGAGAATTTCTTCATTAAGTTATAAAATTGGCCTTTATTCTTGAGATGCTAGTAACTGGTTGGAGAAATAAAATATAAGTAGACAAGTAACAAAACAAGGTTGTATATCCCGAATGCAAATGAAGCTGAATTTGGGAGTAGAGGATTTGGGAATTCCCATGAGAATTTGGGAATAATATTAGATTGATGTAGTAATTCTCATGGTCAGATCTTAGAGCAGCAGTCCCTTGAGTCTTTTCACATGAAGAGTAAAAATCAGAGACATCGTTTATAACCACTAGCATGGTCCATTGGTTTGCTTTGAGTAACAAATATAAAGAAGAATGACTTTTTTAGTTTAGAAGAGCCACCTTTTTTTGTACAGGGTCATGATCGTGGAGTTAACTGGGCTGCCTTCCACCCCACTATGCCCCTCATTGTATCTGGGGCAGATGACCGTCAAGTGAAGATCTGGCGCATGAACGGTGAGTGAACCAGTGACAGTATCACCATACCTAAAATATTGGCTGCTGGCCAGCAAGGTGAAGTAGCCAGGTTTTCCAGACTTAGTGACCCATTTTCCTACCTTAGGTTGTTAAGCTAATCCTGGGAGCATGACAATTGCCTTATTCCCTTTTTTTCCTTTGATGGCATCCTCATTTTGAGGAGTATGAACATAATTAAAAATAAGAATTCATTTATTCAACAAATAATTTATTGAGTACCTACTTTGTACTAACCATTGTTCAGGGTTCTGAAGATAACAGTGGTGACTGAACCAGATAACATTCCTGCCCTATGAAGATTCCATTTATTCAATAGTGGCAGCTAGTGACAGAGCAGGGTAAGGAGATAAAGAATGACAGAGAAGAGGTGTTATAATTGATAGGAGGGTGAGAATGAAATAACAAAGAAATATGTAAAGATTCAGAGTCTTAAATGAAGAAAATTGCCCTATTAGAAAGGAGTTGGTAACTTAACATTTTGTAGTAGTACCTAGCATTCGGTTAGAGGATGTCATAATTTGAAATCCCAAACTTAAAGTAGTAGGGAGTTGTGGTGACCTAATTCTTCTTTGTCCTTCAGAATCAAAGGCATGGGAAGTTGATACCTGCCGGGGCCATTACAACAATGTATCTTGTGCTGTCTTCCACCCTCGCCAAGAGTTGATCCTCAGCAATTCTGAAGACAAGAGTATCAGAGTCTGGGACATGTCTAAACGGTAAGGGGGTTACAGTGGTGTGTGATCAAACCCAGGGGAAAGCCTCTTACTCTCTCTCTTTTTAAAAATTAGATTAGAATACTTTTTGTTTCTCAGCATGCAGAAAAATCAAATTATATATTATGAAAACACGAAGGGACCTAGTGTTAGCCAACATTTACAAATCTTCCATGAAATAGAAATTTCTGTGTATGTTCTTTTTCTCCTCTAAATTTAAGCAGGTTCTTCTGTAGCTACAGAAATAAGAAATATTAAATGAAAACAGTACAGTAGAAAATTATGATGAGTGGGTGAAGTTGTAATACCAAAATAGTAGAGTCAGTTTGAAGTCCTCTTTTTTTTTTTGGTCATGCTGCACGTGGCATGTGGGATCTTAATTCCCAGACCAGGAATCGAACCCAAATCCCCTGCACTGGAAGTTTGGAATCTTAACCACTGGACCACCAGGGAAGTCCCTGAAGTCCTCTTTCTATTCCTTGGTAGAATTTATCATGACTGTCTTTATTTAGAATATGCAGTTCACTGTCCTTGATTTAGCTTTTTAATCAGGCCTACCACTTAATACTCTTGTATGTGATAGGCTGAAGTTTCCTTGGAAATTAATATTTTTCTTTGTGTACCTTTTACTTTCCTAGGACTGGGGTTCAGACCTTCCGCAGGGACCATGATCGTTTCTGGGTCCTAGCTGCCCACCCTAACCTTAACCTCTTTGCAGCAGGTAAAGGCCATTTCTTCTCTTTTTTCCTTTGGTTCAAAGTTTATAAGACTTGAGAGTGATTCTCCATTAGCTTTGTCTCCAGCAAGTATATAGTAGGATGACAAGGAAAAATAGAAGTCTCAGAGCCACCTAGTTGAAGCTTTTCTCCTTTTTAACTCCCTTACCTTCTTGGTATAGTGTTCTTTATCCACCAAAATTCATTTAATAATAAAGCCCATTCTCTCTGTTTTTTTTTCTTTTGGCCATGCCACACGGCTTGTGGGATCTTAGTTCCCCAACCAGGGATTGAACCTGGGCCCTTGGCGGTGAGAGCACTGAGTCCTAACCACTGGACCTCCAGGGAGTTCCCCTAAAGCCCATTCTCTTTGATTAGTTCTTAGGAGACTTAGAGGCTAATACTGGACACTTGAGGTTCCTAGACTGAGGAGCTAGAAGCTGAGTTTTATTCATTCATTTAGCAAATACATACTGAGTATCAGCCCTAGTCTGGGTGCTGGTATTCTAGCAGTGCATAAAACAATGTCTCTTACTTTATAGAACTTTTTTTGAGTTATAATTAACTTAAAATATTTTATTAGTTTCACAACATAGTGATTTGGTTTTTTTTTTAATTTTAATTTTATTTTTGTCTTTGGCTGTGTTGGGTCTTCGTTACTGCACACGGGCTTTCTCTAGTTGTGACAAGCGGGGGCTGCTCTTCATTGTGGTGTGCGGGCTTCTCATTGCAGTGGCTTCTCTTGTTGTGGAGCACGGGCTGTAGGCGCATGGGCTTCAGTAGTTGTGGCTCACGGACTCTAGAGCGCGGGCTCAGTAGTTGGGGCGCACGGGCTTAGTTGCTCCATAATATGTGGGATCTTCCCGGACCAGGGCTCGAACCCGTGTCCCCTGCATTGGCAGGCAGATTCTTAACACTGTGCCACCAGGGAAGCCCTATTTGATATTTTTATACATAATAAAATGATCACTACAATAAGACCAGTTACCGTCTGTCACCATACAAAGTTCTTACAATATTATTGACTATATTCCCTATGTGTACATTACATCTTCATGACTTATTTATTTTATACCTGGAAGTTTGTACCTCTTAATCCCATTCACCTATTTCATCTGCCCCCCTACCTCTCCATTCTGGCAACCACCATTTGTATCAAAAAGTCTGTTTCTCGGGCTTCCCTGGTGGCACAGTGGTTGAGAGTCCGCCTGCCGATGCAGGGGACACGGGTTCGTGCCCCGGTCCGGGAAGATCCCACATGCTGTGGAGTGGCTGGGCCCGTGGGCCATGGCCGCTGAGCCTGCGCGTCCAGAGAGGCCCTGAGAGGCCCGCGTACCGCAAAAAAAAAAAAAAGTCTGTTTCTATTTTGTTTTGTTTGTACATTTGTTTTTGTTATTGTTTTTGTTTTTTGGCGGTACGCGGGCCTCTCACTGTTGTGGCCTCTCCCGTTGCGGAGCACAGGCTCCGGACGCGCAGGTTCATTGGCCATGGCTCACGGGCCCAGCCGCTCCGCGGCATGTGGGATCTTCCCGGACTGGGGCACAAACCTGTGTCCCCTGCATTGGCAGGCGGACTCTCAACCACTGTGCCACCAGGGAAGCCCTGTACATTTGTTTTTTAAATTCCACATATAAGTGAAATCATACAGTATTTATGTTTCTCTGACTTATTTTGCTTAGCATAATACCCTCCATGTCCATCCATGTTGTTGCAAATGCAAGATTTCATTCTTTTTTATGGCTGAGTAATATTTCATTGTATATGTATACCACATCTTCTCTATTCATTCATCTATTGATGGACAGTTAGGTTACTTCCATATCTTGGCTGTTGTAAGTAGTGCTTCAGTGAGCATTGGGGTACATATATCTTTTTGAATTAGTGTTTTTGTTTTCTTTTGATAAATACCCGGGAGTGGAATTGCTGGATCATATATGGTAGTTCTATTTTTAATATTTTTGAAGACCCTCCATATTGTTTTCCATAGTGGCTGCAACAATTTAAATTCCTACTAACGGTGCACAAGGGTTCCCTTTTCTCCAAAGCCATGTCAACACTTGTTTCTTGTTTTTTTTTTTTTTTTGCGGTACGCGGGCCTCTCACCGTCATGGCCTCTCCCATTGCGGAGCACAGGCTCCGGACGCGCAGGCTCAGCGGCCATGGCTCATGGGCCCAGCCGCTTCGCGGCACGTGGGATCCTCCTGGACTGGGGCACGAACCCGCGTCCCCTGCATCGGCAGGCGGACTGTCAACCACTGCGCCACCAGGGATGCCCTGTTTCTTGTCTTTTTGATAATAGCCATTCTGTTAGATGTGAGGTGGTATCTCATGGTTTTGATTTGCATTACTCTGATGATTAGTGATGAGAACCTTTTCATGTGCCTGTTGGCTATCTAAATGTCTTCTTTGGAAAAATATCTATTCAGGTATTCTGCTTATTTTTAAATTGGCTTATTTGATTTTTGATATTGAGTTGTATGAGTTCTTTATGATTTTTTTTTTTTTTTTTGGCCACACCACACGGCATGTGGGATCTTAGTTCTCCGACCAGGGCTCGAACCTGGGTCCCCTGCAGTGGAAGTGTGAAGTCTTAACCACTGGACTTCCAGAGAAGTCCCAGTTGTATGAGTTCTTCAGATTTTGGATATCAACCCCTTATCGGATATATTCTTTGCAAATATCTTCTCTCATTCAGTAGGTTGCCTTTTTGTTTTGTTGGTGGTTTCCTTTGCTGTACAGAAGCTTTTTAGTTTGATATAGTCCCATGTGTTTATTTTCATTTCCCTTGCCTGATGAGACATATCCAAAAAAATATTGCTAAGCCTGATGTCAAAGAGGTTACTGCCTACACTTTCTTCTAGGAGTTTTATGGTTTTAGGTCTTACATTTAAGTCTTTAATCCATTTTGCGTTTATTTTTGTACATGGTTTAAGAAAGTGGTTCAGTTTGATTCTTTTATATGTAGCTATCCAGTTTTCCCAACACCATTTATTGAAGAGACTGCCTTTTCCCTATTGTATATTTTTGCCTCTTTTGTCATAGATTAATTGACCACGTGAGCATGAATTTATTTCTGGGCTCTCTATTCTGTTCCATTGCTCTATGTGTCTGTTTTTGTGCCAGTATCATACTGTTTTGATTACTATAGATTTCTAATATAGTTTCCATTCTGGGAGCATGATACCTCCAGTGTTTTCTTCTTTCTAAAGATTGCCATGGTAATTTGGCAACTTTTGTGGTTCCATACAAATCTTAGAAGTATTTGTCTAGTTCTATGAAAAATACCATTGGTATTTTGATAGGGATTGCACTGAATCTGTAGGTTGCTTTGGGTAATATGGACATTTTAACAATATTGATTCTTCCAATCCATGAGCATGGTATGTCTTTCCATTTATTTGTGTCGTCTTCAATTTCTTTCATCAGTGTCTTATAGTTTTCAGAATACAGGTCTTTTACCTCCTTGGTTAAATTTATTCCTAGGTTTTTTATTCTTTTTTGATGCAATTGTAAATGGGATTGTTTTCTTCATTTCTCTTTCTGATATTGCAACAGACTTCTGTATATTAATTTTGTTTCCTCCAATTTTACTGAATTAATTTATTAATTCTAATAGTTTTTTTGTGGAATCTTTTGGGCTTTCTGTATATAGTATTGTCATCTGCAAATAGTGACAGTTTTATTTCTTCCTTTGCAATTTAGATGCCTTTTCATTTTCTTGCCTAATTGCTGTGGCTAGGACTTCCAATACTATGTTGAATAGAAGTGATGAGAGTGTGTATCCTTTTCTTGTTCCTGATCCTAGTGGAAAAGCTTTCAGCTTTTCACCATTGAGTATGATGTTAGCTGTGTGTTTGTCACATAGGGCCTTTATTATGTTGAGGTATTTTCCCTCTATACCCACTTCGCTGAGAGTTTTTATCATAAGTGGATGTTAAATTTTGTCAAATGCTTTTTCTACATCTATTGATATGATCATACGATTTTTACCCTTCATTTTGTTAATGTGGTGTATCACATTGATTTATGGATGTTAAACCATCCTTGCATCCCTGGAATGAATTGTGCTTGATCATGGTGTATTATCCTTTTAATGTATCATTGTATTTGGTTTGGAATGAATTGTGCTTGATCATGGTGTATTATCCTTTTAATGTATCATTGTATTTGGTTTGCTAGTATTTTTTTTTTTTTTTTTTGCTGTGTTGGGTCTTCGTTTCTGTGCAAGGGCTTTCTCTAGTTGTGGCAAGCGGGGGCCACTCTTCATTGCGGTGCGTGGGCCTCTCACTGTCGCGGCCTCTCTTGTTGCGGAGCACAGGCTCCAGACACGCAGGCTCAGTAGTTGTGGCTCATGGGCCTAGTTGCTCTGTGGCAGGTGGGATCCTCCCAGACCAGGGCTCGAACCTGTGTCCCCTGCATTAGCAGGCAGATTCTCAACCACTGCACCACCAGGGAAGCCCGGTTTGCTAGTATTTTGTTAAGGATTTTTGCATCTATGCTCATCAGGGATATTGGCCTATAATTTTTGGTTTCTTATGATCTTTGCCTGGTTTTGGTATCAAGGTAGTGCTGTCCTCATTAAATGAGTTTGGAAGTATTTTTTCCTCTTCAATTTTTGGAATAATTTGAAAAGGATAGATATTAACTCTTCATTAAATGGAATTTACCTTTGAAGCCATCTGGACCTAGACTTTTGTTCTTTGGGAGTTTGTTGATTACTGGTTCAGTTTTGTTAGTAATTGATCTATTCAGGTTTTCTGTTTCTACATGACTCAGTCTTGGAAGATTGTATGTTTCTAGGAATTTAGGTTGTCTAATTTGTTGGCATATCATTGTTTGTAGTATTCTCTTATAATCAGTCCTTTGTATTTCTGTGCTGTCAGTTGTAATTTCTCTTCTTTCATTTCTGATTTTATTAGAGCTCTCTTTTTTTTTTAATGAGTCTAGCTAAAAGTTTGTAGATTTTATCTTTCTAAGAACCAACTCTTAGTTTCATTGTATTTTCTATTGTTTTTTTAGTCTCTATTTCATTTATTTCTGCTTTAATCTTTATCATTTCTTCCTTATACACACTGAGCTTTGCTTGTTCTTCATTTTGTTTTTGTTTTTTTAATCTACTTTTAGATTGATTGAGATTTTTCTTGTTTCTTGGGGTAGGCCTGTATCACTATGAACTTCCTCTTAGAACTGCTTTTGCTGTGTTCCATAGATGTTGGACACTTGTGTTTCCATTTTCATTTGTCTTCAGGTATTTTTGATTTCCTCTTTGATTTCTTTGTTGACTCATTTGTTGTTTAGTAGCATGTTGTTTAGTCTCCACATGTTTGTGTTTTTTCTACTTTTCTTCTTGTAGTTGATTTCTAGTTTCATACTTTTTTGGCGAAAAAGGCACTTGAAATTATTTCAGTCTTAAATTTATCGAGCCATGTTTTGTGGCCTAGCATGAGATCTGTCCTGTAGTATGTTCAATATGCACTTGAAAATAATGTATTTTGCCGCTTTTGGATAGACTGTTCTCTCTCTATTAATTCTATCTAGTCTAATGTGTCGTTTAAGGCCAGTGTTTCCTTGTTGATATGATCTGTCCATTGATGTAAGTAGGGTGTAATGTCCCCTAGTATTATTGTGTTATTGTCAATTTCTCCCTTTATTTCTATTAATATTTGCTTTATATATTTAGGTACTCCTGTGTTGGGTGTATAAATGTTTGCAAATGCTATATTCTCTTGTTGGATTGACCCCTTTATCATTATGTAATGCCCTTTTTTGCCTTTTGATATAATCTTTGTTTTAAAGTCTATTTTGTCTGATATGAGTAATGTCCTAGCTTTCTTTTCTTTTACATTTGCATGAAATATCTTTTTCCATCCCTTCACTTTCAGTCTATGTGTATCTTTAGATCTGACTTGAGTCTCTTGTAGGCAGCATATAGATAGGTCTCATTTTTTTTATCCATTCAGCCACTGTAAGTCTTTTGGTTGGTGCATTTAGTCCATTTACCTTTAAAGTAATTATTGATAGGTATGTGCTTTTTGACATTTTGTTAATTTTTTTCTGGTTGTTTTTGTAGTTCTTCTCTGTTCCTGTCTTGTTCTCTTGGTTTCTTCCCTTGTGGTTTGATGGATTCCTTTAGTGTTACATTTGGATTTGTTTCTCTTTATTTGTTGTCTATCCATTGTAAGTTTTTGTTTGTGGTTCCCATGAATTTCATAAATATTGAACTGTATATATATATTTGTCTATTTTAAGCTGATAGTCATTTAAGTTCAAAGGCATTGTAAAAGCACTACATTTTTGCACATACCCCATTTTATGTATTTTATTTCATATTTAATATCTCTTTATTTTGTGTATACCTTAACTATTTTTTGTAATTATAGTTGATTATACTGTACTTCACCCTTTAACAACGTGGAAGTTAGGGACACTGACCCTCTGTGCATTCTAAAATGTGCATATAAGTTTACAGTTGACTCTCTGTACCTGTGGTTCCATATCTGCAGATTCAACCAACAGTGGACTGTGTAGTATTATTGTACATATTTAGTGAAAGAGAACTGTAAGTGGACCAGTGCAGTTAAGATCCATGTTGTTTAAGGATCAACTGTTCTCTGGTCTTTTAACTTTCATACTAGCTTTTTAAGTGGCTGATCCACTGCCTTTACTATGTATTTGCTTTTATCAGTGAGATTTTTCCTTTGATGTATTTTCTTTTTCTTTTTATCTTTTTAAATTTTTTTTTAAATTTATTTTTGGCTGTGTTGAGTCTTCATTGCTGCACATGGGCTTTCTCTAGTTGCGGTGAGTGGGGGCTATGCTTCGTTGCGGTACGCGGGCTGCTCATTTCAGTGGCTTCTCGTTGTGAAGCATGGGCTCTAGGTGTGCGGGCTTCAGTAGTTGTGGCACACAGGCTCAGTGGTTGTGGCTCGCTGGCTCTAGAGCGTGAGCTCAGTAGCTGTGACGCACGGGCTTAGTTGCTCTGCAGCATGTGGGATCTTCCTGGACCAGGGCTTGAACCTGTGTCCCCTGCATTGGCAGGTGGATTCTTAACCACTGCACCACCAGGGAAGTCCCTCATATATTTTCTTATTTCTAGTTGTTGCCTTTTCTTTTCTGCTTAAAGGAGACCTTGACATTTCATGTAAGGCTGGTTTAGTAGTGAACCCTTTTAGTTTATGCTTGTCTGAGAAACTCTTTCTCCTTCAGTTCTGAATGATAACCTTGCTGGATAGATGCTAAGTGGTAAGTCTTTTCCTCTCAGCATTTTAAATGTATCCTGCCATTTCTTTCTGACCTGTAAAGTTTCTGCTGAAAAATCAGCTGAGAGTCTTATGGGGTTTTCCTTGTATGTGATTAGTTGTTTTTCTCTTGCTGCCTTTAACACATTATTGACCAGAGATGTATTAATACGTCTTTTGTTACCTGAATGTTATTGACTGGAGACAGATCAATATGTTTTTAGAGAGTGATACAATTAACATCACCATGCAAAGTTGTTAGAGCTTAAAATTGATCAAGCGTTCATTATACAACTTACAATTGTTGTTACCATTTGCATTTTGCTTCATTAGGTTTTTGTTCCAACCTTGTGTATATTATAAACACAAGTTTGTTACCATAAAATTTTCAGAAATGATGCATTGCGAGATTTTGAGTGAAGGAGAATTTTTCGGTGAATTCTATGCAGATACTTTCTCTGATTGTCCAAGTGACATATATACTAGTGTCTCAGAAGATGATAGTTCTTCAGAATATAGTGCTGATTCACACAGTGTGAACGTTAGACCAACAAAAAGACAAAAAAACTTAGTGATTGATTCTGATATGGAAAGTGAAAATGAAACTCATGGTGCTGGAGAATGCTCCCATGCTTCTGCAGAAGAGTGGATTGCAGACAACATTTCATAAAAATTAGAAGACTTTACAGGTATGTCAGGTGTAACTATTGAATGTAATAACCTGCAAAGTGTTAGTGAAATAACAGAATTAATTTTTGGTAACAACTTTTTCGAGTTGGTTGCTTCTCAAACAAACTTGTATCACCAACAGAATGAAAAAGCATATAAAAAGTATGATAAGGCTTTATAATGGACTGATGTAACCAATAGTGACATGAAGAAGTTTCTTGGATTAATAATTTTTTAAGAGGTATGAAGCTTCATTTTTTTTTGAATTTTATTTTATTTTATTTTATTATACAGCAGGTTCTTATTAGTCATATATTTTATACATATTAGTGTATATATGTCAATCCCAATCTCCCAATTCATCCCACCACCGCTCCATCCCACCACTTCCCCCCCTTGGTGTCCATACGTTTGTTCTCTACATCTGTGTCTCTATTTCTGCCTTGCAAACTGGTTCGTCTGTACCATTTTTCTAGATTCCACATATATGCGTTAATATATGATATTTGTTTTTCTCCTTCTGACTTACTTCACTCTGTATGACAGTCTCTAGGTCCATCCACGTCTCTACAAATGACCCCATTTCGTTCCTTTTTATGGCTGAGTAATATTCCATTGTGTATATGTACCACATCTTCTTTATCCACTTGTCTGTCGATGGGCATTTAGGTTGCTTCCATGGATTAATTTTTTTTTTTTTTTTTTTTTTTGCGGTATGCGGCCCTCTCACTGCTGTGGCCTCTCCCATTGCGGAGCACACGCTCTGGATGCACAGGCTCAGCGGCCATGGCTCACAGGCCCAGCCGCTCCGCGGCATATGGGATCTTCCCGGACCGGGGCATGAACCCGTGTCCCCTGCATCGGCAGGCAGACTCTCAACCACTGCGCCACCAGGGAAGCCCCATGGATTAATAATTTTGATGGGACAAATAAGAAAGTCATACTGGAAAGAATATTGGCCGACTGGTCCCTTACTTGAAACACCTATCTTGCCAAAGACTATGACGAGAAGAAGGTTCGAAAAAATAATGATGTTTCTTCACTTTAACAATAACTCAGAAACTCCACTTCCTGCAGACAGAGGTTCAAAAGTTAAACCTCTCTTAGATTATTTTCTACCAAAATTCCCATCGATCTATATACCCAAACAAGATCTATCACTTGGTGAGGCAATGATAAAGTGGAGAGGACGACTCAGATTCAAAACCTATAATCCCAGAAAACTTACAAAATAAGTTTGGTCAGGATGGTTAACGAAAGTGAAACTGGGTATATATGCAACCCTGAGATTTACATGGGTGAAGGATAAAAACTGCAAGAAACAATCTTACTGGTTCTACAACCTTATCTTGGTTCATGGCACCGTATTTACCAAGACAATTATTACAGCAGTGTGTCCACATCTGAAATATTGTTGAAAAATAAAACCAGAGTTTGTGGGACTATAAGAGAGAATCATGGTCTACCAAACCAATTAAGAGAAATCTAAAAATCTACAGAGGGGAATAATCACATTCTTATGGACGGGAAAAGTGATTTTTCTTATATGGAAAGACAAAAGGCTAGTCTGCATGATGACAACTATTCATTATGCCTCCATAGCATCTACAGGAAAAGAAGACAGGAGGACCGACCATCTGATGACTAAGCCCACTTGTATATTAGAGTATAATAAATCTATGAAAGGAGTTGATTGATCCAGTCAATACCTGGCAAACTGCAGTATCCTCTGGAAAACTCGAAAATGGTTTAAGAAAGTGGGTTTCTATTTCAGTAATTGCAGTTTATTCAATGCGTTTAAAATTTATTGTAGCCTTAATGCACAGAATAAAATGACTTACAAGCAATTTTTGTTAGCAGTAGCTAGAGAATGGGTAATTGACCATTCTGGTGAATATAGTGGTAGTCCCGCACCTGGTCCTTCTTGTGGTGTTTCTAAAAGAGCCCCCCACAAAGATCCACCTTGTCGACTATCAGGTAAAATAAAAGAACGTATTCTAGAGGAAATAATACCCACAGGACTAAAAAAAAAATGACGCGAGGCTTCCCTGGTGGCGCAGTGGTTAAGGATCTTCCTGCCAGTGCAAGGGATACAGGTTCGAGCCCTGGTCCGGGAACGTCCCACATGCCCCAGAGCAGCTAAGCCCGTGTGCCACAATCACTGAGCCTGCGTGCCATAACTTCTGAAGCCCAAACACCTAGAGCCTGTGCTCTGCAACGAGAAGCCACCTCAATGAGAAGCCTGCACACTGCAACAAAGAGTAGCCCCCACTTGCCACAACTAGAGAAAGCCCGTGTGCAGCAATGAAGACCCAACGCAGCCAAAAATAAATAAAATTTAAAAAAAAATGCCGCCAGGAAGTGTAGAGTCTGCTCTTCCAGGGGAAAGCACAGTGAAACACGATATATTTGTAATAGATGTTCTGTTCCTCTGCACAGAGGTGCCTGCTGTACTGCCTGTCACACTCTAATGAAATATTAGAATGCTTTAGTAAGACATGTACAAAGTTTCAAAGAAATACATTAAGTGCAAAAACAGTTGTTGATAGTTATACTCAAACGTGGATGTTTCAGTATTCACTTACATAACAAATCGCTGGCCACAGGCATCAGTTTCTGCAAAAATCCCCCAGCCAATAATGGGTAAAGATTCTCTCCTTATCTGTAACTCTTGCCATTTTAATTATAATATGTCATGGTGAGGATCTCTTTGGGTTCATCTTATTTGGGAATCTCTGTGCTTCTTGGACCTGGATATCTACTTCCTTCCTCAGGTTAGGAAACTTTTCAGCCATTATTTATTCAAATACGGTTTCTGCCCCTTTCTCGCTTCTCCTTTGGGAATCCTATAATGTGAAAGTTAGTATGCTTGATGTTGTCCCAGAAGTCCCTTAACTCTCCTCATTTAAAAAAAAATTCTTTCTTCTTTTTGCTATTACGATTGGGTGATTTCCACTATTGTGTCTTACAGATTGCTCATCTGTTCTTCCATATAATCTAATCTGCTGTTGATTCCCTGTAGCATATTTTTTCTGTTTTTGTATTCTTCACTTTTGATTGGTTCTTTCTTATATTTTCTAAGTCTTTGTTGAAGTTCTCACTGAATTCTTCCATTCTTCTCCCAAGTTTGGTTAGCATCCTTATGACTGTTTCTTTGAACTCTTTATCAGATAAATTACTTATCTCTGTTTCATTAGGGGTTTTTTTCTGGGGGGTTATTTTGTTGTTTCTTTTGGAACATATTCCTCTGTCTCCCTTTTGTTTGACTTTTGGTTTTTGTTTCTATGAATTTAAGCAAAACAGCTACCTCTCCTGGTCTTTTAAGGAGTGGCCTTAAAGGGTGAAAGCATTCCTGTGTAGATTGTTTGCACCTGGCAGCTTTGGCAGGCTTGCTGGGGCTGGAGTGCATCTGAGCAGGCATAGTCCCTGGGGAATGTGGTCTCTTGGTGGAGTGCCTGGGGCTGGAGTGGGTGTGGGGCAGTCACTGGAAAGTGCTACACCTGAGGCCATGGAACTTTTATTTGTAGTGAAGGGAGGTAGACCCATAAAACAATAAATATATAAAACAATGTATGGTGAAAACTGCTTTAAAAGAAAGTTAAGCAAAAGTAAGTGGGATAGAGAGGGAGGAGTGTAGGGACTGCTGCTTTATACTGGGTGTTCAGGAAAGTGAAGGGGAATGATAAATACCTTGAGAGTGGGGACAGCAAATGCAAAGACCGTGATATGAGAAATGTTTAACATGTTTGAGGAACATCAAAGTGGCCAGTTAGAGCACAGTAAGGGGCTAAGTAATAGGAGGTAAGACCAAGCCAGATCGGGCATTGCCTTGTACGCCATTAGAATTTAAGACTTTATTCTGAAAGAATGGAAAACCATTGGAAGGTGTTGGGTAGGGAAGTGACATGATCTGATTTATGTGTGGAGTGTATACTGGGAGGACAAAGACTGAAGGTTTTTCTGAGTGATGGATAATGTTAGTAGGGAAAAGCAAAACATTTTTAAAAAACAGAACCAGAAAGGCTTTTTAAACTAGCATCCATTTGTTCAGCACTTACCTTTTTTTTTTTTTTTTTTCTTTTTGCGGTATGCGGGCCTCTCACTGTTGTGGCCTCTCCCGTTGCGGAGCACAGGCTCCGGGTGCGCAGGCCCAGCCATGGCTCACGGGCCCAGCCGCTCCGCGGCATATGGGATCCTCCCAGACCGGGGCACGAACCCGTATCCCCTGCATCGGCAGGCGGACTCTCAACCACTGCGCCACCAGGGAGGCCCGAGCACTTACCTTTTATGTTTGTTATTTGATAGTGACTGGGGAAGGATGGAAATTATTGTAATTTCTGTTTTCAGGGAGCTCAGTGTATACTGGGGGTGATATACCTAAACAATTACAGTGCAGAATGGTACGTGCTGTGAGGGAGGTTTGTACAAAGCAGCTAGGAGAACACAGAGGAGGGTTTGTCTAATGTGGCAGTATGATAGAGTGAGTATTGGTAAATGATTTACAGGTGTTTACTTGAATAAAGATTCCAAGAATTGTGAGAATTTAGGCAAATAAAGAATGCATTTAGTTGTCTTAACTTTGTTTTTAGCATACATATACAGTCGTCATCTTTGTCTATCTCCTGTTTCCAGTTTTCTTTCTTGCATACAGCTAATTCTTCCTCCCTTTTCCCCGTGGCCCAGGCCATGATGGTGGCATGATTGTATTTAAACTGGAACGGGAACGGCCAGCCTATGCTGTTCATGGCAATATGCTTCATTATGTCAAGGACCGATTCTTACGTCAGTTGGATTTCAACAGCTCCAAAGATGTAGCTGTGATGCAGTTGCGGAGGTAAATCAGACTTATTTCTTCCCTCCAAAGTGTCTCATCTGTTACCATGAAACAATACTCACAAACTGGAGTCTGTTCTTTTAACAACGTTTTAGATCTCATCTCCTGTCACAGATAGAATCCCCAGGAGCATGGTGGTGGCCATGAGGCCAATGGGGGCTTCCCTGTTGACAATGCTAGAGACCCTGTGGAAAGGAAATCATACTGCCAAGTTTGCCAGGTGTCTTGAAAATCAGGGAAAGTTTCCTGGTTGAGAGTAGCCCAACTTGGTGATAGGCCTCTTTGCCTTTATTTAGCATTTCTTTTCTATACCTCTCCCTTTGCTTTTCAGCAAAATGCATGCAACCCTAATGTCTTTGGAAACTCTTAACTCTGAAGATACTATACTATCTAGGGTGCCTGGCAAAAGGAACTATCCTCTTGGAAAGCCAGATGTATCAGCATGCTGAAACATTCATGGTGGCAGGCTTTGGCATAAGGGTTTGATAACCACCCTCCAGCATTACTACAATAAAAAAATTGGTTTGTGTTATCACTCCAAGGGACAGGAGAAACTAGCCAGAGACAAATCACATCATGTTACTCTGTGGTATCCACTGCAATTATGTGTAGGAATTTGTACCCAAGAAGAATCAATCCCACTCGCTACAGTGAGTGCTAACCATACCGTCTGTTGGATAAGTAGACTTGTACTAGGTGTGCTTTTTTAAAACTCTATGCTCAAAGCTGAAATAGGGGAGTCCCTAAGCCTTAAAGGAAGGAAGAAATAGATGCAACATTCATTTATTTTTATTTCTGATTATAAAAATGATAAATATATCTGTAAAGATGAGGTAAGTAGGAGGTGGAGGAGTAATTCCTTTTTTCCTATTGTCATTATGTCTTTTTACTAATTTCTCTGTTTTTTGTATATATATCTCCAGTGGTTCCAAGTTTCCAGTGTTCAACATGTCATACAATCCAGCAGAAAATGCAGTCCTACTGTGTACAGTAAGTAAACCTCCTAGGATCTCCTCATTTCCCATAGGTCTCTTTCTCATGCCCTTAGAGGATCTCTAGTGGCTTCTTAGAAACTATTTAATGGTCATTTTGAGAGAGCTGAAACAGTAAACAGAGGCTCAAACCAGGTAGTCTTCAGCTGTCATAAACATGTTAAGGGTTTGTGTACTTACATCTTTCATATGGCTAACAACTTCTAAACTTAATGGAGCGTTGGGATGAATCACCCAAATCACTGAAAGTAATTTGAAAGAATGTTTGGGACTATATCCTATTCATAGGAGATGCTTATCTTGATTCCCTCCATTTGGGTGAAAATAGTAGAGCTGATTTTGAGAAGAGTTCCTTTCAGTGGTGTTACCTTTGGGGGTCATCAAGTAGTCCTCCTCATTTCTTGCCATACAATTAAAAAAAAAAAAAGAAAGAAATGACATTCTAATTTTAGTGCCTTCATTGCCAAGTCAGAAGAATGAAAACCTGTCTTTCCCGATATGGTGTCTAGTGTCTGATCCCAGTTCTTCTCCAAATCTAACAGCCCCATATTTTCCTCCTGGCACTTTTCTTTAATGTTTTTTCTTTGATGTCTTTTTTTTACCTTCAAACAGACTTTTAAGTTGATGAATATACTCAGGTGGGGCACTGGAATATTGGGGTCTTAGTCTGTTAATTTGTGGAATAGAGAGCAGTCCTTGCTTTCACTCAAAAGATATCTACATCTTTGGAAGATAAAAGAAAAATAAGGTGACATGAATGCTGAATTCTTTGGCAACGAGCCCTATAATTTTAGCTGTAGAAACATTCAAATGCCTTCTGAGTGGAAGGTGTGAAAAGTATAGTTTCAGGTTGCTGTCTGTATAATGGTGCTGTTTTCTATGTCAGAGTAAACTGGTATCTTGGGTGCTCTCTTACTAACTATTCCTCCCTTTCCTCTACAGAGAGCCAGTAATTTAGAGAATAGTACCTATGACTTGTACACCATCCCCAAGGATGCCGACTCCCAGAATCCTGATGGTAGGCATTCTCTTTGTATACCCGACTCTGCTCCTAGCTCTCCTCATCCATAGCATCACTCCTCTTCAAGTTTTTCACATTCCGTCCCCAGGCCATGGCCACATCATTCATGTCTGTTGGCAGGTGCTGCTGACAATTGCATCAGAGGCAACTGTGGTGTGAAATATTCATGTTCCTCCTCCATTTTATTACTCCAGCTAGATATATATATTTTATAATTTGGTTATTAGAAACTCTCCATTTTCTCTTTCAGCACAGCATGTTATCCTAGTTTATTGTCAGCTGATGTGACTTTCACCCTGGTAGTTTCATTTATTTAAAAAGGTTCCAATCTTGCAGTGTCTCATCCTGGGACTAGGGACTTATGCTCTCCCATTCATATCCAGATCCGATTTGCTTCCTTTTGCATGTCAGAAAGATGAGGCTGTTAACAGCCCCTCACCCCACCAGGGATTCCGGATCCAGCTGAGACCCCTGCCTACCTCTTCCATCACCACCATCCCTTTTTAGTCCTTTCTGCTAGAACTTGCTGACAAAACATTCTCAGAATAGATTTGAGTCTCATTTATGCTCCTTTTAGTGTACTCCCTCCAGTTGGTTTGTAGGTCAGAGGTTTGTTCCTCAGGTCCCCACTCTTAGTACCATACTTTCATGATATTTTAGACCGAATCAACAGATTCTGAGAAATATTTTGCTAGCTCTGTCCTATTGTGGGTGCCACTGTGTCATTATTGCTGCTAATATCATCACTCTCCTATAAGTGTGGTCATGGTGAGAAGAGAGAAAACCTGTATGTCTTTGATATCCATAAATCAAAGCCTCCCCTATAAATTAATCAGTCAAGCCATTTCTGACCAATTTTTTTTGTTTGGTCCTGCTTACCCATCCCCTTGCTTCTTTTCCCCATCTGTTTACAATTAATAGAGTCTAAAATATTTTTGTTTTGTCTTATAACCACTTTTATTTTATCTTCTCCATTTTTAAGGGAGATAATAATTATTAAAGGAATAAAGGTACAGCACAGGAAGAGAAAGAGGAAAGGCTTGAATAGTGTGGTTCTTCGGCCCCTGGAAAATGGGAGTGTTGGTTGTGATAATAATTAATTTTGTAAATTGCCTGACACCCCTGGTTGTCAAGGGGTGGCCTGGCAAGGCTGACCAGCACGTATTGTCCAGTTTCCTGCTGATACTAATAGATAAAAGAGTATTTCTGCACATCCTTCTGTGTATCTCCTTTGAAGTTTCCCCGAGTGTGGAGTACCCGTTCGGAATTCTAATCATCCAGTGAAATGTTTGGGAACTGAGAAACATGTTGTAACTTTGTTGAGTGATTGATTGACATTCATGGAGCATCAGCTTGGTGCTAAATACTGCCCAGCATAGAGCTGCCTGGATTTAGTTAGGAGCGCTCTGCCCCATCCTACTCTACTAGGAGTTCAGCATTTGCATGTTAAAAACAGCAGAGCAGCTGCGTCCTGGAGAGGGGACTCTGTCTCTACTCCAGCTTGTTGAGATAGGAGGTCCAAGACACTCACAGGCTGCTTGCTTTGTGCCGCAGCTTGGCCAGCGAGGCCCTGCTCGTTAGCTTGATGGAATGTGCTGTCTCCCAAGATGGGGGTGATCCTTCTGCCAGTATATGGTGTTGGCTGAAATGCAGTCACTTGGCCTAGAGAAAAGAGGCTTGGCAGGGGTGGAGGTTGGAGTTTGGAGGGGACTGGTGGGGAAAAGTCACTGACAATAGCCTCAGGTTATGGCTGAATGAGTTAGGAAGCAGCTGAACTGGCAAAGCCAACATGGCAGCCAGCAAGACTGGCAGCTTCATGGCACCTGACTCTGTCATCTGACAGTAGCTTACTACATGTTCCTGCCCTTTGGTTTTGCTCTTCCCAGCTCCTGAAGGGAAACGATCCTCAGGCCTGACAGCTGTTTGGGTTGCTCGCAATCGGTTTGCTGTCCTAGATCGGATGCATTCGGTGAGTTAAGACTAAAAAGGGAAATTAATTTGGAGAGTGTGGTGGCAGTGGCCTGTGTATTGCAGAATAAAGAGCATTTTTTGTTTCCCTTACTCTGCCCTGGGCAGCTGTGGTCCTCGTGTATTGGCTGCTTTCTCCTTAACGCTACCCCAAACCCCTTGGGAAAAAAAAGGCCTTAAAATTGATTTGATTGGGTGGATGATCACTGTGGCTCTGGGCTTAAGAACCAAGCTAAAGTCACTCTTGATAACACAGGAGCCAAAAAACATCAAATTTGAAATAGGTGAGCTGGGAAGTCTCTGACGGTCCAGTGGTTAGGACTTGGCACTTTCACTGCTGGGGCCCGAGTTCGATCCCTGGTCTGGGAACTAAGATCCTGCAAGCCAGGTAGCAAGCCCCCACCCACCCCCCACCCAAAAAATGAAATAGGTGAGCTAGATAAGGAGTAGATCCTCTTATTCTACTACCTCTGATGGTACTTAAAATGTAATGGGTCCTAAAAAAGTTAAGCAGAGCTCTCTCAAGAAAATATTTAACAAAAATTTAAGCCTCAGAAGTGCTGTATTCTGTCTCTGGTTGATTGAGGAATTCAGATTTTAGTTGGACGTCTCAGGATATTTCAATTGGAAAAAACCCCAAAAAGCTATCAAGACCCTTGGAGAGGATCTTAGTTGGAGTGGTCTATGTAGAGTGGTGATTGAACTGGACAGACAGAAAAAAAAATACTTTGTTTATTGAAGCTAAGGAATAATTGCTGAGGGACATTGTCAGCTGGCATCATCTTACATGTATTTCTCTTAACCCCACCTTATATACTCATTTCAGCTTCTGATCAAGAATCTCAAGAATGAGATCACCAAAAAGGTACAGGTGCCCAACTGTGATGAGATTTTTTACGCTGGCACAGGCAACCTCCTGCTTCGAGACGCAGAATCCATCACGCTCTTTGACGTACAGCAGAAGCGGTAACATGTCAGATGCCCCTAAGCAGACAGGCATATAGTGGGGGAGAGTGGAAATCTTTAGTGGGAGCTTTTCTTCCCCCAAGTGAGTTTGACCTGTGGCTTAGCCACTTCTTGTGCTATAACTCCAAGACTCTTTCTAACCACTTTTTTTCCTCTGTGATCACTCTCCATCCTGTACATACACACTAGCATTACAACAAGGGGCTTATTTGTTTTCAGAGCAATTATCTGAACAAAGAATGCTCTTGGGACTTAGAATAATAAGGACACAGAAATGAATAACATAGTGCCTGTACCTAAAGGAGCTTATAGTCCATTGGTGAAAACAGACATACACAAGTCCCTAATAATACATGGGAATGAGGGGCAGGGAGTTGAGGAAGAGGGAAGTATACAATGTGAGCCAAATGTTTAAGTCACTGAACTGTAATACAGAAAATGTTTATTCGGTATTATTTTAAGAAATTTCAGTTTACATTAATTTGGAGATGAAAAGGAGGTGGGTCATAACCTGGAATAAGGGAATCAGGTCCACTCACATTTGCCCTTCTCTCTCTATCCCAGGACTCTGGCATCTGTGAAGATTTCCAAGGTGAAATATGTTATCTGGTCAGCAGACATGTCCCATGTAGCACTACTGGCCAAACATGGTAAGTCTTCATTATGTCCACCCTGATTTAGAGACCAGTCCCTGCCTCCCCATCCCTGCCAGTCCACTTCACTCACCCTGTCCAGCAGAGCACTCATGTCCTTTGCCTCTTACAGCCATTGTGATCTGTAACCGCAAACTGGAGGCTCTGTGTAACATTCATGAGAACATTCGTGTCAAGAGTGGGGCCTGGGATGAGAGTGGGGTATTTATCTATACCACAAGCAACCACATCAAATATGCTGTCACCACTGGGTAAGTTGATGATCTGAGATACAGAATGGGAGAAGGTGGCTTCTTAAAATCACTGTCCTGTCTCAGGAGACGTACTGAAGTCCTCCTTGAACTGTCTTCGCGGAAAAGCTTTGTCTGGCATATATGTGCTAGGAGCATCAAAACTTCTTTTTTCAACTCTTTTAAAATTGTGAAATATGACACAAATATAGAAAATTACATAGGTTATAAATATATGAAATAGCAAATAGTTACATAATGAACATCTGTGTAACTGCCACCAAAGTCAAGAAATAGAACATTTCTGACACCCCAGAAGCCCTTTGCCATGTGGTCCCTATTGATCACAGCCCTCTCTCTTCCTCAAAGATAACATTCTGACTTTTATGGTAATTTCTTTCTTGCTTTTCTTTGCAATTTTACCACCCAGTGTGTGTCTTAAAATAATGATTTAATTTTGCCTGGTTTTGAACTTCATGTAAATTAATTCATGCTGAATATATTATTTCATATTTTGCTTATTTTGCTCAATATATTGTTTGTAAGATTCATCCATGTTGTAGCTCTAGATTATTTGTTTTTGTTGTTGTATAATATTCTATTATATAAATATGCCACAGTTTATCAGTTCTATTCTAGAGGGATAGTTGGGTGATCTCTAGGTTTTGTCTATTATAAATGATGTTCTTTTAAACATTCTTCCATGAATTCTGGTTCATATGCACATACATTTCTCTCTAGAGCAGAATTGCTAGGTCATAGAGCGTGCTTATCTTCACATTTGCTAGGTAATGTGAAAGAGTGGTTTTACCAATTTGCATGCCCACCAGCATTGTATAAAAGTTTCTTTGCTTGTCACGCTGGCCAGCACTTGGCCTTTGTCAGACTCATTTTTGTCTGGTGGATGTGCAATGTATCTTGTAATTTTACTTTGCTATTCTCTGATTCCCCAGGAGATTGGACAACTTTTTATTTAGCCATCCATCAGGATATCCTCTTCTATGAATTCTGTTCAAGTCTTATCCTTTATTTAAATGAGTTATCCTTGTTCTTTTGTTATAGGAGTTCTTTGTATATTTGAATATCAGTCCTTTGTCAGGGCTATGTGTTGCAAATATTAATATCTCCTCCCATTCTATAGTATGTCTTTTGATTTTCTTTTGATATCCGTTAATGAACAGAAGTTCTTAGTTTAATGTAGTTGAGTTTATGAATCTCATTCTTTATGGATATCAGGTTTTGTGTCCTATTTAAGAAATCTTTGTTGACTCCAGAATCATAAAGGCATTCTTTTATATTTTCTTAAGAAAACTTTATAGTTTGCCTTTTATATCTAGGTCTATAATCTACCTGAAGTTGATTTTTTTGTATGGTGTGAGGTGTCATGAGCTCAGCTTTACTTTTTCCATAAGGACACTCAGTTTTGTACCAACATCAGGTATTGAAAAAACCAGCCTTTCCCCACAGTTCTGCAGAGCCATCTTTGTGATATATGAATCACATTTACAAAAATGCAAGGATCTGTTGTTTGTTTTTGTTTTTTTATTTTTGGCTGCATTGGGTCTTTGTTGCTGCATGTGGGCTTTCTCTAGTTGCGGCGAGTGGGGGCTACTCTTCGTTGCGGTGCGCGGGCTTCTCATTGCGGTGGCTTCTTTTGTTGCGTAGCACAGGCTCTAGGCACGTGGGCTTCAGTTGTTGTGGCACGCAGGCTCTAGAATGCAGGCTCCGTAGTTGTGGCACATGGGCTTAGTTGCTCTGCGGCATGTGGGATCTTCCCGGACCAGGGATTGAACCCGTGTCCCCTGCATTGGCAGGCGGATTCTTAACTACTGGGCCACCAGTGAAGTCCCAAGGATCTGTTTTTTGTGGTCTGTCTCTGATTGAATTCTACACTGTCTTAAGTATTATAGTCTTGTAAGTCTTTACATCTAGTAAAGCAGTTCCACAAATCTTACCCACTTTGTTTTACTTTTTTTTAAGTTATTAGGCTATTTTCAAATTAGTTTTGCCTTGAAAAGGCATATTTTTAAGTAATTTTTTGTCTTGAAAAAGTATAAATTTTAGATTAGCTTGTGAAATTCCATGCCAAAAAAAAAAAAAAAAAGACAAATGGGAGTTCCTGGGCCCTGGTTGGGGAGCTAAGATTTTTTTTTTTTTTTTAAGAAAGTTGATTTTTCTCTCTCTTTTTTTTTAAAATTAATTTATTTATTTCTGGCTGCATTGGGTCTTCGTTGCTGCATGCGGGCTTTCTCTACATGCAATGAGGGGGGCACTACTCTTCGTTGCAGTGCACGGGCTTCTTATTGCGGTGGCTTCTCTTGTTGCGAAGCACGGGCTCTAGGCGCACGGGCTTCACTACTTGTGGCACACAGGCTCAGTAGTTATGGCGCACGGGCTTAGTTGCTCCATGGCACGTGGGATCTTCCTAGACCAGGGCTCGAACCTGTGTCCCCTTCATTGGCAGGGGGATTCTTAACCACTGCGCCACGAGCGAAGTCTCAGGAGCTAAGATCTTGCAAGCCTCACGACATGGCCAAAAAAACCCCAAAAAACAAAAAGCAAAAATCCCTATTGTGATTTCAGTTGGGATTGTGAATCTGTATGTGATTTGGGGATTTTGGGTGTAATTGTTATCTTTACAATATTAAGTTTCCTAATTTGTGAACATGATATAGTAGCTTTTCATTTATTTAGGGCTTCTGAAACATCTTTTAATAAAGCTTCATAATTTTATCCATAGAGATTTTGCATTTTCTTTGTTTAGATTTATTCTTAGGCACTTGATAGTTTTTAATGCTATTTGTAAATGGATAATATCCATTTAAAAATTCAATTTTCTAATTTTTCCCAATATTTAGAAATACAACTAAGTTTTTTTGTTTGTTTGTTTGTTTGTTCTTGCGGTATGCGGGCCTCTCACTGCTGTGGCCTCTCCCGTTGCGGAGCACAGGCTCCGGACGTGCAGGCTCAGCAGCCATGGCCCACGGGCCCAGCCGCTCCGCAGCATGTGGGATCCTCCCGAACCGGGGCATGAACCTGTGTCCCCTGCATCGGCAGGCGGACTCTTAACCACTGCGCCACCAGGGAAGCCCCACAACTAAGTTTTAAATTAACTTTATTTCAGAGACCTTGCTAGACTCTTTATTAATTCTATTAATTTTTTCATTTATATTTTCTTTTCAAATACTCATAGCATCTGTAGGTAATGACACTTTTGTTTCTTCTTTCCAGCACTTATTCTTTTATGTATTTTTCTTGTCTTACTGCACTGACCAAGATCTCCAGCACAGTGCTGAATAAACACAGTGATAGCAAACTTTCTTGTCTTGTTCCCAATTTACAGGCTGACTTTTCAGTGTATTGGCATTATGTAAGCTTGCTGTAGATTTTTTCTAGATACTTTTTATCTACTGAGGAATTTCTTTGCTATATCTCAAATGAATATTGAATTTTTTTAAACCCCTTTTCTGCATATATTGAGGTAGTCATGCAGTTTTTCTCCTTTTGTTGATTAATGTAGTGAATTAAATTGATTTTTTTTTAATGTTAGACTAACATTGTATTCCTTATACAAATCTAACTTGGTCATGATGTTTTACCCTCTTCAAATATTGCTTGTTTCAGTCACTAATATTTTGTTTAGGATTTTGCATCTTTGTATATATATGTGTGTGAGATTGCCCTGTGATTTCTCTTTTCCTTTCTGTCCTTGTCAGGCTTTGGTATTGAGGTAGTGCTAATTTCATAAAATAAGCAAAATAATATACTTTATTCATCTGTTCTCTCATTGAGTTTGTATAAGATTGGAATTAATTCTTCCTTGAATGGTAGGTAGAATTTGCCAGTGTAGTCATTCAGGCCTGGTACTTATAGGAGGATTTAAAAATATGATTCATTTAATTTTGTGTAATAATTACAGGACTGTAGGGGTTTTCTATTTCTTTTTAGTCAATTTTGGTAAATTTTACTCTTCTGGGAATTTGATCATTTAAAAACATTTATGCATATCCTCATTCTGCAAGATCTATAGTGATATCCCTTTTTGCATCCCTATTATTGCCTTTTTTTCTTTTTTTTTTTAAATAAACTTATTTATTTTGTTTATTTACTTTTGGCTGTGTTGGGTCTTCGTTGCTGCCCGCAGGCTTTCTCTAGTTGCGGTGAGCGGGGGCTACTCTTTGTTGCGGTGCATGGGCTTCTCATTGCAGTGGCTTCTCTTGTTGCAGAACACGGGCTCTAGGCAGGCGGGCTTTAGTAGTTGCAGTGCGTGGGCTCAGTAGTTGTGTCTCGTGGGCTCTAGAGCACAGGCTCAGTAGTCGTGGTACACGGGCTTAGTTGCTCCACAGCATGTGGGATCTTCCTGGACCAGGGCTCAAACCCGTGTCCCCTTCATTGGCAGGCGGACTCTTAACCACTCTGCCACCAGGGAAGTCCCCATCCTTTTTTTCTTAATTAGCTTCATGAGAGGTTTATCAGTTTTACCCAGCTTTTGCCTTTATTGAACTTCTCTATTGTACTTTTGTTTTCTATTTCTTAATTTCTACTATTGACTTTATTTTTTCCTTCTAAGTACACTCTTTGTTTTAACTTTAAAAAGAACCATAAGGGGGGCTTCCCTGGTGGCGCAGTGGTTGAGAGTCCGCCTGCTGATGCAAGGGACACGGGTTCGTGCCCCGGTCCGGGAAGATCCCACATGCCGCGGAGCAGCTGGGCCCGTGAGCCATGGCCACTGAGCCTGCGCTTCCGGAGCCTGTGCTCCGCAACGGGAGAGGCCACAACAGTGAGAGGCCCGCGTACCGCAAAAAAAAAAAAAAAAAACATAAAATTTTTGAGTTGGATGCTTACTAATTTTTAGTCTTTCTCCTAATATTAAGCATGTAGACCTCATTAATTTTCAGTCTTTCTTCTAATATAGTATATGCACTTAACACTATAAATTATCCATCAAGTATTGTGTTAGCTATAGCCACAAGTTTTAATCTGTAAACTTTTAATTTTTATTCAGTTTAAAATATTATGTGCTTTGCATCATTTCTTTGTACATCAGAAGTCTTCACATCTACCTCTCTTCCACTTTCACTTATAGCTTATAAGGAAGGATTTAACTGTTCATAGTGGCCTAGTGATTATATATCAGAACTTAAGATTTAACTTTTGGTCTGGTTCTGATAGCTGTGTCTGTTAGATCCTAGAGTACTAGCTTATAAAGAGAAATCATATCATCTGCCCCATCTTTTCCCACTTCATACAAGAGAATAAAATAAATTAATTTGGCATTTAGTTCTGCTCTTTTTTGAATCACTTCCCATCTATACTGTTGTTCAAATGACACTTGACAAAAGGGTAATGAGAAGATAAAAGGCTGGGTCCTAGGCTTGTTTTATTTCTTTATAGGCTGAATTTACTCCTACACTGGCTTAAAGTTGTGCTCTCTAACTCTTATTCTTAGGGACTATGGGATCATCCGAACTCTGGATTTACCTATCTATGTCACACGGGTGAAGGGCAACAATGTATATTGCCTAGATAGAGAGTGTCGTCCTCGGGTGCTCACCATTGATCCAACTGAGTTCAAGTTCAAGCTGGCCCTGATCAACAGAAAATATGATGAGGTATGAAATGAGGAAGCATATTAGGAGTATTGAGAAGGGCAGCACTCCTTTTTTCCTATAAGTGATCTCTATTTCCTGCCCTAACCCTCCCCAAATGTCTAGGTACTACACATGGTAAGGAACGCCAAACTTGTGGGCCAGTCTATTATTGCATATCTCCAGAAGAAGGGATATCCTGAAGTGGCACTGCATTTCGTCAAGGATGAGAAAACTCGCTTTAGTCTGGCACTGGAGTGTGGAAACATTGAGGTGAGAGAAGTATGGTTATAAGCCCCATATTGTTGTAGAGGAGGTGAGAGGGTTAGGGTGGCATTGGGAAGACATTATTCTGGGCTTGCTTCTTCAGCCAATATAATGGAATTTAGAATTTTTTTAGTTGTTAGATTGAGCTATCTTCCTGTTGCTGTTTGCCCATCTTTGCTTCTGCCCCAGCATTTCTACTGTTGTTGTCGCTCTGAGTTAGTCTGAATTCAGTAACTTTTAGAACAGAACCAAGATAGCATAGAATTTGAAAAATTTCATTATTTCCTTGACATTTGACTTGCTAACTGGCAGCTTAGATGAAGGAGTACTTATTAAATGTTGAGGCCTAGAGCCTATAGGCATTATTTTTAAATGGGGAGAAGCCTAAAGAAAATTGACTTTCCAGTTCTGAACTTCCTTCTTATTTCTTCTGAGGAGCCCCTGTGGATCTTCAAACCTGGAAAATGGGAAATATGATAGCTAAGCAAGAATTGGCCTTAGGGAATCAGCAACTGCTAGAAGATGATTTTGTTATAAAAGTAAATTTCTGAGGAGGAGGATAATGTGATGTGATTCTTCTATCCATGGATCCTAAGGGATCTTATTTGTTGATTGAATTTTCAGTAGTATTAGATTGAAAACAAAGCTAGGAGGATTGAAAGTGTAAAGAGTTCCTTGGGAGATTTACTTAGAGACGGACATTTTGACTGTAGTCCCTGGTTTTGAGTCACAATAACCTCCAACCTGTTAACTCTAATTCTTGGGATTCTTTAGATTGCTCTGGAAGCAGCCAAAGCACTGGATGACAAGAATTGCTGGGAAAAGCTGGGAGAAGTGGCCTTACTACAGGGGAACCACCAGATTGTGGAAATGTGTTATCAGCGCACCAAAAACTTTGACAAACTTTCCTTCTTGTACCTTATCACTGGTAATCTAGAGAAACTTCGCAAGATGATGAAAATTGGTGAGACCCCAGAAACTAAGGATGGGAAAAGGGGTCCTTGGGGGAAGGAAGAAGGCAAATAGAGGCAAGAGAGAACTTGAGAGAGAAGACCTAACTTGGTGTCTCTTATTGACTTGGTGCAGCTGAGATCCGAAAGGACATGAGTGGCCATTATCAGAATGCCCTCTACCTGGGAGACGTGTCAGAGCGTGTACGGATCCTGAAGAACTGTGGGCAAAGTAAGTATCCAGGACTCACTTCCTTTGGGGCCTTAGGAAGTATTTTCTCTTTATGGTGAGTTATTCATGTGTAGTAGTGAGGGATTTCCCTTCATTGCACATTTTTTCAAAAGAGACTGCATGCTCCTACCATGCTCAGAGACTTTCTTCAAAGCCAAATGGAGGGACAGCCAGAAAATATAGTTTGGCTAGGCACTCTTAGGAAAATAGTTAATATCTTGGGGGAAATGGGTTTTAAAAAGTCCTGGAGCAGATACCATAGTAAATGTGGTTGGTTGAATGCCATTAGAGTTTTATTCTTTTACTTCAAATCTGGAGGTTTCACCCATTTATTTATTCATTTTATATTTAAGGGGTATTTTTTGAGAACCCACTGTATACCAAGCATTATACTAGCACTTGAGATACCTTAGGGAATAAGAAGGGTGAAAGATGTGGTGTGGACCAAGGTGCTAGCTGTGAATGGGTGAGCAATGGTCAGATTCGGCATATATTTTAAAGGTTTAAAGAACCAACATGATTTGTCAAAGGCGAATGGTTGGGGGGATGTGGGAGAGAGGAGACTGGGATGAGTCCAAGGTTCTTGTTAACACTGATGATAGATCTTGAGGATAAGCAACTGTTTTAGTTATTTATTGCTATATAACAAATTACCCAAAACTTAGTAGTTTAAAACAACAGTGTTGATTGTCTCAGTTTGCAGCATGACTTAGCTGGGTGCCTCTGGCTCAGTGTCTCTCATGAGGCTGCAGTCAAGGTGTTGGCCAAGGCTGCAGACATCTCAAGGCTCAAGTAGGGGAGGATCCACTCCCACATTCGCTCTGTGGCTGTGGGCAGTCCTCAGGTCCTCACTGGCTATTGGCTGGGAGATCTCAGTTTTCTGCTCTGTCGTCTTTTCCATAGGGCAGTTCACAGTATGGCAGTTGGTTTCCCTTAGAGCAAATGAGGGCACCCAAGATGGAAGCCATAGTCTTTGTATCCTAATCTCAGAAGTGACATCCCTTCATTTCTCCCACACACTGTTCATTAGAAGCGAGTCAATAGATCCAGCCCCCACTGAAGGGAAGGGGATTATGCAGGGACTTGACCAGGAGGCAGACATCAGGACACCAGTATTCACTTGGAAATGTACCTATACCACAAAGTCTGTTTTCTTAACAGAGTCGCTGGCCTATCTCACAGCTGCTACCCACGGTTTAGATGAAGAAGCTGAGAGCCTGAAGGAGACATTTGACCCAGAGAAGGAGGCAGTGAGTCTTTATTTACATAAGTATCTCTGATTACAGGATTAACTCTGAGATCTTGGGACTATTTAAACCTACAAATGTCACTCCCCACCTGGTTACCAGGAGAGGCAGAGAAACAAATGAGATCAAAGGAGGCTCCATAACCTTCCCTAGATGGTTCCTGAGAGCTGTTTGCTTTTAACCTTCTATCTTTCAGATTCCAGACATTGACCCTAATGCCAAGCTGCTTCAGCCACCTGCACCTATCATGCCATTGGATACCAATTGGCCCTTATTGACTGTGTCCAAAGGGTTCTTTGAAGGCTCCATTGCCAGCAAGGGTAAGTGCCCGCTTCTTCCATAGCATTTTTGTTGTGTGCTTGTTTTCTGAAAAGCTGTCCTAGAGAGTACCATTAACTATTCTGTCCTTTTCATCTGTCCTTTTTTCTGTGTGATGCCTCATGCAACACTGAGATGCCAGTTAAAGTTACGGTACGGTCTTAAAAACTAAATAAAAGCATTATGGCATCATTAAAATTTGGAAAATAGGAGGGAAAAAAAGAGATGTTTCTTAGTCCATGGCTCTAACAACCACTGTTAACATTTTGGTGTATTTTCTTAGGTTTTACCATATATGTAATCATACCCTCCATTCTGTGTTTTATCATTCATGACATACAATCTTAAGGTACTAACTCAGCTACCTCAATTCTGTCATGTGGGTATAGCCACTACCACTCCCACCCTTACACTCCTGTTTTCTCGGCTATGTCTACTAGTTTGTTTCTCCCAGCTGAGAGCCTAAATAGACCCTTGGGCATTTCGTGCCCAGTCCTGCTTTTTCTTCCATATCCTCTCATCTAGCCTTTGTCCTCATGCCCTGTACACACTGTAGTGGTGGTAACTTAGCAAAGATCTCAGCAAGAAATGCCAAGAGTTGGCACCAAAGGCTGGTTAGTAAGAAATTGTTTGAGGCAGTTTTTGGTGGCAGGAAGGCCAGTTGTTTTCATCTCTCTTCTATTCCCTCTCTCTGTGAAACCTATGCTAACCAAGTTAGCATAATATAGACATCACAAAAATAAACAAAAACAGTAAGTGGACAGAACATTGGCACCTGCTTCTGTAAGGATGCAACAGTTTGCCTGCAGAGGAGGCCATATCTCAGACTTAGCTGGCTGTAACCAGCTCCTTTCTGTTCCTTCCCTCTGTAGGGAAGGGAGGAGCACTGGCTGCTGACATTGACATTGACACTGTTGGTACTGAGGGCTGGGGAGAGGATGCGGAGCTGCAGCTGGACGAAGGTATGCATGTTCTTCTAGGAGTGTTCTGGGCAGATGGGCTCCCTGGAGTGGGACTGGGTTGTGGGGCAGTTCTGCAGGGTGCTGGACCATAGGACCAACAAGGATCCCAGTGTTTTCCTTTCCTTTGGCTAAAATTGTGTCACTTTGAGAATCTATGTTGAGCCTGGATTTTCCTTACAGATGGGTTTGTGGAGGCTACAGAAGGTTTGGGGGATGATGCTCTTGGCAAGGGACAGGAAGAAGGAGGTGGCTGGGATGTGGAAGAAGATCTGGAGCTCCCTCCTGAGCTGGTATGTGGAATTTTCACCCTTGTAAGGTTCTCTCCATTTCTCCTTGTGCAGGCCGGAGGCCTTATCATCCCCCCAACACCTGTCCTGAGGTCCCTGAACGGGAGGGGGTCTGGATCCTCCTAGTCTGATGCTTATCTCCCATTTGAAAGAAAGAAGAATAAGATTAACTAGGGTTGTGTCAGTGTCATCTTATGAAAAGGGAGCAAGCTTTTTTGCCTGATTGGAGCTTTTGGTGTATCGTTTTGTTACTGGGGAAGCTTCTCCTATTTTGAGAGTCATCTTCCACAACCACCACCCCTCCTCCCCAACAGAGGCTGGGAATAAGGTAGAGTTATGTTTAGATTTATCAGGGCAAATTGCTTGAATGGCTTAAAAAATGACTCACTCTTTTTTTTTCCCCTAGGATATACCCCCTGGTGTAGCTGGTGGGGCTGAGGATGGGTTCTTTGTGCCCCCGACTAAGGGAACCAGCCCAACTCAGGTAAGCAGGGAAACAGTCCTGTAGGGATAAGTGTTTCTGAGCTAGCTCTCCTTGATTAATGTGTAAATAATATCGACACTCTTCTATTACAGATACAGAGTAGGACTATTGGGAAGAGAAAGAGCAAAATTTCACTTGTCTTGGGTTTTCTGTTTCTTGTTAGATCTGGTGCAATAACTCTCAGCTTCCAGTTGATCACATCCTGGCAGGCTCTTTTGAAACAGCCATGCGGGTAAGTCTTAAAGCTACCTTGGCTTTTGTTGAGTGTGCCTTACCTAGGGTCCCAGGGGGATGACCGATTCATCTTAAGCAAATGGAAATTATTATACCCACAAGGGCAGAGGTGTATATTTAACGTGGAAGTCTTTGGTCTTGCCTAAGGAAACTTGCCTCATAAGGCTTTCCTCGTATGTGCTTTCAACCTGGCTTAGTAATCTCGTACGGTGGATTCTTCCAGCCATCTTCCACCCCTTTATGGCGTGCTTTCTGGCTCACATCACTGAAGTGAGCACCCCTTAAGGAACAGGTGTATGTTTTGAACGCTGAGCCGTGTGCTATAGTAGCACTAACAACCACAACTGCAACAGCCACTGACATTCAGTGTTGAGTGTGTGCCAGGCACTATCATAAATGCTTTATGGGTATTATTAAAGGAGGTAGATCCTATAATTAAATATAATTTACTGATGAGGAAACAGGTACAGAGAAGTTAAGTACGTTGCCCACTGCCAACTAGTTTTTAAGTAGCAGAGCCCAAATCTTATGTTTCTTTCCTCTTGTATTCCAGCTCCTTCATGACCAAGTAGGGGTAACCCAGTTTGGCCCCTACAAGCAACTGTTCCTGCAGACCTTTGCCCGAGGCCGTACCACCTATCAGGCCCTGCCCTGCCTGCCCTCCATGTATGGCTACCCTAATCGCAATTGGTAAGGCCCCTTGCTCCTGGCTTCTCTCTGTTCCAACTTAGGGTAGATATTTCAGATGGTCACCCCAGAGACAGAATTGGCCCAGAGCTGAGGTTTCCTAGTAGGAAAAGCTCTTTGGCTTGGCACTCTGTCAGGTTTGGTTTACACCCGCTGCATCCATTTCCCTAGCTTCTTTCAGAGCAGGGTATTGTGAGCATGTTGCCAGAAGAAGCGGTGAAGTCCTAGTGGGCTCCTGATCATCCCGTCTTCTTTCTCCTTCAGGAAGGATGCAGGGCTGAAGAACGGTGTACCGGCCGTGGGCCTGAAGCTCAATGACCTCATCCGACGGTTGCAGCTCTGCTACCAGCTCACCACAGCGGGCAAGTTTGAGGAGGCTGTGGAGACATTCCGTTCCATTTTACTCGGTGTGCCACTTCTTGTTGTGGACAATAAACAGGAGACTGCAGAGGTAAGGGCAGTCATAGTGTCATAGTCACACGTGTCATAGTGCTGGGCACCCCCACCTCCTTGCCTCTGTACCATGACCTTCTTTGGCCCCCTCTCCAGGCTCAGCAGCTCATCACCATTTGCCGTGAGTACATTGTGGGTTTGTCCATGGAGATAGAAAGGAAGAAGCTGCCCAAAGAGTCTCTAGAACAACAGAAGCGCATCTGTGAGGTAAGACCTCTGGGCCTCTAAGCAGTACAGAGGCGTCTTCCCTTTTACCCACTATTAGGTCTGAATTCTTTAGGTCTCAGTATGGGGAGTAAGAGAAATTTGGGCCCATTTCTGTGAGGAAAGGATATATTTCTCCACCCGTCTTCCTCATCTCATCAGTCCTCCATAACTAGGAGGCAGAAGATTTCTCTGCTTTATTGCCAATCCTGTTTTTATTGGGTTGTTTTGCTGTGTTTCTAATGCATATGTGACCCCTTATAAATGACCTATCCCAGCTTTAGCATCAGCGTGGCATGTGTTCCTCCTTCTGTCCACCAGATGGCAGCCTATTTCACCCACTCAAACCTGCAGCCAGTGCACATGATCCTGGTGCTACGTACAGCCCTCAACCTCTTCTTCAAGCTCAAGAACTTTAAGACTGCTGCCACCTTTGCTCGGCGCCTGTTGGAACTTGGGCCCAAGCCGGAGGTGGCTCAACAGGTATGTGGGAACCCCTTTAGTGAGCGTAGGGGAACTAGATCTGCTCTTACATGGAGGGAGTCGAAGACCAAGGTCCTTGTCTCTGAAACAAAGTGCTGTATAACAACATTCAACAAAAAGAGCCAACAAAATACCACCCTCTACTTACTGGCATGGGGACCTCCCTTTGTTCCTGGAAACTGAACTAATATCTTACTCAGACATGGCACCACTGTGAGAGTGTGACCTGCAATATGGAACAGGTCCTCTGTACCTGAAAATCAACCCAATCCTGTCCTTAAGTTCTAGATTTCCCCTCACCACCACCACTAGCCTTCATATACATGTCCCATTACTTGTGTTTTCCAAAAGCTTTCTATTTGTGCAATGAAAGCCAGTTTTAACCCTTTCAGGACTAACCCTGAGAATTCTCAGACTTAGTGGAGGAGTATGAGTCTAGATCCATGGAGCCACTTTGGGATAGAGAAGGAGAAAGCCTGATACAACAGGAATGGCAACTGTTACCCCTTCACATATGACCTATACAGAGGACGTATTCTGTATTCATTCAGTACAATTGCATCTACATCAAAGAAACTACTAAACCATGGTGATGAGATCATTTGAGTTGTGGTGTGCAGCTTTCAGTCCTCTTAAATAAAATATTCCTTCACTCTTTTAGACCCGCAAAATCCTGTCTGCCTGTGAGAAGAACCCCACAGATGCCTACCAGCTCAATTATGACATGCACAACCCTTTTGACATCTGTGCTGCATCTTATCGGCCCATCTACCGTGGAAAGCCAGTGGAGAAATGTCCACTCAGTGGGGCCTGCTATTCGCCTGAGTTCAAGGGTCAGATCTGCAGGGTCACTACAGTAAGTACTGTCCTTGAGAAATACATCTAGAATTCATTCTGTCTTGAGGGAAGGACCAACTAGCATGTTGGTCCTTTTTGTCTCCTGTATTTCCCCCTCACACCTTGAGGCAGTGACACTGGAGGAGGGTAGAACTTCCCACTGCTCCTTCCAGTCAGTAACAATAACAAACCACTTTACTGTGCTCACTGAGGTGTGGAGGGAGTAGGCTTTCTAGGCTTCTCACCCTCACAAATCCCTAACTTTCTTCTATTTCTTCTTCCATAGGTGACAGAGATTGGCAAAGATGTGATTGGTTTAAGGATCAGCCCTCTGCAGTTTCGCTAAGGCCTGCTTCATGTGTGTAGGGTTAAGCACCATGTTTTCCCACAGACAGTTAGCCTTTATATCCTTCTAACTCCTTCCTCCTCAACTACCCTTCATATTATTGATGTTTAGCTCTCTCTACCCTAAAACCTAATGTCCTTTTCTCTTCTTCTATGGCTAATCAAAATGTCTAAACCTGACTTTTTTTTTTTTTTTTTTTTTTTTTTGCCTCTGAGGACCTCTCATCTCAAGGTAACTACAGTTGTGGTCACGATTGGCCTTGCCTTCCCAGCTTGGATCGTTCAAAGAACATTTGTGATGAACATTTGTGAAATAAATTCCTTCTATATTTATTCCTTCCCTCCCCACCACCTTTGTGTACTTTTTGTTAGAAAGGAATGAGATGTAATAAATAAGATAGCATCTTTTACTCAGTCATAAACAAGCTGTTAGCCATCCCCATTTTCCTTGGGCATTTAAACTCCGAGGCAGATATCCTCTGTGTGGCCAGAAACTTAAAGTCTGAGAAGAAACTATTTGATTTTCCAGAAATGCACATCACTTTTTGTTGACTTGTTCTTTACAAAGATTGTTCTTGTATTTTGTTTCTCACACTAAATAAAGTAAATTTCTACGAGAGCTTTGTGGCTTGCCATTTGTTTCCTGGACACTCTCATGTTCCTACTTATTCCACGTAGCTGTCCCATCAAAGCAGATACCTTTCCTTCAATAATTATTTTTAATTACAAAGGTAATAAATACCTATTTGTTTTTTAAAGTACATATTTTTCATAGGATATAGTGAATTGCTGTGAGAATGGTAGAAAGCAAGTAGTTCCCCTATTCCATTATTGACTGCAACTTCCATCTATTGCTAATTATAGAGTGTATTCATTGAGCACCTGCCACGTACTTGGTACTGTTCTAGATGTTTTATGTGATATATATGTGATTAATTGGTAATACATTGTATATAGTACAGAAATTACAATGACAATACAGAATTTTGCTTGTCATGTACTAAGATTAATTCCGTAGAGTGATGTACTGTGCCTTTGATTAAAATATATACTTTTTTCATTTTAAATTCATGTTTTCAATAAACAGTACATTCATATAGTTCAGAAATCAGTAAATGTAAAAAGCTATTCTGTAACATCTTCCTCCCACCCTTTTCGTCAGCCACCCAGTTCCTATCGCCTTCCCCAAAACAGGTAACTGCCGTTGTTAGCTTCCTTATATCCTGCCAGAGATTTTTTGATGTATAAACAAGCAGTTATGAATATGTTCTTCCCTATCCCCCTGTTATACCTAAATGGAAGCATACTAATGATTTTAAGTTGCCTTTTTATTCATGGATATGTGAGTTATTTCCAGTCTTTGGATATTATAAACAGTGCTGCAATGAGCAACTTGAACGTACATTGGACAGGTGTGGAAAGTGAATCTGAGGATAAACTATAAGTGTAACTCCTGCTGTCAAAGAGGGCAGGGCTTTGTATCTTTTTAGCTTTAAAAGATACTTTCTTAAACAGAATCCCCAAATTAAGCCTGCCCTCTCAAAAATTTGCACACTACTTTCATAACACTTTCTCAAGTTATAAACATTCTTTCTGTAGCCATAGGCAAGTTGATGAAAAATTTTGGCAAAATGGCAAAAATTTTCTGTAAGTTTAAAATAAATTATAAAATTAATTTTGCATACCAACAAACGTTCTGAACTGAGGGATATGAAAAAAGTGGACAATCCTCATGAAGCTTATGTAATTGGGGAAACAAAATGGATACATGTGAAATAATTAAATACCAGGCAAGAATTTGAAGTTGGTTAATAAACAGTGGAGAACCATTAAGTCCTTACTTGAGAGAGTGATATAAAGAAAATGTTGTAACATACTGTTTTGCAACAGTGTTCACTATACGTGAAAGGTGGGAGGTGAGTAAATACTGAGATGAGGTGTTAGGCTTATCAATAGTAAAGCAAGTTTAAGAAATAGTGCAAAGGAAGAATCATGCTTATTTTCAACTCCATCTTAATTCTCTTATTTACCATCTGATGTTTTCCTTATTAACATACTTATATTACCATATTAATGTAAAGCCAATATAAATACCTGTAATGTGTGCATGGTATAGTCATATTAGAGATAACACATGTTAAGCCGTTTGGAGTTGAATGAGAAAGTTAACCTGGAATAGATGTTACAGATGTTTGGGAGAAAGAGATTAATCAGGGAAGGACCTTAGAGTCCCAAATTTAATGTTACATATTTGTAGTATGAGTCCTAGAGTGGTGAAGGGTTTTGAACAAAGCAATTTAATGACAAGAGTTGGGACTGGAATTTAGGTCTTCTGACTCCAGAGTGTTTTCTCCCAAATCACAGTACTTGTGCCTGGAAGAACACAGTAGGTTTTGCACAGGTATGATTTTAAAAGTCTGTGCCCTATATGTCAAGGAAAGAGTAAATACCTAAACTGGTGTTTGACACAAGTACTCAAGTGTGTGTTTTGGAAGATAAGGATGAAAGTCATGAAGTAACTTCTTTCATTTAGTGTGATTTCTCCCTTTTAAACTTTATGGTACTTTATCCTTACTTCTTATAAGACACTTAACCTTGTGCCATACTTACTGTGTGTATGTCTAATCCTACCTCCAGCCTAATCCCCAGTCAACTACCTTACAGCAAGGGCTGGTCCTGATTTCTCTCTCTGCCCTCCACTGTGCCCAGCATAGGATATTAAACAACGACAGATGCCTTCCAAGTGCTGAGATAGGTTTGTCTCAGGCAGTTGATGCATTCTCACAGATCTGAATAGAACAATTCCAGAGGAGGGAAGGGATGTCTGGAGTTGTCTTTATCTGAGCCTCCTCCAACTACACTCCATTGAGTTCTGCATAGAGAAAAGGAGATAGGGAAGGCAGGTCTATTACCACTACATTCCAATTGCCTCCTTGCTTAGTCTAAGGTCCAAGAGTCGCTTTTTCTGCCTGATTTAGTTAACTAACATTGAGTTCGAAGTTATTGGCACTGTGACAGTTTTAATGGGGTGCAGGGAAATCAGAGATATCCACTAGATTCTGCAGAGAAACATGCCTCATTAGGGCCTGGGAGAGCAAAGAGCAGCCAGTGAGTGCCCAAGTTTTAGTCCCTAGCCTAGGAGCTGAGGGTGCAGCAGTGAACACGACAGATGAAAATCCTTGCTATCATGCTGCTTAAATTCCAAGGGGCTTGAGAGGAGATAACGATAAATAAATAAAATACATAGTATGTCAGATAGTGGTAAGTGTTGAGAAAAATAAAGAGGAAAAGGGTATAGGAAGTGTATATGTGTGGGGGGGAGGGGTTGCAATTTTATTTAGTGAGGCCGAATAAGGCACTTCAGAGAAGATGACGTTTGAGTAAAATACTGAGGGAAGTGAGAGGAAATTAGCATGTTGGGTGTACGGTTAACTGTCGTTATTGATTACACATGCACAGCTTCTGGTTGTTCGTAGGCAGTTTGTCCCAATTTGGCCTACCCACAGTTCAGGAAGAAATAATAAGCCAGGTAATGCGGGCAGTTGAAAGAAAGGAGGCCAAGCCAGTAAGAAACCTGGCAGAAGGTAACAGTAAATTCCGCTCTGTTGGTTCTACGTTCCTAGAGAAAGAGGGGAAGAAAAAAAAAAAAGAAAAAAAAAAATCGAAGCTTCCTGTCCCTTTAAAAATGGCGGCCCGGCACGGGCCAACAATGCCATTGGTTGCACGAGGCAGAGGGGGAGGGCGCGGGGGGTGGGGCGAGGAGCCCTGCCTCCTACGGCACGGCGGAGGTGGCAAGATGGCCGCGGCTGAGGAGGATGGTGGTGTTGGGGCTGAAGCCGACCGGGAATTGGAAGAGCTTCTGGAAAGTAAGAGCCCGTAATGGGAAAGGCCCGAAGGGGGCAGGTGTAAGGATCCCTTCAGCGTGTTAGGTCAACCTGAGGTATTTGGGGCGGAGCAGGAAAGGTTCTCCAAAGGTTGGTCGGCGGCGGAGAGTCTGCGACCCCCGAGATAATCTCTGGGTCACCCTCTCCTTCCTCCGCGGCGAGAGCCGAGGAGCTCGCTTTGGGTCCCTGAGCGGCCCAGACCGTTGATCTCCTTGCCGGAGGGGAAACTAACCCAGAGGACGATGTTTCACGATCCCGCTCCAAACTCGCCTTACTTTAGATTAGTAAGTTCTTAAAGTCTGACTTTCTCCCCGCCGGCAGCAGCCTTCGGTCCTCGGTGGGCCGCGAACCGGACATCCACGGATTGCTACCATTAACTCTTAGCGCGCCCGAAGTGCGTCCTTCTGTGCACTGTCCTGTTCTCCTTAACATGGAAGACACGCCTTTCCTTCTCCCAGTCCTTTCACCTTTCTCTCACCAGGCCCCTTTCCAGTTCTTTCATCATGTCAGAGCTCAAACACACTCCCTTCCCATTATTTTGAAAAACAGGGTGAGAGGGCCTCTGGGGAAGACAGTTCACCCTCTTAAAAGAGGGTGGCTGTACTTTTCCTCCTTAGCCCTGTTTCTTGCCCAGAGTGGGGCCGCTGTCCTCCCCTTACACTTAGAGTCTGGCAAGCAGAATGGTGGTGAGGACAGAGGCTTTTCAGGGAAGAGGTGAATATTTTTTGTCTCTTGCTCAGTCACAGACACAGTGGGCAGGCGGAAAGATGAACAGAAATTGTGAGAAGTGCTAAGTGACTGTGTGAGTCTGCAGAGAGGAGGCCAGAGGGAGCTCTAAGAGCTTTGGGGAGGGAGAGTGAAACTGGAAGATAGAGTTCAGTGCCCTCCCATGGAGTGTAATATGGAGTCCCTCAGTTCATACTAGTACCAGGACCCATGGGAAGCTAGGTGAAACATCTTGTGGCTTCAGCTCTCTTGCCAAAGATTATTCCCTTTAGGGCTCCAGAATGAGTTCAGGGGGTTAAGGACATCTGTGTTCTCTGCTCCCCTTGGATATCTGTATGGGATTTCTAGGGATCATTAAAGAATGGCAAGGAAGGCACTGTATAGATGGAGATGTCTCTGCAGAAGTTTTAACTCTCTTCTCCCAGCTCTGAGAGAGATGCTTGTTGCATCTTAAGCGATTTCTTCCCCTTTGATCACAATAAATTAGGTAATGGGGAGGGAAGTGGGAGGCTTATTGAGGGGTGGGTCAGGAGAGGGAGACTCAAAAAAAGGAGAAAATTTTAGGAAAGTTGACAGTGTGAAAGATTGTTCTCTTAATGCTTTTCCCAGAAACCCCCCAGCCTTGCATCCTCATCCATCCCCAAATACACGCCATGTTTCTTGTTTCTGAAGGTGCTCTTGATGATTTCGATAAGGCCAAACCCTCTCCAGCACCCCCTCCTACCACCACGGCCCCTGATGCTTCGGGGTCCCAGAAGAGATCGCCGGGAGACACTGCCAAAGTATACATTCCACCCACTTAATGGATGGGGGTGGGGGACAATGGGCATGCAGCTCTGAGCAGGGGTTGGGCAGGCCCCTGTGGGCCAGAGGGGAGTTGGGGGAGGTGCCTTGGCCTCACATTGCTGAGTGCTCTTGCAGGCCTCAGTCCTTGTGAAACAGGGACTTGAGATTGAGTAGAGGGATCTCAAGGAAGTTCTTTAAGAAAAGAGCAGATTTAAATGGTTGGATTGGGAGTGACACTCCATACCGTTCCCTCAGTGGCCAGATGCCTTTTTGCTGCTCTCAGTAAGAGAGGTAGTCAGAATGTCCAGTGGAGGTGGGTAGGAGGGAAGCACTGCCTTTCCCAGAGCCACTGCCTGTGACTTTTGTCAGAGGTCATGTGCAGCGGGGTGCCAAGTAAGAGATGCACTTAGGCCACGTTCTCCCCTGCAGGATGCCCTCTTCGCCTCCCAAGAGAAGTTTTTCCAGGAACTGTTTGACAGCGAGCTGGCTTCCCAAGCCACTGCAGAGTTTGAGAAAGCAATGAAGGAGTTGGCTGAGGAAGAGCCCCACCTGGTAGAGCAGTTCCAAAAGCTCTCAGAGGCTGCTGGGAGAGTAGGTGAGGAGGGGGCCCCAGACAACTGAAAATGTCTGAGCAAACCTCCTAGGTCATTGTTGCGTGAGGACACCAAACTTTATAAAGTTGACAGCAATTATGATACCACCGCTATGGGATGGGGGAGGAGATGGGAGGAGGCATGAGACCCTGTTTAATGAAAAGCGTGAGATAAGTTGGAAAGTAACAGAAAAGATTATTGAAAAGGGACCGTTTCAGAGGTCACAGTGTTAACGTGGGTGTCATTGTGGAGAACAAACTGACACACAGTTATGTAGTTTTGTGAAAATAACTATGAAGATAACCGTAGAGTCTTCAAAGATTTGGGGTGCTAGTGATTCCCTAGTACATGCTCCATATCCAAGCTGGTAACCAGGTCAGTCTAGGCGAGCAAACAGTTAAAATCCTAAATGACCTTGGCTCTTTTCATCTCTCCTAGGCAGTGATGCGACTTCCCAACAAGAATTCACTTCTTGCCTAAAGGAGACATTAAGTGGACTAGCCAAGAATGCCACTGACCTTCAGGTGAGGGGGAAGAGATAGGGAACCACAAGGGGCCCACTCCCAGACACTTCACCAGCAGAGTCTCAAAAGGCAGACTCTCTTGGGTATCATCTCAAGTCTGTCCCTGCCTGACTACTTTGCTACAGGCAAGTTTAAATAGTTCTTTCCCATCTGAATGGTTGGTGAGCATCCCAAGAAGGTAGTATACTTGCTCACCTCCCTCCTGTCCTTTCTAGAACTCTGGCATGTCAGAAGAGGAGCTGACCAAGGCCATGGAAGGCCTGGGCATGGACGAAGGAGACGGGGAAGGGACCATCCTCCCCATCATGCAGAGTATCATGCAGAACCTCCTGTCCAAGGATGTGCTGTACCCGTCACTGAAGGAGATCACAGAAAAGGTTTGTGAACTTCTATTTATGCTTTTCCTCTTTGTTCCCCATTGTATCAACTCCTGTGAGCTGCTTTGTCTATTTAGAGCCTGCAGAGATAGAGTAACTCAAGTGTACAGGTTCATCTATTTTTTTCTCCTTTATTTATTTGGAGGGGGAGAGTTAGGGAGGAGTTGTATCTCCAAGAGAATAAAGCTACCATACGGAGGATGTTTAAGGTAGAAGGGGAAATGCTTCAGCTCTAGTTTTCTGTAAATTGTTCTAAGTCTCTGTTGTTATCTGATCAGCCTTTCTTGCATTTCCAACTTCATTCATTTCTCCAATAAGTTTTCACTGAGGATTTACTGGCTTTATGCTGTGAACAATTTTAAGAGTAGTTTAAATGATGGTCTCTGCCATCACAGAGCTTATAGTGTCACTGAAGAGATTTTTAAAGGTTGTTAAAACAAACAAAAAAGAAGGAATATGTGACAGAGATCATATGTGGCCCTTAAAGCCTCAAATATTTACTATCTGGCTCTTCACAGAAAAAGTTTTCTGTCCTCTGGTGACCGTAAATGCTAGCATAGCCAGGTGATCTGATTGAAGTGAGTGCTACTTCTCATGCTGAACTCGCTTATTTAGCTTTTCCTTCTCCTATGTTCCTGTGCCCTTCATGTTTTACTCTTCGTCATATTTTATTGCCCTTACTTATTCATTGTTCACTTACTTCCTCCCCACCCATTCTCTCTTTGCTTAGTATCCAGAATGGTTGCAGACTCACCGAGAATCTCTACCTCCAGAGCAGTTTGAAAAATATCAGGAACAACACAGTGTCATGGGCAAAATATGTGAGCAGTTTGAGGCAGAAACCCCCACAGATAGTGAGGCCACTCAAAAGGCTCGTTTTGAGGTGGTGCTGGACCTCATGCAGCAGGTAAGGCCTCCTCTTGCTGTCTGCCCGCTGCTGCTATCTGCTTGCGTGTTCAGTGGAGGAGGTGTCCTGGAAGGATGCCTCCCTGCCCAGCTAAGGTGGAGGAGGGAGCGCAGGAGAGGCCACACAGCATGGTCTTCTCTCTTGTTCCTCTTTCCTTATTTTCCAGCTACAGGATTTGGGCCATCCTCCAAAAGAGCTTGCTGGGGAGATGGTGAGTATACCTTCTCGTATACTTTAATCTGAGCCCCAGTTTCCAGTATTTTGTAACCTTTAGTGATTCCACCTAAGGTGATAATTGTGGCTGCTGGGGATGGACCCTCAGAAGCTCTAACTTTCTGAAATAGGAGGAGTTATCTGAGTCCCTTCATCTCTTCTCCAGCCTCCTGGCCTCAACTTTGACCTGGATGCCCTCAATCTCTCGGGCCCACCAGGTGCCAATGGCGAACAGTGTCTGATCATGTGAAACACAACATGCTTTCTTCCCTGATTCCCAGCCGTGGGGGAACGTCTGGAGTCAGCAGAACCACTGGGAGCTGAGGCAGGAGTGTCGCCTACAGGAGTGGTCTGCCCACTGCCATCTGCCATCCCACCCAAGATTGTGCCATATCAGCTGAGGCTTTTTCTCTGTACTTCTAGGAGTAAGGCCTGTTCTGCAGATCATTTCTGTGAACCCCTTCCATTGTGGTTTCTGCTGCTAGCAAAGGCCCAGCTACCTACCAGGTGAAGGAAGGTGTCCCTTTGGGGGCATGCACCTTCTTTCCTCTCCCAAAATAATGTTATACAGGGCCACACTGAGTTCACTTTTGTACCCAGGGTCTTCGTGCCTTGTCTCTACTCCCTGTCTTGGACCTGGGGAGCAGGGACAGAGTCCTAGGACTCTATATTTCTATAGTTCTCTTGGGCAGCACCTGTGGGAATGAATGGGGAGAAACTTAGCCTGGGCTGGGGGTTTAGGTCTGTCACCACACCCTCTTGCCTTCAGACTGTTCTGAATTCTCTGAAGGGAAAGTAAGTGGGGGGGCTTTTGCATCTAAAAATATTACTCTTTCACAGTAGGTTGAAAGAGAAGCCCTGGGATTCTCCTCTCTCCAGGTACAGAGTCCTCAATTCCCTGTTCCAGCCTGAGAACTCAAGTAGCTGCTCTGTTCTTTCTATAATGCTATGTGATCTGGGTGAACTCAGCCCTTGACCTTCCTTTACCCCCTGCCTCTCCTCTCATCTCTCTATTTTAAATACCTCTTTATTCCAACCCTTCTCTGAGCCCAAACTGTGACAAAGAAGGGCCCATCCTGTTTCCCCTCATCTAGTCCATCCACCACCCTCACTGCCCCCCCATCTCCCTGGCAAACATATATAATTATAGTGTCAGGTCTAGGAAATGAAGTACTGTTCTTCTCCAGATACATTTTGGCTTATTTGAGACATCTGATTCCTTTGAATCCTGTTCATTGATTCAGGGAGGTAGCTTGGGAAAGGTGGGGTGGGATGCAGCCTGGGTCCTTTTTCCTGACTAATAAATATTCTGAGTGAGGGATTGTAGCCTGTTTTTCATCCAAGTCTTTTCCTAATCTTCCTCAGCTTCTCTAAGCTGCCGTGTGAGGAATGTTAGCATAACATTGCATTACTGGGTTCTACCACCACTTCCTTTCCCCAGCTCAGTCTGCACCTCAGTTGGCAAAGGAGACTGAATGGCCATCTTTCCTCATTTTCTCTGAATACTTCAATTTGGGAAACCCTTCAACTGGTATTGTATTTTAACATTTCACAGTATTATTATTAATGTTAGTAATATATTGTTAACATGCTTACTAAATTATTTTTCTTTGAGCTGACCTTGCTCTTCTCTGTGGGAACCAGTGAATCTGTAGACCTTGGCTGCCACATGTTGGTGGATACTCTGGTCAGACCAGCTGGCTGTCCTGGTTCAGCACTCAGAAAATAACTTCCAGAGCAAATTTGTACTTATCATTTGTGGCACTTTGAGCTCGTGACATGTCACTTTCCCTTGGGTTAAGACTTTTCACCCCTTAAGATCCCACACATTCTGTGGTATTGGCGAGGAAGGAGATGTTCTTAAGGCCTAAGGCTGTTTGGGAAGGTCCAGCTACTGTACCTTAGAGTACAGAAGAGCCCGGGTCTGAATCTGAGACTCCTCTCCTCTGCAAGAGATGGGAAAGTACAGACAGAGTTGTGATGATGGTCGCAGGACGTGAATGGCCAAAATTCTCTCCTTATAACTCTAGCCAAAAACTGGATGAGGAAAGAGAAAAAGGAGGGAAGAACGAAAGGGCCTTGCACCTTGAACTATGTGCCAGTTTTCCTTTACACATTCTCACTTATGCTGGCCTGGCCAGGGCTTACGCCAGGAACCTAAACAGATGCCGCCTTAAGTTTTGTTCCCAGGCCATTCATTTTCATTTTGATTTTGATTGAACATGAACAAATTGACCTCAGGTTACGCTCTGTTCCAGAAATACTATTTGAATTATTCTAGGACTTGTGGAAAGATGGAGCAGTCCTTCTCAAACTGTGGTAAAGGACCAGGTTTTTTGTTTTATAAGTATCCTATCCTTTGTCCACCAATATGTGTTCCATATGCGCAGTTCACACTGTGGGCTACCCACCACACAAGTTTGACAACACCAAACTGACCAGACCTCTTCCACAGGATAAGGCCACTGATCATGCATTTGGATATTATAGCAGTCAAAATGCTAGGGAATTCCCTGGCAGTCCAGTGGTTAGGACTCCGAGCTTCCACTGCAGGGGTCATGGATGGGTTCGATCCCTGGTTGGGGAACTAAGATCCCACATGCCCCACGGCGTGGCCAAATAAATAAAAAAATAACAAAATGCTAAAAGGTTTCTGAACACATTTAATTTCTAACTCATTCTTGTTGCAGACTGGTGAAAAACTGTTCACAGACCAGTACAAATTTCCAACCACCTGAGTAGCACTGCTCTGGGGCCCTCCTCAGTCTCTCCACAGCTGCATCAGCCAAAGGGATACATTTCTATACTTGTTCCATGTGAGGGTTGCTTCTACTGAACCTTTTCTTCAGCAAGAATGTGTCACTGTAAGGACGTTTCTAGTATTTTTCTAGCCTGCCTTTGCTGCTTAAAATAACCATCACAAAGCTTAGGTTTAAGCTGTATGTTAAGTGTTTATGCTGCTCTCAAACTTTAAAGGAAGTGCCCCTTTGTTCCAAAGCTCTGTACATTAGAAAACAAATTTGTGATTGTGTGGATGGTTTAATTAAGAAGTTAGTACTGTGATAATCACGTTCCTATGATTCTGGAACATCCTGGCAGGGGCCCCATGAGGTGCTTATAATGTGCTGCTGAGATGGCTTTTTGGGAGCTTGGGAGAAACGATGGCCCACAGTAAATGAAGTAGAGATGACAGACCATACGAAAAATGATCAAAAGGCTTAGAGGAAGTATGCATGCAAGAATGAGTGGATATTTCACTGGAAAACCCACCTGCTGACTATGTTTCTCAGGAGGGCCTCAGGAAAATTTTGTATAAAGGAAAGGCACTAATGAAAGGGTCACCAGCATGTTTGAGAAGAAGTGGTTGTCTCTGTGGGTGGAGGCTGATGGAAGAGGATGTTTAAGAACTGGTTTCCCTGGTAGTGGTGGGGATAATAGGATCCTAGCATTTGTCCCTGATAGCAGAGGCCAAATGGCAACACTTAACTCTCAGAAGCAGGGTGGGTGAATTTCTATAAGGGTAGCATGGTCAAAGTGGAGGTGGCTAATGGAACGTGGGTGGTCTTAGGGACCATATAGATGGACAGTCAAGTAGGGTATGATTTACATATAATTAAGAGTGACCAAGAATGGTTGAACAGAAGGCTGAGGTCAGTAACTTCAAAGAAAAGTCACAATTCCTTGCCTAGTTTATAGGCCTGAGACAGTTCTCGGACTCAATCTGTCAATTGAATGCACAATTTACTTAGTTAACCGTACACTAGGGAAAGAAGACTACCCAAAATTTTTGAGTTGGAAAACCAGGGATACGGGGTCTGAGTTGACACTGATACCAGGGACCCAGAGCACCATCACGGTACCTCCCATTCCTGCATTCCCCCCGCCCCACCTCACGCCAATTACAGTAGGAAAATATAGGGTCAGATAATAAATGGAGTGCTTGCCCAGGTCTGTCTCACAGTGGGTCCAAAAATCCACTTTATGGTCATTTTTCCAGTTTCCCTAGATAATCAGAATGGTCATATTTGGCAGTTGGCAGAGAGCCCAAGTAGAAGTCCCTGAAACTGCACCCGCACCTCTGCCAAAATAGTAAATAAAAAGTAATATTGCATTCTGGGGGAAATGGCAGCAATTCGTTACACTCTTAAAAACTTAAAAGGGTGCAGGGGTGTTGGTCCCCATCATACCCTCATTTAGTTTCACCATTCTGGTCCTTGCAAACATTGGGTGGGATGTAGTGGACTACAATGGACTGCTGTAAACTTAAGCAATTAGTAGTCCTGATTGTAGTCCTGTGATGGATGTATTTTCTTTTTCTTTTTTTTTTTTTTTTTGCATTGTAACTTCCTAATGTGATTTTATACATTTATTCTGAGAAATAGAATAGAAAAGCAGCCACTGGCAAGCAGGAGCTGTTCTGGCCCTTACAACTATGTCTCGATATTTTTCTGTTGAACACAACCAATTTTACATCAGACAAGCTTCATCTCTGGCCTGTGTAGATAACGAGACTCTTCACCTGCAAACACAGGTTGAGTCCACACTCGGTCTGAGAAAACATCAGCTCTCTTTCCTGGTGTCAGGACTTAAGGACGTTCAAGTTCTTGATGTCTCGTCACAGGAAGAATTCAGTGAGAGACAAAATGATAGGTAAAAAGTGGATTTATTTAGAGAAAAACACACTCCACAAACAAGAGTGTGGGCCATCTCAGAAGGCAAGAGGCCAGATGTATTTTCTTTACTGGAGAGTGACGCAGCCTCTAATATATATGTGGCTATTAATATGTACCATCTGGCCTTTTTTACAGAAAGTTTCCTGATCTAGTGAATATATTCTTTCAATACTAATCAGGAAGAATCAGAAGCAGTTGGAGTCGCAAGTGATGGGCAACAGTATACGTTCACAGTTCTTTTTTAAAAAATATTTTATTATTTTTATTTATTTATTTGGTTGTGCCAGGTCTTAGTTGTGGCAGGCGGGCTCCTTAGTTGTGGCTCGCCGGCTCCTTAGTTGTGGCATGCATGCGGGATCTAGTTCCCCGACCAGGGATCAAACCCGGGCGCCCTGCATTGGGAGCTCGGAGTCTTAACCACTGTGCCACCAGGGAAGTCCCAGTCCCTATGTTCACAGTTTTGATCTAGAGCTATGTTAATTTTTCTCTCTTTCACAGTGTAGTCCAAAAGGACCTGGATATTCTGTAGAATATCACATTTGTTTGCTTTATTAAGCTTATGCTACTCAGGTGTTAAGGATATGCTAATCAGATCTGAGGAACAAGCAGTGTCAAGTATTCTGGATTCCTTGGTGAGACACATACACTCCAGAGGGTGAGAGAGAAATTCTTCAAAAGATGCAGGGCCCTGCCATGTTGGTTAGGTTTTTAGGTGTCCAGTGACCTGGAGCATTCTGGGACATCCTCTCTAGTAAAGATAAGTTATTGTATCTTGTGTCTTTTACCATAAGAAAGTAGCACGATACTTTGGTAGGCATATTCCAGTTTTGGAGGCAGCATATTTTTGAACTTGGGAATGCAAGAAAGGCCTCTACAGCAGGTCCAGCCTGTGATGCAAGCAGTCCTGCTGCTTGGGCCATAAGAACTGGAAAATTCCATGGTAACTAGAGGTATCTGTGGTAGGAAAATACGTGTGTGGATTCTCTGGCAATCCACAGTAGGAGAGTTCCAGCACAGACCTCTTGGGTTCTGGAGTAAGGTGGTGCTTCCTGCGGTAGAGAAAGTTTCACCATTGCAAAGCAGCTCCTGGCATACTGTTAGGTCCTGATAGAGATTCAGTGCCTAACCACAAAATATCAAGTGACTATGTGACCAGTTGCCCATATAAACAGCCTGTTATTGTCAGATGTGCCAAATCATAAGATTGGGTGGATACAATAGCAATACATATTACAATGGAAATTGTACAGTTTGGAAGAAGCCCAAGCAAATTTGGCACAAGTAAGTTAAATTGAACAAAGGGCCCCGGGCCTCCATATTACCTACATCTGTTGCACTAATACCTTTCTCTTAGCTCATGCCTATGGCAACATAAGAATTCCTTCAACCATTTGACAGAGGAGGAAAAACTCCAGGTCTGGTTTGTGGATGCTTTAGCTTGATCATGTTAGGGCAAGCCAAGTATGGACTACTGCTTCTCAACCGCCTCTTCCTGAGTGGTCCTGAAAGACAGTGATGAGGGGAAATTCTCTCAATGGGTAGGGCTTTAGGCAGTTTACTTGACCGTCCGCTTTGGAGAGAGATGTGGCCGGAGGCAAGGATATACATGAACTCACAGTCAGTGGGCTGGTTGGTCAGAGGCCCAGAAGGAGCAAGATAGGAAAATGGGGTCTGGTGAAGAGCATTTGGGTGGATTTATGAGAGTGGGACTTATGAAAGTATTCACCAGAAGGGTGCTAAATAATAACTATGGATAGGATAATTTAGTTAGGACAATTTCAGCTATCCCAGTTCTTGCACAGTGTGTTTATAAATAGAATCACCACGGTGGCAGAGATGGAGGCTGTTTTTTTGCCTACTAACATGGACTCTTCTCTTACCCAAGGCTGACTTAGCTCTGCTATTTCTAAATGTCCATCTTGTCAGCATCAAAGAACAATGCTGATCCCCTTGTTAAGTACCACTACTCAAGGAGAACAGCCTGCCATTTGGTGGCAAGTTGGTTACATCAAACCTTTTCCATTCTGGAAAAGACAACAGTTTATTCTGATCAGGACTGATATATATTTTGCTTTGCTTATAAGTGCCTGAGCCAGTACTACCATCCAAGGACTCAGAGATGTTTGATTTACCAGCACTGGGTCCTACATAATAATGCCTTGGAACAAGGTACCCACTTAATGGCAAAGCAGGTACAGCAACAGGCACATGACAGTGGGATCCAGTGTTCCTACCAAATACCTTATCACCCAGAAGCCTCTGACCTAGTACAGTGGTGAGATGGCCTTTTGAAGGTGCATTTGTGGTGCCAGCAAGAATGGAGTGCTGTCCTTCACAATACAGTATAAACCTATATGACCATAATAGGGTGCTTTATCCCCAAGAGGTAGAATTCATGGGCTCTGCAACCAAGGGGCGGAAATAGGAGTGACCCTATTCAACATCACTTCCAGTGATCCACTTGAGGAATTTGTACTTCCTAGGAGTCCCTGCAACTTTAAATTCTGTGGGTCTGGAGGTCCTGTTTCTCAGAGTGGGGATGCTTCTACCAGGCACAGCATAAGAATCTCAATAAACTTAAAGGTATGGCTGTCATCTGGTCACTCTGGGCTCCTAATGTCAGCAAACTATCAGGCAAAGAAAGAAGTTGCCATATTGTCTGGGATAATTAACTCTGTTATGAGGAGGTAGGATTTCTGCTACATTATGAATGCAAGGAGGAAAGTGTTTGATGCACATGTGATCCCTGGGTTATCTTTTGGTCCTACTATACTCAGTTTTAACTGTGAATAAGTAAACAATTATGGCCTGATAGGGCATGATCTCCAGGGGCCCAGAACCCTCAGGGATGAAGGTCTGGATCACCCCATTAGGTAAGCCATCTAGACTAACAGAAGTTGTAGTCAAGAGGGAGATGAATCTGGAATGGGTGGCATAGAAGGAAGGTGATGAATATCATTTGCAGTTTCTGGACCAACTGCAGCAACTCGTCTTGTGTTTCCAGAAATTGTGACTAACTTGACTTCTGGAGAAACTGCGTAGAGAGAGTGAACTTAATGTACAAAGCAAATGGATCTGAGCGGTGCTAGAGGTGAACTGTAGTAGACACTGTTGGTACCCTGTCCAGAGCCCCTTTACCAGGAAGTGAGTGTCAGCTGCTAATAGCTCACTGCTGCATTTTCTTGAGAATCACTCTCTGCCAACAGAACCAACTTCTGGAAACTCCTGGAAGGTTGTGCCTTCCCAGGGATAACACCACAGCCAATGGAATGATGTCAGTTTCTGCAAAGAAGTCAGATGGGATTCTGATACGGATTGCATTATCAGTAATGATAAGTAATCAGTAATTGTGTTATCAGCAAATGATACTGGGGTGCAAAATTCCTTCTTGCTTTCCTCAAAGTGGGACAAATGTGCCATTTATGTGCCAAGAGTTCCCAGTGGAGGCTAAACTTATCTGCTGAACCCATATCTTTGCCTAACTTGCCCCCTCTCCTATCTTGCTTCACTCACTCCATTCCAGCTTTTACTTGAGAGCACTCCCTCAATAAACCACTTGCACAGAATTCCTTTCTTGGACTCTGCTTCTAGGGAATCCAACCTAAGACAGGAGAATAGTGGTGGCTACTAAGAGATTTGAGTTTGACAGAAGGTAGAGCAAAGAGCAAAGGTGAGTTCAATTGGGGAATGTTAAGGTGCCATTGGCTGGAACAGAAGGGAACATCCTCAACCTGATAAAGTGCAACTACAAAAAATCTACAGCTAACATCATACTTAAAGATCAGGAACAATACAAGGATATCAGCTCTTCTAGTCAACATTATGCCAAAGGTTTTGGCCAGGACAATTAGGCAAGAAAAAGAAATAAAAGACATTGCGATTGGAAAGGGAAAAAAAAATGAAACTGTATTTGCAGATGGCATGATATAGGAAATCCTAAGGAAGCCACTAAAAAGCTATTAGAACTAATGAGTTCAGCGAGGTTGCAGGACTTAAGTTCAATATACAGAAATCAATTATATTCCTATGCGTTTTGCAGTGAACAATCCAAAAGTGAGACTAAGAAAACGTCCATTCACAAAAGCATCAAAAAGAATACTTGGGGGAGGGGACTTCCCTGGTGGTCCAGTGGGTAAGACTCCACGCTCCCAATGCAGGAGGCCCGGGTTCAATCCTTGGTCAGGTAACTAGATCCCACACGCGTGCCGCAACAAAACGTCCGCATGCTGTAACAGAGTTCCCGTGCCAGAACTAATGATCCCGCATGCCACAAGGAAGATCCCACATGCCGCAACTAAGACCTGGCGCAGCCAAAATAAATTAATTAATTTTTTAAAAATGGAATACTTGGGAGAGGGAGAATAGGAAGAGGGAGAATAGGAATACATTTAACAAAAGAAGTGCAAAACTATACTGTTAAAACTACAAAACAGGGCCTCCCTGGTGGCGCAGTGGTTGAGAGTCCGCCTGCCGATGCAGGGGATACGGGTTCGTGCCCCGGTCTGGGAGGATCCCATATGCCACGGAGCGGCTGGGCCCGTGAGCCATGGCCGCTGGGCCTGCGCATCCGGAGCCTGTGCTCCGCAACGGGAGAGGCCACAACAGTGAGAGGCCCGCATACCGAAAAAAAAAAAAAAAACTACAAAACATTGTTGAAAGAAGGAAGATGTAAATAAATGGAAAAACACCCCATGTTCATGGAGCACAAGACTTGCCATTGTTAAAATGTCCATACAGGTCTTCCTCGACTTACGATGGGATTACGTCCTGATAAACCCATCATAAATTGAAAATATATTAAGCCAATACATTTAATACGCTCAACCTACCAAACATTGTAGCTTAGCCTAGTCTACTTTAAACATGCTAAGAATACTTACATTAGCCTGCAGTTGGGCAAAACCAGCTAACACGAAGCCTGTTTTATAATAAGGTGTTGAATAGCTCATGTAATTTATTGAATACTGTACTGAAAGTGAAAAAGAATGGTTGCAAGTGTATTGGTTGTTTACCCTCGTGATCGCGTGGCTGACTGGGAGCTGTGTCTCACTGCTGCTGCCCAGCGTCATGAGAGAGGATCATACCGCTAACCCAGGAAAAAGATCAAAAGTCAAAATACAGTTTTTACTGAATGTTTAACAGTTACACACCACCATAAAGTAAAAAAAAACGTAGGTCAAACTATTGTCAGTTGGGGACTGTCTGTACTCGCTATCTCCATACTCAATGCAATTCTTATCAGAACCCCAGCTGAATTCTTTGTGGAAATTGACTAGCTAATCCTAAAATTCGTATGGAATCACAGTGGACTCAGGATAAGAAAATAATCCTGAAAAAAGCAATGGTAATCAAAACAATGTGGTGATGGCACATAGCTAGAATAGACATAGATACCAGTGGCGTATAATTAAGAGTCCGGAAATAAACCCATACATCTATGGTCAACTGAGTTTTTACAAAGGTGCCAAAACCATCCAATGAGGAAAGAATATTCTTTTCAACAATTGTGCTGGGACAACTAGGTAGCCACATGGAAAAGAATGAGTTCAATCCTTACTTCACACCATAGGCAAAAATTAACTCAAAATAATTTAAACACCTAAAAGTAATAACTAAAACCATAACGATCTTAGAATAACACATGGGGTAAAGCCTTCATAATTCTGGATTTGGCTAAGAATTATTAGATAGGCCACCAAAAGCATGAGCGACAAAAGAAAAAAATAAATAAATTGGACCCCATCAAAATTTAAAAGTTTGTGCTTCAAAGGACACCATCAAAAAATTGCAAAGACAACCCATAGAATGAGACAAAATATTTGCAAATCATGTAACTGATAAAGGATTTGTATCTAGAATATGTACTCTTATAACTCCATAATAAAAAGACAAATAACCCAATTTAAAAATGAGTAAAGGATTTGAATAGACATTTCTCCAAAGAAGACAAAAACGTCCAATAAACACATGAAAAGATGCTTGACATTGGTAGTCATCAGGGAAGTGCAAATCAAAACCACAGTGAGATACCGCTTCACACCCATTAGGATGTCTAGAGTCAAAAACTTAAAAAACATTGGTAAAAATGGGGAGAAACTAGAACCTTTATACACTGCTGGTGTGAATGTAAAATGGTACAACTGCTTTGAAAAGCAGTCTGTCAGCTCCTCAAGTGATTAAACGTAGAGTTAACCATATGACCCAGCAATTTCATTCCTAAGTATATACCCAAGAGAAATTAAATGAAACTTATGTCCACACAGAAACTTATACATAAACGTTTATAGCAGCATTTTTCATAATAGCCGAAAGGCAGAAACAACCCTAATGTCCATCAACAGATAAACGGATGAACACATACAATGGAATAATATTTGGGTATGAAAAAGAATGAAGTACTGATACATGCTGCAAAATGAATGAACTTTGAAAGCATGCTAAGTGAAATAAGCCCGTCACAAAAGGCCACATACTATATGATTCTATTCATATGAAAGTCCAGAATAGAGAGATCCATAGAGACAAAGTAGATTACTAGTTTCTTAGGGCTGGTGGGGGATGGGAAAATGGGGGGGGTGATACCTAAAGGGGACTGGGTTTCTTTTTGAGGCGATGAAAATGATTGAAAATTGACTGTGGTGATGGTTGCACATATCTGTGAATGTACCAAAAGCCATTCAATTGTACACTTTAAATGGATGAATTGTATGGTATGTGAATTTCATCTCAATAAAGCTGTTTTTTATTTTTTATTTATTTATTTTCGGCTGCTTTGGGTCTTCGTTGCTGCGCACTGGCTTTCTCTAGTTGTGGCGAGTGGGGGCTACTCTTCCTTGCGGTGCACGTTTCTCATTGCGGATTGAGGTGGCTTCTCCTGTTGCAGAGCACAGGCTCTAGGCGCGCGGGCTTCAGTAGTTGTGGCACGCAGGCTCAGTAGTTGTGGCTCGCGGGCTCTAGAGTGCAGGCTCAGTAGTTGTGGCGCATGGGCTTAGTTGCTCCGCAGCATGTGGGATCTTCCTGGACCAGGGCTCAAACCCGTGTCCCCTGCAATGGCAGGCGGATTCTTAACCACTGCGCCACCAGGGAAGTCCCCCAAAGCTGTTTTTTTTTAAAGTGCCATTGGCTATCAGGTATGTCAGTCTAAAGCTTGAAGGAGAATCCTGATTTGGAAATAAAGGCGTAGGAGTCATCATTATATGGATAGTAGTTTGGACTGTAAGAATGGATAAGATCACTTTGGAAAAAAATGTAGAATGAAGAGGAAGAGAATCTCATGAAATAAATGGTCAGAGAGAGATAAATAGAACTATGGAATGTAGTGTCACAGAAATCAGTGGGATTGAATATCTAGAAGGGGTAATGATTATCACAACCTCGAACGCAATAGGAAAGCCCAAAATAAGAAAAAGAAGATTTGGTAATAGCAATTGATTTGGTGGTAATAGCATTGGTGCGTATCAAAGCAGTGAGCGCAGAAACCACACCACAGAGGGGGAGTCTTTTATCTCCATAGCTCCACTTTAGTCCCTCTTGTCAAGGTCTTAAATAATCTCCATATTTCCAAATCCAGTGGTCAATTTTCAGTTATCTTAGCCTCAAACTCTTAAACGGGAATGACAGTTTATAGTGCCCTTCTTGAAACATTTAAAAATTTTGTTTTCTAAGATCTCTTGTTCTCTTGGTTTTTAAATTCTATTTCCTTCTTGCTCCTTTTAAATAAATTTTGCTGGGTTTTCTGTCTGACCCCTACTAGTTGGTGTGCCTCAGGATTAGAGGGCTCAGTCTATAGACTGCTTCTCTTTTCTTCCACATTAACTAAGTGAATGTTCCCCATCTAGTGCTTATCTATGCCATTTATACCTTAATAGCTCCCCAATTTATACCACCAATTGTCTCTTTTCCTATGAGCTTCAGATTCCTATTTCAATTGTTTACTCAGTAGCTCCATTTGGAAATCTAATAGGCGTCTCCAGTTTAACCAGTTTAAGATAGAACTGGACATTTTCCCCCCAAAATTCCTTCTGAACCCCCGCCCTCACCCTGAGCTCTATGTCAGTAAATGGCATTACTATTTGTCCTGTTGCTTAAGTCAAAAAACCTGAGATATCTCGACTCTTTCTCTTGTACCCCATATTCAATCTATTAGCAAATCACCTCTGCCACCTTCAAAGTACATCCTGAATCCGACCACTTCCTACCACTTCAACTGCAGCAGTAGTCTTGCAGGTCTTCTGCAATAGCTTCCTAACTGGTCTTTCAGCTTCTATTTTGCCTCCCTGCCGGTAGTTCTCAAAGAATCAACCAGAATGAATCTCTTCATTTATAAATCAGATCATGTCACTCTTACTCAAAACCCTCCATGGCTTTCTAGTACACTTAGGATAAAATCCAAAGTCCCCTTCTCGGTCTATAACTCCGTAAGTGATCTGGCTCCCATTGTGTTTCTCCAAACTAATTTCCTACCTGCTCCTTTGCCACATTAGCTTTCTTGCTGTTCTTTGAATACACCATACACTCAACCTTCAAGTCTTTTTACCTTACTATTTCCTCTACCTGGAAGATTCTTCCCCTAGTGTGTATGACTTACTCTCTCATTTCAAATCTCTATTTAAATGTCACCTCAGCAGAGGGGCCTTCCCTGAACCCCGTATGTAGAAGAGCACACCTACTCAGGTTACCCACTTTTACCCTGCTTTATTTTCCTTTACAGCAATCTTCATAATTTAATATTGTCTGTGTACCCCTCTCCTCCCCCTACACTCCCAACCCTTGTGCAAATAAATAAGTTCCATGAATGCAGGAATCTTGGTTTGTTTTGTTCACTGCTGCAGCCTCAGTACCTAGAAGAGGGCCTTACACGTAGCAGGAATCCAATAGTTGTTGATGGAGTAAATCAAAGAATGAATAGAATGGTAGGGCAATAGATAGTTAACTTTGTGTCCTAGCCCTCTAGGTGCTGGGGTTAAAAAGATGAAAAAAGACACATAGCCCCTGCCCTTATAGAGCTTATATTCTAATAGTATTGTTAGATTACAAATATATAATTATAGGTTAAATGTTATAGGTAAAAAATGGTATGAAAAAATGCAGAGTGAGAGAACAGAGAGAGATGGCAGTGTACAATTTTAGTTGGAATAGTTAAGAGCTGTGTCTCTGAGGAAGTAGCATTTGGGTAGATACCTGATTAAGTGGACAGAACAAGTCTAGTAAAGATATGGTAGATGAACATTTCAAGAAGAGGGAACAAGTGCAAAAGCCCTGGGACTGTCCATGCTTTGGTTGGAGTGACAAGAAGGCCAAAAGGGCTAGAGCAGAGCCAGGTATTATGGGAGAAAATGAAATCAGAGAAATAGGTGCCACATCATGTAGGGCCTTCCTTGGAGGCCCTTTTGATCATTTTGATTTTTACTGTGTGATGGGAAGCTTTTGGAGGTTCTGAGCAGGCAATAATATGACCTGGCTTACATTTTAAAAGGTCACTCTGGCTGCCTTTATTTAACTAGCAGGGCAATAATGGAAGTACACAAACCAGCTAGGCGTCTATTGCAATAGTCTAGGTAATATATAATGACTTATAATAGGATGGTAGCGGTAGAGGAGGTGACAAGGAGCCTTTCACCCTGGCCTACTGGTTAGAAACCCCCTGGCCTGGCAGCTGGGAGTAACCTTTTCAGGGGCTTTCTGCACTCTTCCTTCAGGTGTCAGAACGAGGCAGAGTGTACATACCCCGTCCAATTCTTGGGCAACTTCAACACACTACTCCCCTTCAGAGAAAGAACCTCCTGAACAGCTTAGCTGCACCTCAGGCTTCTGAATCCCTTATTCAAAAATGGGAAAATGGGCTTCCCTGGTGGCGCAGTGGTTGAGAGTCCGCCTGCCGAGGCAGGGGACACGGGTTCGTGCCCCGGTCCGGGAAGATCCCACATGCCGCGGAGCGGCTGAGCCCGTGAGCCATGGCCGCTGAGCCTGCGCGTCCGGAGCCTGTGCTCCGCAACGGGAGAGGCCACAACAGTGAGGCCCGCGTACCGCAAAAAAAAAAAAAAAAAAAAAAAAAAAGGAAAATGGAGGTCTCGGGGGTAAATGGCTCTCGTGGGTATAGAAACCACTTAACAAGGTCAACCCCAAAGGAAATGGGGTTTTCAGAAGAAATCTTCTGGAGAGAACTGCTTGTTCTCAGTATAAAAAAACAGGGCAAAATTGGAGGTCGCCCAGGAGGTTGCCTGCCAGCCGCTTAGAAATGAAGCTGATTTTCACCACAATTCCGGGAGACGTCTAATTCGTATTTCTTTTCAGCATCAAAGTCAGCTGCCCGAATCACCGCGAAAACAACTTCTTTGCCTCCTCAGTATTGCGCACGCGCCCCTCGCTCCGTTTTCCGTCGGTCTTAAGCCCCGCCCCCTATGCGTCCTTCGAGGAGGGTTCGGAGCGGAGAGCTCGCGCGACCGCTCTTCCCCCAGTCTTCTCCAGCACATCGTCGCAAACGGGGCCGGAAAGTGTGGCGGCGCAGGCGCAAGCGCAGAGAGCGGAGGCGGTGGTGGTGGCGGCCGCTGGCCAGTGTAAGATGGCGGCGGCGGTGGTGGCGGCAGTGGACGGGGCGGCTGGGCGTGGAGCAGTCGGAGCAGCCTCTGGCAGAAGGATGACCCAAGACAGGAAGCGGGCTGCTGAGCCTCGCCGGCTCCCGTGCTTGTAACTGCCCCAGCCGGACACCCCCCCCTTGACCTACCCGGTCCGTGTCTCGTTCCGGCTTGGCCTGCCCCCCTCTCCCCTGGCCCACTCCTCTTCAAGATAGGTTTGACTCCTTTCCCAACCTCCCAGGGCTCAGGGCTTCTTCCCCTGACCTGAGTCACCGCCGGGAGGATTGGCTGTATTTCCCTCAGGTCAGCCCCAGGGATGACCCCAGGAGCCTGCCCCGCAATCTACAGGGACGTCTTTGCCTCGTCGGGTGACCCATTTGTGTGCGCTTTTCTCCCCTTTAGATTGGGGGACGCGGCTTCCCCTGCGTTTCCCCGTCACCTCAGGACCACCGCGCAGTGTGCCCCCTCCCCCATCCCGAGTTCTCGGGCCCAGCACCTTGTACGGAAGGCCGAGGTCCAAGATTACCCCGCAGTCAGTTGTTGCTGTCTGTTCCTGTACCTTTTGTAATGTAATTCTCGTAGCCTGCCTCCCCTCACCCCTAAATCTTTCAGGACACCGTAGAACGGTCCCATTTGGTCCCTGTTAGTTGGAAAGCATCTGGTGGCTTGAGTTTCTGACTCATATGATTGTTGCTGGAGTCTCTGTAAACAAACCGGCATTAGCGCTATCACGTTCTCTCCGGGATTTCCCCCCTGCTCTGTGGCTTCTTGTTGAGAGGTTTGGTTAGGGGTTAGCGTTGAAAAGATTCAGGTTTTCCTTTTAAATGACTTCTACGTTTTAGTGGAGCTGGTAGATTACTTGCCTGGTTCCTTTAATTTCTGTAACAGTATAAGTAATTTGTTCAGTAGTCAGAATTAGATAAATTACGGTGGTTCTAAATAGTTCTGAGGAGGTCTAAAAAATACTAACATGTATTAATAAATATTTTTTATTATGTTTAGTAGAAGAGACACCTTTGCCATTTAAACTTTAACTTTTCTCAGTTCTTCAGTGAATCTACAGACCTATTTTCTCAGGAGCTCAACCTGGCCCTACTTCAGTGATAAAGGAGGAAAGGTGAGTAGGAGTTGAAGGCATTTAAATTCCTGAGTGCAAGACAGACCCTACCCTGGTGCTCAAGTGCTGACCACTAGTCATAAAATTCCTACCACAGTTTCCCAAAGAGTCGGGTATTGTTCTTGGCTTTGTTCCAGCTCTGGTTAAATTACTTTTACGAGTTTAATTGGCTCTGCGCCTCTTGACTTTCTGTCCTAAACTATTGCTGTATATCTTCACATGACTACAGTTAAGCCTAGAAGTGAATGTATCTCCCTCTTTCTTTATTCATTTGCCTTGTGTTTTGCCTTTGTGCGGATCGTGTTTCTTACACTGTTAAAAGCTGGGAACTACTTTGCCTGAGTTCTGTTTAGCGTTTTGTCAAATCAAGTCTCTGCCTCTCAGGACTTTAGATTGTCATTTCTTGCTATGGAGAATATTTAGCTGCTTTTAACTAAAAGCTAGTGAGTGATGAGCGGTGCTGCCTTTAGTTGGTGACTGAGTCCAATCCACCTCAGAATTCCAACTTTTCAGGACACAGTGATAAATTTTGGGTAAAAAAAAAAAAGTAGTGGTGCTCTTTTATATCTGGTCTGAAGAATTCTTGGTTAGCAGAGGAATCATCCTGTGCATTCAGCAGCAGGGGCCAGTGCCACAGAGGGAGTTAGGACATACTTGTAATTGTAAATGTAATTTTTGTAAGGGTGTTGGATTTCTGGTAGCAGAGAATAGTGCTGTGGTTGAGTTTCATAGGCTGTGACAGAATAGCTGAGTGGCTCTGGAAGGTAGGCCTGGCTGATTCTTAATATCTTTATGATTTGTAGTAGGAAGAGGTTGAGTGTGACATTGGTGAGTTTTATTCCACACAGTGTTCTGATTAGAAATTGCTCACTATGAACTAGAATAAGATTATTATTGGCAGTATGTATGTGTATCAATAAGATAAAAAGGGGAAAATACAGTCTTTAGAACTGGGTAGGTCTGGGTTTAAATACTGTACTAAGATTTATCAGCCATGTGACCTTGGGCAAGTTACTTCAACTTTTCTGAGTCTTAATTTCCACATTCGTAAAAGCGGGATAATACTGCTTATGTCCTAGGGTCATTGTCAGTATTGTATGAGGAAGCTTATATAAAGGTCTTACATTATGCCTAGCCCAAGATGGACACTAAAAAAACTATTTTCTCTTTTCTTTGTACATCATTGATATAGCTTTGAATAAGTTATACGTTAGTTTACACTTCTTTGCATTTTGCTTTTGAACACGTTTTTCTGGTTAATTTTTCAGATTCATTTTTTTAAAATTAATTGATTAATTTTTATTTTTGGCTATGTTGGGTCTTTGTCACTGTGTGCGGGCTTTCTTTAGTTGTGGCGAGCGGGGGCTACTCTTTGTTGTGGTGCATGGGCTTCTCATCGCAGTGGCTTCTCTTGTTGCAGAGCATGGGCTCTAGGTGCGATGGCTTCAGTAGTTGTGGCACGTGGGCTCTAGAACGCAGGCTCAGTAGTTGTGGTGCGCGGGATTTGGGATCTTCCCGGACCAGGGATCTTCTTAATAACCACTGCGCCACCAGGGAAGCCCTTCAGATTCATTTTCAATTGGTCAGCTTAGATGTGTTCTTTGTAGGTGCCCACCTAGGGTTGTCTTCTGAACATGATTCAGTTTAGTCTGGTGGGAGTTCAAGACCAGAGGACAGCAGGAATTTAGATGTTGATGTATGTATATTTCTAAATGCATTCTTAAATTAAACATCAATAAGTCTCCTTTGTTCTTTGCTCCTACCTCTTGGTCTCTCTTTTAGCTCACCTAATCAGAGTTGACCTAAGGATTGTAATTCCTTTCCTTCCAGCTTCAGTGTTGTTCACCACCTCAGCTCCAGCTACCTCTTATGCCTTTTCCTTTTTGCCATAGAAGGAATACATTTTTTTTCCAAGCTGTTGGGCTCTGCAGTGGTCCTCATCAATAGCTAATCAAAGAACTAGACCATGAAAAGGTCTCCTTTCTTTCTGAAGTAAATCTGGTCTAGGGAGTTAGGAATGCAGAGTTTTTTATTTCATCTCCCCAGCTGGACCATCTTAATAATATGACAGCACAGACAAAAAGTTTTTAACCTCTTGTTGGTTTTTCTTTCACATCTTTTTGAGGGAGGTAAGGGCACCTGAATTAAGAAAGTGTTGATAACATTGCTATGAAAGCAACTGTGTTCATTCAGGCCAGTGATCAACTTAGAGTTGACCAACTTTCATTACCACCATCTAGGGTCTAAATTCTCTCTGTTCAAAGGTAAAGACTCTTGGGGTGGAGGATAGTGAGGTGCATTTTATTATGTGTGTTATTTATGAGGTCTAGAGTTCTGTGTTCAGCAGGGTGAGAGTGGGTGTGGGAGGAGAAAAGGCAGTATGTTGAAAGAGGCATAACTTTGACTGTTCCTTATTACTGTATGTGCTGGGTAAGAACCCACTCCCACCATCACCACTCCCAAGAAGGGCTTCACATTTTATGCTCCAGGTGATACCTGTGTATACAGTGAATCAATATTTTTAGTCTTTAGACCACAACTGTAAAATTCTTATATTTCTGAAGATATTTTATATTTCACGGTGTTGCATAAGAATTGTTGCACCTTACTAAAGTATTTCCTACTGTGGCTGCAGTGGGAGGCTAGGTATGCTTATGACCTTAGTTCCTACCACCAACCTGACAGGGCATTTTATTCAGCAGCCTGTTAAATGTATAAGAATCAGTCTCAGTGCTATGATCCTTAGTTTTGACTAGGATCAACCTAAGACAGAAGCTTGTCTTCAGAGAAAGCTAAAAGAAATGTCTTTTTGTTGCCAGTTTAAAATAATACTGGCATTTCAAAAGCAAACGGACTCCAGTAGAAGATATTCTATAGAAGTATGCCCTGTTGTGGGAGACTGAGATCTTCAGAGTTTCACGGTCTAGGTCCTGTATTCTGTCAGGTGAGTTACAGGCTTTAAAAATCATGAAGTGACGGGTTGACCTTTGTTTTCAGTAGATAGATTTATTTCTGGATTATTTCTACTGTAGAAAAGTTATTCTAAACATTTTCTAGGAAGAGTCCAGATTATAAAAGACAGAGTTATCCAAACAGCTTTTTATTACATCATATTGGTGTTAGAGTTAGTTTTTTGTTGTTGTTGTTGTTTTTTTCCCGGTAACTCTCACTGCTGTGGCCTCTCCCATTGCGGAGCACAGGTTCCGGACGCGCAGGCTCAGCGGCCATGGCTCACGGGCCCAGCTGCTCCGCCGCATGTGGGATCTTCCCGGACTGGGGCACGAACCCGTGTCCCCTCCATAGGCAGGCAGACTCTCAACCACTGCGCCACCAGGGAAGCCCTAGAGTTAGTTTTTAAGATTGAATTTTTTTGTTTGTTTTAAAGCAGATCATCAGTGAGCCAAGGTAATCTGTTATTTACCCTCAGCCATTTGGAACCCAGGCAACTGAAAGAATTGAATCAGCAACAGTCATGGAAGTAGTGACTATGTATATCTTAGTTTCAGAGCCAAATGCTGGTGATTTTAGATTAGCTTTACAGTAATACTGAAAACTTTTCATCTTTCATTTCTGTGAGTATACCCAAGAAACTTCATCACTGTTAAAATTGGTCAGAAAAAGGGGCTACCTGTTCTTGTTTACTGATTCAGTTATTCTTGGAATGAGAAGAAAGTCCTTGAAAGGTCTTTAAAAATTAGAATGTGATACATTTTATGAATTGGTCACTTCTTTATAGCAGTCTTTATCTCTACCTCTACAGGACGTAGTTTCTGGGCCAGAAGCCCAGTTTCTCAAGTACTGCCTTAACCCAAGGAATGTGTATGCCAAAGATAAACTAATGAATTAAGGCTGCCCTGAGCTTGCAAACAGGGGATAGTGAATGATTAATTTGACAAAGATGGCATCTTATTAATGAAACGTAGTGTGTCTAAATGGATTGGGTTATTGCAAAAATTTTCATCATTTTATCTGAGAGGTTAGATATTTGCTCTTAGCCTCTGAGGATACTATTTAAGGACGTCTGGGCAAGTTCTAATGTGAAGCATCCATGCTTGCCTCACATGTCTTTTTTTTTTTTTTTTTTTCTTGTTAGCCATCTGGAAAGCTATTATAGGATTTACCTCTAGTGGTAGCCAAGAGGCTATATTCCTCTGGTGCACTTTAAGCATTGCCACATTATCAGGTATGTTTTTAACCTTACTTAGGACCCACATTATACTCTGTCCTCTAGTCTCGTGCAGATAGGAGGGCACTTCTTGATGTTTTTAGCCTCTCTTTCTTTATTGTTTTATCGTAAGTTGTAACCTTTTATCTCTGTAGTGTCCTTTCAGACAATTTAAGAAAAATTTGAAATGTGAATGGCAAAAACTGGTAATGGGGACTGGATTCTGATGTAAATATAAATCATTTCATAGTGGAAACACAATGAAATTTCCTAAGAAATGGGTTTTCCTTAAAATGATTTAAATTGAGATGAATGTGCTTAAATGTTATTATAAAACATTCCTTAGCTCTGTTGCTAGAGATAGCACTTAGTGCATTCCTAACATACTCTGAAATACTGTTAGTAGAATTAAAGCCAATAAACTATAAACACAGGGCATTTGGTATTACCAACAGGAAGAGAAGGCATTCATCCAATGGAGGAACAGAGTTCCTTGTTTGTAGTATAGTTGATGTAGAACTTCTTACCTTCCTCATCATCATTTGTGATGATTGCTTTGAAGTTCTCATCTTGGCTATCTTCTGAACCTTAGAAAGGCAGAAGACTTAAAGAGACTTATGCTGTGGGCTCCTGTGTATATTGCTTTACGCTAGTTCATAGAACATGAATGTGCTCAAAAGAAGGTATTAACAGAGTTCTCTGAATTCTTTAAAAGGCCGGTGAGAGTAGGTAAGCAGATTTCATAGACTTGGAACTATGTGTTGATTTGTGTACAATGTTTGGAGGATCGTTGTTGAGTGATGAAGAAGCCCAGGCTTCTCTGGGAAATGCAGTCTGGAATCAGAGATGAGAAGCTAGAAGAATAATATAAATGCCTATCACGTACAGACAGCCAGTTGCAAATGTTGTGTTTAATCCTCTAAACCAGCTCCTTCAGGGTTATGATATTGTCCCATTTTACAAAAGAAGAAACAAACTCAAGGGTAGATGGTTGAAGTAGAATTCAAACTGAGGTCTGACGGACACCAAAGCCCTTTTCTTTCCATTATACCATATGCTGTCTTTAAAAACCAGGGCTAGGGCTTCCCTGGTGGCCCAGTGGTTGAGAGTCCGCCTGCCGATGCAGGGGACACAGGTTCATGCCCCGGTCTGGGAGGATCCCACATGCCGCGGAGCGGCTGGGCCCGTGAGCCATGGCCGCTGAGCCTGCGCGTCCGGAGCCTGTGCTCCACAACGGGAGAGGCCACAGCAGTGAGAGGCCCGTGTACCGCAAAACAAACCAACAAGCAAACAAAAAAAACAGGGCTCTTCAATGCCAAGTGATGAAGCAAATTGAGCTGAAAGGTAGAGTTCAGTACTTTTTTTAAAAATTAATTTATTGTTTATTTTTGGCTGTGTTGGGTGTTTGTTGCTGCGCGTGGGCTTTCTCTAGTTGCGGCAAGCGGGGGCTACTCTTCGTTGTGGTGCACAGGCTTCTCATTGCGGTGGCTTCTCTTGTTGCAGAGCATGGGCTCTAGGCACGCAGGCTTCAGTAGTTGTGGCATACGGGCTCAGTAGTTGTGGTGAATGGGCTTAGTTGTGGCATGTGGGATCTTCCTGGACTGGGGCTCAAACCCGTATTCCCTGCATTGGCAGGCGGATTCTTAACCACTGTGCCACCAGGGAAGTCCATCAGTACTTCTTAAAAAAGTGTATTTAAAGTATAAAAGGTCTGTCCAAATGACAATATGAATGAACACATTTTTGAATTGTTTAAACATGGGTCTCAGGTTATGATTAATTGGTAGCCTAATAAATTTTTTATGGAAATAATTTTAATGGACTTAACTGAAGAGATAGCTGAATCCTTTTATTTTATGATACTTGAATAGGGAGAAAACCAGCATTCCACTCAATTCCTGAGGTCATTCCATGGAAAAGCAGTTCTGAGTCTTACAGCCTTTTCTCAGTTTGCACCTTTCTGTACTCTGTAGCATCTGAAACAAGAACCATCCCCACTTTCTTGAAACCTTTTCGTCTCTTGACTTCCAGGTCATTTAAAACTGTTACTCTTTCAACTTCCCTGAGCATTTCTCTCCCTCTTCTTTCTTTTTTCCAAGGGTAGGTATTCCCCAAGATTTTTTTCCTTTCTTGAGTCCTTAATTTATTTGTTTTGTTTTTTTAGTGAGGTATAATTTACAAGGGATTTGATTTTGAAGCTTATCTGTACAAATAATTCTCAAGCCTGTATCTCTGGCCCTAATTTATTTCTCAGATTTCAGACATACATTGATTTTCAACTTACTTTCCTGACATGTCAACCTGGATTTTAAACATAATCAAAATCAAATTCCTCTCTTCCCCCCACATGCCAGTCTCTCGTTTATGGTACTTGATTTCCTCTGTGCACCCAGACTCAAACTTGTCTTTTTTGAGCTTTGTTACTGCTCATTGAGCCAAATTCTATCAATTCTGCCTCTACAGTGTTTCACACGTTGACCCCATTCTTTTAATTTCCTCTGCCATCAGCCTAAGACAGGGTCTCATTGCTTCTTAACTTTGGCAACTGTACATTTCAGTCCATCTTATTATCCTTAACAAAATCTTCCTGAACACACACACACACACACACGCACACACACACGCACACACACACCTTCTACTGCTGTGGCCTCTCCCATTGCGGAGCACAGGCTCCGCACGCACAGGCCCAGTGGCCATGGCTCACGGGCCCAGCCGCTCTGCGGCATGTGGGATCTTCCCGGACCGGGGCACGAACCCGCGTCCCCTGCATCGGCAGGCGGACTCTCAACCACTGCGCCACCAGGGAAGCCCTACTGTACTTCTTAACTAATGAACTGTACCCCAGCATCTAGCCAAGCCAGACTACTCATGTATTTTGTTGAACATAATCAGGTTTTTCATCTTCCATGTCTTTTCTCATGGTGTTCCTGATGGAACAGCTTCCTCAGTTCTACCCATTGAAATCCTCTCCTTCATTCAAAGTCCAGTTTAAAAGCTAATTTCTCCATGGAAGCTTTTCCTTTCTCCCTGACTAAGCATAATCCTTTACTCTGTTGAACTACAACAACATTCTGTTCATGTTTTCTTTTTTTTTTTGCTTTTTTGGCTACGCCACTTGGCTTTCAGTATCTTAGCTCCCTGACTAGGGATTGAACCCGGGCCATGGGAGTGAAAGAGCTGAGTCCTAACCACTGAACTGCTAGGAAATTCCTTTTTTTTTTTTAAATGGTACTGACACTTGTGTCTCTTGTATCATAGTTGAATACCTGTTTTTCTAATTGCTTATTGGCTACAGAAGGTATTATGACTGCCTTAGTTATATTTGTAGATCCTGTATTGCCTTGTACACTGTTGCATTGCTAGCATGTCTCTGTACAAATGGGCCACTGGGTGGTGCCAGAGGCCTATAATTTAGATTAAAAAGGGCGGCTAGAGCTGCTGTACAGTTGGGTTACCCAGTGCTGTTACATCTTCTGCAAGATAGGAATAGAGATTAATTTCCCTGATTCAGAAACCTTTATCGTTTCTGCTCCTCTGTCCCGCTTACCAGAGGAGACAGTGTAGTATATTTAACTCCTCCGAGTACTTTAATAGAGAGTAGCCCAGAACTAAAGGCCTGCCCCCCTGTAAACACGTTCATGTAGTATGAATTTCAGTTTCCTTGGGGTCATCCTTTGAATTCAGTGTCTGAAGTTCTCTGTCTGATTAATAAACACTGTACTATTAGAGTGGGGCTGGCAGCAGGAGTTGGGAAAGTTGGCTTGGAGAAGTGTTTATTGTGAAGTAGAAAAACAGTAAGGTAAGGAGAATGAATTTAAATTGAGCCATTTCAGCTTAAAAGCAAAAACTGGGGCTGGAGAAAAATAGGACTGGTTGATTCCAGATGGACTGTGGGACCTAAGACTGAAAAGCAAATTTGTACTTTGGATGGAGATCAACCCTGAACAGCTGTTCAGTCATGAGTGGTGTGGGACATCTGTCCTCCCAAGAGGAACCAGGGATTGTGTGGCTCTCAGATATGTCTTACTAATAATTGAAGTAGTTTCTACCATCACCTTTCACTTTAAGAGGAAATTCTGAAACCTTGTCTCATTTAAACATGGGTGTCTGTGTAAGAGAGTTGGGCACTTCACTTGCAGAATGAGACATGCCAAACGAGGCAGCTGGACTGACCCAGCTGGACTGACCCAAGAGAATGCTGAGATTATGTAACTCAAGGGAACTCACTAAGCATGAGTTCAGGTCTTAGTAAAGGGATCAAGGACAGAAATATTATTTACAAGTTGATGTTTCCATTGAACCTGAGGTAAGGTAGAGTTATCATACCAGTTTCCATAGACCCTAGAGTCCAAAGGAGTTAAAATGAACTTGAGAGAAATTTTAAAAATAAAAATAAAAAGCATATGTATACAAATTAATAGTACAACCGTTAGAACTACTTTGGACTACCTTAAGGTTCTGATATTCTTAGTTGTCACCTAGACAGTAGGGTTGAAGACTTTTTATGAGTTCAGGATTCATCTTGCCTTTAATGTGGTTCTGATAAGGCAGCTTTGTTTGCAGCAAAAATTCTTCCACATTTTAATTTTCAAGCAAGAAGACTGGACATTTTGCTCTCATTTATTGTGGCCTATTGACCAGTGTTAGCTAACTTCTATTAATAGTCACAGGCTTGAGAATCTAGTATTTTTAATTGTTGGGTTGTATCCGTCATTTAACACTTTGCATGATTCTCTCTGCCCCTCCCCCCACTCTCTCATTCTCTTTTCTGGCCAGATTGATTGATTGATTGATTGATAATTTACATACAGTAAAATTTACCTTTTGTTTCACTGACCCATTCTTTGGATTCTAACAAATGCATAGTCATGTAACACCACCGTGATGGAGGCATAGAACATTTTAATCATTCCAGAAAGTTTTCTCATGACTGTAGTTAGTTCCTTTTCCCCAAATCCCAGCAATGACTGATTTGCTCTCTGTCCCTATAGTTTATCTTTTCTGGAACATTCTACAAATGGAGTCATACTATGTAGCTGTTTGAGTTTTGCTTCTTTCACTTAGCATAACACATTTGCGATCCATTCGTGTTGCTGTATGTGTCAGTAGTTCATTGTGTGATGGACCACAATTTTTTTAGCCATGACCTGGCTGAAAACCACTTGTTTTTAGTTTTTGATGGATCTAAGTAAAGCCACTAAAACATTTACATTTAGATTTTTAGGTGGATATATAGTTTCATTTTTCTTGAGTACATACCTGGGTAGGATTCCTGGGTTGTATGGTAAGTGTATGTTTAACTTTATTAAAAAAAAGCTGCCGAACTGTTTTCCGAAGTGACTAGCTACCGTTTTACCTTCCTCTGAGCAGTGTGTGAGACATTCGTTGCTCTACTCCTTGTTAGCACTTGATAAAGTAAACTTTCATTATTATTATTAAAAAAGTTTTAACTTCTAATAGGTGTGTAGAGGATTCTCATTGTGGTTTTTAAGTTCTATTTTCCTAATGACTAATAATGCTGATCATCTTTTTCAAGTGATTGTTATTTAGTTGTGAGAGATTTTAAATATATTCCGATTGCTGTCAAATATGTTTTTTTTTTTTTTTTTTTTTTTTTTTGCGCTACGCGGGCCTCTCACTGTTGTGGCCTCTCCCGTCGCGGAACACAGGCTCCGGACGTGCAGGCTCAGCGGCCATGGCTCACGGTCCCAGGCGCTCCGCGGCATGTGGGATCTTCCCAGACCAGGGCACGAACCCGTGTCCCCTGCATCGGCAGGCGGACTCTCAACCACTGCGCCACCAGGGAAGCCCTCAAATATGTCTTTTGCAGATATTTTCTTCTAGTTCATTGCTTGTCTTTTCGTTTTTTTAAATGTCTCTTGAAGACTAGATTTTTAATTTTGATATGTCCAGTTAATTAATTGCTTCTTTCATGGTTTGTGCTTTTTTGCATTATATCTTAAGAAATACTTGCCTAGGGGACTTCCCCGGTGGTCCAGTGGTTAAGACTCTGTACTTCCAATGCCGGGGGCGCGTGTTCATTTCCTGGTCAAGGGACTTAAGATCCCACATGCCTCACGGTATGGCCAAAAAAACAAGAAATATTTGCCTAACGTGATGTCACAAAGATTATCTATTTTGTTTTTCTTCTGGAAGTTGTATTGTTTTAGCTTTTACATTTAGGTCTATGATCCATTTTGAGTTACTTTTTGTATATTGTACAATGTCCAAGTCGAGTTTTTTTTTAAATTTGGATGTCCTGTTGTTCTAGTATACCTGGTTTCTTGTATAAATCTTTCATCAATATTAGGATAAGAAAGCAGCCCCACTGGTTTTAAATAAGGGATGTTTGGTGCCTCCTCCACAAAGTACTCTTACATCGTGTTGTAACTCCCCCTCTGCTTGATTTTTAGTTAATATTTTGTCACGTATTTGGTTTAAAATTTAAGGCCTTTTTCTTATTAAGACAGGAGGAATCTAGGTCACTGGAATTCTTAGATAGAAATTAAAATGACACCTGGGTCTTTTTTCCCCATCCTCCAATAGTTTACTCTTTAACCTTCACTTTGGCAGGGGTTATGGTTATTTTTAGAGTACAGGCAGTAGAGCTAATCTAATTAAACTCCCCCAGCTACCTGGGGCAGTGAGCTCATCAGCTCTTCCAAGCTCAGATTGGTTTGCTCTGGACTGGATTTTACATGGAAATTGATCAAGGTAAAAACAGTGGATTTGTTGGGAATGGAGTGCATTAAAGAGTGAAGAAGGTAATTTAAGTTTGGGTCAGATATGGTCCCTACCTCAGATTATAAAATAAGGTTGTATTCTTTGGTGATGGAAGAAATTCTAGAGTGACTCCTATACTTAATTAAGACCTAGGGCACAGTCATAGCACCTTAGCCTGCTTTAATTTGGGCACTTACTCTAATTTCTACCCCAGAATTGAGATGGTTTTAAGTTTCTTCATTTTGACAGACATTTATACGATAACAACTCATCCCCAAAGTAATTGTATTTTATCAATGTCATCGACGTTTCTTGGCTTTTTAGAGACGTGGTCCCCCAAAATGGGGATGTATGTACTCCAAGGGATATGGAAGATGATCCAGTGGTGTATAGGGAGGGAATGTTGAAATTTTAAGTTTTTTCTAGAAAAATCAAGCTTAATATTTAATGTGAATTGATTAAATGTGGGTTCATGCTCAAAGTTTTCACTGATAGAAGTTCATAATCAGTTTTGAGATCACTGCTCTAAGAGTGTCCTTCTGCAGAAGTTTTAACATAAAATTTTGCTTAACTGTACCATCTCTGGAATTACTAATACTGTTTTACAAAAGAAGAAAATGAAGCCCAGAGAAGATTAAGTAGCACATCCAAGGTCACATCACAAAGTTTGTTAATAACTTAGCTAGTACTAGAACCCTGGACTTCCAATTTTCAGCCTAGCACTAATTTTACTAAACTCTGTGGCCCCTAAAATGTGACTTTTAGAAGCTCTCTGCCTATCAGCTTGGTGATTAAACAGAGTTGACGTAAGCATTCACAGGTTTTGTTCTGTTTCTGAATTTAGGAATAAATTCTGTCAACTTTTTTCCTCAAAGAAAAGATCGCTTTTTGCAAGAACCTTAAACCAATTTCCCAGAAGATGAGCTTTACAACCTCTGGGTATAGGTTCAACCTCATGGCTCTCCTTTTCTGAGAAGTGGTTCTCAGAGCTAGGTAAGCATTAGGCATTTGGCGCCTCCTGCCCAGCAAATGTGTTTTCTAGAGCCACTATGAGTCTAAAGTTCAGGCAGTCTGGGCTTCTGTAGAAGTTGATGAGATTCAGCTTTGAGAAGGGGTCTCTGGAGCTGCTCAATACTTCTTCGCTAGGAGTGGATAACAGTGAGATGGGAAGTATGGTGTGGTTGACAGTTTTGATTCTGGAGGTGAGAAAACATCAGTTCTCTTCTCAGTTGACCATAAGGTATGCCTATGACCTTAGTTTTTAATCTTAAAGTAGTACAGTTGTTTTCCCTGCTTCATAGAACTTTTGCAGTTAATGTAATTAATTTAAGCCCTAGGTGAGGAAGAAGATATTGCTGAGCTACTAAAGAATATAAACAGGGACTACTGAGAGGAAAAAAACAAGTGTTGTGTGAGGAATGCTGTACAAAAATACATCATTGAAGTAGGAGGAGGAAAACAGCCTGCTCTGCAAACAGCTCTTCACTGTTTTCTTTATGTGGCTTCACAAATCTGTTTTTTGTTGGCATTGTCTTTCATCATCACCCTTCCAGGTGTTCCCCCCTCAAACTCAGCCTCAGTCCTGCTCTTGCATTATTTCTACTCCCCCACCCTGGCCTAATGTGAGCAAGCTTTGGGCAGCTGTCTCTTGGCAGAGGAAACTTTAAAAAAATTTTTTTTGAAGCAACTTGGATTTTTGTAGAGGGGAGAAGGGGGTAAAGATAAGGATGGAGCTGCTTCTGGGATAATTGTTACGGGAATGAAAGGACTGTTGAAAGATTAGAGGCCAGTGTGCCTGGGTACAAGGAGTGGAGTCATAATCATACTTTGTCTTTTCAGTGCCTTTTGTCCAAGGCACTGAAAGGGCTTAACAAATTTCTGGTCTGAATAATATTATTCTTTGCTCTTTGGACTTTGCTTGAGGTGGGAGTGAGGCCCTGAAAAAATAATGACTGTATTATAGTGGTATAAAAGGAATAAAGCTAGGTACCCCGACTCCTAGTTAGGGCTTTGCTAAACAGACAAACCTGGTGAAAGTTGGTGGAACTAGGTGAAATAGTGTTTGCCATTTTATGAAATGGACTGAGATGGTTTTAATGGAAATGTTGCACTTTCTTCTCCAGCTTTTCACTTGGTGACTGACTTACTAGTCATAAAAGGGAAGAAAAAACCTTTTAGGTTCTTTTTTAGGGGTAGGATACTCCTGAGTTCTAATTTGACTCTGCTTCTTATAATCCTTAGTTAATATCTGTGCCTGTATGTCTGAAGCTAAGCATCTGAATGACCATAAAGCTCAGGCTGTTATGCCAAGAGCTCAGTTTCTTCTGCCTCTGCTGTTCTGTGTGTGAAATGATATTCAGAGTCTGACCTTCCTCTTCATGTTGTGAAGACAAGTGTTTCATAGAGTTTGTGGATACATACGACGATTATTTACAACTGAAGCTTTTTGCCTTAGAGGGTAGTGCTGAAGCTAGCTTTTTGTATTGAGTTAAGACTCTGCTTGCTTGCAATACATGTAACTTGATATAGACCTGCTGTTCCAGGATTTATTTCAGCTCCTCCTTTCCCATCTGAAAAATCACTGCCAGTTACTCAGTGAGAAGAGATGGCAGTTAGCCTCCCAAAGATATGTCTCTTTATGGAATTTAGACATGGGGGGATAATATCTGGCATAATTTTCAGCAGCTGAGAAGTCCTGCTGAGAACACACAAAAAAATCAATTTTGTAAAAATGACAAAGGCTGTACATTGTTAAATCTCCTGGTGCCTTTTATCATCTTTCCCAGATTGCTTCCTAATTGTTTCATTTTCTTACTCTTCTCGATCCAGGCTGGCTGCAGTAAACATCATTCAAGATGTCCAGCAAAGGGAGCAGCACAGATGGCAAAACAGACTTAGCTAATGGTAAGGGGCCATAATGAAGGTGAAGCTATTTTTGCTATCGACTGAGGTTCTTCTCCCGCAAAGAGAGTGGAGACCTGAATTTTAGCGGAGGGAAGGAAATCTTTCCTAAGAATGAACTCTTCCTGTGTTGTTTTGAGTGTAGGAAACTACACAGGAAACACCTTGGACTACCTGGTACTTTTGCTCCTTCAGCTTTTATCTGATTGTTTTCAGAAGATCAATAATAGAGTTGTCCCTCTAAGAGGTCAAGTGGTTTGGAATTTTGTAAGGGTGGACGAAACCTAAGAGATGCTGTTAATAAAGGAGAAAAAGAAGATCCAATTGGTGGTGGAACCAAGGGAGTTGTTGGGAAGGCAAGGCTCCCCAGTTATAAGGAGAGGTCTCTTTTCATGGTAGATCATAGTTCAGTAGAGATATTAGGTAAGAGATGAAGTTATAAATAGCTGCAATTGGGGCTTTTTTCTTTCTTTTTCTTTTCTTCTCTTTCTTTCTTTTTTTCCTTTCCTTCCTTTCTTCCTTTCTTTCTTTCCCTCCTTCCCTCCCTTCCTCCCTCCCTCCCTCCCTCCCTGCTTCCTTTCCTTCCTTCCACCAGTGCTACCAAGTATTAAATCACTGGGTCTACGGCAGATTTGAAGGCAGAATATCATGATTCTGGTAGAGTATAGCTACTACCTGGGTTATTTGACCAGTGCATCCACTCTGAGCCAACTTCCAAACTAGAGAAGGTCCTTCAAATGGATATAGTTGGGCAGCATAGTGTTCAGCATTCCTCAGCACCTTGTAGGTTAAGATTATCGTCTAAATTCTAGTTGACGTGTTTGGTAGAGCAATGAAGTGAGTAAGGGAAAGGGAGATTTTCAGCATGCTGTTTTACTGTCCCTTTGTTCTTTTCTTACCACTGGTGTTCATTTATCTTCTGTAAAGGAGAGTGATTCAGATTTTTCACTGGGCTTAGTTGAAAGGCACAGGATTCTAGAGGGGTTGGAGGTATACAATTGATTTGGAGTTTGGCCATTAGCTAGATCAGGGATTGGCAAATTATGGCCTGCAGGCTAAATCCCCAGGCCTGCGGGCTGCTGTTTTTGTAGTTTACTGGAACTCAGTCATGCTGCATTTATTTACATAGTATTTATGGTTACTTTTGTGCTACAGCAGTGGAGTTGAGTAGTTGTGCCATACATCCATATGGTCCAAAGTTTAGAAGCCTAAACTTTTTATTATCTGGCCCTTTACAGGAAAAATTTGCCAACCCGTAGCTATTATCTTGGTCATTGACTGTTAGTGTCCTCTTGCTGAGCTTGTGATATGCTCTGGCCCTTATCTTAATGTGGTAAGGCCCCCAAAGTCATCTTAATTTTAACAATAAATGCTAGGAGTTTTGATGTTTCATTTTTTTTTCTTCTTCACAGAAGTGATGGGTGTGACATTTTATCCCTTCTCACCACTCCCAATCTCAAACCCAATTTCATTTCAAAAACCACAATTATTAATCTTTCTCAGCATATACAGCAGCCTCAGCAAATGTAGTTCCTGGGAGCAAATTGCTGCACTTTCCCCCTTTTTCTTCCAGTTCCTAGTCGTTTTCACACTGTGCTCTTAGTTGAGGTGCTTTTTGAAAAGAACTGTTTGTGTGTCTCCCAACCTTCTGTCACTGCTTGAACCAAAAGTGTGTGTATTGTTTATCTGTTTTCTTTATTGGGCTTTGCCTAAGAGTTCATTGAAAAGAAGTTCCATTGCTTCAAAGATCTTCAGAAATTACTGCTCTAATTCAGATGACTAAGCAAGAAGATATTCCCATTTTGAATCCTTAAACATCAATGTGATATTGGAGTTGAATAGCTTATATCAGTCACACATAGCTGGTCAGCCTTTCCTACCTAATAGCCTTTACTTCTGGCAAGATAAAATTTATTGTCATCTGAGGAAAGGAGGCCAGGAGCAGGTTTAAAATCCTTATTCACCCCCTTCCTTTCTTTACATCTTGACCTTAGTTTGGAAGTTGTGGTCCTTTTGACCCTAGAACATTGCCAGAGTGCTCACTAGAATATGATTTGGCTGTTAGATAGGAGAATTCAGTATCTAATTTTGGGGATTATATTGCTCAAAGTGACCCAGTTATTTTATAACTACCAATATGGCAGACCTAGAATATGAACTTTTCTTTTCAGGTCCTGCTGTAGTAGCCCTGCTTTTTATCAATTTTATTTATGCTTCCTGTTAAAACTTTGTCTCACTAGAATTCCTATATCTAAAACTAGTATTACAATTATTAAATTAATGGAAGTAAGGCAGAATACATTTATCAGCAAAAAAGAGAGCAAGAAGCCATTCAAATGGTCACAATTTCCACTTGTCCCTTGCACTTCCTTCTGGATTCTTAGTGGATTTTAAAACCTCGGGGGAAGAAACTGTAGGGTTTAAGAGGTGGGAGGTAGTGGTGCTTTCTCGAAGTGGTAAATAGTCCAACTCTTCCTGGGGGTGGCCGTTCTTTTTTTTAAATTTATTTATTTTTATTTTTGGCTGCATTGGGTCTTTGTTGCTGTGTGCGGGCTTTTCTCTAGTTGTGGCAAGCAGGGGCTGCTGTTCGTTGTGGCACACGGGCTTCTCATTGGGTGGCTTCTCGTTGCAGAGCATGGGCTCTAGGCACACGGGCTTCAGTAGTTGCAGCGTGCGGGCTTGTAGTTGTGGCTCGTGGGCTCTGGAGCGCAGGCTCAGTACTTGTGGCACAAGGGCTTAGTTGCTACGCGGCATGTGGGATCTTCCTGGACCAGGGCTTTAACCTGTGTCCCCTGCATTGGCAGGCGGATTCTTAACCACTGTGCCACCAGGGAAGCCCAGGGATGGCTGTTCTTTTTTCTTATGTTCAGCTTCATTATGTGTTATAACTAATGGATGCCCATCTAGCAAAATAGAGCCTAAGGTAGTTGTATCAGGCATACTTTTATAAAATCTGCCAATGCTTTGCTTCTTGAGAATTTATTATAATCTTTGGTTGTCCTGCAGTTCTTTATTTGTGTGTGACTTTGGTTTTAATCTTTTCAAGATTCCGTCTCAGAAGGTACTGTTTATAAGCATATGTAATGAAAACATTTTGACCAAAGTTGGTTTCTGGGTCTTTTGGTGTGATGATTTTTTAGACTAAGGAGTGGGAATCCTTTTGCTCACCATCTTATTTCCTTATTTTTCCCCCTCACCTACCTATTCCTCACTAACATGCAGGAAGCCTGTCTAGCAGTCCAGAGGAGATGTCTGGTGCTGAGGAGGGGAGGGAGACATCCTCAGGCATTGAAGTGGAGGCCTCAGACCTGAGCTTGAGCTTGACCGGGGATGATGGTGGCCCCAACCGCACCAGCACAGAAAGTCGAGGCACAGATACAGAGAGCTCAGGTGAAGACAAGGACTCTGACAGCATGGAGGACACTGGCCATTACTCCATCAATGATGAAAACCAAGTCCATGACCGCTCAGAGGAAGAAGAGGAGGAAGAAGAGGAGGAAGAAGAGCATCCTCGTCGTCGTGTACAGCGCAAGCGGGCCAACCGTGACCAGGACTCATCAGATGATGAGCGGGCCCTGGAGGACTGGGTGTCCTCGGAGACGTCAGTCCTGCCCCGACCTCGCTGGCAAGCCCTTCCTGCCCTTCGGGAGCGGGAGCTGGGTTCAAGTGCCCGCTTTGTGTACGAGGCTTGTGGGGCAAGAGTCTTTGTGCAGCGTTTCCGCCTGCAGCATGGGCTTGAGGGCCATACTGGTTGTGTTAATACCCTGCACTTTAACCAGCGCGGCACCTGGCTGGCCAGTGGCAGCGATGACCTGAAAGTGGTGGTTTGGGACTGGGTGCGGCGACAGCCAGTATTGGACTTTGAGAGCGGCCACAAAAGCAATGTCTTCCAGGTGAGGCGAGGGAGCAGATTGGCAACTGAGAAAATCAGGCACGAGTTAGACAAACCTGAGCTGCTGCCTGGAGTAGGAGTGATAGTGAGTTGTGGTAGGAATTAGATATCAGGACTCGGTCCTTCCTTGGCTCCCATAATGACTTAGAGGAGTTAAATACACTGAAAGACTCATGGCACCCTTTTGTTTCATTGAGCACAGAGACTGTTAGAAGCCTCATTATAATAGGAAGGATGCTTGGAAATCATCAGGAAGGCACTAAATGCCATGCTAGGAGGCGTTATAATACAAGAGCAGAGGCTCTTGAACCAGTCTAGTTGAGTTTAAATCTTGGTCCAACCCCTTAACTAGCTGTGTGATCTTGGGCAAGTTTATTTAACCTCTGTCTTCAGTTTATTTACCTATTGTATAGGGCTAATAACATACAGGGTTATGAGGATTAAATAACAGTAGAAGCTAAGCAGTTAGAACCATGCCTGGTACTTAATAAACGTTTGATAAATACTGTTAATATTGTTATTCTCTGGAAGTTTTACTTACCAGCCCCATCCATCATATGGTACTAGCCATTTATCCCTAAGCATGTTCTCTTTCCTTCCCCAATATCCCTTCTAGTTTCCTTTTTCTTTGTAGCAAGTTTATGTTTACTTCCTGAATCAAGGAAGATTTTCTCCTTTTTCCCTTACCTTTCTTTCTTACTGGGTATAGTCCTAGTTTACCTGAGCACTCATACCAGTTCAGCCTTCCAAAATCAACAGAAATCCTCTCATATCAGAAATTTTTTCTTTTCCTCTCCTTTAACCCTTGGAAGAAATTGGACTTGAGCCAACTGTATAGAGCAGGAGGTCTAAGTTTCCAGCTGTTGTGTAGCAAAAGCAGATGATTTGGGGTTGTCATCATGTTTTCCCCTCTCAAATTCACCTCTTAAATTTCTCTTGTCCCTTTTTTTATTCTTAACATCCCAGGCCAAGTTCCTTCCTAACAGTGGCGATTCCACCCTGGCCATGTGTGCCCGTGATGGGCAGGTTCGGGTAGCAGAGTTGTCTGCTACACAGTGCTGCAAGAATACAAAGCGTGTGGCCCAGCACAAGGGAGCATCCCACAAGGTAAGTAAGCCCTTGCCCCAAAGGTTGTGCAGTTCAGCTCCTCTGTGGATCTCAGCCAAAGCCCTCCAGTATCTCTGTCCATTGTGTCCCCTTTGTTGTGGTCACCTCCATCACTTCTTTCAGTCCTAGGATTTGTGGGTAAGATGGGAGAAAAAGCAGCCACAGTAAACTTCTCAGAAGGCAAGTATTTGAGAGATTTCTAGATCTTGGACATGCAACATTCACCTGATAATATTTAACTCCTAAGCTGAGCCATGGTTGGTTTGGAGATCCTTGAGGTCTCCTGTGCCTTCCAAACCTTTAAAATTTACTCCTATTGTATTTAGAACATTTTAACAGCTCTAAGGTGCTAGCTGTTGGCTTTTCATATGTGAGAGCTCCAGCTTTTCTGCTCACAACTCTCAGTGCATAAACAGTACTATTTCTGGAAGCCCTATTTAGAGCTGGAAATATAGGCCAAATAATCATGATGGCAGCCAGTGAGGAGCCAAGAACTGCTTGGTCTCAGAGTAGGCACTGTTTTCTTCCATGCCGTGGAAAGAGGATGGTCCTCTTTTTTTTTTTTTTTTTTACAAACCCTAAGCAAATATGTAGGTGGACCTGGAGTATGCTTTCCTCGCCCATGGCTCAAGAAATACGAAAATTACCTATTTCTTTGATTCTTAAGACTACCTCCAACCCACTAGATAACTAACTTTTAGAACTAAGCTGTAGGGAATGAAACTTGGGTGCCATTTCTCTCCCCACCTGAGAGTGTGGAATTGATTTTGAGGATGAGCTCTAATGGCAGTGTTTTCCTTTGGTATCACTGTTCAGATCCCTTGGAGACTTAATTAAAATAGCAAATCACCTGTGCTTTGACTTGTATAGGATAAACAAACTGTGAATAATTCACACAGCAAGAGAGAATGGGCTTATTAAATTATCTTCTTTCCTGGGATTTTACAACAAAAAAGGCAGATGTTTCTCTTGCTGAGACATTTTAAATGCAGCCCTTCGTAAAGATAAAGGAATGAGTTAGACAACCTCTAATTTTAATCTTTAGAAACCTCATCCTTTCCCTTTTTTCTCCTTCAGTTGGCCCTGGAACCAGACTCTCCCTGTACGTTCCTATCTGCAGGTGAAGATGCAGTTGTCTTCACCATTGACCTCAGACAAGACCGGCCAGCTTCGTAAGTATAGCAATAGTATTTTTACAGAATTGGATTTCTTGGCTTTGAAAATATTGCATGTATCCTAGGTAATGCTCAACTCTCTGGTCCATCAGAATGGTTCCTTTGTATTTATGATAAGAAACAGATGAGTTTAGGGGAATTCCTTACTTCTTTGTTGTTGTCTCTTTCTCAGCAGTAAAATACTATTCGCCTATCTTCATTTCTAAAGCAGGGTTCAGTTATCTTATTATATGTGGGCTTTAATAACTGGATGATCTTCCACTCTCCATTCACTTGGGTGCCACTCAACTTCCCCACAAGAAGCATGTTCCTAGCAACTTAGAGATATGCTCCTATGTAGTTTTCACTTCAATTTTGTGTAGAAATGTAAAAATTAAATGATAATTCTTGAACAAAAATATTGGTAGCTATAGTAGAACTCTATCATATCACAGCTCACTTTTACATGAATCGGAGACTCAGGTAAATTATATCCCCTTTTAGCTGTGTGATATCGTAGAAAGAGCATAGCATCTTATTTGGATCCACGCAGACCTAGATCAAATCTCAACTTGGGCACTACTAGTAATGACCTGTATAACCTTTCTGAACTTAAGTTTCTTCAGCCTCACTATGGGTATAATCAGTCAGTCTCATCCTCTCTTTTTCTGGTTTCTGTGAGGATTATTGATAAATGTGTTTGATACCTCAGCATAGTGTCTGGCACCATGGTTGGAACTTATTGAATTGTAGCTACTAATTATTTCAGTTTCCTTTTTTCATTTTTATTGCTCTTATAATGAACAAATATATCTTGTTTTAAAAGCTCAAATAATGAAGTATATGGACAAAATGTAAATGTTCCCTCATGTATACCTCCCCTGCCCCCCACTTTTCTAGCTATCGATAACCATTGTTAAAAACTTTGAATACCTTTTCAATCCTTTTTGTATATATTTATGTATCTTACTATATACATGTACACTTTTCCCTCCAACATGGGGTAATTGTACGTGTATATAAACTTACATATGTTCCTGCAATTTACTTTTTTCACATTATGATGTATTTTGGAGAGCTTTCTACGTCAGAGCAAAAAGGCCTGCCCAATTTTTTCTTTTTAAACATTTTATTTATTTTTATGTGGACCATTTTTAAAGTCTTTATTGAATTTGTTGCAATTGCTTCTGTTTTATGTTTTGGTTTTTTGGCCAAGAGGCATGTGGGATCTTAGCTCCCTGACCAGGGATTGAACCCATGCCCCCTGCGTTGGAAGGCAATGTCTTAACCATGGACTGCCAAGGAAGTCCCTATGGCCTACCTCATTTTTAACCGTGACATCTGTGTCATAGCATTGGTGTACCAGTTTGTTTAACGACTACCTAGTTGATAGATAATCTACATTATTTACTGTATTGTTAATCTTAAAAACTATCTTTATTTTTTTTTTTTATGCCATTCTGGAAGTTTATTCTAGGATCACAAAGTGAGGAAGAACTCAAGATTTCAACTTTTCAGAACTCTCCCCCCTTAAAAATTATCTTAAATCTTACATGTCAGTACCAATATTGAGTAAGGGGTGTCACTAATTTACATAGCATACAAGTAAAATATAAGTTAATATAGGGAATATAATCTTAAGGCTGATTATTATTAGACTTTTATTTTTAGAGAGAGAAGTATACAAAAAGTTGTCTAGAAAGTGAAGAATTTAAAATAGTGGTTAAAGGATGGAAATGTTTTTGGCTTGTGGAAAGGATATACTGGTTATTTATATAAAACTTAAGAGGATGAAGATTGAGAGATAATGAATGGATTTCTCCTGGAAAGGGAACAGGCCTGGGTGACAAGGGATCTGCCTTCTAGTACTAGCCTGCAGTTATATAGCTTTGAGAAAAATCATTTAATCTCTTAAACTGAATGATGTTTGTTATTTTCAGTTCTCAAGTTCCATGATTCTGTGATGATAATGGAACATTAGCAAGTTTTCCAGAGGGGAATGGAAGGGCAAAGATGGAGAAAATGATATGAGTTTGTTTGGTCTGCTCTGGTAGAGTGTTGTGAAGCTGAATGAGATCCTATGGATCAGGTTCAGAGGAAAACTACTGTTAAGCCACAAGAAATTGGGAATCTGTTTCAAGTAATGGGCAGAGTAAATGACTGGCAGATTATTGAATGTGTAATGAAAAGATGTAAGCAGAAAATCTGGCTGAGAGTTGATCACTGTATCTAGGTGCAAGCAGTAATAGGTGGGATAGAAACTAAAAGGGGGAACATAGGAGAAACTTAGAGTAGGAGGAGGTCCAGATTCTGGCCTTAAGAAAGTTTTTACTTTAGGGGTTGAATTAGTGGAAGGCTAGAATGAGGTGAGAGGACTGAATGTGAAAGTCATGGCTAGAATGTGTATCCGTATGTGTTAAGCTGGTGTCTGAACATCTGCTTATATCAGAGGCATTTTTTGTGTGAAGTTGGCATAGGGGAATTTTTCTTTTGTATGTACATAATAGCTGAGTCTCTGGAAGCTGGTGATATTGGCTAACATCATAGGAGGAGTTGGATTTGGAGCTGTGGGTGGGATATTCATTTAGCCAGCGGAAGCTAGTTTGAGATATTCTTCAGAGGAATCCGTTGGTTTGATCTGTAATTGTTTTTCCCTTTTTCCTGGAACGTACCAGCTCGCTAAAAACTGCAAATTTTAAGGCAGAATTTGGTAAATTTGTTTCATATGGCTTTGTGTGCTGCCTTGCTCTGGTGTCAAAACTTTTTTTTTTCCTGCTGCCATTATCAATCATTTTTATAGCACCTCTGCAGTTTCCCCACAGGGCTCAAGGTGCTCTGTGCATTTATGCATTAGGAGAGAGAATTGTTTGTTTTAGGTGAATAAATGGAGGCATAGAAGATTGAGTTCTTTGTCAGGATTAGATGACAGTGGAGCCAGTACTTCATAATCTATCCCCTCACTTTCTTCATTTTGCTTCTGCATGATAACTGTTATGTTTGTCTGACCCTCTCCTCCTAAAAATCCAAATTGCTGAGGAAATGAGATGTTTCTCTGAAAAAGAGCAGCAGCTGCTCCTATTGCTCTTCCATATCTAAAGCCCAATTAGAGCTGCCTCTTCTCCATTGCTAGTTTTGTTCCTGAAACTCTTTTTTGACTTGTTTTCTGCCTTATGTTTTGGGTATGTGTGTATTTGTGTTTTCCCTAATGACATTTATTTTTAATGACCTTTGTACACTATTCTTTTAATGGAAGGCTGCAGAGATTTTAAAATTAAATTTCTCCTTTGCCTAGAGCAGTCTAAGATGGAGTGACTTTGACCATTCAGAGAGGATGCTAACATCATTTACAAAGAAACTTATTGTCATAGTTATAGTTCTTTCATTTTCTGTAAGCACCAGAAATTAGCAAAAGCTTAGAATCAAAAATGAAAGCTGTTATTCATAATAGCCAAAACTTGGAAGCAACCAAGATGTACTTCAGTAGGTGAATGGATATACTGTGGTATATCCAGATAATGGAATATTATTCAGCAGTAGGAAAAAAAAAAAAAAAAAAGCAAGCAAGCTAAAGCCCAGTCCCTTCCTTGCCTGTCTTCCTTTTCCTATAAATTTACTAATCTTTATGATGTCATATTTGACAGGTTGAACGCTTCAATCTGGGAGGAGTATTCATAGGGCCACCCTTAAGGTGGGACAAAATTATGGCTCTTTGGCCAAAATCTTCTGGCTAAAACTCTGAAATTTTAAAGGTTTCCTCGGGGTCCCATGCCCTCCTAAGAATCACCTTTTTTTGTGGTACAACCAGAAGAATAATTTAGAAATAATTTTTCAGCATTAAAAACAGCTGTCTTGACAAGAATCTCTGCTCCTAATTTGTTTCAAATAAGGGAAGACTAATACTGTTTTCCTTTGTATTAACCGTTGCTTGTTGTTTTTCATCGTGCATTTTTAAAGCTGGGTTTTAAATGACATTTCTCTGGAATCTGGGAGATAGATTCTGACCTTAAGATCTTTTCCCTTTTTTTTTTTAATGTTTATTTTTTAATTTTTATTTGTTTTGGCTGTACAGGGTCTTAGTTGCAGCACGTGGGATCTTCGTTGCAGCGTTTGGACTTTTTAATTGTGGCATGCTGACTCCTTAGTTGTGGCATGCCTGCGGGATCTAGTTCCCTGACCAGGGATCGAACCCGGGCCCCTGCATTGGGAGCACGGAGTCTTAACCAATGGACCACCAGGGAAGTCCCCCTTAAGGTCTTTTCTGTCCACTGTTTCTGTGATTCATCCTCCCCTCACTCCCTGCTCCCAGATGGTTGGGAAGATGTACTTACAAGTAAAGGATGGGAAGATGTGGGTAGTATTGTCTCTTTAATGATTGGTTGTCATCATATTGGACTCAAGCTAAGGCTACTGAGGAGCAATACTTTCATACACCTTTAATTTATACTCCTTGAAGAACACCAGAAAATTACTACGTGTTTTTTCCATCTCCAAAGTAGCATTTAGTAAATATATATTGTGGTGGGTTTTGGGTTTTTTTTCTTGTTCCAATGTATGAACAAACAAAACCACTTCTTTCTTTCTTTCCAAGTGAGAATCTGTTTGGTTTCTTATTAGCTGTGTGTGCATTACTGTCTCTATTCTCACTTGCCCTGACTATCTGGATCTTTTGGAGAATATAACTTATATACCTTTCTACTCTTGAAGGAAACTGGTGGTGACAAAAGAAAAGGAGAAGAAGGTGGGGCTGTATACAATCTATGTGAATCCTGCCAATACCCACCAGTTTGCAGTGGGTGGACGAGATCAGTTTGTAAGGTGAGTCTGTGGCTCTTTTGTGTCTTTGAGTTTGAGACTGTGATGTATTGTGTACTACCAGCTGTCCCTTATGGAAAGCTATGAACTGCATAGGAGTTCATTAACCACCATCTTTAATTTTTTGCCATCTTCCAAAGAGTTTAAACTTCCTCTGACATATTCTGTTCTCTAATGTAGCAGCAATCTCTGAGGGATGGCTTAACATGTTATAGATATTATCAAGTTCTAAAGAAGTTTGATGAATTGACCAAGTTCTCCACATAGCAGCTAGGCATAAACCCAGGTTTACTAGCAAGTGCTCTCTTAGTAAATATTTTCCACCATTTTTCATATGTAAATTAACACGTACTAGAAATTTTGAATGCTGGTTTCAGATACAGAAATAATTTGACTTGGGAGTACTCATTGTGAACTTCAGGTTTTTGGCTCCCAGTATCCTGAACCACTTTTCTTTATCTTTAGTGATATCTTTGTTACTATGAACATTTCTTGTAACACTGTCTATTGAGATATATCCTAAGGAGAACAGAGTTCATGGATTCAGTCGCCATGTGTAGCAGTTAGTTTCCTTCTGGCCCTTTGTCACAATTATATCCCATCCCTATCCAATTGGCCTATTTTTTTTTTTAACATCTTTACTGGAGTATAATTGCTTTACAGTGTTGTGTTAGTTTCTGCTGTATAACAAAGTGAATCAGCTATATGCATACATATATCCCCGTATCCCTTCCCTCTTGCATCTCCCTCCCCTGCCCCATCCCACCCCTCTAGGTGGTCACAAAGCACTGAACTGATCTCCCTGTGCTATGCAGCTGCTTCCCATTAGCTTTCTATTTTACATTTGGTCGTGTGTATATGTCAGTGCTACTCTCTCACTTCGTCCCAGCTTACCCTTCCCCCTCCTCCCAGTGTCCTCAAGTCCATTCTCTACGTCTACATCTTTATTCGTGTCCTGCCCCCACCAGGTTCATCAGAACCATTTTTTTTTTTTTTAGATTCCATATGTATGTGTAAGCATACGGTATTTGTTTTTCTCTTCCTGACTTACTTCATTCTGTATGACAGACTCTAGGTCCATCCACCTCACTACAAATAACTCAATTTCGTTTCTTTTTATGGCTGAATAATATTCCATTGTATATATGTGCCACATCTTCTTTATCCATTCATCCGATGATGGACACTTAGGTTGTTTCCATCTCCGGGCTATTGTGAATAGAGCTGCAATGAACATTTTGGTACATGTCTCTTTTTGAATTATGGTTTTCTCAGGGTATATGCCCAGTAGTGGGATTTCTGGGTCGTATGGTAGTTCTATTTTTAGTTTTTTAAGGAACCTCCGTACTGTTCTCCATAGTGGCTGTACCAATTCACATTCCCACCAGCAGTGCAAGAGTGTTCCCTTTTCTCCACACCCTCTCCAGCATTTATTGTTCGTAGATTTTTTGATGATACAATTGGCCTATTTTTAAGTATATTTCTTTGGTTGACAGATCATCAGTTTGAAAGGGAGGAAGGAAAGGATCACTAGAAGAATGAATGACTTTATGCTTTTCCTGATGCTGGATGAAAAGCATTATCTTCCTTTTTATTTATTTTATTTATTTATAAATTTATTTTATTTATTTATTTCTGGCTGCGTTGGGTCTTTGTTGCTGCACACGGGCTTTCTCTAGCTGCAGAGAGCAGGGGCTACTCTTTGTTTTGGTGCGTGTGCTTCTCATTGCAGTGGCTTCTCTTGTTGGGGAGGACGGGCTCTAAGCATGCGGGCTTCAGTAGTTGTGGCTTGCGGGCTCTAGAGCGCAGGCTCAGTAGTCGTGGCGCATGGGCTTGGTTGCTCTGCAGCATGTGGGATCTTCCCAGACCAGGGCTCGAACCTGTGTCCCCTGCATTGGCAGGCGGATTCTTAACCACTGTGCCACCAGGGAAGTCCCATCTTCCTTTTTAAATAAGAGGATATTTTTATAACTGTATTCTGTAATTAATTTTATTAATAATCACAGGGATTGGACTAAATTTTTAGAAATAACCTGAGAGATGATCTTAACTTGTTGAAGAATCCTGCCACAAGAGAACTGGGCAACTTTGTTGCTCTCTTCTTCTTCCCCTGTTTCCCTTGCCTTCTAAATTCCTTTCCTCTGTTGACCGATAGAATATGTTTAGCAGTAGTTTTTTTTGTTTTTGTTTTTTTTTTTTGCGGTACGCGGGCCTCACTGTTGTGGCCTCTCCCGTTGCGGAGCACAGGCTCTGGACGCGCAGGCTCAGCGGCCATGGGTCACGGGCCGAGCCGCTCCGCGGCATGTGGGATCCTCCTGAACCAGGGCACGAACCCATGTCCCCTGCGTCGGCAGGCGGACTCCCAACCACTGCGCCACCAGGGAAGCCCAGCAGTAGTTTTTTTTTTTAAGATAAGCTGTTGATCCAAAAAGGGGTTGTAGTTGTCAGAACTTGCAGGTGCTACCTCCTCCAAATCAAGCATTTACTGAATTTTTAAATTTGCATTTCCTGCTTAGAGCTCTGGATTCATAGAAAAGTCTGCGTCTCTAGATAATTCAACCACTAGGACCTTGATGTTTGGAGGAGAGTGGAGGCATTGGCTGTATTGAGAACTGCAATTGATAATGCTTTTATCCAACGCTAATACTTTCTCAGGGTGAGAGTGGGGCTGGAAATTAGTTTTAGCATTTCATCACAAGGAGAAATACTCAGATCTTCTATTTCTTATCAGCCTCAGTATCCTTTATCCCTTTGTACATGCCAAATTCTTAGCATGTGATAGGCTGTTTACATGACAGAAGCACGTGTAGATTTTGAGGCATACTGATCGCCTATGAGCAGATGGCCCTTCCACACCCTAGCTCTTCTCTGGTCATCCTCAATTTCTCTGGCACCTCTTCAGTTCAGCCAGTTGAATGTTTTGGAATTCCTCTTTTCTGTTTCTTTCTTTGAAAGAACTTTAGGCTCACCTGCCAGTACAAATTTGAAAATATTTTTGCTGAATATTTTATATCATAACACCATTAGCTTTCACTAGCCTGAAGGAATTCCTTTAGGGGAATACAGAGAAATAGCTTACTCATCCTCAAGGCTTTCACATCATAAATACTGAATTTTAGTCTAGGATTGTGAAGGAGCATCTAAGAGAGTCATGCTTTTTGGAATATGACCAAAAAGGGGGGATGGGCAGGGAGAAAGAAAAAAGGTAAGCAAGTGGAGGGTGGTATAGATTTGAGTTTCTGCCACTAAATCCTGTTTAGGTTGGTTTAAGAATTTATAGGAGTGAAGAAAAGGAGAATGTATCAGATGAGTGAATCCTGTGGTGATAGATTTGGCAGTGTGATTGGTTGACATGTAAATTTATTGCTAAAGGATTTGGTATAGGCCCTGGTTTACAAAACACAGTCAATGGATAGTCACTTTGCTCCCCTATCTTTATCAGCAACATTGAGAGAACACTAGATTAAAGGCAAGTTAGGGGAAGAGGAGGTGAGGAGGGAAGAGAGAGGCTTAAGGTAACAAATTAGTGGACACCTGGAGGCCTGTGGAGAGAAATGCAGTAAGGGTGTTGAGACAGTGCTGAAACCATTCTTTATTTGATTTAAAATGTCCAGGGTATAGGAAGACTCAATAATGTGGAGATGTCAGTTCTTCCCAACTTGATCTGTTGATTCAGTGCAATCCCAATAAAAATTCCAGCAAGTTATTTTATGGATATCGACAAACTGATTCTTAAAGTTTGTGTGGAGAGACAAAAGATCCAGGATATCCAACACAGTATTGAGAGAGAAGAACAAAGCTGGAAGCCTGATACTACCCAACTTCAAGACCTATCAATACTCTAAAGCTACAGTAATTCAGACAGCATTGTATTGGTGAAATAGACAAATAGATCAAAAGAACAGAATAGAGAGCCCAGAAACAGACCCCCATAAATACAGTCAAGTTATCTTTTTTTTTTTTTTTTTTTTTGCGGTACGCGGGCCTCTCACTGTTGTGGCCTCTCCCGTTGCGGAGCACAGGCTCTGGATGTGCAGGCTCAGCGGCCATGGCTCATGGTCCCAGCCACTCCATGGCATGTGGGATCTTCCCGGACCGGGGCACGAACCCATGTCCCCTGCATCAGCAGGCGGACTCTCAACCACTGCGCCACCAGGGAAGCCCCCAGTCAAGTTATTTTTGACAAGGAAACAAAGGTAAAATGGAGAAAAGATAGTCTCTTCAATATATGGTGCTGAAAGAACTGGACATCCACATGTAAAAACTGAATCTAGACATAGACCTTACACAGTTCACAAAAGTTAACTTAAAATGGATCATAGACCTGAAAGTAAAGCCCAAAACTATAAAACTCCAGAAGATAACATAGGAGAAAACCTAGAAGACCTTGGGTACGGTGATGCCTTTTTATTTTATTTATTTTTTATTATCATTTTTTAAATTTATTTTATTTATTTATTTTTGGCTGGGTTGGGTCTTCGTTGTGGTGCATGGGCTTCTCATCGCCGTGACTTCTCTTGTTGTGGAGCACGGGCTCTAGGCGCCTGGGCTTCAGTAGTTGTGGCACGCAGGCTCAGTAGTTGTGGCTCGTGGGCTCTAGAGCACAGGCTCAGTAGTTGGGGCACACGGGCTTAGCTACTCCATGGCATGTGGGATCTTCCCAGACCAGGGATTGAACCCGTGTCCCCTGCATTGGCAGGCGGATTCTTAACCCCTGGGCCACCAGGGAAGTCCCTCGGTGATGCCTTTTTAGATACAACATCAAAGACATCCATGAAAGAAATAGTTGATAGGTTAGACTTCATTAAAATTAAAACCTTCTGCTCTGTGAAAGACACTATCTTTCAAGAGAATTAGAAGATAAGCCACAGACTGGGAGAAAATGCTTGCAAAAGGCACATCTGATGAAAGACTGTTATGCAACATATACAAAGAACTCTTAAAACTCAGCAACAAGAAAACAACCCAATTAAAAAGTGGGCCAAAGACCTTAACAGACACCTCACTGAAGAAGATACACAGATGACAAGTGTATGAAAAGATGATCCACATTATATGTCATCAGGAAAATGCATATTAAAACAACAGTGAGATACCACTACACATCTATTAGAGTGGCTAAAATCCAGGACACTGACAGCACGAAATGCTGGTGAGTACTGTGGAGCAACAGGAACTCTCATACATTGCTAGTGGGAATGCAAAATGATACAGCCACTTTAGAAGACAATTTGACGGTTTCTCCAAAACTAAACACACTGGTACAATACAATCCAGCAGTCAAGCTCCTGGTATTTACCCAAAGGAGTTGAAAAGTTATGTCCACACAGAAACCTGTACGTGGATGTTTATAGCAGCTTTATTCATAACTGCCAAAACTTGGAAGCAACCAAGGTGTTCTTCAGTATGTGAATGGATAAATAAATGGTGGTATATCCAGACAATGGAATATTATTCAGCACTAAAAAGAAAAGAGCTATCAAGTCATGAAAAGACATGGAAGAACCTTAAATGCATATTACTAAGTGAAAAAAAAAAAAGCCGGTCAGCCAATCTGAAAAGGCTACATGCTGTATGATTCCAACAGTATGACATTCTGGAAAAGGCAAAACTGGAAATAAGAAAAAGGTCAGTGGTAGCCAGGGGTGGGGTGGGGCAAGAGAGATGAATAGGCAGAGGACAGAGGATTTTTAGGGCAATGAAAGTACTCTATGATATTATAATGATGGATATACATCATTATACATTTGTCCAAACCTGTAGAATGTACAAGAGTGAACCCTCAGGTGAACTGTAGACTTTGAGTGATTATCATATGTCAGTGTAGGTTCATCCTTGGTTAAAAAAAAAAAAAAAAACTACCGTTTTGATGAGTGATTTTGATAATGGGAGGGGCTATACATGTGTGGGGGTAGGGAGTGTATGAAAAACCTCTATACTGCCCTCTCAGTTTTGTTGTAAACCTAAAACTGCTTTAAGAAAATAGTCTTAAAAATTAAAAAAAAATTTTTTTTTAATGTCAAGGTCCTGTCCTGTGCGCAGATAATAAGGGAATTTTTTTGTATTTATCTTTGTATCACCACTGTCTAGCACAGGGCTTGGCAGTCTACACTGTTTTTGTAAATAAAGCTTTATTAGAACACAGCCATAGCCATTTGTTCACATATATCCATGGCATGCTACAGTGGCAGAGTTTGGAAACTGTGATAGAGACTGGATGGCCTGCCAGCTTAAAATATTTACTGCCTTGCCATTTAAGAAAAAGTTTGGGGCTTCCCTGGTGGCACAGTGGTTAAGAATCCACTTGCCATTGCAGGGGACACGGGTTCAAGCCCTAGTCCAGGAAGATCCCACATGCCACAGAGCAGCTAAGCCTGTGCACCACAACTACTGAAGCCTGTGTGCCTAGAGCCCGTGCTCCCCAACAAGAGAGGCCACCACAGTGAGAAGCCCACGCACCACAACGAAGAGTAGCCCCCACTCGCCGCAACTAGAGAAAGCCCACGCACAGCAACGAAGACCCAACGCAGCCAAAAATTAAATAAAATAAATAAATTTTTAAAAAAAGTTTGCCAACCCCTAGTCTCAAGCATCATATCTAGAATATAGTAGGTTCTTAATAAATACTTATGGAAGAAAGGGGAGGGTAGGTAAGGATTTCCTCATAAAGAAGAGCATTGGATACAGAGGAACACGGAATGGTCCATACAACAAGATATTTAAAATTTTTTACTAATTTGATGACTTGGGAAGATAATGATGTCTTAGTGACATTTGAGAGCTGTTGATTTGGACTTAGTTTAGAGGGAAAAAATCTGATTATCAGCTGCTATATTTGCTGAAGAGTAGTAATGGTAGTACAGCAGTCTCCTATTTGTCTTCTTTTTTTATTGGTTCATTTAAAAAACATTTCCTGGATAGTCTATTTATGCAAGATATTAATGGATTATGGAGAATACTTGATTCGTTCGTTTATTCATCCAGCATTTACTGAGCATTTGTTGTGTGCTAGGTACACACTTGACTAGACATAGTTTCTGCCTTCAAGGAGGATTCAGGAGAAGCAGATATATATACTGATTAAAAATATTAAGTAACTTACCCAGTATTGCTCATCTAGTAAGTAGCATAGTATCTGAACTCAGTTTAGATGCCTTAAATATGGTGGAAACCATTTCACTATGCTGTTCTTTCTCACAGAGGAAATATTAAAGACAAATGGGAAGTATTTCAGGTAGAGGGAACAATATGTGTAGAATTAGGATAACAAGATGTGACATGGTATGTTCAAGGAAGCATAGTTTTTTTGTTTTCTGTATAATGCATAGGATCTTTGAGAAGTGGTAGGCAGCCATACTAAGTAGTCTGGACTTTATTTAGTAGAAAGTACAAAATCTCTGAAGAGATTTAAGCAGGGAATTTACATTAAATTTTTCATTTTAGACATAATTCTGGTGATAGTATGAGCAAAGAAATCAGAAGGTTACTATAAATAATGTAGGCAAAAAATGCCTAAGGGTGGAGAAACAGATATAGTCAAGAAATATACCCAGGAAGTCAAATTGACAGGAAAGAAACTAGATACATAGAGAAAGGACCTGATTTCTGGTTTGGCCACCTGAATTTAGGATGGTGCCATTAACAAAGATTTGGGGGAAAGGGTAGGTCTAGAATGATCTTAGCTTAAAAAGGAGAATGATTTTACTTTTGGGCATTCCATTACAACATTCATTTGGCATGTGGATATAAATCTAGAGCTCACTCAGAACAAGTGTGGGCTGGAGACACAGATTTAAGAGACATATCCACATATAGGTGGTAAAGTGTTAATGGAATTTGATTACCAAAAGAAAGTATAGAGCAGAATTCTTCCTTCCTTTTGAGTCTCTGGCCTCTTTGAGAATATAAGGAGAACCATGATCCCTTCTCCCAGGAAAAATACACATAAGCACAGTTTCTGGGCATTCACACATACTTGAACTCTAGGTTTTAAAATTTCCTTATGTAGAGTCAGAGGAGAACTTAAGACCAGACCTTTGAGGAACATACAGCATTTAAGGGGTAGACAAAGACAGGCCCATGAACAACATTAAAGAGTGGTTGGACATCAAGGAAAGAAAGTGTTTCAGGGAAGGAGTAATGAACAATGTCAAGACAAGAGAGAAAGACCTAAAAAAGTATCTTGTTGGTATTGGCAGTTAGATTACTGATGACTTTAGCCAGAGAAGTTTCAGTAGTGAGTTGAAGGCCAAAGCTAGATTAGAATGGAACGAGAAATGAATAGGAGGTGAGGGAGTGAAAATGTTGAATGCAAATTGCTCTTTTCAGTAATTCTACTACAGGGGGGAAGGACAGAAAAAGCCAGAGTAGGAAAGGTCAGTGGAAGGATTTTTAGAAATGGGCAGACAATGGTGAGGAAGAGGACTAATCAGTGAGAAATGGACTAATCAATCAAGCAAGGTCCTTGGAGGGATGAGATCAAGAGCAGCTGTGGAGGGATGAGACTGAGATTGGAGGAGACTGATGGGTGAAGACAGGGACTAGATCTGTCTTGTTCCTCACTATACTTCTAGCACCTGGCATAATACTTGGCACCTAATCCATGTGTCATAAATAGTTGCACAAATGATTAAAGTTTGGATTGGAAAGATGAGGAAGGTGAAGGTAGTTTGATGCTTGATGAGAATGAAGGAAGGAGAGAGTGAGTCTTGAGATATAGGTGTTGGTTTGTAATAGTTGTGGGAAGAACTAGCCAAATAAAATTTCGAAAAGGGATTCAAGACCCACTGACTTACATAAAGCATGGTCTCTGCCCATGAGTAATAAACTGTATTGGGGAGGCAACATACATGCAAAAGGCTCTATAATAATGTTATTTCAGTGCAGATAAACAGTAAATGATATAAAAGCTGAGAGAAGAGATAAGCCACTTCAAAATAATATAATTTAGAATTACTACTTGAAATGAGAAGTACCTGGATAAGAGTTTTGGTTTGGAAGAGGGGTGGGAGAAGATTTTTGAGGAAGAACCTGAGCCAGAAGCTTAATTGGGGAATGTCCTTTATCTTTCCTGACATCCAGCTGACTGGTGTTCCTGCCACTACATCGAATTGCAACTTTTCAAGGGATGTTTGTAAATTTTGACATTTTCATTGCTTCTTCCACCGTAGGATTTATGACCAGAGGAAAATTGATGAGAATGAAAACAATGGAGTACTCAAGAAATTCTGCCCTCATCACCTGGTAAGATTCATGAAGGGCCAGTGGCTCCAGGCTTCCCTGACTCAACCCCAAGCCTGCCCCCAAACTTGTTGGTATGGTGGGAAGAGCTTGGACTTCGGAGTCAGACACCTGGATTTGAATCCTGGCTCTACCACTTACCAGTCTTGTGATCTTGGGCAGTCACCTTACCTCTGTTAGCCTCAGTTTTCTTATTGACAAAATAGAGATACAGATAACTGCCTTGTACCATGATGGTACGGCCTAATGAGATAATATATATATAAAATGGCTAGCACACAGAAGACAACCAGTAGAAAGACCTCTCCCCCCGAGGTGGTCAAGTTTCATCAGTTGTACTCCTGTCTCTATCTCTCTGTCTATCTTCCTCTCTCTCCCTCTCCCTCCCTCTCTCTTTTTCTCTCTCTCTGTCTCTATCTCTATCTATCTATCTCTGGGAGAAGATATAGGGGAGTTTGAAGGAAAACCTGTTTCCTGAAGATGGTATAACAAATGGGGGGGTGGGGCATCAGTCAGTATCTGCTCCTTATTGCAGGTGAACAGTGAGTCCAAAGCAAACATCACCTGTCTTGTGTACAGCCACGACGGCACAGGTACGTGAGCAGGGCCCAGCTCCTAGGCTGGCATGCCCCCTCTGTCTAGGGAGCTGCTGAGCCAGTGAGGCATGTGCCCTCCAGTGCTCACCACTGTGCTATAGCTCCGAGTGGAGCAGCTGGGGAGTAGTTGCTGATGGTGAGCACACAGCGGGAGGATGCAGCAGATGACCCTTGGAGATGCCAGGCGCTTGCAGAATGCTGCAGATGATATTTGGCAGGGCTTGTCCTAAAGCCCAGGCTATTTGGTTGAGCAGGTTCTTATGCCTTTGACTCATTCCTGAATTAATGGGTATGATCTTCCTGAGCATTCTGCTACCCCTGGGTTGGCAGCGTGTTCCTAGTCTACCCTACACACCTGAATTGCCTGCTGTTCCAACTGAGTAAGATGGGTGCTATACCTGGGTATTAGGAGGGGGCACTACTGGCAAGAAGCCCCACCCCAACCCCCAACTCCTGGTCCTAGCTTTTTTCAGCCTTTGCCTTCACTGCTGTGTGCTTGTTCTTGGCAGAGCTCCTGGCCAGTTACAATGATGAAGACATTTACCTCTTCAACTCCTCTCACAGTGATGGGGCCCAGTATATTAAGAGATATAAGGGCCACAGAAATAACGCCACAGGTGAGACTGTCTTTCTAGGTTTCTGTACCCCAAGTCTGTTGGTTTGAAGAGCCACAGTATCTCATGCAGGTTGTGCAAATAAGAGCTACCTAAAGGAGTAGGCCATCTGTCACCAAGTGACAACAAGCTTAATTGGGCTGGAGTTTTCATAGGCCCTCCTGTGCTAGAGGAGAGAGGGCTCAGGAGCATTTCTCACCACTACAGTGATGTTACTTGGTTTGGGTGTAAGGAGACTCGACTGACTATATTTTTCTTATGATTTCAGGTAGCTTCAGGATTAAAAGACTTATTAGGGAGTTTGCGAAAGCCCTCCTTAGTTAGTGGTACTGAATTGCCTAAAATAGGGGGGTGAGTTTGTACTTACAGGGAAGAGGAGGAAATAATTCTTTTGAGTGAGGCAGAAGAGGAGAAATGGTGATAGCACCTCACCCAAGTTTGCAGTGACGATTGGCCTTTTTTCTTCTGTCTGTGGTTCCCAAACTTTGCTGTACAATGAAGTCACCTGACAATCCTTTAAAGATACTGAAGCCTGGCTTCCATACCCATCCATTCTGACTTAATTGGTGTGGGGTGCACGTTGATTAGGATTTTTAAAAAGCTCCCTTTGATTCTAATGTACAGAAAAGTTGGAATCACTGCTCTTTGTTGTTATTAATGCTCCTATCAGATGTCTGCCATAATGTTGACTGGGGAGAGCAGTTAGTTTTCCTTTTTCTCTTGAGCTGGTGAGAGGAGAGGGAAAAACCTGTACTTGGATCTTAGTCCTTGGGCATACAGAAGAAAGTGTTCCAGTCTCATGATTGGTATGGAACTGGACGTAGCAGTTGGGACTCCTGGCTTCTCTTACTAATTTCAGGGGGTGGAGCCCTGTTGTTCAGAGTCTTGGTAACAAGCACAGTTCAGGTGCTTCTTATAGGCAATTGTGGCATATACCTTCATCAGTCTTAGCTCACCTAATGACCCAGGAAGCATTGACAAGGTACCAGTGAAGCATACGTACCAAAGATAACCCTAGGGCATAAGACAGTGCTGCCTAGGAGTGGGCAGAGCTGGGGCCATTCAGGTTGGGACAGGTGAAGCGTTAGTGAGGCCTATGGTTGCTCCGTAGGATGCAAACTAATGAGACTGAGGCTGTTGCTAAGGACTGCAAACTCCTCAGCTCTATGGATCTCTTTAGGAGAATATAAATAGTCTCTGGAACTGGTGTGATTCTTATTCTGTCTATTATACATGCATAATCCCTTGATTTGTTTTGTGAAAGTGAAAGAAATTCTTTGGCTCTTAGCTGATTTAGATTTGTGAATAACTAAATTTCCTGTGAGGTAAATATATGTCGGCCTGATGCCAACTCTCATGTGGTTTATTCCTTCATTTGTCATTTCAGTAAAAGGCGTCAATTTCTATGGCCCCAAGAGTGAGTTTGTGGTGAGCGGTAGTGACTGCGGGCACATCTTCCTCTGGGAGAAATCATCCTGCCAGATCATTCAGTTCATGGAGGGGGACAAGGGAGGCGTGGTGAGTATGGTGTGCTGGGCTGGCTGGCTCCCTGCTCTCTCCAGTCATTAAGGTAGGCTTTAGCAGGGCCACTGAATTCTCACTCTGACAATGTAATACCACGTCTTAGAGGTCTAGCCAGCTAAATAAAAAGACAGTATAGTCTGGGGGTGCTGAGGTTTTAATGGAATATTTTCTTCCCTTTCCTGTCTTCTGCTCCTCTACAGCACGGTTTATTAAGAGGAGAAAGGGATTTTAGGGAAGAACCTCTGGCCTGAGTGAGGTATCTTTAGGCATGGACCTTTTCCAAAACAAAAGCATTAGCGTTCAGGGCACACCATCCTACACACTGTAGTAGGTAGCTAAGTAGTGATCTTGAATAGATCCTGGATTAGCGGATACAAGCTAGAAGGAGCATTTTTTCTGACAGTTGGGAAAATCAGAATATGGTCTGTATATTGATACAAACACACATAATATATATGCATGTATAGGGAGAGAGAAACATGCTCCCCCGCCGTGACCATTTTTGTTGTTGTTGTTTGACTGATATACAACCCACGATCATATCATAGTCTGCCTGTCCTTTGAGTTCTACAGACAGCCTCCATAGAGACAGGGCAAAAAGGAAGCCTGAGGATCGTGAGTTGGGTAGTGAAAGGTGGTCAGCTCTTAGGATGTATCTAGCTAACCATAAATTTTTTTGTTTTTTCTTTTTTGAGACCTAGAGTCAAGAAGGATTCAGTAGCTTTCTATTACAAGGTTTTCAGACTGCAGAAGATAAGAAAGAGGCAGTTTGGGCAACTGCATTTTACTGACTACCCAAGATAGTCTTGTTAAGAGCTTCTAAGGGATGGCTGAGATGCTTATTCTCTCTTCCTTTTCATTCCTCCTAAGCTGTGGGGAGCTACAAAGAACCCAGCCATCTCTTGATGAGGTTTATCCAGAGCGGTTTTAGAGTTTAGAATGGTTCATTGCAGTTGGGATTTCTTCTTGTGTGTCTCTTGTCCTGGTGTGAGGCTATTTCAGACTTTCTTCTGGTTTCCTCTAAATTTTGCGGACCTGGGACCAGTATAGACCCAAAGCTTCTATGGCTTGAATATAAGTGGAGAAGAGTCTGGAACTTGAAGGTGTGTCTCACTGTTGCCTGCTTCATTTCCTACTTTTCCATAGGTCTTCTTCTATCATCTGTAGTGAACAAACCCAAAACACTGGAGTCTTAGTGAGAATTCTGCAGTAGGCATGTAGTCATAAGAAAGTCAAAAGGGGCCAGTGAATCTTTTATTGATCATAACCTATTGTCTTGCATTCCATTCTAGAGAGATGCAGGGCTGAATGCCCTCCCCCAGGCCAGCACTTGTCTGTGGTCCAGAATCACTCTACAGGCCAATCTCCTTTTAGCTTAGCCAGTGTCAGGGTTTGATGATTAATCCAGGTGCTCAGGTTGGGAGGGCATTTGTGTGGGATGGGTGGACCCCAGGCCTGAGTTTTAGTGGTCATAAGAGTGAGGTACTAGAACAAGAGGTATAAAGACTGCACTCTGCAGCGAGATTCCTGGCTTGTTGCCTCTGTGTAAGCTGAATGATCTATGTGGTCCTCACTTGGCTCCTTCTGATTTTTTGTGCTAACCTCCAAGCAGTGGGGTCACCAGCGCCAGCCTGAATGCAGACTATATCATTAAGTAGACTATTAGAACCAGAAGGGATCTTTGAAATTCTCATCCACCTTGCCCGGGTCTCTCGATTCTGTTTTTGGCTCAAACTCTAGTCCTCTCATTGTTTGCATTCGGGGCAAGGGTGGGGGATGATGTCAATCCTTAGTCTCCCAAAAGCACTTTGCTCCTTTATCCCATCCCCTGCATCCCTCAGCCCAGTCGTCTAAGGCCAGAGCTCTTTTCTCTGCTCAGGCATTACTGACAGGATAAGTCCTGGCATGCAGACAGGTCGGGTGAAGTGACCAGGTATTCTGGCCCAGAAGCTCTCTGTTGGCTTCCCCTGCAAGCTCCAACTCAGGTACTATATGTAACTTACTCTCTTGCCATTGGCTTTGTCCTTAGTCTTAAGTTCCAAGGAATTTCTCCCCTGTGCCTTTTTATTTTGCTGATTTGTCAAGCACAGCTAGGTCAGAGTTTAGAAGGGTAGCAAGGGCTTATCTGGAGATGGGTGAACGAGTTCAAGTTTGTATGTGTTAAGTGGTCACATATCTTTTGATAATATTTTCTGGCAGTGGAGTTTTTCTCTCCAGTGCCACCTCTGCTCCAGATGCTGGAACCTCTTCCACACTGCCTAAAAGAGCCCAAATATAAACTTTGTAATGAGCTGGTATGTGGAATAAAAGAAGAAAGAAGGGAAATGTGATTTCTGCTTTACTCTTAGACTCAGACTTAGCTTCAGTGTTTTCTGAGAATTTATTTGTAAAATGGAAGACAAAGAAGATTGGAAGTCTGTATGTCAGTTTTATTTTCCATGGTGACCCTGGCTTCCCATCAGCTGTTCTCTGCATGTGCAGGCGAGGCAGAGAAGGTTGGTCCAGAGAGAACTAAGAGGCTGTTTGCCAGGGGTTGTTTCCTTGGACTGTACTGCAGCTGCAAGACGGGGTGGGGTGGGGTGAGGTGAGGAGTGGCTAGGACCACACCTTCTTCCTTCTGGATGCTTTTGCCATCTATTCCTCATCTGACTAAAAGCCCAAAAATGCTTTAGCAGCTAGATCTGGGACCAGCTCTACCGGTGGGGGTGGTAGCTGCCCTGCTCTGCCAGGAAGGCTGATGTTTCCAAGTCAGACAGCAGGGGGCATGGGTGCCTTTGGAAAGAAGGAGGCTGCCTAAGCCAGAAGATCTTCGCCTCGGCTGCTGTAGTTCATTCCTCCTGCTCAGTGAATATATCCAGAGGGTGGCTGAGCTTGAGGCTGTGGGTGCCCCAGGAAGCTGACTCACTGTACCGTGCTGTCCTATAGCTGAGCCTGTTGTGCTTTCATGGCAGGCAGCAGAATGCTGTCTCCTGGGGTGTGCAGGGTTCTCAAGCAGATATGTGTCTCCACTACCCTACTACTCTTCAGGCTCAGCCTCTTCCCAGCCTATGCCTTCTTCCAGTTCTTGTAAACAGTGGAATGTAATTGTTCTCTGAGTCTCCTCTGGGGGCTCAGCAGCAGCTGCTGCTTTCTTCATTTTTAAAATGTATTTGCCACTTGGTGAAAGCCACTGAGATGTTTTTTTCCAGACTGGGGCAAGTTGGAGCTTTGGAAGCTGGAGAGAGTGAGGTCATCTGAACCTCACTGCCTTTTTGTGAAGCCAGCAGTATGCTTGGCCAGTCACCCGCCCACCCCTAGAGCTATGTCTGAGGATGAGGCCACCCCTACCTAAACCTAGGAAGTGAGAGATAGGCCTGGTCTTATACCCAGTCTGTGTCCAGTGTTACCCCGAGGGCCCTTTGGCCTAGGCTTATGATGGGTGGGCCTGTCTTCCCAGCAGCTGTCTTAACTTTTATCAAGGACAGTTGTTTGGTTCAAGGTGAGTAGTGGGTTTTAAACCGTATTGCCACATACCCCTGAGCCTATGTTTTCCTTTACTCCTGACCAGGTAAACTGTCTTGAGCCCCACCCCCACCTACCTGTGCTGGCAACCAGTGGCCTAGACCATGATGTCAAGATCTGGGCACCCACAGCTGAAACTTCCACTGAACTTACAGGGTTAAAGGATGTAAGTAGCTGACTATAGATTTCTTCTTTCTGCTTATCCGCATACTGTTAGGAGTTTTCATTGTCATAGGAAGGAATAACCTGCTGTACAGTTCTTTAAAGGCACTGCTGTAACACTCTCCCCCACATTCCTGTCATTGCCTCTCTAGGAACAGTCCCAGTCCAGGGGCCCAGGGTGCAGCTTTGAAGTGCATCTAGTTCATGGTAGAGGGGACATCCTTAGGAAGAATCATCCATCTTCTCAGTGGATGAACCTGGGGCATCCTTTCTGAATCGAATCCAGCTATACTCCAGCTCAGTAGTTTCTAAGGGAAGATTTTACTGGGCTAGAACACCAGTCTTTTCTGATCAGGTCCAGGGTTCCTATTCATTACCCACTTCCCCAACCCTTTTTGGTTCCAGGTGATTAAGAAGAACAAGCGGGAACGGGATGAAGATAGCTTACACCACACCGACCTATTTGATAGCCACATGCTCTGGTTCCTCATGCATCACCTGAGACAAAGACGCCATCACCGGGTAAGCTGGAGTGGGAAGTGAGCTCCCAAGGGCAGTGACCCTCTCAAGAGGGTAAAATGTTCCGGGGCATACTTCTCACTGCTTTAGGAGGAATCAGGTGGAGTTAGTTGGGTTTCCTGTCCATTATTCCCCATCCCCATCAGGGCTTTGCTGTAGCCTTGGAAGAGCCAGCAGCAGAAATAGGTGGTGTCTGCTTTGTGTTCTCCATCGCCACGCATGCACAGGGCTGTCTTCAAAAAGGCAAAGGCATGAGGGGTGGGGAAGGAGTGGAGAAGAAATAAGTCGTCTCAGGTGTCTTCTGTGTTTTCTCTTGTGCCAGAAGAGGCCTAGGGCAGGGGTTAGCAAACTGTGGCAGTTTGGGCAAGTGCCTGCTTTTTGTAAATAAAGTTTTATTAGACTACAGCCACACCCATTCATTTATGTGTTGTCTGGCTGCTTTCATGCTATAACAGCAGAGTGGAATAGTTGTGACAGAGATACAGCCCATGAGTCTAAAATATTTACTGTCTGGCCCTTTAAGAAAAATTCTGCCGACCCCTGGCCTAGAGCATGTAAATTATAGCTAAGATCTAACAGGCTTGTCCTTGTTCCAGGGAAATTACTAATAAGCCTTTCCCATCCTACAGCGCTGGCGAGAACCTGGGGTTGGGGCCACAGACGCAGACTCGGATGAGTCTCCCAGCTCCTCAGATACATCGGACGAGGAGGAGGGCCCTGACCGGGTGCAGTGCATGCCATCCTGAGGCCTCGTACCCAGGAGGGGCAGGCTGGGGCTGCCAACCCGATCCTGCCTGGGCAGCCCTTTCCTGTCCCAGGCTCTAACATTCAGCAGAAACGCACTTTGGACTTTTTTGCTTTAGATTTAAAGAAAAAAAAAAAAAAGAAAGAAAAAAAAGAAAAAAAAAAGACATCCCAGGAGGACAAGCCAGAGGGGAGCAAACCTACAGAGTATCTAGAAGTGGGAATTGAGCCCTGGAATGGGGTTCCATGGAGAGGTGCATAGGACTCGGCAGAAATGGCCTCTCCCCAAAGCCTTTTTTTTGGGGGAGGGGGGAGCCTATTTTGTTAACTGGTTTGGGGTAGGAAATGGGGTTTCCTTTTCTTTGATCTCCCTTGTTTCTTGGGTGGGGGGTGGGGGGATAACTGGCTGTTCAGTACCAAGGGGCCAGACTGGGGGTGGTAGAAATGCCACTCTCTCTTTGGTTTAGGTTTTTGACTTTTCTTTATTTTTTAAAATTCTATGACAGTTGCATTCTTCTTCCCCCTGAGCAACCAACCCCATCCCAGGATCGTGTTTTTCTGGGGAGTCCTTAGAGCCCCTAACCATCCCACACTCTTCACTTTCTTTTCCACCCCATTCATTCTCTGTACTTATCACAGTGTTTTGCACTTGATTATGTATCCTTCACTCTCTTCTCTTCATCCCATCACTCCCTCAGTAGGTCTGGTGAGGGAGGTTGGGGGGAGGTGGGAGGAGGGACAGAAGTGGAAGAACAGGAAGGTGGTTACCTCTTCTGTTACTTAAAAAAAAAAAAAAAAAAAAAAAAAAGTTGTTTGGTGGCAGCAATCTCCCTGTCCCTATCACTGTTAGAGGCCTAATTTTATATCTATAAATATATTAAAAAGCAAGTCAAAATTGGATGTATCACGTTAAAATTATTGTTGAAGTTTAAATACCTATATATTCTCTATGACTGCAATAAAGGGACTTACAGGACAGAGTGAGTGAGAGTAATGATGTGGAGGTATCACCTGGGGTCAGCCTACCCTCTGTGCATGGCTACTGGAGATTAGGGAGATTAACCCTTATGTTTTAGGAGGCTCAAGAATGGAAGGATCCTGAATTCCGCCCTTTCCTGCTTTCCTACCATGGTTTCAGGGTTGGGAAGCCCCCTTCATCTCTTTGCTCCAGATATCCTACCTCTGCTTAAGTCTTGTGGAGGTTCCCAGGATGGCTCTGCTAACCAGAGACTGGCTCATCTTCAAAACTTGACTGAACTGTGACTTCAGGAAGGGTTCTGCGACTGCAGACCGTCTCTCCTAATACTGTGTGTGACAGAAGAAACACTCACTCTTACCTTTAGCTGCTTGATTCTTTAAACTATCCAACTCCACACCAACTCCCTTCCTAATGGAAGAGTATAGGGAAAGACCTCCTCGGTTTGACTTTATACCTTGTCCCCCTTTTCCTATCTTGGGACTGGAGGACAAGTCATTAATCTAAGGATTGAGTAAGGTGGATGGGGCTCAGACACCTATTGTATCACTGGTCACTAATTATGAAAGTCCCAGTTGAATTCTTGCCCTTAACTGCTTTTGCTGCTATTTCTTTGCCCCCAAGCAGGAATTCTGCATCCTGGGACAGTCAGATTCTACTAGAACAGGCCAGGAAGGAAGGGAGGAGTGAAAGGGTGGAATTCTCAGATACTCCTTCCTCCTGCCCCTTTTCCTAGCAGCTCGCAGACCAGATGTTAGCTGCTATACTTCCTCCCTGAGGTAGTGAATGTGTGGTGACTGTGAGTGGTCTGTGTTCTTATTGCTGGTGGGGTGAAGGAGTGGGCTGAAACCATGCACTCTGGAATTTGTTGTGTATTTTCTCTCAGTAAAGCCTTTTTTTTTTTTTTTTTTTTTCCCCTGACTGCTGCTGTGTGTGTGATATGTGAGCCATTCATTCATGATGGGCTATTTTTGTTCCTTTCAGTATAGGTGCCTGGCCCTGGTCTTATTACAGTTTTAGGAAGTCCAGTCTGGGATATCCATGTTTCCAGTGGTTGGGCTCCAGTGGGAGACTGTATAAGTGGAATAGGCCCCACAGTTCAGTGATACGTAGAAAATGAGAGAGGGTAGAGATCCTGCTAGGGGTATTTTCCTGGCCTCTGTTCCAGGCTGCAGTTAAGGATTTGGGGGTAAATTTTGCTCTCCCTCCCCAGTCATCCAAAGGCTTAAAAATCCCGGTCATTCACACAAATTTAGAATCAGTTAGGTACAGTACAATCAATCACCTTTATTCCAGGGTTAGAACAAGGCCGTGCACACTGCAGACAGAGGAGCACAGGATAGGGGCAATCTCACAGCAGTATAGGGGGCGGGAGGGCAGGTTAGTCTTTTTAGATTATTTTGCCTTACAGAGAAATTGCTAGACTCCGCTGAAAATGACCCTGTCTCCCTTCTCCCATCTCATCCTCTTCTCTCTTCAAAGGAAGGCTCTTTATATATTCCCTCCCTCCACCCCCTTTCTCTCTCAGACTTGTTCTCACATAACATATCCTGGCTTGGAAGGATAATTCCTGCTCATTTCCCCCCTCCCAATTCTACAAGTATCTCTCTCTCCTTGAGGGAGAAGCCAGACAGGACTGGGGAAACTTGGGAAGGTCCTTTAAGGCAAAACTGTGGAGTACTCGAGGTGTATGTGTTAAGGCAGGTGTCCGCAGCAGTGGCCAGAGGGGACAGGTTGGGCTGGGCTAGGCTAGGATTAGAGGGTGCTCTCCAACCAGTCTGGCTTCTTCCCTCTTCCAGTAGCCAGCTCTCCCCTCCACTAAAGTTTTGCTCCCACATCCTAGAAGCTCCTAGCTTAAACTTTCTCTAAATAGCCTCTTGAGATTGCATGTGAATTTAGTTTAAAAAAGTTTTTTTTGTTTTGACTATGTAGCAATTTGACTCTGCCACTCCCTTCACTGTGGCATTCCCCTTCCACCCCCGTCCTGGCCTAGACAATAAGTTAATGCCAGACACCACAAAAAAGGGCAGACATGGCAGTGCGGGTTTAATATACATATATGTAGAATATATATGTACACACAGTTAGCACGGTCAGGGTGGGGATGGCTATCTTGGGACAGGCAGGAGGCTGGGGTCACTGTACTCTAGTGATTTGGCTAGGAGGCGTTCACAAGCCCAAGGTGCCAGGATATTGAGGGAGAGGGGTTACCGAGTCCCCTCCTGGACTGAATTGGGGATCAGTGCAACGGAAAATACTGTAGTTAGCTTCTTCCCTTCTTTCTGGCTTGGGGGAGAGGGGGTTCTAGATCATGGAGAGAGGGAAGGTTGCCTGCGATAACCACGTTGGGACTCTGTTAAGTGGGAGCAGGATTGGAGTTAAAACCTAAGGATCTCGATTCCCCAACCTCCCCAGGTTCAGGGGACTCCTGTGCAACAGTCTGAGTAGGAATAAAGGAGTGGAACAGGGAACTCCTCTCTGCCTTCATCCCCACTCAGGCTCAGTGATGGGGCATGTTCCCAGCACAGTCTCTCCAGAGTAGAGGTGGGTGGGGGGTATCTGATGCTGGGTTCTCCATGGGGTTTGAACTTTGGGGCCAGGGAAGGATCCAGTGATCCTCTCTCTTTAGGTCACTGGCTCATACCCACCGTAGGCCCATGAGAGGGGAGCAAAAAGGGACCTGCTGGTGCCCAGGCCCTCCAACCTGAGGAACTACTGGAAACTGAACTCCTCAGCCAGTCCAGCTTTGGGGTACAAACACAAACTCTGGCTTTTCTTTGCCCCTTCCAGGTGGGGGTTGAGTAGCCTCTTCATCTTCCCTCTCACTGCTTTTCATTAGATTCACCCACCTCTCCCATGCCTCACTCCTACCTCGCCGCCTCATTGTAGGAAAATACAGGCCCTTTTCTGCTCCCACACTTTAGAGAGGTGGGGGATGAGTGGAGGAAAGGGAAGTAGGAGGAATGTGCCTATTTCTATTTGCATAGAAATAGCCCCCAGCTCCCCCTAGAGTGGGGAAACTGAGCTCCCCCACCCCCAGCCCCTGACCCCCATCCCCTCACAAGGAGGAGGAACTAGATGAGCTAGACACATAGACAGACAGCCAGAGCGTGCGCACACGCACACACACGCGCACAGTAAGGGGGTTAGGACCAGGTTAGTAAGTGGGTAGATGGGGGGGTGCCCTTGCCCCCTCCCCTGGAGGATGGGGGAAGAGAATGGTCTGATGAAGGTCCAACCTTCTTCCTCTTCCTCCGCCTTGCTCAGGCTTTCTTCGGTGGAGGAGCCAATTTGATGATCTCTTCCTCAGAGGGCTGCCGGATAATGTCTGGGGGCAAAAAGGGATGTGTCCAGGGGCAGAAGTCATGGGAGGCCGCAGGCAGGCTAACTGATCATGAGCCTCTGTTCCCCCAGAATTAAAGTATTCACAGACAATCCACGGGAAGGGCAGAGGTACATATTAAAGGCATGGCCTCTTACCTTTGTACTTCTTGGCACTGGGGATACGGGTTAGCTTGGTGTCCAGCTCATCTTCCTCAGAGATCTTCAGAACACGGGTTCTGTAGTCCACCACCATAGTGAGTAGGTCAGGACGGCGGGAGATCTCAAAGATGTGCTCGATATAAGAGAGGTTGTCTGGAGGAAGGCAGGAGACTGAGGGTCAGAGCTAGGCTGTAGAGGTCAGCTTCCCCTACACTGCTGGATTAGGCTTCAGAAACCAAGACTGAGTTGCTCACATTGGTTACTGGAGGAGGCAACACTGGAAGAAGAGGGGCAACTAAGCCAGGAAAAGAAAGCTAAAGCACCAAAAAACAGTACAGAGAACTATCCCCAGGAAGGGCAGGTCACTGATGAGTGAAGTTTCTAGATTACAGATTTAGAATGAGGGAATTAGGTTAAACACCAGGTTCCACATTGAGTGGACGGGAGAATAGAAAAATTAACCAGGCTTCCAAATACCCAACATCCACCCTGTCCCTCTTTCACTTTTCCTCCAAGCATCAGAATTTCCCAGCAGCACATGTGGGACCAGAAGGGTGGGATCTGTAGACAACCCAGGAGAGATTCTGGGCCTAGTGAGAAGGGCAATTCTGAATGAGAAGGCACAGACATGACCAGAGGGATGATGTCCATGGGTTGGCCAGTTCTAGGAGATTGCAGATGCCTTCTTGCCTGGCTCCTCCCCTCTACTGCAGCAGTCCCCTAAGTCAGCGGTCCCCAACCTTTTTAGCACCGGGGACCGGTTTCGTGGAAGACAATTTTTCAATGGGCAGGGTGGCGGGGGGCGGTGCGTGGGATGGTTCAAGCTGTAATTCGAGCAATGGGGAGCGAGCAGTAGATGAAGCTTCGCTCACTCGCGCCCACTCCTCAGCTCTTGCTGTGCGGCCGGTTCCTAACAGGACCGCTAGGGACCCCTGTCCGAAGTGTGGCGTGTCCTCCTTCAGCCTCCCTCCCTTCATTCCATGCTACAGATTAGTATCTCTGAAGCACCTTCAGGTCACTCACCTCACCTATCAAATGCCCTGTCACTCAAGGCCCTCCACAACACAGTCTTAACTTACCTTTCCAGCCACTTCTAAACATACTATGTTCCTCTGCCTAGCATGTCCTCCTTTGGATCCTGCCTTTGAAATCCCACTTGCCCTTCAGGGCCATCTTAAATACCAGTTCCTCCCCACAGCCCTTTCCAGAGCAATGGTCTCTAAAAGTGAATAAGAAAATGTTAGAATTTGTGGTTTTAAGTTTTATCATCACTTTTAAGTTCTATTTTAATGTTTTATTATATATATGATTATAGCACAGTAGGATCTGAGTAGCATTTTTTGCTGAATATTTTTACTGAGAAGGGCACCGTGAAGAATGTAAAGACCACTGCCCTAGAGCCCCTCTACTCTGAGAGCACCCCTCTTATCCTGCCTTGTCAGAAAGGAGTGCACTTTGTATAGGAGCTCTGAGCTCATTTCTATTTGCTGAATGAACTGAGCCTGAACGGCTGATGGTAGGATGCCTGTGTCCCCCTCCCCCACCTTTGTCCAGCTTGTTGTGGCTCTCCAGGAAGCTAAACCAGGCACTGCCAGTAGTGATCTCCTCGCTCTTCTCACTGGGGATGTCCTCCTTGCAGGCTGACTTGAGCTGTTCCAGATCTTCAAGGGTGATGTTGTTGGTCAGGTCCTGGAGGAGGGTCCCGTACTCGGCCATGACTGGCGTTGCGGGGAACAAAGGGAGAGGAGGCTGAGCTTGAGGTTCACGGTTTGGTTCACTCACTGGCCCTACCCACCTCTCCTCTACCCTACCAGGCAAGTGCCTGGAACACAGAGGTTGGGGAGGCTAGGACTGGAGGGAGAAAAGGAAGACCTAAGGGAGGTAGGAGTAGACAGGAAGAAACTGGGAAGCTAGGGGCCAGGCTGGAGTCTAGAGTGAAAAGTCACACCTCCTTCTCCCCAACATCTTTTTTCTTCCTTTTCCCCCCCTCTAACAGTAACCCTGGCAACAGCTCCCCGACTGAGGAGGCGGTTACCATAGCAACCTGCTCCCGACTTTCTCACCCGCTGTCTCCAAGTCCCCCCCAGAATCGCCCCACCCACCTGCAACCCCTCCCCCTGTCAAACAAAACAAAACACACCAAAACGACGACCAGGGAGAGGCTTGCTGTGGCAGTGAGAAGCTAAAGAGAAGGGGCTGGGGGAGGTTGATTGGAGCTCATGTTCTAGCTTCCATTCTTTCCCAGAAGCAAAGGGGGTCCCTCACTTCAACTCCCCACCACCCCACTAATGACTCATTTTGGATAGATGCCTAGTTGCCTGGTCAAATTGTCCCCTGGCCCCTCCATGCTCAGCCCTGTATTCAGTCATTAGGTCTCGGGATGGGGGTGGGGAGGGTGAAGCAATAGGCTACCCCCACCTTTGCGGAGCCCATTTTCTCCCTTGATTGCTGCTGGGCCTCTACACAGCCCTTTCTCCTAGCCTTTGTGCTATGCCTACAGCCCCCGCGCCCAAGAATACCAAGCGGCTGGCTCTGGCCCCCTGCCCAGTTCCCAGGCTGGCTGGGTGGCAGGGAGAAGGGGTTCAGATGCAGCTTTGGGAAAGTCTGGCAGGAAGGGGGCCGCCACTTCTGCTTGCATCAACATCCGACTGGCACTACCTTCAGCGTGACCTCCCACAAGGGGCTGGGGAAGGCTGGATCTCATCTAGGCCTTCACCACATTCCTCTTCTATGAAGATTTTTAGGTGAAAAGGGAGAGGACACTCAAGGCCCTCCTTCCACTAAGATAGGAACTGTGGCTAAGACAGGAAGAAAGAAGGTCAGACCTTAGAAAGAACTTTCTGGATTTGATAAAATGTGAAACTCTAGTGGTGAGTTTTAAAAAGGGGCTTTTTTCCCCCACAATGACTATATATTTCTTTTATAATTGGAAAAATAAAGCATTTTAAAAAGTAAATTATGGCATAAACACTCTGTGGCTAGACAAAGGGGTGGGGCAAGGAGCTAGATGACCTTGTACTTGACAGACTGCCCACAAATTACCCCAACAATGGGCTGGGAATATAGCAGAAAGGGACTAGTTGACACACCCCGTATTCCTTATTTCCACCTACATGCAGGGAAACTGAGGGAGAGAAGCATGTACCCAGGAGGCCCCATTCCCAGCCCCCTACTTGGACCAGAACAAACAAGCCTCCCTTGGTGGCAGGCACTGTGACACAAACACACAATAAGCCAGGCAGCAGGGCCAGCATGAGCGCCACAAGAAACAGGCACTTATACACATGCTCACTTGCACACCCAGGTGCAACCAGACAGAGGGCCCAGCGGTGGCCCTACCAGGCTGGGCCAGAAACAATGCTCTCTGACTGTCAGCACCAGGAACCGTCTCGCCTTGAAATCTAGGTCACAGCAGCAGGCTCTGGAGCTCGGCCCCCCCCCCCCATAATCCAAGGACAGAAAAGGGGGGGGATGTAGACAAGGGGAATGATGGGGACAGGGTTCAGAGATGGGGATAATAATGGAGGTGGGGCGTGAAGAGAGCTGAAGAGAAAAGGGCAGCATGGGAAGGAGGCAAGATGCCCTCAAGAAGGCTGCCCCAGCCGAGGAGACCCTGCAACCAAGCCCTTAGCTGGAAAATGAGAGAGACTTTAGGACCATAGTGCCCTGCTTTCACATAGAAGAAGAGTTTGTAAATACAGAGTTCCTGTGGGAGGAGAGTGTGTGTGTGTGTGTGTGTGTATCTCCTGGGAGGAGTTAAGATTTAGGACTCTGAATTGAAAACACAGACTTACAGGGGAGGTGGGCGGGAAGGGATTAATGTGTATTAGACACCCACCCACAAAGGCTGGGGGCGGTGAGTAGGAGCTTTCTGTGAGAGTGAAACAGATACGAGGAGGCCCCTAAGAGAAATGGGGGTGGGAATGTGTATGTGCCAGAATCCTCTGTATGGATGCTGATCCCTGGGTGTGGGCACAGGTACAGGGAGGAGGCAGTGCTGGTATCTGTGGGTGTGTTTGGATGTTCTGGTAATGGGTGTGTATGTGCCAGCGCTTGAGTGTATGTGGTCTGTGTGTATGTGTCTGACCAGCTGAGAGTATGTGTAAGAAGGCAGACAATCACAGGCTCACATCCAGAGAAAAGAGGAAGGGTAAGGGGAGCCTAGAGAATGGAGGAAGAGAACTGGTGTTGGGAGAGGGAAAGAGACTGAGGCTGCAAATGAGGAATCCTTGGTGGGGGAGGGGCACAGGGAGCACAGAGTCCACGATGAGAAGGCTGCAGCCTCAGCTCAGTGGTTACCATGGCAACCTCAGTTCTGGGTGCCCCCCCCATTCAGTTGTCAGGACAATGACACCACTGGATAGGAGGGATGTGGGGAGTGGTGAGCAAGAGGAGACAGAAGGGATAGGAGAAAGGCCCGGTAAGGGAGCAGGGAAAGGCGGCCTCGTGTCCTGCCTCCCTGGAGAGATCCCGTTTGCCCAGACCTGGGTGTGGCGGCAGGGGCAAGGGCAGGGGAGTTTGGAGGAAATTCCCTTACTTGGTTCTCAAGCTTCCCTGGTCAACCATTGTCCAGTTGTAGTCTGGCCATGGTAGGTGGGGCTTGGCAGAAGCTTGGCTCCTTCACCCTCCATGTTGCTTTTCTCACCCAAGATTTAGAATTCCATAGGGCCTATAGAGAAGTCTCCTGCCCTCATAGCTCTAAAGAGTCCTCCTGATCTCTGGAACAGTGCAGAGGCTGCCCAGGGAACACCAGGCAGCCTGGGCGGAGGCCACTCTTGGGACAGGATACTTGGGCAGGAACCGGGAACCGGGGCTGAGGCTGCCAGGAAGTCCGTCCCCTTCCCTCCCAGATCATTCTGTGCTCTGCTCACCGCTTCCTCACACCTTCCTTCCTTCCTCCCTCTCCTTCCGAGCTGGCCCCAGGTGGGGCCCTGACAAAAGTCAAACCAACTGAGGATGCTGAGGAAGAGGGGCAGGAGGTAAGGATTATATTCTGACCTTCTGGGGTAGTAGTTGGGAGCATGACAGGTGGGTGCTCCACGGGCCCTGGGGGAGGAAGGGGCGGGCCCTGGGAACACTTGGAGAGCCTAGCAAAACGGGATAACCACCTGTGGAGGACGTGGTAGCACCAGAAGAATTTCTGTGCATTTGGACATTAATTTATGATTATCCTCTCCCTAGCATTTGGTTCCAAATCCTCAGTAATTTACGAAGCCTGAGGATTAGGAGGTGCTATTCCTCCCTCCCTCACATCGGCTGCAGCTGCCTAAGGCTGAGGGGAACTGCAAGGACCTGGAGATCCCTGCAGTGGGCAGGAGGCAGCCTGTAGGCACTCGAGTCTGTCAGTCTTGTTGCCTGGGGTTTGGGGTGGGAGGGTGGTAATCACAGCAAAGCAGAGGGCTGGGAAGGGAGAGAGCAGGGTTCCTACTTTAAATTTTATCTGGGCCCCAAATTCAAGCAGTCCTGTAGTTCGTCCCTAATTATCCTTTACTATCATACTCAACTGACTTCTTCCCATAGCTTCTATAGAGCTTTTTGGGGGGAGGGTGGGGGGAGGATGCCTTTATTTCTGTAAAGTAGGAAGAAGAGGGTTCTAAGGCTCCAGAGTCAGCCTGGGAATGAGGGGGTGGGATAGGACACTGGACCTCAAAATGTTCAGTCCAAGAAGCAAAATGGGTTACCCCTGGCTACAAAAACAGGGTTAAGCTTTAAGCCCTTAGTCAAGAGAAGAAGGATCGGACCCAGGATGAGAGCATCAGAAGATACCTGGCATTGGATCAGGCCAGGCAGAGGAGAGGGAATGGGGCCTCTACTGCTCTCTACTCATCTGATTCTCTCTCTTCCTCCTTCTGTTTCTCTCCCATCTCTCTATCTCTTCCTCATCTATTACCTCTTTCCCTAGTCTTTCAGTCTCTCTTTTCTCCTTTCCTTTCAATGGGCTTTCATCCTGTCCACCTGGTGGTAGCCAAGAATACTTAGGACTCCTGGGTTCTGTGACTTGGTATCCCCATTTCAGTAGTCAGAGCTACTATACTAGGTATACTAGGAAGGAGTGAGTGTCCCTGCTATAAAGAGATAGAGTAAGTTTAGTGGGGAAGGGCCTGGATTGGTTGGCTGCGTACAGGTTGGTGATGTCCACCATTGCACTGTGGTGGAGGCTCTGTGTGAGAGAGTGAGGGGATGGCATGCCAGGGTGTGACTCTGGTCCTCTTCTTCATGCATGACACACATGCACACATGATGGGCACAGGTGTCAGGGAAGTGAGGAACTAGGCAACCAGGGCAGCTGGCAGCCTAGGGCATCTCTGGCAATTTCCCCAACGGAGTGTTTAACCACAAAGGGAAGAGCAATTAAAGCTAATCACTCCGACAGCCTGGAGGCCAGACACATAGGGAAACAAAACACACATATTCAGCATGTTTCCCCTAACTCCCAGTGGTCTCACCACCATCCTGCTCTCGTCCTCCCTAATTTCTGAGCCTCTGTCATCCATTCCCCAGCACTCTCCCCACTCATCTGACCATCTCTGACTCTCACTTCCTTCCCCTCCCCATTCCCTGACTGTATCTCTGTCCCTCTGTGTCCCTCTCTTGATGTCTGTCTGCCTCTCACACACATTCCCCTCATTCTCTCTCTCTGACTTGGGCCTCCATCCTTGGCTGACTCATACTCATTCTTTCTTTTTCTCTCTCTCCCTTTCTTCCATCCCCCCTCCATCCCTTGGCCACTCAGATGCCCAGAAGCCAGCCACTCCTAGCACCCTAAGCTTCAACTGGACCCAGCAAGAGAGGCCACCAGCAACCCCTACCCTCACTACTCACCCAGTTTCAAAGCACCAGGCTCACTCACTCTCAAGATCCTGTCTCCCTGTCCTGGATTGAGACCAGGATTTTCTACCATGTTTTCTCACTGTTTTAAAGAGGGGCGATCTGAAGCCCAGGGCTGGGAGAAGATGCCCAGAAAATCAGGGTGGACTTGGGGACGGTGGCCCCCACTCAGCTGTCCTGTTAGACTGATATTCTGCCAGGAGACTTGCACATGGAGACAGTGGGAGTGAGGTGGGGGCTTGGATGCGTAGTGCAGGGCCCTTTGTGATTTGCTGTGTGCAGTCGATGTGTGTAAGAGTCACATGGGTGTGTGTCACCGTGTGTGCTGGCGTGTCTCTTGTAGGTGTGTGTGTCCCTGTCAGTTTTGACACAGATTATATGAAATTAATTAGGGGCTTTACGTTAGCTACTTCTCTCCTGTACACCCCCCAGCTCCCGACTCCTTCCCTCTGGACAAGCCTTCGACAATCCCACCTCTACCCCCGGTGCAGAGGACTGGGTGAGGGCACGTGGTGCCAGCCGCTGGTTTGAGCCCTCGGAGCAGGGGCGGCTGCCGGCGGAACTGAGGCAGGGCTGGGCCGGGAGACCGCCAGCCGAGGCGAGTCCAAAGCCAGAGAACGGGAGGGAGGGGCGGGAGATGGCCCGGCCGAGCCGGCTGGGCGGGAAGCAGGCTCCATCCTAATCCCAGGCCCCGGTCCGACTCCCAAACTGCTGGTCAGAATGGAACGGGCGGCCGGAGCCACGCCGCCTCCAGCACACACCGCGCTCGGAGCGCACCGACAGAGACGGAGCCCGTGGGGCCTGACACGGAGCGGACCCCTCCGGGGCCCCCACGCTCCGCATCTGTCCCCAGGCGTCCCGGATCGACGCCCCTCCAAGCCCAGACCCCCAAATCTGCCCCTCCCCGCGACACGTCCCCTCTCGGCCCTCTCACCGCCTCCGGGGCTGAGCGCTCGGGGAGCGGGCACTCCGGCGTCCCCGGTTCCTGAGCAGCGTCCGGAACCTCCTCCTCGGCTCCCGCCGCCGCCGCCGCCGCTTCTGCTGCCGCCGCCGCCTCTTCCGCCCGCGGAGCCAGAGCCCGAGCCCAGCGCCGCCTCACCCCACCCGGCTGGCCCGTGATGTCAGAGCCGGGGAGGGGCGGGGGGCGGGGAGCGGCGGGAGAGGGGGGGAGGGGAGGCAGCAGGGGGCTGGGGTTCTGGAAGACTCCTGGGACGGGGGCAGAAGTGCGGGAGGGCTCGAGTAGCGACGCCGCCTCCTCCCCTAAACAGCGAACCCCAATTCTCAGATTTAATTCTTCCCAAAGGGACACACTCCTCCCCTTACGACCTTTCGGTGACCACAGTGGCTGGGACCCTGGGAGGCAAAGAGTAAGTTAGGGTTTAAGGGTTTGGAAGTCGTTTGGCCTCTTGATCCTCTTCGATGCTTGACTCAGTATTTGTAAAAACCTCTTCCCCTTATGGGTCAGGGGAGCCGTAGTAAAAGACTGCTCAGATTTATCCACCTTGGAAGGTGGGGGAGGAGGAAGGAGTAGGGGCAAGAAGCAAAATGGGGGCCTCCTTCGCCTGCTCTGGAGCCACAGATCTTCTCTCTGCAGGATGATGCCAGCTGGCCCCTTGTGTTCCTCTCACCTTTCCCAAATATACCACCCTCCCGCCTTCCCCCCACCATGATGTAATTTTATTTCTGGGGAGAAAAAGAGCAGCAGTGAGCTCAGCATGCAAATATAGACAACTTGCCGAGCCACGCTCAGTTCTGTCTCCTAGCCCTGCCCCGCTGCCCAGGCCCAGCATGGCCTCTCTCACTTCCCTTCTACCCCAGGGACTTTCCTCCCCCAGATTCTCAGCCAGACTGAAAGAGGGAAGGAAGAAGATGATCTATTATCATCTCCAACCTAAGAGGTCTCCCCTCAACTCTGGCAGAGCCTGGCCCAGGGACAAGGTCTGAGCCCCATCGGTGTCTGTGCCACCTGCAGGAATGCCCCGGCTTCTCTTCAGTTCCAGCCTGGCAGAGACCCCTCAGGAAGCCTCAGGTGAGCCCATCCTTTCTTGAGTCTACACTGCCCCTAGAAGAGGCTCAGACTGCTGCTGCTTTGGATTTCACAGCCCTTCTCTTTGCTTTCGCCATCCTCTTCCCCCAGTGTGCCATGTCACTGCCCCTTTGATAGCAACACACCCTCATAATTTGCCTTTGCATATATCTTATTTGTTCTGAGTGGTAGGGCCAAAACTCATTTTGTTGACCCATCTCTGAGACTCAGAGAAGCTGAATGACTTATCTACAGTCAGTGAAAGGTCCAGGTCTTTCAGGTACAGGGGATTTGGGCTTCATGCTGACTCCGCTCCTTTCTTAGGCAGGTTATGCCTCTGAGCCTCATTAAGGGCAAGACGGGGACACTGATGCCTATCTCACTGTGTTCTTCTGAGTTTTAGAAATTGTTAAGTCTCTAGTGACTGGCACAGATGGGTGGTTAAAACATGGGAGCTATTATTTAGCCTGGGGCCTTCCACTGACCTATGCTAGAGAGTTAAGTTCCATAATATTTTTGTATTGGCCCAGTGCCCGTACTGTGTATTAAACATTTATTAAATGGGTGCAAGTTGGATGAATACGTGGTTTCTACTCTATACTCCTGCCACCAATTCCAGGAAGACTTCCTGGATTTGACTGTGGAGGGTGAAAACTTCTCTCACCTCAGGTCTCATTCTTCCATACTCAGAGATCCTCTAAGTTGTCCAGCAACACGTTTATACCCAATCCATGAAAGCTGTAACATCTGTTAGTTACGGGCTTGTTCAGTTGTTTGGTTCCTCCCCCCGCCTACTCCTGACTGCTTTACACTTACCCCAGCCTGGGCCTGTGCTGGAGAGAATGTGGGTCCTTCCTGCCAAGATCGCCAGCAGGCTTAGGTCTGGGGGATGCCCTTTGAACAAAGCTCAGAGCCTCCTCTGCATTCCCATGGCCACCACTCTGATCCATGTTCTCCCACCTCCACCAGATTATTATAACTGTCTGATAAGAGTTGGACTCCCTGCCTCTGGTATCTCCGTCAGCTTCCTTCCCTCCATCCATCCTGCTCATCACTGCCAGATTAAACGTTGCCCTTCCTCCCCAGCTCACAGGACTAAATCCAAACACCTCTGCGACCTAGCCCCGGATGCCCACCCAACCTCGTGGCCACCACTTGAACCTCTCTTCTTGTCTCTTTGGTCTACTCTGTGCCCCAAAATGGCACACGCATTCTGGCAATGCTTTTGATGTTTTCACTACTTGAAATGTCTCCTCCCCAACTCCTTTGCCCTAATCAAATCCCACTTAAGGCCTAGAAAATGCTCACTTCCTTTATGAAGCCGTCAAAGCCCACTCTCATCTCTCTCTTCTGAGGCCATTCTATTCATTTGTTCCTTCTTTTAACAAACATTTATTAGGGACTACTTTTGGTGTGCCAGGCCCTGTGGACACAGAGAAAAAGCCTGGGGTCCTGCCTTCAAGGGGCTCACAGTCTGGTGGGGATGACAGACATGTAAATGAAGAGCTAGTACTAGAATAGAGGTGGACAGAGAGAGTGCAGTGGGACCCCAGAGGAGGGAGCTGCTGGAGGGGCCACCTCTGGGCAGGCCGCACCAAGGAAGTGTTTTTTGGACTCAGTCTTGCCATTCAAATAAGAGCTGCAAGGGAGGGTGCTATCAAGCAGCACATAATCACTTAATTACATATTGCTTTGTATTTTTCTTCAGTTCTTCATTGTGCTTGTCTTGACTTCCCAGTGTCTTGACTAATCCGCTAGAGAGCAGGGACAGGCCCAGCACTCTCTGTTCTCCCAAAGCCTGACAGTGGTGCTGGACAAACACCATGTGTTCAGAAAAGCCTTTTTGACTTTCAGCAGATAAATAATCCAAGCTTCTCTGGGATAACTGCCTGGAGGGAGGAGCCCCACCCCCCTGCTATCACAGTCCCCTAACAAGGTACCCACACCTTAATTCCCCCATCCTCTGGCTGCCTCCCTCCTGCCCTAGGGGTGAGACCTCATCAGCAGACACTTGCTCATGTTGCTCCAGATCCTTTATTGAGGTCTCTCATTTGACCCAAGTACATTAACAAGAGATTGCTAAGATATAGCCCCAAACACAGTACCCTCCCGTCCCCCTGGCCAGGGACAGGACAGTCAGAAGGATAGAAGACTTGAGAGAGTGGGGGAAGAGTGTGCTCAGCTGGAGGGAGCAGTAGAGAGATGGGGGCCCATAGATATGGCAAGAGGGAAGTCACAAGAAAGCATGTAGGGAGTGATGGAAGAAACAAATAATAGATACAGGGACATGGTGGGACAGGAAACAGAAGTCAGATGAGATAGCTGGGCTGGTGTGTGGGGAAAAGTAGCTCCTTGAATCTCAGCACACAGCATAGAGACCCCAATGGGCCCCATGGCAGAGAATGACCTAGTGTCCCTGGAGGAGCTCAGGGAAGGACAGGGAAGGAGGAGCGGGCAGGAGGACAGCAGGTGGGGCTAGGGGATGGCTGCCACAGCAACTAGTCATCATCGTCATCATCGTCATCATCCTCTGTGTTGATCTCGCCCTCCAGTACATCCTCCAGCCAGTCCTCCAGCTCCTCAGTAGAAGGCAGGTCCTCTTCATCATCCATCTCCATCCATATGCTGTCCGCCTAGGACATGGCACAGACAAGGCATCAGAACTAAGCCCGATTCAGGTCTTTAGACCTGTCCTCCCACTCACTGGACTCTGTACATCCTCTGTCCCTTCTCTTCATCTGTCACTGGGCAGGAAAACTGTCCAGGTGGGGGTCTAGGTTGGAATAGTGACAGTGGGAGTAGAAAGAATTGCTGGATCAGCAAATAGACCTTCTCCCTTCAGTCTTTCTTACAAGCTCTTGCCATGCTGAGCTTCCTAAAACAGACCTCTCTATCATGCCCTTAATGCAAAACCACTGGTGGCTCTTCATAGCCTGGAGAATAAAGTCAGCAACTCTTTAGCATTCAAGACTTTCCAATACCTGCTTTTCTAGCACCATCCTCAGAGATCTCTAGACTCTCAAGCCGTAAGAAACGACTTGCCCTTTCCCAAATCTGATATTCATTTTCCTACTTTTTGACCTTTTGCACTAACTTTTCCATCAGTTTGGAAATGACTCATATAATTTTCACTTGTAGAACTCTTATACACAGTACAAATCTCCAGTGTGTTTTAATTTTTTTTTAATTGTTTAGCTTTAATTAATTTTTTATATTTTAAAATTGAGGTATAGCCTGATTTACAACAATCTCCACTTTAAACTCTACCCCTTTTAAACCCTCTCTGATTCTCAAGCAGAAGTCACTTTGATTTCTGTGCCTTCCTGGTGTTTTATTGGTATCTCTATTATAGAGTTTATCAGATTTGGCCTGGTAGTTAACAGAATACCTACCTCCTCAGTTAGACTGAGAATTATATGAAAGCAGGCTGTGACTTATTCAACTCAACAAATATTTTTGAAGCCTATCTGTGTGTGAATGAGAAGATTTCTGCCCTCAAAAAGCTCAAAGTCTACTGGAAGAGACAGACATGATACATAAATAGCCATATAAAAGTCATGTTCTCAGTGCCACATGGGCTCTGGGAGTGCCAAGGAGGGAACAATTCCAAATGGGAGATCTGGAAAGACTTCATGGAGAAGAGAGGATTTCAACTGGGCTTTGGAGGACGAGCAGTCAGTTCCAACAGGTAGAGGCAGGGGTGTGTTCAGGGCAGGAATCTCTCCCTCTTTCCAGCCATTAGACTGGGCATGTCTAACTCCTGTGGGGAGGGCTCAATTCCTAGTTAGCAGAGCAGAGGAGGACTAGCTATGTTGGGAAGGAGAGTTGGGGGTCAACCGGGGATGAGGGAAGGAAACTCACATCAGTAACATTGACGACTCCTATTTGTGGGGCTGACAGGTCGATGTTAAACGTCTTCTCCCAGTATGGAACCAGCTGTGGAGAGACCACATATGGCAACGTAATGGAGGCTAGGAGCACCTGAGTCCAGGAGGGTGAGTGTGAGTGTGAGGGTCAGCCAGGGGTAGGGGGAGGGCACTGAACCCACCGTAGATTGGTGGATAGGTCCAGCTATAGTGCCTGAAGGGAATGGGTAGAAATAAGCAGTTAAAGCGTAGATATCCCAAAAGGAAAGTATCAAGAGGGTCAGCTGGGGACATTGGTCCCTCCTTTCCGAGGAAAACTTGATAGGAAACCTTGTTCTGATCCTGAACGAAGAGTGTTAGGTGTTGGGGATTCAGCTGGGAACAGAGCCGTGCCCTGAGACGTGGAATTTCTGTGCTTTGATTCTGTGATTGTGGACACCCACATGCAGGGTTAATGTGCCCTTCTGCTCCCCCAAACTCTGGTTTTCTCTAGAAGGAGCCAGCCCTGGGCACATGAGCTATCTGCTCAGCCTCTGCTCTGGGAATCCTGTTGTTCCCACACTTCCCATCATCCTGTGTCCCCTTTCTCAGGATGTGCTCAGTGCCCCTGAGCATGCGACAGGCTCCTCCACTAGGAGGTGGGGATAGGAACTCTGAAACAGGCTCCACCTTGGGATGTGCCCTGCCTCGGACAGCAGTGCCTGAGTGATATCTCTTACCAGGGGGAAGTCATCAGGGTCAATCCAGATGATGCTCAGGTCAGGATTTTCAGTGTTATCTTGGGCCACAGCCTTGAGAATCTCTAAGAACTCATAGCCATCTTGGAGGGAACACAGGTGATAAGTGCACGGTGGGGCACAGAGGAAACAGGAGTCCAGCTCTCTTTTCCCGCCTCCCACAACTCCGCATGTCTAGCCCCAGGCTGCTTGTAAACTGTGCTCTAAAAAAACCCGTCTTATGTGTTAAAAGCCTATGCTCTGATAAATACCCCATCTCCCTCTCTCACCAATGCCCCCGCCACTGCCCCAAATCCAATCCAGTATTCCTCCCTCACCAGGATCAGCTTCCTCTGCAAAGGCCACAATATGGATTCCATCCAGATCGTCCTCCTGTGCGGGGCAGGGAGGGGAGACCTTAGCTATACTCATTGAAGTTAGAGAGCCCAGAACAGGCCCTAGATCTACCTTGGACCTAACTTTTGTGGAAATCCACCTTCTGGAGCAGGTGTATTCTTGTGGTGGTGACCCTTTTCCAAGTACACTGCCCCCTTCCACTCCAGGGTCCCCACACCTCCGCTGGCAAACCCTTCAGCCCCAGAGCTTAGAGCTCCTCCCTTGTCATCGTCATCAAGTTATGTGTGTCCCCCAACTCCTGACATGTTCTTCAGAACAGAAACCCTCCACCTTTGTGGTGCACTGTCTTTCCTATAAGCAAGACATGAGGAGCAGCAGCGTTGGATGTTTCTAGGACTTGAGTTTTCCCATGCTCCTGCGAGGGCCTGGGCCCCATCTGGGACACTCACCCAGGTCTCATACATACTCTCAGGCTTCAGTTTCCTCAGGGTTGATCTAGAAGAGAAAGAAAGTCACTACTCAGTGGGCAAGAAGGACACCCTTGGCTCCAGAGGGTCCCCATAGCAGAGGCTGCCACAGGGTCATGCCTAGGGCGTAGACAGCTTGCAGCCCTGAACAAAGCCATCTGGCAAAGTCTAAGCTCTGGGCACCAGGCCCAGATAATTGCATGGTTAAAGCAGGTAGGAGAGAGAAGCGTGGGCAAGGGGACTGGAAGAGAGACTTTCGGGAGAAAGGACTGGACATTTGGGTGTTCATTCATTCATTCTTTCATTCACTCATTCATTCAATAACACTGAGTGTTGGAGATGTTCTCAACATTATGCTAGGTGCTGTGTGCTGTGTAGACAGAGTTGGACAAGGCAAACATTCCTGCCCTGATGAAGCGGACCATAATCTAGTGGGAGAGAGTAAGAGAAGTAGTGTTTGCACTGATGAATGGGTATTTCCAGTTGTGGAGTACTGTGAAGGAAGAGAATTATGTGTGAATGCAGGGCAGGGTTTCTCAACCTCAGCACTAGTGATATTTGGGGCCAGATAATTCTTCATTGTGGGAGAGCTGTCCTGTGCATTGTAGGATATTTAGCAGCATCCCTGGCCTCTACCCACTAAATACCAGTAGCTCTCTCTCCAACCAAAAATGTCTCCAGCCATTGCCAAATAACCCGCTGGAAGACAAAATCCTCCCCCTCCCTCGCCACTCCCTCCACCCCTGTTGAGAACCACTGGTGTAGGTAATGTATGAGAAAGAACACAGGCCAAATCTGGATTAGAATCCAGTTCTGACACTACTTGTGGACTCTTTTTAACTGAGGTTGTTAAAAGGATTACATATAATAAGAGAGAGAGCACCTCGGAGTTCCTGGCAGACCACAGGCACTCAACACTGGTCTCGGTCAACATCACAATGAACCGTACACATTCATGGAGCACCTTCTATGTGTGCTCCAGGCTCTGGGCTAAGTTCTGGGGTGCAAAATATTGTGCAAAATGGTCAGTATATCAATAAGAACTGATACCAGAAGTGTATTCATCTCTAGGAGAGACCCGCCTCCTGGTTGGCTGAGATTCCCCTAGCCCATGTCACAGACACGTGTTCTAGCCTGGGGAGGAGCCTACCCTGCTCAGAGGGTTGCCCCTGCTCCCCACCTCCTGTGCTCCTCCACGAAGTTGACAATCTCCTCTTCGCTATTGGGCTTGTCCGGGATGGTCACAGGCTCTTCTGTGAAGGCCTCGTAGAAATCGATCTCGTTCAGCTTCAGGGTCAGCTTCTTTGCCACCTTTTCGGGGAGGGGATGGGGGAGTGGGGCAGGGGACATGGGGTCATGGTGAGAAGAAGTATTATGGGGGAGAAGATGTCAGGCAGGGAGTGAGACAACCTGGGCCCTTGTCACTGCCTCTGTGACACTGGACAAGTGTCTTAACTTCTCTGGGCTTTGGTTGAAGATGAGAGAGGGGTGGGTTAGATAATTTAAAATCTGTGGGATGGGGGAGGCCCGAGGAGGGGTGGGGTTGGGGAGTACTGATGTGTAGGGAGGGAGGAGGTCCCCCATTGATTCTGGGAGAGGGGGCTGGAGGGCAGCTGAGGGGAGTGAGGGAGACCCAGTGCAGCAGCAGGGAGGAGAACCTTGCTGTCGAAGGTGGCGAAGAAGGGGATGTAGGGATGAAACTCCTCCGCTGCTTCCTCGTAGGCTTTGTAATCTGAGGGGGGAATGCAGAGTCAGTCTCTGGGGAAACCAGGGTCTGCCAGGGAACCATCCCCCCTCTGTCATTCCCCAATTCTTCTTCGGCAGGTGGGGTTCATTCTGAGACTCACCCCCTCTAGTCCTCTGAGAGTGGTTACATACAGTGGTGGGGTGGGGGTAGGGGAATGCCTTGGTGCCTGTCTGTGAAACCCGCAGAGTGCAGGGAGATCAGAGCAGTCGATGGACCCACCATGGCAAGAGGAGTGAGGAGGTAGGGATGCTGAGCCAGCGGGTGAAGTGGGGAGGTAGGAGGATAGGTGAAGTGGGGGACCAGCGGAGGGGACAGTGGAGTCTGAGGGTTACCCACGCTCTGAGTCTTTGCTCTTGAAGTAGCCAATGAGTTTGTTCTCATCTTCGATATTCTCAAATGCCTGCAGCTCTCGTTCACCCTCAATGAATTCCACAGGGTCGTCTAGGACCTGGAAGAGCAAGGACATTGAAGGAAGAGAGTGAGTTTCTGAACTCAGTGGTAGAGGCAAGGAGAGGGATCAGGGAAAAGAGGGATGGGAAACGGGGAGGAAGGGGCTCTCTGTTGCCGTGTGTGTGTGTGTGTGTGTGTGTGTGTGTGTGTGTGTGTGTGTGTGAGGCTGCAGTTGGTCGGAAGGGTGTGAGGTCTTAAAGCAAGGCTATTAGGTCCAGCGGAGTCCTCACATCAAGCAGAAACTCCACCAGGGTGTCAGCAGAAAACTCGCCATCATACTCAATGACTTCATCTTCCTTGAATACATAAATGCTGTCCTCTTCAATTAGTCCTAGGGAGTGAGCCAGAGGTGTGCCATGATTGCAACCTTCCCACAGGTCCAAGGGTCCAAATCCAGGGTTGCAGCCCATTCCATAATCCTTCACTAGACCACACATCTTGCCCTGTCCCCGACCCTGCCCACTGCCTCTCAGCCCCTCCATCCCCGGTGTCTGTACCCCTGGATTTAGCCTAGGTGGCTAGTCTGGCCCCAGGGGCTCTCCAGGGGGAAGCTGGCGTCAGGTGGGAATGCTAGGGGAGGACGTAGGGAGATATAGGTCCTAGCAAGATGTCTCCCCCCTTTCTCTGCCTGCCATAACCAGAGACAGATCTTCCTGTTACCTCCTCTGAAGACTCTAGTTGCTGATTCCCAATCCAGCACTTTAACCTTCAGCTATTACTGACCAGATGACTTCATTACTGGCCACCCCTCCCCCATCCACTTCCGGAGTCCAGTCTCAGGCCTGGGCTGCCCCCTGGTGGTTGGTGCTGTAATACCCAGCCCACGGCTCTGGAGGCGGAGGGGTTGGAAGAGGAGTTTGCAGAGGTCTCTCCAGCCCCACTTGTGTTCCCTGATTCCCCCTTTCCTCCAGAACCTAGCCCCTTTTTTTGGGTAGGTATAAAGAAGGCCACCTTCTCCTCTTTCTGGGATTTGAGCATGGGTCTCTATAAGGAATAAAGGAGAGGCTGGAACCCCCAGCCATAACCCTCCAAATTTCAGTATTTTCTCACCGGTCACCTTCCCCTCCCTGCTCTTCCCACCCCTCCCTTACCTAGTTTCTTGGCTACAGCCGCGTCCTTCTCAGAGTCCACCATCCCGAAGCCAACACCCTTGTCTTCTAGGACTTGGGCTGCTAACTGAAGGGAGAGTTAGGGTTAATATCAGCCTCTGGAATTCTTAGTAACCACTATTCCCGGTCTCATGCTTTCGAGCTGGGTCATTTGGGATGCAGGGAATATAAGTTAACCTTGACACGGTGCTAGGATGCAGGATATCTCCACTTTCCCTACCACGCCCCCCCATCCACCCTTTTGGTCTGTGGTCCAATTTTAATTCCTGAACACCTGTTGCTCATTTACAATGTGCTTATTCTGTTGAACTTTAAGGCACTGTGCATGTACTTCCAGGTTCCTTAGGGATGCTGAGGGGTCTAGCTTCAGGATGACTGAGGCTCTTTCCTCCTTCGGAGCTGAGCCCTGTACTTCATACTGATCAAAGACCACGCTCAGTGTGGGGGTGATGTTACACGTCCCTGGGGTTCTTCTGAGTGAGTCCCAATGGGGAGAATTTTGGAGGGCAAGAGGGTGGGGGGCGTGGGGCTCTGTCCATGTTGCTGAGGAGCAGCGAGAGCCAGAGAGCTGAGAGTAGAGGTCACCGTGGCCCCCACTGGTCACTCTTGAGGCAGAGAGACTGACAAAGAGATTAGAGATGAAATAGGCCTGGTTTTCCTCAATGGGGTGGGACTTTCCCTTTCACTCTCTACTTCAGGCTGTCCTTAGGCTATGGAGAGTCACACCCTAGGTCCCTGTCCTCATGGGCCTCCCAGCGGGGCTCTCAACCCTGATGCACTCTGCCTCGGGCATGGTTCGCAGCTTTTCCCCACCTAACACAGACTCGGGGCGCTCGGATTCTCAGGAGGGTGGGACAGGTGGATGGCCAGGGATGCTGAGCGCTCAGGATAAAAATACTCAGCTCATTAATCAGGCGGCGGGTTCCAGCACCCGGCAGGGGCACACAGAAATGAGAACCTACAGTCCTGGTGTCTTGCCCTGAAATACTCCAAGCTCTGGGCAAGCTGGGGCCTCTCCATCCTGCCAAACTTGAGGAGGGGCTGCAGCAGCTTGGACAAGGAGACTCCAACACATCCCGGCTCCTGGAGGGCTGTGTGACCACATTTTCCAGTCATCTCCAAACATGGGCTTTTTTCTTGTAACAATAGGCTCTCTCTCTCCTTTGTGCCCCAGCTCAGCTTGGGGGTGAGGAGAATCTTCCCACAAAGACACGTTGGGGAAGGCATGGTGAAGCCTCCTCCAAACACAAGAATTTTCCAATCGGGGTGCCCAGCTTGATCCAATAGGGGCAGATGGCAGGGGGAGGGGACTGAGAGGCCAGTGGGAGGCATGGTGGGCTCTATTAAACCTTTAGCCATTAAATCAATGACATGCAAGTAAAATGTCAATAACATTTAAATTTATACTCAGTTTGGATCTCTTTGGGGCGCAGCCCCTGAAGTGTATGGAGAGAGGGTACGTTTTGGTTAGGAAAGTAGATTTGGGGGTGTACTGCAGTTCTTCACCTTCCCCTGAAGAACCTCTCTTTTCCTTTTTTGCCCCCCTTCCAGGGTCACCCCAGTCCTAGCCAAACCTCTAGCATGGAGGAGAGATTCCCCCTGCAGCAACCCCCTCCCTCCTTAAATTGCCTGACTACGGTGGTACTTTGGGGGTTCCTGAATCTCTGTTTCTCTTCTGGCTCAGGTCATATGCCACTTGGGTCCTGTTGGTCCTGTTGGTTGAGACAGGGTCCTGCTACCCTGCCCCTCACGCCCAGATCCCACTCTTAAAGATCTACATGGAGTTGCAGGATAGAGGGGTGCAGAGAGGGACTGGGCTGCTCTGCAGGCCTGCGGAGCCCGCCACTCACCTCCAGGATCAGCTCCTCCATCTCAAACTGTCTTTGTGAGGCCTTGTCGTCCTCGGGGGGTTCGTGGTAGAGCAGTGCCAGCACCTCGTACTTCTTGAACACGTTCTTGTAGTTCTTTGCGTTGACATTGACCACACGGTCCACACCATCATACTCGGGGAACTCCAGCCCGTCCTCCCCCTGCACCCCTGACTTGGGTGTCCCTAGCACGAGCAGCAACAGCAGTGCCAGCCGCGGGCCGGGCACAGCTCTGGCCCCCGTCCTGTCTGCAGCATCCATGGAGGTAGTGGGATCTGGGTCGGCTCTCCCGGTCCAGAAGAGGTTAGCTGGGGTAGGGAGAGGCCCCTGGGTCCCAAATCCTGAGTTAGGGGCTCACGATGGGGGTGGGGTGGGGAATGGCCCAGAGCAGTGGACAGAGGACACTGCTAGGTCCTGGAGAAACTGCCGACAGAGCCAAGAGAAACAGGGTCAGGGGGAGGGCTAGGAACAGGGGGCGGGGAGGGAACCGGAGCTGCCCTTGAGGTTGGCACCCCTCGGCCCCCACCTGGTCCTGTCTAAATATGTCTCCAGGATTGGCAGGAGAGACGGATAACCTCCTGAGGCCAGGACGGCCCCGTGAGGGCCAGGATCCTCCTACCTCCAACACCTCTCACCCAGGCTCCCAGAGCCTCCTCCCCTCCCCCACCCCCCCAATGTCCAGGGCTCCTCGGCCCCTGTGCCCACACCAGCCTAGGAGCTCATCGCCATATTAAGAAAGGAAAAAGCTGGGGCTAAAAATAAGACCAGATGAGTCGGAGGTAAATGAAGCTGGGGCTGGGGGAGGGGAGGCTTGGGGGTAATTAGGGAGAGTGGAGCGAGGGCAAGGGTACTCAGAGAGAGGGAAATGGGGCCGCAGAGGAGGAGGAGGTATTCTGGGTCAGAGGTTAAATTTGTCGTCCATTTGTAAAAAGGGGGGCAAATGTGGTATTGCCTCTAAGTCCTAAAAGCTGGGACTCTCCTCTAGGTCGAGTCCGTTTCTTTGATCCCGTGGAGGAAGTGGGGGGAGTACAAATGCAATCCAGGCTGCAGGAAAGAGACCCCCTGCACTTCCCTTTAAAGAACCAAGACCAAGGATGAGGTCATTCTCTGAATAAAAGATGGAGCCGAGTCCAGGACTGGCGCCCTGGCTCAGCTCCAGCCGGTTTCCTTTGCTTCACTCAACACTCCTAACTGGAGTATGCAGAGGAAGGACGGGGCGTGGGGCGTGAAGTGCTGGCCCACGTCCATCCTTGGAGATGCGCATCTGGGGCTTCTCTGCCCACAGACCCGAGAGGAGAAGGAGAAAGTCGTTGGGCTGCTGACTCCTGCTTGTACTCTCTACTCGGATCCTACGGGACTGGTTTTCTAGGGCACAGTGGGAAGGAGGATTCCCCTGGCTGAATGATTCCAAGGAGAGCGAATTGTGACTGTTCATTCCTACGTCTTTGACAAGACAAAAAGGATCAGGTATCAACGGTAGGGGAAAAAATTAACAATGGGAAACATGAAGAGGTGGGGCCCTGTGCCCTGAACCAAGGATGCTGCTTAATTCTGTGCATTGAGAGCCAAAGCAGAGCCGGTGCAGAGGGGCTCGAACTTCCTGGATCCCAGCTTGGGGGTGAGGGCGGAGTGGATGGGCTCAGCTCTGGGTACCTTCAAGGACCCTCTTCATGGCCCTCCAGGGCTCACGCACAGGTAAGCAGAGGCACGAGGGAGACCAGAGAGAGGCTAGATCAAAGTCAGAAGCCCCCATGCCCACCCTGAGGTGTCTCCGATGTTGGAGGCGCAGCGGGTGTTTTGCACCATGAAGTTATGTTAGAGGAATGACCTTTCCGCACTCCCACAGGGCAGACCTTACACGGCTAAGCAAGGAAGGCCAGGGAAAATCTCAAGAACGTGGCAGGAGTGGGTCCAAGAGAGACAGCTGTCATTGGCGCAGGAGAGGCCAGAGGTAGCTAGGCAGGGCATGCTGGAGCTGGAGAGACCTCAGAACCCATCTCAAGGGAGTGACCAACGTGCCCACAGCCCCATGACCAGAGCAAAGACAGCAGGAGAGACAGGTGGACCCGCCCGTACCTATATGACCTAGATGACGTTCAGCCCCAGCTTCTCCTTCTGCTGCGCTCTGGAGGAGGGGGGAACACTGGGACAGAGACATTGGGACCTTAGACTCGTTCCATCCTGAATCTGACCTCTCGTACCCCCAGGGTGTGAGATGGGACAAAACGGTGACCCAGGCCTGCCCCATTCCCTCTCTGCTTCTGCAGCTACCAGGCTGTTTCATCCCATCCTCCTCCCTCTCCTTGGCCCTGGCTCTCCAGAGCCACCCGGATCCCTTCCAGCAGCTGCACCCGTCCCCTCCTCCCTCTCCTCCTCTCCCATACTTTCTCTATACTTTCTATTCAAATCCTTCCCTCTAGGCCCCTGCCTTCAGGCTCAGCCACCGATATCAAATGACCCTAAGTTGGGGCCTCTGTATTTTTAACCCACCAGACACCCAAAGCTCCTGCTACTGAAACTTGAGGAGCTGGCCCCTCCATGCTCCCCCACCCAAACTCACTCACACACACCCTGGCCCCTCCGTCTTCCGGGCTCTGGTTCAGCCCTGTCAGCATCGGGGAAGGACCCCAGACTGATACAGCCCTGTCCCTAGGAGACCTTGTGTTGGAGGAGGGAGGGGAGCAGGTGGGAGAGAGACCTCTGAGGAGGGCCCGATGTAGGGGGAGAGTGGCTGGTGTACCTTATGACAGCCTTCCCTTTGCTAGTCCATGGCCTCTCATCCTCCAGACTCGTCCACAGCCCTTCCTCTATCACTATCCTATTTTTCTTCTTTTGCATTGGTATATTTTTGGCCCAGCCTTCATCATAAGACTAGCCTGAAAAGTGGTTGAGGGCACAAGTTCTGCCATCAGACAGACCTTGGTTTCCTCATCTATAAAACCGGGTGGGGTGGTAAGAATGTATTGGTTGTATGGATTAATGGATGGTGTGAGTAAGGCCTTTGTCTACCGCCAGACAGAATGTGCAGTCACCTAACACATGTGCTTTGTTTTTGGTGACAGTCTACGATTTCCACCAGCTTTTCTCAGCATTTCTCTCTCTGTATGCTGTTCGGCACAGCCAACCCTCTCCTCTAAAAGAAGCCTGAGAGCGAACCGATCCACAGGGTAAAGTGGACCAGCTCACAGGGCAAAAGCCAGCGAGTGGGTGAAGAGGAAGGAAGAGCTTGCCACCAAGGGTGGGCAGGAGAGAAAGTCTCCCGGGGACTCCTCACGTGCCTGAGACGCAGCAAGTGCTGGGCCCAGGCTCGGAGGCCAGGCTTTGGGGAACATCCATCACCTGTGTGGAGCTGGGGCATGAGGGGGCGGGTGCTTTGCCTAGAGTAAAGGCTACAGGGATCCATTCAGCGTCGTTCCAGCCTCTATTTCAAGGTTACGCCAGAGAAAACAGCTGAGGGCTGGCATGGGGTCGAGATGCCCTAATGACTGGGGCTACGGGAACACCAATCCCTTCCTCAGAGGCAGGGCAGCGGCCCCACATTCACCACTCACCACGTGGCCCCTTCCAAGTCATTTAACCTCTCTGCACCTCAGGTTCTTCATGATGAAATAAGGTCTAGCACGAAAAGTCTATGAGTCTGTACGTTGATCTGAGGACCTGAGCGGGCGCTGTGGCCCCTCTGTGAGGTGTGGCTCCCCTGCTCCTCTCTCACCTCCTCTGTTTCTCTGATCCCAGGACTTGTCCTGTCCTTGTTCTCTGTCGGGTTGGAGAGTGACTTTGAGGGGGTAGCCCTCAAGGGGCAAGGATGCTTGATTCTGATCCCTTCTCAGCCTTGACTCTGGTCCCTGAAAGACTTCCCCTGCCTGGCTCCCATGAAGACCTAGGGAGAGAGTGTCACAGTAATCCCCATTCTCCAAACATCAGATGCGACACATCCAGGAGCTAAGGGCTGTTGCAAACATTTACTCTCTTGACTGGCTACTGAGCCCCCTGCTGGGCTCCAGTCAGATGCAGGCTGGGCTCCCCTCAACCCACCTCATCTCCTATCCATGGTGCCCTCAACCCAGCCCTAGGATCACCTGTCTCTCTCATCCAAGGTTCTTCCTCCTGGCCTCTCCCTGCCCCAACTAATGTGCACTCTCAGATGTTTTCCCAAACTCATTACCCCAACCCTCCCCCACCTGGCGCTCAGGACACCCTGATGTCATGTGAAGATCTTCCTCTGTTGAGTTTAGTAGTAGGTCTCCTTCTCCAGCCAGCCTGTGGAAGAGAAGAGACCAGAGTGAACTGGGGAAGGCCTCAAGGGGAGAAAAACAGAAGGGTGAGCCAGGACAAGGTGGGAGGCTTGAGGGTGGAAGGCAGGGCCCTGAGGGTTAGAAGGAGCAGCGTGCTGGGGTCAAGGACTAGAAGGCAGGATCCAGGCACAGCACAGGCTGGGCAGTGAGCTGGGGAGAAGGGCAGTGGGCCTGGAGGAACCAGGGGGAGTGGGGCAGCTGGTCAGGACGCTGGCAGACTCTCAGGCCAGGGTGCAGGGGAGCTTTACCGCCAGGGTGACGACGGATGATGAGTTTTCTGATTTCATGATAGACAAAGATGAGGACGCTGTAGGGAGTGGCACAGAGCCACCAGGTTATCCTGAAGAGAGCAAAAGCTGGTCAGCGGGGGCGGAGATAGAGGGGCCAGTGAAAGGCAGGTGCAGAGAACAGCGCCTGGGAATCGAGTGTTTGGTTTGTTGTGTGGGAGGTTGATCCCTACCTTTGAGGAGGTCAGAGCCTGGGGAGTGAGGGCGGAGGGGCCAAGACAGGAGCATAAAAAGCCAGTGAGAACAGAAAGGGATAAATGCCGTGTTAGAGGTACATGCAGTGTTCACAGAGATTGTCTACCAGCTTTTGTGGAGTCTCTGAGGGAGACTTCCTTTGCTTTCTGGGTTCTCTAGACCTTGCACCCACAAACTCCAAGCAGGATGGGTCTGAGACTAGATGTGGGGTATATCTTGCCAGGGAATATATACACTGTTCTATATTGCAAAGATGAGGAAATCTTTTTCTTCCTGAATCTCTTCTATAGACCAGGAAGATGGACTCTGGGGAGGGCTTGAATCAGGACCACATTTGTCCCTTGGATGATAGAGAGATGGCTTAGAGCAGCATTGTCCGATAGAAATATACTGTGAGGGCTTCCTTGGTGGCGCAGTGGTTAAGAATCCGCCTGCCAATGCAGGGGACACGGGTTCGAGCCCTGGTCCAGGAGGGTCCCACATGCCGTGGAGCAACTAAGCCCCTGCGCCACAACTACTGAGCCTGCTCTCTAGAGCCCACGTGCCACAAATACTGAGCCCACATGCCACAAATACTGAAGCCCGCATGCCTAGAGCCTGTGCTCCACAACAAGAGAAGCCACCACAATGAGAAGCCCATGCACCGCAACGGAGAGTAGCCCCCACTCGCTGCAACTAGAGAAAGCCCGCGCCCAGCAGTGAAGACCCAACACGGCCAAAAATAAATAAATAAAATAAATAAATTTATTTTAAAAAAAGTATACTGTGAGCCACATGTGCTAGTTAATATTTTCTAGTAGGCACATGAAAATAAGTAAAAAGAAAAAAGTGCAATTAATTTTAATATTTTATTTAACCCCAAATATTATTGCTTCAACATGTAATCAATATAAACATAATTAATGAGTTATTTTACATTCTTCTTTTTATCCCGAGTCCTCGAAACCCAGTGAGCATTTTACACTGACAGTGTATCTCAACTCAGACACTAAATTTTCAGTGGTTAAAGGAAAATGTAGTCTAACCAAAACAATAAAGTTGTATTTAATTGAAAAATATTTGACACTGGTTTAGTTTTTAACATTCAGTCAACTAAAGTTATAAATTCAATTTCTCAGTCTCACTAGCCATATTTCAAGAGCTCAACAGTTGCATAAAGATGGTGGCTACCATATTGGACAGGGCAGGCCTAGGCCATGGTTCATTACACACACACACACACACCCCTCAACCAATATAAACAGTTACGGACATACAGCCATGCATTCATTCAACAACAATTATCATGTCTACTCTGTGTATGTGCTAGGTCCTGGGGAAATAAACATGATGACACGATGGTCTTTGATCTCAAGAAGCTCAAGCAATCAGGGAAAAGAGGTTAGATAAACACACAAAATAAATAATCACAGTATTAGGTGATGAGTTTTATGGTCAAGGTACGTACAAGAGTGTTTGGGAGCACAGTTAATGCTCAACCACGTTTACTATCATTTATATGTTGACATTAATAGCAGCAACAACTGAGCTACTATTAACAAGGTGCCCACCGGGACCCAAATGTCGTGCTTCATGTATTATATGCATTTCTACCTGTAATTATCAGAACAATCTGCCAGGTGTGTGTTATCGAGACTTTGCAGTTGAAGCTGAGGCTCAGAGAGGTTGCCAGCTTGTCCAAGGTCATAGAATAATACACAGTACAGCCAAAATTCAAACCTGGAATTGTCAGTATCTAAGGGCAGTGCCAATGTCTTTTATTAAACATTAATTGAGCAGCTACAGAATACAAAGCATTGTGTAAAGCACTGCAAGGGACAGAAAGCTACAGAATACAAAGCATTGTGTAGAACACTGCAAGGGACAGAAAGGTGAGCAAAGTGTGTAAACACATAGAAAATCAGTTGGAAGACTACACACTAAATTATTAATAGAGGTTACCAATGCAGGGTGGGGGAGGAGTGGGAATGAAATGGGAGTTTTGCTTTTTTCTTTATAAAAATGTTAAATGGAAAAGTTTCACAAGCATATACTAATGTAAAAACACAAAGAAACAAAAACTTGGGACTTGAACCAAACAAGGTACCAGACAATAAGAATTTCAGTGTGCCCACCCACCTATATGAACATTAAAATGGATTTGCAGAAGTACAGCAGAGTTAGCCATGCATAGATTAGGCTGTTTTATGATTACACCAGCTCCAAGCAATGTGTAGCCTGGGACAGCTATACCACGCATTATCATAGAAAAGGTACCACTCTGTTAAGCACTGGCAAATCTGCTAAGTTTGCATGTCTAGTGGGTTGCGATCACTTGGTACAGTCCCTAATTCCTCCCCGGATAAGATGCCCTTCTGGGAGCACAGGCAGTTCTCTCTACATCACTGAGTGGAGCCTGCTCCCCTCTTGAATTCCTTGCTCAAACATGCCTCCTCCCATGTGCTCTTCCTGTGCCCAGAGACACCCTGCCTTGCACCCCTCCCCTTACTCACTTGAGTGGGTACATTCGCAGGGCCACGTCCATGCCTGGAGTGTAGGACAGAAAAGCAGCCAGGACGTCTCCTCCAGGATCCCAAATATTAGGATCTTGTTTCTGAGAGGAAATGTTTAAGGGTGTGTTGGAGGCCGGGAAGGAGAGTTAGGGGTGCAGTTTGGGAGAGTGTTGGGGCCGGTGGGCGGTGCTCACGTCATGCCCTGCTGGAAGACAGTTTCTGCGGGTCTTGCAGATGATGAGGTCAGCCCACTGCACAACCACGATGCTGACAAAGAAGGCCGTTTGGCATGTGAACTCCAACACCTTACACTGCTCATAGGTCTGGGGGAGGGCGGGCAGAGGGGAGCCATCAGTGTCAGGAGGGATTCAAATATGCCTCAAAGGCTTCTTCCTTCTCCTGCCTCCCCGGACCCCAAGGCTGAGATAGGTCCCCTATTTAGATTCCTGCAGCCCTTCACATGTATCTCTGTCTTAGCACTTTCCATGTTGTAATTGTGAGTTGTTTATATGTTTGCCTTCCCTGACTGAGAGCCCCTCAAGGGCAAGCACCTCGTCTTACTTATCTCTGTGTCTCCTCTCCCCATGCTTCATTCAGTGAATGGCAGGTACTATGGCTCAATAAATATTTACTAAGAAGAAGGGTGGTGTAAGGGAAGAAGGTGGACTTCAAGAGGAAAACAGGGTCAGAGGAAAAAGGTAAGGAAGATGGGGCCAGAGGGGAATCTGCATGCAGAGGGGAAAGGGATACCCGAAGAGTGGTACCAGATGGGAGGCATTCACTCATCCATTTGTTCATTCTTTCATTCACATTTTACACAGAAGGAGCTTAGAGTCCAGTGGGGAAGATAAATATGCTATGCCAGCACAGTAGGTAGGTTACAAGAGGGAGATCACAGAGGGCTATGGAAACACAGGAGAGGAGCATCTAAACTAGACTGGAGAAAAAAAAAAAAGCCCATTAAAAAAAAATAAAACAGCATGTTTATAAATAACTTGTAGATCGAATAAAGAATTTGAAAATATGTAAGACTAAACAATAATGAGATACTACAGATAGACCCTCATGGGATGTGGTCAATGTTGTACTTGGAGGGAAATATAGAGCCCTAAACAATTAGAAAACAAAGGCTGGAAATCGATGAGCCAAGCACTGAATTTAGAATGAGACCTGTCAGCACATTTCTGTGCATCAGATCATACCACCACTATCCCCTGCAGCCAGCTACCAAAACTGAGCCACTCCCAACATCACTTGAAAATTTTAGCTCCTGACTCACCATCACTCTAACTGCTGTGTCCTCGGTTTGGGAGGTTTAAATATACATGTTGATGATCCTCCCCGTACCATGGTCTCACCGTCTTGATCTTCTCCTCCAACTGTATCCTCTACTCCCCACCCGGCTGCTAACTTCCATGGTTAAACTCCAGACATTGTCTTTTCCAATAGCCACAATTTTTCTGTGATTTTAATTTCAAGCACCTCTTTTCTCTCTGATCACTGTCTTTATCTTTCCATCTCACCTACTCTAGTATCCCAATTCCAACACTTCTTGGACTTGGACTTAAAATCCATGGACCCAATATGTTATATATTTGGCTATTATCTTTCTCCCCTCCCACTCTGTGCCCCTAACTAGAATATAAGCTCCATGAGAGCAGTAACTTGGCCAAATTTGTTCACTACTATATTCCAGGGACAAAACAGTACCCAGTGCATAGAAGATGCTCAACATATACTTGCTGAATGAATGAATGAAAGAATGGTGATTAATGGAATTACTGCTAGAGGTATTTAGAAGATAAGGAGCTATCTAGCAGTACGTAGGGTACTTCCTGGGTGGGCAGCTATATACTCGATTATCTGAAGATTACAGCAGTGGAAGAGGCAGAGACCTTGCCTTATGGCCTTTATTCCACAGGGCAATTGTTCTCAACCCATTTTGGAATATCTCAAGACGTCACTGATGTAATTTGATGTTAATTCAAATTAATTATCTTTAATTTATTGTAAATAAACATGTGTCAAGCTTCATCTTGATAGCAGGGAGATGGTATCAAGATATAAAACTAACAAGGGTCTTGATCCGAGGTCTGAGGAGATGTTGACAAGGTAAATAGCAATGAGGACTCTGGGCATCTTTGGACCCTGGAGCAGTGTTGGTAGCTGGGAACATTGACATCTGTTGGTCTCATGAGGCTCAGATAGTGGAAGCCTACTGTGTATGAGGGGCAATGTTCCAACAGCCCCGATTTTAACATATTTTTGAGAGACCTGCAGTTATCTTGGTTTGGAGACATCATGGTGAAGTGGGAAAGTGCCGGGCAGGAATCAGTCCAGATTTCTAGTCCAACTGTTATAGGGATTCATTGTGGGACTTTAAGCAAGTCACTAAATCTTTCCAATAGACCATAATGTCCTCTGTAGACTGTGTGAACTCTATGGTCCTATGATATTAGCAAAAATTGGCGTCACATCTCCCACTGTCTTAGAAATTGGGATGGGCGTTCACAGATGCAAACAAGCATACTCACTAAAATTCTTAAGCAAATATTGTTGGTTGGAGGGCTTCGGTTTGGACCTTATTCATCTTGGGTGTTAGGAATGACTAATACAGAGACGCATCCTCTAAGTTTGAAAAGTTTAGAAGAACAACGAAGAGATATACAAAGAAAATACATTTTCAGATTTAAAATCATACTCTTTGACTACCCATGGAAAAGGAGCATAACAGGAGAAAGTGGACCCAGCACTCATTTCTGGGACAATGATGATTAGAACCTGGAAAACCAGAAATCAGCTCCAAAAAGTTGATTGACAAAGTAGACTTCCAGGTCCAAGGAAGCCAAAAAGACCCAGGAAGATAAGGACAGACAACAGACAGTAAGAATGAATGGAAATGAAGTCATCGTAAACAAAGAGAAGCATATTTGCTGATGTGATTGGAGACTGAGGACAAATGTTAGAAAGCTCCTGTAGGACTGAAGATGAGGATCATCTCTGTCTGCCTGGTGCCTCCATTCTCCTACTCTGCAAAAACTTGCTACACTCACTCTTCCTCATTACTTCTTCACTCTTACTGGTCACAATCTACTACCCTACCTTTTACTCACCCACTGTTGTCCATAGCTGTCCTCCAGGTCATTGAGGTATCGATTTTCCCAGCTGATGCGGATGCCCAGCAGATCAATAGGTTTAAAACCATTCTCAGCCAAGATCACAAAGTAGGTGAAGAATCCTGCCAGAGCCTGAATTATCCCTGTGAGTGATAGAGTCTCATGTCAGGGGAACCTGATTCAGAGAAGGATCTCAAAAGGCAGACCATGGAAGGGGTGCTGCCTGGGGCTTGCTTCTAGCAGGGTTGATGTGTGTCTGAGCTGTATTGCTGAAGATTCATGCCATTAATGATCTGATCCCACCATCTCTGTAGGACTTGTCTCCAAACTCTGACATTTCTTTCTAAGCTGTAATCTAGAGTCATCTTTTTATCATATAAGCTTAAAACTGGAAAGGACCTTAGAGGGGATTTGTTCCCTCTCCCCACTGAGTGAGTGCTGGACTCCTCCCTGTCCATTCTTTCTGACACCAGGGCACTCATCAGTCCTCTCATCCCGTCGCATCTCTCCCATCTGCCCCTTGTCTCTCCCTTGGTCAAAACCTCCACCACCTCATGCCTGGACCACGGCTATGGCTGACGTTAATGTTTGCCTACTGACCGCAGATCTGTGCACTGTGTAGGGACCAGTGGACATTGATTCTTACAACAATTCTGAACTATCATTTACATTTCATAAGTGGGAAAACTGAAGCACGAAAAAGACTCAATCATTGTCCAGGGTCATACAGGTTGTGAAATTGGGATTCAAACATAGGTATGGATCCTAAATCTGTGCTTTTTTCCTATGTGTTTCCATCTCTAGATATTAGGATTGTCTCCTCTGTCCCCATCTCTTTCCTGTACCCCTATCGTATTTAGGAACTCAAGAACAAAGACCTCTAATGGCTCTCAAACGTCTTTCAAAGCTGGCCCTGCTATAAATGCTACCTGTGTCCACAGCCTCATTTTCCACTACTTCTTTATCAGGAATAAGCACTCCACCAAACTGGTTTATTCACTCTTCAACAATCAGGTATCCTCTGGTCCCCCACACCAGACCATCCATTTACTAGTCTAAGCCCTATCTTCCAGCACCAAGTTTAAGTCCTGTTTCCTCCATAAGACCTCTCCAACTGTCCTCAAGATTGGTGAGTCCTCTTGCTTTGTACTCCTGCAGTATGTCCTATCTATACTCATTTGGCACTTGGAGAACAACTTGCCATCATTTTATGTACTTTTGCTCCTTTTTGACTAGACTCTTAAGTCAAGGGTAGATCAGAGATCAATGTTTTTTTGTGTCCCAGGGCCCAGCACAGTTTGTTGTTAAGAAAATATCTCCCTGACTTCCAAGCCAAGATTGGTCCAGTGGCCACGCTGGTGCAGCCGCTCCCCGCTCCCTTCACCCCTCATTCCTCTGGCCACACCAGCCTGTCCGTAGGCCATGCCAGTGAGACGGTCATTCACCAGCTTATCAGTCTTTGGATTCTGTGGAGCCCTCTTCATGATGTCACTTTCAGCCGACTCATAAGCCAAGGAGATAGCAGGGACCTGGAGGATGGAGGGTGGAAGCGACAGGGAACACACAGTTCAGAAGGAAACTCAGAAGTAACTCGAGCTCTGCCCCTCTCCCCGGACACAGCTTTTTCCTACTCCTCAGTCTGTTTCACAGGAGTTCCATGAGCTAGATCCCAGCTTAGTCCTCACCATGTCAGTGCCCAGGTCAATGCAGAGGATGGTTATGGTGCCCAGAGGCAGTGGGATACCGAGGATGATGAACAGCAGGAAGGGGGTGAGCTCAGGGATGTTGCTGGTCAGGGTATAGGCGATGGATTTCTTCAGGTTGTCAAAGATCAGGCGGCCTGGGAAGGATGGTCAACCTTCTGTGAGAAGCACAGAGACATCACGTCTCCCACAAACCAGCTCCTGGACAGAGAGACCACTACAAAGCAGTGTCACAGTCCATGAAAGGGTCCGAAGGTCTTAGGCCTTGGCAGCCCCAGTTTTGTTTCTAAATTGTGTGACTCGTAATTAGAGCCGTGATTTATTAACATGCCATATCTGTATACTCTTTGTTCTTGGGTTCAACATGGCTACTATCATCTGACCTCTGAAAATTAAGCAGGGTGGGGCCTGTTAATACTTAGATATGTGTGAGAATGCCAATATAAAAGCCATTAGAAGATTAAGGCTGATTCACAGTAACATGGATGGACCTAGAAGTTATCATACTAAGTGAAGTAAGTCAGACAGAGAAAGACAAATATCATATGATATTGCTTATATGTGGAACCTAAAACATGACACAAATAAACTTATTTACAAAACAGAAGCAGACTCACAGACATAGAAAACAAATTTAGGGTTACCAAAGGGGAAAAGGGAGAGACAGGGAAGAGATAAATTAGGAGTTTGGGATTAGCAGATACAAACTACTGTATGTAAAATAGATAAACAACAAAGTCCTACTGTATAGCAGAGAAAACTATATTCAATATCTTGTAATATACTATAATATGAAAAAGAATATATGTGTATATATATGTGCATACATATATATGTATGTATCTATCTATCTGTATCTGAATCACTTTGTTACACACCAGAAACCAACAGAACATTGTAAGTCAACTATACTTCAATTTAAATAAAAGTCTGAAGTGGAAAGAGCCTGGGCTTGGGTTCTAATTCCATTTTCTGCCATAACTAGCTTGTGATCTTGGGCACCCCTCACCTTCATTCCTCCTGCCTTGCAAGATGGCTTGAGTCCTTCCCTGACAACCTTTTCTAATATTGTCATCTCTCCTTCCACTCCCTGCTTTACTCATTTTTTTCCGTTGCACTTGTCTTCTTGTATTATACTGTTCAGTTTACTTTATTGTCTGTCTGTCTCCACTGGAAATTAAGTTACACAAGGGCAGGGATGTGTGTTTTTATTCCCAATTATAGTATCCCCAGGATCAAGACTAGTGCCTGGTACATAGTTGATACTCAGAAAGTTCATTGAATTGAGTGGATATAAACTACTGAGGATCATACAAAGTCTAAATAAAATGTTAACTATTACTATTATGTGGATTGTCATAGATTTTCATAACATAGCTCCAGGCAGAAATCAGAAATCAGGGAGCCTGGGAAGCAGAATTCTGGGGTTCTCCTGTACGCTAGTGGGTATTGTCTCTGGGAAAGAGGGGGCTTAGTTTAGCTCATGCAGTCACTGCATAGATCAGGCTCCAGCTGATCTTGATATGTCAACATCATTCAGACAACAGGTTGCTAGAAAGTCCTCCTGAGGTTGTGGAGTACAGAGTAGTCTCACGGTATAGCTATACCCTGAAACTTACTGTAGACCCACTTGAATCCCCATGAGAGAAGAAAAACAATGCTGTGCTGCACTAGAGCCCCACTCTCCCTAGAAAATCTGGACTTTCCTCCAATCTCATAAGGGCTCCAGAGAGTGATGTGCTAAGTACCAGCTGAATCTAATTTGAAAAATTTTGACTTACAGTGACTTCTCCCAGTCTGTACAGGAGGTTGGAGGATGGGCAAAGGGAATGTGAATAATGTACCCCAACTCTCACCTGAGTCTGAGCAGGTGAGAGTTGGTACCTACCAACCTGGGCACCTGCTTCCTCACCCTACCCTGGGCACCCTGCTTCCTCACCCTCCTCCACACCCATGACGATGGAGGCAAATTTGTTGTCCAGCAGGATTATGTCAGCTGCCTGCTTAGACACATCAGAGCCAGCATTGCCCATGGCAATGCCGATGTCCGCCTCCTTCAGCACGGGGGAGTCGTTCACCCAGTCGCCTGCCACCGCCACAATGGCTCCCTGGGTGAAGCACAGAGAGAGTGAAATAATTATTGTGTCAGATTGAGGACCCATCCCAAAGGTCAGTTTGATTCCATCATCCCTTGTTTCTTGATGTAATCATGCTTGGTTTAGGCCTCTTGGCCCTTCCTTCTCCCGCACGTCCTGAGATAGCAAAACTCACAGGGAGCCCCCAAATGGATGCCTGTCTCAGGGGTTCATGATGGGATGCTCTCTGGAGCCTCCTCTAGCCCAGCCCACACATTCCTATGCTTGGTTTGGGGCTGGGCTGTGCCATGTGGTTCCCTCCAGATTCTCCAAGCCTCCTTGGTCTCCCTTACCAGCCTCTGACATCCCTCTACAATGATGAGCTTCTGCTGGGGGGAGGTCTGAGCAAACACGATCTCAGTGTGGTTTTGGAGGATCTCATCAAGCTGCTCTGAGTTCATATTTTTTAGTTCTGAGCCATGCACTACAATGGCTTTGACATCCCTGAGGGAGAGGAATTTCAAAAGACTAGTTCAGAGTGTTGAGAATTCACCAGGTGTACTGGTGCCCTCTAAGCCATCTTTGCTTTAACCTCCTTGTTTCTCCTTTCAACCCCATCTCCTCACTTGTCCCCAGCCACGCACTGTCCCCAGATTGGCACATTGCATTCCTTCCCTCCTCTCCCGCCTCCTCCTCCCTCTTCTCTACCTCCTTCTTTGTCCCACCTTCATCGGAAAACCCACCGACATAGTTGCTTGGTCATTTTCCTATTATGTTTTACTTTGCAGTAAGTAAACTCTGCACATCCTACCTATAGAAAGAACCTCTGAAAATGTTAGTGGGTGGGGCAGGCTAAGGATGGAGGGAAAAAATGGCAGATCTGAGTCCTTTCAGGGATCTCACCTGGCATTGACCTGGCTGACAGGGATCTTGAACCGGGCAGCAATGTCCTCTGCTGTCTCGGTGCCTTCTGATATGATGCCCACACCCTTGGCAATGGCCTTGGCTGTAATGGGATGATCCCCTGTTACCATAATCACCTTGGTTGGAAGGGGAGGGAAAAGGAGCAGAATCATCTTCAGGGAGGTCCCGGGTCCTTCACCTCTCTCTCTAAGAACTAACAGATCACTGCTATCATTCCACAGGGGTTTAAGTAGCTCATTCCCAAGAACTTGTGCTGTCAATCAAAAATCTTGCTACGGTGGCTTCAACCCATGGGAGTGGGTCAGGGCCATCAGAACATAAAACATAGGATAATTTGAGCTCTAGTTTTCCCAGGAATAAATCAGGGATTTGGGTGTATTTACTGTATTCAGAATTTCATTTAATTGCTCCAGAAGATATTCTGCCTCTTTAAGACAGAAACACCTACCCACAGAACAATGGTAATAAAGGAGCATTTGGAATAATCCATCTGCCTAGCAAAATTTCATCTAGGCCCTCATTCATCTCGATCCTCAGTCTACCTCTCTTTTTCCCACTGTCTCCTCGTGCCCCTGGATTCCAGCCCTTTTCTGGATACCTGGGGTCAGCCCTAGTCCTGTCCCTTTCCTCCCCAAAGATCAGGTGCTCATGCTCTGTGCTCTTCTAGCCTTCTGTTCATTTAGTCCTCCTCACATCTCTGTGTGATGGCTTGTCTGTCTCTCTCCCCTGCTGGAGAGAGTGGGGCCGTGCCTATGATTCCTCGTTAAGTTTCCAGCCATAGCATAATTCCTAGCACATAGTAATCCATCAACAAGCAATTACAGAATGAAGGAAAGATCGCTTCCTGGGAACCACTGCCCATGGTTCCCAAGTGCCCTCCAAGCACGTAATTCTCAGGCTCTGGTGGGAGGGAGAAGGAAACTATCTGACTGTGGCTGAACTAAGAACAGAGGTCCTGGAAAGGTCAGTCTGTTTACTTCCAGAGCGTGGAAATAAGCTTTGAAGGAGTTTTCCCATGAGCCCTCCTCATTCCACACTGGCACAGCGGGCTTGCTGGAAGGAGTGCTAACTAATCTGGGATCACCAGAGACTCAGGAAAGGTGTGCTGTGAGCAGTTACCCACACCATTGGTTTCAAGTGCCCTGGCTTGGTTGTGGGGCACTGGGGCCTCACCAAGTTCGGCCTGTGGGGCACGAGGTAACTGGTGAGGATCTGAGAGGGAACTGCACAGAAGATTAGAAGATTCCAGAGGTGGTTCAGATTGAGCCCTCAGTGATGCCTTTCCAGGCTTACAGTGCCCTGAACGTTTCCTACTGGTTCATCAATAATGACCTGTAGGACATGTGTGGTAGCTAGCCCAGCTTGACCACTCAGATGGGCCGATCTGCAGTAGTTTCTGGAAGTATCACCTCCATGCCAGGCTGGAGAAATAAAAACAAAGTCAGTCACCCCAAGAGTGAGTTCCTAGGACACAATTTCACAGAACATTGAGATGCATACATACAATAGAAGCGCAGTTCTACAAAGAATGGCTCCCTTTGAAGTAAAGAACATCTAGTGGTTTCTGGAATTTGTCAAGTACTAAAAGAATTTCATTTCCAACTTCTCGGTGCTGGCTGTACCTCTGGTGTTCCCACGCAGTCTTGCCAGCTGCCCTCTTGTTCCCTTGGACTCTCTTCCCCCAGATCAGACCCATCTGAGAGAAACGGTCCAGTGTTGGTGACCATTCTGTAGGCCCTCATGGCTCAGCTGCAGTTCTTAGAGGGGGCTGCGTTCATAGCAGGGGCCAAGTATCTTCATACTACTAAGGGCCTCAGGTAGTGGCAAAGAGGATGGCATCATTTTGTTTTAGTTTTTTGTTGTTGTTTTTTTTTTTTGGCCACGCCAGGCAGCATGTGGGCTCTTAGTTCCCCAACCAGGGATCAAACCTGCGCCCCCTGCACTGGAAGGGTGGTCTTAACCCCTGGACTGCCAGGGAAGTCCCTTATTTTAGTTTTGTAAAATTAAGTTTATTCCAAAGGTCTGAACACGTGGCTCTGAGAAATACCAGTCCCACCGTCAATTGTAAAAACTTTGCTGCCATGCAGCCGTTAACCAGCCTCTTTCAGCAGCCTCATCATATCCATTAGCTTGGCATCAACACCATTTTGGAGTTGACCTTGGAAGGGTCTCCCCTATGGGAAAACCCCCTGTATAACCATTACATTTTGTCCACCTTGAAGGATGGCCTCATGTGTTCGTCTTACATTTCCTTAGAGGGAAAAGGGTGTGATTCAAAATTCCTCACCAAGTCTGCCAAATTCCTGTCAGCTTCAGGTCCAGAAGAAGTAAGAAATTAAAATGTAAACCTGTGCCCAGAACAAGGTCTGGCCCAGAAAGCACCAGGCCTCCTGCTTCAGGTGTCAGCTCCAGGCCAGCCGCAATCTTATTCAGATGGTTACCTATCACAGCTCGTTCTGCCTCAGGCCGTGACCGTGTCCTGCTCTGGCAGGCCACCTGGCTCAAATCACCTCTTTGTCTCCTGGTTGGGCCTCCCCCCCACAGTAGGCACAATTGTAACTCTTCTTCTTGCTAAAGAGATCCATAAATTCCCAGGTGAGGTGAATTTTAGACTGTGTTATTATGTGCACAGCAATAACACAATGCACAATAATAACCACAATTTTATTCCTCATGCTGGCAGCCCACCTCAAAGCTGAGAAAATGCAAATGAACCCCTTCTGCATTTATCTCCCACAGTATGTATGACGTGGTAGCTTATAGAACCACGGAGGAGTATCAAGATACGTGGCTATCCTATGCAGACGTGTTATAATAATGCTGTCTCCGCAAAGAACTGTACCACCCCAAACATCTTGTAGTAATTAGGGAATTCACTCAGAATAATATCCTATTCCTTGGTTCCCACTGTAGTGACGAATCATTGTACTTAGTGCAGCCCAGGCTGCTCCAAGACAAACTGCCAACAGTTAAAGGTCAAGATGAAGCCATCTCTAACAGATAGCATCCAGTTCTCCTTAAATACTTCTAGCCCAACTCCCTCCAACCTGCCCTCCCAGATATTCCCAGAATATCAAGTATGAGCCGGGAAGGTGACAATACCTAATCTATGAAGATGTACAGGAGTCTTAGAATTTGAAATGTGGGATACAGAGCATCTCAGAATTAGAGGAATTTTACTGCTGCTATCCCATGAAGTCCAAAGCCCACCCTGATTAAAGAGGAATTCCCATCTCTAGGTTTGTTCTGCAGCTGCGTTTTACTCTTGAACCACTTCGTTTTGGTTTCTAGCTTTTACTCCTGGACGTACACCTGTTAGGGCAGCTTCTCACCCTGAGTCAGATCCGTTGAGGGGCCCCAGCTCTCAATCTCTCATTCTCACTAGTGCCTGCTCCAGGCCCCCAGCCCTCTTGGCCTCACCCTTTTTACAACCCATCCAGCAGTACATTTATAGGACACCTTCTACCACTTTGCCACTCCTAGTGTGGCCTGCAGACCAGCCGCAATGGCATCAGCTGGGAGTGTGTTACAAATGCAGAATCTTGGGGTGTCCTAGTCCTACTGAATTAGGATTTGCATTCCAACAAAACCCCCAGGCGATTCACATGCACATTCGTTTGAGAAGCACTGTCCTAGGGTGATGGTTCTCAAATTTGTCTGCACATCAGAATCTCTAGGAAAGTTTTTAAAAATACAGATGCCTGGGCTCCACCCTGAGCATTTCTAATTGAAAGGGTCTGGAGTATGGCCAAGACATCAGATTTTTAAAGCTCCCCTGGTGATCCCATTTTATTTTTTAATTTTATTGAAGTATAGTTGATCTATGATGTTGTGTTCATCCCCTGGTGATTCTAATGTTCAATGCAAGGCAGGATTCTAACTACAGAGGACACTTACTATTAAGTTCTCTCCTAAGACTGCAACTCATAAGCTCAGGAGGAGAAATCAGTTCAGTTAAACCAAGAACCTACTCTGTCCGAGGTTTTCTACTGTTGATCCAGTTTATGACAAGTGAGGGGCATCTGGGATGCTCCAGTGTTTACCTTAATCCTGGCACTCCGACACTTGCCCACGGCATCAGGCAGCTCGGGGAGGGTCAATCATGGAGATGAGCCCCACAAAATAAAGGTTATCCATGGGAAAATTGATTTCATCAGTGTTAAACTTGAATCCCTTGGAGTAAGTGTTCGGCAGATTCAAGAAGCAGAACCCTAGAGAGAGACAGAAGAAAGGACCAGTAGTCATTCCACTGTCTATGTCTCTATCCTGCTCGCCCCAACCTCCTAGATTTTTCACCCCACAAATAATGACTGTTTTTTTTTTTGTTTTTTGTTTTTTTTGGTACGCAGGCCTCTCACTGTTGTGGCCTCTCCCGTTGCAGAGCACAGGCTCCGGACGCGCAGACTCAGCTGCCATGGCTCATGGGCCTAGCCACTCCGCGGCATGTGGGATCTTCCCAGACCGGGACACAAACCCGTGTCCCCTGTAACGGCAGGCGAACTCTCAACCACTGCGCCACCAGGGAAGCCCAATAATGACTGTTTTGATGCCACTCTTCAAAGGCTTCTCCCGCAGCCCCCTCACCTAGCACGCGTTCCCCCAGACCTCCCGGTTCCAAGTAGGCATTCTGGAAGGCTTTCTTCATTTCATCATCCATTGGGTACTCCTGCCCTATCAGAAGGTAAGTAGAGCAAAACTCCAAGATCCTCTCAGGCGTCCCCTTCATCATCAGTACGTGGGTCTGGGAGCCGTCCTCCCGAAGGTGGATGGACATCTAGGGAGAGGAGAAGAATAGGAGGAGAGAGCGAGGTTTGGGGCAAAGAAGCAAGGGTAAGTTTTCTGAGGGTAAAGCCAACAGGCAAGCTCTGTCATACCTCCATTTCCTTTGTCCCCTAAACCAGCGCAGCCCCCCTCCCTCCAGCAAAATCCGACCTTTGGTTGAGCCCACCCCTCCTCCCTTGCAGGAACCTCCAGCCTGGTATTATTTGCACAGGAATCTGTTATCTTCTCAGCCAGACTGGCGTTAAGGGCAGCCCAGGCACTCTCCCCTCCCTGCTTCCTCTCTGCCTGGGTAGCTAGAAGCAGAAGTCAGGGGGCCACAGAGACAGCAGAGAAGACAGGAAAGAAAACTTAGAGTCAAACACCTGTGCTAGGGCTTCCCTGGTGGCGCAGCGGCTGAGAGTCCGCCTGCCAATGCAAGGGACACGGGTTCGTGCCCCAGTCTGGGAAGATCCCACATGCCGCGGAGCGGCTGGGCCCGTGAGCCATGGCCGCTGAGCCTGCGCGTCTGGAGCCTGTGCTCTGCAATGGGAGAGGCCGCAGCAGTGAGAGGCCCACGTACCACAAAACAAACAAACAAACAAAAAAAACCCCACCTGTGCTCTAGGGCCAGCAGGAATGCTTTCTTAGCTTTATGACCTCAGGTCAGTCCACTTAACCTCTCCAAACTTTAGCTCCTTTGATAAAATGTAAAAGGTTCTACGTTGCCCACTTCATTGGGTTTTTATAAAAGAAAGATAATATTTGTAAAGAATATATTGAAAAACACTGACAGTTCTTTACCATGGTTGTTTGAGCCTGAAGGACAGGATTAGGATGAATAGTAATAACAACACTTATTGAGCACTTACTATGTGCCAGCCACTGTTCCAAGTGCTTTACATGAATTGTCATTTAATCCTCTCAGCTACTACCCTGTAGTAGTACTATCAATTTCTTTATTTTGTAGATGACAAAATTAAGGTTAAGCTGTGTCCAGAATCACACAGCTAGGAAGTAGAGGCTGTCAAGGAAAGAACTCAAATAGACTCACTTTAGAACATGCTCTCTTAACCATCCTATGCTCTAAGTTCTTTGTTAACTCTGTCATCACATATTTAGTGATGAAGTCTACTTAAAATTTATGATCGTTGCTTTGTTTCTATTAATGCTGTCTTTTATTTTTTCCCAAAAGACTAAAGTTATCTATTCACTTTGAGTTACCAAACTCTTTAAGCATTCTGACTTGTTTAGTTTGACACTGAACTGTGGTTGCTTCTTATATTTTTATGTTCATTTTTGGGACTGATGAATAAACTGTTTTCCAAGTGTTGCCAGTAGAATTTGTATAATCACATCTTTAAGAATTTTGTTTATATGTTGAATGTACTGTTATTTTGTGTTTATGAATTTTTTTTCCAATAAACAGAACACGTCTCAAAACCAAAAAAAAAAGAAAAAATAGAATATATCGAAAACTGTGAAGCACAGAGCAAAAACTGGTTAGTCGTTCTAGCCCCATGTCTCCTGGAAACATGGCACGGCCCCTGAGAGGGGCTCGACGGTGTGAGTTGGGGGTCCCTGTGGCTCAGCTGGGGAGGGGAGGGCGTAGTCAGGAAGAGAACCTGAGGAGACAACTTGAGGACAGAGAAATAAGATCAGTTTCATTTTTCATTATCCTGTGATCTCTGATCTGGGAAAAGGAACTGTCTCTGGGTTTCCTCTTATGATCGACAGGAAATTCCTGCTACGTAGCCTGTTGGGTAACAAAATCAGCACATTGAGAGGAATTGAGCTTGTGGTACTGAGGGGACCAGACTGTACTGGCCCAAGGAGAAGCCGGGTGGGAAACCTGGGTGTAAAATGTGGTTAAAATGGCTTCTTTGGAAACTTGCCCCAAACTGTTATATTTAAAATATGCTTAAGCCGTTAAGAGGGAAAACCTTAACTCATGTAAGCAGAAAGCTGTAAAAATTTTTAAAAAAAATTTTCTGAGCACTTAAAACCTATTTGTTGGGCTTCCCTGGTGGCGCAGTGGTTGAGAGTCTGCCTGCCGATGCAGGGGACACGGGTTCGTGCCCCGGTCTGGGAAGATCCCACATGCTGCGGAGCAGCTGGGCCCGTGAGCCATGGCCGCTGAGCCTGCGCGTCCGGAGCCTGTGCTCCTCAACGGGAGAGGCCACAACAGTGAGAGGCCCGTGTACCGCAAAAAAACAACAACAAAAAAATCCCTATTTGTTGACTATTTATTGGAAATTCTCAGAGATGACAGCAAGACCTGCTTAAGCTAGTAATTTGAGCACAGAAACATCACATCTTGATAGAAAATTACAGGTGAAAAAGATGGGAGAAATCTGGAAATATCAGAACAGAGAAACTTCTTCCTTTCATTTTGATCTCAGAGACGGAAAGAGACCAGGCCTTGCAAACGACCGCCAGGCTAAGATGTCCCTTGCAGACCGGAGCCTCTGACTGTCCCAAGAACAAGCTGACTAAGGCAAGTTGTTCTTGGGTACGGAGCAAAAGGAGCCAGAGGTGTTTTCTTGGACCCCCCAAGCAAGCCCCGCCAGAGCTGGGTAGCTTGCAGGCTGGCCGAGCACACTTGGTACAGAGAAGGATTTTGCTGTTCGAACTTGATATTCGGTAGCTCAGAAAAGGCACTAACGTTGTCATTTGGGGGAAAGGTTGCTATTTTGTTGGACGTCCCATCAAATGTCATGGGTATGTTTTATTTTATTTTGAATCTTGTGGAAGGAGAGGTACCTAATTCTTTCCAGTCGAAGGCTTTAATTGGGCCCTGCCAAGCACAAAATTCCTGTCTGGTTAGTGAGGTCACTAAATGTCAGGAAAAAGTGGAAATAAGTTTGCAGTTTGGGCCTAGGGGACCTATCTTATTACACTGATGAAAAGTCAGATGAGACAAAAAACTATGGATCTGTTTCTTTAACTTTTACTCGTTCAGCATTCAGGGTGAAAATATAGATAATTTGGTTTAAAAAGATCTATATAGCTTTTGTTATTTTGTTATGGCTTTTATTTATTTATTTTTTTGGCGGTATGCGGGCCTCTCACTGTTGTGGCCTCTCCCGTTGCGGAGCACAGGCTCGGGACGCGCAGGCTCAGCGGCCATGGCTCACGGGCCCAGCCGCTCCACGGCATGTGGGATCCTCCCAGACCTGGGCACGAACCCGCGTCCCCTGCATCGGCAGGCGGACTCTCAACCACTGCGCAGCCAGGGAAGCCCTGTTATGGCATTTTTTTTTTAGTTACAAAAATTGTTTTTTCTTGTGACAAAAACTTTTAAGATCTATTCTCTTAAGCAACTTTCAAATATAAAAGTATGGACCGCCTCATGAATTTGCCTGTCATGGGGGGGCCATGATGATCTTCTCTGTATTGTTCTAGTCTTAGTGTATGTGCTGCTGAAGTGAGCACTATTATGTGTTTTTTAAGACACAAAACCAAAGCTGACTTTTGGGAGTTGACTTTCTTCTCTGTTACCCACACCTGATGTCTGACCTTTAGGGCAGTACATGAATTTGGAGAATTCCACTACCCTAAGTAAATCATGATTGTCCCATATGAGTCAAAGCTTAGCTGCTAGAGCTCCCATCATGGTGATGCCACCATTCCCTCCTTTCCACACTTTCCTCAAAGTGTGCCAGGGTTCTCACGTGGGAGGGAAGTACTGGGTTTCTTGTCCCAGTAAAATCCCACATGGATTTTACTGTCAGGGCCACCACTGTCCCTCCCTCAGCAATTTTTCCTTCCCTTGTCAGTCCTCCCTGGATCATGGACAAAATGGCCCTGGGAAAACAGCTTCGCAAACACTCTGGAAAGCCCTGACTGCCTACCTGATGGCAGCTGCTAGAACTGCAGGCACGGAATGAAAAGAAATATTTGATGACTAGTGAGATAAGATGCCTCAGGGAAGTGACTGGCAAATCCAACATATTCTGCAGAAGCAAATTTCACAGCTGCCGCGGAGATGCCTTTAACGTGACTTTCCCCAGCTGGCCTTTAAAGTGACTTTCCCCTGCCAGCCTTTGCTGCCTATGGACATTTCAGAGAGCACTTTATGACTTGCTCTCTGCACAAGTGGCGTAGCCTCAAGTCTGCTTACGACTGAATGCCTCTTCCTTTATCACCTATGCCTGCATTTACCTGTTTGCCACTTTCCCTTAAGGTGACCCTTCCTCCTAATTGGGGTGCTGATTATCCACTGTATCTGTTCTACAGCTCAGACATAAAGGCAAAGGCAAAGCTCTCGTTTCCCCAGATGACAAGCCCATCCCCCACTGCTATTTTCCTACCTTTGTCGGTTCTGTGCCTGGTACTTGTTGGTAGAATTAAAGGGAATTTCTGCCTCCTTGGGGCTTTTCTCTCTCATCTCCTTCACAGAGCTGTAAGACTGCTCGATGTACTTGAGGAGGGCTGACTCAGAAGCATCCCCTGCTGTTGCCCGCTGCGGGGATGGGGTTGGTATAATGAGTCCGAGAGACAAGGCACCTGGGCTTGCCGGCGGTGTCAAGGAAAGGAACAGAATGGGGAGGGGTGCTGGGGGCATCACCGAGGGTCAGGAACGAGATATTGAGGGGAGAGGGCAGGTTATACCCTGAACACCGAGGTACCCTTTACTCCCTTGGGCCTGACACCTTAGCTATGGGAAGGTACTCCTGATTAGCTTTAAAATCAGCCCGGTTGCAGAGGCCAGCGATGCGGGCCAGGATAAACCAGGTATCAGAGCCCTTGGCAAATGAATTCCCTAGGGAGAGAGAACAGAACAGTCAGCAGGGATAGGAGAGCTTAAAGCAGGAGTTTATTCACACCCCTTCTGCGCCCAGATGCTTCTCAGAGACAACGTTTCATCTCCTCCACACCTCCCTGCTCTCCTCTCTCTTTTCAGCTACCTTCTTGCTGTCTGGACTCACCACGCCCTCTCAGCTACTCATCACATTCCCCACATCCTTCCACTCTCCGACCACCAACGCCACTAGTCACCAGTCTGTTCTTCGCTGGTGTCGGCCTCACAGATGGTCCTGTCGAACCACATGTGGGCGACGGTCATGCGGTTCTGGGTGAGGGTGCCCGTCTTGTCGGAGCAGATGGTGGAGGTGGAGCCCAGCGTCTCCACCGCCTCCAGGTTCTTCACCAAGCAGTTCTTCCGAGCCATGCGCTTGGCTGTCGGGGTCAGACACACCTAAGGCCGTGACCAGGGGAGAGGGGAAACGGAGAGGAGAGCTTGGCTGCTCACAGCGCTTTGTGTTTTTGGAAATCTGATCGCTTTTACTGCTCTTCTAATTTCTCATATTTATTTCCCTTTTGTTACCACCTAGTCTTTAGAAACCCCATCTGTAGCTATGGGAAAGGAAATTAGGAAAGTGATTTCGGTTTGTACTTTATGGCAGAATTTCAAAAGAAGAGTGCTTTCCTTTACCAGGGTATCATAGAGAATGATCTCCTATTCCTCCTGGAATATTCCTCTCCCCCTCGATCCTTTCATCTTTTCTATTCTGCAGCCTCTTCTCCATTCAAGTTCAAGCCACACTTCTTTCTCAAGTCCAGTCTTTCCAGGGACCACGGTGAGAGCTAACCTTTGACTGTGGTATAAGATGCTCTGTGTGGAGAAGGGTTGTACCAGTAGTTTAAAAAAGGAATGGGGAGGAGAGAATGATGAACCTGAGAAGGACTGTTGCAGCGCTGAAAATGACTTGAGAAGTCACTTAAACCAAAAGATTTTTGTTGACCATAAATCCAGTGAAAGTCAGATGTGGGGCAAGGTTATTTTAAAAATGAATGAATTCTTAGGCTGCGGTTATGTACAGAATTCTAATCATGGAGTTATTATTTATTTACATAATATCATGAGTACTGATGTTTTTGTGCTAGTCTAACCACACCCTGCGTATTATTCTCATTTCCATTTTAAGAAGGGTATTGATAAAAGAGAGCATACCCCAAACAGGTGATCAGCAAGACAAGGGGTCTGAAGATCGTGCCACAGGAAGAAGGGCTAAAGGAAAAGGGATTATACGACCTCTCCCCTGGAGAGTTTGAGGGGACATAATGGCTACTGTCAAAGATCTAAAGGGTAGGTTTGTAGAAGAGAGAGAATTGACTTGTTTTGTATTTCTTCAGATGGGAAGACTGGGACCAAACAGGGAACCATATGTCTGCTCAACATAATGAAATCTAACTAGAACAATCCAACAATGAAATGAGGTCAGATAAAAAGGGGTGGGCTTCCCATGACTAGAAATCATCATCATCTCCTACAGATTTTATACAGGGTATTCGGCATTGGTTGAAAGGTTGAATTTATATGGGCTTTGAAGTCCTTTCCAGTAAGATTCTATAATCCTAAATTAATCTTCTTCTATGAACTGATGAATAAATTGAGGTCCAGAGTGCAGTGAGTTGGCCAGATTCACCAGCCAGTACACCCAGGACTGGAACTCACTCCCCGTGATTGATAATCTATGCTTTCTGCATCGTAACTCACTTCTTTTCTCATTAAAGAGAGAAGGCACCAGAAAATAGGGGCGAAGGAAGTCAGTGTAACTTGGGAGCTCAGTGATTTGACATTTGTATACGCATCAGAGTACTCTGCACTGGAGAGGTTCAGCCACGAAAGAGGTACTAGTGATTTCATTTCCTTGGGGTTGTTTGTCTGCCCTGGGGCCACACTCCACCTTGGTCAGCGAGGCAATTTGGCCCATCACCGTGGAGTCCCCTGTGGCAATCATGATGCCTCGGGCTGGCCCTGTGGATGAAGGGGGAAGTCTGAATTGGAAAGGCTGTTAGGTTTGGTTCCCACAAAGAGAAAACTGTCAACAGTCAAAAACAAGGTGGAAACTCAAGGTCCTCTGAGAGGTCATAATGTTCTACTGTCTTTACATTTCGCTTATGCAAGTGAAGGTCTCCTCATCTGAAAAATCTCTGAAGAGGTTTCACAGTTCTCCAGAGATACCCAATTTTATTGCCTAATTGCCTTCACTGTCAAGAAGGTCTTTGTTACGCGTAGTCTAAATCTCTTCCATTGCCTATATGTTTCTTATTTTGTCCTCAGCAGCTGAAGAGCTTCTCGAGCCCCAGGAATAGTGGTTACCCTTCTGCTAGAATCCTATGTTCCAATATCTCCCCATCCTCTAACCCAGGGCTACTCAATTTGCCGCCCCCATCCCCAGGAGACATTTGGCAAGGTCTGGAGGCATATTTGGTTGTCACGACTGAGGTTGCTACTGGCACCTAGCGGGCAGAGAGCAGGGATGCTGCCAGGCATCCTGCAACTCACAGGACAGCCCTCCTCTCCCGCTACCACGAAGAACAACGCGGTACAATTGTCAGTAGTGTGGAAGCTGAGAAACTCTGCTCTGACCGAGCCTCTTCCCTGTTTTGCTGGCTGGAGCCAGTCTGCCCCCTGCTGGGTGGCACAGGCCATAACATGGCCCCTGAATCAAGGGGAACTTGACACACCCAGGCTGTAGCTTGAAATGAGGGGCCCCACAAGGTTCTTTGCTCAAAATAATTCTTCCTGCTTTACCACGATGGCTGAAATTCCTACCATTAAAGTTACAGTCAGAATCACCCAGAAAAGCAACATATTATAGAAATAGCACTTATTTTCAAATCAGAAGGACTCAGGGCTAGAAGTTCAACTTCCAATGTACTTAGCTGTTCACCCTGGGGCATGTTACTTAAACTCTCTGAGACTCAGGTTTCCTCATCTTTAAAATGGGGTAAAAGCATCTACAAAGCTGTGAGAATTAAATGTTTTTAAAAGAGCCTAGAACAGGGTGGGGCACATAGTAGGCACTCAAATATTTGTTTCTCTTTTTTCTCCATTTAGATGAATTTAAGGTCTCCAGAAGGATGGCTAGAAAATCACACACATGCCTTGCAGGGTAGCTCTAATCTGGCAGCTCCCACGAACATCATAGCATGGAGCGGCCAGTCCATTTTCAAGGTCACCTTCAGCATTATGAGTCTGAGAGCAGGTTCTGCTCCGACCGACAGCAGACGAGTGAGGTCACTGCTATGTGAAGAGTGGTTCTGGAACGCCTCACAGTATGAGGCACTCTGCAGATGAGCAGGAGGATACTAAAATAATTGAGAGGTGCTGAGAGGGTTTATTTTGGCAGGGGGTAGGGGTGGTTAGGGTATGGTGTCACTTATAGTCATTTTGTGCCATGGTTTAATCTAGTTCTTCATTTTTCTTCCTTCTGTTATAGTTTCCCCATGCTTGGAGGGACAGGATTTAATAACTAATCCCAATGTGTCTAGAGAGGGGGAAGGTTGATGTCAACCTTGGAGAAGGTTAAGAAGGCCAAGCCTCCCATATTCCAGGCTAGACTGACTCCCTACGCCTTCTATGCAATGCCAGAGAAATAGCTTACCATCTCCCCCTACCCCGCATGAAGATACATGAGAACCCAAAGAGAGATGTTTGTACCAGCAGCCCCATCAAGGGCCACAGTGATGAAAGCAGAGAGGCAAGGGACTAGGATAAAGGTTAAAGTGATGCTACCTGTTTGCAGATTGCACAGGGATTCCTCAGTTGAACAGTCAAGAGCTCCTTCAACCTAGCTCCACCTTCTTGGTCACATCTTGGGTCCTTCTAGTCTCCTATTAAAGTCTTCTCTATTCTAGTCAGATCCTTGTTTCTTAGATGGAATTCCATCATCCACTTTCCCTGTTATTTGAAGCATATAATTTGTTGATGAAAAGCCTACTTTGGAAGGACAAATCTGAGCAAATTTCTTCCTCAAATTTAATAATAGGAATCTCATGTTTTTGGAGGAGGCTTGCTAACTTGCATCTTTCTGTTCAATCAAGTTAAAAAAATTTTTTTAAATATATACTTTATTTTCTAGTTGGATTCTTCTTCAGTCTTAATGGCACTCTACTCCTTTAAGCTATTTCCAAATTAAATAATTTTATTACCAGAGGGGTCATTAGCAAGCTTTATTCCAGGGGAGGTTCTGTGGAAAGAGCATGGGCTTTGGAGACAGACCTACATTAGAATCCTTGACCCTCCTCTTTTTTGTTGAGTTGTGCTCTTGGATGCTGCATTTAATTTCTTTGAACCTTGGTCTTTCATGTGTAAAATAGGAATAATATCTGTTGTATAGTCTTGTTAGAATCAGAGATTTCGGTGGCACTTGACACGTACTAGGCATTCAATTAAAGAATAGCTATTTCTTTTTTTCTTTTTTTTTTTTGGCTGTACACGGGCCTCTCACTGTTGTGGCCTCTCCCGTTGCAGAGCACAGGCTCCGGACGCGCAGGCTCATGGGTGCAGCCGCTCCGCGGCATGTGGGATCTTCCCGGACCGGGGCACGAACCTGCGTCCCCTGCATCGGCAGGCGGACTCTCAACCACTGCGCCACCAGGGAAGCCCGTGAATAGGTATTTCTTAGACACCCAAATATTTATTCTTAAGCATAAATGATGGTTTTCATGTGTGTTCCAGAGAGTTTTGCAGGCCTTCTTAAGCAGAAAGGATGAAGGAGAGGTTGACATAATGATATTGAGCCAATTGGTACCACTTTGGCCAGAACTGCCTCCCAGTTCAAGGATGCCCTAGATTCTAAGAACAAAGCCAAAGGTGTGAGTGGCACCTCTGGTAACTCAGATTTCCAATGCCAGTACCCTCTCTTGGGATAGTGAGAAGTTAGGGCTTACTTCAGGAGAAGAGTGACCTAGCAGAACTGAATAATTTTCCTCCCTTCTGTGCTATTTTCAGCTCATAGAGCATAGTCCATTCACTAGATAGAATAAAAATAGCTACAATTATAGGGCACTTACAGTGTGTTAGGTCTTGCGCTAAGCATTTTATTATGTATTATCTCCTTTAACCCACATAAAAATCTATGGAGTAGTGACTTTTAGTATCATCAGTGTACAAATGTGGAAATGATGGCTTTGACCTTTCATCAAAGCTTGTATAGCTCATGAGGGATGAAGAATATAGACTATTTACTGGCTGTTACCTTCCCTACTGCCCTTAGAAGACAGAGAGGTCTGGAAATCTTTGTTTCAATCTTTGCTTTTGAATCTAGGCTACTTATGATGTGATATTCACCTTCCACACAGTTGGTGGAGAAGAAGCAGATATTTTGGGTCTCCAGAGGGTTCTCATTGGTGAAATCAGAGGAACGGGATTGGGGCTCTGACTCTCCTGTCAAGGATGAGTTGTCCATCTGGGACGGGAGAGAGGACAGGTCATAGAACAAAAGCACCAACATCATCATTATTGACATACAGAGAGAAGCATAAACTTACACATCACTGTAACCTCAAATCTGCACTTGTGACTTCTCAAGGTTCTGAACAATAAGATCATATTTTTTTGAACTGAGTCCAGGTCACTGCAGTGCTCTAAGACCATATTTGGCCCCCTTCCATAGCGTTTCACATCCCCTCACCTTACATCCTTGTGAAGAGATAAGCCGGATGTCAGCAGGGATCCGGTCTCCCCGCTTCAGTTCTACCAGGTCTCCTACCACCATGTCTTGTACAGGGATCTGAATCTTCTCTCCACCTCGGATTACTAGAGCTTGCTGTGGGAAGATAGTGTAGGGTCATTTCCAAAGCTTTTTGCTCCCCTCATCCAGTTCCTGGTCTCTTTCCCTCTGATTCCCTTTTCTTACATTGTCACTCACCACATCATTCTCGAAGGTCTCTTGGGTACATTGCAAATTCTTACTATCGCTGTCTACAGGGCCCTTTGATGTTCCTCTCACTAAATTATGAGGTCTATCTTTCCATTCCTACACTTAGGCTTGGCTGTTGGCTTGCTTTGGCCCATAGGACATTAGCAAATGTAGTGCAAGCAGGCGCATAGAAAGTGCTTGCACACTGGGGTTTGCCCTCTGCCACCATATTGAATGTGCTCAAGCTACCCTCCTGGAGGGAGAAAGATGATAAGGAGAGAGGCCCCAGCTGTCCATGACATCTCAGCTGAGGCCCCAGACACCTGAATGAAGTCTTCCAAGGCCACCGAGCACCAGCCAAGGTCAGCCCAGATCAGAAGAACAGCCCAGCCATAGAATTGTGAGAAATACTGTGTTCATTGTTTTGAGCCACTATGTTTTGAGGTGGCTTGTTTAGCAGCAAAAACTGATAGTCTCCAAACTCCTACTTCATTCTACCAAAACGTTTCCCACTGAACTCTTACCCAAGGAAGGAATTAAGTTATGTTGACACCAAAGGGAGAAGAAGCTCCTGGGCTATAATGCTAGAACATGATCGTGTCATTGGGAAACTTTGGAGCCTATCCCTTTCCAAGTTTTCAAGCCCTGTGCCTAGGCACCCCCTTCTACTGTCATATTATTTCCAGGTTCTTTAGAAAAGTTTTATTTGAAGATAATCTAAACTTTCAAAAGAGTTGCAAGAATAAAAATTGTACCAAGAATACCCATATAACCTGTACCCAGATTCATCTGTTAGCATTTTACCCCATTTGCTTTGTCATTTGTTCCCTGTCTCTATATATGTGTGTATGTAAATACATCTTTTCCTGAACTATTTGAGGGCAAGTTACATACATCATGATCTTTTATTGTACATACTTCAATGTGCATTTCCCAAGAATTAAGATATTAAATAACCATAATACAGTTATCAAATTCAGTAAATTACACATTGACACAATACTTTCACCTGCTGTCTGCATTCCAGTTTTGTCAATTGACCCAATATATCTTTTACAGCATTATTTTCTGCTCCAGCATAGGATTTGGTCTAGAGTCAGAGATTACATTTAGCTGTCATGTCTCTTTAGCCTCCTTTAATCTGGATCACTCCATCACTGTTCTTTGTCTTTAAGGCCATCAACATTTGAAGAATCCACCCTCCCTTTGCCCCACCCCCCCTTTTTGGAATAGAACCCCAAAAGATTTGGGGTTTCAGATTATGCTCATTGGATTCAGATCATGCATTCCAGACCAGACCACTTCATGGATGTTATTGTGTTTTTCTCAGAGTACTTTTAAGGCCTGATAAAGTAAAACCTAAGTGAATGTCACCCTCATTACCAGCCTCACTCAGTTCACTCACTGTAGGAAATAATTCTACAGGGGACATACAAATCATGTATTTGGCTACATTCTACACATCCTCCCACTATATCCTTCCACGTGAATTTTACCTGAGGTACCATGTTCTTAAAAGATTCCATGATCTTGGAGCTCTTGGCCTCCTGATAATAGGAGAAGCAGCCGGTGATGATGACCATGACTGTTAGTACAATGCCGAGGTACAGCTGAGGGTTGGGAAACAAAGGGCTCATCAGTAGGTTCTTTTCTTCCTCTTCATCCTCAGAAAGTCAGCTTTCAAGGGTAACAGCTGTTTTTCCAGGTGGAAGAAACCATGGGACTCGCTGGGAGAGCACAGGGGCTGAGAAGAGTCTGAGACTGGCCCAGTTCTCTGGGCTTCCTTGTTAAGGAACCCGGAGCTACAGTGAGGGGCCAGCAAAATCCCAGGCCTGAGAAAGCCTATATCTTCCTCTCCAGGAAGGCTATTCATGGGGTCGAGTGTGGCTATTGAGGGAGATGGAGAGGAAGGATAGGAAGAGATTAAAATTCTATGAAAGAGAATGGACAGCAAAGTGCTTTGATGACCAGTTGGGAAGATAATCAAAGGACAGCAAGTTTCTGGGGGGAACGTTATATCTCAGGGAGCTGAATCAGGAGCTATCTAGATAAGAGGGAAACCAGGAAGGACAAAAGCGTCCTTAGAAAATCCTGGGAGTATAGGGATTTGGGCCAGAGGACTTCAGGAGTGCTAGGCTGCTGAGCAGAAGAGTATCGAGGGCTAAGCAGACACTGGGCTTGGCAGTAGTAGTTGAACAGACTCACATTATCTTTGGTAGGGTCCTCATGGAAATATAACTGGATGCCATAGGCCACAAAGCAGAGACTGGCACCAGTCCACAGTAGGAGGGAAAAGCCACCAAACAGTTGTTTACAGAATTTAACCCATTCTGGAGCAGTAGGGGGTGGGCTAAGTGTATTGGGTCCATCTCAAGCCAGGATTTCCTGTGCCTCTTCAGGGCTATGGCCCTGTGTGGAAAAGAAATAGGAATGGATGGAGAACCATGAAAAGAAAAGCAACTATAACAAAGGAAAACCTGGCTTCAAAACTCAAGTCTGCCATTTATTGTGCTAGGATAAGTATAGAGACTGGTCTAGAGACTAGTTCTCTGAAGGTCATCCTGGAAGTTCTTCCTACATAAGTGGGATTCTAAAATTTGCATTATAGAAGTATCTCATTTAGCCTCTTTACATAGGAAGAATTTTTAGTTTATGGGTTGACTCACAAATCTTTTGAACACCTATCCTGGGCCTTGTACTGTGGTAGGGTGCCAAAGCGAGTAAGAATGATCCCTACCGTTATGGAGCGCCAACTCTAATGAGATACATATAAACGATTTATAATATAGTGTGCCAGGCTGATGGAATGATGAGATACAATACATAATGTTGATAACATATGGACCTCCACACTTTGACTCTTTAACTTAGAAATAGGAAAAAATACCAACTAAATCCAACATGAATGTGTAGATCCTCACTCTAGCCTTGTGCATAAGCTTGTGTGCTTTTTCCTCTTAGTGAAAATGAGAGTAGAACCTACCAGAGGATAGTAAAAAAAAAAACCCAAAACACTCCTTAATTCCCATCAGCCACTCCCCAACCTCCCCTGGAAAAACATGCAATTTTAATAAAAACCGGAACAGTCTCCCATGCGCCTCCTTGGTTACCAGATGGCCATCCCAAGCCCCTCCAATGAAGAAATTCTAGAGCTAAGAGGAACTTACATTTTGAGAGCTTTTATTGAAGTTTATTTGTGGTCATTGTATTAGTGGTTATAGTAGCAGAAGCAGCAGTAATAGTGATAAAAGCAGTAATAAATGATTTTGCTGTTGAACCAGCAGTTCTCAAAGTGTAGTCTGGGGACCCATGGGGTCCTGAGACCCTTTCAGGCGGGGTCCACAAGGTCAAACAATTTTCCAGATAATACTAAATTGTTTGTCTTTGTCACTTTCATTCTCTTAAGTATACTGTAGAATTTTCCCAAGGCTACAGGGCACATGATAGCACAATAACGTTAATGCTGAAAATATATGAGAATCTAGCTGTCGTCTATTAAAAAGCTAGACATTAAAAAGATTTGCAAAAATGTAAAATGCCACTAATATCTTTTTGTTTTGAAAAACATAGTTATTTGTCATAAAAATATTATCTGTACTACTATATAATGGTTGTTTATAAATGAGTTAGGAAATACTTTTTAATTTTCTCAATTTTAATTTCTAATATGATAAATGTAAGTAGATGTAACCCATATAAGCAAAAGCGATTTGGGGTCCTTGATGGGTCCCGAGGACAAAGGTTTGAGAAGTGCTGCCCTAACCCATCCTCATTCTCTCATCTAATCCTGAACTCTCTTTGGGTAGTTAGCATTTCATCTTTTTCTGAGTGTGTGTCCTTGGCTGGGCGCAGGTTAAGGGTAAGAGAATTGACCTTGAATTTAGGGGCTAGATTTCTAGCCCTGCTTTTGTCCTGGCAGCCTCAAGGTCGTGAATGGAGACCCTCTGCCTCCCTCAGGGAGTTCCTTCACTCACCTTGGTTAGGTCCACAGAATATTTGGTGCTCAGCTCATCCAAGGTTAATTTGTGATCATCCTGAGGGGACAGTAGAGTCATTGAGGGACAGGGGGTGATGCATCATTTCTAGGGGAAACATTTTGGGGAAGAGAGGTGGCCCGGGTTGAGGGACAGGTGGTGATGCATCATTTCTAGGGGAAACATTTTGGGGAAGAGACGTGGCACTGGCCTGTGTGATCAGTTTTCAAGGTGAGATGTTAGAAGCCTGAGGGTTGAGAGAGGTTTTTGGAGGGCAATTTGTCAGCACCCATTTCGGGTGTTCTTACCATGACCACTTCCTTCTTCAGGTCCTCCATCTCTCTCGTTTTTTTCCCTCTTCATCTTTCTTTTACTCATTTTAGTACCCTTAGGTCTTGGGCTTGGATTCTGCTCATGAGGTGTCACGGTCCCTTTTCTCCCTCCAAGCACCATGGCTTTCCCTGGATATGGCTGCCCCAGATCAACTGGTGGGAAGAAAGCAAAGAGAGTGAGGGGTGTGAGGGAATCAGTAGGAAGGAGGGGGAGAGGAGTGAGAGGAAGAATGGCTGAGGCGGGGGGAGGACTGAAGGAGAGAGAGAGGGAGGGTGGGCGGGCGGCAGCAGTGAAGCCCTTGATGGGGGAGGAGGAGGTGTCAGGAAGGAGGGCACGGAGGGATGAGAGGAGCCTGGGGCCTGAGGTACAGGAAGGAGAGGGGTGAAGAGAGGGAGTCGAGGAAATGAAGTGTGGAGAGTACTACGTGCCAAGTGATGAAGATGCTGCAGGGCCCTAAGCAGGGGGCAAGTGCGGTGGGCTTCAGGGCATGCTGGGAGCTCCCTCCAGCACCAACGCAACAACCAGGCCTGTTGTCACAAAGGCCTCAGGAAAGTTCTAACTGAGAATCCACAAGTCTCAGTCTCTGGGTTTGAGAATGATTGGAGAAGTTTCTGCCACAGAGAGAACTGCAGTCTGATGACAAGGCTAGAACAAAGTCCCAGTCTGGTCCTGCTGACTTCCGAGACTCAGAGGTACCCTAGATAGCTGACTCAAAAAATAAAGCAGGCAGTCTGTGTGTGTGTGTGCTTTTGCTGAGGTGCCCTTCCCACAGACATTGACTTTGAGTTTTTGGTTGTAGGAGATCAGATAGCAGAATAGGTCAGATCTTTGACTTTTGAATCTGTCCTGGGTTTTGGGTCCTGACTCCTCTGCTTACTGGCTGTGTGGCTTTGGGCAAGTTACCTAACCTCTCTGTGCCTCTCTTTCTTCATTGGTAAAGGGGGATACCATCTACATTGTAAGGTGGCAAAAGTAAGGATTAAAGGAGGGTGCTCCATGTAAAACACGATGTCTGACTTATATAGTATGTGCTCAATATATAGCTTGAATTAAATATTATAAGTCTTACTTGCAGCTTAATGTGCAGCTCTTCTCAGTGAGAGTAAAAATACGCTTTTCATGTAATAACCCTGAATTTCCTCACTTTAGTATGACATATTTCTCTCTTCCATTAACCTTCTTTGACATCTCAGTAAGTGGTTTGACTGTATTAACTTTATATGTTTTACGTGTAAATTATACTCTCCCTCCTTCTGTAAAAGGATCTGAAGCAGCTGTATATTTCTATAATTTACACATTTTTTTCAGTTATGCATGTCAACATACATTTTCCCTTTCTATTTTTGGGTATTTATTTAATTGCATTTTGGCTTGGCATGCTTTTAAAAAATATGACTGGATCAGAAAACATCCATCTTGGTGCTGATGTAACCCTCCTTCAGTATTCAGAAATAGAAATTTTCTCTTCCCAGCTGGGACAAATAATAGTCTGTTTCTTTAATAGATTGGATAAGATTTTTCTTCTCTATTAAAAGTGTACCAAATAAAAATGGAAAGTCCCACTTTCTCTCCCCCCAGACTCAGATTCCCCACCACTGATGTTACTGCTTTTGGCAGTGTGCTGGGTATCCTTCCAGTCTTTTTTCTACATTTATACCAATAGTATCTATAAGGAGGTACAGTCTTACCTTTTACAGCGTCATTCAACTCCCCTTTCATTTATGTAAAGATTTGCTTTTTAATGGCCACAAGGCATGCCATATTCTGTATTGACGGCGGTCTATTCAATTATTCTCACTATGGATGGATTTACAGGATATTTTCTGTTTTTTTTTTCAACCACTGAAAACACTGCTGCAGTGGCATCCTTATATATAGTACCTTTCGGCCCTTGAGCTTCAATTTGTGTAGAATCGATTCCTGTTGCTGAATCATAAGATACTCTTATTTAAAATCTTAAAATGTTCTACCAAATTGCTCTTCAAAAGAGGTCTTCTTATCCATATCCCAGCAACAAGATGCAAAAATGTCCACTCCCCACACCTTTGATTATATTGGATGACCTTGACCGTTTTCATTTTTCCTATTATAATTGGTGAAATTTGGTATCTTACAGTTTTAATTTGCATTTCTGTATTGTCCAGGTAGCATTTTTTTCTTATATTTATTGGCTTTCTGGAGTTCATTTTCCTTTTTCTGAATTGTTATTCTTATCATTTGCCCAATTTTCCATTGTTTTCTTTTCCTTATTGATGTGTTTGAAGGGGTTCCAATGCCTTGTCATATACATTACAAATATTTTCTCCCAGCCTTTGTGTTTAATGTAGATCATAAAATCCCTAAGAGCAAGGTTAAAATTAAAGTTAAAATTGTTAAGTTACTCTATGTATCATCTATGTGACAACAGCATTTAGCCCAGCCTTGAACATAGGAGATCCCTCAAGGCAACTTTATTGACATAAAATCAAGTGAAATTATTTTTGGAAACCCCGTTCTGTTCCACAGTTCTTAGCTCAAAAGTCTACCTCTTCAGAGAGGCCTTCTTTAATTGCTAAATCCAAAATAGCCACTCTCACACGCAGCCCTCAATCCATCACTCGTTGGCTTGACTGCACTTTTTACCCTCTGAAATTATCCTGCCCATTTATCTGTTGACTTCTTGTCTGTTTCTCCATGACAGTGGGGACCTTTTCTGGCTTATTCACGGCTTTACACCCAGCCCTTAGAATAGCACAGAGTGGTTCATCCACAAATAGCTCCTAAAAATAAGTTGAATGATGAATTTTCAGGCTGTATCTTAATGTTATAAGGTTTGATACCCATCATTTTGGTCTGCTATGTTTTAAAACCTATTAGGGTAAATATGCTAGCATCACAGTTATCTACTCATTTGCTTCATAATCACTTATAAAAAACTCTGATATTCTTGCCTGATCACACTTGCTGCAGAATGTCACAACCAACATGTCATGTTTTATAAAAATACAATGAGGCTTTTAATTGATGCTGGATTGGCTCTTTATAGCAACTTATTTTTATCTTTACTACATTCTGTCTTCCCAAACAGCAGTTAAGTTTAGCTCTCCATGTATTCTTTTGTTTGTTTGTTTTTGTTTGTTTGTTTGTTTGTTTTGTGGTACGTAGGCCTCTCACTGTTGTGGCCTCTCCCGTTGCAGAGAACAGGCTCTGGACGTGCAGGCTCAGCGGCCATGGCTCACGGGCCCAGCTGCTCAGCGGCATGTGGGATCTTCCCGGCCTGGGGCACGAACCCATGTCCCCTGCATCGGCAGGCGGACTCTCAACCACTGTGTCACCAGGGAAGCCCTCCATGTATTTTTTTTTAGTACTCTCATTGTGCTTTTTTTTTTCCTAATATTTTAATTTTATTTATTTATTTAGGTGTGCCAGGTCTTAGTTGCAGCACTTGGGATCTTTTTTAGTTGTGGCACGTGGGATCTTTAGTTGTGGCACGTGGGATCTTCGTTGCCTCGTGCAGGATCTTCCTTGCGGCACATGGGATCTTTAATTGTGGCCTGCGGGATCTAGTTTCCTGACCAGGGATTGAACCCGGGCCCCCTGCATGGGGACTGCATAGTCTTAACCACTGGACCACCAGGGAAGTCCTCATTGTGCTTTTAATCTTCTTTAATAAGTACCATACGTCACACGCACTAAATCTTGAGTATAATTTGCTCTGGTTCTGTTGTAAATAAAAGCACTTTGTACTGTATTTTCTAATATTTAGGGCTAAATTTGATTTTTTTTAAATCGATATCTTGTACCCTGTAACTCTGAACTCATTACTTCTAGGACTTTTTGTTGTTGTTGCTGCTGTTGCTTTGTTTTGGTTGACTTCCGTGGATTTTTTAGGTATTTAATCATGTCCTGTACCAAAAAAATATGTTACTATTTCTTCCAGTTTGTCTCTTTATTTAGACCATATAAATACAAACTTCTTGTCCAAGGTTTCAAATGTTGCTGCTATTGCTTTTGTTATAGTTGTTGTTATCATTGTTTCCTAGACTTATGCATCCCTTCCTTGCTTCTCTGAACATGATTACAGTTTCCTATATGCTTTTTCCTCCAACATTTTAATCAGGAATAAATGTTAAATTTTACTGATAACCTTCTAACATCTTTTGAAATGATTCTGTAATCATTTTTTCTAGTGAATATTCATGGTTAGTTTTCTGTATAGTATACCGTCCTTGAATTTCACTATTTGGTAATAAAGTTATATATATATATAAACAAATGTATATATAAGCAAATATATACATTTGTTTTTATTTGATTAAATTCTATCAAAACTGTATTTGTCTCATTAAATAGGCTGGGCCATACAAAATTTTCTTCTACATTGTAGTACAGTTGAAATAATATAAGAATGTTCTTTGAGGTATTTGGAAAAAATTCTCCACTGAATTCACTGGAGCTGAGGATGTCTTTGAAATACTCATTTTATTTTTTATTATTATTACTTTTTTGCGGTACGCGGACCTCTCACTGTTGTGGCCTCTCCCGTTGTGGAGCATAGGCTCCGGACACGCAGGCTCAGCGGCCGTGGCTCACGGGCCTAGCCTCTCCGCGCCATGTGGGATCTTCCTGGAACAGAGCACGAACCCGTGTCCCCTCCATCGGCAGGCTGACCCTCAACCACTGCGCCACCAGGGAAGCCCTCATTTTATTTTAAATGTCTTCCTTGAATATTGATCTAATCATTTTTTCTATTTCATCCTGCATTCTTAGCATTATGAATATTTAGCTTGTTGTCTGTCTCTGATGAATCATCATATTCCCTATTCTGTAGGTAAAAAGGAAATGGCATGGAAAGCATGTCTGCCCGGGTCAGAGGTTGGCCTTAACCTCTAACACTATATCCCATAGTAAGATTCTCTCACCTTTTCAGTAAGATCCTCTAAGATGGTTGACTCTTAATCCCCTACCGCAGGTCATACCCTCTCCCTTTCTCTGGTTCTAATCACTTGGGTCTGCCCAACCCCTACTGGTCAAATGTTCATTGTCCACAGGTTCCTGGTTCCCCTTGCAGCCTCCCCAGTTCACTAAACCATTGTGCTAATCAGGCTCACTCCGTGCTCACAGGTTTACTGTTCCCACAGTTGCCGATAAGTATGGCATGGTGGTGAAGAGGGCTGCCCTGTAGCCAGACTGGTCTTGGGTTTGAAACCTGATTCTGATGCTTACCATCTTTGAAACTGAATGCATACTTTTGCCTTTCCAAGCCCTAGTTTTCTCATCTGTAAATTAAAGATAACAATAGTCTCCCTCTTACTGGATTAAGAGGATTCTTTCAGTGATTCAACCAATATTTATTAATTGCCCAATACATGTCAGGCATCGTTTTAGGTGGTAAATAAAGATGGTGAAGAGAAAAAAAATCCCTGTGTACGTGGAACTTATTCTGGAGAAGGAGTCAGGCAAATAAAGTATAAGCAAAAAACTATAGATATATATTTGTATACATATGAATTATATGTATATATTTTAATATATTATCTATATCTACCTATCTATCTAAATTTGAGGAAGTTAGTGTTTATGACTAGAAACAAAGAGAATGGTGAAAGAGGTGCGAGAAGTGTTATTTTATTTGGTGAGGTCTGTGAGGGCCTTGCTGAGGAGGTAACGTTTAAGGAGTGATCTGTGTAAAGCGAGGAAGCCAGGCATGTGAGTAACTAGGGAAAAGTGTTCCTGAGAGAGGGACCATCAAGAATAAAGGTCCTGGGGCTTCCCTGGTGGTGCAGTGGTTGAGAGTCCGCCTGCCGATGCAGGGGACGCGGGTTCGTACCTCGGTCCGGGAAGATCCCACATGCCGCGGAGCGGCTGGGCCCGTGAGCCATGGCCGCTGAGCCTGCGCGTCCGGAGCCTGTGCTCCGCAACAGGAGAGGCCACAACAGTGAGAGGCCCGCATACCGCAAAAAAAAAAAAAAAAAAGAAAGAATAAAGGTCCTGAGGTGGGATTAAATGAGACTATACAACTAAAGGTCTGACGTAGTTATGGCACAGAGTGAGCTGCAGTTAATTCTCCTAAAACTCCTGTTACAGTCACCATCACCACCACTGCTAGACTTGTAATAAAGGGGCCAAGAACTGACTCCTGATTGGTATTCCAAGATCCTGGCACAGGGCTGTAAGTTTGGTGTCTTCCTTTCTCCAGTTATGAGGGAGAAACGCACACCACCCAGCCACCCCTCCATCCCCAGCATAGAAGCATTCCTCCTTACTGCCCATCACACCCTGTCCATGAAGGTTTTAGATGTCTGCTACTAAGATGAATTTCAAGGATTGCATCTACTTTTTCCTCCATCCCCCGCTAAAGACAGCACCCAGAACAGTATAGACTGTTAATTGGTGTTGGCTATCAGGGCCGCCTCAGCCCACCATCTCCTTCCCCTATCTGCTCATATTGAGAGTGGCCTGATTTTGGTCTGGGACAGAAAAAAGCAGAAGTGGCCCTGAGGGTTTGGGCCCATAGATTCATGGGCTCTTCCCTGTGCTAGAAAAACCTTTATGGTTTTTAGGGTAGGTTCACCTGTGAGGAAGGAAGGCCCCACTGTATTTTCATCTAGGTTGTTTTGCAACCTAGTTTCTTCCCCTCTCTCTTGCTCCACTGACGTCGTCTGTTCCCAGATTGTTTCCCTCCTGTCCTTATCTCCTGCCCTCTCTTTATTGCTTCCTCTGCAAGCCAAATCTTGCCACAGCACACATTTCAATACCACAGTTTGGGAGGGAGGCAAGTATTAAGGACAGAAATCTGAATTATGGAAGGGATTTCTTCTTTCATAAAGAAATGCAACTTTATTATTTTCAAGTACATACGTAGTGCCTCAAACTAATGTCTTACAAAAGGTCACCAAGTAAAGGTCTTGTAGATGTTTCTTAACAAATACATAAGAACTGATGACAATTAGCCCATGCATTCACTATTTCTAAATGGATATTCCTAAAGTGCCCCAAAAGTATTGTTTTAGGAGACTACATATGCCACCCTAGCAATATTGTTTATGCTCTTAATTTACTAAACAAATGCCATTTTATTGATTGTGCAAAGATAAACTTTTGTCCATGGTCAATAAATCTCAAATTAATCAGGCCCAAATGCATATGGTTTCCCATTTAGTTTTCCAAGCCCAAGGCAATGACTCATTATTTCAAGGTACCTTTGATAAAGTAAAGTTCCAGTGTAATGAAGTAATAGCCCTTGGGAGGTTGTTTACGGGCCTGATGTTTGTCTTTTTTGCCTCCTTCCTTTCTGCCTTAGGTCTTCCATTTTCCTTAGGTGTCTCTCACACTTGCTTGGTTCATCTAGGATTCTCTCTACAGGACATTCCCTAAGCCTTCTAAGCCAGGCTTAGACAATGGGCAGAGCTGCCTGCAGAGCAAAGTGGAGGTGGGGAGGGGGTTAGAGAGGGAAAAGCATCTTCCTGTAGGAACCTGAAACCAACTCCTCATCTCAGGGGAAAGTGGGTACAGTGATCATCAGCGTGAAGGGCGTTGGTCTGGGAAGAACAGCCCTGATGTCCAAGAAGGTCAAAGGCAGGTCTCCTAACGCTCTCTCTTGTTGTCCAGAGGTCCTAACCACATCCATGACCTAAGCTGATTCTGCATGTCCCTGGAAGAGAGGACGTTTCTGGGAACTTCTCTACCCGAATTCCAGCTTATGGCCAGGGACCTCCTTTTCCAGGGCTGGCTTGGCAGTGCCTGGGAGTGACGCAGGTTCATCCGGATGGGCATGAAGGGGAAGGGGGGAGGGGCAGGGAATGAGCTGGCAGCTCCCCCTCTCAGCACCACTTGGAACTTCTGAGGACTTAGCATTCTAAGGGTGGGGTGTTACCAAGCATACTGGTGGAGAGAACTGGAGCATCTGTGACACCTAGGCCTCGGGGACCAACAGACCACACACCAAGGGTCAGTGGGGAACACCACGGGCACATGGGTGTGGAATCTCAGTGAAGATCCTCAGTTAGCCTCCTGGTCCTGCCTCTGCTGCTACTCTGGTGACATTGGAATTGGTTCTACTGGCAGGGTGCTCTAAAGCAGGGGTCCCCAACACCTATCGGGCCTCCAACCGATACAGGTCCACAGCCTGTTAGGAACTGGGCCACAGAGCAGGAGGTGAGTGGTTGTGAGTGAGCAAAGCTTCATCCGCAGCCCCCCATCGCCCCCCATCGCTGGCATTACCTCCTGAACCATTCCCCTGCACCACCCTTCCCCGTCTGTGGAAAAATCGTCTTCCACGGAGCCAGCCCCTGGTGCCAAAAAGGTTGGGGACCACTGCTCTGAAGGGCAGGTCACAAAGCTGGAGCCCAGAGATCTATGTCAGACACCCTGAACTGACATTCTCTCTCCTTTCCTGTCCCCCTGCTCCGCCATACCCCCCTCTCCCACCTGTCCGCCCAGCTCTCTTCTGGCGCTTCCTAAATGGCTTTGAATGGGAGACGGGCCAGCCTCTCCAACTGGCTGGCTGGCTTCCCTTTCTGGCCTCAGGCCCTAGCACTCACCAGGAGGCACCATTTGTGATTTGCAGGTCTGAAGGGGAAGCAGGGGACAGAGTTGGGCAGGAAGCAAATGGGGGGTGAAGGTGGGAAGTGGGGTGAGGTTGGAGAGATAAAGGGACACTGGTGATCTGAGATAGTTCCCCTCCTGGTCTAGACAGACCCTTGCCTTTCGGTGTTCATGTGTTCTAGTGGGAGGTGAGGGTGAAGGAACAGGGACCAGGGAGGGCTGGGGTACCCCTCGGGTCCTCAGGTGAGATAGACAGCACGTGGAGTGCAGCAGAGCAGGACCTGGGGAGGGACCCCTGACATGTAGTGTCTGGGCTGATTGCTCCTAGACAGGCCTCTGGGGCAATCACCCCAAGCTGAATTACCCACTCCCCATGACTCAGCCTGCTGAGTTGCCTCATTCTCTCACCCCAAGTCTTCTCCCCAAATGCCACCCCACTGTTTCCCAGCCCTCCCCAATGCCATCCCTGCGACTACTTCAGGGACCGCACATCCCGCCCCCCCCGCCCCACCGTCTTTCCCATGCTTGGCTCTTCTTTCCAACGGGCTCAGTAGTACGTCTCCTTCTCCACCCAGCCTGTTAGAGAGATTAGGCATGGGGGTTGCAGGGTGAGCTTAGAGAAGACAAGAGATAAATGCCCTAGGGTCTTGGTGGTTGAGGCCAGGCAGAACAGAAGCCTGGGGGAGGGGCTGAGGAAAGCAGCTGTGGAAGGGGAGGGGCAGAGGGGACTCCATGAGGCCATGGATTAGGGGGAAGGAGAGACTTGCATTTAGCACAGGGGACGGTGGGCCCGGAGTGGTTTTGTTGGGGGTGAAAATACAAACGGCAACAGGTGCTGTTCAGGTAACAAGTGAGTTTCTAAAGGGCAGCCGTCTGTTGTTGCTGTCCAGAAATGGGGCCCTGGGATCGACAGCACCTGTGATTTTTCAGGAGAAGCCAGAAACTTGGATTTTATGTGAAAGCCCCTAAGTTTTAGATATTAAGCCAATTGAAAAACAAAAAACAAAAAACACCCATGCAAGATAGGGCAGCCAAACCAAACAATATCCATGGACCATATTTGGCTTGTGGGCCATCCATTTTCAACCTCCAGTAAGTGATCAAAACTGCTTGTTGGGGAAAAAAAAATACTTGGTTGATGACTGGGAATTAGGAGGGCTGGGTTGTAGTGCCAGTTCTGCTGCTTCTGGCTTTATGACCCTGAATGAATAAATTCACCTCTGCCCCTCTCTTTGTCTGTAAAATGTGGAGGTGGGACTAGATGACCTCAGAGGGCCCTTCTAGTTCTGATGTTCTGTGATTTCAGGTGGAAGGCGGAGGGCCTCAGAGACCAGTTGTGTGTTGGGTGGGACAGGAATCTGAGAGGAAGAGTTTCAGCAGAGTCAGGGCTCCTAGGACCCTGGACCCAAAGATCCGAGGGCACTGAGGAAAAGGAGCAAGGATCCGTAGTAGGAATGGAGTTCAGATTTGGAGCCCTGCATGGGTTGGTAGCCACAGTGGGGAGTTGCACTTTGCTGGGGTCGGGGTGCAGCGCCGAGGTGCTTACCACCTGGATATCGCCGCAGAATCAGCTTTCGGACCTCATCGTAGATGAAGATGAGGAGACTGTAGGGGAAGGCACAGAACCACCAGGTGACCCTGAGGAAACAGAGGAGAGTGTCAAGAGCATCAGAGGTTGCTTCAAAGGGACCAGAACTTGGATCCTAGCAGGGGGCCCTTCTAAAGAGACACTCACTTGAGCGGGTACATGCGCAGGGCCACACCCATGCCCGGGCAGTAAGACAGAAAGGCCGCCAGTGCTGTCTCCTCCAGGAGCCCAAAAATCAGAATCTTGTTCCTGGAAAGGCAAAGGGTAGGTAGCGTTGGAGGGGAGGGCAAGGAGGGGCAGAGATCCAGGCTGACCCCTGGTGGTGGAAGGGAAAGAGGCGGGAAGAAACGCTGGGGAAAGGCTATAAATGACGTCTTCCCATGCCTTCTTCAAATGCTTCTTCTCATGCTAAATGTAACCAAAGAAAGATTGTCTTTAATTTTTCTGCTTACTGATTTTACCTCCGATTATTGTCTATAACACATACTTTCACTCATCAAATACATGTTTCCTATGTGTTGAGTGATACGCTCTGTGCTGGAGATGCTGTGGTCAATGCAAGCTTCCTTCTGGAGACCTGGAACCTGCCCTCACGCAGCTTATAATCTTGTTATTGATCCAGGCACGTGGCCTTTGAAAGTGTCGTCTCCCCAGCAAGATGCTTGTTCCTTCATTTCAGGACTGAATTATGTCTTCTACCCTCTCAGTGTCTCCTACAGCCCCAGGTAGTTGTTGGTCATAGATATTCAATAAAGAAGGGAATGTTTGTAAAGTACTCAGAAAGGGAAAGCTCACTGGATAAAAAGTGCTGAATATGTATTCACCACATCAGAACTGAAGAGCAGGAGAGAATAAGGCTCTGAGGACAGTGTCTGGAGTCGGACGGGGGGGTCTAGTCCCAGCCAGGCCACTTACTAGCTTCTGGTTGGAAACAATGTTGCTTAACTTCTCTGACCTTCATGCTCCTTCTCTGGAGGAGATAGTACCTTTATATCCTACGATTGCTGGGAAGATTGTGGGAGATAATGCGTGGAGAGCTCTTGAACGTGGAACATTCTTAGGTGTATTTTATAATCTCATGCACTGCACCTCTTCATGGCTTAAGCCAGTTGTTCCCAAACTTTTCACTCATTAAGCATCCCTCTTGTTTTTCCTCTATAAAGACCACATTTTAATTGATTTTTGTCTCTCCAGCTGCATTTGTTAATAAGTAATGAATATAGGGAATTCCCTGGCAGTCCAGTGGTTGGGGCCCTGTGCTTCCACTGCAGGGGGCACGGGTTCGATCCCTGGTTGGGATCGAATGCTCCACAGTGAGGCCAAAAAAAAAGGAATGAATATATTTTCCCAGTTAAAAAATTAATTAGTCATACACACGACTTCCAAAAAGAATCGTGCATTAACATGTGATCGCTATAGTTCATACTTAGGCTTCTGCCTGACAATGACACTTTGGTAAGCTTGGGAATCTTCTTAGAGGAAGTGCTTTATTTCCATAAAGCTGTTTGAATAATGCACAGAGCATCTCTGAGGACCCCTGAGGGTCCAGACACCCCAGGGTGGGGCATAAGGTGCGAAGGCTGCCTCGGGCCAGGTTTCTTGTTGGTATTAGTACTCCTTCCCTGTCCCAGTCTGACTTTTGTTTAGTTTCTTTTCCACTTGCCTCTCAGATGGGCAGGATTTAGCTGGTCTGGATATGTCCCCGGCTTGCTCTGTCACCCATGCCCTGCACAGTCAGCCACCTAGTGTCTTGGACCCTCTGCTCCTTGTTCTCTTCTCACTGCCTTGTCCCCATTAGTGTTTTTAGCCCAGTGGAGTCTCCTTCCTTCATCTAACAGACTTTTCCCTTTCCTATCCCTAGGATCTCAAACGCTATTAAATTCACTGGAGTTTTGGCATTTTTTTTTCTCAAACTAAGAAATTGTGACAAAACTCACGTGGGGAATTGTGCCCATTGTTTGCAGTAGAAGAAAAGAAAGATAATGGGAGTGATACCTTTGGCACTGACCACCATCCAGGCTGGAGCTGCAGAGGAATCACTGGGTACCCCTCAGGTGCCAGGCTCTGTGACAGGTGAGCCACCCAGTGTAGTAGTCACGAGCTTAGGCTTCAGAAACAGAGCTGGCTGAGCTATTTCCAGCTGGGTGACCCCAGGCACACCATTTAACTTTTTGCAGGGGTCTCTTATCCATAGAATGAAAATAATACCTCCCTCACAGAGCTACTGTGAGGTTTGACGATGTCTGTGAATCACTTAGCACAGTGACTGGCAGGTGTAACTCACACTACAAGAACTTGACCCTGAGTAGCTCACAGCTCCCACAAGGACAACATCACCACCACAAGGCCAACATCACCACCACAAGGCAAGTGCTGTAAACTAGAGCTACCTGCCGAGTGGAGGGGAGCCCAGGGGACCCTGTATTTAGGGCTGGGCCGAGGGGTGGGGGTGAGTATAGAGTATAAGATAGAGGAAGGAAGGGAGGAAGGAAGAAGGGAGGGAGGGGAGAGGTATGGGGAGAAGATGAAAAGGAAGGACGATGGAAGGAGACCATATGAAGGAGATTTTAGGAGCAAATGAAAACTCATCAGAAAGAGTCATAGCCCTCCTTCCTCTTCGCTCAACTATTTCCAAAAAAGGCTAAGGATATACAGCCAGGCAACTACAATCGGAGACCCCAGCAGATGTGGGTGGGTGAGTGCGCCCTGAATGCGCTCTGCCTGGTGGGCATGCTCACTTCATGCCCTGCTGGAAGACTGAGTTGCGGCGGGTCTTGCAGATGATGAGGTCAGCCCACTGCACAACCACAATGCTGGCAAAGAAGGCCGTGTGGCACGTGAACTCCACCACCTTCCGTTGCTCATAGGTCTGGGGGAGGGCAGGAAGAGAGAGGTGAGAGTGTGAGAGGAAAGGGTAGGAACAGGGTGCAGCGTGGTCCAGGGCAGATGTTAAATCCTGGGCACCTACTCCACCCTTAGCCCCCAATCCCATTGGCCACGACTGACCACTCCTGCCACACGTTCAGCCCTACCCTCTCATATGTGTGCATCTGCACTTACACAGCTCCACTTACCCACTCCTGTCCGTAGCTGTCCTCCAGGTCATTCATGGACCGGTCGTCCCAGTCGAGGCGGATTCCCAGCAGCCGTGAAGGCAGAAAACCATTCTCTGCCAGGATCACGAAGTAGGTGAAGAAGCCACCCAGTGCCTGGATCATCCCTGTGGGTGGTGGGCAAAGGACAAAGGGCAGGGCCTGGGTCATAGAAGGTAACAGGATGGGGCCAGCCCCTATGGGCCAGAGAAGGACATCCCTGACCCTCGGGGAGTTGGCCCCTGTCCTGGAATTTTGCAGGGGTATCATCCCTCCAAAGGCTGGGAAAAACATCTTCTTGGGGTTCCCTCCTGAGCCCCGGGCCCGGCCGCACCGATCTGTCCATAAGCCATGCTGATGAGCCTCTCGTTCACCAGCTTGTCTGTCTGCGGGTTTCTCGGCTGTCGCTTCATGATGTCACTCTCAGCTGCCTCGTAGGCCAAGGAGATGGCAGGGACCTGTGCAAGGGGGCAGTTGGGGAGAGGACGGCATTTGAAGGGAGAGAGTGGGAGCAGAGGATGATCAACAGCGAAGAATCTTTGACACAATTCAAACACTTATAAAGACCCAAGACCCTGGACTTCCCTGGTGGCGCAGTGGTTAAGAATCCACCTGCCAATGCAGGAGACCGGGGTTCGATCCTTGGTCCGGGAAGATCCCACATGCCGTGGAGCAACTAAGCCTGTACGCCACAATTACTGAGCCTGCTCTCTGGAGCCCGCAAGCCACAACTACTGAGCCCACATGCCACAAATACTGAAGCCCGCGTGCGCCTAGAGCCTGTGCTCCGCAACAAGAGAAGCCACTGCAATGAGAAGCCTGTGCACCGCAGTGAAGAGTAGTCCACGCTCGCCGCAACTAGAGAAAGCCCGTGCGCAGCAACGAAGACCCAACACAGTAAAAAAAAAAAAAAAAAAGAGAGACCCAAGACCCTATCATCTTCCAGGCTTTGAGCTCATCTTCTCTGCAACCCTCACAGCCTGCTCAGCTGTCCCTGATGCACCTTTCTTTCCATCTGTGGCCCACCCTTACCCACTGTGCTCCCATGACTGCCTTGCCTGTCCCCTCCTCCAACCCATGGCCTCACCATGTCAGTGCCCAAGTCAATGCAGAGGATGGTCACAGTGCCCAGAGGCAGGGGGATGTTGGCGATGATGAACAACAGGAAGGGGGTGATCTCAGGGATGTTGCTGGTCAGGGTGTAGGCGATGGATTTCTTCAGGTTGTCAAAGATCAGGCGGCCTGTGGGGAGGTTCTGAGGGCATCAGGGAGATCAGAGGGACCCTCCCCACCCCTAGCCCCTGAAGCATGGCCGCTCATCTACCCAACAAAGGGAGATTTTGTGTTAGAGGGGAGCTAAAGCAGGCGGTGGATGCCTGAGATCCTGAGTTGAGTCTGTAATTGGGGTAAAAGGCAGGGAAGCAGATGTGCCAGCTCAGACATCCTGGATGGCATCCCAGCCCGTGTAGCCCCTCACCCTCCTCCACACCCGTGACGATGGAGGCAAAGTTGTCGTCCAGCAGGATCATGTCGGCTGCCTGCTTAGACACGTCAGAGCCAGCGATGCCCATGGCAATGCCGATGTCCGCCTTCTTCAGCGCGGGGGAGTCGTTCACCCCGTCCCCTGTCACCGCCACAATGGCTCCCTGGGGAGAAGGTACAGCCAGGCTGGGGGTGCAGCCCCTGCACGTGCCTGGCCCTGGCCCTGGCCTTGACCCTTACCCCTTTGCTCACCTGCCTCTGACAGCCCTCCACGATGATGAGCTTCTGCTGAGGAGATGTCCGGGCAAAGACAATCTCCGTATGGTTCTTGAGGATCTCGTCCAGATGCTCTGACGTCATGTCCTTCAGGTCAGAGCCATGCACCACACATGCCTTGGCCTCTCTGGAGGCAGAGGCAGAGCCTGTTGATTCCCTGGTACCCCACCACCCCTCCTCGCCACTGCCGGGTCTTCCCCAACAGCTTCAGTCTTCCTCTCCCTGACCCTCAGTGACCTGTCTTTCCCATTTCTCTCTTTGAGGGGGTGGTGCTCAGTCCTCACCACGCAGCAGCATCACAGTCATCAGTACAGCGTGCTGGGCCAGACGCTACTTCCTTTATACGTATCTCGCTCCTATAGCAACCAGCAGCGTGGATACTACACTAATTTTGAAGTTGAGAAAATGGAGGCTCGGGAAGGTAAAGTGACAGGTCCAAGGTTACACAGCTAATCAGTGGCACAGTCTGGCCACAGGCTTGGGACCAGGGAACCGGCAGTTAGGACCAGATACCCTCAGGGGCTGTTCAAGCGTCTGTGGGAGAGGCTGAGTCGATGGGGGAGGGGTCCTGCAGAGCCTCACCTGGGGTTGACTTGGCTGACAGGAATGTTGAGCCGGGCTGCAATGTCCTCCACCGTCTCGTTGCCCTCTGATATGATACCCACACCTTTGGCAATGGCCTTGGCTGTGATAGGGTGGTCCCCGGTCACCATGATCACCTGGCAGGAAGGAGAAAAGAGAAAAGGAAAGCAGCATTAAGGTTTTTTTTTTTTCTCCTTTTATTCCTTTCCCAAAGTCGGAAGAGCTAGACCACTAGACGGTGGGACTGGAAGATCCCAGCCAAAATAATGGAACTCTGTGTGTGTGTGTGTGTGTGTGTGTGTGTGTGAGAGAGAGAGAGAGAGAGAGAGAGAGAGAGAGAGAGAGAATGGGTGAGGGGAAGAGACAACGACAAGTTGTTTTCAGGAGATCAGAGATAGTTTGCCTAACTGGAGGAAAGCCTCTCTGACAGAGTTAACAAGTTAATGAGGGTCCCTTGGAAAAGCAGCCTCAAGGATTGTTTAAGAGTTTGAATGTCATGGGATATGAGGTTGTCACAGCTGGGAGGACCCCTAACAGCTCCTTCATTTTACCAATGAGGAAACAAAGGCTTAGCAAGGGGCCCATGATTTGCTCCGGGTCCCAGGGGACCAGAACAGACATGGTTTACTTAGTGCCCAGTGTGAGGTCTGCCGACATCCTAATCAGACAGGGCAGGGATGGGAGGGAGACATTCCCTCCCATCCCTCCCTGCTGCCTTCCACCACCTGTTCCTCTGCCTCTGACATCCCTTCACAATGTGGGAAGAAGGTGATTCCTGACTGAACCATGATATTCATTGCTGCTGTTGCAGAATGGATGAAGCCGGATGGGGAAGGTGGTTAGCATCTGAGAGGCTGGTAAAGAGGATGTTGCAAAAGCATCAGGAGGTCAGAGCTGGCTTAGGAGACCATTTGCCTGTGGGGGTTTGTGGGGCAAATCCCACACATACTGAGAAGGAAGCCTCTTCATGCCCCGCTGCCTTCTCTTCCACCCCCAAAAGCCACATGGGCCTCCCAGTGGAAAGACAAAAGCACCTTGGCAGTCCTCATCCTACTCAACCCTCTGAGGGGTTTCGCACTGTCCACCACCCCCTCCTTGAAGCCCTGTCCTCCCTTGGCTCCCATGGACTCCTTCATTCCCAGTTCCCCTCCATCCCTCTTCAGGTGCGCTTTCCCACCTGAATGAGGAAGCAGCTTTGGTGTCGCCTAGCAGACCTAAGGTGAAACACTGACCTTCCCCAAGTGCCTTCACTGAGTCTCAGCAGAATGGAGATGATGAGTCTTTCCTTCAGGGTTGTCTTGAGGAGTTAGCGGCCTTAGGTGGACACTCACTAAGGGTTACCTGTCACCACCTTCCCCCTCATCACTGGTTCCTCCTCCACTTGCCCTTTCTGTTGGTGTGGCCCAGGGTTTCCTTCCCCTCCCCTTTCTTCACCCCTGCTCTTTTCCTGAGCAATAGAATCAAGCATACTAGCGTGTCTTTAATCTGTACTCACGTGGGAATGAGACTGAACTCTCCTGTCCTGGCCCGTTTTCTTGAGCTCTCCGCCATATTCCTACTTTCCCTGAAACATCTCCCCCTGGGCATCTTACAGACCTTCTGATCTCAGGGCGAAGTGAACTCCTTATCTCTACTCCCCGCCCCCATGGAGGCTTCTCTTCCGCTCCCCACCTGAGATACTATCCATTCAATTCATTCAGTCCCTTTATCTCCTGGATCTTCTCGCCTCCCCATTTGAGTTTGCTCACCAAGTTCTCAAAACATCTCTCAAAAGTAACTACTCCACTCCTTTTGTCGCTGCCCTAATTTGGGTCATCATCTTGCCATCATCTTGCTATTGCAATAGCCTCTTATGCTGTCTCCCCAACCCCAGTTCTGCTCCAAATCCAGCCCCTTCTCCATCCAAGTAGCCTCCTAAGGGCTAGCTCTGCCCTGTGACACCTGCGGCTCTCTGTGGCTCTCAGGATAAAGCCCAAGTCTGGCATTTAAGCAAAATCCTTCCAACTGGCCCTGGCCCTGATTGCAGCCTCCGTCTCCGGTGCTCCTCGGCCACCTCCCACTGCCACGCGCGCATGCCCCGTGCAGTCCAGCCACGGCTGGGTACACGCTGTTCCCTGCTCTTGACACGCCTCTGCTCCCTCCCCGCCTTACAAAATGCTCGTCACCCTTCGGGGCCCAGATCAAATATCATGCCCTCTGTAAAACATTGTCCAGTTCTCCGAGGTGGACTTAACTGCCCCCTGCTGCTCTGAGTTCCCTGGACATGCTTTCACCAGGCCTCGGTAACTGTTCTGATCATGGTAACAGGCTGCCTGGTGAGAAGGGGTGCACGGGCTTTCCGGATGAGCTGGCCAGGCTTCCTATAGCCAGTCTCCCTCTTACTAGAAGTTTTATTTTGGGAAAGCTACTTACCCACTTGGAGTCTCAGCTTGTTTTATTTTTAAATGGGGATAATGATGCCTACCTTAGAGACAGAGTGGTTGCAGGGGTCAGAAATCACATATATGTGCATATATACATATAAGCCCTCTAGTGTGATGGTTAAAAAATAGCAGATATCTCAGTTCAAACCCTGGCTCTACCACTTACTAGCTCTGTGGCCTTGGGCATGTTACTTTGCGTCTCAGTTTTCGTCTCTGTAAATAAGGGAAAATACTAGTGCCTACTTGTAGGGTTGTTGTGAAAATCAAATGTGATCATACAGGTTTGATGCTTAGAATAGTGCCTGATGCATATAAAGCCTCACAAAACAATAGACTCTTTTTATTATTAGAATATCTGACCCTAGGGTGCTCAAAGACCCTATCTGTTAAAATTGTTCTGTGATTAATTTAAGGGCATTTGTTTCCCCTGAGGGATCATGAGCTCCGGAGGCCAGGCACTGCATCTTATTTGTCTTTTGTTTCCCCAGTGCCTGGTGCAGTCCCTGGCCCTCAGTAGACAGGTTGAGTTGAATTGATTTGGAAGTAGGTGAGAAGTTGAAAAAGGAGGAACAAGCAATGGCATCAGAATTGGTAACTGGACAGGTTAAGAGTGGTAAAGAGCTGTATCTTGGAAACAGAAAGGACAAGATGGAAGGGATTTTTGTTTGTTTGTTGAACTCTAGCACCTTGAACAGTGCTCAGTAAACAATAAATATTTGTTGAATGAAGCACAGATGTCTTACAGAGAAGGGAGTGGTCATTGAGAAGCAATTGCAGTTGGAGAAGAGAATGAGGGAGAGGTAGTCTTGGTGGAATGAGGACCGGAGCTAGTCTACAGGGTTATGGGGCGGAGGTGAGCGGCCACAGGCGAGAGCCTACTAATCTCATCCTAAACGGCTAGAGAGAGTAGGAGCTAGCTGGGAAGGGGAGGACAATCAGATCTCCAAGATAAGGGTGACTGATGGGCTTGAAACAAGAATGGAAGGAGCCGTGCGCCAGAGAGAAAGCATGGGTGTGGGAGACTGGTCACTCTGAGCAAAAGGGACAAGGGTGAGAGCTACAAGGCAGGGACCGACCTTTCCTTGAAGATGGATGGCTTCTCCTCTCAGTCAGCAGGAAGTAGGCCAACAGTGGCCCAGGTCTCCCCAGGGCAGCAGCCTCTCCGGCCCCTGGACTTTTGGTGTTTGGGAGGAGGGACGAAGTGAGGCTAGTACCTTGATGCCTGCACTCCGGCACTTGCCCACAGCGTCCGGTACGGCAGCCCGTGGAGGGTCAATCATGGACATGAGCCCCACGAAGCAGAGCTTCTCTGTGGGAAAGTTCAGCTCATCTGTGTCGAATTTGAAGCCCCGAGGAAACTTTCCAGAGGGCAGATTCAGTTGACAGAAGCCTGAAGGGGACAGAAGGGAGGAGTGAGAGCAGCAAGGTGGCTGCCGGGTTGCCCCCAGAGCCCCTCATCCCAGGGAAGGCTTTCTCAGCCCTGCTCCCTGCTTCTGGCCCCTCACCTAGCACTCGCTCCCCCAGTCCTCCCAGCTCCAGGTAGGCATTCTGGAAGGCGTCTTGCATCTCCTTGTCTAGAGGGACCTCCTTGCCCTGCACCAAGATGGAGGAGCACCGGTCCAGGATGCGCTCTGGGGCCCCCTTCATCACCAGCACGTAGCTCTGGGGGCTGTCTTCTCTCTCGTGGATGGACAGCTGGAGAGAGGAAAGGCAGTTACAGAGGGGCCACACTTGTCTTGAAGCTCCAGTGCCCAGCACGGGGCCTGGGACAGAGCAGAGGCTGGTAAGAAAAACTCTCTTAATAAAATAACCCCTGATCCATCAACCATTATCAACATAGGGAGAGTCTCCATGTGTGGATGGGTGTTTGGACCTCATAGTCCTAACCCTGTAACCTGAGAGTCACCTTCCCATAGGACATTCATTCACTCAGCAAATATTTACTCTAATCAGTTAGGACAGGCACTGTGCTAGGGGTGAGGTGGCTTTGTCATCAGCATGCCCCATCACCACACTGGCCTTAGGGGATTTTACCCCTATGGCTTTTACAGGACATAGCTGAGACTGCATTCTTGGCATTTAACAGATGCCTGTAGGCTGAGGGATACCCTAAGGAAATTTCCAACGTATGGTTCAACTGAATGGGATGGAAGGGTTGGGGGACTGGAGCCAGAGGATGTGGAGCCCTGGGAAGAAGAGTTGAGAAGGTGACAGGTTGTAGTAAAGGAATGAAGGTTTGGGAGCTGGGTGTGGGGTTGGTCATTGCAACCAGACATCTGGTCACCCACGTTGCCCCGGGGATGATGCAGGGGTGAGAGGGTGATCAGATGCCTTCTCTCCTGCTGTTGATTCCCCTTTGACTCTGTGTGCCCCTCACTTCCATCTCTCCCTCTTTCCTTGACCTGGCACCCAAACCAGACCTGGTACTTATTGGTTGAGTTGAAAGGGATCTCCGCCACCTTGGGGTTTCTATCCCTCATCTTCCTCACGGAGCCGCAGGACAGCTCAATGCACTTGAGCAGAGCTGACTCGGAGGCATCACCAGCTGTGTCCCGCTGCCAACAAGGAGAATTCAGTGTCACAGTGGAGGACCAAGGAGGGAGGGCACTGATGTCCCCGAGGCAGCCACAGGGTGCAAGAGAGGAAGCTGGGCATCGGCAAAGTGGGCAGGCTGTGGCGATCCCCCAACCCCCTACCTTAGACACAGAGATGTTCTCCTGCCCTGCCTTGAAGACAGCACGGTTGCAGAGACCAGCAATCCGGGACAGGGCGGTCCACGTGGGGGATCGTTTGTCAAAAGTGGCCCCTGGGAGGAAAGGAGAGAGAAGCAGGAGCTAGGCTCTCCTTTAGACCTCTTATCTCACCCCACCTGCCCCGCCAGTCCAGTGCCCTGAACATCCTCCGGTCCCCTCCTCCCACTCTGGGTAGAGCGCCCAATCACCAGACTGATCTTCTGTGGTGTCGGCCTCGTGGATCTGGTTGTCAAACCACATGTGGGCGACGGTCATGCGGTTCTGGGTGAGGGTGCCCGTCTTGTCGGAGCAGATGGTGGAGGTGGAGCCCAGCGTCTCCACTGCCTCCAGGTTCTTCACCAGGCAGTTCTTCCGAGCCATGCGCTTGGCTGTCAGGGTCAGACACACCTGGTAGAGAGAGAGGGCAATAAAAAGGGCTCAGCCTGAAGCTGGAGATATCCATGTCCTTACCCCAGACCATGGCTTGGTCCCTCCTCCCTTGATCCTACTCCAGGAACACTGAGAGAGACCTAGGTGTAAGTCATGAATGTGTTCCATTTTATTTATTTATTTTTTAAAAAAATTTTAATTAATTAATTAATTAAATTTTTTTGCGGTACGCGGGCCTCTCACTGTTGTGGCCTCTCCCATTGCAGAGCACAGGCTCCGGACACGCAGGCTCAGTGGCCATGACTCACGGGCCCAGCCGCTCCGCGGCATGTGGGATCTTCCCGGACCGGGGCACAAACCCGTGTCCCCTGCATCGGCAGGAGGACTCTCAACCATTGTGCCACCAGGGAAGCCCATGTGTTCCATTTTAGATGTGTTGAGCTGAGATCATGAGTGTATATTTAGGTGAAGTGTCCAGTAGGGAGTTGAAGATATTTGGCCAGAGCTCCAGAGAGGGCCAGAGTAGAACAGGGTGTAGGTATGTGTGAGTCATCAACACCAAACAGGCATCAGAAACTGGGAGGAGATGAGCTTACTCAGGGGCATCAGGAGGAAAGCAGAGCATTGAGGACTGAGGATCAGTGGAGGTGGGGAGGAGGAGACAGTGCAGGGGACTGGGAAGAGAAGAACCAGGGTAGTGATGAGTCACAGTCATCAACGAAGGAGAGAATGCTAGGAGGGCGGACAGCAGTATCCATTTCAGCAACAGAGCTAAGGATGGGAGCTGAGGAAAGGTCACTGGATTTGCTAATTAGTCACTGGTGACCTTGGAGAGAGCCTTGACAGGAGAGTTAGCCAGGATGAACTCCAGAGGGCAGTGGGGAGATGACTGGTACAAGGGTTGTGAGAACAGGCGACCAGGACAAGCTCTGGGAGAGAAACTGAGAGCAAAGGCACAGCCCAACTTAAAACCTTTCAGATTCAAACTCTGAGCCATGTATTAAATGATCTTTTTCAGACTCACATTCTAAGCCATGTATTAAAGGAGAATCGAATATGTGATTTTAGGGGCTGGAAGTAAAAAAATTGCAGAGAAGCCATAGCCTCTCTTGCTTTTGATGCAGGGTAGCAAAACCCTCTCCTGGAGGCCCCTTGGCCTGACCCACTCACAGTGACAGTGGCCAGCAACCCCTCAGGCACATTGGCCACAATGATGCCGATGAGGAAGATGACTGCCTCCAGCCAGCTGTAGCCCAGGATGAGGGACAGCACGAAGAAGGATACCCCCAGGAACACAGCCACTCCCGTGATCAGCTGGATGAAATGCTCAATCTCCACGGCTATAGGTGTCCGCCCGACCTCCAGGCCTGAGGCCAGAGTGGCTATGCGGCCCATCACCGTCCGGTCACCTGTGGCAATCACGATGCCCCTGGCAGTGCCTACAACACAGGAAGGGACACGAGGTTGGGTGCCTTGGGGTCCCAGGAACTGAAGTCTCATCCTACTTCCTGGGAGAGGAAAACCATCACAGAGTAAGCAAGCCAAAGACTGTGAGTCACTGTGATTAGATTGTACCTCCCTTGGCTTCCTCTCCCAGCATAGATGGCCAATCCCAGACTCAGTACAACAGCAAATTATTTTCTCTTATACCTGGGCCTGGGGAGAAACCTTGCAAATAAACTCAAGGTTCAAACTGAGGAGATTCAGTAAATGACATAAAAGTATTGCCTGTGGTATTTCAGTAAAATCAATCTCATACTTGTTATCATCCAAAAATATATTACAAACACAAAGTAAAGCACTTATGGATTTTCCCTGCAGTCTTAAGTTTTTCTTTCTCAACACTAGGCATGACTCTCTATAGAAGAAGCTAGGCAATCTCTAGCCCTTATGTAGACATTCCAGGGGTCTTCAGGGGAGGAAGTGTGCTGGAGTGGAAAGAGCATGCATCGGAGCCAGCCAGACCTGGGTTTGCATCCATCTTTGAATTTCTACTTAGGGATTGCTTTAATAATGAAATGAGACAGTGTTGTCATACACCTAGAGCAGTGCCTGGCACATAGTAGGCACTCAACAAATGTTAGTTCTATTCATTTCCTCTCCTCTCTTCAAAGCCAGTTCAGAGTAAGCAATGGACATGTTTTACTGGGCATTTTTATCAACTGTGGGAAATGTAGAGCAAATTTCAGAATCTCAGTACATTAAGAATTTAGGAAACAATGTGTGGTGATTTTCACCATGATTCTAACTTGCTGAAGGAGGGGGAAAGCTGAGAGAAACAGAATATACACTGAAGAGAAATGAGAAACGGGAAGGGAAAGGTATGTGTGAGGAGTGGGATGCAAGGCCTCCTCTGACCCACTTTCTGAGGCTCATGGTCTAGTCAGGCTCTTCCTCCCACCAGCTCTGGCCCCGGCCTCCCTCTCCGAGTCAGCCCGACTCTGCTCACTGGCACAACCAAAGAGGGCAGGGGTTTCGGTGGTGCTTGGACTCTGGCCACTCAGTGGTGGCAGCTCTGGGAGCTCTTCCTGGCCTTTGGTCATCTCTAGAACCCAGAGCAGTGGCGGGGCACACCGGGCAGCCTGTGCATGACCAACAGTTTCTTTTGGTGAAGCGCAGGCCAGGATGCAGCCTGAAAGAAGGCCTGAATGTTCACCTGGACTGATAGCTTTCCTGTCCCTTCCCCATCCTGGGCCCTGGTCAAAGCAAGGGCCAGAGAATGAAGCAACTAGTCCCAGAACCAGGAGAGATGGAAGCCATCAGTCAAACCAGAGACTTCTAGGAATCAAGGATGGTTTGGGGCATGTGCGTGTGTGTGTGCATGCGCGTGTGTGCGTATGTGTATGTGTATACGGGTCTTGGCCCATATCTGAAGGCTTGGGAATCTGCGCTGTCCTGGGGTGGGCAGAACAGAGCTGTTTCTGTGGGGAGGTGACTTTTCCCTGGAGTCATGCCGTCCCAGCCAATTCCCTGCTCTCTGGAGGGGACTACTTCTGTAGTACTCAGGGCTCTCTGCCCCTTCAATTCCCTCCTCCATAGCCGGGCTTTTGACAAGTAAGTACAGCCATAGCCCCCAGTCCTGCCTGGAGGCTCAAGATGCAGGCTCCTCCCTCAGCTGATGCTGGGACCAGGGGCTCCCCACCAGGCTAGCCTCTCACCTTCCACGCAGTTGGTAGAGAAGAAACAGATATTGCGGGTCTCCAGGGGGTTCTCGTGGGTGAACTCGGGGGAGCGGGTCTGGGGCTCCGACTCGCCTGTTAGGGATGAGTTATCCACCTGAGGAGGAAGGCAGTGTGGAGTCATCAGATGGGCAGACACATTCAGGCACACACAGCTGTGTCCTGACTCCAGCCACACTCAGTCTCCATGACACCCAAGACAGAATTACACTTGCCCTCATCACATATTTATAGCATTACTCAGCTATTGTCCCTGCTCTGGTTTGGAATCTGGGCTCTCACTGACTTCTTCTGTGACCTTGGACAAGTTATTTAACCAACATTGCCTCCCTTTACTCATCTGTAAAATGGAGAATGGAAGTAGAATCTCTGCACTGCACAACTACAGGGGGTGCCATTAACACCGTAGTCAATGAAAATGGCACCGGCTAGGGTTGTGCATGGCATGACTTGTGTGGCCACATGCAACCACCTGGCATGATTATACCATTCTTGCAGAGCTAAATTAGGTAGCCTATGTGAATGTATATGAAGCATCTGACACATAATAATACTCAATACATGATTGCTATAAAGTGGATATCAAAGAAACACCGGGGGTGCAGAGCATTCATGACACACAGTTACAAGGATGCATACGTGTAATATGTGAAACAAGGTGTGGCTGGGCAGTGTGGGGCAGGTGTTGACATCTGGACCTGGGCCTCCCAAACTTCAAACTTCTAACAGGTCCCTCTCAGCTTTACACAGCTTGCTTTGTGGACTCAGCCAGTGGCTCTGGCCTGGCCCCCTCACCTTACAGCCATGAGAAGAGATGATCCGGAGGTCGGCAGGCACTCGGTCTCCACCCTTCACCTCCAACAGGTCTCCCACCACCACCTCCTCCGCATTGATCTGCATCTTCTCTCCTTCCCGCACCACGAGGGCTTGCTGTGGGGAGGCCCCGGGGATCTCAGGAGATGCTCATCTCAACCCCTACCTTCCTCTTTTGCTGGTGCCCCACCTCGCCTCCAACCCCACCAAGGAGGACAGACCTTGCACCCTTAGCAACAAGATATGTCCTGTTGTGAAGAGCTGGAGGGTCTTTTTTGCCCAAGCCTCCATCTCAGAGCCCAAGGAGTTGAAGAGATGAGTCTCCCAGAAACCTTATGCCCCGGCCTGGAGCCCAGCTCCGCCATCTACCTGAGGCACCATGTTCTTGAAGGAATCCATGATCTTGGAGCTCTTGGCCTCCTGGTAGTAGGAGAAGCAGCCAGTGACGATGACCACAGCTGCCAGCACCACGCCCAGATACAGCTGGTAAGGAGAAAGGTTTTGAGGGACCTGCCCTTTTCCTAACCCTAGACGGGCAGCTGCCACTCAGGATGAGCATTCAGTGCCCCCCTTTTGTCTGCATCTGGGAGTGAGAATGGTGGAAGAAAGTCCTTCTCTCCAACCTCTCCTTCAACCTTCTAATCCCCAGCCTCTTAAGACTGGAGGGGGTGGGGAAAATCATAGGGAGTTCCCAGGACTAGGACCTCTCTAGGGGGTAAAGACCCAGGGATGCAGACAAGCCCACTCATGTGTGAAGGAACAGGGAGGGGCTGTCTCAATCGTGAATGATTGTGTATGTTTGTGTTGGAGGAGGAGTGTCTGTAGATTTGTATAGAAGTCTCACCCCCTTTCAGCCTAAAGAACAGAGGGGCTGTCGGACTATACAGGAAGGTCTTGCTCCCTGACCCTCACCCACCGTACTGGAGAGTCAGGGTTGGAGGACAGAATCATGGGCTGGTCCAGGGGTCAGGCATGCTGGCTCACATTGTCATTGGATGGTTCATCCTCCATGGCAGCCTGGATGCCGTAGGCCAGGAAACAGAGGATGGCCCCAATCCACAGCAGGATGGAGAAGCCCCCGAAAAGCTGGCGACAGAACTTGACCCACTCAGGGGTGGTTGGGGGTGGGGTGAGGGCATTGGGTCCATCCCGAGCCAGAATGTCCTGGGCCCGCTGGTTGGTGAGGCCCTGAGGGAGGCAAGGAGAGGTGTGGGAGCTGAGCTCGCATCTGGAACAAGCCATGCCCCTCATCACTTCCCACCAGCTCCCTGGCAGCAGAATAATGTCCAGGTGGAGAGAAAAATCCCACCTGGCGGAAGGGGTAGGGGACCATCAGGAAAAGGCCACAAGGAGGAGGTAGCATTTGCAAGGGGTGTTGGAGGACTTGAAGGCTGAGTAAGATTTTGGCTGTGGTCCCCCCCACCTCTGGTCAGCCTTGGGTTGAGACACATTTTGGTTAGGGCCACAATAATCTCCTCTGGAGGCAGCCTTGATAAGACTCCCTGGAAAGACATCTCAATTGATCTCCACCTCCCACCCCCATCTCTCTGCCTTCAGATTCCCCCCTTCACCAAGGATTCAAGAAGAGTCCTACATTATTGACCATGAATGTCACACAGCTTTGGTCACCATCCATCTCTTTCCCCAGAGAGCTTTGCCTGACCCTGTTGCCCTAGCCCCAGGCTGGCTCACATGCCCCCTCTCTGGGTCCCATTGTATCCCAGGCATGATTCTAGAGCTGTACTCCCTATATGGCATTGGAATTCTGTTTGCCTTCCTTTCTGCTGCTGGACTTTGAGCTCCTTGAATGCAGAGGCCACTTCTTATTTCTCTTTCTATCTGTCCCCTCATTTATTTAATAAATGTGTATTGAGTGCCTACTACATGCCAGGCAATATGGTCAGTGCTGGGGATCCAGAGATGGCCAAGACCCACAAGTTCCTGCCTTGTACAGCTTATGATCTCATGAGGTAACACACTATAAATAGACATTACTGCCAGATAGTGAAAAGTGTTATTTAAAAAAATAAGGTAAGGTAAAGGAAGGGGGTGTAGAATTTTCAAAATGACAGTCAAGGAAGGCCTACAGGAGGAGGTATGCACCCATTACATTTCTGATGAACGATTTTTTTACTTTTCACAATGATGGGCTTGGCAATGTAACCGTGCCACTAACTACTGATATGAACGTGGGAAGCTACTCTCTCTCTGAGTCTCCTTGTTTTAATGAACAGGTCTCCACACCTGGCTTGTTGTAAGGATCAGAGGAAAGTATGTAAAGCATCTATCCCAGCGCTACATGCACAGCAGCGCCCAACGCATTACTCTGATAATAGTCATGGGTTCCCCCACTATTGCATGTACGTCAGTTCCACAAGAGGAGGTGTGTCACTGAAGCTGCTTGGGATACAGCCCTGCCCAGAGGCCCTCCAGGTCCTGGGTTTTAAGGAGTTCTGGCTTCCAGGCACTCAGGAAAGGAGCTGTAGACCAGGAAGCAGTGGATCTGTGTTCTAGCTTTGGCCCTGCCACCAACTAGTCCCTTGTCTCTGGGCCTCGGTTTCCTTAACTGTAAAGACGGTTGGCTTTGAGTTTTAAGGCCCCTTCTACCCTGAGGCTGCGTGGTTCTCTCACTTCTTTGGTGCCCTCCCTAGAAGCCCCTTCACTGACCTTGGACAGATCCACTTGGTACTTGCGGCCCAGCTCATCCAAGGACAGCTTGTGGTCGTCCTGGAGAAGAGAAAGCAAGTTGCTTTGGGGAAGGAGGCAGACTGTGTGTGTCTAGAATGCATCTGCGGGTACTGAGAGCACAGCAGTGAGGCAAGGAGCATGGGGGAGGTTTGTGTCATGAGCTTCCCTGAGGGGCAGCTTTCCCAGCATGGGAGCCCTTTTCCATGGCCTGGCTGGGGGCTCACCATGGTCACCTCCTTCTTCAGCTCATCCAGCTCCTTCTCTTTCTGTTTTTTCTTGCCGCCCCCATTTTCCGCAGTAGTGGCTGCAGGTGAGTACTCGCGGCCAGCCTGCAAGAGGAAGGGAGAGCCCAGGGAGTCAGGGAGGATGGAGGCTGGAGCCTCTATTCCCACTGGATAGCCTGGGACTCCAGGCATTGGGAGTGGGGGGGCCAGTGGATTCAAAGTCAGTGGTCATCCCAGGGGAGGAAAGGGGGTTTCAGGGTGGCGGGGACCCCAGGCCCTCAGTTTGAAAACTATTAACAGAACCCCAGGGCTCTACATTTGAACTTCGGGAAAGGCTGAGGGGCTCAGGACTCAGGAGCCCACTCTTAGCTTTTGAGTAGTCGGGCTCATGCTAAGATTTTGTTTGTTGAAAGAACCCTGTTCTTAAAGCAAAGTAAACAAAAACCTTAAAAACCACCATCCTACACTATTTAGAATTGTAGAAGGGACTGGACAGGGCTGGGGGTTCGTTGAGGGAGCAGTACCCTGTAGGGATGTCTTTGTCCCAACACCGTGGCTGCTTTACTCAGAGAGGAGTAGAAACAGTTAGGAATTGGTGGGGGGGCACAATTAAGAGTCTTTGGGGAGTCAGGGGTCAGGGCAGGGAAGTGTCTGGAGGAGGAAGGGAGCCACAGGGTCTGGTGGTGGAGCGTGGAAATGGGATGAGCAGGGCTCACGGACTGAGAAATCAGTAGTCGGAGGATCAGTGCGTCCAGGAAATGGGCACACAGTGTCCTGGGAGCCCTCGCCATCCTGGTGCCACCTCCCACCAGAATGCAGGATTTGGGGTTGGGGTGAGTCATGGCCTCTTGCTGGCAAAGGTTTGTGGGGAGTACCCCCAAGCCCCTTCGCCTCCAGCCTGGAATGTGAAGTGACTCCCCAACCCTTTTGGCCATGGCACTTTTGGGACTAGGCTGCCGCTGCTTGGGCAGGATAAAAGGTGCTGGGAAGATCATGTGTCTGCAAGTCCTGTCAGCCAAGAAATAAAAGTTGACCTCAGGGCTGAAAAAAAAAAAAAAAAAAATTGCGACTGGGCAAGAGGCAATTCACAGGACTTGAAGCCCCAGAGCACAATTGGGTGAGGAGGGAACTGGGCCCTGTTTGTCTAAAAATATAAGAAATTGTCTCTGAGCATAGAGAATGGACTTGAGGACATGGGGAGGGGGAAGGGTAAGCTGAGACGAAGTGAGAGAGAGGCATGGAAATATATACACTACCAAATGGAAAATAGATAGCTAGTGGGAAGCTGCCGCATAGCACAGGGAGATCAGCTCGGTGCTTTGTGACCACCTAGAGGGGTGGGATAGGGAGGGTGGGAGGGAGACGCAAGAGGGAAGAGATATGGGAACACATGTATATGTATAGCTGATTCACTTTGTTATAAAGCAGAAACTAACACACCATTGTAAAGCAATTACACTCCAATAAAGATGTTAAAAAAAATTGTCTCAGGGTAAATCTAAAACTGAAAATGCATGGAACTCTTAGGTCCAGGCATTCCTGGGTCCTTTAGTGAAGTCAGGTGAACATTTTAACAGGAGCCTCGCGAGGCTACTGTTTCCCCCTCCTCTTACGGGCCTGTGGTCTCCTCGCTGCCAGCAGGCTTCCAGGGTCTCACAGGGGCCTTCTGGGGGAGAGGGTGGGGAATTTCTCCTTCCAAGGGGTCTTGGGTGATAGGATAGGAAGTAGCTGGGGAGGCCTGGGGTGGCGTGACAAGTGCCTTCTCGTCCCCTCTACCTCCCTAGGCTCCTCTCCTCCCACCTCCCTCGGGATGTTGTGTCCTTGTCACAGAGGCACTGCTCAGTTCCTGTCCTGTGCCTCCACTTTTCCACTGGACCCTAAGGGCCATGCCAGGGTTTCACGAATGAGCTTTTCTATACTATGATGAAATTCATTTTTTGTTTTTTTACTGTAAAGAGGGAACACCTGGGTGGGATCTACAGTCAAGGTGCTTGCCTTTTTTTTTTTTTTTTTTTGCAGGATAATTCATTTTTTAAAAACAGACTTTTTCTTTCAGAGCAGTTTTAGGTTCACAGCAAAAGTGAGCACAAATTACAGGCTCCCATATAACTCCTACCCGCCCCTGCACGGCCTCCCCACCATCAACATCTGGCACCAGAGTGGTACATTTGTTACAATGGATGGACCTACATTGACACATCATTATCATTCAAAGTCCATAGTTTACATTAGGGTTCATTCTTGGTGTTGCACATTCTGTGGATTTGGATGAATGCATAACACATATCCATTATTATAGTATACAGAGTAGTTTCACTGCCCTAAAAATCCACTGTGCTTGGGGATGATACATTTTTTTTTCCATCAAAGAGGAGCCATCCAAGTAATGTGGCAGCTGCCCTGATCACAAGAGATCACGAATCTAGCACCTGGAGATACAGAAGTCTGACCAGTGAAATCAGGAACTGGGGTGGGGGAGGTGCCGTGAGAGGTGGACACCGTTATCACCCAGACGCTAATGATCTAGAAGGATATGAGCTCTTTGCAGGCTGTGTTGCTCAGAAGTGCTCTTCTCAGCAAAGGTGATCAGTAAAGCTTGCGTTTGTTTCCATGTGAAGCATCTATGGATCAAGGCTATCTTTAGCTTCCTGAAGGCTGATCTTCCTGGGGAGACTGAAGCAGACCAACAGTAGGAGTGGGAGAGGGTTGTGAGCAGTGCTACTTCTCGCTTCCCCAGGTGACTCGGGGGGGCTCATTTAATTGAATGGATTGAAACATCCTGGATTCACAAATCTAATGCTTTGGATTCTGTCCTTGGTGGGACAGCACTGAGAAACGGATGAAAAGCAGCGAAGAGACAAGAGGCCAGAGACTGGGGTGGATAAGCTTCAATGAGACCCTCCATAGCTCCCGGGGCAGGAACAGGGTCTGGGCATTCACAGAGGAGGGGGCTGTGCCTGGGGGCCCAGGAGCAGAGCCCAGAGAATTTCTGTACATACAGGCATGAAGTAAAGTTCATGACAATTAGAATCAAAGGCATGGTTTAAAAAATTTCCCAGCCCACATATGTACGTCTGGCATGTACAGATGGTGGCTAAGCAAAGAAGCTCTCAGCAGCAGCCCCTTTCCCTAAGTGCCCATCCTGCTTTCCTGCAGGCAGGCACAGAGCTGCGGACACACTGCCCCGTCCCCCCTCCTGTCCTGGCAGGGATCTCAGGCTCTGCAGCCAGGAGCCTGCGGAGATTCAGGGCCAGCGGGCTGCCCAGGCAAGAAAGAAAGAGAGGAAGCAAGGACCACTCCCCTTCCCTCCTCCCTCCCCCATCCACAAGTCCACAAGTCCCCCTCTCTGGGCCTTGAGTGCTGAAGGAGAACAGAGAGTTCTTTCTGAGAAAGCCCAGGGCTGGGACAGAGTCGGGCAGCTGGAAATCAGCCAGCCCTCCCCCCCACCGCTGCCCTTTGGTGGCAGCTGGAGCAGGCCGGGCTCCCTCCCACCAGGGCCATCCCTTCCCCCAACTCCCATGCTGCCCTTCACAGTCATAGGGTGGTGAGGTGACAGTGAGCCCTTGCTCTGCAGGGAAAAGGGGTATTTGGATGGGGGGTGCCTTCCCTCTTCAGGGGTCTCCTGGCTGGGTGAACTCCAAGCTACCCCCCCCAAGTCCCCCCACTCTCCCCAGCCTCAGTCTGGACAGAACCAGACCTGCTCCCTGACTCACTACTGGGAGTGGATGGGAAGGGAATTCAGGGATGCTGGGGGAGAAGCACAGAGCCATGAAGAAGTCAAGGTCAAATCACTTCTCAAGCAGGACCTCTTGAGCTGGGTCCACCCTGTGCTAAGGTGAAGGAGGGGAGAGGTTCGAGGTCCTGCGCCTCAGCTGGGGACTCCCGTTCCCTGGGGGAACAAAAGATGTCAAGGTGCAGCTGAAGGTCCCCAGACAGTATCTTCCCATGGTTGTGAGCTCTTCCTCTGTGAAGCCCACACGTCAGACACAGCTCTTCACAGACCTCACGTGCCCTCACACCGTGACATCTATGCTCACTCATGCTTGAAGGTCTGCACGTTTGCAAATTTGTCTGCTAAGACACAAACACAGGTGCTCACCCATGAATGTCTGTATCAACTGCAGCCTATGAAGAACACATGAAAACACACACACACACACTCACACACACTCACACACCAGTTCTATTTATAGCTCCCACCCTAGCTCAGGAACCCTGGTGTCCAAGCTCCTAGTTTTCTCAGCTGCTAAACTCAGTGTGATACCATGTCCTTGCCTGACCCCCCTGGGGCCAAAGTGCCCTACAGCTCCCCGCAGGCACCTTCTTTCCTCAGCACCCTCCCGTCGCTCCCCAGGCCCTTTCCCTCCCTGCTCTCTTCTGCCAGCATTCCACAAAAGGAAAGCCGTCAGGCGCAGGATGTAAAGGGATTGGGTCACTTTTCTCCATATGGAAATTTCATTTCCAAGAATTCAAAGCCCTGGCCCTGGCCCCCACCCCCCTTCCCTGGTAGTTGTTAATCTTCCCCTTGGCATACCCAGTGCTGCAGAATGCCACAGGATGGGGTGGACTGAGGGGGGTGCCGGCGGCTCTCACTAGCCTCTGGGAAAGTCCTCAAAGCACATGGCTTGCAGCCAGAGGACAATGCTGCCCGGGACATCCGGGGGCGCTGGACGAGGGGCTGGGGGCACATCACTCTTCCTCCGCACCCTCCGCCCAGCTGTCCCTGGAGCTCAGGGCCCCTGGAGCTGGTGTCCGGAACTGCTTGGTGACTCTGGAGTGGATGGCCCCTGCCCCTCTCTCCAACCTCAGACTGGACCCCCATCCTCTCAGGCTGGGACTCCCAGAGGAATGGATACTTTCAGAGGGTGGCGAAGGCGGGGAGGATTAACAGTACCAAATGTCCCTTCAGCTGGGAGGCTGGGAGATGCGGTGAGAGAGGAGGAACCGTGGAGATGTGGCTGGAGGAGCAGGGACAGAGATGAGGGAGGGGGTGGAGGGAGGGCCGGAGGGGATGCGAGTGGTGGGCTGCGGGGCTAGTGCTCGGGGTGCTGGTGGAGAGGACAGCGCTTGGGCGGCTGAGCGCTATGGGTCTGTGCTGTGGGGCTGTGCACACAGTGGTAGCTGGGACACTGTCAGTTCCAAGTTCAAACCAGCCCACTGCTCCTCCTTCCGTATCCCATCCCCACCTCATCCTTTCCCTCCAGCCTCCCGCACCATCTAGAGAGCCCTACTGCTCCCCCCAGAGAGGCCCCTGCTCTTTGGGGATACTCACCCCACGGCCCATCTTGGGGCAGAGTGGCTGAGGGATCTAGATGGGGGAGGTCACCGGGAGGATCCCAAGCTCACACCACCAGCCTGGGGTTTCCAGAGACCCCAGCAGACAGACAGAGACAGTGAGCACCAGGGTAGCTTTAAATAGGTCCCTCTCCCCCTCTCCCCCCGCCTTCCCCTTCTCGGGAAAGAAACGTTTGTTGAAACAGGATCTCTGAGGACTCCTCCCCTCCCGCCCCTTAAGCAACTGGCCTGTGGAAGGTCCGTTTGTCCCGCTGAGTGCTCCCCCTGGGCTCCCCTCACCCTCCAAGCCCTGGCCTGAGGCCACCACTGCTGAGAGCAGGGAGAGGCTGTGCCGGGTTGGGAACATGCCCCTTAGGGACAGACTGAGGGGGAGCAGTCCCCTCAGCATCCCAGAGGCCAGATGCCATGAGATCTGACCCTTCTTCTTGTTTTCCTGATGGGGAAACTGAGGCCCAGGGAGACTGAACAATTTGAGCTGATAAAACAGAGTCAGAATCTGGGTCTCCTGAGTCTACATCCAATCTCCCAGAGAAAGAAGCAGAGACTGTTCGTTCCAACTGTAGAGGTGGTGGGGATACTGAAGCCAGGAAAAGGTAGTGTTGGAACCCCAGGCCAGCCCTTGTGTATGAAGGGGGCCCTGGTGAGAGTCAAATGCAGCTCAAGGAGTAGCATGAAGTCTGCTTGGAGATGGAAGGGAGAGGGTCTCCCAAGCTCTCCAGGTGTAGCCTTTCCAAAGTTTGAGAATCAAGACTCCTGGGGCCTGGGAGGTGGCTGGCGGATGGACAGACTGGGCACAGAGGAGACAGCCCAGCAGGCTTCCCAGATAATATCTCTGCATTTCTTTCAACTGTGTTACAGGCAGGACACGCCACTCCCTTAGTTGAGGAGCTCTAGGCTGAAATTATGCCTGGGGTTTGTGGGTGCGTGGGGAGAAGCCCCAAAAGAGGCAAATTCAGAGCTTCTAAGAGATACATGGAGATCAATATCCTAACAAGTACCAGACCTGTGAACTAGAAAGGAGGGCTACAAGCTTCCTTCTTCTGGTGGGGAAGGGAAGGCAAGTCTGCCGCCGGCAGGATGGAGGGTAGTAGACAAGGGGCCGCTCTTCAGGGAAGCATGGGAGAAACTGAGGAAGTGCCTGGGGAGAGAGGTGGGCCCTCACTTCTGGCAGAAAGGGGGTCTGGAACCTGACACCAGCCCGAAACAGTGGTAGAGGAGATGGCCAGGAAAGGACCCTCTGGTCCAGAGGTGGTGTTGCTGCTTGTTTGTTAAAAGAGCCAAAGAATCGGGGCAAAGCGAGGAGGCAGGGAACCAGAAGGGGCAGAGATTGAAGAAAAAATCCTGTGCTTGCCTTCTCGTGGGAGCAGTCAGCAGACAGGGTTCTCCTGGTGGAGGGAAGCCAGCCGATAGGGGGCAGGTCTGAGCCCTGGCTGGGAAGCTTGAAAGGAAGTTAGGAGGAGAGGAGGGCAGGCTTGGGGCCCTTGGGCCAGAGGCCTGAGGTTTCTGCTGGCTGGGCTGGTCCCTCTCTGACCCCAGAGGGAACTCCCCACAGAGGGTTTATCAACCTCTCCTCAGCAAGTCCACTCTCAGGGCACAAGGCTCTGAACTCCCCAAATAACTGGCCCCCTCCGGGCCTGCAGTTGGGATTTTCCATTACAGGGATCCGGTAGGTTACACCCTGCATCAATCCTTCTTCTCCACCTGGGTTGCAGCAGGAAGGGTGGGTGGAATGGGGTAGACACCTTCTCCACATGGGCTCCTTAACTGGCCTTGAATTTGGACCTGGGGGGAACAGGTATTGGGAAGAAACAATGAGGAGAAAACAGATCCCAGTTCAAGCGCAGGTGTGTAGAGGGGAGAGCAAGAGAAGTAGCTGAAGATGTAACAAGAAGGCTGGTGGTTAGACGTCAGGAGAGACTGCCTGAAGAAGTCAGGGGAAGAGTGCCCCACGTGTGGGGGGCACTCCACACAGAGGGCAGCCTTGCCCTGGGGTAGGGGTGGATGAGAGATGACTTGGGATTTAGGAAGCACCTGTTCCTCGGTTCCTAAGTTGGAGTATCTGGGTTATCTTCTGCCTTGCCCTCTGCAGGACACAAGGTGAGGTAGAACACAGCCCCGGAACTTGAGGGTCTGTAGAATTCTGGCACTGGGCTCTCCTAGCTTTCACTCCCCACCCTCACCCCCCTGGTACCTCCCACTACTGCCCAGTCTTTCCAAGGCCCTGGCTCTGGTCCCCCTAGCCAGGCCCAACACTGGAAGGGACTGTGCCCTTCCTCTGCCCACACAGCCTAGTGGGGGGTCCCCACCTCGCCCTGCATTTGGGCTAGTGTGCAGCTCCAAGGGCACTGGTGTGTGCACATCTGGGGCTCAAAGGAAAGGGTGGACAGGACACCTGGGGCCCATTCCTCATCCCTGACCACCCTCCCTGCCCAGGACATTGTGGAGGCTCTGGGAGTCTACCTCCTCCTCCACGGTGGACCTCAGACTCCAGGACATCAGCCAGTGTAGACACCACCTGGTCCTTTGATCTGGGGGGCCTGGTCGGGCTCCTGCTTCTTTTGAACACAGCTGGTGGTGCCAGCTTGGATCAAGGCCCTTGGGAAAGAAGAGCAAAGCAGAGAGTGAGAAAGACTTAAAAGTAGAAGGTGGGAAGGCCAGGGGGACTGGGCTGGGAGGTGGGTTTGAGAGAAAGTCATAGATCCGATAGGGGGTCCACAAAGGGTAGGGTGGCCGGTTCTGAATCAGGTGTTTGGTTAGTATGGGAGGATTTGGGAGGGAGGTGTGCGTGTGTGTGTGTGTGAGAGAGAGAGAGAGAGAGACCGAGAGAGGGTCAGAGAGAGGCAGAGGAGGGCATATTCTGGCGTGTGTGTGTGCACACACATGCACCTGTGTGCTCGTCATTGACTGAGGGGGGCGTGACTGTGTGGGGTCCTGTGTGTGGGGAACAGACGGTGGGAAGGAACCAAGGTAACTCCAGAGGGGGATGTGTGGTCAGTGTAGTAAAAATCAGTTCTTTGTGTACCAGTGCATGTTAGTACCCCGGTGTGTGTGTGCGTGTGTGCGTGCGTGCGTGCGTGTGCACGTGTGGCCGGTGGGGAGGACGTGTGGAGCCGGGTGGGTGTACGTGAGAGGCCATGGGAGAATGTGTATGTGCACAGGGAGGGGGTGGGGACGCCGCTCAGCTGCAGATGGGCTTTCAAGGTCTCCAAGAAACAGTTTTGTTTCCTAAGTGACTGGTCTCCTGGGGCCTCCAGCCCAGACTTGAAGGTTGTTTCAAGATCATGAAAGAGAGCGAGGGAGGGAGAATGGGGGGGCCGGAAGCACTGCCTCCCCTCTGGCCCTCTGCCCGCCCCTCACCCCACTTCTCTGCCCCCGTCCTGGTCGGGGCCCAGCTCCCCGGTCCTGCTCTCGCTCTTCCTCCTTTCCCGCTGCCAGCCCGCTCTGGGCGGCCTCGCTTCTCCCCCCGTCATTCCCTCTGAATCCCTTTTCCCATTCTTCAGCGCCTGTGGCCTTATCACCACTGCCAGGCCCCCAGGGCCTTCTGGGGGAGTGAGTGAAAACATCTCCTTCCATGAGGAGGCTGTCTTGAGGTGACAGGATGGACGGGGAGCCTGGGAGGGTCTGGAGTGGCCATGACATGTGTCCCAGAAAGGTGCCTCTTCCTCTGCAGCCCTCTCTCCTTGTACTTCCCGCAGGTTGCAGTGACCCCGTGGTGGGCAGAGTGGCTGTCCAGGTCCTGCTGCTGCCTGAGTTTCACCACTGCACCACAAGGACCATGTTGGATTTTCTCTCTCACTTGCTTTCCTCCCTTTACATCTGCGCCTGTTTTCTTTCTGGTCTTTCTTTTCAATCTACGCAAAATGTGTTCTAAAAACCTCTTCTTCTGTCTCTCCTTGTTTCTGTCATCTTTAATGTTTCCTCCAGATTATTCTCATTATCTTTTTTATTGTTAAAACCACATTATAGGGCTTCCCTGGTGGCGCAGTGGTTGAGAGTCCGCCTGCCGATGCAGGGGATGCAGGTTCGTGCCCCGGTCCGGGAGGATCCCACATGCCGCGGAGCGGCTGGGCCCGTGAGCCATGGCCGCTGAGCCTGCGCGTCCAGAGGCTGTGCTCCGCAACGGGAGAGGCCACAACAGCGAGAGGCCCGCGTACCGCAAACAACAACAGGAACAACAAAAAACCACATTATAAAGAATTCAGGGATGTGGGCCTAGAGAAATGGGAGGTCGGTGTTTTGTTGTACTTTGGTTTCCTGTGGCTGGTATGAAGGCTTATGTTTGTATGTCAATGTATGTTAATTATCTGGTAGAGAAGAAGAAACTGATAATTCAGAAGAGACAGAGATAAATTCAGGAATTAAGTCCTTCAGAGTGAGGATAGACTCCAAAGCACAAAAGGAAGTCCCGGGTTACATGTCTGATTGTAACAAGGAAACAAAAATAACTATAAAGTGCCTTTCTTCCTTTTGATTCAATGTAAAATTATGCTTCCTGATTGAATTTAATTTTTTCATTAAGTTTGTCATATTAAAATAACTAAACAAGGAGACCATTAGATTGAGGTGGCAGCCTATGTAAGCAAACCAAAATCCAAACCCAATCATGTAAATGCCTCAAGATCATGAAATCAAAATGCTAAGGACAACAAATTCTAGGCTTTAAACTACGGTCATTAAATATCTTCCTTCCTCTTCTTCCACAGTTTCTTTATGTAAGTCTTTCTCCTAGCTTCTTTTAGGAAAACACTCCTATCCACTTCCAATTTGGTGGATTGGAATGGATGTTTGCTCAAATAAACTCTTGAAATTAAAAAAAAAGAAAAGAATTCAGAAAACAGAGCAAAGAGCACCCAGAAGAATTTCCCTCCATCTCTCTGCCTCTGCTCCATGCCCACCTCTTGGCCCTCCTTACTGCTCTCTGGGTTTGGTTAGCTCCATGCTTGTGTCCTAGACGCACAGTGGAAGTCCGGGGGAGGAAAAGGAAAGGACTGGGGTGTGGCCCAGGGGGAGCGTGTCAATCCTCCTTGAGCACGATGGCCCAGAGCTGCTCTGTGCCTGTCTTCCCACTGTCCTACCTGCGGCCCACACCATGGTCCAATGCAAAAGGCACATGTCTGCAAGACAGGCCAGCGAGGTTGGTCTCAGTGGGAGTGCTCACGTGGCCTTGGGCAAGAGGCACCCCCACTCTGGCTTTGCTTCTTCGTCTGAATAACGAGGAGTAGGGCTAGAAGATCTCTGAAGTCCCTTTGCAGCTCTGATATCCCCAAATTCCAGGCTACTTCCTCCTCAGCTCATGGCTCAGCTCAGGTAAATGGGAAAATTTACCTGTGGTTCTACCACCCGTTGGAGACCAGGGTTCAGAAGGAGATATAAGGGGGCAGGCACTCCTATTTTGTTTACTAGTGTGACCCCCAGAAATGGGTCTGATTCTTTCAACTCTTGGCATAGAAGCAAGGAAGGGCTCAGGGTTTGGGCAAAGACTACCCTGGTTTCTTACAGAGAGCCTGTGTGAGAGGAGGAAGGGTCTGGCTGTCTTTTGGGGAGAAGGGCAGGGCTAGGAGTGAGGTTGGAGAAACCTGACATTTCTCGGCTGGCATTTGATCCATAAACAACAGATGAGTCTGTTTCCAGAGATTCTTCAGGCTGGGAAAAATCTATTAGGGGTAATGGGGAGGATGGGGCCCCGCTGAGCGTGGGGGGCAGGGGTCACAGCTGGGCCCTCTAGGGTTCCTGTTTGCCTTTGATTCCATCTGGGCAGGGAGGGAGCAGCCCCCAGCCCCCTGAGGCAGGTTTGCTTTGGCCCGAGATCTGACCCAGCCACTGGCCCAGATCTCCCCGCCTCCCAGCTCCCCCTATCAAGAGGCAGCCGGGTTCCCCCTTAGCCTCCTCCTTTCTACCTCCTTCTTCCCTAACCAGGCCCCCTCCACTTGGCCCAGAATACAGCTCTGCTTGTCTGCCTGTCCCCTTTGGCATTCCAGACGCCCGGCTGGGACAGGATGCCCTGCAAACATCTGGCACACAGGGCCGAAATCTTGTGCCACACAGCGAGCTCTCCTTGGGACCTTGGGGAGCTCGGCCTCCACTGTGCCTTGGTTTCTCTGCAAGTCCAGGATCCTGTCTGGATGTTCTCAGCCTTGTCCCTTGAGGAACCCAAGTACCCCCACAGATGATTCAGTCAATGATGTGGGCTCACGGTCAGTCCACTGCATCCTTCAGACTTTCTCCCAGTATTTCTGGAGCACTTACTGGGTGCCAGGTTCTGTGCAAGGTACTGGAGAGACTGTTACAATCAAGGCAAATAAGGTTCCCACCCTCATGGTCCTGTTGTCAGAATCTCATGACCTTTTAGTCACCAAATCCCTCTACCCCATCCCTTGACCTGGTCTTCCCAAGGGCAGCTCTGAGCCCTCGGGGGTGCCTCATTTCCTCTAGCTCCCCTCACTTCTTTATTTTCATTTATGCTAAGTGAGATTGGGTGGGCCTGGGCTCTGCTTCCCACCTGGGCGATTCTCCCATCCCAAAGATGCAGGAGCAAAGGCTGGGCTATGGAGCATTAGACATCACTCTGGGCTGGACCAGAGGGAGAGCAGAAGCTTGCCAGATAGGACTCACTCCACCATGAACTAGACGTGTGAACCTGAAGAAGTCCTTTACCTCCCATCAATAGAGTGAGGGGGTGTACTGGGTAGTATACAGCTCACCTCTAGCCTGGGCCTCACCCCAGGGAACACGTTTTAGCTGGTCTGAGGTGGGACTCAGCCATCAGTAACTTTTAAAAGCTCCCAGATGATTTGATGTGCAAGCAGAGTTGGAACAAATCATGTCTAAGAGCCCTAGCTCATCAGAGCTAACAGTTAATGAGGCACCATGCTAAGCACTTTAGCACTTCCCATGAGTTATTTTATTTAATTCTCATAACAACTCTTTTATAGATGGGGAAACTGAGACATGAAGATCCCAAGATGCTTACTCAAGTAAGGCAGCTGTGATTCAAACCCAAGCAGTTTGGTTCTAGAAGCTGCACATGTAACCTCTGGGTTATAAGGATGCAGAGAAGGAGCTGCTCTATCCCCAGGAGCACACGTGCAGAATCCTCCAGGCTGCAATGGCAAGAGAGAGGAATGCCCCAGAAGATACAGGGAAGGAACAGTACAGCTGGCTGCTGGCTGCACACAGTTGTGTTTAGAGGGTGATGGGAGCTCGGAGAAGGAAGAGATGGTTCTCAGCTGGAAGAATTAGGAGGCCTGAAGGGAGGAGGTGGCATTCTAGTTGGGTCTTGATGGATAGGTAGGATCCAGCTGTGACTCAGAGAACCTGAGAGAGCACGTTCTGGGTAGAGGAAACACAATGGGCACAGGCACAGAAGCCTGAAGCACCCAGTGCGCAAAGAAACAAGGGAGCTGATACTGGGAATGGGTGTGGGAGCCGTTTCATGGGGGGGCCTTGAACACCAGACTAAGTGCCATCCTAAAGGCCAGTGATTCCTAAAAGGCTCTGATGATAATAATCACTTCGGGGGCTTATTGCAAATACAGGAGAGCAAGCCCATCTCTTAGAATTTCCGATCCATAAGGGCAGGGGTGGAGAGAGGGAATCTGTATTTTTACCACCAAGCAACTTTGAAAAATATTGTTATAAGCAACATGGAGCCACTTCAGATTTTTGAGCAGGGGAGTGATGCTCTCGGAAGGTTCACTGATTGCAGGGGGTGTGTGTACATGGACCGAGGTGTTGGGCTGGAAGGGAGAGACAGGTAGGAGGTTATGGCAAAAATTTAGCCAAGAGGTGATAAGGGTCTGGAGCAAGAGAGTGGCAATGGCAATGAGGAGAAAGGGACTCTGGGAGGTAGAATTTCAAGATTTGGCAATTGATTGTACGTCAGGATGAGAGAGGAAGGCGCTGGAGATGGGGGAGGATACTGGTGCAGAGGGAACTAAGATAAGGGTATGGAAGAAAGGAGGTTGTGTGAGAGAGAAGACGCACATTTGCCCCGGGGCATATTCAGTTTGAGGTGTTCCTGGCAGGGTCTCCAGGTGAAGGCGCTCAGTGGGTGGTGAACTGGGAACTGGAACTTGGGAGAGAGGGCAGGCTGTGGAAGTCACCTGCACACAGGTGATCACTGAACCAGGGGCACCAACTATCTTGGACGGAACCTTGGGTAACACCCGGTGTAGAGAAGGAGGATCCAAAAGATGGAGAAGTAGACAAGCCAGAGAGATGGGGGAACTAGACCAAGTAGGAGGCCTGGAAACCGAAAGAGGAAAAAGTTTTAAGGAGCAAGGAACTAACAGCTTCAGATGCTACAGGAGGCCAAGGGGAAATGAAAGCTGCTCACTTTTGGGGGAACTCAGAAATTACTGGTGTGACCTTTGAGAAAACTATTTCCATAGAGGGTGGAGTTTGGAGATAAAATTGTGAAGGGATAAGGAGTGTATGGTAACTGAAGCAGGCGTGGAGGTTACCCTCTTCCAAGAGGAATACAGGAAGTGGAGGGAAAAAGACAGTGGGAAACAGAGAGCAGAGGGGGTGGGAACCAGGGGACAGACACGGCTCACTTAGAAGAATTCCCTGCCTCTGTTTGCTGCAGGTCCTGCTCCGCCATGTGCCCTAGCTTTGATCATAGCCAGGCACCGAGATACCTACATTCTTATTTTATCTTCACAATAGTCCTCAAAAAACATAAGGTCAAGACTGTACTAATTCTCATGTTCCACACGGTGAAACCAAGGCTAGAGGAAGTCAGTAACAGGATGGAGGCAACACAGCCAATAGAACTAGGTTCAGCCAGACCTATGTTGTCTGATTCTGGAATCTCAGCCACAAAGTTTTTTGGTTTTTGTTTTTTTAAATAAATTTATTTATTTATTTATTTTTGGCTGCATTAGGTCTTTGTTGCTGCACATGGGCTTTCTCTAGTTGCAGTGAGCAGGGGCTACTCTTCATTGCCATGCACGGTCTTCTCATTGCAGTGGCTTCTCTTGTCGTGGAGCATGGGCTCTAGGAGCATGGGCTTCACTAGTTGTGGCACAAGGGCTCAGTAATTGCGGCTCGCGGGCTCTAGAGAGCAGGCTCAGTAGTTGTGGGGCACGGGCTTAGTTGCTCCGCCGCATGTGGGATCTTCCCGGACCAGGGCTCGAACCCGTGTCCCCTGCCTTGGCAGGTGGATTCTTAACCACTGTGCCACCAGAGAAGTCCAGCCCCAAAGTTTTTGACTAAGTTGAGAACACAGAAGTTTTACTTCATATGCCTGAACTCCTAAAGCTAACCGGCTTCATCCCCCGACGTGGGGGTCTGCTCTGTCTAGTCACCTGCCCCCAGGGACATCTAGTTCAGAAGCTGGCATCCTCAGCACCAGCGCTCGGTGCCTCAGTGCCCTCTGGATGAGGCAGTCCTGCCCACCTGGATTCCCATCACCCTGTCCTGCCAGCTGGCTGGACCCACACCCTTGTCGTTCCCCCAGATACTGGCTCTTCGGGATTGCCGTTTGTCCTACGCAGGAGCTGCATGGCAACATAGTCAGGAACTACTGTGGAGTTAGAATGCCTGGATAAGAAACCCTAATCTACCACTCACTGGACAAAAGTTTAGCTTCTCTGAGCTTCAGTTTCCTTATCAGCTCTAATTCACAGGGTTATTTTGAAAATTCAAATGCTCAGTGCATGTTCACTACTATATTTTCTGCCCTGGCTTTTCCATGTCCTGGTCTTGGAACTGCAGTTTCTTCCTTAGCTGAGTCCAGCCTCCAGCACACTTCCTCCCCAGAGGACAGAGCTCGGCCCTTCCCAGGCTGCCCAGGAAGCCAGGCTGGGTTGTCTGCTGAGGGATGGAAGGTTAGGGCTCTGAAATAGGAGGAGAAGTATTCTGTCAGCTGTGGATGGTCTGTTTGTCTGTGGAGTGTCAGACAAACTCCAGAGGGGGCAACAGTGCCCACCGTGGAGGCGATCTGGCCATGAGAGAAAGGACACAGCTTGCCCCTCTCTCCGTCACCCATTTGCTCCCTCGCTTCCTCAACTGCTTGGCACTTATCTGTGGCGCTTCTCCTCCTTGCCAGGCACTGCGCTAGGCATGGGGGCAGAGCCAAGAAGAGCCAGCGGTGGCCTTGAGTGGCTCGCAGCCAGGATGGAGAGGCAAACATAAACCAGGCCTGGGACAACAATGCAGAGTGGAAAACGCCATCAAAGGGCTGAGGACAGGTGCTGTGGGAGCAGGGGAGGGCATGTCAGCATCAGGACCCCCGGCCCGCTCCCCCCACAGGGTGAGCTCCTTCACCCTCACCATCCTCTCTGTTTCTTTGTTTTTGTAGTCTTTATTTCTGGCTTTGTTTTCCCTTCTCTTTTCCAACAGAGAGTCTTTGGAAAAATTCCACCCTTGTTTCAGTTGGACTAGGGAAAAGGGCATTTGTCTACTCTTTGGCCAGGAGAACCAAGGGGTGCCAGGTTCCTGGAGAGTCCAGGTGTGGACAGTGGGGTGCCGGGGCTGCGGGAAGGGAGGCTTGGAGTGCACGAAGCACCAGGGCAGGGAATGGTGACAAGCAGGGACTGCATGCTCCCATACCCTCTTCCCAGAGCTTGCCTCATATCCCCCGTCCTCTGTCCTGATTGGAGGGGAGAGTTAAGGCCCCCATCCATCTCAGGGAGCCCTGTGAACCCCGCTTTCAGTCCTCTTTTCCCACGCAGGGTGCTTGGAAGGGCTGGGGCCCCAGGGGTAGAAGTGAGCCTTTGATATCGACAGCTCTAGAGGGCTGTGTATGTGTGCGTGTGTGCACGTGTGTGAAATTCCTTTCGCCCATTTCTCCCCCCACCCCACCCTCCATACCACACACACACACACACACACACACACACACACTCCTCTTATTGATTCCTCTTTTCCTGAGCCTCAGCACTGCATGCATTCATTGAACAAATATTTATTAAACATCCATTATGTGCCAGGAGCTGGAGATACACTCGTGGGAAAAGACTGTTATTTCAAAAGGTTGCATAGGCACCAGGAGTGCGTGTGTGTGTGTGTGCGTGCACGTGTGTGTATATGAGCAAGTGTGTGAGGGTGAGGGGAGCAGGAGGGTGAAGAATGTTAGCAGCTTAAGTTCAGGAGACAAACGGCTTGCACTTGCATTCGGATGCTACCATGTGCTGGCCTGGCGGCCTTGGGTGGGGGATATACCCTCTCCAGGCCTCCCGCTCCCATCTGCAAAGCAGGTGGCAACAGGACTCAGCCCTCGTAGTTGTTGTGAGGACCGGGCGGAGGGAGTGAGTGTGTGAGCGCAGGCCGTGCAGAGCAGCGCCTGGCGCGCAGCAGGTGTTCAGGAAGCATTAGCAATCGCCCGTGCCTCCTCCTCACCTTGCTCAGAGCTGGGTGTGGGCAAACTTGCGAACGACCTGTTCTCCAAACCTGTCTCCCGCTCACTGACTCAGAGGCAGTCACCAGGCGCTTACCACCTCCTGCCCCCGGAGGCTCATCTACAACACGCAGCCCACAGACCTCTGTCTAGCCATACCTCTGCCATCTTCTGCCCTTGATCGGTCCCACTGCCCCACCCCGGCTGCTTGTGATGGGGGAGAAGTGACGTCACACAATGGGAGCTGCCTCAGCCCCATGCCACCCTCCAGACATAGGTCTGCACCGGCAGCTCCCTCTCAGCTAGCTGGGAATGGAGGAGAGAGATGTGGGAGCACCTGCGGTGGAGCCCAGGCTCCCAGCCTTATGGGACTGGGGACCAAGGGACTTGTGGGGGGGTGGAGGGGCTTCCAGCGGAGAGGGATCTATCCACGGCCTTCCAAAGTGGGCAGCCGCTGGCACTAATCCTGGCTTTAGAAATGGCAGGGCTTCCTCCGGAGTCAGGTCTAGGCCAGCAATGGCGTTTTGGGTTCTCTGTTCTTTTTCTTCTTCTTCTTCATCTTCTCCTCTTTTTGGCCACACCACGTGGCATGCAGGATCTTAGTTTCCCGACCAGGGACCAAACCTGCACCCCCTGCAGTGGAAGCTCGGAGTCTTCAACACCGTACTGCCAGGGAAGTCCGTGGTTTCCCTGCTCCTGAGGAGCTGTGCAGCACCCTTGGCATAGGGTTTGAGAACTGGGGGAGGAGTGTGGGCTCAGCCAGGGCTAGAGAAGGGTTCAGGGAGTAGATACACACACACACACACACACACACGATCCCCCATGAGGGTGCAGATGCCTGGCTAGGAAGGAAGGAGGGAGAGGGTCTGGTGTGAACGTGTGTGGGTGTGGGAGGTAGCTTTGTGGTTGTGTGAGTGGGTCTGGGTGTGCATGCTGCCTGTGTGTTTCTCTTTTGGTGCACCCAGGTCCCTGTGTCTGCATCTCTGTTTCAGTGTGTCTCTGCATGAGTTGGATGTCAGGGTAAAGGTAGGTTTTTTGCTCCATCTCTGTCTTGTCTCTTTACTTGAGCCTCTCAGCAAGTCAGCAGAGAGAATTTCCCCTTTTGGGAGGGTGGGAAAATCTGGCTCATCGGGGCAGTATGGGTCAAGGCTTCCATAAACACACACAAATCACAGGACATTCTTGTGTGTGATCCTGAGCTCCCACCAAACTGGGATTTATACACATTTAAGAGAAAGGAAGCCAAGGACTGCGAGTGTGTCTGTGGCTCTGCTGCATGTCTAATGTCTGGTGGGTATGTGTGCTCGCTTCTGGATATGTTTGTCACTCTGTCCCCAAGGCACGGTCCGTATCCATAGAGGGGTGTCTGCACACACATGCTGGTCCACGTTTGCCTCTCAGAAGCCATTTAACAGAAGAAGCACCGGCTCCTCACTCAGACAACCCGAGGTTCAAGTCTGAGTTTGGACAGTAACTAATCCATTAACTTTGGACACGTTCCTAAACTCCTGTAAGCCTCAGCCTCCCCACAGGGGTGATAATAGCACTCACCTCACGAGGTGCTGGGAGGATTAAATGAGATCATGTTACACACCTGGCACAGGTGAGAATATGTCAACAGCCCCATCTGTGAATGTGCCTCTCTGAGAAAAATGTCTCCACGGTTGTGACTCGTAAAGTGTGACATCTCAGCCAGATTATCCATTCCTTTAGGGCGCAGCGTGGGTCTTATCTTCAAGGACTCAGGACACCACCTCAGTGCCTTGTATATATTTCATCTTAGGGGAAGTGAGTTAAATAAGCCTGGGAAACATAGGCCTGGTGTCTGATGTATGCCCACCCCTGGTGGTACAAGGAGGGCGAGTTGGCTGGTGATGGCATAGTGACAACAGCCCCCCATGATCACTACCGCCCGCTTCACTCACATCTCTGCAACCCCAGGCTCCCTCCCTTATGGCTGATGAGGCTGGCCCAAGACTCACGGAAAGGCCGCCTTCCTCCTTTCTCTGCTCACCCCACCGCAGGCATCAGCCTCGGTTCTGGGTAAGCCTGGGTGGAGTTTTTAGGGACCAGATCAGGAGGGTACAGGAGAGCTCTCCCCTCCCAATGATATATCCCTCCTCTGCAGCATGTGGGTGTGCTGTGTGTCTGTGCATCGCTCTGTTGGGGGTGTGACGCCTTTCTGTATGAAGCTTCTCTGTGTTATTGTAGGTACGTGCGTGTGCTACTGTGTGACGCGCCTCTGCCTGGGGTTTGTTCTCCTCCCCCAGTTTTCCCAGTTACATAAGCAGCTGAGGGGCTACTCAGGCCTGGGCAATGGGCTCCCCCTGCTGGCAGCCTCTGGAACTCACAACCTGGGGAGGGACACGTGCAAGAGCGGGTCTCCCAGGGCCTCATTCCCACTGGAGAGGCCAGCGCAGCCCTCAACAGCTGCCTGCCCTCGGCTCCCTCCCAGCCCCAAGCCCTAGGGTGTTCTCTGCTCCCTGAGTGGCCCTCTCATGACACTCATTCTGGGAGTTGGTTATTACTTGCTTATGGTACAACTCTCTGGCACGACTGTATGTTCCCTGAAGGAAATATTTCTGCATGTTTACCACTGCATCTCCAGTGCCCTGCACGAGGTGTGGCCCAGTCGGTATTTTTGTGTGTGCGTGTGTGCTTCCACAGCATGTCCATTTTTTGGAAAAATTTTTATTGGAGTATAATTGATTTAAAATGTTGTGTTAGTTTCTGCTGCACAGCAAAGTGAATCAGTTATACACATACATATATCTACTCTTTTTTAGACTCTTTTCCCATATAGGTCATTACGGAGTATTGAGTAGCGTTCCCTGTGCTATACAGTAGGTCCTCATTAGTCATCTATTTCCAGTCGGTATTTGTTCAATGAAAAGTTTATAGGGTGAAGAGGCTTGGGAAGAGAGACAGTGGGGTGAGGGAAGATTTGGAGTTTTGGGGACAGATAGGTCTGAGCTCGTCATACCTTGGCCACTTAAAAGCTGTGTGGCCTTGGGCAAAATGCTTAACCCCTCTGAACCTCAAGTTTCTCATCTGTTAAATGACACCATTTGGCACAATATGCTGCAAAGACTGGAAGTAATGTCCAAAAAGGCCTTATTGTACAGGCATCTGTGAAATTGAACAAAGGAAACCTAAATCAAAATGGAGTCAGGAAGTCATGAAGGGAGGTCTCTCATGCACTCATTGCTCACCACAGATTACAGATTCCAGCAGGAAGAAGGAAGGCTTCCTTTTGACCCAGCAACAAGCTGCCCACCACTTGCAGCCAATAAAAATTCCCTGCCACGGCCTGCCCTCCTCTCCTCCCATTTCTTCCTAAAACCTAGTAAAACTTGACCTTCCCTTTGTCTCCTTGGACTTGCCTGTGGTTCACCATAGTTTGCTTGTCCTGAATTGCAATTCCTGTGCTATTCATGAATAAACTTATTTTGGTTGGCTTAAGACCTTGTTTCATTTTTGTTTTATTTTTTAACATCTTTATTGGAGTATAATTGCTTTGCAATGGTGTGTTAGTTTCTGCTTTATAACAAAGTGAATCAGCTATACATATACATATATCCCCATATCTCCTCCCTCTTGCATCTCCCTCCCACCCTCCCTATCCCACCCCTCTAGGTGGTCACAAAACGCCGAGCTGATCTCCCTGTGCTACATGCAGCTGCTTCCCACTAGCTATCTGTTTTACATTTGGTAGTGTATATAAGTCCATGCCGCTCTCTCACTTCGTCCCAGCTTACCCTTCTCCCTCCCCACATCCTCAAGTCCATTTTCTACATCTGCGTCTTTATTTCTGTCCTGCCCCTAGGTTCTTCATAACCTTATTATTTTTTTTTAGATTCCATATATATGTGTTAGCATACGGTATTTGTTTTTCTCTTTCTGACTTACTTCACTCTGTATGACAGACTCTAGGTCCATCCACCTCACTACAAATAACTCAATTTCGTTTCTTTTTATGGCTGAGTAATATTCCATTGTATATATGTGCCACATCTTTATCCATTCATCTGTCGATGGACACTTAGGTTGCTTCCATGTCCTGGTTATTGTAAATACTGTTTCATCCTTAAGGGTGACACTTCATCACAACCATTAAGGGATCCGAAGGAGATGAACCCCCTGGAACTGCATGCCCTCCGCTCCTGTGAGATGTCTTCTTCTTAGAGGTTCACAAGCCTCCTCTCAGATTCGAGCTCCCTCTTTTTGGTTGAGTTCTCTGACTTTATTCAGGATCTGTTTTCCTGAAGGCATTGTCCTTTTGGTGAGTACTTGTTTGTTTTTCTGAACTTCTAAGTTAACATTATGGGATCCCATAAACACTCTCAGGATGGCCCTTCCTTTGGGACCCTGGCCCATTCTGTGTTTAAAAACCATGGTCCCTCCTCACTTGCATTTTTAATGAAATGGACTGACCTAACCAAAGATCATTTAGAACTTCAATGGCCATTATGGCGAAGCTTCAATCTCCCCAAATTTGTTTCTCTCAGAACTAAACTTGAGGACCACAACTCTAAAATACAACAAATTGAATAGGATACCTATTTCAGTTGACATCTTGAGGCTTTACAAAAAAACCTTTCTAAATTGACAGAGGTGAATAAACCATTACAAGAAGATTAAAATGCATTGGAAGACTCTTCATCCTCTTCCCCTACTGCACATACTCCACCTCCTTTGTACCCACCACATCCTCATTCCAGCCCTCCCAGTGAATTTCCCCTTTTCTCCAAACCTTTCCCAACTTTCTCTTCATCCGAACCTCTTAGAACCTGCTCCTTTAAAATCAGTCCCTCTGGGACTTCCCTGGTGGTCCAGTGGTAAAGAATCTGCCTTCCAATGAGGGGACATGGGTTCGATCCCTGGTTGGGGAACTAAGATCCCACATGCTGCGGGGCAACTATGCTCGTGTGCTACAACAAAAGAACCCACAACGAAGATCCGGCATGTTGCAACTAAGACCTGACCCAGCGAAAAGTAAATAAATAAAATTTAAAAATATTAAAAAATGTTTTTATATCAGTCCCTCTGAGGATCCTATTGCTAAGCCCCTAATTTCCTATGTCCTCTAGACTAAGGCCAAACTAAAAGCCATAGTCAAGGATTTTCCTAGAGCTACTGAAGATCCTTACAGATTTTGCAGAGGCATTTAATACAGTTACCCAGACTTACCAGTCAGGTTCCTCAGATTTATACCAGCTAGTTCACATGCTTGTTGGCAAAGGCCAAGCCCAACATTGAATGAAAACAGCTAATTGGGATAATCCTGAAAAATCTCTAGAACTGCAAATGAGAGACCTACCCCCTGCCTTGTTACAGGATCAGGCTATTACAGTCAACTCCAAATGTTTTTGAGATTTCTGGTTTCCCTCTGGATGTCCAATCCAATTGGGTAGGCTTCAAATCTGTGTTCATCAATGGGCTAAACCAGGACTTTTCTCTCTTGGTTAAGAGAACCAGAATAGAATGGGAAACCATGTCCATTGCAGACTTAGTTTGGCAAACTAATTAGCCTGCACCTTAGATGATTACACTAAGAAAAAGACCATTAAAATCCTTAATCTCTAGCTTCAGCAGATGGAAGCCTCTAAGCAAAATCCCCCCAACCTGTTGTTACTGTAAGAAGTCAGGACACTGAAAAAAAGGCTGCTATAAACTAAATGGTCCAGGAGTCTTCAGTCACCCAACCAATCTTTCCAATGTCCTTCCACATCCCAATGATGGGACCCCGAGGAATCACAGGGGCTTTCCCCAACCCTTCTCCAGGCTGGGAATGACATTCCACTGGAGCTACTATTAAACAGCCCCTGCTTCAGAATACTAAAATGGTTCATATAGTGGGGATATCTGATAAACTTCAACAAGTCAAGAGAAAAAAACCATTGCATCAAAAATGCTTAGTGCCCTTTGAACAAGAGTGAACAGACTGGTGATGAAAAAGTGAGGGAGCAGGTTGACACACTGGTTAAAGTGTTGCATATCGTGAATTTTAACACCAGGGTGCAGACTTTAATGTTGCTTTCCCAAGTATTGAATTCTCAGCAGATGATATCAGACCAGTATTATGCAGCATTGCATAGGAAGATGTTGGATCCAGGGATGATGTTTATTCCTAAAATACAACCCAGAAAAATCTGTCCTCACTGTTTCTAGGCACTTTACATTGCTTGATGGACCATGTGAGCCTTGGCAGATGGATTTCAAACAGCTTCCCCCACCTCACGGGCGTAAGTATGTCTCGGCAACGATTTGCATGTTTTCTTTCTGGACTGAAGCTTCTCCGTGTAGACAGGCTACTGACTCCTCTGTGGCTAAGAACCTATTGGAAAAGATCATTCCTACCTGAGGGGACCACCTCCAAACTTCATAGTGATAGGGGAACCCACTTTACTGGTCACGTGTGACAAGAAGTCTGTGCCATATGGCCAGTTCCACAACATTTTCACCGCAGTTATCATCCCCAGTCTCCAGGACTAGTCGAATGTACCAATGGCATCATCAAAACCCAACGGGAAAAATCTGTAGAGACCCTTCAAATACCCTGTCCAAAAGCATTGCCATTGGTCCTTCTGAACCTTAGGGCCACTCCTTTCGGAGCCCACAAACTATGCTTAACCATATATTAGAACAATCTTTCCATGGCATGCTCCCAGGACATGAAGACCTTAAGCACCGTACCTTACAACCTGGAGAGTTGTCTATTGGAAAAGACATCTCCAGAAAGACTCTCTTCAACCCCATTGGAAAGGTCACTATCAGGTACTGTTAACCAATCCTTGTGCCACGAAACTCCAAGGAATAGGCTCTTGGATCCATATATCACATCTAAAGAAAGCACCAAACCCTGACTGGACCTACACCCCAACTGGTGACCTAAAAGTAAAGATTTGCAAGAATTGAAGCATACAGTAGCTTAAGGAAACAGCTTTCCCATGATGACCGGCCTGTATATCTTTTCCCTACTCTTACTTCTTGCCTTATCTTCTCCCTCTCTTTCTTGGAAAGACCATGCTCTTACCCATATTTCCTAATCCATTGCCAAAGGGGGAAACCTTCTGACTGTTGAATATGTTACCAGAAACCTCGATATGTCCATGACAGTGGTGACCCTCTGGTATTAAGTCTGCTTGATGTAACGAAATAACCCCTCTGTTTGCAGCCTTGAGGGACAAAATCCACAGAACAGGATGGTTTCTTCTTAAATATTCCCCAAACATCATTGACTCTTGGCTCTAAAGGACCAACTGGTAAATTCCAGATAGTGGTACTGTTAATAAGTCGTATGTGCACCACCTGGCTTTAGCCTTGTCTGTGGCAAATGAAACTCTCAATGAACTTATGTATGTTTCGACAGCTGGTAAATGGAAGGCCAGTGTTTACTGGGATATTTAACCATCCCTGTTAATATCTATAATAAATCTGAAGCTTCCCACTGATCTTCCCCATTAAATCTTCGTATGGGAATTACCTGGGGCGTACATGACTCCAGGCTTGCCTCCATAGCGAGAGGCTTTCCCCCTTGGGTCAAAGTGCCAATGAGAATATGAACATAAATCTCTCCCTAACATTAGAAGAGCTAGCTGATTCTGCAGCCTAACAATGATCACTTGATTCCTTGGCTAAAGTAGTTGTTGACAATCAATAGCCTTGATTTTGAACAAGGTGGCATTAGCATATACCACCTGTTGCATATGGGTAAACGCCTCTGGAGAAGTAGGAACTCAGTTATACAAGATCAGGGAACAAGTGCACTTGCTATTTGTTCAGTTGACTACTTTAGGATCATGATTTAAAGCCATCATAGAAACAAAGTCATATTACTTTTAATTTGCTTTGTATAATCTTAAAATTTTGCACCTGTTGCCTACCCAACCTCTGCAGAAACTATACACCAAACGGAATGTTGACTCAACACGATGTTTTCAAGGACAGATTTTGATCAAAAGGGGAAAATGTGAAAATGAACAAAGGAAACTAAATCAAAATGGAGTCAGGAAGCCATGAAGAGAGGGCTCTCACACACATATCACTCACTGCAGCTTACAGATCACAGCAGGAAGAAGGGTTTCCTTCTGACTCAGCAACAACAAGCTGCTCACCAGTTGCAGCTAACGAAAAAGAAAACTGCCACAGCCCTATCCAGTTTCCTCCTAAAACCTAATGAAAGCTGACCTTCCCTTTGTCTCCTCCGACATGCCTATGGTTCACCATAGTTTGTTTCTCTCAAATTGTAATTCCTCTGCTATTCCTGAATAAACTCATTTTGGCTAGCTTAAGACCTTGTTATTTTTAAGATCAACACGTCCCATAAATTGCATCTATGATGATGATGATGATGATGATGATGATGATATTTGGCAACATCTCTCATCTCTCAAGCATCAGGAAGGCATCATGTTCACTCCAATCCCCAATAAAGGGAGAGTGGCTTTCCTCCAAAAGCTTCCCTATACATTTCAGTTTTCACACAGCTCAGTCTGGCCTGTGGATGAATTTAGATGGAATGAATCTGGAGATATCAGGCTGTAGATATGACAAAGTAGGAGGAAGAAAGCACCCTGCTGTCCTGTTCCTGGGCCAGAACTGGAAGTATTGAGAGGGGAGGGCTGGACCTCTGATTCCCTCAACTGTCCCCAGCATTCTGTCTCAGAATTTCTCCAGTTTCTTCAGGGTTCCTGAATGTGGCTTCAACTGAGCACCTCCTCTGATCTAGCCACTGTGCCAGGCTCTGGAAAGACAAAGTCAAGAAATATCTGGTCTGGCCTGTGTCACTTCCCCTCTCTGGGCCTCCATTTTCTCCTCTGTAAAAGGGAGTGAGGAGTGAGTGGGAGGGTTGGGGGAATGAGTGGGGACTGATGGAAGTTTGAGGATGAAGGTGCTAGATGAGCTCTGGGGTCACCTCCTACGGATGGCCACTTTGACAGCCTTAGCTTTGCAGACCCGGCTGTCCCTTTTCCTGGTTCTGGCTCACCCTTTCAGCTCCTCCCCACTCCCCACATTCTCCATAGTTGAGAAAGAAACAGAGTGCCTAGGAAAGATGACTTTTCCTGTCTCCAACCTCCAGGGCATGCCCCACCCCTCCGAGTGCAGAGTGTTGTCCGCTTCTCCTCACTGGAACTAGAGACTCCTTCACCTAAACCCAGGCTCACCCTTTCCTTAGGTCCTAACTAAACCTCTTAGCAAAGAGTTTAAATAACTTATCCCCCGGCCCCATCTCCTATTTAGTGTATTCTGTGCCGAGCACCTTCTGTACATTATCTCAATTAACGTCACAAAAATCCTTTGGGATAGATGTCATCCACCTCGATTTGCCAACAAGAAAACAGGTTGGAGGAGGTTAAGCAAGTTGACCAGGATCGCCAACCAGGAAGTGACAGCATCCAAACGGCCCAGGCTTCCTCTTCTTCTGGTTCTGCCCCGAGGGGGTGGCAAACAGGTCTCCAGTGACCTTGCAGAGCCCTGAAGCGCCCTTCAGACCAGATCCTCCTCGTTTCTTAACTCCTAGATCCCGCCCTTTCCCACCAGCAGGGTTTGCGGCGAGGCCTAGAGGCCCAGAGCAAATGGCTGGACTCAAAGTGAGAAGCCACAGTCACCTCGCCGACCCCAGGGCCCCTGCATCCAACTCTCAGGGAAAAGCCGGACGGTGCAGGGTACCTGTGCGCTCTGCGGAGCTGCCGGGGATTTGGCCAAGACCAGGTGCAGCCCGCCCCCGGACTGGGGTCGGGGCGGAGACAGGGCTGAGGGGGGCGGGCCTGGGTGAGGGTCGGGGCGGAGCCGGGTACTGAAGAGGGGGCGGGGCTAGGGCTGGAGTCCGGGCGGAGCCTGGAACAGGGGCGGGGGGAGCTGGGGCCAAGGTCCAGGACCCCGTCGGGGCACACCCGGGGACCTGAGCGGGGCCAAGGTCTGGAGGGGTCAGGGCGGAGTTGGGGACCGGAGTGGGGCCGGGGCCGGGGCCGGGGCCGGGAGCCCAGGGCGGGGGCGGGGCCCGGGTAAGGCGGGGCGGGAATGGTCTTCCGAGTTGCCAAGGCGGGAGGGAAAGCAGTAGGCGGAGGAGAGGAGGAGGGGAGAAGGGAGGAGGGAGGAGGGCAGAGGGAAGAGGGCAGAGGGAAGAGGGCCGTGACTTGGCAGCTCCAGCTTCGCTCAGCTTCGCTCCGCGCACCCACGCCTCGCTGCTCCGCTTCGTGCCCCCCACCCGGGCATGCGCCCCCCGAACCCCCGGCCACCCAGAGCCCGTGCCGCCCCCCAGAGCCTTCGCAGAGCCGGCTGCGCAGGATGGGCGCCCTCGGTCCCAAGCCGCCGCCGCCGCTGCTGCTGTTAATCCTGGGTAAGCCCGGCTCTGGCTCCCAGCCCCGCCCGGCAGGTGCCTGCCACCTGGTGACCAGCCCTGCCCGCCTCCCCAGCACTTCGGAGCCCCTCGCACCCCCTTCTCCGTCAGGGGCTCCCCCAGCCTCCCCGGGCCTGGCACCCAGCTGCTCTCTGTGGCCGCGCTCCGAGCCAGTCTTGGGGCGGGCGGGGGTGGGGTAGCGGTGAAGGCTCCCGAGTTCTAGGCCCCGGGCTGGGGCACAGTGAGGACCCACCGAGGTGTCGCCCCCAGGAACCGCCAGGCCCCACTTCTCAGCCGGCACACTCAGGTCCTGAGGTCGCTGCGCACAAATTCTGCGACTCCTCTCTGCCTCACTCAGCTTCAGGCCCAGCCTTGGGTGCTCGCCCTGGTGGGCAGTGCCTGTCCATCTTTATAATTGCCTAAGTTGGCTGGAGGCCCAGGGGCCGGTTCTGCCCACAATCTTTGAAGTACATCTCCCCTAATTGCACCCCCCCTACCCCCCTTCATCATCTGAAGTTGGAGGCAGTTCCATCTCCATCCTGGGCTGGGTCTTTCCCCCACTTTCCCTCTCCCAGATAGCAGCACTTGGCTCTGTAGCCTCCCACTGGTTGTCACACTCCCTTAGTCCCAGCTTCCCTGCCTCAGGAGAAACCAGGCTCCATGGAGACTGATGCTGAGATCTCCAAGCACCCTGTATCTGTTGTGGTGGGTGTTCATGGTGGGATGTTCTGGGCCACCGCTGCATGGATGCATGAGGACAGTGACAGTGGAAATGTTTTTGGCGTGAATGGGAGGGTTCCTTGTAGGGATGGTCTGGGGAGGAGTATGGTATCGAGGCAGTGAGACTGCCTGTACAGATGTTCAGGAAACTGAAACCCTTGAAATAAGAATACAGGGTGGTGAGGGGGTGGCTTTGGTGCCAGGATTTGGAGCTGCCATAGTTAAGGCAGAGGCTGACGTAGCCCCAGCCGCCTGTTTCTAGACCAGAGCTCCATCGCAGTGCCAAGGAGCCTCCATGTGTTGCATAGGTCCCTGGGCCCTGTGAGACTAGAATGAGTCCTCTCCTTGGGGCCCTGGGTGGGAGGCAGGAGGATATACAGAGGAAGGAGCTGTGAGGCCTAGCTGCCTAGTACTTGGCCCTTTTTCCCCAGTGGGCAGCATGGAGCAGAGAGGAGCCCAGGGTAAATGTGGTGCAAAGAGATAGAAGAGCTTGCCGAGATGTGAGCGCCCTGGGTGTAGGCACTTAGTTTCATTTTGAAGATGAGGAAAATGAAGTCACTTGCCCCAGAGAACATATCTAGTGAGTGTTGGGGCTTGGATTTGAAACCACTCCCATCTGACTCCAAAGCAGGTCTCCTTGCTCTCCTTTCCCTCTCCACTAACACAGAGGAGGGGACCTGGCTGGAGAGAGAGCTGCCTGGCAGCTGGTTTCCCCAGGCGGTGGGGATGACTTTCCCATGGGGATCTCCAAGCATCAGCAGTTGTGGAGCCAGGAAGATGGGAGGGGGCCCTCCTGAGCAGAGTCTGTCCAGAGCCCAGGGAAAGTGTCAGCTCGCTTGTCTCCACCATCGCTCTGATTATGAAACATCCTCGGGCAGAGCCCTGCTGAGACAGGCTCACTCACTGTCAGGGTGGAAGCTCTTAGCTGTCTTCCAGAAACTGAGGCCTGGGAATGGAAGGGGCTGGTCCAAGCGGTACAGCTGGGGATGGGGATGGGGATGGGGCTGGAACCCAACCTCCTGATCCCAGTCTGTGCTTTAACCGAGCAACCACAAGTTTTCCCTCTGACTCAGCCGCAGGAAGAAGGGAAAGGTAAGGGTAGTGCTTCTGGAGGAGCTGGAGGACAGTTCGACTACAGATTAGGTGTTTTCCTCCAGCCCCTGAAGAAAGGTGATGGTTATGCCCCTGGGAGTGACAGTCTGGTTGGTGAGGTCAGTGCCCTCAGGCCTCTCCTTGGAGTTCCCCATTGCCTCTCTGGCTTTGTCCCTCTGCAGGGGCGTGTGGAAGCTAGCCAAGGATAGTAGGAACTTGGCCAAGACATTATACTTCTTGTACCTTAACTTTCTTATCTGTAAAATGGAGGCAGAGGGCTGACCCAGCCCTTCTTACATTCTGAGGTTCTGTGATCTGGGGCTGTGGAAGGATGGAAGGAGAGAAGGAAGAAGCTGAGCCCTCCAAGGCCACCGGGAGTATCTGCGAGGGCAGGGTAGGGGTGAGGGTGGGGTGAAGAAGAGTTTTGGCCTCTCTGAGGAGAGAAAGATGGGAAGGGGCAGCTGGGGGGTTATTGCCTCCCTACTGAAAGGGAGCGGGGATGTAAATAAATGCACACCATATGCAAATGAAGGCTTCTGTTAGAGAGTTGGAGGGGGTGGGGTGAGGGTTATTTGTCAGCTGGGCCTGCCCGGGAAGATTGGCAGGCACTGGTGGGGGAGGGGAGCTTCTACCCCCAGAGGCCAGGGCATAGGCTGGTTCTTGCCCCATGAGCCTCAGCTGCCTCGGCAGCCCTCTGGGGTGGAGAAGCAATGAGCTCATGGCACAGCTGGAGTGGGGAGGGATTGTGTGGTGAGAACTGACTGGGCCTGTGCCCTGTCCTGCTCGGGCCACTGGCTCCATTGTCTGGAGTCCCCTGGCCCAGGTGACACAGCTGAGCGCACCAGCCCTTCTGATCAAGATTTTGCCAGCTCCCTTCAAACAAAGGAGGGGGACATGTGGTCTCAGGATCCCTTAGCTAGAAGGCTCAACTGGCATAAACGTGGGGAAACGGGGTGGAGGGGGGATTAGGGGACAGCCGGAATCAGGAATGGTTGAATCAGGAAGCAGATACACTCCTTTCTGACCTTAGGTGCCCTGCTTCTGGCCTGCCAGTAATGGGGTGTTTCTGGGTTCCGAGGCAAACCTGGCTCTATACCACCACCTCCTTGAGATCCAGGTGTCTTACCTCCCAGCATCCTTTGCCTGTTCTCGGAACAGGGCCCAAGTGTGTACCAACTTTCCTCAGGTTTCCTTTCCTTTCACAAGCAGAGGTCAAGAGTGATGCGGGGGTGGGGGTGGGGGTGGGGGGATGCAGTAGGGACCCAGGCATCCCTAACTTCTCCTGTCCTTCCCTATAGGAGTCGGGTGCTGTGCCCGGGAGGTGCTAGTCCCTGAGGGGCCCCTGTATCGCGTGGCTGGCACAGCCATCTCCATCTCCTGCAATGTCACTGGCTACGAGGGCCCTGCCCAGCAGGACTTCGAGTGGTTCCTGTACAGGCCTGAGGCCCCAGAGGCTGCCCTGGGCATTGTCAGTACCAGGGATACCCGATTCTCCTATGCTGTCTTTGGGCCCCGAGTGGCAGCTGGTGAGGTACAGGTGCAGCGTCTGCAGGGTGATGCCGTGGTGCTCAAGATTGCCCGCCTGCAGGCCCAGGATGCTGGCATTTACGAGTGCTACACACCCTCCACTGATGCCCACTACCTGGGCAGCTACAGCGGCAAAGTGGAACTGAGAGGTACTGGGCCCTGGGATGGGGTCAGGGCCGTGCCCTCCCAAAAGGCAGAAAGTCAGGGCCAGCAGGGACCTAAGAGGAACCTAAGGCCCAACGAGGTTAAGTGACTTGCATGAAGTCACCGAACTAGTGGCTGGCCTGAGACTCTAACCCAGAACTCTTCATTCCAGTCCACTGCTCTTATTCTGTCAAGCTACTTCCTGGGAGAGGAGAAGTGTCCTTAAGCTGTCCAGCCCTTTTCCATTCCCTGATAGGGTAGGGGAGCCTGATAGGGTGAACAGACTCCATTCCTGGAGATTCCAGGATCCAGATCTGGGGGAGTGGGGGTGGCGGGGGAAATAGAGGCAGGGTAGGAGGAGTGAGACCACTTGACATTCTTGCTCTCTTAAGTTTCTTTGTCTTCTGAGAAGGAAGACAGAGCCACTCTTCTGAGTATTTCAAACAGGGGTCAGTCTCAAATGTAAGGGTCAGTAGGCGATGGGCTGGTTCTGTGAAATTCAACACGTATTGAGTGCCTGTTTTGTGCCCAGCACTGTGCTTGGCATCATTGGGTTACAGAAGAAATAATACAGCATGAAGTCTCTGCCTTCTAGGAGCTCACAGTCTATTTAGGGAAATAGGTTGTAGGTAGGAAACAGTACCAAGTGTTAGTTACTGTACAGCTCCCAGCCCTCCCTCACTCTAGCTGTTCTCTCCAGTTCTTCCAGATATGCTGCAGGTGTCTGCTGCCCCCCCAGGGCCCCGGGGCCGTCAGGCCCCTACTTCACCCCCTCGCCTGATGGTGCACGAGGGGCAGGAGCTGGCACTGGGCTGCCTGGCACGGACGAGCACGGAGAAGCACACACACCTGGCTGTGTCCTTTGGACGAGCTGTGCCCGAGGCGCCAGTGGGGCGAGCAACTCTGCAGGAAGTGGTGGGACTCCGGCCCGACATGGCCGTGGAGGCCGGAGCTCCCTATGCTGAGCGGCTGGCAGCAGGGGAGCTGCGGCTGGGCAAGGAGGGGACTGAGCGCTACCGCATGGTGGTGGGGGGCGCCCAGGCAGACGACGCGGGCACTTACCACTGCACTGCCGCTGAGTGGATTCAGGATCCCGACGGCAGCTGGGCCCAGATCGCGGAGAAGAGGGCTGTCCTGGCCCACGTGGACGTGCAGACGCTGTGTGAGTGCCACGCGTCCCACGGCGCCAGCTGGGAGCCTTGGTATCTCAGTAGGCACCATGGCCACCATGGGCACTAGATGGCCATCGTCTGACTCCAGGGAGCCCGCCTTCCCTAGAGTGAAGTCCCATTAGTATCACTTCCTGTTAGCATCTGTACCCATGACGGGCTTTCTCTGCTCAGAAATTGGGTGTGGGGATGGGAGGGCCATGGCTGAGGGGTGAGAGCCAGGCCCCTGGGTGGCGAAGACGGGTGGCCTTGAAGTTGCTGCTCTCAAGGAAGGACAGGTGCTCTGTGCCCTCTCCTGCCTCCCTGACACCCCTTCCCCTCCTGTGTTTCAGCCAGCCAGCTGGCAGTGACAGTGGGGCCTGGGGAACGTCGGATCGGCCCAGGGGAGCCCTTGGAGCTGCTGTGCAATGTGTCAGGGGCCCTGCCCCCACCAGGCCGTCATGCCGCGTACTCCGTGGGCTGGGAGATGGCACCTGCAGGGGCACCTGGGCCCGGCCGCCTGGTTGCCCAGCTGGACACGGAGGGTGTAGGCAGCCTGGGCCCTGGCTACGAGGGCCGGCACATTGCCATGGAGAAGGTGGCTTCCAGAACCTACCGGCTACGGCTGGAGGCTGCCCGGCCTGGGGATGCGGGCACCTACCGCTGCCTCGCCAAGGCCTATGTCCGAGGGTCTGGGGCCCGGCTTCGGGAAGCCGCCAGTGCCCGCTCACGGCCCCTCCCCGTGCACGTGCGTGAGGAAGGTGAGAGGGGGCGGGTTGGCCCTGGACAGGATACGGGGTCTGCAGAACCTTTCCCTTCTGTTTCTGTGCCTCTCTGCCTCTCCATCGGCTGCCTCCGTGTCTCAGTCTCACACTCCCCTTCTAAGATTGTGGGAACACCCGGAGTTTCTGGGGTGTTGCTTTGACAGCAGTCCTAACCCCATGCCCCCTGACCTTTCACCTTCTGACCTTTGTTCTGCAGGTGTGGTGCTGGAGGCTGTGGCCTGGCTAGTGGGAGGCACAGTGTACCGCGGGGAGACGGCCTCCCTGCTCTGCAACATCTCTGTGCGGGGCGGCCCCCCCGGGCTGCGGCTGGCTGCCAGCTGGTGGGTGGAGCGGCTGGAGGAGGGGGAGCTGAGCTCTGCCCCTGCCCAGCTGGTGGGTGGCGTGGGCCAGGACGGTGTGGCAGAGCTGGGGGTCCGGCCTGGAGGAGGCCCCATCAGCGTGGAGCTGGTGGGGCCCCGAAGCCATCGGCTGAGACTGCACGGCTTGGGGCCCGAGGACGAAGGCGTGTACCACTGTGCCCCCAGCGCCTGGGTGCAGCACGCTGACTACAGCTGGTACCAGGCGGGCAGTGCCCGCTCGGGGCCTGTCACGGTCTACCCGTACACACGTGGTGAGTGGTGCCCCGCCTTGCTCATGCCCCCCCAGCCCCCCTCACCCCCATGCTCTTGTTCTCCCTTTTGCATCTCATCCTCCTGCTAGTGGTCCCTCTGGTTCCTCTTTCTCTTCCTCTTCGCTTCACACGGAAAGTCTGAAAGTCCAGCTTTCAGCCCTTCAGTGCCCGGCTGCCCCGGTGTCCTGGTGGTAGGGGCTGGCTTGAGCGCAGAGGGGGCAGGGAGCAGGCGGGGGAAAGCCGTGTGTGAACGGGAGGAGGTGGTGTGGACAGCCTGACCGAGAAGGTACTGGCATATGGGTGGGGACGTGGGTGGAGGGCAGTGACACCCCAGGCTGAACACAGCTATCCTCTCTCGCCCAGCCCTGGACACCCTGTTTGTGCCCATGCTGGTGGGTGCAGGGGCTGCCCTAGCCACCGGAGCCATCATCCTGGGCTCCATCACCTGCTGCTTCATGAAGAGGCTGCGGAAACGGTGATCCCTCACACCCCAGGTGAGGGGCAAGGACCCCCAGTCCCAGCTCTGTCTTCCCTTGTCCTGAGATGAGCAGCTTCCTCCCTGGTCCCAGCTGGAGAAGGAGAAGCCCGTCTCAGCCCCTCTCAGCTCTGCGGGCCAGGGCCAGGAGGAAGTCACACTCTCCTTAGCCCCCTCCATGTGCGTTCTCCCGTTCCTGCAGGTGTGACTATCTTCCAGCCCAGCTGCAAGCCCGCCTCTGGTGTCTGAATATCCTCTCCCTCTGCCTGCCCTTCCTTTAATTTATTTGACCTACTCCCGCCCAGAGTGGGGGACACGGCCCCCATGCCCCACTCCTTCCTTCCCAAGCTCCTCCCTCTGGCCTTCTGTTCATGATCTCATACATAGCCCAAAGGGAGGCCGTTCCCTGTCCTAGAATTAGTTTTTGTAAAATGTGAATAAACTTGTTTTATAAAATCCAGGGCTGGCTGTGTCTTCCCCGCTATGAGGCTCTAAGAGGCAGGGGCGCGTGGCAGGTGGGCTACTGGGGGCTGACAGCCTCTTCTGGATGACCCGCTCCTCTCTTCCCCCCCAGAAACACCATCTGGCCTCCGTGGGCCGTGCCACCCACCCCGGGAGGGGAAACCTGGGTCCCATCTGCTGTCTGAGCTGTCAGTGCAGAGCCAGTTCCTGTTGGGATTCCTCCTTGGGGTGGGGAGAGAGAAAGGGGGATGAGTTCCAGTTGAGCACGGCCTGTGCCCCTAGACTTCTCCTAGGTTGCAGGGCAGGGGCTTCCAGGGCCCGGTGCCCTTTTCTGAGCCCCCACACTATTCCGCAGTCTCATTCTCTTGGTCAGGCTAATCTTGGACCTGACTCCTCCCCCCAGGCCCTGGGGCCTCAGCCTTTCTGCTCCTGATCTTCATTATTCTGCCTGACAGCAGCAGAATGGAAGGCCCAGAACACAGCCACCTGGGCAACGGGGACGCCAGCAGTCAGAGGGGCCCCTGCATACACCCGCCCCACTGCCTGCGCGCGTGCCCCCTTGCTTCACCCATCCTCCCGTGCCCCCGGGGCTCCCTGCATTTGTCTCTGCCTAAGGATTCTCAGATCCTAGAATTCTTAGCTGCACTGCACCTCGAGAGGCACGCAGTCTCCCTCTTTCAACTCAGTTATTTAAACATTTATTGAGCATTACCAGTTTACCAAGTGTTGTTTTTACAGATAGGGAAACTGAGGCCCAGAGAAGTGATGCGACTTGCCCAGAGTCATAGAACTAATTCGTGACAGTGTCAGGACTAGAACCCAGGTCCCCAGACTCCTTGCACTGCACACAGTGGGGCCCTGAGTGGTCGCTGAGTGGCAAGGAGAGGGGTGGCGGGGTCTCAATGCCTTCCATCCAGCCTCAGTTCCTCTACGGTGGGTTCACTTGCAATGGGTGAACTACCGCGTGAGTGAGTGTGGACACCCAGAGCCCGCTCCCTCCTGTCCAGACTCCAGATGTTTCAGCAAATTAAACCAGAACTGCTCCTCATCCCATGCCCCAACATTTGTTCTTTGGGAACAGCCAGCATCAGGGCTCAGGGACCTCATCTTTGGGTGATGGTGACCCAAGTCACCCTGTGACCTGAGGCAAAGATGTTCTCTCCGAGCGGACCCAAGCTGGCATGGGCTCCCTCTGCAGCCCTCTTTCCTGCTTCCAGGAGGCACGGCATCCCCCAGGACCCCAGCTTCCCAGCCTGGAATGCAGCACACTAGGGTGCTTCCCTGCAAAGGGCTCAGACTTTTGTTAAAGAACAGAAATGGGGTGCAGCCAGGGCCAAGGGCTGGAGGTCACTGCTGGGCCCGTGTGGCGGAGCATGTGCCTGCCTGTGTGTACACACGTCTCTCCCAGAGGCAGGTCCCCCTACCTCTGCCCCCTCTTGACTCGCCATTGCTCCTCCTTCACAATCCTGGAGTGGGGGGTGTCCCTGGTGACTGCGATGACACCAGGAAGGGGGTGCACGTGGCCACCTCTCCAGGGGCTCCTGCCCCAGCTGGGCAGACAGCAGGTCACAGTCATATCCAGATATTTGGACTCCCGTTTGTCTCTCACATCTCCCGCATTTAATCCTGCCTCTTAAGTCCTACGTGGGATTCTATCCTTTGCCACAGGTGCCCTTCCTACTTCAGCTCACCACCACCTTGCCAGCACCTCCCCTGAAGCCCTCCCGACTGCTTTGTCCCATCTATCTTGCCTACTCATCTTGCCCAAACACCATCTCTAGCTTGTCACAGCCCTATTTCCACTGACGGGTGAGTCCCTAGGCCCAGAGTCAGACTCTTCAGCCTTGGTTTCATGGTCTCCTTTCCCCCCACCACAGTTCTCCATACCCATTATATTTCAGTCTCCTCCCCAAGGACCCTCAGCTACTCCTCAGCTTGATGCCCACCTCCTGACAGGACCCCCAAGTCTGCTTAGGGAAGGGCTTCTCAGAGCGTGGTCCCTGTTCCAGCAGCGTCAGCAGAACCTGGGACTTGTTAGAAATGCAAAGTTTTGGTCTCTACCCCAGACCCATTAAGTCAGAAACTCTGGGAGTGGGGCTCAGCCATATGCGTTCCCAAGCCCTCCAGGGGACCCTGATGCCCACCCAAGTTCATGACTGCTGGCTCAGGTCACTCTCCAGGCCTGACTTAATCCCTAGCTTTCTGATTACCAAGCCCTTCCACCTCCTGCTCGGAGAGATCGCCCAGGTTCTCAGTTTGAAACAGTTGCCACAGGCATATTTCTCTGTTTTTCCCACGTGTACTGTATCCCCAGAATAGGAATTGGGTCTCTGACTGTCCTCCCCACACACATGCCCGGGTCAGTGCTCTGGACCCAATGGGCACCCAGTGAACCACGTGAATGACTCCCTTTCACTGTGCCCTAAGACTGATTCTGCTTTCCTGAGGACCCCGTGTCCCAGCTCTAGTGAACTCATGTTTCTCCATCTCTCCCCGGCCCTTCTTCCTCCTCAGAACCTCTCTATCCCCTCCTGCCCCTGCAGTGGTACTCATGAGACCTCACTTCACTGTCAGAAAATAGCCATCCCTTGTTCGCCTTTCCTAGGCCCTGCCCCAGGGCCCCAGCTCTGGCATCTCCCCCATCGCCGGTTTCCCTGCACACATGGACAAGGTCATTCACACCCTGCTGAGGTGCCCTGCAGCCTTTCACCCTCCCTCTCAGCCTGTCACAATGGCAGGAGTGGAGCTGGGAGGGCACCCGCCTCATCTCTGCCCGCCTCCGTCCAGCTTTCTCACCTCTGGGTCAGCTTGGGCTACTGTGTCCAGTGAGACACGTGCGCCAGACTCAGGGAAGCTGGCTGAGGAGGTGAGTGGGGACTAAAATCCAGCCCACACTCTGCTCCCCAAGCCATGCACCCTAGTTTGGGGTAGTGTCAGTCTGGAGGAAAAGGGCGCCTTTTTAGAATTTGCACCAAGATGCTCTATGAGTTAGCGGCAGCCCTGAGCACACCACCTGTCTGTTGGTCTGTTGGCCCATTCACCTGTCCACTGGCTGGCTGTCTCTCTCTGTTTCCACCTTCTCATCCAACCCGCATAGGTCCATCCTTCTGTCCATCCATCCACGCGTGAACAGAAGTGAAGGTCAAACACAGACAGGCTGGCAAGTTTACCCATTCCCCACCCTCCATTCTCCTGAAATCAGGATCTCTCCCATCCATGTTGGATCCCAGACCTGAGATTCTGAGGAGGCTCCCCAGCTTTAGTGCATTCCCAGGGACCTTGCCTGCGCCCTCCTCCACCTTCCATAACCAGCTCCCCAGTTACTTGTGTCTGGCCCTGCCACAGGGGTCTGGAGGAAACTGGTCACACCTTGGACTCACTCTCCAGGGGTGGCAGGCAGCCATTCTGCTCTTTGTCAGCCCCAGCCTCTTCGCCCGCCCCCTCCCCCAGCCCCTCCTCCTCCACCTTCTCGTCCAGCCGGCTGGGGATGGACCAGTAGAGATGGGCGTCAAGGCGGGCTGCGGCCTCAGCCAGCTCCCGGGCGCTGCATGAGGGTGTGGGCACCTCAAAGGTCTGGTGGAAGCTGGCATAGTCCACCTCGTAGAAGCCATCCTCCAGGGTCAGCACTGACGTGAAGCGGTGACCCCACAGCACCTCATCCACCAGGTAGGAGCTCCGAGCTTGGCATGTCATTCCTGGGGGTAAGGTCATGGGTCAAGGGAGATCCCAGCCCCAGCCTTCCCACCCCTGCCTCATTCCACAACCCTATACCTAGAACTCTTCCCTGGAGCTCTCCTCAAGGACCCCCACCCACCCGCTTTGGTCCAGCCTGCTTTCTCTTCCTTCCCAACTCTTGTACTCGTCCAGCTCCCCCGCCTCCTCTCCATTTGCCCCAACTCCTCTTAACCTCCAGCCCACATTCTCCCCTCCTCTCCACTGGAGATGCCAATCAGAGAAGCTTAACCTTGAAACTGACCTTGGGGATCATCTAGCCCAATTTTCCTCTCCATACAGGGCTCCCCACTGGAGCATTCCCAATAATGGGCAACTAGCTTGCACTTGATTACAGGATTGAGAGCTCACCACCTCACAAGGAGCCCACTCCTTTGTGTGACGGCTCTAATATTTGGGTTGTTCTTTATACAGAGCTAAAATCTGCCACCCTTATTTTCATTCTCCTGCTGTATGACACCCCTTCAGATATCTGAAAGCAGGAGTCTCAGTTTTCATCATGTCTTCTCTCCTTCAGGCTGAACATCCCTGTCTCCCTCCACCATTCCTGATGTGACCTGGCTTCCAAAAGTTTTACTTTCTTGACTGCAAACCAGAATGGCCAAGGAGGATCCTTTAAGCACTCTGAGTATGATAAATACTCCAACTGTGGCCTGATCCATGCATAAGAGGGGGCTCGTCACCTCTCTCTTCTGGCCATGATGCTTTAGCTAATAGGGCCCAAGATTACATTACGTAAACATTTTTGGAAGCTGTATCACATTGCCTGTGGCCAACTAAAACCCACAATTCTTTTTTCACCAGAGCTCTTCCATGCTGTGCTTACATAAGTGATTTTTTAAAGCCTAAATGTAGAACTTTATATTTATTCGTTTTAAATGTCATCTTGTTGGATTTTGGCTCATTATACTTGCCTTTCAGAAGCATTTTGGATACTGACTCTCTCACCCAAAATATTACCATCCTTTCCAGCTCTGTCTCTCTAGAAAAATCCAACAAGCTCCCCTCCCTATCTCCTCCACCCCACCCTCCCCTGTCCTCCTTGCTGTGGGCCTGTGTCCTGTTTTCCCTGTGGGGTGGGCACACCCACCGGGGTAAGTGATTTTCCTTCTACCCTGAGATCTCTCATATTCCCCTCAGCTCATATCCACCTCCGAACAAGGGGGAACAGAAGAGTGAACATTAGCTAACCAGAGACTGGCTCTCAACATTGAAAGCCCTGCCCTGAGCAAACCTGGGGACATTGGTATTCTTCATTCCTTTGCTGAAGACTGGCATATGTCCGGTAGAGGAGGGGAAGAAGAGGCAAAAGGGACACTGGGGAGAGGGGCTGCAAGGAAGAAAGGGAAGGGCTGGAGGTACAAAGGGAGAAGAGGGTTGGGCAGGGACTTCTCAGGTACCAGCAAAAATGTGCCAGCCGGTGAGATGAGAGGAAAGGAAGCAGGGTGAGTGGGGGAAGGGGAAGGAGTTAGGGGAGTATGGGGGTGGGGAGAAGGAGTGGGGAACACTGAGGCAGAGAGCGGTGAAGTAGAGGCTCAGCATGAAGGGCCAGGAAAAGGGTTTGATGGCACCAGTCTGGGAGAAGCCAGCAGAGGGCAATACTGGCAACAGTGGCAGGAACTGCAGGGCCCCCTGGTGGGCCTTTGGTTATCCCACTTGCAGTTTTCTTCTCCACTTCCGGATCTCAAGTCCCAAAGGACTCATTTGCTGCCCCTGCACTGGTCTTATCCTACCTGCTCCCAGACCTTTCACTGTATAAGCCTGAGTTGGAGGTTCTGACATCACAGGTACATTGCTAGTTCCTTCTGGAAAGGGGCTTGAAATGTGCAGATCATCTATCCTTTGTCAGTGGAAACCGAATCTTCTGATGGATGGGGAAACTGAGGCAGAAGTGAGCTCAGCCATCAACCTCTCCCTAAGGTCCAGCCTAGGAATAACTCAGACCATGGGAAACCTGCACCATCACATTCCAGGGGCCTGGACCTCTCAGTATTGAGAAAAACCTGGAACCTAACCCCTCCTTCCTACTCTGCACCCTAAATGCTGAAGCCAGACTGCCTGGGTCCAATCCAGACGTGGCCGCTTATTTAGCCTGTGACTCTGGACAACTTAACCTTTCTCTGGGGCAATTTCCTCCCTGAAAAATGAGCACAGTAAGAAGAAATTACCTTCATGGGGCACCGATTAAATAAACCAGGAGGTGTAAAGTGCTTTGGAACCGTGCAGGGCACGGAGTAAGCACTGGGTGTTGTCTATTATCATTACTCTCTCCTATTCCCAGTGACACAGACCTCTCAGCCCAGGGCCCCCGGCCAGGGCCATTTCGGAGGATTCCTCCCAGCTTTCTCTCGGCTCTCTGGGGGGGGGGGTCACTCTTTTCATACACCCCTCCCAACCCATCTCATCTCAGCCTCTCATCCTCCTCCAGCCTCTCCATCCCCCCACCCCCACCCCCACCCCGCTTCCTCCGCCCTGACCCCAATTCCCCGCCCACCCGCTCCCCTCCTCCCCCTGCTCTTCCTCCTCTCCCTTCTCCTTCGGCCCGCCCGCACCCGTGGCTTCCACCATGCCCTCGAGGATGACGACGATCTCGAAGTCGTCCCTCTCGAGGGCGCGGCGCGACGCCTCCCAGAAGGGGCTGGCGGCGTCGATCTCGTGGCTGATGACGAGCGGTGAGACGAGGAAGAGGCGGTCGTCGCCCGTGTCAAAGCCCACGCTGAGGTCGGTCTGGTGCAGCGGGATGAACTCGCCCTCGAGCGTCTGGCGCGAGCGGATGAGCTTGGCGCGGATGGAAGCCTCGACTATGTGCGACGAGCGCAGGTCGCCCACGCGGAACATGAGGCAGAGGCGCCCGTCGCGCAGCGACACCACGGCGTGCGAGGAGAAGACGAGCGTGGCGGCGCGCTTGTTGGGCTGCGAGATCTTGACGAACATGCAGCCCACCATGAAGGCGTTCACCATGGAGCCCAGGATGGCCTGCAGCAGCAGCAGCACGATGCCCTCGGGGCACTGGTCGGTGATGACGCGGTGCCCGTAGCCGATGGTGGTCTCCGTCTCGATGGAGAAGAGGAAGGCGGCCACGAAGCCGTTGAGGTTGTTGACGCACGGCGTCCACGTCGTGTCCTCCAGGTGCTCCAGGTCGCCGCGGCCGTAGGCGATTAGCCACCAGATGGCGCCGAAGAAGAGCCAGGTGAGCGCGTAGGCCAGCACGAAGAAGAGCAGGCTCAGGCGCCACTGCAGGTCCACGAGCGTGGTGAACAGGTCGGTCAGGTAGCGGTACGTCTCGCGCACGTTGCCCTGCTGCACGTTGCAGCGGCCGTCCTTCTCCACGTAGCGCTGGCGGCCGCGGCGCCGCGGCTGCTCCTCAGGCCCCGGCGAGAAGGCGGCGTTCTCCTGCGCCATGGCCGTGGCCGCGGCGGGGAGGTCACGGCCCGGGCGGTGGCGCGGGGCCTGGAGGGGCTGAGAGGTGGGCCAGATTAGCGGAACCGCGGGAGAGGCCGAGACGTCCAGGCCTGCGCCCAGGGGCCGGGTGGCCCAGAGCGAGTCCCTTGCTGTCTCAGCCTCAGCTTTCAGCATCGGTAGAATGGGAACAGTACACACAACCCTAGCCGCCCCCACGCCCAGCTCACAACACCGTGAAGATCAAATGGGATAGTGTGTATGAACTGGATCACACTCTGCACGGCTGAGTATTTTCAGGGAAACGGGGTACCAGAGGTCTTGGTCCTACTGCTCTAACTGGGCTGTGCAGCACCTCACGGCCACCCCCAGACGAGAGGCCCAGGCAAGGAGGGAGTTTTCTGAAACGCTTAGACTGTGGGTTCCTTCGAGGCAGGTGCTTAATCTTCCTCTCCTGTGCAGAGCCCTCCCTGCCCGAAGGTCACCCCCGCTCCACTCCGCCCTGGCTAATATCAGGCAGTCCCCTAATCCCTGTCTCCGCAATTCAACCTGCTGTCTAACCAGGCTCTTTGGAAGTTCACCTGGAGACTGACACAAAGTCTTTCCCGTTCCTCCTTCCTTGGACCTCGCTTACTCTACCCCCTCCCACATCTTCTTCCTCTCAACAAGCTTACAAAGGAGAAATGAAAGTGGTGGAAAACGAGTGAAAAATCTCCAGTGGGCAAGGGTTGAACCTTCCCACCTTGGGAAATTCCCACTGGAAATCCTGCCTGAGGACTGACCATGATCATTTCGGCTGTAGCGTCAGCCCCATTTCCCCTAGGTTATTTCCACAGTGGAGACAGCCTGCAAATGGGCAGGAGGACGGGAGAATATGAGATCAACACGGACAGCCGGGGTAAAGGAAGCACAAAGTTCAAGGTAGGCTTGTAGCCCTCTGGTATCCTATTCTTCATGAGCCATTAAATTAGATAAGTGATTTAAGCACACACCTTTACCTCCTTCCTCCCTTCAGTTCGCCCCTCCCTCCCCAGCCTCCCACCTCCCTTGACTACCCTTAAACAGCCCCCCTCCATATGCCGCAAAGCTCACATTCCAAGGGAAGCCTACCTGATTTTGCTTTAAGTTCTTCCCCGTGAGGAGCTCTCTGAGCTGCAGGCTGCCCTGAGAGAGAGAGACCCAGAACCCTTCCCTAGGCACCCAGGGGCCCCTAGGTGGTATGGCTCGTATGAGGAAAGGTTAAGAATTCAGGACTTTTCAGCTTTCCCTTCTTCTTGGGAATCATCCTCTTTCCCCACTCCAAGGAAACCTGGGCTGGCTCGGGTGGGGTGATGGAGGGGAAGAGTGTGACATAAGGACCACAGATGGCCTGGACGTTTGACCAGGTCCTGGGGAGAAACTGCCTGGGTATGTAACTCCAAACCCAGCACTCTCGAATTTAAGTTCTGGAGTGAGGTGTTCTGCAGCCAGACCTTTGAAGGCTGTGTGTGTGTGTGTGTGTGTGTGTGTGTGTGTGCTGGGGTAGAGGGCAGGAGGAAAAACCAAAATGAGATGGCTTGGAGCTTAGGGGCATCCCCTACATTTCCAGGAGGAATCAGAGGACACAGGATCCAGGAACCCCAATGCAATGGCAGATTAGGGTCTTCCCCTCCCCCAACCATGAGCTTGCTTTTTCTCTTCCTGCAGCCCACAATGTCCTCGATTGGCTTAGAGATCACAGGTCATTCAGAGAAGTACCTGGGCCCACTTATTCCAGCTTCTGCCAAGGTGGGCTTTCAGATGTTCTCTCAGGGTCTTAGGTAATCTGACCCCCAATCTGCCTGCTGAGGCAGATTTCTCTGCCCAGGTGTGGGGGAGAAACGCCAGAGTCTGATGGCCCCCAGAACTCTCTCACCCGCCATTGCCCTGGGAATCTAGGTGAGCCTCACTTTGATTGTGTTTTATCTCCTGTCTTTGGGCTGCACTTTCTCAATGGGTAAGGAAAGGTGTGAAATTGTTGCCTCTATCTCAAGAGCAAAGACTCGATTTCTACACCTTCCCTCCAAAGAGTCCTGTTCCTCCAGCCTATTCCTCCTTATTTCATGTGCATGCTGTGCCCCCTTTCCAGAAGACCCCAGTGCTGCATTTTCCTGGATATCCCTTTCTCTGGCCAGAGAGTGCTGGCCAGCAAGGGGGCTTATTTTTTGGAAGGGGATCTGGCAAAAACTCCCTCAGGAACCAGCTCTTCCCAAACCCCCACTTGCCTGGGAATAGGGGCCCAAACCCAAGTCCCCTGGAACTCAACTCACAGCGTGTGGAGAGGAGAGTAGCCGGCAGCAGAGACCCCTGGGGGTGTAGCGTCCATGCCCCTGACACCGCCTCCCCCCAACCCCAGCCCCCTTGGAGGGTGGGAGCCGCAGGCACCGCTGTTTCTCCTAAATGTAGCGGCAGCTCTGACTAGGACTTGCTATCTGTGTCATCCGCACTTCCCAGGCTCCCCTGCTCCTCTCCTGTTTCCACAGCAACCAGTCTGGCGACAGCTCTAGAGCATCCCCCTCCCCTTCCCAGTCCTGGGTACCACTAGAGGCTGATCCATACGCCATGGCTATTTTTAGCCAAAGTTCCTCCTCCTGGACAACTCAGAGCTCGCCTCTTCACCCCCTCAGGAAAAAAAAAAAAAAAAGAAAAGCTAGCATGCTGACTCTTTCCTAAGAAGCTCCTTGCTCTGGGAAAATACAGGCCTTGATGTGTTTGGGAATAAGGCATTTGGTTTCCTAGGGATTCACCTCCAGCCGGGCTTCTGGGTGCATGTGCTGCTCTTGGGTCAGGCCTGCCATCACAGTCTCTGTTTTTGGAGAGGTCACCCTGATCCAGAAGAAGGTAGCTAGAGGGAAAAGAGATCCACCCAAGGAAGGGAGGTAGGGTCAGAGGTTCTAACCTTTGTCACTGATTTGCGATGTGACCCATAGGAATCACTTCACTTCCCTCAGCCACAGTCGCTCCATCTTTCACAAGATGTGGATATGTGCAAATAGCCCTTTCTGCCTACTTTACAGGGTGTGCAGATCGAAAGAGGGAATATAAATAGAAGGGCTTTGAGGAGTAGTTTCTTAACAGCAAAAGGTCTAGAAACAACCCAAATGTCCAACAGAGAGAAAAGGCTAGTTTAGGGCTTACTAACTCTTCATTCAACAAATTTTTGTGGAGCCCACATGCCAGGTAATGTGCTAGGTGGAGCTGGTTACAGAAATGGATAAGTCCCTGCCCACCAGGAGCTCATGGTCCAGTGGGGGAGAAAGATACATAAGCACAGAATACTAACACTACTACTAAAAATTGATTGAGCATCAGCTCTGAGCTAGACACACACCTTATTCAACAACCCTGGGCAATACCCTATGAGACAGGTATTATTTTCTCTATTTATAGATGAGAAAATTAAAACTGAAGAAGGTTAAGTGATTTGCCAAATGTCACAGAGTTGGACATCGGCAGAGAAGTAGTCACACTCATACACCTGTGTCACACCCCCATGCTCTGTTCCCTTGGTAATGCAATATTTGTGGCAAAGCGATATAATCAGTTACTATGTTCATATATGTAAATGTGCATGCAGGCACACACACTGTTACATAAAAAACAGAACATGGGGCTTCCCTGGTGGCGCAGTGGTTGGGAGTCCACCTGCCGATGCAGGGGACGTGGGTTCATGCCCCGGTCTGGGAAGATCCCACATGCCGTGGAGCGGCTGGGCCCGTGAGCCATGGCCGTTGAGCCTGCGTGTCCAGAGCCTGTGCTCTGCAACGTGAGAGGCCACAACAGTGAGAGGCCCACATGCCGCAAAAAACAAAACAACAACAAAAAAAAACGAGAACATGAAAGTATTCCTTCTTATTTTGGGCCACAGCACCACATGTCTTACAGGAACATGTCTTACAGGATCCCAGTTCCCCAACCAGCGATCAAACCTGTGCCCCCTGCAGTGGAAGCATGGAGTCCTAACCATGGATCGCCAGAGAATTCCCCAAAGTATTCTTATAAACTGATCATAACTGTATAGAAATAGCTTTAGGAACACTGATAAAAATCGGGAAAAAAACTGGAGAAATGGAAATACTTCAATGTTTATTTTCCTCAGGGAAATAGTTAAAAGCAGAGAGTGGTAGACGAATGCCAGGTGTTGCTAGTCTCAGCATTATTATACCCAAGATATTGATCAGTTCTCCAGCTGCCTTAAAGTTGGACAGGAAGGTGTGAGCTAGAGAAGCAGGACGATGTAGAAACGGATACCAGCAGGTTAGAAGTTCCTGGAATGGCCTGGCAAGGTGCAAAAGGTGGTGCTGAGTAATACAGTCTCAGGAGGCAGTGTCCTGGGTTCAAGTCCCAACTCTGTCCCCTATTAGCTGGGTGACTTTGAGCAAGTTACTTAAGCACTCTGACCAGTTTCTTCATCTAAGAACTGAGAACAGCTGTATTATCCATCTTTGGGGGATTGTCATGAGGAATTTATTAGGCAGTGGTGGCACATTGTAAGTACTCAGTAGATGCTAGCTGTGGTCTTCCTTCTTATCATCATCGTCTTCATCCCAGGCATCTCCTGAAATCTCCACCTACCCTGTGCCGCCTTCCTCTGTGCTGGTGCCACCCAGTGAGACCTGCAGGGGGCACTCCTGGTACACTGCCCTCCTCTCCCAGCCCTCTCGCCTGTGTTTCTTGTTCCAAGTGGAAATATCGAGTTTTCAGCCTGAGATTGGCATCAGGAGGGCTGTTAAAGCCCCAGTCAACATCCCCGTCTCCTGGGCCTGGCCCTGTCACCTGAGCCTTGGGACTGCTAGCCTGCCCTTCTCTGTCCTGCCAAGCAGCTGCTCACATTGGTTCCACTGTGCCAGGAGCTCAGAGAGAAGAAACCAAACTCCTGGGCAAGAACGTATTTGCATAGAACTGGCCCCATTTCCTGGAGGGGGAAATCACAGGGCTGGCAGGGTCCTCCGGAAGATGTATCAGCCAGCCCCCTGCCTCAGTGCAGGCTGCCTTGAGCATGGCCTTCCTGACAAAGGAGAACACCACCCCCTCCCCTGCTTTATGGATCCGGCAGGTCCTGGACTTTACCTGGTATCTAACCTCAATTCTTTGTTTATCATTGAACTTGAACAGAGTGAGGGAAAAAAATGTTTTCTTAGGTACCAGGATACAGAAAAATAAGCAGGATCCTAGCTTTCAGGTATTATGAGGTAAAGAAAGCAACTTTACAAGGAGTCAATTAAATATGTCAGTACAGTTGTGACGATGGGAGATTGGGTTTGGAACTGGAGAATGTTGAGGGCAGGAGGGGCACAGCTGGGGCCACATTGCTGGTCTATAAAGAAACTTGGTACAAAATAGAAAAAAGGAACCCCCTCTGGGCAGATGCACTCCTTACGGCATGTAGCAAGTGGTACTTCGGCGTAAAAAAATAAAAGGGGAATCCCTCCGGTGGACACGGCTCCAAGCCACGATGCAAGGAATGGCCAACTGAACGTGGTTCAATCCTCAGTTTGCCCCCTCAGTGGGTGCCTTTATGCAGTGCACAAACTGTACAACTGTATGTGGCAGCCTTGGGCTCAACCAATCTGGGAAGATTTCCTTGAGCAATATCATGAGACTTCTTAGGTAAAAGGTTGGAGGTGGGAGAGGAAGCGTGATGGGGAATACAGGAGATGGCTGAGGATATGAACTTAATGGAGTAGGGAGGCTAATCAGATAGATTATAACAATTTCTATAAATTCAAGGGAGATGGGGCCCTAGAAAACTCAGAGCAGAAGGAGCATAGGTTTGCAGGAGTGAAATGTGGCTGGATATTAGAGTGAAATGGGGAGAAGCAGAGCACAGATCCAGGACACATGCAGCCCCACTGGGCTCCTGAGGCTGAGGGCTTTGCTGGTCTTCTGGCTGAGTTCAGGACAGCAGGAGGATCAGAACCTTCTCATACACAGGTCTATCTTGCTTTATAGGACTGGAGGAAGTAGACCAGGATTTCAAAGTCATGGACTTTAGAGGCAGTCCAGAATTAATCCTCACTTTACAGGTAAGGGATGGGTCCCAAGCACTTTACAGACAAGGATGGGTCCCAAGTAATTTACAGGTCAGGGATGGGCCCCAAGAGCATAGACAGAACTAAGACCCAGGCCTCCTGGCTCCTGGTCCCTGGTTGTTTCTTTATTCCCTGTTGCCTCCCTCCTACCACAGTATATTGGGTGTTTTAATAGAATTTCTCTCCATTGGACCCAATTAGAAAGGTACTAGAGAAACCACCTAGTTAAAGAAATTCTGGATAGAACCCTTTGGTATTGTGATTAAACATCCCCTAACTTATGTCTTATAAATGTGAGTTCTTGTAAATCGCATTTACTGAAAGGAGGTGGTATACCTAAATAATGATCCATTCATGACTTGGTAGGGGGGTGTAGCTCAGTCCCTCTCTTGGATTTCTCCTCTGTGGTCTGGATGATCCAGCTATTAGGTGCCCTACTACTAATGGAAATTGTTCAGCCTTGTGGGGCCCAAACACTAAAATGCCCCTTGGAATCCTGTGGTGGGCGTTGTCAGTATCTCTATTTCCAGCCGATCCCTCTGACTGTGATATGGTGCCTATTCTGAGCCTCCTCATGCCTCCTGACCCAAAGCTTCCCTCATCCCTTCCGTCCGCACTGGCTTTTCCCAGCAGAAGCCCCTCATACTGCTGCCCACTTGTGGATTTTCCTTCCCAAACAAGTTACTCACCCCTCCTGTCCTCTGTGCTCTGAAGGAGCCCCTGCCCTATTACGAATGAGGTAAAAGAAGAGATGAGGCCAAAGTTGGGAGGAGTGAGTTAGAGAGGAGCAACTGAGAATAAGAAAGACAGAACTTGTGGGCTTCCCTGGTGGCGCAGTGGTTGAGGGTCCGCCTGCCGATGCAGGGGACACGGGTTCGTGCCCCGGTCCGGGAAGATCCCACATGCCGCGGAGTGGCTGGGACCGTGAGCCATGGCCGCTGAGCCTGCGCGTCCGGAGCCTGTGCTCCGCAAAGGGAGAGGCCACAACAGTGAGAGGCCCGCGTACCGCTAAAAAAAAAAAAAAAAAAAAGACAGAACTTGCTAAAGTGAGGAAACAGAGGGGTGTCCTTAAAAAAAGATGGTTCCCCTAACTGCCATTTTGTGTGGGAACACTGGACATCGCAACCCTGGCAAATTTTTCATACCAATGTGTGCTCATATTGACAAGTTTATGTTTCAACCATGCAAAATCACTCTAGTATTACCTCGAGACAAGCTTTGGAGTTCAACGTACGTGGATTCAAATTCCAAATCGAATACTTTCTAGCTGTGTTACCATAGGCGAGCTGCTGAAACTCTCTGAACCACAGTTTCTCCATCTCAAGTAATATGTATATCTTGCATAGTCAACACTCACAAATATGAATTTCCTATGCCGTTTATTATTGATTCCCTATTGGGCTCCTAGTGACAGTTCTAGGACTTCTTTCTTTTGTAAAAAGACTTGGAAATTAAAAACTGACATTTGATATGTACAAAGGAATGTATACAGGATGGATATCTGTGTGTATGCTATAAAACATAATTTAAGAACAAAAACTCAATTTAAATCACTCTTGTAAAATTAGAAACTTACAGTGCCATTCAAGCTATCTGTGTCTTTTTCCACAACCTCTGCACACCTGCTGTCCTGGAACTTCTAAATGCTTTCTAATTGCTCAGTCCCATCGCCACCCTGAGTTTCAGTAAATGACTTTTCTGAACTACAGAAAAGTGAAAACCATTTGGAAGGAACTTCTGCAGAGACTTCTTCACCACCAGGTATCACTTTCTGCTCCTGCCCTTTGATTCTTTCTTCCCTCCTCTCTCAGAGGAGTACTCCAAATGTCGAGCTGAGGAGTGTGGACTGTGACCTGCAAGCAAGGGCCACCAGTTTGGGGTTTTGATCCAAGGGCACAGGGACTGACATTGTGAATACAGGTTACCTCTTCCTTTGAGACTAGAGAGAAGGGTGAAGGGTGGGTCAAGGTCCTGGGCTGCTAGTGACCTTCCTGATCCTGATAGTAGGCATGAAATGAGAAAGGATATCCTAGAGAGATAGAACAAAGGGAGACTTGACAGAATTTGGTGGTTTTGTTGACATGTCAATGGATGGAACATAGGGTAAGGGTGAAGAGTGAAGATGATTTTTAGCTTTTTGATCAACTGGGAGGAACACAGAAGTAAGGAAGGAAGTCATGAGAACTCCCAGCCTTGAGGAGGAAGAGGATGAGTTCAGTTTGGGGCCTGTCCAGTTGGAGTGGAAATCCCCTGCCAGCCACTGGAACTGTGGAGGTAATGCTCTAAAGAGAGCCTAAGGCTGAAGGTAGAGATTTGGGTATAACTCAGGAACGATAGTTGGAGCCATGTAAGTGACGAAGGGTCCAGGAGCATGACATGGAAAGAGAACATAAGACTGAAACTTGGGTATTGGAGGAAGAAACAGCAGTATGTTGGGGTATGTAGGGGCAGTGGAAGAAGATGAGGCTGGAATGGCACCAGGTCCAGGTCATAAGAGGCCTTCTGTTCCATGGTTAGGAATTTGGACTTTACTTATAGACAATGGGCAGTCTATGGAAAGCTTAAATCGGGAAGTGACACAGATTGGTGTTTCAGAGAGATTGGTGTTTCTTCTTAAGTGAAGGATTTCATGATCTGACAGATTATTAGAATGGAGAAAGACTAGAGGTAGGCATTAGAAGGCTGCTGTAGTAATCCTGGTGAGAGGTGATGGGGTCCTGGACCACTGGCATGATGATGTGATAGAGAGGAAGGGAGTGGGATTTATGTGATTTAGAAAGTATATGCATTGATTAGATAAGGGAGATGGGGTGAGGAAGAATGAAGTCTAGGATTGCTGCCATGTTTCCTCTTGAGTCAAACCATTTTGTTCACCTGCAGATTATTATTATTATCGTTTTTTTCTTTTGCAGTACGCAGGCCTCTCACTGCTGCGGCCTCTCCCGTTGCGGAGCACAGGCTCTGGATGCACAGGCTCAGCGGCCATGGCTCACGGGCCCAGCCACTCCACGGCATGTGGGGTCTTCCCGGACCGGGGCACGAACCCGTGTCCCCTGCATCGGCAGGCGGACTCTCAACCACTGCGCCACCAGGAAAGCCCTCCCCTGCAGATTAGTGTTCCTAAAATTCTGCTCTACCTTTGTCTCCCCTGTGCTCAAGAAAACTTCATTTACTCTCCATTGCCTTCAGAGCTGACCATGAATGGGCACAGCTCTATATTTACTCCAGGTCTTCTCCCACCACAAACGCTATGCTTATCTTCAGCCCATTGCCCCCCACCCCCGCCATGGGGGCTATTTGAAATGGACATTTACCCATCATAGGGCGTTTAGAGGCTGAACTGAACTAAAATGTCAAGTGCCTTTCCTCTTTTTTCCCCCACTATGTATATCAATTCAATATGGTAATACTGGTTACTGATTAGTAGTTAAATATCTACGGTGAGCAAAAATGGGGAAATAAATGTTTTCTTCCTTAATACATGCCAAGAGTGGGAGATTGTGGATAAAAACCTCTCAAAACATGGATTCAGATAATGAAAGAAGTCCTTCGTGATGAAAAGGTTGAGAACCACCACTCCGTATTCTGGTCCAGTGGACCATTTTGCTGCTGTTTCCCAAGCAGACTTGTATTTTTCCTGTCCTCCCAGGACTTTGTGAGTGCAGTTACCTCTGCCTTAAAAGCCCTCCCCACCGTCTCCCCGTACCTGAATCCTCTGCATTCTTTAGGGGCCTTATCGGATGGATGTCACGTCTGTCCTCCCACATCTGCAGGACCCCCTAAGTAGAGTCATCTTTCCCTTTCTGCTGCCTCCAGCACCTCCTGGGCACTTGGGCTGCGTGTTCTGCCCTCTCTCAGACCAAGACACTGCAAGTGGGAATGATGTCTGCGCATTTCGCATCCAGGACCTCACCCAGCACTTAGAAAATGGCAAACAGCACGGAAATGGTGCTGAAGGATATTACCCCGTAGTCCCCTGAGCCCGCCCCTTCGGCGCTGCTTGCCGGGCCACTGGGCCGGTCCTGAATTCATTTCCACCTCATTAACTCGGCCCCAGGTCCGCCCCCGCCTGCTCCCGCTCTCGTTCCCCATCCCTGACACGACGGCCTCCTTTCTCTTCCTTCTCTCTTCCCCTGCCATCTTGCCAGCTCGGCTTCTATCGCTTCGCCTATCGTCTCTCTATCTATTTCTCCCTGAGTCTGTCTGGGTCTCTGTCTTTGGGTGTTGCTCTCTGTCCTGCTCCTCCAGCTGTCTGGGGCTCTGCTTCGTAGCTCCTACGCCCCACCCCCTGCCCAGTCCCCTCCAATCCCGGCAGCTCGGGCCTGGCGCTCCACATTCCCATTGGCCTGTCCGGAGCCCCCCCGCCCCCGCCCGCCCGGCCCCTCCAGGTCCCTCAGTTCACGCAAAGTTTGGCTCTGCGCTGCGGAGGGAGGGGGCGGCCCGGCCCGGCCCAGCTCTGCCCCCGGCCGGCCCGACCCCGGCCCCGGCCCCAGGACCAGCCCTTATCTGATCCCAGCTCCGGGTTTAAGAGTCCTGGCCCTGCCCGTCGCACAGCTCCGTTCCTCACGCCTGCCCGCCCCGTCTGTCCGTCTGTCCCGCTGCCCATCCGAGGGGCCACTCCACCCCGGACCCAAGGTAAGACCCTGGCCCTGATGAAGGAGTGCTGCCGCCGCAGCCGGGGTCCTGTCCACCTCACTCTCCAGAGATACCGGGCCCCCCAGCCCCTAGGTCCCTACCCTGACTGGCCTCAGTGGTACAGTCCTATTCCCCAGCCTCCCACCTTGGGCGACCCCAAACGGAGCCTTATAGGAAGGGCTCACCAAGAAGGAAACTTTCCCAAACTGGTCACCTCAGCACTTTCAGCTAAGAAAGGGGCTTTCCTAATGCTCCTTCCTATTGGGCAGACCTGCAGTTGCATCACAGCCCTCCAACTAAATACAGTGACCACCACATATAACCATGCACCCTCACAGGCACTGCAGACAGTGCCCCCTCTTCCCGGGATCATCAGGTTACTCCCACCCCCATGCCCAGCCCCTTTTCCCCCTCCCCATGCTGTGACAGTCACATATTGACACCCACTGATCACTAGTTCACACGGGGAGAAAACACCTACAGCTCAGGTTAGGGAGATGTAGTAGCCTGGTGTGACTGGGACCCCTGCCCGCCCAGTTTCTTCCCTTCATTCCAACTTGCCTCCCACTTCAAGACACCTCTCCCCATTACAACCCTCCTCCCCTCGCCACAGCTGTTTCACACTGAGATCACCTGGAGGAGAGCAGCAGGGCCACCTCTGCTAGAGTAAGAAGGGCAGATTGGGTTCCATAACATCCACCCTCCAGGTGAGATGCCCCTTCCCCATCCCATCCCTTCTCCCCATCAGGAACTAACCAAGGGCACCTGCATTAGAAAAGAGACAGGTTGGAACTTCCTGATTTGAGGGAGAAGAGTTGAGCCCCAGGATGCATGGAAGGACAAAACTGGGGACAAGTGGGAGCAGGACCTCTTGTATCTTGAGATCTCATGCTTGTTAATGAAGGGCTCCAGGCAGAGTGAGGCAGATGGGGAAGTGGGGGTGGTGAAGAAGCCAGTACAGATTTGGACCCCAAAGGAAGCCTAGGCTTAAAGCCTGATTCTGTTGCTTATCGATACACATTCTGGCTAAAGATTTCTGGCCCGTCTGCCTTGGCCACGATGCTTGAATTTTTTTTTCCTCACCAGGACTGCTTTAGGCATTTCTGGGTGGGAGGGAGATGATGATGGGAGACTTGGTGCCCTTCTGTGAGGAGTGACACTTGTTTAGGCGTGACGAGGGCCTGGAGTGGGTATCAGGAAACCAGTCTGAGAAGGGACCAGAAGCTACCACTGAATTCCATTCAGTTTCATCTTGAAACGCTGTTCCTAATCTCCAAGGATTTCTGTTCTGTTACGTGTTCCTGGCATGATGGTGGGCACCATCCTGTGCAGGGCTTGTTAATTCCTCATGGTATAGGCTGGGTACGGGGGACCAAGTGTAGAAGCAACCAAGTGTCCTGGCTTATAGCTGGTTCTTCAGGGAGGAGGAAACGAGGGAGGAGGGGGAGGGAAGGCATCATGCCAGGGAGAGGGGCCAGGCCTGGTCTGCAGAGGCAATAGGCATGGCCCAGGCAGTGCCAACTCCTCTTCCCCGCCCTCCAGTCCTTTGGTGGTGGTGGCGAGGGAGGGAGAGAGGGGGTGTTGGGGGGTGATCTGGGCCAGTCCAGCCTCCCAAAGCCCTTGCCAACCTGGGTCCTGAAAGAAGCTGCTGTTTTCTGAGCCATCCCCCCGCCCCCCACCCCGAGCTGAGCAGCCAACTTGTCTCAGTGAATATCAAATGGCAACGACTCCACTAAGTGGAGAGGGCTGGCGGGGGCAGGGTTAGGGTCCCAATCCTTCTGTGGTTCTAATGCAGAATCCCACTGCTGCCCCCTACCCTGAGGGAAAAAAATCTGTCTGCCCAACATCTGCCCTACATGCGGTCTGTGGACACACGTTTGCGTGGGAGGGTTAGTTGTCCGACTCCTGGCATCCCTCACCTCCTCCCCGTGCCCCACTGAACGGCTCCCCATCCCCACACTTGCACCTCCTCTGTGCACGAGCTCGTTTATAACTCCAACCTGGTTGGCTTGGGCTAGAAGGGAAGGGCGTGGCAGAAGACCCAGGGGCTTCCGTCCCTGGTCCTCCCTAGGGACCAGAGAGGCTGGGACACTTGGATCTGAGTGGGCTTAGATCAAGTCCTCTGGGGTCATGCCCGGATTGATGGAATAAGGGGTTTAAGGGCTCTGGGGGGCAGGGGTTGAGTCATGCAGAAAGACCCACTTCTACAAAGGAGAAAAGACCCCCTGCATCTTTTAGCAAAATGCTTGGTTTCTGCACACAAGATGGAAGATAGGCCGAACCTCCTGGCATCAGTGGGGAGGGAAAGAGATGTTGGGCAATGGAGCCCCTCAACTTTCCTGCCAAGGGTTATTTAGGACGGAAGGAAAAAAGCTCCAGTCTCCCTCCCCTCCCCGGCCTAGATTCTTCTCTTGCCTGACTGGTCAGTGCTACTGTCCGGGTTAATGCCAAACTGTCCAGGATGGTGGTGAGGCCCTGGAAGGGGCAGAGAGAAGGGATAGTCCAAGCCACACTGCTAAGATGAAACTGCAGAAAGATTAGAGAGATGGGAGATCTGGAATCCAAGTGTTTTAGCACCCAGTGAAGGCTGGTTGGCAGGGGAGGCTCTTGGGAATCAGAGCTTTCTGAGTTTACCGCATCACCCTGTCTCTTCCATAGGCTGCGTTCAATGCTTTTCTCCCTTCATCCAAGTTTAATATACGTGTTGCCACCATTTTCATGGAGACAGTGCATCTGAGTGGCCCCTCTTCATCCCCTCCCCACATCAGAAGCTTGAAAGGGCACAGAGAAAGGGATTATGGGAAAAACTCTCCCGTGGGTGTCTGCCAGCTGGGAGCTGGATTTGAGGTGGGGGAGAAGGGAGGGGCTGGCTCTGGAATTCAGGAGAGAAGTGAAAACTGAACTGGGTGGCCTGGAGAAAGAGGCTGGAGAAGCATGGGCTTCAGAGGACTGAATTAGCACTTCAGGCCCCTAAAAAGGTGTAGCACAGAAGGAGTGGATATGGCCATTCTGCTCTCCTTCCAATGGCAGAAGACCTGGGGAAAGGATTGGGGCTGCAGCTTGAAGGACTTAGGCTAGATTTCAGGAAACAGGTTCATAAAAGGAAAGAGATCTGAAATGGAGTTTGGGAAAGAGAGGCAGACCACCTTCTGGATCCAAACAAAAACAAACCCACCCCCAACAAAAAAGCCCATCATCGGGGGCTTCCCTGGTGGCGCAGTGGTTGAGAGTCCGCCTGCCGATGCAGGGGACACGGGTTCGTGTCCCGGTCCGGGAAGATCCCACATGCCGCGGAGCGGCTGGGCCCGTGAGCCATGGCCGCTGAGCCTGCGTGTCCGGAGCCTGTGCTCTGCAACGGGAAAGGCCACAGCAGTGAGAGGCTCGTGTACCGCAAAAAAAAAAAAAAAAAAAAAAAAAAGCCCATCATTAAGGCTTGTGAGGGGGAGCTGTGAAGCTCAGAGAAGCGCATGGATTATTGCAACAGTTGTCAAGAGTCCTCTTCTGGAGGGAAAGTGCGACCCCACAGTGCTGTCTCAGGGCTCCTTTCTGTTGTCTGAGAGGCAGAGGCGTAGTGGTTAAGAGCACAGCCTTGGAGTCAGACTTCCTGGGTTTAAAATCCTGCTTTCACTGCTTAGTAGCTACAAATGTCTCCTCAGCCTTACAATGGGGCTAATTATAGTTGTGTATTAAAAGACTCGATATTTGTAAAGGGCTTTGAGTGGTGCTCAACATGTTAAAAATAAAAAGTGCAGTTGTTGGCTGTTATGGTTCTCCCACCTCTGTGACTCTTTCTTCTCCGTCATCTTGCCTGGCTCCTGGGCCCGCTGCAGCCCTTCTCTGTGGCTTTTCTGAGGTCTGTCCTAGGTCTCTGTCTCTCCGCCCTTCTAGAGTTTGGGAAGGTGGGAGAATTATCAAGTCGTTTAAGATGAGGTTTCTGTCTTCATTCCAACAAGACCCAAGCGTTGCCTGGGTCTCCACGCTCCTGGGCCCTTCTTTCCATGAGTTTTCACCAAGCAGATGTGCTGTCTCCAACTTGGATTCGATCAATGTAACCGAGCTGCTGGGCTTCCCTTAAACAGTCTCTTTCCCCGTCTGAGTGACATATCTTCCAGCCGAAGACGCCGGCTTCTCTCTACCCCGACATCTCGCCCCTGTCCCTCCATGGCCCTGCCTCTTCCCTCCCTGCCCACATTTCCCCCACAACTCCCCTCAGGTGTGTGAGTCCGCCTCTTCTCTGCCCCCTGATCAGCCTGTTTGGCCCCCTGTTCAAGGAGGCCAAAGCGGCCTCCTTGATGATCTTCCTAACTTCCACCTTTCTTTCTCCTTGATTCCCTCTTTACTCCACACACAATTATCCCTGGAACTGTCATCATGAAGCACCAGTTTTATCTTGCCCCTTTGCTACTCAGACGTCTCTGTGGGTTTTCAGATGAAAACTCCCAATCACAGTCTTCAAGCTACTTTATATCAGCCTTTCTCCCATCCCCTCCAGTTCCCCTATCTTCTGGGACCCCCATCGATTCAGACCCTGTTCTGGGGGAGCATATCCCATGGCAATCCCTGAGCCACACCCGTTCCACCCTGGGCCCTCACACAGGCCTACCCCTCCAAGTCCTGCCCCTCCTACAAATCTCCATCCTTCTGTTTCCCTATCTACTCTGTCATCTTGTACCCCTTCTCCTCAGCATCCTGCCTGTTCCTTGTCCTTCGTGTCTATGAATTTGCCCAGGATGACCTGGGCAGTGGTAATGTTGGAGGGGACATCCTGTCTCCTACCATAACAGGAGCTCCTCTAGGGTGGGGCCTACACCCCTGCCAGATTGTCGACTCCCTGAAGCAAAGGCATCTCTTCCCTCCCCGGACCCCTCTGTTCCCAGGGCACAGACTGTCTACTGACCAGCTTGACTCTAGGTAGGAAACCTTTCTGGTTGCTAATTCTGGGGGAGGACCCTGACGTCAGAGGTTTAGGAGTGTCCTAGACCAGGGTATATGTAAGACTCTATTATCCAACTCTCTAGGGAACCTCCAGAGAAACTCCTCTCCTACTAAGCTCCCCATCCTGTGGAGACAGTTTTACCCTAAGATTATAAGCAGCAGATTAAGCGCTGCTGGCCCAAACACAAAAATCCACGTGGGTATCCACAGAACCTTTCTCTCCTCGCCAGGGAGGTCTGCTCCTGCCTGATGCTGGGCTTGTCAGTGGGCGTCTGGAGTGGGAAAGGGGCAAGGGCCAGAGTCCAGTCTGGGCCAGCCCCGTTGTCTGCAGCATACCTCCGGGTGGGAGCCTGCAAGCTGGGAGACATGTGGGCATAGCTCTCAAGTCGGGTTAGGCCTGACCTTTTAGCGTTATATCCTCAGCTCCACCCCCATCCTAGCTCCAACCACAAGACCCAGGCACACACCTTCTTCCCACGTCTAAATCTCCCTGGTTGACCCTCTGTAAAAAAGACATGGGCAATGGCAAGAGGAAAGGGCGAGGATGTCTGAGTCTAGGGCAGTGGTTCTCAAACTTTTTGGTCTCAGGACCCCTTCACATCTCAAAAATGATTGAAGACTGCAAAGAGCTTTTGTTAATGTGGATTACATTGATAGGTTAGAAATGAGAGGAACCTTAAAATATGCATTAATTCATTTAAAAATAACAGCAATAAACCCGTTTTGCATGTCAATTTAGACGACATTTTTTTTTTTTTTTTTTTTTTTTTTTTTTTTTTTTTTTCCGGTACACAGGCCTCTCACTGTTGTGGCCTCTCCCGTTGCGGAGCACAGGCTCCAGACGCGCAGGCTCAGCAGCCATGGCTCACGGGCCCAGCCGCTCCGCGGCATGTGGGATCTTCCCGGACCGGGGCACGAACCCGTGTCCCCTGCATCGGCAGGCGGACTCTCAACCACTGCGCCACCAGGGAAGCCCTAGATGACATATTTTTAATGAAAAAATAGCTATATTTAAAAACAGACAAACAAAAGTTTAGTAAGTGGCATTGTCTCACATTTTCACAAATCTTTTCAATATCTGGCTTAATAGAAGACAGTTGGTGTTTCATATCTGCTTCTGCATTCAATATGTTACAAAATCATATTGCAATGTAGCTTCTGGAAAACTCCACTGAACACTCATGAGAGAATGAAAGTGAAAAGAAGCAAATAACATATTAGTATTATTATGAAGATAGGTTTGACCTCATAGAGCCTCTGAAAGGGTCTCAGGAGCCCCCAGGGTCCCTGGACCACAGTTTGAGAATTACTAGTCCAGAGGAACGTCAGAAAATAGTTTGGAAAAGCCCCAGGTGATTTGAACATCCTAAGGTTGATCTCCCTTAGCTGCCCATGGTCTTTTGAATGTTTTCACTAGGGAGGCAGTATGGGGTAGTGGTTAATCATGTGGGTCCTGGGGACAGACTATCTACTTGAGCTTGAATCTCAGTTCTACCACTCACTAGCTGTGTGACTTTGGGCAGATTATTAACATCTCTGTGCTTCAGTTGTCTCGTCTATAAAATGCAGCTTTTAAAAAGTGGCTACTTTTTAGAATTGTTGAGAATTAGATGATGTAACGCTAGAAAAGGGCCTAGCATAGTGCTGGATAATATGAGCTCTTATTAAATACCAGAGCCTTGCCCCTGAATCCACTGCCCATGGGCCCAGAAGGCAGTGCGATGCAGAAGTGACCTTTCCCAAATTGCAGATGTGGGCTTCTTGAACCAGAGAGGAAAAGTGACTTGTGTGAGGTCCCAGGAAAAGTTAACAGGGTTGTTGGGCCCTGAGCCCAGGAGTTATAACTCTTAGCCCTACACTTTCCCCACCAGACTTTTTCAGTGGGGGAAAAAAACCCAACCAAGGTCGTGAGAGGAGGGGAGCAGAACTTACCTTTCCCCCAGCAATCCCAAGTGTGCCATCCAGGGCCAATAGCAGTATAGCAGGAAGCCTTGAGTTGAGGGCGGGTAGCAGGGAGGGACTTCCTGACCTCAACAGCAACTGAAAAAGGAGAAAGCAAGCCAGGAGAAGACATTGCTAAGCCCAGAAGGTTTTTCCATCTTGCCTTGTGGGGAGCAGTTCTGTAAAGTGGCCCCAGCCCTCTCTCCTAAGGGTTCCTGGCCCAGGGCAGAGGAAGTCTGTGATCGGGCAACACTGCTTCTCCTGGGGTGTCCCTTTTCTGCTCACTGCCTGCAGCCCCTTCCTCCTCTCAGTCTCCCAGCACTCCAGGCTCTGGGTCCCTTTCCCGGTGGCTCCTGACCCTGCCCTTTGTGCTGTGGTGCCACGGGCAGTACACGCACCTTGGGAAGGGTGCCAGTGGGGGTGGGGATGAGGCAGATGGGGAGACAGACAAACACACAAGGGGCAGGGGTGGGAGGAGCCAGCCCTGGCTCTTTGGCCTGTCAGCCAAATCCCCCTGAGCTGGGCTGCAGGCACCACCTTGTCAGAAGCCTAAATACCCAAACCCCAAGCACACACCCTGAGCAGAAGCATTCTGGAGGGTCAGATCCCACCAGCAGCCCCCCGAGCCTGAGGAGTCGGGGCGGGCTTATGTTTGAGACCTTGCTGTCTATTGCTCAGTTTTTCCTCTGCCACCCACACAGTTCCCTAGAATAGATGGGAAAACTGAGGCCAAAAGTGGGTGGGCTCAGACTGTCCACGTGCTTCTTTCCAGAGTCCAGTTGGGAGGAAGGGGCCTGGCTTCCCACAGCCCCTCCTCCCCCATCCCTCCCAGTCCCCCTGGTTTTTTCCATTTGGAAAGCCCTTTCTGGCTCGTGGCAGGTTTGGGGGCCCTGGTCTAGTCTCCCTCCCCTGTCTCCTGGGCAGTGTCCCCAGGGGAGCCCCCGGGGGCTGAGATCTCTTCAGTCTCAGCCCTGCCCCACCCCCTGCCTCCACCCGCGAGGCCAGCATCCCCCCAGCCCCCGCCCCTGGGCTGTGGGACAGGGAGAGGGCCGAGGGGCTGGCTCTGCATACTAATGTCCTGCCCATTGTCAAAGCCCCTTTGTGCCCCAGAGCTCCATTGAGGCGCCTCCGGGGCGGGCACAATGGGGGCTCTGTCCCCGAGTTCCCCCAAACAGTCACCTGCTTTCAGAGCCTCCCCCCGCTCCCACCCCGACCCGCCCCAGTGTCCGGAGGGCCCAGCGAGCTTGGGGGAGTGGGGCCAGAGCCAGGGGGGATGGGCAGGAGGCGACCCCTCCCCCCCTCCTCCCCGGGCAGGCTGGGGAGATGGGCCCAAGGCCGGGAGAGGCCCCGGCTTACAGGGGGCGGGGGCGGGGCAGTCTGTGGATGGACTTGGAATGCAGGTTCCGTGAGGCCGGCCAAGGGGAAGGGGCACTCAGCCTGCCCACTCCTCGGTTCCACATGCCCAGCCGCCGCGGCCCGTGCCTTCCCGCCTCTCCTCCTCCTCCCACCAGGAGGCTCATATATGCAGAGACACACAGGCACACGGTCTTGCATGCGGCCCCAAACACGGCTCCCGGACGCACGCTGGAGCGGATGTGCCCAGACCCAGCAGGCCGACTCAGGTACACAGACCCGCACCGGCCACTCGCATATGCACCAGCACACCCGCCCTCCATCCCCTCTGTACCCCTTCCGCCAGCCTCCAGCCTCGAGCGGCTCAGCACCAGCGCCCCAGCCCCCGACCACCCCCCACCCCGTGCCCTCGCTGCCCCCTGCTGCTCCAACACAGGTTATAACAAGTTTGCACTTGTTGTGACCTCAAGAATGTGGCCCTGGGGCGGGGAATGTCCCGCTGCTCCAGACCGCACTCGCTTATACGTTAACCACGGACACGGTCTCTGCTGAACCGTGAGCACGCCCGCCCCTCCCCCCGTCCCCCTTCCCACAGACCACAGAGAGGTTTGGTGAGCCAGGACCCCAGCCCCAGGGCGGAGCCAAACACACTGAATGGAATGATGCGCGAATGACCAACCCCAGCCTGCCCCAGCACCGGCCCAGGGCCACCAGCCCTTGCATCTGCCCAGTGCACTCAGGGTCACGGCTTCTCACCACCCTGTGAGGTAGATGGCCTCGTTATCATTTCCCCGTTTTATAGTAGGGCTCTGACAGGTGACATGACATATCCAGGTGGCAAGACTGGGACTCCATTCTAGAATGGAAGTCTCTTGCTGCTGGGTGTTTTTCTGGGTTGTATTTTGCGGGGGAAGGGTCACTATCTGCCTCTTGGCTTCACTCAGATGACCCAACCCATGTGGAATTTTCACAGAATTAGCTTTTGCCCACCTTCTTTGGGAAGAGTGGGGGCATGTTGGGGTTGGAGTGGGGAGAACAATGGGTACAGGGACCTTAAACAGGATTCTGCGTCCAGAAACTCAAAAGTTCACCTTGACCCTTGACTGCCTCTAGGCAGGGTGAGCCTACCTCCTTTCGTTTCCTACATTCCCATGGGCCCCATTCCCACTGCTGACGGATCACTGGAGAGAGGAGCCCCATGGCCTTCTTGGCCAGGGTTTGGAGTTTGAGATCTCTGTTGATTATAAGTCCTTCACGACACCTGGCTCTGACCTTCCCTGTTAATATCCTATGTCTGTATAAGGATCTATAGGGTGTGTCTATGCCTCTCCTACTATTCTGGTCTGGGGCATCCTCTGGAAGCCTGGAGCAGGTACCCTAAAAAGGGAAGAGATAATAATAAAAGATTTTAAAAAAAAAAAAGGGAAGAGATGGCGAGCTTACCAGGACCAGGACCCTGAGGATTTGAGGGCTGATCGCGCGATGGTGTGCTGGGACCTGGGGTGGTTGATGGGGTCACAGTTGCAGAAACCCCATTAGATGGAGAACTAAGCTGATGTTGGTTTGCTCATCTGCAAATGTTATCGAATGCCGATCTCCATGATGTTTCCCTTACATCAGAATTGCAAAGACCCTTGCAGGACCCTTCTATGCCTTAACCCCACTGCTCACCTAGAATGCTCCCTGGCTGGCTGCCAGATTCTGCTGAAGCTGCATCATCCATCTGTCTTCCATGCAGGAACACTCCTCTCCCAGCCCTTATTCTCTGGTGTATTCTTCTGACTCCAAGTGCCCTTCCAAATGTCCCCTGTTGGAGACAGGCTTCTCTGTGTGAGGGTCAGAGGTTGCTCTTCAAATGTGGAACCTGAGAAGGAAAGGGAGTGGTGAGGGCCCCTGTCGGGGAAGGTGGCTCAATTCCCTGAATATGCATCAGAAGCACAGGGTGCCTATGGGTCTCCATCTCCACCAAGGGTAAAAATAAGAACAAATTCCTTAGGCAGCAACAAGTAAACTTTGACTTAGCAGGAAGCATTTCCTGGGTATAAGGGATTACCAGGCAAAGGGGAAGGATGGAAAGAGGTGGAGGACTCACTCCCCCTGATGAGAAAGAGAGGCCCAGCTTAGCCGCCTATTGAATAGAGGTTGGGTGGCCTAGGAGACATTTCCAAAGGGGCTCAGAGCCCTTGTGGGCCATGGACTTCCAGCTGTCTCAGATAACTCCCTTGATCATTTCCACAGCCCCTAGCAGAGAACATCATTGAATGTGCCCCTTCCCAATGGGCCCGCTATCTGCTGTTTCTTCTAGCTCTTCTTGTTGTCATATTTCTGGGCCAGCTGCTGTGGGGCAAGGAGATTCCTGAGGCCTGCTGATGGGAGGGGCACACTGGACACCCCTAGGCTGGGGCTTTGGTTGGAGGGGAAGAGCTCAGTGGATAATGCTCCCAGGTTGGCCCTTCAGGACCCCGGGGTTAAGAAAAGATCTTGTAGGAAGAGAGAGCTTGGGATGAAGAAGAAAGCCAAGGTTATTGCTCTGATTCTGGTGCTATGAGCCGGCTGTGTGATTGTGGAAAATTTACTCAACTTTTCTAAACCTTGGCTTCCTCTTCAGTGAAGTGAAGGGGTTGAACAGGATGACCATGTGGGCCTCCCAGCGCCGACATGCCATGATGGTATGGTGGCCAGATGAAAAGTGCAGTTTAAGTGGGCCTGGGTTCAACTTGCAGTCACCTCTTCCTTACTAGTGGTCCTTCTGGACAAGTCAGCTAACCTTTCTGAGTCTGGTTTCCACACATTCACATGAAGGCAATGGCATTACCCACCTCCCAGGGAGGATAGGATGACGCGGTACGCGGAAACCCAGCACAAGGGCTGAGGTGGGGAAGTCCACAGCCCATGGGGACACAGAGGGGCAGCAACTCACATTGGGGCTGTGGGCGTCTGGAAGGGCTTCTTAGAGAAAGTGACATCTAAGCCGAGGCTTGAAGGAAGGGTAGAGATCGACCAAGTGGAGTGGGGAGGGGAAGAGTGCTTCACGGAAGAGGCCCCATTGTTTGCCGAGAACTGTTGGTAAGAGAAAGCATGGCCCATTCAAGCACTGGGAGAAACTTAGCGTAGCTGGAGGGCAGAGGCTGTGTGTGAGGGGTGGGTGGAGGACCGAGAATGCTGATGCTGGAGAGGCCAGCTTATTACATACTCTGACCCACCTGTTGTTCTAGGGGCTTGCGAGTTGGGATCCTTCCATTTCCCCTCCATCTTCCTTTTCCTACTTTTCTTTCTCCCAAGCTCAGTCCTCTTGTCTTTGGTCACGTGGGCACCAGGAAGCACTGGGCTTCCCAGGAGGACCTGGTCAGTCCAGGGAGAAACTCTATCCACAGTTGCCCGACTCTGGACCAGTTTGGGGTCCAGGTCTGGAGTTTTCCGCCTCTCTCCTTTCCCACGATGAAAGAGGGATCTGCCTCCTGCAGAAGACTCTGGATTTCTGGCATTGAGGCTCCATGCTAAGCACTGCGTACCCACTGTGGGCCCTCCCCAACCTGGCCTCTCATGAGAGAGAGACACCAGAGTGTTGATGGCAGTGGGCTGAGGGCAGTGTGGAGTGAGAACTGAGGGAAACTAGAGAGAAGACAGCTCTTCAGCCTGGAGTAAAGGCAGATGGAGAGACCAAGTCAGTGCGCGCAGCTGTCTGAAGGTTGACGCTTTAATGGGAAGCTCGGAGGAAGGACTTCCCAAGGATGAAGCAGGTCACATACCAAAAAGGGAGCCTGAGGGAGGGAAAAGAAATGTACAATATCAATGCTATGGGGCTCTTTTAAGCCAAGAAATACTCAGACAAAGCTCTATACTAGGCACTGAGGAGGTCACAAAGATGAACAAAACACAGGCTAGGAAGCAGTTCAGAAATGATTCTCCTGATTGACAGGAGAATCATTGACAGGAGGGGGTAACTCTCCTGCCTCCCCGCCGCCTACACTGCCTCTCGGACCCTCCACCGACTAGGTCCAAGACCTCCCTCATCACAGCCACACAGCTTCTAAGATCACAGGCGAGAAAGGTATAGAGAAGGGAGCTTCAGCCGGAAGGTAGGTCAGCCTCCCTCTCTTCTCTCAGGTGGGGAGCCCCACTGGTTCCAGGACCCTAAGGAACCGGTCCCATCAGGTTGGCCTCTCTCTGGTTTCTCAGATTCTGGTGGCAGATCTGGTGACAGCTCAGTGGCTCCCTGGCCTCCACCCCAAAAACCTTATCTTCTGGGGCCTGGCCATCCTGGGCTCTTTAAAAAATTAATCTTTTTTTTTTTTATCATTTCTTAGTGAGTTATTCTCTTAAGCCTCCATCAGCAGGTGGAATGGAAGACCCCTCCCATCCTGATGCCTTGGGTAACCAAAGCATTTTCCTCCTTCAGTTCCTGCTCTGTCTGGAGGACCCGCACATCAATGCCTTGTTTCCTGAGGTACTCCACAGTTGATGAGGGTATCTTCGAGGCCTCACTCATCCCCTGGCCAATAACAAGGGTCAGCACGCCTTTCTCGACAGCTTCCTGCACGTCTGTAGGCTGCACACCAGGAGAACACTCAGTTCTTGTTTCTCTCCAGTCCCAAGCCTGACTTCCCCCTGGCCACACTTTGCAGGCCTTACAGATTTTAGTAGAGCCTGGTACTTTCATTTGCCCCCTATGAGAGGGAAACAATTTCAGGGGAAGAAGAAACTTAACTGAACTCCAATGCCCTCTCTTTTCAGAGTTGCGATCCCAAACGTCTCCATGTTTTACCCTTCATCCTGGGCTTTGAGCAGCCTGCCAGCTGGCTGGAGCCACCAAGGGGAAGCAGGAGGGCAAGAGGCCAAAGGGCATGATGTAGGAACTGAGTTCTATGTGTCATCCCTCACTAAACACCTTTCCTACCTCTTGGCAGGTTGAATGGGTTTTGGAGGGAGCTTCACCTTGGGAATTATGATGGAATTATAGGGAGGTAGGATGAAGGAGGTGGACTGGAAACCTCCTCCAATTCCAGGGCTGTAGTAAGTCCTACTGCATGAATCACTGTTACCCTGGAGAAAGGACAAATAAGGCAGGAGGTAGCTGGAGCATCATCAAGCCCACATGGGTGTGGAGAGGCAACATGAGTGAAGGTCCACGGGACTTGGAGACAGAGGGTCCGGCTTTGCCATTAAATAAACATCAGCAAGTTACTTTACCTCTCTGAGCCTTAATTTCTCTAATTTGGTAGATATTTTTCTTTCATCTGCAAAGTAGGCTAAAGTAGGCTAATAATAATATCCTATATTTGCATACAGGCCTTACAGATTTCACATACTTTATTTCCTGTAATCCCAACCAAACAATGGAAGGTTTTATTGCCTCCTTAGGTGAGGAAACTGAGCCCTAGAGAGATGAAGAGATTGACTGAAGTTCCCATAGCAAGTAGATGGCACAGATCTGGATGGCAAATAGTGGGAAAGAAGGATAGATAGGGACCTTTGGCTATGACCCAGACCTGCCAGGATAACAAATAGGTTTCGTTTGTAAGGCTAACTGCATTGGATTGAAAATGGCTCTCTGTATCACCATGCTGAGAAAGATTCTGAGGTTCAGTGAGGGAAAAAGTACTGTGATGAATTAGTGATACCTGTTAAGGGCAGGAGGTGAGGTAAATGACGGCCCAGATGCAACGTGGTTGGCACCCCTAGCCTGGAATCAGACCAGGGATTTCATGTCTAAGTCTTTCCTCTATACTAATCAATTAGGTTAAATTCAAAGGCACCAGCTTGAAAAGAGAACTAAGGTGTAGTCTCTGCCTTCAAAGAGCTCACCATCTCTCAAGGACAGAGGAGTGCTACATCGATGATGTGGCAAAATGTCCCAGGAACGTAGAGAGAGTAATGAGGGCATTTTAGGCAGAGAGACCTGTTTGGTAAAAGCATGGGCCCGTGCACGTGGGGTGCAGACTGCATTTGAAGAGCCAATGACAATTCTATATGGCTAGAAGATGGGGTCCATAGGGAAAAGTACCAAAAGGAGAGGCTGTGGAAATCAAGGTGGCATCAGATGGTGAAGGGTTCTGAATGCTATGTCTAGAAGTTTGGGTTTTACTACAGAAGCTGTGGAACTCCTTGAAGGATTGAAAGCCAGAGCGATGGGATGTAATTGTGTTGTTGAAAGGCACTGTGGCTGCTGAGGGGGTGGAGGTGAGGGAGGCGAGGCTGGGTGTGGGAAGACAGGAGGTCATTGCAGCACTTCAGGTGAAAGAGAACTAGGGCAGCCTCAAAGGAGTTGGAGAGAAGCCCACAAAGGCAGGATTGATAAGACCCAGTGACCCGCTGGATGAGGGGCAAGAGAGAAACCGAGGGCGACTCTAAGGTTTCCAACCTGGGCACTGAATGGATGGTGTTGCTGGGAACAAGAGGGGAAGCACAGGAGAGACTCCCTTCTGAGTAGAGAGGACATCAGTCTGAACACGTTAAAACTAGACTGTCCAGTTAGAGGGAGCCTGTAAGTGTTGGTTTTACAGGGCAGAGGTGAGAGGAATCTGTGGGAGTGGTTGAAACAGCCAAGGAAGGGAGAGCAGAGTGGTTAGAGATGCCAAGGGGAATCCCTGAGAAACACCAACAATTCAGGGCCCATGGGAGACCACAGCAAGAGAGATGGACCAGACGTAAAGAGACAGGGAGGAGGGCCTCCCTGGTGGCGCAGTGGTTGAGAGTCCGCCTGCCGATGCAGGGGATACGGGTTCGTGCCCCGGTCTGGGAGGATCCCATATGCCGCGGAGCGGCTGAGCCCGTGAGCCATGGCCGCTGGGCCTGCGCATCCGGAGCCTGTGCTCCGCAACGGGAGAGGCCACAACAGTGAGAGGCCCGCATACCGCAAAAAAAAAAAAAAAAAAAAAGAGACAGGGAGGAGAGAGCCTGGAGGACCATGTCAGAGAGTGATGATGAGACTGCACCCTGTTAATGCTGACCCCACCAAGTGCTCTTGGTACATCTGTGCACTTATCTAATTCTCCCAACACTCTGGTGAGGTAGATATCATTAGGCCCCTTTTTTTTTGCAGGTAAAGGAAAAGGAAACTCAAAGAGTTTAAGTGATTTTCTCCAAATCCCAAAGCCTAGAAGTGGCAGGGCCACTAAAGAGCTAATCAAGGGCTCCAAAATCAGTGGATCCCCACCACATCTCAATAAGAACCAAAGGAGAGAGTGTCCAGAACAGACAGGCTGGCCATCAGTCTCACATGACGCAGAGAGACTGCTGGGGTCGAGGACTGAGAAAACGCCCTTGGATTTGATGATTGGAAGGTTAGCTGTGACCTTGGAGAGAGATTCTTGCGGCTCTAACTGCCACCAGCTGGCTGTGCGGATCAAGCGGAATTGCTTCTAATGTGCTTCATATAATGCAGAGTCTGGTAGTCTGAAGGAGGCTGATGCTGTTATTTTTATTGTTATTAAATATTGGTAAATTGGACCACTTGATATTGCTGACATGGGACCCATTCTTTAAAACTCGTAATTTCATATGGTTCAACCTAACAGTAAAAGGGGGGTGGGCTGGGGTCGGTGGGCAGGAGAAGGCAGGAGAAGGCAAGCCGCCAGGGCAAGGGCAGTCCCATGGGGCTGGGGAACCCTGCCCCCTGGTGGTGGGGAGGTAATCTTCAGCACCAGGCTGAGGATAGGTGAGGCTTGAAGTTTGCAGGAGTCCCTCTCATCTCCTCCGCTCCCCTCCAGCCATCTGTAGTCTTGCCAGCACCCTCTCCACTAAGTCCAGCTGGGCATGGGGGTGAACTCTCCCTAGGGGGCTCTGTCTAGAAGAATACTTCTAACCTCTCAACTAGGGTGATCCTCTCAACCAGTATCTTAGGGGATCAGTTGGGTTCTCCCCTATGGAGAATCCAGGAGCCTAGGCCAGGTGGTGACGGATTAAATAGTCAGAGCAGGCTGACACACGAATAAGAGGTCTTCAACAGACCCCTTGGTCATCGCCAGCCCAGCCCCTCTGAAATCTCCCCCAGTATGCTTGGGAACCCTTTCAGTGTCGCAGGTCTTACCGATAACAGTAGAATAACAATGACAACAGAAGTTATTTGTACTAATGCCATTGCTTCCAGCTGTGTCTTAGCACCTGGACTGATTTTTCTGGCTCTTCGGTCAGGGTGAGGAGGGATGGGTTAATATCTCTGAGATGTTCCTCTGGGGTGAGGACCCAGGTGGGGCCAGGCCTGCAGGCTCTTGGGGTGGCTGGAGCTGGGGCTGAGGAGGCAGTGGTGCATTCTTTGTCCTCAGCTGAACTCTGCACAGTGCCAAGCTTTTCTGACAGGACCAGGATGTGCAGCCCTGCGGCCCCACACAATGGGTAGGCGCAGGCGCTGTGGTGACTCAGAGAGGGAGCGTGCTGGGGGGGGCGGGGGGGGGCTGGAGGGTGAGGAGGCAGGTGCATCAAAGAGGCAGTCCCCATGGGCTGCGTGTGTCAGGAAGTCATCCTCCCTCTCCAGCTGGGGAAAGGGGGGTCCCTGAGGTACCCCACTCTGAGCAGTTCTCTGCAGGAACGCTGTTCCCTTCTCGCAGGGGACAGAAGGCACTGCCTGGGGATTGGGGCGGAAGAAGGGGCAGTGGTCCCAATCAGCCCACACTGACAGGACGGGTGGTGTCTGGACAGAGGCGAACATCTGACATGACCCCATCTCTGTGTTCTTCCCTCTCTTGACCGGAAAACACACAGCGGGGTCAGAAGGGCCAGATGGAGGTCACAGGCTCCCAGGAAACGCTTTGAAGGCTTTTATCCTTTCTTTTGATCAGTCTATGAGAACTTTCCAAACGTTGACACAAGGGAAGAAAAGCCTATTCTTCCTTGGGCCAGGGCCTTGTGTCAGGCCGAGGCTAGAGGATGGGAGGGAAGGGGAAGGAGACTGGAGGGTGAGAGGCAGAGGCAGCAGTGACTCAGCTGGCAAGGCAGGCCCCCGACACACACACGGCCCTTTTTTTCCCCACCTCAAGATTTGTGTGCATCTGGCTCTGTTTCTATTTGTTTGTTTTCTTTGGGGCAGGACAGAAGGGAGATTAATGAACAAAGACATCAAGTTTAAAAAGAACCCCAAACCCGACTCCATTCTTCTCCCAACCTCGAGGGCTTACATAATCCCGCAGTGCTTTTCTTCCAGGCCTTCCTTGACACCCGTCTCCTTTCTCCTCTCTTCCCCCCTCTCTCATTAAGAACACTTGAGAGGCTTCCCTGGTGGCGCAGTGGTTGAGAATCCGCCTGCCAATGCAGGACACACGGGTTCGAGCCCTGGTCTGGGAAGATCCCACATGCCAGGGAGCAGCTGGCCCTGTGAGCCATAATTACTGAGCCTGTGCGTCTGGAGCCTGTGCTCCGCAACAAGGGAGGCCGCGATAGTGAGAGGCCCACGCACCGCGATGAGGAGTGGCCCCCACTTGCCACAACTAGAGAAAGCCCTCGCACAAGAAACGAAGACCCAACACAGCAAAAATAAATAAATAAAAAATTTAAAAAATTAAAAAAAAAAAAAAAAGAACACTTGAAAGCCCAGAAATGCTTCTTTTCAGTCCCCAGTGCAGCTGATCTCCTCCTGGAGGCCTCCAAGGCCTCTATTCAAGTTGGAGTTGGTATCCAAAACAGAGATAATATGGTTGGTGAGAGGAGGCTGAGTAGCAGTCTCCTGTCTCCACCAAGGCCAGTGGGAGGGATGAGATGAATCTGCACTGGGAGGGACACAGGCTGGACATGGACTTTTAAAGCAGGAAATGACCTTGATAACCCTCAAGCACAGAGCCTCCCAAACTGACCCAGAAACAGGTTGTGAAGGACAGAGGGAATTTTACCCCAGAAGACACAGGGATGGGCCATAAGCTCCCACACACTGGACATCCTTGAAATCTGTTTTGTCTTTTGAATTATGTAAATTTTTCATTCTACTCCATCATATATCGTTTGTTTAATATTAAAATAAGATTTTCCCTCAAAACCTTTGAGTAAAATCGATAGCTCAGGAAAATACGTTAAATTTAATCCTGTGGTTCCGAGCACCTCCTGGCACACTAGTTTGAGAAGTGTGGAGCTAATCTAATGACCTTTTTCCACAATTAAAGATATAATGGCTGAAGAGGTTTAGACACTTACCCAAGGTCACTTTTAGTCAGAGGCAGAGTTGAGGCTGACACCTAAGTCTCTTGCTTCCCAGTCGAGCCCACTTTCCACCAGGTAATGCTGCCTTCTTAGTTCTATCTCCAGTATGCTAGGCTTGGACACGTACCTAGCTCAGCGGTCTAAGATGAGTGTGGGCTTAGAGGCCAGCCCAGCCTCAGGCCCGGAGGCCGATCGTGCTTACAACCCCTCTGTGCACAGGGCTCTCTCAAAACGTAGCACTTGAGCATGATGGGCAGTTACTGGGACAGAGAATGAGCTGGTACTACCACTTTCTATTTCTATCTATACCCCACAGTGACTAGTTCAGGTATTCCTGTACCTTCAAACCTAAAATAATTGGATTAGTTCATAGCTAGAGTGGGAACTACTCCTGTCTTCCTAGAAACTGCCTCCCTTTCTAATCCTGTTTCCAAACCCCTAAATCAAGAAGCTCTTTTCTAGAGGGAAGAAGCAGGGAGAATAGAAGGTTGTAGGACTTAGAATGCCTCTCCTAATGTGGGCACCTAGGCTTCGGGTTATGGGTGGAGATACAGTGTGACGCAGAATTTGAAGGTCAGAGCTGTGATTTGATGGATAGCATAGTATTCTTCCGTATCACCATCTTCCAAAATCAGATTTCTAGGAGGCTGAAGAAACTCTTAGGGGAAGAAGGGATGATCCAGACAGATGTGCAGGGAGTGAAAAGACAAAGAGGACAGTGAAAAGGAGGATAGAATCAGGGAGACACATTTTGGTAACAGCCAGCATGAAATATGAGCAGGGCAGTGTAGATGATAGAAGAGATGAGAAGAGAGTTGGGAACAGAGCCCAAGAGAAGGAAATGGGGAGGATAAAGACCTGCCATGCAAACCTAGGAGAGGGGCACTGGGATGGAACAATCATAAAAAAGGAGTATCACCGCTAACCATCAGGTGCACCCTGGGTGTCATTCCTGGTGAATTCTTCACACCTGGCTGGTTCCTGCTAGACCCCTATCATGCGCTAGGTGTCCATCTTCTCTGCTTGTTGAGCGTGGAATTTGCTCATCAAAGGCAAATTCAGTATATAGTATTAACCTGAAGCTATAGTGGAAAGGACTTTGTAATGCAGCCAGAACTAGGTACTAATCTCAGCTCTGCTACTTATATGTTGCATTGCCTGGGCTCTCTGAACCCCAGTTTCATAAGTAACTGTGAAGATAAAAACTCTGTTCCCCAGAGTTGTTGCAAAGATGAAATGTGAAGTGCTGGTCTAAACTAGGCTTTCAGTAAATGATAGTTGCTCTCCTTCTCTCTTCTTCCATATCCTTGAACCAAACATCAGGAAGAAGTACTCCATGGTCAAAAGAGAAAACTCACCCAGTGGCTCTGTGAAAGGGTATGCGGCTAGAGCACCATGAAGAGGAAGCCAAGTCCCTGCATCTGATCCCTGTGGGAGGCATGGGGCTCCACACCCATGCCATGTGGCTCTCACCCTTCATTCTAGTGGCCACAAGGCAGGAGGGTGTTGTGGGATCAGAGCCCATCATTGTTTTCCCAATTTGTCCTGTTAAGTCTTTCACGTACTCCCAACACTTCAACCAAAATGATTGGCTCCTATCCCCTGCTGGCCCTGAATCTACTCAATGCTATACCTTTTGCTTGTACTGCTCCCTTCCCTGGAGGTGCCTTCTCTTTGACACCCCCAAACTCCAGTCTCCAAGGGTCCAAATCTTGCCTATCCTTCAGGCCCAGTCCCAATGCCACCTTCCTCTATAAAATCTTCCCTGAGTGAGACAGTCAGGTATGGAGGAAAAAACTCAACTCCTGGTTGTTTCTTACTCATAACAACCTGGTAATAAATGGGGATAATAAATAGGGATAATAACATTCCTACAGGGTTGTTTGAGGAATTATATGAGCTAACATTAAAATATCCCCAGCAACTTAGCCCAGTGCCTAGCACCTAACAGGTTCTCAATCAGTACACGTTCATTACCTTCTCAGCCCCACCCCCTTCAGCTAGATGTCACCTTTCCCTTTGCAGTCCCTCAGCACTTCATGGATCCCTGTTCCATGACACTTATCACTTCTTGCCTGTTATGTGGTTGTCTCCCTTAATAGATTGTAAGGTCCTTAAGGCCATAATCCACACCTAATTCACCTCCATAAGTCAAGTGTCTTGTTTAGAATCTGGCACCCTGTAAATGTTTATTGTATAAATGCTTGAAAACACAACTGAGACTGCATGGATCTTCCTGTGTGGTGGGTAGCATCATTACAGATGAGGACATTTGGTTTGTTTGCATATCTATTAGTGTCTATAATTAGTTATTGGGGTTTCCGTGGATATAAGGAAAAAGAGAAAACATCATAAGAAAAATCAAGAGAAGACACAAACAAGAAGGGGGAGTGAGAAGGCTCCAGAGGGAGAGAGGCCCTGACCAGAGTGAAGTTCCATCTGTTGTACCCAGGCCAAGTGCTTCCACACATCCTTAGTCCTCCTGGAGGATGGAGTCCGTTCCCAGTGCTCTTAGATTGGCCCCTACACCTGGAGTGATTTGGGAGCCCCCTTCTGCTCATTTATTCACTCATAAACTACTTCTTGAGCACCTACTATGTGCCATACATTGTGTTAATCATATATCAGACTAATCAAAACATATTATGGCTGAATCCTTATTTTAATAAGCTTCTCTGTAGTAGAAGACACATGCTATACCAAGTAGACGTGCCATAAGAGATATAGATGGAGATATATATATATATATATAATACATATATTCAGAAAAGAGAGGCCTTACTTAAGGCTGTGGGGATCAGAGAAGGCTTCCTGGAAGAGGAGTCATTTGAACTGGGCTCTGAAAGATTTCATGGTTATGTAGAGACAAGGAGAAAGGGAGGTCAGGAAAAGAGACGAGCATGAACAATCACATGAAGGCAGGAAAGCATGGGTGTATACGACAGGAAGCAGGGGACAGTTGGTTTGTCTGAAGTTTGCCATAGGAGAGATGAGGCAGGAGATAAGACTGGAATGAGGTGTAGAAGCAGACCATGCAACTCTGCCAGACTGAGTTTGGCTTCTCTTTGATAGCTAGTGGACACATTATCTATCAAACCTAAACCCAAAGGTAGAAGGGATTGAGTTGGGAAGGATCTGAGATAGTTACAGTATAATGACAAGTGGAGTTTGGAGGCAGAGAGGTTTGGGAAGCCAAAGATCTCGATTTACCAAGTCACATCGTCTCTCGGAGCTTCAGTTTCTTCATTCACAAAATAAGGATTGTAATCGTAATACCTTATAGGAATTCCATGAGAATAAAACGTGAAAGTGCTTTGTGAAGTGGTGGATACATGTGCACTGATTTGTGATCAGAGGTGTAACTGAGGAAGAGTGATCCAGTAGCCAGTGTAGGAAGGGTTTGGGGAGAGAAAGAATAGAGACAGGAGATGTGTAGGAGGCTGATGATTCAGCAAAAAGGTGTGAAGGACCTAAAGTAAGACAATGAAATGAAGGGGAAGAGACACAAGTAACAAATCCACAGCTCATGGCATCCGATGAATATTGAGATGAGGAAGGAGGGGAGTTTGAGATAATCCCTAGATTTTCAAAGGATGATGGCACCGTTAACTATTTAGGAAACCAAAGAGAGTCAGAGGTCGAGAAGAAAGGATTCATTCACACGTGGAGGTGGAGGCATTTAGGATTCGTGCCCCAAAGCTTCTTCATTCAGGTTGCTTTTGCCACAGAGAGAACAGATAAAGCTCTTTGCTCAGGGCTGCTTCCCTGCCCACCACCCCTCCCTACCCCAGCCTCACAGGTTTCAGAAGAAGGTGCACAGCTCTAACCTGCCCCCTCCACCACTGCGCCGCGGAGGGGCTGAAGCAACCTTTCTGGTCACCCAATTTGACAGAGTCCGCCCCTATGCCCACAGCTATTCCCAAACAAGGCTTGTTTTCCTCCTTCATCTTCTAGCAAAGGGGACAGCGAACCCAGAGGGAGCTGCGACCAGTGCCTTGGGGCTTGCTGTCTCCCACCTTTAGAAAAAAGAATTTGCAAACATCTGCACATGAGCAGAGCCCATGAGGCAGACCAAGGCTGCAGCTCTGACTCAGGCCTCTGTCTCTCTAAATCAGGCTTCCAGTCATCCCTTTACTCAGACGTTCTTGACAAACTGCATTTGGTACTGGGGAAACAGGTGACGTTCACAGTCTGTAGCCTTAAATTGAGAACTCACAGATGGCAAACAATGGTAAACAAACCATTGCAAAGCACGATGATGTTTGAAAATAGGAATGTGTACAAACCATGCTTAGTAAACCCATGCTGGGGGCGGGGAGTTAGAGAAGATGAGCTACTTCTTGGAGGGTCAGGGAGGCTTCCAAAGGGGCAACTAACACTTGAGTGAGCTTTGAAAGATAAGCTGGAGGTCATCAGGTGGGCACGGAGTGGGTCCAGTGCAAAAGCGGGTCCAAAGGTAGAAGGGATGAACAGCGAGGTGCTTTGTGGAGCTGGAGTCTACGATATGTGTGGAAGAGTGGCAAGGCCAAAGCCAAGAAGGAGGCAGAGACCAAATCATGAAGGGCCTTGAATGCCATGCTCCGAGCAGGGGGGAGCTGGGGATCAGTTTTACTCACAGGAGGAGTGTCTGTGCTGCAGAGCAGTCCTGTACTCAAGAAGGGCTCTGATAAATCCATTCATTCTGGAGAACAAATGACTCAGGTAAAGAAAGAAAGCTCTAGGTCAATCTGCAGGCAGGAAGCAGAAGGAGGGAGAGGTATTTGCTGAGGGAACGTGCTCGACATCACTGTAGGTGTGACTGGCCTTTGTTTTAGGGACTCATTAGTTTAATTTTTAGAGGAGAAAGAAGGTGATTGTGTCTGTTTCTGTCTCTTTTGACCACTCAGAAGCTGCTTTTATTTTCAGAATTCTTCAGCTACTGTCCCTGGTATCTGTCTGGGACTGTTTTGGGGGAAACAGCACCCTCTAGAGGAGAGAGTATGTGTGTTTCAGGTGGGGCAGCAACAAACCATTTCCAGAACTCTGGCCTGCTCCCTTCCCAGGGGCCCAGGGGGTGGAGTGTGGCTGATTGTTTTGTTTATGTGCTGCTGACTCTCACTACCGGGGAGAACAAAGCTGCCTGGCTCTGGGAGGTGGCACAGCAGCTGGGAGCAGTGGATAATAGCTGGAGGAGGCAGATACAAAGGCTGGCAACAGCAGGCACACAGCTGGAGGTGGCAATCACAACAAAGAGGTCTAGCCAGTAGCCAAAATCTCCAGTGCCCCAAATCTGTAGCCTTAACGCTGGGCTCTGGAAGCTCCAGGCTCTGTCTTCTCTGTCTCAGCTGTGATCCTCTATACAGGGGACCACAGAGGCACCTCCTGAAAACAAGAGACTGTGAGAATGAACCTGGGATACACAGAAGGAGTTGCTACAATTTAAAAGTTCTGGATCAGAAGCCAGAAGACTTGGGTTCTGGTTCCAAAACTACTTGGAGCAAATCTCTCTGAACCTTAGTTTCTAATGATGCCTTTCCTACTTACCTCATGGTGTGGGGGTCAAATTACATGTTTCATAAACTGTAAAATGATATATAATCATAGACTATTGTCTTGGGAATGATAAGCAAGACTTTCCTTGGGCCCCAAGGGCTTCCATTTCCCCAGATATACAGAGTCTCTCTTCGGCACAAACAAAGCTAGGGCTTTGATGTGAGATCTCTGGATGTCATGGTAGAAGGGGGGGCGGGTAGAGATGGGGAGGAGGCAGGCATCTTGATCCTCTATGAATGTAGTTGGAAACTTAAAAACAATCTTTAACCTTCCCACCCAAAGCTTTAATCTCCTCTCTAGAATCTCTGCAAAGCGCTCGTCCAACCTGTCCTTGAACACCTCTGGGGGCAGGCTACTCTCTATCTTTTGAGATGCTCTTTCTACATTTGTTACAATGTTCTTCATATCAGTCTGGAATCTTTTTCTTGGTGGTTTGAACTCACTGGTCCTGGTTGTTCCCCTTAGAGCTCAAAGAACAAATCCAAACCTTTGTTCACATGGCAGCCCTTCAAACCAAATATTCTCACATAGCCTTCATATCCCTCAGATCGTCTCTCCTCCCAAGTAAACTTCCCCGTTTCCTTCAAACACGTCTCATATGATTTGGTTCTGAATCCTCTCATGTCCTGATTGCTCCGTGAGACTCAATACTGCAGATGTGGGATCAACAGAGCAGAATCAACTGAATCCTTATTTTATTCTAGATACTTTAATTCAACTAAAGCAGCTTAAGATTGCATTGCTTTTTTTGGCAACCAAAAATAACTCACACTGGATTACTTTCTGCTGAAATGCCTAATTTCATTTTCATGGTTCTGCTTACGAGATCACATCTTTCCAATGCAGAACTTGCTCAGGTAATTTTTGGACCCAAACGTAATCCAACATTTATCCTTTTTGCTCGATTTGGCCCACTCCTCTGGCTCCTTTTGGATCCTAATTCTGCCTCAGACCTTTCATTTGCAGTCCGTCCCAGCTGTGTCATCTGCATAACTGATGGCCATGTGCTCCATATTTTTGAATAAAATTAGTGTTAAGAATCGACTAGGGCAAGGCCAAAGATAATGCTCGGTGGTACATTGCTAGAAAACTGATTCCAGGCTATCATGATCCACTCACCAGTAACACTGACTTTTTATTTTTATTTATTTATTTTTTTTGCGGTATGCGGGCCTCTCACTGTTGCGGCCTCTCCCATTGCGGAGCACAGGCTCTGGACACGCACGCAGGCTCAGCGGCCATGGCTCACGGGCCCAGCTGCTCCTCGGCATGCGGGATCCTCCCGGACCGGGGCACGAACTCGTGTCCCCTGCATCGGCAGGCGGACTCTCAACCACTGCGCCACCAGGGAAGCCCTGATTTTTTAAGTCACCTAATTAGAGAAGCATTCTGTTCATTTTTCTCTGTCGTATCCCCAAGGACCTAACTTGGGATCTTGTCAAAATCTTGCTTAGATGCACTTTCTCTGTTGCATTTCTCTGATCTGCCAATTTAGTAACCTTGTCATAGAAGGAAATTAAGTTAGCGTGATGTGATGTTACTTGTTCTTAGTAACCCCATGCTGGGTCCTACTGATAACTACCTTTCCCCCACTCTGCCCAAGAATTCACTATCTTAATGTTCCATTCTAGAATCTTGCCTGTGGTTGATACCTTATCTGTTTGTCTGTAGTTTGTGAAATGTACTTTATTTTTCTTTTTGAAAATTAAAATTATGCTCACTTATCCGCAACTTTCCAGCACTTCCTTTGTTCCCTAGAATCTGTTTTAGATTCCCCTGTTCCTCAAAATCTCCTGTAGAGGTTTCACATCTTTTCACGAGTTTGAGGGCCAAATGAGAAGGCATGCTAACGTGTAAACTTTGAATGGTACATAGATGCAGGCTTTGTGGTGGTTGTTTCTTTTACTAATATTACTACTATTGAGTACTGAATGGGGCTTCACTTGGGCTCTAAATAACAATTCTTCAAACTTCAGAATTACAAAGCCTCCCTCTTGCTCCAAAGTAGCCAAGGATATTGGGAAGTGGATGGCATCCAGTTCTGGGCAAGGAGTCTCATGTGTATGGAAGTTCCAAGTGGGTGGTGTAAAATGGGCTCCAGGTTGCCTCTGAATATACTGGGATTCTCATCTGTTGGTGATTTCCAATTTAGTGTCTGCTTGGGTGGATATATGAATGGACCCAAATAATTTAGAGTTTCCCAGGGGTAAGGCCATGAGAATATAGAATAAGGGGCAGTGTGAAGAAGAATGATAAAATGCAGTGGTATAGACTTCTCAGAATGGAGAACGTGATGAGCCACTCTGTGTTCTCCAAGAAGAACTAAATTCCCCAGAGGTCACCTGCTCCTTCCCAGAAGGTCTGGCCATCAGATCCAGAGTCCAAGGGCTCAAGTGATTGCAATTCTTTCTCTGATGGAAAAGTACAAGTTATTCCTCGGGCAGGGGTGCCAGGCACTTTGTATTAAGTGAGTTGTCTCCTATTTCAGAGCCTTGTCCCACTTTCTACTATCAGAGTAAATAGCAATCCTGACTTTGAACTTGTGCAGACATAGCCACAAACTAACATACACTCCTAACTCTTCTACTTCACTCAGTCAAGACAATTTTGCCACCTACAACCTGGCATTTCTCCCAGTCCTTGGGAAAATGTTCCTGTGCTGCCAGGAGGCTTCAGTTTGATGTTTTTCCTCCACCATCGCTTGTTTATTTATTTATTTAATAACTTTATTTATTTATTTATTTATTTTTGGCTGTGTTGGATCTTCATTGCTGCGCATGGGCTTTCTCTAGTTGCGGTGAGCAGGGACTACTCTTCACTGTGGTGAGCGGGCTTCTCATTGCAGTGGCTTCTCTTGTTGCAGAGCACAGGCTCTAGGCACGCAGGCTTCAGTAGTTGTGGCGCACTGGCTTAGCTGCTCCGTGGCATGTGGGATCTTCCCGGACCAGGGCTCGAACCCGTGTCCCCTGCATTGGCAGATTCTTAACCACTGTGCCACCAGGGAAGCCCCCACCTTCACTTGTTTATTTTTGCTCAGTTCTGTCTGTGCTCTTCCCAACACCACCCCAGACCCTAACCCGGACCTAATTTCCCCAGAAGACGCAAATAGATGACGACAATAATAATGATAATGACAATGATAATAATAATAGTGAAATGGGCTGGGTGCTTAGAGAACATCTTAAGGGGTAGAAGAATGGGTAGTTTCTGCTATCTTCTGAGCCAGGCAAATATCTTTGTATCACCAGTGGGTACTGATGTGGAGGTAGGGGAGAGAATGGAGAAATTAAGGGCATGTGTGTGTTAAGGGGGACTGGCTTGGAAGTTCAACAGGATAGTCTTTCTTGCTGCTGCCATTCTTGAGGGTGGGGAGGGATCCTATTTCAGAATTAGAGATCTTCACAGAACTGGTTTTGTGGTGAATGGAGACCAGTAGAGCCCTCTTTAGTCTCACTCCCACCTTCAAGGAACTGTGAACTCATTACTCTTTCTTCTCTGCTTCTCCTAAGAATTACAAATGTCAGACTGTACTGCAATTGTTTGCTTACTGAACATGAATCTTTCTCACTATGCTGTGAGTTCTTGGTGAGCAAGGATGCTGTCAGATTCATCTTTGACCTTCCAGCATCTTGCACTACAGTGGCTGGCATATAGCAAGTGCTCAGTAAACATTTGCTAATAAGAGGACAAATCAGTGGCCCTAAAATGAATGTTTCTTCTTCCTTCCCATTGGGTGGTGGCTGGGAGTTGCTGGATTTTTGCAATACCGCTCATCATGCTGTCTTGCTCTCTGCAGATGACGTCGGTTGCCAAGGTGTATTACAGCCAAACCACTCAGACAGAAAGCCGGCCCCTAATGGGCCCAGGGATACGACGGAGGAGAGTCCTGACAAAAGATGGCCGCAGCAATGTGAGAATGGAGCACATTGCTGACAAGCGCTTCCTCTACCTCAAGGACCTGTGGACAACCTTCATTGACATGCAGTGGCGCTACAAGCTTCTGCTTTTCTCTGCAACCTTTGCAGGCACCTGGTTCCTCTTTGGTGTGGTGTGGTATCTGGTAGCTGTAGCCCATGGGGACCTGCTGGAGCTGGGACCCCCAGCCAACCATACCCCCTGTGTGGTACAGGTGCACACACTCACCGGGGCCTTCCTCTTCTCCCTTGAGTCCCAGACCACCATTGGCTATGGCTTCCGCTACATCAGTGAGGAGTGCCCACTGGCCATCGTGCTTCTTATTGCCCAGCTGGTGCTCACCACCATCCTGGAAATCTTCATCACGGGTACCTTCCTGGCAAAGATTGCCCGGCCCAAGAAGCGGGCGGAGACCATCCGTTTCAGCCAGCATGCAGTTGTAGCTGCACACAATGGAAAGCCCTGTCTTATGATCCGAGTCGCCAACATGCGTAAGAGCCTCCTCATTGGCTGCCAGGTGACAGGCAAACTGCTTCAGACCCACCAGACAAAGGAGGGTGAGAACATCCGGCTCAACCAGGTCAATGTGACTTTCCAAGTGGACACGGCTTCTGACAGCCCCTTCCTCATCCTACCCCTTACCTTCTACCATGTGGTGGATGAGACCAGTCCCTTGAAAGACCTCCCCCTCCGCAGTGGTGAGGGTGACTTCGAGCTGGTGCTGATCCTAAGTGGGACAGTGGAATCCACCAGCGCCACCTGCCAGGTGCGCACTTCCTACCTGCCGGAGGAGATCCTTTGGGGCTACGAGTTCACACCCGCCATCTCGCTGTCAGCCAGTGGCAAATACATAGCAGACTTTAGCCTTTTTGACCAAGTTGTGAAAGTAGCCTCTCCGAGTGGCCTCCGCGACACCACTGTACGCTACAGAGACCCTGAAAAGCTCAAGTTGGAGGAGTCATTAAGGGAGCAGGCTGAGAAGGAGGGCAGTGCCATTAGTGTACGCATCAGCAATGTCTGATGGCTTGGTTCCCCACCTCCCCATCCTCTGGTCTCTTTTCCTCTTTTGGCACCCTGGGTGAGGGATATTACCCAGGCATACTGGAGAGCCCCAGAAACACCCTTTTCCATTCCCTCTTCTTTAACCCAGAGGCCTGTGGGTAGTCTAGGCCAACTGGACTTCCTCCCGTCGTTCCCTTCACCTCACCGCACTTCCACCCCAAGATGCACACGTCCCTTAAGCCAGGATGGGGGAAGGAGAGGGAAGATTAGGCTGAAGTGGCTTAGAAGGCCTCAGCCATGCCTGGAGACTGACATTAGGAGGACCATGCAGTTGGATGGATAGGCTCCCCCCACCCCGCCACCTCTCACTGCCACCAGCAGAAAGTTTGGTGCTTTGAGGCTGGAGCCCCCTCCCTATCTTTCCACTTAGCAAGTTCCCTAAGGCAAGACTCTCTCTCTGATGGCCCCTTTGGGGTTTGTGCCCTCAGAAATATAGGAGTCCAGAATCATTTTATTCTGAAGTCTCTACCAAAACCTGTTGAAAGAAGCCAGGGTTTTTCATGGTGTAGTTAATTTCTGTTGGCAACTCCTGACTATAACCTGGGAACTTGGTCCCCATTGTTCTCTTTCTAGTTTCTCAAGTGGACACTTTCTTAGGATACCCAGTTCCCACATAGATGCCTCTGCTCCCAGAGAACTGCAGTTGACCCGGGAGATATAAAGCATACAGGCACAGCCACCACACCTGCTCCTGACCTGAATACTGAACTCTTCACTGTGGGGTGACTAATGCAGAGCTATTGTCTAAAACCTTGAACCTATCCTCCAGGCAGCCCTGGGGGGATCTGTTTCCCTGTGTCCCATGAAAGTAATGACCTTCCCCAATATGTTCCCCTGGAAAAAGTCCAACGCCCAGGCCCCATAGAAGGCTCTGGAAATGGTGTTCCAGATTACACTGTCCCTGGCTTCTCTGATTCTTTCCTGCCCAGCCCACTCTCACCTAAACCCAACTTTGGAGGAAGGGGGAGAAAATGCAAGGGCCTTCCTCTCTTACCACTAAAACTAGACTCACAGGGCACAGAGTCCCCAGGAAAGTTAAACCAACCAAATGGGATGAGTACATTCTCCGATTTCCAGACTGCTGTATAGAGCTTCTGGGAATTGGCAATGCTTTGTTAAGGTTTGGGCAGAGGCAGGACTCTGTGGCTGGCAGATACTATTCACCCTGTTACCCCTCCCAGTGCCCTTCTGAAAAGTGCCAGCTATTTTGTTAGGCAGTGCTGGGAGGGAAGGAAATTATACCTCCTGATCAAATAACCATGGTCTCCCTCAGCCATTCCTGAGACAGTATAAAATGAATATCAGTCTCATCTCTCCTCTCCTCTGCTATGAAGCCAGTTTCAGGCAAGTTAAAAGGCATACTTTACGAGATCAGACTCAAGCCACTCCTTGTTCCCTGATGGGGACTGTGGTATGGGGTCAGGAAGGGTGTATGGGCACCAGAACTTTCTCTAAAGCTCCAAATCCCAAGAGTGCTTCCTGTTCTCATCTAGGTACCAAGGGACACTCTCCCCCACCCCAAATGGTTTGGCACAGAGTCCCTGTATGAATCAAGTGGCAGTTTATTTAAGGTGGACCAGCCAGTTGTTATAAGCTACACATTTATACAGAATGAGTACATGCATCTGTGTGCAGAGCCTCACAGAAAAACCCACAAAATTTGGAGGCTGGACCCATGGTCACCATTTACTACAACTGCACAAGATCCTCTTATATTGATCTCTCCTTGAACTCAACTAACTATATCTTGAAGATGAAGACCCTTCATTCTCTACTTACTGTAAACCCCACCATTACTCCCTAGCTCTCAAGAAAACAAGAACCGGAACAACTTGAAAATCTGAGACAGAGAACAGAAGGCAAAGAGCCAGCTTCTGGGCTCTCAACTTTATTCAAATGTTAGACTCACTTGATTTCTTTCAACGTGTGTGTGTGTGTGTGTGTGTGTGTATCTTCTTATCCATTAGCAAGTTATCCTCCATCAAGTTTCTTCTGCACAGAGCTGCTTCCCTCCTGAGGGAAACACTCTCTTCCCATTCCCCTGCTGTCTATTCCAAGCCTCCAGAATCCTCAGATTCTTGGATAACAAAATGAGAAGAGAACACTGTCTGACTTAACCTTTTTGATTCTCCTGCATGATTCCACACTTTCCTTTAAACTGCACTTTAAATCATACTCTCCTCTTAATACAACCTGGCTTATTCTCCCATAAGCCCCATCAGAGAGCAATGCCCCTCTCCCTCAACCCTAAGTGGTTCTTTAGACTACAGCCCCCCTCTCCTCTGAGCTGAAATTATCTTTCAGGCTATCAGGCAAGCTTTAGAAGCAGCCAGGTCTGATGAGAAATGGGATCCCTGACCACACCAACCATGGACTTGGAATGTCAGGAGAGCACTGGGCACAGATCTTAAGGGAGGAGATTTCAGAGGATGGGCAACACAACTGATGGGGGAGGATACTCAGGGTATGAAGATGAGGAAGGGTGGTGCTGCGGGATCTGGTGAAATCAATGAAACCCTTGAGTGTTACTTGGGCTAGCAGGTAAGAGGTAGGTGGAGGCTCAGGGAATTAAGCTATGATATATAAATGAAAGGTTTATCTAAGAAAGAGAAACAGATAATATATATATATATATATATATGTAGACAGATGTATATAGATGTATATAGGACCAAATATACTGAATGTACAGAAAGAAAGTATTCAGAGAGCTTAGCATGGGGGCAGATATCTTGCTCTGGTTTGGGGGTAGGACTCCCCAGATTCCCAGACTTACAGCCAGTGATCCTGGTTTCAACATGGAAGTGAGATACCTGACTAAGGCTTTCAGGTTTGATGACGGGAAAGGGAGGGGTGGAAGCTGCTCTTCAGAAATAAAGAGGCGTCCGATGAGGTTTCTGACAAACCCTGTGCTGCTGACAGGACCAGGAAGAGGGGAGATAAGGGGAACATGAGGAGGGAGACACTCCATCTGTGGAAATCTAGGAGAATCTGCTACTTAGGCTGTGCGCTCCCATCCCCAGCGGTGTCCTGTGACTGTAGCACTTAAAAAAAAAAAAATCCTGTTTCCCCCTCTTAAGGTACACTGTATTTCCCCTTCCTCCACAGGGGTGGGGCAACTGCAGCTCCAGCCCCGGGAGGTGATGGCTGTTCAACTAAGAAGCTGAACACTTCAGTGTGCGGGAGGCGCTAAAGGGAAGCCTCAACTCTAGAATCTAAATGCCAGGACTAAAGAGCGGTTGGGCCCAAGATACTCCCAAGGCAGAGGACCAGATTTCTGTACGGTTGCAAGCAGCCCAAAGAGAATGCCCTCTATGCTAGAAGAGTCCCAATCCTGGCATCTGAGCATGGGGGAGGGCGTGGTGCTTTAGCTTTGCACCTCTGTATGAAAATGAGGAGTGGGGGTACCAGCTGCCCTAGGGGATGGGGAGAGGCTTCTGAAATCCCTACTCTGTGCTTCACCTCATTACCTGCCCAACCTCCTACCCCAACCTGTCAGCTAATAAGACCATCCAGGGATTTCTCTCTGAGGCCTGAGAAGAGAAAGGAAGCCAGTTATACTATTGCTACAAGCCAGGGACACTGCCCCCTCCCAAGGCTGCTACCCTGGTCCTGTACCCTTGCTAGTTAACCTGGCTTATTTGTAAAATAACACACTACCTTTGCTGTAAAGTTAGCCTGGGCTCCGGCTCAGTAATGGCCAACTCTACCGAAGCAGAAATATCTAGGGATGGTTTTTCCATTCATTGCATTAAAGACTAAACCAGGTCAAATGTACCTAGGAAAAAAGACATGTGAGTTTTTTTGGTTTATTTTATTCTTGTCTGTTCAGAACAAGTTACTAAATAAAATGGCTGAATCTCTGTTCTTCACTCTAGCTTCTTTTAGAAATCAAAACTAATCCTGGGGACTTCCCTGGTAGCGCAGTGGTTGAGAATCCGCCTGCGAATGCGGGGGATACGGGTTCGATCCCTGGTCTAGGAAGATCCCACATGCCAAGGAGCAGCTAAACCCGTGCACCACAACTACTGAGCCTGCTGTCTAGAGCCCGTGACCCACAACTACTGAGCCCATGTGCCACAACTACTGAAGCCCACGCGCCTAGAGCCCGTGCTCCGCAACAAGAGAAGCCACCACAATGAGAAGCCCGCGCACCGCTATGAAGAGTAGTCCCCGCTCGCCACAACTAGAGAAGGCCCTCACGCAGCAACGAAGATCCAACACAGCCAAAGAAAAATAAATTAAAACAAAAACAAAAACAAAAACAGAACAAAACTAATCCTGTTACTAAGGCCTGAACTCACTGACCTACCTCTGGGAAAGGAGGGTGGAATTGAGCTGTGCTGGAAGAGCTTCTGACCACACAGCCAGGCCTTTCCCCTTTGGTGCTATCATCCATTCCCCCACCTCCTTTCCCACACCTCCCCTCATTAACTTCAGGGTCCTGTAGCAAATACCTTTTAAACTCAGTTTTTAAAGGGTTACAAAAAAAGTTAAGACCTAGACATCTGAAAATTGGCTCAGGTTAATCCAGGAAAGTCAAGTTGCTTTGGAACCCAGGCACTGTCCCTTTCAGCCAGTGATCATGCACCCAACTTCCCTGCCACACTACAGTGCAGGTCATTCCTTATATATCCTCAAGGCTCTATATGCCTATTCATTTAATCACTGGGCATTTCCTGGCCCAGTTCTCAAAGAAGTGGGTTTCTCTTCTATTCTTATCTATCAATAGCCTGAAAAAGGCCTGGCTATCAATATCCAGCCCTGAATTAAAGTAACAGACCCCTATGGTCACTGACTCTTGTTCCCCAGAAATGGAAGGACAGAGGGAGAAAACTGGGTCTCTTACTATCGTCAGTAAATACTTATCTACAACATTTGGGAAACACTGTTTTTTAGGTATGAGTCATAAGACATGAGAGATATATAAGATACGTGAAATATACAGTCCCATAACATATGAAGAAACTTGCCAACTTGTTAAGAAAATAAGATAAAATAACAGGTAGCATACATTAGGGCCAGATATGCCATTAACGACATGTTCTAAACAGTGAGATCTCTGTGGAAAACATTCCCCAGGGATAGGCACTAGGCAAGGGATGGCATCAATCTAAGAGGTCTGGTTAGAACACATTTGACACAGAATTCAAGAAAAATCAACCGAGTTCCTATTACATGAAATGTACCATTCAAGTGACAAAGAAACAGAAGACATGATACATGCCAGCAAGGTACGTACAGTTTTTTTTGGCTTTATACCTGCTATTCCTTCTGCGGAACTCTCCGTACTGCTTACCAACTCCCAAGTTAACTCTCAGTATGCCCATCTTAGACCAAATCTTGTTAAAAGCTGTGATTGCATCATGTACCCCTCTTTCATTACACTTGTCACAGATGCAATTTTATATTACTTGTGAATTTATTTGACCAATGTCTGCCTCGCTCACTAGAGTTTAAGTGCCATGTAACTGTAACTGGGATTCCTGTCAGTGTTGGGTCACCAGTACAGCTGGACACTTAGCACAGCACCTGCATGTATGATGCTCAATAAATGTAGAAGGAAGGAAGGGAAGAAAAGAGGGAGGAAAGGAATTTGCCTACAGTTCACACAGCTAGTATGCAGTGGAGGTGGTATATTGGTTAAATAACCGTAAAAGATTTAGATAACATATTTCATAAGGCATGACAAAATTAACTGTTTAAAAAAATAGAACAGACAATAAACACCAATGTTTTGGGGGAGAGATCATTTCCACTAGTTAAGATTTAGGAAGAGTCCAGAGAGTTCAGGTTTGAGCCTAGCATTGAGAGACAAATAGTATACAAATAAGTGATGAGAAATAGGATTCTTTGTAGGTGGGACAGCACAGGCAAAAGTACCACAGTAAGAAAGCAAAAGGCATATTTAAGAGACTAACCATCTAACCATTATATTAGAATATAATCAACAAGGACCTACTGTATAGCACAGGGAACTCTCTCAGTATACTGTAATAACCTATATGGGACAAGAATCTGAAAAAGAATGGATCTGTGTATATGTATAACTGAACTACTTTGCTGTACATCTGACACTAACACAACATTGTAAATCAACTATACCCCAATATAAAATAAAAATTAAATTGAAAAAACCTAGAACAGGGCTTCCCTGGTGGCGCAGTGGTTGAGAGTCGGCCTGCCGATGCAGGGGACGCAGGTTCGTGTCCCGGTCCGGGAGGATCCCACATGCCGCGGAGCGGCTGGGCCCGTGAGCCATGGCCGCTGGGCCTGTGCGTCCAGAGCCTGTGCTCCGCAACGGGAGAGACCACAGCAGTGAGAGGCCCGTGTACCGCAAATAAAACAAAACAAAACAAAACAAAACAAACCTAGAACAGAGGGCTTTCTTGGTGAACAGGTTGAAAAGGCAGGGTCATGGAGGGATTAAATGTCAATCTAAATTATTATTTTTTTCCACAGGCTTGGGAGCTATTGAAGATGTTTGAGAAAGAAAAGCATCTAATTATAGTACTGTTTATGAATAACAATCTGGCAGTAGAACTGAGAGACAGAAGACACTAAACCATTTAAGAGACTTGCAAAACCTTAGGGCAAAGGTAATTGCCACAGATCCTAGTTGAGTACAGGTGTCAATACTGTTATCAAATTGAGTTATTGAAGTCTGGACTAAGGTGCAGGATGCTGGGCACAAAAAGAATTAGGGATAGATTCAAAAGAAATTACAAAGCAGGAAATATAAGCAAGATCTAGAAAAAGAAAAAAGAAGGTGATTGAATTACAGTGCCAGCAGGAAGCAGATGGTACACTCAAAGGGCTAACTGGACAGGACTTAATGAAGGGAGTATTTACAAAGGTGTGGGCAGGGTCAATAAACCAACAAGGGCTTGTGAAGCACGCAGGGACTTGCAACAGTAGGAAGCCTTTACTGATATTAAAGCTGAAGGGACCATCATTGAAACCTGGTGAGAGTTTCTGAAGGGAGAGGGCTACAGCTTTAGCAGGAGCATTGGCCTTAGGTAGAGGAACTCAGCCACTGCCAAAGATCTGCTAGTGCCTGCCACTGGCTTATTCTAATGAGAAGACAGAGGGCAAGGGAGACTGCATGATGCTGCACAGAACAGGGCAGAAGAGATGGCGAATGGATCTAAAAAGGTAATGACAGCATATACGGCATAGTGACCAAGGCCAAGGTCCTGGCTAAGGATGCTAGGGATGAGGTATGCATGTGTGTGCCTTCCCTAGCCACTGGCTCTAAAAGAATGGAAACCTAGAGACAGACAGTGAAAGGGAGAATGAGGAAGGGCTGTAAGTAATAATTCAAGAGGTAATGAACAGTTGAGCATTTGAAAAAATGCAGCCCTTTCAGGGAGAAGTGAGAAAACAGAACCCCTACACCCAATGCAAAAAGCTCAATATAGGGTCCTTAGACCCTGTGATACTTCTGTCTAGCCTAGAAATAGTAATAATAGTTGGCACACCACGTCCAATTAATTTTACTGGACTCTCGTCCCCTCTTCAGTCCCACAAACACTATCTACATCTCACTTTGATCCAAGCTTCCTTTCTTTTGATTAGTTGTTTACTGTTTCCTTATTTGCCCAAATTTGGTGCCTCTCACCTGTTTACTAGGTAGGCTCTATAGGGACAAATTAGCTGAGGCCTTTCTGTCATACTACCTAAACCAACCCAAACAGAGGAGCCCTCACTTAATTAAACCTCTGACATCTACCTCCCATATTCTCTACCTTCTGGGACTAACCCTCACTTATCTATCACTAGCAGAAGAAAAGAATAAATATATAGAATCACAGTGACAGAAAATATCAGAAAGATTCAAACAAGAGATCAATGAGAGGAGGCAGAGAGGGAAATTAGAATTCATCATCAACGTTTTATTTGCAGGTTAGCCACATAGTAGTTAAGAATACGCTAGGCCAGATAGACATGCTTTTGAGTTCCAGCTCTGCCACTAGTTGACTGTATGACTTCGGATAATTACTTAATCTCCATAAGCCTTGATTTCATTTGTGAAGGTGGGAATATCTACCTTACATGGTTAAGTATTTAGCACAGTGACTGACACACTGCAAATAAGTTCTCAACAAAGCTGGCTATTAGAAATCATCATCATCGACTTCCCTGGTGGCGCAGTGGTTAAGAATCCGCCTGCTAACGCAGGGGACATGGGTTCGAGCCCTGGTCCAGGAAGATCCCACATGCCATGGAGCAACTAAGCCCGTGTGCCACAACTACTGAGCCTGCGCTCTAGAGCCCGCGAGCCACAACTACTGAAGCCCTCATGCCGAGAGCCCCTGCTCTGCAACAAGAGAAGCCACCACAGTAAGAAGCCCGCGCACCACAATGAAGAGTAGCCCCCGCTTGCCACAACTAGAGAAAGTCTGTGCGCAACAAAGACCCAACACAGCCATAAATAAATAAATAAATAAATAAATTTTTAAAAAAAACCTATAGCTTTCATGAATCTTTAAGATTTGATTTCTAAATGTGAGAATAGCATTTAAAAAAAAAAGAAATCGGGGCTTCCCTGGTGGCGCAGTGGTTGAGAGTCTGCCTGCTAATGCAGGGGACGCGGGTTCGAGCCCTGGTCTGGGAAGATCCCACATGCCACGGAGCAACTGGACCCGTGAGCCACAACTACTGAGCCTGTGCATCTGGAGCCTGTGCTCCGCAACAGGAGAGGCCACAACACTGAGAGGCCTGCACACTGCGATGAAGAGTGGACCCCACTCGCCACAACTAGAGAAAGCCCTCACACAGAAATGAAGACCCAACACAGCCAAAGATAATAAATAAAAAATGTGACACCTTTTATTTAAAAAAAAAAAAAAAAGAAATAATCATCATCATTATTTGAATGATGATGTGCTGCCATTGTATATACGGCTACTGTACTGCAAAAAAAATGGTTAAAAGTAGTTATCAAAAAAAAAAAAAGTAGTTATCAACATAAGGCATATACTTATACCAAGGTACAGATAAAGACAAAGAGATATCAGAATATGAATATGGAATGTGTGAGATTAACTTGGTTCATACAAAGGATAAATGTAAATTGTATGATGGATGAATGGAGGGTAGTCCTGGGAGCTGCATGTTCAGATTGGATGGAGTCATCTACTCTAGTAGATGCTAGTTTAGAAGACGTCCCCTAGGAAGCAGGATCAATCTGTAAAATCAAGTAAGTCAGTAGTTACTGAACATGTACCATGTGCCTAAGACTGAAATAAATTATGAGTAATTTTAAAAAATTAAGGATAAGATATAACCCCTAACCTCAAAAACCCTACAACCTCATTGAAAGGGTTATGAATACAATCTAAAATAAATAATGAAATTCTGAATTGCAGACTGTAAGTTCAATAAGTGCCCACAGAAGGGAAAGAGCTAATGGGTTAGAGTCCTTGGTGAGAAATTCATGGGAGTAAGGTTAGAGTGGGATGGGTGAAGGGGGAAGAACTTGAAATAGATAAAGGATATTTGAAAGAGGAAAGGACTGGGAGTTGGGAGCACCCCAAAGATGCCACTCCAGAGGTATCCTGGTAAGAGGAACCTCAAAAATCAATTCAACTTGTACAGAATGCCAACTGTGTCTGGTAATGTGTTATATACTGAGGTACAGAAAACAAGATAATCTCTGTTCTCAAAGAACTCAGAATGCCCTGACAGAAAACTAGGAAAATGAAACAAAAAAGTTATCACTGACAAATGCTATAATATAGGGATGGTCATTCCAAAAGGGAATTTTGGAGCAATGGGAGGGCAGACAATGGACAGGACTCTATATTTACATAGAAGGGCAGGGGCTTCTGGGTGAGTGATCTTCTAGAGTTTAGAGCCCTTCGGCCTCTGTTCATCTACCCTCAGTTAGCGGAAAGGCATCTAAATTGCAGTGCATGATGAAAAAGTGAGTGAGAGCCAGGATATGCTTTTAGGAGTTAACACTTGAGCCGAGGCCTGAAGGGTTAAGTAGTGACTGCGGAGGGGAAGGCAACGTTGACAGATAGAATAGCAAGTACAATGACACTGAGGCATGAGGGCGTGATATAGTTTAGGAACCCTACGAAGCTTCCTGTCCTCCCTTCCCATCCCTCCACCAAGGTTTGAGGGATAAAATACAGGATGCCCAGTTAAATTCAAATTTAGATAAACAACTAATAATTTCAAAATACAAGTATGTCCCAAATATCGCACACACTCCGGGCCCCCTTCAATTCATCCTAGCTCGCCACCGCGCCCCGGAGCCCACAAACCCGCCCCCGGTATTACCCAAGAGCTGGCGAGGTAAAGCATGAGAAACCATCACAGGTTTATTTTTCCTTCACTCTTATTTTTTTTCACTCTCGGGTCACCGGCCCAGGCCTGAGGGATGAAGCTCGAAGCTCGCTCCGCTTCAGGGGTCAGTCTCCATCAACTGGAGTTGAGGCGGGGGAAGTAGGGTGTCATCCACAAATAACACTCGCCCGGCCCTAAAAAAACACCTCCCAGCGCCCGCCTTCCGGGCAAACTGAAGTCGCCGGACCGGAAACCCCGCCCCCGCCGGAGGTGGAGAGGACGCGAGACAGCCTGTCCAGAAGGAAGGTAATTCTCCCGCTGCGGCCACTAAGAACCCAGTGCCTGGCGTGCAACCGGAAACAGGACGGGGGCGGGCCTTCCTGCCGGAAGTTGTCGTCTCGCAGTTGTTTCGGTTGGCCATCTAGCTGGTAGGAGTAGTCCCGGCATCCTGCAGCAAGGAACCGCAGCGAGGGTTAGACCTTCCAAGGCAGTTTAGAGCTGGGGACTGAGCTGCTGTGGTGCAGTCAGATCATGAGCCCGACCACGCACTGGGGAGAGTGGTTCCTGAATCTGTGGGTGTCCCCCGCCGGGGTATTTGGCGTAGCCTTCCTTGCCCGAGTGGCCCTGGTTTTCTATGGGGTCTTCCAGGACCGGACCCTGCTCGTTAGGTATACAGACATCGACTACCAGGTCTTCACCGACGCCGCGCGTTTCGTCACGGAAGGGCGCTCCCCTTACCTGAGGGCGACCTACCGTTACACTCCGCTGCTGGGGTGGTTCCTCACTCCCAACATCTATCTCAATGAACTCTTTGGAAAGTTTCTCTTCGTCAGCTTCGACCTCCTCACCGCCTTCCTCTTATACCGGCTACTGCTTCTTAAGGGGCTGGGTCGCCGCCGGGCTTGCGGTTACTGTGTCTTTTGGCTTCTTAACCCCCTACCTATGGCGGTGTCCAGCCGAGGCAATGCGGACTCAATCGTCTCCTCCCTGGTGCTTATGACCCTGTACCTAATAGAAAAGAGGCTCGTCGCGTGTGCCGCTGTATTCTATGGTTTCGCAGTGCATTTGAAGATGTATCCGGTGACCTATATCCTTCCCATAGCACTCCACTTGCTTCCGGAACACGACAGTGACGAAGGCCTCCGTCAGTCCCGGTATTCTTCCCAGGCTCGTCTGTATGAATTCCTGAAGAGGCTGTGTAATCGGGCTGTGCTGCTCTTCGTAGTCGTTGCTGGACTCACGTTTTTTGCCCTGAGCTTCGGTTTTTACTACAAATATGGTTGGGAGTTTTTGGAGCACACCTACCTTTATCACCTGGCCAGGCGGGATATCCGTCACAACTTCTCTCCATACTTCTACATGCTGTATTTGACCGCAGAGAGCAAGTGGAGTTTTTCCCTGGGAATTGCTGCATTCCTGCCACAATTCATCTTGCTTTCAGCAGTGTCTTTCGCTTATTACAGAGACCTTGCCTTTTGTTGTTTTCTTCATACGTCTATTTTTGTGACATTTAACAAAGTCTGCACCTCCCAGTACTTTCTTTGGTACCTCTGCCTCCTGCCTCTTGTGATGCCACTAGTGAGAATGACTTGGAGAAGAGCTGTGGTTCTCCTGATGTTATGGTTCATAGGGCAGGCCTTATGGCTGGCTCCTGCTTATGTTCTTGAGTTTCAAGGAAAGAACACCTTTCTGTTTATCTGGTTAGCTAGCTTGTTCTTTCTCCTTATCAACTGTTCCATCCTCATTCAAATCATTTCCCATTACAAGGAGGAACCCCTGACAGACAGAACCAAATATGACTGATAGATGCTCCAGTTCTTCTGCAACTTCCATTCTGATTGTTCTGAATGGACCAAAGAGAGCTTTGGAAAGAATTGTTTTGAACATCCTAAGCACTCTAGTGAAACTTCAGTTTAGAGCATAAAACCCTATTCCAACAAATTTAATTGAATGTTTGCCTTATAACAGGGACTCAGTAACTGAGGTCCACCCTTTAGGAAATCTCAGGACTCATTTATCTGGGACACGATGGGAAGTAAAGGTTACTAGTTTGAAAACAGAAGGGCTGGGGCTTCCCTGGTGGCGCAGTGGTTAAGAATCTGCCTGCCAATGCAGGGGACACGGGTTCGAGCCCTGGTCCGGGAAGATCCCACATGCCGCGGAACAACTAAGCCCGTGTGCCACAACTACTGAGCCTGCGCTCTAGAGCCCGTGAACCACAACTATCGAAACCCATGCACCTAGAGCCTGTGCTCTGCAGCAAGCGAAGCCACCGCAATGAGAAGCCCATGCACCACAACGAAGAGTAGCCCCTGCTCACCGCAACTAGAAAAAGCCTGCGCCCAGCAACGAAGACCCAACGCAGCCAAAAAAAAAAAAAAAAAAAAAAAGTATTAGGCTAAATTAAAAAGCAATTAAAAAACAGAAGGGCTGATGAAATTATCAGATGCTAAAAGGTTTTTGTAGAAAATAGAGGAAACATAAAGTCAAAAAACATAAAAGTCTAAGCCAGTATTTGTTCCAGTATTTATACTGTGGTACTGTCTGAAGCTGTCTTATCTTTTGTACTATCTGAAGCTGTCTTATCTTTTAACTCCCACTTTTTCATTCTGAAGCTTTCTTGATAACTGAAAACTCATAAAATGTTCCTAAAGTACAGCTTTTAGATATGAAGTGTTAAATAATGATGCTGTGCTTAAGTTGGGAAAGCTAATTCTGTATTAAAAGTGGGGGCTTAGAAGATAAAGAATCCAAAGAATTTAAATTGTAGTCATGTTTCATGTATTTGTTTTATAACTTAGTTTTTCAGTGCTTAGTCCCAGTGGTAATAGACTGCTGTTTGGTTTTTTACAAAAAGGATTAAATTAAAATTCATCCATCTTTAAACTTTTCAACATATTTTAAAATAGCATCTTGCTTTATATGTTTGAGGTCACACACTGTAAGGACATTTTAGAACTCTCTTTTACCCCTTTGTTTTTAATTTGCTGATTGCTAAAAAACATTTTTCATTTAGAGTTTAAGTTAATCAAGTGTTATCAGTGTTGTAAAAATGATTAGTAGTTTTTAGGTGGTAAAATATTAAATTGTTAATAAGGCATTTCCCAGCTTACAAATACCTTACTTGTGAAAATTCCATGATAGGAATGGAGGCCTGCATGGGAGGCTCCTGGAAAGCATAAGAAGCATCCTAATAGCCATTAGTCTTTTAGACCAGGAAATTGAGGGAGAGATTGTGGAAATGAGACTTTGGTGGCCAGTTCCATTTACCTTATTACTATAATATTTCTAGGAAAAAATGCTTTGTGAGTTTCAAACAAGCAAGCTAAAAAAAATTTTTTTTTTAAATAGCCTATCTAAGTGGAGACTCCCTAACACTCTAAAATGCATTAGCAATGAGTGAGTTTGAGTTTATGATTTTGATATTAAAAGATGAGTAATTTAACAACATTGTTCTTTCACAGTTAAAAAGAAAAACAAAAACCTCCAGAGAAGTAGTATATTTCATATCAGTTCAGGCCTAAAAAGCCTCTGAGAATAAGATGTCTCTAGGCAGGTCATAATTAAGAATGCTATTACTGGCAGCACTTCTTAGATGGATACCTTTTAGGACCCACCATTGGAAAGAAGGGGTGAATGGGTCCCTTTGCATGGGCTGCTGTTAGGGTGAAAATAGCAGAGACAATTAATTGTTGAGGACGGTGACCTTGCTTATAACATCTTGTTTCATATCCCACATTAGGTATTATCTTAAGGGCTCTTTGTATATGATCATTAGTGGCCTTCCAGCCAAGGCATTCTTACCTTTTTTTTCCCTTCATTCCTTTATAATGATAATTAAAAATTTTTTTATCTGGTAGAACTAGTGGGAAAATGGAAACAGAAGTAGAATTCCAACATCTCATTATAATTGTCTTTTTGGTATCCCTGACTAATTTTTTTTTTTTTTTTTTGCGGTACACGGGCCTCTCACTGTTGTGGCCTCTCCCATTACAGAGCACAGGCTCCGGACGTGAAAGCTCAGCAGCCATGGCTCACGGGCCCAGCCGCTCCGCGGCATGTGGGATCTTCCCGGACCGGGGCACGAACCCGTGTCCCTTGCATCGGCAGGCGGACTCTCAACCACTGCGCCACCAGGGAAGCCCCCCTGACTAATTTTTTAATAGTCACAAGTGTACTTACTTATTCATTTCCTTATTATTATTATTATTTTTTACTTTAACATTCTTTGTTGTGCTTTACTCTTCCTACTTACATTGAAATTGCTGAATAATATACTATCACATGGATGTTCACATTGTAAATGCATCATAAGATGTTAAACATTTAGCATGTTTTAGATCACTCCCTTAACATTCTTAGAAGTCAGTGGAGTTCTGTTGGGATCTTTGGAGGGAACTGCAGATCCTGCCTTACAAGAAATTCTCTACCAAAGAACTGCAGGTGTTTCTTAAAAGATGCAGAGAGTATTTTATAGCTTATATGCTGTGAGACATTTAGTAAATTAACTCAAGAAATGATTTCATTTGGTCTCTTGGGTTTTTAATTTTTTTTCATTTATTTTTGTGTTCCAGTTTTGTAAAATCTCTTTTTGTCTTCTTTTCATTTGCAGTCCTTTGGTTTCTTTATTCATCCTGTAGTAACACTTTAAAATTGAATGGCACTTTGGCTTATTTCCTATATGATTCTTTTTGTTCTTATGCCACCTCTTAAGATCAATATACCCATTTACAGATAAGCATTAATTATTAACGTATGAAGCATGGTTCTCAAGATGGTCTGTGTTCTAAACAGAAGGACTGCATTACTTATTTTCTTCTGTAGTTGCCTTAATGTCTTCAAAATGTGATCCCTAAATATCCCTAGATAAAATCCCTAGATTAGGTCTATTGGAAAGGCTAATCTCTTTGTTAAAACCATGTTGTTTCAGTTACTGACTTATCATAAGGCTGAATGACTCTGTAAGTGACATAACATTGTTTCAAAAGTTTTGTAGGGGCTTCCCTGGTGGCGCAGTGGTTGAGAGTCTGCCTGCCGATGCAGGGGACGCGTGTTCGTGCCCCAGTCCGGGAAGGTCCCACATGCTGCGGAGCGCCTGGGCCCGTGAGCCATGGCCGCTGAGCCTGCGCGTCCGGAGCCTGTGCTCCGCAACGGGAGAGGCCACAACAGTGAGAGGCCCGCGTAACGCAAAAAAAAAAAAAGTTTTGTAGGACTTGTCTTTTAGTTGACTTGTGGCTGAATATATTGTTATTTCTCCAGCTGTTTCTATTCTAACCACCCTTACCTCAACCATCTATGCAATGAGTGGAAACGGAAAAAATGGAAAATTTCACATGGGACAGTCCCTAAACGCAACCTCTTGTTTGTTTGTTTTTTCCCCCAGTGCTCTACTATGAACAATTTTAAACATTACCCATATGCCTACTATCTAAGTTCAACAATTAGCATTTTGCCATGTTTGCTTTATTTATATAATTTTTATCTATTTATATATAATTTTTTTCTGAACCATGCAAAGTTGCAAACAACATTGAACTTCACCACTAAATACATCAGCATGCATCTCCTAAAAAGTCTTTTCTTATAAAACTAGTATATTGTTATCTAATATTATTTTATCATCCTGTCCATTTTCAAATCTCTCCAATTATTTTGTGTTTAATTTTAAAGAATAGACATTCTTGGACCTCAAAGATTCCATGAAAGAAAGAGATGATAAATAATCTATGATTAAGAAGTTTGGATCTTTCCCTGGTCTTTATTTTATTTATTTATTTATTTTTTTTGCGGTACGCGGGCCTTTCACCGTTGTGGCCTCTCCCGTTGCGGAGCACAGGCTCCGGACGCGCAGGCTCAGCGGCCATGGCTCACGGCTCACGGGCCCAGCCGCTCTGCGGCATGTGGGTTCTTCCCGGACCGGGGCCCGAACCCGTATTCCCTGCATCAGCAGGCGGACTCTCAACCACTGCGACACCAGGGAAGCCCTTTCCCTGGTCTTTAAAACAAAGTGAGAGAGAGGCATGGACATACATACACTACCAAACGTAAGGTAGATAGATAGCTAGTGGGAAGCAGCCGCATAGCACAGGGAGATCAGCTCGGTGCTTTGTGACCACCTAGAGGGGAGAGATAGGGAGGGTGGGAGGGAGGGAGATGCAAAAGGGAAGGGATATGGGAACAGATGTATATGTATACCTGATTCACTTTGTTATAAAGCAGAAACTAAAAAAAAAAAAAAAAGTGAGAACTAAAGGGATTTACCTTCCATCAGAGTTGAACAATTTTTTTGTGCAAATCTTTCTGTCTCCCTCCTAAGAAAATACAGGGTGGTAATCATCCCTAATACGTTTTCCAAATAAAAGATTATATATGTTTAGATTCTTTTTTTTCTTTTTTTTTTTTTTTTTGGTCTACACTGCATGGCTTGCGGGATCTCAGTTCCCCAGCCAAGGGTTGAATCCTGGCCATGACAGTGAAAGCCCGGAATCCTAACCACTAGGCCACCAGGGAACTCCCCATGTTTAGATTCTAAACATTTATTTATTTATTTATGGCTGCTTTCGGTGTTCTTGCGGTGCACGGGCTTCTCATTGCTGTGGCTTCTCTGTTGCAGAGCATGGGCTCTAGGCGCACGGGCTTTAGTAGTTGTGGCACGTGGGCTCAGTAGTTGTAGCTCACGGGCTCTAGAGCACAGGCTAAGTAGTTGTGGTGCATAGGCTTAGTTGCTCCGTGGCATGTGGGATCCTTCCAGACCAGGGCTCGAACCCGTGTCCCCTGATTTGGCAGGCGGATTCTTAACCACTGTGCCACCAGGGAAGTCCCACGTTTAGATTCTTAATACCTACCCCTCTCCTCCAACAACAGGTGATTAACTGATTTTAAATCTTGATTATAAGTTCTGGCTTTTCATGACTATATGAGTTGGGGTACCTATTCCACCACATATGGTTTCATTTTGTTTCCACAGCAACACTTTAGAGTTGATATTTGTACTTCCATTTTAAAGGTGGACAAAGAGGCTCAAAGATTAAGTGGCTTACAAATAAGTGACAGGGCTAGAATTTGAAGCAAATTTTGCCTTACTAAATGTCATACTCTTTCCACTATATTAGGTTTTGGACTTTTCCAAAGTGCCCAGTTGCAACGGATAAAGATTGTGGCAAAATAAATGAAACTCAGCACCACTCTAACAAATGTCTTGCCAATCAATTTGTCCTTACTCTTTTAGGTATTCGCTTGAGGGGCAGTCCCCTGCAGTTGTGCAAGTTTCTGTCATCCCCAAACTTTTCTCTTTAGTAATTCCAGACCTTTAATAACCCCCTCCCACATCCAAACTCTCTCACCAAATTGTATAATTTCTTTGTTACTGCTGAATTTGCAATGCCCTTTCCCTCCATAGCCTGGTCTAAGAAGCTGATTTGCTGAACCACATGTTAGCCCATCTATTTGTAAATCAAGCTATGGAATTATGTGAACATGATTTCCAAATGATTATTGTTAAATTTCTCTTGCTCTACAATGTACCTTCTGCAGTGTGCATTCATACAGTTAAAACTCATGTCCTATACTGATAGTATAGCATAAGAGAACACAGATTCATATAGTTTAGGTTCAAATCCCAGCGTGTAACCTTGGGCAAAATTCTTTTATCTAGATGAAATAGTTTTCCATCTGTGAAATGAGGATGATAATGTAATCCTCATAGAACTGTTTGTAAGAATTAAACGAGTTAATAAGCCCAAAGTGCTTATGCTGACCCAGGACAAGCCATTCCCTATCACCTCCCCAGCTTTAATATATCTGTTTACAAACCTTTAAAGAAGGAGCTCATTTTGGAATTTAAGCTTAAGCCTTTTCCTCCCAATTTACTAGGATTTAGGAAAAGAACCTGGATTTGTACTAAATAATTGTCTTAACTACCTGTCAATATAAACTTTATTCCTTCTAAATAATTGTTTTAACTACCTGTTAATATAAACTTTATTCCTTTTGTTAATATAAACTTTATTCTAAAGTTTGATCTGGCTCTCTGAGAAGATAGTAGTTATATGTGAAAGTGTATGCACAGGTTTTTCAAATGTCTAGTTCTGGCTTGACAATTTTGTATTTGTGCATTCCTGTCATACATTGGCTGGCTCTACGCAGTGGAAGTTTGGCTCTTGCCCCTAAGTTACACAGCACTTCTTTTTTCCATTGTGTTGAGGGGTCATTCAAGGGTTGGTTCTCTGTTGATGGAAGCACATGTCCTCTGCCTAGATCAGAGTCATCAGAATAGCACAAGCATTTATTCAGCGCTGATCCAGGGGAACCATTCATTTAGTCAAAACAGCATTCATATTCATTATCCTAAAAAAAAACAGACTAAATGGGAATATTTCTAGCTGTTCAGACACTTTGCTAATTGTTATGTCTGCTATATAAAATGAAATGACACTTACAGTGACTATTTAAAGATAATTTGGATCATGAATGTTTGAAGCTCAGTGATTTCACAAACGGAATTTTTAACCTTCTTTGCTCTCTATTCTTTTGGTGATTATTTATAAATCCAGGCCTATGCCAAGTCCTATAATAGATGAATAAGACAAGGTCCACGCTCTTGAAGAGTTGACAGTAAGAACAGAAGCATTAATATAATAAAATTGCACATGAGACCTCATTAAGTTCCACAACAATCCTGTGATTTGTAAAATGGGGCAGTAGAAGGTATTACTATTCCTATTTTACCGATAAGAAAATTAAGGCTTAGAAGCAAGTGACTTTCTAAGGCCACACAGCTTGTAGGCCTACTCTTAGAAAAGAGTAGGTCTTCTGATTCTTTTTTTTTTTAACATTTGTGTGTGTGTGTGTGTGTGTTACGCGGGCCTCTCACTGTTGTGGCCTCTCCCGTTGCGGAGCACAGACTCCAGATGTGCAGGCTCAGCGGCCATGGCTCATGGGCCCAGCCGCTCCACAGCATGTGGGATCTTCCCGGACCGGGGCACGAACACGCTTGCCCTACATCGGCAGGCGGACTCTCAACCACTGCGCCACCAGAGAAGCCCGGTCTTCTGATTCTAATTCTATATTTTGCAAGTCCTCCTGGATTCCATATGATGCAGGTGATCACAGTGAAAGGCTTCATTTGTTTACCAAATGTCATTCATTTAACAAAAGGCCCCGAGTATCTTCTATGTGGCAGACATTGTTCTGGGCAATGTGGATGCAGCTCTGAGTGAGGCAAAGACTCTGTCTTCATGGAGCTTACATTTCCACGGGAGGCAAAGAAGAAGCAAACACATGATTGTGACGATTGCCATAAAGAAAAATAAGGCAAGCTAAGGAAGTAGTGATGGCAGTGAGGAGAGGTGTGGGTGCTGTTGTAGATAAAGCAGTTCGGGATGGCATCTTGAGGTGGCATTTGAGCAGAGACCTGAAAAAACGAAGACATGACATTCATGCAGCTCTCTGGGGAAGAGCATACCTTACTGAGTGGAAGGCAGTGCAAAGGTGAGATAGGAAAGAGCTTGGCATGTTTAAAGAACAGCAGGGAGGGGAGTATAATTGGTTGGAGTGAGCAAGGATCACCCAGAATCTAATTCACAGTATCCAGTAGAACATGAATGCTAGTTGAGAAATACAATCAACATTAGTATTTTTTTTGGCCTGTAATAGAATAACTTTGAGCTCAGCCTGTTTTTCCTGATGTTGAGCACATGTTAATTTGTAAGGAAGATGAAATATATGTAAACAACTAAGTTGAGCAGTGTTACAAGGTACATTCACATGTTACTTTGAGATGCTGAGGATTGTCTTAAATCTATTTTTACAGATGAGAACCCTAAGGCTTAGAATATATGCACTCTGCCCAAGGTCAGAGTTAGTACGTGAGACGGGACCAGAACCCATATCTTCTGGAGCAAAATTTACTACTCCATTCTCTGTACTACGCTTGTCATTTAGATATTGACCCTAGAAGGTAGGAAGTTTGGGGAAAAGTTTTCCAACAGATCATTCATTCATTCATTTAGTAAACATTTCCTAAGGGTTTACTTTGTTCCAGACACTCAGCTAGGCTGTGGTTATGAGGATGATTATGACAACAGTCCTTGCTTCAAGGAACTCACAGTGTCTAATAGAGGACACAGATGGAAAGGTGATTTTAATTCAGTGTGACAATGGCTAGAGCAAATACATAAAGTAATTGGGAGCACTTCACTAATCCATCCATTTGACAAAGCTAGCAGACAACATGGTGCATACTAGTGTTAAATTAATTAAACAAGGAGGCCATTAGGCCGAGGTGGTTCCAATACCTTAGCAGCCTGCATAAGCAAGCCAAAACCTAAGCTTGTAAAGGTTAAAAAAGCCTTAACCTCTCAGAGGTTAAGAAACCGAAACCTAGGGACAACAAGTCATAAACAACCAAGTAGGCTTTTCCAAATAATGCAACAGCTATAGCCAATCAAATAATTTTTGCTTTGCTTCCACCTCTTCCCTATAAAAGTCTCTTCCCTAGCTCCTGTCGGTGGAGCACTCCTAACCACTTCCAGTTTGATGCTGCCCAATTCCAATCAATTTTTGCTCAAATAATCTTAAAATTTTTAATATGCTTCGGTTTATCTTTTAACACTATGTACTGAGACGTTTGTTACCTTACCTGTTTTCCTTTAATACTGAGTAAATATTGAGGGCTTTCTTTGAAACTCCCTTGCTTAAATCACTAGGTGATTGATTATACTTTTGATCATCTTTAGCTTAGCTCACAAGACCTTTCATGATGGGGCTCTGGCCTATATCTCCAGCTTCATCTACCTCACCCCACCCTACAGTTATACCAAATCACATCACCTCTTCATGCCTTTGCATCTGCCGTTTCTTTGGCTAAAACATCCTTCTCATCCCCTTGTCTCTCTTACCAGCTCCTAATTCAGCTATATATATTTTTTAGATATTTATTTATTTGGCTGTGCTTCTTCTCAGTTGCGGCTTGCGGGATCTTCATTGCCGCATGCAGGACCTTCGTTGCGTCATGCAGGATCTAGTTCCCCGACCAGGGATCGAACCTGGGCCCTCTGCATTGGGAGTGTGGAGTCTTGACCACTGGACCACCAGGGAAGTCCCTCCTGTTCAGTTTAATGATTACCTTAATGAAACGTTCTCTGATTTAGTACCTCTATTATATAGAGCGGATAATGTTGCACAGTAATTTCCCATTTGTGTGTCTGAGCTGTCTAGACTGTGAGTTCCCTAGGGATAGTGATTTTTTCTTAGTCATTGATATTATTTTCCTCGGGCTTTCCCAGAACCAAGCAAAGATGAACAGGAGTAACCCATGTCATCAAGCTGTTAGGTGTGCCACATACTTTCCTAGGTTTGTTGAATTGAGTTGTACGTGAATCTGTCAAGTGGGAACTGGGGAAAGTGAGCTTCTTTGCCCAGTGTCAATGGTGGCAGCTGCAAAAAAGAAAGGGAGCAGTTTCTGGGTGCCTGTCATTTCTAAATGCCCTCAGTATCCACCTAATTTTCTAAGCTAGAATCTTATAATCACCTCCTATTACTTCTTCTTCACTTGCTACCTGCCTTCCCATCTAATCAGTCACTGCTTCCTGTCAGCTCTACCTTGTAATGTACCTGGAGCCTGCTGGCATCTCGCCATTGTCATTGCCGATTCTACAGTTCAGGTCCTCATTATCTCTCATCTGGCTCCTGACTGGTCCTCGTGCTTCCCATCTCTCACACCCTTTACTGCACCTCTCATTTATCCTCCCCACTGCTGCCAGAGTATACTTTCCAAAGCAGACTGATCTTGTCACCATCTTGATAAAAGCATCCTAGAGGACTCCATGCGTGACCTGCGAGAAAAAGTCTAAATTCTGTAGCATCCTCCATCTTGTGCCAATTTCTTCTACTCAGCCTCACTCTAGCCAGCTGGATAATACATAGTTTCCTGAAATCACTGAACTATTCAGCCTTTGCCCATGCTGTCTCTCTGCCATGTGTGCTTCTTCTGTTCTTCAGATGAACTACCATTCATTTTTTAAGACCCAACTCACAGGCCCCTTCCTCTACTGGAAGGCATGCAAGGTGAGTTTATGGAGAGACATTAACTATTAAGAAAAGAAAAAAAAATAGGGCCAGAGCTGTAAGATTTGGTAAACTTTACTAATGCACTTGGTCTAGTATAGTTGTTTGTGTATCTGTCTTCTCTCAGAGTTGGTTACCTTGTGGAGGACAAGAATTGTTTTGTGCTTGTATCCTTAGTATACAGCATAAATTCTCAATAAATATTTGTTAAATAAATGAAGCTGGAATGAGGAGGGAACAAATGCTTATTGAATACCTGTTGGGAACTTAATAATGTGTGGTTTTCACACGTTTCATTCCATTCTCAAAACAACTTTTTAATATAAGTATTATTTGTGGACAAGAAAACAGGCTCAAGTAAATAGTTTTTTTTTAAGGTCATAGGCTTGTAAGGGATGGAGCTAGAGTTGGAACCTAAATCTGACTCTGCAACTGTCCTCTATTGAGTGATTCTCAGCCAGGGGTAGCTTTGCCCCCCACTCTGGAGACATTTTTGGTGGCCACAACTGGGAAATGTTACTGGCATCTACTGGGTACTGGGCATGTGCTGGGTACTGTACTGGGTACAGGCCGGTGATGCTGCTAAACATCTTACAATGCACAGGACAGTTCTGACAGCAAAGACTTTTCTGGCCCCAAAACTCTACTGAAAAGCAAGAAATCAAACAAAGTAAATGCATCTGCTAGGAGGCTAACCGGGCTGAAGAAATGTCTTAGGGGCTTGAAGCCAATCATGAGCTACTGGCTTTAATGAGAAAAAAAGACTCTTCTGCCCAGTCCCTGACCTGCTTCTGATCTTATGGTTCTTTCTCTACTGCATTCACCCAGTCTTTCTTCTTTCTATCTTTCTTCTCTTTTCCAACTTTTCGTCTCCTCAGCAGACTCTAATTTAGCTTGGAGAAGGCAACCCAGAAAACTCCAACGTTTTCAGACCTCTTTTCTGATTAGAAGGTAGAGTCACTATATAAGAAGCTGCAGGTTTCAAACTGACAACATCCCTAGAATCTGGGAACAAGGTCAAAAATGTCACCTTCTGAAATTGACAACAAAAAAAAATGGATGAGGGCTTCCCTGGTGGCGCAGTGGTTGGGGGTCCGCCTGACGGTGCGGGGGACGCGGGTTTGTGCCCCGGTCCGGGAGGATCCCGCATGCCGCGGAGCGGCTGGGCCCGTGGGCCGTGGCCGCTGGGCCTGCGCATCCGGAGCCTGTGCTCCGCAATGGGAGAGGCCACAGCAGTGAGAGGCCCGCGTACCTCAAAAAAAAAACAAAAAACAAACAAACAAACAAACAAACAAAAAAAGGATGAGATTAATTACTGTGATAATCTTCCCAGGAAATAACCCATCTAAGAAATTCTTGATAAGTGTGCTGCTGATAAGACGTGGCTGTTTCCTACTCTCAGCCAGGGTCCAAGAGTGCCTCCTCATTGAAGGAAAGCATTTAAAATGTAACTTGTGTGAGATACACTGTAATCTAGGAAATTTTAAAATGTTTGTTCTGGGGAAGTGTTCTAAAGGGGGAAGCTTCTGATGACTCATGACTTTAACTGCCCATAATTGTTAAGGATGCTTTGCATGCTTTTTTTTCCTACAGCAGAATAAACTCTAGAAGGGAGGAACCACGTTCAATTTATCAGTATCTCCAGCAGCAGAGGCGTGGATGAGTCATTGGTAGAGAAGGGTAGGAATTAGTGGTGTGTGTGTGTATGGGGTTGTGGAATGTCACAGAACTACTATTCCTAGTGAAGTTCTCAATCAGGAATCCAATAACTTTTGTTGTATGCAAAATTGTGTGTGTGTGTGCAGGGGGGTGGTGTGCATTTATTTGTGGGAAATGTCTGTAGACTTCATCAAAGGGGTCCTTGATCTCCAAAAAGTGAAGCCCACTCCCCTGGTGATGAAAATATAACTACTGGGGAAAAGGAAATAGAAAGAAGATTAACCAGAAAAGGTGAGGGAAGTGAATTCCTCTTAGGAGAGAGATGTTTCCTTCTTAGAGTTCAGATTTATTGCTGTGTTTGCATGAGGCCCCTTCATGTACACGTACAAGCATGCAGTGGAGAGATGAGCTGTGAGCAAACATCAAGGCAGAGCAGAGTCCATGCTCAAGGATGCCGGAGAAAGAATGATGAGAGGACCTGGAGAGAATTCAGGAGCGTGTGTGTGTGTGTGTGTGTGTGTGTGTATGCACGTATGTATCAGAGGGGACAGGATGAATATTAACTTGTCCAAGTATGCCAACATCAGTGCTGATTTTGGGTTCCAAGGATGTCCTGGGTTAGCCAATAGTCACCTGTAAAAGAAGAATTCTGTGAGGCTGAGTTCTAGGAAGCAGAGTAGGCAATTAAGATGGAGTCCTTCATTATTTTAGTCAAAATTCAGGTGTAAGTTACAGAAACAAATGTTAGCCAAGGGACTTATTTGAAGAGTACTGGATAGTTCATAAACTCCAAAGAAAGAGCTGAACAAGAAAATCTGGGAACACAAGAAACTGGGCAGTTTGGGGACTTCCACAGCTGGTGACCAGCTCCAGTGACCTCCAGTCTGCAGATCTCTGGGTCCAGGTTTTAAATTTCCAAGAGAGAAGCTAACTGTTGGTACTGGTCCTAGAGAAGAGGAAAGCGTGAGCCAAGGTATTTCCTCAGTTATTGCTGACTGCAGTCCTTGTCACTATTGGTTTGGGGTAGGTGTTATACCTTGAAAATAATGGGAGGGCTTCCCTGGTGGCGCAGTGGTTGAGAGTCCGCCTGCCGCTGCAGGGGACACGGGTTCATGCCCCGGTCTGGGAGCATCCCACGTGCCGCGGAGCGGCTGGGCCCGTGAGCCATGGCCGCTGAGCCTGCGCGTCCGGAGCCTGTGCTCCGCAACGGGAGAGGCCACAACAGTGAGAGGCCCGCGTACCGCAAAAAAAAATAATAATAATAATAATAATAATAATAATAATGGGAGACAAGTACCCAGGTCTTCTATTTGACAGTTACCACTATGTGCCCTCAATGCATATTCTTAATTTCCTACTGTTTTAAAAACTAATGAATGGGAAAAGGGTGGGAGTTGGGTGGGAGAACTTTGAGGCAAAGGAAACAAACAGTGCAATGGCCCTCTGGTAGGATGAACCTGGAATCCCAGAAATAGAAAGAAGGCCCTTGTAGCTAGAGAATAATTTGCAAGGAGTGGGGAGTAGAGGAAGGGCGTTCACAGAACTTGTAGGCCTTTGTGGGCAGTTCAGGTTTTTTCTTCCTAGGTACAATAGAAAACCACTGGAGGGATTTAAACACATATAAATTACATTTAAAAATTCAGTTTGGTGATAGAGAAAGGATTCTAGAAAGACCAACTTGGACGTTATTGCAATAATCCGGATGAGAGGTGATGGTGGTTTGAATCAAGGGGTAGTACTGGAGAGGGTGAGAAGGGGGTGGATTCAGCATGTATTTTTGTATTTTGGAGAGAGAATTGACAGGACTTGCTGATGGAACTGATGTCAGGGAGAAGAAAAGGGAAATCCAAATCAAATCCTAGGCTTTTGGCTTGAGCAACTAAAAGGACAGTAATGCCCTTTACTGAGCTGTGAAGACTGAGAGAAGGAGCAGATTTAGGGAGGAAGATGGAGTTTGGAATCGATCAATCTCGTGTCAAGTTTGAGGGGTCGGATGTCTTAGTGGGGAAACATGGGGGCCGCTGGCTGTACATCTGGGAGCCACCAGATTACAGACTTTACTTACAAGGGGCAGGGTGAGGTCACTTGGGAGGTACCTAAGACCGAGCCCTGGGCACTGTCACATTAGAAAGTCTAGCTGGGCAGCAACAGGCAATAGAGACAGGGAGTGGTCCGTGAGGTCAGAGAAATGCCATTTTGTTTTTAAAGTGCCGGCTTTTAATTTGTACGTTCTACATGTCCCACTTAGTTTATTCTGGACACTTGCATTGTTTATGAATACACTACAGATTTATCTGGTAAATGTCAGACCCTTCACAGCTCCACACTTTTCCTTGCCTAAATCATTGGCAAGATATTTCTAGATTCTTTATGTGTGTTTGAGGGGTTGGCAGGAATTCACTGTTAACTAGGCCTGGCAGGAAGGCCAAGTCTGCCAGTAAATCTCTCTCTGGGCCTGTAAATATTTGTCTAAGGTCCATTAAGTTACTGGGGATAAACCAGGTTCTTATAGGCAACTCTAATAAACCACATGCAGAAAATCCACTTTGTGGATTATTTGCAATAAATTTTAATTTTTCAGAGTGTTACATTAAATCCTGCCTAAGCTCTCTTATGGCATTTTGCATATTTCTGGGGTGGCTCTCTTTACCAACGTTTAGCAAATGACTTTATTTTAAAAGCAGTCTAGGGCTTCCCTGGTGGCGCAGTGGTTGAGCATCCTCCTGCCAATGCAGGGGACATGGGTTCAAGCCCTGGCACGGGAAGATCCCACATGCCGTGGAGCAACTAAGCCCATGCGCCACAACTACTGAGCCTGTGCTCTAGAGCCAGCGAGCCACAACTACTGAGCCCATGTGCCACAACTACGGAAGCCTTCATGCCTAGAGCCCATGCTCCGCAATAAGAGAAGCCACTGCAACGAGAAGCCCGTGCACCACAACGAAGAGTAGCCCCCACTTGCCGCAACTAGAGAAAGAGCGCGTGCAGCAACAAAGACCCAGTGCAGCCAAAAATAAATAAGTAAAATAAATAGGGCTTCCCTGGTGGCGCAGTGGTTGAGAGTCCGCCTGCCAATGTGGGGGCCAAGGGTTCGTGCCCTGGTCCTGGAAGGTCCCACATGCCATGGAGTGGCTGGGCCCATGAGCCATGGCCGCTGAGCCTGCGCATCCAGAGTCTGTGCTCCACAACGGGAGAGGCCACAACAGTGAGAGGCCCGCATACTGCAAAAAAATTTAAAAATAAATAAATAAATAAATATTTTAAAAAAGCAGTCTAACCAAAACATAAGTAGAAAGGTGAGCCTGATGATTATATACAGTATACATATTTGCACACACACAGAGCAAACTGAACTATGTGAACTCTATCTAGCTCCTTCTAATACTTATAGCTGTGTAACTATAATAATCAATTAGTCCACCTGGTACCCCCAGGTTTCCTTATTTTTTAATTAAAAATAAAGCTTTCCCCCTTGTTATCAAAACAAGATATTTATTATAGAAAAACAAAATGTTAAAAAAGGAAGTTTGGGGGCTTCCCTGGTGGCACAGTGGTTAAGAATCCACTTACCAATGCAGGAGACACAGGTTTGAGCCCTGGTCCGGGAAGACCCCACATGCTGTGGAGCAACTAAGCCTGTGCACCTGCGAACCAGAGCTACTAGAGCCTGCGAACCACAACTACTGAGCCCACATGCCACATCTAATGAAGCCCACGCACCTAGAGCTTGTGCTCTGCAACAAGAGAGGCCACTGCAATGAGAAGGCTGCTCAACGCAACTACAGAAAGCCCATGCACAGCAATGAAGACCCAACAGCCAAAAAAATAAAATAATAAAATAAAAAACAATAAATAAAAAAATAAAAAGGAAATTTGGAACACAATAATCATAAGCTCACAATCCAGAGATAACCTCTGTTAGTACTACTGTTGATATCTTGAGATATATCCTTTCTGATCTCTGTACATACACTGTGTAGTTTGGAGTCACACTAATCTAAAATAAAAATTGACTTAATTTTATGTTTTAAATGTAATTAAAAATAAATTTTAAAAACGCTTAGCAAGGAAATCTAAAAAAGAGTGGCTTTACGTATATGTATAATTGGTTCACTTTGCTGTACAGCAGACTAACACAACATACTCTAATAAAAATTTTAAAAAATAAATAAATAAAGGAGACTTAAAAGACATATCCCTCCCCCCACAAAAAGAACCAAAAACAAAACTCTTAGCAATGTATTGTGAATATCTTTCAATAATAATAAATATTTTTTCAGGACTTCTTCAGACTTTAAATTGACTGCCAAGAATTTCCCAGTATGAATGTACTAATTTAGCTATTTCTCAGTTAGTGTTTGCATTGTTCTGTTTTTTGTTTGTTTTGGGATTCTGCTATTATATCAATAATGACATTTTTGCAACTGAATTATTGTATATATTCTTAGTTCCTTAGACTAAACTTCCAGCAATGGACTTGCTGAGTTAAAGCATTCTGACACATATTGCCAGATTTTTCTACAAGTTGTATTCAAAAATACCTCTACCAACAATAAATGTCTTTGTCAATACTGGACCTCAAAAACAATTTAAAAAAATGTTTGTCAAGTCAGTAGTGGAAAATGGCATTGAGTCACTGGTTTTATTTGTATTTCTTTGATTACTAGTGACATGCGATGTTACCATATATTCATCAGCTGTTGGCATTTCTTATTTTGCAACTTGTTTTTCCACATCCTGTGCTTGATATTTTCTGAAGGTGCTTGTTACTAATTTGTAAGACCAGTCTTTCTATATAAGAGATATTGATCCTTTGTGTTTTAAATATTTTTCCTAGTCTGCCACCAGCTTTTTAATTTTTGAGACCTGAAATATTTAAAAAGTATATGTAATCAAGGTCAGACGTTTCTTTTATAATTTCTCTATTTATTGTTAGTTTTAGAAAGCCTTCCCCACACCAAGATTACATAAATATTCAGCTTTATATTTTTTCTAGTGCTTGTTATGTTTCTTATGTTACATTTAAATCTTTATCCTCCAGGCTTTATTTGGTGTGCTGTAAGAAGTAGAAATTTCGTTTTATTTATTTCAAATGGTGCGCTATTGAAAAGTTAATCAATTTTTGTCCCATTTCACATTTCCCTCCATTATATTTGCAGAATAGTTATATAGGAAAATGCTGATCAAAAGTTGCACACTGGGGCTTCCCTGGTGGCGCAGTGGTTGAGAGTCTGCCTGCCGATGCAGGGGACACGGGTTCATGCCCCGGTCCGGGAGGATCCCACATGCCACGGAGCAGCTGGACCCGTGAGCCATGGCTGCTGAATCTGCGCGTCCGGAGCCTGTGCTCCGCAACGGGAGAGGCCGCGACGGGAGAGGCCACAACAGTGAGAGGCCCGCGTACCACAAAAAAAGAAAAAAAAAGTTGCACACTGGAGGCCCATGGTCATATCTAGCCTATGGATATATTTAGTTCATGTAATTTTTGAATTAGTTATATACATAAAAAATCAGAAAATTTTATACAAAAATATAATTTTCCAAATTCTCTTGAAAAATCAGAATATCTAGAAACTCTGTGGTCACTTTCTTTCTTGATAAAAATGAGCTGGGAGCTGGGAAGCTGTTGTCTCCTATAGTCACAGAAGGTCCCCACCAGTCTGCATCATTCATTTTTATTGTTTGCCTGAAGGCGTTTGAGGTTGTGATTATTACTATTAAGTTTTGTACATTTATTTTGCAATTGAACACAACACAAGAACTCTCTCATTAGCACTAATCATTTTTCCATTAATTTTCTTTCTTGATTTTTCAAATAATTATATCATCATGAAAAAAATTATAATTGTCTTTTCCAATATGTATACTTCTTTATTCTTTTTTCTTACCTTATTACACTTGCCTAAAACTTCCTAATAATTTTGAATAATGGTCCTGATAGCAGACATCTTTATATTATATTGGATTTTAGTAGGAATGCCCCTAGTGTTTGACTTCAAAGATGTATATTTTTATAGTTCTCTGATGTTTTGATTTTTTATTACTATAAGTAAAATGTGTTGAACTTGATTGAATGACTTTTTGGCATCTACTGTTATCCTGAGACTTTTCTCTGAATTCAGTATAAGACATTTTCTAGTGTCAAACCATTTGCATATTTTTATTATAAAGTCTAACAGTACCTAACAGTACCAGATAAGGCTTAATAATATACCTCTTAGTCTAATTTCCTATTTTTAAAAAAACCTATTAGGAATTTTTCATCTGTTTTCACAAATGAGATTCATCCATTGTAGTCTTCCTCTCTTTCTCTTTTTGGTGCTTTATCAGATTTTTTTCTTAAAATATACTTTATATAATATTCCTACTCTGTCCATGCTTAAGTTTTAAAAATTGCATTAACTGGTACATTCTTTAAATCTTAAAAAAGTTCATTTTTCATTTATACATTTTCTTTATTTTCTATTTTAGATGTATTTTTTCCCTAATTTTTATTTGAAACATGTTATATATACAGAATGGTGTACAACATGTATTTGTACAATTTAAAGGGTAATAATAAAGCAAACACCCATGAAGCTACCACTGGCCTAAGGAATATCAATAGAACTTCACCAACACCTCAAAGTGTCCAATGGCATCACTCTAATTGTTCCCCAAATGGAACCATTATCCTGAATTTTGAGTTAATGTAATCTCACTTTCTTGTTTATAGTTTTACTTCTGAGATTTGTATCCTTAATAATACAGTGTTTAGTTTGACTATTTTTGATCTTTACATGTATAGAATCATACTGTATTTTTATGAAACCCCTTTTGCCCCATATTATGAGTGTGAGTCCTCTGTGCCAAAGGTATAGCTGAAGCACCCTTATTTTCCCTGCAGTATCTTCTTCCATTACGCAAATGAATTATCTGTTCAGCTACCGAATGACATTTTTGCATTTAAGGTTCCAAAGCAGAAATCTGCTGCTTTTCAGTATAAATAGCCTGTTGGTTTTGCTTTCTACCTGGATGGCTATAGGCCTTTTTTCTTTATCTTTGACATTCAATGTTTGCTTAGAGTATACCTCATGAACCTTATTTTATTGAATTTGCCTGGCACTCCTCATAGTGGCCCCTTTATTTCTATATCTGGTAATTTTCCTCCATGTTCTCATCCTTAAAGAAGAAGGTCTGTGCTTGTCCAATATAGGAAAGGATAGGTGTTCTGTTAGAGATTATGCGTCCCTTCAGCAAAGGAAACAAGTTTACATCTTCTTGACTTTAATCACCTTAGACATTTCATGGTGTGTGAGGGTAAGAGAGAGGTGGCCAAGGGCAGCCAGTCTCACCTCCGACTCAAGGGCTCCTTCTGTGGCCGCTGAAGCTGAAAAGGCAGCTGTATCTCTCCAACTAGCATGGTGGCCCGCACCAAGAGCAGACCTCATCAGTACCTCTCCTCCATTCTCATGCTTTCTGTGCCACGAACAAGCATTGGGCGTACTTTTGGCCACCTGCCCCTCCTTGAGAACTCCAGCATCTATCCTCTTCTCAAGGATGTTGTGGGGTTTGAATCTGGTACCACCCTCCACAAATTCCTCATCTCATCTTTGATCCATGTCACACTGAGGCATTGAGTGTTTGTCCTCTTCTGCCCCAGAAGTCACTTCATCTGGGAATTATGAAGGGACTGTGTTCAATTTATTGACTCAGATTGTCATTTTGGACTGGAAACACTACCTATTTCACTTGCATTGACTCTCAGATTGAAAAGTGGGCCTGCTTGTGCATGTATGAGGTCTCTCAGAGTCCGACGTGGAGGACAGAGATGGATAGGCAGCTTCTGTTTTCCAGTCCACACTTTGAGAATATTGTAGCCTATTCAGCAGGTTACTGCCTGAAGGCTGCCTTGGATTTATAGTCACCCAGGAGATAAGCATTTGTCTCTAATGTTGAATTAGATCGTCTTTTCCTCAGTTTCTGGACAACAAAAAGGAGGGCCGACCATATGCCAAGGATATTGTAGAAGGGAAAAATACACTGGATGGGAGGTTGTTAGACAATGTCCTTACTACTCTTCGTTTCCAGAAATTCTGTGCCTGGTGTTTTCATGTGTGTTAAAGAGAATCCATCTCTCTAATCCTGAAATCCTGAGATACGTGCCTCCTTGTTCAATGTCACCTAAGGCTTCTTAGTCAGTGTGTGAAGGATGGGGCTGTCTTGGGATCACATAGATTTTTTTTTTTTATTGTTTTAAGGACCTAACATATCAGAGATGCCTCCCCTTTGGGGAGATCTCCTTATGGACCTGAAGTCCTCTTAATACTCATCATGAAGTTAAGGTTTTCCTCTTTCTCCTGGGAAACAAATGGGAGTAGCAAACTGTGACTTTTTCTTAAGCAAGTTGCATTAAAATTTATATGCACCTTTCCAAAAGAAGATAAATTATACATATTACAAGGGTGAAAACACATAGTGATGATGGGTTTCTTTGTTCTTTGCTTGCCACATAATGTATCTATCAGAGCAGACCTGTCTATGCAGCTGGTCTACGATGTCAGTGAGTTATGGTTGGGAGTCTCCAGCTGATCATTCCTGCTGTTGGGAAGATAATTAAAAGGTGAGAACACTTCCCTTTGAGAGTTATCCTACGGTGCCCACAGGGCTTGGCTGTGGTTTGGGAGTCTTTTTCCTTGCAAGGCCAGGGTAGGGTAGAGTAGGGAAAGTGGTCTTATAGAGAGTTCTCAGATACTTGAAAAGAAAATCTCATCTTCAACCAAGATCTGGAAGCTATACATATTACAATCAAGTACTTCTTGGATTTTCTTGGATAGAGGAAAAAGAGGAAAGTAAAATAATTCTGATTTTTTAATGCCCATTAGAGTCTTGAAACTCTCATTTTTTTTGCCTTAAATGTCATCCAAGGGGGCCCAACTTGAAAAGGATTAGATAATCCTCTTTGTCTAATCTAAAGGAGGATTAGATTTGATCAATCTAATCTTATCAAATATAGACTTATACAGGATGCTAAGAGATAGAGACAGTCCAAAAACTTGAATCTCTCTTTCTAATTTTCCTTTTCCTTATTGAACGCAATGCTAAACAATATTCAGGCACTGCCCATGCCACTGCTGGCCCTGGGCGGAAGGTGGGATTCTTCATCTGTCCAAATAATACCAGAGCCCAGAGCTGAGTGCAGGGGCGGGGGGCCCACAGCAAGGCCTCTGAGAGTAACCAGTGGGTTAGGGGGGAGGATGGAGCTAGTCTGACTCCCTTTTATAACTTCCCTAAGGGCAGGAAGTCTGGATCAGTGGTGTCAGACAATGGTAACTTCCTTGTTATTTAATGACTCTGTGCCTCAGTTTCCTCCTCTGTAAAATGATGATAAGAAGAAAATGTAGTTTTTAGGGATTTTGTGAGGATAAAATAAGTTAATGCTCTTAGAACAATTTCTGGGCCAGAGTAAGTACTTAATCAACACTAATAATTCATGATATTATTATTACCTTATTTGGATCATTGAGTAGTACATTGCTCCCTATTCTTTAATAGAACTGTTTAAAAATCAAACAACTTGATTACAAAATGAAGATGGACTTTGAATGGGAAATTTGCAGATATATAGCCTGTTGTCTGGGTTGGGAACCTCAGAGCCTTATGTACTTTGCTTAAGAACAACAGACACTACTGGCCAAGTCTCTAATCTGATACACTTCCCATGAGAAGGAACACTGTTACATAGTAACGACAGTGGATCTCAAGTCCATAACGGTTTCTTCCCAAGAGACTCCTGAAACACTCATTTTATAGCAAAGACCCCTTCCAGCAAGATTGACTATAAAAAGAATTCTCTCTCTGATCACATGGAAAATATATCCTAGTTTGACAAAAATGCTTAGTTAAGGAAGGAACAGATGATGTGCTTGTTTTATTCCACAATTGTAAGTTCTTTATTTTTAAAAAATTAATTAATTATTTTATTTATTTATTTTTGACTGCGCTGGGTCTTCGTTGCTGCCCGCGGGCTTTCTCTAGTTGCCGCGAGCCGGGGCTAGGGCTATTCTTCGTTGCAGTACGCGGGCTTCTCCAGTTGCAGATCATGGGCTCTAGGCCCACGGGCTTCAGTAGTTGTGGCATGCAGGTTCTGTAGTTGTGGCTCGTGGGCTCCAGAGCACAGGCTCAGTAACTGTGGTGCATGGGCTTAAGTGCTCTGCGGCATGTGGGATCCCTGGACCAGGGATCAAACCCATGCCCCCTGCATTGGCAGGCTGATTCTTAATCACTGCACCTCCAGGGCAGTCCCTGTAAGCTCTTTAAGAGAAGGGGGCTGGGACTCCTATGTTGTAGCTCATAAAGAGTTAGTACAGGACCTTAAAATGTGGTAGGCACAGTAAATGCCGACATAGGTTGCCCAGGTCTTCAGAGTACAAACAGAATTTTGAGAGACTTTTGAAAAGAGATGTGGAATTCTTTTTGAAAACAGAACATTATTAAAAAAATTAGCATATGAAGAGATAAAAAGAGAAGTGCCTAGATTAGGAGGAGGAGAGGAGCCACACTCTCTTGGCTCTGCCTCTCTGACATGGCCCCTTGTGCCCTTAGTGCTTTGGGGACACAATGGTAAAGCCCAGGTGATTCAAGGTGAGGTCCTGGAGCTAAGGCACCAAGCGTATTGATTGCAAAGTCAGGACCATAACTCGAACTTTTTACTGTGCTGGGAAATTCCAAGATCTCCCCCTTGCTTTCTCTGTATGACAGAAATTTCTCCTATTTTGATTTACATCTGCAACTGGGTAGAATTTAGCCGCGGGATCCTCATTTCCTGTAAGAGGAAGTTGGATGCAATACCACAATTTACCAGTAGATGTCACTATATGCCATATATTCTGTATATGGTCTCCACCTGAATTTTACTTGAATTTCTTAATTGCGGGTCTGCAGACTCCTGGGAATCCCTGAATCTACTGAAGAAGGCAGATGGGGGAGCTGGGGGGAGGGGCGACGACGTGGGACCGGATGACCAAAGAGAGCTATGAGAATTTTAAAATCTGTTTTAATCATGATGAAAATTTTTTTGTTATTTGACCAGATATAAAGGCAAAACTCTTAGTTGAAAAAAAATTTTTTTAAAGGAAAAAAACAGGCACTTCCTAAACTGAACTCCTAGGATGAGAAGTAGAGTTACTGGGGCTCTGGGAAGCCCCCACTTGCTCTTCAGTCAGAAAAGCCTCCCTCTTTGCTTCACAGAGGGGGCTTCAAATGATTAAAGAGCATGAGTCTTGAGGTTGAGAGAACTGGGTTTTAATTCTAGCTCTGTGGTTAGCTGTGTGATCTTGAGTATGTTAGCTAACCTCTTCTGGCCTCTGTTTCTTCAACTGCAATATAAATTGGACACTGGTCATACGGTGTTGTGAGGATGAAAAGTGAAAACACAAACATTACCTGTTACTATTAACTATGATTATTTCACTTGATAGAAATGTTTTTATATCTAAAATCGTTTGAAGACTACAGACTAGTCCAAGCTTTCATTTAAAAAATGTGGGAACTGGGACTTACGAGGCTAAGCAGTTCTCTAAGTTTCACAATTTCATAACACAATATAATTATTTATGTAAAACAGGACATGTTGGTTCTAATCTTTTACAGGTGTATCCCTCCCTACTTGGGGAAACTTGATATGTCACCATGTGAATTTATAAAACTGATGAAATACAAAACAGTTCTTCACTTAATGATCTAACATGCCAAATAGTTCAGTTTATTTTTAAATTTAATTTTTATTCTATTTGTTCAGCTTACAAAATTAATCCAGAACAAGTCTGTCAAATTTAAACAAAGGATGTGCTTAATTAATGATTCTGTTAATGCAGTCAAAACATCATTTAATAAATAAATTTAAATGGTTTCATAACTTTTCAGCCACAGATTTAATGCTTTGATTCAACTGATTTGGCAGTATTTTGGTTGGGAACTTTCACATTCACTGAATAGCTGTGTAGGCTGCCAAGTGGAGGCTTTAATGAAATGGGAATTCATGGATCTGTGGACTTATGATATTCTTTGCTTTGATAATTATTAATTGAAAGAATAATTCAAAGTGTTGTGGATCTGTTCCTCACATGTAATGTAAATTTCATTTTACCTTCCTATGGAAATCCACCTTACACTAACACTTAACTTCTGTTTCTCAGAATTCCTAAGATTTCAAATAGTAATTTTCAAGGAAATGCAATCTTATTATGATAGAATCCCATTGCAACTCCACGTGCTCCATAATCCAGAGTCAGAGAAACTTCTGGATCACGGAACCGAACAGTTCAAGGACTGGTATGATGAGACTCATGATGTTCTGGCTACTTCGAAGGTTGCCCATGGTATTCAGGGAGAAGCAGAGAGGCCATTAGAGTCACGGTCACTGGTCCCTTAAAAAAAGGAACTTGGGCTTCCCCGATGTCCGCTGGGGCCGCTGCCGACAGAGGGCGCAGGCGTGGGCGCCCCGGTGAAAAGGCCGGTTTGCGCACCTGTGCAGTTCGGGCTTCAGTCCTGAGGGGCCCGATTTAACCAGTAGGCACGGGAATCACAGTGTCTAGGGGCCACGATATTTGCCGGGGGCGGGGGGGGGGAGCTCATGAACATGATTTGAATTTAATTCCTTTTGAAATCAAAATAAAAAATAAATATAATTACAATGAATATACAATAATGAATCCAGCCTAGATTACATTTGTTTTTATACTGACAGTTGTGAAATATAATTTACAAATTTTTTTAATGGAACAAGGGGCCGACAAAGACCAAATTGCCTAGGGCCCACGAAAGTCATAATGTAACCCTGAGTTATACTTCCAAATTCTGAGAATCCTAAATTGACTGTGGGGTGAGAGGGAGGAGAGGGAGAAAGTTGGAGGAGGAGGATCCCTGTCCGGAAGGCAAACACTGGCCTGAGGCCTGAGATGGGCATCGGGTGAAGAAGTTTGAGCCCATGTTGGCTCGGACTGACTGTAAAGGAGGTGGCGTGGGTGTCTACAAATTATTTTAAATGACAAAACTGGTCATACAAAGACCTTCCTGACCTCACAGCCAGGAGCTTCTAGCCTCTGACCTGCCTCCCAAATCTTCATAAATGGACCGTTTTACCCCTTGCTTGTTTTACGCCTTGCAATCTGTATGACATCACACATCTGGACTGGTGAGCACAGGGTGGGGAACTGGACGTTTCCTCTCATATAGGCTGGGAGGGGTGGGGGCGGAGAGGAGAACAGTGCTTCAGACAAACTAGTAGCTTGAATCGACTTTTCCCTCTTTGGGCAGTGACCGTTGGAGGAGCTCTGAGATTTCCAAGCAGGTGTCTCTACCTGGACTTCAGAGGATACAGGAGACCACATTCCCCCCCCCCCCCCCCCCGCGAGTGAATTGCAAGCCTTGCTGGTTGACGCAGAGGAACTCTTGCGGCTGGCAAGAAGGGGAGGTACTTCTTCCAGCCTTCCCTCTCCAGCCAGTGACGCTATGCTCTGACACTCCAGGCCCTACTGCCTGGCCTCCTGGGGGTGGCGCCTGTACCCTCTCGGCTGCCCGATCGGGGCTGGGGCCTTCGAGGGCGTTCCCCCAGGAGGGGAGGGGAGTTGGGCAGGGTGGAAGTGGGGGAGGCTTGCTGGGCTCCTGGGTGGGGAATGCAGTGGAGATTCTGCCCACCAGGTGGCGTTGGGCAGGCGCCAGCAGCCCCTCCCATCCCGGGAAACACTGTGAGCCTTGTGGGGTGTGGAGAACGAACAGGTCCATCCATCATGTCAGGATCCCAGGACTCGGTGATGGTTATTTGACCACCACTGAGGTCACCAAGGCGGCTCTCACCCTCTGGCCTCTCCTTGGTCCGTTCACTAGGCTGGCTCTGGTGGGAGGCAGGGGGAAGTGTTACTACCACATTCATTTCTGTATTCATTTATGGTTTCATCTTTCAGCCTTTATGGAACCAGGCCTGGGTACACAGATGAGTAACATATGGTCCCTGCCTTCAGGCAGCTCAAAGGTGGGGAAAAGAAGCAAAATAGACCATTGGCACACAGTGACAATTGCTGGACTAGAAGTCTGTTCAGCAGGGTGGCAGGAGTTGTGAGGTGTGCGCAGGGCAGAGCAGGGCAGGCCTGGCTGGGAAGGTGAGTCTCGAAGGGCAAGCAGGAACGAGCCAAGTGAGGAGGGAGGGAAGGGCGTGAGTGGCCCTGATGCCACAGAACACAGGGTGCTGGGGCCTGCCAGCGCTGCGTAAGGCTGAGCTTAGGGGACGAGATGGGGATTGAGGAGAAATAAGCATGCAGAGAGGCAGGGCTTCAGGCTCTGCCCAAGGGCCAGGCTCCCCCTGCTAACAGTGGGGGAGTTACTGCAAGATTTCTTCAAGGTAGAGACATAGTCAGGTTTGATTTATACAAAGACCGAGTCGGGAGAGGTGAGGGCTCGGGAGCCGGAGAGAGGGGAGCCTGTTAGGAGGCAATTCCAAGTAAGAAATGATAAGCTAAGAGAGTAGACTAGAAGCCCCCCTCTGCCTCTCAGTCACCTCGGACCCCTCCTGCACACACCCATCCTTCTCTCCCTTTTCTGATGCCCATAATCTTTAGTCTGGTTCACAAGCCCTGGGACCGTTAACGGGTCCTCAAATTTCTTCCGTTCCTCCCCAAGGAAAATGCAAATAGCCGACCTCCCAGGTGGGGTTGGGAAGGTGAGAGGGTTGGTGGGACCGCTGGTCGGGGAGCCCCTCTCAGTGCAGCCCCCTGTACCATCCTAGTGCCAGGTGGACCAAGGGCCTGGGGAAGGGCGGGGGGCCTGGCGTCGGCCTGTTCTGGGGGCGAGAGGAAGAGAACAGCAGACCCCAAAGTGACTGGACTCAGGCGTGCAAGCTCCCAGGAAGGGCAGGGACACCCTTGTCATTGAGGCTGCAGAATCAGAGGCTGAGGGTGTGACTGGGGAGGGGGTTGAACAGCCAGGCACCCACACGCCCGCATCCTTTATTCCGTGTGGCATGGAATTTGCTTAGAGCTTTAATTACCTTAATCGCCACTCAGTGCCTGCTTCTCCCTTTTTCCAAGAAGGCCTGGCCCTCTGGTGCCTGCACTTCACTGGCCCCCAGGAAGGCTCCAGAGGATGGTAGTGAATGTCAGCCCTGGGTCGTTGTTTTCCCCACTCCAGACTCACTGGGATTGATGGGGGTGGGCATCCTGCACAAGCAGGCCCAAGAGCTCAGGGTCCAGAGCAGCCGACAGGTGGGAGGAAGGGATCCATCCTTCTCAGGGACTAGGACCCTGGACTCTGTAGTTCTGGGCCTGATCCTGCCTCTGTTCTCAGCTGCGTGGCCTTGGATAAATCTATTCACTTTTCTAGGAATTGCTTTTCTCCTCTACACAATGAAGGAGTTGGACAAGAAATAGAACCCTTAAGGCCCTCACATTCTGTGAAAGTGCTGAAGTATTCTCTAGGGTGCTCCCATTCATCATTCATCATTCCTGAGGCCCCTGCCTCCAGCGCCTCACTTCTGTGCCCTCGGTTGAGTTATGTGAGGCCTGTGGGTGTTCTGTGAGTATGTTCCACAGAATGTATTCTCCTTCCCCTTTCCGTTCCAGGCTCAGAGACCGCTTTCTGTTCCCCTGTTTCCTACTGGGTGAGGTGGGTTGTCATGGTGAGGGACTGCTCTTCCTGGCCCGGCTGGGGGGTCTGGGGCCAGAGTCACTGGGCGGTTTGCATTTGACCCCCAGGGGCTGTTAAGGAATCATATATCCTGGCCGTAGCTCCAAAAGCCCGGGAATTTAATTGCCAATTCCCAGCGCCACCCACCTCCCCCTCACCCCGCCAGGACAAATGTCCTCCTTCCCAACACTACACCTTTTCCGTGGAGCTGAGCTCAAAGCGGTGACTTTCCCTGTTTTTTTCCTGATTTCAAATACAGAGTAAGATTCCAATCCTGTGTGGTCATTTTAAGGCCCCCGTGTGTGCCATGTGCTGCCAGGGATCTTCCGAGGAATATCGCTGCTGGCCTTTATCCAGCCTTGGGGGTGGGGTGGGAAGTCAGAGGTCACGGGCAGCAGGGAAGCAAGAGTGGCTCAGTCGGGGAGACGCCAGCCCTATGGGGCAGACAGGAAAGGAGAGACAGGAGTTACCCCGCATGTACCTGTGGTTTCCCCAAGAGCAGGCCTCAGGCCTTCTCCACTACAGAACTGGCAATGTGGGGTTCAGCTGGCAGCCTGGGATGGGGGACGAGCCCTCTCCTGGGAGATGGAGCCTCTGTTCTAATCCTGGCTCTGCCACTTCCCCGCTCTGCAGCCTTGGGGAAGGAACCTGACCTTTCCGGGTTTCTTTCTGTGAGACGGAGATATGACCTGTGTGTGGTTGTGAGATCAAAGTGAGACCTTGCTCCCAAACCACACACTTGACTCTTAAATGGCCAGTTACAGAGAATAACTGAGACAATCAACCAAAAGCACCCAGCACAGGACCTGGGATATGGCAGCTGCTCAACAAATGTTAATTCCCTCCCACGTGACTCAAATTTCAAACACAGCTTATTCCCAACTCCCCTCAGGTTCCTCCTCCTCCCCCACCCATGACCTCATACTCGCCCCTTCTGTACTTGCGAGCTGCCCAGCCCAGAAATTGGAGTCATTCCCTCCTCCTGCCCTGGTTCCCCTGGGTTCCCAAGTCCCATCTGCTCTGCCTCTAGCTCAGATTGTTCCTTCTCAGCATCAGCGCTAACACCACCTCAACCCTGGTGGTCACAACCTCTTCTCTGGGTTAGGGCAAAGCCTTCCAGCAGAGCTCCCTGACTCCATTCCCTCCCTGGCTGCAATCCATCTTCCATGCGATCTGACTGAAGTACAAAACGAGCATGTCACGTCTACCTCAACAGCCCCCTCACCTTTGTGATAATACACAAGCACGCTAGCCCTGCATCCAAAGGTCCCGTGTCAGGCTTGTCCGTTTCCCATAAGGGCTCTCATGCCTGAAGTCTATGCACGCGCTGTTACTCCTGCCTAGCACATTTCCTTTCTCTACTTCTCATGATTAACCCTTATTTGTCCTTTAAGGCACAGCTCAAGTGTCCTCTCCTTCAGAGAGACTTTTGCGACTTATTCCTTCCCCATAGGTTAGGAGCTGCACCTCCAAGCTGTTATGGCATTCAGAGCTGAAAGTCACTGCTTGTCATAGAGCACTGAAATTGTCTCATTTGCCGTCTTTTCCTACTAGACTGTAAGCTCCATGAGTGAAAGTTCTGTTCTTATTCATTAAGTATTAAACACATATTTACCAGGAGCCTAACTTGGTAAGCCAGAAACAGAGTTAGGCACTCGAGATGCAAAGGTGAGGGGAAAATGGGCACCAGTGTGCAGTCGTGGAAATTAGAGTCTATGTTAACTGAAGAATCATGCTATGATGGAGAGAAACACTACACTATGAGAGCTCCTAGGAGGTTTCTGTGTTAGTCGGGGTTCTCCGAGAAGCAGAACCAATAGGATGGATAGACAGATGATAGATAGATAAATGATAGAGATATAGGTGATTTTTTTAAATTTTCTTTTTTAATTGAAATATAGTTGATTTACAATATTGTGTTAGTTTTTGGTGTACAGCAGTGATTCAGTTATATATATATATATATATATATATATATATATATATATATATATATATAATACATATATTAAAGATCCTTTTCCATTATAGGTTATTACAAGATAACGAATATAGCTCCCTGTGCTGTAGGACTTTGTTGTTTGTCTATTTTATATATAGTATGAGACTTCCCTGGTGGTCCAGTGGCTAAGACTTCACACTCCCAATACAGGGGGCCCAGGTTCGATCCCTTGTCAGGGAACTAGCTCCCACATGCTGCAACTAAGAGTTTGCATGCTGCAACTAAAGATCTCACATGCCGCAACGAAGATCCCGCACCTGGCAACAAAGGTCTGCATTCTGCAACTAAGACCCTGTGCAGCCAAATAGATAAATAAATAAAAATAAATATGTATACAGTAGTGTGTATCTGTTAATCCCAAGCTCCTAATTTATCCCCCTGCCCCTTGATATTTGGTCTTCATTTCTGTACCTGACATGCAGCTTCTAAAACCCTTGAACTTTCCTGTGATAAGAAAGATAAAGGTGTCTTTTGTTAATGAGACAAAGCCCCTAGGTGATCTATGGATGAGGCCTGGTTGCCTTCCAGTTCCACCTCCTGACCTCCAGGTAGGGGAGAGGGGAGGGAGGTTGAGTTCAATCAATGGCCAATGATTTAATCAATCATGACTATGTAATGAAGCCTCCATAAAACCCCAAAAGTACTGGGTTCTGAGAACTTCCAGCTAGGTGAACACATGGAGGTTTGGGGAGAGTGTCATGCTCTATTCCTGGAGAGGGCATGGAGCTTCTATGCTTTCCTCATGCTTTGCCTTACACATCTCTTCAGGCTGTTCCTGAGTTATATACTTTATAATAAACTGGTAATCTAGTAAGTAAAATGTTTGAGTTCTGTGAAGCACTCTAGCAAATTAATTGAACCTGAGGAAGGAGTTGTGGGAACGTCTGATCTATAGTTGTTTGATCAGAAGCACAGGTGACAATCTGGACTTGCAGTTGGTGCCTGAAGTGTGTATGTGTGTGTGTTGTGGGGGACAGTCTTGCGAGACTGAGCCCTTGACCTATGGGATCTGATGCTGTCTCTGAGTAGATAATGTCAGAATAAATTGCTTGGTGGTATGGAGAAAACCACACATGTTGGAAGTGGTGTTAGAATTGTGATATAGATATAGACATTTAAATATATATGTAGAAAGAGCTTTATTATCAGGAATTGGCTCATGGGATTATGGAGGCTGGCAAGTCCAAAACTGCAGTGTGGGCTGGAAGGCTAGAGACCAAGGAGAACCGATTGTGCAGTTCCAGTCTCAAGGTTGGCAGGTGGAGAGTCAATGTACGGGTGAAGTCTGAAGACAGACTCCTGGAGAATTCTATCTGGTTTGGGGAGGCTGGTCTTTTTGTTCAGTTCAGGCCTTCAGCTGATTATATGAGGCTTACCTACATAACAGAGGGCAATCTGCTTTACCTAGAGTTCACTGATTTAAATGTTAATCTCATCCAAAAACACCCTCCAAATTGACACATAAAATTACCATCACTGCACCCTTGCTCTAATCTGGGAGGTCAGGAAAGCTTCCTTTGACAGAAGAGCAATAATCTAAAGGGTAGGACAGGGCACATAAATAAGGTGTGTGTGGGGGCAGGGGAGTTTGAAGAGGAGGAGAGAGCATGTCAGGCAGAGAAGACAGCCTGTGTAAAGGTCCTGTGTCAGGAGGGAGCATGGTGTTTTGGGGGATCTGATAGAAGACCCATGTGGCTAGAAGGAAAAGACCAAGGGAGCCTGGCGTGAGCCTTGTCTGGATAGGTGGAGAAGGGATGACCTTGTGGGGTCTGGAGGTCATAGTAAGAGCTTTGGTTCATACTGCAAGAGCATTGGGAGGCTATTGAAATGTTAATCAAGTAGATAATATGATCAGATTTGCATGGTGATAGATGTTCTCTGGCTGCAATGTAGAAAATTCAACATGGGCAAGCAAAGGTGGCCATGGGGAGACTGGGTTAGCACTTATGCTGTTGGAGTCACTGCTAGCTGAAGCAGGGTGGTGACAGCGATGAGAAGCAGGTGGATCTGAGCAGTGTTTGGGAGGCAAATGTGCCAGGACCATAGACTGGGGATGAGGGTGAGGTGAGGAGTGGCTAAAGCTGCCTGGGGTTAGGACTTAGTCTCCTGTCCTGTGTTCCCAGTGCCAGCCGTGGCGTCTGGCACAGAGCAAGTATTCAGTTCAATAAATAATAGCTTGTGTTTCTCTTCCCTTTTGGTTTCTGCCAGTGATGACCTCACAGATTATTGTGAGGAACAAATGTGTTAATGGTTGTGAAACCAACTCACAAACTGGCAAGGGTTGACCCATGTGTGGTGGTTACTTCCCATAGATGAGCAGGGGAGACTGGAGGCCTGTTTCCTCTGCTGCGTTGTGGAGACGTCTCTCAGGCCATACATGGTCTTCCTTAGGGTCTCAATACTTCCTCTCCTGGGTACATCTGGATATTTTTAGGCCTCACTTAGAGCAGATTAGAGCTGCAAGGGCCAAACATTCATTCATCAATCACCAAAGGAGAGTGTAGTGTGGGCCAGCCAAGCTCTGCATTGTCCTAAGAACCCAGCTTCCATCTCCCACTGGGCCACTACATGTATTTGTAGTGAGATCCTAAGATGCTGACCTCAAACTTTTCTTCTGGTTTGGAGAAGCTACCTGAATTCTACTGGGTATAAGGAGAAGGTGGCAAAGGAAAATTGGGGGAGGGGTGGGTAAGGTGGTAGGTAGGGCTGTTTGGACATCCACTACTGATTTGCCCAGGATTTGGTTCTGCTAGAAGGTATGGGCCATTCAAGTTCTGTTGCTGACTCACTGCAACACCCCTCAAGACTGTGAGCACAGGAAAGAAAGCAAGGGAAGGGGAAAGACTCCCTCCTCTTCTCTGGGGCTTTCACTGTTCATCCAATCAGCATGGACATCTCTGACATCACTGATGAGGGTCCCACATGTCCTCAAGGATCAACACTTGGAGGTCTGTTATGCCAAAGGGTCCAGGTGACTCAAGCAGAACCAGATCTGGAGGTGCAAGGGATTGGCTGGGGATAAAGTGATGGAGAAAGGCCCATCCAAAGCTATGGACTCTCTAGGATTGGGATGGAAGCATGTGTGACCTACCCACTGAGTCCTTGGCATTTGGGTGCTGGGGTGTTGTGGAACCTGGAGGAGAGGACCAGGCCACAACTCTCCCAGGGAGATCCCATCTATCTCTTCTTCTGGCATAAAGGAATCTCCATTCCAACTCTATCTTCCTGTCACTTGGAGGAAAGGGGTCAAAAAGGTGGGCATGGGGCCAAGTTTCAAGCTTAATCTCTACTGCCAAGTAAAACCACGCCACCTAGATTTTCTAAGACAGCCCCAAGTTCAACTATCCTTTTCCAGGTGCCTCTTTATGACTGTAACTCAGAAGAGGGGCCTAAAGAAATTGTATGTACCTGATTGGGACCAGAAACCATGGTCATAGCACATAAGCACAGGGCCACCCTCAGGCCCAGAATCATCTGCTGGGACATTTATATGGAGAACTGGACACCCCAAATGTTATGGGGGATCAGGCCTCAGAAAATACTCCCTAGATTGGGTTGGGGGCAGAGAGGGAAGGCTCCTTTTGGGGTCCAGCTGCTGACTACCAGAGCAGTGTCCTATAGAGCCATACTGGAGCCTGGAGCCCAAAGGGAAAATTAATAATACTGATCCTGTCTCCAAATTTTGATATTTGGTTCACAATGGGTTGGGGGGCATTGATATAAGATTTTTTTAAATATTGCATTAAGATATTATTTACTTGACTACTGAGTTTTTTGGCAGTTCCTTAAATTTGGCAGTACCTAAGGTGATGTCTCACTCACGCTACCTAGTCCTGGAGAGTCCCAAAGCCAGAGAAATTTACAGCCAGTGTCCCTGAAAGGGAGGCACACAATTCTCCCTATTAAATGGAGATTCCCCAGAATGACTGGAGGGTAATTGGCAGTGTCTGCAATAGCACTGCTTCTTCACGGAAAGAGAATGGATCCACATTCAAAGCCAGGAAAGAGTGAAAACAGTATAAGCCCCACCCCATCTCTGTCACACAGACTCGAAGACCCAAACCGTGAGAGAAGCACGCTTTGAAAGTAGAGTTACTCTATCAAAAGCTATAAACAGAGTCATATTATTATCATTTCTCACTATTATACTCTATTTCCATTTTTTCTTTTTAGCAGATAGATCTCTTTTCCCAGCAGATTTTTTTAAACCTCTTGTATTGTATTTTTTAGTTACTAATTAAATTACTTTGGGTTCCTTGAACAGAGGCATCATTTCACAAATGTTCTGCTGGGATGATAGGGAAAAGTCTGCCTAGAATGAAAAAAGAAAAAAAACTGTTCGTGATCCACAAGAGAATAATCCACATTATCAACTGGAATTAATTGAGACTTGATTGGAACCATCTTAATCAAGTAAATTCTCTGAATCTAGGAACCTGGTATAAATCTCTTCCAGGCTGAGTGTTATTAATAATGTTGGGCACCCAGTCCTCCTTGTCCTGTGGCCACTGGCTTCTGCCTCTGATGAAGGTGGGAAGGTTTTGCATTATCATCATTTATGAATTGAATACTTTCCATGCAGAATGTATTGAATATAAAAACTGCGTATGACCCTGAGTTATTCACAATCTTTTTTCAGACAGGCAAGGCAGCTGGTGATATAGGTGGGCCAGATTCATGTGCCCTTGGGTTAGTATTTCAAGTTGGCACGTGCCATATTAATCACATTCTAGCTGGACCCTGAAGCTGCTGAGCTCGCTTCTTAGACCGTTCCAATATCCACACATCTCTCCCATCACCGACATGCCCTCCGGACCCCTGTCTGTTCTTGGGCTTTCTCCTCTGTGATGGGAGTCTGTGATCTTCAGTTGCCCATCCACCCTGATCCCTGAGGCCTCAGCCCTTCTCAACCAGCCGACCAGGGCTGCCAAGACTGTGCAGTTGGACTCTTTTGCTCCCTTCTTTAAGGAAATATCATATCGTTTGGGGCTAAATAGTACCCAGACCTAGGCCTAAGTGCTAAATCTTCCAACTCAATGATATTCACATCCCCTCCCTGCTTTAATGATGAGGACATCCCAGTGAGAACCTACTGCATCTATGGACCTTAGTGTAATCTCTCCTACTAATTAACTACACTTTTTGTTTTATACTTATTTTATTTTAACTTCACAATAAATGGAGGAGTTAATTAATTACACCTGCACATTTTGAGGACACACTTTGAGATTCCAGGTTGCTATGAATTTTGGGGACACTATTCAACTCACTGTGCCCTCCCCCAGATATGACATCATCTACATATTTGATGTCAGCCTAACAGTCTATTGTTCCTTATGTACTTTATGTAGACAAATGGCTGACATAAATATTTTTTAAAAACTAAACATCAAGACTGATAGATTTTATCAAATTTTATCTCTGGTTAAAATTCAAGGGCCATGAATCTGGTCAAATGTCTACAAGTCTGACTGAGCACTGCTGAGAGGCAACCCATGGTATAAATCCAGGAAATACATGGTGTAAATCCAGGACAGTCTTCACCCACATTTCGAACTTAAGGATCAGTGTTGCACATTAGTTCATGGTTGCTTTTTATTTCACCTTTGCCTGTCCACATCTTTGAAATACATATTTTATACTGTAATGATAGCTATTTATTTATTTTAAAAATAAATTTATTTTATTTATTTATTTCTGGCTGTGTTGGGTCTTTGTTGTTGCGCACAGGCTTTCTCTAGCTGCAGCGAGTGGGGGCTACTCTTGGTTGTGGTGCGCGGGCTTCTCATTGCAGCGGCTTCTCTTGTTCTGGAGCATGGGCTCTAGGTGCGTGGGCTTCAGTAGTTGTGGCACGCAGGCTCAGTAGTTGTGGCTCACAGGCTCAGTAGTTGTGGTGCACGGGCTTAGTTGCTCCGTGGCATGTGGGATTCCCGGACCAGGGCTCAAACCCATGTCCCCTGCATCGGCAGGAGGATTCTCAACCACTGTGCCACCAGGGAAGCCCATGATAGCTATTTATAAATCTGTTTTCCCCTTAAATGTATTGGTGAGCATTGGGGGTAAAGGAAGCCAAGATAAAGTGAAAGGTATTTACATTTGATAAGTAAAATTTTGTAACAAAAGGATATTTTTGTTGCTACATTTGATAACTTAAAAACACAAGGTTCATAAATATAAAATTAATAAATACCTACCTTGCAGAAGACTTGGAAAAACATATCGACCTGAAAAGAAAATGCTCTTGTGATTCCAACAATCAGAATGAACCACTGTTAACATTTTGGAGTATACTTTTTCAGTCTTTCTTTCTAACTATATGCGCACGTGAATATGATGTGTCTAGAAGAAGAGATATGTATTTATACACATACATTCAAAGGATTGTAGCTGCTTCTGCCTTTAGGAGGATGATAGAATTCATCTCAAGGAAGACTTATTTTAATTTATAAGCAGTCCTAATGGTATGTATAAAGTGTGAATAGTGGACACTTCTCAACCCTGCTCCCAGGGGAGAGTAATAAATTACTCCACAGGAGAACAAGAGGAGAGTTTGAGCTGGCAGTTCAAGAGACTGGAGGAAATGTGAGGAGGGCACCTGGGGAGGAGCACTGGAAGCATAGAAAAGGGTAGATTCTGTGAAGGAACACAACCAGTGAGGAATTCCCAGTGGTAGAGAATGTCTGATATTAAACGTGAAGTGGTTTCCTGCCCTGTGCCGTAATTGTACTCCATGACTCAACCCTTCAGTAAAAGTATGCTATTAACAACACTCCGGGGTTTTGTTTGCTCTGGTTGAAATGAAGCATGGAGTAAAGTGGAGTGGCAAAGGAGCAAAGGAGCTGGGAACAGAGTCTAGGAGCAGATGTTAGGGAGAACAAGAATATACTGTGCACAAAGAATTTTGTAGTCAGCTTTATTAATTTAGCAAAAAACTTCAACAGCATGTCCGCATATCATTAGATACTCTTCCACATCACCATGGTACTCAACCTCATATTTATAGCACTTTTTCAAATACTAGAATTTTCATCGACACAGTTGAAAGAATAAGACTTAAGACAACATTTAATAAATCCGCAATAATTACGGTACAATCGGGAATGCAGTAAAATAGGTGTCTACAGTTTATCCCCCAAGAGTCTAGGGAGATACCCTTCTCCTAGGTTATATACATAACCCTGTAATAAACATCCTTGTACCTACAGCGTTGCCCACATCACTGATTATTTCCTTTTATATCCCAGAAGTGGATTTTACAAGGGTCAGAGAAGTATTTCAGAACATTTGACTGGCATTATCAATTATCTTCCCCGAAAGTGGTAGCAATGTTACTTTAAACAGCCAACTGTCTTTCCCCAAACTGGGTATTATCATTATTTCTTTTTTTTTCTTTCACAGTTTATAGTTTAAAAAGAGCATAAAACCATTTTTATTTTAATTTTTGATCATTACTTGTGAGGTTAAACACTTTTCTACCCATGTGCTTTTTTCTTTTATGAATCATCTGTTTCTATCCTTTGCCTATTTATCCTAATAGGGGGTTCATCTTTTTCTTATTGAGTTTTGTAACCTCATAAAATAAGGATATTAACTCTTTGTTGGTTAATATATTGCAGGCATTTTGTCCTAATTTGTCACTTGCATTTACTTTTAGCTATGGTGTTTTGGGACCAACAGATGCTTTAAATTTTCATGCAGTCAGATTTGTCTATCTTTTCCTTTATGGATTCTACATTTGATGTTATAGTTTAAAAGAAGTTTCAAAACCACGATTTTGAGTTTTTGTCTAGTCTTTTTATGATTTCATTTGTTAAAATGTTCAATTCTTTATTCCTTTTGGAATTTATTTTGATATAAGGAATGAGGTGGAGCTTTAGTGTAACTTTTCTCCTAAAGGCTAGCCAAATATCTCAGCACCCTTTATAGATAATCCACCTTTCTCTATTGATTGTAAATGCCACGTCTACATTATACTAGATTATATTAAATGCTCACGTGTATGTTGGTCTGTGCTTTGCTGCCAGAGACACCCCGATATCCCTTCTCCCCTTCATCTTTAGTAATAAAACTTTCTAATTTAGCTGGACACCTGATTCCCCTAAATCAAAACTATGTTTCCCAGCATCCTTTGCTGATAGGCGTGGTCACGTGGCTATGTTCTGGTCATTGATATATAAGGGGAATTTTGTTTGTAAATTTCAGGATATGTCCTGAATGAAAAGGGCCATGCTCTTCTTTAGATCTTTTCCTGCTTTCTGACAACTGTAATGTAAATGTGATGACAAGCACTCTGGCAGCCATTTTGGACCATAAGCAGAAGTTACTTGTTGAACATTATTGCAAAATAGAAGAAGTCTTGGTGTCTGAAGAGGTCTTGATGACTATCAGCTGTGGATTGCTTATCTTTAGACTTCTAATAAACGAGAGAAAAATAAACTTCTATTTTGTATAAATCATTGTTACTTTGTTTTTATTGGTCATTGCAGTTGAACCTAATTCTAAGTGATGGAACTTTTCATTAGATTCCACTGGTATCTGCATATTCATGTAACAAGGCTATGAAATTAGATTTTAACACTGTGACATATTTTAATATGTGACAATGCATATACCTCTCAAAATGTTTTGTTAATTATTCTCATCTGTTATTCTTCTTGATACATTTTATGATAAATCAGTCAGTTTGCAAACAAAAAATTTATTTGGGATTTTGATTAAAATTGCATTAAATTTGTAAGTTAATATAAAATCACTGACATTTTCACAATACTGCATTTTACCATCACGGAATATGGTATGTCTCTCTCAAAGCTTTTATTATATTCCTCAATATAATTTTTCCTTATATCAGTTCATATACTTTAAAAAAAATAAATTTATTTATTTATTTTTGGCTGCATTGGGTCTTTGTTGCTGCACGTGGGCTTTCTTTTTAGTTGCAGCGAGCGGGGGCTACTCTTCATTGCTGTGTGCAGGCCTCTCATTAAGGTAGCTTCTTTTGTTGCAGAGCATGGACCCTAGGTCTGTGGGCTTCAGTCGTTGTGGCACATGGGTTCAGTAGTTGTGGCTCGCAGGCTCAGTAGTTGTGGTGCATGGGCTTAGTTGCTCTGCGTGTGTGTGATCTTCCCAGACCGGGGCTTGAACCCATGTCCCCTACACTGGCAGGTGGATTCTTAACCACTATGCCACCAGAGAAGCCCCATATACTTTTTATATTTATTATTGAGCATCTTTTTTTTACTGTTTATATTGCAATTGGAGTTTACCCCATGAATAATTATTCTAAAATATAGCTGATTTTTGCAAATTTATATTGTGTAGAGAGTAGGAAAAAAACAGATTAAAAAAAGAAAAAACAACTCAGCTACTACTGCCTCCTTGGGGAATGTCATACCTCATCTCTGGGGTCCATGGTTGTATGTCTTAAACAAATGCCTCCATGGGCATTTTTGGTTGAGAAAATCACAGCCTGACATTTGGTTTGGGGAGACTCAAGGAGTCCTGAATGACATTATTATAAAGTGAGAAGAATTTTAAGTGTCTGTGGAGAGGCTGGGAGAGGGGTTGAGGGGTCAACAACAGAAAGGTGAGAGGAGTGTGAGGGATGTCTAGAGAGGGATTGGGAGAAGGACTGGAGAGAAAGAGGTGGAAACAAGAGCACATTCCTAAGGAGGAATAAGACCAGTGGGAACATCCCCATGTTGAGGAATGGAAAATGCATTTTTAGGACAATGATGACATATTCAATATTGTCACCCACACTGTTCTGCAATAAATAAACCTCTTTATTTTCTCAGTTGCTTTGATAAAAAGTCTGTTGTATATAACAGGCTGGGATTAACAGTGTTTTGAATGAAGGAATAGGGGCAGTGTCCAGTGTAGGGCTAAGAGATGATGGAAGAATTAAATTGTTATGAGAGGCAAGTTAACAGCAAAGACTAAGAACCTGCTGAAGTCCAGGAGTTACAGCAAGAGGAAACCAGGAGAAATACAAAGTCCCCTGAGAATATTATTTAATTGGAAGTGAAATCATGTAACTAAGAGATTGGGACTTGAACCCATGGGCTGGGACTCAAACCCATTTAAAACCCAGATTGGGACTTGAACCCATAGTCTTTTTTTAAAAATTTATTTTATTTTATTTATTTTATTTTTGGCTGTGTTGGGTTTTCGTTGCTGCGCAGGCTTTTCTCTGGTTGTGGTGAGTGGGGGCTACTCTTTGTTACAGTGCGCGGGCTTCTCATTGCGGTGGCTTCTTTTGTTGTGGAGTGTGGGCTCTAGGCACGTGGGCTTCAGTAGTTGTGGCATGAGGGCTCAGTAGTTGTGGCTCATGGGCTCTAGAGTGGAGGCTCAGTAGTTGTGGCACATGGGCTTAGTTGCTCTGTGGCATGTGGGATCTTCCCGGACCAGGGTTCAAACCCATGTCCCCTGCATTGGCAGGCAGATTCTTAACCACTGCACCACCAGGGAAGCCTGAACCCATGGTCTTTTAACTGAGATCACACACCTGGTCTCAGGACTTGATGAAGCTCAGGTTTTTGATGTCTCATCACAGAAAGAATTCGGTGAGAGGCAAAGTGATAGGTAAGAAGTGTATTTATTTAGAGAGAAACACACTCTGCAGATAGAGTGTGGGCCATCTCAGGAGGCAAGAGAGGCCCCTGGGTACAGGGTTGTCAGTTTTTATAGGGATGAGTAATTTCACAGGCTAATGAGTGGGAGGAGCATTCCAGCTATTTTGGGGTAGGAGCGGAGGTTTCTGGGAATTGGGCCACTGCAGACTTTTTGATCTTTGATGGTTGGCCTTGGAACTGCCAAGGTGCCTGTGTGTATGTTACATACCCACAGTGCATACTGAGGCTCAAGGTCTAGTGGAAGTCGACTTGGACCATCTTGGACATATTTGGTTCTATCAGTTTATGTTGTGTCCTTGGGCTATGTCATTCTTATAAAGATTGTGCCCTGCCCCCTTCCCTCCTGTTTCAGAGGGACCCTGGATTTTCTACATGGGATGGAGGACTGAACTGTTTTCTTTGATTTGTAGAGAGAGGTAATCCAAGAAGGCTGATGACTTCAAGATATTCTGGTTGCAGAAATCTGGGTTACAACTATACTTCATTACCTTATTTTGTGGTTGGTTTTCATTTATTTTTTGGTTGATATTAAGAGACTAAGTATACAAATGGGGGACTTCCTTGGTGGTGTAGTGGTTAAGAATCCTCCTGCCAATGCAGGGATCTTCCTGGTCTGGGAAGATCCCACATGCCATGGAGCAACTAAGCCTGTGCCCCACAACTACTGAAGCCTGCGCACCTTAGAGCCCGTTCTCCACAACTAGTGAGCCCACGTGCTGCAACTACTGAAGCCCACGCACATAGCTCCCGTGCTCCGCAACAAGAGAAGCCACCGCAATGAGAAGCCTGTGCACCACAATGAGGAGTAGCCCCCGCTCGCCGCAACTAGAGAAAGCCCATGTGCAGCAACGAAGACCTGAAGCAGCCAAAAAAAAAAAAAAAAGGAAAGAAAAGAAAAAAAATATACAAATGGAAAATGGTCAGACCATAGATGACCATAACACTCTGACCCATAACCTTTGTAGCAACCAACCTGGAAAGTCAAACCAGACCCTCTGCAGCAGTCAGACCAGAAAAGTCAGGACTTGGTCAATAGTGGCCAGTTCCCCAAATTTTTGCTCCTGATTCTGTAACTGAGCAGGACCCTGTGGGGCTCCTTGGCACAAAAGCCTTTCTGTGTCCCTGTTTCATTTTTTAGGAAATAGGCTTCATTCAGCCTCCATGACCTTCTCTGCATTTCAAAGGACAGGTTCAAACAGTTGCTAATCAGGGAAGGGAGGGGATGCAGAGACAAGGGAGGAGCAGCCAAGAAACAATAGTTCAGCCTTGGGGCAGGGTCCTGATTCCACCTCAAAGGAGATACATAACAATACCTTTGAGCTGTTTTGCAGATACTGAAACCCCCACCAGCTGGAAGAAGTTAACTGTCTGCTGCCCACTAGCACGAGACCCCAGACGGGTTGGAACCAGGTTGATGATGCTGACTTCCAATTACCTCACCACCAACTAATGAGAAGAATGTCCACAAGCTGATCATGCTCTCCTCTTTGAACCATTACTATAAAACTCCTCACTACCCCCTCCAGGGCAGTTTTGAGGCCATTAATTAGCCCACTGTGACCCCCTTTGCCTGGCAAACAATAAAGCTATTCTTTTCTACTTCACCAAAACTCTATCTCCAAGGTTCAGTTTGGTACCAGTGTACAGAGGCTGAACTTTGGCTACAATTCCAGCTCAGGACCAACCAGAGAATGTCAAATATGCTCCCCAAATCAATCACATAGGATGAATCTAGTTAGCCTGGATTCAATGTCCCCATGCCAACAACCTCCTATCTGAGCATACTTGAAACCTCCCCTCTCCCTTTTTTTTTTTTCACTGTAAAGCTTTCCTGTTTGCATTTGAGTTCCACCAAACCCAAGTGAATGTGACTGACTCCCCTCCTATACCAAGCTCTGAATAAATAGCCTCCAATTTGTTTTCATTTGAGTGGTCTTTATTTTCACAATATTCTTGTGTTTTACAAGTAGGCAACTATGTTAACTGCAACAAAGACTTCTCTCTTTCTGATAGCTATACATTTATGTCTTTTTTCTGTCCTATTGCATAGAGTTGCAAAAGTCATATAACAATGACAATAGCAACTATCGTTATCTTACTCCTTAATTTATTGGGAAAGTCTCTAAAATTTTGCCTTTAAATAACAATATTGCCTAGTGGTTTGAAATGGATATTCCCTCTTCTATTAAATAAATATATTTTCATCTCCAGTCTATTTAGGTTTTTCTCTTTTAATATCAGAAAATGATGTTTTTACTGTATTGAGTTAATCTTTTTATTTTTCTCCTTATGGGTAATAGCATATTAATAGATATTCTAATTTTAGTCCTTGTAGTCTTATAAAAATAAACCTACTTGATCACAGTGCATTATTCTTTTAGCACACTGCTGCATTTAATTGGCTAATATTTTATTCAGGATTTTTGCATCTATATTCATAAGTCAAGTTAGTCTGTAATTTTCTCTTTTTGGTGCTATTTTAGTCAGATTTTTGACATGAAATCTATTTCATCTGCTATTAATATTGCAGATATTTTTTGTTAGCATGAACAACTGGCTGTTGGTTTGAAATATATGTTTCTTGTCATGTTAAAAGATTACACCTAGACCTACCACATTTGGAGGATGGATTCTTTGGCAATGATTTCCAATTTGTTCCATGTTTGTTAGTCTTTTCAGACATTCTACATTCTCTTGAGTCAATTTTGATAATTTTTATTTTCCCATAAACTTACCATTTCATTAAGATTTTCAAATAAGTTGGCATGAAGTTTTATATAGATTAAAAAAAATTAGTCTCTATATATGTGGTTATAATATTTAGTTTTGATCTGTGGCTATAAAATATCATTTTTAATTTGGTGTAATTTTTTCTCCCTCTGTGGGTACAAGACTTTGTTTATTTTGGATATTTATTCAATGTACAGTTTAGGTTTCCCTTTGAGAAGGATTTGAGTTCAAGTGGTTTATTTGGTTTATTTGGTTGATGCAAGAAAACACTAGAGGGGAGCGGGGAGGTGACCCAGGGGAAGGAAGTCGACCAATAAAGGAGGAGTTGTTCGGCCAGCCACTGTTGTGGGGACAGGAATGTGATCCTGGGAAACTCGGGAATAAAGGCATGCCTCAGAGGGATCCCACCAGAGGCGTGGTGGCGTGGAGGTATTTACACGCACAGCTCCTGACCGTTATTGGTTGAGGGTTACTGTGTGTAGAAATGGGGTGGGTTGTGAGTGTCAGGGTGTTCATTCCCTGGCACTTAAGCCTGTCTTGGGCACAAGCAGAAAGGCCTCCCACAGTCTTAGAAAAAGCTGTCATACAAAGGGATGCAGATATTGACACTGGAATTCCTTTGGAAGACACAAAAGTGATGATGCCCTGGGCATTGGGACAGGCACAACAGTTTCTGCTACGTACACCCTCAAGGGCTTATTTATCAATTCTGTTCTTTCATAGGTTTCTAATTAATTTCATCTTTTGGCTTTATTAATTATTTCTTCTGTTTTTTATCTTATTTTATTTTATTTTTTATTTATTTATTTTTAGCTGCTCCATGCAGCTTATGGGATCTTAGTTCCCCAACCAGGGATTGAACTTGTGCCCTCAGCAGTGAAAGCATGGAGTCCTAACCATTGGAGAGCCAGGGAATTCCTTATTTCTTCTGTTTTTTTAAACTTTAATGTTCTTCTTTTAAACTTCTTGCATTATGTGCTTACTTCATATATTTTTACTTTCTTATTTGATAATATTAATAAAAGCATTTCAGATTGGTTATGAGGAATAATTGAGAAACTACATGTAAAAGTGCTTAGTGCAGCGTCTGTCACATAGTAAGTGCTCAACAAATGTTAATTACTATTTTTATTGGCTACTTTGAAGTAGCCTCTGATTACAGATTTGGCTGTCTCCTCTTGGTGTTAATATGTGGTATTGTCATTATCATTATTTTTGAAGAGTTCTTTAAATTGTGGTTTAGGTTTCCTCTTTGATCCATGGATTATTTTGAAGTTTTTTCATACCAAGTAGTCAGACATTTTTTTGGTTACAGATTTTTCCAATTTCTTTACTTGATCAGTTAAGAACTGACAAAGTCTCCACAGCAATTGTTTTTCAGTCATTTTCCTCTTATTATTCAGAAACTAAAGGTTTATGACAAACATATCTTCATTGCAGATCTTGGTTTTCATTAATTATTTTTTATTTTGTTTAATAGTTTAGGACTATAATTTTCCTTTTCTAAATATATCTTTCCCATCTTTTTATTTTTAAACATACCGAGTCACTTTGTTTTGGATGTGCCTCTTGTGGACAATATATGGTTGGATCAAATATAAGAATCTTTGTCACTTCAAAGGGAAATATAACTTATTTAGATATATCATGTCACAACTAATGTGTTTGACTTTCTGATGAATTTATCTGGATCCCTTATTGAGGTATAATAAGAAAAAACTATTTGATCTTTGTCCCTGATTCCTGGCAGAGACCTAAAACCCATGGAATTTCCAAGTGATAGAGGTGATAAGAGCATCTTCCCATAATCATAAGGAGCCCCTTTCAACTAAGTTCATGCTAATAATGTGACTCTTGGCCAGCCCCTAGATAGCTTCAGGATGGGGGTTGGTGCCAGAAAGAACAAGGCAGGGTTAAACACTTGGAACTTTCAGCCCCACTCTGCCCCCTCTCACCCTCTTCCACCCAACCTCCTGGGAGGGGAGAAGGGTTAAAGTTGAGTTAATTACCAATGGCCAGTGATTAATCAATCATGTCTATTTAATAAAACCTCCATAAAACCTTTAATGACATGGTTCAGGGAGCTGCCCAGTTGGCAAACACAACCACAGAAGGTGGCACATTCCAAATCCATGGGGACAGAGGCTCCTGTACTCAGGAATCTTCTGGACTCATCCTACTATCCCCTCATCTGACTGTTCATTTGTGTGCTTTATAAAGATAAAAGATAAACTGAAACATTTTATAAGTTTTAAGAATATGAGCAAAAAATCCATTGGAATGGGGCAATGCCAAACTGGAAGAGGTCAGGTGCTTTCCGCCTGTACGAGCTCAGGGAGTGACTTAGAGAAGGTGCCAAAGAAAGGGAATTATTTGATTGGCTGTAAATTAAAGCCTGATTGGCTGTTTGTGATCGGTTGTCCTTAGGCTTTCATTTCATAACCTGAAGGCATTTCCAGGCTTAGATTTTGGTTTGTTTACATAGCCTGCCATGACATTAGAGCCATCTCAGTCTGATGGCCTCCTTGTTTGATTAATTTAACATAATAAACTGTAATAATAAATGTAGAATTTTCCTGAGTTCTGTGAGTTGTTCTAGCCAATCATGGAACCTGATGGGAATGGGGGTGGGTTGTGGGAACCCCTGACTTTGTGGTCAAGTTGGACAGACGTGTTGGACAGACCCCAGTCTTGAGGCTGGTGTTTCAGGGACTGAGGCCAGAAACCTGAGGAGTCTGCATGGGCACTGTGTACTTAGTGTCAGAATTGAATTGTGGGGCAACCAGCTGGCATCAGATAATCAGCAATTTGGTTGGTGTGAGAAAAAAACCTCATGCTTGGCAAAGATGGAAATCTATTTTCAGTTTAAGTGTTTGCTAATATTTTAAAAATACTTGCTATTTTGACTATAAGGATTGGCCCAGACCAGTCCCTACACAGCCTTGTTGATGGTGGTGCTACATGGAAACCAGACAGGATTCATGTTGCTTTGGAAGAAGACTCTTCATTGCTGCTGCTGCTTTTTGTTTGTAGTAGTTGCTCATGCCTGGGCTTTTAAGCCTGGCTTCTCAGGAAGTTACTATGCTACAGAGCTCAGAAGTACTCCCTCTGACCCCTTTCCAGACTGTGCCAGGGCCTGCCCTTGTCTCCAGCCTTTGCCTCTCAAACTGGGATTGTCTCAAGGTTTTCGCTTCTTTTGTTACAGAACTAGGTGGTGATGGAAGTTCTCTTTTTCAGGAAACAGAAGGGAAAAATCACCCTGAAGTTTTTCTTCAGTCTAGTCCCACTGAACATCATCTAGTGTAAATGCATTGAAGTTTCTGGAGTGTGGTTGGCACTTTTCTTTGGACCCCGGTCAAAGTATAATTTTCAAAATGATAAAAGCCTAACTCTCATGCATATATAAAATGAATCATGTCAAAAATTTTATTCAACTATCTCATGAATTAATGTGGGAACCAGTAAGATGTCAAAACTGGTTCAAAGAGCATTTGAGAAACTGAATATGTATATGTATAGACTGGCAATTTAATAAAGAACTGTTAGGTTAAGATTGCTGGGTTAGATGTAGACACAAAATGTTTTAAAGTGTTATAGGGCAATAAACTGTAACCTTTGGGGTTATCTCTTCTATTCAACAATAAATTATTCACATTTTTTAGTGGACAAAAACTACAAGTTAACTTCTTAAGTATTGTAAAATAACCTAATCAATAGAAACCAAGCTCAGCATTGCACTGAAAGAACACTTTAAATATATCTTTTGCCTGGTTCCAAGATACAGATTGTTTTTGTGACAGATGTGCTGTTTTTCTCTTTTTACTATCATGATTTCTGGACTGGGTGGAGGTAGAGGGTGTCCTCAGTCCTTATGTGGCCGTCGTACACAGAGGACTGAAAGACGTATTTCTTGTTCTGCTGCAGCTACCTCGTGAGACAGTGTTTTCATTTCTCTTATTAATGGATTATTATCTACTCTACTCAGTAGAGTCTTGGCTAAACTAGGGGTCTTAAATTATAAAAGAAGGTTCTCCAAAATTTAACACAAATGTCTTATTAATTTAAAAATGCAGGGCTTCCCTGGTGGCGCAGTGGTTGAGTCCACCTGCCGATGCAGGGGACACGGGTTCGTGCCCCGGTCCAGGAGGATCCCACATGCCATGGAGCGGCTGGGCCCGTGAGCCATGGCCGCTGAGCCTGCACGTCTGGAGCCTGTGCTCCGCAACGGGAGAGGCCACAACCGTGAGAGGCCCGCGTACCGCAAAAAAAAAAAAAAAAAAAAAAAGTAAAAAAAAAATGCAAACACAAAAACTCAAATAAAGAAGAATTACATTATATACTTGTTGAAGTTAAATAAGTCCAACTATATACTGAGCAAGAGAATACTTTACATAGTAAGAGAATTTCCACCTGCTATTTCAAATTCAATAAATATGTACCACAGAATGAGGGTGACAGGGAGACACAAATTGGCTTTCATTTTCATAAATCTCAGTTTTCTTGCATGAGTATCTTAGTATGCTGAGTGTGATTCTCATGTTTAGAAAACACATATATTTTGGAACCACATGGTTCCTAAATGAAAGCCACCTACTTCAACTGGTACCATAAATTCCAGTGTAGAAGAAAAAAATCTAGCTGTGAGTGTCAGCTCTCCTAAAGGATTTTCATGGGTAATTTTAACAGTATGTTTGATTTGCTGCATACAAAGTCTGAAGACATGGTATTAGTTTTCTATGGCCACATAACAGATCACCACATGAGCAGCTTAAGAACACACATATTTATATTAGCTCACAGTTTCTGTGGGTCAGGAGTCCAGGCGTGGTTTAGCAGAGTCTTCTGCTCAGGGTCTCCCAAGATTGCAATCAAGGTTTAAACTGGGCTGTGTTTTCATCTGGAGGCTCAACTGGGGGACAATTTGCTTCTGAGCTCATTCCACTTGTTGGCAGATTTCATTATCTTGTGGTCATAGCACTGAGGGCCCCGTTCTGAGTTCTTTGCCATGTGGGTCTCTTTAAGACAGCTCTTACTTTATCAAGTCAGCAAGGAGTGTCTTTCTCACCTCAGAGAAGGCCTAGTCCTCTCTTAGGGGCTTTCACCTGATTAGGTCAGGCCCATCTCAGATGATCTCCCTTTTTATTTACTCAAAGTCAGCAGTTTGAGGACCTTAATTACCTCTGCAAAATTCCTTCACTTTGCCATGTTCTATGGGCTGGAAGCAAATCACAGGTCCTGCCCACACTCAAGGGGAGGGGATTATGCAGGACCTGGATACCAGGGGACAGAGGTCATAAGGATCACCCTAAGGGTCTATCTGCCACAGACCTTAACCCCCCAAAATAATCAGGGCCCAGTCAGGAAAACAGCAGCCATGCTAGGTATCCTAACAGAAAATATTTAATGTAAGAAATTGGTCAAAGAGTTACTAGAGGACTAAAAAAATTAAAAAAAAAAAAAAAAAAGGAATAGTGAGGTAAGAAAGAAAATAAGTGCAGGAAGCATCTACCTCTATGGCTGGGGCATGAGGGGTGAGGTCAGTGTTACTAGGACCTATGAGCTTGGAGGAGAGGCCCACACTGCTGAGCCTTAACCTCAGAGTAAAGTCCCACTTTGACTATCTCTGTTTTTCAAGGATACAGCAGAGCTGGCTCAGACCTCTGAGGAGGGGGTGCTGTCTGGTTCATGCTGGTATCTCTGAGGTGGAGTCATGAGACTTGTCCTGGGAGTGTGGAAAGAAGCTGTACCAGGTTGACTGGCTGCTCGGATGAAGGGCTCTTGCTGGCCCACCTGCCAGGAGGTGCAAGCCAATAGGAAGAACATCTTCCCTACTCCTGCCTTCCAGTCTCTCTCTAGCATCCCTCCTGGCAGAACCTAACAGCTGCAAGCCAGCAAAGGAGAAACATAATTTGGAAAGTACTCAGCATCACAAAACAAATATGAAAGGGTAGATTTGAACCTACACACAATAGCTCGATAACCAGCATATACCGTCCCTAGCTAAGACTGCTGAAACCTAGGTCCAGTAGAAAATCCTGGCCTTGGCCTCCTGTCTAATACTGGCAGTGTTGGGATTTTAGGTGGTCAATGAGTAACACCTCTCTCTTCTCTGCTTGAGTTCTGAACCAACTAAGTCAGAGTATCAGCAGTTAGAAGATGGAGATAAAAATATCAGCTTTATAACAAACAAAGTCTGTGCTGTCAGGTATGTAGCCAAATGTGCTTGCAAACATGCCCAGACCCAAACTTCCTGCCCCAAGCTTCAGGCTTCCCCTGCGGATTCATGAGAATATGTGTTCTCAGGCAGCCCACAAGTTCCAATAAGAGACAGAGAAACATCTAAGTGAAGCCCGCCCTTGGGCACAGTGCCTGGAGGGTCTGAGAGGGGCCTGGGGGTATTCTTTGGTAGAGGGTCCTCCACTAGGGAAGGTGAGGAGATTTGGAGGCATATTTGATCATAATCTGGCTCTGGTTAGAGATGTTGTAGAAATACAGATTATTTTTTCTCTTAATTGGAGGTATTGGTTTTAGATTGTGGTAAAATATCTATAACATAAAATTTACAAATTTAATCACTTTTAAGTATACAGTTCAGTGACATTAAGTGCATTCACATTGTTGGCAGCCATCTCCAGAACTTTTTCATCTTCCCAAATTAAAGCTCTGTACCCATTAAACAAGAAGTACCCATTACCCCCTCCCTTGTGCCCTGGAAACCTATAATCTACTTTCTGTCTCAGAAACTGACTACTCTAGCCATATAAGTGGAATCATACAATGGTCGTCCTTTTATGCCTGGCTTTTTCACTAAGCATAATGTCCTCAAGGTTTATTCATGTTGTGTCAGGTGTCAGAATATCCTTCCTTTTTTAAGACTGACTAATATTTCATTGTATGTATATACCACGTTTTGCTTATCTATTCATCATTGGTGGTTTTCTTTTACTTTTGGGTTTCTTTTACCTTTTGGCTACTGTGAATAATGCCACAATTCACATGCTTTGAACATGGGTGAACAAATACCTGTCTGAGTCCCTGCTTTCAATTCTTTTGGGTATATACCCAAAAGTAGAATTGCTAGATATAAGGTAATTTTTTAAAAAATATTTATTTATTTATTTATTTATTTATTTATTTATTTATTTGGCTGTATTGGGTCTTAGTTGCGGCACACGGGATCTTCATGGCGGCATGTGGGATCTTTCGTTGCAGTGCACAGGCTCTTCGTTGTGGCGAGCGGGTTCAATAGTTGTAGCACATGGGCTCACTAGTTTTGTCATGTGGGCTCCAGATAGCGTGGGCTCAGTAGTTATGGTGCATGGGTTTAGTTGTTCCATGGCATGTGGGATCTTTTTTTAAAAATTAATTTATTCTATTTATTTATTTTTGGCTACATTGGGTCTTTGTTGCTGTGTGCAGGCTTTCTCTAGTTGCGGCTAGTGGAGGCTACTCTTTGTTGCGGTGTGTGGGCTTCTCGTTGTGGTGGTCTTGTTGCAGAGCACAGACTCTAGATGCACAGGCTTCAGTAGTTGTAGCACGTGGGCTCAGTAGTTGTGGCTTCCGGGCTCTAGAGCGCAGGCTCTGTAGTTGTGGCGCATGGGCTTAGTTGCTCCGCGGTATGTGGGATCTTCCCGGACCAGGGCTCGAACCCGTGTCCCCTGTATTTGCAGGTGGATTCTTAACCACTGTGCCACCAGGGAAGCCCCGGCGTGTGGGATCTTAGTTCCCAGACCAGGGATCGAACCCATGTCCCCCGCATTGAAAGGTGGATTCTTAACCACTGGCTCACCAGGGAAGTCCCTCTGGTAATTCTATTTGATAAGGATTGTGAAGAGTATCCAGAGGTACGGGCAGAGAGCCTGTGAAGTGCACATCACCCAGTCTAAAGGCCTCTTAGGTACAAACTGCCTACTTGGCCCTGAGTCTGCTCCTGCTGCCTCTTCAGGCCCACAAAGTGGGGAAGGGGCTTCTCGGGGAAAGGAGCCCATGTGCTCCTTAGGCATGGGGTGGTGAGCTCCACACTCAGGAATGAGGGCAGGGACTGGAGTCCACTTGAGTCCCCATGATCCAGGGACTAGCTGTGGGACTTGAGGAAGGTTCTGGAAGCCTTGCAGCTTGCCAAGCTTTGTTATTTTTGCCATCCTTTGCCATCAGTATCAGTGTAATGATTGGCAGTAGAGCCTTTAAGGTGGGGGGCAGCTGTGTGTATGTCTTTTTAAAAATAATTAATTAATCTGGTTGCACTGGGTCTTAGTTGCAGCATGTGGGCTCCTTAGTTATGTCTTGTAGGCTCCTTAGTTGTGGCAGGCGAACTCTTAGTTGTGGCATGCATGTGGGATCTAGTTCCCTGACCAGGGATCAAACCCAGGCCCCCTGCATGACGAGCTCAGAGTCTTATCCACTGTGCCACCAGGGAAGTCCCAGCTGTGTGTATGTCTTTAGGGACAACTGGAGAAGGAAGCTGGGAGGCCTTTTTCTGGTCTAGGGTCACTCTTGGGGTGAGGGTGAAGGAAGGAAAGCAAGCTGAATCCCTGATGGTTGCAGAGGTTTAACAGGCGTAAGACCCATGCACCGTTTCTGGACAGAGTTAAATTTTCTATTCAAAAGAGTCACCCAAATTGTGGAATTTCAAGAACAGGGGCAGACTGTTGGATAAACATTTTGGAGCAGATGGCAGGGATGAAAAAATAATGTATGGTATGGAGGGAACAGGCTCCTGCTAAGCCACACGGGAGGATGGTGCTCTGAGCTCACTGGATGTCTCAAAGAGAAAGTGACAACTACCTCCTTCTGCCCTGGGGCAGGGACCCACACTGTGTCTGAGGCTAATTGAACTTACTCTTTTGGTTTAGCTGGACCTGGCAGTCAAGAATTAAGGGTGCTCCCAGGAATGTCTCTTGAACAGCATCATAAAGATACAAAAAAGAGGAAGCAGATGAGTGCCAGGGGCATTTGTAAAGAAGTCAGTGTGTCTTACTGCTTTCCCTGAATGCTCAGGGCTTGGCTTTGTGTGTTCTATTCAGCAAGTTCAGAAACTCAGAGGGCTCTGTCTGGTGGAAACATAATGCGAGCCACACACAGAAATTTAAAGTTTCTAATAGCCACTTTGATATAAAGGTAACATACAGGGGAAGGGAAACAGGTGAAATTTATTTTGATAATATATTTTATGTATCCACTATACCCAAAATATTATAATTTCAGCCTGTAATCAATATCATAATTATTGAATTATTTTACATTCTTTTTTTTGTACTACATCTTTGAAATTTGGGTATATTTTACACTTGTGGCATACCTCAGTTCAGACCAGCCGCATTTTGTGTGCTCAGTTGTCTCATGTGGCTTGTGGCTACCATATTGGACAGTGCAACTCTAAGAGATCCAAGGATATTTATAATAGCAGGCATTTATTGCACAACTACTATTACATGTATTAAATCATTTAATCCTCATAGTGATACTCCAAAGTAGTTGCTATCTACTAAGGAGTACGGATGTACCCCTTGGTTTGTGGCCCCCTTCCTTCATCTTTAAAAAGCTGGTGATATAGCATCTTCTGTCTCTGATCTGCTTCCCTTTACATCCATCATCACATGGCCTTCTTCTGATGCTGACTTCTACTGAGTCCCTTTCATAAGGACCCTAGTGATTACCTCAGGCCCTCCCAGTAATCCCAGGATAACTTCCCCATCTCAAGATTCTTAATTTAATCACATCTGCAAAGTTTCTTTTGTCATGTAATGTAACACTCACAGGTTCCAGGATTAAGGTGTGGGCATCTTGGGGGAACACTGTTCAGCCCACATGGAGTAGACTTTGTTTTCATAATCATGTAAGGAAAAGGCTGCACTGAGACCACACTTCTTCTACTTCCTCTTCTCACTGTCTGTGTAGTCAGCTCACCCTTCTCCTAGAGACCATCTCCTTTGCTCCATCAAATCTGAAGCACTGGCTGCTGCTGGGACAAGTGTGGCCATGCTTCTCCTAGCGTCCTGGTCGCTTGCCGTTGTGAATAACCCTGCTGTGATTTCCATGTGTCTCTTCCTTGAGGGAACTGGTGACTTGTGAGGAGGCTTCTTCCGGCCTTTTGCTTCTCATTTTGGGAGAGCGGAGAGAGGAGACTGACCAGAATCACTAACCAGAGGAGGCACCTCTATCCTCTTACAAGGGACCGAAAAGCTCATCTAGCCTCACCACCCTACCCCTGCCCTGCCAGCATCCACCACCCTGCCTCACTAGCCAACACTGACTTTCCACCTAAACTCAGCCTCTCAAGTAAGTCATTACCTTCCCAGCAATGTCTTTCAAGTGAATTCATTAAAGTCCTTTATTTTCAAGTAATAGAAATGGACTTGAATGAATTTATCCATAAAAGAAAAAGTGGCCAGAAAACCTCTCCTTGGGAAGACCTAATCTCTCGTTTCTTGACCACCTGAGGACTCCTTCCCTGGGAAAGGGAAATTTTCCTTGTCCATTTCTGACTCCCAGCACATATTCAGTGACTGTGATACTTCAGTCCATGGCTCCTCCAGCACCCATATGTACCTCTCTCCATCCAAGAGATGAAGAATCATAGACCTCGTGATGGCAAAGGGAGGCAGACCCTGGGTGGGAGGGTAAGTCGATAAGAGAGGAGCCTGGCCAGAGTGCTGATGACTGACCAAGACATTTGCTTTCATGTGTTATATTTAATATTATGTGTGTGTGTCTGTATGTACACATATAGATATACTTAACATTACACAAAGTTTGGGCACCTGCTGTGTGTTAGGTATTGTGCTGGTGTTGAGGATACAGAGATAACTTTATTCCTACCTTAAAGTTTTCCCTAAGATACAAGGAACTGCAGGACAGTTTGATAAATGCCATAAGAGATATTAGTGTTGGGTATAAAAATAGCACAGGGAGAGGCACGATTTCCTTTGCTTGGCTGTGTCCAGGACATTTGAAGAGGGTCTTAATAGGAATTCAAAGATCACTAGGTGGGGTGTGTGTGTGCATCTGTGTGTGTCTGTATGGTGGTAGTGGTGGTGTGCTGGGAATGGAAAAGAATGTTCCAGGAGAAAGGAATTATATGGCCAAAGGCCTTGATGTGAAATGGCACTGAAGTTTAGAAAAGTGCAGGTATAGTTCCATATGGCTGTCAGGAGGGGCATTTGGGGTGGGGGGGTATGAGAATGGCAAGTCGAGCACAGGCTGAACATGGAGAGACTTAAGTCTTTTAATTTCATCTTGTAAGTGACCAGGCATCTTGGAAAGAATGAAAGCAGGGAGTGTGACAAGAGTTGAACTTGAAAAGGAGGACTCTAGCAGTGTGGAGGATGGATGGAGGGAAAGGAGACCAGGGGCAGTGAGATCCTTTAAGAGAAGTAGAGACCAAGACAAAAGTCGACACGCAAGAGAGTCACTGGGGGAAACACCACACCAGTGATGGATAAAGAGGAGGGAGCAGGAGTAGGTGAGGAGAACCATCAGGCATAATGCAGGCGTGACACCTGTGAAAGGGAGTTGGGGGAAGGGGAGAGAGTTGAGTAAGAGGAGCCTCAGACCACAGTGCAGCTCTGAGAAAATCTCAGCCAGGTCAGTGGGGTGTCCAATACCAATGTCCCATGTCAGGCACAAATGGCCTGTGTCTGGCACCCTGCTGTGCTCATCACTAGCTGGGAGCTGCCTGGGGGTGGGGCAGTGTGAACACCTGATGCACCCAGAGGTGCAGCAGCTGGAGGCTACCAGCCAACCACGCTCCTAGCAGCAGATCTGAGTGTACTTCCCCCAGCACAGAGATGACTGCAGCAGCCCAGTCTGAATTAAGGCAGTTTTGGGGGAATGGAAAAGAGATGTGAAAGAGGGGTTGACCTCTTTAGCACCCCTGGTCTGGGTAGGCTGTTTTCTGCCAGCCTCCTGGAAGGGCTTAGGCTGTTCTCTCCTGTGTGTGTGCTTGCTGCCCCCTCTCATTTTCTAGTTGGTATTTGAAATCTTCCTCTTCTTCTTGAGCACACCACAGTCTTGGTAGATGTACTAGTCAACTTGAGCTGCCATAACAAATACCACAGAATGGGGACTTAAAGAACAGAAATGTATTTTCTCAAGTTCTGAAGGGTAGAAGTCCAAGATCAAGGTGTTGGTGGGTGGGTTTCTTCAGAGGCCTCTCTCTTTGGCTTGTGGATAGCTGCCTTCTCACTGTGTCCCCACATGGTCTTTCCTCCTTGTGTGTCTGTGTCCTAATTTCCTCTTCTTATAAGAACACCAGTCTCATTGGATTAGGGCCCAGCCTAATGACCTCATTTCAACTTAATCACCTCCTTTAAAGACCGTATGTTCAAATATAGTCACATTCTGAAGTACTGGGGGTTAGGACTTCAATATATGGATTTGGGCGGACATAATTCAGCCCATAACACTGAGCTATCTCACTTTTTATTGTGCTGAGACTAAGCACTAAGCACTAAGACTAAACATTTTACCAGAATGTTTCCAGTTTTCTTTCTTTGTCCTCAGGACTTTTCTGCATGCCCACTTTCTGTTTTTCTTTTCTTTCTCTTTTGCACTGCTTATCCACTTCTGCTTTTAATTCCATTCTTTTCCATCTCCTCGAGGGTCCTGTCCTATCAATTATTCAACATTTCCCATTCCCCCTTCTGTTTACCAGTGTCCTCAGTGCTACTCCATTATTTAAAAAATTTCTTTCAAGCTTGTTACATCCCCTCAACTTTCTCCTTCCATTACAGCCTGACTGAGATGTTCATGCTCCTCTCCTCTATTTCCGTATTGCCTGGTTTATTCTCTGTGCACTTATATTATTTTATATACATATACAAAATATATAGGTTTGTTCTTAAGCGTAAATGTGCTTATGCTGAACAGATTGTTTTCCAACTTGTTTGTTCACTTAAAATTGTCTTTGAGATCTTTTTATATCAGGATACACAGATCTATCACACTTTATTTAGTTTGTGCTTGTGGGTTGGATGTAAGTAGGAACATCAGTATTCCTTTCTGGAAAAGCATTAACATCAGGCCTCAGGGACAGCTTGGTTGCTGAGCAGGGCCATTACCCCAGAATGGCTGCTTATTTGGGGGAAAGTCAATGGAGGAAAGCTGACTGGCTGGGAGGAAGCCTGCTGGAAATGCCTTGGTTTTAGATAGAAACCTACTTGTTATTAGCTATAGCCACCATGCTGTACACTAGATCTTCAGAACTTATGACTGAAAGATATTAGTTTACTTTAAAAAAATTAACTAATAACTGTATTGTATACTTGAAGTTTGCTAGAAGTAGATCTTAAACATTCTTACAGAAAAAATTATGAGGTGATAGATGTGTTAATTAATTTGGTTGTGGGAATCATTTCACAATGCATAAATATATCAAATCATCACATTGTACACTTAAATATATTACAGTTTTATTTGTCAATTATATCTCAATAAAGCTGGAAAAAAGTTTTAAAAGATTAAAACATTAAAAACCTACTTGTTGGACTTCCCTCGTGGCTCAGTGATTAAGAATCCACCTGCCAATGCAGTGGACGTGGGTTTGAGCCCTGGTCCGGGAAGATCTCACATGCCACGGAGGAACTAAGCCCGTGAGCCACAACTACTGAAGCTCACGTGCCACGACTAATGAAGCCCGCATGCCTAGAGCCCATGTTCCGCAACAAGAGAAGCCACCACAATGAGAAGCCCGCACACCGCAATGAAGAGTAGCCCCTGCTCGCAGCAACCAGAGAAAGCCCGCGCACAGCAATGAAGACCCAATGCAGCCAAAAATAAATAAATAAATTTATTAATTAAAAAAAAAAACCTACTTGTTACCAGCTGAACTGTGCACACACACCCCAACCCCCATACATATGTTGAAGTCTTAACCCCCAGTATCTCAGAATGTGACCATATTTGGGGATAGAATCTTTTAAGAGGCAATTACATTAAAATGAGGTCATCAGGGTGGGTCCTAATACAACATGACTGATATCCTTAGAAGAAAAGGAAATTTGGACACAAATGTGTACAAAGGGAAGACACAGGAAGAAGAACACCATCTACAAGCCAAGGAGAGAGGCTTGGAATAGATCCTTCCCTCATAGCCCTCAGAAGGAACCAACCCTGCCGATACCTTGATCTTGGACTTCCAGCCTCCAGAAGTGTGGTACAAGAAGTTTTGATTATATAAGCCACTCAGTTTGTGGCACTTTGTTACAGCAGCCCTAGCAAACAAACACACTATCGTAGTAGGTAGGTCCTTTCAGATTGATGGAAAAAGAGAGGCTCAGACTTAAAGAGCTTGAGTGACAGTGATTTATTTTAAGGCTACAAGGACAAGTAAGGAAACTGTCTCAATAGTCTCACAGTCAGGTCTCACAGAAGAGGGCGAATTACTCAACAGCAGCTCTGATTGTCCCCTCAGAAGCCAATGTCTGCTCTAGATATAGCTGTTCTCCTTACTCAGCTTCTCTCTCTCGTCTGTCTTTTCTTCTCCTACTTCTGTTTCTATTACCTCTGCCTTCCCTGGTCTTTTACAGTTTTGTATTCAAAACTCCCCAGAGAGAATCTAATTGGGAAACTTAGCACTCTATGATAAGGAGCTGTTCCATAAACCCACGGGTCTTGTCAGTCCTTGATCCTTGGTCCAGTCAGTTGTGAGCAGGGTATCAGGATCATAAAACTCAAGGCATGGAGAATTTTGGTGGTATATCAAGACAGAACTGATTTCTTCTGAAGGATGCCATGGGTTTGGTAGACACTGATAATATCAAAAATTTCTCTCCAGTCCATCCATTCCAACATGGCCTTGGGAGGGTTTATTAGTTTGTTAGGGCTGCCATAGCAAAATACCACAGACTACATGGCTTAAACAACAGAAATTTATTTTCTCACAATTCTGGAGGCTGGAAGTCCAAGATCAAGGTTCCAGCAGAATTGGTTTCCTCTGAGCCCTGTCTCCTTGGCTTGCAGATGGCTACTCTTGCGCTGACTCTTCACAGGGTGGTCCCTCTGTGCACGAGCAGCCTTGGGGTCCTAACCTTTTCTTCTTACAAGGACACCAGTCAGACTGGATTAGAGCCCACACTAACAGCCTCATTTTACTTTAATCACCTCTTTAAAAAAATCCTATCTCTAAATACAGTCACATTCTGAGATACTAGGGGTTAAGACTTCAATTTATGAATGGGATGGTGGACAGAGTGGACACAATTTAGCACATAACAGAGGGTAAGCAATATCCCACCTCTGTTACCCTCTCATGCATTAAGAGGCACTAGTCCTTTGGTGCATGTGTTGCTCCTCCTTCCTGTGATTCCTGCTTCTGCCATCTGATGAGGAAAAGGAGAATCAGATGGGTCTAGGAGACGTGGACACAGACAGTGTTGGAGAAAGACATGAGAAGAGTTGGAGAATGAGAAGTACATATATTAAATAGACCTGAGATCTCCAATTAGCTCTTAATCCTCAGGAGACTCTGTTGCCCATCAAAGGAGGACCTGGCACTTGGGTAATGTGGTTGGGTACCATTCTATCACTAGTCACTTTCAAGAGAGAACAAAGGTAGCCATGGCTGAAAGGCCAAGAGGATGAGCAGTACTAAGGCTGGTGGAGAGGTTAGGGATATGGCAAATGGGAAGAGGCTGGGAAGAGCGGCCAAAGGAAGAACACTAAGCTACATGAGAAGGTGAGTCTTTCTAAGGGCAGAACCAAAGACTCAGCTCATTGTGGAGAGATGTCTGTGACCCAGAAGCTCATCCTGGAAGTGTGCCTAGGAATCATGGTTCTAGTGGGTGGTTAGGGATGAGCTCTCAGAAGCAGAAATGGGAAAGAACAGAAGACTCATTGTAAATTGGCTCTAAACTTCCTTTGCCTTGGTCTTGCTCAGAGGCCCTAATGTTCTCTCCCATCTTCATTTTCCACTAACTTCCCATTCCTACCTGATGATTCATCCAGACCTGACCACCTGATATTTCCTAAAATATATTGTGATTTCCCATCTCCGTGCCTTTTGTTTATGTCAGTTCCTTCACATACAATTTATTTTACTTATAGCTGCCTCTAAATCTCTTCTATGCCTGCTGAGCCCTGCAACTGGGTGGGCTATCTCCCTTCATTGAACTCTCCCAGTACTCTGACACTTTGCTTTGTGTCTCCATATGTATTTTGTCCTGCATGGTAGACTGTCTGGGAACGGGGACTGTTATATGCAATTTTGTGTCCGCAGTTTCACCTAGCACAGTGTCCTACATATAGTAGAATGAAATAGATCTTTGTTGAGTTAAATTGAAGGAGAAAAAAATCGCCTTATGTTATTTTCTCTAGGTCATTCATGGTAAAGAGTCCCATGAGAGGCTCTTCCAGTCAATAAAATATTTTTTTGGCTACCATACTTTGATGCTTAACTCCTGGCCTTGGAAGCTTAGGTTGATTTAAATATCTTTGCTTTAAATGCTTAAACTTGCACATTTACCAAAATTAGCTCATAGCTTCATCTCATCCTGCTTACCCAAGGAGATTTACATTTTTTTCCTAAACATTTACAAACATATTAGAACAGTTTTTAAGCAGAGATATGCTGTATTTTCCTCTTATCTTCCCAGCAGTATTTGCATATTAAAGAAGAACTTGTGGGAAAGTAGTGACAACCAAAAAGAAATCAGTGGCGGGGGTGTGGGGAGGGGGGTGGTGGGGGGCACGTCTAAGAGGGTTGTGCTTGAGAAGGGCTTCTCTAAAACAACTCAAACTTTACCACCTAGGTTGCCTTCTACTCCTGATTTGTAAACGGTATTATAACTTCTGCCTACCCACAACAATTTTGCAAGGTTTTCTACTCATGGCCACACTAAGTGAGACAAAAACTCGGAAAATTGAACACCATCAAATAGAAGTTAAAAGGAAACAATATCAACGGCATTGATGAGATGCATTTAATGATGTACAAGGCTCATGTAGTGCCTCATGATAAATAAGCATAAGTGAATCCTCTGTCCTTCAAAACGAAAAGCAATCTGTATTTTCACACAGACATATGAAGTATTTTCTGGGGTCAGCTTGGGAAATGATGGTTTGGAATGGGAGACTCTCCCTCCCTTCCCATAAGAGGAGAGAGCCAGTTACAGCTCAGTTTACAAGGAAATATTGCCTTCTGTGATAGTAACAAAACTCAGAACCTCTGAAGTTGGGCCTGGAACAAGGATCTCCTGGTGAGAGGACCAACTGGGCCACACATCTGAGGTTCTTTTGGCTTTTGAGGTTCACCTTCTCTTGGGGGCTCTCCTTGGTGACCACTCCCAGTGTCTACCATGCTGGGTTTTGGAGAGCTCTGCTTCCTCTTCAACACACGACTGAGCTGGGCTGAAACCTTTAGACAGCTATTTACTAAAGGCTAGGGTAAACAAAAGGGAAACAAACAAAAAGGTACCAGGAATCTGTCTTGTAAGATATAGTTTAGGCATCTTTACCTGCCTCCCTTCTTAGGTCCTGGTCTGTTTGGATGCCATCCTAGCAGCTGTTACCCAGGTGACTACAGTCATCCATTTACCTCCTTCAAGTTGGAGCCAGGCTCCTAAGAGATGAAGAGTCCTTTCCACGTGCTGAGACCAATCTCATCAGATCTGGTGTCCTGTATGAAGATCCACGTTTACCCTCATAACTGACACCAAAGTCAATTATCCTTTCTAAAGTCCCCACCCCAACCCCAAGTCTTGTCCTGCCTGCTGCTTCTTAGAGGACGAGGCAGTTGTCATTTAAGTCCCATCTGGCTTCCTTTCCTCATTCCTCCTGAAGCAGGGAGGATGGGGAGTGGGGAGAGGTATGCCATGAGCTGGCTCTGTGGACACCCTAAAGCCATGATGGCCAGATGCTGGGTGGAAATGTTCCTATGATGCTTCTCAGGAACTATGACCCGTTGAGGGTGGGGAAGCAGTAGGGGCTGGCACTTTCCAAATGTGTGTAGGAAGAGGGAGTAAGGGGGCTCACTCATCCTCCTGTATCCACCACTCCCATGTTGAATCTCTCTTTCCATCAGGAAGTCCTTATTGTCGAATCTAACCCCCATCACTTTTCTCCACTGCAGAGCCCTGTGATGGAAAGTTTGGTGCGTCCTTAGTTTCATGTCCTTGCTGTTTCTGTGTGTATGGCTGTATTCATGTCCCCTTCTGACCACTCAGACTAGAAATGTCTGTCTGAAGGGACAACCATCCCACTGAGGTTGCTACAGCCCCTGACTCTAAATCAGTCAGTAAGGCTGGCTTCACGGTGCTGAGCTGGCGCCTGTGTGCCCGTCTGTGCTGAGCCGTATGCCAGGTCTGAAGGCATGGGAGGTCTCAAGGTCTCTTCCCTCCTGTGAATAGCCTTGAACCCACCCTCTCCTTCCCAGTGCCCAGTGACAAATATCTGTGCCTGGGCACATTCTGCTTTACTCTCTCAGCCACTTTCTCCCACTCACACCAGGCCTCTCCACCAACTGAAGTCCTAGCCTTGCCTGCAGGAGCTATAAGGTGCGTGACTGGCTTTGCTGTCAGCTCAGCATACAGGACAGAACAAATCTTTCCCATAACTGGAGAGAGAGCATGATGCCAGCAAAAAACCCTTCTTTTTATCTCTGAGTGAAGACTGTATCTGCTCACCTTATGTGTCTTCCAGCATTACCTGGGACCTCGGCCTGTAGCTCCAAGGACTCTGGCCCAACCCTGCTTTGTGTCTCTCCTGTCTTCTGCCACCAACAAGAATGCAAGCCTATGGTCAGCTGTCAGTCTTCTCACTTACTCACCCTGCTCTGCCTAAGCTGCGGTCGCCCAGATTCTTTTTATTTTTTTAATGTTTACCTTTTTTAAAAAATTGTTTTTGTATTTATTTGTTTATTTATTTGGCTGCATCAGGTCTTAGTTGCGGCACGCAGGATCTTTGTTAGGGGATCGTTCCCTGCGGTGTGCAGGCTCTCTAGTTGTGGTGCGCGGGCTTCAGAGTGCGTGGGCTCAGTTGCCCCGCGGCATGTGGGATCTTAGTTCCCCGACCAGGGATTGTACTTGCATCCCCTGCATTGGAAGGCAGATTCTTAACCCCTGGACCACCAGGGAAGTCCCTCACCCAGATTCTTGATCCCAGAGTCTGCTCCTTACCTCCTCCTGAGCTCCTCCTTGTGCGATGAGAGACTCAGCTCCTCAGGATCTCCCGCTGCAGGGAGTGGATCCCTACTCAGGTAATTCAGGTAGGAGGGGTTTATGAAAGGATGGAAAATGGGAAATAAAGGTTAGAATCTTTTGTTTTATCTAGTTTTTTTAATTAAAAAAATATGTGGGGCTTCCCTGGTGGCGCAGTGGTTGAGAGTCCGCCTGCCGATGCAGGGGACACGGGTTCGTGCCCCGGTCTGGGAAGATCCCACATGCCGCGGAGTGGCTGGGCCCGTGAGCCATGGCTGCTGAGCCTGCGCGTCCGGAGTCTGTGCTCCGCAACAGGAGGGGCCACAACAGTGAGAGGCCCGCGTACAGAAAAAAAAAAAAAGTGAATGCAGTAAAAAACATTAGAAATTTTTTTAAAAAACAAAGAAGCGCATTGTGAAAACTGTTTTTTCCCAGACCTAGCCCACAAGTTACCCAGTCTACCCACTATATGCTAAAAATCTTATATGCATATGCAAACTTATAGATGTGTGAATATATATGTGTATACCTTTTTATACACAGTGGAGGTGCACTGTACACATGGGTTCACATGTTGCTTTTAATTTTCTTTCACTAACACTTTATCTTTGGGCTCACTCCATTTGGTATTTATGGACATACCTCTTTCTCATGGTTACATTATATTTCATTATATGGCTGGGCTGTAATTATTTAACCAGTCCCTTATTAATAAACATTTTAGTTGTTTTCACTCTTTTGATGTTTTATGTGTACATATAGTCTTATATATATATATATATATTATATATGTATATATATCTATAGTCTTCTAGATACTATCTCCTTAGCATCACTCTGCATCCCAGCAGCCGAGGAGGGAGACTCCAGGCTTTACTCGTATGAGGAGGCCCTTGAGGGTGGCTGGGTCCAGAAACAGAGTCCCCAGCTGGAGGTCAGGGTGTGGGGTAAGGGGAGGATGGGGAGACCCTCCCCAGGGGCCTGGGCAGTGGGGCCCCCTGGGAATGTGGGGAGGGGTCCCCAAGGGAGGAGCCTAGGGGGTCCTACTGACCCTTCCAACTGTATGCTTCCCCTGTTCCTGTGTCCTGTCCTCTGCTCACCTTGAGACCCACCAGCCGAGTTGTGGAGCTCCTCCCCTCATTCTACCTCAATGGGGACACCCTGCGCAACCACGTGGCTCCCCATGGTGGAGCCGTCTCCTTCCTCTTCCCGGTGATGTCAGAGCAGGATGCTGGGGACTACACCTGCGAGGCTGAGAACAGTGTCTCCAAAGAGACAAGCAAGCCTGAGACACTCTCCGTGGATGGTAGGTCTTGTCCCCCATCTGGGCTGTGAGCCCCAGCAAGCTGGCCAGGGTCAGATCTCACTCCTCTGTGCTCCTCCCACCATGCTGGGTACAGAGCATGGGGAGCTTGGAGGAGGGAGATGTGTAGAGTGAGAGGAACCTCAGGTCACATGAAAATAAACAGTTAGATGGGTCCTCTTTTTACAGTCACAGATTTTGTGGACCCTTTAGAGAACCACTTTCCTGGGATCTCACTAAGTCTGAGCCATTTGGATTTTGGCCTCAGACACAGGCAACTTGTCTCCTGTGGATAGGCCATAAGGTGTGTGTTATAGACTGAATGTTTGTGTAAACCCCAAATTCATATGTTGAAGGTCTAGCCCCCAATATTGTGGTAGTTGAAGATGGGGGTTTCTGGAAGGTAATTAGGGTTAGATGAGATCATGAGGGTGGGGCCCTCATGACGTGATAAGTGCCTTTGTAAGAAGAGACACCAAGAGCCTCCTCTCTCTCCCTCTCCCCATCCCCCTTCCCTTCCCCTCCCCCACCCCTTCCCCCTCCTCCCCTCTCTCTCTCTCTCTCTAGGCGTGCAAAAAGAAAAGGTCCTGTGAAGATACATCAAGATGGCAGCCACCTACATGTGAAGAGAAAAGGCTCCAGGATGAAACCTACCTTGGGCACCCTGATCTTGGACTTCTAGCCCCCAGAACTGTGAGAAATTACATTTCTGTTCTTTAAGCCTCCTAGTTTGTTATGGGAGCCTGAGCTAAGACAGTGTGTGTTAGAGAGAGAGCAGAGAGGCGGAGAGCCTGAGTGAGGCTCACACAGGGACATGAATAGAGAGGCAGGAGCTGGAGTCCTGGGTGAAGATGAGCTCCAGATACCCACAAGAAGCCCCACAACCTCAGCTTGACCCCCATTTCTCCCTGGGTCTGCCGATGCCTTCTCCCCAGAGCTGGCTGCATTGCCTTCTCCCCTTGCTACTGGGGCAGTCACATGGTCTGCATACATCTCTGCCGAGGGTACCCTGCGACCACACAGCCTGGAAGCATTTCAGGAACCTGAAGTCCCAGGACTCCTGGAGCACCAGGGGAGAAATGGCAGCTGCTTTGCCCAGGTGCTGGCTGAAGGCTTGTGAGAGTGGCTCTGAGGCTCTGGACCCTGAGTGCCAACTATGACCTTGACTCAGCATCCTTCCCAAACAGTTCTGCAAAGCTGCCAGGACCCCCACCCTTCCACTGCACGCATGCCCATCTTAGCCTACTCCACCTGGAATCCCTTCCCTAGTAACGTGAGAAGATGGCACAAGTCTGAATCCACCTCAGTCTCATCAGTATCTCCTTGCCTTCCCTGGCCTCAGAGGACACTGTCTCTCCTACCCTCACTCAGGGCAGAGCAGCAACCCTGGCTCCCTCTTCCAACCCTGGGTACCACAAGAAGCACAACAGAGGGGCTCAGGCTATGGGCTAGAGTCCCTGCTGAGGTCCCTCACCTGTTGTCAATAGGGGACTGTAGTCAGGAGTCTGGTCATGACTGGACTGATTCGATTTGACTGGTTGGTTTATTCCTTCTTTCCTTCTCCCCTTGCTGGAAAAATGAATTTAACACGTTGTGTCGTGAAGAATTAACTTTCCCAAAGAGAGGTCTGGCTTTTGCCATTGGCTACTGGAAGTGATCTTTAGACCTTTGGAATATCAGGTCTGATAAGCATGTCTTCGTTTGCATGGGGACCTTGGCCACCAGACCGTCTAACAATGTGATGTATGATGAGGGCTTTGGGCCATGCAGTATCATTTCTCCCTGCAACCTTTGGAAGGCTAGAGGCTAAAGATCAGTCACCAGGGCCGTGTGTCATCAAGCCCCAACAAAACCGGCACCAAGGCTTGGGCGAGATTCTCTGTGTGTATTGTCATACACTGATGCCAGAAGCGTAACACTGTCCTAGGATTCCATGGAGAGAGGACATGTTTGGAACTTTTCCTGGCCCTCTGCACTTCCTCCCTAGGCTGATTTTTAACCTGTGAGAATAAAAGCTTTCAGTGTGTCCTATGAATCCTTTTAGCAAATCTTTGAAACTGAGGATGGTTTGGGGGAACCCCTGAAACTTGCAGTTGGTGTCAGAAGTGAAGGTGGTCTTCAATTCTCTCTAACTGTATGCTTGGCTAAACTCACACATGTTTTACAAAATGTACACAATGTGGCAAGATAAGACACCAATCGGGAAAATGAGATTAGAAGAAAGCAGGGTAGAAAGATAAGCCAGTGCCAGGAACACCGTCGTAACCAAATTGCATGCTTCAGTGTTCTATCCTGGCCATAGGGGGCCACCCACATGGCTCTCTACTCGACAGCAGCAACTCTGAGGAGGTAGTAACGTCAGCTATACGGTCACAAGACTGCTCAGGGAAACAACCCTGGGCCCTGCAGTTTCCGGCACTTTGTTGGAACTTCCTAAATATTTGTAGGATGAGTGGCTACTTTTTATTTTATTTTTTATTTTTGCGGTACGCGGGCCTCTTACTGTTGTGGCCTCTCCCGTTGCGGAGCACAGGCTCCAGGCGAGCAGGCTCAGCGGCCATGGCTCACGGGCCCAGCCGCTCTGTGGCATGTGGGATCCTCCCGGACCAGGGCTCGAATCCGTGTCCCCTGCATTGGCAGGCGGACTCTCAACCACTGCGCCAGCAGGGAAGCCCTTGAGTGGCTACTTTTATATATCAGTTGATGACAGCTCTGATAAGAGGAGGCAGCCTCCCAGATTCTGATCAACTATGGGACACTGATGAGCTGGAGTTTTGAGCCTGTGGTTGTGTGGAGAGCTGGAACCTGATCAATGTTGAATTTGCTGAGAAAAGTGTCATTCTGTGCAGAGCTGTCTGGGCGGCCAGCTGGCTTCCCTCAGGCCATCCCACTTTGTTCCCGTCGGGCTCTCTTTGAGTGCCTCCAGTCTCAAATAGAAATTAACAATAATGAATGAATACAAATACAAATTAATAATGACACCAGCAATACTAACATTTACTGAGGGTTTTCTGTGTTGGGACATCACAGATAGAGTGTGTTACATCCCAAATTTGTTTCATCAAGTAAAGTCCTGCCACCAAGATACCAGAGGACCTGGGTTTTGGCAACTGTATGGCCTCGGGGAAGTCCCTCCACCCCATGGACCTCTGGTTTTTATTTTCGTTTTTTGTGTTTTTTTGTAAAATAAGGGGTTGGACAAGATTAGTAGGTTCTGAACTTTTTTTCTTTCCTATTTTCAAACGAGTTCTACATCAGCACCTCGCATGTCAAGGAATAAATGCAGGCGCACGTCTTTGGTTGAAGCTCTGGCCCGGACCTGCTTCCCTTAGCAGTCCTGGACACAGTGCTTCCCAATTCCCAGGGGGACTCCCAGGAGGACAGATCCAAAGCCCCCAGAGTCCATCTCATGTTCTAGGAAGCCCAGCCCAAGAAGGCAGCATTTCACAGCTCTACTCACTGGGAAAGAAACCTTTTGTGATTAGAGACAAAGGCAGCTCAGGCTGGGGAACTTTCTCTCTGCTTCAGCAAAACAGAAGAGCAGGCAGTGTGGGGCATTCTCAAACCTTAGCGTACAGCGGAATCCCCTGGGGACCTGGATGAGCAGGTGGATTCACAGCCACCACCAGGTCTCGCCACCATCGTGATTCCCTGGGTCTGGAGTGGAGCCCAAGGAATCAGCATTGTAACCAGCCCTCTATGTGATTCTGATGCAGAAGATACAAAACCTGCACTGTGAGAACAATAAGCAGAGCATATGGCGGGGAGTCGATTTTAGGAAAGAAGGGCAGACACGTCGTACTTACAAGGAAGGTTGAGGGAAGGGTGTGGGTATAGGAACCACTCTGGGATTTGGATGCCCAAGAGATAAGGAATGAGTCGTCAGGCAGTGTGTTTTAAAGGGGCTCAGGGAATTCCCTCATGGTCCAGTGGTTAGGGCTCTGTGCTTCCACTGCAGGGGGCAAGGGTTCAATCCCTGGTCAGGGAACTGAGATCCCACAAGCTGCTGCATGGCCAAAAAATAAAATAAAATAAAATAAAATAAGGCTCAGCCCAGCATGCTGCGTCTCTGTGTACATAACGGGCTGATCTGGTGAGCGGGCAGGTGGCATGGAAAGCACCGAGCTGGGCTTAACTTGCCGGCAGCAAAGCCCTCTGTGTCCTCAGATCAGGGGCTGATTGGTGCTGCCAGAGAACAGTCTCAAATCAGCCTATTCACGTATCTTCGGTTAGAGACTTCCTCCCTATTCTCTTCAATAGCCACAGACCCTGGACAAGTACGAAGGGGTGCCAGGTCTTCACAATTCCCAAGCCCACCATCTCGACACTTAACCAACCTTCAATAACAACCACAACTCACACTCTTTGAGCCCTCGCTCTGTGCCGCTCTATGCTAAGTACTTTACAGGCATCATCTCACTTCATTTTCACAACCGACCTACAAAGCTGGTGTGGTGAGAATCCCATTCTGCAGGTGAAGGTTCCAAACCAAGCAGTTTGGTTCCAGATATGTCATCATTTCTCCTGCCCACCCCACTACCTTTCTCCAGATCTTTAGGGCAATTTGTTGACCAGAAAAGCTAAAGGTGGCCTTGAACTCTTAAAGCTTAGCTATTTCACTGTGATTCTTTTTCTAAGATTTTGCTCCTGTTTTAGGGTAATCACATAATTTACCCTACAAACCAGGATACTTTCTAAGAGTGAAAAGGAGCATGATTAATAATTAGGCCAGGGACTTCCCTGGTGGCGCAGTGGTTGAGAGTCCGCCTGCCGATGCAGGGGACACAGGTTCGTGCCCTGGTCCGGGAAGATCCCACATGCCACGGAGCGGCTGGGCCCGTGAGCCATGGCCGCTGAGCCTGCTCGCCTGGAGCCTGTGCTCCGCAACGGGAGAGGCCACAACAGTGAGAGGCCCGTGTACCGCAAAACAAAACAAAACAAAACAAAAAAATAATAATTAGGCCAGGACAACAGACTTAAGCTGGGACTGTCCCAAGAAACCTGGACCCAGACTCACTTCATCTGTTTCAGACTTTGTCCATTCTCCTGAAATACCTGCCTTTGACACACCCACCTAAACCTTCATCTTCAGCAGATAACTTTGCCTCCACTTGACAGTGAAAATTGAAACCACATGACAGGACACCCCTTAACTTCTTGCCACAGACAAAGAAGATGCTACCTGCATCTCTGATCATCTTTTCTTATTATAATGAAGGGCCATCTTGCAATCTAAGACTGGCTCTTCTTCCTGGGCTCTGAATCCCAGTTCCCTCCCATCTTCTGGGGGTGGTGGGGGAGGCCTTGCTCCACTGACCATCTCCTTTCTTTCCCACAGCTCCACTCCCTACTTGCTTCTTCTCTTCCCAGCGTTTAAATATGTTCAAATCTCTCCCATTTAAAAAAAAATAATCAACAGCATAAACAACAAGGCCCTACTGTATAGCATAGGGAACTATATTCAATATCTATGGTAAACCATAATGGAAAAGAATATGAAAAAGAGTGTATATATGTATAATTGAATCACTTGGCTGTACAGCAGCAATTAACACAACATTGTAAATCAAGCATACTTCAGTAAAATTTCAAAAAATCAGCAGCAATAAAACTTTCCCTCTACCCTGTTTTCCCTTCACCTGCAGCCTTTATTTCTCCTGCCTGTCAGAGTAAACTTCTTGAGAGACTATGACTTCTAAGCTCTTGAGCGGGTCTCCAAGGCTCTAAAGTGAGCTGTCTCCAGGGCGCCTCTGCCGCCCCCTCTCTGATCTCCGCCACCTCACTCTTGCCCCACTTGGTCAGGATGCCATCTGTGCCTCCGTGTACTCTGCTCTCTCCCACCCCGGGGGTCCTGCCCAGGCTGGCCCCTCACAAGGGACACTCCTTTTGCCTCTGTTTCACAATGGCTCCTCTGGGTGCTCTTCAGCAATTTGCGGGCTATTTCGGTTCTCACCAGCCACCTTCATAGTTCAACTGAATAATCACTCTTTTAACCCTGACATTTAAAAAAGAAAGGAAGAAGGTAAACCATGTATCAGGCGCAGCCCCTTTGATGGAACAGAAGACATGTGCAGGTCTCAATGTGCTTTGCTGTGGGAGGGAGGTGACTGATTTGGAACTTATCTGCTAATGGCTCTGCTGTGTGGGTCCCAGTCCTGACGAGAAGCTGAAGAGAAAATCTGATCAAAGGTTTGACCCTTTATTATCCCTCCATCCTTTCATCAGAACAAGACCAGCTTTTCACCAGCCCCTGTTTCCCAAGGCTGTTACCTCAGGGGAGTTGGGGTGGGAATTGGCTGCACAGTGTGGCATGAAGGATCTTAGTTCCCTGACCAGGGATCGAACCCGTGTCCCCTGCATTGAGAGCATGGAGTCTTAACTACTGGACCGCCAGGGAAGTCCAGAGACTTATTTCTCATTAACTTATTTGCCCCATAAAGACTCAGGCAGAGGAGACAGGGCATCTAACTTTGACTGGCTGAACTACTTTATCATATATAATAGTATCTTAATCTAGGTTCCTCCCAAAGCAGGGCCTTTGACAAGAACTTGGGTAGAGGTAGTATTTTCTGGGAGATGATCCAGGAAGCCAACATAAAAGAATGAGGAACATGAGATGGGGAAGGGAGAAAAGCCCATAAAAGGTGAGGACAACCGGGCTCAATCTGCTGAAGAACTCTGGAGAGCAAGCCTCAGAATTATCCCATGGAAGGGCAGGGAAGCTGCGGCATTTATCCACCAACGCAGCACTCTATTGGCTCCAGGGGTTGCCTCTGGGGTCTGTATACTCCCTACACTTTCCAGCTGCACTGCAACCAGACTGATGCCCTTCCATTGCTGCAGAGATAGCCCTGAAGCAGAAAAGCAGAGGTGCAAACTTCAGGGTGGAGGGGCACAGTCGTGAAACTGTCCACCACAGCACTGCAGAAATCAACTGGGTCACAGGCTGTGGTAAGGGGACTCTATGTGTTAACTGGAACTCTCCCTGCCGTCGTTCCACTGAGGAGTCCATGGGACAGGAAAGGAGAGATCAAAGGCAGCGTGAGGGAGACCTCCCCCTGTGAAATTTTCAACCAGAATGAAGGAGAACCTGTGTCACCGTTCTTGGAACCCCCTCATCCATGGATGAGGAGTTGAGAGAGGGAGATTGGAAAGAGATTTCTTTTCTCTCTCTTTTTTTTTTTTGGCTGCACCACGCAGCTTGTGGGATCTTAGTTCCCTGACCAGGGATCGAACCCGTGCCCCCTGCAGTGGAAGCACAGAGTCCTAACCACTGTACCACCACGGAGTTCCAGAAAGAGAGTTCTTTAGAAATAGCTGTTATTTTATTGTCAGTCCCCACCTCATCCCTCAAAGGATAGATGATTTTATGTCTGAGGGAACTTCAGAGAGAGGACATGTGCCTGCAGGTGAGAGTAAGGGGACCGGAGCCTAAGTCAGGGCTCAGAGAATGAAAAAAAACTGTGGACTGAGATGGGACTCCCGCGGGGCAGCCAAGAGTGTGGCAATGTGCTGTAGATCTCGGAACCTGTCAGGGGCCAGGAATGTTTTTGGAGGGCAACCGAGGACCACCTATGAGACACAGCCTGTTTGGTTGGCCTGGGTACCATACAGTGGGGACAGTTGGAGGGGTGAGGGTGCAGACGAGGCATGCAGCCAGGTGTCCAGGAGCTGAGGAAGGACTTTCAAAGGACCACCCAGAAGAAAGATGCATCCTTCCTGGGTCAAGAGTAGGAGAGAAAGAGCCAGCAGAAAACTGTAAAAACCCACAAAACTGCTCCTCAGAAGAGTTCGTCTTAACCATCTGCCAGACCCACAGAGCGCAAAGTCACTCAGCCAGATAAGAACAATTCTACTACCTGCCCACCTTCCTGGAGAGGAGGAACATGAATTGGGGAGGCAAGCTGAGGGGAGAAGGAGGAAGGGGGAAGCTGAGTAGAGAGCAGGACCTCTCCCATTGCCCTGCTGTAAGCTTCCAGCCTGAAATAGACGCAAGCCAAGGCAAGGGGAGATTGCTTGATTCTATTTAAGTTTAGAATTTTGTATATTATTGGGTTGGCCAAAAATTTCGTTTTTTGTTTTTTTTTTCTGTAAGATGGTTCTAGTAGCGCTTAGTTGTCTTTAACTTCATTTGAAACAATTTTGTTAGATTCAGTTGTGACAGCTGTCATTTCAGCATGCATTTAAAAAAATCTTATCAATGTTTGTGAATTTTTGTGTAGCCATTTTAATATTGAAGATGGAAGAAAAAAGCAACATTTTCGGTATATTATCCTTTATTATTTCAAGAAAAATAGAAACCTTTCTACCAAAGAAAGATTTGTGCAGTGTATGGAGAAGGTGCTGTGACTGATCGAAAATGTAAAAAGTGGTTTTCGAATTTTCATGCTGGAGATTTCTTGCTGGACAATGCTCCACGGTCGGGTAGACTAGTTGAAGTTGATAGCGATCGAATCAAGACATTACTTGAGAACAGTCAACGTTATACCACGCGGGAGATAGCCAACATGCTCAAAATATCCAAATCAAGCCTTGAAAATCATTTGCACCATCTTGGTTACTTTCATCGCTTTGATGTTTGTGTTCCACATAAGTTAAGCGAAAAAAACCTTCTCAACCATATTTCCACATGTGATTCTCTACTGAAAAGTAACAAAAATGTCCCATTTTAAAAACAGATTGTGACGGACGATGAAAGGTGGATACTGTACAGTAATGTGGAGCAGAAGAGATCATGGGGCAAGCGAAATGAACCACCACCAACCACACCAAAGGCCGGTCTTCATCCAAAGTAGGTGATGTTGTGTATATGGTGGGATTGGAAGGGAGTCCTCTATTATGAGCTCCTTCCGGAAAACCAAATGATTAATTCCAAAAAGTACTGGTCCTGATTAGACCAACTGAAAGAAGCACTTGATGAAAGCATCTGGAATTAGTCAACAGAAAACGCATAAACTTCCATCAGAATGACGCAAGACTGCATGTTTCATGATGACCAGGCAATAACCGTTACAGCTTGGCTGGGAAGTTCTGATTCATCCATCATATTCACCAGACATTGCAACTTCAGATTTCCATTTATTTTGGTCTTTACAAAATTCTCTTAATGGAAAAAATTTCAATTCCCCAGAAAACTGTAAAAGTCACGTGGAACAGTTCTTTGCTCAAAAAGATAAAAAGTTTTGGGAAGATGGAATTATGAAGTTGCCTGAAAAATGGCAGAAAGCAGTGGAACAAACTGGTGAATGTGTTGTTCATAAAGTTCTTGGTGAAAATGAAAAATATGTCTTTTATTGTTAGTTAAAAATGGAAGGAAATTTTGGGCCAACCCAATACATGGGACAGAAGTTCTCATTTCTGAACTGAGAGCAGAAACCTCAGGGGAAGACCACCCCACTGAACAAGATTGAAGAAGCAGTGAGAGACGGAAATGGAGTTGCATTTGGGTCGCAATCCATGAGCCAGAATAAAAAATCAGATTTCCAGAGCACTTGAAAATCATGTTCGGAGAAGGGTTTTCTCCACACCGGACTGGAAAGGGCTTAGTGAGGGTGAGGTAGGGGCTGGGGAGGGAGTGATGCAAATTATTTCCCTCTGCTCAATAAGTACAATGTACTGTTTATGGAGACAAGTTTAATCAATCTGCACACAGTCACCTTTTGTGTGATCAGCATATTCACTGCAGCAGCCGTGAATGTCCTCTCTCTGGATCTCCTTTCAAGAGAGAACCTGTCTTCAGCTGTGAGGGATGCAGTTAACTGACAGCCTCCAGCTGCAGCACCTGCAGCATCCTGGGCAGCCCTAGCCAATGACTGCACGCAGTGAGGGTGCGGGAGCTCCGCTGCAGAGCTCCCTGCTGGATTAGCGGAGACTGCCTGCTCAGCATCATAGTCCCAGACTCTCCTTGCTCATTTCTGCTTCCTTTCCCTTTTATCTCTTACAGGCTTTACCCCCACCCCCCCACTCCCTCCCACACACACATTAAACCTCTTTTTTTAAAAATTAATTAATTACTTTTTTTTTTTGACTGCGTTGGGTCATTGTTGCTGCTCACGGGCTTTCTCTAGTTGCGAGAGTGGGGGTTACCCTTCGTTGCGGTGCTCAGGCTTCTCATTGTGGTGGCTTCTCTTTGTTGCGGAGCACAGGGTCTAGGCGCATGGGCTTCAGTAGTTGTGGCTCGCAGGCTCAGTACTTGTGGTTCACAGGCTCAGAGTGCGGGCTTCAGTAGTTGTGGCACGTGGGCTCAGCAGTTGTGGCTCACAGGCTTTAGAGTGCAGGCTCAGTAGTTGTGGCACACAGGCTTAGTTGCTCCGCAGCACATGGGATCTTCCCAGACCAGGGTTCGAACCCGTGTCCCCTGCATTGGCTGGCAGATTCTTAACCACTGCACCACCAGGGAAGTCCTAAACCTCTTTCACTCCTAACTCCAGTATCTGATTCTCAGAGAACCTAACTCATGTGCTCAAACCTTCAACTGAATTTTTTCTTCCTTGTTTTTTTTTTTTTTTTTTCTTTTTGCGGTATGCGGGCCTCTCACTGTTGTGGCCTCTCCCGTTGCGGAGCACAGGCTCCGGATGCGCAGGCCCAGCGGCCATGGCTCACGGGCCCAGCCGCTCCGCGGCATATGGGATCCTCCCAGACCGGGGCACGAACCCGTATCCCCTGCATCGGCAGGCGGACTCTCAACCACTGCGCCACCAGGGAGGCCCTCTTCCTTGTTTTAATATTATTTTTTAAATGATTTTATGTTAAAAAGTTTTCATACTCAGACTGAGACTTGATGTACCTTTTCAAAAAACCCAGCCCCTGAGGTTTGATAATTGTATAAATTGAAGTTTAAGAAGTATCTCCTTCATTCTCTTCTTCAACTTAGCAGATCTTACTCATCCTTGAGGTCTCAGCTTAAATATCATTTCTCCATGGGGACCAGCATCCATAGGACATACAGAGATGTCCCAAAAGACAGAGTCTGCCTGGGGAGATAAAGATGTTTTTATGGTCATATGATCACAGCAACATAGGAACTGCTAAGGGAGACCCAAGGCAGAATATCCTGAAAGCCAAATGATAGGGCTAGATAGAAAGTGTTCAAAGAACTTGGGGAAAGTGCTATGTCTGGGAATTCTGGGAATACAGAGAGTAGGGATCTAGGAAGGCTTCATTTAGGAAGTGGGATTTCAGCTGAGTTTGAGGGACAGGAAACATGAGTCAGTGGGTAAACCATCTTGCCAATCAGGCTCAGAGAGATAACTCTTCCCAAGGTGGACAGGGAGGGGCTTAGTGAGATGGAGGAAGTTAGAGGGCTGCTACATGGGGTGAGAGTCATCTCCCTCTCCTCAGGACTGTCAGTTGGTCACTCTGTCTCTAGCAGCATCCTGGCAGCTTGTCTTCTTCACAGCCTTCGGGGCTGACTAAGTCACACCTGGGGCACACTGGGACATGGGGCTGCTGACATGGGAGCCCTTCCATGGCTGCTCCTCCTCTTGCTGTTCCAGGAATGTGAGACAGAATGCTAGCTCCAGGACAGGAGTATCTCTTTCCCCCTCTGTTCTCCTGCTGGGTCTTGGGCTAGCAATTCACCACCTTTGGGACCAAATGCTTCAGCTCTTCTGGAGTAAAGAGGACTAGGGTGTGGCTTCAGTGCAGGACCAAGAGATGAGGAAACCTGGGGATATGGAAGGGGAAGCAGCCCCATATCCCTCCTGAGGATATGGAAGGACAGCGAATGGAGAAGAGAAAATTTGGAGGGTGGGGCACAGATGGAAGCCAAGCTCTGGTAGGTGCTCAAGTCAGGTGCAGCAAAAAGCTAGAGCCAGAAGAGGCAACTGGAGGACAAGGTTGAGTGTGGGTCATAGAAAATACTCAACTGAGATTGAGACCACAGCCCTGTTGCCAGTCTCAACAGACTCGAGACACCATCTTTTCTTTCTTTATCTGCAGCCAAAGGGGACTCTGGAGATGGGGGGATCCCAAGGAAGTGGTTGCGGTCCTTCAGGAGTCCATCACCCTCCCCCAGGAAATACCATTTGATGAAGAGGTTGAGAACATCATCTGGTCCTCCCACATAAGGCTTGCCACTGTGATGTCAGGGGAAGAGGGACATCCGGCTACCATCATGGTGACCAACCCTCGCTATGAGGGCTGAGTGAGCTTCCTGGAGCCCACCTACTACCTGCACATCAGCAATCTGAGCTGGGAGAACTCGGGGCCTTACCAAGCTCAAGTCAACCTGAGGGCGTCCCAGATCTCCACCATGCAGCACTACAATCTTCGTGTGTACCGTGAGTTTACTGGGAACCATAAAGCTGCTTTTTCTGGCTCTCTTGAGCTTCTCACACAAAGGATCAGGGGTCTTAGGACTCAGGGTTATGGCTTGAGGGTCTGGGATGGGAAGGCAGTCTGCCTCCAGTGTGTCTGACCCCAGTATTTGCACTGCAGGTAAAGTGACCTGGAGTAGCAAGACCCTGGACTGAGGCTGTTCCTGTGGATGTGCCCAACGCAGTGAGATGGGTCAGGGGTTTAGTTTACAGACATCTAGGGAGCCTCTCTCTCCCAGTGAGATTTTGCATCCTGGGCATGAATGCCACCTCCATTCTTGAGCCTTTTGTCCTTCTGTGTGATTTGAGGGCTACTAATCAGGGTCTCCTCTCTACTTGAACCCAAATTTCCTCTTAGTGCCTGTGACATTGACTGATTTTCTTTTTTCATTAATTAATTTATTTATTTTTGGCTGCGTTGGGTCTTCATTGCTGCGTGTGGGCTTTCTCTAGTTGCAGCGAGTAGGGGCTTCTTTTGCTGCGGAGCTCGGGCTCTAGGTGTGTGGGCTTCAGTAGTTGTGGTGCATGGGCTTAGTAGTTGTGACTCCTGGGCTTAGTTGCTCTGTGGCATGTGGGATCTTCCCAGACCAGGGATTGAACCTGTGTCCCCTGCATTGGCAGGTGGATTCTTAACCACTGTGGCACCAGGAAAGTCCATTGACTGATTTTCTACCTTGAATCTTGCAGAGGCACTGATTAAACTATAAATGCCCCTGGGAGGGGTGATAATATTTTCTAAGATCAAGGAGGCAGGACAGAGTTTGAAAGAAGGTGGGGTGCAAAGGTAAGAGAGAGAAGGCAAGTCATAAAGGGGAGGTAGAAGATGCCAAAGCAGCTCTGTCTGCTTGGCAGCTACCCTGGGGACTCTGGAACAACAGGTTTGATGGTGGCTGTTAGTTTGGCTCGTTTATTAAGTGAAGCAGGTCTCAGTGGGCAGCATCCATACCCCAGTGTTGAAGAGCTTAGGAAAACAGACCCAACCCCTGATTACTTAGAGGGTCTTTGTGTTTCTCCTTCATCTAGGATGGCTCTCACAGCCTCACATGACTGTGAACTTTGAGATCTCTGGGGAAGAAGGTACTGTAATATGTCCTTGACATGATCCGTAGGGAAGGCAGGCCTGGATGTGACCTACTGCTGGATATCCTGGGAGGACGGCGCTGACATGGCCCACGAAGGCTCTGTCCTTAGCACATCCTGGAGGCCCAGGGAAAAGGCCGTCTCCTACACATGCAGGGCAAACAACTCCATCAGTGACATCAGTTCTCATCTCATCCCTGCTGGGCCCTTCTGTGCAGGTACCAGGGCCCCAGAGACATCCCCTGAGCGACCACAGGGCCTCAAGTCTACCCGCTCCCTCCCTCCCTTCTCCCCAGGAGAGTACATGGAATCTAGACCTAACTACTCCCGTGGAGACTTGAGCCCTGGATTGGGGAGGGGCCCCCCACTTTCCCTGTGCTCCTTCCTAGTCCTCCCAGCTTCCAAAGGTCCCTTCTAGTCTCTTACTCAGGTTGAGATTACTCCCCAGACCCCAGACCCTGAAATTCCGTGAATAGAATATACATTTCCTGAGATACTTGCCAAGGAACATCAATTGAATGTGAACTTGAGACCCCCTGTGTGGAATTTGGGGTAGGTGTCTGTCCCCTAATCCAAACCTTCCCTCTGGGGAGCCCCTCTCTCCTTGCTTTCTTCTGTCCCAGATATTGGCTACCCTTTGGAGAAGTCCTCCACTTCCTTCTGTCTCCTGGCCAAGGCATTGCTCATCCTCTTGCTTTTTGTAATTCTTGCTGTGGGGCTCTGAGTCCAGACAAGATGCAAAATGCCAAGAATGAAGAAACTCAGGAGAAACAGAATGAGACTGAGAAAGAAGGGGAAGCCTGGCCCCAGCCTGGCCTGATGGCCCCCTGGGGACCCCTGCCCTGAGCATTGTTTCTTCCCAGCCCCAAGGGAGACCTTCCTCTCCTTCGCAGACTCATCTCTTCCCAGGGGGCCAAGGGATGGGTGTCCCAAGGGCCATGGTCCCCGAGGGAAGATTGTCTGGCAATAAAGTCAAATTAGGTGACCTCACTTGGGAGGAGCTGTTTGGTCCTTCACTGGGTGACTGGCAAAACCTGCTTTCCTGCATTTCTTCCATTCCAGTTACCCTCTGCCAACCCCACGTGCTTCCCTCACCTGCCTTTGGGAAGGAAAGTGAGTCTAAAAGACCCGCTCACAATGAAGTGTTGGTATGTTATTATTCATGCCTAACCCATTCCCCACCAACACACATAACATTTACACTTCAATAAGAAAAGTGAGAGATTCCTTTTAACCTAATTGAAGCTGTGACACGTGAATGGGAGATTTCAGGCAATGAGAACTCTACATAAGAGTGGTGTTATTCCTGCCGATCTTTCTGCTCTCACACCCTCCTTCCGCCCTGGCAGATGAGTTCACTTAGCTACTCCCACCCACCCCACCCCACCCCACCCCAATCTAGCGGCTGTCCGGCACGGGCGCTCTGAAGCACCCCAGTGCAGTCCTACTCTGGGTCTGACCTTTCTACTCTGACCTTTCCGTCATCTCCCTGGTGCCAGCTTCTCTGGGGCTCTGGTGCCTGCCCCACAGAGACGGCAACTCAGCCGGATTAATAGCGGAGGGCTGAACCCTTGACCTCTGTTTGTGGTTGGTGTTACTGTCCTGTCTGTCCCTTCTCCATAGATTTCCAGGCCTCACACCTTCTCTCTAGACTCTTGTCCTGGGTTAATGCCCACCCGCTATACATATATTACCCATCCCCCCCACAAAGGCCTTTAAGTTTATATGTTCTTTCTCTTTCCAAAGCCCAGTGATCAGTCTGAATTCCTCACCCTCTGCTTAAGTCTTGGTCATTCTCCCCACATCAGATCTTGTAGATGTTACTTAATGTGGCTGCTGTGGCAGGGTGGGGAGGGGGATGAATTGGGGAGGGAATGGAAAGCCACTCAAGTCACAGGACATGCCTAGGGAGTGAGTGACCTGGAGGAGGGTGGTGTGAAGGATACGGTAGGGAGATCACTGGGTGAGATCTCAGGAGATCTGGGCTGTGCTCTGCCACTGGTCTCTGGCTTGGGACACTTTGCCCAGCAGATGTCCATGGAGGCACCGTCCCCTTCCACCAGGAACATGCACTTTGAAGGAGAGTCATGCACAGGTGCAGCTGACTGGCGCTCTTACAGAGACAGGGCTAAGTGAACGCCTAGGCTCCCACAGGGGCAGGAGGAGCCGGTAACCCCGGGGGATTTTAGAAGAGGGTCTGAGGGGTAGAGACAGAGCCATGTGGCAGAAGCCATGCCGGACATCCCTCTGCATCTGGATTTCCCCTCTCAGTGAGGAGAAGGATGCTGACCTCCAAAGTGATTCCCAAGAAAAGGAACACTGAGGCTGTGAAGGGGCAATGGGACGCACTGGGGAACCACGGGGACCAAGGATGGCTTTAGGGAAAACAGGACACATGGACCAGGCACTGGGACACTCCAGGAGGGGGGCTCCACTGGGACACTCCAGCCAGGGGTATGGTGGAAACCAAGAGTCAGGGTCTCCGGGGCTGGAAAGGAAGCAGGGCCAGGAGGTAAGCAGGGGCTTCCTGTCTAGGTTTTTGGGCAGGAGATGGAACCCTGTAGGGCTTGGGAAGGAGGTGATGAGGTTGGGAAACCGGTCCCCAAAGAGCTCCTAAGAATAGCAACCGATCCACTCTACTCCCTGAAGGCCTGAGTCCTTGTCCTGCTGGAAGGCAGTCCCTGGCCTGAGGCTGGTTCTCTGTGCCTCCCTTTGGGCTGAGGAGACCCACCTCCAAAAAGGCACGAAGTTCCAGGACCAAGCCTGCAGCACCCAGCTCCTCCAATTCCTTTAATACCTTTCTGGAGACTGAGTGGAAAAGGCCAACAGCCATCTTGCACACACAGGGGCAGGTCTTTTCTTGTATATTTCAGAGTCTGGCACAGGAAGTCAATAAGGGAATGAATGTCCCTGTATGGCTAGCCCAGGGCCCTCCCTGGAATTTGGCAAAATACCTTCTCACACCCAGTCTCTGAACAGAGAAAGGCTGAGGTCCCCAACCAGTCCAGAGCACCTGGAAGACGAAGGCTCAGACCCTCAAGAAGGTGGAATATAAGCTCAGAGAGACCCAGGCCTCTTCCTCTGAAGCCAGGATAATAATCACCTGACAGCACTTTGCCTTTTGCAAAGTTTGCTGTTTTGAAATAGGTGAAAAGCAAACTGAGGGGAGGAGGATAATATTTGAGCATTGAAGTGCCAGGCATTGGGCTGGCCCTGGAGAGGCGGGAAAGACACTGTCTGCCCTCAAGGAACTCTTTGTGGGGTGTGTAAGATATAATTACAATGAGCTGTGACAAGGGCTATGGGTGAAGGTGAGGGCGTGGTGAGAGGAGTCATTGATGGTGTCCTGGAGGGAAGAGGTAAACAGAATTTTGACCTGTGGTTAGCAGTGAGTTCAGGGAAGGGAGAGAAGGACATTCTAGCGAGACAGAAGATAAGTGGGAAGCCACTGATAAGTGAACAAGCACCATGAATTCTAGGGACTACGAGGCCACATGCTGCTGCCCTGTGATGAAGGGGTAAGTGATAAATGAGTCTGGAGAGGTAGGCAGGGCCCCTCTGATAGGCTAAGGGCTGGGGAGGAATTCAAGGATGAACAAGACCAACTCCACCCACTCATGGAGCTAGAGTCTCGTTGGGTCAGCAGATAGGCACGCCAACAGCCAAAGAACAATCGATGAGGAACCATACCTCTTTTCTGATCAGGTGACAGGACCAGTGCTCATAGCATGTGGTCAGCAAAGTCCCTGTAATTGACAACATTGTCTGGTCTTCTTGTCAACAAGTTGAAAATACGTGGGCTGGCTGAAGCTTTGGTAGAATGATGCTAGGTAGAATCCTAGCAGATTGAATACACTATCCCAGACGGTGATGATTATGGATCCAGGACAACCCAGAGGAAAATCTTTAGTTTTGAGCCTCAGGGACTAATTTTACCGACTTTCACTCTTGGCATGGTGAGGGAACAAGTTAGGGTTAGGTTCCTTTTCTTACCAAAAAGCCAACAAGATGCATCTGAATCAGAGCAAAATGACAGTAATAATAAAACATAAAATAAACTTCCAGAAAAAAAAATGACCATATCATAAACTTTAAAAAATTGAAAATCATTTTAAATCCCAATTTTACAAAAAATTATTTTAATGTCCAAAAGAGTTTAACTTATCTTCAAGAAAACACTGGAGACAGCAGAAATGAAACCTTTGAACCAGAGATGGAGCTGATTCTAACATGGGGAAGGGAGGTCTTTCCCACTAGTTGGTGAGGGGCCAAGATGTAAAAGAGGTTGCGCTCTTCGACCATCTTTCCTAGGCATTCTGCCTGGCCTTGCTTTCATGCTGTGTTCACTGACATGTTTTCATTAGAGTCTCAGCACTGTTAGGTCAATCTGTTACATTGTAACATTGGAAGCAACCACTTTGGGAAAATTTGCTGGAGGGATTGTGGGAGAGATCAGGCCACTGCTCCTGCCTCCTCCCTCACTTCCCATCCCCCCACTTCCCATCCCCCCATTTTCATCTCAGGCTGTGGCAAAAAGCACCCAGATGTTTACACCTGGAAGAACTTTCGAGCAGTCAAAGTCCCTGAAGATGGGGCTTCCCTGGTGGCGCAGTGGTTAAGAATCCACCTGCCAATGCAAGGGACATGGGTTCGAGCCCTGGTCTGGGAGGATCCCACATACTGTGGAGCAACTAAGCCCATGCGCCACAAATACTGAGCCTGTGCTCTAGAACCCATGAGCCACAAATACTGAACCTGTGAGCCACAACTACTGAACCCTGCGTGCCTAGAGCCCGTGCTCTGCAACAAGAGAAGGCACTGCAATGAGAAGCCCGCGTACCGCACCGAAGAGTGGCCCCTGCTCGCCGCAACTAGAGAAAGCCTGTGCAGCAACGAAGACCCAGTGCAGCCCCCAAAAAAAAAAAAAAAAAAAAGTCCCTGAAGATGGAATGAGTCACTGTAAGGCGTGGTGAGCTTCCTGGCCCAGAATGTATTGGGCTGGATGACCACCTGGAAGGGGGGATGTGGCAGGGGTCTTGAGGTAGGAGATAGATGGGCACTTGGGCTGGACAGCTGGTGTTTGTCGTGTGGAGTAAAACTAAAGCTTTGTTCTCACCCAGGCACTCCAAGGACAAAGTTAGTGGCGGAAGCTGAACTCTGCTGAAGTAAAGAGATAAGGGTCCCACTCCTGAGGTTAAGGGAAACTTCCCTGTCTGCACATGAGCAGGAAGGCTCCTTGGAGGTCAAAAATGGAGGGGGCACCACCCCATAATAAGTGTGGATGTGCACACACGGGCCTCTGGGGTGGGATCCATCTTAGCTAAAAGTTGTGCACGCATGTTGGGGAAGGTCCTAGGACTGGTCAGGTGTGCAAAAAGAAACGAGATAATATGCCAAAGGTAAACAAAGACACAGAAGGACTGTCCTGTATAAGTGATTTAAGTCACCTCTTTACTGTGCTCCTCCTCATTAGAGAGGACGCCCATACCCTTTCTCTCCAGGTGTATATTTCTACCTTGCTTCAGTCTTAAATACACTGTTTTTCTGTGTGCTCTCCCACTTGTGCTGTGTCTCTAATAATAAACTTTGTACCTGTTTTTACAGTTTTTGCCTCCTTGAAACATTCTTACTTTCAATGGAGGTAAGAGCCAGGGAACTTTGTCTCTAGCCTCTAGCCCCTGGTGGTCTGGCGGTTAGGATTCCTGGTTTTCATCCAGGCTTCTCAGGGTCAATTTCTGGGCAGAGAACTAAGATATCTCTTCAGGACCGCTCACCGATGTCCCTCCGAGTTCAGTGTGAGCCGTGGTTAGACCTATTCTGTTGGATCTCTCCTGGTGTTGAGGCCATGATTGGGAATGGTGCACTCTGAGGGGCAGGACTTCAGTCCGGGGTGAGATCAGAGTGCTGCTTTTAGGGAAGGCTTCCAGGGCAGCACCCAGACAGACTTAAGACTGCTTAAGCCTGGTGGGGAAGGTGTCATGACCCTGCATCCCCAAGGTGGCACCAAGGTGAGGAGGTAGAAAGCTCTATGGGGCAGACATGCAAGATGTATTTTTGCCTGCTGTTGAAGTTTCCAAGGGGGTGGGTGTGATCGACCCCCAGCTGGGTCTGATTCCAGCTCTGTCCTGTGCTAGACAGGAAGTCTTGGGCAGGTGACGACACCTCGTGGAGCCTCAGTTTTCTTATTAGTCAAACGGAGCCATACCTACTTCTGAGGGTTTCTGTACAGGTTACATAAGAGTCATGAAGCATGTAGTCCAGGATCTGGCTCCCTGTAGGGGTTCAGTAAATGATCACTTATTTCATTCCTCCTCTCTGTCTCCCGAGCCAGGATGTCTCTCCCCTCTGGGCCCGTTTCTCTGGGTGGTTGGTGCTGGTAGCTAACTTGGCAACCTCAGGCTGGGAGCGCCGCCTTCCCCTCTGCACACTGTGGGCGGCGCCTGGGCAAGATTTGGGAGCTCGCCAGTGCAGACAGGTATTTCCAGTCCAGCCAGAGAAGAAATGTGTGGAGGTGGGAATGGGGATGGGGGAGGAGATCGGAGGAGCGGGGTGGGTCCCCTGGGAGGAGGGCGGGGAGTCCTGCTCCCCGCTTGGTGCTTCTGCCCCCGGGCTCAGATTTCAACCCTAGCTGCCACTTCTGCGGTTAAGCCCGTTAGGGGAGCGGAGAGGGTCCAAGGTGGCTTACACAGGAAGGAAGGTGTGCAAGGAGCCAGCTGAGGGCCGGCTCCTGCGACCCCGGGAGCCCGGGACCTGACCAGCGTAGCCCCTCAAGCTTGCGGCGGGAAGCGGCCAACCGGCCTTTCCACCCTTCGTTGTATCGAGCTCCACCAGGGGGCGACCCGGGCCCACGTGCCACCCAGTCCTGCTCTCTCGAAACTACAACTCCCAGGCCGCTTGGGGGTCGCGCCCGCCTTGCCTCGCCTTCTCCTCGCTCCAATTGGCCGCCGCGGAAGGGGGATTGGCGGTCTCCAGGGCGACCGGCTGCGCTCCGGGCATCCGAGGCTGGGAGGCGGGTCCGCCCCCTATTGTGTAGCTGGAAGAGTGGAGCGGAGCGGTGCGGAGCAGGTGAGGGCGGGAGCGCCCTGGGGGCAATGGAACGGGGTGCCGGCGGGGGGATGGAGAACAGTGCGGGAGTTATGGGGGACAGGAAAAAGCGGGGGACTTGTGGAGAGAAGTGGAATTCTTTGGGGAGCAGAACTAGGGGAGTTCTGGGGAGTGAAGTGGAATTCTGGGTGGGTGGATGGGTGGGTGCTCCTGGAGAAGTGGAGGAGTTCTGGAGGTAATGAGTGTGCCTGGGGTGGGGGTGGGGGTTTGGTGGGTTCCAAAAATAGGGAGAAGTTCCAGGGGTCCGGAGAAGGCGAGGGAGAAGGGAATTGGGGGCGGGGTACCAGAAGTGTACTGTGGGCTGAGGCAAGAGAACTCGAGGGAGGGAAATTCCAGGGAAGAGAGGATAGGAGAAGTGGGTGAGTGGCGATTCGGGAGGAGACAGGGAGTTCCTTGAAGCGGAGAGGACCTGGTGCAATTGGAGATCAGGTGCGAAAAATAGGAATTTGGGGTGTGGGAGTTGTGAGAAGTGGGGATAACTGGGATGGGGGAATGAGAGAGTACTGGGTGGGGAGACTATTAGGTGAGGACGTAGTGGCGACAGAAGAGTTGGAAGGATCTTAGGAAAAACGGAGGAGTTCTGGGCAAACCTGGATACTGAGGTTTTCAGAAAACTGAGCCAGGAGGGAACTGGGGGTTCCTATGCATTTGGAAAAAGATATGTCTATGAGGTGGCTGGGGACAGTGGGAAGCAAGGGGGATGGATGTTTGCTGGTGAGTTATCAGGAGTAAGACGTGCAGGGCCATTCAGTACAGGCAGGGATCAGGCTGAGGGACATGGAGGATGTTTTATAGCCCATTCCGAACTGTGAGGCCAAGAGTGGGGTGGAGGCCCACAGAGCAGAGTCCACTTGGATCTGCCAGGCCCAAGGCAGCACCACCACCCCCCACCACCACCCCCAGCCAGCTGTGACTTCCTTAGATGCTCAGGGGCTGGGGCTGTCAAGAGTTCCTCCCCTCCATGGCCCAGGGCTCACTTTGTACACCCTAGGGACTGGTTGACTTTTTAGCCTCTCATGGACCATGCCCCTGGGGTTAGTGAAGGGGGAGCCTAGCAAACCTTAGGCCCCGAAGATATTGGAGGGAGAGTAAGCGGGAGGAATTGGGTTAAGGCACTTGGGTCATGGTGTCTGGCAGAGGGAGGGCTGCCTGTCAGCATCAAGAAGAGGAAGTGGCGCCAGCCGCCAGCCCCAGGACCTGCCCAGACCTGGAGGATGCTGCCTGGGCCCCCCATACCAGCAGATGGGGAGGCAATCTTCCTCTCCCAAGTGTTTGACTCATTCACGGCTAAAGCAGTATTGGGAGGCTGATGGAGAAAGAGGTACAGGGCCTCCAGCTTGCAGGGTTCACGGAGGCTGGAGAAATGAGGCAAGGATTTGTGCTCTGGGGGCCACTTTCTCTGGGTTTTCATCCAGGCTTTGCCCTTAACTGGCTCTGTGCGCCTGAGCAAAGCTCTGAGATACCCAAGGTCCTTATTTGTCACCGTGGGGTGGAGGCGATAATACTGGTTCTACCTTGCTATCTGCTACCTTGTTATCAGCGTCAGGACTAAGGAGAGAAGAGGGAGAAGAGGCTGGGCTGTGGGGGCTCTTCATCTCCCATACTTTCCTGAGAAGTCCTTTTCCAAGTGTGTAGGAACTCAATTTCCCTCCTGGCTCAGCTTTCCAAGAGCCTTAGTAACCTGGGTATCCCCAGAATTCCTCTGCTTTTTCTAAGATCTTTCCAACTCCTTTGCTCCCCACATGTCCTCACCTGTCTGGTCTCCCCACCCGGCACTCCCTCACCCCAGCCCCTCCCCCACTCATCTGCTCTCCTCTCTCCTTTTTCTGCCTTTGCTCACCTCCAGCTTTTCTCTAACTCGGGGTTTCTTCTGGTTTCCAACATTGGCCCACTCTGCATGTTGCCTTGCATTTTGCATCTAGATCTGGCGGTGCTCCAGAGGACGGCTTCATCAGGTGTTACATGAGCCAAGCCCTAACTGTCCAGAAGAGTGAGAGCTGACCCCTGTTACCCAATCAGAAGGATTGACAGGGCTTGCTGGGCTGTGCAGGTCCCTGGGCCCCTCCGTCTGGGCCCCTGTGGATAGGAGGGGCCGGGAGAGCAGGCAGCTGGGCTATGGTTTGGTGCCTCAGTCTGGCCATCCTCAGCCTGATCATCAGCCAGGGGGCTGACGGTGAGCTGGACTTCCTGGGCTCCGGAACTCCCTGTTGGCCTTGGGGTGGGTGGTGGTCCCCTGGGGTTCTCTGTGCGCAGGTCAGCGGAGGGGAGGAACAGCACTGGTTCTGCAGAAGTCGAGGATTTCCTCAACCACTTCACAAAGGCCTGGGGAGCCCACAAAGATAGAGAGGGTATCTCCCCTCCCAGCCCTGATTCTGGCCCTCTGCTGTGTCCTCATGCCACCTGCCCTGCAGGTCGAGGGAAGCCTGAGGTGGTGTCGGTGGTGGGCCGGGCCGGGGAGAGTGCGGTGCTGGGCTGTGACCTGCTGCCCCCGGCTGGCCGGCCCCCTCTGCACGTCATCGAGTGGCTGCGCTTTGGATTCCCGCTTCCCATCTTCATTCAGTTCGGCCTCTACTCTCCCCGCATCGACCCTGCTTACGTGGGTAAGGCTTATCCTCATGTGGGAGGTCGGGAGGTGTCCCCAACAAAGGTGGACTGGGTAGAGTGGGAACAAGACCTCTTCTTAACAGCTCTGTGCCTGTCCCTGTCCCAACCTCATCTCCAGCTCCACTGCCTGAACTCTGCTTAACAAGCGTGGCCCTGCTCCCAAGCAGTGTTCATTCATTGAAGGATTCATTCATTTACACACACACACACACACACACACAGACACACATGTGGTCTCTTTAAAACTCCACATGGTCTGTTCCAAAAGAGATCCTGCAGCCCTATTCCAAGTGTCCATCCTAATTCTCTAATCACTCTTTCTAGAGCTCATGAAACCTCCCAGACCATCCTGATCCTCCCTATTCTCCCTACTTGGCCCTCTCCTGGTCCCTGGCTCCGCTGTCTTCTCACTGCCCTGCCCTCCTCCTCCCCTACTTCCTTAAATGCTAGTTTGGGTGTTCTAGGCTTCTAGGGAGTGGGCTGACGGGGCAGCAGCCTGGGTGGGTTTACGACCTGTCTGCTTCTCCACTGCTTCTGATTCTGGGTACAGCAGAGTTTGTGCACGGACAGGGTGGGCTGGGGATGGACCAGGCTCCCCTAAAGATCAGCAAATGGATGGAGCTGGGCTGGTTTCCTGCTTCCGTTGGCTTCTGTATGGACTTAAAATAGTGTATAGGCCTCCCTAGGGGCCTTCTCCTGTGCCCCAGCTGGCTCCCTCGAAAGGCTCAGCTTCCTCCTAATCCCCGATGGAGCCTTAATCTGAGCGGTTTAGTGCAGGTCTCTGAGGGCAGTGTGTGGGAGAGCCTAGGGCTGGGGCTGGGGATGCTGGGGAGAGAGTCTGGCTGCCTCCTCTTCAGAGGGGAAGCCCAGGAAAGGCCACCTGGGAGGACGTCGATGGGGGCAGGGGGACCCCCTCCCTTTTCCCTCTTTAGTTTGAATCCTGGGAGAAGCCACAGGATTGGCTGAGCTGTCACTGAGGGGCAGGCTGAGCAGAGAGGGGAGGAGGCTCAGGCAGGTGCTGCAGAGGGGAAGAGTTTATTTTCAAACTGGGGGCAGTTGTTGGCAAACAGCCTGGTGGGAGCGTATGTGTCTGCACAAGCCCCCGGAGAACTGATGAAAGCGGGGCCCCAGTTAGGACAAGTGGAGAGACAACGGCTGTGCCCATCAGCCCTCCCTGCCTCTGCCCGCCGGGCTGGGAGGGGCTGGGCTGTCAGGCTGAGGCTCCGCAGAGGCAGAACATTGACAGCAGGGCAGGGGGAGGTGGAGGACAGGGGAGAGAAGGGCTTTTCCTGGGCTTCCCCCAGGGAGATGTGCAACTCTCCTCCCCCCGCACCCCCTGCCCTCCGTCCTGTCTTGAGGTCCTTCAGGCAGACAAACCACTGGACGGTAGCAACTTTGCTACCTGTGGGCTTTCTTTCTGTCTCTGTGGTGTTCCTTTGAGCTGCAAGTCTTTCTTCCTGCCCCTGCCCTTCATGCCCACCCCTGCCCCAACTCTGGAGCTCCTGGTTGGGCAGGGCTAGTCTGGGGAGTCAGGGCCCTGGGGAGAGGCCCCTGCACCCATTAACCCTTTTACTGCCTCCCAGTGTGGAAGGGGCCTCTCAGCCTTTGTGTAGGGGACTCTGAACTGCAGTTGCTAGGCAACGGGAGGTGAAGGTTGCTAAGGACAATGCTGTCCTGTCATAAACCCTCTGGGCAAGCGAAGGGGAGATGGCCTGGGACTGTGTGTGTGAGGCCTGTGGCGTAGAATGTGGGAGGGACCATGAGAGAGACTGGAGCTTCAGGGATTACACTGAAGAGAAGGCTTCCAATCTTTGAGGACCCTAGAATCCATCTAGCAGAGGAGACTGGATTTATAGACTAGTACAAAAGTAGTAAAAAGCAGTATAAAACAAGCCAGGACTAAATCCTAGGATGAAGTTAGCTGCTGTACGTAAAGAACCCAGCACAGAGCCTGTACAGAGTGCCTGCATGCTGTGAAACCGTGACTAGGCGTGCAGAGGAAAGAGGGTCCACTTCCTCTACACCAGCTTTCCTGGGGTGGATCTTAGATCAGCTCTTCTAATTCATGGGACCAGCTTCTGGTCTTCGACTTCTGTGCTGTATTTCTTGGGAGTTTCAAGATACCCCATGTGGCAGAAGGGACATGAATTTTCTCTCTGTCCAGAGTCATTTGATACAAATCAGTTATCTTATCCTCCATTTAGAACAACCTAGCTCCCTCCAATCATCTCCCCTCACTACCTTTAGCCTTGCATACTCTCTGCAGAGTCACCTCTTCCCGGAAGCCTTCCATACTCCTCTTGCTCCTTAGCTTCTTGGAATATTTTTTAAGCTTCTATGTGTATATGAACTTGCACATGTCCATGAGTGTGGATTCCCTGCCTTCCTAGAGCTTGCAAGAATGGGGACTGTGTCTCCTTCCTCTATACTCCCCTGCACGTGGGGAGGTCCAAAGACACTCAGGCTCTGGCTCTGTGGGTGGAGGGGGGCCCAGGACTCAGGAGGATACAGGACGGCCTGCCCCTGGCCAGCTTCCTGTCCTTCTGTGACTCTACAGGTCTAGCCATTCATACCTCACAGAAAAGTTAGGACATACTCTATGCTTTATTAGATGTTCTGATCAACAGACATTTGGAGCTGTTACCCATTGGCTACCAACATCCCCCGAGTGAGAATATACTGATTATGCTCAGTGATAAGTGCCCTGAGCGTCACTTGATCCTCACACTGGTGTGCAAGGGAGAGTGTGCTGCATCATGAGAAAGAAGACCTGGCTGTATCACTGAGTAGCTTATTGGAAAGAAGCTTAACATCAGTTCCTTCCTCTATAATGGAATTCTTGGAAGGATTAAGTATGGTGACAATGCCTACTATTACATGGCCCATATCCCAAACTCTATTTCCCTTCCCTCTTCTTCCTTCTTTGTAGCGACTGAAGATCACCATAATGAAAAGTTGCCATCACACGGGATGTAGTAGAGGTTGCAGGGAGTTCCCCGGTGGTCTAGTGGTTAGGATTCTGGGCTTTCACTGCCATGGCCGGGGTTCAATCCCTGGTTGGGGAGCAAGCCACGTGGCGCAGCCAAAAAAAAGAAAAAAGAAAAAAGAAGAGGTGGCAGTGGGGTCTGCGGGGGTCCCATGGCCAGGCAGTTTAGGGTTACTGAGGAATCCCACTGGTGGGAGGAAGGGTGTGATCATATTCAATATTTACCTGCACGACCCAGGCTTATCTTCTAGGTGGGGATTTAAACACCTAGCCCTTTAAGCAGCTCCACCCTTTCTAGAGAATCTGCACCCTTGGACCTCATTCTTAGAAGAAAAAAGTCCCTTGCCTATGAGCACAGCGCCGGCCTCAGCCTGATCTTCTCCTCTTTTTTCCTGATGGCTTCAGGGCCCCCACAGGTTTTGATTCTATTTCAGAAAGGTGAACCCTCGAGGTAGAATGCAAGCAGATCGGAGGGGGCGAGTGTGTGAGCAGCTTCAGATTGCCCAGTCTTAGAACGGGCTAAGTAGGGGCACAGTCTGGTTGCCTTTGTTTGGCATAACCCACAAGAATTAGAAAATGTCAGTTGTCCCTATCAAAGGTCAAGGCGGGGTGGGTAGCTGATGAATGTGGAGGGCTGGAGGCAGCGGGACCTCTTTGTGGACTGTTGGCGTAACCCAGGTGAGAGATGCTATGGGACTAAACTAAAGAGAAGGTGGTAGAGAGGGAAACAGCATCTAGGAGGTAGAATTGAAAGGCTTACTGAACAAGCAGATGTGGGGTTAATGGGGAGAGCAATCTAGGTGACACCAGGTTTCTGGTAGGGTGACGTGCATGATGGCACTGTTCACTAATACAGGGGAGAAGAAGGAGAGGGTGTGTCGTCAGGTGAGGGATGGAGCCAAGGTTGAATGCAGGCTGCTGATTTCAAATCATGAGCTCATTCATTTGTTCAACCATTTTTATTTAAGCACCCGCTGATGCCAGGCACCATGCTGCCTGCCTTCCATCCACCCTACCTGGATTTTTTCTCTCTGATTTTATAGATGAAGAAGTTGATGTTGAGAGAGAAGTTAAGTGATTTGGCTAAAGAAGTAAATGGCAGAGCTGGAGGCTAGGTTTCTGTGGCTCCCAAGTGTGTGCCTTGCTCACTAGGCTGCACTGCCAGGGACCCACGAAGCTGTCTGGGGTGCAGGGCTCCAGTCAGGGTGGAAGGGCGCTGTCTGCTTGCACTGGGGCTGGGTGCTTTGTGGAGCTCTGTGTAGTCTGTCAGCCGGGGCTTGGATGCCCTGGAGCGTGAGGGGATGGGGTGAGGAGGCTGCTGACCTTGCTGCCTGGCTGGTTTGGACTCTGGCCACCCTAAGGCGCTTAGGCCGCTGATAATAGCCCTGGCGGATTAGGGGCTTTGGTAGGCGAGGTGTGGATCCCAAACACAGCTGTGGTTTCTGGGCACCGAGTCCTCTGGCAGGAGTACTCCCGGGACCCCCCTTACAAAAAGAGCTCAGGGATGGGCAGATTCTGTATGAATCCAGAGGAGACTTAAGTGTTGGCTCTTCAAGCCCCTTCCCCCTACAGTCCTGGAAGCTGGGCGTAGTTCAGTGTCCACCTGCTGCTGCTCTGGTTTCTCTTTGTCTAAGCTGGGTCCCAGCTGCTGAAAGGCAGGAGCCATCAGAGGGGCTGAAGGGAGAGATCTGCCCTCAGTGACCCCAACTCCATCTGTGCCTCTCTGGACACCACTCTATCAGGGTAACTGGGAGACACTGAGCCTGTTCTTGACGTCTGAGAATGACCAGTGTGACCAGGGGCCTGGGGCTCCCATGGGGTCCCTTCAGCACCCTTGATCCAGGGCTCCTCCCCCAGGGCGTGTCCGGCTTCAGAAAGGGGCATCTCTCCAGATCGAGGGGCTCCGGGCTGAGGACCAGGGCTGGTACGAGTGCCGCGTGCTCTTCCTGGACCAGCACAGACCCGAGGACGACTCTGCTAACGGCTCCTGGGTGCACCTCACAGTCAATTGTATGAAGCTGGGAGCAGGCACGCGGTGGAGGAGGGAGGGGAGGGGAAGGAGGAGGGAGGGGAGAGGAAGGAGGGGGAGGGGAGGGAAGGAGGGGGAAGGGGAGGGGAAGGAGGGGGAGGGGAGGGGAAGGAGGAAGGAGGGGAGGGGAAGGAGGAAGGAGGGGTGGGGAGGGGAAGGAGGAGGGAGGGGAGGGGAAGGAGGAAGGAGGGGAGGGGAGGGGAAGGAGGAGGGAAGGGAGGGGAAGGAGGGGGAGGGGAAGGAGGGGGGAGGGGAGAGAGGAGGGTGGGGAGGGGAAGGAGGGGGAGGGGAGGAGGGCAGTCCCGATGCCCCACCCTTGCTGACACCCCTTGTTTGCTGGCTCCCTGTTTGCATCTTACCCCTGCCACCCCCACTTCTGCCCTTTCAGTTCCTCAAACCTAAATCCAATCAGCCTTCTCAGCTCTTTGTTAGGAACTTCCTCTTCCTCTCTCTTCCCTGCACCTGCCTCCCTGGCCAATAGAGGGTAATGGGTAGGAGGGGATAAGGGGTTATTGAGCCCTGAGTGAAACATCACTCACATATATACAACATTTTGTTTTTTCAAAACACCTTTTAACCCAGTACCTCATGAATTCTGTCTCAACCCTAAGAAGCAAGGAGGTCATAATTATTCCCATTTCATAGATGGGGCATGGGGAGACTGGGTCATGCCACTGATTAGTGGCAGAGCAGTCTAGAACTCAGGTCCCCTGACTCCCAGGACAGTGCTTTTCTAGAGGGCACCTAGCTCTCTCCCAGCTCTGAACACCCAGCCTGGTGGTCAGCTCCCTCACCAACTCTGCAGGCCAGTGGGGAAACTGGGCTTGTGCATCCTTACTGGGTCCTGGGTGCAGCAGACAGGGTGGCCCTGGGTTGGGGATTCCTATGAAGCTGGTGGGCTGATGGGCTGAAGGCTGAGGCCCTGATCTGCCTCCCTGGTCCTCGGACGCTGCTCTTTGGGCTGATGGCCCCTCTGGCAATCCCTGACGCCTCTCTCCTTGCAGCGCCCCCTCAATTTCTGGAGACGCCTCCTCAGGTGCTGGAAGTGCGGGAACTGGAGCCTGTGACCCTGCGTTGCGCGGCCCGCGGCAGCCCCCAACCTCGTGTGACTTGGAAGCTCCGAGGACAGGACCTCGGCCAGGGCCAGAGTCAGGTGCAAGTGAGTCCCAGGGCTGGACAGGGTGCGCCAGATAGAGTGTGAGGCAGTTAGTGGCCTGGGAGCGGGGCTGGAGGCCAGGAGGTTGGGAGACGTGCCTGAGGAGGGGTCTGGCATTGGCTTCCCTGAGCCCAGCACGCTGCCTCCCTCTGCTGGCCAGCCTCGGAAGTGCGGGGTCTGAGGCCCGCCTTGGGCAGGGGAGACACAAGGGTCCTTCCTCACCCACTCTGATTCTAGGTGCAGAACGGGACGCTGCGGATCCGGAGGGTGGAGCGAGGCAGCTCCGGGGTCTACACCTGCCAAGCCTCCAGCACTGAGGGCAGCGCCATCCACGCCACCCAGCTGCTGGTGCTAGGTGCTGTCTCGGGGGAGGGCCGGGAAACAGGACACACGTGAGAGGACTGACCTGTGGCTGGAGGTGCACACAGCCAGCAGGGGGGGGGGGCTTGTGCCTGAGGGCAGGGGCCCACGGAGAGGGAGGGAGCTCCCAATGCAGGCTCTTCCTCTAAAACCAGCGTCTTGCCTGTAAAAGGATCAGTGAATGGAGATAGATATTTAGTGCCAGCAATGTGGTATAGTGAGAAGGGCATGAGTGCTGGTGTTGGACCATGAGCCATGGAACCCCCTTGACCTCCAGTTTCCTCATCTATACAAAGAGGTTCCTATGTTCCTCGCAGGACTGTTACAAGAATTAGGTTCAGACGAGCACAACGATCATAGTAATTCCTGGCCAAGCCCTTCCCCTTAGAAAGAAAGCTGAGAAGTAGACTCTGCCTTCATGGAGCCTCTTACCCACAGGGGGAAATAAGACGCAGTGGCGAAGTGCTGCTCTCCTGGGTACTGTGGGAAAGGCAGTGCTGGGCAGTGGTGTAGGGTGAAGTCTGGTGTTGAGAAGGCCTGAGTATGAATTTGCCTTCCCCGCTCATCTCAGGCAAGTCACCTCACAGTCTCTCTGCCTCTGAGCCTTCATGTCTTCACCTATGAAGTGGAGACTAATTTCTACCACAAAGGGCTCTTGGGAAGATTAAATGAGAATAGTGCAGGTGAGGTGCTCAGCTATGCTCGGCATGCCTGTAAGCGCTCTATACACCAACTCATATCATTACCACTTATTACTGACCACTCACACAGTAAGAGCCCAGAGAAGGGAAACAGCAGTGCAGCTGCAGATGCTAGAGACGGTTTGGCAGGGGCTCTGTGGCCTGGCCAGGCTCTCAGGGAAGAGCATTCTAGACTGTGGGTTCAGAGAGCAAAGGCATGGAGATGGGAGTGAGACTGGCATAGGCACAGTGAGCTGCCCATACTGACCTGAAAGAGTTCACAAAGACTTGACATATGAAAAGATAGTTGGCCAGGCAGGGGTTACAAGGGCCCACAGGGCTGGGTCAAGAAGTTTGAGCTTAATGTGCTAGGAGCCAGGAGCTGTTGTGGGTTCTTGAGTAGACATGTTCTGTGGCCAAAGGTGGGGGGGCGGGCATTTCTGCATGAATGGCCATCAGAGTGGCAGTGATGGTGGAGCCTGGAGTCAGGGATTGCTGCAGCATCTTGGGGTAAGGTACTGGGTACCCAGATTAAGGTAGGAGACATAGAGGTGATTTCAGATGTGACAGATGAGGGATGGAAAGGGTAGTGGGTGTAAAGGTGTAAAGGATGATCAGAGGGGTAAAACTGATTCCCCCTCACCAACACACACACACACACACACACACACACACACACACACACACACACACACACGAGAAACTAGGTGAATGGAGGTGATGGGAAGGGGAGCTGGCCAGGGCAGAGGAAGGGTTAAATAAATAGGGTGTTAAATAAAAGGGTTAGGACCTGTTTCCATTCCCAAGGCTTTGTAGCAACCAGCCCTGTATTCCAGAGAGTGGACCTGGGAAGAACTGTAGAAGTGACCCTCAGGGTTCCTGGAAGACTGGGCTGAGGCCTCCCCTTCCCCGTGTGCTTCTCCCGACAGGACCCCCAGTCATCGTGGTGCCCCCCAAGAACAGCACGGTCAATGCCTCCCAGGATGTTTCCCTGGCCTGCCAGGCTGAGGCGTACCCCACTAACCTCACCTACAGCTGGTTCCAGGACAGCACCAATGTCTTCCACATTAGGTGGGGCATGGGGTGGGGTGGGTGTGGGGAACTGATGGGCAGTCTGAGTCCAGCAAGGCCTGGACCCCCCTGCCCACGTGCCATACTGCAGCCGCCTGCAGCCCCGAGTGCGGATCCTGGTGGATGGCAGCTTGCGGCTGCAGGCCGCCCAGCCTGATGATGCGGGCCGCTACACCTGTGTACCCAGCAATGGCCTTCCACGCCCACCCTCGGCCTCTGCCTACCTCACTGTTCTCTGTAAGCCTGACCCCAGCTCCCTCCCCAGACTGCTCTCCTCCCCTGGGCCAGGCCAAACTCCTCCCCGACAACTTGCCACTGCTTCCCCCCAGACCCTGCCCAGGTGACTGCCATGCCTCCTGAGACACCCCTGCCCATGGGCATGCGGGGGGTGATCCGGTGCCCAGTTCGTGCCAACCCCCCACTGCTCTTTGTCAGCTGGACCAAGGATGGGCAGGCCCTGCAGCTGGACAAGGTACAGGCTTGGGGCAGGGGATAGAGGGCTTAGCTTGGTGGTATTCTAGCCAGGACAGCTGGGGTGGCATTAGATCAATTCAGTGAATGGGGAACATGCTGTGTAGGTTGTCAGATGGGGAGCAGGAGCAGAGACACCCATGCCTACAGGGGGCAGCACAGCTGTGCAGACACTCTGCTAGAAGGCCAGGAGGCAGCGAGCACCTTCCTCTTAGGACTGGTTGAGGATAGATCAGCAACAGCTTCTGGGACTCTGGTGATGGGCCTTGAAGGGTGGAGAGACATTCCATGCAGAAACCAGGGCCCAGAGGCAGGAAACAGCATAGTGCATTTATGGTATAATGAGTCTACCAGCTGGCGGGGAGCTACAGTGCCTATGGGGACGTGACTGGTGTAGAGAAATCTGGAAAGACTGGTTGGGACCAAAAGGAGGAACTATGGATGCCAAGTTAATATTACCTCATTCCACGGTGATTGAGATCTTTTGTTTGTCGGCGAAGACCACAAATTCCTTGTGGGCTAGTATTTCATCTTTTTAATCCTAGTCTCCCCAGGGCTACTGCAACTGTAGTGGTGCTCAGTAAATTTTTGTCTAAGGTTTAAAAAGAGAAGTCCAAAGCCATTCAGAGGCAGTGAAGTTGCTTGGGCAACGGTGTGATAGGAATGGAGAGGAAGAGACTGGACAGACAGAGGGGGTACAGAGGCTATTGAAATGAGAGTGTGGGTGAGAGGTTACGAGGCCTGAGTTAGAAAGGAGGACATGAAGATAGATGGGACAAAAGGCCTTCCCAGGAGGACAGACGTGGGGCGTGAGACACAGTGAGGAGTCGGATGTTAGCCTTTAACGCTGAACTAGGGAAGCCAGGAAGAAGAACCAGTTTGGGGTGGAAGATGCAGGATGTAATCTCGGAGTGCTGGGAAGACAGCAGGCCGGGAGACCCACACTGCTCAAGCTCAACCCCAGGGTGTGCCGTGCACACTGGATTCCCTGTGAGTGGCTCTCCTGGAGTCTGCAGTCCCAGTCTTCACACCCATTGGTAGTGGCCCCTCTGTAGGAAAGAGAAAGGAAGGATGGAATTCACAGAGAGGTCTGGCCTAGGGGTAGGGCTGTGGCATCCTCTGCATAGATGTGGGTCCCTCCTGCGCATTGCCTCTCTCCATCTCTGGTCTGGCCTCCACTGAGTTTCTCTCTCTGGTTGTCATCTCCTCATGCCTCCAGTTCCCTGGCTGGTCCCAGGGCCCAGAAGGCTCCCTGATCATTGCCCTGGGGAATGAGGATGTGCTGGGAGAATACTCCTGCACCCCCTACAACCGTCTTGGCACTGCAGGGCCCTCCCCGGTGACCCGCGTACTGCTCAAGGTGAGGCTCGGGGTCGGGGGGGGGGGCAGCGGCAGCGGGTCAGGTGGCCGAAGATGTGAGCCTAGTGCTGACACCGGGCTGACAGAGGCGGGTGGGACAGACACATGTGGGGAGGTGGGGCGGGCTTCCCAGTCTGTGTTTCCCATGGTGGCCACGGCAGCAGCTATCAGATGCCATCACAGAGGTTTTTGCAGAGATGGTGCTGGGGAGGTGGGGCATCGGTCACCTCCACACAGTAAGATATCCTGCCTGCCCCGACCCTTTAACTTGGACCAGGCTGCCTTCCGCTCTAGAGGGAAGAGAGTGGGAAGCAGAGGGCAGGGTGAAGGGTGTTCTGAGAGGCCCTCGTCTCTCCAGCAATGTCCCTACAGCTCCCCTGCTGGGGAACAGAGAGAAAGCTAGAGAGACACTGAGAGATGGAGACAGACGCAGCATGACGGGGGCCCCGCAGAGGGGAAGTAACGACCCTTAGACAGCAGTGTGAGAGAGCCCCCTCCCAATGCCAGATCTGGCTTACAGGCTCCCCCAGCTTTTCTAGAACGGCCCAAGGAAGAATATTTCCAAGAAGTAGGGCGGGAGCTACTCATTCCCTGCTCTGCCCGAGGAGACCCTTCTCCTACTATCTCCTGGGCTAAGGTAAGGCTCCTGACCCCACTCCTCCTGTATTCATGCCTGCTACGCCCCAGCCTCTCCATGCCCCTGGCCGTTCTGTGGGAGGGAGATGGTGGGGAGGAGAGGGCTGTCAGAGGCAGGGCGGGGAGGAAACTGGAGCTGCCCAGAGAGATGAGTGGCGCCCTTGGTGAGGGGTGGCTGCGTGTGTCCTCAGGGCTGACCAGTGGTTCTGTAGGTGGGCCGGGGGCTGCAGGGCCAGGCCCAGGTGGATAGCAACAGTAGCCTCATCCTGCGACCGTTGACCAAGGAGGCCCACGGGCGCTGGGAGTGCACAGCCAGCAATGCTGTGGCCCGAGTGGCCACCTCCACGAATGTCTACGTGCTGGGTTAGTGGGGGCAGAGCCAGCTGGAGGCAGCCATGTGGGAAGGAGACGGGAATAAATCATTTTGGGGGGCCCAGATGGGGGATCTTGGGTGGGGTGCCCCTGGAATGATGGGTGGAGGGCCGAAGCCCTAGTCTCCCCCTAGCTCTTTGCTGTCCCTCAGGAGCCTGACCATCATCCCTCTGTTCCCCCCACCCAGGCACCAGCCCCCACGTTGTCACCAATGTGTCTGTCGTGCCTTTGCCCAAGGGTGCCAATGTCTCCTGGGAGCCTGGCTTTGATGGTGGCTACCTGCAGAGATTCAGCGTCTGGTACACCCCATTGTGAGTGACCTGCCCCTGCCATCCCTCTCCCTCCAACACCCTGATTCTCTCTGGCCCTCTGCCTTTTCTCCCAGCCCTCTATCCCAGCCCTGCCCTAACTCTGCTGCCCGAGCTCCAGAGAATCTCAGGGATTCATGGCCCAGGTCCTGAGACCCCAGATGGTGGAAGGGAGGGGAGAGGTCAGCTCTCTGGACTCCAACCTTCCTGCTCTTCCTAGTAGGTGAGGTGCCCCCCATTTCCTCCTGTCCTCCAGGGCAAAGCGTCCTGACCGAGCCCACTACGACTGGGTGTCCTTGGCTGTGCCCATGGGGGCTGCTTACCTCCTAGTGCCAGGCTTGCAGCCCCACACCCAATACCAGTTCAGCGTCCTCGCTCAGAACAAGCTGGGGAGCGGGCCCTTCAGCGAGATCGTCTTGTCTGCCCCTGAAGGTGAGAGACCTCTTATCCAGAGCAGCAGACAAGGATAGGCAAGGGCTGTAGGGACCTGGGTGGGAGGGGGCAGAGGTGCTGGGCCGCTTGGGGGCCAGAGGGCTTTGTGGAAGATGATCCAAGCTTGTCTTTAGGGGCTCTGGGAGAGCAGCTGGGCACCAGGGGATGTCGAAGGCCAGAGGAGCAGGGGAGGAGCACTGGAAATCCGATCTTTACAAGTCTGTCTGTCCCATTCAGGGCTTCCTACCACACCAGCTGCCCCCAGTCCTCCCCCAACAGAGATGCTGCCTCCCCTGTCCCCTCCGAGAGGTCTGGTGGCAGTGAGGACACCCCGGGGAGTCCTCCTGCATTGGGATCCCCCAGAACTGGTCCCTAAGAGACTGGATGGCTACGTCCTGGAGGCACGGCAAGGCTCCCAGGGGTGGGAGGTGCTGGATCGGGCCGTGGCAGGCAGTGAAATGCAGTTGTTGGTGCCAGGACTTATCAAGGTAGGTGTGGGAGGTGGGCACAGGGAGGGTCCTCCCAGCAGCCCTCCAGCCCTCTGCTTCACTCCCCAAACCTGATCTCACCCTGATTTGACTATCCTCACCTCCGGCTGTCCACTTCACCTGTACCTTCCAACTGCAAAGTCTTTCCGAACGGGGTTGGGGGTGGGCAGTGCTGAGCCCTGACCCCCTTCCTGGACCCCAACCCCCAGGACGTTCTCTACGAGTTCCGCCTTGTGGCCTTCGCCGGTAGCTATGTCAGTGATCCCAGCAACACGGCCAACGTCTCCACTTCTGGTGAGAATCTGGCAGGAGGGCAGAGCCCTGGGGATTGGGGGGCTCGAAGCCCACAAAGTCGTGGACACCGACCCTCCCCCGTGGCCCTTTGCCCAGGCCTGGAGGTCTACCCCTCGCGCACACAGCTGCCGGGCCTCCTGCCCCAGCCAGTGCTGGCCGGCGTGGTGGGCGGGGTCTGCTTCCTGGGCGTGGCTGTCCTCGTGAGTATCCTGGCCGCTTGCCTTATGAACCGGCGCAGAGCCGCGCGTCGCCACCGAAAACGCCTCCGCCAAGGTAGGCCACCTGCCAGGCCCCGCCCCTCCATAAGCACCTCCTGCCTGGAGGAGAAATCCCTCCCTCCTGCGTGGGCCAGGTGTGTTCCCACAACCCATGGTCCTGCTTCCCCACTGGCCTCCACTTTTCCCAGGCAGATGGGATTGGGCGCCTGTGTCACCTCTGGTTCTCCTGTCCTTACAGATCCACCTCTTATCTTCTCTCTGGCCAGGAAGTCAGCTCCCCAGTAAGTCCCTCCACTTCCTTGGCTTCCTTCTGCCTTCTGTGAGCACCAGGGCTCTCTGCTTCCTTTTCTGCACCTTGGGGAGGGGTAGGAACAGAAGTGAGAGGGAGGTAAGGATGGAAGTGCAGAGGCCCCAGCCTGGGGGCTGGTCCAGTGGTGCCTGTGCCTTCCCTCCACCGCTCCACCCCTCCACCATGTGGGTCCTTTTCTCCCTTGCTCTCCCTAGCTCTGCTCTGTTCTGCATCAAACCTCTCAAGGCCTGACCCTAGTTCCTGGGAGGGGGACTGGCCCCCTACCACAGACCCTGATCTCCTGTCCTTCCCCAGCTCTGCTTCGGGCTCGGGCAGTCCTGACAGCGTGGCGAAGCTGAAGCTCCAGTGTTCCCCAGTTCCCAGCCTGCGCCAGAGTCTGCTCTGGGGGGAACCCGCTGGACACCCCAGCCCCCCTCTGGATCCTCCACCTAGCCGGGGGCCCTTACCCCTGGAGCCCATTTGCCGGGGACCAGATGGGAGATTTGTGATGGGACCCAAGGTGGGGACCTCCCAAGAGAAGTCAGGCCCTGAGCAGGCTGAGCCTCGGACCCCAGCTCAGCGTCAGGCCAGGTCCTATGATGGCAGCAGCAGCCCCAGTGGGATGCCCCAGCCCCTCTGCATTGCAGACATCAGCCCTGTGAGGCCCCCTCCAGCAGCGCCACCCAGTTCCCTGCCAGGTCCAGGACCCCTGCTCCAGTACCTGAGCCTGCCCTTCTTCAGGGAGATGAATGTAGATGGGGACTGGCCCCCCTTGGAGGAGCCTGCTCCTTCCCCAGATTACATGGATACCCAGCCCCGCCCCACCTCATCTCTCCTCCACCCCCTGGACTCCTGCTCTGAGTTCCCCAGGGCAGCACTTCCTGGGGCCATGCTTGGGGTTGGGGCCTCCCCAGAGCCCCCGTACACAGCACTGACTGACTGGACACTGAGGGAGCGGCTGCTGCCAAGCCTTCTGCCTGCCGCGCCTCGGGGCAGCCTCACAAGCCAGAGCAGTGGGCGGGGCAGCGCCTCCTTCCTTCGGCCGCCTTCCACGGCCCCCTCTGCAGGAGGCAGCTACCTCAGCCCCGCTCCAGGAGACACCAGCAGCTGGGCCAGTGGCCCTGAGAGGTGGCCCCGAAGGGAGCATGTGGTGACAGTCAGCACGAGGTGAGGGCAGTCCCTGCCCAGCCCTGCCCTATCCAGATTCTCCCCACCCCTCTCCTATACCGTCTGCCTTCTCTGCTCCATTCCCACCCTGGGACCAGGAGAGCTGAGGTCCTTTTGCTGAGGTCCAGGGATCTTCGGAGGAAACCCATGTCCCACCCTCAGCTTGGGGTCCCCGGGTTCAGGCTTTTCTGGCTACCCTCCATTGCTCCACCCATACCAAACATCTGTCCCTTTTAACAGGAGGAACACATCTGTGGATGAGAACTATGAATGGGACTCAGAATTCCCAGGGGACATGGAATTGCTGGAGACTCTGCACCTGGGCTTGACTGGCCCTCGATCCCGACTTGAAGCTGAGCCCGAGCTAGGTGTGGGTGCCCTCCAGAAAGGCAGGCACCCCTGGCCTTGCTGTCCTGCACCCACACCCTTAGGACCTAGTCAGTTCCCAGCCGGGCCCTGTGCCCCAGGCCCTCTCCTCTTGCTGTCTTGGCTTCTCTGCATTGGCAGGCCCTAGAGAGCTTCATGGTGCCGGTGAACCACAAGACTTCACCCAGGGAGCCTTAAGACTTCTTCCTTTCGTTATTCCGCCCTCTTGCAGGTGCAAAGACTCCAGAGGAGGGCTGCCTCCTGAATACTGCCCACACTCCTGGCCCTGAGGCCCGCTGTGCTGCCCTTCGGGAGGAATTCCTGGCCTTCCGCCGCCGTCGAGATGCTGCTAGGTTCCGGCTACCGGCCTATCGACAACCAGTCTCCCACCCTGAACAGGCCACTCTGCTATGAATTCCCTAATGTGAGGCAGGGGGAAGGCACATGGACCCTGCAAAGAAGGCCCCCAGCAAAAACTAGCTCCAGCCTGGGACACTGCCGCTCCTCCTTTGGTGCTCAGGCACAGACCCTGACAGTGGGCTTAGTGTGGGATGTGCTGAGCCTCTAGAGTCTGGGGACTGGAACAGGGATCTTAGGTCTGCCCGTGTGTGTGTGTGTGTGTGTGTGTGTGTGTGTGTGCATGCGCGCGTGTGTGGTGTTTGTGGTGTGGGTGAGGTTTTTTTACAGGTGAATAAAGTCTGAAAATTTTCTGTGTGTCATCTGCTTTGAATTTGAGAGGGAGGTTGGAAAATCCCTGAACCCTAAAAAAGGAGGGTACTCTTCCTGAATGAATGGACGTACCTTCAATATCCATTCAAAAAGCATTTACTGAGTGCCTACTGAGGTCAGCTATTGAATGCCTACTGAGACCAGCCATTGAGCTAGATGCAGAGGAAGTACAAAGTTCACAAGACATGTCTGCTCTTGGGGAGTTCTTTCTGGTCGGTGAAGCAGGCAAGTAAAGAAATAGTTACAGGGCTTCCCGGGTGGCGCAGTGGTTGAGAGTCCGCCTGCCGATGCAGGGGATACGGGTTCGTGCCCTGGTCCGGGAAGATCCCACATGCCGCAGAGCGGCTGGGCCTGTGAGCCATGGGCACTGAGCCTGCGCGTCCGGAGCCTGTGCTCCACAACGGGAGAGGCCACAACAGTGAGAGGCCCGTGTACCACAAAAAAAAAAAAAAAAAAAGAAAGAAAGAAATAGTTACAGTATGATGTGATAAGTTCTGTGATAAAGTATGTGTTGGTTATTAAGGTAGCACGAAGGAAGGAGTCAGCAAACAGTGAATGCTTACAGCTTGAGCTGGGATAAATTGGGACGATTGCAGGCATCATCACAGGAAGTGAGAACAATGATAACAGCCACAGCTGAGCACTCACTGTGTGCCAGGCACTGCTGTAAGCTCTTTCCATGTATCATTTAATTCTCTACCACTCGGAGGTAGGTAGTTATTAGCTCTAGTTTATAGACTAGGGAACTGAGGTGCACAGTGCTTTAGTAAGTTGCCCCAAAGTCACAAAGTTGGTGATGGATAGAGCAGGTGAGAAGTCAGTCAAGGGAGGAAACATCCCAGGCAGAGGAACAGCCTGTGTAAAGGCACGGAGGATTCCTTGGCCTGCCAGGGAATCACTGGAATATAGGGGTAGGGAGGATTGGGCAAGAGAGAATGGAAAAGTGGGAAGGCACTGTTTTTTTTTAAATTATTATTTTTAAAATTTACTTTATCTTTGGCTGCATTGGGTCTTCGTTGCTGTGCTCGGGCTTTCTCTAGTTGCGTGGAGTGGGGGCTACTCTTTGTTGTGGTGCGTGGGCTTCTCATTGCAGTGGCTTCTCTTGTTGTGGAGCACGGGCTCTAGGCGCACGGGCTTCAGTAGTTGTGGCACGCAGGCTCAGTAGTTGTGGCTCGTGGGCTCTAGAGTGCAGGCTCAGTAGTTGTAGTGCATGGGCTTAGTTGCTCTGCAGCATGTGGGATCTTCCCGGACCAATGACCAAACCTGTGTCCCCTGCATGGCAGGCGGATTCTTAACCACTGCACTACGAGGGAAGTCCGGCACTGGTTGGTGATGCGCTTGAAAACCAGGCTCAACTGGGTCTTCTATCATCTATGAAGAACTCCACTGATGGATGTAAGCAGGGACTCCACCCCAGAGGGACTGCTCAACTGAAGCCTGAAAACAGGGAGGAGGGAGCCCTCCTTCAACCCCCAAACGAGGCTCTCCACCCTCAGAGACAGAACTGCCAGCCTCCTCCTCCACTGAGGGTTCTTTTGATCCCTCCAGGATTAAGAAGAGGTGCCAGGTCATAGAGGACGAAATGAAGGGGAAATAAGTCAAGTCTGGGAACTTCCTTGGTGGCGCAGTGGTTGAGAATCCGCCTGCCAATGCAGGGGATACGGGTTTGAGCCCTGGTCCGGGAAGATCCCACATGCCGTGGAGCAACTAAGCCCGTGCACCACAACTACTGAGCCTGCGCTCTAGAGCCCGCAAACGACAACTACTGAGCTCATGTGCCACAACTACTGAAGCCCACACATCTAGAGCCTGTGCTCCACAACAAGAGAAGCCACTACAATGAGAAGCCTGCACACCACAACAAAGACTTAACACAGCCCCCAAATAAATAAATAAATTATAAAATAAAAAAATATAATTGTTTAAAAAAAAGAAGTCAAGTCTGAACCCTGCGTCCCAACGCTGATCATGCCTCTTGGGCCCTGGGCACAGAATGACCTCACTGCTAGTCTGGGGCTTGAAGAAGGTGGGGAGCAAGACCACCAAGACCCGGAGCTGTCCTGGCCTGCTAGCCCCAGTCCTGCCACACCCTAGACAGTTGTGTGGGGGTGGGGGTGGGGGCGGTGAGCGTCTTCCTGTGCCTCCATTTACCTAACCACCCTTTTTAAACCAAGAGGTTTCTTCCCGCATAAAAACGCCCACAGTCTTGAGCTAACCTAGGCAGAAAGTTTCCCACTGGGGCACAAGTTTAAGGGCTCTGGGGTAGGGGTAGGGGTTCTCAAGAGTGGAGGCTACTGCCTCCAAGTCCTTTAACTCAGGTTCTTGTCCACCGCCCCTCTCTTTTAAGCACTGCCCTCGGCTTCTGGACTGCGGCGCCTTTAAGCCCTCTCGGCCCTTGCCCCGCCCCTGGTCCGCCCCGTCCGAGGCGGGAGCAGGCTGAGAACCATCGGCCGGGCCCGGGCCCGGCGCTTCACTCGCGCTGCAGACCCCGCCTTGAGTGCGCAACTCTCCGGCCCGCGTGAACGGTGAGCTGGAGGGAGGGGTCTCTAGAAAGCTAGAAGCCAGAGCTTGCGACTTGCTCCAGTGAGCTTGGTGATCAAGGGCTAGCAGGCAAGGGTCCGTTGACTGCTCTGCCCCTCCCCGGGCTGTCAGGTCTGTCCCCAGGCTCTGACCCCGCATTGTTGAGCAATGAGGTCAGCCGCTGTTGCGAGTGCATAGACGGGGCCGGCCGTCCGGATCAGGGACTCGGGGACTGCGTCCTGCCCGCCGGCTCCTGCCCGCCAGGTCTTCGCTGGGGTGGAGAAAGGGGGGCGTCAGGGATTAGCTGGCTGGCCCTGAGTGATGGAGCGTACAGGGTCCCGGCGCCCACCCTGGCCAGCTCGGCGCCGCCGGGGCTTCCGAAGCGACACTTCACTTCCTAGTTCCAGGAGCACGTGTGGGTGCTGCCTGCCCTCTGCGTCCCCGAAGCCGACCTTTCTGTTCATTCTTCTGCAGCTCGTTTTTCTGGGGATTTGGCGTCGCGGGTTGGGGCGAGGGGGCTCCGTGCGCGGGTCCCGCAGTGGCCTCGCCTTCCCGGGTTCGGGCGGGGAGTTGAAGCTCCAATCGCCTCCAGGAGAGTCCCCCCGACCTGAAACAGCTGGGAGGCTGCAGCCCTGCCTGTAGGAGGCGGTGTTGAGGGAGGATGGATGCTTTCCAGGCCTCCAGCCCCTACGGGAGCCGATGCCCCCACCCCTTGCCCCCTGCTGCTGGGAAAGTCGGTGGTGGCCGCGGGCGGGCGGGCTGCCCAGACCACTGCGTCACCCCAGCGGCGGGCGGTGGGTGATTCATCCCAGTAACGGCCCAGGGTGTGGCGAGGGAGGGGCGGCAGGACCGGAAATGGACTGCCACCTCCCCCCACCGCCCCCCTCCCTCTGCAGGCCTCCTGGAGTCTCCTGGAGCCGGTATCTGTGAAGTTCTGGGGCACCTTGGTGTCTGTGAGCAGAAAGAAACGGGGTAGAAGTGAGGATGGACTGGTGTAGGGATCCGGTGTAGGAGGAGACCTGTGGCTCTCCTAGTTTTCTGACTCCAGAGCACCAGACAGAGGGACAGCTCCCCGTCTTTAACCCCACTTCCAGTTTCTCCTTCCTAGTCCACAGGGAAGACTGCCGAGGAGGCCAAGATAGGGTGGGGCCGGCAGGGCCCTACCCTTCCAGAATCAACAAATAAGTCTTTGTCCAAGTGCAGTTCTCCCCCCACCCCCCCACTCCACACCCCGGGTCCCTCTTTTGCTCTCGGGATTGGCCTCTAATCCCTTCTCCCCACCCCCATCCCTTCTCCCCCACCCCTCATCCCTTCTCCTCCACCCCCATCCCTTCTCCCCCACCCACCCCCATCCCTTCTCCCGCCCAGGATTTTGTTATGGGGCTCTCTAGCTCAGAATGTACCTTCTGTTCCCAGGACATTTCTTCTACTCCTGAACTATTTCCTTAAATCTACTTCTCTACCCCAAAACTTGTAATTTCCCTTCTCCGCACGCCCTCCGTACCCTCCACAGCTGCTTCCTTGAGGAATCCCTTGCACCTGTCTGTACCTGTGAAGCGGCCCCTTTCCCAAGGATCCCACTTCTGCTCCCCGCCCTCGCCCCGCCCCCGCCCCGCCCCCACTCGGAGCCTCCCCGCCACTCCTGCGCCGAGTGGATGTTTCTGCCTGGTGCCCCCACCCTGCCCCATTCCTGTGTTTGGTACACAGAAGCCATGGCAACGGCCCCCACCATACCCCTCCTCCTGCGCAAGCCTTGTGGCTTCCTGTTTGTATAGCTTCAGCTTTCTCTTCTGCTCGCTGACTCTTGATACCAAGGGGGCTGCCCCAAGGTGGCCCCTCAATCATAGGTCTCCCATTACCCCCGCTCCCTGTGGCACTTCACTTTGGGGGCAAGTATCCCTGTTTCGCCTTTTCAAAATAGTCTTAATGCCAATTCTGGATTGGGAAGTTCCCCTGTGTCTTCTCTGCACAATGAATGGAGAGTCCCTTTGTCTTTCCAGTTCAACACCCCAGCCAGGAGCCCTGGAATCCTACTCCCACCCCATGTCCGCTTTTTCTTTGGCGTCGGCGGTGGGGTGAGGTAAGCTTCCAGCCCAGGGTCTGGGTGGGGCTGAGGGCTGGAGTGCCTTTTGTGGCCCCTCCCCCTTTCCCAATTGTTGTAACCTTGTGGGTGGGAGTGAGGGCTGTTCCCACCGCTGTAGGCAGCTCTGGAGTTTAGGTTACTCACTGCCAATCCACCCCCCAAGCTGTGCAGCTGTTGTTTTCCCTTTGGACCCCCAGCTCTGGGCATCTCCCACACAGCCTTTCCCCACCGCAGTAGGCAACTGGCTACCTTCCCTCCTTTAAGGGAGAGCCAGGGTAGGTCCCCTGAGTGTCACTAGCGTGGGCCACTCCAGTTCCAGCGGCCGCAGCCCCTCAGCGTGTGCCTGCTCGCGGTGGTGGGGAGAGCAGCCGTGGGCAGGCTGGGCCCGTCTGGCCTGCCTCCTCCCAGAGCTCTGCTTTATGGCTCTGGCACCTCGGGATCTAGGGCAATGGCCACCGAGTGGAGCTGAGACACGGCAGCTGGAGTCTGTGACCTTGCCAGATGTGCCCAGGCACCAGAGTTTAGGCGAGCCCCCAACACCCACCCAGAGGTGGATCTGGGAGGCTGAGTCTGTCCTGCCCGTCCACACCCTAGGTGACACTGAAGGGGTCACTCTTCGGTCCTGCGCTCCCCTCCTAACCCTGGTGTCTGGGTTAATCATTCCCCTGTCCTTTCTTTCCCTGGGCCATAGTGATCCCTGGGCCTCAGGCCACTTGGCTTCATGGAGACACAGCCCTGAGGCCCAGGTGACCACTGAGGTCTGAACAGTGGGCTGGGAAAAGGGGGTTTACTGGTGGCAGCAGCCTCTGGCCCCCCTCTCCTTCCTTCTGAGACTCCCAGCCGTGGCCCTGTGCGTCAGAGGTCACAGGCTTATGGAGACCGAGTGGCTCTCGGCTGGGCAGCTGGGGCTGGGCTGAGGGGAGAGAGTCTTGTCTCCCTCTCTCCACTCGACCAGCCTGCTCTCCCCCTGCTGAATGTGTGCTGGCTGGTGGTGTGGGTCAGGGCCCAGACTGACATTTATCTGGCCGGGCTTCCGGGCTGGGTGAAGTGGGGCTGGGTTGTCTTAATGAGGTTTAACAATAACTGATATGGGGAGGATCGCTGCCGGAAATGTGCAGCCCAATAGGCTGCAGTCGGAAGGAGTAGCCATGTTGAGGTGGGGGGGAGGGGACTGGCCCGAGCCCCAGCTCTGCTGAGGCTGAGAGGTGGGAGGGCGTTTGAGGCAGCTGCTGTCCCTGTGGCCTGCCCCGAGGCACAGTGAGGGGGTGTTGGGGTGGCTCTACATGCTGTGCACGGGACCCAGGGAGCCAGAGTAACTCCATCCCTTAAGTCTGACCTGGCCTCGGGCCAGAGGTGGGGAGAGGCAGTGTTTCCCTTCCCTCTCCTTGAACAGAGGTGCCTGGCCTGGGGCATCCCCTTTTATGTACAGTCAGCCAGCTCTATCTCAGAGCAGAAAGAAGAGCCCATGGGGAGGGGATGGGGGCAGGAAATGGGGTCCTGGCTCCCCCTCGGCATGGGTAGCATGCCTAGGACAGGGCTCTGGGTGTGGGACCTAGGCAGGGAGGTGGCAGGTGGGGATAGACTGCCCACTGCGAGGTGCTGTCAACCCAGGCCAGTGGTCAGGAAACCACCCAGTTCTTCCTAACTGAGGTCCTCCAACTAAGTTAAAGAAACCCCACTGTGTATTTCCCCATCCCTCCCTCTCTTCCTGGGTTTCCCTAAAAATGCCACCCAAGGCTCCTGGATTAGTGCCCTATTCCTGCTGTAACAAATTATCACAAACTGAGTGACTTAAATCAACACACATATAATATATTGCAGAGCTAGGTTTCACTGGCTAAAATCAAGGTGTTGGCAGGGCTTGCATTCCTTCCGGGGGACTTAGGGGAGATTCCATTCCTTGCCTTTCCCAGCTTCTGGAGGCCATCTGCATTGCTTGGTTCATGACCCTGCGTCACTCCAACCTTGGCTTCCTTCTCACTTCTCCCACTCTGACTCATCTGCCTTCCTCTTTCACTCATAAGGACCCTCGTCGTGAGTACATTGGCCCCCCCGGAGACCCAGGGTACTCTCCCTATCTCAAGATCTGTAATTCAATCACATCTGCAAAAATCCCTTTTGCCATATCAGGTAACATTTCCAGGTTCTGGGAATTAGGACATAGACACCTTTGGGGGGCCATTATTCTGCCTACCACTGCTTCTAGAAAGGAAAGTAGAATTAGGTATTACCTGGTTTCTCATGGGAACCCCTTTGCCTGGTGAAATCTGTTAAGGACCTACTCAGACCTACCTCTTCCAGGAAGTCCTCCAGGCTGCTTCTGCCAATACTCCTCTCTCAATTCCTATAACATATGGTCTGACTATGTAGTTTAATATTCATCATGTACAACTCTTGCCCTTTCATGTGTGCTCACTTTGTCTCTCTGATGGCACTGTGGGCAACTTTAGGACCAAGGACTTCTGTCTCTTCCACAATCCCCAGCACAAATAGTGGGTGTTCAATTAAAATCCAGTGGCTAATTAAGGGTAGATCTGTCCAGTCCCCTAGCTCCTGACATAGGTTTCTCCAGACCCTCCATATTCTTTCCAAATCATTCTCTTGCCCAGAACTGGAAAAGGCAGGGTTGGGGTTAGAATGACTAGTTTGCCTTTGCTAAAACTGACCACCCCAAATGAGGGACTGAACCCCCAATCCTGGCCTCATTTACCCTATTTTCTATTCCAGTGGGTTTTATATTTCATTGTAGCAGTGGAACCATTCAAATGAAATCTAATGGGAAGCCTCAGTAGAGTAGACAGGCTACCTGTCACAGGGGTGGAAGAACCCAGAGGTGCCTTAACACCTCCTAGAGTTCTGAGCACTGAGACTCTAGCCCATGTCCAGGGGTTAAGGTGAGACTTCCCTCATTTGGTGGCTGTTCTCACCTCCTCACCTCCGGGGCCCACCCTGGGGATATGGTGTGTGTCAGAATCCCCCACCCCACAGGCTGCAGAGCGCTGATCACAGGCCTGGATGTGTCCTCTCCCCAGCTTCCCCCAGACACCACCACCCTTTGGAATGGCCAACAGAGGACCTGCCTACGGCCTGAGCCGGGAGGTGCAGCAGAAGATTGAGAAACAATATGATGCAGACCTGGAGCAGATCCTGATCCAATGGATCACCACCCAGTGCCGCAAGGATGTGGGCCGGCCCCAGCCTGGGCGCGAGAACTTTCAGAACTGGCTCAAGGATGGCACGGTGAGAGCTGGGCGCCTCTGACCAGAAGTGCCAAGAGAGCAGGGCTGGGTCTGAGGGACCGGGGATTTTCTCAGCTGAAGAACGGAGGGCAGCCCCCTCCCCGCTTTTCTTGAGCCGGGATATCTTCATCGTGCAGAGGCCCCCTGCCTTCCTCTCTCCCGCTGAGGGAAGTGGGAGGGTGAACGTGCCTCCCTGCAGTGGAAGCCGTGTGTGACGGAAGGAAGAGGAGCTCTAAGGGAAGAGCTGGGGGAGGTGTGCTGTAGTTGGTAATCCTGGAATAGCACGGTTTACACTCTGGGCTCAGAGGCAGGGGGCTGGGCAGGAAGGAGCCTGATGCTCACTCCAGGTAGAGTCAGAGCTGTCTTCAGGTAGGAGAGGCATCTCTGCGGTTCACTGTCTCTAGCGCCGAGGGTGGTACATTCTGATCTGTGGTAGGCAGGGCCTCACTTCTGCACACCTACTGTCCTCACCCAGGTGCTGTGTGAGCTCATTAATGGTCTGTACCCCGAGGGACAGGCCCCAGTGAAGAAGATCCAGGCCTCCACCATGGCCTTCAAGCAGATGGAGCAGATCTCCCAGTTCCTGCAAGCAGCCGAGCGCTACGGCATCAACACCACTGACATCTTCCAGACTGTGGACCTATGGGAAGGTGGGTCAGGGCCAGGGCACTGTCATCCAGAAGACCAGAGGCTGGGCTGGGCCATGTCCACCAGGGAAAAGGGGCAGGTTTCTGACACCTGAGGACAAAGAGTGGTGTGTGTGTGTGTGTGTGTGTGTTTATGGAGGAGTTGGCCATATTGGGGGTTGGGTTGGAGAAAGATAGGGAGACCAAGAGTAAAAGACTTAGGAAGCTGGGCCTGCTGACTTAGTGATAGAGGTGGAAGCCTGGCATGCAGGACCCCAGACCCACTGAGGCCAACACACCCCCTCCCCCTTCCCAGGAAAGAACATGGCCTGTGTGCAGCGGACACTGATGAACCTGGGTGGGCTGGCGGTAGCCCAGAACAATGGGCTCTTCTCTGGAGATCCCAACTGGTTTCCCAAGTGAGTACTGCTGGGGCAGCCCAGGCCCCGGGCTGGCGCGTTGATCCTGCCCACTCCTGTCCCTCGGAAATGCCCTTTACAAAGCACTTTCACATTCCTCGTCTCACTTAATCCTCATGAGTCTCCCAGGATGGCAAGGGACAGTCCCTTTTGAGATATGAGGGGGTGGCTTCAGAGAGCTCAAGGCTCTCCAGGGCCGAGCTGGCACCAGCACTTAAGCCAAAGAAAGCCTGTGCTGTGTCCATGGAGGACATTTATTGGGACAGCCTTCACCCTCCTCCTAACCAGCACTCCCTTTCCACGCAGGAAATCCAAGGAGAACCCTCGGAACTTCTCAGACAACCAGCTGCAGGAGGGCAAGAATGTGATTGGGTTACAGATGGGGACCAATCGCGGGGCATCTCAGGCAGGCATGACCGGCTACGGGATGCCACGCCAGATCCTCTGATCCCACCCACAGCCCTGCCCCTGCCTGCCGTGAATGGTTAATATATATATATATATATATATATGTATGTATATATATATATATATATATATATATATATATGTATATATATATTTTAGCAGTGACATTCCCTGAGAGCCCCTGGAGCTCTCACGCTCCCCTCTGCCAGGGTGGGGGCCTGACCTGTCTCCTCCGGGGGTGCCTGACGGTGGCCTCCACACTGTGCTTACTAATACATTCCCTTCTCTAAATCCACCAAAACTGGACCAACTGGCCTCTTTTGCCCGGGACCAAAATTAGGGGGGCATCACCCCCTCTCCCTACCATACCTCTTCTCTTTCTCTCTGGCCTCTCTTCCCCTGAGCCCTGTGCCCTAATCCATTCCTTGGCTGGGAGTCAGGGATGCTGCCTAATGGCCTTCTCCCCACAAGTACGCCTCGCCCACAGCTGTGGCTGCAGGGACTTAATTTATAGGGAGGGGTCTGTGGCGGCTGCCCCCCCAGCCCCAGCTGGACTGCGCTCACCACACTTCTGAGGCAGCCTGCCCTGGCAGAGGCCTTCTGGCTTCTCATTTTCCATTCCCCTCTCTGTGGCTAAGGGGTGGGAGTGAGGGGACTCGGGAGGGAAGGCTGCCCACCATGGGCTGGGGCTTGAAGAATCTGAGTTTGCTGATTTAAATAAAGAATCTCTGTCTTTTTTTGGATGGACTCTGGCTGTGTCTGGGGCCACTGAGTCCACTGTTGGGAAGGGAGGAATGTGGGGGAAGGGCAGTGACTGGCTCCAGGGAAGAGGGCTTTGAAATGAAAGGTTACAAACATCTCCCCATCATCCATTTCCTTCCCATTCTTTTTCTCACTTGGTTTAGGGGTGGGGTTGAGATGGGACAGGCCCTCCCAGCTGCCCTCGGGCTAGAAGCCATGATGACAGCATACATGGCCAGGGTCCACAGGGAGGGGGGCCGTCACCTACCCAGGTGCTCCTGGCTGGGCCCTTCCCACAGCCAGAAGAGTTCTCAGCCACTGCAGGAAGGTGGGGCCGGCTGTCCACACAGTCCTGAGTCCTGGCAGGTGTCTGGATGGGAGGCCCTCAGGCAAGCTTGATGCAAAGTGGCCTCTGGTGGCCAGACCAGTCTGGGGGCCAGGGTAGGCATTGTGGTGGTGAGGATCTGGTGAGCTGGGGGATGAGTGAGCAGGAAGGAGTTGGTGGTGGTGGCTGGAGGCAGGAAGCCTTGTTGATCATCCCAGGCACTTGTGAGCTGCTTGCTGGTGAGAGCCTAGCAGCATTCCTTCTGGACGGGTGGCCTTGGACCACAATAATCAATTTTGGGGTCAGGTTGTCCTGAGCTCCCAGCCCTGACCCAGGCATGAATGTAGTTCCAACCCCACGGCTTTCCCATCAGACCCTGTGTCTCCCTAGAGGCTCTGGGCCAGTCCCCCACTTCAGCTCCCACCCGCGTCAGCCAGCCTGGCCTCCACTGTCCCTCTCCCCATGTCTACTTCAGTGTATCTCTATTTCCTGAGGATGGGAAAGCCACAGCACTGTGCCTGAGGGTGACCAATTGTGCAGTGGTGGATAACAAGAGAGCTTCCATTCTCCTTTCTCCCACCCCACTGTGGTTCCCTCTGCCAAGAAGCACCTACTGTGTGCCAGGCCCCATGCCACTGCTGTACATTAGCCATCAGCTCAGGGGCTCTCCACCTTATCCGAGCTCCAGCCATGGGCGAGATGGTATTTGCTTGCATGCTGTGCTCCCTTGGGCTGTGGCACAGATAAGATAGGGTGCAGCCTATTTGCAAATTCCCAGAGGATTAGCTGTCACTCCACCCCGTTATCTCCCAAGCCTCCGTGGAATGCCAGTGAGGAAGAGTGATGTCATCGCAGAGGCAACATTGAATTCATTGATATTTAAACTAAAAAAACAAACCATTTGCACCCTTCTCTGATTTAACTATAGCTCTAATGAATTATGGGTCACAGGCCTCACGACTTTCTGGGACTGGCACACCGCAGAGCCAAGACTGAGAACCACTGTCTTCTCCCAGCAGATTCCCATGTTAGTCCATGAGGTGGATATAACTGTATTATTTCCCTCATTTTGTTCCCAGATGAGCATACTGGGTCCCAGGACAAGAAACTCACCCAAAGGCACATAAGGATTTAGTGGGTGGACAGGGGTTTTGAACCCAGGTCATCCTGGCTGGGAGCCGGCTGAGCCTATGCTGCTCCAGCTGGACTGGATTTGAGAGGTGCTCAGCCACGGGGCTCACCTCCCTCCTGGCTGGAACCACCACCCACCAGCAAGCTCTGGGAGGCCCTTCCACGTCGCCCCTTAATCCACTTCGCTCCAAGTCGCAGCTCCTTCCTTCTGGAAATGGCTTCCATTGACACCTCAACATTTTGTTTTGTTTTCTGTTTGCTTTACAGCATTTTGTTCCATCTGAAATCACAGTTTTATCCCTAATTTGGCCCCTCTCATCTCTCCTGGCACTCCATCAGGCCCTGGAGCCCAGAATGGGTCCCAGCCCTGGGAATAGAAGGAAAAGCTTCTCTGAGTGGCACCCCCTTCTCCTGTCATCTCCTAGCAACTCATTCCCCGTGGCTTTCCACACTGGTGTTCCCTAATACCCTGCGCCTGCAGGACGGTTCCTGCTGCCCCGAACAATCTCCCCTTCCAGGTGTCACCGTGGCTACTTTCTCTCCTTCAGGTCTTGGTTCAAATGTCACCTTTCAGTTCAAACATACTGCCTTCCCTGGCCACCGTGTTTAAAATTGCACACTCCACTCTCAGCCTGCACCCCATCCTCCTTCCCTCCTTTCTCCTATCACTACGTGATACTCAATGTATTTTACTTATTTATCTTCTGTCTCCACCCACAGGATGTACACTCTGTAAGGGCAGGTTTGTGTTGGTTTTGTTGATGCAGAGTAGTGCCTGGCATGTTGTAGGTGCTGGATAAATAAATATTTGTTGAATGAACGAATGAATGAGTGAATATCACACTGCCCTCATGCTCCTGAATCCCCTGGCCTGGTGCCCAGCCAGCCCAGGGTCCCAGTGACCCAGCCTGCCATTGGATCTGAAATGAAACCAGTTTCCATATCAGTTTTCAATGCTTCCTCATTTCCTGTCAGTTTCCAATGCTTCCTCATTGTTCATTTCCCAAAGGTAAAAACCGGAGAAGCCAGTTCTCCCTATAGCCAGAGGAGTGGAGGTTGGGAAGGGGATGGAGGATGGTTTGTGTGCTCTGGGCAAGTGGAAGGTGGTTGAGGATTTGGCAGAAAAAAATGGGAAGAGGGCAGGAGGAAGGGGTAGGAGCCGGCATTGGTTCATTTACTCCTTGCCTTCAGCCTTGCAGTGGAAGATCACTGTGGAGGTAAAGGGAAAGCAGGCTTGGCCCACGGTGGCTGATGGGAAGGAGAGCTGGAGCAGGAAGGCAGGGAGGAGGAAGAGGAGGGGGAGGGGGAGGAGAAGGAGGGGGGAGGAGCAAGAGGAGGGGAAGGGGGAGGAGGAAGAGGATGGGGAGGGGGAGGGGGAGGGGGAGGGGTTCACAGTGTGGCTGACCTGTAGGGGAAAAGTATAGTTCTGTGCCGTCTGTTCATGTGCACTGAGTGTGCGTCCAGGTGTGTGAGATTCACAGGGCCAGGGCTCAGGAGGTGGGATTGGGAGGAGATGAAACTGTGACCTTGTGTGGAGGCTGCCTGTGAGTATGTGTTTACCAAGGACTGGGGACTGGGGGTGCAGAGAGGTGTGTGTCGGGTGTGTGTAGGCAGAGGGTAAGCGTCTGAGTGTTTGTCCATGGCTCCATGGAGAACAATATGTCCATTCCTGCCTGTGCAGCCCAGAGAGGCCTTTGAGAGCTTGGCAAAAGGCCCAAAGACCAGTGGAACAGGGAAAGGGCTGGGCAGTAGGGCCCCAGGGAGGGAGCAATAAAGGGCCTGGGATTAAATTTGTTGAGGAGAAGGCTAAAGGTAAATTAGTAACTGTCTCCTTGTGAAGAAATGAGTTTTAGTCCCAGTGGCTAGGGAGGTAGATTAAAAGAAAATGCACTGAAGTTGCACCTAGAGAAATTTAGGTTAAACAAGGAAAAGTGATCCTCTTGAGTCTGAGGTGTTATTAGCCTCTGGATTCTCTTAAGGGTCAGGAGGAAGGTCTTCAATAATAGGACAAATCTCATCTTCTTAAGGTGGAAAATGAGCAATTCTGCCTGGGAACACTCATATACACACCCATTTTTTCATTCATGTATTAATTCCTTCAACAATTATTGGGGTTCTACCCTATGCCAGGCCTTATGGGGGATATGAAGATTATTAATACATGATCTCTTTGCTCAAAAAGTACCTAGTCCTGTAGGGGAGGTAAAACATGGATAGGAGCCATGATAATTCAGAAAGCCAGTGACATGTGCCTTTGGAGAAATGCAAATAGGGCTCTTTGGGAGGATCACCTGCCAGCCTCCCGCAGCCCTGGATCATTTCTGGGGTGGAGGTTGGTGATGATGTCATGGTGAGCTGAGGCTACGTGTCTCAGGGATCCTCTCCCCTGATCTGCTGGGGGGAGTGGGGCTGCTGGTTGGTGGGGGTGGGATTGCTCCTCCGGAAGAAGGAGTAGTCACTGGCTCTGTGGTCAGAAGTCAAGTTTCAGTGGGGGGTGAAGGGGCTGTTCCTTTCCTGCCTGGAGTGGGGTTGGGCAAAGAAGCCTGAGTCAGGGTGAGAACCAGGGATTGGGTGGGGAGAGATCAACATCACTGGGGGAGGGTAGGTGGGGAGTGGGCCATACAAGCATCTCCCCAAACACTGGGGCTGTCACACCATTTCACCCCGCTGTGAGCAGGGCCTGAATTTTGAGTTGTGTTTCCATGAGAGAAATGTAGCTCCGTGCGGGGCTGAACCATCACGGTGATGATGATGATGATGATTCACTACCATTTTTCTGTTACTCACTCTGCTGAAAGCTTTACCTGTATATTGTATTTGTTCTTTCATTATTTCAAAAAATATTTATTGAGCACCTATTCAGGGCGAGGCATCTACTGGGTGTTGGAGGGTACAAAAGTCAACAAAACAAGTACTAGGAGGAGTACTAACTCCTGGGAGGAGCTAGAAGAGCAGAGAGCCAATTATAATGTGATTTGTGGTGTGCTAAGGGGAGTCTAGGTGAGAACCCAGAGGAGGGGACTTAACCCAGCCTCACGGGGAGGGGCATCAGTGAAGATTTCTGGAAGGTCTGAACGGAGGATTTAAGGATAATTAGAAGCATAAAGGAGAGGCCAGTAGTGTTGAAGAGGACAGCGGTCTCCGGTCTCTGCCGAGCTGCAGCATGGGTGTGGGCTGGAGGTGGGAATGTGCAGGGCTGGACAGTAGAATGGGTGTGTTTAGAGGCCGGAGCGGTGGGTGCTGAGAAATGCACATCATCAGAGGGCCTTCAATGTCAATGAATAATTTTGGACTTTTCATTAAGGGCAGGGGAAGACATTGAAGGATTTTAAGCAGGGGGATGAGGAGATGAGAGCTGGGTTTTAATTTAGCCGATTTCCTTAGGCTGCAGGGTAGAGAATGGCCTAGGGTTGGAGAAGACTAGTGAGTGAGGCAGGCCAACTCCAGGAGGTTACTGCAGCAGTCACAGCAGAGGCAAGAACGGCCTTGGGAAGGAGGGCCAGTGGGGTTGGAAAGAAGAGACTGGATTTCAAAATCGTTTAGTACTCTGACTGTGCAGAGTTGAAGAAGGGGGCGAGGGATCCAGAAAGACGGGCTTCTGGATTCAGCCACTAAGCAAATGGTGTCTGTGGCTAGGATGGGAAATCCAGGAGAAGGGGCTTGACCACCACCACAGAATGTTATTCTCTCCTATTTTACAGATGAGGAAACTGAGGCTAAGAGAACAAAAGTAACTTGCAGAACCTACCTAGCAGGTGGCTGAACTGGGACTTAAAACTTGTGGCAGAAGAAGTCCAAGCTAATTGCTCACCCCATCGTGGAGCTCCCTGGCTTGGTGGCTGACCCTGGGGAAGGGTTCGGCCTGCAGCCAGCATGAACTGTGGTTTTTCTGTAGGTGGAGGCCAGGGCCACAGTGAGGAAGGGAGAGGTCTGGCTTAGGAAGAGGTGCAGGAAGTTCAGCTCTGCAGCAGCCACCTCTCCAAGGCAAACGGAGATCTGGCAGCCACAGAAAGGAACTAAGAAACCCTGAGGCCCAGGCCCTGATCTTGCAACTTGGGGTTTCTGTCCTGAAGGTCCCCTGATTTTTTTTTTTTTTTTTTTTTTTTTTTTTTGCGGTACACGGGCCTCTCACTGTTGTGGCCTCTCCCGTTGCAGAGCACAGGCTCCGGACGTGCAGGCTCAGCAGCCATGGCTCACGGGCCCAGCTGCTCCTCAGCACGTGGGATCTTCCCGGACCAGGGCAGGAACCCGTGTCCCCTGCATCGGCAGGCGGACTCTCAACCACTGCGCCACCAGGGAAGCCCAAGGTCCCCTGACATTTTGGAGCCCTCTGACAGCCTACCATTTCCTTCCAGCCATAAAGACTACCACAGCCCCCAGGACAGTATCTGAGAGTTGTATTTTCAAGGCACTTCCATATCTATTAATTCCAGGGAGACTTGTCACCTCTTGGGAAGGCTTGAATATTTTTATACCCTTTGGGGAGAAGAGAGAAACTGAAACCGAGAGACTGAAAGTGATGGGTCAGGGTCCCAGGGATCTTGAGAGTAGAAAGCACACCTTATGTGTCTTTAGATAGCTCATGGTTCTCAGAACATTAGTAGCAGGCTCAGAGGAGCTCAGCCCAAGTTCATGGTTTTGAATTGGTTCTGCATGTACTGGAATCCAGGTCTCTGGACTCCTCGTCAGTCACCGGGTGTTGAAAATACCCATGTCAAGCATCCCTGGGGATGGGCTGACTGTAGGCCCCATCCTGTATTTTCCCCCAACCCAGCTACCCTCTAAGACTTCGAGCATTGGAATCCCCTGGGGTACTGGTTAGAAATGCAGATTCTAGTTAGTCCTATTAGACCTATGAGGCCGGGAATCTGTGGTGGAGGTGATGTGGGTGGTGTCTTGAACTTGCATTTCAAACTGGCTTACCCCATAATTCTTAGGCGGCAACACTGTCCTAGGGGATTTGGAGAGAGAAGTTTCTCCAACAAGGAAACTGAGCTCTGAGCCAGCCCTGGCTGCGCCTTGAACGGGAGTTGTCCCCACCCCCCCACGCTGTACTGTTTGGCGACTGTGGCTGGGTTGCCGGGGGAACCAGGCTGTGTAACTTCCTGGCTTGGGTTGTTTTCCCCTCCTTGGCCTTATCTCAGCATCCCGCCACCCAGTCCAGGGCCGTGCTGGTCACGTAGGAGGGGAAGCTGGTGCCAGGTGTCTGGAGACGTGTGCAGGGCACCAGGGCGACACTGGCCCAAGGACCTGGGGCGAGCAGGAGGGTGATGAGATTTTGAAGAAGTAGGGGAGGCTGCAGATTTGTTGATGACTTTCTCCTTGGCCTGAGGGTTATCTGCCCAGTGGAAACGTGGCCAGGTAGGGAGGTTGAGGAAAAGGGGATGTATGACCAGCATGGGGCTCTCTCTGTCATGGCTCTGGAGGTTCATCTCCTCATGCACGCCTCTTCCCGTGGGTGGGGGCACCAGTATCAGAGGGTGATGTTGCCCTTCTGGCCTGTGCCCTCTCGTCTTTCCCTCCCTCCCCCATCTAGACACAGGGCCTCCAGCCAGGCACAAGCATCACCCTGTAGTCCCCACTTCACTCCCACCCTAACCATCTTCCTCCCCCAGTTCCACTCCACCCCAACTCTTTCCCTGGTGCTCACTATCTTTCTCCTTGGCCCAAAATTTCTTCTTGTTCCTCAGACTCTCTTCTCCATCCCTGTCCCTTGCCCAGTCTCTCAGGTTGTAGCAGGAAGGCTCTACAGTTTTGAAGAATGGGAAAGAGAAAGAGAATTTGGAAGAAAGCAGGAAGGCAGCAAATTCCTGGAGGAAAATAATTCATGCATTTAAGTATTTATTTATCTTTTAAGCCATACTTTGTTTTAGAGAGACTTGAGGCAATTTTGATAGTTCAAGTATTCCAGGAAGAAGGGGGTTGTGAAACAGTCTCTCAGGCATCCTTTGCAACTTAGAGGATTTACAGTCTGACTCTTGGTCGTTTATACGACACTGAGGACAAGAGACATTCTTCCCCCCCCGCCCAACCCAGTACCTCCCTGCTCTGTGGGAAGGAGAAGGGAAGAAAATCACCAGGCACTATGCAAACTGATTTTCCAGCCTGGTCTGCTCTTCCCAGCGCCTCTCTTTTGGGCTATTATCCACCGCCCAGATGAGGAAACAAGGCCCAGGTGGTTAGGCAGTTCACCTAAGGTCTCTCAGCTATAAGTAATGGTGCCAGGGGTCAAAGTCTGTTGGTCTGGCTCCAAAATCAGTCACTAATTTTCTTCTTCACTGAGCTACCCCAGGAGCATAAGTCATGGGAGAGCATCTTCCAGGCTGCCTTAGATAGAATTGTGGGCTCTGAACAGCCTAGGAAATGATGATTTACTGAGACCTGACGGGCATCCTAGAGTGTCACCCCTAAGATGGGAGTAGAAGCTGCCCAAGGAGGTGGGTCCGGAGGAAGGAGCTGGGGACTCTATCCTGGAGAACTGCGAGGATGTGTATATGCAGCAAAGGAGTTCGGAGAAAACAGGAGTGCAATAGACCACCACTAACCCACAACTCCATGCACTTAACACAAAGTCTTCTATGGGAATGTGGAAGCCCCATCTTTTTGCCTTTTGTCCATGTGGGGCCCTGCTCCCCCCCATGCCACATCCAGAATCCACAACTCTGATCCCTGTTCCTAAATGCATATCAGAGAGAGAGGGAGAGAGAGAGAGAGAGAGAGAAAGGGAATCTGTCTCCTTTCTCATGCTCTTAGGAGACATGCTCTAGTGAGAGGCCAGAGTTTTCATTTTAACCAAATGGCTCCTCTGGGTCCTGTCTCCCAGGCTCCTCCCATTTAAACGTGCTTGTTCATCACAGAGTCAAAATTCCTATCCCTCCTGCCTCAGCCAATGTGGGGAGCATCTCAGGAGAACAGCAGGGTGAGGCCTGCCTGACCCAGCGCCCCAAGGCCTGGTAGGGTGAGGAGAAGCTGAGGGACCCAGCCCAGCCCCTGGGCTCTGCTCGCTGCTCCGAGACACCCAGCAACTCTCCAGGATCTGGGCTCCTGGCCAGCAATCCTGGGTTTACTGTGAGACTTCTCTGGGAGTGGCGACTTGGTAGGAAGTGTCAGGCAGCCAGAGGTGGAGTTAGGGTTAGGCAGATAATCTGGACCTGCCCTCTTCCTCAGGCGGCAGCAGCCAGCCTCTTAAACCTACCCCTCATTGTTCTCATCCCTCGGCTTGCTAGGCAATGAGAATGCTGAAAATGGGTCAGAGCACAGGAGGAGAGTGAAATGAGAGCTTAAGCATTGGGATAGAAGGAGGAAGCCCCCAAAGATGCACAGCAAGTAGAAGACACAGGAAGAAAAGGAAGGGCAGAGGGGAGAAAGTGGAACACGATGGTGAGGGGAGGAGTGGGCTGAGCGTGGCTGAGGTCGGGAGATGAGAGCGAGGGAAATCCACCCACACCCACCAGACACAGCTGGGCAATTGAGCCAATTGCTGAGAAGGGAAAGGTTGTCTCCCCACTTCTCAGAGGTGGAACTGGGTTTTGTGAGGCCTGAAGCTTACACAATTTTGGAAGCTCCTTTTAAGAAAAACAAAATTAATTACAGGAGTAAACATTGAACTAGAGTAATGTCACAACAAATTATACATTAAAAAAAAACCTGGCAGGGATTTCCCTGGCGGTCCAGTGGTTAAGACTCCGTGCTTCCACTGCAGAGGGCACGGGTTCCATCCCTGGTTGGGAAACTAAGATCCCACATGCTGTGCGGTGTGGCAAAAAAATTCAAAAAATAAAAATCTGGCAAATACTATAAACATCATAACATCTGGAAGAGTGACATAAGATTCATATGAATTCACTGCCTGAAACAAGTTTAAAATAGTTTTCGCCCTTACCTTTTTTTTGGCAACTTATTCTTTGTCTCTTCACATGATAAAGATTTTATAATATTACTTTATATGGAGAACAGAATAATAATTCAGTGTTTTTCCTCTGGCATGATTTTGATCACCACTTTTATTATTGATAGATTAGAATGTTTCATTTCACAGCTTCTTGTTGTATCAATTTTTTGATTGTTGTCAAATTTGGGAAAAACCTCTGAAATTTCTCTCTTATATGAGTTGTAGAATTTCAGGAGATTGTCCAGTTATTAATCTTTTTTTTAAAATTTTTTTTACTTAGACTGTGCTGGGTCTTAGTTGTGGCACACGGGATCTTTGTTGTGCCATGCGGACTCTTAGTTGCGGCTTGCATGTGGGATCTAGTTGCCTGACCAGGGATCGAAACTGGGCCCCCTGCATTGGGAGTACAGAGTCTTACCCACTGGACCACCACGGAAGTCCTTCAGTAATTAATCTTAAGTGTTCTTTGAGTTGATGACACTCATTTACCCGATTGTCATAAGTCCTTATTTTAGTGTACTAATGTGAGTTTTATGCAATCTCCATCAGTGTCAATCTTTTATATCAAGTCAACAAGAAATTTAATATTTCCCCAATATGTCCATACAATTTTCTTCCCCTTGTTAGTTGGATTATTAAACAATCCAAGTGCTTGTTTATTCTGTTCAAAATTTATCTGTTCCTCTTATTGAATTACCTTTTCTGGTAATCTGAAAATTTTTGTTTCAATTTGCTTCTCAATTTCAAAATAATTTCTACTGATTCATGGTTCATTTTTATTATTTGTGTTTCATAAACCCATTAATATCTTTTATTGAAATATAATTGCATATAACATTGTATTAGTTTCAGGTGTACAATACAATGATTCAATATTTGTATATATTGTGAAATGATCACCACAATAATTTATCACCACACAGTTTTTTTCTTATGATGAAAACTTTCAAGATCTACTCTCTTAGCAACTTTCAAATATACAATACAATATTACTAACTACAGTCACCATGCTGTACATTATATATCCAGGACTTTTTAATTAAATTAAATTAATTTATTTTTTATTTTTTTAATATTTTGGCCATGCTGTATGGCATATGGCATCTTAGTTCCCCATCCAGGGATTGAAACTGCACCCCCTGCAGTGGAAGCACGGAGTCTTAACCACTGGACTGCCAGGGAAGTCCCGGGACTTATTTATTTTATAACTAGAAGTTTGTACTTTTTGACCCCCTGCCCTGCCTCTGGCAATCACCAGTCTGTTCTCTGTACCTATGAGTTCTTTCTTTAGATTCCACATATAAGTGATACCACACAGTATTTGTCTTTCTCTATTTGACTTATTTTACTTAGCATTATGCCCTCAAGGGCCATCCATGTTGTTGCAAATAGAAAGATTTCAGTCTTTTTCATGACTAAATAATATTCCATTGTGTATATACACCACATTTCCTTTATCCATTGATGGACATTTAGATTCCTTCCATGTCTTGGCTATTGCTGCAGTGAATATGGGGTACATATATCTTTTTGAGTAGTGTTTTTGTTTCTTTTGAATAAATACCCAGAAGTGGAATTGCTGAATCATACGGTAGTTCTATTTTTAATTTTTTGAGGAACCTTCATACTGTTTTCCATAGAGACTGCACCAGTTTACATTCCCACGAACAGTGCACAAGAATTCCCCTCTCTCCACATCCTCGCCAACACTTGTTATTTCCTGTCTTTTTGATAATAGCCATCCTAACAGTTATGAGGTGATAGCTCATTGTCGTTTTGATTTGCATTTTCCATATGATTAGTGACGTTGAGCATCTTTTCATGTACCTGTTGGCTGTACGTATGTCTTCTCCGGAAAAATCTCTATTCATATCCTCTACCCATTTTTCAATGTTTTTTTTTTTTTTTTTGGCTGTTGAGTTATATGAGTTCTTTACACACTTTGAATATTTACCCTTATCAGATATATGATTTGCAAATATTTTCTCCCATTTGGTAGGTTGCCTTTTCCTTTTGTTGATGGTTTCCTTTGCTGTGTGGAATAAACCCATTAATTTTTCGGTAAATTTTCCGTCCTTTAATACATACTTGTAAAGTTGACAAAAGAAGAAAATGTACTCTTTCTTTCTTTCTTTCTTTCTGGCTGCGTTGGGTCTTTGTTGCTGAGTGCGGGTTTTCTCTGGTTGTGGCGAGCAGGGTCTACTCTTCATTGCGGAGCGCGGGCTTCTCATTGAGGTGGCATCTCTTGTTGCGGAGCACGGGCTCTATGTGTGCGGGCTTCAGTAGTTGTGGCTTGTGGGCTCTAGGCACTCAGGCTTCAGTAGTTGTGGCGCATGGGCTCAGTAGTTGTGGCGCACAGGCTTAGTTGCTCCACGGCATGTGGGATCTTCCTGGAACAGGGCTCGAACCCGTGTCCCCTGCATTGGCAGGTGGATTCTTAACAACTGCGCCACCAGGGAAGTCTGTATTATTTAAATTTTTTTTTTTTTTTTTTTTTTTTTTTTTGCTGTACGCGGGCCTCTCACTGTTTTGGCCTCTCCCGTTGCAGAGCACAGGCTCCGGACGCGCAGGCTCAGCGGCCATGGCTCACGGGCCCAGCCGCTCCGCGGCATGTGGGATCTTCCCGGACCGGGGCACGAACCCGTGTCCCCTGCATCGGCAGGCGGACTCTCTACCACTGCGCCAACAGGGAAGCCCTGTATTATTTAAATTTTTAAAGACACTTTCCAAAAAGCAGTTTAGAAAAGCATATGTAAGTTTTTTCAACTTTTTGAGAATATATTATAGATCATTAAAATATCACTGATATGTAGCAAGGTGTGAGAGGCAGAACAGTGCACCACCTCCCCTCCTGCGAATGACCACCTCTTAATTCCCAGAAATATGAATATTTATCTACAGGCAAAAGGGACTCTGCAGATATGGTTAGATTAGGGACCCTGAGATGGAGAGATTCTCTTGGATTATTCAGGTGGACCCAACCTGATCACAAGTCTAAAACTCAGGGAACCTTTCCGAGAACGAGATGCGACTAAGGTGGAGTGCTCAGAGAGATGCAATGTTACTGGCTTTTAAAAAAATTTTTAAATTTATTTATTTATTTAGCTGCACCGGGTTCTAGTTGCAGCATGTGGGATCTTCGTTGCTGCGAGAGGGATCTTCATTGCAGTATAGTAGATCTATATCCCTGATCAGGATGTAACCCAGGCCCCCTGCATTGGGAGAGCGGAGTCTTAACCACTGGACCACCAGGGAAATCCTACAATGTTACTGGCTTTAAAGATGGAGGAAGGGGGTCATGAGCCAAGGAACATGAGTGGCCTCTAGAAACTAGATAAAGGATTCAGCCTAGAGCCTTAGTAAGGAACGCAGCCCTGCCGACACCTGGTTTTTACCCAGTAAGACCCTTGTTGAACTCCAGAATTGTAAGGTAGTAACTTTATGTTGTTTTAAACCACTAAGTTTGTGGTAAGTTGCTGCAGCAGTGGTAGAAAACTAGTACACAAGGCTTGAATAGTTTTCAAATGGAAAGACCATCTCATTATACCTAGAAAACTCCAAGTAAGCATGTGTGTTTAAAACTATCTAGGAGAAGTCAAAAAGAAAACCTATCACTGTTGGAAAAACAGAAGTAGTCAATGAGTTTAGGTCCTTTGAAGGCAGCTTTTTTTCTCTGATGAGATGCATACTGTGCTTATAATTACATATGTTGCATCACTGGGTCTCTTCCAGGCCAGAGAGAACTTCAGTTTGACCAGGTCTTGATAAGAACAGAACATTCACAGTTTTACATAACAGAGGCTTAGAATCTTTTCACAGAGGGACTTCTGGCTTTGTTCATTTCAAACCTTGTTTTTCCTCCACTTTGCAAATACTCTTGGTGTGAGCATCGTAGCACATATTCCCATGGAGATTATGGCCAGGCCCTCCTGTCCTGACATCAGGTGAGGTGGCATAGTGGCTTGGTGGAAGGAGTGTTCCAGGCAACTGTTCCTCCACCTGGACAGCTGGCGGTAACTTAACTATCCGTGTAAGTGGTGGAGAACCACACAAACCTGTTTCATTAAATCCAAAGTAAAATGTATCCTTAACTCAGCTTACTTTTTTTTCTGGCCATGCCGCGCAGCATGCAGGATCTTAGTTCCCTGACCAGGAATCAAACCTGTGCCCCGTGCAGTAGAAGCGCGGAGTCCTAACCACTGGACCACCAGGGAATTCCCTCAACTTACTTTTTCAAGGGGTTCATACAAATGGGAGGCCTGAAGCTTAAGCACTGGTAGCTTTGAGGTATATTCAAACAAAAGCCTGGGAAGCAATTCCTTTACCCTGAATTTGGTCATCCCCCTCCTTTCTGCCTCAACCTCACACCTTTCCTTCAGAGAGGCAGCCTGAGTTGAGAAAAGAGCACTAACTTTTGAGTTTGGACAGTTATCTCTCTTAGTTTCAGTTTCTTCTTTGGTGATGGGGATAATTACTACCTCATAGAGATGTGGCTGTGAGAACTGGGTGGAAAACATAGGGGAAGCATCCAATCCGCAGGGGACTGGTTACTTCATCTTCCCTCCTCTCTGGGTTGCAACGAAGAGGCTGGGGAAAGAAGGGTGCCAGGAACAGAAAAGCCCTTCCCTCACTCTCAAGCCGGGAGGATCGTGCCAGCACCTGTATGGTAGCTGCCCTGGCTTCTCCCTCCCTCTGATCCCACCTCCAACACTTTCTGCCTGCCCCACGCCCTAACTTGTCCTTCTGAGGATCCCAAAGGAGATAAGGCTGGAAAATCCAGGGAAGGAATGTGAAGCTTGCCGGAGTTAAGCCCTTTTAAAAACAACTGGAGGTGACCTGGTCTCCCTTCCCCCACTCCCTTGGAGCTTGTAAACAGCCCTCAACCACCCTAGCTCTGCAGCCGATCCTTCAGCCCTGAGTATGTCGGAGGAGGCAGTGACTGGCTTTACAACACAAAAGTCAGGTTGGAGTAAGCCCCAGAAAAGTGGGCTGTGGAGAGAGGTTTGGGCGTGGGAAAGTAGCTCAGAACCGAAGTCACCACTTCTTTTTGGTCTAAGAGTTCAGTTTATCAGCACTGGAGAAAAAAACAAAAGGACTTGGTCTTGTGGGAAGGCTTTGTGAGGCTTGGAGCAGGCACAGCTGTGGGATAAGTCCAATCGTGTCCCTGCAGGTTGGGAGGTATAGGTGCCAAACCAAATTGGGAAAATCATAAAACTCCTAAAAAGCTTTCCAGAACAGTACATACAAACTGGGAAGCATTAAAAGGCAGGTTCCCTAAAGCGAGGTCCATAGATTTCGATTCAGATACTCTAGTAGGGTCTACATTTCATTTTTAATAAACTCTCCTAGGCGATTCGGAGCTGGATGTCTGAGGCCCACATTTTAAGGAACTGCTCCTGAAACTACATACATATCCTCACGGCTGTAAGTTCTTTCTTTGGTCTAACCAGACTCTCTGCTGCTGTGAAATTTGTTTCGTCTGATCCTGCTTGCTTCTCTGCAGACTAAATTCTCATCAGCGTTTGGCTTGGTCCCTCACAGGCACTGGGGCAACGGTTACCATGGTAACCTAGATGGGGTGTAGGGGAAAACCGTGACCCTGGGCCTGGCTCCTGGAGTGGCTGCCAGCAAGTCAGACCCCCTGGGCCCATGCTAGGACCTTGACGGTTTGGGTCCTGACCCAAGAGTTCAGCCAAAGCTAAGTGAAGAGCGGGGCACGCCAGGGCGGGTCAGTCTTTCAGAGCCAAAGTTCCCGCTCAAGCGCCGGCGGGAACGGTCAGAGGGTGGGGTTCGTGTTCCTAAAGCCACAGCACGCCGCGTCTACCAGCCAGAGAAGAGGGGCGGGGCCGGGGCCGGGCGGGGGCGGGGCCCTGGCCGGAGAACGCGGGCTCTTGGTTACTATGGTAACGCGTCAACACCTAGAGTCGGTGGTGCCGTGGGTGGCCGAGGCGGTGGAGGCGCGGAGTTAAGAGAGTGCGGCTGAGATGGTGAGGTCCCGGGTGTGGAGGAGAACCTCGGATGGGGGCCTCATGTGTCCTCAATTGGGTTGGGGTTCTAATCTGGGAAAGTGGGCATCTGGGAGACGGACAGAAGTTGGGTCTGGGGTCAGGAAGGCCCAGGAGCGGGGATGACACCCCTGGAAGAGGCAAGGGAAGTCCTGAGGGGGGTCCAAAAGAGAAATTAGGGGTGGGGTCGATAGTGATTGGAAATGTGATCTGATGCTGAGCAGAGGCGGTGGGGAGAAGGGCTGTCCCAACCTTCTTCCCCCTCCCATTGGTCTGGGGCCTCCATGGGCTGGGGATTGTGGGATGTGATGTGGGAAAACCATTGGTAAGGAGGCCAGATAACAGGTTATGGTACACGTTCTGCCTCTGACCAGCAGGGTGACAATATGTAAGTCACCTAATGTCCTGAGCCTAAGTTTTGTCTTCTGTTACTGGGGCTCTGGGTCACTCTTAGGTACTCAACAAACATTTGCAAATGAATGAATGAATGAATGAATGCAGAGGGTACCAGATTTGAAAGTCCCTGGAGAGGGATTGGGACTGTCTAGCAGGCCTGGGTTTCCCCAGGATGGAGAGGACAAGAGTCATGAGGGTTGAAAGGGCAGCGGGCCTGGGAGGAGGTATGAAGGTGATGTCTGGGATCCCATGAGGACGGTGTGGTCCCTGAGGAATAAGTGAGAGGGGCAGAGGATAGGTGTTGGAGCCTTGGGTTACTGGAAATAACCTTAGAATTTCTGGGTGCACACCTGGTGGCAAAGGAGTCTCTGATGTACCTGTGGACACACTTTATGCTCAAAGGTCACACTGCTTTTCTGGGACTCAGTGGTTCAAATTCAGGGTCCCCAAGTCAGGATTTCAAGAAGAGCCTTGTTAATTATAAAAGAAACAAATCTCCCACAAAGAGCATTTATGCATTTTATGATGGTGCATATTTATCTCCAGCTTTCCTGGGTGATTTACAGGCCCAGTACTGTGTGTCTGTTTCTGAGAGCCTAGCATCACACTTGGCATCTAAGGGCACACAGTAAATGTTAGTTCTCTTTTTCTCCTGTTTCAAAAATGTCATATTTCCAAGTCCAAATTAATCAGTGAGTTGCACTTGGGCTAGACTTGTGGGCTGTGGCTCATGCAAATCAGGGACTACTCACCCAAGGGGTCACTCAAGGAGGGGTTTTGGTCTGTTGATTGAGCCCTTCTGAAGTCCCTTGGACAGGACTGGGCATATGGGCACCTTTGAGAAGCAATGGGTCAAGTTAATGATCTCTGCCCTTCTGTGAGACCAAGTGTGTGTGTGTGTGTGTGTGTGTGTGTGTGTGTGTGTGTGTGTATGGTGCTACTTACTAGCTTTTGAGAGTGTTTGGAGGAGTGGGGAGAGGTGATAGTTGGGGAGAGGGTCACAATTAGGCAGACCTCCAGGATTCTTACAAAAACAATGAATAACATCCCCCAGAAGGAGGGACAGGGCCTCAGTCCTGAGTAGGATGTCATCTTCAAATGGTACTCCACAGATGGCCAACCTAGTCTTATTTGAGGAAAGAGGTGACCTGAATGTATCACTCAGTGGAAGGTAAGGTACCTGGTTCATGGGCATCCCCACCTTAGTAACCAAAGTCTACAGAAAGCAGGAAGAATCAGGCTAAGAGCTCAAAGCCTGAATTTGCCAGCCTGTGGTGAACCTAGATGTAAAAGAGACACTAGATCCCAGGGTGGAGAGGACATCCAGGAAAGGACAAGCCTTTGTCTTTGTTCAGTTGACAGGTGTTACAGTTACGTCATGGAAACTCCACACTGCCCTGTTCCAGCCCTGTTCGAGATCTGTCTTGTTGGATTTGAGCTGAACATCTCGGATCTCGGGACATCTGGCACTGCAGCTTTTTAAGGGCTGCACTCTCTGTGTTCAGAGTCAGGGCACCAGGTCCACTGCTTTGTTTTGTAGTCAAATAAAAATAGTTCCCCCCTCCCCCTGCCCCAGTCATAAAGAGAGTTACCTACTCAGTGCAGAACATTATTCAATACAAGAAACAACTTAAGATGCTAATACTCACCTGAAATTACTGTTAAACATTCTTGTGAACTTTCTTTTAGTAACACATTCTGGGTGCATACCCTTCATTTTTACTGCTGTACTTGCATGTTTCTTATAATCTGCTTTCTTTAACACTTAATATGGGGACTTCCCTAGTGGTCCAGTGGTTAAGAATCAGTCTTGCAATGCAGGGGTTGCCGGTTCAATCCCTGGTTGGGGAACTACGATCCCACATGCCGCGGGGCAACTAAGCACGTGTGCCACAATTAGTGAGCCCGTGTGCCACAAGGAAAGATCCCACATGCGGCAACTAAGACCCGACATGACTAAATAAATATTAAACAAAAAAAGAATGGAAAGCAGGGACTAGAACATATATATATATATATATAAACTTAATATGTTAGGGAGATCATCCTGTATCTATAACAGAGTGAAAATCATCTTCTGAATACCAGCTAATCTTTCGGCATCAGTCTCTCCCAGAGCCCCCAGCAATGGCTGAATTCTTATAAACCTGGGATGGAATGGTATTTGAAGAGACAGGGAGTCAGCTAGGTCACCAAAAGGAAAATATCAAGGCAGAGCTGGCATCTTTTTCTGTCCCAGTCCTCGTCTCTGCCAATCATCCTTGTCTCCTCAGCGGTCTTTCCTTACTTTCAAGAGCTGCCTTGGGAATTCCTTGGTGGCGCAGTGGTTGAGAATCCGTCTGCCAATGCAGGGGACACGGGTTTGAGCCCTGGTCTGGGAAGATCCCACATGCCACGGAGCAACTAAGCCCGTGCACCGCAACTACTGAACCTGTGCTCTAGAGCCTGCAAGCCACAACTACTGAGCCCATGTGCCACAACTACTGAAGCCTGCATGCCTAGAGCCTGTGCTCCGCAGCAAGAGAAGCCACTGCAATGAGAAGCCCGCGCACCGCAAGGAAGTGTAGCCCCTGCTCGCCACAACTAGAGAAAGCCCGTGTGCAGCAGTGAAGACCCAGTGCAGCCAAAAAAAAAAAAGAGCTGCCTTCCCCCAGGGAAGACTAGCCGGCTTCTCTCTAGGTATGGCTCAGCTTCTTGGGGATATTTATTTGGTCATGCAAGAAATAAAACCAGCCCTTCACCTCCTGAAAGAACCTCTTGGCTATTGCCTGTAGCCCAGAGGGTTCTAACTTTCCATTTCTGCTTGGTTCCTCATTTTTTTCTAGTACTTTTACACAGTGGCCTCCCTAATCCTTCTTGTTGCTTTTGGCAAAACTGGTTATTCTAACCCTGGTGTAAGGCTTGTGGCTTCAAAGTCAGCATTTCCCCAATAAGGTTTTTCAGCCACCCAACCCCAAAGCTCAGGGCTTCCTTCTGCTCTGCCCAGTGGCCGCTTTTCTGTGGTCATCATCTGTTTTCCTTCCTATGTTCTGACTTCGAAGCTCAGGCAGTCGAGTATCTCTTGTGTGACTTCCTTTTGACCTGGGTATCAAGAGCATAGGAGAGAAGCGATGCAGTCCCAGCCCTGGAGGAACCTACAGTCTGGTGGACACCCAAGGCCAAGGGAAAAGCTTGTAGGAGCCCTTGGAAAGAAACAGGAAAACAAATGCAAAACGACAATAATGCTTCCCATCTGTGCTCCGAAGCCCTTTCTTATACATTATTTTCCACAGTGAAGAGCACATCCGTGATATGGAAAATGTGGAGTGGTGGCATACTCGGGAAAGGCTTCCGTCTCAATCTGGTCTGCAGCCCCCAAGAGGACGTCTTGTTTGGCTTCATTCATTCATTCTTCCTCAAATACATATCGAGCTCCTACTACGTGCCAGGCACCTTTCCCCTTAGTTGTCTACAGAATTCACACCATCTCTCATGTTCCATTGCCCTCCATCTTTTCTGGTTATTCCCAATGTTTTGCCTCAGTCCCACCTATAGTGGTTTCTATTCATTTCCTCTTATTCTATCTTTGGTGGAAAGGGGAGCTGTTGCTCCCCAGTTACCATATGATAACCCTTCAGAGTCTGTTATTAGGCATCCTTGGGGCTGCTGTATTTACCTTTTAATAAAGCCGAGCTTCTCTGCTCTACTATATGGGGGCTGACTGAGGCTGTAAAGGGAGGCGCCCTCTGTAAGCCTTTTGCTGGCTGTGCCAGGCTGGGAGGGAAAGGGTGCACACAGCAGTGCTCGTTGTATGGAACAGAGCCAGCTGGAGAATAATTGCCCGATTTAGTGTGAAAACCTGATACAGGTGGAACAGGTGCTGCTGGGGTGGGAGGGTGTCTGAGTGGTCATGGCAGATCAGAGAGAACTTTCAAAACACACTGTCCAGTGTTTAGTGACATGGAATGCATCTCCCTGTCCACCCTGTCCTCTTGAAAGCTGCTCATTCCCAGGCTTGGTAGACCCGAAGTGTCCAGCCCATTCCCCCTAGGTGTCCCAGATCAGAGAACTGCGGGAGACGTGGGCTCCTCCGGAGAGAGATTTGAATCAGCTTTAGATTAAGCCTGGAGTTGTCCTGCAGTCCTCACAGAAACTGCCTCCTGGAGATAGACTTCTCCTCTTGGGTGTGAGCTGAAGCTGGACTGACCTTGGGAAAAGGAGGTTGTATCAGTCAGGGTCCTTGGTTATAAGCAACAGAGCCAGAACTGGAATTTAAGGAGAAGGGAATGTATGGAGAGGATTTTGGAGCACGCACAGACTTCGCAGCAATGCTGGGCGAGTAGGCTTGGAAAATGAGAACAAAGGAGGCACTGCAGCCAGAACCTAGGCCTAAATCACAGTCCAGAAATGGTCTGGCAAAGACCCTCGATGCACTGCTGTACCTCCAGCACTGGCAGCTTTATTGTGGGCAGTTGCCGCTGGTACCCTTATCAGCAGTGCCCCAGAAACGGGGTGTGGCTGCCTTTGTCAGAAGGGGTTTCCATGTTCTCCTTCTTGCATCACTAGTTCCCTATTTATTGTCAGGCTTGGGGCATCTGATGGCTCAGCCTAGGGGTCCTTTGCCCAGGCTTGGACGGCAAACATCTGGTGTTTTCAGCTTCTACATTCAGTGATGAGCCTTGTCTCTCTCACCTCATTAGATGGGGAACTCCCCCAATCTAGAAAGTACTGGTTGGTTAAAAACTGACTAATGAACATGAAAGGGGTGCTGGGAGCGAAAGAGCATCATGGTGGATGCTCTGAACCGGCCTGCCTAACTGTAGCTGGCAGCTGTTAATACACTGAAGTTTATCAGGCACCAACCACCTGCCAGCAGTGGGCGAAGTGCTCTTCCATCCTGAGTGCCCTCAGGTCCCCACCACAACCTTGTGAGATGGTGGGGACATGAAGGAGGGCAAATAGTAGTGTCAGTTGTGAAGGGGGTTTGGCGCTTGGGCTGAGGATTTTGGAGGTGAAGAGGACACTGTACAAATCTGGGCAGGAAAGCCCACGTGGCCTCACAAGACTGTGCTTGTGGGAAACTAGAACCGAGCTGACACTGAGGCCATCCTCCTGCCATCCTGTGTCCTTTCTCCTTCCTTCCCTGCTGCACGGTGTCTTGGCCTCCTTTAGCTGAGGAGCCTCAGGAGTCCTCCTCCTCACTGAGCTGGTGTGCCAGCCTCTGCTCCTGTAGGGTGTCCCCTACATTTCAGGGCTTACCCAGGGGCTTTCCCACATGCCCATCCAACGTCCCCCCAGCACGGGCTGGCGAAGTGTCTACCTTGCCCGGGGTCCAGATGGCACTCAGTACTGATGACCCCAACTCTCTGCCTCTCCCTGCAGCCGTTAAGCACAGCCGGCGTCCTGAGCTCCTCCTCTACCACTTACAACAGGTCAAGGAATAGGCCTTGCTATCGGACCAAAGCCCTGAACTCCGAGGTAGATGAGAGCCTCTTCGGAGCTATCAAGGTAACCCTCACCCAGCCCCTCCAGGGAGCTGCCACTTGGAGGCAGTGACCCAAACTAGCGTTGCTCAGGACAAAGCTAGCTCTGGGCAGGCCAACCCCTCCCAGGTAATTCTCACACTGAAGACAGGGAGCGGTTCTGAGGCTCAAGTGCTTGAGCTCGGACGCCTAGTGGAGCCCAAGCAAACAGGGCACCTGGCTTCCTCCACCATGAAATCCTTAGGTCTTCACAGCATTTAAAAATCTGTTATAACTTTGAAGGGAGTCTCAGCTGCAGAGCGCTCAATATTCACTGTTTGCTCAGTGAGCGCCCCGTGATGGAAATGCTTGAGGGCCACTGGCCCAAGCTTGCAGATACAGACCAACATAATTTCCCCTCCATAGGAGAATAGCATCAGAGTGAAAAAACACAAAATCAGCCTTCTTTCCCAGTTGCTCAGCTAAAACAGTTACTTTGGGCTTCCCTGGTGGCACAGTGGTTATGAGTCCACCCGCCGATGCAGGGGACGCAGTTTCGTGCCCCGGTCCGGGAAGATCCCACATGCCGCGGAGCAGCTGGGCCTGTGAGCCATGGCCGCTGAGCCTGCGCGTCTGGAGCCTGTGCTCCGCGATGGGAGAGGCCGCAACAATGAGAGGCCCGCGTACTGCAAAAAAAAAAAAAAAAAAAAATACAGTTACTTTGCTTGGGAAACAGGCAGGTGTTTGTTTGCAAATGTCATCCCACCTAAGAGGCTGATGACTAGAGAAGGAGAGCCAGAGTGTAACTTGGAATAACCTTGGTACACGTGATGTTCAGACGGTAAGAAGGAAGAGAGGCAAGGAGTGAAAGAGGATGAGATATGGAGAGAAGGGTGGTGAGAGATTGAGAGAGGAGAGGGACACTGCCTGTATGTTATCTATGAAAGTTATTAGAGTAAATCCTAAGAGTTCTCAACACAAGGAAAATGTTTTTCTCTATTTCTTTAATTTTGCATCTATATGAGATGATGGGTGTTCCCTAAACTTATTGTGATTTTCACTTTATGATGGATGTAAATCAAATCAATATGCTGTACACTTATACAGTGCTGTATGTCAACTATGTCTCAAGAAAACTGGAAGAAAAGAAAAAAGAAGCAGAGAAAAACAAAAAAGACAAAAGATACCAGTGGTGGTGTGAATACTAGTGTGAATAGCTCTGGCTGCAGGCAGGCTGGGGAGACGAGAGTTGATGTCTACCCCTGCCCCTCACTATCCTCACTGTGAACAAAAAAGGACTTTCCAGAGTGTTCCAGATGGGCATCTTTATCCATTTAGAAGATGCCCACTCTGCAGCAGTTTCCTATTGACAAGGGAAAGAATCAAAGCAATGCACTTTCACTTACAGACGTGTCGTTTATTTGTTTTGAGTCCATGGGGAGTCTTCTAGTTAAAGTGAAGATAGATTTGGAAATGGCCGAGTTCTCCAAACTTAGTCCTGCTGACTTGCAAGAGTGTGCAGGCAAAGTAATGCCTATTCCTGGCCTGTCCTTTGGCCGTTTTGCTGGGTGAGAGTCCCGGAAGCCTCCCAGCCAGCAGTAGGGGGCAGAAGGGGCCTGTGGCCTGACTGAGTTGTGCCACTTGGAAGCAGAGATGGGCACCAGGTGGCGGCAGCAGTCCAGGGACGGGTGTGCAAAGCCGGATTCTCCAGACAGGAAGGACCTCCACCGAAGCCACGCCCCTGCCTCTACTCGGGACCACAGATACTGCGGCCCTGACAAACGAAAGTCTCTCCTGTGTTCAAAACTTCCTGAAAAGTGATTTCATTTTCTTATTATGTAACTCCTTCATGGTCAGAGCATTTTTTAAAAACCTCATATATCTAATTTGTATTCTCCTTGCTGAATTCTAACTCACTGACTTCCTCACCCCATTAGATTTAAGGGCAGGTCTCCACCGGGGCCATTTAGCTATTTCTAACTTCCTCCATATGGCTTTTTTGGGGGATGAAAGTAAATGAATCATTAGAAAGGATTAAAAAGAACAAATATCATAGATTGGATGAGTCTGTAACAAATTGTATGCTTCAAACCCACGGTGTGGTCAGGAGAGCTAATTCTTTTTTCTTTCGTAAACCACGGAGGGAGGAGAACCTAGAGAACCCAAATTTTCGTTCCTGATGGTTTTAGGTTAGGAATGGACGTTCGCTAGCAACCCTCCCCCCGCGCCCCCATCCCTCTGGGAGTATCTGTACAAGGTATAAGAAGCCTTGCTGTCAGAAGAGTTGGTCGGTACAGAGCACATCTGGCCATGTTCAAGGGCAGAGTACCCTGCTGCTCTCTCAGTGCCCTGGCTACTCTTGGTGGTCCTGCAGTCTGGGCCCCAGCCAGCCTCCCCTGCCACTGGATGGGGTAGAAACCCCAGGAGAGGGGAAGGCTGCACTTGAAGTTAGGGCTGACCAGCAGGAAGTGTGGTGACCAGCTTTTAAGCTGTCCTTCCTGACATCACAGCCTCTGACCCAGAGCGACAGCCCCATCGTGCTGCTCCGAGATAAGCATGTCATTCGGAAAACTCTCACTGCCCTGGGCTTGGACCACAAGCCAGAGACCGTCCAGCTCATCACCCGGGACGTGGTCCGGGAGCTCAAGTGAGTACCTAACACACAGAGCCGTTCCGCTGAGGACCTCTGCGTAGAGATGGGGAAACCCACCTTGTCTCAGTCTGTGATTGCAGACCCCACCTCTTTCCTATTCATTTCCCCCCTTTTGTTTCTTTGTTCTCCTGTTTTCTCCATTTTGGTTTCTTTTGTTTCTCCCCACCTTGAATCTATTACTGCCATTGCCCTTAATTCCCAGCTTCTTTCTCTTCCCTTTCTTCTGGCTGCTGTGGGTCCTATGGGGCTGGTAGAGAGGAGGTGCTTAGGGGTCCTCTCTGAGCCCCCATTAGCGCACTTTCCCATTCGTAAAGGGAAATGTCCAGATGAGTCACTTCCTTTTGGCTGCATCAAGAATAGGAAGCAAAGGGAAACCGACCAGATGCCTAATTAGCCCCTTGGCTTCTTCCCAGGCTCTGAGGCCAGAAGAGGAAATTCCCAAGGGCTCTTGGGTTCCTTTGGGATTAGCTCAGCATGGCTTCCTGACTGGAGCAGCTCCCTTGCTTGGGCCCCTCCTGTGGGGTTTAGGCCCAGCTCAGCCATTTGAAATGAGCCAACGCCATCACTCCGTGGTGTAACTCTTGTACCACTGCTTCATTCTCCAAACCGTTCTTCCTACTCCGGCTCCACTCGCTAAAAACCTGACTTCCCAGAAAATGCAGCCTGTGTCACAAGCTGGGGAGGCACGACTGGGACACAGCTCCAGGAGTACTGTCTGGTCAGCTCTGGCATCAAATGGCCAGATGTGGTAGCAGCCCTGCAGATACTCCTGGGGCCCAAGAAATGTCTCCTTCTTGGACTGGTCCAGTCCTAAAAAACAAGTTGGAGGTGAAGTTGCTGGTGACTTGTCAGGGCTGCTGAGAGCAGCATGAGATGCTGTCTCAGATTTAGATCATTTTTTGTTATTCCAGATCCCAGATGTTTGGGGCCACGCCACCCAGTGAACCACAAGATCTTGGCTAAGCCTCAGGTCCACTCGCTCATTCGTCCACATCCTGGACACCTCCCCTGAACCAGTTTTATTGGAGGAAGCTTAACTTCCTGCCTCCTAACCATGTACCTGTTAAATCGCCTCACCCAGAAACACCTTTATCCCCACCCCCCCGCCGCTCCATCTTTAACGTGTGTCATTTGTTTGTAATCATTACAATTATCTGTTGGGTTGTTGAATGTGTTGGGCGGCTAGAAAGGTCTATAGACATGTCTCTGACTATTGTTGATCAGAGAGTTTAATTAATATTTAGGGTTCAAAGCTCCTCTCTGGGCTGGATGCACAGGGATGTTTTTGTTTCTCACTGGCATCCACTTCATCCTTGTCTGGCATCCCCTTGCTCTTTTCATGTCATCCTTGAGGAATCATCTATTTTAAAAGTTCAATTCAACAACTTTATTATGAGTCCTCACTCTGTGCCCAGCACTGTGCCAGACACTGGGCTGCCTGTGGGGTTAAGACAGAGTCCGTATCCTGGAGGAGCCTGTGATCCAGCAAGGGAAACAGAAGTTGCCCACAACACTGGCAGGTAGAGCAGAGGGAAGGAGGTGGTGTATGTATGTATACATGGGGGAGGGTCATACACGGCGGCGCAGAGAAGGTAGCATATGAACTGGACCTTTTAGAAGAAGTCCTTAAACTGTCCCTTCTTTAGCCCGTGACGCTACTCCACCCTTGCCTGGGACCACTTTTCCCCAGTGGACCCGTTGCACAGTTGGCTGTCTCTCCTACCCTTGCCCGAGTCCCTGCAGGCGGGTGGGCAGTGATGAGGGGTGGGGAAGAGAGCCGAGCAGCCTGCAGTGTGGTGCTGAGAGCTTGCCCTCCCCTCCCCTCCCTAATTTTGTTCAATCCTTGTGTCAGCATCCCCACCAAGGACCCCTTCGGGGAGTCCCTTATCATGAGCCCTAAGGAGTTTGAGCGGATCAAATGGGCATCCCACGTCCTGACTAGAGAAGAACTCAAGGCCAGGGAGCAGGCCTTCAAGAAGGAGAAGGAAGCCATTGTGGTAGCTACCCCCGTCCCCCATCTATGCAGAGGGGGGTTGAAGAGAAGGGCTGGGGAGAGGCTGGCTTCCCACGAGACTGGGAGCTCTAGTTAGGGGACCATGAAATGGGGCGTGAATGTGCTAAAGAGGACATGTTGTAGAATTAAGAGTGGGCGTGGGAGGAACCGCAGGGCAGCGGGAAGGGCGAGGAAGCCAGGCTGAGAAACCCCTGGGCTCTGACAGTGCCGTGGGGTGAGGCGAAACTCATCTGGGGTCAACCGTGGCAGCCAGACTAGCGCCCAGGGCACAGAGCACAGGCAGCAAACCCCCACTAATCCCGACGTGGCTCCCACAGGATGCAGTGACCACACGCAAGAAGATCATGAAACAGAAGGAAATGGTTAGGAGGAACAGCAAGAAGCTCAACAATCTGGAGGAGGTGGACAAGGACAGGGCCCAGAACCTCCTTCAGAGAGCCAGGCAGCTGCAGATGGAGCAGGTGGAGGAGCTGAAGGACATGAGCAAGGTGAGCTCTCCATTCTCCCTACCGCCTCTTATCTCTCTTTCTCTCTCTTTTTTTGTTTTTTTAAATTTAATTTTATTTATTTATTTTTGGCTGCGTTGGGTCTTTGTTGCTGTGTGTGGGCTTTTCTCTAGTTGTGGTGCGTGGGCTTCTCATTGCGGTGTCTCCTCTTGTTGCAGAGCATGGGATCTAGGCGCCCAGGCTTCAGCAGTTGTGGCTCACGGGCTCTGGAGTGCAGGCTCAGTAGCTGTGGTGCACGGGCTTAGTTGCTCCGCGGTATGTGGGATCTTCCCGGACCAGGGCTCGAACCTGTGTCCCCTGCATTGGCAGGCAGATTCTTAACCACTGCACCACCAGGGAAGCCCCTCTCTCTCTCTCTCTCTCTTTTTTTTTTCTTTCCTTTGGCCGTGCCACACAGCTTGCGAGATCTTATTTCCCTGACCAGGGATCAAATCCATGCCCCCTGCAGTGCAAGCACAGAGTCTTAACCACTGGACTGCCAGGGAAGTCCTCTCTTCTCTTATCTCTTATTCACACACCTGACAGCATGGGCTCCAGCTGGAGACAGGGTGCAGGGGTGAAAGGTCAGGGTCTGGCCTTGGCAGGGGAACGGGGTGGAGAGCTGCACTTGCCACGTGCCTGCTGTGTGACCTTAGGCAAGTCACTTTCCCTCCCTGAGCCTCACTTTCTTCATTTGTAAAATGAGGGTGGTGAAACTACTTAGCAGAATTATCGGCAGGATTAAATATGCTAATATATGGGAGAGGCTTTGCGAACTGTGGGTTGATAAATGCATGTGAGGATGTTACTTGTATCTTATCCTGCTAGTTCAGTTCTGGCCACATATGGTGGTCCCAGGCAATTGGGTTCTTTTTGTCATTTTCAAAGCACTTGCCTTAGCTGAGAGCATAAAGAAGACTAGAGGTTCATTTGGAATTCCATTGTGTAACTCAACTGCATGTGGTTCACTTCCTGGCCAAATGAAAAATGCTGACTCCCCAACCCCTTCATCTACAGTTTCTTTCTGTCTCTCAGGTAAATCTTCTCTACTTCCTTTTATTTTCCAAAGCTTGTACTCCATAGTTCTTATTGATGGCTCACGGTTTTTCATTCCCTTATGTGTCATGTTGGGCTCTTCTAGTTTAAAAATCTAGTGGCTTGGCCTCTGCAAGAATGTTTGTTTCCCCGAAGTGTAGAACAGCGGGTCTTCACTCGGGGTTCATGGGTCTCTAAGGGGGACCATGAACTTCTGAAGTTTTATGGAAATTTTGTGTGTACAGATGCAAATGAATTTTATGGAGGAGAAAGCCCATGGCTTTCATCATATTCCCAAAGCGTGATCCATGACCCCTCAAACACTAAGATCCAATACCCTGAAAGACGCTATTGCTTTTTTTTTTTTTTTTTTTTTTTTTTTTGTGATGCGCGGGCCTCTCACTGTCGTGGCCTCTCCCGTTGCAGAGCACAGGCTCTGGACACGCAGGCTCAGCGGCCATGGCTCACGGGCCCAGCCACTTCGCGGCATGTGGGATCTTCCCGGACCGGGGCACGAACCTGTGTCCCCTGCATCGGCAGGCAGACTCTCAACCACTGCGCCACCAGGGAAGCCCCAACGCTATTGCTTTTCTGGGCTTGTGTGCGCACTCAATAGGATTTTGCTCCCATTTCTCCCCGCTCCAACTTCCACAGCCCTGTGATGCAATCCCCCCCCCCCCCATCCTTACTCCCAGGCCTAGTACCACAACTTTATTTCCACTCCCCAGATCATCCTCAATGCTAAGTGCCATGCCATCCGGGATGCCCAAATTCTGGAGAAGCAGCTGATCCAAAAAGAACTGGATGCAGAGGAGAAGCGGTTGGATCAGATGATGGAGGTGGAGCGGCAGAAATCCATTCAGAGGCAGGAGGAGCTGCACAGAAAGAGGCGGGAAGAGAGAATCCGGTAAAGAGATGGCTTTGGCACCTCCCTCTCTAAGTCATTTCCATGTGTCTTTAGGTCCATATAGCCTTGCAAAGGGGGAAGACGCGAGAAATCGTCATTATCCTCCTCTGTTATTATCTCAAAACCTTTATGGAGTGATTCAGAGAACCACAGAACTTCTTAAAGCTTATTTCCAAGATCACAACAGGTGCTTCATAATCTGGCCCCAATTCAGCCTCATTTTGCACCATTTCCTGCCATCCATTCTATGAGGCTTTCCTTCATTTCCCCCAACATGCCAGGTCTTGACAAAAGCTCATGACTTTTGTTGTTCCCTCTCTTTTGAATACCCTTCTCTTTCTTTTCCCCCCGAAAAACTTGCTCTCTTCCTTTAGTATGTAACTTTGCTGTCTCCTCCTCTGAGAAACCTCCCTCACTTCACCTGGCAGGCTTTAGGGCCCCCTTCTCTGGGTCCCGCCACACCCTGTTTATACTCTGGCACACCCCTCCTTGCACTGTGGCTCCCTGACCCTCACCAGGCTATTTGCTCACTGAGGGCAGGGTCCCTGTCTTATTCATTTCTGTAGCTTCTGGGCCTACCAGAGTGCTTGGACTGTAGTAGGTGCTTAATACATGTTAGAATGAGTACATTCAGTCCCCTTCATTTTGCAGGAAAGGACAAGTCCCAACGCTGGTAAACTAGAATCATAGTATCCTGGATTTAGAACGCCAACCATATAATTCAAGAATTACCTCTATAAATAGTCCTTGTAAAAAAGATAGTCATTGCACCACACTGAGTAGCAGTTCTTTCTCCCCATCTGTATTCTGTTCTCATGTACCATTCATCTTTGTACTTCTAGTAGGTACCTGGTTCACTATAGCAGGCTCCCAATAAAAGTTTATTTCATGGCCAAGTGGCTCTTCATTGTTTGCATAAACAGTTTCAATGAAAGGAAAATCCCTGCCTTATCAGCAGCTCTAATGATTTGACCTGGTCCTTATATTGAGTCTAAACCTGCTTCCATGTAACTCTTTTACTCATTGCTCTAGTGTATTTCATCTAGAGTCATGAAGCCATTCAAGATCTCTATCTGAATGTCAATCTCATACTCCTTCCTGGAGATTCTTACCCGAATCTGTGTCTTCTCCCACTCTCCCAGCCTTTAGTCATATAGCATGGGGCCTGGATGCTTCCAAGTTTATTGACATCCCAATAACACATAGGGAGTCCCTGGCAACACTGATTGTAGAATCTGGTTTCTCTGCTTTCCTTTGTTGAGCCAGGGCACTGCTGAGTGGAGAGACTTCCTCAGACTCAGCCCTGTCCACCCGCAGCTGACGGTCTTAAAATATACAATTGGGTATAAGAAGGACACTTAGCAAACTAGGCATGGGAGATGGAGTGGGAAGACGAGATACACTGGGTGATAGCAGATGCACCAGAGACAGGAGAAGTCATGGGCTTTTTTTTTTTTTTTGCGGTACGCGGGCCTCTCACTATTGTGGCCTCTCCTGTTGCAGAGCACAGGCTCAGCTGCCATGGCTCATGGGCCCAGCCACTCCACGGCATGTGGGATCCTCCTGGACTGGGGCGCGCACCCGTGTCCCCTGCATCGGCAGGCGGACTCTCTACCACTGCGCCACCAGGGAAGCCCAGTCATGGGCTTTTTAACTCTGGGAAGCTCTGTGAATCCAGCTTGAGAAGGTCACTCCCTCTGATTACTCTGGGAAGGCTTGGGAGGTGGTAGGATTTCAGAAGCTCTTACACACTGAAAGGGAGAAGGTGTATTACAATGTGGATGCCTCTTGGGCAAACAAATGAAGTGAGGGAATATCAAGAAGGGTGAGGGGCTTCCCTGGTGGTGCAATGGTTAAGAATCCTCCTGACAATGCAGGGGACACGGGTTTGAGCCCTGGTCCGGGAAGATCCCACATGCCGTGGAGCAACTAAGCCCACGAGCCACAACTACTGAGCCCGTGAGCCACAACTACTGAAGCCCGCGTGCCTAGAGCCCGTGCTCTGCAACAAGAGAAAAGTACAATCTATGAAAGAAAAAAAATCAATAAAGTGGACTGCATGAAATTAAAAAAAAAAAAGAAAAAGAAGGGTGAGCCCCAGAACCAGGAGTTCAGAAGGGAGAGGACCAACCTGCCAGGACCCTCTGGGGAAGGACTTTGGTCTGGGTTCATGAAGCATAGCCATGTTTAGGGGGCACTTGTCACATTGTTCCTATGATGCCTCCCGTCTTGGGGGTTATTTGGGTGGAGGTGAGAACAGAGAGACACAGACCCTTGGTTTCTAAGACACCGTGGCACTGTTTCTTCCCAGAGGAAGAAGGCACATTGTGGAACAGATGGAAAAGAAGCAGGAGGAGCGATCGCTGCTTGCCGAGCAGCAGGAACAGGATAAGGAGCAGATGCGCGCATATATGGAGCAGCTCCAAGAGGAGGATCTAAGGGTAACAGGGCTGCCCAGATAATGCCAACTTCCACCGGCAACAGCAAAAAAGCCCTCCAACACTGTGGGGTTTGAGCGTGTGGGCTGATGTTCTGTCAGGCACATGCTCATTTCACATCATTGTCACCATCAACTTTTTATTGCCATATGAAACTTGTTTGGCTGTGGAGTCATGCTGGGGGAGGAGCAGTGATTTGGATACCGTCCCTGCCTTACTGGGACTTGGGGTCCAGAACTGACATATCTGTGTGAATGGACACATGAAGGAAAGATATGGCTACATGCTTCGCACAAATAAACATAGGGATGTTTTATTGTCTTCCCTCAATTATCTAGGGGTATCATAGACTTTGTAGGTGAACAGTAGCAGTGTCTTAGGTCTAGACTCCCTGCTGTTGCCTCATCCAAAGTACATTGCATCCCAGTGTCATTAATTGTGTTGAGGAGTCACACCCTTTTTTCCTGTTAGCGTAAATATAATTAGTAAGCATATCCATTGCAAAAGAAATGATGACACACCTGTTCAGACCAGGTAGACTTGAACAAATCTTCTTCTATTGACCTTAGCTGATCTGCTGCAATATACAAACGTCCCTGGCACTGTGAGGTACATGGCATGCATTTGGGGCATTTATTCTTTTTTCCCCTCAATTTTTCACTTTTAAAAAATTTTATACACACAGACAAGTTGAAAGAACTGTATCACACCCATCAATGCTTCACCTAGATTCAGTGGTTGTTAATCTGCCTGAGTTGCTTGTCTCTTTTAGATGTATATACATATTTTGATATTGTTAAACTATTTGAAAGTAAGTTGCCAACATCTTGACAATTTGCTCCTGAATGCTTCAGCCTGTGTCTCTGAAGAAGGACATTTGCTTACAAGTCAACAACACCATTATCAACAAAATTAGAATCCAATGATTCTATAATATCGTTTAATATTTACTCTACACTCAAATTTTCTCAGTTGTTACAAAAATATATTTTCAGTTATTTTCTTTCATTCAAACCAGGATTCAGTCAAGGTTCACACATTGCATTCACTAAGTCTTTTTAGTCTATTTTGATCTAGAAGAGTTCCCTCACTCATTCATTCATTCATTCATTCATTTTTATAGCACTGATATTTTGAAGCATCCAGGACATTTGACTTGAAGAATGTCCCACATTCTAATTTGTCTGATTATTTCCTCATGGTGCCATTTAACTTGTGGAACACATATTCTTTTATTGTTCTCCTCCTTCCCCATGTTTATGGGTGACTGAGTTGTCATCTCCCAGTGAATCTGATGGTGAGGAGTGACAGGGGGCCCTGAAGGATCTCATGGGGGGCCTTATAATTATGAGGGCTTCTTGAGCACTTGCAGTATGAGGATCTGTGTGAGGGGTGGGAGGCTGATCACCAGATGGTCAGGGAAGATGAGGGGCAGGCAGCCTTGTGAACTGCTTGAGAAGGGGAGCAACAGGGCTATGAAGACAGACAAGACCTGGCCAAGCTCCTGGCTCAGGAGAGAGAGGGAAAGGGACAGGAAGGACAGTTCTGGGGTAGATATGCAGGAGACTGGAAAATCCACCTTGATTGTGGGGAATGGACATTGGTGGGTTCATTGAGAAAGTTCCAGGTGTCACTGAGTCAACGCAATTACTCCAGTGTTACATCATTGTCCTCTTCCTGTCCTCCTAGGCACTCCCTAAGTCTCCAGGCAGTATCATTGGGCAGAGATAGAAACCTCTGCCTCCCCAGCCTAGAACTGGGTCATCTCACGGTGATGCAAGGGCAGCTTTCCCCACCTTGCTAGCAAGATGGAGAGAATGAAGGGAGTTTATCTGGGGTTGCTTTATGATGGCTTCAAAGATGAGAAACAGGGGAAGTCCTGGTTTCTTGGAAATGAAATGAACCCACAAAAACAACAAACCAAAAAGTAAATAAATAGGCAAAGAAGTAAGTAAATGTATGATTATATGTATGTCATAGATCAGAAGTCAGCAGCTTTTCTAGCTTTGAGGGTCAGTGGGATTAAATACTGCCTGGGGTACCAATGGCATGCGCAAAACTGATGGGAAGAAGGTAGGAAGGAAAGGAAGAAAGGGAAAAGGGGAAAGAAGAGTGTGGGAGTTGGAGTGTGAAGAGGGGAACTGTGGCGTGAGCAAGGAGGCAGGTGCCCGGAGAGTGAGAGGATGCTGGCGGCCCTGACTCAGGCACCACGTGGACCTGGGGGGAGGCACACAGCACTGTGCTGGTCTGGTTCAGGAGGCTTCCTGGAGGAAAGAGCCCTGCACTGGGCAGTGAGCCAAGCTGGGGGAGGGTCAGCAGTGTTGCCTGGGATGCGTCAGGGCAGAAGCTGGGCTGAGGAGGAGCTGGGAGGCCAGGTAGGGGTTAGTCTTTGAAGAAATGGAAGGAGCTGGGAGCAGTGTGGGAGGTGGGGTGAGTTGATGGGTAGGGGAGTTTGAAGCAAGGAGTCCAAGTTTGAGACGATAGGGAGGCCACTGCCCAAGGTCCCAGTGCCCCTCCACATTGGGACCTGAGGATGTGCTCAGAAGTGGTCTGATCACTGGGAGCTTTCAAAGGCTCAGGCTCATTCCTTAGAAGGGATCTTGTCACTCAGGGTGGTTGGGATTCTGATGTCCATCACTCACTGTTTTTCTCTCTGAGGTTTTTTCTCTTTCTCACTTGCCACTCACCTCGGCCCCCTCTTCCCTGCCTCATTAGTGAGTATTTGCTGTTTCCCTCTCAGTATTGGGAAAGAGAATAAGTGTTACACATGGTCCCTGTCCTCTGGCTGGGACAGAATGAACACACAGGAAGCGAATGGGATCCTCACGGCAGCATATGATCAAGTCCGAGGAGGTGTGGCACCATGTTAAGTCTCAAAGGAAATTCAGAAATGCAGAGAGAATGAAAACTTGGGGCAATCAAGTAAGAGCTCCAGAGAAGATTGGAACTTTAGTTTAGACAGACCAGGTTCCAAAATTCTGGCTCTGGAGTTCATTAGCTGTATGGCCCTGGGCAAGTTGCTTAAACTCTGAGCCTCAGTTTTTCCACCTGTACAAGAAAGATAACAAGGACTACCTTTCAGGGTTTTTGGGGGTATATTTAGGTGCTAGAGGTAGGTTATATAAAGTGTCTTATGAATAAAAAGTACTCAATTAGTGCAATACTCTATTTTATCTATTTTCATCATCACTATTGAACAGAGACCAAAGGTTTGGGTTTGAATAGGGGAAGGAAATTGAAGGCAGGAGGAAAGCATAATGAACAAAGGATAGGATTTTGCCTGACATGGGGGAGACACTGAGTAGAATTTTAGGAGCCTCCACTTCCTGAGAGTTCAGAGAGATCAACAGTGTCAGGGGCTGCCGCAAAGTCAAGGTGGATGAAGACTGCAAAGGACCATTTGGCTAGAAGAGGTCATTGATGACCCTTGAAAAAACAGCTTTAATCAAGGGCAGTAACTGGAGCTAGACTTCAGAGTGTGCATCTCTCTCTCTGCCTCCATCTGTGTCTCTCTGTCCTAATAGGCCAGTATCTTTTGATCTTTCCCCTTCTACTCTGAGCCTCTCTCCCTTCGGTGGCAGGACTTGGAACGAAGACACCAGCAAAAGCTGAAGATGCAGGCTGAGATCAAACGCATCAATGACGAAAACCAGAGGCAGAAAGCAGAGCTGCTTGCTCAGGAGAAGCTGGCAGACCAGATGGTGATGGAATTTACCAAGAAGAAGATGGTAGGGATCTGCTTACTGATGCCTGGGACTTCTGAGCAGGAATGGAGTGTCTGTCTCAGGGAGATGCAGGCATGAGAACTAAGCTAACTCAACAGAAGATAGTTATGTCATCATCCTAAAATTCATGTCCTTAGTTCAAGGGCCTGGCTTCTTTTTCTCTTCAACTTGGCCAGTCCCCTTGTTCATTACCAGAGAGTAGCCTGGAAAGGACACCCCAATTAGGGTGTTATTGTCCTTGTTAACACCTTTGATTAGAAGTTGGGGTGAGGGTCAGGTGCAGGCGGGGAAGAAAATTAAAACTATTGGTGAAAGTAAAGTTTTCGTGGATTCCTCATGACCTGGATAATTATATCTTCAGTAATCAATCATGAGTCAGCTGCCCCATAAATTTCTCGTGAAAATTCCTATATTGGGTATCCATCCTATACTGGAGGCTAGGCTCAGAAAATAGAGCCTTCAACCACCACCCCCTGTAGTACTTGTAAGAACAAATGCACCATGGAACAGGGAGCAATACCCTCGAACAGTTATAGGGAGATGCAGCTCATGAATGTGTGGACTCATTCTGGGACAAGAATGAGTAATGGCATGATTGGGGTCTGTGAGGAATGGAGGACAAAAGGAAGCTTTTAGACATGGTTTGGATGGAGTGAACATGGATTTCTATAAGAAGAGAAGGAAAGACTTGAGGTGGCAGGAAAGTTATTCAACTCCTCATGCGTGAGTCCTGCCTTCCCTGCTAGCTTTGAGGTTCCATGACAATTCCATACTTCTCTATGGTAGGGTTTCTTAATTATGGGCAGGGGGAGGGTGTGGGTGCAATTGGAAAAGGCATATTTGATATACCTCTATACTCCAAATGCAAACGATAGAAAATGAAGCTCAGCAAAGCTCATTTATTGGCTTTGGCTTCCTTACTGGATGCCAGAGATATGCAGGCAACAGAGTGAGAACGCGAGACTGGGGACATGGGGGTTCCAGCATACTAATGATCACACAACTACCATTAATCAAGCACTTAGTCTGTACACAGGCTCTGTGCTAAGGGCTTTGTGTGTGGTCTTATCTAGTCATTACAACAACCTTGTGAACCTAGTCATTGACTGATTGAAAAGATCCTGAAAGCTTCAGTGTGTGTCCACTATCAGACAGGCTGAACGTACCTAGAGTAATGTTATGTACAACATATGGAACTCAGCAACTGTTTCCCTGAATGGGCGAAGGTGGTGATAATAAGCCAATCACGTGTTGGAATTGGTGAACAGTTTCACTGGCTGCAGCAGAGAGTCTCTGGTGATTGTGATGGGAAATGAGGTAGTGAGATGATGGAGAGCTGAGAGCAGTTGTTGGGAATGCCTTGGACCTTGAGCAGAGCTGGAAGTGTGGAATGATGAGGAATTGCCATTGATTTCTGAGCAGGAGAGGAATATGTCTTGTCTTCATACATGAAAATGTCATTGGCAGGAGGAGCTGGGAAAGGCAGGAAACTGGCAAAGGGATCGGGCACTTGGGCATGCCCACAGCCCACCAGAAGTATCCAAGTATATCACAAGCCCTTCCCTGACCTCACAGTGGTCTCTGCTCTTACAGCCGGGGCTGCCGCTTTAGAGCTAAAGGCAGAGACTGGTGGTGGAAGCCTCCAGAGTTCCCTGCCCTGCCATCTAGGGCAATGTGGAGCAGAGAAACCAGCTTGACACACAGCCAGCTGTGCACAGCTCACAAGCTGACAACTCATTGGGTGCACAGAAGTCTGGAAAGGTGGAATGAGGTTAAGGAACATTCTTTGAGGGATGATCACATTTCCACCCAACCTAAGCCATTATTAGTCTTATGACTACCCAAGAATTGTAGTTGGGAAGCTGTGTATGGAAAGCTTTTAGGGATACGTCTGCTCATTCAGAGAAGTGGCAAAGGGAGCTAATTTTGGTAGTTCATTCCTTAGATATCTTCTAACCACTGGGAGGCCGCACATCGCACGGTTGGCCATTTGCCCAAAAGGACTAATGAGATAACTTCCACCTCCTGTACTTTACATGACAGGCAGGAAGCCACAGTTGTTACCTCTAGAAACTTGGCCCAGCAGCCTTGCAACCTGGAAATTGTGAAGTAGCAGACAGAGCATGAAGGCTGGGCTCACCTGCATTTGAATCCGTTTGGTAGTTTACTAGCTGTGCCATCTTGGACAGGACCCTTGAATTCTATGAACATCAGTTTCTTTATAATATCAATCTAATGAGATGTTGTGAGGACCATCTGGGATATTACAGGAGAAGGCATTTTTTTTTTTTTTTTTTGCGGTATGCGGGCCTCTCACTGTTGTGGCCTCTCCTGTTGCGGAGCACAGGCTCCGGATGCACAGGCTCAGCAGCCATGGCTCACGGGCCCAGCCGCTCCGCGGCATGTGGGATCCTCCCGGACCGGGGCATGAACCTGTGTCCCCTGCATCGGCAGGCAGACTCTCAGCCACTGCGCCACCAGGGAGGCTCAGGAGAAGGCATTTTGTAAGCAACGAAGCATCTTACAAATGCCGATTAGTTTCATGTCAATGCATTGCTAGTCATTTTGCCCTACCTTAAAAGGAGTCAGGAAGGGGTAGGGGGAATATTGAATAGACAACGGGCTCAGTTTCTCTCTGCAAGTCTGGGGCAATGGGAGCCATGCTGTGAGGCCTTTTCTTCCTGGCAGGCTCGAGAAGCAGAATTTGAGGCTGAGCAGGAGAGAATCCGGAGGGAGAAAGAGAAGGAGATCACCCGCCTGAGGGCAATGCAGGAGAAGGCCCAGGATTACCAGGCAGAGCAGGTACCTATTCAGTCTCAGCTTCTCTCGGCCTCTCCCATCCCCTTAACTATTCCTTTGACAGCCTGTAGAATGGTCTCAAGGCTGAGGGTATAGAAGAGAGGATGCAAGTTATCTTCAGTAGCTGGAGGGCGGAGGGATGGGCCTGCTTCCAAGCCTATGGCGGCAAGGATCGAGAAGTGTATTACGTGCTTAAGGTCCAAGAGAAAGATTTTGGCTGCCACATAAAGAACTTTCAACCTTAACTAACCATTGAAATGTGTCACCAGAGGAAACTGTGCCATCTCCATCAGTAGCAGTTATTAAATTAGAAGCAATCGCAGGACAGCCGGGAAGTGTTTCAGGTATAAGGAAAGCACTGGGATGAGCTGGGGGTGGGGGAAGGACAAGATGACCCCTCAGGGTATCTTCTGACCTGAAAGTTCTATGACAGGATTCCCTTTATTCTTTCCTAGCATAACCCTGCTGCTAGAGAAATTCGGGGGGCTTCTCAAAGTAAGCTGGGGCAGAGTCCGAAGTAGGTGTCTTCCTAAAGGGACCTGAGGGTATTTCACATCCTCACTGGTCTCCCCACCCTCTCCTTTCCCAGGATGCCTTGCGGGCCAAACGCAACCAGGAGGTTGCCGACAGAGAGTGGCGCAGAAAGGAAAAGGAAAACGCACAGAAGAAGATGGAAACTGAGGCCAAACTGCGGAAAAGTCAGCTAGAACAGGTGGCTTTCAAGGAGCACGCTCTGGCCGTTCAGGTGCAACGGGACCGGGATGAGTTCGAGAGAATTCTTCGGTAGGAGGAGCTGGAAACCTCAGCTTCCCTTCCTGGTACTGTGGCAGGGATGGTCCGTACTGGGTGGAAAGGCAGTTTCTGGCATGTCCATGGACAGATGTGCATCCACCTTGACTAGGTTGGTGGGGTCATTCTAACTAGATGGATAATTGAAATATTTCAAAGACACTTGAGCCAAGAATTTTATTAAAGAATTGGAAAATAGCACCTGGAAGTGATTAAGGAATTGGGGATTATAGGGATTATTTCCCCGGGAGCATTAAAAGTGTAAGTAAAGGTATAAATCTGATCCCTTCTGCCCTCCCCACCTCCATGTCCCTCGACAAGTTTGGGCTGAAACTGCAGCAGGGGAGGTTGAAGAGAGAGGGAGAGAAGAACTCACACACTCAGGGTTGCGAGTCATCAGAGCAGGGCTTTGAAGGAGGTCTTTTGACAAATATGTACTAAGCACGTAAAGTCAAGGCTCTGTGTTGGATGCTATGGGAGATATAAGAGATGAATAAAACACCATTCTTGCCCATTCATCTAAGAAGGATGTTAGAGACTCATATTTGGATGGACTTCACCTGTATTTCTCCATCTTTCTGGCCTTGTCAGCTCTTTGTCCTTTTATTTTTGTTCTCTAAGTTGGCTTAGTTATAATTCCAACACATAAGTGGAAGTCAAGTGTTCCCATCTCTCACTGTCTGTCTCCCTTCTCCTACACCAAAGCAGTGAGCAGTCTCAGTAGTTCTACTTTCTACCAGTTAGATCTGCCACCACCTGACCTGGACCCTGAGACGTTCTACTGGCTCTAAGTGTTCTGGCCTAACTGGGAAAGACTCTCTTCTTGCTCTGATCCAGACTCTATAACATCAAAAAAAATTTTAAAGGAAACAAACAAGGGAATTCCCAGGCTGTCCAGTGGTTAGGACTCGGCACTTTCACTGCCAGGCCCATTTTTGATCCCTGGTTGGGGAAATAAGATCCTGCATGCTGTGCAGTGCAGCCATTAAAAAATAATAAAAATAAAATAAAATAAAATAAACTAGGAAATAAACCAAACAAAATTTTAATTAGGGTGAAGGGCCACAAAAATTACAGAAGTTATGCTCAGATAAGTAGAGATTGAGTGATGCAGCCTATCTTTCTTTTTTTTTTTTGAATTTTATTTAAGTTATTTTTTTATACAGCAAGTTCTTATTAGTTATCCATTTTAAACATATTAGTGTATATATGTCAATCCCAATCTCCCTATTCATCACACCACCACCCCACCCCTCTGCCACTTTCCCCCCTTGGTGTCCATACGTTTGATCTCTACATCTGTGTCTCAATTTCTGCCCTGCAAATTAGTTCATCTGTACCATTTTTCTAGGTTCCACATATATGCATTAATATACAATACTTGTTTTTCTCTTTCGGACTTACTTCACTCTGTATGACAGTCTCTAGATCTATCCACGTCTCTACAAATGACCCAAGTTCGTTCCTTTTTATGGCTGAGTAATATCCATTGTATATATGTACCACATTTTCAGTATCCATTCATCTGTCGATGGACATTTAGGTTGCTTCCATGACCTGGCTATTGGAAATAGTGCTGCAATGAACATTGGGGTGCATGTGTCTTTTTGAATTATGGTTTCCTCTGGGTATATGCCCAGTAGTGGGATTGCTAGGTCATATGGTAATTCTATTTTTAGTTCTTTAAGGAACCTCCATACTGTTCTCCATAGTGGCTGTATCAATTTACATTCCTACCAACAGTGCAAGAGGGTTCACTTTTCTCCACACCCTCTCCAGCATTTGTTGTTTGTAGATTTTCTGATGATGCCCATTCTAACTGGTGTGAGGTGATACCTCATTGTAGTTTTGATTTGCATTTCTCTAATAATTAGTGATGTTGAGCAGCTTTTCATGTTCCTCTTGGCCATCTGTATGTCTTCTTTAGAGAAATGTCTGTTTACGTCTTCTGCCCAGTTTTGGATTGGGTTTTTTTTTTTTTTTAATTTTGAGCTGCATGAGCTGTTTATATATTTTGGAGACTAATCCTTTGTCCGTTGATTTGTTTGCAAATATTTTCTCCCATTCTGAGGGCTGTCTTTTCACCTTGTTTGTAGTTTCCTTTGCTGTGCAAAAACTTTTAAGTTTCATTAGGTCCCATTTGTTTATTTATTTTTTTTATTTCCATTGCTCTAGGAGGTGGATCAAAAAAGATCTTGCTGTGATTTATGTCAAAGAGGGTTCTTCCTATGTTTTCCTCTAAGAGTTTTATAGTGTCCAGTCTTACATTTAGGTCTCTAATCCATTTTGAGTTTATTTTTGTGTATAGTGTTAAGGAGTGTTCTAATTTCATTCTTTTCCATGTAGCTGTCCAGTTTTCCCAGCACCAATTATTGAAGAGACTGTCTTTTCTCCATTGTATATCCTTGCCTCCTTTGTCATAGATTAGTTGACCATAGGTGCACAGGTTTATCTCTGGGCTTTCTATCCTGTTCCATTGATCTATATTTCTGTTTTTGTGCCAGTACCATATTGTCTTGATTACTGTAGCTTTGTAGTATAATCTGAAGTCAGGGAGTCTGATTCCTCCAACTGTGTTTTTTCCCCTCAAGACCACTTTGGCTATTCGGGGTCTTTTGTGTCTCTGTATACATTTTAAGATTTTTTATTCTAGTTCTGTAAAAAAATGCCATTGGTAATTTGACAGGGATTGCATTGAAACTGTAGATTGCTTTGGGTAGTATAGTCATTTTCACAATATTGATTCTTCCAATACAAGAACATGGTATATCTCTCCATCTGTCTGTAACATCTTTAATTTCTTTCATCAGTGCCTTATAATTTTCTGCATACAGGTCTTTTGTCTCCTTAGGTAGGTTTATTCCTAGATATTTTATTCTTTTTGTTGCAGTGGTAAATGGGAATGTTTCCTTAATTTCTCTTTCAGATTTTTCATCATTAGTGTATAGGAATGCAAGAGATTTCTGTGCATTAATTTTGTATCTTGCAACTTCACCAAATTCATTCATTAGCTCTAGAAGTTTTCTGGTAGCATCTTTAGGATTCTCTATGTATAGTATCATGTCATCTGCAAACAGTGACAGTTTTACTTCTTCTTTTCCAATTTGAATTCCTTTTATTTCTTCTTCTCTGATTGCCATGGCTAGGACTTCCAAAACTATGTTGAATAATAGCGGCGAGAGTGGACATCCTTGTCTTGTTCCTGATCTTAGTGGAAATGGTTTCAGTTTTTCACCATTGAGAACGATGTTGCCAGCCCTAGCTTTAAGTTCAATTTCATCTTTTTCTAGGTTAGCATCTGGACCTAGGGTCTCCAGGGCCATGTGACCACCACGATGGGCATCTCCAAGTGCTAGGAGTGTCTCTTCCATGGCCAGCATTCCAACTTTTCCTACTTCAAGAGCATGGCCTCCTCTATGGCCTGTATATGGACTTCCTGCTTCTGGACAGAGTGATGCCTTTAACTGTCAGCCTGTTGACTAAGCAGAAATAGCTGACCTTCCCTACCCAATGGTTCTTAGAAATGCCTGGCAGCTTTCAAAGAGTACTGGTGCCCAGGAGCCAACTCCAGAGATTCTTATTTAACTGGTCTGGGGTGAGGCTCAGGCATCAGTAGTTTTGAGAGTCCCAAGATGATTGTAATGCAGCCAGCCTCCAGGATCCCTGCCCCAGCCCTGTGAAATGACCAGGCCCTTCCCCGTTTAGATTTCCAATTGCCTGCCACCCCAGGGGCTCTCTAATGACACATACAGTTTCCCCATTTCCACCCTGTTTCACATAATGTGAAGCAATAGAAAACTGCTCTCTATATAGGAAAATAATGGCAAGGCAAGGAGGATAATCTTTCTGCTTTCATAGATGTGTCTGAGCAGTGGGGATTTGGTGTATAAGTACAGAGGGGCAAGGAAGTCAGCAGTTTTCTTCTGATAAACCTGAAAGGTATAGAATTTTAGGAGGTGTCTACATGGTGTAAAAGAGTTGCTGAGCACTGAGAGGACATGCCATGCATGGTGGAGCTTGGAAGATAGCTAGAGGGAAATGAGTCTGTGAAGTGGTGCTTTTGGTTGGGGTATGAGTGACCTCAGCTGAGAGGTCCTGGCCAAAGGTGATTTTACATTTAGTTTTTATTTTTGATTACATTGAGGAAGAAAGAAGGAGTTAGCTCAGGATGGCCTATGACTGCATTTCCTCTGAGATGTGAATACATTTCATTTGAGTTTTTTTTCTGGGGACATCTGGTCTACATTAGCCGTTTTCCTTCTGATGTCAGGGTTCATGAAGTTTTCTTGCGGAAGAGGCTCCTGAGAGTCGTAAGAAAAATCAGAGATAACAGGCTAAGTTCCTTCTTCTTCCAGCAACTAAGAAGAGCCAGCATTGCAGAGTTTACAACTTCTTTGAACTTCCTAAACATCCTCTTTGTTGGTTTTGTTAATATCATTATTATTGTTAGTGGAAAGGAAGGAAGAGAGAGAGAAAGAAAGCTATCTCAGAACAAGCTGGAGAGGAGTTAGGTATCCTTATAGGAGAGAAGAGTAGGAACAATAGCTTCCAGTGGGTGACATCCTGGGTGTAGGGCCAGCTACAAAATTTTCAGGGCTCAGTGAAAAACGAGAATGTGGAGCCCTTTGTTCAACAATTAAGAATTTCAAAACAGTGACATCAGAGCCTTAGCTCTGGGCCCAAGTGTTGGGCCCTTTTAACATGCCCATGGCATAGAGTCACATGCCATGAACCCGGGCCTGGCTGGGATCAGCCTTTGGGGCTGATCTCTGAGCCACAGAAGAGGAGGGCCTGAGTGTGGAGGGCCTTGGTCTCTGCAGCGTGTCCCCTGGAGGAGCCTACCCAGCAGCTGCCCCAGAGACTTCCCTGGGCTGGGACAGCTCAGCTTAGCCCATTCGAACGTGTCCCTCCTCTAGGGCTCAGAGAGAGCAGATTGAAAAGCAGCAGCTGGAGGAGAAGAAAAAGGCCATGGGACGCTTACAGTATGCCAATGAGCTCCGGCGCCAGGTGCGGGAGAACCAGCAGAAGCAGGTGCAGGACCGGATCGCCACCTTCGAGGAGGGCCGGCGCCTCAAAGAGGAGGCCCAGAAGTGGCGTGAGCGCATTGAAGACATCAAGAAGAAAAAGATAGAGGAGCTGAGGTGTGCTGGAATCCCTTCCTGCCCAGCTCCTCTCCTCTTCCCCAGGGAGGTGGGCTGGGAAGTGTGGGATTAGGGGAATGAAGGGATGGTGACAGGGATGCAGGGAGGGCCTTCCTCCTGACTCCAGGCCCACATGGGCTGTGGCCCTCTGAAGGGGGCTCCTGGAGAAAGTTCCGGGATGGGGTCTTCCTGGCTCTCTGGGAACTCCTTGGCAGGATGCTGGAGCCTTGACAGGGATGTGTTTGGGGGATGGATGGGGGGACCAGGATTGGAGTACAGGTCCCTAGATTCTGTAAACACCTGCTTCCGCTGCCTCCTCTTTGGTCTCCTTCTCTATCCCTACCCCTTACACCCCTTACACCTGTGTTTCTCCTGCAGAGCCACCGGCCTTCCTGAGAAGTACTGCACTGAAGCTGAGCGCAAAGCTAACAACCCACCCGTCACCTCTGTGTACTGAGGGTGCCTCTCTGCCCCTCGGGATGCCTTCAGAGGGCAGCTTCCTCCCAGGCTCTCGGTGTCCATAACTGCAGCTAATCTAGACACTTCTGAGTTACAGATTAAATCTATTCTACTTCTGTAAGGAACAGTCCAGCTTTCTTGCTGTGGGGATGTGGCTGCCACGGGCACTTAACGAGGAGCAAAATAGGTTATGGGAGCCCCAGGTTGTGGGTGGTATGATGCTCAGAGGCAGAGAATGGAAGGATGCTCTCTCATGGTCAGCCCTCCTAAGCCAGATGGTCCCTTTATCCTGGTGTCTCTTGGCTTTTCTGTGACTCTCTGGGATGCTGTCATCATGTCCACTTTCAGCTCAGTCTTATCTCTGTCCTCGTTCCACGCCAAACTCAGAGGCACTTTAGGTCAAGGAGCTAGAGATGCTCTCTCAGCGTGGGGCTGGAGCAAGGGCTGGGTTGGGCGGTGCTGGGGAAGGAGGTGTCAGAGCTCTTACCAGTTGCGCGCCTGTGACTCAGATAATGAATGTGGAGAGGGTGATGTTTGAACCTGTGGCTCACACTCCTGTCTCAACCCTGTCATGCCAGAGCCCTTTCAATGCCAGGCAGTGTCACGACATAGGCACCCACTCCATCCTCCATCGGGGCATGACCAGGGCCCAACGTCTCAACCTGCCAGGCTGGCACCCTCACCCAAACACAGCCCCCCACCCCACTCAAGTGGCCGGCTCTCCTTAGTCCACCTTTCTCCAACAAGTGAGGCTCTCCAAAGCTTTATCCCCAAAGATAAAATCTGTGTTAGCTTGCCTCGCTTTCCCCCCAAATATTCTTCATTCATTCATTTACTCATCCAAGTACCTCTGAGTGCCTACCATGTGCTAGGTACATTCTAGTGAAGTCAGTTCTCAGTGAATCAGCAGACCTGTTTCCATCTCCACAGAAGCTTCTCATCAGTGTCAGTCAGTCTGCTCTTGCTTCCCACTGCCCCCGTGCTGCTTCCCACAAAATTTCTTGTAGCTTTAGAAGAGTCTCACCCTATTTGGAAGGACCTGGATGATCAGGCTCCCATTTTGGGCTGTGTGCTAACTTTCCAGGATGGAGCCATTTCCCCCATTTTTGTATACCTTTGAGGGGAAAGGACCTCCATCCGGCTCCCATCACTATGGCAGCCTCCTTCCCCCTCGGTTTCATTTCTCAAATCCAAAGCCGAGTCTTGTCTCCTTCGGTGGGTTCTGCACTAAGACAAGGCAGAGGATAGCTGCTGGGTGCGTCCCCAATGTTTACAATGCCAGGTTACAAGGACCTCCGGCAAGAGTCCTCTTTTCACAGGGCCCAGGGAGAGTGGGCAAGCTGCTTCCTGTGCTTCCTCTGCCTCAGGACAACTGCAGCTTCCCCAGGCACCTTCCTCACCTTCCCCACTACAGAAGTCTGTGGCCCCCTTTTCCCCCAAACCAGGTGGGCAGCCCCACCAGCTGCTAGGGGAAGAGACTTTCTCACTTTCCCTGCTCCATACCCCTAAGTGCATACCTCGTACCTAAAGAAGTTAATCCCTTCCTCCCTAGGGATCTTGGGAAGATGTGGTACCCAGCCTGGGATGGGAGAGAAGACATGGCAGTGCCACTGAGGCAGCTGGCATACTTGCTTAGGTTCTCTCTAAGCATTCCTATTGCACGATTAAGAATACCTGCAGGGACCAAGGAGTGAGACTTTACTTGTTTCAGGGGACCCTCTTCCCAGGAAAGCCAGAAAGGACCTCAGGTGCCTGGAGTTTGCCCAGCTTCCTACTGATGTCATCCATCTCAGGGCTGAGAGGAACAAGCTCCCTTGGAGTACAGGCCAAGACGTGGACCTCCCCCCAGCTGCCCCCACCTGCCCTGCTCAGGAACAACCAGCCTCAGACTTGTTGCTAGAGGTTGGACTTTTGGGTGGGCAGTGTTTTCTCCTAGGGATGGATTCAACTTTCCCTCTTAGGGCTCAAGGGTAGAAATAAACTCTGTGCACCCCTCCAAGCTGCTGAATCATCTTCGGGGTATCTAGGAAGCTGCGAGATTCCAAGCTGTAGAGCAGTGTTGGGGAAATCCGGAGATAAGTAAGAAGTGCCGTTTGGTACATTGTCTTTGTTGATGTAAGGATATTAGAAGCTTTCAAAAAATAAAAAAATAAAAAGTGCCCAAGCTACTAACTTTGTCGTATGTGTACCTGATTGACTTCCCAGCTCCCTTCCCAGTTCCTTGGGTCTTTTGGTCCTTTCAGTGTCAAACTGGGCTGGTGCAGCCTGGACTATCCAGTGGCTGGGTGCCACCTTGGAGCACTGAGTCAGGTCTTCAGGCAGCAGCCTCCTGGGAACGTATGCCCCAGCTCCTGGCTGGGCTCCATGCTCTCCCTGCCCATGTGTGCCTGTTGCCTGTCACGCTGCACTGGGGCTTGGAGGCAGTCTCAGAACCTTTGCACCTGTTGGAGAAGCAGCACCAGTTGGGCGTGACTCAGCAGCCCACACTGGTGGCCCAGCCAGGCTGTCCCTGACTCAGTGGGGTCCTGGGATGTCTTCCAATACCCCTGAAAGCCTCAGCATCCCTTGTCAATGACTCTGGCCCCCCACTGGGCATTAACTGGTTTCAGTAAAAATCACTCTTATTAAGCTCGAATGAAAGGGGCTCAGGAGATTTCAAAGCCAATCAGGGCTTTTGGGGTGAGGAAGAGTGGCAGCTGTTGAGGTGACAGTGGAGGGGAGACGCTTTAGTCTTAGACAAGAAGTCTGGGTGTTGAGGCCATGGAGCGCCTCACTCTGTTTTCTCATTCATCCAACCCCACTGATGCTTCTGGGGAGCTTGGGGCCTCGGAGAGGACTGCTGGGGAGGGGATGGGTCACTCCAGACCAGAGGTCTCTCTCCAATTCTAGGCTGCTGCCAAGGTGACCTGCCCCCCTTTCCCTCCCCCTCCCACACTCTGAGAGATATCCTGGCAAATCACACCAAGGTTACCTGGAAGAAGCTCATGTCCAACATCACAGAAATCTAGAGTCCCAGAAAGGGCTAAGTTATTCTTGATTTGACTGGCTTTAAATAGCTTAGACTTTCCCTCTGCCTTAGCTCCCAAAGCTCCCAGCCTCCCAGCTCTGCGTTCTTCCTGCATTTTCCATGTCCTCTTGGGAGCGAGGTAGTCATCACCTCCCTGCCCTTTGATGACTTCGAGGCTGGGACAGGAATAGGGTTGAGATTTTGGGTGACTTTCTCAGGAGACTCCTGGAAAGAGGAGTCAAGGGAGTGGGTGGGAGTGGAGAGTCAGAGAAACTGCCCAGAGCTCATGTGCATTTTTGCATGGCTCCTGGGGAAAGACTGTTTGTCCCCAGGCTAGTGGGGGTGAGCACCAAATTTTAGAATGTCAAGGCTGGAAAGGACCTCCAAGACTCTCTGGTCCTTGAATCTCCTTTGTAAACGAATCCAATGGTTGGACAGTCTGAGTTTGCACACCCTAAGTGATGGGGTGCTCATTACCTCATAAGGCCAAACGCAAATTGTCTCAGATCAGCCCTGATGCTCAGAAAGTTCTTAATGTTGAGTCAATACGTGTCTTCCTGAGCATCCTTTGTGGGGCCCTAGTTCTGCTCTTTGGGATCACATAAGTTTTCTTCCTGACACTTGTTCAGGGATCTCCTACCCAAGCTGCTGTGTGGCCCGACCCCATGTGGGGAAGTGTCCGAAGTTCTGGAACATGATGCTGTTCTGAGCATTTGGTGGGGGGAGAGAAGGGTGAGTTGGAGGGAGGAAGTGGGGGAAATTGAGGAACATTCCACTTTGTCCCCTGGGCTGGTCATGTTGCTCTCCTGACACAACACTCCCACTGTCTCAGGCAGCCTTGGCTAAGCTGTGTTGCCTCTGAGCCCCACCCCCTCTGGTACCACCTTCCCCTCTGACCAGTGTCCAGGAAACAAGAAACAAACAGGAAGAGCAGAGTGAGGCCTGGCTGGAAGGACTTAGTGGGGAAGGCGTTGAAGCAGACACACACTCAGCTTTGCTCTGCTACCTGCCAGCTCCACACACCTTCCCTGGAAACGTCCAAGAAGGCCAGGCAGGCCTGGGGCTGCCCCAGGGGCCAAGGGGGACCACAGCTCCCTTCTGTGGATATGTGTTGGGGGATCCAGATGGCAGAATGCAAGGCAATTTTTTTTTTTTTTTTTTTTTTTTTTTGCGGTACGTGGGCCTCTCACTGTCGTGGCCTCTCCCGTTGCGGAGCACAGGTTCTGGACACGCAGGCTCAGCGGCCATGGCTCACGGGCCCAGCCGCTCCGCGGCATGAGGGATCCTCCCGGACCGGGGCACGAACCTGTGTCCCCTGCATCGGCAGGCAGACTCTCAACCACTGCGCCACCAGTGAAGCCCCAAGGCAAATTTTATTTCTATAAATTCAAAGGTCAAAGTCCCATTGGACACGTGGATTAATCCATCACAAGGTCCTTCTCTCCACATCCAAACATACACAGTTCGGGATGATCAATCTTAGCTGCCTAGTTTATCCTGAGGGTCTGGCTCTGACCCCAGTGAGCACTCAGGAGGTCCCAGAGGTTCAGTTCTCAAGGATCTTCCCTCCTCAGTCCAAAAATACCCATCAGCTGTCTATCCTGACTTCACTCTCTTCTCTGCCGTGTCTGGCAGGGCCCTGGTTTATTTTTCAAGGACTGAGATACTCTTCGGGCCACCTCTCTCCACTCTCAGTCCTGCCTGACACATCCTTAGTTATCCTTCAGATAGCCGTTTAAAGGTCATTTCCACCAGGCCAGGGGGCTTGCCAAATATCACCATAGCTCAGCAGCCTGTGACGAGGGGTTGGTGCCCCTTCCCTCGTCTGTCTCCCCCTCCAGACTGGGCACTCTAGAAGATAGAGTTTTGTTAACCGCTGCTTCCCCAGGGCCTAGCACAAGGCCCCGCTGGTTTGTTGAATGAATGAAGGATATGGTTGATCTCAGCCAGGTGCAATATCTTTTATCTTCAGGGTATCTTAATTCTTCTTCAGGTTTGTCATCAGGAATTCACATACTCTTTACAAGCAAATTCTTCTTTCTTCCACTGTTCCCTTGATAACAGTTCAGTTTATGACATTTAATCAGCCTCCCTTTGCTAAGACGCTTTGCTGATAAAGTAGGTTAGGCCACTCCTTTTAGGGATGGGGACCATTTCAGGGCTGTTTGATCCTATGAGTCTGGGTCAGCTCCAGGATATCATCACCTGCTGGGAGAGAGCTGGGCATATCCAGGCTCCCTCCTAGGGTCCTCCTTCTTCTGAAGTGGACCAGCAGGAATCACTGTGGCTTGGGAAGCCTGAGCCAAGACCCAGGGAATCTCTGGGTCTCACGTGTCAGAAGCTCTTGTCCACTAGCCTTGATCTGGAGCTCAGTCCTTAAACCCCAATCCCGTTCCTGAAACTGAACCCCACACATGGATCTTATCTTTCTCTCTAAAACTAACTGTAACCCTTCGTTGTCTCAACGTAATTTCTCCCATCACACCACCTCTAAGCTCCACCACTCTTGTCGTCCAAGCCAGGGCCTCACCTGGGGGCCCTCCAACCCCAAACCTTCACTGAGAGCTGGTGGAAGGGCAGCAGCTGCTGGGGCTCCCTGACTTCTCTGTGACTGTGTGTGCCCTGTGCCTCTGTCCATCCTCTGTAAGCATGGCGTTTTTTATCCCATGGCCTTCCTGCTCCCAGACCATTTCCTCTGAGGTTTTCTCTACATGGCCACTCCAAGGGCTGCTTCTCACTCCATGGATGTTGCAGGGGTGAGCCTGGGTCTACAGGGGGACTTGGGAGAGGGGCTCAGGAGCCTGCTGACTCTGTGTGTGAGGGCTTAGAAAGGGTCAAGCTGCAGACCCGGGGCCCTGGAGGGGAAATGGGGAGCTTGAACCTGAGCCTGGGAGGCCTGGGGAGAGGGGTTGGGGGTAGGTCCAGGCAGGTGAGGGGAGAGCCTACAGGCGTTGTGCAGAGTTGCTGTGAAGGGCACTTTGGAGGAAGAGTAGATGGACCACATCCTTGGCCTGTCCCTCTCCGCGATGTTCTGGGGTTGGGCTGTACCTCCTCTCAGAAGCAATCTCTGGGCTTCTCTGGGTCCTTGTCTCACCTCTTCCCACTCCTTTCCAAGCTTCTGTCTTTGTGTTTCTGCTTCTGCCTTAGAACAGAAGCTAATACAGCCCAATCTTGGGGGGGGGTATGCAGAAGAGAGGGGCCATTCTGCCCCTGGGGAGCTATGGATTACTCAGGAAAAAGCAAGGTGCCCTTTTGGAAATTGGTGTGCTGGGACCCTGATTGTAGCCTGGGCCCTCTGCCTCCTGTCTCTCTCTCAGCCTCTGGTTGGGCCATTTGGATGGCACATGTGTTTCTCTGCTCCTTTTCTAACCACTGCCTCTCCCAATCTCTTTCTTCCTGGGGGCACAGAGGGAATCCCAATAGTCTCCGAGATCTGTCCAGACCTTTACGGGACCTGAAAAGGAAGTGGATGGGACAATGGGATGTTTGGGGCTGAGACTGGTGGGGAAGAAGAGAGGGAGGAGTTGGGGGCGGTGGCCTCCCAGGAATGGGCCCTCTTCATCCGCTGAGGATGAAGCCCACAGAGTAATGTGAGCTGTGGGCTGGTCCCAGGGGAGGGGCCGTGGGCTGGACTTGTGCTATGAAAACTGAGCTGATGCCCCAGTGCCCTCACTCCAACACTGCCCCCTCAAAACCCTTGCAGGGCTCAGGGCACAGGGCAGGAATGCTGACAATTTCTTTAATGGGCCCCAGGTTGCAAGGAGGTGGCAATTAGACCTAGGTGGGTCAAAGGAGAGCAACAATGTGCCCTGCCTTTTGAGGCTTTGAGGGGCCCCTGTATGGAGCCCTCAAAAGTGGCTGTTCTGGGCTTCCCTGGTGGCGCAGTGGTTGAGAGTCCGCCTGCCGATGCAGGTGACGCGGGTTCGTGCCCCGGTCCGGGAAGATCCCACGTGCCGCAGAGCGGTTGGGCCCGTGAGCCATGGCTGCTGAGCCTGCGCGTCCGGAGCCTGTGCTCCGCAACGGGAGAGGCCACAACAGTGAGAGGCCCGCGTACCGCAAAAAAAAAAAAAAAAAAAAAAAAAAGTGGCTGTTCTTCCGAGAGCATCTAGGCCCTCAGTCTTCCCCAACTCCCGTCTCCTAGACTCCCAAACCAGGACTCCCCTCCTTCCTAGTAAAACTGCCTCTGATGGACCCCATCTTCCAGTTCAATTTGGTGTCAGAGCCCCACTCATTGCTGTACGTTCCTGCAACCCCTCCCCAAATGCCCTTCTGGGAACTTGACCAGGTGGTGAGCTTAGGTCGTGGAACAGAATTTCAGAGGTTACATTTGTTGTGGGATTCAGTTGCTTCATACCCCTGAGATGGGCTTATGTGTATCTGGAACTCTTGCCAAAATCTTGGGACCCCGATCAACATGTGCCATTGGTATTCTCCGAGAGCAAAGGGATGAAAATTCTAACCAAACTTAGATTTAGTGAATGGAGGCTAAGGTCTTTCTATATCATAAATAAAACCTAATTTTTGATCCCCATGAATCCTCTGTCCATATAACTTTCACCCAAGTTCTAACCCTAACCACAGCCTATTCTAACTCAATCCCAAACTAAAGTCTAACACAGTTATTAATCCAATCCTAAATCAATCTCCCCAGCCTTTAATTTAGCTCTAACTGTATTCCCAGGAAAAGCTCTAAATGAAGCTAAAACACTTGTTCCTTATCGTAACATGAATCCCAGCCATAAACCCTAGCCTCAGTTATAGCTGTTGTTCTAGGTTTAATCTCAGTGTTAACTCTCATCCCAAACTCAAATCTGACCTCAACCTCATTCATCATTCCACCTAACTAACCCCAACCTTAATCCCAGCTCCAGCCTTCACTCCAACTGTAACATCAGCTAAAATCCAGAACCCAGTTAAACTCCAGCCTTATACTTCAGACTAATGGAACCATGAACTTACTGCTCTCTTTTCAGACTCCCTCTTCCTGGTCCCACGTGTTCACCCCTCCATCCATCACTGACTTTCCCCATGGGTGGGTCTGGTAACACATAGGGTCACCATGCCCTTTTCTTGGTCCACTCTGGATTGAGAGTCAGGACGCCTTCACACCCCCCACTTAGTCCCAGCAGCATCACCTGTGCTGAATCCTCGTGTATCTCCAGGCTTCTGTTTCCCTATCTGTGAAGTGGGGATAATGATCCCTTCTCTCCAGAGTGCACAGGACAACCCCATAATCCTCAAAATAAGTAAGGAAATAAGGATATTCACTGTGTACATTTTGTGGGTCCCAGAGCACCCTGTTATTGTTGGGAGTGCAGCTGGGGGGCTGGAATGCAGAGATGCATGGAGTCCTTGTGCCTCTTTATTGTTCTGTCTTATTTTTTCCCAGGGGGTGGGCCCTGGCAGCATCCTGAGCCCCATAACTTTCTCCAAAACTCTTTCCCCCCACTCTTCTTGTGCATCTGTCAGCGACTGGGGCAGGCCCTTGATTCCTTTGAGAGGGCTGAGCTGTTGAACAAGGCAACTCATGACCAGACCCCTACCACTGTTTATGGGGCAGTCCTGGAATCAAGGGGAGGTCCAAGGCCTGTTCTGGGACCCCCTGGACCAATGAGCAAGGGCTAGCCCTCCATCTTCTCCCTCTACCCAGCAAGACCTCCCCACCCCAGCTCCAACCTGCCCAGAACTGTGATGCTTAGTTACCTGATGCCAGTCCAGGTTATGAGGTCCTTGATTTCCCTTCCTGTGCATTGAAGCCAGGGCACCAAGCGATCCCTAAAAGAGGGGCACATAGAGGGGCTTGGAGCTCCTCAACAAAGATGCAAGGACACATCCTGGTGAGGGGGTATACAGGCACTCAGGCACACCCCTTTCCTGGCCCTCCTGGCACTATTCTCCCTAGCAGCCCCTCACCCACCTGTCCACTCACCTCACTCACTCCACACACCCTGGTCCCTCTCCTCTCAGGCCTCACTGAACTGGTTTTAGATCTGTGTGGGAGATGGGGGTCTGGATCCCCTGTAACACCCACAGCTCCCAGGGATCCCCTGAACCTGGGGGTGACCTCACATCAGGTACAGCTCCAGAGGGGGAAGCCAGGGGAAGACCCTGTTCCCTTACACACCCCTTCCCTCCTTCTTTCAGCTCAGGAGGCCTGACTCACTTTGAAGTCTTGGGGCCCTTTCATCTGCCGGGACCTCCCCTCCAGCCCCAGTGACCCCTTCCCTGGTGCCCTTTCCCACAGACTTTGACCTGGGTGGGAGGGGGTCTGGAGGGTCAGGGATAGGAGGAGGGGACCGCAGTTTGGAATGCTGGAGCCTGTGCTGGGCGGGCGTGTCAGACACCAGTGTCCTGGGGTCAGTGTGAGCCCTTCAAGGCCTGACCACCCTTCCATCCCCAGCCTGGCTTCTCCTTCCTCTTCTCCATTTCCCCTGGGGAAGGAGGCAGTAAATGTGTGGTGAGGGGAGCTCCGTGGACACTGTAAAATTGGGCAACTGTCGTCACCCCGAGGCTGGGGCCAGGAGGAAGTGGAAGTTTAACAGGTGCCTAATTACATGTCCCGTTGGCCATCTTGCACCACTGTCAGCATAGGGAAGAGCTTGGGGAAGGGCTGGGTCATTCCCGGGTGAACCACTCTGTCACCCTGCTAATTAGGGCTCCTGGGACTCCTCCCCAAGGCGGGGACCAGGCCCCTCCCTCTCATAGTAATAACACTGGCTGCTCCCCAGCCGGGCCCTCACTGCACCTTCCTGCCACTCCGGGCAGCATTTGGGCCCTCAGTTACCCCTCCGTCTACTGGTCCCTACAACACCGCCGGCCCCATAGTCACCGGCCCCAGGGATCCCAGCCCAGGCGGAGGAAACGCTGAACCTAGAGACATGAGAGTCCGCGGAGCATTCCACCTTCTGCTTGTGTGCCTGAGCCCAGGTATGGGGCTGGGGAGGGGCAGGGGGGCCTGCATGACGCTGGATGGGCAGGAAAAGGGCAGCGAAGGGCTCACAGAGGAACCTGGAAGGTGGACTGAGATGCCTTCTCACCTTCGCCCTGCTGCTACCGGGGTTTGGATGTTGCCAAGGGGGCCTCTCCCCAGGAAAGCCCTGCACCTGAACGTTTGGGGCATGTGTTCTTGGATCGTTCTTCATTGTGTCTGTGAACGTGTGGGGTTCATACATGTATGCACATGTTGTGAATGGGAGCATAGGGCTCGCCCTGAGTTACTGGGGGATCTGGGGGTGGGGTAGGAAGGGCAGGTGAGCAGCAAAGCTGGTTGGGGGCTGAGGAAGAGCCTGGGAAAGATTCCCTTTCCATTGGTCTCTGTGCTTCCAGCAGGAGGGCCTCTCCCCCAACTCTACTTGCCTTGAGAGGGCAGAGCCTCAGGCTGGTGGAGTGTGAGTGGGCCAGGGAGAGCCGGGGCCTGAGACTTTTGCTCAGGGCCCCTGTGCTGTGAGAGTTCCAGGGTAGCACCCACCCCCTCTACGGTAAGCCTGGGAGGGTGGGGAGGGTAGCTCCCAGAGCCCCCTCCCTGGGGCACGTCTGGAGGGCAGGGCTCAGGATTGGACATCATGGCTGCCTGCCTCGGATGGGGCAAGTCCCAGCAAGGGCCCATCTGTGTGGGCATTGCTGGAAATGGCTCTGAGACCCTCCTGGGGGTCTGGGTTCAGGCTAAAGGGGTCTGGGGGAGGAGCTCAGGAAGGGGGGAGCATTTTCAGCCTTGGTGTGAGAGTGTGAGTATGTGTGAATGACTGCATTTCTAGCAGGATGCCTGCAACACCCTCTCTGTCTGGCAAGAGCTGGCCGGGCAGAGCTCACTCAGGAACTGTGCTGTGGGGACCTGGGACATCTCTGTGTATAGTGTGTCTTAATGTCATAATGCACCAATACCCTCTGTGGGAGCCACCTTTTCTCTCCTCCCTTTTCTTCCCCTCCCTCATCTGCAGAGGGAGGGTTAGGAGCTCTGGAGGAAGATGAAAAATTCACAAAGGACTTACAAGCTTATAGTAGACATGACTATTGAGGTGTCTGCCCTCTTCCCTGGCGAGCCTGTTGTGATTTCCTTCCCTCCAAGTCTCTGCGCCCATCTCTCTCTCCCACTCTGGTCTTCTTCCCTCCCTCCAGCCTCTCTCTTCTCTCACATTCCCTGGAGGTACTTCCTCAGTGCCACAGCAAGAGGAATGAAGGTGAGACACCAGGGACGACTTCCCCAGGAGAGCGAGGGGTGCAGAAAGGCTGGAACCCTTGGCAGGAGGTTGAGAAAGCTTTTAGGGAGATGGAAAGGCTAGGGTGAGGCTCCCTGGCCTGGGACAAGGGCAGACACTCTGCCTAGTGCAGGGTGGAGGCACTCTCTTCCAGCCTGTCCTTCCTTCTCAAGCCCCCTTCCCGGAATACTTACCTTCCTGTCCGGCTGGCTCCCAGGGCATGGAGATCATTCTCTTGTTGTGGGTTGCTTTCCACAGTCCTTCCCCAGGGTGGGGCCTCTGCTCTCTGCTGAGTTCTGGCTCATTCCTGGTTTGCCTTGTGACAGCCCAGGACCTGGCAGATGGCATCAGGATCCTTATCTCAGGAGTGGGCTGGTGTTAGCTTGGCCTGGCGCTGGAGGAGGCATCACCAGGTCCCGTTAGAGCCCCAGCAGCTAGCCTGCCTGCTCTGGGTTACCCGGGAGCCTAGGGGGGTTAGCACATGGCTGACAGCCCAGCCAGGATTCCGAGGGGCAGGTTCAGTGATGCCTGAGTTGTTAGGGGTGTTGAAAGTGTGCCTGCTGGCTCTCTAGAACCGGACTAAGCTTCTGCAGGTATGTTTGGTCTTGCATGAATACACATGTGGGGCTCTAAGTGTGCACAGCGGCTGTGTCTTCTGGATTTATACGCACTTGTGTTTGTGTGTAGATGTGTGTCTGTATGGATCCGACAGTGTGTGTGTGTGAGCAGGTGGGACTGCATAGGTAGGTATCTGCATTTTGAAGGCTTATGAGGGTGTGTCTATGTGTTGATCTCTTTGGATGTGACAGTGTCCAACTGTGTGTGTGAGATGCTCTCTAAGTGTGAAGGCGGTCCCAGGAGAGAGCCAGAGAAGGGCAGAGCAGGATGAGTTGCTGAGACCAAGGGCTGGGGCTCCAAAGGACTTGCTGACTCTCACAGGAGGAGAGTGAGCCAGGCTGGGTGAGGGGTTGGCAGAGGGAGGATTGCAGGAGGCTGGGAGGTGGCATGCTGCCAGCCCAGCCAGGGTTGGGGCCCTGGGCACACTTCCACCTTCATATTCCTCTCTAGGTCCAACCGGTTGGGGCTAGCACTTGCCTGGGGATTCAGGTTAGGGAGGGAGAGATCAGTCCTGAGCTTCCAGATCCTGGCTCTTCATCCCAGGCTGACTCAGTGTGGCTGAGTCTGGCAGTAGCGGGAGGGGCCCCAACTGGAGCGAGCACGTGGGGGTGGCCACACGATCACGCAAGGGGAAGGACGCAAAGCGCACAATGCCACACGCCTCCACGTGAGGCTCACCAGTTCTACAGATGCATGTGGCCATGGTCCCAGCACCATCGTTCACTATCACACACAGACCCAGCTAGGCTCCCGGTCACAGTCACGCAGAGGCACGCACTATCACTCAGAGCACGTACACAGCCAGGCACTCACTGTCACACGGGCATACAGCCACAGACATACGCTGTCATACACAGACATACGGAGACATACGCATTCTTCTGCTCCTTGGGCTGGAAAGGTGCTCCAGGGGCCACGGTGTCCATCCTCCTCCCTCTAGACACGACCACCTCACTTGGCCCAGACAGAGGTGGCTTTTAACCAACGAGCCTCTTCCATCAGAGCATTTAACAACTCTATGTGCTCCATGTGCCTGTACACACACACACACACACACACACACACACACATGCGCTGTCATGTAAATATATAAGCAGACACTCTACATGGTCATGTGCATGACTCTCCCTACAGTACACATAAGCAGCCACAAACACTCGTAAACATACAATGGACATATGTGTATACACCTGTACATGGATACACAATCATGCAAACATACAAGCATACTTTTTTTTTTTAAGATTTTTTTGATGTGGACAGTTTTTAAAGTCTTTATTGAATTTGTTACAATATCACTCTGTTTTATGTTTTGGTTCCTTGGCCACGAGGCATGTGGGATCTCAGCTCCCCGACCAGGGATCAAACCCGAACCCAATGCATTGAAAGGCGAAGTCTTAACCACTGGACCACCAGCGAAGTCTGCCATACAAGCATTCTTAACAGCTATATATATATACAAACTGTATAGATGCAACCCTACACAATCATAGAATACAGACATTCTTACACAAGTCCGCATAGACATGCGTCTATCAATTCACACACACACCTATGCACACGCTCAGAGCAGCCCCTCCTCCTTGTGGAACCCCCACTGAGCCCTGGGTTGCCACTGGCAGGAATGGTGGAGGGAGGGGGGCTGAAGCTGACCACCCAAGCCCTGGTCCTGCTCCCCTTACCCCATCTGCCCTGCCTGTGTCCTAGCACTGGTGCCCACTGTGCGGATCAGTGGGGATGAACAGGAAGTCCTGCAAGTGGCGGAAGGTGACAGCGTGAGACTGGGCTGCCCCTACATCCTGGACCCTGAGGACGATGGTCCTAATGCGCTGGGCATCGAGTGGAAGCAGGTCAACCCAGATCCCTCACGTCAGAAGAAAGTGGTAGGTACTGGGCACAGGATTCCCCTTACTCTACACTTCATGGTATCTACCTGTTGGGCAGCCAGCACCCTGAGGGGAAAAGCAGGTCAGATAAGAAAACCAAGGCCTTGAACTTCCCCCAAGACTTCTCAGAGAATGAGGGAACAGGAAGGAGCTTTGTAATCACCAATCAAGTCAGCCAGTCAGTCAGCTTCCTCCCACCGCACTCCAAAGGGAAGATGAGGCACTGTCCTGGCCCAGACAATATACTTCCAGATCTGATGATAGTCTTTGATTTTGAGTACCAGCCAGCTGCTCTGTGTGCCAGCAGCTTTATACACCTCATCCCATTTAATCCTCAAATGCCCCTGGAAGGTAGATGTCAGGCAGATAGTGCTTGATCTTATCTGATCTCACACATTCTGGTAAAAGTCAGTGGATCAGGCATCATCGTTCCCATTTTTCAGCTGAGAAAGCTGAGTCTCAGAAAAGTTCAGTGCGTTGCCCAAGACAGCCAAACCACAAGGCCTTCCTTGGCTCTCCCTGTCTCACCATCTCTGTTTTCCTCTCTTCACAGTTCCTTAGTTACCAGGACAAGAGGGTCAACCATGGCGAACTCCCCGATCTGCAGAAGAGGGCCCACTTTGCAGCCCCAGATCCCAGCCAGTACGATGCCTCCATCAACCTCGCGAACCTGCAGATATCCGACACAGCTACCTATGAGTGCCGGGTGCAGAAGACCACCGTTGCCACCCGGACGGTCATCATCACTGTCCTAAGTATGACCAGACTCCTCTGAGCTCCTCTTCCCCAGACTTCAGAGCCAAGGGCAGCTTGGCCACCCTGAGCCTGGATCTGCCTCTTGGCTGGACCCTGGCTCACAACTGCCCCCTTCTCTGCAGCACGGCCTCTGGTGCCCACGTGCTGGTTTGAGGGCGACATGGTATGTGGCAGAAATGTGGTGCTGAAGTGCTTTGTCAGTGGGGGCAGCCTGCCTCTCACCTACCAGTGGGACAAGATCAGCATGCTCACCAACGCCTACAGTGCTGGTTCCTACCAGTCCCAGAACGGCGTAAACTCTATGGTCACCTCCAACATGTCCTACAGCATCGTAACTGAAGGTGAGGGGACCCGGGGAGAGGGGAAGATTGGGACGCTGGGTCCCGCTGGGGCTTCCCTGGTTCATCAGTGGCACCAAGTCAAACATAAAACCCCTGTGGGAGACCCCTCCTCTGAGCCTGTTCCAGAAGCTGCTATTGAGGGAAGAGGAGGCAAAAGGGGAGAGCCAGTTGAAAGCAGTATGGTTAATTTGGAAAGAGCATGGTCTGAGATAGAGCTGGGCTTGAATCCTGGCTGGACCATGACTGGCTACAAGATTCGGGCAAGTGGTTTCACCTCTCTGTGCCTTAGTTTCATTCTACAGTATATGAAAAGGGAATGATAATGTCTATCTTCCAGGGGTGTGTACGGATTAAATGGATGAGGTGTATAAAGCTTCTGGCACAGGCAGAAGCTGCCTAGTACTCACAGTCAAAGACTATCAGAGCTGGAAGAGACCTTAGACTTCCTCTGGTGTAACCCTGTCCTCGCTGTACAAATGAGGAGACCAAGGCTCAGGGAGGGGACATATTCCCCTAAGGTCACAGAGTGAATTCATGGTTTCTCTCCTGTTGCTGGGAAAGGGCCCCTTCCTTGCCTCTCTGTTTCAGCAGGGAGAAGGTGACTCACCTGGAGAGTGGGGTGGACCTGTGTGTGTGCATACACCCTTCCCTCCTTCCATGCCCCACCCTGCAGTGGTCTAGGCTGGGGTGAAGCTCTCAGAGACCAGGCCCCTCGGCCTCACCATAGCCCTCTGATGCTCTTTCAGTTTCAGGCATGCACAATCATGAGCTGGTGTTGAAGAACATCTCCCCAAAGGATAATGGGCTGTATCGGTGCACAGTGGCCAACCGTGTAGGCTACACCGTATGTATGGTGATGATGAAGGTCTCAGGTGGGTACAGGGGCAGTGGCCCTGGAGGCCCCGTGGCTGGGAGGGTTGGACTGGAGGAACTTGTGCTGTATACTGGAGCCTCAGCTGGCTCTGCCTTCCCACTGCCATCAGTGCATAGCTCTGCCAGGGGCAGCTGGGAAGCCCTGGGAGAAACATGCAAACATAAGGGGTTAACTTGCATCTCCCCATATATTCCTCCCTGTGTGTCCAGGGGCCCTGAGATCCCCTGGGTCCCCCATCCTCTTTCCCACAGACACCCTGGCCCTGCAACTCCTGGTTAGCCAGGCATCTGCCAGGCTGCAGAAAGCCTGACTGATCTTTATTTCTCTCCCCAGGAGGCTGGACCATAGGAATGATCATTGGCGTAGTGCTGGGCTCTTTACTCTTGCTGGGCTGCCTGATATTGGGCATCTGGTGGCTCCGCCGCTGCTGCTGCAGGGGGCCCCGCGGTGCCTTCTGCCACTGTGGCAAGGCCCGCAGAGAGGCCTGCTGCGACTTGCCTAATGATATCAGGTAAAATCTGATGCATGCTGCTGTGCTGCCGGGGGCTGGCGCCCTGCCCCTTCTCACCCCTGCCTGCCACCGGCTGGCTGGGACCCCCACCCTAACCCTGCCTGCCATCGCCACGGAGTGCTGGGACCCCAGCATGTTGACCGGCCACTCGTTGTATGGCTTTTCCCTCTCCCCCTTCCCATATCCAGTCTTCACTTCTGCTTCCCTGCCCTCCATCTCCCTCCCGTCTTTGCACCTGTCTGTCTGTCTTGTCTAGACTGTAAGCTCCTGCAGGGTAGGGCCTGTATTTATTTTCTCACTTTTCCCCTGTACTGCACCGGTGAGAACTCTTGGACATGCTTACTTAAGAAGAGTTAATTAATATAAATAATAGCGCTAATAACTTATATTAGAAACAAACTAGAAATAAAAATAGAACAAGACTAGCAGTGCTAATGATTGCAATGCCCTGGGTATGGAGGAAAAGAGGGGGAAGATTAAGAGGCAGGTGAGAAGAGGGAGAGAGACAGAGAGACAGAGAGAGAGAGAGACAGAGAGAGAGACAGAGGGCAAGGTCAAGGTTAGTTAAGGAAAGGACAGGGAAAGCAGCTCCTTCTGGATCTCCAAGGTGCCCTCTCTTATCCGAGCCGGTGGCCTGCGAAAAGATCAGAAGGGGAGCGGAGGGCGCCTAGATGGGGCTGCCTGCCTACCGTGGGCTGTCCGGACACGTGTGGACAAGCCCTGTCTGGAGGGTGGGGATGGTGCCCCCGGGAGTGCTGTGGGGTCGTTGGCCCAGGAAGAGGCAGAGAAAAGAGTAGGTCGAGGCTGAGGTTGAGAGGCGAGGGGAGGCGGAGGGAGGCGCGGGAGAGGAGAGGGTGCCAAGAGCCCCCGGCTCTGCCCAGGCAGTGCCCACGCCGCGCGGCGGAGGAGCCCGCTCACCCGCGCGCCTGCTGTTTTCCACAGAGAGGACGACGTGGCTCCCGGGTGCAAGGCCAAAGGGCACGGCAGCAGCGTTACCCACTTCCTGGGGTTCCCGATGCAGAAGATCAGGCGCTCCCTGAGCCTCAAGCACGCGCCTCCTCCCTGCGAAGGCCCCGAGGACTCGGCCATGTCTTCCAGCGCCGCCGCCGCCGCTCTAGACTGCAAAGCGGACCAGTCTCGGGTCTACGTCAAGGTCAAGAGTGGAGAGCCAGCCGACTGCGCCGCCGAGGGGCCGCTGCCGCGCAAGGACGGCCTCCTGGTGTGAGCGCGCGGCGCCCGGCTCCTGCCCGGCCAGGAGGAGGGTGCGGGCTCTTGCCGGCAGCTGGGGACTCGCTCGGGCCGGCGCCGACCTCGCCTGCCCCGGGCCGCCCGGCGGCAGGGGGCCTGGAAGAGTTTCCCTCCGGAGCTGAGTTGGGCGGCTGCGCCTCCTCCCCTAAAGTGGGAGGGGGCGGGGAAGGGAAGAGAGGCCATCTCGGCCCTCTCCGCGTCCCCGGGGCCCTGAGGCTCGGGCAGAGGGAGGGAGGAGGAAGTGTCCGAGAGCGCTGGAGGCCGGAGGCCAGGTGTCCCCAGCCAAGGCAGAGAGCCCCGGGGGCCGGGTGGGTGGGGGTCTGGACTGAATTGTGCGTGTGAGGTCTGAGCTCCGAGGCGGCAGTGTTAGCACAATAAAGAAAATGTAAGACTCGAGACTGAGGTGACTGTGGTTCCACGGAGGGTTGGGCATGAGGTCAGGGTGGTGGGCCCTGCTCAGGGATGGGGTGGGGTGGGGCGTTCCTCCCTCTCTCATGCCGCATCATTTCTGCACCATTTCCCTCCTCCCCCTCCTTAGATCGGGAACAGTTAGAGCTGGAAGGGGCTGTCTAATCCGATCCCTTCCCTATGCAGATGGGGAAACTGAGACTCCTCAGGCTTGATTTTAAATCCAGAATCCCACTTTTCTCTTTTATTCCAGAAATCAAAAGAAAGGAAACAAGGTACTGGCAGGGAGGACCTCTCTGAATATTCCCTGACCATTCTCAGCATCCTCCTTCCTTCTCCCCTTACCTACCAAATCTTGACTTCCTTATCTCTCCCAGATGTATGCCATCCTTCTCAAAAACCAGGAAGGGTTTCAGAGTCATACTCTGGGGGTAGAAAGACCAAATTCATCTAAGCTAGTCCCCTTTTTAATGGAAGGGGGATTGACATTTATTGGGCACCCTCTGAATGCCAGGTGCTTTCCCATATTTTGTCTAATTTAATCCTTACTTTAATCCTATGAGGTGCAGTATCCATTATATAGATGAAGAAACTGAGTCTCAGAGGATCTAGTTATCTTAACCAAGGCCACAAATGTAATAACAGGTTTTGATCCAGGCATGTTTGACTCTGGGACATCAGGCTCTTTCTTTGACATTTGAATTCCTTCTACTGCATTCCTGACAAAAGATATTTTCTTGACAAAAGACCTCTTCTTGAATACCTGCAGTGGCATCTCACTACCTCCCAAAGCAGTCCATTTGGCCTCTGACGGTCAGAGATATATCCATATTTCTCCTATTCAACCCAGTTTTGGACCCCACATAGTTTTTATCCCTTGGTCCAAGTTCTACTCTTACGGAGTCCTAAGCATCACATTTCCAATTCAGCTGCCTCTAGTGGACCAAGTGGCTGTACTCCATACAGTATGACTGCAACAGGCACACAAATGGACCGATGCCTAGTCTAGGGGTTGAGGGTCTTCTGAAGAGCATAGTACTTGAAGGTCACTCTGTTCTACCTGCCTCTGCCCAGCCACCTGCCTGTTGAGAGCCCAGGCACTTCCTTTTCTTTTTGCCTCTTCTTCTCTTGAGGAGAAGCTGGGCTTCCTAATTCTTTCTGCTTCTACCCAGTGGCCATGTGAAGCGTGGGGTATGGATGGACCTCAGAGTTTGTTGACAGAGGAAGCCCCGAAACCCTGCTTGGTTGTACATAACTAGGAAGCCCTTCTGGTTGGTTTGGGTATTTGCAAAAGGGTGATGGCATCTCTGGGTCTGCCTTGATAGAGCTTGGGAAGAGAAAGTAGAGATGATGGTGGGACAGAGGGAGCCAGGAACAAATGTCTTGGAGTGAGGGTGGGGAGGTGGGGATTATTGAGGATGGATGGGGATACAGCAGGTAAGGGGATTAAGCAGTGAGGGGAACAGAACTGCAGGAACTATCCATCCCCTCATTTATTTGGAAACATTTATGAGCACCTATAGGGTGATTTGTTCATAAATAGTTAGAGCTTCAAGCAGGGTGCTGGGCCTGGCACACTTTTGCCCTAAGGCAGGGGATTGAATAGGGTGACTTGGGGAGGGCTCTCCCAGTCTGAGGAGCCTCCAGCTCAGCTTCCTGCAAGGAGGTGAGGGACAGAGTCAGTCAGCTGTACAGGTTGTGTTGAATTACATCATCTTCCCCATTCTAGCAACCAGGGATCTGGGCTCAGACTTAGCCTTCCTTTGAAAGGTGAGAACAGCGAGGCTCTGGCAAGAAAAGCTCATTAAAGAGCAGTAAGAGATTTTAGAGAGACTCTGCAAACAACTTTTGGCAGGGTGACTCAACAGGGAAGCCAGGGGAGTTCCCAAATCCCTAAATAAATTATCACTGCACTCATCACCTCTGGGTGAGGAGGGAGGGAAGTTTCTGCTTCTAAGGTTTTGCTTCAGGGACACCTTGACCTTTTTTCATTTCTCCTGCGTGAAACCTTGTCAGTGTTAGAGGAGAACATTTCTGGTGGTAAATGTTTACCAGTGGCTTTGGGAGCGCGGTTGAGGGTATAGGGGGCTGGGAAGCCCTGATGTGTATCATGTGCTATTTCCCTGAAGAAAATTCTCCTATCATGGCTGCTTTCAGGCTACCAGCGTGATGTCCTGGCGTGGAGTTGTGAGAAATGTGCAGTATCACAGCATCCCTGCTGAAGTAAATAACCTCAAGAACTGAGACAATCATGAACTATAGAAACTAATTAGGAAGGGATGAATTTTGAGTACTTATCTCCTGTGTCTCAGTAGAATTCACTTAATTGTAAATTGATATAGTTTAAATTTTAATAATGGCTGCATTAAATGATTGGCTTGCAAAACTTAGGCAGACCACGTCCCCAGGCAGGCAGAAGGCTGTGTACACAAATGTTGCTTCTTGGGGCTTCCCTAGTGGCGCGGTGGTTAAGAATCCACCTACCAATGCAGGGGACGTGGGTTCGAGCCCTGGTCAGGGAAGATCCCACATGCCGCGGAGCAACTAAGTCCGTGCACCACAATTACTGAGTCTGCGTTCTAGAGCCCACGAGCCACAACTACTGAGCCCACATGCTACAACTACTGAAGCCCGCACGCCTAGAGCCCGTGCTCTGCAACGCGAGAAGGCACTGCAATGAGAAGCCTGCACACTGCAACGAAGAGTAGCCCCCGCTCGCTGCAACTAGAGAAAGCCTGCACGCAGCAGCGAAGACCCAACACAGCCAAAAGTAAGTAAATAAATAGAGAGGGAATCTTAAGTTCAGTCTTGATTTTTCTCATTTTTCCGGAGAGACACAGACAGCACCAAGTCAGTTGTCTTCATCCCACTTCCTAGTTCTGCCTTTTTGTGTCCCAGCCTTGCGGAAACTGAATTCTAGTTCCTCTGGTGGATGAAAACTTATTCAGATAATTTATATGTCCTTGGTAACCATCAGAAACCTAACTTGGCATCCATAGAATTTCCGTGAATGGGTCTCCCAGGGCATCCAACCCTGGAAAATCTACTCAAGGGACATTCTGAGTCCTTCCTGACTCAGTTCCTTCTCTAATCCTCTTGCTTAGGTTTTAGGAAGTAATTCTGTAGTCATCTTCTCTTAAACCCGAAATTCTCAAGAGCATGACTGTATGGAATCCCAGTGATTTTTCTTCTGTGCTCCTAGTAGAATAACTATCCTTGCTGCCCTGTTACATTTCAGTTACTCTAGGCCCAGTCACATTGTGTGACTCTGGGGAGGGATTAATTTTTTCTTTTTTTCCACACTTCGCTGGAAACAAAGGAGTTTTGAGAATTCATTACCCAGTCACAACTTAGGCAGCAACCTGTCTGGAGGTTTAGCCCTGTAGCCTCTGCTCCAAGGGAGCCTCAGGTGAGTCTCTGGAGTTTACGCTCTTTGTCCATCCAGCCCACATGGAGGAATCATTTCATTTATTTCTGGTGTATGGAAACAAAATTGTTTCCATTCAGTTCCTTGCAGTTAGATTAGGAAAAACATGGCAAAGGGAAAGAATGTTGAGAGATGTGGAACTGTACAGGCAGGGAGATGGAGGCTGCTTTGGAGAATCTGGAAAAGCATGGGCATGGTCTTTGTGCCTGCCAGTGAGGAGAGGACAAGATAGTCTTCTACTACCCTTCTGTGGCCATTGCCCTCAGCAGCCTTCCCAGGTGTATTTTATTTTATTTATTTTTTTTAATTTAAATTTTTATTAATTTATTTTTTCCAGTTATATTTTAGAAGGACAGCAGGATGGGACACTGTTAAGGAGGAGACTGAAGCCCTTGACAAAGGTAGCACATTGACCAGAGGAGGATAGGGTGAAGCTTTCGAGCTCATTTTTATAGTGGCTGAGTTTGAGGTGATGGTGGGCCCATGCTGGGTGTCTTGGGCATAAAAGAAGGAAAAGAGGGAGGAAGAAAACTTGTACTAAATATTTGTGATTTAGGCATGCCCACATATGCAAAGGAAAAGTCCTCAGTTTTGGATTCAGACAAACCTAGATTCCTCGTTATTATTAAGCTCCCAAAGCCTTAATTTCTTCATCTTTAAAATGGAATAGTAATAGGGCTATTTTGTGTGATGTGCTTATTACAGAGCCTGGTACATAGTAGGGGCTCTGCAAATGGTTGATCCCAAGTCCCTAGTCTTCAATGTAATTTCATCTCCCAGAGGAGGGCAGGCCTGGAGGCAGAGATCTAACCATACAGGGGTGGCAGGTGGAGGCTGAGGCAGTGGGAGTTCCAAGGCAGGGAGGGAGTGAGGAGAATGAAGCCTTGGGATTGAATCTGGAGATGGCTCACCATCTAGGGGATGAGTCAAGCAGCCCAGGAAGCAGCAAGTAGAAAAGTAGGAGAACCAGGCCTTGCTTCTGAATCCTGGGAGCCACGTGCATGTATTAATATTGATGACAATCCTCCTTAGTAACAGTGACACTAATAAAAACAGGAAACACCTGGAACACAAGCACAGCAGGGTCTGGAGCCAGGCCTGAGGATGAGCTGTGAGAATTCTCAAGGCCCCTCCTTGGACCAGGGTGTGCCCTCTGTGCCCTTTCCCATCTATCTGCCTGCTTGCAGTTCCTGGGGCTCAGGCCACATCCACCGCCCACTGGGCCCAGTGCCCACTGCAGCACCCCATGGAGCACTGACCTGACAGCCCCTCCAGCAGGGTCTCCACACAGCTCTCCCAAAGCTGAGGAGAGACCCTCCCAGCTGAGGGCACAGAGATTTTCTTCAACATTTTTGGGAGAATCAGTTCCACCTTGGAACTGAGCTCCTTCAGTGACGACAGGCCCCACTTGCTGCCTATCAGGCCCCACAGACACCCCTGGTCAGGGCACCCTCCCTTCTTCTGCCTGGCTGCCACCTGCAGCCTGTGGCGCCTCCCCTTCCTGCCCTGACCCGCCTGAGCTTGCTCATCTCCTTGGCTACACAGTTGCTGGGATTCAATTCAGCTCCCAACCCCGACTCCAGACCCAGCCCCGAGCAGGACTCAGCCCCTTGGTCAAGGTTGTTTTCCTTGCCTGTAACTCTCTCTCTCTCTCCTCCTCTCACATCCTCTTTCTCACCCAGCATCCGTTCTTCAGAAAGGTGGCCTGGCCATATCCTGTTTTACGATTGCAGTCTCTACCCTGCTCCCAGATAAAGGGAAGTGGTGTTTACTTGGCGATCTTTGCCCTGTCCTGGGAATGTTCTGTCATCCTCTTATATCTGTCAAACTAGGCTTCCACTGAGGGCAGGTCTGTGTCACCTCTTTTCTCAACATCTACTCCCTTCAAGAGTTCAGAATCTCTTCATGAGCTGACCTTCCCTAAACTTAGTGTGATGGATAAAGATTGGACTAAATACTCCTCTCCTAACTTAGGGTGACAATAGCCAACGTACATGTGAAAACTGCCCTCACTGAAAGGGCCTTGCAGCCAATAAGCAGAGTCATGTAAGACCTGGGAAAGCTCCCACTGATGCTCCAGGCCTCCCTGGACTGGGGCAAATGGACACTCCAGGCATGGCTCTACTGAGCAGGTCAATGTGCCCCTGTTCCTTTGACTAACAGGCTCCTTAGGAAGCTCTTTCTTGTACAGCATGAAGGCTTTCCATTCAGTATATTAAGGACTGGTGGAAATACCATCTTCTGATCACTGCCATTAAAAAACTGAGCAACAGGTTCTTGGGCAGGAGCCTAATCTGCTATGATAACATTGTTCCTGTGGGGAAATCGGATTCCTTCCTTTCAATACCCATCAGCCTTTCCAGGAATGGAGCACTCAGTCGGAAAAAGTGAGGAATGAGGATGGGAATCATCTCCTACCTGGCCCCACACCTTTCTATCTCTCCATCCATCTAAAATCAATATGCCCAAGGACCTCTGTGTAGTCCTGAATGGCTGAGGTTTTTCCTTCAATTACATGGCTTGTCCCTATACTTGTGCTCCTGAGTATATAAAGTTATATAGTTATACCACACCCTAGGTTGTCTCTAGTTGTTGAATACATTGTACCCTCAAAGCTGCCTGTCCATTTATCTTTATATCAAATCTAAATGTAGGGCCAGTATATGCTTGAGCTCATTGTTTGAAATGTAAATGTTAATTAAAAAAATTGGGCTTCCCTGGTGGTGCAGTGGTTGAGAGTCCGCCTGCCGATGCACGGGATGCGGGTTCGTGCCCTGGTCCGGGAAGATCCCACATGCCGCGGAGCAGCTGGGCCCGTGAGCCATGGCCGCTGAGCCTGCGCATCTGGAGCCTGTGCTCCGCAATGGGAGAGGCCACGGCAGTGAGAGGCCCGCATACCGAAAAAAAAGAAAAAAAATAGTATACCCCTCAATAAATAAATAAATAAAATTGATATGCCTACAAAACCCGAATTTATGCACCCAGGCCAGGCCTCTCTCCCACATTGCACACTCCCTTACCTGCTTCGATGTGTAACAGACACTTCAAACTCAGCATGCCCCAAACCCTGCCCCTGGTCTTCCCCAAAGCTACTACCCCCACTGCCTTGCCCACTGCAGTTGATGGCCACTCTGCCCTTCCTTAATACCTTTCTTTCTCTCACCACTCTCCCCACAATATCCAATCTGTCAGGAAGTCCTGTTGGCTTTACCTTGCGTAGATCCAGAATCTGACCATCCTCTCCTCCGCCACTGTTACCTAATGGCTCCCAGCCACCATCATCTCTTGCATGGGTTACAGCAGCAGTGTCTCAACGGATCTCCCTGCTTCCTCCCTTGTTCACCTACACTTTGTCTCAGCAGAGAAGCCGGGGTGATATAGAATCTCCCAACCGGAGACTTTTGGCTTCCTCACTGAGGGGATGTCTGAACCATGGTCACTTGTCTTCCACCTGTATGTCCCCAACTTCTGCATCAACCATTTAGTTCATAAGTATGTTTGGCGATGCACTTACTGCATGTCTGTGGTAGGACTGCAGTATTAAACCTGATCCTTCCAGGAGCTCCCAGCCTCCCTAGGGAGACCATTAATCCATTTGGAAAAATTAAAGAACGATGCGCATGATTGTTGATTCAGGTTCATGCAAGGCTGGGAGAGGTGATGCTATGAGATCCCTTGAGGGAAGTCTTCTGGGAGGAGGAGTGCCTACGGCTGGGCTTTGAAAATTTGATTGGAGAACAAAGTAGAGAAAGAGTATATTTTAGGCTGAGAGGTAGGGGAAGAGCCTGCAAAAAGGGGCAGAGCGCATGAGCTTGTTAGGTTCAGGGACGGACAAAATCTGGGCCTGTCTGGAACGCAGGGTGTGAGATGGGGCTGCTAATTGCTGAGTCATCTCCATCTTAAGGCCTCCCAGGGTGGGGTTGGGGGAGAGGGGAGGTGAGGTGTGTGTGTCAGCTGGTATGCTCCTCACTAAGGGGTAGGGGTGAGCGTGAAGGGAGGTGTGTCCTTCTCCATGCTCCAGTCTGACGGCCCTTATTTCTTTCGCTGAAAGTGACCCTGAAGCCTCATCTGTCCGGCACTCCAACTTCCTCTCCATCTTCCCTGGACTTACCTGACCCTCCTCTTCTCTTTAGAGTAAGGGACTCAGATGACTCAGTCCTCCAGAAATGAGGCTGTGCTCTGATGGCAGCATTTAAGCTATGTTGGTCCCTGAGGCAAAGAGGGAACTTGGTGATGGGATGTCTGGGTGTCCCTCAAACCGGGTGCTTGGACTGTCTCACAGGAGGCTGTGTGTCAGCAGAGAGGATGTTCACTGCGGTCAGTGATGGCTAGATGACCACAGCTTCAAGGGATGGGACACAGCAGACCACTAGTACCCTTCTCTGCTGGACTGAGAACACCGCCACCCCAAGGCCCTGATTCATGCTGTTTCTGACTCTCAGTACTGCCCTCCCCTCCCCTAAGTACCCACTGGCACTTGGGAAGAATAAGGAACATTCCCAGTCCAGAGCACTGAGTAGCCAGATAGTCTCTGTTTTAGTGCTACTCCAGCTCTGTGGCTGAGAACCCCCTGCTGGCAGGCACTGGTTTCCAACCCAGGAAGCTGCACACTCCTTACCGTCCAGCAAGACACAGCCGACGACTCTCCTTTCCCCAGCCAGCCTGACCCTGAGGCAGCTCCTCTTGAAGTCCCCCCACGAAAGGATGCCTCAGAGAGAGGCCCAGGGCCTCTGACCTGGCTGGTGAGACCTAGCTCTATGGGACAATCATGGTGTCTGACGATGACTCCTTTGGAGTGACTGATGTGCTCTTCTCTGTCTGACCATGACACTGCCTCTGCTTGGAAAGGCTCTCCTGAGACAGCATTGGGGCTCCACCTGGACAATCTAGGTGGGACTCTGAATGCTGAGGGAGTGGGTTGCATTCAGAGGGTGTTGGGGTCAAGGACGGCCCCTCATGGCCAGGCAGGCAGCTCCAGTGTGCCCCACCATTATTAACCTCGGGTCCTGAATGTTTAGGGGCTCTCTGGGGTGAGTAGGAAGGATTCAGGCCAGGTGGCTGAGAAACTGACCAGGACAGGATGTGCTGGGGCAGTTGGCGCTGAGGGTGCTGTGGGAGGCCCCCTCTGCCCGCGCTGTCTTGCAGCTCTTTCAAACTCAGGTTCACGCTGGGGGGTCTAGAATGTAATTCTGGAGCTGAATGTAAAAACTTAACTGGTTACAGGCATGAAACAGCTGTCCTGGGTGGGAGTGGACTGGGGCAGGCAGATCGATGGCTTCTCTTCCTTAAATCGATTTACATTGAAATTATTAGTTTGGGTCGTATGCAATCGCCTATATTTGAGCATTTTTTAACCTATAAAAATGGCCATTTTCATATGATGCCACCCAATACACTGTTCAGCCTCCAAATGTCTTGTTCCTTTTAAAGTCCTGTTCCCTGATAATTAAGGGCCAATTAACTTTTAACTTCCTCTTAAAACCTGCCCTTCTTTCTGTATTTCCAGTTTGGGTAAGTGGCACCTCCATCTGCCTAGTTACTCAGGTCAGACACCCCAGTGTCATTCCTAACCCCGCCCAGACCCCCCTTCCCATAACTAAAAGTCCTGTCTATTCTAGCTCCTAGACATTTCTTGAATCATCCACTTCTTCACCCCGCCCCCGCCCTCGCGCACCTCAATTCAAAGCTATCATCGTGTCTTGCCAGGATCCCTGCACTAACTTCATCTTCCTGCTTTCACACTCTCCCCGCATCAATCCATTCTCCACACAGCCCCCAGAGTGAGCTTTCAAAAGCGCAAGTCTGATCATGTCATTTCCCTTCTTAAAACTCTTCAGTGACCTCCGTTTACATTTAGAATTAAAATTTAAATCTTACCATGTCCTACCAGACCCTGCATGATCTGACCTCTGCTGTTTTCTCCTCCCAGGGTCCCCCTTGCTCATTAAACTCTGGCCATGGGGACCTTCCTTCAGACGTTCGTATATGCCAAGGTCTTTCCAGAAGGGCTTCCCAGCACACTCATCCTCAGCGTAGCAGGCCTCCCTACTTTGCATTACTAACTACTGTCCCTGCTAGTCTCAGCGGGAACATCTCTCCTCAGAGGTGCCATTGGGGTTGCCCTGCACCAGCTATATTCTGCTCCCTTATTATTCTTGCTCACCATTTTCAATTCTTTTCCTCTCTAGAGCTTAGCACAATTTTAATTACATAGTTGTGTGTATTTGTTTCATGCTGCTCTCTCCAACTAGATGGCAAGCTTCCTGGGTGCAGAGCCCCATCTGCCCTACTCACAGCTGTATTCCCTGTGTCTCTGTCCACGGTAGCTGCCTGCAAGAGACACGCTGAGTGATGAACGCTGGAGATGCACGGCTCAGTCCTGCAGGGAATCAGGGGCTGTTGTCCCCCGTTTGATTCCAGAACAGTTTGATTCTGGGCTGCAGTGTGAGCTGGGGGCTTGCTCTTCATCATAGGGCGGCAGGGGGAGGGTCTCATGTTCAGGAGGTGGATGGGCATCATGACAGAAAAAAGTCCAGGAAGAGGGGTCCCCATATTCAGGCCTGCCCTTAACGTTTTTAATGATAATTCAGGCTAATAAACTGTTACGTAAAACATGTCCTGTCCTCCTACTTTGACACATATACCTTCAAAATGGCCTGGAAGTCTAGATTTGGATTCAGAAATTTTGGACTATTGGAGTTTCTTCTTTTTTTTTTAAATATAAAATTTATTTATTTATTTATTTATTTATTGGCTACATTGGGTCTTTGTTGCTGTGTGCGGGCTTTCTCTAGTTGGGGTGAGCAGGGGCTACTCTTTGTTGCGGTGCACGGGCTTCTCATTGTTGTGGCTTCTCTTGTTGCGAAGCACAGGCTCTAGGCGTGTAGGCTTCAGTAGTTGTGGCATGTGGGCTCAGTAGTTGTGGCTTGCAGGCTCTAGAGCTCAGGCTCAGTAGTTGTGGTGCACGGGCTTAGTTGCTCCACGGCATGTGGGATCATCCCAGGCCAGGGCTTGAACCTGTGTCCCTTGCATTGGCAGGCAGATTCTTAACCACTGCGCCACCAGTAAAGCCCACTATTGGAGTTTCATACCAGAACTTGGTAGCATAGGAGGAACTGGCCCTTTGCCCCAGAGCCAAGGCCAGCTCAATCTTTTGTTGAGAGTTTTAATCTTCAGTGAGTAACATGGGAACAGAAAACAGAACAGATTTATCCCACAGTGGCCCCTAAGGAAGGGGCCTGAGGCTTGCATTCCCCAAGGCCACCGGGCTTTTTTCTTTCCAAGGCCTGGTTGGTCAGGGTTTTCTTTGGTTCTCTAAGTACTATAGACTGAATATTTATGTTCCCCAAAATTCATATGCTGAAACCTAATTCCCAGTGTGATGGTATTTGGAGGTGAGATCTTTGGGAGGTGATTAGGTCCTGAGGATGGAGTCCTCAGGAATAGAATTAGTGTCCCTAAAAACAGACCCCAGAGAGCTCCCTTGCCCCTTCCACCATGTGAGGACACAGCAAGACAGCTGTCTATGAACCAGGAAGTCTGGCTCTCACCAGACACCGAATCTGCTGTTGACTTGATCTTGGACTTCCCAGCCTCCAGAAACATAAGAAATCAATTTCTGGTGTTTATAAGCCACCTAGAATATCATATTCTTTTACAGCAGCTAAGCTACGACACTGAGCTACCCACAAATTTCTAATAAATTCTTTCTCTCACTTTAGTTAGAACCAGAGTTGGTTTCTGTTGCTTGCATCCAAAAATAGTTTCCCATCATTCTTAAATATTTTGAAGAATGTGATTTTTAAATGGCTATATGTATTATATTCACTTATTTGGCTGATATCCTGTTTTTTTATGCTTTCCTGGTAATAGCATTACCACTTTCAATCCATCTCTCCTTTTTTTCAGTTCTGATACATTCCCTGAGCACATAATGAGTAAAATGGCAGAAGCAAGCAAACTAGAGAAAGTCTTCTTATAGGAAACATGGCTTGTTTCTGACATCCTAATGGAATCCTTTCACTGGCCAATTTTGTTCCACTGTTTAGTCATTCATTCTTTAATTTATAATCCATTCTTAACATTGGAAGGATCCTATGGATTTTCTAGGCAGGAATAGCATCTTGGCTTCCCGCTTCAATTAATTGGTCAGAATTACTTGAGCGTTGTGAACTCGGCGGGAAAATTGTGTCATAATTAGTTCTTCACGTTCGACATGGTCATGGAAGGTGGAAGTCTGGATATATGTACCACATATTTGTCATTCCTGATCTAATGCAACTTCCCATCTAGTCTGAAAATTCTCTGATCTATAGTATTGCTCTGAGATGGTTTCTGACTAAGCACATTCATTGGAACAGCTCACTTCATATTTGGATTTCTCCTTTTGTTATTAAGTTCTTCCCTGGGAGTATAGGGCAGAGTAAGGGGCTGGGTTGATTTAGATAACCTAAAGCTAATTCTGATTGACTGCCACTGACTAGTTATGTGATTCTAGGGAGTAACAGTCTCTTCGGGCCTTGGTCTTCCACCTGAGAAATGAAAAACTTGAACTGAGTAACCACAAAGTTTCCTTCCAGCTTGAAGATCCTATTATTCATGTGAGTCAGTATTTGCCTCACAGAGACATGTTCTGTTGGCCTCACTTACACAGTAGGGCTTACGTGAGAGCCCTTCAAATATTGGAGGACCAATGGCCTTCTGAGCTTTTTGTTACCAGCTAAACATGCCCAGTTTCTTTAATCATTTCTCATATGATGAGGTTTCCAGACTTTTCACCATCTGGTCATTCTTTTCTGGACACTTAAGTTTTCCAGTGTCTCCCTGGAGGTGTGGCTCCCAGAACTTGACCTGGGCTAGTCGTGCAGTGGGGGTATCCCCACTCTTTTTTTTTTTTTTTTTTTGATGTGGACCACTTTTAAAGTCTTTATTGAATTTGTTACAATATTGCTTCTGTTTTATGTTTTGGTTTTTTGCCACGAGGCATGTGGGATCTTAGCTCCCCGACCAGGGATCGAACCCACACCCCCTGCACTGGAAGGCGAAATCTTAACCACTGGACCACCAGGGAAGTCCCCTATCCCCACTCTTTACCCATGTGATCAGCCTGCCCCTCCTGGCCGATGGGACCCGTGCTGACCAGTGCACAGCCCACTAAAACTTTCCTGAATCTAGGGATATATTGTATATTTTAGAGGCCCTCCTTCAACCTGCATGCAGAACGGATGCAGGGAGCCATGGAGTCAAATCTGGAAGGAGATGGTGCTTCCTCCGAAGACCAGTACGTAACCAAGTGCTGATGAACTGAATAGGTGCTACTTCTTGATAAACATGGAAGGAAGATTTGCCAGAGATACCATTAATGTTTGCAGTAGTCTTTTTTTAGTTATCAATTTTTAAAATTGAAGTATAGTTGATTTACAATGTTATATTAGTTTAAAGTGTACAAAATAGTAATTCAATATTTCATAGATTATACTCCATTTAAAGTTATTCTAAAATAATGGCTGTAATTCCCTGTGCCATACAATATATCCTTATAGCTTATTTATTTTATGCACTGTAGTTTGTACTTCTTAATCCCCTACCCCTATCTTGCCCCACCCTCCTTTACTCTCCCCAATATTTTTTTGTTTTTTAGAAATGAGGCATTGGGTGCTCATAGCTCCACTGGTGAGAAAATGTGTCTCTAACCCTTCTCTCTTGCAATACCCTCTCCGCTCCATTCCCTCTGACATCTTGGCACATGACCCCTTTGCTCGAGCAGCTCTTGTATTTACACAGGACAGGTACAAAGGCTTTTGCTCAAAGGAGATATAATGAAAACAAGGAAAAGCAAACACAGATTTGGAGTGGATTCTGGTCTGACCGTGAGCCCACTAGAGTTAATGGTGCCAAGGTCATTACGGGAGGAATCTGACACTCAAACAGAAGGAGTCGCTCCTGGCTTCCCTAACCCCAGGGACGGGGTGTTCTGAAGATCACAAGGTCCCAAGTGCTGTGGCCCCAGACCATCACTATGGTCCTCCCCTTTCCTTCCCCACCCCCTTTGTTTTGGCCCAGTTGCCCTGGTCTCTGATCTCCTCTTCATAAACCCCAACTATGCTCCCCCTCAGGGCCTTTGCATCCTCTGCTCTCTGGAACGCTCTTTGCCCAGCCACTGCATGGCTCACTCCACTGCACTAGGCTTTTGTTCACATGTCACCTCATCAGGAGGAGGTGCTCTCTGATCCTCTTATCTAAGACAGACCCCTTCTCCCCAACACACCATTCTCTTGCCATTTACTCCACCTTAGCTTTCTTAATAGAACTTACCCACATGTGACATGTGCTTACTTGCTTATTTATATTATCTAGAATATAAACTCCGTGAAGGAAGGACATTGCTTTACTCACTACTGAGTCCCCAGTGCCCTGAAGTGTATGCTTTACTCACTACTGAGTCCCCAGTGCCCTGAAGTGTATGCTTTACTCACTACTGAGTCCCCAGTGCCCTGAAGTGTATGCTTTACTCACTACTGAGTCTCCAGTGCCCTGAAGTGTATGCTTTACTCACTACTGAGTCCTCAGTGCCCTGAAGTGTACCCAGTGCATGCCGCACACTCAATAAATATTTGTTCCTGTGTGACTTTTAAAGCATCAATCCCAATGCTTTTCAACACGAACACTGTGGTGGGTTAATTAGTCCACTAGTGGACAAATGAGTCGTTGGGGATGGGAACCTCAGATGATTTGAGCAGCGTGAATATGTTCAAAAGGCCCTGGCATACCACACAACAAAACCACTGTCTACATGAAGTCACCAAGGGTTACTGCGTGAAGGAGAACTGTGGGTCCCATCCCATCCAGAACTGCTCTGATCTGAGGCGGGGCCCTGGAGATGAAGGGAAGAGAGAAGGGGAGTGGTGTGTGTGTGTGTGTGTGTGTGTGTGTGTGTGTGTGTGTGTTTCCCACATTGAACCACCATTGGTCATTTGCTAGACCCTGGGCTTTCTCTTTCACATCAGTTTTAAAGACTAAGGTCAGTTTTGCCTGGTTCATTGACCAGGCCTGGGGAAAGCCTCTGATGACAGGTGGCAGCAACATTAGCTGCTGTGGCCATGTGCACTGTTCAGGTGGACTTGGAAGAAGGTGATAGGAGAGAAGTGGATGCAGGGGAGGCATAAGGACTAGGCAAAGTCAGGTGGCCAGCAAGGGACCTCTGTGCAGAGCCAGCAGGCAGGGAAATTCCAGGACTAGTCGTGTGCAGGAGTGGCCATATGAATCTGGAGGCCAGCTGAGCTGACCATTTGTCCAAAGTGAAGTGACTACCCAGGAACTGGGGAGAAGAGGGAAGCCCCTTGTACAGGGCTGACATCCTGGGTGGAGGGATTGAAGCCGCCCTGGGAAAATACTTCAAAATCTACCCCTGTTTCTTCAATGCCTTCATCCTCTATCAATAAGACTTGAGTGAGGTCCCAGAAAAAATCTAGTTACACTTGGGAGGGAGTAATGCTGGAACATATCATCTACTAATTCTTAAGTGTAAGTTTAGCTCATCAATTATTTTTTCCAGTGGCAATATTCCAGAGCTTTTTAAGACAGAATCGCTCAGTGGCAGATTGTGTTTTGCAGAGATGGCCACAATAATAATACCTTCCATCCCACATGTGCTCCTTTCAAAGTGACCTTGAACATCTTCCCATTGAGTGGTGGGTCACTTGAACTTGGGTGGATCTTCTGCACTTGCATCTGAAAATGAGTGTGGCAGATATTCGGATGCCTCAGCTCCTTTCCCTCCATAATTTCCCTTCTGTTTAGTTTTTCCTGGCTCCTCCCTCTCTCAGTCTCAGGCAGAGACCCTCATCCTGAGCTGAGCTGATTTTCTTGAAGTTGTGCAAGAACTTCCTGTTGGCTGAGAAATTTAATCTCTCTTTTTCTGGTCACTGTGCTAGACAGTGAGGAGAGAATCTCAAACCCAACTCCAGCTCCTGTGGGAGGCATGATGGTCAGTGCTGAGGGTGAAGATGTCAATTAAAAGGATGTTACCAGCAAAATGGCACCCATCCCAACCATGAGATATCAACCATCCCTTGATTGTCTAGAACTGTAAATTACCTGTGAGGACCATGAACTTGCAAGTCCTTTAAGCCGGAAAGAGAAAGCCTTGACCCCCATGTCTCTTCTTCATCAGGTTCTAGACATTTTCTTATAATTCCTTGGTTGTGGGAAACATCAGGGTCTCAAATGACAGGGGCTGGGGTTAGGACTGAAAGTGGATGATTGTCTAATGTCTTTTAGAGGCCAGGACCCAGGCTGGAAGTAATCCTTTGATGCTGGTTGGTTAATAGTTGTGTTAGTCTGCTAGGGCTGCCATAACAAGATACCACAGAATGGGTGGCTTAAACGACAGAAATTTATTTTCTCAGTCTTGGAGACTGGAAGTCCAAGACCAAGATGTTAGCGGGTTTGGTTTCTCCCAAGGCCTCTCTCCTTGGCTTGCCGAGGGCTTCCTTCTCTCTGTGTCCTTCCATGGCTTTTTATTTCTGTGTGTGCATTCCTGGTGTCTCTCCCTCTTCTTATAAGGACACCAGTCATATCGTATTAGGGCCATCTCAATGACCTCATTTAACCTTAATTATCTCTTTAAAGACCCTATCTCCAAACACAGTCATATCCTTAGATATTGGGGGTTAGGATATCAACATGTGAACTTAAAGGGGACAAATTCAATCCATAACAATACTTCATGAACAGTGGTGGAGGAGTGAGTGCCCTGGACAGTCAATCTATGGATCCTGGAGAACTTCCAGTGTCCTTGAGGGGACGTCCTGCTGGGCCCATGTTTCCCAGAGCAGAGCCAGGACACGCAACCAGGGGAGAGGGAAGGGGGAAGGTTTGGAAGGTTGTGCCAGTGTTTCCTGTTCTCCCAGTGTGATGGCTGCCCAGGCTGCTCCTGAGAGGTGGTACAGGAGTCTCACAGGAGGTACGAGGTCCATGGTTGTTTCCAGGTACCAGCTACATCCCAGAGCATCATGTGGCTAGGCAGTGGGGTTCCTCATGATCCAGGCATTGCTCATGGTAGACCCTACACAAGGGGGTTCTCTGTCTCTGGAGCCACTTCACCAGCACAGACATCCTTCTTCTTTTTCCCTGGCAAGGAGATCAGAATGAAGGTTACCCCTCCAATGTTTGTACCTAAGGCCTCTGAATCCTGACGGTCCTAGCTCAAGGTCAGACAAGGAACAGCTCTCCTGGTTTTCTAAGACCCTGGAAAAGGAGATGCTTCAAGGACAGGAAGTTCTTCCTAATGTCTAGACTTTCTCTGCAATTATGGCACGCATTTAGCTGTAGAAGGTATAGAAACTTAGAGCTGGGATGGACCCAGTTAAATGACTAGGCAGAAGCCACGTGGCAGAGCCAAGGGTCAGCCTCCAGATGCCCTGGGTAGAGCCTTTCCACTATCCCCAGTAGTTGGATTCTCTCTACCCTTCTCAGTGTCCAAAGCTGCTCTTTTCTGAGCCTTGAAAACATTAGGCGAAGTGAAAGAAGTCAGTCAGTCACAAAGGATCACACTGTGCATGACTCCATTTACAGGATAGACTGTCCAGAAGAGACAGTCTAGAGACAGAAAGGATTGCCTGGGGCTGGTAGGGAAAGGGGGACTAGGGAGTGATGACTAAGGGGCTTGGGAATTTCTTTTTGGGGTAATGAGAATGTTCTCAAATTGAGTGTGGTGATGGATGAACAACTCTGTGACTGTAATAAAAGCCATTGAGTTTTACACTTGATATGCATGAATTACATGGTACGTGAATTATAGTCCAATAAAGCTGTTAAAACAAAAAGCTGCTCGCTTCCTGGCTTCCACCTTCTTACCACAAATCCTGGGGGCTGTCTGAGGCAAAGGGCCAGGTCAGACCCTCTCAGAAGCAGACCGGCCCCTAGGTGGAGTGTGACCTCTGCTGCTCCCTCTTCCCTCCCTTGCCTGTGGGAAAGACATACAGGAGCCAGCCAGCCAGCCCAGCTGCATGCTCAGTGGCTGGGCCAAGACTCTTGCCTTTTAGGACACATCCACTGAAGTCTTATGCCTCCTTCTCCTTGCTGACCCACTTTCTCCATCCTGGGACCAGCCAGACAGCCTAGGATGGACATGTCCACGAAGCCCAGGTCAGCTGGGGTAGTTCTTTCAGGAGCTGGATGGAGAGCACAGAACCCAGCTTGACCTCTGAGTGTCCCCTTCCCTCTTCTCCTGGGGGAAGGAGGCCCTAGCAGTCCCTGGCCAGAGAGATGCTTCTCTCAGGGAGCCTTTCCTAGGATGATTGGCAAGAAGGAGTTGGGATTCATCTAGATTTTCACTCAACACCTTTATTGATACCAGCTATGTTCCAGGAACCCTTGCTAGGTATCAGGGGGGTGGTGACTCAGCCTTTGTCTTTCAAGACCTGAGAACTCCGTGGGAGAGTGAGGGCAGTAAGTGCTGTGACTGAGATGAGCACTGGAGAGTCAAGGCAGGACACAAACCCAGCCTGGGTGTGGGAGAGAAGGTCGGGAAGGCTTCCTGCAGGGGGCACACCTTGAAGATGGTGGAGGTGACAGCCAAATGAAGAAGGTGAGTTGGGTGGGAAGTTATGGAAAATGTGTTCCAGACAGAAAGAGTAGAATGTGCAAATGCCTGCAGAGGCACACAAGAGAGTAGCTCATTTGAAAACTGCTAAAGGAACTTCAGGTGGTTCAGTCTGACTGGAGACCAGAATATGAGATGGAGAGGGCCAAGAGATGACATGGGAGAGGTAAGCCTAAATAGGAGGAGGTCCAAACTTGGCCCTCCTTCCCAGAAGACTTACCTCCTCCAGCCACCCCCAGCCCCTGCAGGACTCCTACCTGAGCAGGGGCCCCAGTGCCAGGCAGAGAGACCAGCCAGGATCACGAGCAGCAAGACAGGCACCACCACCAGTAGGACATCTTTGTAGGAGGCCATCCCTGGAGCTGGACATGGAGGGGGCAGGGTCGCAGGTGGACTGGATGCTTCACAATCCCTCAACCACTGATCCCCAGCCCTTGGCATACCTGCTTGGTGATGGCAGCTCTCCCAGGGGGTGACTGTGGCCAAGTCCCAGCTGACAGGGTTTGAGACAATGCAGGAATAGGCCACACCTTTGTCACCTGGTCCCAGTGACACACTCAGCACCTGTCCGTCCATGAAGAGGCCACCTGGCTTGATATCAAGGTCAATGTTTCCCTCCCGTCGCCAGCTATAGGTTATGTCGCTGGTGTTGGGAGCCCAACAGGACAGGAACACTTGGCAGGTCTTGGAGGGCTGAGCATCCCCTGATACAGCAATGAATACTTGCACCATGGGCCTGGGCACTGCATCTGAGCAAGAACATCAGAGCCAGTGTGGGTTATAGGGATGCTGAGCGGGGCCCATAGCTCCAGCTCTGGGATCCATGCAGGGCTAGATGCCACCTCTGGCTAGGCCACTCTGGCTCTAAAGCCTCATCAGTCTCCCATTGCCCACAGGACAGAAGCTGAATTTCTAAGTCTGGTATTCAAAATCCTTCATTAAATGGTTGATGTCAACTTCTCCAGCTGTACCTCCTGCTGACCCACCCCACCCATCTTAATTAATTTCCTGTTCTCCCAAACGTGTCATGCTCTTCTTCATATCTTTCATATGGCTCAGCTGTACACATATGCTTTTCTCGTCTCACCCTCCTAGAAAACTCCTACTTATCCTCCAAGGCCCAGCTTGGACACACTGCTTACTGCTCTGATGATGAAGCCTTCTCTGATATTCCAGGTATGGCTCTGAGCCCTCTGAGAACTCTCTGTATCCCTTGTCATCAAATTTCCCTGATACATGATACATCAGTCAGAGAGACAACAAACGTTTGTTAAGGTAAGCACAAAAACAAACACATTCCTGGACTTTTGGAGCTTTTGGAGTTTGGTGAGGAAGACATACTAACAAGTGATTATAAATAACTAAGAAAATTTTTACAAGGATGCAAAATTCTGTGAAGGAGCAGACCAGGGGGTAGGGGCTCTGCCTTGTTATCTCCATAACCCTTGCTCTCAAGGTGCTCAGCTACCTGGGCCATTGGACAAATTGGTGTCCTGGCATCCCAGGCCATGGCTGCCCTTTCCTACTTCGGTTGATGAGTAGATCATGAGTCTCGTGGCAAAGGGGGTCAGTGGGAGAGCGTTCTGGCAACAATGGGAGGGCTGAGTCTCTGAGAGCATTCCAAAGTTAAGCTGAGTAAAACCTCATTAATTCCAGCTCAATCTGGTGGGATTTGTGATATGAAAAAAGAAAAGATTTGCTGGGTGCACTAACAGTATAAACAAAGATTACAGGGGAGGGAGATATTTACACTACTTAAGAGGACAAGCTGCTTCCAAACACGATCAGGCACAGTAGAAACACCCATTGACATTTCTAGTAACTGATCTGCTAATTCAAATCATTCTTATCTATTGTCAAAGCAGAGCTCCTAAGGACGGCTGCTTGGCAGCTTTGTGCAATTAGTTCTAATCACGCTACGTATTTGGAAGCAATAAAACAGCAATTTCCTTAAAATCTGTAATTCAGATGCTGAGAACAAGGCATTTTAGAGCTTAGTGGTGTGGGTGCTGCATGTATTATCACATTCAACGTCCTCATTTCACATATGTGGCAGCTGAGACTCAGAACGGGAGAGAGCCTCCCTAGCTGCCTGTATGGTTGTGAAGGCTGTCCACTGAGCAGGGGCACTGGGCTCAGAGGGTAACAGGTGAGAGGGGGGGTGCTGAATTCCAGCCAGCACTCTTCTTGCCAACATGGTGCAACATGGATCAGGGTCATGTGCATCCAAAAGGACACACATTTAATTGTACACTGGCAGCCCGTGTGGCTCACCTAAGTGATGAGCCAGTTATCTTCCTCTAGGTGTGGGAGGGTCTCTCTCTTTCCAGTTTGCTACTGCCTTTCTCTCCCGCAGTGTTTTGCTCTGCCCAGCTATCACCCCTACTCTCCATTCTTAAATTTGGACCTTTTCCTCCCCCTTATTCTATCTCAATTTCTGAGGTTTTACTGAAATAGGGGTCACTGACATATCTTTTCCAAGTCACTAGATACATGAATAGGAGCTCAAAGGCCATTTTATCTTTACCAGCAGAAATACGGTGGCAGTGGTAGAAGTGTAGGTGGCGATGGTGCTGCAGGTGACGGAGGGCACGGCGGTGGTGGTTGTGGAGGTGCCGGTTGTGACAGAAGTGGAGGTGAAGTTGCTGGAAAGGAAGACCCATCCAGCCTCCAGTGAATTCTGTCACCCCAGCTGAGGTGCTGAGAGCAGCTTTATGAATGACCCTAACAAACCTATGTAGAACAGAGGATCTGCTCAGCTGAGCCCTGCCAAGTCAGACTTGTGAGAAACAAAAATATTTGTTGTTTTTAACCAGTAAGTTTGGGGATGGTTTATTTTGCAATAACAAATAACAGAGAATACCATGAATGATGTAAATTTAAAATCTCTCAATACATCTAAAAGAGCTCTTTTAAGAAACATGACATAGGGCTTCCCTGGTGTCGCAGTGGTTGAGAATCTGCCTGCCAATGCAGGGGACACGGGTTCGAGCCCTGGTCTGGGAGGATCCCACATGCCGCGGAGCAACTAGGTCCGTGAGCCACAACTACTGAGCCTGCGCGTCTGGAGCCTGTGCTCCGCAGCAAGAGAGGCCGCGATAGTGAGAGGCCTGCGCACCGCGATGAAGGGCGGCCCCTGCTTGCCACAACTAGAGAAAGCCCTCGCACAGAAACGAAGACCCAACACAGCAAAAATAAATTAATTAATTAATAAACTCCTACCCCCATCTTCAAAAAAATTTTTTAAAATGACATAAAAATTCTATACTTTAGTTACCATGAATTTTTCAATTAAAAACATTGTGTCATAGTTTAATTGCAATATTTATTTTTCTTTTTGGTGGTGCATAAAATAATGGCACGTCTTATAAACTGTTATCTTAGAATTGATGATGTCTAGGCCAGCCTCTATCCCAGATGCTTTCTCAAATGCCACTGATTTACCTTTATTGGGATTTTCATGGTAATATTACTATACTGTTTTTACAAGTGAGAAAGGTCAATATCAGGGAGTAAGTATTGTGTCCAAGGCCACTGAGATAAGAAAAGACCAAGCTAGAGTTCAGACCAGGACTGTGGGGCGGAAAAGCCTGGCTGCCCCAGCCAGAAGCTCACCTGCGAGAACCCGAGGAGTTTTCTTACCTGTGGCTGTGGGGAAGCAGCTGTTCCCTGAATCAGCCATGAGGTCAGAGGCCAGAGGTTTCTAGACCCCAACTCTCCCCAGTTTCCAGGACCCAGGATGCCTTTGCGGAGCTTTGTGGGAAGAGGTGGGGCAGAGAGCCTGAGTCAGGCCCACTTACCATACACCTTGAGCTGCAGGGTCTGGGTCCAGGCTCGACCTTCCTTGTCCACCAGCAGCACGGAGAAGTTGCCGCTGTCTCCAGACTCCAGTGGCCGCAGCTCCAAGCTGAGGTTGCTGTGCAGCTGGGCTCGGCCCAGGAAGCGGGAGTGGTACAGCGTCTCCAGAGACCCCCGGAAAAACGTGGCCAGGAGCTCCTCTGAAGGCCAGAGGGATCTCCAGATGGCCTCTCGGATTTGGAAGCCGGGAGGGCGCTCTGCTACCAGCAGCGCCGAGCCCCCCACCTGGCCCTGAACTTGGGCACCGGTGACAATGAAGGGAAGTAGTGCTGAAAGGACAGAACCCCATCACTCTGCCTGCCCCAAACACCCTCATCTCTCTCCTGCATGCAGCTGAGCTGCTGCAGAGCAAGGGAGGGCCCTTCTCTCCACACTCCCTCCACCCAAGCTGAGAGTGCACTGCTCCAGGGACTGGGAATAAAACAGTGAGGAAGGGAATCCAGTCCCTGTGCTCATGGAGCTCAGACTCTTCAGACAGCAATTTACCATGACGGCAAAAATGGGTGCCCTGGGAGAACACAGGTAGGCTGATAGGGTGACCTTGCCAGGCCTTGAGGGACTCAGAGAAGAAAAGGTTAAGCTGAGATCAGAAAGAGGAATGGGAATCAGCCAGGCCAAGCAGAGGGCGGCCTGGAGTGAGGATGGGGAAGTGTTAGAGACTGAGTGGGCAGCACACACAAAGGCCCGGACGGTGAGAGAGCTCGGTGCACTGTGGGGAACTGAAAGTAGTTCTCTGCAGAGGGAGTAAGAAATAGCACTCCAGAGTCTGTGGGAGCCAGATCCTGCAGGGCCCTAAAAGCAACCTTGGAGTTTGGGCTTTATCCTTAGAGCGATGGGGGGCCTTGGATAGTCTTTAAGTAAGAGAGCGACGTGATTAGATCCATGGTTAGAAAGACAACTCCAGCAGAGGTGTGCAGGCTGCACAGGAGGTGGGGCAAGACTGAGCCTGCGTCTATTAATCCCAAGGAGAGTGGGATTGTACTTGCACTGGAAGTACAGTGGAAACTTGTACTGAGGAAGGGAGCAGTTGAGACAGGCAGAAGTGGGAGGAATGGAGAGATTGCTGTGTGTAGTCAGGGGGATCTGGTAACAGATTAGATGTGGGGAGTGAGGGAGCCAGGAGTCAAGGAGGGCTCCCAGGTCCTTGGGACCCACTGGATGCCATTCTCTGTGATCCAGAACAGGAGGAGAAACAGAATGGGGTGAGATGTCAAGAGGCTGTTTTGCTGGGAACATATTCAGTGTGACTTGTGTGGGTGACACTTCTGCTTGAAGTGTCCCTCTGACTCCTCTGCTGACTAATTTCTGCTCCTCCTTGAAGCATCACTGCCTCCCCTGGCCTCTGCCATCTGTCACTGCAGGTTATAAACTCTCTCCGTGTTCCCACAGCGGGCTGAAATCACCACTACAAATGCTCCTGTCCCTCTATTGTGACCACTTGTTTATGAGTCCCATGAGACCATGAGTTCCTCTTCTCATGTTTGTACTTCCTGTGCCCAAACACAGTTTAGGAGTGGGATGTAGGAGAAGCTCGGCAGATATAAGGAATGCATGACGGAATTGGCTGAGGACTTCCCTCGTACCCACCACAGTGGTGGGCACGAGGGTTCAGAGCAGAATAAAAGCAGTTGGAGAACACACCCAAGTGCTGGGAGTTTGGTTAGGGAGCCGTGTTCTGGATGATCACTCAGCCAGCTGCTGGTAACTCCAGTCTCCTGTCCGTCTCACTGCCCTGCCAGCCCCAGTCATCTCAGTCCTAACTGGGGATGGCTTCAGGGTTAAGGCACAGTGGAGACGTCACATAAAGAGAGCATAGCACTGGATGTCAATCAAGACTCCTGTTCTATCCTGCCCTGGCTCTGCCACGAACAAGCTGTGCAATCTTCAGCCTACCTCTTCCCTCTAAAGGCTTCCGTTGTCCCATTCGTAAAGCAAGGGGGTGCATTCAATCAGTGGTACTCATCGCTTTTACCATTCAGAAAAATTATTTTTGCTTCCCATGTCCACGGATTTGAAAGATTTGTGAACCAAACAGATTCCCTCTTTTTGGCAGGATTTCTTCCCATGTTTAGAAATGATGAAATCTGCAGACTTTTGGAGCCAGGAACTCAGGTGGGGACACTAGACAAAATCATCTTGAAGTCCCTATGAGTTCCTGACACAAACAAAAGTGTCTGAGTATTTGCCACACCCCATGGCTCCCATCCCCTGGCCTAACAGTGCTGGCCCTTGTCATACTGGCCACTTGTTAACCGAGGGAGGGAAGTCAGGCATCGGACAGGAGGGAGGGGTGTCGCCCAGTGTTGAAGAGACCTGATTTGTCTCTTCTGACATCACACGGCTATCGACCACCCCAAGTCCACAGGCAATATATTAACTTGCTTTTGTCTCTCCTCCCTCTTCAATGTCCACTTCCACAGACCTGCAGGGAGGAGTCTCAGCTCTCCCACAGGCTGTTGGAAAGACATCCTCAGATTGTAAGAGCCCTGTCCTCCCCTGCTCTCCCCAGACCACATTTAGAATTTGCATGTGTTAACACTGCCAGACCCTCACATTCTCACGACCATCTCTTTCAAGACCAATGGTACCACCAGCCTCAGTTTTAACCTCTCTGGGCCACAAAACAGCTTGTGTCTCAGGGACATGGAGGTTCCTTGTGCTGTCATCCTTCTATCCAAGATCGTGCATCTCTTTGCCTCTGCCTAGCTTTTAAGGTTGCCCAAGAACTTGCTTCAGTCTTCCCTACCCCTCCACAGCTCCTGGGTTCTCACTTGGGTGGGGGAGAGGATCCTGCCCGGATGTCTGGGGAAGGGACTTCAGCTCTCTGAGGCCAGGCCACCCACCTGCCCCACTTACCTTCCCAGAGAAGCAGACTCCACAGGGACCACACGGTCATACTTCGGAGAGGCAGGCAAAGTCGCTCGACAGCCAAATCCAGAGCATCCCAGGTCAAGTGGATGCATGGAAGGAGCTGTGGTCCTTCTGGAAAGTCCCATGGTTAGAAGGAGGAATGTTGACTCAGAACAGGACGCCCTGAAAGTGAAAATATCCAGAGGAAAGTGGAAGTTGGCCTCGGGTCTAGCTGGGCTCTTTCAGGAGCTGATTCTTGTAAGTCAGCCTCTTTCAAATGCCTATGGTTGGCCAATGCAGAGGGCAAGTGCCCCCCCGCCCCCCAACACGAGCCCACATCCTCCTCGCTGCCTCCCGCCGGGCATCCCCGCATCCCACTCTGCCCGGCTGCCCCCTGCCTTTCCTGTTGTCACCACAGAGAAACCTCTAAACTGCGATTCCCATCATCACTTCTCTGCTTAAAATTCTTCCGCAACCTCCCACTGCCTTCAGGATAAAGACTAAACTGTTGGTTCAGCATACAAGGTTCTTCTACGTGCAGCTCCAGCCTGCTTCTCCAGCCTGCCGTCCTACGTCCATTCCGCTCTCCAGCCACGCCAAGCCAGGACTGCCTCTTCTCAGAACTGCCAATTCCACACTTCCGTTCGTTGTACTTGTTCCATTCATCCTTCTGGATGTGGCATGGCTATGCAGGCTATGCAGCTGGCTGAACTCCTGTTCCAGGCTTCCTGACCACAGGCAGCATGAACCTTCCTTTCTGCATGCCCAGCACATGCCCGTTCCTGTCCTAACTCTTAGCACACTGTTTCACAACAGTTTTCTCATCTCCACAGACTGTTTGTTGCCAAGGTCTCATATTCATTTCTGTGTACCCCTCGGTGCTGGGCATGTCATGGATGCTTAATGGACATTTGTTATACCAGGGTGTGAATTCTAGAGATTGATGCATATTTTGCTTCCTGGAAGCCCTACAACTCTCCTCTGAGAGGATCTGATTATCACCCTGTTAGAGATGGGGGAGGTGGAAAACCAGAGTGAGGTTAGCACCTTTCAGAGGTCACAGAGAAGCAGAGCTATGAGCTGAGCTTCAGCCTTCCGAGTGTGGTCCATTTTGCCAGTCGCTCCATCCTAACTCCGTTTCTCTTCTTACTTGCGGTAACTTGGTTTCTTTAGTCAGGGAAGCCTTTGCGAGAAGATAAGGAACATCTCCGAGCTTCCTGAGTGTGGCTTGTGATGTCTAGTCCTGCAGAGCTTCTGACCTGTCAGTCACACGGAATGCTCTGCTCTGGACCCAGCTGGGAACGAGGCAGATGTGGTGGCAGGTGAGCAGGAGGATTCCAGAACAGGGTTCCTGCCCTCCAGTCACTCACCACCAAATTGTAGGAACAGGATATGCCTGGGAAGGGAAGGCCCACAACAGACAGACACGGCTCTGTGCAGAAGAGCAGCACAGACAGTCAATGCTGCAGGAGGGCATGGGAAGAGGTCTCTGTGGATGTGGGCAGGGGACACTTCCTTAAAAGGTGGAATTTGGGCTTCCCTGGTGGCGCAGTGGTTGAGAGTCTGCCTGCCGATGCAGGGGATGCGGGTTCGTGCCCTGGTCCAGGAGGATCCCACGTGCTGCGGAGCGGCTGGGCCCGTGAGCCATGGCCACTGAGCCTGCGTGTCCGGAGATCCTGTGCTCCACAACAGGAGAGGCCACAACAGTGAGAGGCCCGCATACCGCAAAAAAAAAAAAAAAAAAAAAAGGTGGAATTTGAGCTGCATCTTGAAGATGGACATGATTTGGATAGGCTCAGAATATAGGGAGGGCCAGAGGTTGGGGGTGGACTCTGAGCATGAGGGGAAAGCTTGGCAGTGGGGAGGTCCCATGTGGGCTCTAGAGACAATGAAAGACCAGAGGGAGGAATCCTTTAGGGCTGTCTTGGGTAAAATGGAAAGGGAGGCTGGGGGTCAGATTATGGGGTCCTTGAGTACTGGGTTAAGTTTAGGCTTTTATTCTGGAGGCCAGCAACTCTCACCCGTGCTGAAAACTTGGATTCTCAGGGATTCTGGTTCAGTGGGGCTGGGCTGGGGCTCAGGTACCTGTAGTTTTAACAAGCACTGCACTCCAGGTGATTCTGAGCTAGTGAATGGAGGGAGGGCTCTGAGAAGCACTGCTTGGAGGGAGGGGGCTGCTGTCCATTTTGGGCTAACTTACTAGTGGGAGGACAGTGTGCAGGGATGATTGGGAGAGAAAAAAGAGGCAGGGGGGTCTGGGAAGCAACTATTGTGATTGTCCTGACTGGAGTAGAAAGGAACTCTCTAGAGAGAAAGGGGCAGAGCTGGAGTTGTGACAGAACTTGGACACCACCCGCCTATGGGACACAGAGGCCAAGGGAGAGGACTGATCTATGGCTCCACTGTCAATTCCATCATCCATGTGTCAGATATTTATTGAGCATCTACTTACATGTCAGGTGCTGGGGACACAAAGATGAAAGGCTTAGCCTCTGCTCTCAAGGAGTCTGCAGTTTAGATGAGAAGACAGACATGTAACCCAGTAATTACAATCAGTGGGGTCAGAGCAATGCCAGCTGCGTGCATGGGATGCTATGGGAGCCCGAGGGTGGATGGGTGAGGGCCAGCTGGGGGTCTAGGAGGCCAGGTGGGCCTCATGGAGGGGGTAGTGTTTGAGGTGAGCCTTAGGATATAAACAGATGAGGGTGAGGGTAGGACTTAAGAACTCAAGCTCTGGGGTCAAGCTTCTTGGGTTCAGGTCTTGGTTGTGAAACCTTCAGCAAAGTGGCTGCTCTGTGTTCGGCGTCTTCATTCACGAAACGGGGCTTAATAACAGTATCTACCTCTTCGTGGTGCCGTAAGGGTGAAACCACTTAAAATAGGGTCTGGTGCATAGTCAGGTAAAATAAAGAATGTGGCCCACCATCCGGTTCTACAAGTTATTGGCTACTGCAGTTGCTGACCTACAATACACCCTGAAAGGAATTCAGGGTGACAATCAGGATGAGGCATTCTGTGCTCTGGAAAAACAGACAGAACAGACCCTCAGATATTTTATGAACCCAATTTCTTGCATCTTCCCATACTCATAGAAGCACTAAAATCATTAACTAAGATAGCTGTGCCTCGTGACAAGCAGTAACCTTCTACCAAAATGTGCACTTAATTGCACGTACTCTTTCTCCAAAATCACGTATATGCTGGCCTCCCCCTAACCTCTTCAGAGCAGTTCCTCAGACCTATCTGAGAGGCTGTCTCCTGGGTTCTAGTCCTCCGTACGTCCCCAAATAAAAAGGAAACTCACGTTGTGCATTTTAATTTCAGTTGACAATCAGCACTCAAAAAAATTAACCATTGTTACTAAGTGGCCAGAGAGAGAGAAGAAGGGAGAGCTGGGCAAATGCAGGTAAAGAGTGTTGAGGTGCCAGCAGCCCTGCTTCAACTCTCTTCTCCCAGTTCCTGAGGATGGGGATCAGACCCCCTTCATTTCTGCACCCTGTATATTGCCAAGGACAGGATTTCCAAGAGGTGGTACGCTTCAAGCATGTGTTGAAGTGGATTGAATGATTCTGAAATGTCAAGGCCAGGTCTGGGGTGGCCATGGAATGCAGGAGTCTGGCTGGTGTGTGAATGCTGGGAATACGGATGCTGAATTCCTTTGGAGGAGACAGTGGGTAGTCACACTCCCTCTCAGCAGAAAGGGTGGTCCACAGTGGTCCATCTAAGCAGGAAATGAGTTGCAGTCTTCTATGCACCACCCCAGCCCTTTTCCTTTAGGGGAATTTCAGGGAGGCTGAGAAAGTGGGGAGGGGGAGGTTGGGTGAGGACCTGAAAATATCCCACCCACCTCCCCCAAAAGAAAAACTTCCAGCAGGCCTGTGACAGCTGGAGAAGAATGGACTGATGAAGGCACAGGAAGGGTTAAGTCTGCGGTGGCAGGTTCCCCCTGCCTCCCCCCAGGGCTAATTACTGGTTCAGACCACATTAATTACCCAGCCACAGGGGGAGTACATGGAGTAAATTAGCTAGTAAGTTCAAAGGGGCGACTCCCCACATTCTTTAATTAAGAGAGAAGCTGGCAGCAGGGGCTGCGCTCAGCCTCCCTGGGGCCTTTCTGGGAATCCGGGAGCCTCTGCCGCAGCCCAGGCAGGTGCAGTAGTAGCCCCATCTGCCAGGCAGAGTGGCCTACACCTGCCAGTAGCCCACCTGCACTGCGGGCTGGGGTGGGGGTAGTGGGGAGCAGGTGTAAAATGTGGCCAAATCAGCATCTGAGCTCAACCCTTAGCCCTGAGAGCAGCGTGGTGCAGAGATTCAGGGCTGGGTGGAATTTGATGGGTGGTCCAAATGATGCCCTGTCCCTGTCCACTCACACTTGTTCTTGTTCCTTGGACTGGCTTGAGGGCAGAATGGGGCCTTGCTTCTCCTGGGATGGGGGGAAGTGGAGAAGGGAAAAGAAAAGGTGAGATGTTTGGGGAGAGAAGGGAGCTGGCAGAGAAGGAGGCAGAGGAAGAGCATCAGGCAGGAAGGAGGGGCCTTCAGCGGGCTTTTGGAAGGCAGGGGTGAGGGAAGAGGGCGGAGTGTTGCTGGAGGGTGGGTGGGCCTCTGGGTGCCACTTCCAGGGGGCTGTGCAGGGTGGGGCTGAGGGAGCAGGTAGAACCCCACCGGAGCCCCGTCTTTGTGTCTACCTTCACCGGCGCGGTTCCCATAGAGTGGACCAGCTGCCTGCACCATCTGCCAGCCGACACCATGCCAGCCCCAAAGGCTGCCCTGGGTGGGGGAGCCCATGTGCACCCCTCCCTTGGCAGCCAGCTCGGGCAGTGGTGCTGCCATGTGGAGGAAGACTGGGTTTGAGGCAGTGCGTGCATGTGTGAAATGGATGTACCTTACCTGCCCCGGAGGACACTCTCATGTATGCACAGCCCCGAAGATAACTCCCTCTTCAATATTTGAGCCCGGGGCACTTCTCTTGCCTCACCCTCATCTTAGCCCTGCTGGGAGTAGGTAGAGGGAATGGAACCTTCGATGGACAAGGGGCATGGTGCTCACAGTTGGAAGGGGGGAAACTGAGGAGAGGGGAAATAGAAGGAGCCTATGAGATAGCTCATGGGAGACTGGGTGGGAGGCATCTGAGGCTTTGGTAGGGTCTGTTTTGAGGCAAAGACATACCTTCCCAGAGAGTCAAAGGAAGGCTGAACAAAAAAGAAACAAAGCCACGACTGTGTTGTGTTGAGGTAGAGAGCCGGAGGCTGGAAACTCATTTCTTCATTCACTCACTTACCCAGCATTTGTTGGAGTCCCATCTTGTGCACACTAATGTACTGAGCAAACGTTTGTTGAACATCTAGCATGTGTAAGCCCCATGAGATCAGGAGCACATGCTGATGATGACGGTGATCACGCTCCTGACCATGAAAGGAACAGTCACCATTCATCTGTACGTCACATGGGAGAGAATTCTGGAAACAAGTACAACATAGGCTCTTCACTCACAGAGAGTGGTGCGTGCTGAGTGAGCAGCCTTAGTGATGCTCCAGGTCTGCTGGGTGCAGCTTCTTCTGGCCGTGTAGACAGAGATATGATATGGGAAAGCCTGGGTCTTTCCCGTGCTCTGCACCTTGTCTGTACTTACCGTCACCACAGTTGATACAAAGATGAAGGACACAGAGCTGTTTAGTGGATGCTTATTTAAATAAAAAGGTAGGAGATCTATTTCCTAGCCAAATTAAAAATAACAAACCTGGAATTGAAAGAAATTCCAGTATGTGCAACCTGCCTGGCTCAGGAAAAGGCCATGCTCCATTTTTATTGTTTGTATCTAAATGGTGTAGCCACATACAAGACAAAGATGGGTTGTCTAATGATATCTTACAAAGAACCAGTCCAATGAACGGATCAGACCACAGTGCAGGCTGGTGCTCAAGTCCCTGACTACCCAAGAGGGCCACCAGAGGGCAGCCTTGAGGCTGCTGGCTGTCCTCTTACTCTCTACCTTAAGGGGGCAGCTCCAGGCTGCCTCTCCATCCTCATCCCAGCTAAGAAGTTCTTTCTTTTCTTCTTACTATGTAAGTGATATGACCACACAGAGCACAGGTCCCTAGATGAGGCACAGCCAACTCACCTCTGCTGGATATGTGTCTGCATTTAGCTCTGACTTGGAGAGAAAAATGTTTCATAGCTCAGAGCCTTGATAAAGTGTGGAGGCAGCTTGTGTGCATTCCTGTGGGGAGCAGCACAGTGGCAGCCTGGGCAATGTGGCATCCTTTTTCTGTGTCTGCAGGGTCTGGCCCTGGAGAACTGTGAGGGTCCCATCCTCCCTTGGCAGTGGCCCGTCCTCCCCTGCCCACCAGCATCCTCTAGGAACAGAAGTAGCTGCCTGCTCTGTGGACTGGAGATGGGATTTAGGGCTGGGTGTGCTGATATCAGGCAAACCAGAGAGAGTCTGGGCTGAAGAGTGTGGGTTTCCTCTGAAAACTCTGTTTTCTCTATGTTCTTTTGGGGATTCTCTTTTCCTTTAATTTTCTTAGTAATTGTCCATTTTGGAAAATTCCAGCTCATTCTTTTATAAATTAAGGGTCTGAGGAGAGAGCAAAGTGTCTGAGAGACCAGGCCAGTGGTGTGTGAGTGAAAGTGTGTGTGTATGTGTGTGTGTGTGTGTAAGATAGGACTTCTCACCTACCTGTGTTGAAGGGCCTGTTTTTCTTTTTTATTTCCAATCCATTGTAGAGCTATACTTTGTAAAATATAATAAAAACACATTACCAAAAAAAATTAAAAATTAAAAGAGAGGTACCAACTATGAGCCCTAATTTTTATGATTATATTAAACAAACATAAATTACTCTGTCAGATTGCTATAAAAGTTTCTAAATTTTTGCTTGCAATTGTTCTATTATCTGTCCTGGACTGGTAAATCCAATTCACAGACAGCCCCCAGTCCATGGACCAGGTGTTGTGTGTCTCGGGTGTAGGGCAGGGAGGAGGGAGGTATGAAAGCTCAGGAAGCAGGTGGTCTGTGGGGATGACTGGAGGGCTGGCTCTTTCCCAGTCTCCATCTTCACAAGCTGTCTTGTCTGTTTTCACTTTTTAGAAGGGGGCGACTCATTTACAGAGGGCGTGGTGGGGGTTTAGGGTCGGGGGTGCTTCCTGATTGACCAGTGAAGACCCTGTGCTTCTAGACGGTGTGTGCCTCTCAGTCATCCTGGCAGAACCAAGGAGGCAAAGGGGAGGGGACCCTGGTGTATTCTGACTGTGGATTTTGACTGGTGATGACAGAGACAGGAGGATGAGGAAGATGAAGGGTTGGGATGGGAGGAGGGAAGGGAGAAAAGGGAGTAGAAGACAAGTGAGAAAAAAGGCTCGCAGGGGTTGCCTTATCCACTGTCTTTACCCAGAGCAGAACCACAGGCAATTAAGCTCCCGAAGGCAAGTGGACTGATTTACTTCCATGACATATGTATTTTGGAGGTAGACCAGGCTTTTAAAACTTTCATGTAATAGATAGCTAGTGGGAAGCAGCCACATAGCACAGGGAGATCAGCTCGGTGGTTTGTGACCACCTAGAGGGGTGGGATAGGGAGAGTGGGAGGGAGGGAGAGGCAAGAGGGAGGAGATATGGGGATGTATGTATATGTATAGCTGATTCACTTTGTTATACAGCAGAAACTAACACACCATTGTAAAGCAATTATACTCCAATAAAGATGATTAAAAAAAAACTTTCATGTACATGCAAATCGCCTGGAGATCTTATTGAAATGCAGATTCTGATTCAGCAGATCTTGGCGTCTGCATTTCTAATAAGCTCAAGGGGAAATGCTAGATGTTTGCAGCTCTGAGGGGCCAAGAGTGCTCTGCACGAGCAGACTTCTTGCTAGGGGAGGAGGGTACCAGAGTTGGTAACTCGGACCTCACTCTCCGTGATTCCAGTGCAGGGGCCTGCAAGCTGGGGCCAGGGCTTCACAGGCGCGAACATATAATCCTTGACTGAGCACTCTGGCTGTGGACTGGACTGGGACTCCCCTCCCTTCCCACTCCCTGCCCCGGCAACTCTTCCTCTTCCTCACCCTCTCATCTCCCTCATCACCAGTCAGGTCCACAGGGAGTCCATTCTCCTTGAATAAACCAGACCAAATTATCAGGCAACCCAAATGATTGCTACTGATGAACAATATGAAACAAATTGATACACCTTTATTAACAAATAGATTCTACAACCATGTATCTTTTTAAACATGTAAGGGGTAACAGAGTTTTCTGATGTGCTCCACAAACGGGGGTTCTGGCTGCTGGGCTGGGGAACTGGAGGACCACAGAAGAGGCTGGGGTCCCCTGGTCTCCTGGGGAGCGCTGGGGGCTGCAGATGGCTGTGTGTCTTGGGGGGAGGAGATGCCATCACTAGCAGAGGACCCCCTCGCATTCACCAATGGTATCTTGCTGGGTCCCGCTTCTTCTATTCAGCCCCTTGGCTGGAACCTCACTGAGCTGAGGGCGTCTCACCTCAGCGTAGATGACAGAAATGTCCTGTGGGAGAGTCAGGTCAGGGTGAGGAAGCAGACGTCACACAGAGAATAAGCAAAGAGCAGGGGTCCCATCTCACCTTTTCCTGCTGGGCTGACTGGGCAGGCCTGGCTGTGGGGAAGAGCAGCACTAAGCTTAGGGCACTGGGTTCACAGGGTGTCCCTTTCCCACCTCCTCGTGGCACCTTCCTCCAGAGAGCACGGGCCGGCCAGGGTGGGGTGCTGCTCCCCCTTTTACTTCTCAGGGCTTCCCACCCTCAAGCTGAAAGCAGGTGGGCCTGGGAATCAGGAGACCCCAGCTGTGTGACCGGAGGCCAGTCACCTGGCCTCTGAGTCTCAGCTGCTTCAACCAGGAAAGGGTGGTGGTGTTGACAGTGACTGCCTTGCAGGATTACAGTGTGAAGCAAGGGACAAGAAGGTGCCCAAGATACTTCTAGAATAACTCCTCCATTAGACACCCACTCTGCACCAGGCAACCATTTAGGTGTGAAAATTATATAGCTGATCTATCTAGTACACAGCTAACAGAAGTATAATTCTGTATATCTAATCTCACATCAGTCCTGCCAAGTAGGGGGTATTGATGCCTTCTCACAGTGGGATGAGAAAACTGAGGCTCAGCCAGGTGAATCACTCTCCACAGTCACTTCCATAAGAAGCAGAAGCGTAGGCAAATATTGAATCTTTGTGAACGTGAAACATTCTCCCACTGATAAAAACTCCAGTATCCCCTCTTCTATGCATCTTGGAACATAACGGCTCTCCTTACTTTGGGTTTCAGATCCCTGCACCCCCGCAACAGGGAAAGCCTGCTCAGAGCTTGAGCTGCAAGCAGACTGTCCCAGACGCCACCCCTGCCCTGAATCATGCTTTCACCCTTGTTGCCTGCTAGGATTAAAAGGATCATATTTTCTTTTTTTCCTTATTTTGCTAATGAAAACCATAGAGTCTGAGGTTGGCTTCTTTTATCCTTTCTTATGTTTAGGTCCTCATTGTGACTCTTCTCAGGAAGGAACTGGGCCCACGTGTGCTTTCCCATCTGCTTGGCCATGCTCTGGCCAGCAACCGGTCAGGTCCTGGGAGAAGTGCCCTGAGTCCAAGAGATTTCTTGGCTGTCTACTTTCCCTAGTGCCCTTTATGGGTGGAAGCAGAGTCCCTAGACTGACTCAGATCCATTTTACAGACCAGGAATTGAAATCTCAGCACAGGTAAGACATAAAACAAGCTTCCTATTTTTGAACACCTATTGCATACCAGACAATCTTTATGGATTCATGTTCTATTCCTAGCCATTTATAATAATCTTACAAAGTAGGCATTATCTACACTTTATAGATTAGGCTCGGAGAGCTTAAATAACTTGTCCACAGGCACACAGTGAGTACATAGAATCAAGTTTTGAACTCAATTCTGACTGACTCCCACACTCCTCCCATGATTCCACGTTGCCTGTTTGTCTGTTAGAGAGTGGACTAGCCTTCCCCGTGCCTGCCATCTTGACTCTGGTATCTGTGGCTGGGGTTCATGGTCTTTATGGCTCCCTCTTAGAGCTGAGACTGTCCTGTTTAGACTTACACTGAGGGTCAAAGACAAACTGTATCATTCTTTTTCTTTTTTTCCTTTGTTGCTCCACAGTGCTCAGAAAAGGGAAAAAAAAATTCCTCCCTAGTTGGGATGGTAACAGTGGAGATGTGGTGGATATGATGTAGATGATGGTGATTATGGTGGACATAGCGCTGTTTGTGGTGATGGTGGTAGTGAAGGAGGAGATGATGGTGGTGGTGGTGAAGGTGGCTGTGGTCAGGGTGATGATGGCTGTCATGGTGAGTTGGTGGTCAGGGTGATGATGGCGGTCATGGTGATGTTGGTGGTCAGGGTGATGATGGCGGTCATGGTGATGTTGGTGGTCAGGGTGATGACAGTTGTCATGGTGATGATGGTGGTAGTGATACCTCACCCTAGGCCCCAAACTTCCCCTTTACATGAGCAAAGATGTCAAGTTTGACCTGAGATCACTCACCTTTCACTCTCCTTTGGGATCGTATGCGCCACAGCGTAGATAACCCTTTCATTGTTCTCATTCTGGCAATGAACTGAAAGAAGGAACGCAGCTGCAGCTTGAATAGGACCCACCTGCTCTCCCACCTCAGGACCCAGAAACACATATGGAGGGAAGCTAATCAGGGGCTGTTATGGTGATAACTGGCAGTGGGAAGCAGTTATTAATGTGGGATATCCATCTTGGCAGGAGGTGCCTGACCCCTGCAGCAGATTCTAGCAGCTTCCCCAGCCCTGACATTGTTTAAACTAGAGGTTGGCAATCTTTTTCTGTAAAAAAAGTAGTGAATATTTTAGGTTTTGAAAATACCTGGCTCTGTAGTGTGATAGCAGCCACACATGACACATATACAATGCTCTTTACAAAAATACTTGGTGGACCAGATTTGACCCATGGTCAAATTTGCTAACCCTTGGTCTAAACCTCCCTCTTGGGGGCTGGGATCCCTTCCTACTTCCTTCTCCCACCACCAGCTCCATGCACTGGCCCCTTAAGCTCTCCCCAGAAGCCATCTGTTTCCTTCCCCAGATGACTGATTCCTGAGACTCGGGCTCGTGAGGCCTTCTTTTTTATGACTTCCCTTAAGAGGCCTTTCTCTGCCTTTATAGACAGATACTGGTGCTACTGCAAGTCCTTACCATTGACATACAGTGGGTGTTCCTCTCCACCTACGGCTGGGGGCAGATTCCGGGGTGGAAGGGGCCCTAGGAGATGCAAAGGCACAATTCACTGAGCGCCCTCAGAGAGCAGACTGGACAGTGGGGACAGAGAGGCTGAGAGAAAGAATGTCAGTTACCTTTAAAAATTGTATAAAAAATTAAAAAATTAAACTAAAAAAAAAAAAAAAAAGAATGCCAGCAGAGGTTGCTAGAGGTCTGAGGCTGGTTTGTTAATGAGGGTTAATTCACAGGTCTGGACACGGTTAACTTTTATGGGATGTTTCCTTTGAAAAATACCCCAGAGGGGAGGGTGGCTCCATGGGAATCACAAACTGGGAGGAAGCAGGGTCAGAAAGGATGGGTCACATCCTTGCATCGAAAGGGCCCAGACCCACCAGTCAGGCTGCTTTTCAGAAGGAGGAAAAGCTAATAACTTTGACAACATACCATGTGCCAGAAACAGGGCCAGGGAATTCAAATACAGCGTCTACTTAATAGCAAACCTCCTAACCCAGGGACAAGCACAGAGCTGGATGTCACTAAAGCCCACCTACCTAAATCTTCGGTGTCTGATATTCTTCACAACCACCTTGCAAATGCTGATACTGTGATTTCCGTTTTTTAGATGAGGTGACTGAGGTTGGGAGAGGTGACTTCTTCGAGGTCACACAGAAAGTGGTGGAGACAGAATCTTAATCCAGTGTGTACACTTTTTCTCCACTAGCATGCTGCCTCTGTGAAATCAGGCGTTTCCAGAACTTTAAAAATGACCTCTTGGGATAGGAATTGGGTCACAGGTGGATGTTAGAACACCTGGTTCCTTGCCTGGTGTCCAAGAAATATTCATTAGCTCTAACAGCAAGAAAGCATCAGAGTTGTCAGGTAGCACCTTTGGACATGGCTCCTCCTGTAAAACCAAGAGGGCATTTGTGGAGACTCAGAGAGGCCTCTAATGCTCATTTGTCAAGGCTGTGTTTCTGAGTCTCCATTCATGAAGAGCTCTGTGAATTTGATGGAACTGTGTTTTATGGGAGGTGTGACAGTGGGAAATGAAATGAACACTTTTAAGCAAACAACCAGAACTTGCACACTTAAGTAACTGCTACTTTGAAGTAGACCTCCTGTATGACCACATCCTTGTCCTAGTGATTCCATAATTGGTCAAAATGTTTTGAACATTGCCTTCAGAGATACAGTCTGTGGAATATCTTCAGTGGTGGCACATTTGTATTTGTTGAGGAATGGATATGCTGTCTGGAAATGGTTAAGCATCTTCTAAAGCTGGGCATGGAGAAAAAAGCTGTTGGACTGTGTCTCTTGTGTGGCTATGGAATTGGGCCTGAAGGTGGTTTTCTGAGTGACATTCTAAGGAAGGTTGTGTGCCCCTGAGCTTCTGAGATGATAGGCCCACCACCAGGAGTCTTATTTTCATGAGAGACAGGTTCCTTAACAAAATGGAGCCCAGGTGCTCCCAGACTGGCAGTGGGGGTGGGGTAGGGGAGTGGGAATGGGTGGGGAGGCAAAATCGCCACATGAAGAGGGACGCTCCTTTGCTCCCTGTGAAAGGCATCTTCCCCTTGAAGATCTTTCACCAGTGACTGTTCCTCCACCATCTTGTTTGGGCCTGGGAGGGAGATGGCTGTACTGTGTTGCTTTGCCTTTAACTCTCTGACCCAGAGGTGAGTGGGCAGAAATACCCATGCTATTGAGACCAGGCTGGCTTTATGACAGGTGCAGAGGTGGTAGAATTCACAGATCTTCAGTTCATGGTCCCCTACTCCAGCTGCTTCCTCATTTAACTCTGGGCCTGTCTCCATCTTTCTCCCACTGCACAGGTATACCTTAGAGCAACTCTGGCCTGCCTTGATGAAATCTAGACTCAAGACTAAAGAAAAGGAGAGATGAGAAGTTAGATGGACAAAGGCTGCTAAATTAAAAAGGGGAGAGGAAGTCGGAGCCTGGCTCAAGCCCTAACTGGGGTGCCTGGTGACGTAGTGGGTCTAGGGCTGGGGAGAGATGCTTTCAGGTATCCTGGCTGATGGTCAGGGAAGACTACTTGGATTGCAGGACTGGGTGGTCTTCCTCAAAGAACAGTCTGGCTTAGCTCTCAGAACTCATCACAAATTCCTTAACTGAGGGAGCTGCAAACTTGAAAAAGCAAATCTAGCTGGAGGTCTATGAGAACAATTACTTTTGCCCTTGGCAAGTGGAAAATAAAAATGTTGCCCCAGGGAGGAAGAAGTAGGTTGATTTGAACTTCTGTAGGTGGATTTGAAGCCCTAGGAATAAACTGGCACCAAATAGCTTTGGCACTGGGAGCCATTCCCTTCAACATAGCCCCAGGCAAACAAGGGTTAGAGTTGGAATAAACCCGTAGCCACCAAAGGTGATTGCTTTGAAAGCCAACATTCATGCTTCATTATCATAACCATGACAGGAAGAAGAGGAGAGTCTGGAATTTCAAAACCAATAGGTGAGCTAGCAATGCCATTTATCTGATTATTTTCACTTATTTCTCCCTATAGAATTCTCTCCCTATAGAATTTCTCTCATCTGAATTTTAGCTAAACTTTTTATGACTCTGATCAGAGGAATTACAGAATGGATAACAGGGGCAAAGGCAGTTTGGGAACCTGCCGGGGTGATGTGCTCAGGACAGAAGAGAATGTACTGAGCACCCACTCAGTGCCAGGCTAATACATCAGGTATGAGACAGATGTCACCTCATTAACTCAGACCTTACAACATCCCAAGAGGGAGACATTTAGTGAAACTTAAAAGGAACTGGCCCAAGGTCACTGAATTAGTAAATAGCAGTGCTGGGACCGGGCTATTCCCCAGTGCTCTCCACCACACTTCCTTCCTGATGATCTGACAGACATGGACTCTCACCCAGGGCCCAGCACGGCACAGAAGTGTGTATGAATGAGCATGCATGTGCACTGGAGTTCTCATGTCTTCTTTCTCCTCCACTAAGCAGACCAGAGCTCTGCTGACTTTAACGAGAGAACTGGAGGCCTTGGGTTTGTTCAGTATATTCACAGCCACAGGCTGTCTTCCAAACGTGAAGGACACTGATCTACACCTCGTTTGGCTTGAAAGAATTCCTGTTTGTGCCTTTATTCATGCCCCAGTGTGCAGTAGTGTGCTTGTGCGCTCTCTGGGTGAGTGGGCGTGTGAGACACTGTGTCTGTGTGTGTGAGTTCTGGAAGCTCTAAGTGTCCCCCCTGGGGCCCCTTTGTATGATGTGTGAAGAAAAGTCCCTCCTCCTCCCAATACCCAGAAGTAAGCAGTTGGTCCTGTCAGGCTCTGGCTTTCCAATGGCTGGGCTGTGCCTGGCATAGGGATTCTGCAATCAAGAAAGCCAAAAAGAGTTACTGACCAGTTTTTCTCCAGGGTCTGAAATACCCTAGAAGTGCAGCAGCAATGACCGTCATGCCAAGCAGGCTTGCAGGCAGCCAAGGAACCAGCCAGTTGATGCTAGTGGGGGCAGATAAGACCCGAGGACCTGGGAGGTGAGTAGGGGTGACCGTGAGCATTGAGGATGAAATTAACAAATGCACCCCAGACTGGCACAGGAGAGGCAGAGTGGTTGGCATTAGCGGGAACCACCTGGCCTGAAGGAGCCTTGCCAGTGGGAATGAGGGACGGATCAAAGGATGTCAACATGGATGGGCAATTCCATGGATGACCATGTGGCCCTCCCTCCATGGTGCCCCTCGCTCTCTGTGGACTTCATTGTTTCCCTGCCAGGTTCAGTGGACAGATTCTCCAAGCGGGCTCCATGCTCAGTCAGTCATGCAGTGCCTGCTCTGGGCCCAGCATTGTGGGAAGCATGGCGGGAGGAACACAGAGGAGTGAGATCTGACCCTGGCCAGCTTGCTGGGGCTCACAGCCCAGTTGGGGGACAAGACCTACCATCCACGGAGAGTGTCTCAGGCTTGCTTGTCTCTTTGGAGACACTGTTCTCAGCCTTGCAGGCGTAGTTCCTAGCATTCTGCTCTGACATCACCGGGAAGAGGAAGGAGACGGCTCCACCATGGGGAGCCACGTGGTTCCGCAGGGTGTCCCCATTGAGGTAGAATGAGGATCGGAGGGGAGGAGCTCCACAACTCGGCTGGTGGGTCTCAAGGTGAGCAGAGGACAGGACACAGGAACAGGGGCAGCATACAGTTGGAAGGGTCAGCGGGACCCCCCAGGCTCCTCCCTTGGGGATCCCTCCCCACATTCCCAGGGGACCCCACTGCCCAGGCCCCTGGGGAGGGTCTCCCCATCCTCTCCTTACCCCACACCCTGACCTCCAGCTGGGGACTCTGTTTCTGGACCCAGCCACCCTCAAGGGCCGCCTAGCACCAGTAAAGTCCGGAGTCTCCCTCCTCGGCTGCTGGGATGCAGAGTTCTGGATGGAGGCCCCTGTCCTGCAGGGTGTGGCCCTCCTTGTGGAAGGAGAAGAGGAGCTGCCAGGCTGACCGCGGGCTCCCCTCACCGAGGAGTGGGCTCCGGGCTCCCCCCATGGAGCTCACGAGAGGGGTGGGCTGTCAGCACAGGAGGCAGGAACAGCTCTGGGAAGAGGCCGCCCAGGGCTCAGGAGGGGAGTCCTGGACAGCGAGGCCCCTAGAGTCTGAGGTGAGGTCTGAGCTTCGGCACATCCCAGGCCCTGCCCTGCGCCGTGTGGGAAGTGCCGTCACTGTCTCCCAGCACCTGGCTTCTCATCCCACACACCAGCTCTGAACTGACTCCCACAGCCCTGAGCCCCTCTGGGGTCCCAGAAAGCCAGTGACAGAAGGGCCTTAAAGGTCACCTAGTGCCCAGAGGAGAAGGGTGTGGCTCAGGGTCTCAAGGGGGGAGCAGCAGGGCTAGTTCTTCCCTTCCCCCACAGGGCATCTTCCCCCCCTTCCCTGGCTCCAGACATGCCCCATGGGGGGGGGCAGGGCATGTGGACAGCATCCTGGACATCTCAGGGCCCTGCAGATTGGCCCAGCATCAGGGGAAGCCAGAGAGAAGGGCGCTGCCCAGAGAGCTGCCAACCTGTAAGACAAGACCCCTGAGCAGCACCCTTCCCGCTCCCCCCAGTCCCCCAAGTTGTGACTCACCTTGGACTTGAACCATGAGAGTCCTTGAGGTTCGTCTGCCCACATATTGCATGTATGTCACCTGTCCAGTGCAGCTGTACCGGCCGCTGCTGTTCACTGTTGCTGTTCCCATGGACAGAGTCTGGTTGCCCTTAGAGAGATGGAGGAATTTTCCATCCCTCCTTCCCCAGCATCACAGAGTCAGGATATCCCCTTCAAACACGGGGTCTGGCTGCACTTGGAGGCTCAGCCAGGCTGTGAGACACAGGAACAGGGTCACCCTGGAGCTGCAGGTCCCTCAGTCCATTTTCTCCCTCTGTCCCCCAGCCCAATGCCTCCCCCGCAGCCTTCCCCCCAACCCCTCCCCGGGATGGAGGCTCCTGGTCAGCTCCTTCACAGCTGTCACTGTCTCCCAGCCCTTCACGCCAGACCAGGGCAGGGCTTCTGCTTTCCTGCACCCCTCCTTCCTCTCTCCTTCCTCTGCCCTTCTCCTCTATTCCCCCCTCCCCTCCCCTCCTCTCCCTGTGCCTTCTCTCTGGCCTCTTTCCCTCCTACCCTCCTTGTCTCCTTTTTTTTTTTTTTTTTTTTTTTTTGGCTGTGACCAGAGATCTAACCCGTGCCCCCGGCAGTGGAAGCGCGGAGTCTTAACCGCTGGACCTCCAGGGAAGTCCCCCTCCTTGTCTCCTTTTATACTGCATTTTCCTCCGCCACCTTGACAAGCCTGAGTCAAGTTGGATTCCTTCCACCTATTGTTCTGCTTCATTCCTCCTTATTAGATTCTCACTCCCCTAGATTGGTTTCTTTTCCTCTGGTGACTCCAGTGCAGCTCTTTCTTCAGCGTCCACCTCTGATGGTAGCTGCACCCCTGTCCACCAGAGAGGAGCTGGAGGGGTGGGTGTTGGATGTGCCACGGCCTGGGCTCGCTCCCTCCTGCTTCCCTCATCAGGCTTCCCCAGGCCCAGCCTCCATCGGCACTCCCAGCAGTGAGGTTCATTTCCACCACAGTCATGGTGCAGGATCTGTCATTTCTGTCCTCATTTCTAAAATGCATTTTATGTCCTGACATGGACAAGAAAAGGGCTCCTGGGGACCCAGCATCACCGGCAGGGCAATCCCTGGCTGGCCTGGCCCCAGGACATACTTCTTTGATCCCAGACAGCCTCAGGAGCCTGGGAGTAATGATGAGTAATCAGATAGGGAGCCCTGAGGAGAGCCCCAGAACATCCTGCCTTTGCCTGGATCCACCTGGATCCCTAGAACCCATTACCCTCCCCCTAGACTAGGTAACGATGCTCACATCATAGCTGAATAATGGGTCTTTCTTCCTTGGCTGCTCTTTCTAGCATCACTAACTATTGGTTTAGATTTCCCTCCCTGGTATACACAGAACATGTCCTTGGAGGTCAAGATGTTCCTAGGCCAGAGTTTTCACCTACTTGACAGAGGCTCCATGGAGTTCAGTGGGACAGGATGGGCGGGAGGGCAAAGGTAGCCAAGGGAGAAATAAGGCAGATCCACAGAGAAAGATGCCTGCTTCTTTGAACATTAGAGGGATGGAAGGGAGTCCAGAGCCTTGATGAATGGAGATTACAGGAGCTCCAGAGCCACACTGAGAGGAGGAGACTGAAGCCATTGCTACTTGTAAGGGAGCCGGATAGTGGCCTAGAGCCATTCTTCTGGGACTTGAGTCACCCTATAACTATCCGCAGCCTGAGAGAGTAGAGTGCTGGCTTTCTCCTCTTCCTGGGAATTAGTGAAGACTCCTGAGGAAGAAGCCTAGGCAGGTGTTGCTCTGAAGATGTTTCTGGGGGACCCAATGGTCCTGACTTTTCCCTGTCCATTAAGTTTTGGCCCAGAGACACACTTGGAGATGAAAGAGACATAGGCAAGACTCACCAGTTTTCCCAACACAGGGAACTGCAAGAGAACAAAGTGATAGAATTCAATTAAGTAGCAGAAAAAAACTTTCTGACAAGGAGGAGGACTGTCACCTTATAAATGGGTGCTAACATCCATTCAACCAGTCAACCACCCAGCCCCCTAAGCACATAAATATCTAAGCCACCCAACTGCTCAGTCACCCAGCCACTAAACACCCAGCCACCCAACTATCTAACCACCTAACCACCCAGTCACCCAGACATCCAGCCACCCAGCCACTCAGTCACTCAAATTTTACAGTGGACCTGCTGCCTAGAATCCTTTACCCTATCTCAGTTCAAATGCCACCTCCTTAAACAGGTCTTGCTGGGGGCCCCCAGTCAAAAGAATTCTCCTCCATCACTATTACAATACCCTATTGTATTATCATCAGAGCACTTATCACCGTTTGAAATTATCTTATCATTAAATTGCCTACTTGTTATCACCTGTCTCCCTCTGTCTAGAATGTAAGCCCCATGATCGCAGGTACTCTGCCTGTCTTGTTTACTGACGTATTACCTATGCCTAGTGCCTGTGCCTGGATCATGGTCTGTGTTTAACAAGCATATACTGAATAGATGCATGAATGCTTTCCTTTGTGCCCACTCATGCGGGGCAGGGAACAAAAATAGAAAACATAGAACTAGATTCTTACACTAATGTGCTGAGGGTCTAATTTATACCTACAGAAGAACTCAGACAGCAAAGGCAGGACCTGATTCCTGTGGTCCATCTGTCCACAGAGCTCTGGGGAATAGAGTATGGGCGTGATCAGAGGAAAGAGGTGAGATTTCCCTGGAAGAGTAATCATTAAAAGGTCTTGGGACATGGACGGGCAGCTCGGACAGATGAGAGAACTGTCAGCAGGCCAGCGTGTCACACACCGTGTTGCACTTTGTATGCATTGCACTACTGCTTCTAGAGGAACCAACGTTTGAGGAGAATAGGCGGCCAGGAAAGAGAGGCCAAACCACAAAATGATGACAGATGAAGTGAGGCAGGTGTGATCAGCCCAAGGGGTGGAGGACCCTAAACTTAGGGGCACAGTTGGATATAAAGCAGTGGAGCATATTCTGGGCTTTGGGGCACGGGGTGAAATGATGAATGGTGTAGGGCTGAGTGCAGTCAGTCCAGCCTGTCCCAGGCATTTACCTGTGCCCTTCATTGTTGGGTGCTGTGCAGAACCCTGAGAAATGCAAGAATGGCCTTGGAGGGGGTGGGTGAAGACCGCCTCAGCAGATGTTTGGCATGTTCATTCACAGGCTGTCATCCTCACTGTCCACATGACCTGGGACACATTCTCTACCTACTCAGGTCAGGGTTAGCTCACCTGCAGGTTCTCAGTGTGTGCAGAATCTCTTTCTTACCATCCCTCCATCCCTCCATCTTCCCCAGGCCTCCATGCTAAACACATCTTCTTCTAGGAGCTTGGTGTAATGGAGAGCATGCAGGCTTTGGAACCAGATGACCTGGACTAGACTCATGAATCCATCTCTTTCTATGTGACCTTGGACAAGTTGTTTAAAGTTAAAGAGCCTCCAGTTCCTGGTTCTGTCTGTATAACAGAAAAGATAATAGTCTTTTTTCCCTTACAGAGTAGTTACATAGATTGTATCAACCCTCTGCCTGGGAAAGTGGTTACTACATTAACTGAAAGCAGAAAGAAGGCCTGACCTCAGAGTGACTAAGTAAGACCTTACTGGGTAGTGATGCCTCCCCTTCCTTTCTCTTCTCCCCTGGAAAATGATTTTGCAGCTACAAAGCGATGAACAGACAGGGTTGAGGGGACTGACGCCTATAACAAAAGAGAAGGCATCCAGGGAGCATAGGCACTTCAAATGAGCTCATGTTCCCAGATCCTGATGACTTGCTGTCCAGGGCACGGCAAGACCTTGGGATTGTGACTGCAGGACCACTGTGTATAATCAAGACAGCCGCCAACTGGAGACAGAGTGGGCGACACCTCCTTACAGCAGTTCCTATAAAGAAGACCCGAGGGCCTCAGTGAGCTGCAGGCTGAAGATGAGGTGACAGTGTGATGAGATAGCTGAGCTATTGTCACGCTAAGTCACACAACAGAGTCCCGAATGATTCAGGGAGCAGCTCCACTGAACTCGGCACTCAGGCCACTATGGGAGGGATGAGAAAGCCCAGCTCCTGGCCCACTGACAAAGCCCATCAAGATCAAGCAGACTAGCACAATGAACAGAGTCTAGAAACCATTTCCTATTAGAGGGATTGAAAGACATTTATCTGAGAAAGACGAGAAAGAGTACACAGGGATACACAGTGGCCTTCAAATACTTGATGGGCTAAGCTTAAAGGAAGGGAGAGACTTGTTACTTCATAGGGCAGAAGTGGAACTAATTCACGGAAGTTAGATCAGAGAGGCAGGTTTCAGTTCAACATGAGGAACTATGCCACGGTCGAGTTCTACCACATTGGAACATGCTGCTTTGTCAAGCTGTGGCTGCCGTGCAGCTGGGAGGGTCGTGTGTCACAGATGCTGTGTTTGCACATGGGGGGTGGGTTCCAGTATTGAGAGGGAAACTGGCTAATGCCCAGCTCAGAGGAAGATCAAGGTTCATCTCCTAAACTTTAAATACATCTTTAGTGTACAGCCATGTACCAGCATGTCCAATGTCAGGGCTTCTAGCCTCTTGAATCCCTGATAGCCAATAATAATAATAGGCACCATTTATTGTGTGACCATGTCCTGCCAGGCACTTTAAATGAATTTTATTTTCTAGTTTTACCTGATTAGAATCCAACTATACCCAGACTAGAGGTAGTGAGGTAGAATGGAGAAAGCATGGGGTTTGACATCATACGAACTTGGGTTTGCGTTGTTACCAGGGTAACTTTGCTCTTGTTAGCAGAGTAATTCTAGGCAAGTTTCTTAAACATTTTTGAACCTCAGTTTCCTCAACTGTTTAATAGGGATAAAAAACCCCTGCCCTATAATGTCCTGAAGGTTAGATGAGATAATGTATGTACTACAAAGTAGGTACTCAGTGTTTTGTTTTCTCTGTCTCTCTGTCCACATCTGAGAGGAAATAGCAGCTCTACCTTTATGGTAACTCCGTTCCTACATATTTAGCCATGGGGTCTGAATCTTAGGCTGGCTTTCTGGGGTTGTGAGCATCAGGTGTGACTCAGTCCTGCCTGGGTTCCCCGTACGCTGTCCACTAGTCAGCCAGTCACTGACTCTCCCTCCCTCTTCCTTTGCTCTCTCCCATCCAGATCCTGGGGTACACGCTGGGAAGCTCTTAGACTTTATCTAGTCAAGTTCAAGGGCTGTTCCTTTCACAAGGAAGTGATTTGCCCTTGGCAACCTCTCCTCTGGAGTGTATCTGGGCACGAGGCCATCCTGTCCCTGCACTAACGTGAGCACTGACCTTCTCACTTGTCCAAACGGCCATTCATAGAACACACAGGGCAACATGGTGATGTCGGGGAAGGAAGAGCCCTAGGTGGAACAGGTATTGTCTTCCCAGGGGATAAACGCCCACAAACGCTGTCTAGGAAGCAAGTGTATTTAGGAATGGTTTTGCTTTTCTGGTTCAATGAAAACAAACAAGCTTCTGGGACCAAGTTTAAAACAAAAAGTAAGTCAACTCAGAAACCGTAAAGCACTATATGCCCAGACTTGTTCCTTTTAAGTGTAGCAGGGGACAGTAGCTGAGCCTGAGCCGAGCCTGAGCCGAGCCTGGGCCGAGCCTGAGCTGAGCCTGGGGGAGCCAAGTAACTCACCCCACAACAATCCTCTGCCTGGAAACCAGTCCCTGCAGTCATTGGCAGGGGTGACTGGTCCGAGGGTGCTCAGAGCAAGGAGACTGGTATAGATTCAGAAGAATGGATTTGAACCTTCATATCGGTCCCCATGGACCAGTCAGACCCAAAGCAGAACACCCCCACCACCCTCCACAATAGACAGAGGATGTAGGCAGAAGAAGAATGGTCAGTTTGAAGGGGGCTTTGGATACTTAGAGCATAAACCTCTTGACCAGGTGTGAAGCCCAGTCATTGTTGACTGGTTCTAAGAAAAAGCTGAGGCTTCATAAAAACATATCTCCTTGTAAAACCCCATGTTTTGCTCCTGTTGCTGACAGAAATGCACGGAACTGCTTTCTTCCCATTTCCCTGATCTCTTCTCTTACATTCTGGCAGCCTCCTTCCCTTCTATAATATCGTTTTCCTTTCAAGATAGCCCTGATGGATATTTTAACCCGATTTCACAGGGTAAAGGTGTCATTGGGTCTCAGCATGTGATTTTCTGCCTCCCTAAATTAGCTCTGATATATCGAAGGGTTACCCTTCCAGGAGCCAGGAAAATGGGATAGGGAACACCAGGACTCCCCTATGTCTCCATGCCCATCACTCTCATCCCCGTCACTCTCAAGCATGCCCATGTGCACGCACTTGTCTCAAGCTCCAGCCATAACCCACTTGAACTAGGAAAGGTGAAATAAGGAACTTTGCGTCTTAGGAACGACTTACAGTCTTTGGTGCTCAGAAGAGGATTCTGGCGCTTGGTGACTTACCGAAGAGCAGTGCAACTGTCCAGAGCAGCGTGGGGCCTGGCCTGGCGTGGAGGAGGGAACCTGGGGCAGACTGAAGGCAGGGGTGAGACTGGGAGGGACAGCATCTAGGCCACAGGCACAGGGGTGGGTGGGTGACCCCCTCTGACGTGGGTGGTGTTAGTGCTTGATAATCTAAATACGGGAAGTGGGGAAGAAACTTTAAAAGCTCAAATTGGTATTTCTTCTTTGGTAGAAGGAGTGTTACACCAACGAATTTTCTTGACCGTAAAGCATAAAGGAGTCAGGTAAGCGACTAGCAAGCACTTTTGGATGCTCTCTCTGTGGTTTGAAGAAGCTCATGCTAGGAACTAGGGTGGGACAGGGCTATGGAAAGACCCAGAGACTGCCAGAATTTGCTTGGCCTCAGCATCACTTAGCCTGGAAGGTAGCACAGCTCTAGAAACACTAAGATCATCCGCTCCCCACCCCGAGTGACGTCTAGTTCTCCAGGGTACCCTCTTCTTCAAGGAGAAATGTGTCTGGACACTGCAATGAGGCAGAGAAGTGGAATCCTGAAAAGAGTTCACAGGACTGTGAGCTCAGGAGAGAATCAGGGATTGATGAGGTTGGGGTAGAATGGGGCTGGAGGTTTTGAATCTGAGGCTTTAAGACTGTCAGGTTATTATTTTGAGAAGAACCATTCGTTAAAAGACACCATTAGGAGAGTGAACAGGCAGGCCACAGGGTGGCAAGGTATTTTCAATACATATGGCTGAAAAAGGACTTGTATCCAGAATATAAGAATTTCTACAAGTCAGTTAGAAAAAGACAGACCACCCACTAGAAAAATGGGCAATATTTTGGATGGGTACTTTACAAAAGCAGATATCCAAGCACCCAATAAACACAGGATAAGGAACTTGACTTCATAAATCACCGTGGAAATGCAAACTTAAACTGCAGTGAGATACCACCACAGCCCCCATAAGAATGGCCAAAACTATTGACAAACAAGTGCTGGTGAGGATGTGAAGCAACTAGAACTCGCGTACACTTCCACAGGGAATATAAATTGGTACAACCACTTTGGAGAACTGTGTGGCAGAATCTACTAAAACTGAACACATAGATGCCTGATGACCGAGCGTTTTCACTCCTACGTATATGCACATGTGTGGGCACCAAAAGACAGGTGCAAGAATGTTCATAGCAGCATCACTTGTAACAGATTAAAAACTGGAAGCTACTGGTCTCTCAACAGAGAAGGAGGCCAACTCCCCAACCCGCACATCCTCTGAGCACTGAACATGTGAGTTTAAGGTGAAGCATGGAGAGGTGGGTAACATACCAGGAAGCACTTTCTGACAGTAAGCTTGTTCCTGGAAGTCTTTGGGTGAGAAGTTTCATATACTGTAGTCTGGAGTTTTCTGTGCTTACTGCTGAAAGCAGGAACGGACAGGGTGAATTTTCTAAGTTTTCTTGCCCGAGATTCTCTGATCCAGTGGAAATGGGAAACCAATCTGGCACTGCCAGGCAATTCTTTTGAGACTCAGTTGATTGGGAGAGAGGTAAAAGGAGTGAGGAAGTAAAGTAGGAATCGAATATCTTGTTGGCTCAGCTCAAGATGTTAACATTTATACATTTTCCTCTCGTTCTCTTTCCAACAGATCTCCTGACTCTAGCTGTCTTTAACTTTGTTCAGCTGCAGGTCTAGAGGGTAACGTGGGCTACAGCTAAGGTAGGAGACGGGACAACCACAAACGGTCTAGCGTGCAAGCACTTGAGGTGCTTTGCAGGCAGAACCCTTGAAGCCTCGGCCGCTGGCTGCTTCCACTTTCACTGGGTTCCACCAGCTTGAGTGTATGAAGCCCCCCACTTCTCGCTGTACCCCTGCAGAGTAAGATTTGGTTGCACCTTCAGAGGTGTTAGTGAAGTTGGCTCTCTGAGCTGAATTGGCTGCACCTCGTTTCTTGGGGACGAAGGTCACCTGAAGGAAGTAGGGCTGCTCCCAGGTTAGGATTCTTCCCAGACCCAGGTTCACCTTGAATCAAGACGGGGATGGGCTGGCGGGATTAAAACCCGTAACACTAATACTTTAAGGGAAATAAGGGGCTAAAAGGAGGTGGGGAGGATAACAGAGCGGGGGTTCTCAGCCAGAAGGGGCTTGAAGCCCAGAGGCCCTCATTCCTCAGGGTGAGCTGGCAGGAGAGCAGTGGTAAGGGACAATGGCTTCTGGGGAATGGGAAGATTCAGCCCCACCCCTAGGAGGTAAGAGGGAAGGGCAGGGTAGATAGCAGGGGTTAGGGGCAGCTCTGGGCGTGGAGACAGCATGGTGGGCCCCAGAGCCACCCACCTGGGCTTAAATCCTTGCTCTGGGTACTAATATGCTGAGAGCTTGGTGAAGGTTTTTTTTTTTTTGCTGTACACGGGCCTCTCACTGTTGTGGCCTCACCCGTTGCGGAGCACAGGCTCCGGATGCGCAGGCTCAGCGGCCATGGCTCACGGGCCCAGCCGCTCCGCGGCATGTGGGATCTTCCCGGACCGGGGCACGAACCCATGTCCCCTGCATCAGCAGGTGGACTCTCAACCACTGCGCCACCAGGGAAGCCCCTAATAAAGCAATTTTTAATGATTCTCTATAATATTGGAAAATTTGGCAAGCAAAAAAGAAAGCTTTAGCTTATATTTATAATTTCATTTTTTTTTAATTTATCATAAAAGTAGTAGGAGTTTGTTCAAGGTGATGATGGACTGACTGAGCAAATGTATACTCTTAATTAAAAAAAAATGTACTGAACTCTACCTTTCAGCTCAATTTGCTTCATCACTTGGCATTGAAGAGCCCTGTTTTTTTTTTTTTGTTTGTTTGTTTGTTTGTTTTGCGGTACGCGGGCCTCTCACTGCTGTGGCCTCTCCCGTTGCAGAGCACAGGCTCCGGACGCGCAGGCTCAGCGGCCATGGCTCACGGGCCCAGCCGCTCCGTGGCATGTGGGATCTTCCCGGACCGGGGCACGAACCCGCGTCCCCTGCATCGGCAGGCGGACTCTCAACCACTGCGCCACCAGGGAAGCCCTTGGTGAAGTTTTTAACCTTTCTGTACCGCAGAATCCTTAGTTCTAAAGTGGACAAACGATTACTCCTGCGTCATAGGGGTGTTAGGAAGTTTAAAGGAGATAAAACCTTGAGAAACACTTAGACAATGCTGTCTAGAACTTTCTGTGATGGTGGTGATGTTCTCTGGGCTGTCCAGTTCAGTAGTTACTAGCCACATGTAGCTACTTGTGGTTGGCTAGTGAGGCTGAGGAACTGAAATTTTGTTTTTAATTTTACTTAATTTAAATAGCTAGTAAATCAACTATACTCCAATATAAAATAAAAATTAAATTAAAAAATAAAAATAAATTTATATAGCTACATGTGGCTAGTGGATGCCTTGTTGAATATTGCAAGCTTAGCATAATGACTGGCAAGTGGGAAGTGCTTGATGATTAGCTACTGTTGTAAGGAAAAGAGTGCAGAAGCCTTGAGCTACCAGAGCCTTTCCCTCAACCTTAGTTTGTACTGGAAAGGCCCAAAGAGGTGAAGTAAATTGTGTAAAGGTACTCAGCCATGAAGCCTGCTGGCATTGGAGCCACATCCCTAGCTGGGACTGGAGGCCCAGGGAAAGACTTGACATCATTTCTCTGAGTTAGGTTCGAAAGAGAGAACTGAGGAAATTTATCAACAGCCTAGAATTTAGGACAGGAGCTGTAAAGACCAGGAGTCCCGTGAAGATGGAGCCAGACTGGGAATGAAGCTCTGGGCCTGGCTGCACTATGAGGCATCTGATCAACCTCTTTCCCTCTCCCTCCTAGAGACCTGGAGAGAACTTGGAAGGGCCAGTGGGAAAGTTTGTGTCAAGTCTGCAGCAATCCCCTGTGGCTACACAGACAATTGCCCTAACGAGAGCATCTTTATTAATACCGAAAGGTCATTATTCCCTACCCACTTATCCATCAAGCTTTATTTTTTATTTTTTAGCTCTTGCTCAATGCCCAGTCCATCTGTGCCCCTGGGAGCTTAGGAGGAGACAGGCGTACACTCAGTATGGTCTTTGTGCTTTTTAAACCATTTTTTTTCATGCCTCCATTATCCTATTTCATCACACTGTATTGTATTTGTTTTATTGTCTTTCTCTAATTCCAGTTTGTGATCTCCCCAAAGCCAAGAGCCAAGTCTAATTTATCTTTGTGTCTCCAGGCCTAGCATAGTAAGAGCTTCAAGGTACGGCAATGTATAATTGTTAGGAGTTCTGGAGTCAAAGACTTGGGTTCTAATTCTGGCTCTGCTGCCTACTAAGTGGAGGATGGGGGGTGGGAGCGGTCGCTTAACCGCAGATTTTAAATCTCTAACAAGGTAATAATGATCTTGATTTCTAGTATTGTGGAGAGGATTACACTTTTGTGCACACAATATCTTGTACACTCATCCTTCCACGTGAAAATTGGGGTCTACACTTATATCTTCTCAGGAGACTTGTACCACCAATGCTACGTGAAATTTTCTCTTCCATGAGTACGGTCACACCATCTCAACTGGATCTTTCTGAAAGATGCTCTGAAAGATGCTCAAGTCTCTTTTGTCTTCAAACCAAACCAAACCAAACCAAACCATTCCAGCAACCCTTCTCTTGACTCCACACTCACCATAAGCCTCATTTACAGTCACTCTACTTCAAAGAGTAGAATATGGCAGCACTTCCCAGTTGGTGTTTTAAGATTCACTGGTGTATCTCAAATGGTTACAGGTGTTATAAGATATTGATCTTCTCAGCCCTCAGGGCAGCTGGGTGGGGCCACACTTCCAGTGGGGAGCAGCCTTACTCAATTACCCAAAGTTCCATTTAAATATAATTTTCTAGGGCTTTCCTGGTGTTGCAGTGGTTAAGAATCTGCCTGCCAATTCAGGGGACATGGGTTCAAGCCCTGGTCCGGGAAGGTCCCACATGCTGCGGAGCAACTAAGCCCGTGCGCCACAACTACTGAGCCTGTGCTCTAGAGCCTGAGACTGAAGCCCCCATGCCTAGAGCCCATGCTCTGCAACAAGAGAAGCCACTGCAATGAGAAGCCCACACACCACAACGAAGAGTAGCCCCCGCTCGCTGCAACTAGAGAAAGCCCTCACGCAGCAACAAAGACCCAACACAGCCAAAAATATATAAATAAAACAAATTTTAAAAATATATAATTTTCTATATGTGCCACAAAGTGAGAGGGTTTGGGAAGCACCAACATGCATTCTGCCATCCCCCAGTCTCCATTTGCTCCCCTCTCAATCACCCCTCAACCTGCTCCAGTTTGGCTTCTGCCTCCTTCATGTCTCCAGCATTTCCAGTGGGTGGGGTTTTGTTCACACTTTGTTTGATTTCATGCTCACATTGTTACTGCTGATTACTCCCTCCTTCCCTAAACACTGGGACACCAGGAAACTTCTCCCGGTTTTCCTCCCCACTCACAGCAGGCTCTGCTCCCTCCTTCAGGGTCTCTGAAAAAGTTCTTTCGACCCAAGTCCCAGGCCCTGTTCTCTGTTCACTTTACAGTCTCTCATTCAATAGTCTCATCTGTGCCCATGGTTTAAATGATCACTTCTAACGCAGACTCCCATATTTGTCATTCTAATGCAGATCATAACCTTGCATTTAAGATATGAAACTGCTGGGGGAGGGATACATTGGGAGATTGGGATGGACATATACACACTACTATATATAAAATAGATAACCAATAAGGACCTACTGTATAGCACAGGGAACTGTACTCAATACTCTGTAATGGCCTATGTGGGAAAAGAAGCTAAAAAGAGGGGATATATGTATAAGTATAATTGATTCACTTTGCTGTACGCCTGAAACTAACACAACATTGTAGATCAACTATACGCCAATAAAATTTTTTAAAAAAGATATGAAACTGCTTACCAGAGAGCTCTGCGTGGAGGTCTCAGAGGCTTCATATGCACAGCTGTCGAGACTGAACCCAGCCCCTGCCTTCGAACCTGGTCCTCTTCTGGTGTTTCCTGTGTTAGCTGGCAGCACCACTCACCACCCCGCTGTGCAAGTCAAACACCTGGGTGCCACGACCCTGATTTGCCCCAAACTTTCCCATACTATGACCCTTTTGGATAACTGGTATCGTGCATGTGTGCATGCTTTGTATTTCTGTTGTTTATCACTTCCCCACTGCCAGTCTGCCTGAATCCCAGTTGTGTCTTAGATTTCAGTTTACATAACCATTCCTATGGAAGCTCTTCCCTGACCACCCCCCATCCCCCAGCCCAGGCTGGCTGAGGGGCACATACATCTGTCTCAGCATTTAGCACACCCATCCGGCATTGTAATCGCCTCTTGTGTGCATTCCCTCCACAGGACTGCAAGCTCTCAGAGGGCATGGGGCAAGTTGGTCTTGTTCTTTGCTGTGCAGTCAGTGCCTGGTTCAACAAACATGTGTGGGATGGAGACTGAGATACAGCAGAGGCTCCCCTCTTACTGGTCCTGCTTATGGCCAGTAACAGCCAGCTGGAGGGCTGCTGAATTGTCACCTGATCTGCCCTTCTTCAGGTCCTCTCACCCCCACTTCCATTCTCTTATTCATGAATAAGTGGGTCTTAGGGTGGGATTGCCCTACCTAAGGTGCTTGGCTGTCTCTGAGTTAGCCTAGTATCCAAATAATTCAGTACCTCTATTCCTTCCTTCCTGGCTAATGGGAGATCATCAATTTCTTTGGTGGGGGGGGCTTCCATTTAATCTATGTTTCTTTGAATCACAGCTGCACCCCATCTGTATTTCCTTACTCTTGATTGTATACATACCCATTACATTCCTCCTTGCATATATTTTCCTAAGTAGCATGTTAAAGTATTTTTTTCAGTTGTGGTTCAGATAGGGCAGCCTAGAAGCCTGTGGTCACCACAAGCAGTCTTAGAATTAGGGAATGGCTCCATAGAAGCGGCTGAAAATGGAAGGAGGTACATTCTTCCCTGGAGATTGAGGAAGAAAAGCATATATAATTAAAGCAATAAATTGGGTTTTTGAGGTTGTCTGTTTACCATTGTCAAATATAATCTATTTCATGCATTTATCCAGAATGCATAAAATAGGTCAGATTTCATTTTCTTCAGTTTGCTTATTTTCTCCTCCAGTTCCCTGCGTAGACACAGAACCCAGATGGAAATGGGAAGACTGTTGACTTGTGTACTTAGAGAAGGTGGTGGTAAAGGATTCAGTGCACTGGATCCTGGGAATTGGATGCCTGTGAGCAAATAAAAACTAAAAAGAGGCAATGAGGTATCTGGGAAAGAGCATGGTGTTCGGAGTCAGACAGATCTGAGTTAGAATCCTGGCTCAGCTGCATTCACTGTGCAGCTTGGATTTCACTCTCGTTCCTGTCTTCCCTGCATTCACTCCGTGCGGTCCTCCCACCACCATATTCTCCCTCCACTGGGTTCTTTTCATCTGCATATGGACATGCGCAAATATCATCTCAAAACAAACAAACCTTGCCCTCTGCCTTCTTCATCTCCTTCAGCTTCCACCCAGGCTTCTTCTCCCTTTACTGCCAAGCTTCTCAAAAGAGTCGCCCGCACTCCCCGTGTCCTCTTCTGCAATCCCTACCCACTCCTCAGTCCCCGATGATCTGGCTTCGGCCCCCACTGCACCACTGACCTGCTTCCGTCACAGTCACAATGACTCCTGTGTGGCCAGCCCCAAGGACCGTTCCTTACCCTCTGGTCATCTGGCTACTCAGCAGCATTTCCAACAGTCGAGCTGCTTCCCTCTTGAAGCAACTTTTCTTTCTTGGCATCCATCTCATCCCCCTCTCCTGGATCATCCTCCTAGCTCTCTGGCCTCTCCTTCTTAGTCTGTTTGCTGGATCCTCCTCTTCAACCTGACACTGAACATAGGGGTCCTCAGAGTTCAGTCCTGGGGTCCCCTCCCTTCCCCTTCCCATCACTTCTCTTCACTGGTTACACTGTCTCCCTAGTCCCACGGCTTTAAATAGTGGACGGCAACACCAAATCCTGACCTGACCCGACCTCTCTGGTAGACTTCGACCCGGAATATACAACCGTTGGCTGTCCTCCTCCACTGGGGTAATCCACAAATATCTCAGACTTAACTTATCCAAAATAAAATCCTTCATCCTTCTCCTTGGTGGGAACAAACTACCCTTCCACTGTCCCTGCCCTCCTCCCCATGTTTTCTCATCTCAGTAAGCACCACCACTAGCTACTCAGATAGAAACTTCAGAGTCATTCCTCACAGCTAATCTATTACCCAGTTCTATTGGTTCCTCTCCAAAATATATCTCGAATCCACCTGATTCTCCCCATCTTTACTGTCACCATTATAGTGGATCTTCTGATATCTTTTGCCTCCATTACTGTGAAAGCCTCTTAATTCTTTTCCCCGCCTCTGCTCTTGCCCTCCCATGCATTTCACACAGAGATATGACCTACACAGAAGATAAAAAGACCCAGCGTAAACACTCCTTGGCTTAAAACTTCCAATGTCTCTCTTCATTGCACTGAGAATAAAACATAGCCCTTTCTATAATGCCCAGCAGGGGGAGCCCTACCTCTCTTTCCGGCTTCCTTTGAAACCACCCACTTCTCTCACCTCGCTGTGGATGATCCTTCAGCTCTGCTAACGACCACAGCTCCTCCCTCCATGCAGCCTTCCTCTGCTGTTCTCTTTGCCTCAGAGGCTCTGACCCCACCCCACCTCTGCCTTCACTCTCTGTGGTGTGTGTGTGTGTGTGTGTGTGTGTAATATTAAACACTCAGAAAAGTAAAATTTTATTGTATGTAAATTATACCTCAGTACACCTGATTATCAAGAGAAAGAAAGAAAGAAAGGAAGCAATGCATAATAGATAACATAAAAAACATCTGAGTACCCACCACTCCACTCTATTTAATTCTAAAATGTCATATTTGCTTCAGATATTGTCTTTCTTAAAGGAATAACGTAGTACACAGTGAAGACACCCCACCTCTGGATTCCTAGCCAATTCTATTTTCCTCCCTTCTTTCCCAGAAGTAACTCCTGAATTTGGTATTTGTTTTTATACTTTCCTTACATGTGTGTGTATCCAACAACAATACATAGCATTGTTTGCATAGTTACATTTTATGCAAGTAGTTTTATTGTGGGAGGATTCTGTAACTCACCCAGTTCCTCAGCATGCTTTGTGAGATGGATGGATCCACACTCACACAGGTGGCTCTGGCTGTCATGTCCACAGTGGCATAGTATTTCATTGGATACCTACATCTAACCTGATTTATTCTCCTCAAGATCGATAACGGTGCCATTTTCAATTTTTGACCATCATAAACACTGCTGCAAAGAACATCTGTACACGTCTCCTTGGGCACATATTTGAGAGCTTCTCTAAGGTAAAACCTTAAAATCGGAATTTCTGAATAATAGCGTACTTGCCTTTCCAACTGTACTAGATAGCGCCGGATTGCTCTTCAAAGCGGTTGAAGAGTTTCCACTCCCACCGCAGCGGGGGCATTTCCGGAGCTCCTTATTCTCACCTACAGAGGTGCCGAGCTCGGTCTGGCCTCCAGGGGGCGCCGCGCAGCTCGCTGTGATTCTGGGCGGCCGCGCCAAGAGCTGCTGGACGCAGTTCTTTTCGCTAGTTCGCGGTCCCTTGGCCCCGCAGGTAGTCATTGTTGAGGATGAGATCCCAGAGGTGCATTTAGGGCAGGCTCCAGCCCCTGGGTCGCTGGGAGATGTGGCCTTAATCCTCCTCTCCTCCAAACCTTTTCCAAAATTTGAAAGCAGTACAAAACAAAAACTTCTCCATCTTGAATTAAAACCAAAAAAGGACCTAGGTTGCTAAAAGAAACATCTGTATGCTTAACATGCAAAATATAGAATGCTAACATTTTAACCTATATGTTTGCTTCAGATGTTTTCTTTTTAAGAAATAAAACATTCCAGTTACACTTGAAATTCTCCTATTCTTTCACCTCCCTGCCTTCCAGGTGGCAGTTAAGATCCTGAGTTTGGCTGATATCCAAACCATTTATTTGTATAACGTATGTATCCATAAACAATGTATAGTATTGTTTGTTTTTATTTACACAAATGCTATTCTGTACGTAATACTCCTGCAGGTTTCTTTCCTATGCACACAACATTGTTTCCAAGATAAATCTACCTTGATGCCTGTATATCTGGTTCAGTGTTTATCTGTCCTCCTAACAATATATTTTTAGGTTGTTTTCAGCTGTTGGCTATTTAAGCAATGTTGCATACACACTTCACAAGAGATTTTTGTTTTGTTCATGCTTACTTTTGAGTCCCTAGAAGTGTGCCTGGCACAAAGAAGTCGCTCAGTAAACCTGTGTTGAGTTAATGAATAAACGAACAGCCTCATACATGTTTCTAGGTTGCTCACATGCAGACTTTGCCCAGAATATACATATAAAAGTGAAGTGGCTGAATTTTCAGGTGAGCTCAGCATATTACTCTCCAAGGCTATTGTTCCATTTTATACATCCCCCAGCAAATCTGAGAGTTTTCATTTCCCCTTAGCTTCGCCAACCTTGGTATCTTGAGATTTGGTGTATATGTGCGTCCAACCTGATGTATATCAAATCATATCTTCTTGTGCTAATTTGCATTTCCCTAATTCCTTTCTGACTATCCCCCCACCTCCCGCCACCAATTGACTTCCTTTGTGGCTTCCAGGTTATCAGATTAGCAGAAGTAGGTTGGGGTGGATCTAGGGTCACTCTTAAACTCTCACGGGAGCAGCCTGACTCCTGAATGGGTCTGGACCTCTCCATGTATTTCCAGCCTCCTTCCTGTCCTGGAAGGTTTTGAATACATGTGCCAGATCCAGGACCTCGGGACTGAAGAGCAAAGTTGGAGACCCAGGGCACCCTCCCCACCCAGTCCCACCTTGAGCTCTGAAGCCTCCTGTGAGGGGTGGGAGAGGGCTCTCTGGGCGCCCATGCGGGTCTGTTATTCTCCAGGTCTCCAGCTGGAGAGTGTCAGCCAGGAGAGCCTGGGACCCAGGGTGCTCTGGCATTTGTAGCAGCCTTGATGCCTCTGAGGACCCTGCATGTTCCCGTGGTGGGAGCTGTCTTTGGCGTCCCTGGCACTACCCCTCCTGCGCACACACCTTGACCTCCACTTACAGGAGAATATGCCATTTGGTCTGTTTGGCTCCTCTGTATTTGACAAATTGAACACTATTTGGAGAAAAGAAGACAAGTTCAAAGGTAAGGGGATAGATGTAATGGGAGAGAGGGCTGGGGAGCAGGGGTGCAACTGAGGAGGAAAGTTTGAACTCACAGGGTACCCCTTGGCCTTGGGACAATAGGGAAAAATACTGGGCCGCTGGGCTGAATGTAGCACTGGGAGTCACCACCCCTGTAGGCCTTTGAACCGGATCAACAGCCCAAGGTGTAAAATGTGACACCAGTGGATCAGCCAGAACAGTGGGTGTGCAGGAGCCACTGCCAGCTGCCATTGGAAAGGCCCATATTTCTAGCATGTAGGGATGACACGCACTTGAGATCCTTTCCCATTTGAAAAGCATTAAAAAATCATAACCTGCAAGCCCAGAGAATGAGCACTCTGACTTAACAACCCTTTTACTTTCTTTTGCAAAGCATTAAAGTCATTAACTTCCAGCAAGCAGGGACAGGTTCTTACTTAACTCTTCTCTTCTGAAAAGTCTTAAAAATCAGCCGCGGTAAGACCTTGTCTCTCACTGGCAATGTTAAACCATAAAGCACTGTACTGCTGCTAAGTAATGGGGCCAATCTGTCTCTGTGTAACTTAAGAAAAATGGAATCTAGTGACATGTCTTCTGCTCAGAAGCCAGTGGTGACTCCACACTTTGGACCAGATATGATCCCATTGGTGTGAGGTTCTGCTGCCCTTTCACTGCCTTAATCTAACCATGTGTTTTCTGCTACCCACTGGATGAGGTTTTGCCCTCATCCATGCCAGCTGACTCCCTACATCTTTCCCTCTCCCTCACTGCCACCCATTCATCTTGCCCGTCTCTCTCTCTAAGCCCCCCTATGTGGACCTGACGTATAACATTCGTATTTTTAATAACATCCAAATTTGTATATTCCTTTAGGCTATCTGACCACACCCTCCACATCTCATTGAAGGTTCAACTTTGTGAATTCTACCAGATGCACTCCTCTTATCTTTTTAATCACTCCATCATTAAGTATTTATACATTGCATCTTTTCTAATTGTATGTGTCCATCTTTGCATGCACACTTAGGGGTGTACACGTGTAATGTATTCCCCACTATATTATACAACTCCAAAGCTTATTCTTTTCTTCCCATTTCTGCATCTATGTGCAGATACCCAGGCAGGTGACGGCATGTCAATTAGTCAGTTGCCACATGCTTATTGAGCACCCAGGGGCCAAGCATTGTGCTGGATGTTATGGGTATGGGCACAGTCCTTAGACTCTAGTAGGAAAGAGAAAAATTAAACAACTGTGTGAATTATTATAAGTGAGCAGAGAGCTGCAAAGTAGAAGGACAGATGCTTTGGTAATATGTATGAGTATATGTGGAGGTGGTTGGACGCCATTCCCCAGGAAATGATGTTAAACTGAGACCAATAGTAGGGGTAGAAGTTGGGAACTAGGCAGAGCTGGGGAACAAATCACTTCAGGCAAAGGGAATAGTATGGGTCCAGACTGCCATGCAGAGAGAGCACAAAGCATCTGGTAACATGCAGGAAAGGGTTAATTCAGCTGGCGTGGGTTGCCCCAAACTTGTACATTCCAAAGGTCTTCAGGACTGCCCCTGGACCTGCTCCTGCAAGATGGCCTCTGAGCTCTTGGAATATCCTGCCTGATAAGAATGCCTTTGTATATCTGAGACCTTGGGCCAGGTCAGATAGTCTATGCTAACAAACAGACATGGTGAATCCTTGTTTTTATATGCTGAGGCTGTTTGGGGCCTTCCATATCAATTTGAACTCTGTTGGGGCTGGAGACTGAGGAGATAAGGTCAGTTATACAGGTGTTGACTACATGATACATGATGACCCTCAACAAAAACCCCGGACACCACAGCCCGGGTGAACTACCCTGGTTGGCAATATTTCTTATGTGTTGTCATACATTGCTGCTGGGAGAATTAAGCACTGTCCATGCAACTCCACTCAGAGAGCGTAACTGGAAGCTTCCACCTGGTTTCTCCTGGACGCTACCCCACGTGCCCTTCTCCTTTGCTGACTGTAATTTGTATCCTTTCACTGCCTTAAACCATAATGGAGAGGATACCAGCTTTTCTGTGAGTCCCTCTAGCAAATCATCACAACCAAGGGTGGTCCCGGGGACTCCCAACACAGGTAGAGCAGAGAGAACAAGGGCTGTGGGGGGAGGGGAACGACTGAGGTGAGGAAAGAGATGGAGAAAGAGACTGGATTCCTCAGAGACTTATAGGTCATGATCGAGAATGACATGGTTCTGCCTGTGGGCTTGATTCCAGAGTGGTTACTTTATTTCATTCTATTCCATGGTCCTAGGCTGCTTCCAGCCCTACAGAAAACATGCCAATCAGTGAATTTGCTTGGTGTGGGGTTGGGGTGAGCCCAAGGGCACATAAAACCTACTGGAGGAGGTGAGCAGTGTCACCCGTCCGGATGGCTGCACCCATTATTTTCTGTATGGCTCACCTTGGGTTTGGAGCAGTTACTACTCAATATATATTGGTAAAGAAGAAACAGTGGTGTGTTTATTATAACAGCTTGGGGGAAAAAAACCCAGAACTGTTTTCCATACTGAATCCCACATAATGAAAACTCAGAGGTGACATCACCAATCTGTTTCATGATCACATATCCATGGTGACAGAATAAGTCAAGGGAAAAATAGGGTGAGAGAGTGGTTGAAGCGAAGTAAGCAATTTGTTGGCACAAAGGACTCAGTTATCAAGGTTGCAAATAAGTCATCAACTTCAGGCATGGACGGGCACCAAAGTGTTTCTCAAATTTCTGCTTGCTTGAACAAGCATGCTGCCTTCTCAAGAGTACGCCTTGAATCCTTAATAGCTGGAGAAAAATTTTAAAGTAATGGAAGAAGTACTTATGTAACTCATTTCTAAATCAACAGGGGACTATATTTTTGATGGTGCAGGAGGCTTGAGGCAGAAGCCTGTTAGGGATGATGCCGGTGCCTGCGGCCCAACACTCCCAGGTCAGAGCGCTGCGCCCGAGGCTTGGGGCAGCAGCAGGGGGTGGGGTAGCCGTGTGATCTCAGAGCCACACTGATGGCCCCGTAAGCCAAGTGCCTCGATTCTGGAGAACACAAGATGCTGTTATGCAATTTCTAATTACAACGAACTCTCTTCTTTCTGTTCGCAAGAGGGAAGGCAGTTTATACTTAAACACAAACCGAAGTTTGAACCCTGTTCTAGCTATGTAACTTTGGGTGTTATTTAAACTCTCTGGGCCTCAGTTTACTCATCTGTGCACTGGTCATTATAAGAAGACCTTGTTCATAGGGTTGAAGACTCGATGAGGTAATACCTATAAAGTACTTGGCACAGTGCCTGGCATGCATTAAGGGTTCAAACAACAACACCACAACCAGAAAGGACGTTAAGGTGTTTAGTAAGTCCTCAGACATAAAAAGACATTTTCGAGGGTTCGATGCCAGTCACGTGTGCCTCAAGATTGTCAGGCTGGCTGAGGACATCTACATGCTCTGAATTAGATACTAGTAGATGTGACAGACGTGCTCTAAGGAATCAGCTTTACTATGTTGTCCTTCAATGCTTGGGCAGCATTTTAAACAGCAGCCCGTAACTCAGGTGCTGCTGGCTTCAGGGTCGGATGCAGCGTTGTTCTTTGGCTTCCTAAGATGATGAAGAGAATGGATGTCGGAGGCTGTGCTGATAAAATGGCCCTCGAGGTAAGGTTCTGATCATGAAGACAGACCCCTGTGTAACTGGAACTAGGGGGAGGTCTTGGCAGGTGTGATGCCTGGTGGAAGGAGAATGAGTCTGGAGTTACCACTTGGGTTTGATCCCAGCTCCTTTACTACAAGTGTATGAAGCTCCTACACTGCAAGCATGAGGTGTTGGGCAAGTTACTACTGGTCTCTAAACCTCAGTCCCTTCATCTGCACAAAGGGGAAAATCCTTGACTTGCAGAGTGACTCTAAGGATAAATTGATACAGTGTAATGTATGTAAAACACCTGCTATCTGGTAGGCACTTCATAAATTATGATATAAGCAAGCAAAGTACAGTCACAGCAAAGCATGAAATGCATTAGTGGTAACTGATATTGTTTTGCGACAAAGCAATCCTGTGAGACCAAATTAGTTTCTTAGAAAGAACAGCAAGATACAGACAGCAGGGTTGATGTGAAGCTTGGCAGCTGAGGGCAGTTCATTCTGGGAAATGGCTTATGGTTTGGATCAAATCCCTGCCCCGGGTGACATGTTCATCACTGCCCTGGCAAGTATCTGGGGGATCATGGGGGACAGATGGAGAGGGTCTGCACGAGGACCAGACCTCTTAGCCAGTGACGAGCCGTCCTATAAGGATGATGACAAAGCACAGCTCCAAGAGAGGTGCGGGGAGCCGCAGTGAGTGTGCAGGATGTAGCCCTATCTCTGCAGCGGGAAGCTGTGTGCTGGGACACGTGGCCTGGAGGCAGTCATGGAGCTTGCCGCCCAGAGAGCAAGTGGATCCCAGTCCAGGTGCGCTGCCGGTGAAGTGGAGGTGGGGAAACAGGCCAGGGAGGAATGGTCTCAAAGAAGGGGTCCTCCTGTCCTGACACCAGTTGCTTCTGCATCAGAACAGTTTTCGGGGAGAGGGACCCAAGAGGTGACGAGGGCAGAACCCAAGTGATAAGGGGGATGTTTTCCACACAGAAAAGCCTCCATTCAGCAGGGAACTCAGATCACATGTCAGAGAATAAACATGAATGAAACTTTAAAAACACGGGGGTGGAAGCTGACACTACAGCTATGCCCACCAGCAACTCACTGAGAATAAAGCCCTCCTGCGTGTAGAAAGTTAATGGTGTCTATCACCCTCTTGGAAACCCAGCCTGGGGAGAGGAGAGGGACTGGGGACAGGTACCAGACACTGCTTGAAAAGGTAACGGTGTGTGATGGGGTTCGATTGGCCCTTTCTCCCCTATGAGGATGTGTGCGTCCACAGGTGAAATCCCCACGTACGCTCCCACCTCTACTCCCTTAGGAAATGAAAGCCTATGGTCGCATGTGGCGCTTGTTGGTCTGATGAAGTGGTTTTCAACTGGGGCCGATTTTGTCCTCCCAGGGGACGTCTGGCAATGTCCGGGGACACTTTTGGTTGTCACATTTTGGGGGGGGGCATGCTACTGGCATCTAATGGGTAGATGTCACGGATCCTGCTAACTACCTTACAGAGCACAGAATGGCCCCCACAGCAAAGAGTTACCCAGACCCTAGCGTCAGTAGTGCTGGCGTTGAGCAAACCTGGTCTGATGCGACGTGGAGGTTCTTTGTCAATGGAAGTGGCTTGTTCCTCTCACCTGTCATCTCAGTGTGGGGTAGAATGGGGAAGGGTCACAGCTAGTCTGCAATCCCTCTTTGGTGGCCATATACAGAGGAGGGTGTGGTGTGAAGGCAAAAATTTGGGGGTGGGGTGGGAATGAGCCCAAAGAGAGACTCAGGCTAACCTCTCAAGGTAGATGGAAGGCCAAGGGCAGAGTTTTTCATTTCAAGTCAACTCTTACTTATTTAAAAACCAATTTCCTTAAGCACATAATTGTACGTTTATTTCCCTGAGGAACTCTTGAGGCAGAGGAGACCTGCTGAAATTATGGGGATGGAGGCTGCACACAGGGTTTTAACGGGGTTAGAAAAAATTTTCCTCTCCTTTGAAAGAGGGTTGGGAGAAAGAGAAGGGCAGGTTCCTGTCCTGCAGGGCAGAGGATGTGGGGGGATGGAGTTAAGATAGGAACGGAGGGGCAGACAACGTGAGGAACGGTTGTGTGACCCCAGCGGGTTGGGATCAGAGACAGAACTCCGAGGTGCAGCTTCAAGCCTGCTTCTTCTCTCCCCCCACCCTGGTAATTGGAGGGAAGGGATCAAGGAAGTGGGCTGTTCATACCCTTCCTGCCCCACCACCTTCGCGTGTACACACAAACACGCACGCGCGCGCACACACACACACACAATCAAAATACTCCTTTGGAAGATGCTCTGGTTTGCATCAGGAAACAGAATGGGTCATGCTGTTGTGGGAGGAGCGGGTGGGTGGGCAGGGCAGAGGGGACTTTGACGAGCAGAGGGTAAGGGCTTCAGTGCTTCCCCTCTTCTGCTACTTCTCACTCCTCTGTTTTAGCCTGAATGCTTGGAACTGTAGGCTCTTCTCTTTGAGAGATGTCCTCGCCTGGGTAAGCTGGGTGGAGACCAAGGGAACAGAATGAAGGAACTGATTATCCAGATTCGACACACAGAGGAAAGGAGGAAGGGGCGGCGAGGGCACTTTACAGTCTTTCTCTCACTGCTAGATTGGCAAGACTCTGGCTCATACTCCTTTTTTTTTTCCTTTTGTGCGGTACGCGGGCCTCTCACTGTTGTGGCCTCTCCCAATGCGGAGCACAGGCTCCGGACGCGCAGGCTCAGCGGCCATGGCTCACAGGCCCAGCCGCTCCGCGGCATGTGGGATCTTCCCGGACCGGGGCACGAACCCGTGCCCCCTAGCATCGGCAGGCGAACTCTCAACCACTGCGCCACCAGGGAAGCCCAGGCTCATACTCCTTTTGTCTAAGAGGGTTGGAGGGGGGTTGAGTTGGGTGGGCGGCAGAGGAAGGAAGATGCAGTGAGGAGTGGGTGGCCTGGAGCTGGTGGTGGCCTGGGCTACAAAGGCTGGGGTCTGCAGGGGGACCCTTGCCTCCTCCCTCCATGTCTCCATTGGATGTGGAATGCATGTCTGCCATGGTACCTATTCTATGTGGTTGGACTCTGTTGGGCTCCCCACCTCCAGCAGGCTGTGAATCATGTCCCCTTCAGCTGGAGGGCCTCTGCATCTAACAAAGCCTGGTATACAGGCACTCAGTACACATTTCATGATGAATTCCTACCTTATCCATCCCGGCCTGCCATTACAGAAGAGAGGACAGGAATTCAGGCAGGAGTTATAGCAAAAAGAGTCCACCTGGCTAGTCTATCCCATTCATCCTATCTCTCGAAGCTGCAGGCGTGGTGGTGGTGCTGGTAGGATGGCATCCAATGGGGAAGTGAAGGTAACATCTGAGAAACATGGCCAAGGTTCACAGCCTTGAATGTCTTCATTTAATCATCAAATATCCTCTGCATACCTGCCCAGAGAGGCTGGGCTCTGGCATTCCTCAGCCTCAGGCTGTGGGGCAGCATAATGGGCTGGAGGTCACAGGTGAGCGGAGCAGCCTGAGGCTGGGGAGAGGCACCCAGCCCCTGGGAGATGGAGACAGTGATTATCCGTGAGCACAGCATCCAGGCCTTCTCTGTCTTAAGAGGGCTAAAGGGATGACACACGTGGGGCATGCGGGCCTGGACTGAGGACACAGGGGTCCTCCTGGCCTGCGAGCATCAGAGACCTTGGGCTGCCAGGGATTTGTTTCCTTTTCATTGACCAGCTCCCCAGAAGACACATCAAGTATTATTAGAGAGCAGATACATAAGAGTTTCAGCATCTTTAAAAGGCTGAAAATATGTGCCGTAGCCTTAGCCCATACTTCCACTTTCCAGAAGTGTAACCTTGCGCCTTTCTGAGCCTTGGCCGCCTCATCCAAAGAAGGGATGGCCCTTCTGTCTTCCTTTATTATGGGGCTATTGTGAGGCGCAAAAAAAGTCGCAAAGTGTGGGAGCACTTTGTAAACTTAAAGTGCTATGCAATGTGAGCTGGTTCTTTATTTATTCAAGGCAGTGGCAGAGGGACACCCCACATTGGTGCCTCTCCAGCCATCCTCCTACCAGGACCTGCCTGCAGGGAACGGCTACTTCTGTCTTTTGAGCCAGCCAAGCGAGCGCTGGAGGGCTTAGCACTTTTAGTTCACTTCCGCGTCTCTGGCCCCATCTAACACACAGGTCAGGGCCGCGGGGGGCCTGGCAGAAGAGTGCTGAGGTCCCTTATTTCCTTCGCTGGTAGAACTGGAAGACCGCCTTCTCTTGCTCATAGGTCTCGATGGAGCCGGGTCGAAGGCGCCGGATCTCAGCGATGGCGTCCCCTGCATCCAGGCCCCGCTCCTTCACCAGGTAACAAGCCAGCATGGTACCCGTGCGGCCAAAGCCCAGGGCACAGTGCACTCCCACCGCCTGCGAAGGGGGAGCTGGGTGGGGAGGGGCTCAACGCCCTCCCAACACTCTCCTGACCCTCACTTGTAAAATACAGCCAGGTTTTAAAGATGTAGGACAATGAAGAATATAAATATCTGGTTAAGAATTTATTTTATATTGCTTATGTGTTAAATGATATTTTGGAGTTACTGGGTTAAATTATATTATCAAGATGAATTTCTCCTGCTTCTTGTTGACCTTTTTAAAATGTGGCTCCATTACATTTGGACAGAACCTTGCTCTGGAGACTGCTCAATACCCCCTGACTTCAACCCCCATCTCTCCCAAGTCTGTTCACCCTTTCTCCTTCTCAACTCACAACATCAGCTGGTTCTTCGTTGCCTTTCCTCGAGCCCAATTCACACTGCAGGGCCTCTTCATACTCCTCCCCCTTGAACCCCCGCCCCGCCGCCCCGCCCCCCTTACCCCCGCCTCCGCCCCGCTTTGGCTTTCTGTTCTGGTTGCGATGGTCTCCTGGCCCCGCCGTCTTCCTCCAGTCTCTCTCCCGGAACCCAGCTAAGTTATTCCTGGCCCCGACCTCCCCAGCTCCGCTTGTCCCCGCTGACCCCTCCCAAGTCCCTCCCTCCCGGCGCTAACCCCGCCCACTGACCTCTCCCCGGGCGTTGGCCTCGTCGACGATCTTCACGAAGCGCTCGATCTGCTCTGGGCCCGGCGAGCAGAAGTCTGGGATACGCAGTCGGTGCAGGGTGAGGCCGGGGCAGCTGTCGCTGTGCGGGGGCCCGCGCTCCGTCAGTGACACCAGGTGCCGCACACCCTGGTCCAGCAGGAACTGGTAGTGGGCGGGGAGCCGGGGTAGGGCCAGCCCCGCCAGCCGGCCGGGGAGCACCCACGAGAAGTTGGGGGGCTGCACGCCCATGGCTGACGGAGGGCACAGAACAGCGGGTCACCGGGGGCGAGGCCGGCCCGTCCCGCTCCGCCCCCGGGCCGGGTAACCTTCCACCTACCTAGCACTGGCGCCTCCTGGGGCCACGTGGTCTTCGGGACACATCCTGGGTGTCGTCCTGCTCCGCCTCAGGGGATTGGCCGAGCCTCCTGGGGGCGGGGCTAGAACACCCAATTCTTGGCTCCCAGTGACTGTCGGAGCGTTCTGGTCCGGCCCCAAGCAGAACACTCGTTGATTGGTTGGATCGTCAATAATGGGCGGGATTACTGCAGCCGTGTGCACGGGGATTGGTGGACCACGCAAACAGCCAAGACAGAACACCTAGAAGGAATTAAGAATTCTTTTCTGTGGATGAAGCAACCCGGGTCGAGCTCTGCTGCTCCCTGGCGGTCGGTGGGAGTTATTGCATCACTGGCCAACTGCCCCTGCTGCCCAAGGGCCTGGCCTTGTCTTAACTTTCTTCACAATGGATGCCCAAGGATTTAAGAGATGGCAAATCTACATACGCTTTGGGGGAGGAATCTTCTGTACAATAACTCTAAGGCATTATCAGTGACTTTTTGAACTCGTCCAGTAAGTGGGAATCGCCACTGTACAGGGGACTATTCTTGTTTTTCCACTGCTGGAATTATTAAAAAAAAAACAGGGTTTCTGCCATCTGGTGCCCTGAAATCGTACCCGGGAGAGTAATTATGTAATAATAATAGCAACAACAAAAACAGCAATAACAACAACAATATAAGAATTAACAAATTGAGCATTTACTATGTGCCAGGTATTTTTCAAACTGATTTAATTGCCACAATAATCTTACGAGGCAGGTAATCTATTTAACTATCTTACAGATGAGAAAACCGAAGCTCTGGAGAGGTTCAGGAACTTGACCAAGAGATGACTGGTGGCGGGGGATTTGAAACCAAGCAGCCTGGCTCCAGAATCTTTAACAAAACGGTATTGTATTCTAAAGTTAAATAGAGGGTTACTGCCTCTTTACCTAACTATCCTCATGCCCCTCACCTGGGTTAAACAGTTGCAGGATTTGTTAATTTTTCTTCATATTTCCCGATTCTCAGGTTCTATGAGTCACCCTTCCCTGGGGAGGCTAGAGTTTCTCTGTGTCATTCATAGCAGGTGAGGAACTAGATCTGAATACAGTGTCATAACTGTGATCTGACTGGTTCATATCCTCATTTGAACAATGTGCTTCTAGTGATCACACTAATTATAATTATGAAAATAGTTAACCCTTATTGAATTTGCTTATGTACCAGGCACTGTGCCAGGTGCTTTCTGGAAGAGCCACACTGGGAAGGTTTTTTGTTTTGTTTTGTTTTGTTTTTTTTGCAGTACATGGGCCTCTCACTGTTGTGGCCTCTCCCGTTGCGGAGCACAGGCTCCGGACGCGCAGGCCCAGCGGCCATGGCTCACGGGCCTAGCTGCTTCGCGGCATGTGGGATCTTCCCGGACCGGGGCACGAACCCGTGTCCCCTGCATCGGCAGGCGGACTCTCAACCACTGTGCCACCAGGGAAGCCCCAGGAAGGTATTTTTATATCTCTTTTGCACATGAGTAATCTGAGGCTTAAAGAAGTTGGTTAACTTAGTCAAGCACACATAGCTAGTAAGTAGCTGGGCTGGTTGAGCCAAGGTCTCTCTCATTCCAAGCCCAGGGTACCTAGTCATGAAGATGTACTTCCCTCCTTCTGTCCCCATCTACCCCTGAAAAACACATTTGGTTCCAGCAAAATGAAAAGGAATTTTTCTTCCTCCAAAGATCAAAGCCTGCTCTGACCCTGTGGAAAATGCACTTACCATTTACCCCAGCAACTCTGAAGCATCGCCTCTGCCTACTCCGCCCCAGGTTCCAGGAGCTGCCAAATCTACCCTTTCCCTTTCTTCTGTACAATCACAGCCCTGATTAAGCCCTTCCTGTCTGCACTTCCATTTCCCACACAACTACCTATGACTCTTTCTAGCCCATCCCAATGTATTCCTATTGTGCCCTTCAGCCACCAGTCACCCCTTCTCCCCTCCCAGCAACTCCTCTCAATCCCTTGCTCAGGATTTCTGGCTGCACTGCCTCTGGAGACAAGACTCTAGCACTTGCTCCTTTCAGGTTGAACTTTTCTTAGTCCCTTTTCCTTGCTCTCTTTTCTTTGCTCCCTCACTCATAAGGGGAAGACTTCCCACATCTCTCTCCACTACCCTATACCCCTTCCTTGCCTCCTTGAGATCCAGCTCAAAGCCCATCTTCTTCAGAAAGAAGACATTTCTGGGGGGGAGACAGAGATTCCCACGTGGGTCTCTGCAGAGGTTGGAAGTGCATCCATCAACCCACCTGGGCTTCCTTTGTAGGAATTCCTCCCTCTTTACTGCTCTGCCTCTGGCTTCCAACAGGCCCCAGGTGAAGGGATCCCTGCCTTGGTCTGTGTCCCATTGTCAAGAATATTATTTAATTTTCTGTCTTGGGCCCAGGGGGCCTCACACTGAAAGAAAAACTCCTTTCTGATGGTTTCCTGGCTAGGATCCCTGCAACTAAACAATGTCAGCTGCCCGCACGTAGCCTCCAACCTCATGCAATACTGAGCTTCTTTTCCTTTCTCTTCTGTGTTACCTGACGTTCAGTAAGATTTAATCTCCATACTCCCATCTCATTTTATATAAATATGTACTCCTAGGATAGCAGTTACTTTATTGGATTGGGGTTATCTGTGTCAGAGCCAAGAAGGCATCATTCCATCTTCAGATTTCACACATCTAATACAGAGCCTGATACACAGTGCTCAAAATTGTTAAATGAATGAAAAAATAAGTAGAATGCATAGGCAAGACTGTGAAGGTACATTTCTGGGAGTGTAGGCGAGTCTCCAGGACTATGTGACAATGTGTGTTTATGTGTCTTTTTTTTTTTTTTTTTCCACCAGCAAAGTGAGTTTATTCAGGAATAGTAGAGAATTGCAATTCGGGACAAGCAAACTATGGCAAACCATAAACAGGTTCTGGGAACAGAGGAGAGGGGCTTGCTTTTATAGAGGAAAGGAAGAATTGAGGAGGACTGTGATGGTTCTTCATTGACTGCAGCCGGTGTCAGCTTGTTGTTGATGGGCCGGAAGGAAATCTTTCTTCCTGCTGGGGTGTTTGTGTGTCTTTTTAATTGCATGAGTTTGAAGACTATTTGAGTGTGGTGTAGCACCTTCTTGAGATGTACTTTGTACATGTGTGTGCTTTTAAGGAGAGAATGACTGTGTCAGTATGATCCTGGCTAAGTCTAATTACTGTTTTGTAAAAAGGGAAAAATAAGCCTTGCTCTTTGCAGAGCCCTGCTCCTGTTGTGTGCATGTATTTGATCTTGTGTGTATGTAAGTGTGTTGAGGGAGATATTTTCCTGGAGAACAATCTGTTGACACTGACGGTGGGCTGAGTGATAAGCTTAATTTCCCTGACTTCAAGGAATTTACAACATGCTGAGGGGGATTTAGACTCAAAAGTAATTGTTGTCGTAACATATAATAAAGTACTAAATTACTCATCAAAGACAATCAGATGATATATATTGAAAAGTTAATTGTGCAGTAAAAATAATAAGCACAAGAGAAATCAGTGGGGGAAAGATAAGTTTGGGTTGGAACCACCAGAAAAGTCTTATGAGGACAGCTGTCTTCGTTCCCTTTTGTTCTCTGCCCATTGTGAAATACTAGAAATAACATTATTTGAACGATCAACAGAACAGTTTTAGAGCTTCCTAGCTCCCCCTTCCCCAGCTGATAAGACTGTTTTGACCTAATTCTCTTTGATGTTGAGGCCCCAGTTCCTTGAGGGCTTGATGCCAGTGGCAGTTGGAGGTGAAACCAGAGACAGAGATTCCTTTCTCCAAGTAGGTCCCTGTGTCCCACCAAGGCAGAGGATTGCTTGGGTTTGGGTTCCTGTGGCCCTTGGACTGTAGTCAGAGCTCTCAGTGTCTTAAATGTTATGATCTTTTGTCTAAACACATTTCACACCTGGGACCCAATGATCTGGAAATTGAGTTACAGAAGGGATGGTGTGGTAGCCAACCTCAAAGACCATCTCATGTCTTTTCCACATTGATAGGGCTGGTTTAACAGCCCAGCTGCCATATTAGGAGGACACTCAAGGAGTCTAATGAGAGATCCATGTGGGGAGGCTTCATACCAATATCACGTACGAGAACTTGCTATTTTGGAAGTGGATCCTCTGGCCCCATCAAGACTTTAGATGACCTGCCCAACACCTTGACAATAACCTCACAGATTCCCTGAGCCAGAATCACCCAGGTAATCCTCCCTTGAATTTCTTACCCACAGAAACTATGAGATAATAAATATTGATTATTTTAAGCCATCAAATTTCGGGGTAATTTCTTATGCAGCAAATAGGAAACCAATACAGATGGGAATATTCAGATAAAAGGAAAAAAGAGAAATAATTTCTAATAAACTTAAGAAGCGAAATAAAATCAAGTTTATTTTTCAAAGAAAAAGTTATACTATAAGCAGTTGTAGTCTAAATGTGCGTGTGTGTTTTTGGGGGATAGGGTGTTGAGATAGGTCAGTGCAAATTTTCCACATCTGGAGAACCATGCTGTGTAGAGGAACCAAGCAGAATAGTTTGGGTGTGGGTTTTGGGTGTTAATGGTGTGGGAGGTATGGAGGTTTTATGTGGTATTTGTGTAGTTAGGGACAATATACAAATTATTTAATAACTGACCATGGCACAGGAGGCAAGCAATCAGAATGGACCCTCTACCAATCAGCACCATTGCCTACAAACAAATGGTGATGCTATCCTGCTGTCTACTGGATGCACATTGGTGTCAAGTGTAGAGGCTTTGACATGATCTGGGGTGTGGTCAGCTTCCCTTGGACATTTTAATATACGTCTTTCCACAAGATGGCACTGAAAGCCTGATAGCTTTTCCTTGTTTCGCTTGCTCTTTCTTTTTTTTTTTTGTATTTGTGATTTGTATACTGTTACAGAACATACCATGACTGATAGCTCACAATTTACTAGTTGATTTCTTGTACTTCTGACAATTCTATCACCTTCATGGCATTTAATATTATGTTTTTTCTTTAGACCATTCCAAGGGCACATTGAGACTTCCTGTTGGGATGTTAGGGGGGTGGTGCCTTATACTGGAAGCTATGATTAGGGGAGCTCGAGCTGGAGCTGGACTTGGGGGCTTTGGTTTCAGTTAGGTAAGAGACACCTTTGCGATGAGAACAGTTTTGATGAACTATCTCACTTCTAACATTCATGCTGCTACAAACTTTGCTTTGCCTTGGATCCGAAAGGAAGAAATTACTGAAAATCTTGGCATTGCAATTTTCACTGCATAATTGTAAAAATTGGAAAGGACCTCAGAGATCTTCGGGTTTAACCTCTCCATTTCTGGGTGAGGAAACTCACCTCATTGAGTTACTCAGTTGGTCTAGACTAAGACTCAATCCACACTATCAAATGTCACTGGGTCACTGAACTGTGTGACCTGGACCAAGTTACTTTAAATTTCTAGGTATCCGTTTCAGATGTCTATAATGATATAGATTATTAAGGATTATTGATATGGTTAAATAAGCTAGGAATATGTAAAGTGTGTAGCAAAGTGCTGGCACGTAATTGGTGCTCACAAATGGAAGCTACTTCTGCTATCACCATCATCATAGGATGATTTAGAGCCAGATGGGAATAAATGAAGAAATTACACTTATGTTGATATATCTCTAATGTGAAGTATTATCATAGGATGCTGTGGTTAGTGGAATTTTTTTTTTCACATCTTTATTGGAGTATAATTGCTTCACAATGTTGTGTTAGTTTCTGCTGTACAACAAAATGAACCAGCTATATGTAACATATATCCCCATGTCCCCTCCCTCTTGAGCCTCCCTCCCACCCTCCCTATCTCACCCCTGTAGGTCGTCACAAAGTATCAAGCTGATCTCCCTGTGCTATGCAGCCGCTTCCCACTAGCCATCCATTTTACATTTGGTAGTGTGTATATGTCAATTGTACTCTCTCACTTCATCCCAGCTTCCCCTTCCCCTCCTGTGTCCTCAAATGCATTCTCTACATCTGCATCTTTATTCCTGCCCCGCCACTAGGTTCATCAGTACCGTTTTTTTAGATTCCACATATGTGCATTAGTATACGGTATTTGTTTTTCTCTTTCTGACTTACTTCACTCTTAGTGGAATTCTAAGATGGGCCCAAATGACCTATACCCTTCGATGAGAGGCTATCACTCCCATGATTATGTCATGTTACACGGCAAAAGGGGGCCACTCAGTAAGGTGGCCCTGGGAGCGGAGAGTGATTCCCAGTTGACAGCTACTAAGAAAGCAGAAGCTTCAGTCCTACAACTGCAAGGAAGTGAATTCTGCCAAATGAATGAGCTCGGAGGAGGACCTGGGGCCTCCGATGAGAGTTGCAGCCTAGCTGGCATCTTCATTTCAGCCTGATAAGACCCTGAGCAGAGGATCCAGCTAACCTGTAACTGGACTTCTGACCTACAGAACTGTGAGATAGTAAATGGGTATTTTTGTAGCCACTAAGTTTGTGGCAATTGGTTACACAGTAATACACAGTAATAAAAAACTAATACAGATGCCTTATTTACTTGCTTTATTTTCTTATTTTTAATATGCTGGTTGCAATACTAGAGCTTTGAGCTTTCTAAAAGGCGGTCTTATTTCTTGTCTCTTTTCCCCTTTAAGTCTTCCAGTCTTCAAAACTCTAGACCACACAGGTCCGTTTTCCAGGGCAGATGCAATAAATACAGTGAATCCATGGAGCGCAGGAATTGTCACTATCTCATCCCCTCTAGGCACCTCCCCAACCTCCTGGCTTATCCTCCAACCACCTTTAGACCAGTGCTTCTCAAAGTGTGATCCACAGTTGAGCGGCATCGCATCACCTGGGAGCTTGTGAGAAATGCAGAATTTCAGACCCCATCCCAGACCTGTGGGATCCCAGGTGGTTCACATGCACACCTATGCCTGAGAAGTCCTGCTGTAAAAACTTTGTCCTGCAGCTCTGTTTTCCCTTTGCTGGACAGACATTGGTAGCACCTAAAACACAGCCTGATCACAAGAGGTGGTGCCTGATATCTCCAGGTGTCTTTGGCTGAGCAGGGCTGTAGGCAGAGGAGCACAGTGAGAAGCCTCAAAGAGACTTAACTGGCCTGGGTAAAAGCCTGAGGTCAATTACAAACACCCGACTGTCCCTGGTTGGAACAATCTACTGCTTTACCTACTGGTTAGGAAGTTATCCAAGAAAAATATGCTTACATGTACGTTGTGAATTTCCTGTTTTTGTTCCGAGAAAGGGCTTGGCTCCCAGATTTCCTTTCTGTAGGAACTCTTGAAACATCACTTTCCACTCTCTCCACCTTTAAAGTACGTTCCAACCATGACTGAAATTACCTGATTTATCATCCTTCAATTTAAGTGTGCCAGCCTCCCTCCAGTTTTGGGAAGAGGAGAAGGAGCCATTGGACCACCTCCCATCACATCCGCTCAACCACCCCAACAGAAATTCCTCCCACCCAGATTCCATCCTTCTGCAATCTCCTTAGGACCCATCACCTCCGTGGCTCTGTGGACTGGCCCCCATTATTCCTGCCATTACACATTTCCCTTCTGTGCAGTTACGGTGCCTTTCATAGAACACAGACCTTACTTTCTCAGCTCTTCCTATTGCCTTCAAGAAAAAAAAATCCCAACATTTGTAGACTGGCATAAAAAGCCCTCCAGGATGAGGCCTCTTGCTTCTCTCTTCAGCCTCATCTTACCTCATTCCTCTGCAACAATGTGTGTCTCCATCACACAAAGCAAAGAGTAGAGCCCTCTCTCATGCCTTTGCACATGCTATTCCCTTTACCTGTCCTGTTCTTACCTTTACCCTGCAGCAACTCCTCACCTCCCTCAAGATTCAGTTTGGAACACAGCACTCTCTCTAGGAAGCCTTTCCTGTGCCCTTACAATTTATGTTTTGTATCGTGCTTCTGTAGCATTTCTATGAAAACATTTATTACATCATATAATGAAAATATTTGAAAGCATTTATTGCTTTATTATACAAATATATTTTTATTTTAAAAGCATTAACATATATACACACAAAAAGAAAAAAAAAGATTACCTATTACCTATTTATATTAGTGTTCAAAGAAGACACTCTATGTTCTTCAAGTATGAAGGGAAGTGATATAAGAAATTAGAGGCTTACACACCTATTAGATGGACTGTTGTAGCAAAGGTCCCAGGGGATTTTAGCCTATGACATCTAAGTGACAGACTCTCAAAGACCTTGCCTGGAAGCCACTCCACTATAAAGCTCAAGAACTTCTAGAAAATTCCCACCAATTATCTCAGTCTGTAGCACTAATGTGGGGAATCCCAAGGCTGTTCTGAACCTCTCATCTGCTTATGCATTTGTTATCTCTGGAAAAAAATGGCTTCTCTGTTTTGGAAATATTGTTCCCCACATCTCCTCTGTGGTACAGAGGTCTTAATAATGAGGGGCATTGATGCTAAGTTTACAACAGACAATTCACCTAAAGATAACTACATTTGGGTGCACCACCTTTCATACGTATTTGTGTGTGTGTGTGTGTGTGTGTATAAGTGAATAATATATAATTCACTTAATATATAATTAATATATATTTTATATTAATTAATTAATATTAATTATATAATTAATAAATATAATTATTATTTTATATTATTATTCACTTAATATATATAATACATAATTCACAATAATATATAATTCAAAATAATATATAATTCACTGCGCTTCCCTGGTGGTGCAGTGGTTGAGAGTCCTCCTGCCGATGCAGGGGACACGGGTTCGTGCCCCGGTCCGGGAAAATCCCACACGCTGTGGAGCGGCTGGGCCCGTGAGCCATGGCCACTGGGCCTGTGCGTCCGGAGGCTGTGCTCCGCAACGGGAGAGGTCACAACAGTGAGAGGCCCGTGTACTGAAAAAAAAAAAAATTAAATAAAATTAAAATTAAATAAAATTAATTAATTTACATTAATTAATTTTATATTAATATATATAATAATAATATAAAACTCTCTCTTTACTATGTGCTATCTTTATACCTATATACATTTCTCCCCTCTGGCTCCTTGAAGCTCCTTGTTTCTCTACTTTTTAGAGCAAGGATTCCCAGCACTGGTTTGATGACACCCTGGAGTGTCTTCATTTATCTCAGGGGGTGCCTTGAAATTCACAAAGCAAGATTAATTTAAATTCATTTTCATTTAAAAAAGTAAACAGCCATTATATAGTAATTACAGGTACAAGTGTGTGTTGAAATCAAACTAATAAATGCTTGCCTCAGAGACATCAAGAAGATGGGGGTGGGGTTGGAAGGGACCAGAAAGGTGGTTTAGTTAGACTCTTTCTAAAAAATCCCCTCTAATACTTCCAGGTTGGTATTTCCCCCAAATTAATCATGTTTCTCAAATTGGAAGTCAGGGCTAAAGCTCCCCGTATGCAGGTCTATATTCTGTGCCTACCATGGAAACTGGCATGTGGTAGATCCTCAGGAAACAGGTTTTGATTGACTGTGTGTCCTCAGGACATAGTGTTGGAGGCTGAGGAGGGTGCACGTCTCATAAGGGTTCCAGCTCTGTGGGATTGGAGGCCGTGAGATATCTTCAGAGATAGTGGTCTGGGTACCAATCCCATTCAAGTTCCAGGAGAATGTAGATGCCCAGACAGGAAAGGATAAAAGAACCTAGGCTGAGATTCACTGGCCTTATATGACTGGCCAGAAGCTTCTATAATTGCCTTTCTTTTAAGAGCTTGTGCGGATCATCAGAAAGATAGATCAACTAACATCATGCATGTATAAATGTCAGTGACTTGGTGCTGAAGGTACAGTCCCAAGGTCCTAGATACAGGAAGGAATTTTGAACTCTGCATGAGACCAGATTCTTTGAAGCAATAGAGTTGATGGTGGGTTCAAATCCCGACTCAGCCAGTTAAAGCTATATAACCCCGAATAAATTGCTTTACACCTCAGTGCCCTCCTCTACAAAGAGATAGTCATAACACCTACCTCATAGGGTTGTGAGGATTAAATGAGTTAATCCATGTAAAGTTCTTTGAACAAGGCTTGGCACAGCGAGAGATCAATAAACGTTGGCTCTTGTTGTCATCATCATCACAGTAGGCTCTGTGTGCTTATCAGGACTAATTGGTAGTAGGTGTTTCAATTGGAGACTAAAAAGGATATCCATTCCTCTCTGCCCTCAGCTTGGAATGCTTTAGTGACCCCATCTGGTCCCAAAGAATAGGCTCAAGAATTCCTCCCGCTGTGCCCTAGATTGGGGTAGGAACATCATTTGCAGTGCTAGGACTGGAAACTTAGGCAGAGGGTTAAATAGTGTAACAAGCCAACAAGCAAACAAATGAAACAGAACAGAAAACCACCACATGCAAATAAGTCTCAGTGAATCCTCTTGTCATACTTTGATGGGATATTCTGCTTCATGGGGGAAAAATAGAGCAAACATATCTGGATTCTTAGAATCACAATTGGTAACAAGGGAAGAATGTGTCTTTTAGCACAGAGTTTTATGGCCTATCAATCCTTGAAGGCAAGGAATCATTAATCAAGAGAGTTTCAAAATGTGTTCGTCATTACCCACTACTATTATTTTTTTTGCGGTACGCGGGCCTCTCACTGTTATGGCCTCTCCCGTTGCAGAGCACAGGCTCTGGACGCGCAGGCTCAGCGGCCATGGCTCACGGGCCCAGCCACTCCGCGGCATGTGGGATCTTCCCGGACCAGGGCACGAACCCGTGTCCCTTGCATCGGCAGGCGGACTCTCAACCACTGCGCCACGAGGGAAGCCCTACCCACTACTATTGATGAAAAACCCCAACCTCTTCTGGAGAAAATGATTGATGGGAAGATAACTTTTGAGGCCATTAAAACACGTTCCTGATTCTCTTTATTTTGGTAAAAAACTAAATATACCTATATCCCCTCAGATGAGAAAGACAAGTCAAGTTTCATGTCTGATCTAAGGAAAATTCAAATACTGGGTTTGAAATGCCAATAATTCTATTCAATTTCTTTTCTCTTGTGCAAACACTGAGGAATATACACTATGTGATTATTCTGATGTTCACACAGTTGTTTAGGATCAGAAAATTTTCAGATACATATATAATTTATTTCTGGGATTGCTTATGACCATAATAGAAACAAGATTAATCAGTGAGCTTTATTTATTTGAAATTCATGACACTCTAAAGACCGTCTTTGGGCAGAAATATATTTGATTCACAAGAATGTGGAAAGATAGTGGGAAGAAATTTCTCTTAGTGGTTAGCTTTGTTTTATAGTATTTTGATCTCCAAGGATATAGTAGTCTTAGCCTTTCTGGTCCTTTTGTTTCCAAAACTCTGTGCCTCTTCAATTCAGTTAAACAAATATATACCAGATATGCCTAGGTAAACAAAATATATTGGGCTATACACTTGAATGAAGATACAGAGAAAAACCCCAAACTTACATTTTAGTGCTGTAGAAGATTGTTATAACCATGACCCCAATGAGTCATACCTACCAGTATCCACACCCTTATACATTCTTCTGTCACATTGACATTGGGCTCAGCCACGTGACTTGCTTTGGCCAATGGACATAAACAAATGTGATGGAGGCAGAGATTTGATAAGCACTTGCACATTGAGGCTTGTCCTCCTAGAACCCTGAGACCACCATGCAATGAAGAAGCCCAGAATTAAATACTATGTGGTAGGAGAGGCCAGTTAAGTCCAATAACCAAGGGCAACCCTCCCAGCTGAGTGCAGTTGCATCAGTGACGCAAGACATGACCAGCAGAAGAATGATCCAGCTAACGTGGAATAGTGATAATCATGAGGTCAAGTAAGTTTTGGAAGAGTTTGCTACCGAGATGGAAAACTGATATAAAAATTGATAATGCAGAAGTGGCACGTTGCTGTATTAAAAACCTAAACTATGTAGCATTGGCTTTGGGACTGAGGGTCTGGCAGAGGTTATAGGGACAGCAATTAGAGTGCTGGTGGAGACCAGAACACCTGAGAGGAAACTGTTACTGGAGGCTGATAAAGGGCACCCCATAGTATATAATAGTGACACAACTGGCAACACTGTTACCTCCAGTAATTGGAAGACAGAAAATGTACTTAATCAAGTTGTGGATGTGGCTTAAGATTTCCACTTAGAATGCTGAGGGGGTGAATTAACTTTTTAAAAGTTATATATAATAGAATATGAGGAGAGAGAAACTAAAGAAAGAACTGCTCCATTTGTAAGTAGAATTTAAAGTACATGTGGAGGGTCCAGGATATGCTGAGCTGGGAAATAAAACCATTTCACATTTCCAGTCTCTTCAACCTGCAAAAAATTCTCAAAGTAAGAAATGACCTCAGGGAAGATGGCGGAAGAGTAAGACGCGGAGATCACCTTCCTCCCCACAGATACATCAGAAATTCATCTACACGTGGAACAACTCCTACAGAACACCTACTGAACGCTGACAGAAGACCTCAGACCCCTCAAAAGGCAAGAAACTCCCCCATATACCTGGGTAGGACAAAAGAAAAAAGAATAAACAGAGACAAAAGGATAGGGACGGGACCTGCACCAGTGGGAGGGAGCCGTGAAGGAGGGAAGGTTTCTACACACTACAAGCCCCTTCGCGGGCGGAGACTGCAGGTGGCGGAGGGGGAAAGCTTCGGAGTAGCGGAGGAGAGCACAGCAACAGGGGTGTGGAGGGCAAAGCGGAGAGATTCCGCCACAGAGGATCGGTGCCCTCAGGCACTCACCAGCCCGAGAGGCTTGTCTGCTCGGCCGCCGTGGCGGGGGGGGGGGGGGGGGGGCTGGGAGCTGAGGCTCGGGTATCGGCTTTCAGTCAGAGCGCAGGGAGAGGACTGGGGCTGGCGGCAGGAAGAGAGCCTGAAGGGGTTAGTGCACCACGGCTAGCCCGGAGGGAGTCCGGGGAAAGGGTCTGGAGCTGCCGAAGAGGCAAGAGAGTTTTTTCCCTTTTGTTTCCTGGTGCGCGAGGAGAGGGCATTAAGAAGGCTGCTTAGGGAAGCGCCGGAGACAGGCGCGAGCCGCGGGTAAGGCGCGGACCTCGGAGACGGGCGTGGGCGGCCGCCGCCGCTGCCGCCGCCGCCGCCCGCGGCCCGCCGCCGCCGTCGCCGCGGCCCGCCGCCGCCGCGGCCCGCCGCCGACGCCGCCGACGCCGCCGCGGCCCGCCGCCGCCAACGCCGCGGCCCGCCGCCGACGCCGCCGCGGCCCGCCGCCGCCAACGCCGCCGCGGCCCGCCGCCGCCGCCGCTGCGGCCCGCCGCCGCCGCCGCCGACGCCGCGGCCTGCCGCCGCCGCCGCCGCCGCCGCCGCTGCGGCCCGCCGCCGACGCCGCCGACGCCGCGGCCCGCCGCCGCCGCCGCCGCCGCCGCCGCGGCCCGCCGCCAACGCCCGCCGCCGACGCCGCTGCCGACGCGGCCCGCCGCCGCCGCCGCTGCGGCCCGCCGACGACGCCGCCGACGCCGCCGCCCGCCGCCGCCGCCGCCAACGCCGCGGCCCGCCGCCGCCGCCCGCCGCCGCGGGGCCTGTGTGCGGGCGCAGGTCGCTGTCCGCCCCGCCTTCCGGGGGGCCTGTGCACCCCGCCACTGCCGGGGTCCCGAGACCCGGGGACGGCTTTCCCGGTAAAGCGCACGGAGCGCCACGGGCTGCTGCAACGTCACGCCGACCTCTGCCGCCGCAGGCCCGCCCCACACTGCGCGCCCCTCCCTCCCCTCTGCCTGAGTGAGCCAGAGCCCCCGAATCAGCGGCTCCTTTAAACCCGTCCTGTCTGAGCGAAGAACGGACGCCCTCCGGCGACCTACGCACAGAGGCGGGGCCGGGTCCAAGGCTGAGACCCGGGAGCTGTGAGAGCAGAGACAGGGGAATCTCTCTGTGCAGTCTTGGAGGCAGTGGATTAAAGCTCCACGGTCCATTTGATGTGCCCTGCGTCTGTGGAGTGCATGAATGGACAGCGAATCATCCCAAATTGAGGAAGTGGACTTTGAGGACAAGATTTAAGACTTTCCCCCCTTTTCCTCTTTTTACAACGAATTATTCCAAATTGAGGAGGTGGACTTGGAGAGCAAGATTTTTGATTTTTCCCCCTCCTGCTCTCTTTTTGTGAATGTGTATGTGTAATCTTCTGTGTAAGATTCTCTCTGTATAGCTTTGCTTCCACCATATGTCCCAGGGTTCTATCGGTCCGTTTTTTTTTTTTTTTCAATAATTACTTTCTAATTTTAATAACGCTACTATATTTCATACTTTATTCTAATTTACTTTACCTGCTCTTTCTTTTTTTCCTACCTTCCCTTCCTCCCTCCCTCCCTCCGCTCCTCCTTTCCTTCTTTCTTCTTTCCTCCCTCCCTCCCTCCCACCCTTCTTCTTTCCACTTTCTTTTTCTTTCCTTCCTCCCTCCCTCCCTCCTGTCTTTCTTTCTTTCTTTCCTTCCTCCCTCCCTCCCTCCCTTCTTCCATTCACTCTTCCTTTTGCTTTCATTCCTCCCTCCCTTCCTCCTTTCTTTCCTTCTTTCTTTCCATCCTTCCTCCCTCCCTCCTTTCTTTCTTCCTTCCTTCCTTCCTTTCTTCCCTTCTTCCTTTCTTTCCCTCTCTCTTTCTTTCTTCTACTAATTCTTTCTCTCTACCTTTTCTCCCTGTTATTCTGAGCCGGGTGGATGAAAGGCTTTTGGTGCTGCAGCCAGGAGCCAGTGCTGTGCCTCTGAAGTGGGAGAGCCAACTTCAGGACACGGGTCCACAAGAGACCTCCCAGCTCCACATAATATCAAGCAGCGAAAATCTCCCAGAGATCTCCATCCCAACACCAGCACCCAGCTTCAGTCAACGACCAGCAAGCTACAGTGCTGGTCACCCTATGCAAAGCAACTAGCAAGGCAGGAACACAACCCCACCCATTAGCAGAGAGGCTACCTAAAAACATAATAAGGCAATAGGCACCCCAAAACACACCACCAGACGTGGACCTGTCCCCCAGAAAGACAAGATCGAGCCTCAACCACCAGAACACAGGCTCTAGTACCCCCCACCAGGAAGCCTACACAACCTACTGAAACAACCTTAGCCACTGGGGTCAGACACCAAAAACAACGGGAACTACGAATCTACAGCCTGCAAAAAGGAGACCCCAAACACAGTAACATAAGCAAAATGAGAAGACAGAAAAACACACAGCAGGTGAAGGAGCAAGATAAAAACCTCCCAGACCTAACAAATGAAGAGGTAATAGGCAGTCTACCTGAAAAAGAATTCAGAATAATGATAGTAAAGCTGATCCAAGATTCTATTTCCAAGATCCATAATCTTGGAAATAGAATAGACAAAATGCAAGAAACAGTTAACAAGGACCTAGAAGAACTAAAGATGAATCAAGCATCGATTAAAAACACAATAAATGAAATGAAAAATACTCTAGATGGGATCAATAGCAGAATAACTGAGGCAGAAGAACGGATAAGTGAGGTGGAAGATAAAATAGTGGAAATAACTGATGCAGAGCAAAATAAAGAAAAAAGAATGAAAAGAACAGAGGACAGTCTCAGAGACCTCTGGGACAACATTAAACGCACCAACATTCGAATTATAGGGGTTCCAGAAGAAGAAGAGAAAAAGAAAGGGACTGAGAAAATATTTGAAGAGATTATAGTTGAAAACTTCCCCAATATGGGAAAGGAAATAGTTAATCAAGTCCAGGAGGCACAGAGAGTCCCATACAGAATAAATCCAAGGAGAAATACACCAAGACACATATTAATCAAACTGTCAAAAATTAAACACAAAGAAATCATATTAAAAGCAGCAAGGCAAAAACAACAAATAACACACAAGGGAATCCCCATCAGGATAACAGCTGATCTCTCAGCAGAAACTCTACAAGCCAGAAGGGAGTGGCAGGACATAATTAAAGTGATGAAGGAGAGAAACCTGCAACCAAGATTACTCTACCCAGCAAGGATCTCATTCAGATTTGATGGAGAAATTAAAACGTTTACAGACAAGCAAAAGCTGAGAGAGTTCAGCACCACCAAACCAGCTCTACAACAAATGCTAAAGGAACTTCTCTAGGCAAGAAGCACAACAGAAGGAATATACCTACAATAACAACCCAAAGCAATTAAGGAAATGGGAATAGGAACATACATATCAATAATTACCTTAAATGTAAATGGACTAAATGCTCCCACCAAAAGACACAGAGTGGCTGAATGGATACAAAAACAAGACCCATATATATGCTGTCTACAAGAGACCCACTTCAGACCTCGAGACACATACAGATTGAAAGTAAGGGGATGGAAAAAGATATTCCATGCAAATGGAAATCAAAAGAAAGCTGGAGTAGCAATTCTCATATCAGACAAAATAGACTTTAAAATAAAGACTATTAGAAGAGACAAAGAAGGACACTACATAACGATAAAGGGATCGATCCAAGAAGAAGATATAACAATTGTAAATATTTATGCACCCAACATAGGAGCACCTCAATACATACGGCAAATACTAACAGCCATAAAAGGGGAAATCGACAGTAACACAATCATAGTAGGGGACTTTAACACCCCACTTTCACCAATGGACAGATCATCCAAAATGAAAATAAATAAGGAAACACAAGCTTTAAATGATACATTAAACAAGATGGACTTAGTTGATATTTATAGGACATTCCATCCAAAAACAACAGAATACACATTTTTCTCAAGTGCTCATGGAACATTCTCCAGGATAGATCATATCTTGGGTCACAAATCAAGCCTTGGTAAATTTAGGAAAATTGAAATTGTATCAAGTATCTTTTCCGACCACAATGCTATGAGACTAGACATCAATTACAGGAAAAGATCTGTAAAAAATACAAACACATGGAGGCTAAACAATACACTACTCAATAACGAAGTGATCACTGAAGAAATCAAAGAGGAAATTAAAAAATACCTAGAAACAAATGACAATGGAGACACGACGACCCAAAACCTATGGGACGCAGCAAAAGCAGTTCTAAGGGGGAAGTTTATAGCAATACAATCCCACCTTAAGAAACAGGAAACATTTCGAGTAAACAACCTGACCCTGCACCTAAAGCAATTAGAGAAAGAAGAACAAAAAACCCCCAAAGCTAGCAGAAGGAAAGAAATCATAAAGATCAGATCAGAAATAAATGAAAAAGAAATGAAGGAAACGATAGCAAAGATCAACCAAACTAAAAGCTGGTTCTTTGAGAAGATAAACAAAATTGACAAACCATTAGCCAGACTCATCAAGAAAAGAAGGGAGAAGACTCAAATCAATAGAATTAGAAATGAAAAAGGAGAAGTAACAACTGACACTGCAGAAATACAAAAGATCATGAGAGATTACTATAAGCAACTCTATGCCAATAAAATGGACAACCTGGAAGAAATGGACAAATTCTTAGAAATGCACAACCTGCCAAGACTGACTCAGGAAGAAATAGAAAATATGAATAGACCAATCACAAGCACTGAAATTGAAACTGTGATTAAAAATCTTCCATCAAACAAAAGCCCAGGACCAGATGGCTTCACAGGCGAATTCTATCAAACATTTAGAGAAGAGCTAACACCTATCCTTCTCAAACTCTTCCAAACAATATCAGAGGAAGGAACACTCCCAAACTCATTCTACGAGGCCACCATCACCTTGATACCAAAACCAGGCAAGGATGTCACAAAGAAAGAAAACTACAGGCCAATATCACTGATGAACATAGATGCAAAAATCCTCAATAAAATACTAGCAAACAGAATCCAACAGCATATTAAAAGGATCATACACCATCATCAAGTGGGGTTTATTCCAGGAATGCAAGGATTCTTCAATATACGCAAATCAATCAATGTGATACACCATATTAACAAGTTGAAGGAGAAAAACCATATGATCATCTCAATAGATGCAGAGAAAGCTTTCGACAAAATTCAACACCCATTTATGATAAAAACCCTGCAGAAAGTAGGCATAGAGGGATCTTTCCTCAACATAATAAAGGCCATATATGACAAACCCACAGCCAACATTGTCCTCAATGGTGAAAAACTGAAACCATTTCCACTAAGATCAGGAACAAGACAAGGTTGCCCACTCTCACCACTCTTATTCAACATAGTTTTGGAAGTTTTAGCCACAGCAATCAAAGAAGAAAAGGAAATAAAAGGAATCCAAATCGGAAAAGAAGAAGTAAAGCTCTCACTGTTTGCAGATGACATGATACTGTACATAGAGAATCCTAAAGATGCTACCGAAAAACTACTAGAGCTAATCAATGAATTTGGTAAAGTAGCAGGATACAAAATTAATGTACAGAAATCTCTGGCATTCCTGTACACTAATGATGAAAAATCTGAAAATGAAATCAAGAAAACACTCCCATTTACCATTGCAACAAAAAGAATAAAATATCTAGGAATAAACCTACCTAAGGAGACAAAAGACCTGTATGCAGAAAATTATAAGACACTGATGAAAGAAATTAAAGATGATACAAATAGATGGAGAGATATACCATGCTCCTGGATTGGAAGAATCAATATTGTGAAAATGACTCTACTACCCAAAGCAATCTACAGATTCAATGCAATCCCTATCAAACTACCACTGGCATTTTTCACAGAACTAGAACAAAAAATTTCAAAATTTGTTTGGAAAAACAAAAGACCCCGAATAGCCAAAGCAATCTTGAGAACGAAAAACGGAGCTGGAGGAATCAGGCTCCCTGACTTCAGACTATACTACAAAGCTACAGTAATTAAGACAGTGTGGTACTGGCATAAAAACAGAAAGATAGATCAGTGGATCAGGATAGAAAGCCCAGAGATAAACCCATGCACATATGGCCAACTTATCTTTGATAAAGGAGGCAGGAATGTACAGTGGAGAAAGGACAGCCTCTTCAATAAGTGGTGCTGGGAAAACTGGACAAGGACATGTAAAAGTCTGAGATTAGATCATTCCCTAACACCATACACAAAAATAAGCTCAAAATGGATTAAAGACTTAAATGTAAGGCCAGAAACTATCAAACTCTTAGAGGAAAACATAGGTAGAACACTCTATGACATAAATCACAGCAAGATCCTTTTGGACCCACCTCCTAGAGAAATGGAAATAAAAACAAAGATAAACAAATGGGACCTAATGAAACTTCAAAGCTTTTGCACAGCAAAGGAAACCATAAACAAGACCAAAAGACAACCCTCAGAATGGGAGAAAATATTTGCAAATGAAGCAACTGACAAAGGATTAATCTCCAAAATTTATAAACAGCTCATGCAGCTCAATAGCAAAAAAACAAACAACCCAATCCAAAAATGGGCAGAAGACTTAAATAGGCATTTCTCCAAAGAAGATATACAGACTGCCAACAAACACATGAAAGAATGCTCAACATCATTAATCATCAGAGAAATGCAAATCAAAACTACAATGAGATATCATCTCACACCAGTCAGAATGGCCATCATCAAGAAATCTAGAAACAATAAATGCTGGAGAGGGTGTGGAGAAAAGGGAACACTCTTGCACTGCTGGTGGGAATGTGAATTGGTACAGCCACTATGGAGAACAGTATGGAGGTTCCTTAAAAAACTACAAATAGAACTACCATATGACCCAGCAATCCCACTACTAGGCATATACCCTGAGAAAACCATAATTCAAAAAGAGACATGTACCAAAATGTTCACTGCAGCTCTATTCACAATAGCCCGGAGCTGGAAACAACCTAAGTGTCCATCATCGGATGAATGGATAAAGAAGATGTGGCACATATATACAATGGAATATTACTCAGCCATAAAAAGAAACGAAACTGAGCTATTTGTAATGAGGTGGCTAGACCTAGAGTCTGTCATACAGAGTGAAGTAAGTCAGAAAGAGAAAGACAAATACCGTATGCTAACACACATATACGGAATTTAAAAAAAAAAATGGCATGAAGAACCTAGGGGTAAAACGGGAATAAAGACACAGACCTACTTGAGAATGGACTTGAGGATATGGGGAGGGGGAAGGGTAAGCTGTGACAAAGCGAAAGAGAGGCATGGACATATATACACTACCAAACGTGGGGTAGATAGATGGTGGGAAGCGGCCGCATGGCACGGGGAGATCAGCTCGGTGCTTTGTGACCGCCTGGAGGGGTGGGATGGGGAGGGTGGGAGGGAGGGAGATGCATGAGGGAAGGGATGTGGGAACAGATGTATGTGTATGACTGATTCACTTTGTTATAAAGCAGAAACTAATAAAAAATTAAAAAAAAAAAAAAAAAAAAGAAATGACCTCAGGATACAGATCAAATCAAGAGTGTGGCTATAAGACTCTGTGAAGACCACAGTAAGATTTTAAATGGTGTCTACCAGACTCTCTTAGCTAGATAAAAGGGCTTCCAAGAATCTTAAGGGCATTTTTCCCGTAGCACCTTGACATGCTGAGCAAAGTAGAGGCCCATCTTAAAAATAATTATTAGTATAGCTTTTGTCTAATGAAATGAACTATAACCTGGTGTGTGGAAAGTCCACAGAGTTTATAAAGGAACTGGGCCAGTTTAGACCAAAGCATGCAGGAAGCAAGCTGAGAAAGTTACTCAGCTGCAAACAAAGGCTATTTCTTATTGAAAAAGAAGACCGCTTCAGAGGGCAGAGCTAACCACTTCCAGCGAATAAAACTAGGCTCTAGCAAAGAACCATTTCCCATACTCAGAGTAGGAGGCTCTGCAACATTTGTCTGGCTGGATTTCAGAATTGCTATGGACCAGTGGCTGCTATGTGGCTCCCTGTTCCTCCCCCTTATAAATGGCAGTGCCTATTGGATATTCCATTCTCACAGTTGTATGCTGGGTATGTGTAGAGCAGATAGATTGTTTTTTCTGTCCATGAGTCCCTGAATGGTGAGAAACCACACCTGAGAAGCTGCATGAGGAATTGCCCTTGAGGAGCCTCAACCACATCTGGACCTGAGCCAGATCAGGAGATCCTGGACTTGAAGTTTGATGCCATGATTGGATGAGCTCTTGATAGTTTCAAATAAGAGGGATGTGAATCACTAGGTCCAGGGAGAAGACTGTGGTACCTTGTTATAGTAATAACCCTCAATATATTATGCCCTATGGTATCCATGCCCCTGGCTATACAATGACTCTATGCTTGGCTATAAGACTTGCTTTGGTCAATGGGACATCAGCACATGTGATGCAAGTAGAGGCTTGAAAAGTGCTTTTGCACTGGGCCTTGTCCTCTTGGAAGCTGCCCTGAGATCACCATGCTGTGAAGAAGTCTGATGAAAGACCACATGGAGAGAGTGGCCCTGTCACCTCAAATTGTCCCAATTTAACCCTGTACCCAACCAATCCATCAGCTAAATATGGCTTCATCAGTGGGCCCAGGCAAGACTAATAAAGAATGGTCCCAAAATTCATAGAATCATGTGATATAATAAATTGTTGTTTTAAGCCACTAATTTGGGGATTTTTTTTTTTTTTTTTTTGGTATGCGTGCCTCTCACTGTTGTGGCCTTTCCCATTGCGGAGCACAGGCTTCAGATGCGCAGGCTCAGCGGCCATGGCTCACGGGCCCAGCTGCTCTGCGGCATGTGGGATCTTCCCGGACTGGGGCACGAACCCGTGTCCCCTGCATCAGCAGGCAGACTCTCAAACACTGCGCCACCAGGGAAGCCCCAAGGGATGGTTTATTATGCAGCAATAGATGGCCAGTACAGGTGTCTGTTACTAAGCATCCAGTTATATCTAGTAAATTGTAGAAAGGGAGGATGACATTGTGTTACATGGATTTCTGAAAGTCATTGATGCTCTCTTGATAGCTTTGTGTACAACTTGAAGAACTGATGATGGAATGAAGATAATGTGTTATAGATATGTAACACATTATCTTCTCACCTGTATGTAAAGATGCTGAATAATGGATGAAGTCCTTGATGAACATGTGGTAGAATAGAGGAATGAGATTGGGTTCTGAAACAGGGAGATTTGGTGCAATTGCAGTTCTAAAACTGAACTTTGGGCAAGTTACCTAACTTCTCAGAGTCTTTGTTTCTGTACCTGTGAAATAGGATTATATTGTCTATTTTATGCTATTACTATCAGGATTAACTGAGATAATATGTATAAAAATATGCTATGCAATGCCTGGCACATGGTAGGTGTTCATTATATGTTGATTCCTTTCTACTTGAGTTCACTCTGTTCACCATGCAGCATTTCACTGAGGAATTCACTGGGACCTTGGCCTTGGGATCATGGAACAGCAACTCCAGGGTTAGGAAAACTGGGAAAATTGGGTCTATGATTGCAGGGTTAGGGATCTGTAAGCCAACTCCAGTGATAGGACAGAATTTCTGAATTGATCTGTCTTCAGGGTTCTTTCATATGTGCTTTCATTGATTTTTGTAACACATTGTGCACTGGCTCAGTCTCTGGAATACTCTTCCTCTCTCAGTTGTCAAAATAATCTGTTCTTACTCCCATTTCCCAGGATCCTGCTGAAGTACCTCTTTGTCTTACAAATTGCTCTTAAAATATGAATTCCATCCAGAAGTAGAGTCAGTAACCTGTCTCTGACATAACCCAAGACATACAAAGGAAGATATGCTTTTTGTGAGAAAATGATGATCTTGCTTTTGGGTCAAGGATGTTGTCAACCCAGGCAAAGGCAATGTTTCATCACTCAGATGGTAATGGTCTCAAAAAATGAAGAAGAGAACCCAGTTGGGCGCTACATTTAGGACATTTCTAAAACAAGGTACCAGAGGAACTCTTGGGCAATTGGAAGGGCACCACAACTACTAGTGAGTTGCCTACTTCAGTCTAGTACCCATTTGATCCTGCTGGCCTCCAGGATAGTTTGTGATAGCAAGAAATGATCACTATGGTACACTGGGAAAAAAAAAGTTAGTTAACCTCAAAACATAAAATGGTGGAAGAAGAAAAAAGGTAGAAGCTCTTTCAGGATGGGGAATGAGAATAGTCCTTAGGTGACTATTCCCTACAGTCCCTTTGAGAAGGGAATTCATCTATTACAAAGGTCCTCAAAATATTCATGATACATGGGAGACTGGGGGTGGGTGGGTGGATACATTATCAACAACCTATTTCTTCCCATTTTTAGTTTTTTTTTTCCTGATCCACTTGCTGATTTTCAGGCTGATCTTGGGTTATAAGTCTTTGGTTTCCTTTTGTTGGTTTTGTCTTTGAATTTCCATTTGTTGAGCAACTTTAATGCATCAGACGCTGTGCTAGGTACTTAATATGTATTTTTCTATATGGTCGTCCCAACTACCCTACAATGGAGATACTGTTTTCCCTACTTTATAAATGATTTGACTTGGAAAGGTTTGAAGGCAGTTCTGCCTGATTGTGAGGATTTTGTTCATTCACTGCACCATGGTGGTGGTGGGTAGGGCAGCTGCAAGGCCTTTAACTCAAGAATGATTGCACTAATCTTTGGGAGAGCAAGTCTCTTCACCATTTAGATTCTGGTTATACTTCCTCATGTAGTACTTACTTACAAAGTGGTTTCTGAAGACTTTTCACTACCAGAACTGCTCAAATTCTGCTGTGATTGGGAGCTAATTTGTTTACTCTCATTAATTTTATCTGGTTGAAGTCTTCCTTCCCCTGCTTTTTTAAAAAAGACAGTATTTCTCTATCAAATCATAGAGCAGTTATTTTGGTGGGCTTTTCATATAAATGTTGTGCTCGTTTTGTCTTTCATAAATTATAGTTCTGGATTTTTTTCTGACTAATATTTTCTATGAAGAACAGGTTGGGCTTAGGTAAAATATTCCATCATTAACCATGCTATCATGTGTTGGAAAAATCTTCAAGAATAGATTTAAGATGGCTTATAAATGTAATTGATCTTGTTTTGGTCTTTGTCCATAAAAACTAGTAATGGACTGGTGTATCAGTCATGGCTTGTAAGGAAAGAGATGTCCATACAAACTGAATAACTAAAGAGAAGTTGAGAAAGGAACTATATACAAAGGTATGGGCAAGGTTGAGGAAAACCTACAAAGGTTGGTATAGTACCTTGGAAACATTGCAACTCACAAGCCTGAATGATCAAAGGAAGTGAGGGCTTACTGGAATTCGAAGAGTACAGCTATATGGAGAGGGGTGCCTGACATTAGGTATAGCCTTTGTTTAGGGAATGAAACCAACCCATGGTGGCCAGGCAGGGAAGAAACTAGGGGGACAGATAGTCTAACCTTTCTATCTTCTTATCCTCTCATCTCCTGCTAATGCCTCTCATTGACTGAACTCCTCTAGAAGTGAGAGGGAAAGGGAGCTTGCTGATGCAGCCCATACAGTTCAGCCTTCTGGCAACACAGAGCGGTGGGGAGAAGTGTGGAGAGGGGATGGAGAAGGCCAAACAGAAGACATTCAACACAGCTGGGATGCAAGATCTGATAACTAATGTTCGTGTTCAACCTGAACTTTCGACCACAGCAAATAGTCATGAGAACAGTCTCCTAAAAGATCAGATAATAATTTCAGTCTTTAAAAAATGAGACTGTGTTCAGCTTCTGCTTCTTCCAACCTTTCTTTTTAATTTGTTTCTTAACGATTTGAAACAATTTGTGCATGTTCTAGCTGCATATACCCCTATTATGAAAAGTATAAAAGTAACTATTCTCTATGCTGGTGATATAATTTTATTGTCACTAACCAGAAATGGCCTCTCTATCTTACTGGAAAACAGAGTGGCTTGAATTCAACTTTTCTAAATCCCAAATCATCACTTTTGGCAGATAGTATATTCAATCTAAATGCCTTATATCTAATGTTTGTATATCGCCAGCCAACTTTCTCAGCTACTTAAGGGTCATTTTGCAACCATTTTTCTCCAGTGGTCTCACTAGAAAATTATGCTACTTAAAAGTAGATATTTCTCGACTGCATTACTGATATTTGTTTCTGGGGCCCAGGAGATTGGCGAAATCTATTTTGAAATTGTTTTCAGATACAAGGTGTAGCATCCATGCCTGTTCAGTAAATTCTGGTTGAGTGAAAGAGTGAGGTAATTAACTTTGTAACTTTGATTTTTATCTTTCTTTCCCACTGTTTTTAGGAAACAGTTTTTAGAAAACATCTTGAGGAAAATTGTAGTCTTGCTGGTAGATCCTTCACTGAAAATCCCCACATGGAGGTTGGGGTAGCCAGCTATTTGGGTCTTGGTTAGGAGTCTTCATTTACTTTAAAGGAAGTGAAATGTCTCCTGCCCTGTTGATTGTTAAGGTGTATGGGACTCTCCTTCACTAGCATTACAGATTTCATGCAGCTCATACTCATGTCAAATGTTAAAATTTGGACATTTCTGTTGCCCAATGCCTACCAAGAGCTTAATTAGATGGGTGAGCAGTTCTGATAGACAGCTAAAGAATATACAGTTCTTTCATTATTCTAGATCAACACTGTCCAATAGAACTTTCTGCAATGATGGAAATGTTCTATCATTGTGCTGTACAATGTAATAGTCACTAGCCATGTGTGGCTATTAAAATTTAAAATACAGCTGTCAAGACTGAAGAATGTCATTTAAAATTTTTAATTTAATTTGAATTAATTTAAATTTAAAATCAACTATACTTTGGGAATTCCCTGGCAGTCCACTGGTTAGGACTCTGCGTGCTTTCACTGCTGAGGGTGTGGGTTCAATCCCTGGTTGGGGAACTAAGTTCCTGCAAACGTGCGGTGTGGTCAAAATAAATAAATAAATAAATAAATAAATAAATAAATAAAAGAAAATAAACTATACTTCGATTTAAAAAAGTATCCTAAGGGGAACAACATAAAATTAAAACTGAAAAAAAAAAGAATTTACAATGTGCCAGGCTCTGCTCTATCTCAATTAATCCTCATAATAATCCTCTTAAAGAAGTACTACAATCAGCATTTACAAATAATTTGTTTTTCACTAATCATGGCTAAAATTGACAAGAGTAAAATTACACCAAATGTTTTGAGTAACTGATTTCAGAAATGATTTTAGCACTTCTTAAATGCTTTGCTGCTCAGTTTTTGCTTTCTTTCTATTTCAACTTCCAGATGTATTTTTTGAGAAAATCAAAAAATTCAAAATAAACTTAATGACCCACTAAAATAAATAAATAAATAATTCAATCTATCTATTTATTTATTTAAATAGCCATTCAGGCCAGGGGCTACCATCTTGGGCAGCACCACTCTACATATTCTAGATTTTATCCCTGGGTCATGTCTGACTATCCTTTGGCTTTCAAAAGGATAGCATTTATCAAATTACAAATTTCTATTTTGTCATTAATGGTGGTTTTAAAACATGTTTTCATATTCTTGGACATTCCTCCAAGAACATGGATACAAATTACCCTTCCCTTGAATGTGGGCCAGCTTTGGTGACTTGCTTCTGGCCAATAGAATGTGGAAGAACTGATAATACATGACTTTTGAGGCTGGTTTATGATAGGTGATACACCCTGCCTGGCTCTTTCCTTCTCAACCTGAGCTCCCACATAAGGATTCTGGCTGCTCTCATGCTACCATCCTGAAGTCACATGGAGAGACCACCTACAGATATCTGAAGAGGACTAGCTATTCCAGCCCCCAGCTTAGAGAACTGCTTAGCCGACTCCAGTCAGTCCCCAGTGAGACAGTAATAAATGATCACTATCGTTTTAAGTCACTATTTTGAGGTTGTTGTGCAGCAAGAGATAACTGGAACAGTCTTGATAGGAAACAGTGCAACAGAAAACTGTTCTATTAAACTCCTTACACAATTCATTGTTGGGTTGTTTTGAGGACAAAGTCTACGACATCAATTTCTTGTAGACTTTTTTTTTTTGTCTCGTGGATCTTAATATCAGGAAGAGCTGCACCTTCTTGAATAACTAAAATCTTTTACTTTAATACCTTTTTGCTTTGGTTGCTAGGAAACTCAAAGCTGAATTCATGCCCCACCTTTGTAACTAAATAGGACTGTACTTTTCCTTTGGCCCCATCCTACTATTCCCTTACCTTTTTTTCTTTTTAAAACCCCAATTCAGTATATACATTATCAAACCACTCCAAAAAAATGAGTGTTAGTAATGTTGGGCCTTTGCTGAATCAATGTGAGCTACAAGATCATCCAGTAGATTGATAATGGTGGCTGGGAGAGCGCTGGAATTGTGTGACTCTCAAATGGCCTTATTTTCAGGAAGGAAATAAGGCCCTGAGAAGTAAAGTAACTTCTGGCTCTGAGGTATACAGAACTAGTGAGTAGCAAAATTTCAGCCCAGGTGAAGGTGCATCTTACCGTCCATTCTCCCACATGGCACCCATTGGTCAGATGTTGGTTCTTTACTCTGGGGATGGGATAGTGGTACAAAGATAAGTAAGACCTTGCTCAGGGGTTGACTCTCAAGATATGCCAGGTGGGGATAGTACATGTGTTTAAACATAAAGTGATATACCGCTGGGGACTTCCCTGGTGGTCCAGTGGTTAGGGCTCTGCACTTCCACTGCCGGTGGCACAGGTTCAATCTCTGATTGGGGAATTAAGATCCTGCAAGCCATGTGGTGCAGCCAAAATAAATAAATAAATAAAATAAAGTAAAAAACAGTTGACCCTTGAACAACTGGGGATTAGGGTTGCAGGCTCTCTGCACAGCAAAAAAATCCACTTATAATTTATAGTCAGCCCACCACATACACAGTCCCTTATATCCACAGTTCCACATTCATGTATTCAACCAACTGTGGATCGTGTAGTACTGTAGTATTTACTATTGAAAAAAATTCACATACAAGTGGACCCATGCAGTTCAAACCCATGTTGTTCAAGGGTCAGCTGTACATCATAAAAGAGGTACAAATTAAACTTTGTAAATGTTCAGAGGAATGAGACATCACTTCCAAGTGGAGGTTCATAGAAGGTGTCACGAAAGAGTGATACTAAGCTAGGCCTGGAGAGACGGATGTGATTCATATGTGCAGACATTGGAGCGAGGATGGGGTGGAAGATGGAGCAGTCTAGCAGCAGTGAGTTCAATGCTGGGAATTCTAGTCTCTGTGGCATTTGGTGGGGAAGATATTTTTGGAAGGGGGCTGTGACACATCTCAAATTATACTATGTGAGTACTTGCTTACTCTTCTGTTTGTGGTACCAGCCCTGTCCAGGGGCATGTGACCTGTACATGTGGATGGGATCAACTCAGGAAGAGAGACTAATGCTGATGTAAGTTTCCACGTAGCTGACTGCTTAGAAAACTCAACACTTGGGACTACGTTCTGAGGTAACTGCTTAAAACCTTTTAACAACAAATTGCTTTTAGACTTCATTATGGAAAAGAAAATACTGGAAGAGATTCTATAGCATTGTTCAGCCCTGCAAACAGGGGCATTTCAGGACACTTGCGAGGAACCCAGAAACATGCTCAGCTTCTTCTTAGACTGCCTTACATTTCTTGCAGCCTCGTATGATCATAGGAGCCTGGTATTCTGTGGACAGTAAGCCCAGCAAAGCTACAGAGTGGATCTCTGTAGGGACAGAGCTGCAGTTCTTTCCAGAGTTTGATTGATTTGTTACAATTAGTAACAGGCAGCTCTCCTGAAATTCCACAATTGCCTCTTGAAATAGGAAAATCCCAGGAGACATGGGTAGGAAATTGCTAATGGAGTGAAAACTTTTCCAGACCATTAAAACAAGATCCTGCCACTTGCCTGTAAGTGAAAGTTTAAACAAACCTCTTTTCTTTTTTTTTTTTAAATTTACTTATTTTATTTATTTATTTTTGGCTGCGCTGGGTCTTTGTTGCTGCGTGCGGGCTTTCTCTAGCTGCGGCGAGCGAGGGCTACTCTTTGTTGTTTCGGTGGCTTCTCTTGCTGTGGAGCATGGGCACTAGGTGAGCGGGATCCAGTAGTTGTGGCATGTGGGCTCAGTAGTTTGGCTCGTGGGCTCTAGAGCACAGGCTCAGTAGTTGTGGCTCATGGGCCTAGCTGCTCTGCGGCATGTGGGATATTCCCGGGCCAGGGCTCGAATCCATGTCACCTGCATTGGCAGGCAGATTCTTAACCACTGTGCCACCAGGGAAGCCCCAAACCTCTTTTCTTGATTAGGAAAACCAAAGTCAATATCTGATTACAGCAAAATTCAATGCCATCCTGCTGGATTCTTCCGGGTCTATAAAACCCAAAAGGACAGCAGCCCAGGTGGATGACTCACAAGTGTTCTGACTCAGATTCCAGGTTCTTGGGGTGCTTTCCATAAAATACTTCCAAAGGTGTTAAACCACCAATAATCATAGTTGCCGTATTGACTTTGCACAAAACTGTACAGCCTATAAATCATTTTCATATACGGTATTTCATCTAATCCTCCCAAAAACTCGATGAGGTGTATATCACTCTTCTACTTTTGCAAAAGAGAAAACTGAGGCCCAGGTAACTTAAGCAAATTATCCTAAATCTCAGGGTGAATATGTATCAGTGGAAAGGTTTACATCTAGTCTTAGGAATCTATTTGTGCGTTTGAGCAAAAAGGTCCGAGGATGAGAGACAAGGTTGGGAACTGTAGTTGGAAGAGTGGATGCAGAGGTCCCTTGGGCCAACATCTGATCATCTAGGAATATGCTGTCCCCAGACAGGGACAAACTTTTTCCAGCCTTCTCTCTGCCTGGGAAGGTAATCAGTTAGTGTTAGAGACCCCCTAGATCTGGAAGTGACCAAAGTTATGATGTAGTTCAAATCCCTCGCCCAGAGAAGTTCAGTGTCTTGCAAAAACTTACGCAGATAACTGGTGACAAAGCTGGGATTGGTACCCAGTTTTCTGGATGTTACAGGAATTTCTCCTGCTACAACTGAATGCTTTTCCTCCTACATGCTCTCTCCTTTTCACTAGGTAGAAATGTGTTTACAATGAAAGATGATTGGGCACTCCTTAGATAACTGAGCTAATATTAACAATTGCTACTATTCATCCAACACCAGCGATGTGCCAGGTTCTGTGCTAGATCTTTCACATACATTATTTTGAATCTTCACAAGAACGCTGCAAAGCATATATTATTATCTCTGTGAGGAGACGGAGACCAGGGTTGAGGATGGATTTGCCAAGACAATACTGAGTTGACGTTCTTCCCACTGTGCAGTGCACAGAGTAAGAGTTTCTCTCTTGTCCTAAAAAACAGAAATGTCTGAACTTTTTAATATGGTCAAGTATTGTTTTTGGAAAATCATTAAAATTCAAATTGTATTTATTCCTAGAATGATATCTGAGTGCGATAAGGGAGATGAATCAGTTATGCATCTGATTCCTGACTGTTCATTTGGCTTGAGTCCTATTGGCTTTTCCCATCCCAAGCCCCTACCTGTGATTCTTAGATTTGTTTTCTGCCTGGCTTCCCACCCTGGCTCTGGGATCTGATAATCCTCATCAGCACCAGTTCTGACTCAGTAGGGAGATTCAATCTCATTGAGCAGCCAGGTAAACAAGAGGACGGTGGAAGGAGTTGATAATCTCTCATCATCATCCAGCATCTGGCACGAATCTCATAGTCTTTTTGATCATGGGGTTGCTTTTACATGTTATAAGAGTTCAAAGAATGCTTGAACAGAAGAAATCTTTTGTAATCAAGGGGCAATAATTGTTATTCTTTCCAGTTGTTGAGTTAGCTATGCCTCTATAAATTGTAACATACTGTTCCAAGTTTTATTGAGTTCCTGCGGTGTCCTGAAATTAGGGTCAGTTCCTGTCTCCAAGGAAGACCAGATCCATTCCTGTGATGCAGGGTATTTGATAGAGTTCATGGGTGATAATTTCTACTGCTCCTCCCTCATTCTAAAAGTGAACAAAAGTCGGTTTCCCCACAGAGCCTAGATTTTTGAAATAACTTTACCTGTGTAAAATCCCAACTTATCTCGATAGGATATTATTAAAGGAAGGAGAATTTCCCATCCAAGATAACTAACCCAAATCAAGGTCCTTGGGTGGGAAACAAAACTTAATATCTGATCCCAACAAAGCTCTGGTATTTTGTCTTGCAGGTTTATTGAGAGTATATAACCATGGATAATTTCTTGGGCAAATTAACCCAAGATTAATTTCTCACCATTTTCTGGAAATACATTGAAACATTTGCAAATGAAGGTATGATGGGCTCTCAAATAGGGATTCTTTTAGATCACTGTTCTTAAGAACTCACATTAAGCTTATTTCTAAAATTATAACTGACTATGACAGATAAGTTGATGAGTCAATGTCATCTCTTAGAGTTCATGGTAATTTTAAGGGCATGTTGTCAACCACATTTCTAACCAAAATCAAGCAATTTTGGGTGTGGCTCTTAAAATAGTTTTCTACAATGTCATACTTTACCCTGTACTTGTAGTTGCTTTCTGAGCTGTAGGGTTTGGCGGGGCTGGGAATGCTGACCTCAGGAAGGATTTGGGACAGTGCTTGGCAATCCCATGACACATCAGTTGTCCTTTCCCGTCATCTATCTGGCATTGACTGGATCAAAAACAGAGCACTATTCCTGGTTTATGTTGAAATTCTCTGTTGTCCTTTGAAATCCCAAGTAAAGATTTCCTCCTATTGTGTAACTCAAGAGGTTTGATAAAGTATTATGTTTGGCATTCTGTTTCTGGAAATCTTTCTTTACAGAGGCCACCTAGAGGTGTTCTAGAGTAGCTTGAATGACAATTAGTGCTGGATGATGCAATAGAGGCCACAAGCCAAGTCCATGTGGCAATAAAACACATCCTATAGGAACAGAGACAGAGATAAGCAGAGGCCATTCTAAGAGGGATGCAGCAACAACTCAAAGGATCTATCACTCAGACAACCAAGATAGAGGAGAGCAGAATAGGAACACCAAGAAAACAGTCTCTGATAAACCAGTGCAGTAATTGGAAGTGTTTCTGGTGATGTGAAGGAGGACTCTGGAGGCCTCCAGGGTGAGATAAGTCAAGCAATCAACATGTCAAGGTAATTTGTTAGCAGTTCAGGCTTTGGGTCAAGGTGTGTAAACCTGCCCACTATGATATATGAAGCCTGCTAACCTGAGGAGACTTGGCTGTAGAAAGACAACAGAAAAGTGGAGCCTGCTTGGAACTGACAAGAGGGGCCACTTGTACCTGTTAATGTAACATCTGTCCCAGTGAAGGCAGACCCTGATTGCAAACCACTGATATAGTTAGAGGGGTAAGCATGGCCTCCATGAGGACAGCAGGGTTCCCACATTTCCCTGATCTTGCTGAGTAGTTTTTATGGACCGATGCTCTCACACAGCTGTGAAATGGGAATAAAGACTTTAGTGATGGTTCCTCAATATAGGCCAAACAGACGTTAACTATAACTGTTGGAACCCACACCACCTGTACACAGCCCTCACCATCTCGCTGAGCCCACACAGATTATATACTGCTCACCCCATTGTTAATCTCACATCTGACTCTGTACGTTTCTCACTGACCTACTAAGCTCACACCAACCACACACACCCTTCACCATCTCAGTGATTTGACATCCACCCTACACTGCGCTCAGATGAGATCACACAAACAGCTGGCTGACTTCACACAGATTATACATTGCTGTGAAAGCTCTTCCTTTTTGCCCACTCAATACCTATTTTCCCATTTTTTCCGAGAAATAAACCTTGGTTTTATTCAAGATGGTGCTGTGTGCAGCTAGGAGACCACATTTCTCAGCCTCCCTTGCAGTTACATTTGATTACATAACTGAGTCTGACCAGGGAGACTTAAACAAAACATTTTGGGTAGGACTCCTGGGAAGGCTTCTTGAAAGGGGACAGAATGCTGGGGCATAATCTTTTGCCCTTAGTCTTTATATTTTTTCCCCCAGTGTTGAAAACAGATGTGATGGTCAGATCTCATCAGTTGTCTTGTGACTTTGAGAATAGAAGCCACCTAATGAGAATGGTTTGTTTGTAAGTTAGAGGATACCTGGGTCCTTGATAACTTTGTGAAACTACAGTATCATCTCTGGGCCTTCTATCTTTTAATTTCTTTTACGTGAGAAAGTGAACCCTTAGTTTCGCATAAACCACTGTATCTGGGTCTCTGTTACTTCGGCTGAAGGCGGTTCTTACAGACACAACCCTTCACCATTCTTCTGGGCTCACGCTGACTATGCATATACTTACCGTCCCCCTTGGTCAATGTGTACTCTGTATATTATCATTTGACTATGATGCATAAGTGGAACAGCTGTCTTTTTTTTTTAATGCCTAGATGACTCTGCATTTTCCTTTTGGCTTGTCCAGTTGCATAAAGCAGAATGGACCAGAATCTCTGAGGTACATACACCTCATTCTATAAATCTTAATGGAGAGAGGCTAAACCATTACAACACAGTTGTACTAACACCAATGGTTAGGTGGTGCAGAGAGATTTGAGATCAGTGGCTCTTCCTGTTCTGAGTCAGCACCAAATCATGTCATAGCATTACTTCTGCATCACAGAGGCTAGCATGGTGTCCTCAAGGGCAAACTTTATGATTTCCTAGCGTAAAGCTGAGTCACACCCACTACACTTCCCGAAGGGCTACATTGGAAAAAAAAATGCACATTAATTTCTTTACCTTGCCTTGCCCCTTTCCCCCTAAAAAACCCGAAGAAACAAAACTCAAGATAGGGAGATCACAAGTGGAAAGCAGGAAAGAGAGATGGGCCTGTACCAGTGCGGCCCAATAAAGGGATACCATGTGAATGGTGCCCCCTGCAGGGGTACAAAACAGTGACCCTGGCTCATTCCCACCTCTGCTCTCTCAGCGGCTATCAGAGTCCTTGGGGACTGGCTGTGGTGAAACTCTTGTTCTGGTTCTGTTTCTCCTTTTTCTTTTGGCAAAAGCCCCTTCCCCAGGTTTTAGCATGGTGGAACAGTGGGAGGGGTCCTCTGAGAGGACAAGTATTCAGGTGAATGAATTTTCCACCAAGGATTCTTCAGGCTGTAAAGAGTAAGATTGAGGAGGGTGGGATTGAAATCTCAAGACAGGAAGTGGTTACCTTGGTGTAACAATGTTACACCTTTGCCTGTTCCATCAGAACTAGGAATCATGAGTTAAAACTTTAAAGCAGTATGTGTAGTATAAAAGTGAAAAGAGGGGCTTCCGTGGTGGCACAGTGGTTGAGAGTCTGCCTGCCGATGCAGGGGACACGGGTTCGTGCCCCGGTCCGGGAAGATCCCACATGCCGCGGAGCGGCTGGGCCCGTGAGCCATGGCCGCTGAGCCTGCGCGTCCGGAGCCTGTGCTCCGCAACGGGAGAGGCCACAACAGTGAGAGGCCCGCGTACTGCAAAAAAAAAAAAAGAAAGAAAAAAAAAGACACAAGCTAATCAGTGGCAGAGTCCAGGCCTCCTGATGCTTCTCCTCACGTCTTTTCCCATGACAACAGTAACTCCCAGCTTGTTGTGAAAATCAGATTAGGTGATGTGCTGAAAGGCATTTTATGCTCTGAGAAGTGACATGAAGAGCTCTGTGATTATTGTTAGGGATTTGGTCTCCCTAACAATCCTAGTGACAGAGTGAGGCCCTTGCTCTTAGAGAAAATTACTTTCCTTCACTGTTTTGTTTCTCCCACAAACCTCAAGGGAATGGATTTTAAGCTTTTTAAAGAGTCAGCTAATACTTATGAGGTTTTAAACTACAGTTGAGGAAGCTTCCATTGGCTCTTCCCAGTGTCTGAGTCCTCTCTGCTCTCACTGTAAGCTAGAGTTAGCTCTCCCCTCTGCCTCTAGAGACCACGGTCATAATGTCATCCCTTTTAGATGTACTATCTAAAAGGGATGTGTGTGTGTGTGTGTCCCTGCCAAGAGTCACAAGGATCCCTCCTGTGTCCCTATTTTACATCTATGTGACTCAGAGCCAAGCTCAGATTTTGTTGGGTTCTGTGCAGATAAAAACCCTCTAGTGAGGAAGATTCTGAAGAAATAACATTATTTGTTTCAGAATTTTTTTAAAAAAATAAATTTATTTATCTATTTTTGGCTGCGTTGGGTCTTTGGTGCTGTACACAGGCTTTCTCTAGTTGCTGCCAGTGAGGGTTACTCTTTGTTGCAGCACACGGGCTTCTCGTTGCGGTGGCTTCTCTTGTTGCGGAGCATGGGCTCAAGGCACGCGGGCTTCAATAGTTGCAGCACGTGGGCTCAGTAGTTGTGGCTCACGGGCTCTAGAGCACAGGCTCAGTAGCTGTGGTGCACAGGCTTAGTTGCTCAGCAGCATGTGGGATCTTCCCGGACCAGGGCTTGAACCCGTCCCCTGCATTGGCAGGTGGATTCTTAACCACTGCGCCACCAGGGAAGTCCCAGAAAGAACATATTGAGGAGACAGAGGCAAAGATGATCTTAGAGCAGGAGCAGGGTGCCTTTGGTGGGACTTTGTTAAGAACCAGTCTTTGGAGGGAGATAAAGGAGGTACAAAGATGGAATCATTTTTGTCCCTGAAGGGATTAACACTGGCCATGGTGGTGGGGACTTTAGTCCTTACATCCCGGACTGGCTGGCGCTGATGTAGGAGACACACGGCAGTGTTCCCAGCTGTGGTCCTGGGCCCTGGTCCTCAGAGGACCGGGTCCTTCTGGTGCTGCTGGTAATGGCTCTTCCCACTTCTGTCTCAGGGTCTGGTGCCATCCCACTGGCGTCCACACTGAGGGGCTGGCTCTTCCTTTTCTCTATCTGACCCAAGAACACTTCAGAGGGTCTTAGTGAGTTCTTGAGAAGAATCAGCTTCTTTAAGAGGGTTTGGTCACCAGAAATAATAGAATTGTAGGATTTTGAAAACCAAAGAGGGTCTCAGAAACCTTACAATTCAAGGCTCTTATTTTATAGGTGAGGATACTGAGACCCAGAGAGGTTAAGTGATTTGTTCAAGCTTTTATAGCACAATAGTCTCTGTGTTAGGATGATAATGCAGGTTTCTTGATTTCTAATTAAATGCTCTTTTCTACTGAATCTTTTGTAATCAGGAAGAAGACACTCTTTTGGTAAATAACAATAGGAGGGTTAGGGCAGATTCAAGAATTACTTGATTTATTATCTGGCAGTTGTAGCCATTCTAAGAGAAAATGGCTCTGAATTAGATTAAGAAACTATCAGGGTCACAAAAATGCATGAATAAGCAATAATGTCCCTGTCCACACTTCCCAGTGCTCTTCGTTTCTCTTTCTGTTTATTGTCCCAACTTCTAGTGTCTTCTATCCTAATAAACTAAAGGGTGCAGGAGGTACCAAGAGGAGCCCACATAGCATGTTTATCTTTTAAAAAATGTATTATGTTTTTGTTCACTAACATGGGATTTACGAAAGCCCAGAAAGGAAGACAATAGGAAGGGCACATTTCCTTCATCTTGATCTCCACTGACTGATTTCCCTTGCGACCCAAGAATGTGGGCCTGGGCTTATTTCCAAGGCTATGTGTAACCAAGAACTGGAAATGGAAAACTTAGCAATGAAGTTCAGCAGTTTTCTTCTTCTGTTTTTAAATAAAATATACTTCAAAATGTGATTTAAATAAATTCACCTAGCATGTAAAGTTATAAAATAGTGTATGTTCTCACCCAGTGATGTGTTAGAGCTGACCCCTACTAGATCACGAGAATGGATTGTTATTCAGGAATTATTGTGAGCCTGTTGTGAAGTCATTGGCAACTTGAAATCAGTCACGATGGGAATATTTACACCAAGGAGATCAGCAAATTCTATAAATCAGGGCTTTTTTTTTTTTTTTTAATCAGAGAGTCACTTTGCTAACACAACAATAGCACGTGAGAAGTTCCACTATTCAGAAGTAATCATTGTTAATTTTCTTATGTAAAACATCCAAAAAATGATTATTCATATGCTAGCACATATGCATGTATTATTTGCATTCATTTATAGAATGAAAATAATATTTTATGAAATTTTCCTGAGATTTTTCATATCAACACATATAGATCTAACAACTCACTATTTTAAATTATAATATGTTATTATACGGCTGTACCATAGTTTATTTAACCAATCTCCTTTTTTTTGTTTTGTTTTGTAAGTCTTTTTTATTGAAGTATAGTTGATTTATAATGTTGTGTTAATTTCTGCTGTACAGCGAAGTGATTCAGTTATACATACATATACATTCTTTTTTATATTCTTTAACCAATCTCATAATGATGGGTGTCCTTGTTTTGTTTTCTCCAAAAGTAGACCCTGAGACGTGAGGTTGGGTGCAGATGGTTTATTTGTCAGGTGACTGAGGAAGCGCATGTGAGACAGTAGGCAAAGTGGGACAGGGAAAATCACGTTCTCTCAAGAGTACAAACTATGGACATGATCTGTGGCTGTGATGTTGACTTTCACCAACTCGCAGAGGTAGTGGTTGTCAGGTTTCTCCACCATAAAGTTACTCTCCCCACCCTGCCTCCACACTTGCACACTTTATATTGCAGCCCACACTTAAGGGGTGGGGGTTACCCTCCTCCTCCTTGCTTACTCCCCACTCCTTGAGGGTGGAGTATGTATATAAAATGATTTGGAATTCTTTGGCATGAGATCTTGGTTTCTTCCTGCATATTTTTTTTACTCAATCATTTACTTATCTCAATATGGGACTCATAGGGCTTCCCTGATGACGCAGTGGTTGGGAGTCCGCCTGCCGATGCAGGAGACGTGGGTTCGTGCCCCGGTCATGGAGGATCCCACGTGCTGTGGAGCGGCTGGGCCCGTGAGCCATGGCCGCTGGGCCTGCGCGTCCGGAGCCTGTGCTCCGCGATGGGAGGGGCCGCGGCAGTGGGAGGCCCGCGTACCGCAAAACAAACAAACAAACAAACAAACAAAATGGGACTCATAGATATTTATTTTATACTTTAGACTATAATCCAATGTTACTTTATTTTGTTGTCCAAATCATTCCAGCTTTCAGTTGGCTCCTGTGTCCCTTTGATATACCCCTATCATTGAGGGTTATTATTTATTGATTTTGAGCACTTCCTTAGTTTCTGGGCTCCACTGGTTTTCTTTCTTTTTTTTTATTGCCTGCGTTGGGTCTTTGTTGCTGTGTGCGGGCTTTCTCTAGTTGCGGCGAGAGGGGGGCTAGTCTTTGTTGCACTGTGCGGGCTTCTCATTGCAGTGGCTTCTCTTGTTGCAGAGCATGGGCTCTAGGCACGCAGGCTTCAGTAGTTGTGGCACGCAGGCTCAATAGTTGTGGCTCATGGGATCTAGAGCACAGGCTAAGTAGTTGTGGCGCACGGGCGTAGTTGCTCCACAGCATGTGGGATCTTCCCGGACCAGGGCTTGAATCCATGTCCCCTGCATTGGCAGGCAGATTCTTAACCACTGCACCATCAGGGAAGTCCTTCCAAGGTTTTTAAGGAATAGAAGCTTACTCCATTTACCTCAAGTTTTGAGTGGGGAGATTACATTTTATGGCCGGAAGTACATAAAGATTTACTCTCCTTTTCCTAATCTAATGAAATGTGATAGCTAGTTTTGCCTGACTTCTGAAACCACTGGGGTCAACACCCTACCCTGCCATGTCCCCCTTTAAAAGATTCTTCATTTAGTAATTGTTAATTGAGGCTTCCAGTCTTTTTGCCTTTGGTCTTTCTTTTCTAACCAAGGCTAAATTTTTAAAAAATGTATGGCTTATGCTTTTCTGTTTCTGTAACTACTTCAGTGAGGATGTAGACCTAAGTTGATCTTGGTGTTATGTGTACTTGTGTGTACGGTGTGTGGGTGGAGGGTGAGGGGGTGGTCTCAGTTCCTGTTCCACAGCTATGTACAAATAGTGTTGTCTCCTGTCCCTGAAGCCAAGATTTGGGCAACTAAGATAACCACACACCCTTATTATCCTCTGACTTTTCTTCTTCTTTTTATCTTGTCTCTTCAGACTTCCTTTGCTTTTTTTGTAGTTCAACTGTGCATTTTAAAATATGTTTGTTATATTTTACCCAGAATTTCTAAAGCTTTTATATTTAAAGCTTTTTAAGTCTGTTATGTTGCCAGAAATGGAAGTCCTACTCTTTACTTCCTCTTTTTTTAATCTTTTTTTTTATTTTGAGAAATTAAAACCATTAAAAACTACAAGGTATTATTTCAAATATATCTTAATCTTCACCCAGAAATGGAAATTCTTTCATTTATTCCATGAATATTTATGTGCAAGACACTGTCCTAAGAATTTGGGATAAATCAGTGAACAAAACAAAAATCTCTCTCCCCATGGAGCTTACATTCTAGTGGGAGATGCAGGGAATGAATAATAAACGTAATATACAATGATATTGCCTGATATTTAGAAGGGGATAGTGCTCTGAAAAAAACAAAACAAAGAAAAACAAAACAAAACAAAAAACCCAAAACAACTAGAGCAGGGCTTGGAAATTAAGAGTGTAGGAAGTTAGACTCTTTTTTTTTTTTGTCTTTTAACGTAAGGTGGTTCTAGCAAGCCCCATTGAAAAGATGACATTTGAAGGAGTCTTGAAGGAGATGAGGAGCTGGCCAGGTAGAATTCTGGGGGAAGAGCATTTCAGGCAGAGGGAACAGCCAAGGCAAAGGTCTTAAGGTGGGAGTGTGACTGATGTGTTTGAGGAAAAGCAAGAAAGCCTGTGTGGCTGGAGCCAAGTGCATAAGGGGAACCTTGTGTGAGATGAGGTTCAACTAGAGGGGAGGGGTAGGTCATAAATGGACTTACTGGTCATTTGAAGAACTTTGTTTTTTCTCTGAGTTAACATGGGGTCCATTGAAGGTGGTTCTTCCCCCACTCCCCAAACTAATAGAAAGAACTTTTTGTTTTTCCCAACCATTTGAGAGTAAGTTGCCAACGTAAAGCCCTATTACCTGCCCCCCATTCTTTAATGTATAATTCCTACAAACAAGGACATTCTCCTCTATAACTATACAGCCATCAAAACCAAGAAACTAGCATTGATACTGTACTGCCATTCTATCCTCAGACCCTCTTCAAATTTCACCAATTGTTTCAAATATGTCCTTTTTATAGCAAAAGCATCCAGTCTAGATCTCACATCACTTTTAACTGTCAGGTTGCTTTAGTATGCTTTAGTCTGAAAGAGTTCTTTGCACTTACTTGACTTCACGGCATTGGCACTTTTGCAGATTACAAGCTAATTACTTCGTACAATGTCCTCCTGTTGGGTTTTGTTACTTGTTTCCTCATGATTAGAATTAGATTTTTTTTTGGCAATAATATCACCAAATAGGTGTTTTTTTCCCCCTCACTTCATGTAGTCATGAGTACACAATTTGAATTTGTCCGTTACTAGTGCTGAAAACTTTGATCACTTAACTAATGTGATGTCAACCAGGTATCTCCCCTGTAGAGTTACTTACAGTCTTTGTAATTATTATAGTAAGTATTTTGGGGAAAGGTCACTTAAGACTACGTAAATATCTTTTTCCTAATCAAATGTTCACTGACTAGTTTTATTCTTTTTTTTCCCCAAATAGTTTATATATCTGAATATAAATATTACTTACAGCAATGATGAGCTGGTTTCAACATCAGTTCTACCCCCCACCTCCCCCCACCTTCTAAAATGTACTCTTTGAGAAATCTTGTTCACATAAATAGAGCTCAGAACAAGTTTTATACTTGCACGTTGGCTTAATCCTTTGAATTCCTTCCAAGCTATATGCAAATCACAAATTCTCTATCATAAAAATTACACACAATGCTCTATAAGCTGATTACATTATCCTTAAGTTTGTTGAAAACAAAAAAAGTTTTAAACCTACCTTGCAAAAGGATTTGTTTCTTAATTTTCAATTTCTCTGAATTACACAGGAAAGACTTATTAAGACTTATCAGTGACACTTCATTTTATCTATTGCCTTTTAGAAGTGTCTGTTTTACTTGATATACTTAGAAAGGTTTAGAATATTTTGAATATTAATTTAAATTTTATAATATTTTGATAACATACATTTATGATGCACTTTTGGTGGGGGTAAAAGATATTGGCTCTGGAAATTTAACTCAGTCAATTTATGGAAATGATCCGCCATCAAACGTAATGATGGTGGGCTACTAATTATCATGCCAGGACAACAGGCGTAAATAACCGCCTGAGCAAACTGAGACATATGTTTATGTTATCTAATGAACAGAGCCATGATCCACTGTCAAACCATTCAGCCAAATCAACTTCTTTTCTGTCAGAAAAAGTATGACTTCATATTCAATCCAAATAAACATGCTATTATGTATCCCCATGACAACCAGCTCACTTCTAAATACAGCGACTAGCTGGGGATAAGATGATCCCATTTCCTCACACATCAATTTAAAAAGATACAGGCTTAACTCCCTTGATTTTACAATATTTACAATTTAAATAGCAACATCCAATACTCCCTGCAAGTCAGAACTCCATTTTTTGCAACCAAAACTTGTTTATTAATAAAATCATGTTCTCAAGCTAAAGCAAATTTTAAAGCATGGATAAAAAAATACATAAAACAATTTCTGTGTAGTCATTGTAACAATCAGGACAAGTTACATAATTTGCAGGGCCCAGTGCTAAGTGAAAATGTGGGGCCCCTTGTTCAAAAAATTAAATATTTCAAGATGGGACCATTAGAGCCTTAAAGCCAGCACTGGCTCTCATAATATGGGGCCCTTCTAAAGGCAGGTCACAGACCCAGGAAGCTGGCTGGGACAATAGTTTTGTTCTTAGAGACTCTTATGTCCCTAGTATAAGCTGAATCAATGTGAATAAAAGTTTCTAAATTTTAAAAATAGTATCACTGGTCACCCTGTGCATGCATTTTCTGCTCCATAAAAGTGGACACAATTTATTAACTGAAAACACCTGTGGATTTTCCTATCTGAAAGGCATGGGAAATCTGTCTATCACAATCTTTACCATAATCCAGTGAACAATTTCTCAGTGCCTCAGTTTCCTCATCTGTAAAATGGGGATAATGTACCTACCCTGAATTGTGAGGACTAATTGTGTTAATATGGGAATGCACTTAGAACAGTGTATGGCATATAGTAGAACTGTAGCTATAGTAGAACAGAGTTGCAGAACTGTTTTCTATTATCACTATTATTATTATTATTATTTTTTAAAACACTATTTATTTTATTTTATTTTTTAACAAAGTTAATCAGTTATACATATACATATGTTCCCATATCCCCTCCCTTTTGCGTCTCCCTCCCACCCTCCCTATCCCACCCCTCCAGGTGGTCACAAAGCACCGAGATGATCTCCCTGTGCTATGCAGCTGCTTCCCACTAGCTATCTACCTTACGTTTGGTAGTGTATATATGTCCATGCCGCTCTTTGGCTTTGTCACAGCTTACCCTTCCCCCTCCCTGTATCCTCAAGTCCATTCTCTAGTAGATCTGTGTCTTTATTCCTATCTTACTCCTATGTTCTTCATGACATTTTTTTCTTAAATTCCATATATATGTGTCAGCATATAGTATTTGTCTTTCTCTTTCTGACTTACTTCACTCTGTATGACAGACTCTAGGTCTATCCACCTCATTACAAATAGCTCAATTTCGTTTCTTTTTATGGCTGAGTAATATTCCATTGTATATATGTGCCACATCTTCTTTATCCATTCATCCGATGATGGACACTTAGGTTGTTTCCATCTCCGGGCTATTGTAATCTATTATCACTATTATTATTATTACTAATATTATTCAGTAATTTCATTCACTATACAAATTACAATAATGTCAGAATAGGAATTGATTTAATGGCAATGACAGACTTGGTATGTAAAATCTTTCTACCTATCAAAGGTGAACCAGGTATTATAACCTTTTCCACGTTTATGTAAGATTTTCTATTTTTCACTATAAAAATAGTGACCTAGGGCTTCCCTGGTGGCGCAGTGGTTGAGAGTCCGCCTGCCGATGCAGGGGACACAGGTTCATGCCCCGGTCTGGGAAGATCCCACATGCCGCGGAGCGGCTGGGCCCGTGAGCCATGGCCACTGAGCCTGCGTGTCTGGAGCCTGTGCTCTGCAACGGAAGAGGCCACAACAGTGAGAGGTCCGCGTAAAGCTAAAAAAAAAAAAAAAAAAAAAGATGTTAAAAAAAAAAAAGTGACCTAATGAGCAATGCTAATTCTGATGTTGCTCTCTAATTAGCAATGCTAATTCTTATGATGCTCTCCAAGCCAAGCATGTTTAAATGTTAAGCTTAGTGATAATTTTACCAGTGCCCTTAGCTTCCTTCACAAAAAATTAACTGATTTAATTTTAAAGTCTGAACGTTCTGTAAATTATTATTGCACATTGCATTAGAGATATTTTTCATACTATTGTTTTATAATTTTTTTTATGATGATCACAATGCAGAACTGTTTTTAGAAAGAAATTCATGGTATATGTAAGATTTATTATGTTTAGTTTTGGTGTTTTGCTTTTAGTTCATCTTTGGTAGTTCTTGGAATGTTCATTGAAAAACTTCTGTTGTGTTTTTTTAGAGCTTTGGTCTCTTGTAAAAACCCCCAAACTGTTGGTTTAATATGTCCAAGGAAATCCTCAGTCTGCTTTCTTCAACACTCTGATTCTTAGCCACAGACTGGCAAATTTACAAAAAAAATTAAATGATCTAGATTTATTTTACTAGAAAGCAACAGTACAATTCAAAATGGAAATCCCATTTGTATAAAACACATCTGTATTAGTTTCCTAGGGGTGCTGTAACAAAGTACCATGACCTGGAGGGCTTAAAACAACAGAAATTTACTGTCTAACAGTTCTGGAGGCTAGAAATCTGAAATCAAGGTGTCAGCAGGGCTATGCTTCCTCTGAAACCTGCAAGGGAATCCATTGCCTCTTCCCACGTTTGGTGATTTGCCAGCAGTCCTTGGCGTTCCTTAGTTTGCAGCTGCATCCCTCCAATCTCTGTGTTTTGTCACAGGGCGTCCTCCCCATGTGTCTCTATCTTCATATTGCTGTCTTCCTATAAGGACACCAGTCATATTGAATGGGGGCTCATTCTACTTCAGTATGATCCCATCCTAATGTAACTAATTACATCTGCAACAACCCTATTTCCCAATAAAATCACATTCTGAGATACTGAGGTGTTAGGAATTCAATATTTATCTTTTAGAGGGACACAATTCAACCCATCACAACATCCAATTAAAATTTTTTAATATCAAAGGGTGAAATTTTACTTCAGAGTTTAAATAATATTAATTTATTCAGATATTGGAAAATTTGCATCACAAGATTTTCCATTAGAACATACAACCAAATAAATATACAACAAAATTCTAATTTTATATGTCAATACAATGTACCTTTTGTTTATGAGTAATTATATATTTTCATGGAATACATCTAACTACTTAGATTTATATTTCCTAAGACTATTATAAAAACATAATAAATAAATTATGGAAAGAATCTTGTGATATAGATTACTCAAATCAGTAAGGTTCAGATTAAAATGATGTAGAGTGAATATGATTATCCATTTTTATAAAAATTATATATAATAAATTATAAAAATCAGATAACCTATCAATTGTGCTCATTCTCGTTACTTAATCTGTAATAATCTAATGTAGTGTGAAGCTAAAATTTTATGAAACAATGCCGTAAAAGGCATGGTATTTCTTCTGCAAATATGTGTGAACACATATCAAATTCTGGGGTTTGGCTTTTGGAGGTAAGTTAGAGCCATGTATTAATATCAGAAATCATTCCATTAACTTTATTAGACATCATGACTAAACTTTGTGCGTACATGTGAAGAAGGAGAAAGACGTATACCTTAAAAGTCAATCAGCCTGTGCTTTTCATTTGTAAATGTGAAACAGGAGGTAGGAAAGGACAACCTATGAGATGCCTCAAGAACAAATGTGTGCTCAGAGGGCTCAGTTCCAGGAACGACTCACATGGAAGTTGAGGATTTGCAAGTTGATTCCCTTGGAAAGTCTTTGTGCCTCCAAATTGTGAGTGTTACTGCTTGGCGAAGCTTATGTCACATGGAGAACTTTAGCAGCGAATGATCTGGGAAATATAGCTTTTAACTTTCCAAGTAGGATAGGTTAGGAAGGTAAGCTAGGATGTGGGTCTTGAGTGAACCAAACTAGTTTACAAAATTTACCACTGTGGCCTTCAGTAGAAATTACCAACAGTGTTGCCCTGAACTTCATGCTGAACAGACTTAACACTAAATCTCTGTGTGTGTGTGTGTGTGTGTGTACCTTATATTTAACATTGCAGTCTAAGAATCTCCTGGAAACTGTAGTAGCTGGCCCACAGGTACATAGTCCTGTCCTTGTGAAGGGAGGTAAGATGATTCTTGAGTCCTGTAGCCAGAGATGAAGTGACTTTATTGGTGAGTGCAGACTAACTCATAAAACTATAAAGAACAACGCCTGCAAAGGAAGAACCTGGAAAGAATCTAGATAACTTTTTCTATGAGTGCTTTATCAGATTTCATCCAACGTCTCATGCTAGTTATTTTTATATCCTTACATCTGTTTCGTTACTGTTTATGGTAGCAAACAAAAACAAAATCTAAAGCAAAAAGTCTGTAAATTTACATGGAGGGGGAATAGCAAATAAATGGAGTAGAACTGTTGAGAGACATTGATTCTGTAGCAAATCAAGTGAGAAGCCCAAGAGACTGAGTAGGTCTTTGAAGATGTAAAAATAAAATAATCCCCTAAGGAAAAGTAAAAATAAGAGGAATCCCCTGTGGAAGGAACATAGAAATGGACCCAGTGTGGCTAACAGGGACCCAAAGTAAAACGGAACCAGGCAGTCATGACAGATCTGGGGTTCAATCACATACTTTGTGTTCTTAGAAAAACCACAGACAAACAACTATAAGGACTTCTGATTCTGCGAAGGGTCCTACCTGGAAAAGCCCCCAATGAGAAACTCCAGTGACAGCCAATCACAGAAGACTTGCAGTCAGACTGAGCACTTGCTGTCAGGCTGCAAGGGCCATCCAGTCCCCTTTGCAAGTCCCCCAACTGTGACATCTGCAGGTTTTGCTTCTGAAAATCCCTCACCTCTTTCACCCTCCAGGGACGTACGTTGGGCGCATATCCCCAGTTTGCAAACCTTGCAAACGATAAACCTTGTCTTTTGCTTTAAGACAATGCTGACTCTTTTCTGGGTTTTATTTATGATTTAGGACAACAAAGAACAGATGAAACAAGCTGAATCCACAGAGCTCATGAGAAGGATGTAAGAGCTGTTGGGACCTTAGGGTCCTCAATTATAAAGGAAGAGCTTTGGGCAAGGTGGTTGCACAACAAGGGTACTTTCAAGTCTGCTATTCATCAGTGAACATTCCCAAGGAGGTCCCATCATCACCGTTCCTGGCTCTTGGCCTGAATATGGACAGGGTTTCTGCCCTTCCAGGTCCTCCCAGTAGGACAGGGGAAAGGCAATAGCACTGGACCAGTGAGGAACACCAGGCTGTGTGGTTTCAAACAAGTCACCCAATATCTCTGAGGTGTCGGGGCTGGATAACCTCTAAAGTTCTTTCTAGCTCTGTTGTTCAAATGTGTTTCCCCCTGAAGCATGGGCTCTCTGTTCAGGTTGTTCCCTGGAGACCTAGGAGTGGAGAAATGGGGAGCAGGATGGGAACTCAGGCCATAATATGGAGACAGAGACATCCTTTTGTCCCATCCCAATACATTTCGCCTCCCTTGACTTTGAATCTGTACCTCTTGGAACAGGAGCTCTGCAGTCACAGGAATCTCTAATATGTAACCCACATAGACTTCCCTGTTGGGGATGATTTTCCTTCCTTTTCTGATAAAACTTTGAATCTTGGCCCTATAATGCAGTTTTGAAACATTCTTTGCACTAGTAATCGTTCCCTTCCACACCTCTGCAGGGTCTATATCCAGGTTGCCCCTGTCACAGCCCTTGGTGAAGGGAGACATGTCTATTCCATAAAATGGAAGTGAAGACTATTCCTTTTGGCTCAGCTTTTCCCTCCCTAGGCCTCCAAGAGGGGCCACATGGGCAGAGAGTAGCCGAGCCTGGGAAGACACAACTGGCTTCCCCTAATTACCCAGGTTTCCGATAATTTTCTCAGAGTTGGAACTCCAGCACAATGCAACCCTAATCGATGTCCCTTTTTTGGAATGATTCTGCTACCTTTAGCCCTGGAGCCCTGACTCCTGGTCCCAAGGGGGCAAGTCTGGGAAATCATTCACACACCAACATTGATGCCCCCCTCCGCCCCCCATGCTGTGGATATAAGCCCAGAAAGGAGTAGGTCTTGAGAGGTGGCATCTGAGTCATCGAGGCCCTGGACATCAGCCTCCCACATCCTCTTCATGGACGTGTCCTCAAGACCTGATTGTACTCAGCCGGCACAGTGAGCAGACATGGTGAAGCTGTTGCCATGTTTCCTGGTGCTCATCAACCCTCAGTGTTCTTTGCTCAGGAAGGTAGAGTTTGGCGAAGGCTGTGCCTGTGGTCTAGCCTGAGGGAACTGAGGTTGCTCAAAGCTGGTCCAGGGAACTCTTAGCATGGAGAAGGGTTAAGGGAGAGAGTGAGGTATGTGGTCTCCTAATTTTATGGAGAAGTGAGAGAAGAGATCTTTGTGTTCCAGGTTGTCTAACTTCTTTCCTCTATCTCCTTTTCTCTCCAACATACAGGAGAAGGGTAGCCTTTGTGTTCCCCATCGAGTCACATGATTCCTTTGCTGCACTGGAGATGGAGCCCATCAAGGCCTGGAACACAGTATATGATAGATTCTATGCTAACCTCACCCATGAAATAGTCTCTAGGCATATAACAACCTGGAGCAAGAAAATGAGGTCCTCCTCTTTAAAGAAAAGATTGAAGTGTGTAGGGGGTTTGTGAGTGGTTCTGATACATTTTCCAAGATCCCATAGAGCTCTCCTGGTCCAAAGCACCTCTATGTGGGCTGGGAGTCTGCCCCAGGGATTGCAGAGCTCTAGGACGATGGGAATCCCACAGTGAGGAGGAGTCTGGAGAAGGAAGGGATTCGCTATGGGGACAAAGGCAAGCATTTCCAGGGGCAGGAGCAGGATTCCTTTGGCGGTGACTTTGATAAGAATCAGTCTTTGGTGGGAGATGTTGGAGATGTGAACTTGTGGGACTGCTGTCACCAGTTGAGATTAACAGTGTCTATCATGGTGAGACTTTCGGTCCTAATGTCCTGACCTTGGAGGGCACCAATGGCTGAGGTGCATGGCGAAGTGTTCACCAAGCCCTGGGTGTAGCTCTAAGGTTCTTTCAGCTCCTCTCAGTGTTCAGGTCCTGAAGGGCAAACCTCGGAGATTAAACCTCTCTCTCCCCATGTGTCCGGCTCTTCAGTATTTCTTTGCTGCACGTTTTGGAACCTTGCCTAAGCTCTGTTGGGACTGCTCTCCCTCCCACCACGCCCCCACGGCTTGTGGGATCTTAATTCCCCTACCAGGGATTGAACCCACACCCTTAGCAGTGAAAGCGCAGAGTCCTAACCGCTGGACCGCCGGGGAATTTCCCCCTCCCTCTTCAATGCACCATCACCTGATGGGAGTGTTTGTTAGTAGGCAGCCTATTGAAGCAGTAATCACTGGGGATCAGAACTGAGGAAGTTTTTGAGCTTAGAGGTACCTTAGAGACCACATGGAATCATGGTTTTCATACATTTTTTTGAAAACTTGAGACCAAATAATACTTTATGGCAACACCCCCCCCCTCAAAAAAAACCAACAACAACAAACAAAAACTGGTAGAAGCAATGTATATCTTTCTAAGCCGTTTAAATCTTCACTATTTTTTGGAAGGTGTTAGCTGTGGGTGAAATCCCTAATTCTTTCCCAGAGACCTTCTTTCCAAGTAACACAATATGAAAAGTGATGCTTTAGACCAAAGCCCTTATGACACAGAGTTTGAGGACCTAGAGAGGAAAGGAATGGCTGCAAAAGTAATAGCCTAGCTCAGAGTGGAAATGAAATGCAGGTCTTCTGATTCCCTACATAGTGGATGTATTCTGGCTTTGGTCCCAGCCCCTTTCTTCCCATAACTAAGCCTCCACTCCACATCCAAGAGTGGGTTTTGGCAACTGTGTTTCCATTATGTGCTCTTAAATCACTGACTATACTTGATTTGGACCAATGGTGATCTCCTGACCCAGACTGGACTAGGTGGATTATTCCTCTATTCATACTTTTGAATTAAGAGTGAGAGATTCTCCTTCAGTTTGAGCAGAGTTGAAAGGTGGAGAGAGATAATTTCCTGGATTCCTTGTTCTTGTTCCTGATAAAAGTGCTTTCAGTAAATCCTTTCAGATTCATGCTACCTGCTACTGGAAAAGTCTTTACTGAAGACCCCTACACAGTTTCTTCATAATTTTCTACCATCAAGAGACTTAAATTAGCAGGTTTCAGGTGAACAGCTGTTTGTTGTTGATTTCCAGGAGCCCAAACTTTTTTTTTTCCCCTGTATAGACTTTCTACATTGTCAGAATTTGGTTTAAGTATTTGGCCCAATCTTAAAAATAGAAAATCCCATATAAATTATCTCATATGATATTCAGCCTCTCTGTGAATATTTCTCAATGTTGACATTTATGCTGTAATACAATATATCATGGAGAAAATTTGTTCTTTAGAATTATATCCTAAAAAGCAATAGGGATTATGGGGGGAAATATGGTTTAGGGCATAACATCAAAAACTTATGCAATAATGTAATTGGCTCAATGTCAAAAACAGTGACTATTCCAATAAAACTATTATCATTCATATATCAAGTTACAATAACCAAATAGTGGACTTTACCTTAAAAAAAACCCCAGATAAATCTAACTTGATAGAAAGGTGTATAAGTAAATGTTGAGTAGTGGAGATAAAGGCAAAATGCACCAAGATGAGAGACAGCACAGAAGGTACTTCTAAGACAGAGCACATGCCCAGGTGGACCGAGGAAGAATATTTGTTTCTGCATTCCTCCAGTTTGCTGTATTCCCTTGTTTTGGTATACTTTGTGATAGCTGCTGTTACTTGGTGGTGGAAAATAGTAACTGGCTGAGAAAAAAACAATGATGCAACATCTGTATTACACTGATATCATTCCCTCACTTATCAGTCACACCTGAATTAGTTCTTGTCCCAAAGCAAGATCTGTAGCTGAACAGAGTGTACTAAAGACCAGTGGTGGTGGTGCTGGAATTTCTGTATTCAAGGGGCTTAGGAGTGGCAGTCTAGTTGAAAAGGGGTACTAGGGGGTACTATATTGAAGCTACATTTGAATAGCAAGCATATTTTATTATTTATTTTTTACCTAAGTCACATCATCTCCTCCAAAGTTGGCTCTGGCTTTGTTAATTACATAAGAAAATGATGTGGCAGAAAGAATGCTGTTCAGAGATGGCCTGGAGCATCGAAAGCTCATGCAGTGATTTTTTTTGTTTTTTTAATTTATTTAGTTTTGGCTGTGTTGGGTCTTTCCTGCTGCGTGCGGGCTTTCTCTAGTTGCGGCGAGTGGGGGCTACTCTTCGTTGTGGTGCGTGGGCTTCTCATTGCAGTGGCTTCTCTTGTTGCAGAGCACAGGCTCTAGGCCCGTGAGCTTCAGTAGTTGTGGCATGCGGGCCCAGTAGTTGTGGCTCGCTGGCTCAGTAGTCGTGGCTCACTGGCTGTAGAGCACAGGCTCAGTAATTGTGGCACATGGGCTTAGTTGCTCCATGGCATGTGGGATCTTCCTGGACCAGGGATAGAACCCGTGTCCCCTGCACTGGCAGGCAGATTCTTAACCACTGAGCCACCAGGGAACTCCCGACGTGATTTCTTAAGTAGTGTATTTGGCCCCACGGGCTGAGATTCAGAAGCATCAACAACCATTTCAGTTCAGAGATCTGCTTAGGGTGATAACCAAGATGAAACAAAAGGGAGGACAGGAGAGAGACCTTTCCCAATTGTACTTTACCAGCCTGAACAGTTCTTCAGGAAGAGGCCATGACAGCAGCTTCTGGGGCCCAGAACCAAACATTCCTGCCCTGAATGTACTTCTGAGGCTGTGCCATTAGGTGGGAGCTCCCAGGGGGTGTCAGAAACAGGAGATGTCAAAAACATAAGGCTCAAAGGGATGGATGGGAATCAAGAGTATTTGATTACACAGAAAGAAAAAGGAAGATGTATCAATTGAGACATGGTGATGGGCATTGCCAACATCCTAGATTACTAAACTGTTCAAAAGGTTTCCAATGTCCCCAGTGCTGCTCTCAGAGTGAACAGAAGTAGAATTCTCTCCCAGCAGGGGTAAATCCATGGACTTCAGATTAATCTCTCAAGGGATTGCTCCCAAATGAGTTTATATATTGACTCAGGACAATCGACGTCAGTTCACTGGTGTCTTGTGAAACCAAACCAAAATTTTCTTCAACTATTTTCATTCTCTCAACCATTACAGAGTTTCTATTATTGCCTTTGGCAACACTGAGTCCTGGGTTTGGAGAAAATAATTTTGCCTGGGATATCTGATTTAGTAGCTGTGGTAGTAGCTTGTTTTCTACATTTTGTAGGTGGAAGTCAATGCTGTGGTAATCTTGTGTGCTCTGTTGAACTCTTTGAACTGTTTAAAGAAAGAGCTCATTCAACTTTGCAGGGCTTGTAGGAGCCATGCTTCTCTTGGTGGAAGAAGCCCAGGCTGCAGATGCTGAGGGAATGTGACTCTGCAGTGTGACGCTGGCTGAGACAAAACAAAATTAGAAGTTGGGGAGAATGAATTTAAAGTCTAATTTCTTTGGATTTTTAACTCACAAGGTGAAAAAATTTGACTTTGGACTTTACTTACGAGGGAATGTAATTTTTGGACTTTAATCTCTCCCTGGAAATTTAATGATGAAGAGTTTTGTATTTAGATTTGGGACATTATATGTTGTGGGCAATTATTACTGAAACACATTAATGCTGTCATTGAATTTCACTGCAGAACTTTTGACGGAACCATATTTGGATTATATGACTAGAAATAATTTGAACTGGGAGCAGTAGGGAGTTAATTTTAGACTTGGTTGTAGCATGGCCTCAGAGTTAATTTAATTATTCTATTATTCTGACTATTATTCCGCCAGCAGTCATAGGAGAATTTATAAAGTAGCACTGGGGATAGTTACATCTCTGGTTGGTCAAAAATATATTAATTGAGCCACTTTAGATTAAAAGAACAAAAGATTGAGGTATTTTTGAATGAAATATTTGCTCCCCATTCCTGATGTTTCCTTCCACCGGATGGAAGCAGCATTAGAGGAATGTCCCTGACCTCACTTCCCTTATCCTCATTCATCTCCAGGGGAGAAGTCAGTCATGTCCTGCAGCTGGCTAACACAGGCTTGGTACACTTCTTCCCAACTCTGCATTCAGTGACATCACATTGGTAGTTTGAAATCAGCCCTAGTGGGAGTATTTAAAGCATAGAACCAGCAAACACTACAAATCAGGGCTTTTTGTTCCAGATAACCAATTTACCAGCAGTATATCTGTCATTTACTCTGAAAGGAGCGACTTGTCCTATTATTGACTTTGGAATAAGGAACTGAGCATATGTATGTCAGTCCTTTTCTCTTCCCTCCATATGTGTGTGTGTGTGTGTGTGTGTGTGTGTGTGTTGGGACCTACCTGTCTGCAAGTAGCACTTGTTTGGGTCTACTCTCAGCTATTTGGCGACTTTGACAGTAAATACTCTTCACCCATAAGGAGTAATCTGTCTGGTCTAGCACCACCTGGGACTGGGTGAGTAAAGCTCTTTATATCTGGGGATTGGTATTAAGTCATCTTCACCAACCAAGTCCCCCAGCCCCTTCAGTTTTAAAGTCAATGTTTTGAACTCTGTCTGCCTTCTTAATTTCTATCAATTGGTTCAAAACTCAGTTGGAAAGGAGAGTAGAATTTATAAGCATCCTTATACCTCAACACTTGCATTTTCTCTCTTGAGTTTTTTGGAAGTTGTATGTATATACATTCTTCTACTGGTTATTTTTAACTTAAAAATATTCCGGTTTTTTTTTCTAAATTATATTTTTTATTTTGAGAAATGACCCTACCAAGAGCTGGAAATTTGCATCAGAATTTTTAAAACTAAAACTCAAATAATTTAAAGAAAACTTTACCCTCTGTCCCAGATGCAAGCACAGTAATGAAATTATGCTGTCTTTCTTACATATTTTTTCAATGAGTCAAAATTTTTAAAATAGACTTTTAATTTTGAAATAACTTTATATTTATAAATAAGTTGCAAAAATAAGGCAGAGAATTCCTTTATGCCCTTTACCCAATTTCCTCTAATTTTAACATCTTGCATTACAGGTACATTTGTCCAAACTAAGAAAATCAGCATTGGTCCATTACTATAAATTGAACTCCAGTTTTCATTCAGATTTCCCTGGTTTTTATACTAATGTCCTTTTTCTGTTTAAGGATTCCAGCCAGGACATGACGTTACCTTTAGTCATCATGTGTCCTGAGCCTCACTGGTCTGTGACAATTTCTGGGTCTTTCCTTGTGTTTCACAACCTTGACAGTTCTGAAGAGTACTGGTCAGGTATTTTGTAGGAAGTCCCTCAATTTGAGGTTATCTGATGTTTCCCTCCTTATTAGACTGGAGTTGTGGGTTTTTAGCATAAATGATTTATTAAAAAATACTTTATAAACACAATAGACATGTAGATATTTATATACATTATATAATATTATCTTGAATTCTAAAAGCTGAGTAATAGATAACATTTAAGTAGCTTTTATAACTTGCCTTTTTCATTCAACTTTGTCTTAAGAGTCAGCCCTTTTGAAATACAGGCTTTTTTTTTTTGCTATAATGTGATATGTGCATTTCTGAAAACCCTCATGCTCAGCATAATTGTGCACTAAAAATAGCAGGGCTTGTGGGATAACTAAACCATAGATAATTAAGGACAGACGACTCAAAACCCATGCATGGGAGACCTTCAAGATGGCAGAGGAGTAAGACGTGGAGATCACCTTCTTCCCCACAAATACATCTACATGTGGAACAACTCCTACAGAACACCTAGTGAACGCTGGCAGAAGACCTCAGACTTCCCAAAAGGCAAGAACCTCCGCAAGTGCCTGGGTAGGGCAAAAGAAAAAAGAAAAAACAGAGACAAAAGAATAGGGATGGGACCTGCACCTCTGGGAGGGGGCTGTGAAGAAGGAAAGGTTTCCACACACTATGAAGCCCCTTCACTGGCGGAGATTGGGGGGTGGCGGAGGGGAAGCTTTGGAGCCGCGGAGGAGAGTGCAGCAACGGGGGTGCAGAAGGCAAAGCAGAGAGATTCCCGCACAGAGGATCGGTGTCAACCAGCACTCACCAGCCTGAGAGGCTTGTCTGCTACCCTCTGGGACGGAGTTGGGCTGGGAGCTGAGGCTTGGGCTTTGGAGGTCAGATCCCAGGGAGAGGACTGGGGTTGGCTGCGTGAACAAAGCCTGAGGGGGCTAGTGCACCACAGCTAACTGGGAGGGAGTCCAGGAAAAAGTCTGGAACTGCCTAAGAGGCAAGAGACAATTGTTTCGTGGTGCATGGGGAGAGGGGATTCAGAGCACCGCCTAAACGGGCTCCAGAGACGGACACGAGCTGTGGTTGTCAGCGCAGACACCAGAGACTGGCGTGAAATTCTAAGGCTGCTGCTGCAGCCACCAAGAAGCCTGTGTGGTGATCCAGGGACAACTTCCCCAGGAGAACACATGGTGCGCCTCAGGCTATTGCAACATCACACCGGCCTCTGCCACCGCAGGCTTGCCCCACATCCGTACCCCTCCCTCCCCCCCGGCCTGAGTGAGCCAGAGCCCCTGAATCAGCTGCTACTTTAACCCCGACCTGTCTGAGCGAAGAACAGACGCCCTCAGGCAACCTACAGGCAGAGGCAGGGCCAAATCCAAAGCTGAACCCAAGGAGCTGTGCGAACAAAGAAGAGAAAGGGAAATTTCTCCCAGCAGCCTCAGGAGCAGCAGCTTAAATCTCCACAGTCAACTTGATGTACCCTGTATCTGTGGAATACCTGAATAGACAACAAATCATACCAAGATTAAGGCGGTGGACATTGGGAGCAACTGTAAACTTGGTTTTTTTCTTTTTTTCTGTATCTAAGTTGTTTCTGGTCTTATGCTTATCTTAGTTTAGTATTTAGAGTTTATTTTCATTAGTAGATTTGTTTATTGATTTGGTTGCTCTCTTTTTTTCTTATATATAGATATATATATATTTTTTCATTTTTCTCTTTTTGTGGGTGTGTATGTGTATGCTTCTTTGTGTGATTTTGTCTGTAAAGCTTTGCTTTTACCATTTGTTCTAGGGTTTTTTTTTTTTAGTATTTTTTAGTGCTTGTTATCATTGGTGGATTTGTTTTTTTGGTTTGGTTACTCTCTTATTTCTTTTCTTTTTTTCATTTTTTTCTCTTTTTTATTACTTTATTATTTTTAATAATTTTTTTATTTTAATTATTTTATCTTCTTCTTATTTTTTCCTTCTTTCTTCTTTCTCCCTTTTCTTCTGAGCCATGTGGCTGACAGGGTCTTTTGCTCCAGCCGGGTGTGAGGCCTGTGCCTCTGAGGTGAGAGAGCTGAGTTCAGGACACTGGTCCACGAGAGACCTCCCAGCTCCATGTAATATATAACAGCACAAGCTCTCCCAGAGATCTCCATCTCAATGCTAAGACCCAGATCCACTCAATGACCAACAAGCTACAGTGCTGGACACACTATGCCAAACAACTAACAAGACAGGAACACAACCCCACTCATCAACAGAGAGGCTCCCTGAAATCATAATAAGGTCACAGGCACCCCAAAACACACCATCAGACGTGGACCTGCCCACTAGAAAGACAAGATCCAGCCTCATCCACCAGAACACAGACACCAGCCCGCTCCACCAGGAAGCCTATACAACGCACTGAACCAACCTTAGCCACTGGGGGAAGACACCAAAAGCAACGGGAACAACGAGCCTGCAGCCTGCAAAAGGAAACCCTAAACACAGTAAGTTAAGGAAAATGAGAAGACAGAGAGACACATAGCTGATGAAGGAGCAAGGTAAAAACCCACCAGACCAATAAATGAAGAGGAAATAGGCAGTTTACCTGAAAAATAATTCAGAGTAATGATAGGAAAGATGATCCAAAACTTTGGAAATAAAATGGAAAAAATACAAGAAATGTTTAACAAGGACCTAGAAGAACTAAAGAACAACAAACAATGATGAATAACACAATAAATGAAATTAAAAATTCTCTAGAAGGAATCAGTAGAAGAATAACTGAGGCAGAAGAGCAGATAAGTGACCTGGAAGATAAAATAGTGGAAATAACTACTGCACAGCAGAATAAAAAAAAAAAGAATGAAAAGATTTGAGGACAGTCTCAGAGACCTCTGGGCCAACATTAAATGCACCAGCATTCGAATTATAGGGGTCCCAGAAGAAGAAGAGAAAAAGAAAGGGACTGAGAAAATATTTGAAGAGATTATAGTTGAAAACTACCCTAATATGGGAAAGGAAATAGTCAATCAAGTCCAGGAAGTGGAGAGCCTCATACTGGATAAATCCAAGGAGAAACATGCTAAGACACATATTAATAAAACTGTCAAAAATTAAATACAAAAAAAAATATTAGAAGCAGCAAGGGAAAAACAACAAATAACATACAAGGGAATCCTCATAAGGTTAGCAGCTGATCTTTCAGCAGAAACTCTGCAAGCCAGAAGGGAGTGGCAGGACATATTTAAAGTGATGAAAGGCAAAAACCTACAACCAAGATTACTCTACCCAGCAAGGATCTCATTCAGATTTGACAGAGAAATTATAACCTTTACAGACAAGCAAAAGCTAAGAGAATTCAGGACCACCAAGCCACCTTTACAACAATTGCTAAAGGAACTTGTCTAGGGAGCAAACACAAGAGAAGGAAAAGACCTACAACAACAAACCCAAAATAATTAAGAAAATGGTAATAAGAACATACATATCAATAACTACCTGAATGTAAATGGCTTAAATGCTCCAACCAAAAGACATAGACTGGCTGAAGGCATACAAAAAAAAAAAGACCCATATACATGCTGTCTACAAGAGATCCACTTCAGACCTAGCAACACAAACAGACTGAAAGTAAGAGGATGGAAAAAGATATTCCATGCATATGGAAATCAAAAGAAAGCTGGAGTAGCTATTCTCATATCAGACAAAATAGACTTTAAAATAAAGACTATTAGAAGAGACAAAGAAGGACACTACATAATGACCAAGGGGTCAATCCAAGAAGAAGATATAAAAATTGTAAATATTTATGCACCCAACATAGGAGCACCTCAATACATAAGCAAATGCTAACAACCATAAAAGGGGAAATTGACAGTAACACAATCATAGTAGTGGACTTTATTTAACACCCCACTTTCACCAATGGACATATCATCCAAAATAAAAATGAATAAGGAAACACAAGCTTTAAATGATACATTAAACAAGAGGAACTTAATTGATATTTATAAGACATTCCATCCAAAAACAACAGAATACACTATCTTCTCAAGTGCTCATGGAACATTCCCCAGGATAGATCATATCTAGGGTCACAAATCAAGCCTTGGTAAATTTTTTTTTTTTTAAAGAAGATGTTGGGGGTAGGAGTTAATTAATTAATTAATTCATTTTTGCTGCGTTAGGTCTTCATTTCTGTGCGAGGGCTTCCCCTAGTTGTGGCAAGCAGGGACCACTCTTCATTGCAGTGCACAGGCCTCTGACTTTCGCAGCCTCTCTTGTTGTGGAACACAAGTTCCAGACGTGCAGGCTCACTAACTGTGGCTCACGGGCCTAGTTGCTCCGTGGCATGTGGGATCTTCCCAGACCAGGGCTCGAACCCGTGTCCCCTGCATTGGCAGGCAGATTCTCAACAACTGCGCCACCAGGGAAGCCCAAGCCTTGGTAAATTTAAGAAAACTGAAGTCGTATCAAGTATCTTTTCTGACCCCAACCCTAAGAGACTAGGTGTCAATTACAGGAAAAAAAAATCTGTAAAAAATACAAATACATGGAAGTTAAACTACACACTGCTAAATAACCAAGAGATCATGAGAGAAATCAAAGAGAAATAAAAAAATATCTTTAAACAAATGACAATGAAAACACGATGACACAAAACCTATGGAATGCAGCAAAAGAAGTTCTAAGAGGGAAGTTTATAGCAATACAATCCTACCTCAAGAAACAAGAAACATCTCAAATAAACAACCTAACCTTACACCTAAAGCAATTAGAGAATGAAGAACAACAACAAAAAATACCCCAAAATTAGTAGAAGGAAAGAAATCATAAAGATCAGATCAGAAATAAATGAAAAAAGAAATGAAGGAAACAATAGCAAAGGTCAATAAAACTAAAAACTAAGTCTTTAAGAAGATAAAAAAATTGATAAACCATTAGCCAGATTCATCAAGAAAAAAGGGAGAAGACTCAAATCAACAGAATTAGAAATGAAAAAGGAGAAGTAACACTGACACCACAGAAATACAAAGGATCATGAGAGATTACTACAAGCAACTATATGCCAATCAAATGGACAACCTGGAAGAAATGGACCAATCCTTAGAAAAGCACAACCTTCCGAGACTGAACCAGAAAGAAATAAAATATAAACTGACCAATCACAAGCACTGAAATTGAGACTGTGATTAAAAATCTTCCAACAAACAAAAGTCCAGGACCAGATGGCTTCACAGGCAAAGTCTATCAAATATTTACAGAAGAGCTAACACCTATCCTTCTGAAACTCTTCCAAAATATAGCCAGGGGAGGAACACTCCCAAACTCATTCTACGAGGCCACCATCACCCTGCTACGAAAACCAGACAAAGATGTCACAAAGAAAGAAAACTACAGGTCAATATCACTGATGAACATAGCTACAAAAATCCTCAACAAAATACTAGCAAACAGAATCCAACTGCACATTAAAAGGATCATACACCATGATCAAGTGGGGTTTATCCCAGGAATGCAAGCATTCTTCAATATATGCAAATCAATCAATGTGATAAACCATATTAACACACTGAAGGAGAAAAACCATATGATCATCTCAATAGATGCAGAGAAAGCTTTTGACAAAATTCAACACCCATTTATGATAAAAACCCTCCAGAAGTAGGCATAGAGGGAACTTACCTCAACATAATAAAGGCCATATATGACAAACCCATAGCCAACATCTTCCTCAATGGTGAATAACTGAAACCATTTCCACTAAGATCAGGAACAAGAAAAGGTTGCCCACTCTCACCACTGTTATTCAACATGGTGTTGGAAGTTTTAGCCACAGCAATCAGAGAAGAAAAAGAAATAAAAGGAATCCAAATTAGAAAAGAAGAAGTAAAGCTGTCATTGTTTGCAGATGACATGATACTATACATAGAGAATCCTAAAGATGCTACCAGAAAACTACTAGATTGAATCAATGAATTTGGTAACGTAGCAGGATACAAAAATAATGCACAAAAATCTCTTGCATGCCTATACACTAATGATGAAAAATCTGAAAGAGAAATTAAGGAAACACTCCCATTTACCATTGCAACAAAAAGAATTAAATACCTAGGAATAAACCTACCTAAGGAGACAAAAGACCTGTATGCAGAAAACTATAAGACACTGTTGAAAGAAATCAAAGGTGATACAAACAGATGGAGAGATATACCCTGTTCTTGGATTGGAAGAATCAACATTGTGAAAATGACGATGCTACCCAAAGCAATCTACAGATTCAGTGCAATCCCTATCAAACTACCAATGGCATTTTCCACAGAACTAGAAGAAAAAAATTCACTATTTGTATGGAAACACAAAAGACCCTGAATAGCCAAAGCAATCTTGAGAAAGAAAAATGGAGCTGGAGGAATCAGGCTCCCTGACCTCAGACTATACTACAAAGCTACAGTAATCAAGACAGTATGGTACTGTCACAAAAACAGAAATATAGATCAATGATACAGGATAGAAAGCCTAGAGATAAATTCACGCACCTATGGTCACCTAAGATATGACAAAGGAGTCAAGAATATACAATGGAGAAAAGACAGCCTCTTCAAAATTGCTGCTGGGAAAACTGGACAGCTACATGTAAAAGAATGAAATTAGAACACTCCCTAACACCATACACAAAAATAAACCCAAAATGGATTAAAGACCTAAATGTAAGTCCAGACCCTATAAAACTCTTAGAGGAAAACATAAGCAGTACACTCTATGACGTAAATCACAGCAAGATCCTTTTTGACCCACCTCCTAGAGAAATGGAAATAAAAAAAAAATAAACAAATGGGACCTAAGGAAACTTAAAAGCTTTTGCCCAGCAAAGGAAACCATAAACAAGACAAAAAGATAACCTTCAGAATGGAGAAAATATTTGCAAATGAAGCAACTGACAAAGGATTAATCTCCAAAATTTACAAGCCGCTCACACAGCTCAATATCAAAAAAACAAACAACCCAATCCAAACATGGACAGAAGACCTAAATAGACATTTCTCCAAAGAAGATATACAGATTGCCAGCAAACACATGAAAGGAGGCTCAACATCACTAATCATTAGAGGAATGCAAATCAAAACTACAATGAGGTATCACCTCACACTGGTCAGAATGGGCATCATCAAAAAATCTACAAACAATAAATGTTGGAGAGGGTGTGGAGAAAAGGGAACACTCTTGCACTGTTGGTGGGAATGTAAGTTGATACAGCCACTATGGAGAACAGTATGGAGGTTCCTTAAAAAACTAAAAATAGAAGTATCATACGACCCAGAAATCCCACTACTGGGCATATACCCAGAGAAAACCATAATTCAAAAAGAGTCATGTACTACAATGGTCATTTCAGCTCTATTTGCAGTAGCCAGGACATGGAAGCAACCTAAGTGTCCATCGACAGTTGAATGGTTAAAGAAGATGTGGCACATATATACAATGGAATATTGCTCAGCCATAAAAAGAAACGAAATTGAGTTATTTGTAGTGAGGTGGATGGACCTTGATTCTGTCATACAGAGTGAAATAAGTCAGAAAGGGGAAAACAAATACCATATGCTAACATATATACATGGAATCTAAAAAAAAAGAAAAGAAAAAAATGGTTCTGAAGAACCTAGGGGCAGGACAGGAATAAAGACACAGATGTAAAGAATGGACTTGAGGACACAGGGAGGGGGAAGGGTTAGCTGGGATGAAGTGAGTGAGTGGCATGGACATATATACACTACCAGATGTAAAATAGATAGCTAGTGGTAATCAGCTGCCTAGCACAGGGAGATCAGCTCGGTGCTTTGTGACCACCTAGAGGGTTGGGATAGGGTGGGTGGGAGGGAGACACAAGAGGGAGGAGATATGGGGATATATGTATATGTATAGCTGATACACTTTGTTATACAGTAGCAACTAATACAGCATTGTAAAGAAAGTATACTCCAACAAAGATATTGAAAAGAAAAAAAAAAAAAAAGAAAAACGTATACACTAACACACCAGAGCACTAACATGAACAGTAACAATCCCAATCAAATTATTAGCATGGTGGAGGCTTTTCATACACTTTCAGCAGTCTCACAATTAGTCACGCTTTTGCAGCCTTCAGCCCAGTACTCACACGACCTCCTTTTAGATGCATGATTTGAGGGCAATCACCTCCAATAGATATTGGCTTCATCAAAGTTTAAAATCTGATCCCTAGTGTAGTTTTAATCATCAAAAAATGGTTTCTTTTAAAGGCTGAAGAGAAATATCTTGGCAGCTTGTTCATCAGCACAAGCAGTACCACAATATAGCTTAATGCTATGAAATGCACGGCATTTTTTGAAGCCACTAAACCACCTACTGCGTGCACTAATGGCACTTAGAAAGAACTTGCAGCCTTTTCATTAAGATCTCCATATCTTACTAAGTATTTTCTTTAATGGTGAGAAAGTGGGGTCTTTATTGCTTCACAACATTAACTTGTTAAGGAAGATGGCATACAAATGGATATAACTTCTATATTATCCTGACACTGTTCTTTCAGTTACCAATCATATATGTCCTAATTTGCAGCCAGACACTTCTATTTTTTGCAGAGAAGAGTGTATACTTATCTATTTCATTCTTTTTAACTGACGTATACCGCTTCTTCATATGAATATGCATTTCCCAACTGGTGGACATTTGGATTCCTTCTATTTTTTTCCCCAATTACAAGCAATGCTGCAAAAAATTTCCTTGCACATGTCTCTGAGAAAGTTTTTATAGGTTATGTTCCTAGAAGTATTATCGGGTCATAGTACATGAACATATTTAATGGAACATATACAGTAATTTGGGGAGCATTAGCATCATCATGATATTGGGTCAATTGAAGGGTATAACTTAACTATCAATTTATTCATTTTTATGTCCTTTAATAATATTTTATAATTTTTTAAATAAAAGAGTTGCACATTTCCATTGCGCTTACTTCCAGGTATTGTATGGGTTTTATTGCTATTGTGACTGGGATCTTTTTTTTTTTTTTTTTTTTTTTTTTTTTGCGGTACGCGGGCCTCTCACTGTTGTGGCCTCTCCCGTTGCAGAGCACAGGCTCCGGACGCGCAGGCTCAGCGGCCATGGCTCATGGGCCTAGTCTCTCCGTGGCATGTGGGATCTTCCCGGACCGGGGCACGAACCCGTGTCCGCTGCATCGGCAGGCGGACTCTCAACCACTGCGCCACCAGGGAAGCCCGTGACTGGGATCTTTTATAAGTCATATTTTCTAATTGATTTCTGCTGTGGGAACCATTTTTAATGTGCTTAATTGTTATCCTATATCAGCACAAATGTTGAGCTCCTATTGATTCTAATAGTTTATTTGCAGGTTTTGCAGGATTTTAAATATAAACAATCATGTGTAAATCACTGTACATCTTTCTTTTCTGATCATCAGATCACTTTTTTTCTTGTCTTGCTGCTTTGGATTGGACAGTGCAGTGAGTTGATAGTAGGCAACTTGCCATTTCACTGACCCTAAAGGAAAGCTTCTAAAATTTCATTTTTAAGAGTGATATTTGCTCTAGGTTTTTAGTATCTACTCTTACTTACGATTGATAAATGATAATTTGTCTAAATTTTCTGGTATCTATTGAAATAATCTTATGATGTCATCATTTAAGTCTGTCAAGGTGGTATAAATTATATTGATTGGTTGTCCTAATTTCAAACTATCCCTGAATTTCTGAAGAAAACCTCTGAGAGGTAAGTGTTAATTATTTTACTGTGTTCAAGATGACCCTCTGCAACTGGCTACCCAGAAAAGGTTCTGGCCAATGTAAATCCCCATGGAAACAACTCAGGCACCAATCCTTGTCAGCTGCAAGGCTTGAACACCTACCTTTCAGTCATACCAGCATGGTCTCACCGTGAATGTATATATGGCTCATCCTTTCTAAGCTTGAGTTAGAGTTGTTTAGCTGCGACTACAAGGCTTGGACTTCAGCCCCCAACCACACCAGGGGAAAAGCAAGGCCCACCCCAGCCATGAATGCTCAGTTGTCATGCCATATTGCCATTGTGTCACTGACTCTTATTGCTCAGGGAAGAAGCCAGTACTTCTCTAATCATGCAGCCTCACAACCCAAGGGTAGGGGGTCCCTCTTTAGAGTCTGATGTTTTGCCCTATTAGGTCTCTGAGCGTTGCTCTAGAATGTGATTGTTTATGAGCGCACAGCTGTGATGGTGAGTGTCCCCAGTAAATGGTGCTTCAGCAGGCGGGAATATTTGCCATTTGCTCTTGTTTGCTTACCAACTCTACTTAGTCATGATGTTTAAAGCTTTCTTTTAAATTAAAAAAATTATTCATTTATTTATTCATTTTTGGCTGCGTTGGGTCTTCATTGCTGTGTGGGCTTTTTTAGTTGTGGCGAGTGGATCTACCCTTCATTGCGGTGCATGGCCTTCTCATTGCAGTGGATTCTCTTGTTGCAGAGCACAGGCCCTAGGTGAACAGATTTCAGTAGTTGTGGCATGCAGGTTTCAGTAGTTGTGGCTCACAGGCTCTAGAGCACAGGCTCAGTAGCTGTGGCACATGGGCTTAGTTGCTCTGCGGCATGTGGTATCTTCCTGAACCAGAGCTCGAACCCATGTCCCCTGCATTTGCATGTGGATTCTTAACCACCGTGCCACCAGGGAATCCCTAAAACATTTTTTATGTAGTTTAATTTGACTTGCATAAATTTTATGTAAGATTTTTACTTCTATGTTCATAGATGAGATTAACTTCTCATTTTCTTTTCTTGAACTATTTTTATTTGGGTTGTCATGTCAACTTGTTAAAATAAGTTAGATAGCTTTCTCTTTTTCAAAATTCTCTATCTTTTTCTTCATAGTTTTCTCCCTTCCTCCCTCCCTCCCTCCTGTCCATTTTCTTTCTTTCTCTTTCTTTCTTTCTTTCTTTCTTTCTTTCTTTCTTTCTTTCTTTCTTTCTTTCTTTCCTTCCTTCCTTCCTTCCTTCCTTCCTTCCTTCCTTCCTTCCTTCCTTTCTTTCTTTCTTTCTTTCTTTCTTTCTTTCTTTCTTTTCTTTCTTCTTTCTTTCCATCTATGCTTTATATGCTCTGATTATCTTTTTTTTTTAATTGTACTTTTATTATTATTTTTTAAATTTATCTTATTTATTTATTTTTGGCTGCATTGGGTCTTCATTGCTGTGTGCAGGCTTTCTCCATTTGTGGCGAGCAGGTGCTACTCTTTGTTGCAGTGTGCAGCCTTCTCATTGTGGTGGCTTCTCTCGTTGTGGAGCATGGGCTCTAGGTGTGTGGACTTCAGTAGTTGTGGCTCATGGGCTCTAGAGTGCAGGCTCAGTAGTTGTAGCACATGGGCTTAGTTGCTCCATGGCATGTGAGATCTTCCCAGACCAGGTCTCAAATCTGTGTCCCTTGCATTGGCAGGAGAATTCTTAACCACTACGCCACCAGGGAAGCCCTGCTCTGAGTGTCTTAATTATATTTCTCAACAAATAACTTCTCAACTGCTCTTAAATTCTGTTTCCTAAGGTGACTGTTCCTATGCTTGTGGAATGGGGTGCCCCCTTTTCATGGCATTAATTCTTCCAGCTTGTCTGTAGATGCTGTTACTGTTTTCTGTAGCTTGTCTCCAGGGATTTTGAGGAATGAGCAAGAAGTGCTGGCAGGGTGTACCAGTAATTTCTCTTCTGGATGTGGGAGTTTAGAATTTCCTTGTAGGTGTCTCCAGCCTCATGGATGCCTTACTTCCCAGGCAAAAGTATTCTCACTGCCCAGGTTGAGGTCAATGACCTCTGATACTTAATGCTTGACTAAAGAAGGCAAGGGATGGCAACAGTGACTCAATCAATCTCTCCACTACTTTGTTCTGCCACTTGCTTCCATTGTCCTTTACTTTGGAGTACTCTCAGAAGCACCTCAAATTTTCAGAACAGCCCTCCCCAGCATATATTTTGGGTTATACTTTTCTTCTATCTATGTGATTTACCTGTTTTTTGTCTTTCAGACAGCTCCCACATTTCTTTCTGCCCGTGGAACTCTTTCTTTTATTCTTTTAAAAATGTTCTCTATCATTTGTATGAATTCAGATGGGAAGAAGATATTTGTGCTTGAGTTCTGTCCACCATTGATTACATTTAGCATCTAGGCTTTTTTCCCTCCAGTTCCTTCCTACATTCCCTCATTATTTCTTCATCTATTATCCCACAACACTACTGAGCTCCAACTCTGTGTCAGGTTCTGCAATAGGCTGCCTTTTAAGAAGGTGATGCCATTGCCCATAAATAATAGAGTATGAACTTTCTCTCGTTTTCCTAACAGAGATGCTGCGGCTGTACCAATCTATGTGCACAGTTTTTCTTGACCCCGGGATCATCTTTCTTAGATGCCTACCAAGGTTAAAATTGTAGTGTTTGACCACTGAGTAAGTGAAACCAACTGGTCCATGTACTAACAATCAAGTCACCTTGACCCATTCACAGAGCGTTTGCCATAAGAGAATTAGCTAAATATCTTTGAACACTGCTCTCTATAGCTTCATATTTGATCAATTTTTCATTCCTATCAATTTTCCTGCTGACCTGCTTCTCAAATCTCTCCCTTCTCTGCAGTCTTAATGCTTCTGCCGTAGTTTTGACCCCTATTATCTTTAGCATAATTGTGATGCTATGATTTGTAGTAAGAAGTATGTATTTGGTCTTTGTCCCTATTTCTGCCATAGAGCTCCTAAAACCCTTGGAGAGTGACAAAAGTCTTTTGTTATGTGAATGAAGTGACTTTTGGACTACACCTAAGGATGGAGGCTGGTTACCAGGAGAAATAACCATATGATTAGAGGGTTGGAACTGTCAGTCCCACCCTCCACCTCCAGGAAGAAGAGAGGGACTGGAGATTGAGTTCAATCACTAATGACCAATGATTTAATCAATCATGTCTATGTAATGAAGCCTCCATAAATACCCAAAAGGACAGTGTTCAGAGCTTCCATGTTGGTGAACATGTGGAGATGTGGAGAGAGTGGTGTTCTCAGAGAGGGCATAGAATCTCTGCACCTTTTCCCCATACGTTGGCCTATGCATATCCTCCATCTGGCTGTTCCTGAGTTATATTCTTTCATAACTAAGGGGTAATCTAGTAAGTAAAATGTTTCCCTGAGTTCTGTGAGCCACTCTAGCAAATTAATCGAACCCAAGGAGGAGGAGGTCATAGGAACCTCCAATCTATAACCAATAGGTCAGTAGCACAGGTGGCAACCTGGGCTTGCAATTGGCATCTGAAAGGGAAGTTGGGGAGGCAGTCTTGTAAGACTGAACCCTTAACCTGTGGAATCTAACACTGTCTCCAGGGAGATAGTGTCAGAATTAAATTGTAAGACACCCAGCTGATGCTGAAGCATTGTTTAGTGGTGTGAACACACACACACACACACACACACACACACACACACACACCCTGCCCTGTCACATTGGAATTGGGTCCAGAACCATTTTAACAACTTTCTAGTTAACTGGCTTAGTGCCTGATCCCTGGTAAATGCTCCTAGCATGTGTCTTGGTGAACTAATGAACTAAGACCCACTAAGTGGTCTCCCTATGTATAGTCTTTCTAATTCCAATACATCCTTCATCTTGCTGCCAAGGAAAATTTCAAAAACAGGTCTGACTATTATTTCCTTGTTCAAGAAGCCTCCAAAGCCTCTCACTTACTTTGAAAGAGCTTAGGCCCCAATTTTCTATAGATTGTTTCATTAAGAAGTTTTTATAAATAGTGGCAACAGAGAAGGACAATAATACTTTACAAATACAACTGGAATTATTTTGCTGGTAAAGCAGAACAGCAATACTAATAGTGATTAGGAAGTAGGAAACACCAGGTAGAGAAGCTACACTTATGAAGCACTTTAAAGAGTAAACAAAAGAGTGAATTGGTACAATCTGTGGAATAAGGATATCTCAGAATTTTGTCTTGCAAACCAATAAAATGTGGGGGCTCAAAAGACATTGACTCACTAAAATGGACTATCATGAATAGAGAGGTTCAAGCAAGCTTTTTGGGGTTTGTGAATGAAACAGTAGAAAATGAAGTTTGTGGTGACCATTGCTTGCATTATTCTCTTAGTCTAAAACTCTCACTTCCCTTTTTGTGGCTTAGCTTAAATGCTGCCCCTTCCGTACAAAACTTATGCTTCTCTGGAGTGGTGGGGGAGATTCCTGTGGCAAGTATGCCAGTGGATGTTTCATTTCAGGGCAAGTAATAACCAGTTTGGACACACAATACCTTGGATTCAGGGTATTGTCAGGGAGGTATTTCTATTTGTCAAAATTCGTTCAAATGTAAGTATCATAAAACAAACTGAAATAAGTAAAAAGAGTGTTTATTGGCTAATAGATTTCAGAAAACCTGAGGTGGTACTAGTGTCAGGTGAGACTTGATTCAATGACTCAAATAATGTCCTTGGAGGCTCTGCCATCTCTCAGCTCCCCTTGGGAATCAAGGATGGAGAGAAGTGGAAGGGAGAACCACTTCTTTTAGGTATAGGGCTTTAAAACTATTTCACTTTTTAAAAAACGATGTGAAGGGCTTCCCTGGTGGCGCAGTGGTTCGGAGTCCGCCTGCCAATGCAGGGGACATGGGTTCGTTCCCCGGTCCGGGAAGATCCCACATGCCGTGGAGCGGCTGAGCCCATGAGCCATGGCTGCTGAGCCTGCGCGTCCGGAGCCTGTGCTCCGCAACGGGAGAGGCCACAACAGTGAGAGGCCCGCATACCGCAAAAAAAAAAAAAAAGAAAAAAAAAAGAAAAAAAAAAAAAGAAATGGGACTGAGCCTGATGGAAATGGATTTGGAGTACCAGTTGACAAATTAGGTAGAATGGTAAGTCTGTGATTTTTTTTCCCTATGTTTTTCACTATCACTAAGTTTGATCTCCACGGAAGCAAGGATTGACCAAAAAAAAAAAAAAAAAAAAGCAAATAACTCCAGATCATTAAAACAACAACACCAACAATAAAAATACCCAGGGAATTTCCTGGTGGTTGACCTGGGTTCAATTCCTAGTTGGGGAACTAAGATCCTGTGAGCCATGTGGCCAAAAAGAAAAAAAAAGAAAACGCAAATCAGGTTTCAAAAGCATAGATTTCTGATCCTTAGACTCCCAGGGAAAGAAGAGAAGTGCTGTGTTGATTTCTAAATAACTTTATCCTAAGATAACCAACCTCTAGTCTCAGGTGAGTTGACAAAACTTGCCTGTATGCCTTCCTTGCTGTTCTCCGCCTCCATCTTATCTATGCATCTTTTCATTTCTCCTGTAACAGAAAGTGGATTAAGTGGCCTCGCTAGCCTTCTTCTTCAGAAAATGCAGATTCCTAGCTCAAATTTCCTAGATTGCCTGGTCCAGTGATTCTTAAATTGTGGGCTGCTTAATACAAGCATCTTCATCACCTAAGGTGTTTATTGTAGATTCATTGACCTCAGACCTATCAGATTAGAGTCTCTGGATATAGAGCCCAGGAATCTGCAATTCACAAGCTCTTTTGCCCAATATATTTTTAGAACCATCACTTTAGTGTCTTCCTGGCAGCTCAGATGTCTTATCTGGAAGACATGCCTGACTCCCAATAAGCTTGAAGGCAGGTGGTGATCTTTAAAGAAGGATCTAGCACATCTTGAGTCAGGTTATCTATCTCCTTGCCCTGCCTCTGGTGCATTATCTGAAGACTCATTCAGTTTCATCCCTCTACCCCATGTCCTTTAATACACACAGATAAGTAATCTTGTAAGTTTCCACTACCACTCCCAGGATGGTAATTGCTTAAGCACACAGGGCAGATCACAAACAGCCTTAAAAACACCTTACACATACTGAGCTCTTACCATATTCCATGCACTGCTCTAAAGTCCTTTAGGTATATTTATTTGTTTAATGACAACCTATGAGGCAAGTACTGTTTTATAGTGCTCATTTTACAGATGAGGAAACTGAGGTCCAGAGAGGTTAATTAACTTGCCCAGAGTTGGGATTGAACCTAGGCAGTCTCACTACAGAGCCCCATGCTTCTAACCACTGTTTTCTACTGCCGCATGCAGTAAAAGTTCATACGCTGTACTTACATCCCTAGTGGAGTAGAGAGGGTATGGGGATGCATGCATGTTTTCTCATGGAGAAGCCATTCCAGGATGCCATATATCCAGCATGTAAACTACCTTTTTTGGGGCACTGGCAATCTCCCAACTTTTCATTTTGTTATTTTATGTTTGGGAGAATGGATTGCACATAAAAATCCTATTCAGCTTTGGCATCAACATAACATTAGGCAAACTATGCCCTTGACACACTATCAAAGTTCTTTGACTTGGAAGCCCCTACCTTTTCCACTGTTAGGTGTGCCCTTAGACATCATTTCATATTCTAGGAAGCATTCGTCAAGGGTACGGAATCATATGAGAAATTCTTTAGGACAATGATTCTCAAATTTAGGTGCTAATATTATAATCATTTGGGGAGCTTTTAAAAATCCAGTTTTCCAGGTCACACCCCAGATTATTACAGCAGATTCTCTGCTGGTGAGATCCAGGCATCAGTATATCTTTTTTAATTTTATTTTTTAATTGCAGTGTAGTTGATTTACAATGTTGTGCAAATCTCTCCTGTACAGCAAAGTGACTCGGTTACACACATAGAGACATTCTATTTTTTAATTATTATTTTCCATTATGGTTTATCACAGGATATTGAATATAATTCCCTGTGCTATACAGAAGGACCTTGTTCTTTATTCATCCTATATATAATGGTTTACATCTGCTAATCCCAAACCTCCAGTCTTTCCCTCTCCTTTGGCAACCACAAGTATGTTCTCTGTGTCTGAGTCTTTTTCTGTTTTATAGATAGGTTCATTTGTGGCATATTTTAGATTCCACATATAAGTGATATCATATGGTATTTGTCTTTCTCTTTCTGACTTACTTCACTTAGTATGATAATCTCTAGTTGCATCCATGTTGCTGCAAATGGCATTATTTCATTCTTTTTTATGGCTGAGTAATATTCCATTGTATATACGTACCACATCTTCATCCATTCATCTGTTGATGGACATTTAGGTTGTTTCCATGTTTTGGCTTCTGTGAATAGTGCTGCTATGAATATATGGGTGCACATATCTTTTTGAATTATTGTTTTGTCTGGGTATATGGGCATCAGTATTTTTAAAGCTCCTTAGTTAATTGCAATGTGCAGCCGAGTCTCCAACAGTGGGGGCTGGAGAACCACTGTTCTAGGCTGAGTGATAGCTTTGAAAAGACTACTGTTGTCTCTGACTGGATGTGTTGTTTCTGACTGACATGTCCGTTGCTTCCTCTTTTCCCCATGTTATAGTGGTTCCAGATTGAACTGTGAAAGCATACCAAACTTGCTGTTAGGCACTGGAGTCTAGAGTTGTAGGTACTTGAGGATTAAATAAAATGATATCTCTATATGTACCATGCTCTTATTTATTCATTAGAACTTCACTGTGATAAAAATATAACAAATATTGTCTTGCAATGTTTTTCTTTATCCCAAGTCAATACTTGAGGTCTCTACAATTGAAATGTTTTTCTGATCTACTGGGGCTTTAAACCAGGGAGAAACCGAAGTGCCAAGATGTCTAGAAAAGCTGAAATATTTAAGTATTTTTACAGGGACATCATGAACTGTAAAAGGAAGAGAGGAGAAGCCTCCCAAACATATGTGAGCAGGGAAAACGTCACATGGCAAACTGATCTATTACACCTCTCTTTTGGTAAAGTTCACCCAAGGCTCTGTCATACGGCATGAGTGGTTACAGTGCTGCCTTGGCAGATTACTGGAACCAGGGGTTCCTTGTGAAACGGTTCACCCAGAAGGTCTTTCAAATTCTCTCTTCCCTTTTCTCTCTCTTCTCTTTCTATTGCTTTAGCTCTCACTCTCCCTATCTCTATGTCTCTCTGCCTCTCTCTCTTTTTCAATTTTAAGCTGTGTTCAGAATATCCATTATGGACATAGATCTGATAATGTGATGGGCTCCTTGAAATCAATAACATTTCCAAAGAGTCAACCCATCATACTCGTAGGTGCCTTCTTTTGACTTACCTGGGGAGCCCAATGCTAATGAGAAGGCAGTTTGGGTACTGGTAAAACACCTTCCTTCTTTGTCCCAATCTTTTACCTATTATATATATTTTGTTCTGTTCAAATTATGCATATATCTTTAATTGGGCAAATGGTTACAGTAAGAAGAGAAAAATTTTTTCAGCAATTACTTTAAGTCAGTCTTATCTTTTAAAAAATAAGATGCAAAGAGTTTGGGAAAGGGTAATTTAAAAGAAAATTTAACTATATACCATTAGAAAACAAACATTTTCAGAAATGTATCAATACTATCATTTGCAATAGTTCTTTTCTCTTGTGTGTTTAGAATATACTATCCACATGTCAGTTAGTTCTTCCAGTCAAATAATAAATAATGTCTATTATCAATTTCTCATTGAATGTCAATGGGATAACTCATGATGAATAAGCTCAAGATTCTTTTTACATGAAATTATAATGTTTTGGGATTAAAGCCAAAAGCCACAGACTGGGTGTCCTATTCATAAAACGAAACAGTAGCTTTTGGAGCTTCAAGGACTACTTATCTTTATTCTATTCTCTCTTTCCTTGCTTCTTAATTACACACACACACACACACACACACACACACACTTTATTTTATGAGCAATATAACTACATTATGGAAATGTTGTTAATGAGAGAAAAATATCCTTTATACAATAATTTCATTACCGTGATAAGGACACTTACTTTTTTGGGGGTATCCCTAATAGATTTTTTTCTAAGCTAGTTACTTCATTTAAAAAATAGTGTATAGGGCTTCCCTGGTGATGCAGTGGTTGAGAGTCCGCCTGCCAATGCAGGGGACACGGGTTCATGCCCCGGTCTGGGAGGATCCCACATGCCGCGGAGCGGCTGGGCCCGTGAGCCATGGCCGCTAGGCCTACGCATCCGGAGCCTGTGCTCCGCAACGGGAGAGGCCACAACAGTGAGAGGCCCGCGTACCGCAAAAAAAAAAAAAAAAAAAATAGTGTATAAACAAATTTATGCTATTTTTTCCATATTATACTATTATAAGCATTTTTCATGTTGTAGCATAAAATTCACAACCAACCAATAGTTTAAAGGACTATCCATTCTATTTAGTGGATGTAGATGTATCCAGTTTCCTTAAACATGCCCCAGTTTTCTAATTTTTCACTATCCTAAGTGGTGTTATGGTTGCCTTTGTGAGTAAAATGTCTCCCCCACCCCCAAACTTTTAACAGCATTTCTCTAGAATGGATTCACAGGGTGTGACTGTTTTAATTCACACAGCACTGCCACACAGAGCTGTTGGAGCACCAGTAGGCACCATGGAGTCTCTAATAAATGACCCAGATTGATCTCTTGTTTTGTGATTTGTCTTGGTTTGTTTGCTCTTAGAGCTTTGATTTATGGCTCCAAGGAGCGATTTTGGAAAATCATTTACCCATCAGCTGAGACAATCTGACTATTGCACTTATAAGGTCAAAGTGGAGCAGACCTGAGTCAGAGGGATTTCAGGCATCCAAGCCCCAGATAGCCCAGCCGCTGCTACTCTTTCCAGGAGAATATCCTAGATTCTGGGCACAGTGACTGCAGGGAGGGAACATGGAGAAGCTGTCACTGTATTTCCTGGACATCATTAGCCTTCCTAGTGCTTTTTCCCAGACAGGTAGGCACTGCTTCAGGTGGGCGCTGGGCTCTTGTATCAGGGCTACCTATGCAAAGCCAAGTTAGGGAAAATAGTCAGAGTGGGGGAGGGGTTGTGTTCTGGGAAAGAGGGTAGTCTGTGGTTTCTAAATCCAATCTCTCTATACATAGTGAGAGAATACGTGTTTGTGGCCTAACAAGGTTAGAAAAGAGACAACAGGCCCCAAACGGAGTCACTTGTGTTAAGTCCCACATCAGCAAACCAAGACCTAATAACTAACCTAATTGCAGCTTCAGCCTCTCCCCAAAATGTGACCTTTCACCAGTCAATATGAAATTACTTGGTTAAGACTAGAGGTAACCCACCCGATAAGACCCTTTCCTTCCCCCATAGAAAGGTGATCTTGCCTGAAATAATCTACTCTTCATTAGAAACTTCCTCTTCCTACCCCTTTCATTTGGTACAGCTCTTTGAAATTCCTTTCTGTCTGCTAGATGGCTGGCTGCCTGCTTCATGAATCATTGAATTAAAGCCAATTAGATCTTTAAATGTACTCAGTTGAATCTGACTTAATTTAGCAGATTTGATGTCAGCGATGGAATCCACAGAGCCCTTCCAAGATCTTCTAAAACAAGAAACACGGGCGTTGTACCCTCAGACCTTTTGGAGTTCTGTCCTTTTCAGAAGGGCCCTGGGTAAGCTGCTCTATGTTCTGAGCTCTGCTCTCTTTGCATCAAGTTCCTGATCTAATTGGCTTGCCTGTCAGTTCCCTATTTGATTGGAAACCTCAGCCCTTGGTTCTGCCCCCAGATTTGATGTTGGGAATGACCGATGGCTCAGTCTGGAGTTCTCTGTTGTGTGGAACCCCAGTCTGCAGTCCCTATTCTTGGGGGTCTGCTGATTCAGTCCTTTCCCCAACCCCCAAATTCCACATTGGGAACTGCTGGTTGTTACCAGCTGAAAAACTGGACTGGGTTTCAGATCATACTGGGTTCTACTTAAGCTAGACTGAGTCTAGTAAATAAAAGTTATTGCTAATGGGATTCATAGAAGTAAAAAAGAAAAAAAAAACCCACAAAATTGGTGAGCATGGCTAAGGCACTTAAAAGCTGTTAGAGTGCTCACCACATAACTAAACTCCCGTGTTAGGATAAGTTGGTCATGGGACAGTTTATATTGACACTAGATTACCTGCCAACCTCAAGAAAATTTCCATGCTAGAAGGTACACTGTAAAACACCACACAATCCCCAACCCAGTGGCACATCCCTCTTAGATATTAGTTTGCTTCTGAGAGACCCAAAATCTTAACTAAAAAAAAAAAAAAAAAAAAAAGAGAATCCTTTAATTCAAAAGAGTTGAGCACACTGCCTTCCAGCACACCTGCTTGCTTTATGTCTATGAACTATACTGCTAAAAGAGATAAATACCTACAAAAATGGCAAAACCTTACTAAAAACAATCTAGAATTACAGTGGCCATTATGGGGAATGTTCCAATTAGATATGATTATTTAAGAAGTGCACCTGAAAGTAAGGGTTCCCAAATCAAACAAATAGAATAAGATACCAGTTTTAATCAGCATGCAGAAGTCTCCAAAAGGCTTCAAAATTCCAAACTAGCTTCATTGAAAAATGCCTTGCAAAAGGCTAATGAAAAAGGTACAAAAAGTACCTAATATAAAAGTCTAAGATTGATGTGACTCCTACTATTCCTCTTTAGCTCCTTTAATTGAGTCTCAGAGTCTACTGATCCTCTGTCTGAATTGTCTTTACACTACTGTAAACCAAAGTGGCCTTACAGACCCCATGTCTACCTTCAGTGGAGGGCCCCATATGGGTCCCTTCCAGAGTTGATGAGACTCTGAGGGATTTTTCTGGTAAACTGCTATGTTATTCCCTTAAACATCCAAAGGGAAACTAAATTAAAATTAATTAAAAACTTTGCCAAATTCTGATAGATACTGGAGCTTGCAGAGGGGATCTTGGGAAAACTGGCAGAAGCCAGCAAAAGGTAAAAATTCTTATCAGAGCCAGCTCTCCAGGATCTCTGTGGAGAGGGGAATAAAATATCTTTTGCAACCTCTTTGGGGGACACCTCTTGGACACATCCAAGAGGTGTTCAATACTGCCAGAAATAAAACTATGTACCTGGGAGGGAAGGGGAGCAAACTGAAGATAATATGGCTAGATGGGAGGATTAGCCCCTTGGTATTTTTTAGGCTGCAACCCAATTCTTTGAGGAATTAAGAGCAATTGCCCTTATCTTCTCTAGAAACAGTTCAAAGCTCACCTGTTCTTTTTTTTACCAATCCTGAAACTTCCCATATTTATCTCAAATAAATATTGTAAAAATTCTGGCTTTAAGAAGCAAAGTTCTTCTCAGAGGAACTTGCATTCCTTCCCTGTACCTCTGAGGTGTAAATGTCCTACCTGGTCTGCTCCAGGAATTATTTTCTAGGCCAATCTCTTTAAACTACAAACTCCAGGGAGGTAATACTTATTAGGGGGAAAACAAAAGAGGAAGAGGTCATTTAAAACTTAGGTGAATGAAAAATCTTTTAAGTGTCTTCTCCACAAATATTATTAAAAATTTTAGCCATCTGAGCAGGTAACCTTAACTTATTCTATCTACCATAACAACTTAAATCCAGCTTTTTTATAACTAGTGAACTGTGTATTATTGTACCTGAATAGTAGCAATAATATTAAAATGAAAGCTATAAAGACTCTGTTTGCCTCTGTCACTTATGTGTGTCTCTCTATATATTTGTGTTGTAGATGTATGGTATTTTTCTACCTATGGATAATATTGCCAAAAATTAATCTTTAAAAGAGCACTATTTAATTGGCTTAAAGAAAATTAGGCACTTAAATAAAGTGTTTCTAAAATTTTCAGTAATATAATAGAAACTGACGCAAATGCTTTTCAAGTTCACACAATCTGGGAAAATATTGAATACTAATGATAATTCGAGCTTGTTGGTTTAATTAAAATGTCTACAGAGTTTTATCTTCAGAGTTACCAACACTAAAAATAATGCAAACATACAACTTTTATTCTACCTGGGTTTACTAGTCAAATAAGTTCATGTCACCTCTGTTTCAAAATTTGTCAGCAAGAGAAATAACTTGGTATGATGAAATTTTCGTGAGTAAACAAATTGTTGAGAACAAGTGAATTAAATAGATGTAAGTGGGAAAAAATTTTTAGGTGAACACTTAAAATAGTTTTCCCCACAAAAATTTTTTTAAAAATAAAAAAAAAAAGTTAAAAATACCCAAAAAAAATTTTTTTAAGAAAAATAAAATCATTTCCCCAAATCTTTTTGGTAAACTAACACCTTAAAGTTTTGCTAGGTTAAACTAAATTATGGACAGTCATTAAATATTTAGATCATTTCCAAATAAGATAAAATACTGAAACATTAATTACTGAACATAGGCTTATCCACTTTTGGCTTCCTTTTACAGAGGAGCTAAAGATGTTTGGTTCTATTAATAAACATGTTTTGTGCCACACTGAGAAATTTACTATGAAAAAGCAGATATTTCTAAAAACAATAAAAAGTATTTATACATTTGCCAAGCCACAAAATGCTAAAGTAAAAGACAGTTCACAACTATTTACTTCTTTATTTCACTAAATCTTAAATTTTCTAAGGGTTAAAAACAGAAATAATGAGATGAATATCGCCATATGTAAAGAAAATAAGATGTGTGTTTTCAGTAAAAGAAGGTATGGGGAATGAAAAAGCATTTTGTTGAATGAAAATGAAGTAATTTTGTCCTAAAGAGAGACTGCTTATTTCAGAATGGGAGAGAGAAAAAACAGGACAAAATATGAATGTAAAGAAGAAAGTTGTAGAAGGTTTGTGGAAAAGTAATCTTTGGTAAGGGATTTATGCATGGTCAAGACTGGCTAAGATGGAAATGAATTTAATTGAGTGAATAAATTTTAATATTAAAAGGAAGCAGGTACAAAATTAGAATCTGCTTTTCTCTCTGTGAAAACAATGAAGTTTTATTGAACTATTGGTGTGCTCTTGATGAGAGATTGTGAAAGTTTTTTTTTTCTTCCTCTTAAGTAATTTGCCTAGAAAGCAAAGATTTTGTGTCTTGTCAAAATAATTTCCTGTGCTATCTTTATCGTGTCTTTTGATTAGTTAAGAAAGTTGAGTCTTCTCTATTGAAAGAGCTACATTTTCCTTTACAACTATTTAACTTTCTGTATTTGCCTTTGAAGTCTTTAATTGTCATTATGGTTAAATGGATAACTAAGTATTGTTTTGCAGTGACCTATGATCCTATTTGACCAAGGGCTTTACAATCTTTTAATATTTTTGACAAACTTCCCGCAAATCAAATTCTAAATGAAGTCATTTTGACCTCAAAGTAGCTTTGAGATATTCCAGAAGACCCCTGGAAAATCTCAAAACACTTGTTCTCTCTCCTTATAAAAAGGAGATGTTAAACAAATTAGGCTTATTTGATATATTAAGTTATATTGGAAGCATTGTCAAAGAAGAAGTAATACTGAGCCTTCTTTGTGTTGTATTTGCATATGCTATAAATTTTATAAAATTTTGAGAATCCCTAGAAATCTGACATATCCTGGTGTAATGATTATCAGTCATAATTCCAGTCTTATCTTAAAACATTGTATGTCACAGAAATAAACAAATTTCCTTGTCAATTCCATTATAATGAGCTCTCAACAGATCTTTAACGATGGGCATTTTAAAGATTTTGTCATTTACAGACAGTTATTTTTTTACTCAGATGCTTTTGCAAAAGTGTTTCTGCAAATGTGCTTCATCTTCAAAAAGATTATTGGAAAGGACTTTGACAAGTGCAGGTTTCTTATAGCTTTAACATCATAAAAGTAAATTGAGTAAAAATTTACAGAACTAATGGAAAAACTGGATTCAAGTAAACAAATATTAATTACACGGGACTGAAGGAATTAAGGAAAATTATTATAATTGTTTTGTTTGAAATATTGCTGTTTCTTAAATATTTTTTCTCCAGATTTCAGGAAACCTTTTTTTCTTAAGCTATCTATGACTTAAAGCAATTTGGCAAAGTATACCTTTGTAAACAGAGATGAAACATTTACTTTTTCTCTCTACCTGATTTCTCCCAAATTTGAAAATTCTTAAATATTCTTTTCATGGCATTATGGTTAGTCATTTACATAAATTCAATAAGAATCTGTTCTCCTTGTAACAGTATACAATTTGAAACACTGGTTATACTACTGAGGCTTTGACAGAAATGTCATATTTGAGGGAGATGTGCATAGACTCGGATATGACCAGACACATTTAAGGAACTAAGGTTGACTTTCTGGAGTCAGTAAAGCCCCTCAGAAAAATTGGCTTGTTACTTTACTTACAAGGTTCCAACGGAGCAGTCTTCCAAAGAGCTTATATGGTCAATCACTTTTCTTGCTGCATTTATGTAAATAATCAGGCCAAGTTTAATGCAAATAAATTAGTTTCACTGTGGTTATCTTTGATTTTTTAAAATGGGGTGATTTTAGAGAGAAAAGTTTTGTGTGCACCTTTGTAGATATTAAATTCTAATCCTGTTGATTGTCCTTGAGGTTTGTTATATATCCACAAATTGGACTGGGTGCTGAATTCTTCTATTTTCCTTAAGAATTTGGCTATGAATCTCCAAATGAATGTTCCAATTTTCTCCCATTCTGATTTGGAATCACTAAGAACAAAGACTGCCCTTGAATCTCTTTGGAAGGGACTCATGGTCCTCCTCCCTACCCAAATGGCAGCCAAAATCCAGGAAGTTGAACCTTAGGTACACGTCTCACAGTTGAAGAAGACTCCATTTGTCTTCTGGTCCTGAACACCAGCTGGAGATATCTCAGGTTGATCAAAAGGGGGGAATCGTTTAAAAAAAGAGACAACTGACCTAAAATGGAGTCACTTGTGTCAAGTGCCATGTTAGCAAGCCAAGATGCAATACCTAACCTAATTGCAGTTTCACCTCTCCCAGGAATGTGACTTTTAACCTGTCAGTGTGGAATTACCTGGCCTCTCTAATGAGGTAATCCACCCAATAAGACCCCTTTCTTTCCCTATAGGAAGGTGACCTTGCCTGAAATAATCCACTCTTTGCTAGGAACTTCCTCTTCCTACCCTCTTCTGTCTATAAAAGTCTTTCATTTTGTACAGCTCTTCAAAGTTCCTTTCTATCTGCTAGACGGGATGCTGCCCATTTCATGAATCATTGAATAACAACAATTAGATCTTTAAATTTACGCAGTTGAGTTTTGTTTTTTTTAAAAAAAACTCTGCTACTGACATTTCCCCTCTCTGTTTTTTTACCCTACAGATATGCACACAAAGGTCTTTGTGTTCCCCAAAGAGTTGGATAATTCCTTTGTGACGCTGACTGCTCAGCTAACAAAGCCACTTAAGGCCTTGACCGTGTGCCTGCATGTCTATACCGATCTGACCCGCGACTATAGCCTCTTGTCTTATGCCGCAAGGCAACAATATAATGAGATCCTCCTCTTCAAGGGAAAGACTGGTGTATACAGTGTATCCGTGGGTGGAGCTGATGTCTTTATCAAGCCTCCTAAGAGTTCTCCTGCACCAATGCACTTCTGTGTGACCTGGGAGTCTACCTCAGGGATTACAGAGCTCTGGGTGGATGGGAAGTCCATGGTGAGGTGGAGTATGAAGAGGGGATACTCTTTGGGGACAGAGGCAAGCATCATCCTGGGACAGGAGCAGGATGCATTTGCTGGGGGCTTTAATAAAAACCAGTCTTCGGTGGGAGACATTGGAGATGTGAACATGTGGGACTATGTGTTATCACCAGAAGAGATTAGCACTGTCTATGCTGGTGGGAACTTCAGTCCTAATGTCCTGGACTGGCAGGCGCTGAAGTATAAAACACATGGTGAGGGACTTCCCTGGTGGCGCAGTGGTTAAATATCCACCTGCCAGTGCATGGGACATGGGTTCGAGCCCTGGTCTGGGAAGGTCCCACATGCTGCAGAGCAACTCAGCCTGTGCACCACATCTACTGAGCCTGTGCTCTAGAGCCCGTGAGCCACAACTACTGAGCCCACGTGCCACAACTACTGAAGCCCACGTGCCTAGAGCCCATGCTCCTCAACAAGAGAAGCCACCACAATGAGAAGCCCACACACCGCAATGAACAGTAGCCCTCGCTCGCCACTAAAGAAAGCCCACGTGCTACAACAAAGACCCAATGCAGCCAAAAGCAAACCAACAAATAAATAAAGAAATTTATAAAAAAATAAAATAAAAATAAATAAAACACATGGTGAGGTGTTCGTCAAACGACAGCTATGGCCCTGAGGCCCTTTTGTGAATCCTGAAGTTGCCTTTTGGGGATTACACCTTACATTTCCCTTGTCTCTGGCTCTGATGTTTTACTGCCCTACACACTGGGCTCTTGTGCCCTGGGAGGAGTGTATTTCCATCTCCTTTCACCACTCTATTTCCATCAGCACATGGGACAGTGCCAAGCAGAGGGTCTTATACATTTCTCCACATTAGAATTACCAGGTCACACCCCAAGCCAATTAAATCTGATTTTGGGTGCGTGGGACCCAAGGATCAATGTTTTTTAAAGCTCTCCAAGTAATTCCAGTGTTCAGCTGAGGTTGAGAGCCATTGCATTTTAATGAGTGTTTAAGAAAACGTGAGCCGACTTTTTTTCACCTAAAAGACTGCATGTGTCTAACTGTAGTCCTGCCAACATTTTCATTTCCCTTTATAGGAACACCCACCCCATTTACTGTGTTTTATTGAATTATCTAAAGAATACAGGAATAGGGCTTCCCTGGTGGTGCAGTGGTTAAGAACCCACCTGCCAATGCAGGGGACATGGGTTCAAGCCCTGGTCTGGGAAGATCTCACATGCCGTGGAGCAACTAAGCCCATGCACCACAACTACTGAGCCTGTGCTCTAGAGCCTGTGAGCCACAGCTACTGAGCCCATGTGTCACAAGTACTGAAGCCTGCGCACCTAGAGCCCGTGCTCCACAACAAGAGAAGCCACTGCAATGAGAAGCCCGCTCACCGCAAAGAAGAGTAGCCCCTGCTCATCGCAACTAGAGAAAGCCCATGCACAGCAACTTACCCAATGCAACCAAAAATAAATAATAAATAAATTAATTAATAAAAAGAAAAATAATACAGGAATAGAATTTTTCCAGCACTCTGCCCCCACCATCAGGATGAGGTCATTACATATTAGAATTATCTTTAATTCTTTAATCCTTTCAATTTGAATATTCAAAATTGAAAAAAATGTTCTGTTGTTTCTGTTTAATTTGTTCTATTTTTTTCTTCAGGATCACCAATTTTTATTGTGTGAAATTTCAATTATTTTTTCTTCTCATTTATCATCATCCAGATCACTTTTATCTGTGTCCTTTATCCTTATATTTTGAGCTTTTATTTTTTCAAACCTATCCTTCATATTAGTGTTAGGGAGGAAGAAATTTTCCTCTACCCTTCTAAGTTCTTCTGGCTGATCTAAGAATTAAATTGACATGAGACAGATTAACAGGAGAAAATCAAACAAAATTTAATAACATGTATACATGGGAGGAACTCAGAAAAATTGAGTAACTTGCCAAAATGGCCAAAATCCTCACTTTATCATCTTCAGCTAAAGACAAAAGAGGATGTTGGGGGTAGTGGTTTGGGACTTCAGAAGGGAGGAAGGCAATTCACACGGAGATGGAAAAGCAAACGTTTGGTAAATAAATGTTTGCTGGACCACCAGAGACAATGGGACACAGAGTGGACTCTGACCTCTAGGACCTGCAGTTTCCTCCACCAGCCCTAGCCCATATTCTTTGCAAGTATCTCTGGTGATAGCTATATTCTGGAAACAGTCCTTGTATCTAAATCCTTTTAGGCAGTTAGGGGGAAGGTCAATGTTTCTTCCTGAGTCTTTTGGGCCTTGATTGTTTTCAGCCTGAAATAATCCACATGCCAAAGAAACATTTTGGGTTGGCAGATTTTGCTCCTCTACAAGTGACTTGTTTTTCTCTTTAGCGTATTGGGATCCTTACTATTTCTAATGTCATTTAAAATTCTACAATGCTTTGAGTTGTCTTAAATTCTTTCTTGGATTTAGTGTGTTTTCTTTTCTTCAACGTTCATCTTTCATCAAGTCTCTGCTTTTCTTCAATTTGCTTGAGAGTTTAATGCAGTCGCTGCCTAAAATTTTCTAAATTTCCTGTGATTAATCTTTTATGAAGTAAATCTTTTACATGCTTTAAATAATTTTCTTTTATATTTTAGTAATTTTCAGTCCTCCTATTTGTTCTAATATAGTGTGAGAAGTGAGTTCTCTGAGTCCCCTTCCTGCTTACCTGGACACGATTAGATTCCCTAATAATTTAAATTAGCTAGCTGGTGGACTACTAACTATCTTAGTAGTTTCTAGTCATGCATATCCAGCCCTGACATCCTGCAACTCCCATTTTAAATGACCCTCACCTCTACCAATTTCTGCCAACGGTCCCAGACTCACATAGGTGCATTTTTAAAGATATTTGTGTCTTCATTTCTCTCTCAGTGGAATGACCTGGAGTGCTGAAGAGGACACCTTTGATAATAGCATCATAATGGGAAAGATGAGGTCTCTGGTTCTTTTGTAGAGGGTCATAGGCTAGGGAAAATCTTACATCCCTCTGACTGGCTCCTCCCCTTGGAATGAAGAAAGACTCATCATGCTGGTACCATTTCCCAAGTCTAACATCCATGGGTCCACAGCTCAGGGATCAAATTTCATATGCACATGATAACCTCTGGGGCTCTGGGATCCTTTGCTCTCCACCATGTGTGGAGATTCTTGTTGCTGCTTGTGAAATAAAATTCATATTTTATGACAAGACAAGAAAAATTTAAATATAAAAATTCTTCTCTGTCTGTTGGCCTTCCTCCACTCTGCATGGTGTATCTGCATCATGCATTGACCAAACCTCCCCCATCAGCAGGAATACCTGCTCAACCATAAAGAGCACCATTCTCCTAGCATCAACAAGACAACTCCTTAAAAGATAATATTCCTTCTTGATCTTGTAAGAGATCATGTGACCTACCACAATGACACTTAGATATGGATTATGTAAACTGTCGACAATAAGACGTCATTTGATGTTCAGCCCCCGTCTCAAAAAACTTATATAACTGTGCCTTGACTTCTAATGAGTGGAACAGTCCTCAGAGCTTTCTGAGATGCTCTTCCTTGATTATAATCCTCAAATTTGGCTTGAATAAAATTTTCCATTTCTTTCTTAGATTGATTAATTTTCATTGACATGTTCTGTCCTAAAACTTAGATCTGGAGAGGGAAAGTTTCAGGAAGACCTTTCTTACTTTAGGTCTAAGCTGCATTCTCTAGTGGACCAAAATTTGCCTCCCCAAAGTTTATATCTTTGGCAGGAGGATTATTTTAAGCTGATTATTTTTAAGAAACTGAAGACTCAGAAAGTGTTTCTTTTTACCTCCCCCTTAACTGCCTAAAAGAATTTAGATAAAGGACCTGGTCCAGAAAGAGCACTCTCACCAGAGATACCTGCAAAGACTACGAGCTAGGTGTGGTAGGGGGAACTTGGTAGGGCCTGGAGACCAAAGCCCTCTCTGTGTCCCCTTGTCTCTGTATGGCATAGCAAACATTTGTTTACCAAACATTTGTTTTTCCATCTCTATGTGAGTTGCCTTTCTCCCCTTTGAAGGCTCAAACCCCTACCTCATTCTCCTCCTTTCAGTGGCATATAAGTCTCAATTCCCTAACTTATCCTTGTGTCTCACGTTGATCTCGGAGAGGGAGCAGTGAGTGGTGGCGTGAAGCAAGATATTAATTCCCTGCCCAGGAATTGAACCTGGGTAGCCTGGGTGAAAACCAGGAATCCTAGCCACCAGACAAGCAAGGGCTAGAGGCTAGAAGCTACTTTTCCCTGGCTCTTGCCTCCAGTGAAAAATGTATTTCTCATGGAGGTATATAAAATATAAAAACAGGTACAAAGTTTATTATGAGAGATATAGCACAATAACAAGTGTGACAGCACACAGAGAAACAGTTTGTTTAGCAAGGCAGAGATGCACACCCAGAGAGAAAGAGCGTGGGCATCCTCCCTAATGAGGAGGAGAGCAGAAAAGAGGTGGTTAAACAATTTATAAAGGGCAGTTCTTCCAAGTCTTTGTTTACCTTTGGCCAATTATCTGGTTTCTTTTTCCACACCTAACCTGCCCTAGGACCCTCCCCAACATGCGTGTGCTACTTTTTTTGTAGATGGATTCCAGCCCAGAGCCCTATGGGGTGGCCTTAGCATCACATATTATGGGGTGGTTCCCCCTCTTTTTTGACACCCCAGGAGCCTTTCTGCACATGTGCAATTTCTCCCTTGCCCCAAGGAGGGGAAATATGTGACCTCTTGAGCCTTTACTCAAACAAGGATTAGCCCCTCTCTGTGCTTGTCATGACTGTTATCTTAAGGTGTCCAAAGGAGACAAAGCCTGGCTATTTACCCTGTCGCTGTCATTGCTTCCATTTCCGAGAGCAAACAGGAGGCTGGTTGTAAATATCTAACCTGGAGCCCACATATCTCCTGTCCCAGGAAATGCAAACAGGAGGCTAGTTGTAAGTGTCTGGCCTGAACCCATATTTTTTTCACCCCAAGAAGTGCAAACAGGAGACCAGTTTTAAATGCCTAGCCTGGAGCCCATCTATCTCCTGCCTCAATTTTTCTTATGGGACCTCCATTCATATGTAATTAAATTTGGTTTTCTCCTGTTAATCTGTCTCATGTCAATTTAATTCTTAGACCAGGCAGAAGAACCTAAAAAGGGTAGAGGGAAATTTTTTCCCTTCCCCAGCACGAGGCACAAAGCTAATATTGTGATCTTTCCTGAGTCCTATGTCTATTGCTCAGTTCCTTTAGAGCCTACAGGGTGAGACTGTCCCTTCAGAGGTGAAGAGGTAAGATTGTCCCTTCAGAGTGCTAACTGGAGCATGAAGACAGACAGAAGCTTCTGTATTGAGAGATCTATATTTTGTGGTTCCCCACCTACAAGCAACAGGAAGGAGGGCTGAGCAGACTTCAGGCATGTTAGTGCAACAACAGAGTAGTGGACAACCTATCACAGACAGCACAGAGGGTCTGCTATCGTTAGGGACAGGGCTGAAGCTGAATCTGGCCTCTGTACCCTGACACCGAATTAAATCTCGGAGACAGAGTTTTGGGTGAAGTAGAAAAGAATAGCTTTATTGTTTTGCCAGGCAAAGAGGGACACGGTGGGCTTGTGTCCCTCAAGACTGTGTGTCCAACTCAGGAGGATTTGGTGAGGAGTTTTACAGCAATGGTTCAAGGGCAGAGCTGCTGATAAGAATTAGGCTGTGTGCAGGGCTTGCACTCTTTTAATCTGGCCTCAGGTGGTCTTTTGATGAGCTTCTCAAAGTTATCAAATTGTGATATCCTCTGGAATGAAGAATGGTAACACCTTCCATTTGTTGGTGGTTTTAGTTCTGTAGAAGAGCTCAAAGATGTGTTATATGTATCCCTTGAGGCAGAACCGGGACCCTGCCCCAAGGCTGCACTATTGTTTCTTGGCTGCTCCTCCCTTGTCTCTTCATCCCCTCCCTTCCCTGATTAGCAACTGTTTGAAACACTTCTGTGCCCAGGAGCCACACAGGGTCCTGCTCAATTTCAAGCTGGATCACAGCTGTGGATTTCAAAGACCCAGGCTCTGGATCAGAGACCCAATAGGTTGAAGGTATTCATCATCAAATGAAGACTCTGACTCTGTGAACAGTGTGTTAGCTTGCGGTGGAGAAAAAAAAATATGGAAATTATCACAAACTTAAGGAACAAGGGGAACATTTGAAAGGTCTGTGCCTGGGACGCTTGTGGCTACAGGGAACGGGTTTGCTCTGCCGCAGAATGAGGATGACAGTGCAGGGTGAGGAGGCTTCAGAATTTGGCATGTGGTCAGAAATTTTGGATTTTTAGGAGAATATCAGAAACTCAGAGAGAAATGAAATCAACTTAAAGGGCAGGCTTTATTCTACAGTCAAAACAACAGGAAGTGGGAAAGGAACAGGAGATACTGTGATCTGGTCCGTGTTGGTCCTACAGGGAATAAAAGGAACGAGATCAGTGTGGGCAGTTGGCTGCAGCTTTCACAGCTCAGCAGCGGGTTGGCTTCAAAAGAACAGAGAGAAAGGAAGTGGGATGTTAGAGGAAGAAACATCAGATCAAAGTTCTGAGGAAAAGAAGGTAGAAAGAAAGGTTTTTGTACCATTGAATAGCCCAAGTCACTAGGGGACTGGACACTCTAAATCTGAAGGAAGGTGGTGGCTGGGGCGGAGCTGGGCTGGAGGACAAGGGGGTCACCGCTGAACTTCTGTGAGAGCAAGGCTTTGCAAGCACTAACTACACAGCACAAATTCAGAGTCCTCCAACCTCTTGCTGGGAGGTCAGGCTCAAAGAGGAAGCATTGCCACACAGGCAGAAGCTGTGAGAATGATCTCTTCAAATGTACATAAGACCAAGTCCCCTTCTGAGGAAAAACCTGAAAAGGTTTCCCATTGCACTTAGAATAATTTACAACCCTTTACCTGGTGCTCAGGGCTCTGTGATTTCTGACTTCTGCTCCCCTCAGTCACAGCCTTACACATCTCTCCCTCACTCTGGGATCCCAGCCCTTCGGCCATATTGTCTGTTCATTTCTTCCACAAATATACATCGAATGCCTGTGATGTGACAGACACGGGCTTGGGATAAGCAGTAAAACCACTGAAATAACCACAACCACACACGCAATAGACAAAATCACCATCATCTGGGACTTATGTTATAGTGAGTTTAAATATGCTTGATTTGTTTCCACAAAGTTTCTGCATTTGCCCTTTTTCCAGATCCTCTTGTGGCTGGTTCCACATCATTTTGTCTCTGATCAGATGTCCTCTCCTTAGAAAGGACCTTCCCCAGTCATCTTTAGCATCTCTTATTGTTTTCTAAGCAGATACCATTATCTGAAAAAAAAAGGGGGGGAGTTCTTTTTTATTGTTTCCTCCCCTAGTAGATTGTAAATTCCATGAGATCTGAGACATTATTCCCTATTGTATTCCCAGGCTCTAGAATGGTATGGCTCATAGTATTTTCTCAATAAATATTTGATGAATTAATTAATTCTGGAGAAGGCAGCAGCAGCAAAGAAATGCTTTGGATGCTGCTGAAGATGAAGAAATACTTAAAGAGCAAGAAATTGTAAAACTGTAATTTTGCTCACAGAATGGCCTGTTATAAATGTATGATAGCTTGCTTCTTAGAGGAGGGAGGGAATGGCCACAGAGTATGCATTTGATTCAGCAATATGCTTCTGGGAATAAAACAGGAAAGGAAATGGAAATTTAAAAATTACTAACAATAAATGGAGTAGATAGAGGGATCAAGTAACTTCAGGAGAAATCTGCCAATTGCAAACCAACTCATATCTATAAATTTTTCAGAGACAGAAGTATTCCAAATGCTAGTCTCCATAACAAGAGGCAGGATACATACTAGTGAATTTTTCTCAAGGATATGGAAACTATTGTAGTACAATGAACTGCTTGATAGGAGGGAGATTTCTCCCAAGTGTGTGTGTGTGTGTGTGTGTGTGTGTGTGTGTGTGTGTGTATTTAAGGCTTGTGCTGACGTATTGATGTTTAACTGCCTTTTGAGGCCAGAGGTAGTTGGGCCCCCCCAGGGTAAACAACTGGAGATTCATTCCCTGTGGACTGATACTCCAAGATTAGAACAGACGGACAACTGAGAGAGGAGGCTGGGCCCTGCCCAGATAGAAGATAAGAGACCACATATTTCTCATTCTCGAAGTCAAGGAAACCTTCCCGACTAGAAAGCTCTTTGGAGGTCAAAAAAGGGAGAGGGCGCCAACCCCATAGTAGGTGATGTCAACTACCCATAGACCTCTTTGGTGGAATCCATCTTGGCTGAGAGATGTGTGCACACATGAGAGGATACTGAGGTATACCAAATACAGACTCTGAACCAGGCAAATCAAAATGATTGACCAATGGAAACCCAGAAGAAATGCCCCATATAAGTGATTTAAACTACCATGGGGGCGTGACTTTCTCTCTCTCTCTGAGTCCGCCTGTGTGTCTATCCAGAAGTACTGTACTCTTTTTTTTCTCCTAATAAACACTTTACTTGTTTCACTACTTTTTGTCTTTGTGGGAATTCTCTTCTGCAAAGCCGAAGAGCCAGGGCCTTGTCTCTGACCACTGGTCTAGCAGCTAGGATTTGGTGCTTTCACTGCTGTGACACAACCTTAATCTCTGGCCAGGAACCAAAACCCTGCTTTAAGCCACTGCAGGCCAAGGGCACCTGAGATCACTTTGGGGAGGGGAACAGAATATGCCACCCTAAATTATGCCTCTTTGGTAACTTAATTATTTTCATTTAGCTATTTTAAGAAATAGCAGAGGAGCTCTGAAAACTGAGTAGAAGTTACCCTTTCATAAGAGACATTTACCTGTATAAGGGAAATCTCCATGTGTAAGGGTGTCTCCTCTGTACCAGGAAGAGAAGGATGACTCTAAATTCTCTAGAAACTTATCTGTGGAGAAGGGAATGACTTAAATCTGCATCACAGATTTACTCTTGTTTACTGTGCTTTTCCTGGCAACTTCCCACAACTCTCCCCTGCTCCCAACATCTTTCTTTTGTCCTTAGCTGAAGATGGTATTCAAGGCGGTGGCTTGGACCATTTTGGTGAGTTACTCAATTTTCATGGGTCTCTCCCATGTATCCCTGTTATTTATACTTTTGTTTGATTTTCTCCTGTTAATCTGTCTCATGTCAATTTAATTCTTAGACCAGCCAGAAGAACCTGGAAAAGTAGAGGAAGGTGTCTTCCTCCCTGACAACATGATGCCCTGTCACTCTGGAATACTTCAAAGTAAAATTCATGCAAACAAAGACCTCTTTCATAACCACAATGCAACGATCAAAATCAGGAAATACCGATGTATTACTATTATCTAATTTACCAATCCCATTCAAGTTTCACCGATTGTCCCAATCATGTCCTGTATAGGATTGACTGAAGGAAAAACACACAACATGAAAGTTGTGAATTAAGTTTTATTCAGGGACATTACTGGGGACTATAGCCTGGGAGACAGCCTCTCACTAGCTCTGAGAAACTGCTCTGAAGAGGTAGGGGAGGAGCCAGCTTAGGTATGATTTATTTATTTTTTGGCTAGGGAATAGTGCAGTCAAGCATACATCTTGGTAAAAATTACTGCTCATCACAAAGAACAGACACCTCAAGTTCATGGTTTTAGTGCTTTTCTATGTATGAGAAGGTGCAAGAATCTGGGGTCATTGAAATTCTTCCTGCACTGTGCATCTAACTATCTAAGGGCCTGTTTATCCAAAGCACAGAGAGCCTGGTCCTGTTTTTTTACATCCTGATTTCCCCTCAGGGCTGACTGTCAGTGGGCATTGGCAGAGGGTTGCAACTTAACCCTTTGAATAGCTGGATGATGAGTGACAGTCTTTGTTGTTTGTTTGTTGTTTTTGTTAACAATAGCAAACCATTCCAGTCCAGGATCAGTGTTGCATTTGTTTTCTTGTCTCTTTAGTCTCCTTCAATATCTGGAGCATTTCCTATTCTTTTCAGTCTTTTTTAAACTTTCATAACCTTAACACTTGAAGGTTACAGGCCAGAATATTTCTCAATTTGGGTTTACCTGGTATTTTCTAATGATTAGATTCAGGTTATAAACTTTTGGCAGAAGTATCTCAGAATTGAGACTGTATATTTCTCACTGCATTCCAACAAGAGGAACACATTTTGATTTGTCCCATTACTTGATCATTTGGTTAAAGTGGTTTCATTTTGTTTTCTCCATTTAAAGTTACTCTTTTTCTCTTTTCATTTCATAAATACATTGTGAGGAAATACTTCAAGACTATGTAAATATACCTTTCCCCATCAAACTTTCACTCACTAGCTTTAACATCCATCAATGTTTCTTAGTTGAATTATTACTGTGATAATTTATCAAATGGTGATTTTCTAATTCCATCATTCCTTCTAGTTTATTAATGACATTCCACTGTAAAGGAAAAAGTCGCTCTTCTCTTCATTAATTCATTCCTTTATTTATATCAGTATAGACTCATATATTATTTTTGGTTTCATTCTACTGTGTAGCACTTTCACTTGAATGAAAATGGTAATTGTCACCATCCAGTTTTTTCCTAACCTCAAGGGGAATGTTTTCAATAATTTGTGATTAAGTATGATGTTTGCTCTGTGTGTGTGTGTATGTGTGTGTGTGTGTGTGTGTGTGTTTAAATATCCTTGAATCTTCTTATGGCTAAAGAGAAAGTCCAGCCTTGCAAGCAGACGGTTCTAAGTATAACAGTCTCAGACTTATTATGCTAACATTTTTCTGTGCAAGCTCATATTCTTTTGGAGCTATCAACTATCTTGACAGGTAACATGTACTTTGATGGAAGGATAAGATCCTCTGCCCTGGCTTGTTGTCCTATTAGTGACTTTGAGACGGGGGATGGGGTATATCCTAGAGTAGAGAGCTTCTAGTTCTGTAATATGGTCTCAACCATTTCCCGTTTACTTCATTCCACTCACCAGACGACCTTGTCTTTCATGAACCCCACCCACTTAATATCTCTATCCCAAGTACTTCTGTTTTCCAGAGGCTGTCTTCTATCGTGATTGATGTTATCATAGAGTGAGATAGAGGGGGAGGATGTGGAAGGGAATGCTTAGTGATTGACCAGACTACGTGCACTTCTGGTTATCAACTCTGCACTCAGAGTCACCCTGCTGTGAGTCTGCCACTTAGGGCTGGTGCTATTACTGGGCTGGTGATGTGTTTTCTCACCAAGCCATTGTGAAGGGATGAGCAATAGTCCTCCCAGGGCAATGTGGGTGAGAGAATAAAAGGCCCAATTAGACAACTGCTTCCCATCACTCCCCCAGTCATGGGGCATGGCTTCCTTTTGCCTGAACCTTCTTCCCTTTCACATTGGGGCTCAGTCAACTCATCTTCCCAACCACTTCTTCCATTATATTTTGTACTGGGATCCAGCAACCTCCCTCTCACTTCAGTGGCTTCTCCAGAGTTTCGTTCAAGGGAAGGAAGCATGAATCCATGCTAGTTTGTTATATTCTGTAAGAACTGTCAATCTCTTAAGGAAGAACCTTAATAGAAGCCACAAGGTCTATATGAAGGAAAAGAAGTGTTATTGAAGTACAAGACATGAATAAATTGGAAAGACATGTCATATATATATTCCATTATATTATAAACTCTCAATCATTCCAAGGATGTCAATCATTAAATTAATCATGAAATTAATATGTAAACTTAATTTAATTTGAATAAAATTTCCAGCTTATTTTAATAAAAGGAAATAAATCTGAAATTGACCCTGAAGAATAAATATGTTACAAATGGCAAGAAATGTTTCAAAATGAAAAAAATAGTAAGGGGAACTGCTTTTTAAGTAGATTCCAGAGCTTACTATCTATAAAGCAGCATAATCAAATCAATATAGCATTTGAATAGGAATTGGACAATAGACCAGTGAAACACAAATAAAAACTCAGAGACAGATCCAGGTATATGCGGAGTAAAACAATTAATTTCAATGGAGGAAAGGATGGCTTAGACAATGGTTGGTATTGGGACAATTATCTATCCATTAGAACTAAGATAAAGTTAAATGTTAATTTTATACAACACAATCAATTAAAAATTTGGTGGGTTAACCTTTTAGTTATAAACAACAAAACCCCCAAAAAATATTTAAAAATTTAGAAAAATATTTGTAAAATATCAAGGTCACAGAGCCTTTTCTGAACAACACAGTAAACAAATGGCTACATGAAAAACTTGCTACAGCAAAAGTCAATATAAATTACAACAAATAGCAAACAATAAACTGGGAGAATAGTCTCTTTCCTCTCTTACTGTGTGTGTGTGAGAGACAGACAGATGGACCGACAAAGGGATAATATCTTTAATATACTAAAAATACTAACAAATAGATACGAAAATTAATTCAATGGGCAGAGGGTACATGTGAAAGGACAGTCATAGCACATAAATTGCAGACGGCCAGTAAAAATCTGAAATGACACTCAATTTTACTTGTAATCCAAGAAATGCAATTTAAAGATGATAGTATGCCACTTTTTAAACGTTATTAGATTGGCCAGAAAAAGTCATTAATATCCAGTTATAACCAGGTTATGGAGATATAAGCAGTTTCACGCATTTGTGCCAGGAGTGTAAATTTGTAGATGCTTATTGGAATTTAATTTGACAGTGTCTATTTAAATTTTGAAATGCTTATATTCTTTGACCCAGTAATTCTGCTTATAGAATCTATCCTACATCAGTAAAATCAAAGCTCTCAAGGAAATATGTAAAAAGATATTCATTACAGCATTCTCACAGCAAACATTTGGAAAAACACAAGTGTTCATCAGTGGGGGAATTTTTGGATTTGTTGAATAATTATGCTACAACCATACTGTAGAACATTGTGTAGCTATTAAAAAATAATGAGATATATCCACATGTACCATTCAGGAAAGCGGTTCAGGGGGAAAAAAGCAAGTTGCAGACCAGCACGTGCAACATATTTCCATTTCACAACACAAGACATTTTTATGTGTATGGATATACAGATGATAGGTACATAGGCAGATAGATAGATCAAAGGTAGGCAGATATATTGGTAAAGATTATGTTCATGTTACAATAAATAAGCAGAGGTGGGAATTCTCTACTATTACTTTATTATAAAATTTTTAGTGTGTTGGGATTGTGTCAGTCAGAGTTCCATGTAGTAAAGAGAAACTATTCTAAATATTTTAAGTGGGGAATGATTTAATACAGGGAATTAAGTGTTTGCAATATCATTGGAAGAACTGAAAAAGTAGGTTCTTAGATGGATTTTGGGAATGAAATGACTCCTAGATCAATCAAAAAGTGACATACCAGGATCTCCTTTGAGGTCACCACTGGCACTCCAAGTTCAAGAACACAATCCCTCCCAACACCTGTTAGAATGTCTATCATCAAAAAGACAAGAGATAACAAATGTTGACAGGAACATGGAAATGTTGGCAAGAACATGCACAAGAACACTTGTACACTGTTGGTGGGAACGTAAATTGGTGCAGGCAATTGCAAAACAATATGCAGTTTCCTCAAAAAACTAAAAATAGAACCATCATATGATCCAGCAATTCCACTTCTGGTTATATATCCAAAGGAGATAAATTATAAATATAAATATAAATAAATAAATAAATAGTGAAATATTATGCAGCCATAAAAAGAAGGGAATCCTGCCATTTGTAACAACATGGATGGACCTCTATACTAAGTGAAATAAATCAGACAGAGAAAGGTATAATTTCACTTATATGTGGAGTCTAAAAACCCCCCAAACTCATAGAAACAGAACAGATTGGTGATTATCAGAAGTGGGGATTTGAGGGAAATAGATGAAGGTAGTTGAAGGGTATAAGCTTCTAGTTATAAGATAATTAAGCTCTGGGGATCTAATGTACAGCATGGTAACTATAGTTAAGAATACTGCATTGTATATTTGAAAGTTGCCCGGAGACCTTAAAAGTTCTCATCATAAGAAAATAAAATTATAACTATGTGAGGTGATAGATATTAATGAAACATTGTGAAATCATTTCTCAGTATATACATATATCAAATCATTATGTTGAGCACCTTAGACCAATACAACGTTATATGTCAAATATAACTCAATAAAATTGGCAAACCAACTACGAAGCAAAAACCAAAAAAACCCCCCACAATCCCATAGTTACCAACCCAGGGTCAGAGAGTTAGAATCAAGATATAGTGGCAGCTGTTTCTCAATGCCCAGATTGCTGAATAATGGGCACTGGAACACGGTCCCCAAGGAAATCTCATGTCTCCATGATTTTGTTAGGCAGCAAAAACTACCTGAAAGAGGGGAGCAAAAAGGTTTCCTTCGGAGTCCCATCTTCAAATTTCGTGTAAGTTCACTGAATTGGCAGAACCTTATTCACATCCAGAATCTGAGCTGCAAGGGAGCCTGGGAAATGTAGTGTGTACCTTATCATCATTCCAAAGAGAGACTGACTGGAGAAATGCACAGGATCCACCAAGGGGATTATGAATAAAGCTTACTTTATTGTGTTTTAAAATATTTTGATATGAACATATGCCCACAATGCATCTTAATTTAAAAGAATGAATATTGATACCCATATTTTCCCATTTTTTACTAAGGAAAGCAAACACATCCACACATATGTGTGTATAGGCTTAGCAAAATACAACAAGGATTCAAACTAAGGTGTTCAAAGTGGTTTTCTTGGAGGGGAAGAGATTACAGGTAGTTGAAAAAATCATTGGCATTTCCTGGAATAAATATATCCTGCTTTCTAAAAATTAATAATCTTTATTTTTTAAAGCAGCTTTAGATTTGTAGCAAAACTGAGCCAAAGGTACAGAGTTTCCATTTATTCCATGCCCCACACATGAGCAACCTCCTCCACTATTAATATCCTGAATCAGAGTGGTACATTTGTTATAAGTGATGAACCTACATTGACACATCATTATCACTCAAAGTCTGTAGTTTACATTAAAGTTCACTCGGTGTACATTCTACGGCTTTGGATAATTGTATAACGATATGTATCCATCATTATAGTATCACACAGAATAGTTTCATTGCCTTAAAAATCCTCTGTGCTCTGCTTACTCATCCCTCCCTCCAAACTCCAGTCTCTGGCAACCACTGATCTTTTTACTGTCTTCATAGTTTTCCCTTTTCCAGAATGTCATACAGTTGGAATCATCCAATATGTAGCCTTTGCATACTGGCATCTTTTACTTCATAATATGCATTTAAGTTTTATCTTGCTTTTAAAAAAGTGAAATAAACATTAAATATGAACTAAACAGAGAAGATGACAGAACTACCCCTTGTCATAATGAATGAACTGTCACTAAACAGCAGCATCCAAATTAAAAGCTTTAGGATGTTCTTGGAAACATATTCAAATACAGGATTTATTATGTTTAAATGTGAATGAAAGAAATAAAGAAAAAAAAGAAAGAAAAAACTGTGAATGAGCATAAAACATTTTTTTCTTGTATGATAAAATTTGTTCCCTCTTAACTTTTGGAGGTTTCATTCAAAATCTTAGGAAGAATATTCACATGTATTCACCTCCCCAAATATAATTTTTTCCTGTAAAAATTTGAAATAATTTATATAATTTTGCTTTCAAAATTATTTAACTAAAAGTAACTTATTTAATTTAGGTTTGGCTGTATTTTTTGCACAGTCATTTGTGGTACTTGGGAAATTTTTGGAAGGGAAAAATTATCCCTCCACATAATTAACTTAAATTTTAAAAATATAGTTAAATTTTCAGTTTTTAATAAAAGTTATATTCTAAGGGAAATTTATTATGAAGAGGGAAATAGTTTTGAAAGTATATTTTTTCCTACCAGCCATATAGATTCATACTAAATTCTTTTTTCTCCAAGATTTTATTTCATTTATTTTTTTATTCAGCAGGTTCTTATTAGTTATCCATTTTAAACACATTAGTGTATATATGTCAATCCCAATCTCCCAATTCAATTTGGAGAAGATGTTGGTGAGAGTTTACAAATTGAAGATTGATTTATTACTTAACTGTACAGAAAAAAGATGTCTTCTGAATGGATAAGTATCTAGACAGGGTGAACTGATTAAATTCTTATCTTAATCATTGATAGAGGGGCCACAAATTTGACTTATTTAGCAATTTGTAAGAGCCTGAATACTCTTAATAAATAAGTATAAGGCAAAACTATTTAAGGTTTTTATGGCATATAACAAACATACTGAAATGAAGATGATCTTTGAGATTGATTGAAGAAAGTTGAATGTGGAGTCTGAATCATTTGAAATTCTTTATTCATGTGTATGTGATGAAAATTACAACTTTGGTGGTAAAACAAGGAGCAGCATCATTACCATCTTTCTTTGTTGGAGACAAATTACTTTGGCAAGTATTTTCCCAAAATGGTAAAATAAACTGTCCAGTGGACCAGCAGGTGTTTTAACTGAACAAATGACAAAAGCTACTTGATTTCTCAGTAAGAAAATATGCTGATCAAAATTTCCACCAATTACAAGTTGTACATGTTGGCACATTATTGGCAGATTTCTGGTATCTCATCTAGGTGATCACTCTGACATAATAATCAAACATTAAAACAAACAAACAAACAGCCTCTTTCCTCACAAAACCACCACCACCAAAAGCTGATTCTATTTGTATCTATATGAGTGAGTCCAGACTCTTGAAATATTATGATACCCAGACAGAGAAGAGCAATCGCCTGGTTGCTGAATTTGATTTATCAAGTGCCAGTTCAGTTCAATTCAGTCCAGATATTAAAAGTGACATGCTTAGTACATCAACTTCTTACCTGCAGGGCAGTAAGACAGGTGGGACCTGGTTGGGTTGTTTAATGTGATTTTGAGTAATTTTAAACCTAAAATGAATATAAAAAAATAATAGAAATTAGGGTGCAAAATATGCACTCATTTTACAAGAAAACAAAACTGGTATGACATTTCATGTTTACAGCAGGCTTGCTTCATGATACAATCCAGGGTCTCCTGAGGGATGTTTACTTTTATCTATTTTAAGGCTTGTGTGTGTGTGTGTGCATGTACTAGCAAAGTGCTCTGGGTTAGGTGTTCTGAAGTCAAAGCTGAGAAAACTAGTCTGAGGCAAGTCCACAGTCAAGGGGCAAGGGACATATAAGAAGTAAGATTAACGGCCAAAAGAAGGGAAATAGAATAACATGCTGGGATGGAGAAGCAGCCCACAGGAGCTGACAGTGTAAGGAAAATATCCTCCCCTATTGCCCTCACCCTATGCTTATTTCTTGTCCTAAGCTTGGGCTATTATTATGTTGGGAGTTTGGGCCCATAGATAAGGATCACAAAAGTAGGATCTTGATTCTCTCACAAGATGTCTAGATATTTCCAGTGTTGATTATTATGGGAAGAGGATATCTTAATTCACAGGAAGATGAAGGTGGAGCTTAGCAGGAAGCAGAGGGAACTCATTCCTGTGTTAGGCCCTTGCTCATAGGGCCTAGACTTGGGAGAGGATACAAAAGTGTCAGGGTATTCCTCGGCTCTTGCCTCAGGGCATCCCTTGAGTTAGGAGATCTGTCTGGGTTCCTAGACCCAATTCCAGTGTGTGTGTGTGTGTGTCGGGGGGTATAGTGGGTGGTTCCCACACCAACAAGCAATGCTCTGGACTCCAGCTGGGTGTCCCACAATTCAACCCAATTCTGCTCAAGTCTGAAGTTTATCTACCTGGAGATAGCAAAAGATACTACAGGTTAGGGGAACAGTCCTACAAGACTTCCCCCACTCCCTTCAGATGCCAAACACAGGCTATTACCTGTGTTTCTGACCAATTGGCTATAAATCAGAGGTTCCCATGTCCACCTCCTTGAATTTGATTAATTTGTTAGAGTGGCTGACAGAACTCAAAGAAACATTTTATTGTTTTGTTTTGTTTTTGTTTTTGCGGTACGCGGGCCTCTCACTGCTGTGGCTTCTCCCGTTGTGGAGCACAGGCTCCGGACGCGCAGGCTCAGCAGCCATGGCTCACGGGCCCAGCCGCTCCGCGGCATGTGGGATCTTCCCAGACCGGGGCACGAACCCGTGTCCCCTGCATTGGCAGGCGGACTCTCAACCACTGCGCCACCAGGGAAGCCCCTCAAAGAAACATTTTAATTACCAGTTCACTGGTAAAAGGATATAACTCAGGAACAGCCAATTGGAAGAGATGCACAGGGAAGGGTATGCAGAAGGGGCATTGAGCACCAGGCATGACACTAGCCCCAATCTCCACGTGGTCACCAGCCCAGAAGCTCTCTAAACCCAATCCTTTTGGGTTTTTATGGAGGCTTCATTACATAGGCATGATTGACTAAATCATTGGCCATTGGTGAGTGAACTGAAGCCCAAGCCCCTTTCCCCTCCCCTGCTCAGGGTGTGGGACTGGAAGTTACAATCCTCCAATGACACCCTTGGCTCCACTGGCAACCAGCCCCCATCACTGGGTGGGGTCCAAAAGTCACCTCATTAACATAAAAAAAGAACATTTACTGTTCTTGTCAGGAAATTCCAATGGTCTTAGGAGCTCTGTTCCAGAAACAGGATGAAACCAAATATATACTTATTATAAATCACAGTATCACAGGAGAGAAGTAGGCTGAGGCTGTCCAAGCAGCATAAGCCAGAGCCTTAGGCTCTGAGACTTGTCATACCAGGAAACATATCTAAGAAATATAACAGTATGGGCTTTGTTGTGCTATGGAGAATTGGGGGAAGGATTTATGTCCATTTTGAGGGGTTCGCTCAAAAGGGGGAGAGAGGAACCTCTGAGACCATTAGGCAGTGATGACAGAGAGCCTCTCAGGAATGTGAATTTCAGGGAACCAGAGGTGGAGTTACCAAATACAGTGTCCTTTCATATAAATCTTTTATTTGTTTGTTTTTGTTTTTGTAGTCTTTTACTCTAAGGGATTTGAAGAGATGAGAAGCATGATAGACTGACAGAACAACCTAAAGTGTCACAGCAGAAGTATTAGAAAGAAGCAACCAAAGAATGGAAAGTCGTTTTTTGGAGGCTTTGGGAAATTATTTATTTCTTATTTGAACATTTCTTCCTCTTTTCTCAGGCAAAAACTAGTCATTTAATGTCTCTTGAGCTAGAGGACTAATATAGTGAATGGCACATAGTGAAACAAGATATATGTTGAATACATGAATGATTGAATAAATGAATGAATGAAGATGATGTAGCCTCAGTTTTTGTAGCTCACAGATGACAAAAACATACAAAAACAACTATATTCCGATGAGATATGTATTGTAACAAATTAATAAAGAATGAACTACAGGAGTTAAGAACTAATAGAGTGATTTATTTTTCCTTTGAAATGAGGGAGGAGAAGATTGTGGATGGAATGAGGGTCAAGAAACTATTCAAGGGTGGTGAGATTTTGAATGGAATTTGAGGACAAACACATTTTTTCCTGGAGGGGAGTATTTTAGAAAAAGTTATAATGAGCAGGACATGACTTCTTAAAATAAATGAGTCAATATTTTGTGATCAATTTATAGTGAAAGTTTTGAGGTTCTGAGATGTAATTTTTAGATCACTTCGCTTTGTCCAGTTGTGTATAGAGGACAAGAGAAAGGCCCATTTGACAGCTTTAGAATTTTCCACAGGAATGTTAGATGATAGAAAACCACACACACTCTGCAAATCTTAACTAAAGCTTTATGTAAATCTTAGGGGATCCTGGTTGTCAGAGAAGACATCTTGCTTTTGTGTCTATGGTTTAGAAATAGGCAGGGATAGATGGCTGGGACTAGGGAAATAAAAATAAGTGGTCTACCATAAAATTAGAGTGAGTTATAGCTTTCTTATATAGCAGAGACTGTAAAATGGGATTAGGACATGTCTAATGAAATAGAGGAAGAACCAGGAGGAATTAATTTGCCTAAGGACTTTTGGTCCTACAGAGAAGAGATGGTATTTGTTTGGGACATTTGGGGAAAAACTGGAGATGGGAGGATAGCTTAAGGTGTATATCTTAGATCCATTTCCTTGTTGGGCCCCATTAATCCATTCTTGAGCATTTTGGAGATTTGGGGTGATAGGTAGAAACCAAATAAGCTGTAGTTTTGAAAGACTCAGACACATAGAGAGGACAATGAAAGCAGATTTGATTCTCTATTGAGCTGGGGAGATATCAATTCCCCCTACTTCATGGGGAAAGGTAGCAAAACTTTGCTGCCTTGAGGACGGAAGAGAGAGCACCCAGCCTTGGCACCTGGTAAGGGCAGCCTTGGAAGCCCTCGCATCCCTGGAATAAATATAGGGATTCTCACAGAGGGCAGTGTTTGCAGCGAGAAGGAGAGAGGTTTTGTTAGTTTCAGAAAAGTGAAAGACAGTAAAAGTCCAAGAGGGGACTAAACTCCTATGAGCACCACTAGGACCCTCAGAAATAACTGAGTGTATCTGGGGCTAGGGAAAGGGTCATGAAGGGCTTTCAGTTAATGTGATTCAATTCTCTTTCCCAGATTGATGAGGTCTGGGAAAGGTCAGATGTTTCAGAAAAATCAATAGAGAACAAGCACTGCCAGGCTTTATTTTGAGCAGGTGCATAAGCACATACTGAGACTTGATTATCAAGTCATCAGAACAAAGAAGTAGATCAAATTGTATGGGGTTTTGGAATATCAGGGGACTCAAGAAAGAGCATCTAGATGTGACCAGAACAGACACTAGTTCATTATCTTTCAGGGATTAAGGGTTCTCTTATTCTTCAGTGAGGTGAAACAGAAGAGGCAAATCATTACCCATGGTCTAACCTGAAAGGCCAAGTAGTTATAACCAATAAACTTATTGTTCTCATTACAGAATGAAAGTTGTCACTCTCAATGGATCCATCTGCTATTTTTCTGAAGATTTTTGATGAAGATCTTTCAGGTATTCTTGTATTGAGAGAGCTTGACAGAATGGATTCAGATTTTTAGGTTAAAATAATGGTATCCAGAGAGAATAAAACCAGGTAATAAACACCATGTATAGAACTTTGTCACTGTGAGGCTTATTTCTCTCTGGGTATGCCACTGTTAGTTTGAATGACTGCTTATTTTTTCATCCATCACATGTATGTAGTATAAATCATCAAACTATTCATTTATGTAGGGAATATAAATCTTATTCAATAAACTCAGGTGAGTAAGAAATGCCACATCTCTATTTGCTTTATATAAAGTTAAATAAGTCTCTGGGGGCTTCCCTGGTGGCGCAGTGGTTAAGAATCCACCTGCCAATGCAGGGGACATGGGTTCAAGCCCTGGGCTGGGAAGATCCCACATGCCAAGGAACAACTAAGCCCGTGCGCCACAACTACTTAGCCTGCGTTCTAAAGCCCGTGTGCCTAGAGCCCGTGCTCTGCAACAAGAGAAGCCACCACAATGAGAAGCCTGCACACCATAACGAAGAGTAGCCCCCACGTGCAGCAACAAAGACCCAACTCAACCAAAAAAAAAAAAAAGTCTCTGGGCTTATGTCCCATAGAGTTATTGAACACTCTAACTTAGTCATTATTGGGGTTCCCTTTCCAATGACCCAAGGTCAGCTAAAGGTTCCAAGAGTCTAACATTAACACTCAAATATCAGGAAGGTCCACTGAGTACTGTAGAGTTGCCTAATGTTCAAGCTTGCCTGGATGCCCGAAGTCTGCAGCTCTGCTACTTCTGCCAAATAGATCACAGGCACCTTGGTCTAGGTTGGGAGTCCTAAGGATCTAGATGTACACATTGCATCCATCCTCTCAAAGATGCTGCTCCCTCCCCAGAGGGCTGGCAGATAGTGGAGCCAGGATCCCTGATACACACAAGACCTGTCAGTTTCTACCCTTCTCCTAGCCTGGGGTTCTCTTCATTCTCCTTGATGCCTCCATGTGTCTACCTCTCTCAGCTCCCAGTAGAAGCTCTGCAACAGCTCAGGGTTTTGATGAACACATGTTCAATAGGAGACTATCTCCAGCAGTGTTGGTTGGTTGCTTGCTGTTATGAACCTCCTCCTGACATGAGGAAGCTTTATGCTACTTGCTTAGAATAGGATATATTCAGCAACAGCAATAGCAAATTACTACCTCAGAGGGTATCCCTGCATTATTTATTCAATAGTGATCTACCCCTAACTATGTGACAGTCTCTGGACTAGGCACTGAGAACATAATAGTGCTCATGACAGAACCTTATCACCATCTTCAAGGATGTTGTCATAGTGGACAACATGAACAAGCCAACAGCTAAAGACAACACAGCTGATAAATTTGGGAGAGTCACCTTATTGAGAATTGGGAGGTGCAGAAATCATTCTTGGAGGATGTTTCATTTAAGTTGAAAACGGAAAAAGAGCGAGCATTAGCTGGTCAAATGAGGTTGTGAGTCAGAACGAACAACATGTGCAAACATCGTGGTTAAGAGAGACACCAGTGGACTTCCTTGGTGGTGCAGTGGTTAAGAATCCACCTGCCAATGCAGGAGACAAGGGTTTGATCCCTGGCCCGGGAAGATCCCACATGCTGCAGAGCAGCTAAGCCCGTGCTCCACAACTACAGAGCCTGCGCTCTAGAGCCCGTGAACCACAACTACTGAGCCCATGTGCCACAACTACTGAAGCCTGCGGGCCTAGAGCCCGTGCTCCACAAGAGAATCCACCACAATGAGAAGCGCACGCAATGCAAAGAAGAGTAGACCCTGCTCACCGCAACTAGAAAAAGCCCATGCACAGCAACAAAGACCCAATGCAGCCCAAATAAATAAATAAATAAGTGTTCCTTTAAAAATACAAAAGAGAGGGATACCAGCATGTTTTAAGAACTGAAAGACCAACGCCCCTTGGATGCTGGGGTTCAAGGCAGGGTGTGGAGAGAAATGAAGCTAGAGGATTAAAGAGAGCTCTGATTGGTGAGGAGCTTGTAATGCATGCTAAGCTTCTTAGAGTTAAGGGGGTTGGCTCACTTAACACCCATCCCAAGCTCATTTTTTCTTGCCTTATTTTTCTGTTATGACTGGAAAATTAAAATACAGGGAGCTAATAATATGTTTTAATTCTCATTTTATTTATTTATTTATTTATTTTTACATCTTTATTGGAGTATAATTTCTTAACAATGGTGTGTTAGTTTCTGCTTTATAACAAATTTAATCAGTTATACATATACATATGTTCCCATATCCCCTCCCTCTTGCGTCTCCCTCCCACTCTCCCTATCCCACCCCTCCAGGCGGTCACAAAGCACCGAGCTGATCTCCCTGTGCTATGCGGCTGCTTCCCACTAGCTATCTACCTTACGTTTGGTAGTGTATATATGTCCATGCCTCTCTTTCGCTTTGTCACAGCTTACTCTTCCCCCTCCCCATAACCTCAAGTCCATTCTCTAGTAGGTCTGTGTCTTTATTCCTGTCTTACCCCTATGTTCTTCATGACATTTTTTTTCTTAAATTCCATAAATATGTTTTAATTGACAGAGTTGATGTTGTTGTTTTAGAATGATTGTTCCAGCTCCTTTGTGAAGACTGCTTTGGAGGGGGATGAGAATAGCTGTGAGGACAATAAGAGGGTTGTTGGAAATCCAGGTGGGAGTTGATGGCAACTGGTATAGGTCAAAGGCAGTCATGTTGGAGAGACCCAGATAGATCTGAGTAGTGCTTAAGGGGGAATGTTAACTGGAGGTTAGAAACACAAAGCAATTGAGAGGTTTCTGGTTTGAATCAGTGAGCAGAATGAATATTTGGTCTATTTCTATGTGTTTACCTCTCTAAATAATACTGGTGTTAAGAAAAACATTTTCATATTTTGAATAATTTCCTTAAACTGGTAGAAAGAATGAATTTTTCCCAAGTTTTCAAGCATGACTATAGAGACTTGAAGCTGCAGGAATGCCTGAAATCTCTAATAAATTGCTTGTCATTTTCCCAACTTGGGAATGATCCTGTTCCCTTTGCTCCAAAAGAAGGCCTTCAGAGGTAGTTTTGGAAAATGTTTCACACATTAGCTAATATCTGGAGTTGAGGTTGTGTAAGACATCTAGGTCCTAAGAACTCAGCCACTAACATCCTCACTGTTCAGAACAACAACAGGAAGAGTGAAGCTGGCAAAGCTCTCAGTTTCCTAGTCCTCATCAGCCCCCTGGGCCGCTGCCCAGCAGTCTGTTTGCAGCCCCAGCCTATGCCTGAGCTCTGGTCTACTGGGCTGTGACTTTGAAAAGCTTTGTGTGGGCTCAGGAGAGGGTGAATGGAGCTGAGAATACACAGAATTGTGGAGAAGAGGCAGAGTAAATCTCTAGTTTCCAATATTTTCCTTGATAAATATAATAATATATATATAATATAATTCAACTTTTTTTTGGATAATTCAGTTTCTTATTTATTCCTTTTTTTTACTTCCACAGACATAAGCACAAAAGGCTTTTGTGTTTTCCAGAGAGAGAGAGAAATCCTATGTAACCAGATAAGCACAGATAAAGAAACCAATGGTCTTCATCAGTTAATCCAGGTCTACACTGCCTGCCTGGGGGTGCAGCCTCTTTTTGTGATGCCTGGGCCCAAGCTAATAAGACTCCCTCATAAGGGAAAGACTGATGCCTATGGCACTCATTGAGTGGGGTGGCAGCCCTCTTCTGGGTCTCCAGGCCATTCTTGCTTTGCTGCACATCTGGGAGTTGAGAGTAGCTTTGGGAATTGTTGAGCTCTGGGTGGATGGGAAGCCCATGCTGAGGAGGAGTCTGGAGAAGGGGCACTTTATGGGGACAGAGGCAAGCATCATTCTGTGGCAGAAGCAGATCTCTTTTTTTGGGGGAAGAGTGGTCTTTGATAAGAACCAGTCCTTGGTGGGAGACACTGGAGATGTGAACATGTGGGAATTTGTGATGTCACCAGAAGAGATTAACAATGCTTATCATTGTTAAGGCCCACCACTGAAGGTGGACCTTCAGCCCTGATGTCCTGGGTTGGGGGTGGGGGGCGTGCCAATGTATGGGGTTCACGGTGGAGTGTTCACCAAGCCCCAGCTGCCATCCTGGGGCTGTGATCCTATCCGACAGCAGCAGTCCTGAGCAAGCCCACTGGAGATGACACCTCACCAGTATCGTGTCTCAGACTGAGGAATTTTCACCTTTATACCCTGGAGTGCTGCAGAGTGGACACTGGACTTCCCCTCTCTGCTCTTCATTAACATCAATGAATGAACATTTCTTCTTAAGTGAAAAGCAATCTATATGTTGTGCTTTTCTCAGAAGGAATGAAAATTATGGAATTTATGTTTTACATTGAAAATGACTTTAGACATAATCCAGCATCCTTATTGTATTGGTTTTCTATCACTGCTGTAACAAATTATCACAAATCTATTGGCTTTACACAGCACCAACACAAATTTAATATTTTACAGCTCTGGAGGTCAGAAGTCTAAAATGGGTGTGTCCACAGGGCTGTGTTCTTTCTGGAGATTCTAGGGGTTAATTGATTTCCTTGCCTTTTCTAGCACCTAGAGGCTGCCTACATTCCTTGGCTTGTGGCTCCTTCCTCCATCTCCAAAGGTGATGGCACAGCATTTTCTTTTCCCTCTGACCTCCTGCCTTCCTCTTAGAAGGACCCTTGTCATTATATCGAGCCCACCTGGATACCAGCATAATCTATCCTTCTCAATATCCTTATCTGTAAAGGTAACATATTCATAGGTTTCAGGGATTAGGACATACATAGACAGGCTATTCAGCCTATCACATTCATTTACAGAAGATACAACGGAGACCCTAAAGAAGAGGAATTAAAAAAACTCACAGGGCTCATCTGGACTGCTGCTAGTCCATGTGGTATTTCTGTGTGAATGGAGGATTAACTCTATGCTGGGTGAACGGCTTGGTGAGTGGAGTGTGGGGAGATAACAGCCCCCACTCCCTCCCTCAGCTAGACACCCATGTGTAGTGAACAGCCTGCACACCATACACAGTGGCCCTGGGGCTGGTGAGTTTCTATAGTGGAAACAGAATGCTGGTCTTACAATATCCTACTCCAGTTCCCCTCTGCTCTTCACCCTTTCATAGCTGTCACTCTCTGAGTCCAGGGCTGATCTCAAAAAAACTGGCTTAGGGAATTTAATACTGTATGATGTACTGTATTCCTACAGTGGTCAGTCCATACTGCCTTTCAACCCTGCCTCTGAGTGAGACAGGCTGGGACCTGGGACGTGGGACCCTTTGCTGCTGTGCTTGTACCTGGACAAACATCTCCTCAAGCAACGAAATACAAAGAAACTATAAGGGACTAAAAATAACTGCATGCATGTGCAGTCAGGGCAAATTACGAACAACAAGACACAAAAATGCAACTGCTACTTCCGAGGAGCCAGGAGCAAAAGCAGAGTACTGTGCATGCACATAGCCCCTTGCACACAGCACCACCAAGGGGGTGAGGAGACCTCCTAAGCCACGCCTCTGTCCCAATCCCTAGACCCACCCCTACCCTCACCCCGTATAAGGAACCAGCTCCCCCCCTACTCAGGGAGCAAGCAAGGAAACCTGTTACTTGTTTTCGCTCCCTCGTGCTACAGCACAAGTCCCAATCAAGCCTTGCCGGAATTCCCTGTCTGTCCTCTGATCAATTTCTATTGATTAAACAGGCCAAGAACCCTGGTCGGTAACATGAGTACTGTCCATTCAGCTTATATCTGCCAGACATTATTTATCAATAATATTTCAATAATCCTCTTCCTGTTCTATCTCACAGTGTCCATAAACACGTACATCCAAGTCAGTGCTCCTATCTTTCATCTGTGGACTGCTTGCATCTTGCTTTATAGCACTGAGAGTTTTAACCTCATCTAAAAGGGCAAGACATTTTGGCTCCGAATTATTTAAATCCTCTGTGGTGATGTTACCTTTCTATACCATTATTACAAAGGGGCTTTAATCATCCTTGACTGAAATGAGAATTCTCCTAAACCAGCACTGTCCAGTAGAACTTTCTCCAATGATGGGAATATTCTAATTTTTGCTGTCCAATATGGTAGCGACTAGACATATGTAGTTACTGAGTCCCTGAAATGTGGCTAGTGTGACTGAGGAATTGCGTTCCACATTTTATCTAATTTTAATTGATTTAAATTTAAATAGCCACATGTGGCTTGTGGCTACTGTATTGGATAGCACTGATCTAGACTCTTTCCTTGAGTTAAAGGGAAAAAAAGTGTAGGGTGTAGGAAAGGATATTATTAATCATAAAAGTTTATAATTAGGACAACAAAGGAAGATGAGGTCTCCACTTGAATAAAAAGAGAAGAAAACCTGGGAAGGTTTAAATATTGTCTTCCATCAAGCCAGGGACATAATTTTCTCTTGTTTCTACCAGAGGGCAAATAAGCTGTTATCAAATAGTTTAATGTATTCTGGGGCAAATGTTTAGAAGTGTCTGTTTATGTTGTTATTCCTTCTTTTGTGTTCAGTATTTTTCCGAGAACTTATTTTCTCCTTTATCTTTCTCTCTTTCTTCTGAATAGAGGTGAGTTTATCCACACTTGCTATTTAGTTAAAAGAAAAAAAGTAAGCCCAGAATATCTTTTACTTTTTTTTTCAGAACATCTTTTGATTCTGTTCCTGTGCATCAATAGAAAGTCTTCAGTAGTATTCTTTCTGTTAGGATGTTGAGTTCAGTGGACTAAAGGCACTTCAGGAGCACCAGCTTATAGTGGCATTTTATGTATTGTCCGTTCAAAATTGTGCCCAGGATGGTATAGAGGCCTTATGCTTGAAGAAAGAGAAAATACAGCATTGGGAGAATGTTTGGGATTAGGATTCAGGTCTAAGGTGTTCATCAATAATAAGCCTGTAGGGCGTCCCTGGTGGCACAGTGGTTAAGAATCCACCTGCCATTGCAGGGGACATGGGTTCAAGCCCTGGTCCGGGAAGATCCCACATGCCACGGAGCAACTAAGCTCATAAACCACAACTACTGAGCCTGCGCTCTGGAGCCCGTGAGCCACAACTACTGAGCCCATGTGCTTCAACTACTGAAGCCCACGCCCCTAGAGCCCATGCTCCACAACAAGAGAAGACACTGCAATGAGAAGTCTGCACACCAAAAAGAAGAGTAGCCCCCACTTGCCGCAAGTGGAGAAAGCCTGTGCGCAGCAACGAAGACCAAACACAGCCAAAAATAAATAAATAAAAATGAATAAATTTATTAAAAAAATAATAAGCCTGTATTTTCTCTGACAGAAGGTTAAATGTGGCTTTTGCTGAGAGGTAAAGAGTGTGTGCTGTGGCTTCACTTGAAAGGATGCAGGAGGTCAATGTCTGGAGGAGGTCCTAGGACTGAGGAAGGGGACCCAGGATGAGTCAACCAAAGAGAGACCTTGTAGGAGATAGAAAAACACTAGAAGCAGCCACTCTCCTAGTTTTTGCAGGAGGGAGTATAGAATTATACACATTTGGTGTCAAGGGCAGAATGACCTTCAGTCAGTAGCACCCAGTAGGAGCTGAACTAGGGTCAAGCTGTAGGAAGCAACAGAAAAGTGAGAGAAAGAAAAGAGAATGGCAATAAAGAACAAAAAAAAAAAAAAAGGAAGAATGATGATGGTGAATATTAGTGTGGAAGATGCCTAGTGCCATTTCAGCTCTATCCACTATGAAAAACACAGGGGCACTTAAAGGAGGGTGAGAGAAAGGAAGCAGTTCCTAGAGGCATCAGTACAAGACATGAGGGGATACTGACAGTGGGTTGCTTTCTCTGACATTTGTAGTACAGAGGAGATAAGCAGCTGCCTACAGGAGATTACTGTGGTGGGAATCCCCACTGTAAATGTGTCCTGCACACCCAATACAAAAAAGGTTTTGTAAGTTACAGATGAGTAAAAGGATATGATGTGCCTACGAGGAAATACTAAGAATGAAAGCAATGCAAACTGGAATGCGTTTTGAATTTTTCAGGAAATCCTTCGCTCTTTTATCCACTTCCCCACAGTACAGCACCTCCTTTGAGATCCAATAATCTTCAGCGAGCTTCTCACTTTGCAGAGGAGCTTACCAAGGTTAAGGCAGGAGGATGGCTTTTCTAAAAGTCATTTGGTGAGTCAGATTCAGAAGTAGGGTCTAAATCCAGGTTTCATATCTTATTCAGTGTTTCTTTTCCTATCTTAACCCACTAACATTTTGGGAATTGAAGGAACAGCTTTATTTGTGAGTTGCTAGAAAATTTAGTAGAGTTTTCAAATGCTCCATTCTTTTTACTGAGATCCTTGAAAAAAATGGTTGAAAAACTAAACTAGAAAACTAAAGATTATTAGTTCGGTTTAAATGATCTCATAAGATACTTACTGGTCCTGTACACATTTCCCCCATCTATATGAAACCCTAATGTCCAAAACCTCACAAATATGTGAAGTAACACTACCTTCAAAATTTAATGGATATATATGCATTTTATCCAACTAATATATGCTCACAATTAAAAGATGAAATAGTTTTAAAGAAAATAGCTTTAAAGATGAAGAGTTTTAAAGAAAAGCAACAGTCTCTTGACTCACCATTCTACTCCCAGTCCCACTCCACACAGGCAATCACTTTGAAGTTTTCCAATTATTTATGTTTTTATGGAGGTAGCCTCCATTTATCTAAAAGTCTTATGTTGCTATTTCTTATTTTGTCAATTTAAGACATTATCTATAGACCATCTTTTAAAAAAATTTTTATTATGTATTTATTTTTTAAAACATCTTTATTGGAGTATAATACTTTACAATTGTGTGTTAGTTTCTGCTTTATAAAAAGGGAATCAGTTATACATATACATATATGCCCATATGTCTTCCCTCTTGCATCTCCCTCCTTCGCACCCTCCCTATCCCACCCCTCTAGGTGGTCACAAAGCACCGAGCTGATCTCCCCATGCTATGCTGCTGCTTCCCACTAGCTATCTCTTTTACATTTGGTAGAGTATATATGACCATGCCACTCTCACTTTGTCCCAGCTTACTCTTCCCTCTCCCCATGTCCTCAAGTCCATTCTCTAGTAGGTCTCTGTCTTTATTCCTGACTTGCCCCTAGGTTCTTCATGACCATGGTTTTTTTTTTTTTTAGATTCCATATATATGTGTTAGCATACGGTATTTGTTTTTCTCTTACTTCACTCTGTATGACAGACTCTAGGTCCATCCACCTCACTACAAATAACTCAATTTCATTTCTTTTTATGGCTGAGTAATATTCCACTGTATATATGTGCCACATCTTCTTTATCCATTCATCTGTCGATGGACACTTAGGTTGTTTTCATGTCCTGGCTATTGTAAATAGAGCTGCAATGAACATTGTGGTACATGACTCTTTTAGAATTATGATTTTCTCAGGGTATATGCCCAGTAGTGGGATTGCTGGCTCACATGGTATTTCTATTTATGGTTTTTTAAGGAACCTCCATACTGCTCTCCATAGTGGCTGTATCAATTTACATTCCCACCAACAGTGCAAGAGGGTTCCCTTTTCTCCACACCCTATCCAGCATTTATTGTTTGTAGGCTTTTTGATGATGGCCCTTCTGACTGGTGTGAGATGATATCTCATTGTAGTTTTGATTTGCATTTCTCTAATGATTAATGATGTAGAGCATTCTTTCATGTGTTTGTTGGCAATCTGTATATCTTCTTTGGAGAAATGTCTATTTAGGTCTTCTGCCCATTTTTGGATTGGGTTCTTTGTTTTTTTGATATTGAGCTGCATGAGCTGCTTGTAAATTCGGGAGATTAATCCTTTGTCAGTTGCTGCATTTGCAAATATTTTCTCCCATTTGGAGGGTTGTCTTTTCATCCTGTTTATGGTTTCCTTTGCTGTGCAAAAACTTTTAAGTTTTATTAGGTCCCATTTGTTTATTTTTTTTTTATTTGCATTTCTTTAGGAGGTGGGTCAAAAAGGATCTTGCTGTGATTTATGTCATAGAGTGTTCTGCCTATGTTTTCCTCTAAGAGTTTTACAGTGTCTGACCTTACATTTAGGTCTTTAATCCATTTTGAGTTTATTTTGTGTATGGTGTTAGGGAGTGTTCTAATTTCATTCTTTTACATGTAGCTGTCCAGTTTTCCCAGCACCACTTATTGAAGAGGCTGTCTTTTCTCCATTGTATATTCTTGCCTCCTTTATCAAAGATAAGGTGACCATATATGTGTGGGCTTATCTCTGAGCTTTCTATCCTGTTCCATTGATCTATATTTCTGTTTTTGTGCCAGTACCATACTGTCTTGATTACTGTAGCTTTGTAGTATAGTCTGAAGTCCGGGAGCCTGATTACTCCAGCTCTGTTTTTCTTTCTCAAGATTGCTTTGGCTATTTGGAGTCTTTCGTGTTTCCATACAAATTGTGAAATTTTTTGTTCTAGTTCTGTGAAAAATGCCAGTGGTAGTTTGATAGGGATTGCACTGAATCTGTAGATTGCTTTGGGTAGTAGAGTCATTTTCACAATGTTGATTCTTCCAATCCAAGATCATGGTATATCTCTCCATCTATTTGTATCATCTTTAATTTCTTTCATCAGTGTCTTATAAGTATCTGCATATAGGTCTTTAGTCTCCTTAGGTAGATTTATTCCTAGGTATTTAATTCTTTTTGTTGCAATGGTAAATGGGAGTGTTTTCTTAATTTCACTTTCAGATTTTTCAACATTAGTGTATAGGAATGCAACAGATTTCTGTGCATTAATTTTTTATCCTGCTACTTTACCAAATTCATTGATTAGCTCTAGTAGTTTTCTGGTAGCATCTTTAGGATCCTCTATGTATAGTATCATGTCATCTGCAAACAGTGACAGCTTTACTTCTTCTTTTCCAATTTGGATTCCTTTTATTTCTTTTTCTTCTCTGATTGCTGTGGCTAAAACTTCCAAAATTATGTTGAGTAATAGTGGTGAGAGTGGGCAACCTTGTCTTGTTCCTGATCTTAGTGGAAATGGTTTCAGTTATTCACCATTGAGGACAATGTTGGCTGTGGGTTTGTCATATATGGCCTTTATTATGTTGAGGTAAGTTCCCTCTATGCCTACATTCTGCAGGGTTTTTATCATAAATGGGTGTTGAATTTTGTTGAAAGCTTTCTCTGCATCTATTGAGAGGATCATATGGTTTTTCTCCTTCAATTTGTTTATATGGTTTATCACATTGATTGATTTGCATATATTGAAGAATCCTTGCATTCCTGGGATAAACCCCACTTGATCATGGTGTATGATCCTTTTAATGTGCTGTTGGATTCTGTTTGCTAGTATTTTGTTGAGGATTTTTGCATCTATGTTCATCAGTGATATTGCCCTGATTTTTTTTCTTTCTTTGTGACATCTTTGTCTGATTTTGGTATCAGGGTGATGGTGGTCTCATAGAATGAGCTTGGAAGTGTTCCCTCCTCTGCTATATTTTGGAAGAATTTGAGAAGGATAGGTGTTAGCTCTTCTGTAAATGTTTGCTAGCATTTGCCTGTGAAGCCATCTGATCCTGGGCTTTAGTTTGTGGGAAGATTTTTAATCACAGTTTCAATTTCAGTGCTTGTGATTGTTCTGTTCATATTTTCTTTCTCTTCCTGATTCAGTCTCGGAACGTTGTGCATTTCTAAGGTTTTGTCCATTTCTTCCAGGTTGTCCATTTTATTGGCACATAGTTGCTTGTAGTAATCTCTCATGATCCTCTGTATTTCTGTGGTGTCAGTTGCTACTTCTCCTTTTTCATTTCTAATTCTGTTCATTTGAGTCTTCCCCTATTTTTTCTTGATGAGTCTGGCTAATGGTTATCAATTTTGTTTATCTTCTCAAAGAATCAGCTTTTAGTTTTATTGATCTTTGTTATTGTTTCCTTCATTCCTTTTTCATTTATTTCTGATCCAATCTTTGTGATTTCTTTCCTTCTGCTAACTTTGGGGGGTTTTTGTTCTTCTTTCTCTAATTGCTTTAAATGTAAGGTTAGGTTGTTTATTAGAGATGTGTCTTGTTTCTTAAGGTAGGATTGTATTGCTATAAACTTCCCTCTTAGAACTGCTTTTGCTGCATTCCATAGGTTTTGGGTCATCGTGTTTTCATTGTCATTTGTTTCTAGGTATTTTTTGATTTCCTCTTTGATTTCTTCAGTGGTGTCTTGGTTATTAAGTAGTGTATTGTTTAGCCTCCATTTGTTTGTATTTTTTACAGATTTTTTTCCTGTAATTGATATCTAGTCTCATAGCACTGTGGTCAGAAAAGATACTTGATATGATTTCAATTTTCTTAAATTTACCAAGGCTTGATTTGTGACCCAAAACATGATCTATCCTGGAAAATGTTCCATGAGCACTTGAGAAGAAGTGTATTCTGTTGTTTTTGGATGGAATGTCCTATAAATATCAATTAAGTCCATCTTGTTTAATGTATCATTTAAAGCTTGTGTTTCCTTATTTATTTTCATTTTGTATCACCTGTCAATTGGTGAAAATGGGGTGTTAAAGTCCCCGACTATGATTGTGTTACTGTTGATTTCCCCTTTTATGGCTGTTAGTATTTGCCTTATGTATTGAGGTGCTCCTATGTTGGGTGCATAAATATTTACAATTGTTATATCTTCTTCTTGGATTGATCCCTTGATCATTATGTAGTGTCCTTCTTTGTCTCTTGTAATAGTCTTTGTTTTAAAGTCTATTTTGTCTCACATGAAAAATTGCTACTCCAGCTTTCTTTTGATTTCCATTTTCATGGAATATCTTCTTCCATCCCCTCACTTTCAGTCTGTATGTGTCCCTAGGTCTGAAGTGAGTCTCTTGTAGACAGCATATGTACAGGTTTTGTTTTGTATCCATTCAGCCAGTCTATAACTTTTGGTTGGATCATTTAATCCATTTACATTTAAGGTAGTTATTGATATGTATGTTCCTATTACCATTTTCTTAATTGTTTTGGGTTTGTTATTGTAGGTCTTTTCCTTCTCTTGTGTTTCCTGCCTAGAGAACTTCCTTTAGCATTTGTTGTAAAGCTGGTTTGGTGGTCCTGAATTCTCTTAGCTTTTGCTTGTCTGTAAATATTTTAATTTCTCCATCAAATCTGAATGAGATCCTTGCTGGGTAGAGTAATCTTTGCTGTAGGTTTTTCCTTTTCATCACTTTAAATGTCCTGCCACTCCCTTCTGGCTTGCAGAGTTTCTGCTGAAAGATCAGCTGTTAACCTTATAGGGATTCCCTTGTATGTTATTTGGTTTTTTTCCTTGCTTTTTTTTTTTTATTGCGGTATGCAGGCCTCTCACTGTTGTGGCCTCTCCCGTTGCAGAGCACCGGCTCTGGACGCGTAGGCTCAGCGGCCACAGCTCACAGACCCAGCCGCTCTGTGGCACGTGGGATCCTCCTGGACCAGGGCATGAACCCGTGTTTCCTGCATCAGCAGGTGGACTCTCAACCCCTGCGCCACCAGGGGAGCCCCTATCTTGCTGCTTTTAATATTTGTTCTTTGTATTTAATTTTTGATAGTTTGATTAATATGTGTCTTGACGTGTTTCTCCTTCGATTGATTCTGTATGGGACTCTCTGTGCTTCCTGGACTTGATTAACTATTTCCTTTCCCATATTAGGAGAGTTTTCAACTATAATCTCTTCAAGTATTTTCTCAATACCTTTCTTTTTCTCTTCTTCTGGGACCCCTAAAATCGAATGTTGGTGTGTTTAATATTGTCCCAGAGGTACAGACCTCCTTTTATGATAGAAGTGGAGTCAGCACATATTCCCCACTTTCCCCAAGTGAGGGTACATCACCATTTTAGTTAGTCTATTGGCTACTCTGTAACATTTACTTTAGAAATTCTAGTCAGCATAGACAGTCTTTTTTTTTTTTTTTTTTTTTTTTTTGCCGTACGTGGGCCTCTCACTGCTGTGGCCTCTCCCGTTGCGGAGCACAGGCTCCGGACGCGCAGGCTCAGCGGCCATGGCTCACGGGCCCAGCCGCTCCACGGCATGTGGGATCTTCCCGGACCGGGGCATGAACCCGTGTCCCCTGCATTGGCAGGCAGACTCTCAACCACCGCGCCACCAGGGAAGCCCCCATAGACACTCTTATACCTAGTTATCTCTTTACTCCTCACTTTACATTTTAGTGGATGAAAAAATTAATATCCCTACACTTTCTTTTACTTCTCTCCTCCCCTTTTCACTTCCCTCTATCTTCTGCATTTTTAGGTCACTAAGTTTTAATAGTACTTCTAATCTATTAATGTAATAAAAGTTATGAGTTTTGTCTACAGATTGATTCCAAAAGCTGAAACTCAGGAGTGTTTATATGATTTTGATTTTGTCAATATTTTTCACTGCAGAGCCAAATTATATGCTATGATTATATTTCCCTTCTAGCTTTTTTTTTTTTGAATTTCTAATTCCCTTTTTTCTTATATTGTCTGTCTTTGCAGTAGTAATGATACTGTCAAACCAAGGGTATCTTTTTATCATTACCACCCCATGCCAGTCTACTGATACCTCTTTTTTTGGAGCCTACTATCCTTTTTATCTAATCTGGGCTGATTACTCTCTAGGTTTGCTGAGGAGATGTCATTTTGTGTCTTCCTACTCTTGTTACTCTCCTAGGCTGGAGTCCCAGTTTTTTGATTGCATATCTTTTTTTTTTTTTTTTTGATTTACATCTTAAAATTTTTGGAGCATGTCTTAAGGTAATTTCCCAAGAAAGAGGGAGATAAGTGCTCTGGGTCTCTACATTTCTGAAAAAAAAGTCATTATTGTTTTCTCATACGGAATTGATAGATTGACTATCAAATTCTAAATTGAAAATATTTTTTGCAGGCTTCCCTGTTGGCATAGTGGGTGAGAGTCTGCCTGCTGATGCAGGGGACGTGGGTTTGTGCCCCAGCCTGGGAGGATCCCACATGTCACGGAGTGGCTGGGCCCATGAGCCATGGCCGCTGCACCTGCATGTCCGGATCCTGTGCTCCACAACGGAGGAGGCCACAGCAGTGAGAGGCCCACGCACTTCAAAAAAAAAAATTTTTTTTTTTGCTTTATTACTTTGGAGGGTTTAAGTTTTAAAATACATGTTGATTTGCCAAGTTTGATGTTAATTTGCTTCTCATTATTGAGCAAACTTTTTTTCCTTTCAGGAAATTTTAGGATAGTCTCTTGACACTTGGTATTCTAAAATCTCAAGAATGTGGGACTGGATGTGGGTATTTTTCTATTCACTTATTTTATTGCACAATTAGTGCACCATTTTAGTCTGGAAAGTTGTTTACCTAATTCTGGGAATTTCTTACATTATTTCTTTAATAATTACCCTCTGCATTTTCTCTTTTTAGAATTCACATTGGCTGGATTTTGGAACTTCTGGGTTGATGTTTTTATGACTTTGTTTTCTGTCTCCTTGTGTTTAGATTCTATTTTCAGAGAGAGTTTCTTTATTTTATATTCAAAATTTTTGTTAATATTTTAAAATTTCGCAATTATGTATTTTTATTTCTAAGTGCTTTTTTTGGGGGTTCTCTGATTGCTCCTTTTCCATAACACCCCTGTTGGAGGAAATCATCGAGAGGATGTGACCAGCATTTGATCCAGTAGCTGGCCCCGGGCAATTGGAGGCTTCTTACCCCTCCCTTGTCCTTGGAATGTAAATACTTTCAACCCTCTTTCCCATACCAAGAGTCATTTTCAAGGATGCCGCCTGGAGAGAGCAATGTGCTGCTGAGAGCATTTGGACTACATATGCAAATGAACCCTGTTAAAGCCTCTATATAAACTTTCAAGATTCTGGTGGGCAGGTGTGGAGATCTATTCATTTTGTGGACACCCAAGACAAGCCTCTATGTAAGTTCTCTTGCTTATTAAATCTGCCACCTACCAACCTGGAGTGGTCTGCCTCTTTCTTCAGTCTCTCCTTGCCCTCTGCATTCAGGGGTCAGATTTGGATTTCACCTGGGGAACTCCTGGGGTTGGAAACCAATGCCCCCCTTCTCATTTTATGAGATTATAATGTCTGAGAATATTTGAGTTTCCTTTTTAAGTTCTCTTCTGCTCCCTAAATAATCTGTGCTGCCTCCAGTGTTACTTTTCTCCTTCATTATCTCAATCTTTATTTTCATGCTGCCTTCTTTTCCAAGTACATAATAATACTTTTCATGCATCATAGTTAAAATTAAGACTATAGAAAAAGTTGTGTGTGTGTGTGTTCACTAGTGGACATTCTTTTTTCGGGTGAGTGAGTGGGGAGCCAGTCATTAGCCTGGGGATCCTTAAGTAGGATCCTAAAGGGCTTCCAGACCTTTGGGACCCCAGAGCCATGACTAGCTCCCTTTGTTCTATTTTGGTCAGTTTCTTTTAGAAAAGTGCCCATTGTTTATGTATTGATTTTTGGCCAAATACTTATCTGCCAACTTCTGGTCAAACCATATGGAAGGGATAGTTGGGGGTGATGCTGTTAACAGTTTTCAGGCTTTAGTTCCCACTGCCTGTGGTTCTCAGTCTTGAAGTCAGGCTGGCGTTTTTTTAGACTCTCCTGGGTAGACTCTCCTATGCTTTGTAGCTCCCTTCTCCTTCCTCATATATTCCAGGTTTCCTTTGCCCAGATTCAGAACCTCTCATTTGCTTTTTCCTTTTCCAGAAATGTTTAGAAATATTTCACTTGCTAATAGCTTCCCTCCTGTTCTCTTTGTTTTTGTGAATTTATGTCATTTTTGTTCTTTTAACATCTTTTTAATGTGGTCTTGAGAGAGAGAGTAAACATTTTTGCACAGTTTGCAATTTTGAACCATAAAATCCTCTGTATTTCTTTTCCCCCTGCCCTTTGTTAGTTTAGTGATTTTTTGCATTACCTTTTTCTTTAGTATAGGTAATACATGTACATATTACAAAATTCAAGAGGTGCAAAAGGGTATATAGCAAATTTAAGCGTCTCTCTCATCCCTCTTCCTTAGGTATCCAGTTTCTTGTGGGTCCTTCCAGAAGTATTCTACACAAACATGTATATTTTTTAACTTAAAAAATGCAAGCAGAAGCATAAAAACACACTGTTTCACACTTTTCTTTTTGCACTTACCATTATCTTGGAGATAATTCCATATTGGTACAGCAAAGTGCTTTTTAAAATTTATTTTTAATCCTTGCTTGTGCTAGAAACCATCCAGATTCCAGCTAGCCTGGCCTGGGATTCATATCAAGGGCCTGCAAGTGATATAAAGGCAAACATTTGACAATATATTTCTTGCCTGAAATGTGAACTCATTATTTCCAGTGAGCTACTGAAAACCCATTTTTAAAGAGAAAGTACTGATTATGTCCAAAACAAGAGGTTATTAACTGGAAATCTCCCTAGAATACTTTCATCTCACCTTGGCAAGAAAGATAGGCTCCTTTGTGCTTTGTTACCTTTATACCACACAATCCTTGATCAGTTAGGTATCCTGAGTTGTGCAGGCGAGTGACAGAAGGAAGGGAAAAAAATGTCTTCAGCTGCCAACATTTACTTTAAGTCTTTATCACTGTATCTAAATGGTATAAAAAACATAAATTCCAGATATAAGCTGTGGTTAGAAAGGCATCAACAAAGAACCTCCTCTGTGCTAACCAGAACAACTGAAAGAAAAATTACTGTTGAGTACCTATCATATCAGTTTCAGAATCAATTATGTTGATACTGTCAAACTGGAACAAAGAAATAAACTGACAATATGTAAAGTAAAAATTGTTTTAAAAAATTTCTGCAAAGTGTTTTACTAATGAATACATTGTAATTTATTTAACATTCCCTTATTGATCAACTTTTAGCTTCTCCTCCAATCTTTTCCTTTTATGAACAAAGCTACAATAAACTTCCTTTTATACACAGTATTTCACACACAAATGAGTAAATTTGTGATAAATTCCTAGACGTGAAATTAATGGTAAATTGCCAGCTTTCTGTGTGTATGTGTGTGTGTATGTGTGTATGCATCAGTTAACAGCAATAACGTATAAGACTGACTATGTCTCTACAACTTTGGCTACTGTACCAGTTAAGATCCAATCATGTGCCATACTAATTACTGAAACAGAGTTTCATGTGAAGAACTGTTACCTCCGTACAAAATTGTTAAGAAGAGAATACTGAGGTACCAGGGAGGTAGCAATTGCAAAAAGCAGTCGCCATCTCTAAGGCTGGAGGAGCAAAGAGGCTGAAATAAAACTTAGAAGCTTAGAGGAGGGAAACTTACAGTATTGAAATGCAGATCTCTTTGGAGGAGGATTTTATTCCGTTGGTGCTGTGAGCTTGGAGGAGGGACCCTGTGGACCCGGACCAGACTTCAAGGAGGGAGCACTAATTGGTTAATGATGGTTCACCGAAAGGGGAAAGGTCAGGCTGACTCTTCAAGTAATGGAGAAACCGCAAACTGGACTCAGCTGCTGCAATGGTTAAGCACTGACTCCACAGGTGAAAACAGTTGCTGGGGTAACGTAGGCCAGAGCAAGACATTGAGAGGGTGAAGCACATCCTTTCTTCCTTTTTCAGCCTCCTTCCTCCCCTCCAGTACCTCCTATTGGTAGAACCTATGCGGGAGCCAGATGGCAAAGCAGCGACACGGTGAGCAGCCACACCTCCAACATCCCAGAGTTTGGCAGGACGGGCCTGGAGTCGGATTACAGCTGCTCAAAGACCACCAGAGCACTCCGGTGAGTTCTCAAACTTTTTGCCCATTGCCAACGTGACAGGTGAAAACTCAGAGCTTGTAGTTGTGATTAGCATTCTCCTTACTGAGACTGAGGTCGAATACCTCTTAATTTTTAGAATTGTTTGATTTTTTTCCTTTCTGTGAATTGTCTTTTGATATCCTTTGTTCATGCTTGTTTTCTTTGGTTGTCGTTTTTGTTTCTTATACAAGAAAGAAATTAGGCTTTTGAATATAATGTGAGTTGGAAATACTTCTCCAGGTTTGTCATTTATCTTTTGGTATAATAGTGACTTTTCCATGTATGTATTATTTTTACAGAGTTGAGTTTATCAGTATTTTCTTTTGTGACTTCAGGGGTTTTCTTCACCTGTAGAAAGACCTTTCCAACTTTGAGATGATAAAAATGTTCTTCCATTTTTTCCCTAATGCTTTTATAGTCTTGGTTTTAAAATTTAAATATTTGCTCAATTTGGAATTTTTCCTATTATATAATATAAAGTATTAAGCCAAATGTTTCTTCTTTTCTGCTTTGCTGCCCAGATGTCCCAACACCATTCATTGAATAATCCATATTTTCTCCACCAATTTGAAAATTAGCCTTTATTATAATTCCTGTATGGTTTAAAAAATTTTTTTTGGTTTGTTTCTGGACTTTCTAATCTGTTTCACTGATATGTCTATTCATGTATTAGCACCACACTGTTTTAATTACTCTAACTTTTATAATATGGTTAAATATCTCCTAGAGCATTTCTGCCTCATTCCCTTTTTGTAATCTTGATTATTCTTGATTCTGTGTTCTCCTATAGGAACATTATGGTCAGCTTGCCTAATTTTAAACCCTATTGGTAGTTTCATTGGGATTGTATAAAAACATAGATTATGAAAGTGCTGAAAAACCTGTTGAGTTTTTCTATTTAAGAATATGGTATACCTTTCAATGTTTTTCTTCTTTTGCATATTTCTTAATTATATTCCAAGATGCTTTCTTTACCTATTTTATTCTTATTTGCAGCCACATGCATCTTGCCTTGTTATCTTCCTACACCCCAATTTTATCTTCATTGCATATGGCAGCTACACTTATATTGTGTTCAGAGTTACAGATATCTTGTGGTTCATATAATATGTTAAGAGTAATGGATATCTTGAGGTTTTATCAACGATAGTTTTCCATTTTGTTTTTCTTCTCCACGTTGCTTTTAGGTAATTGAGAGAATAAGGGGAACAGCTTTTTCCTGTTATTTAAAAATCAGATGCTATTTCAATTATATGCTCAAACACTCTGGGATCCCATCACATTGACTGCAAGAAATCCATTTTTTATTGCCAAATATTTCTAGGAATCTCTGGAATGATAAATAGTTCCACAAATATACTTTGAATGTCATTGCCACCGCCTCAGCTAGGCATCTATGCCTCAACATTCTGCAGTTAGCATTTATTTATCTCAAGACCAGGGTGTTACCCCTTTCACCTATCCCACCTGTTTTCAGCCTGGGGCAATAGATTCCTGGCCTTCCAAGGAGTAACAGGAACAATGATTCTGGATTCTCAATTTCCATATGTTTGCTTTCCTAAAATTGATCTGCCTGATAATATGCCAGTGGTCTGCAAGTTCTTTTTTCTGACTTCCCCTTCTACTCTTTCACTTTCACACTTTGTTAAGGAAATGCCTCAGTCTCACCCTTCTAGATCTTACTATGTGCATTGTCCTGGGGTGGACAGTAAACACCCCAGGTTGCTTGCTTGCTTCTAGGGAGCCACCAAGGGAACACTTGAGAATACTGGTGCTGGTATTGAGAAAGTGAATGGCTGCAGTGATTGGTAACAAAGACTTTTGCAACTCAGGTGGTTCTAATTCTTTGCTTCCCTTAAAGCTGAAGGAAGACTTAAAGGGGTTGTCAGTGGATAGGTGATTTAAATTATTTTTTGTTGATTATTGTTTTTGTTTTGTATGTAGCTTGTAAAAAATGAAAGGAAATGAAGGGCATGACTATAATAAAGCTCCTTGTGTTTGCACCTAGTTATATATATGAACAGTTTTCTCAAATGCTTACATAAAATGCAATAAAATTGATAAATTGTCTCTAGTAATGAAAAATGTTCATCTATGTATATGAACTAATTTTAAAAAGCCACATCTATCTCATTAAGAAATACACTTCCTGCAAAAACATGTTTTAAATTTGAAATTACTTATCGAAATCACCTACATATAAAATTAGAATAATAACCTAATTAGAAGAAACTTTAGCATTTAGATCCTTATAGCCACTGGAAATTAAATAAAATGTGTTTTCATTAATTTACTTATTTTTGTGGCAGAGAATTATGATAGGGTGATCAATAAAATACTTTCAAGAATAAAATTTACGGAGAAAGGGAAACCTCTCCCAGCAGCCTCAGAAGCAGCGGATTAAAGCTCCACAATCAACTTGATGTACCCTGCATCTGTGGAATACATGAATAGACAACACATCATCCCAAATTGAGGAGCCAGGAGTCAGTGCTGTGCCTCTGAGGTGGGAGAGCCAACTTCAGGACACTGGTCCACAAGAGACCTCCCAGCTCCACATAATATCAAACGGCAAAAATCTTCCAGAGATCTCCATCTCAACACCAGCACCCAGCTTCACTCAACGACCAGCAAGCTACAGTGCTGGACACCCTAAGCCAAACAACTAGCAAGACAGGAACACAACGCCACCCATTAGCAGAGAGGTGGCCTAAACTCATAAAAAGTCTGCAGACACCCCAAAACACACCACCAGACGTGGACCTGCCCACCAGAAAGACAAGATCCAGCCTCATCCACCAGAACACAGGCACTAGTCCCCTCCACCAGGAAGCCTACACAACCCACTAAACCAACCTTAGCCACTGGGGACAGACACCAAAAACAACGGGAACTACGAACCTGCAGCCTGCAAAAAGGAGACCCCAAACACAGTAAGATAAGCAAAATGAGAAGACAGAAAAACACACAGCAGGAGAAGGAGCAAGATAAAAACCCACCAGATCTAACAAATGAAGAGGTAATAGGCAGTCTACCTGAAAAAGAATTCAGAATAATGATGGTAAAGATGATCCAAGATTCTATTTCCCAGATCCAAAATCTTGGAAATAGAATAGACAAAATGCAAGAAACAGTTAACAAGGACCTAGAAGAACTAAAGATGAATCAAGCATCGATTAAAAACACAATACATGAAATAAAAAATACTCTAGATGGGATCAATAGCAGAATAACTGAGGCAGAAGAACGGATAAGTGACCTGGAACATAAAATACTGGAAATAACTGATGCAGAGCAAAATAAAGAAAAAAGAATGAAAAGAACAGAGGACAGTCTCAGAGACCTCTGGGACAACATTAAACGCACCAACATTCGAATTATAGGGGTTCCAGAAGAAGAAGAGAAAAAGAAAGGGACTGAGAAAATATTTGAAGAGATTATAGTTGAAAATTTCCCTAATATGGGAAAGGAAATAGTTAATCAAGTCCAGGAGGCACAGAGAGTCCCATACAGAATAAATCCAAGGAGAAATACGCCAAGACACATATTAATCAAACTGTCAAAAATTAAACACAAAGAAATCATATTAAAAGCAGCAAGGCAAAAACAACAAATAACACACAAGGGAATCCCCATCAGGATAACAGCTGATCTCTCAGCAGAAACTCTACAAGCCAGAAGGGAGTGGCAGGACATAATTAAAGTGATGAAGGAGAAAAACCTGCAACCAAGATTACTCTACCCAGCAAGGATCTCATTCAGATTTGATGGAGAAATTAAAACGTTTACAGACAAGCAAAAGCTGAGAGAGTTCAGCACCACCAAACCAGCTTTACAACAAATGCTAAAGGAACTTCTCTAGGCAAGAAACACAACAGAAGGAAAAGACCTACAATAACGAACCCAAAACAATTAAGAAAATGGGAACAGGAACATACATATCAATAATTACCTTAAATGTAAATGGACTAAATGCTCCCACCAAAAGACACAGATTGGCTGAATGGATACAAAAACAAGACCCATATATATGCTGTCTACAAGAGACCCACTTCAGACCTAGAGACACATACAGACTGAAAGTAAGGGGATGGAAAAAGATATTCCATGCAAATGGAAACCAAAAGAAAGCTGGAGTAGCAATTCTCATATCAGACAAAATAGACTTTAAAGTAAAGACTACTAGAAGAGACAAAGAAGGACACTACATAATGATCAAGGGATCGATCCAAGAAGAAGATATAACTATTGTAAATATTTATGCACCCAACATAGGAGCACCTCAATACATAAGGCAAATACTAACAGCCATAAAAGGAGAAATCGACAGTAACACACTCATAGTAGGGGACTTTAACACCCCACTTTCACCAATGGACAGATCATCCAAAATGAAAATAAATAAGGAAACACAAGCTTTAAATGATACATTAAACAAGATGGACTTAATTGATAGTTATAGGACATTCCATCCAAAAACAACAGAATACACATTTTTCTCAAGTGCTCATGGAACATTCTCCAGGATAGATCATATCTTGGGTCACAAATCAAGCCTTGGTAAATTTAAGAAAATTGAAATTGTATCAAATATCTTTTCCGAACACAATGCTATGAGACTAGATATCAATTACAGGAAAAGATCTGTAAAAAATACAAACACATGGAGGCTAAACAATACACTACTTAATAACGAAGTGATCACTGAAGAAATCAAAGAGGAAATTAAAAAATACCTAGAAACAAAACAAAACAAAACAAAACAAAAAACTCTATGAAAACTACATTTTCTAGCATTTCTATTTGAGAAAATAATGGCTAACATTGGTTGAGCCCTAACTATGTTTACATTAAATATAAGGTACTACTCTACATGATTTACATATATTAGCTCATTTATAATTCATAACCCTCCTATGATGTAGGAGTTCTTATCCTTATTTTACAGAGGAAAAAAAAACTGAGTCACTGAGAGATTAAGTAATTAACTCAAGTCACACAACAAAGTTGGCATGTGAACCACTCAATTACTTTGTGTCATCTAACAGTTTGCACAGCTTTATGGTTTTCCCTTTTTTTGTTTTTTGTTTTTTGTTTTTTGACAAGCTGGAGTTTATGTTTCTGGAAAATAGGAATTAATTAAACAGAATAAGCCATAAAAAAAAAAAAAAAAAAAAAAAAAAAAAAAGAATAAAATTTACATTATAAAATTCTATGGGGAAGTGGATTGGAACTATAAGTTCTAGGAGGAAAAGGAGTGATGTAAAGTTTTGACTGTTAAAATAGATCTTGTTAATGTTTTTTTAAATGGATGAAGTATATGAATCTCAATATTCTGTGGAATGTATTTAACAAATGATATAACAGTTTGATTTAAAAATGGCAATATTTATAATATGCCAGAAGTTATGTTCTTAGCAGTTATTTAAACTTGTGATGAAAAATTTTAATTGCCAAACTAACAATGTATGAGAAGGTACATAGACTTTTCTAAATTCTTTTAGAGGATTTTCAAGGCAAAAACCCAAACAAACCCCAAACTCCAGAAAAACAAAAAAACAAACTCTTGACTATTGCCTTAAACCTTCACTGCAAGGAAATACCCAGTTTTAACCTGAAACTTTGAGAATAAGAAAATAGATTAATGAATGTACAGGGAAAGTAAATAAACCCCAGATGAATATAGTTTGGGGGCACAAACTGCTCTATATGGGTGCCCTATTGGACCAGTCTTTGCCTGGCTCTGGGTTCTTTTACTATACAGATACCCCTGAGCCCATATTAAAGGGGTACCCTCCCCTCCCCACATCAATGAGAGTACCTTTGAACCTAAACCTTTTAAATCTAGGACCCAGCTTCTAGAAGCATAAGGATATGGAATAGTTTCCCACTCTCTTCAGGTGAAGCCCCAAGATTTACCTGTGAAAGCTTGCCTGTCTACTAGGATAAGTATTACAGCTCATTTCCTTTGGGAAACTGAAATACACACCGATTCTGAGGTGTGGTTTTATTCTTAGGCTTCCCGTGGTAGACAGACATCAGTCCCTTTGACAATATCCTGAATATTTTGTCTTAAATAATATCACTTAATGGACATTAAGTCCAGTTGGGGCAACAGTCCGGCTAAATTTTTTTTCTCATTCTTCTCCAGTGATGAAACATTAAATGTGAATATCTTTTCTAGTCTCCTCTTTTGGTAAGGACTTGAAAAATAACACACAGACCTCCCAAGAATCAGTAAGAAACTCTCACATGGGGAAGATAAATTTACCTATTAGAATGAAATCTGCATTGATAAAGATATGTTAAATGGCACATGCAAGTTACATCGCTTAACAGAGCACAGCCTGCTCAGCTGAAACATTTTACATTTGATTATTACAACATATTTTCCAAGTCCAATGGAGGGCTTAAAATACATCAGAAAGTTAAAAGGACCTTCAAACAATTTTCTTTTTCCTCCAGAAGCAAAGATGGCCTTTCCCAAGAAGTCAGCTCCTTTCTGAAATTCTTAAGGGGCTACATTGTAGACTAACCAAACATGATCTCATTTCATAGTTTAAAATTTTCTGGCTGATCCCACTTTCACATCCTCCCAATTTGCCAAACTAGAGAACACAAGGAGTAGCCCATTAGTCTCTCCCAGGGTCACTGCAGATTTTTATCCTACAAATATAGATTCTTGTAAGAACTCACAAGAACGAGAGGCACATTTGCAGTCTCTTAGCTATATTACTTGCTTGCTTTGCTGCTGGGCCATGTGGGGCTGGGTATATATCTTTTAGACATTTTCTTAATAAGATTGTACAAAATAATACATAACAACAAAACACAAAAAATAAAGAAAACATTTCTAATCTTATAGTACAGTACCTTAAACTACACTAGTATAGTGCAACAGCTGGCATACAGGGGCTGGCATCAAGTGAACAGGCAAGAAGAGTTACTGACTGGAGGAGGGAGAGAAGGTGGGAGATGTACAGTTTTCTTATTCTCTTCTTGTCTGGAATTTGTATTGTTATATTAGCATTATAAAATGAGTTGTTTACCTTTTGTCTTTTTCTATATTCTGAGACAGTTGGTATATTTTGGGAAGGATCTATTTCTTAGCAATAATCTGGAAGTTATCCATAAACCATCTGGGACCAGTGCATAGACTTTTCAATTTCTTCTACAGTGCTGGTCTTTTAACATTTTATTCCTATTCTTCCCCCAGTTTTGAAAGTTCATGTTTTCCTAGAAATTGTCCAATTCATTTAGATTTTCATTTTGTTGGTACAGTATACATCTGTGTATTTAATCCTGTCCTGCCCCTAGGTTCTTCAGAACCATTTTTTTAATTCCATATATATGTGTTAGCATACAGTATTTGTTTTTCTCTTTCTGATTTACTTCACTCTGTATGACAGACTCTAGGTCCATCCACCTCACTACAAATAACTCAATTTCATTTCTTTTTATGGCTGAGTAATATTCCATTGTATATATGTGCCACATCTTCTTTAACCATTCATCTGTCGATGGACACTTAGGTTGCTTCCATGTCCTGGCTATTGTAAATAGATCTGCAATGAACATTGTGGTACATGACTCTTTTAGAATTATGATTTTCTCAGGGTATATGCCCAGTAGTGGGATTGCTGGGTCGTATAGTACTTCTATTTTTAGTTTTTTAAGGAAACTCCATACTGTTCTTCATAGTGGCTGTATCAATTTACACTCCCACCAACAGTGCAAGAGGGTTCCCTTTTCTCCACACACTCTCCAGCATTTATTGTTTGTAGACTTTTTGATGATGACCATTCTGACTGGTGTGAGGTGATACCTCACTCTAGTTTTGATTTGTGTTTCTCTAATGATTAGTGATATTGAGCATCCTTTCATGTGTTTGTTGGCAATCTGTATATCTTTGGAGAAATGTCTATTTAGGTCTTCTGCCCATTTTTAGATTGGGTTGTTTTTTTTTTTTTTTATATTGAGCTGCATGAGCAACTTGTAAATTTTGGAGATTAATCCTTTGTCAGTTGCTTTGTTTGCAAATATTTTCTCCCATTCTGAGGGTTGTCTTTTCATCTTGTTTATGGTTTCCTTTGCTGTGCAAAAGCTTTTAAGTTTAATGAGGTCCCATTTGTTTATTTTTGTTTTTACTTCCATTTCTGTAGGAGGTGGGTCAAAAAGGATCTTGCTGTGATTTATGTTATAGAGTGTTCTGCCTATGTTTTCCTCTAAAAGTTTGATAGTGTCTGGTCTTACATTTAGGTCTTTAATCCATTTTGAGTATATTTTCGTGTATGATGTTAGGGAGTGTTCTAATTTCATTCTTTTAGATGCAGGTGTCCAGTTCTCCCAGCACCACTTATTGAAGAGGCTGTCTTTTCTCCATTGTATATTCTTGCCTCCTTTATCAAAGATAAGGTGACCATATATGTGTGGGCTTATCTCTGAGCTTTCTATCCTGTTCCATTGATCTATATTTCTGTTTTTGTGCCAGTACCATACTGTCTTGATTACTGTAGCTTTGTAGTATAGTCTGAAGTCCGGGAGCCTGATTCCTCCAGCTCTGTTTTTCTCTCTCAAGATTGCTTTGGCCATTCAGGGTCTTTTGTGTTTCCATACAAATTTTGAAATATTTTGTTCTAGTTCTGTGAAAAATGCCAGTGGTAGTTTGATAGGGATTGCATTGCTCTGGGTAGTATAGTCATTTTCACAGCGTTGATTCTTCCAATCCAAGAACATGGTATATCTCTCCATCTCTTTGTATCATATTTAATTTCTTTCATCAGTGTGTATAGTTTTCTGCATACAGGTCTTTTGTCTCCTTAGGTAGGTTTATTCCTAGGTATTTTATTCTTTTTGTTGCAATGGTAAATGGGAGTGTTTCCTTAATTTCTCTTTCAGATTTTTCATCATTAGTGTATAGACATGCAAGAGATTTCTGTGCATTAATTTTGCATCCTGCTACTTTAATAAATCATTGATTAGCTCTAGTAGTTTTCTGGTAGCGTCTTTAGGATTCTCTATGTATAGTTATCATGTCATCTGCAAACAGTGACAGCTTTGCTTCTTTTCTGATTTGGATTCCTTTTTCTTCTTTGATTGCTGTGGCCAAAATTTCCATAACTATGTTGAATAATAGTGGTGAGAGTGGGCAATCTTGTCTTTTTCCTGATCTTAGTGGAGATGGTTTCAGTTTTTCACCATTGAGAATGATGTTGGCTGTGGGTTTGTCATATATGGCCTTTATTATGTTGAGGTAATTTCCCTCTATGCACACTTTATGGAGGGTTTTTATTGTAAATGGGTGTTGAAATTTGTCAAAAGCATTTTCAGCCTCTATTGAGATGATCATATGGTTTTTCTCCTTCAATTTGATAATATGGTGCATCACATTGATAGATTTGCATATATTGAAGAATCCTTGCATTCCTGGGATAATCCCCACTTGATCATGGTGTATGATTGTTTTAATGTGTTGTTAGATTCTGTTTGCTAGTATTTTGTTGAGGATTTTTGCATGTATGTTCATCAGTGCTATTGGCCTGTAATTTTCTTTCTTTGTGACATCTTTGTCTGGTTTTGGTATCAGGGTGATGGTGGCCTCATAGAATGAATTTGGGAGTGTTTCTCCCTCTGTTATAATTTGGAGGAATTTGAGAAGGATAGGTGTTAGCTCTTCTGTAAATGTTTGATAGAATTGTGAAGCCATTTGGTCCTGGGCTTTTGTTTGTCGGAAGGTTTTTAATCACAATCTCAATTTCGGTGCCTGTGATTGGTCTGTTTAGATTTTCTATTTCTTCCTGGTTCAGTCTTGGAAGTTTGTACTTTTCTAAGAATTTGTCCATTTCTTCCAGGTTGTCCTTTTGATTGGCATATAGTTGCTTGTAGTAATCTCTCATGATCCTTTGTATTTCTGCAGTGTCAGTTGTTCTCCTTTTTCATTTCTAATTCTATTGAATTGAGTCTTCTCCCTTTTTTTCTTGATGGGTTTGGCTAACAGTTTATCAATTTTGTTTATCTTCTCAGAACCAGCTTTTAGTTTTATTGATCTTTGGTATTATTTCCTTCATTTCTTTTTCATTTATTTGTAATCTGATCTTTATGATTTCTTTCCTTTTGGTAACTTCGGTTTTTTTGTTTTTGTTTTTGTTTTCATTCTTCTTTCTCTAATTGCTTTAGGTGTAAAGTTAGGTTATTTATTTGAGATGTTTCTTGTTTCTTAAGGTAGGATTATATTGCTATAAACTTCCCTCTTAGAACTGCTTTTGCTGCATCCCACAGGTTTTGGGTCATCGTGTTTTCATTGTCATTTGTTTCTAGGTATTTTAAATTTTCTCTTTGATTTCTTCAGTGGTGTCTTGGTTATTAAGTAGTGTATTGTTTAGCCTCCATAGAGTTGTATTTTTTACAGATTTTTTCCTGCAATCTATATGTAGTCTCATAGTGTTGTTGTCAGAAAAGTTACTTGATATGATTTCAGTTTTCTTAAATTTACCAAGGCTTGATTTGTGACCCAAGATATGATCTATCCTGGAAAATGTTCCATGAGCACTTGAGAAGAAAGTGTATTCTGTTGTTTTTGGATGGAATGTCCTATAAATATCAATTAAGTCCATCTTGTTTAATGTATCATTTAAAGCTTGTGTTTCCTTATTTATTTTCATTTTGTATCACCTGTCAATTGGTGAAAATGGGGTGTTAAAGTCCCCGACTATGATTGTGTTACTGTTGATTTCCCCTTTTATGGCTGTTAGTATTTGCCTTATGTATTGAGGTGCTCCTATGTTGGGTGCATAAATATTTACAATTGTTATATCTTCTTGGATTGATCCCTTGATCATTATGGAGTGTTCTTCTTTGTCTCTTGTAATAGTCTTTATTTTAAAGTCTATTTTGTCTGATATGAGAATTGCTACTCCAGCTTTCTTTTGATTTCCATTTACATGGAATATAGTTTTCCATCTTCTCACTTTCAGTCTGTATGTGTCCCTAGGTCTGAAGTGGGTCTCTTGTAGACAGCATATACACAGGTCTTGTTTTTGTATCCATTCAGCCAGTCTATGTCTTTTGGTTGGATCATTTAATCCATTTACCTTTAAGGTAGTTATCGATATGTATGTTCTTATTACCATTTTCTTAGTTATTTTGGGTTTGTTATTGTAGGTCTTTTCCTTCTCTTGTGTTTCCTACGTAGACAAGTTCCTTTAGCGTTTGTTGTAAAGCTGGTTTGGTGGTCCTGAATTCTTTTAGCTTTTGCTTGTCTGTAAAGATTTTGATTTCTCTGTTGAATCTGAATGAGATCCTTGCTAGGTAGAGTAATCTTGATTGTAGGTTTTTCCCTTTCATCACTTTAAGTATGTCCTGCCACTCCCTTCTGGCTTGCAGAGTTTCTGCTGAAAGATCAGCTGTTAACCTTATGGGGATGCCCTTGGATGTTATTTGTTGATTTTCCCTTGCTGCTTTTAATATTTTTTCTTTGTATTTAATTGTTGATAGTTTGATTAATATGTGTCTTGGCATGTTTCTCCTTGGCTTATCCTGTATGGGACTCTTTGTGCTTCCTTGACTTGATTAACTATTTCCTTTCCCATATTAGGAAAGTTTTCAACTATAATGTCTTCAAGTATTTTCTCAGTCCCTTTCTTTTTCTCTTCTTCTGGGACCCCTATAATTCGAATGTTGGTGTATTTAATGTTGGCCCAAAGGTGTCTGAGACTGTCCTCAGTTCTTTTCATTCTTTTTTCTTTATTCTGCTGTGCAGTAGTTATTTCCACTATTTTATCTTCCAGGTCATTTATCCATTCTTCTGTCTCAGTTATTCTGTTATTGATTCCTTCTAGAGAATTTTAAATTTCATTTACTCTGTTGTTCATCATTGTTTGCTCTTTATTTCTTCCAGGTCCTTGTTAAATGTTTGTTGTATATTCTCCATTTTATTTCTGAGATTTTGGATCATCTTTACTATCATTACTCTGAATTCATTTTCAGGTAGACTGCCTATTTCCTCTTCATTTGTTTGGTCTGGTGGGTTTTTACCTTGCTCTTTCATCTGCTGTGTGTTTCTCTGTCTTCTCATTTTGCTTCACTCACTGTGTTTAGGGTCTCCTTTTCACAGGCTTCAGGTTCGTTGTTCCTGTTATTTTTGGTGTCTGCCCCCAGTGGCTAATGTTGGTTCAGTGGGTTGCGTAGGCTTCCTGTTGGAAGGGACTGGTGCCTGTGTTCTGGAGGATGAGGCAACATCATGTCTTTCTGGTGGGCAGGACCGTGTCTGGTGGTATTTTGGGGTTGTCTGTAACCTTATTATGATTTTAGGCAGCCTCTCTGATAATGTGTTTGGTTGTGTTCCTGTTCTGCTAGTTGTTTCTCATAGGGTGTCTAGCACTGTAGCTTGCCAGTCGTTGAGTGCAGCTGGGTGTTAATATTGAGATGGAGATCTCTAGGAGAGGTTTCACTGTTTGATATTTTGTGGAGCCAGGAGGTCTCTGGTGAACCAATGTCCAGAACTCGGCTCTCCCACCTGAGAGGCACAGGTCTGATACCTGGCCAGAGAACCAATACCCTGTTAGCCACACAGCTCAGAAGAAAAGGGAGAAAAAAAGAAAGAAGAAGAAAATAATATAAAGTTATTAAAATAAAAAATAAAAATAATAAAAAAAGGAAAAGAAAAAAGAAAGGAGAGCAACCAAACCAAAAAACAAATCCACCAATGATAACAAGCGCTAAAAACTATACTAAAAACAAACAAACAAACAAAGTGGACAGACAGAACCCTAGGACAAATGGTAAAAACAAAGCTATACAGACAAAATCACACAAAGAAGCATACACATACACACTCACAAAAAGAGAAAAAAGAAAAAATATTTATATTTTTGCTCCTAAAGTTCACCGCCTCAATTTTGGAATAATTCATTGTCTGTTCAGATTCCACAGATTCAGGGAACATCAAGTTGATTGTGGAGATTTAATCCACAGTTCCTGAGGCTGCTGGGAGAGACTTCCCTTTCTCTTCTTTGTTCGCACAGTTCCTGGGGTTCAGCTTTGGATTTGGCCCTGTCTCTGGTTGTAGGTTGCCTGAGGGTGTCTGTTCTTCGCTCAGACAGAACGGGGTTAAAGTAGCAGCTGATTAGGGGGCTCTGGCTCACTCAGGTTGGTGGGAGGGTGGAGTATGGAATGCAGAGCGAGCCTGCAGTGGCAGAGGTCCGTGAGGTTGCAACGGCCTGAGGCGCACCATGTGTTCTCCTGGGTAAGTTGTCCCTGGGTCACGGGACCCTGGCAGTGGCGGGCTGCACAGGCTCCCAGCAGGGGAGGTGTGGATAGTGACCTGTTCTTGCACACAGGCTTCTTGGTGTCTGCAACAGCAGCCTTAGCATTTCATGCCCGTCTCTGGTTTCTGCGTTGATAGCCTTGGCTCACACCCATCTCTGGAGCTCGTTTAGGATATGCTCTGAATTCCCTCTCCTCACGCACCCTGAAACAATGGTCACTTGCCTCTTAGGCAGGTCCAGACTTTTTCCCGGCCTCCCTCCTGGTTAGCTGTGGTGCACTAGCCCTTTTCAGGCTTTCTTCATGCAGCCAACCCCAGTCCTCTCCCTGAGATCTGACCTCTGAAGCTGTAGCCTCAGCTCCCAGCCCTACCCTGTCCCGGTGGTTAGCAGAGAAGCCTCTCAGGCTGGTGAGTGCTGGTCAGCACCAAACCTCTGTGCGGGAATCTCTCTGCTTTGCCCTCTGCACTCTGTTGCTGTGCTCTCCTCCATGGCTCTGAATCTTCCTTGTCGCTACCTTCCATCTCCACCAGTGAAGGGGCTTCCTAGTGTGTGGAAACTTTTCCTCCTTCATAGCTCCCTCCCAGAGGTGCAGGTCCTTTCCCTATTCTTTTATCTCTGTTTTTTCTTTTTCCCTACCCAGGTACGTGGGGAATTTCTTGCCCTTTGGGAAGTCTGAGGTCTTCTGCCACTATTCAGTAGGTGTTCTGTAGCAGTTTTTCCACATGTAGATGTATTTCTGATGTATTTGTGGGCAGGAAGGCGAACTCCACATCTCACTCCTCCACCACCTTTAAGCTACCCCCTTATTCTTTTGTATTTTTTAAAAATTAATCTACTGTTTTCAGATAGAGGTGTGTCATAGTCCATCCATAGACATTGGATTTGTTTTTTCTTGTTGTGGTTCTATGATTTCTTCTTACTTTTACCTTATTTCAAAGCTATTTTGTTAGTTACATAAAATTTCATGACTGATATTATTTCTGAATACATATGAATATAAAACATTATTAATGTTATTATAAAATATGTCAGTTATTAACATTATTTCTATTATATAAAATATCCCCATTTCTTTCTTTTGAAAGTGTGAACTCTATGTTATGTGATATCAATAGTGTTGTACCAGTTTTCCTTTGTCTTATTATTTGCCTGGTATTTCCTTTCCTGTCCTGGTGGTGTTTTCTTTATTATGTTATTCTGTTTGCAATTTTTTTCTGTGAACAGCATGTTTTAGTTTATTAACATAATCAGAGAATCTCTAAGTTTTAATATATTAGACTTACCTAATCATATTGTATGTGATTATTGATATTGGGTTTGGTATTTAGAATTTTGTGTAATTTCCCTCTTCCCCCTCCTGCCTTTTATTGGATTGACAAGATTTTATTTTAGTATTTACCTTTTAATAATTTAGAAGTTAAGCATTCTGTTCCTCATGGTTATTCTTATATTTTAACGTACACGTTTAAACATATATTTATTTAATGACTCAGACTAATCAGTCAAGCACATTAGCTAGTTTTTCATTTCCTAAACACTCCCAACCACTTCTACTGATACTTGGATTTCGACTGCTATATTAGTAATTAATAAATGTTTTACAATCAAAACATTTAGTTGAAAAATACGTTTTAGATGAAATCTATCTCCAGCAGGATGTGGTTAAGAAGTTAAGAAATCTTTTCTCTAAAGAAGCAACTGTGGAGCTGGACAAAGTTGTCAAAAATAACCATTTCAATACTCTGAATTCACTAAAAGCATTCAACAGACTTAGAAACTGTTATTCATGAAAACTACTGAATTTGTGTAAGAAGAGCATAAGTCTGTGGCATACTTGCCCAGAGATTTCCTGTTTTGCCCTCTCAGATCTCTTGGCAGGCCGTGAACCCAGGAGCCTGGCTTCCACTGCCAGAAGAGACTCATATGATAGCAGCAGTGATCTCAGTGGTCAGCAGACAGGGAGGGCCAATGTCTTGTCTAGCCTGAGGCTGTGTTGCTACTTGGAGCAACCAGCAGGCTAGCCAGGAATTTAAACAGGAACAGGAGACTGCCAGAGAGGGTTTGATAAAGTCTGCATATATCTCAGTTTAACGGGAGACTGGAATAGGTCCAAACTACCTGCACATCTCTGCCCAGTCGAGCCTGCAAGCTTATGCAGAGGAGATGTAAGAGAACCTAGTGGAAAGTAAAAGCCAGTGAAAACCGGAGCACAGCCTGGTGTTTGAATGTGCTCCGCAGCCCGCACGTAGATGCATCAGCAAGCCTAGTGGCTCAAGGTGTTTGAACACAACCCCAGAACAATATCTGTCTGAGTGGCAAGATATTCAGACCTGGGGTAACCCTTAGGAAGTCAGGCTTAAAAACAAAAAAAGGAAAAAATTATAAAAGCAAAAAATACAAGAATAAATATAAAAGTTACCACACATTGTTAGGTAGATAGACTACACATATTTAGTTCAGACAAGTTAGTAAACAAATAAAAAAAATACCAGCAGCCTGTGGTAGTGGGGAAGTTAGAATTCAGTTTCATTTTAATATATTACCTAAAATGTCAGTTATTCAACAAAAATTATGAAGCAGGCAAAGAAACACAAAAGTGTACTTATGTTAGGAAAAGAGTTGACAGTAGATTCTCTGAGTGTCCTCAGAAGTTGAATTTAACAAAGATGTCAAAGTAGCTTTAATAAATATTATCAAAGAACTCAAGGAAACTGTCTATAGAATTAAAGGAAAGTATGATGAAAACAGTGAGAGAGATAGAAATTATTAAAAAAAAGAAACAAATTTATATTCTAGAGTTGAAAAGTACAATAATCAAAAGGAAAAATTCACTACAGGTTCTCTACAGCAGATTTGTGATGAAGAAAAAGAATCAATGAACTCTAAGATAGATAAGTAGAAATTACCTAATCTGAACAACAGAGAAAATGATTGAAGAAAAATGAACAGCACTTCAGAGACTGGCGAGACAATATCAAGCATGCCAATGTACATTTGATGGGAGTCTGAAGGATAGAAGAGAGAAAAGAACAGGAAAATAATTAGAAGAAATGGGAAGAAACTATTTTAGGAAATAATGACTGAAAATGTCCCAACTTTGAAAATACTAATCTACAGATTGAAGACACTCAACAAACTTCAATAGGAAAAAACACAAGAATATCCACAACTAGAACACCATAGTCAAGTTGTTCAAAGCCAAAGACAAGAAAATCTTGGAAGCAGTAAGAGAAAAATGGCTCATCACATACAGGGAAACAAAAGTACAATGAATGGCTAACTTCTCATAAAAAAATAACTGAGGACAGAAGACAGTGGGTTGAAATACAGTGCTGAAAGAAAAAAACTGTCAACCCAAATTTTGTTTGCAGTAAATATGAAGGTGATAGAAACACATTCCTATATAAACATAAACACTGGGAAATTTCTAAATTCACTTGTAAGTGCATTTGTTTCTGGACTTACTCTTTCTTTCATCTATTGGTCATTATCATACCAATAACATGCATTTAAATTACTGTGGCTTTATTTTTTTTTTTTTTATTTTTTTTTTTTTTTGCGGTATGCGGGCCTCTCACTGTTGTGGCCTCTCCCGTTGCGGAGCACAGGCTCCGGACGCGCAGGCCCAGCGGCCATGGCTCACGGGCCCAGCCGCTCCGCGGCATATGGGATCCTCCCAGACCGGGGCACGAACCCGTATCCCCTGCATCGGCAGGCGGACTCTCAACCACTGCGCCACCAGGGAGGCCCAAATTACTGTGGCTTTATAGTATATTTTGATGTCTGACAGGCCAGTAATTGTGACCATTTTTCCCTTTCCCACATTTTAGTGGTTGTTCTTGTGCATTTAGTTTGCCAGGTGAATTTTAAAATTAGCTTTAATAAAAAATCATGTTGAAAATTTGATTAGAATTTTACTGACTTTGTACTAGTTATATTTTTAAGAAGTAAAATTCACAGCTCTCAAGTCCCTCTAAAGCATAAGTGACATTAACAACAAAGGAATTTAGTGAAAGGAAATTGGAATATCTCAGAAATTGAAGGCATTGTTGATTAAAGTGAGAAAGGACAGTGACAGTGGACCATTCTTGCATTCCACAGCAGCAGAGTCTGTGGATCTGCTCCATGAGTATTTGCTGTTAATGCACCTCAGAAATCTCAGTCTCTGTGTTCTCCACTCCAAGCTTCAGATTCCTGGGAGAGAATTTTGCCATCTCAGCTTGGATCCTGTGTCTGCCCCTACATCATCAGCTGTGATCAGGTGGTGAATTTGATAGTATAGGTATCACTGCTGTTCCACTTGTTTGAGACAACCCAAAGTCATATCTATTTACTGTATCTTGAGGAAGCATCATCTGCCACTGTTTCCCTAAATTTGGGCTTCTTGGGTTGTGCCATTATTTCTCCAGTTTGTTGTGTTCCCATATCAAAATTCTTCAATCTGTGTACAAAATGACAATGTAAATGCCATAAACACCACCACGTTCTATACACAATGGTCAATGGAAATAGGAGGAAAAAGAAGGAAAAAATAATTCCTCTTTATAAAGATAAGGAAAAGGGATGATAATTACATTCAAATACTAAGCAATGAAAAATAGAAGGAAGCCACAACCCTCATTTTTGTTATTGGTCACAAGACTTTCTTGATTTCTGACTGCCAATTCTGTGTTCTGTTTGTCTTAGGACCTCATTTTATTGTGATTTTTTCCCTTGTAGTGGACTTATCTTTATTCTTGAGGTATCTAAGCCATTGGTGTTCTTGTCTCTAAGGATTTGTGTTGTATTTTAATATGCCCAATGTTAACGTGCCCTTGTTTCCTTGATCAAGAAAACAAGGAATTTTCCTGGCAGTACGTGGTGTTGTGGCAGCTTCAGATGAATGTGATTCAATCTGAATGTGATGTTTGGTGTTGAGTGTTTACTATATACCAACTTGGCTCACTAATTTCATCAGGAGAGTTTGGACAAAGAGAGGGGAGTATGGTCACAGGATCTCCTTCAGTCTCCAAAACTCCCTAAAATGTTTAGTTCCCGTTTCAAAGTGAACTACCCTATTTCCCATGGAGCTAGTCAATCACACCAGGTAACTTCCTTCTTTGATTCCTCTCTTAGTGGCTTGATGATTCCAAAGTGGCCTAGTGACTGTCTCTGTACCAAATCAGGAGAATATTTTTTTTCCCTTCACCTTTATTGAGATAGAATTGACCTTTACTGTGTTTTCTAGTGTAAACATTCTTCCCTTAGGTATTAACATTTCTTGAATACTCAATTATTTACCCTTATTTTCCTTTATCCTAAATCTAACTGCCTCATTTACTTATTTTGGAACTAATGTTCTCAAACTTTATTTTTTGCAAGCTGTCTCAAATCCTTTTTGGAGTTAGTCAAGGTAAGTGTAAACAGGTAGAGGGGCCACTCCCCCTTCCATGCCTTGATTGTCAGACGTGTGACAGTGTGCAGCTGTGAGAATATTCATCTGGTCCCTTGTCAGAGCTTAATGACATCTGTAATGTAGCAGCCCAGCTTGTGTCTCAGAGCTGGTATCATGGCTGAGTCTTAAGTGATAAAGTACACACACACACACTAGCATTTCCCATCTGGTGGTTCATGAACTCACAGGATTCAAAGATGTATCCAAGAAGGTCCATGTTGTTAGACATAGTAATAGTATTTGCTTAAGTATTTATTAAAATATTTAACATTGTCTAGTTTTCCTTTTGGAAATGGAACAGTTTTGGTACCTTTGAGTATATATGGAGCGGGCATCTCTGTGGTTAATGGCAATCAGATCAGTGTCCTCAAAACCTGCTTCATGGTTTTGGCCACTATTTAGTTTTAAATGATATGCTTTATAGGTGCTTGTTATTTAATTAATACCCATAATGGACAGTTAAAAAGTGCAAGAGATGAAGCTTGATGTTGAAATATGAGTTAATGACATTAATTCAGCAAATTTACCTCAAGATGATCTTACCAAAGCTTTAAGTGACATTCAGCTAATTAAAACTCTTATGTAGTACATTAAGCATCCTCTGTATTAAAAGAGAAAATTTGTCATGATTATATCCAACAATGTGTTATTTACAGAGAGCTACATTTGGGTTCCAAATCAAACATGATATAATATCAATTTTTAATATGTATAATGCAGTTAGATATTCATATGTATCTTAAAACAAATTAAATAGCATGTCACTTGTTAAATGTGAGTCTTTTTGTATTATGAATTATTAAAGATAGTATAAAAATGAATCTTAATTACAATATTTAATAATATGGTGATAAAATTTTTAAACTTTTAATTATTTGTCATATTTTACACAAAAATGAAAAGATAATTTTGAAAATTCCTGCAGGAACCACAAGAAGTATATATCATTGTGAAAACCCTTCATAAGTCAAAACTAATAGGAAAATGATTTGGCCGGTTCCTTCCATGGGCATCAGTTTATTGCCTCACTTCCATTGTGAAGTGTGTCCCTCAATCAGAGGCATTATTATGTAGGACACCATAATAGTGCATAAGAGATTTAGTATATCCACCAAAGGTGGTGCTTGCAGTTGTGTGATGAGCAGGGAAACAAATCCAAATCCCTAATATGTCTGTTTTTTGAGGATAAATTGCTACCCCATTTATGAGGGAGGATAATGTCAGTTTCTACTTGAGAGTTGGGAGTTCAGCATTGGACTAACCAAGTTAGACTTGGTGAGTGAAGTCCATGCTATTGAGCCCATGTATATCCTCTGCCCTAGTCATCATGGACTTATAATTTATTAGTCCACTTAGGAAGGACTGGGCTGGCCAGAGAAGGAAGGTGATTGACAGCACCGAAATGTTCTCTTGACTCTGTTAAGAATCTTTTCTGCAGTGGGGAACTCCCATGAAAACTATGTATGGTGAAAGTATTTTCTAGGCTCTTCCTGAATGGTCCACTCTGAAATGACAGATCTTTCTCTATTTTTGTGCGATTCACCATGTAGGCCTTACTAAAACATGGAAGGTACTTGCTACTTATTTCAAGGACCTATCAGCATGGCATTGCTAATGTAGTGAGCTGGTGTGAAGTCCTAAGGGATAATGAGATGGTTAAGGCCCCTGTAGATTAAATGGTGTCAAACGGCATTCCAAAGGTGAAAGTTATATATGTCTTGCAGGAACAAATGACAAATTGCTTCTGTGTTCTCTATGTATTAAAACTGTGAAGATGCATTGGCCATTTGTGGTATCTGGGTATATAAATAGCAGCCCCAGTGGAGTGACTGTTTCTTTAAGTTTGAAATATTTCACCAGCATTCTTTGCCCTATCTCCCAGCTTTATTGGATAAATTGACAAATAAAATTATACATATTTAAAGTGTATAATGTGAAATGATTACCACAATCAGGTTCATTAGCACATCCATCACCTCGAGTGGTATCTTTTTGTGTGTGTGGTGAGAATGCTTAAGATCTATTCTTATTAAATTTCAAGAATACAGTACAGTATTAATTATAGTCACCAAGCTGTACACTAGATCCCCAGGTCTAACTTGTCTTATGACTGAGGGTTTGTGCCCCTTGATCAGTGGTTCTTCCCCGCCTGACCCTTCAGGCCCTGGTAATGATCATTTTTGGATTCTATGAGTTTGATTTATTTATTATTTCTTTATTTATTTCTAAAGATTTCACATTTAAGTGAGATTGTGTAGTTTGTCTTTCTCTGTCTGGCTTATTTCACTTAGGATAATGTCCTCCAATTCATCCATGTTGTTGTAAATGACAGGATTTACTTCTTTCCCATGGCTGAATGATATTCCATTGTATGTATATACCACATCTTCTTTATCCATTTATCTACTGATGGACACTTAGGTTGTTATAATATCTTAGCTGTTGTGAATAATGCTGCAAAGAAAATGGGACATCTCTTTGAGAACTCATTTTGTTTCCTTTGGATATGTACCCAGAAGTGGAATTGCTGGATCATATGGTAACTCTATTTTTTATTTTTTACAGAACCTCCATACTGTTTTCCATAGAGGCTGTACCAACTTACAGTTCCATCAACAGTACACAAGGGTTTCCTTTTCTTCACACCCTTGCTAAGATTTATTTCTTGTCTTTTTGATAAAAGGCATCCTAACAAGTATGAGCTGATAACTCCTTATGGTTGACTTGCATTTCCCTGATGATGAGTGATGTTGAGCACCTTTTCATAAATTTGTTGGACATGAGTATCTGTTTTGGAAAACTTCAAGTCCTTTGCCCATTTTAAAATTTGTGTGTGTGCGTGTCTTTTTTTTTTTTTTTTTGGCTGTTGAGTTATGTGAGTTTCTTATATATTTTGGATATTAACTCCTTATTAGATACATTATTTGCAAATATATTCTCCCATTCTGTAGGTGGCCTTTTCACTTTGATGCTTTCTTTCACTGTGCAAAAACTTTTTACTCTGGTATAGTCCCATTTTGTTTTTGCTTCTGTTGCTTGTACTTTTGTTGTAATATCCAAAAAAATCATTGCAATACCAATATCAAGGAGCTATCCCCCTATGTTTTCTTCTAGGAGTTTTGATTTCAGATCTTTAAGTATTTAATCCATTTGAAGTTAATTTTTACAAGTTCCACTAGCCTTCTTTAAAACCCATCAGAATTAGTATTAGTTCTACCAGGAATTTGAGTAGAAATTAATAGGAATCAACATATTTGCATCTTTGAAATCTTTAATGGTGGTACTAATCTTCAATTTGACCCAGAAATCAGCTTTGTCTTTGATTATTACAGAAGACAGGGTAGGATCCATTGGCTTTTGCTTGGTATCCCTACCATAAAAGCTTTTTTTCCCATGGGTCATAGTATCATTGCAGGAGATTTTCCTTTATACCAGAGCCTCAGAACTGTGGTCTAGGAATTGAGTGGGAGGCTCTCCATAAGCTCATAACACTGATGTACTGGTTAGAGTCATTCTGCTCTCGTCCTAGAGTTCTTTGTTTTTTTTTTAGATTATACAAATCAAATGAGGTTTTATTATGGATTTATTTCTGAAAACTTCAGAGAAAGTCAATTCTATATATAAGGACTTTCATGAGCCTTGATTACTGCACAAACTATGCCCAGGTTACTTCAACTGGTCCTGTACTGCCAGCTGGGTCCACCTACCCCTAGAATTATTTCATTCCCATCCCATTTTTATTTCAGCTGTTTCCCAAGCTGCTGCACACCAGGAAAAAAAAAAAAAAAACATCTCGGTAATCCAGGAGAACTCCTTTTTAAATATTCAGGTCTTTCCTTGCTAACTGATCCCTAAAGGAAATAAGAGAAGTTTATATACACATGTATATGTATACAGGTATACATATATATTTATGTAACATACACATGTTACATATGGTAACACATGTAGGTAACAGAAGTTTATACACACACAAAATGAAAGGGTCAAAGAAATGAGCAAGAATCATATGGATATAATTTAATGGATATAATTTAACTATCTTCTGCAGTCTTTGAATGTCATCTGCTATATTGGGCCCAGGATTTCCAGACGTGAGTGCTGCCTGGGCCAAGATTACATCCAGATTTCTATTCAACAACCCAGATGATTTTCAGAGCCGTATCTATCTGCCTGTTCTAATACTTTGAATGCATTATCTCAGGTGAGTGTGCCTATGACAGATTAGCACATTTTTGCAATCTCTTCTAGCTGGGACTATTTTCTTCCCTAATCTAATTCTGCATATCTCCTTCTTGGGCACTAATTTTTCAGACATTGACAGAATAACAGTGAAGGGTGAGACATAGTGGAGATTGCTGTATTACTTCCAAGATGCCCAGGAAGCAGCAAGGCACATGGAGTGGGAATTGTTTAGGGTTGTGGAGAGTGGGAGTTCTCCATTTCTTGTTCCTTGATAGTATCTACATCCTGTGGGTCATGAATCCACTCTTTTTCATCAGTGCTATAATTTTCATATAAGAAATCTGGAGAGGGTATGAACTCAACAGGCATTTTAATTTGTCAGCCTGCAAAATGAACTTCTCAAGTGGATCTCAGCTTAGTGAATATAGGCAGTAAGAGAATCATTTACCATAGTCATAAAATATCTCTTATTTTCTCTCTTATTTTGAGCCAAAGCCTGGGGTACCTTATTTGTCTTTTTCTCACTATGAATTATCTAATGTCATCAGAAGCAAATATCTCAGCCTGCAGGTAGGAATTTCTCCATCCTCTTAAAACTAAATCACAGCCACAATCTGGTCCTCCAGAACCTCAGTCTCACAGTTTCTTGGTTGTCCAGCTTCTTTCTCAGCCTTGGCAAGTCTTTTGTTTTTTCTTTTCCCTCAGTCATATTTTTCTGAGCTATGCTTACTTGATGACATTTTCCAAGAATCACCTTTAAGTTTTATTGATCAAAGTCTACTCTTTTCTTTTCCAGTTTATTAATTTCATTTATCTTTATGCCTTTTGTCTACTGTTTTAATATGTTTGTTGGATATTTTTGTTTTATAATTTTCTTGACTTTTTAAATTGAGTTTTTAATTAGTTTACATTCAATCACATTTTAAATACATTTAAGGCCATGTGATATCTTTGGGTTATCCCTTTGACCACATTCCATATATTATGAAATATTGTGCTCTTATTGCCATTAATTTCTAAAGAATCTGATTTAGCTTTGAAGCTCTTATATTGTAAACTCCAGATTTATTTTTAAAAGAATTTTATTGATTTTATTTTTTTAATTCCTCAATTTAATTTTATTATTATTTATAAATTTATTTATTTTATTTTTGGCTGCGTTGGGTCTTCGTTGCTGCATGCAGGCTTTCTCTAGTTGTGGTGAGCGGGGAACACTCTTTGTTGTGGTGTGTGGACTCCTCATTGTGGTGGCTTCTTTGTTGTGGAGCACGGGCTCTAGGCATGCGGGCTTCAGTAGTTGTGGCACGTGGGCTCAGTAGTTGTGGCTCGTGGGTTCTAGAGCACAGGCTCAGTAGTTGTAGTGCACGGGTTTAGTTGCTGGGCAGCATGTGGGATCTTCCTGGACCAGGGCTTGAACCTGTGACCCCTGCATTGGCAGGCAGATTCGTAACCACTGCACCATCAGGGAAGCCCCTAACTTTATTATTTTTAAATTGAAGTAGAATTAATATATGATATGTTGGTTTCAGGTGTACAACATAATGATCTGATAATTTTATGCATTACAAAATGATCAGCACAGTAAGTCTAGTTACCATCTGTCACCATACAGACTTATTACAATATTGTTGACTATATTCCCTGTGCTGTACATTACATCCCTGTGACTTATTTTATAAATGGAAATTTGTGCCTTTTAATCCCCTTCATCTATTTCACCTGTCTCCCCCACCCCTCTCCCCTCTGGCAACCACCAGCTTGTTCTTCATGTCTATGAACCTGTTTCTCTTTTTTTGGTTCATTTATTTTGTTTTCTTTGATTCCACATGTAAGTGAAATCAAATGGTATCAATATTTGTCTTTCTCTGAGAAAAGGGAACCTTCGTGCACTGCTGCTGGGAATCTAAATTGGTACAGCCACTATGGAAAACACTATGGAGGGTCCTCAAAACACTAAAGAATTTAAAAACTTCTCAATGGATAACAGTTTTTTCCTCCAGTTCTTTTATTATTAAATGCTTGTTTTTTGATGTTTTAATTACCCATCTTCATTATGATATGGTGTTTACACAGGACAGAAATCAATGCTTCATTCCTTCAAAATGAATATTTTTGTTAAACAAAATAAAGAAAAGGAAGAAAGAAGAAAAAAATGTGAGCTGATCACACATGATGTGTTGAGTGACTTAAATGATTTACTTTCTGGAATAAGCTCATTCCTCCTTCTGGAATTATAATAATTTGTAGATAAACACTGGTATGGGCACTACACTTTGAGTAACACTGCCCTAAAATATTGAGAGTTTCATTGGGGCTAGTCAATTTTATAAGTGTTTTAGTCATATTTGAGAAAAATATGTATTCTCTGTGTGGTACAAAATATTATAAATCTAATAACAGGTTTATTTATCATCTTATTAAATCATCTGAGTTCTTACTCTTTTGTCTATTTGATCTGTAAGTTTCTTTAGAAGTCATATTAAAGCCTTCCCTAACATTGTGGATTTGACAATTTCTCTTCCTATTCCTAATACATTTCAATATCATGCTCTTTGTTTCATAAAGGTTCATAGCTGTTAAATCTTGGTGGATTATAATTATTATAAAATATATCACTTTTATTGTATTAAATGCAGCTTACATTAAATCCTATTTCATCTTATTTCTATATTGCTAGTCTTGCTTTTCTTTTGGTAGAGTTTATCCAATCTATCTCTCTGTCCTTTTATTTCCAAATTCTTTCTGTGTGTGTGTGTGTGTGTGTGTGTGTGTGTGTGTGTGTGTGTTTATTGGAGTATAATTACTTTACAATTTTGTGTTAGCTTCTGCTGTACAACGAAGTGAATCAGCTATATGTATACATATATCCCCTCCCTCTTGAACCTCCCTCCCACCCCCCCATCCCACCCATCTAGGTTGTCACAGAGCACCGAGCTGAGCTCCCTGTGCTATACAATAGGTTAACACTAGCTATCTATTTTACACATGGTACTATATATATGTCATTCTAAATCTCCCAATTCATCCCATACCCACTTCCCCACTGTGTCCACAAGTCCGTTCTCTATATCTACACCTCTATTTGTGCCCTGCAAATAGGTTCATCTGTACCTTTTTCCTACATTCCACATATATGCATTAATATACTATATTTTTCTCTTTCTGACTTACTTCACTCTGTATGACAGACTCCATGTCCATCCACATCTCAAGGAACCCAGTTTCATTCCTTGTTATGGCTGAGTAATATTCCATTGTATATATGTACCACATCATCTTTATCCATTCATCTGTCAGTGGACATTTAGGTTGCACCCATATCCTGGCCATTGTAAATAGTGCTGCAGTGAACATTAGGGTATATGTCTCTTTTTAAATTATGGTTTTCTCAAATTATATGCCCAGTAGTGGGATTGCTGGGTCATATGGTAGTTCTATTTTTAGTTTTTTAAGGAACCTCCATACTGTTCTCTAGAGTGACTATATCAATTTACATTCCCACCCACAGGCAAGAGGGTTCCCTTTTCTCCACACCCTGTCTATGATATATTGTTTGTAGATTTTTCGATGATGGCCATTCTGATTAGCAGTTGTGATTTTCATTTCTCTAATAATTAGTGATGTTGAGCATCTTTTCATGTGTGTGTTGGCCATCTGTATATTGTCTTTTTTAAAAAATAAATTTATTTATTTTATTTATTTATTTTTGGCTGTGTCGGGTGTTTGTTGCTGTGCGTGGGCTTTCTCTAGTTGTGGCAAGCGGGGGCTATTCTTCATTGTGGTGCATGGGCTTCTCATTGCGGTGGCTTCTCTTGTTGTGGAGCATGGGCTCTAGGTGCATGGGCTTCAGTAGTTGCAGCATGTGGGCTTAGTACTTGTGGCTCATGGGGTCTAGAACACAGGCTCAGTAGTTGTGGCACATGGGCTTAGTTCTCTGTGGCATGTGAGATCTTCCTGGACCAGGGCTCAAACCCATGTCCCCTGCATTGGCAGGCAGATTCTCAACCACTGCATCACCAGGGAAGCCCCTGTATGTCTTCTTTGGAGAAACGTGTTTAGGTCTTCTGCCCATTTTTTCATTGGGTTGTTTGTTTTTTTGATATTGAGCTGCATGAGCTGTTTGTATATTTTGGAGTTTAATCCTTTGTCAGTTGCTTCAGTTGCAAATATTTTCTCCCATTCTGAGGGTTGTCTTTCATCTTGTTTATGGTTTCCTTTGCTGTGCAAAAGCTTTTAAGTTTAATTAGGTCCCATTTGTTTATTTTTGCTTTTATTTCCATTACTCTAGGAGGTGGGTCAAAAAAGATCTTGCTGCCATTTATGTCAAAGAGTGTTTTTCCTGTGTTTTCTTCTAAGAGTTTCATAGTGTCTGGTCTTACATTTAGGTCTGTAATCCATTTTGAGTTTATTTTTGTGTATGGTGTTAGAGAGTGTTCTAATTTCATTCTTTTACATGTAGCTGTCCAGTTTTCCCAGGACCACATATTGAAGAGGCTGTCTTTTCTCCATTGGATATTCTTGCCTCCTTTGTCATAGATTAGGTGACCATAGGTGCGTGAGTTTAACTCTGGGTTTTGTATCCTGTTTCATTGATTTATATTTCTGTTTTTGTGCCAGTACCATACTGTCTTCATTACTGTAGCTTTGTAGTATAATCTGAAGTCAGGGAGACTGATTCCTCCATCTCCGTTTTTCTTTCTCAAAGTTGCTTTGGCCATTTGGGGTCTTTTGTGTTTCCATACAAATGGTAAAATTTTTTGTTCTAATTCTGTGAAACATGCCATTGGTAGCTTGATAGGGATTGCATTGAATCTGTAGATTGTTTTGGGTAGAATAGTCACTTTCACAATATTGATTCTTCCAGTCCAGGAACATGTTACATCTCTCCATCTGTTTGTATCATCTTTGATTTCTTTCATCAGTGTTTTATAGTTTTCTGAGTATAGGTCTTTTGTCTTTTTAGGTAGGTTTATTCCTAGGTATTTTATTCTTTTTGTTGCAATGGTAAAATGGGATTGTTTCCTTAATTTCTCTTTGTAGTCTTTCACTGTTAGTGTATAGGAATACAAGAGATTTCTGTGCAGTAGTTTTGTATTCTGAAACTTTACCAAATTCATCAATTAGCTCTAGTAGTTTTCTGGTGACATCTGTAGGATTTTCTGTGTATAGTATCATGTCATCTGCAGACAGTGACAGTTTTGCTTCTTCTTTTCCAATTAGTATTCCTTTTATTTCTTTTTCTTCTCTGATCACCATGGCTAGGACTTCCAAAACTATGTTGAATAATAGTGGTGAGAGTGGACATCCTTGTCTTGTTCCTGATCGTAGAGGAAATGGTTTCAGTTTTTCACCATTGAGAATGATGTTTGTTGTTGGTCTGTAGTATATGGCCTTTATTATTTTGAGGTAGGTTCCCTCTATGTCCACTTTCTGGATAGTTTTTATCATAAATTGGTATTTAATTTTGTCAAAAGCTTCTTCTGCATCTATTGAGATTATCATATGGTTTTTATTCTTTAATTTGTTAATATGTTGTATCACATTGATTTGCATGTATTAGAGAATTCTTGCATCCCTGGGAGAAATCCCACTTGATCATGGTGTATGATCCTTTTAATGTGTTTTTGGATTCTCTTTGGTAGTATTTTGTTGAGGATTTTTACGTCTATGTTCATCAGTTATATTGGTTGCTAATTTTATTTTTTGGTGATATCTTTGTCTGGTTTTGGTATCAGGGTGGTGGTGACCTCATAGAACGAACTTGGGAGTGTTCCTTCCTTTGACATTATTGGGAGGTGTTTGAGAAGAATGGATGTTAGCTCTTCTCTAAATGTTTGATAGAATTTGCCTGTGAAGTCATCTGTTCCTGGACTTCTGTTTGTTGGAAGATTTTTAATTACAGCTTCAATTTCATTATTTGTGATTGGTCTGTCTATTTTCTAATTCTTCCTGGTTCAGTCTTGGAAGTTTGTACCTTTCCAAGAATTTGTCCATTTCTTCCAGGTTGTCCATTTTATTGGCATATAGTTGGCCATAGTAGTCTCTTATGATCCTTTGTATTTCTGCGGTGTCAGTTGTAATTTCTTCTTTTGCATTTCTAATTTTACTGATTTGAATCCTCTCCGTTTTTTCCTTGATGAGTCTGGCTAGTGGCTTATCAAAGTACCAACTTTTAGTTTTATTGATCTTTGCTATTGTTTTCTTTGTTTCTATTTAATTTATGTCTGTTCTGATCTTTATGATTTCTTTCCTTCTACTAACTTTGGGGTATTTTTTTGGTTGTCGTTCTTCTTTCTCTAGTTGCTTTAGGTGTAAGATTAGATTGTTTATTTGAGATTTTCCTTTTTTCTTGAGGTGACATTGAATTGCCATAAACTTCCCTCTTAGAACTGCTCTTGATGCATCCCATAGGTTTTGGGTCATTGTGTTTTCATTGTCATTTTTTTCTATGTATTTTTTGATTTCCTCTTTGATTTCTTCAGTGATCTCTTGGTTATTTGGTAGCATATTGTTTAGTCTCCATGTGTTTGTGTGTTTTGGTTTTTTTTAAATTAATTAATTTATTTAGTTTTGGCTGTATTGGGTCTTCATTGCTCCGTGGGGGCTTTCTCTGGTTGCAGTGAACAGGGGCTATTCTTCGTTGCAGTGCACATGTTTCTCATTGTGGTGGCTTTTGTTGTGGAGAATGGGCTCTAGGCATGCAGGCTTCAGTAGTTGTGGCTTGAGAGCTGTAGAGCTCAGGCTCAGTAGTTGTGGCATACGGGCTTAGTTGCTCTGCAGCATGTGGGATTTTCCCAGACTAGGGCTCGAACCCATGTCCCCTGCATTGGCAGGTGGATTCTTAACCACTGCACCACCGGGGAAGCCCCTGTTTGTGTTTTTTTTACAGTTTTTTTTCCCCTGTAATTGATTTCTAATCTCATAGTGTTGTGGTCGTAAGAGATGCTTGGTAAAATTTCAGTTTTCTTAAATTTACTGAGACTTGATGTGTGACCCAAGATATGATCTATCCTGGAGAATGATCCATGTGCACTTGAGAAAAAACTGTCTTCTGTCTCTTTCAGGTGGAATGTCCTATAAATGTCAGTTAAGTCTATCTGCTCTATTATGTCATTTAAAGCTTGTGTTTCCTTTTAAATTTTCTGTCTGGATGATCTCTCCGTAAGTATAAGTAGGGTGTTAAAGTCCCCCCTTATTATTGTTACTAAAGAAACTTCTTTAGTCAATTTCCCCTTTTATGGCTGTTAGCATTTGCCTTATGTATTGAAGTCCTCTATGTTGGGTGCTTAAATATTTATAATTGTATATCTTCTCCTTGGATTGATCCATTGATAATTATGTATTGTCCTTCCTTGTCTCTTGTGACAGTCTTTATTTTAAAGTCTATTTTATCTGATATGAGTATTGCTATTCCAGCTTTCTTTTGATTTCCGTTTGCATGGAATATCTTTTTCTATCCTCTAACTTTCAGTCTGTATGTGTCCCTAGGTCTGAAGTCGGTATCTTGTAGATAGCATATATATGGGTCTTGTTTTGTATCCATTCAGCCAGTCTGTGTCTTTTGGATGGAGAATTTAATCCAGTTATATTCAAGGTAGTTATGAATATGTATGTTCCTATTACCATTTTCTTAATTGTTTTGGGTTTGTTTTTGTGGGTCTTTTTCTTCTCTTGTGTTCTCCGCCTAGGGAAGTTCCTTTAGCATTTGTAGTAAAGCTGGTTTGGTGGTGCTGAATTCTCTTAGCTTCTGCTTGTCTGTAAAGCTTTTGATTTCTCTGTCGAATCTGAATGTGATCCTTGCTGGGTAGAGTAATCTTGTTTGTAGGTTTTTCCCTTTCATCACTTTAAATTTATCTTGCCACTCCCTTCTGACCTGCAGAGTTTCTACTGAAAAATCAACACATAACCTTATGGGTATTCCCTTGTATGTTTTTTGTTGCTTTTCCCTTGCTGCTTTTAATATTTTCTCTTTGTATTTAATGTTTGTTAATATGATTAACATGTGTCTCGCATATTTCTACTTGGGTTTATCCTGTATGGGACTCTCTGCACTTCCTGGATGTGGGTGGCTATTTCCTTTCCCTTGCTAGGGATGTTTTTGACTATAATCTCTTCAAATATTTTCTCAGACCATTTCTTTTTCTCCTCTTCTTCTGGGACCCCTGTAATTTGAATGTTGGTGTGTTTAATGTTGTCCCAGAAGTCTCTGAGACTGTCCTCAATTTTATTTTATTTTTTTTGGCTATGTTGGGTCTTTGTTGTTCTGCATGGGTTTTCTCTAGTTACAGCTAGCAGAGGCTACTCTTTATTGCGGTGTGCGGCTTCTCATTGTGGTGGCTTCTCTGGTTTCAGAGCATGGGCTTTAGGTGTGTGGACTTCAGTAGTTTTGGCTCATGGGCTATAGAGTGCAGACTCAGTAGTTGTGGTGCACAGGCTTAATTGTTCTGTGGCACATGGGATCTTCCTGGACCAGGGATCAAACCTGTGTCCCCTGCATTGGCAGGTGGATTCTTCTTCTTTTTTTTTTTTTTAATAAATTTATTTATTTATTTTTGGCTGCATTGAGTCTTTGTTGCTGCATGGGGCTTTCTCTAGTTCCAGAGAGAAGGGGCTACTCTTTGTTGTGGTGAGCAGGCTTCTCATTGTGGTGGCTTCTCTTTGTTTCAGAGCGTGGGCTCTAGAGTGAAGACTCAGTAGTTGTGGTGCATGGGCTTACTTGCTCCACAGCATGTGGGATCTTCCCTAACCAGGGCTCAAACCTGTGTCCCGTGCTTTGGCAGGCAGATTGTTAACCACTGCACCATGAGGGAAGCCCCAGCAGGTGGATTCTTAACCACTGCACCACCAGGGAAGTCCCATTCTTTTTTCTTTATTCTGCTCCTCGGCATTTATTTCCACCATTCTATCTTCCAGCTCACTTATACGTTCTTCTGCCTCAGTTATTCTGCTATTGATTCCTTTTAGTGTATTTTTTCATTTCAGGTATTGTGTTGTTCATCACTGATTGTTTGTTCTTTAGTTTTTCTAGGTCCTTGTTAAACATTTCTTGTATTTTCTCGATCCATGCCTCCATTCTATTTCTGAGATTCTGGATCATCTTTACTATCATTACTCTGAACTCTTTTTCAGGTAGGTTGCCTATTTCCTCTTCATTATTTGGTCTCGTAAGTTTTTACCTTGCTTCTTTGTCTGTAACATTTTTTTGTCACCTCATTTTTTTTTTGATGGGTGGGGCTGTGTTCCTGTCTTACTGGTTGTTTGGCCTGAGGCATCCAGCACTGGAGCTTGCAGGCAGTTGGGTGGAGCTGGGTCTTGGTGCCAAGATGAGGACCTCCAGGAGAGCTCACACTGGTTAATTTTCCCTGATGTCTGAGTTTCTCTGTTCTTCCAGTGGTTTGGGCTTGGCGCTGCCAACACAGGAGCTCAGGCCTAACCCCCAGCCTGGAAACCAAGACCTGGCAAGCCATGTAATGCCACAAAGAAAAAAAAAAAGACAACAACCAAAAAAGAGCAGAACAATAACAAAGAATAAAAAATAAAGTAAAATTAGAAAAATAAAAAATATATTAGAAAAAATTAAAAATGAAACCACCACAAGAAAGCAAAACAGAACCACCACAACAAAAAAACAAATAAATAAAATAAAAAATTAAAAGGTAAGAATAATTAAAAAAATGCTGGAATAGGCCTTGGGGGGTTTGGGGGAGGGACTTAGGCCTAGTACTTCTGTGGCTTGAAGAGGCCTTAGTGGTTGGGGGTGGGGGGCTTAGACCCAGGACCCATGCAGCCAGAAAAGGCCTTATGGGGAAAGGTCTTTGACCAAGTACCCATGTGGCCAGAAGAGGCCTTGAGGGGGGGACCTAGGCCCAGGATCTGTGTGGCCAGAAGAGGCCTTGGCATGGGGGCAGTGCTCAGGCCTGGGTCCCATGTGGCCAGAGGGGCCTCTGGAGTGGCAGCTCAGGCCCAGCACCCCAGCAGGCTCTCTGGGACCCAAGGCAGTGGGGGAGATCCTGGCCACATTCCCCTCTGATCCCCTGATTCCCAGAAGTTCCCTCTCCTACCCCACCAATACCCGTGCCCTGAGTGGGCCCCTCCGAGTGTGGGAACCTCTCCCTTCCCCCAGCACGCCCTCAGGGGCCCCAGTCCTGTACCACCTCCACTTTTATTCCCCCCTTCCCTCCCACATCCTACCTGGTCGCATGGGGATTCCTCTTATCCCTTTACGTGTCTGAGGTCCCCCACTAGCACCTAGTAGATGACCTACTTGTGAGAAGACGTGAACTCAGCCATCTTGACTTTGCTCCCTTAGCCCACTATTGTCTTTCTGTGTGTTTTAAAGGGTGTCTTTTATAAGTAGCATATATCTGGACTAACAATTTTTTTAAACCCAATTTTAGAGACTTAATCTTTTCCTAGGGGAATTTAACCCATTCACATTTGCTGTAATTATTGATAAATTTATATTTAGTCTTACCACCCTATTTTATGTTTGCTATTGACAATGCTTTCTTGTAACTGTTGTGTAGTCCCCCTTTTTGCTGACGTTACCAAATTTTTTTGTTTAGTTTTACTTTCCTTTTTTCTCCCCTGCCATTTCCTCTTAGTACAGTAGTTCTGTTATGCTAGTGTGAGTAGTTAAAATCACCCAGAGTACTTCTTAAATGCAGATGCCTGGACCCTTCAAAGATTATGATTCTATACATGCAAGGGTATGCTGCCTAGGAATCTGCATTTTAAATTTATATCACAAATGGTTCTGTAGCAGATGATTTTAAGATTAAACATTAAGAATAATGCTCTAGTCTGGAAGAAAAAAATTGTTTCTATTCTGCAAGATATTATTTTAGCAAATAATCTAAATCTACATTTTTATACATGTCATGATATTATCTGTTTGTATAATCTTCTGCATCTAAGCAAGTTTTTTTTAAAGCATCCTTTTACTTTCAACTTACATTTTTAAGCTAATTTAAGTTCTGCATTATTTTACATTAAGTTTCTGCTTTTTAACAAAATCCTTTTTACTGAATAGTTCACTACCACATTCTCAGCAATTATATATAGCTGCCTATGGGTTCATAGGGTTTTTTCCTAATCACTACTTATACTTTTTTAAAACTTTTAAAAATGATGAAATATAGCATACATTCAGAAAAAAATACATAAACCATGAAATAAAGTGAAGTAAAGTGAAAATCATTACCCAGGTTAACAAATAGAATATTTCTAGCACCCCAGAATCTGCATATGTGTCATTTGACAATCACAACATAGTCCCTTCCTAATAGGAAAACAAAAAACAAAAAACAAAAAAACACTCTCCTGATTTGTATGGTAATCATTTCTTTGCTTTACTTTATAGTTTTAGTGTTTACTGTCTGTTGTTTGCATCACAAACAATAGTTAATTTAGCTTTGCCTGTTTTTGAAGTTTTATGTTTGGAACTATATAGTATATGTTATTCTGTGCCTGGCTTATTTTTTTAAATATCATGTCTTTAATATTCATCTATTTTTGTGGTATGTAGATGTAATTCATACATATATTTCACAGTTTATTATCAATTATAGTGTTGATGGATATTTGAGTCATTTCTGGTTTTGGGACACTCTAAACAGTGCTGTTATGAGCACACTAGTGTAATGTAGTATACAGTATACAGGCATGTTCTGACACCAGTTCTCTGAAACCAGCTGGATATTCTACAATTCAATTCAATTTTGAAACTAACTATCCAGAGCTGGTGCAGACTCCCCAAATTAAAGGCATAGTCCTTTGTAAGATAGTCTCCACTTCAGATGCCACCTGCAAATCTCAGGGACACTCACACTTTTGCCTGGACAGCTAGGAGTTTCAAAATGTTTGGCTTCTATCCTAACTGTGGTGGACCTCAGTAAAATTGTGATTCTGACCACCTGGAGTTCACTTCAGGTCCCACAGGAATTCAGTCCTTCAAAAGAATGGCCTCACTTTAGATACCAACTGCAGATCTTGGGGGCTGTCTACATTTCTGACTGACTGGCTGTACATTTGGGAGTCCCCATGACCTTCTCAGATTTGAGAATTTGCTAGAATGACTCATAGTACTCATTGAAAACACAGTACTTATGATTATAGTGTTATTGTAAGGAATACAGATTAGACAAAGCGAAAGAGATGCATAGGGCAAAGTATGGTGTGTTTGTGGGGGGACAGCAGAGCTTCCAAGCCTTCTCATTATGGAATCTGGGTTCATCACCCTCCCAGCACATTGATGTGTCGACTAACCAGAAAGTTCCACTGCACCTCAGTATCCAGTGTTTTTATTGGGGTTTTGTTATATAGGTATGATTGATTACACCACTGAACTAAATCTCCAGCCCCCCTCTTCTACCTACAGGTTAGGAGGCTTAAAGTCCTAACTTTCTAATGGTGTGCTTGGTTTTTCTGGTGACCAGCACTGGTCTTGAAGTTGGGGGCCCACCATGAGTCATCTCATTAGCATAACAAAGACATTCTTATCACTCACTTCAAGGATTTTTGAACCTCTGTGCTAGAAACCAGGGACAAAGACAATATATCCTTATTATACCACCACAGATAACGCATTTTTTGGTGGCATACACCTGAGTGGTATTGTTAAGTTATAATAAATACATATCTTTAGGTTTGCTAGAAAATGGGAAATAGTTTTACAAAGTGATGATGTTAATTTATACTCTCAGTAGTAAAAGGTTTCTGAGAGCTCAAATTGTTGCACATCTTTGTTGAAACATGGCATTATCTTAGATTTTAGTTTTTGTCAATTTGTTAGATGCATTGTGGCATCTCACATTTTCTTATTACTTATAATATCTTTCATTCTTGAGAGTTTTCATTGGGTATAGAATTTTAGGTTGGCAGTTGCTCTTTTGAAGCTTTTCTTTAAAACTATTTAGAGGGTACTTTTTTTGTTGGGGAGGGTGTCTGGCTCTTTTAAGATTTTTCTGTGTCCTTTATTTTCTGCATTTACATAATGATATATCTAGATGTGAATTTCTTATTTATTCTATTAGAGAACTTTGGTCTTCTTAAATGTCTGGATTGATGTCTTTCTTTGGTTCTAGAAAAGTCTCAGCCATTATCCTTTTGAATATTGTCTGTACTCTGTTGCCTTTCTTTTTCTTCTGAGTATCTGATTAAATGTAGGTTACACTGCATTGCTCTATTTTCTGTCTATTTTATGATTTCTACTGTAAAAAGATAATAAGCAGAAACCTTAAGTAAGTAGAGGTGGGAGAACAGAAGGGGCAGCTCTCATGCCCCGTGGTGATAGCAGAGGCCCACAGGAAGGAAGATTTCTCTTCTTTCCTGGCAACAACTCTGCTAATGTAAAGCCATGGACTCTTCATTTTCTTTAGCCCTCCCAACGTCCTTTTCCCTCTATAAAAGCATTCTCCTTCCCTTGCTGTGTGGGGACTTGCATGTGGCTTGCTGTTGTTGCAGACCCTGAATTGCAATTCTCTGCTAATCCCAAATTGACCCATCTTTGCTGAAGAAATGACTGTTAGCCTATTTGTTTTAGGTCATTGTTACCTTTTTAATTGCTCTGTGCTGCATTCTGGTTATTTCTTATAATTTATCTTATAAAGTTGTCTATTTCTTAAACATATCCATTGCAGTCTTCTTTTCAGTTATTTTTCAGCTCTAGAATTTCTATTTGGTTCTTTTTCAAATATGTAGTGCTAGTTTTTCCTGTTCTCAGAGCAGATATTTTCAAGCTTGCTTTTCAATTTCTTTTAACCTAGCAAACATAGTAATTTTCTGATGTGTCTGATAATGTCAATATATGAAGCTTTGAGGGTAATTTTCTGATGTTTGTTTTTCTGATTCTTGTTCACAGAGTTTGTTTCCTCATGCGTCTGATTTATTTGACTATGTTATTCTCACTGTAAATTAAAAATATTATTAATATGGGGGCCTCCCTGGTGGCGCAGTGGTTGGGAGTCCACCTGCCGATGCAGGGGATACGGGTTCGTGCCCCGGTCTGGGAGGATCCCATATGCCGCGGAGCGGCTGGGCCCGTGAGCCACGGCCGCTGGGCCTGCGCGTCCGGAGCCTGTGCTCCGCAACGGGAGAGACCACAACAGTGAGAGGCCCGCATACCTCAAAAAGAAAAAAAAATTATTAATATGAATGATTTGATATATAGAATGAGTATCTCTTCCTCCAGAGAGGATTTGCATTTGCTTTTTAGATGTCTTGGGGGACCACTGATCTAGGATCATCATAGTCCAAGTTCAAGACTTGAGATTCCCTGAGTGTGCAGTGATGTAAACCCATATAGTAAGACTGCACAAGTGTTTGTTTGCTTCTGGTTCACACTATCCTAAGGATATAATTCATTAGGGTCTCAGTTAATTGTAGGGAGAGGCTTCTATTAGAATTCCCATCTTGTGTAGGTCTTCAGCGTTGATTCTGTTTTTCTTGCCCTTTGAGACCACTAAAAAGAAAGTTCAGATTGGCTAGGATTGGCAAATACCCTTAGGGCCAAAGCAGATTTCCATGTTCACTTATCTCCTTGGGTTTCTATTTTACCTTCAATTTGGTTTTGTATTTATTTTCTTGCTGATTCTTTTTTATTTATGTAAAAAGGTTTTTTAAAAAAGGTTTTATCTAGTGTTTTAGTTGTTTTCTGAGTAATTTTGCCTACTATTACTGGAAACTGGCAGTATATTGTGATTTCCTGAAGTTTTTGTTTTGCTAAAAAATAATCTAGAATAATTTTTTCTTTTAAGAAACGGTACATGAGCAGTAAATGTTCTCCATCTTTGCATGTTCCAGAAAGTCTTTGCTTTGCCCTTACATCTGGTTGATAATTTGGATATAGTAGTATAGGTTTGAAATACTTTTCTTCACCTGTAGGCTTGGCAGAGTTTTCTGGCCTGAATTCTCCATGACATGCCTTTCCCCAAGGTACTTCCTCCAAATGGGAGGTCTTAATATGGCTGAGGGGTAGGATACCTTGTAGTATACATGGACAGGAAGAGGAAAACCACTGAGGACCCACGCTGATGACCACGTGAGGAAATCTTTACATTGGTGGTGGAAAATATTAATCTGTTTTACTCCTGGGTTTGGCTGGCTGTTGTGTTTAAAAAAAAAAAGTCTTGCCATTGTGGAGGTCTGGAGTTATACCAGGCCATCCTCAGCTTTTCTCTGTGCTCAAAGATTTGAGATAGGAGCCTTCCCTATGCAGATCCTTCATTTGATTGGAGGGCAGATCTCAGGTGAATGCCGAAGCACTTAATAGTTATGCATTATTAGGGGAGGGGAAAATTCATTACTGTAGATCTATTCTCTAGAACAGCAGTGGCCCTGGGGCTGGTTTTGTGGAAGACAGTTTTTCCATGGATGGGGTGGGTGGGTGGGGATGGTTCAGGTGGTAATGTGAGCAATGGGAAGTGATGGGGAGCAGCAGGTGAAGCTTTGCTCCTTCTCCTGAGGCTCACCTCCTGCTGTGCAGCCTGGTTCCTAACAAGGGGTTGGGAACCACTGCTCTAGGAAGTATTTTGGTTAATTAATCTGGATGCCTTTGATTTCCTTTTCTTGCCTGACTATACTGTCTGGGACCTGAGAACCTTGCCTAGTTCCTGCCCTTAAAGTAGTGAGAACTCCAGGAGGTTGGTTTGGGTTTTAACACCTGTATAGGTAAAGGAAAATACACTTTGGGAGATGATGAGGTAGGATGGAGCCTTCTGTATAAATCTAGGACCCCTGGTGAACTGCATGTTAAGGGAAAGGAGAATTAGAAAAAATACTACTCATTACCAAAATAAGGAAGTGTCAAGGAAATAGATATATACCTAGGCTTTAGGTGAAAAATGAATCTCTTAAAAATTGACACCCCAGGCCTGCACATTACAGTGATTTGCAGCCTGAATTTAGATAATCCACATGATCTAATGACTCCCAAGCAAAGACATTAACAAAAAAAAAATGCCTTCTTGTGATACTTTGGTGTCTTGGAATATTTCTTTTTTTTGTCTTAGTTCTTTGTTGACTGATGCTGAGCCAGTATATTTGTAATCATTAAAGAGATGTTCAGCTTGAAGTTGGTAGCATAAAGTTGACCTTTTCTTTCTCTTCTTGTGAATGATGTAATAGCAAAGAGGGGAATTAGAATCAAAATATAAATATAATTTTATATATTTGGAAAAATTAGGAAACAGCTAAAAATGTCAAATCAGAAAGTAAGTGGAATGACTTCTAAAAGCAGAGAAAATCAAGCAGGGTTTTATACAGAAGCAAACAGGGAGAGTTTTCCAGCAAGGAGCACTTCCTAAAGTTGAGAGTACATATGGAGGTAAAAAGTAAATGTTTTCATTTTCATTAATGGTAAATATAGCAAACAGACTGGTAGGAGAAACTTTTCTGGACCCAGTTTGTTTCCAGAACCTGAGAAAGTGGAATTAAGTGAGAAATCATGTAACAAGCCGTATGTGGAAACATTCAGTGGTATATGAGTCAGGAAAAGGGTAGATTTTTCACTGAGGAATTTTACAGCCATCTATCTTAATTGGTTGAGAGAAGCAATTGATAAACAGTATAACCAAAGCCGAAGATCATAAAGAAGACTTCAGGTAGCATGAAACACAGTCTATGTTCAGAAAAAAAAAAAGCCTCAGTCAAAGATAAGTAGGTAGAAAAGGAATAATTGCAGGATCTCTAGTACAATACAACAAGACAATGGGATCATTGAAAGAACTGAAAACAATTGGAATATGAAGAGCAGATCTCAGCAAAACATCTTTATAGAAGAAATGAAAATTATTCCCAAGTTAAAATATAAAATGAAATTTCTTCCACAAACAATAGAAAACACCACAGCAGATAAAAGAGTTCAGGGAAAAGATAAAGCCTGAGCAATGAGGAGCAAGAACTGAAGTAGAAGAAAACATGTATCACATCATTGAAAGTGAATTTTGAAGGAGAACAGGGAGAATAGACAGGGCTGAGGACACTGATGAGGACTTGGAAAGGGATACCAAGTATAGAAATCAGGAAAAAAAATCAAAATGAAATGGAAATACAGTCAAACATTAATTAGGGAAAGGGAAAAATGATATATATGGAATTAGGTAAAGGAGATCCAAAATACACATAATTGGAATCCCAGAAGAAAATTGAAATAATAAAGATATTTTGGAAGATATGCAAAAATGTCCAATCACTTCTGACAGAAAGAAAAATCAGGCCAACATCAGATTTCTCTAGAGCCATGTACAATGACACAGTAGAACAGTGCCTGCAAAGTTCTTTAAGAAAATCTGACCTAAAAAATTGCCTCCATACAAATTATTGTTTAAATACAAATTCAAAAAACTTTTTGTCTTTTGATTTTATATCTTTAATGTGAAAAAATTAAAAGAATTCATGAGCCCTTCTTTAAAAATCTACAGGTGGGTAAACATAACCAACTAAGAAATGACAAGAAAATGTACAGCAAAGAGAATGGCAAGGATAATTTAGTTGAACACTTAGAATTTAACAACTGTGACAATTAAGGGGCCAGAAGAGATTGTAAATGTTATGTGCTTTGACACATAATAGATTTTAAGTGATGTAATTACATATGTAATACGTGATTATTACAATAGGGAGAAAAAAGTAGAAAGTAGGAGGTAGTATGGATATACTGATTCCCTCATCTTTTGTAGCTGGAAATAAAAAAGATGTAATATAAAATAGAAATATCAAGTATTATAGGAATAAGTATACTTGAATACAAATATAATGCAATAAACTAAAATTGGATAGCGGAGGAGAAGGAAGTAAAAGGGATGAAGAGGAAATACACTTCATGGTAACAATTATATACTCCCTAAAAAGATAGTTTTAAGGGTATTAAATGAAGAATAGTTATAAAGAGAACCACTAGAACAAAAAATAACAAAATGTTTAAATTATCACAAAAAATACATCCAAAAAAAGGAATGAAAACATAGACTATATATTAAGTGAAACAAAACAAAACAAAACACAGTTTTAATGTATAATAGTGCTTGCTTTGGTAGCACATATGTTCAAATGTAAATAATATAATTGCAGAATAAAAACACAAATTATGTCAATAAATTTAAATAGGCCAAACTTATTTAAAAGGATTAGATTAAATCGCAAGACAATAATCAATTCTAAAAGTGATTCAGAAAGGTTGAAAATGAAAGTGAGGACATACTCAGCCATAAAAAGAAACGAAACTGAGTTATTTGTAGTGAGGTGGATGGACACAGAGTCTGTCATACAGAGTGAAGTAAGTCAGAAAGAGAAAAACAAATACCGTATGCTAACACATATATATAGAATCTAAAGAAAAAAAAAAAGATTCTGAAGAACCTAGGGGCAGGACAGGAATAAAGACGCAGACATAGAGAATGGACTTGAGGACATGGGGAGGGGGAAAGGTAAGCTGGGACGAAGTGAGAGAGTGGCATGGACTTATATATACTACCAAATGTAAAATAGATAGCTAGTGGGAAGCAGCTGCATGGCACAGGGAGATCAGCTCGGTGCTTTGTGACCACCTAGAGGGGTGGGATAGGAGGGTGTGAGGGAGATGCAAGAGGGAGGAGATATGGGGATATATGTATAGGTATAGCTGATTCACTTTGTTATAAAGCAGAAACTAACACACCATTGTAAAGCAATTATACTCCAATAAAGATGTTAGAAAAAAAAGGAAAGTGAGAACAGTTACATTAGGCAAATTCAAACAAAAAGAATATCAAACATGGGTGAATTCAGAGCAGACAGAAAGCATTAAACAAAAACAAAAGAAGTGTCCTTTGTACACTCAGGGGTGCAATTTGTAATGAAGAGGAGTATTTACAAATATACTTCATTAACTAATATAGTATGAACATTTATAAATGAAAAATTGTAGAAGATATGAGAAGAAATAGATAGTAGGAGACTTTAAATCACTTTTCTCAGTTCACTGTCAAGTGGACAAAAGGTATCTAAGAATATAGAAGCTTTCAATCTCAAAAGTAAGATCAAATTGATATACCTAACTCTATAGCCTGAAAACAAAGTGCATTTTTTCATTCAAGTTCCCATGGCATAGTCACAAAATTTGGCCACACATTAATGCATAAATAAAATCACAAGGAATAGAAAAACATTTTCTAGGACTTCCCTGGTGGTCCAGTGGTTAAGACTTCACCTTCCAATGCAGGGGGTGCAGGTTCGATACCTGGTTGGGGAGCAAAGATCCCACATGCCTCGCAGCCAGAAAACCGAAACATAAAAAACCCAGAAGCAATATTGTAACAAATTCAATAAAGACTTTAAAAAATGGTCCACACAGGGACATGTAAAAGTTTGAGATTAGATCATTCCCTAACACCATACACAAAAATAAGCTCAAAATGGATTAAAGACTTAAATGTAAGGCCAGAAACTATCAAACTCTTAGAGGAAAACATAGGTAGAACACTCTATGACATAAATCACAGCAAGATCCTTTTGGACCCACCTCCTAGAGAAATGGAAATAAAAACAAAGATAAACAAATGGGACCTAATGAAACTTCAAAGCTTTTGCACAGCAAAGGAAACCATAAACAAGACCAAAAGACAACCCTCAGAATGGGAGAAAATATTTGCAAATGAAGCAACTGACAAAGGATTAATCTCCAAAATTTATAAACAGCTCATGCAGCTCAATAGCAAAAAAACAAACAACCCAATCCAAAAATGGGCAGAAGACTTAAATAGGCATTTCTCCAAAGAAGATATACAGACTGCCAACAAACACATGAAAGAATGCTCAACATCATTAATCATTAGAGGAATGCAAATCAAAACTACAATGAGATATCATCTCACACCAGTCAGAATGGCCATCATCAAGAAATCTAGAAACAATAAATGCTGGAGAGGGTGTGGAGAAAAGGGAACACTCTTGCACTGCTGGTGGGAATGTGAATTGGTACAGCCACTATGGAGAACGGTATGGAGGTTCCTTAAAAAACTACAAATAGAACTACCATATGACCCAGCAATCCCACTACTGGGCATATACCCTGAGAAAACCATAATTCAAAAAGAGACATGTACCAAAATGTTCATCGCAGCTCTATTCACAATAGCCCGGAGCTGGAAACAACCTAAGTGTCCATCATCGGATGAATGGATAAAGAAGATGTGGCACATATATACAATGGAATATTACTCAGCCATAAAAACAAATGAAACTGAGCTATTTGTAATGAGGTGGATAGACCTAGAGTCTGTCATACAGAGTGAAGTAAGTCAGAAAGAGAAAGACAAATACCGTATGCTAACACATATATACGGAATTAAAAAAAAAAAAATGTCATGAAGAACCTAGGGGTAAAACGGGAATAAAGACACAGACCTACTTGAGAATGGACTTGAGGATATGGGGAGGGGGAAGGGTAAGCTGTGACAAAGCGAAAGAGAGGCATGGACATATGTACACTACCAAACATAGGGTAGATAGATAGTGGGAAGCAGCCGCAGAGCACAGGGAGATCAGCTCGGTGCTTTGTGACCGCCTGGAGGGGTGGGATGGGGAGGGTGGGAGGGAGGGAGATGCATGAGGGAAGGGATGTGGGAACAGATGTATATGTATGACTGATTCACTTTGTTATAAAGCAGAAACTAATAAAAAGAAAAAAAAAATAGATAACCAAAAAATGGTCCACATTCAAAAAAATCTAAAAAAAAACATTTTCTAATCATAAGTTAATAAAAGGACATATTAAATAATGAAAAAATAAATTAAGGAAATAAGAATTATCATTTTTCCCATTTTGTGGGAAAAAACAGCCTCTCTCTTAAAACAACATTCAACTACTCTACTAGACAACTAAAAAAATCTAAACCCAAAATTGCAGAATATTTAGAAATTCAATACTAATGTTAGAACTCCATTGTAATAACTTGTGAAATACTTCTAAGGTACTACTCAGGGAAATATTAATCATCTCAAAATTTATCCTATAAACAAGAAAGAATGAAAGTATATTAATCATATACCTCAAGAAGCTTTTAAAAAATCCAGTAAGATGATCCTACGGAAAGCAGAATGAAGGACTTAAGAAGGATAAATACAAAAACTAATGATTTAGGAAACAGAAAAAATGCTAGATAAAACTAAAAGGTAAATGAAAGCTATTCCTTTGAAACATTAATAAAACAGAATAACCAATAGCTAATGTATAGAAAGGGTTCCACTAGAGAAACAGAATCAGTTAATGAAAAATGAGTAAAAGAGAAAACCCAATAGCTAATCCATATCAGTCAGGGCTCCTCTAGAGAAACATAACGGCTTACATGATTGTGGGTCCTGCCTAGGAAAGTCTGAAATCCTTGGGGCAGGCCATCAGGAAGGACAGGCTGGAACTCTGGCACAAGCTGAAATTGCAATCCCTAGCAAAGTTTCTTGTGGGAAGCCTCAGTTCTGCTCTTAAGGCCTTTTAACTGATTGAATCATGCCTACTCAGGTTACTAGGAAAATCTTCCTTAAAGTACACTGATTATAAACTTTAATCACATCTACAAGATACCTTCACAGCAACACCTAGATAAGTGTTTGATTGAATAACTGGGGACTGTAGTTGACCGTCACCTAATCTAATCAAGAAAACAGGCAGGTAGAACAGATTCCTCATATAACCAAAGATAATTGAGGAAATACCTACAGATTAAAAGAAAATAGGGAGAACCATAACAGCCTAGTTTTCTAAGTCTATTTGAATGAATTGGAAAACACTGAAGAACTGGATAATTTTCTAGGAATATGTAAATGATCACAAGTAATTCCAGAAAAAGTAGAAATTTCAGAACATCAATTTCCATCAAAGAAATAACAACTTTTTTCTAAGAGCTATTCTTTGAATATCATTAAATAACAGATAATTTGATTGCCTTTTAAATTGTTCTATAGCATTACTGCCCACTAAAACTTTTTGTGGTGGTAGGGATGTTCTAACTCTACTGACCAGTGTAGGGAAGCACATGTGACTATTGAACACTTGAATGCAGCTAGTTCTGTGGAGGGTCGAATCTTAATTTTATTTAATTCTAATTAACTTAAACTTAAGCAGCCATGTATTGCTATTGGCTACTGTACTGGCCAGTGAAGTTCTAGAGCATATAAAAGAAAAGCATTCATTCTTTTATGAAGTAAGCATAGAATTGATAAATAATAAAGATTCAATATAAAAAACCCATAGATCAATCTCATTTATAAAAATTGATGCAAATACCCTAGGAAACAGAAGCTAGTAGCACTTTAAAATCATAATATATAAAGACCATATGGGGTTTATTCCAGGATTTACAAACGGTTCAGAAAGAGGAAACAATATAATTTGTCATGTTATGAGATCAACAGCAAAAACATGCCTAGAGGATGTCCACCATCATGAAAAATTTTGAACATCATTGTAGAGGTACTAACCTATATAATTAGGGAGAAGGAGGGAGGGAGTTTGGATTGTTCTTTTGAAAAACCCGAAAGAATCAAGTGAAATTGTATTCAGATAAGAGAATTTAGAAATATGAGTGGATATAAAATCCACGTAAAGAGAACAATAGCCTTCATATCTGTAAATTATAAACAGTTGGAGGATATGATGGTGAAGAATCCAGTTATTATAACAGCAACAACGAATAAAGTTTCTAAGAATAATCTGAAGAAATGTGTAAGATCTAGTTGAAGAAAACATTATAATACCCTGCGGGACATAAAGGAGACTTCATAAGTGGAGAAGGATGCCATGTTATTGGACACGGTTATACAAGTTAAGTCAGGAATTTAGTGTTATTTTACTAAATCACCAGTAGGACTTTTTTGGTTTGTTTTTGTTTGTTTCTTGCAATAAGGCAAGTTGATTTTAAAGTTCATATAGAAAAATTAAAAAGCAAGAATGGCCAGGAAAATTTTTATCATTAAACATAAAGTTATACAAATTGAAATAGTTTTATAGTAGCACATAAGTAGACCAATGCATCAGAATAGAAAACCCAAATATGGACCCAAATGCATGTGGGAATTTCAGCTCTGATAAAGGAATTATTTCAAATCAGTATACGGCATTGACCTATGTAGAAAAAAATGTTGCACAAGGCATACCTAACATTCCTAGACCAAAATGGATTCCAAGTGGATTAAAGATTTAAGTGCAAAAAGCAATAATGAGTGGAAAAATCAAGGAAGTCTTTAAAAATAATTCTGGTTAGGACAAGGCTTATCTAAGCATGCCACAAAATATAGCAATCATGAAAATCTTTATAAATTCAACTATATTAAAAAACCTTCATGACAAATGCAAAGTCAAAAGACAGATTATCTAGGAAAAATGTTTACAAGTCATATTCCAGAGGACTGAGTCCTATACTATATAAGTGATTTTTATAGATTGTTGGGGAATAAACCAATAACTCACTAGAAAAAGAGGTAAAACTGGATTAAACAGTTCAGAGGAAAGAACATACAAGCATCTCATAAACTCATGAAAAGATGTGCAGCCTCCTTTATAATTAGAAAAATGCACAATAAACTTCACTGAGATGCTAATTTCCATCAATCAGATTGACAAAGATCAAAAAGTTTGAAAACAGTGTGTTGGGAAATGTGTGGGAAAGAAACATTTATTGCTGTAGGAGAGCAAATTGCTGTACTACTCTTTATGGCCATTGGATTTGTGTTTAGCCAGATTTTGTGATTGCAATTTCAGGGGAATGTTGGAGAGGAATACAGATTTCAGGATATAAAGAAGACAGAGCTCTGCGACTATCTCACAGCCCAGTACTACATTTGTGCTAGTATTGTACTGTGATAATAACATTGTACAATGGGGTGTAGTAGTCCACATCACACAATGGTGGTCTACACTTGCCTACTCTAATTTGGGCCCTTGGCTTTTAATTTCCTTAGTGCCCATGACGCCCTATTTAATTCATTCACTCATTCATTCGTGTGATAAATATTTTCTCTGTCCTAAATCCTAGAAACTCTTCAACTCTGCACCTGTACTCTTCATTCTTGCTTTAGACATAGCAAGTTTTGACCTGCAAATTGTAGACACAGTGGTTTGCTCTCACACTCTTTAACGTTGATTTTGCTATTTTATCTGTGGCCTTATGAACCAGGGCACTGGTTAGCACCCATCTTTCTGCCTGTCCCTGCCCTGTGCAACCTACTAGCTCGGCTTACTGTCTATTGTGTCTCCAGTGAAGTGAAACAGTGCAGCGATACTCTGCCTAAGACATCTGCCGTCCCAACTGCAGGGTGTTAAATTCAAAAACAAATATGGATGGATTGCCTACTAAGACATAGAGCTAGAGATACGGCAATTATCGAGGGAGAACTTTTCTATTCTGATGGTTTGTGGGGTGTAAATATTCAACCGGAGAAGTACTGCCCAGGGAGAATGGAGCCTGCTTCTTGGAAGGAGCCTTTCATTTAGGGCTGAAAGGGACAGACCAATTAGAAACGTGGTTCAAGCATGCCCTTGAATAAGGAATGTGTTTGGTGAAGTGAAGCAGGTGTGCCAGCTGGACTGTAAAATCTTCCCACATAAGGAAAAGAGGAAGTGTAACTAGGGAGGAAAACCTGTGCTTCTTGTCCAAGAGAGGCTGTAAGGAAATAGACATAGATGAGGCTGACTAGGGATGACTGCCCAATTGAGAGGGAAGCACTCTGTAATAGGGAAATTCTCCCCAGAGTTCTGCAGACTCACTGCTGACAACCATAACGATTAAATCAGGCAAGAGTTGTAAGCTAAGGAATTCTGAAATAAGGAGGTAAAGATGAGAGGCAAAACTTAATGCAAAGCAGGAGCTATATCTACATATATAGGGAGAGTGTAGAATCCTTCTATTTGTAAAGAAGTAAAAGAGGCATGTTCATGGGAGCAGGACTTCTTTGAACGTTTATAATTAAATGGGTTTTAATTATGCATAGGGTGGTAAATGGTAATTGATGTGAATTGTAGAAAAGGGAGAAGTCTGTCTGTAAGCATATGTGTGTCCCAAGTAACTAAATATTAAAGAACTATCTAAGGCATGATTCACTCTTTACATACAATGAGGAAGTGACAGAAGGGCCACTAGAGCTTCAGGGAGAGACAATGGGATTGGTACTTTCCCACTCTTCCAAATGGTATGGTTGCTCTAAGAGTCTTTCCTCTGGGTCCCTCCCACTACACGTTTTCTACTCCAGCTTTGGCTGCAGGGTATTAATAAGAGAATTAACAGATGATCCAAAATACTACAAATGCACATTGTTGAGCTTCCATCATTTTATTCATTATAGCTAATATCAAGAGCCTAATATGTGTCAGTCACTATATTTAGTGCTTTACATACATTATCTTTTTCTAAAGGAGGCTTTAAAATGGAAGCATTATATGCATACAAATCACATAAATACACAAATACATATACATGCATAAGTTATGAACATATTGTGTGTTATCATAAAGTGAGCATACCCATGTAGTCACCACTTAGGTCAAGAAGTGGAACATTCCCAGGACCCCAGAAACATTCCTCGTGTCTCCTCCCAGTGACTCCTCTCTTTCTTCTTTTTGAAACTTACTGCTGTCATGACTTCTAACACCAGAGGTTGGTTATACCTCTTTTTGAACTTTGTGTAAAATGGAATTAAGCATTTTGCATTGTTTTCCTCAACATTACGTTTGTGAGATTCACTCACTTTGTTCCATATAGTAGGAATCTATTCAATCTTGCTGCATTCTAATGTGTGACTGTCACACAATTTATTCCTTGCAGGGTTAATGGAAATGTGGAAAGTTTCCACTATTTGGCTATTATGAATATTGCATTCATGAACATTATTGTACACATCTTTTGGTGAAAATATGTATGTATTTTGGGTATATACCTAGAAATAAAATTGCTGGGTCATAGGATAAATACATATTTAGTGTTAATAGAAACTACCACATAATTTTCCTAAGTGGTTATATACTATTTTACATTTTTATTAGCAGTGCATGAGAATTTCACATGCCCCACCTCACCAATTTTGGGCATTGTCTGTTTTAAAAATTTTAACTATTCTGGCAAGTGTCTAGTGATAATTTCATCATGTCCTGTAGATTGAATGTCTGTGTCCCCCCAAAATTCATGTGTTGAAATCCTAATCTACAAGGTGATGGTAGGGAGGTGGGGCATTTTGGAGGTGCTTAGGTCATGAGGGCAGAGCCCTCATGAATGGGATTAGTGCTCTTAGAAAAGAGACTCCAGAAAGCTCCCTAACCCCTTTCACCATGGAGGACACAGTGAGAAGTCTGTGACCTGGAAGAGGGCCTTCACCGGACCATGCTGTCACCCTGATCTGAGATCTACTGCCTCTGTGAGAAATACATTTGTATTTTTTATAAGCAACTCAGTCTGTGGTATTTTGTTATAGCAGAATGAACAGACTAAGACATTGTGGTTTTAAATCTGATTTCCCTGATCATTAATAAGAGTGAAACATTTTTTTAATTGAAGTATGGTTGATTTATAATGTGTTAATTTCTGGTATACAGCAAAGTGATTCAGTTATACATACATACACACACACACACACACACACACACTCTTTTTAATATTCTTTTCCATTCTGGTTTATCACAGGATATTCAATATAGTTCCCTGTGCTATACAGTAGGACCTTGTTGTTTATCCGTTCTATATGTAATGATTTGCATTGGCTAATCCCAAACTCCCAATCCTTCCCTCCCCGACCCTCCCTCCCCCTTGGCAACTACAAGTCTGTTCTCTGTGTCTGTGAGTCTTAAGAATGAAACACTTTCACATGTTTATTTGCAATTTGGATATCCCCTTTTGTGAAGTGTCTGCTCGGGCCTCCTGCTATTTTTCTTTTGATTTCTTTGATGTTTTCTTATTGATTTTTAGGATATGCCTATATTTACATGCTCATAAGCTCTAGTCTTAGGCCCTGATTTGCAGTGGGGGTAGGGTAGGGAACAGAGAATCCAATCTAAGACACGACTTTCTCTCTTAGTCCTTCCAATTTAAGGGTGGTACGAGATTTTTGATGTTGCTCATCCCTGGGTTGTCTTACTATATAATGTTGGGATTCCTGAGCTCTTTCATTACCTGTGTAAGCAGCTTCCTGTATTAATTTCCTTGTTCTACATATGTAGAATGGACTCTGTTTTCCTCGGTAGGCTCTGATTGATAAGCCTTTCTGGCCTCTACCCCTCCACTATATCACCTTACTACTTTTCCACATTCTGGCTCTATTCTCTCCTTATAACCTTGGATCTGCATGGGCTCCTGACAATTTTTCTTCACTTTCTCACTATAAAGAAGTCATCTGATCTTAGTAATTTATCATTTCTTTGTTGCAAGAACAGAAATACACAGCATTGCATGGTAATTAGGCTCTTAAACTGTGGAGACTGACTGCCAGGGTTCAAACCATGACTCTGTTGTGTGATGGTGAGCAGGTTCTTGTCCTCGCCCTGTTTCATATTCCTCACCTGCAACTCGAGAACAAGAATATTCCAGTTAGGATTAAATGAGTTTATTTTTGGTAATCACTTAAAATGATCTTGATAGATAAAATGCATTTAATAAATGTTACTTTTCGTGTGACTCCAAAATCTACATTTCTTTTTTCTTTTGGCTGTGCTGCGCAGCTTGTGGGGCCTTAGTTCCCAGACCAGGGACTGAACCCTGGGCCCTCAGCAGTGCAAGTGTCGAGTCCTAATCACTGGACTGCCAGGAGATTCCCCCAAATCTACATTTCTAATTCTCTTTCTTCCTCAGGCTGCAACACAGCATATCCTGATTCATCATGGATATTGCCCTTAACAGTTTGACAAGTTAATTTTATTCATTCACTTAAAAAATACTTGCTGTATATCTAATATGTTTCATATTTCTTGTTGCAGGCCTCCTTGTCACTTGTAGCTTAATATTTTGGAAACCATATTCTCTAACTACTCTTTCCACCAGCTATTCTCCCCTACCCCCCAAGATAAACTTTTATCGCTAAGATTTTTGATAGTATCAGTTGTTTTTTATTTTCCTAGTAATAATTGCAATAGTAATAATTGTAATAAGTTATATTGTGGCTTACATTTTAAAAAACATTTTCACATATCTAATACTGTTGTGGACAAGATTAGTGTCTTGATTGCATATCCCCAGCAGCTAACACATTGTTTAATTTACAGTAAGTGATTGAGAATTTTTTTAATTTAATTTTTATTTTATATTGGGGTATAGATGATTTACAATGTTGTGTTGGTTTCAAGTGTACAGCAAAGTGGTTCAGTTATACTATACATATATCCATTCTTTTCCCATATAGGTTATTACAGAATGAGTAGAGTTCCTTGTGCTATACAGTAGGTCCTTGTTGGTTATTTTATATATGGTAGAGAAATGTTTGTTAAGTGAGTTATTTTATATCTTAACTTTGTGAGATATAGCAATGTTGATTATCTCCAGTTTCCATATGAAAAAGCTCCATGGAGTTGGGTCAACCATTACCTGCTTAACTTCTTGACTCAGAAATTCACACAATATTTAAGTGGCTGAGATAGAACCTTCATTAGTTTGGAAAATTTGTAGTTACTTTTAATTTATTCCTATCCTTCACTACTTATGCTCATGATTGTTCCTTTGAATTGTGTGTCTACTCTGGATTCTGATACACAGTCTTTACCCTAGACTTTCCATCCCATGCTGGGGCCTCCCTGGCTGCAGGCAGTCAATGCTCTAATCCACTGTTCACAAGGAGCCCTGGTCAGCCTGAGGAGCGTGGTGGGGTAGAGTAGTCAGCACACTGGGGTGCAATATAAAGCTTGCTACTAAGAGCGAGCTTTCTGACCTTGGCTGCTGTGGGTCTCAGTTTCCTTATATATACAGTAAAATGAGGGTTGAGTGGTAGGATCTGTGTGATCCCATGAAGTGGAAACATTCTGGTGACATCCCTCTGCTTCTGTAGCTGTCCTTCTGCCTCATCTTAATGCCCTTTATATCCCAGCTTTACAAATGAGACCAACTTCATATTGTTCTAGTTCCTTCTTTCTCAGCAGCCAAGTCTCTACCTAGATGTATAAGCCCAGTAGGCTCATTACTTATCTCTGTCTTCCTAAGTGTTTCTGTACAAGAGGGTAGGTGCAAGGATTAGGTGGGATTACCAAGGTCCCCCTCCTCTGAACAGTCAGAATCACACTTCTCAGTGCTTCATACTTTGCTACCTTCTATGTACCTTTTCGTTTCATGGGTCAGGGCATTATGTGCATATATTTTTTATTCACATGAAGTTACATCACAGTTTAGCCTTCCAAATGTTGAGGCCAGACTTCAAAAGGAAAATAGCAAATCTCATCAAAGCCCAGTATTGTGGAAGGGTAAAAATCCACTCTCACCATCTTCTCTTTAGTGATAAGCCACAGTTTGGATTTAGGGAGGGCTGGGAAGTGACTTTGTGTATATATAATTTTCAGGTTTTTTATAGCATCAGTCCACCAAGTCATGTCCTTTTTGCCAACCCTGAGCCACTGTAGTTATCCACACTCCATATGTTGGACTCTGCCTTCTCTGAGGTCTGGAAGTAGTTCCCTGCAAGGATGATGCCATCAGGGAACTTTCCACATACTATATTAAGAAAGAGTCTCAAAAATATAAGCAAAAACAGTGTGATGGTACAAACTAAAAATACCACTAGGAAGAAAACTCAAAAAGAATGAAAGACCATGGAAATATTCCTATACGTCTAAGAATCAAGATAGCAAATGATGTGTCCATGAAGGCAATGCACTTAGAGAAAAAAAATAGGAAACCAGAGAATGAGGGGAAGTACTGCAATTTGAGACTGCAGAAGAACCAGATATTTATACATAAGCTCTGGACCTGGAGGGAATCTTGTTTTGTACGGAAACAAATTCAAATAGGTGATATAGGACAATCCTCTGTAAATACGATTTATGTGTAAATGACTGTGTGGTAAAAATAACCTGTGGCCACTTCTGAGGTCTTTGAAAACAAATAAATTCTAGGGTGCCCGTAATGGATTAAGTAAAGTCTTAAGTAATATATGATAATCGGACATAAACCAAGAAAAAAAAATATGCACTGGGGAAAAAAAAAAAGATACAACAACTTACCTATATGACAGCCAGAGCTTTCAGAGGATGAATTTGGAAGTCTTTATGTTCTTATCTGGCAAGGTGCATCTGTGCTGTTTCAGGCATCAGAACTCCAGCTTCTGGTGCAGGCTGGGTTCAAGGGAAGGGTATGGCCCATCTTGGCCTGCTTAGGTGACACAGCCACCGGGATGTCAATTTTTGGGTTAATGCTCAGCCATGTGAGGGACATAGGGAAATTGGGAAGGGAAGAACTCTCAGCCTTTCCTTCTTGTTCACATTCATTCCACTGTTGATGTCTTACTTGATTCCTGAAGGTGGGTTCTCTGGATCCCTATTGAGAGTCTTGGCCCAGTATGGGTTCCCAGAGAATCTGGGACCTTGATTCTGGACTTTAGGCGAGAAGCTAAGCAGGATTTCTCTGCCTGTTTTTCTCCACATTCAGGTTCCATGGGGCTGGTTGCCTGTATGATACCCTTAATTTTGTAACCTGTTCATGGAGCCCCCTGTTTGGTGACAGGGCTTTGGTCCTTGATCATCTAATACCTTAAACACCATCCAGGATACTGAGTGTCTCATTAACTACCCTAGCACCACATGCTCTTTCACTTTGGCTCTTCAGTATTTTTGTGTTTCTGTTCCTCCCTCCCCTTCCTCCCCTCTCCGATTCCCACTCTTCCCCCTTCCCCGTCCTACTTTACTTTGTTATGCTTCCACTCTGCTCCCATGGTGCATAGACCTGACTCTATTAGAACATTATCAACTCACTTGTTTGAGACACCCACTGGATTGTGCGTTCCTTGGAGATGGGCTCTATATCAGAAAACCTTGGGAAATAATGGTTGGATTAACTCATTCACTTTCCCTGTTCTGGCTTTCTGTTCCAGTGACCTGATTTGTCCATTCCAGGCACAAGAACTAGGACCCTGTCTTGTCCTTGCCAGCTAGTAACTCCCCTTGATAACCAAAGCTCATGTACTAAACCTCAGTCCAGGGCCTTCTGCCTGTGGAATCATGCATGTTCTTGTCTTCTGGCATATATAGTTGACCCCTGAAAACCACTGGGTTTGAACTGCATGGGTCAATTTTTATGTGGGTTTTTTTCAATAGTAAATACCACAGTACTACACGATCTGCAGTTGGTTGGATCTTTGGATATGGAGGAACTGTGGATACGGAGGGCTGATTATAAGTTAGATGCAGTGGAGGGTTGACACCCTAACCCTTGTGTTGTTCAAGGGTCCTTTGTAATCCGACTCCTTCATCTCATGTCACTGGTGAATTAAGACTGAGAAGTGCTCTATGGTTAATTATGCTTTTTTTCCAAGCCAGCTAAACTTGTTTTCTGTCATTAAGAGGTGCCTCTCAGTGCTTCTCTGGTCCTTATGGGTGGGTCTAGAGCAGTTCTCAAAGTATAGTTCCTGGGAACCCTGATTAAGAACACTTGAGATTCTTCATTAAAAGTGGAAATTCCCAGGTTCTACACCTTCAGAAATTCAATAGCAGAAAATAGATGTATGTTGCAGGGCTGGCGTCATGGGCATGTGATCTGTGCAGTTGCCCAGGCCTGTACTTAGAAGGGCCTTGAACTTGGTTTAAAGCTCTGCTGGTGCTGCCTTGAAACTCTTAGTAATTGTTGAACAAGGGACCCTGCATTTTCATTTTGCTGGGCCTCAAAAATTTGTAGCTGGGCTGGTTGTGTGTGTGTGTATATTTGAGAGTAATGTCAGAAATATCCATTTTGAAGAAACAAGCACTCCTTGACTTTCTTCAGAAACTTACCATGAAGACTTTTTAAAAAGTTTATTCCTAATGTTAGTGAGGATATGAGGAAAAGAGCAGTCTCATTTATTACTGTGGTAATGTAATTTTCCTAGAGGGAAATTTAATTTTATATACATTTAAACCCTTAAAAAGTTCCCTTGGATTTGAAATTCAAAATCTTAATACATTATTTTCCATATCTTTGCCCTTCAGGCCAATTTTTTTTGACTTTTATTACCTTTATTTCCAAATTTTATTCTTATTAAGGTAATACAAGCCCATAGTTTAAAAATCAAGCAATACTAAAAAGCTTATAATGAAAAATAGCACTTTTCCTTCTTTATCCCTCCTTGCCCCTAAATCCAACTTCCTAGAAGTAATTCATTTAGCTATACCTTCTGGTATTTACTTTTCTCTTTCTATGCTACTTATTGATTTATCAAATTTAATCTCTTAACTTCCTGTTATAATTGAGATGATTTAGCTCTCTTATACCTTCCCATAATCATTCTAATGTCTCTAATGTGTATCCTTTTTGCGTGTTTTCCTAGAAATTTATTGGTTTTATATGCATGCATTTTCAGGTAGGTTTATGGAATTACGATGTTGTATATTTGTATCTTACTTTTTCCATCAAGCTCTGTGTTTAGAATTTGTCCATGTGGCTTTATACTTGCACATGTATCAGATAGTGTGAAGAGGTTTATTCACTGCAGCATTGTTAGTGACAGAAAAGGATTAAAGCCAAACTAAATGTCTATTACTAGAGGATGGATTAAACGAATATAGTAGAATACTCTGCCACAGTTAAAAAGCACAGATTAGATCCCTGGTCAGTAGGTGGAGAACAGGTGCAGGTGGATCAAAGTTTCTATGGGTGAAGACTGGAACATCACTTGACATGAGCCTTCTGTGTGGGCCATGTGTGGAGGCTGGACAGTTGATCCACAGGGTATCTCGACGCACCGAGGTGCCCAAACAATGCCCTTCCCTCCCTGTGCTTTTTCTCCAGACCAGCTTGGCTATCACTTCCTAGGCAGTGGTTCGTCTCTTGAGTCACTTTTCTCCCTGGATCCCAGTCTTTAAAATTCTCCACTTTTCCTTGTTGCTTTCCTGCCTTTCCCACTTTCACCCCCTTTTATCCAACTGGGAAGAACTCCAATAGCTTATATTAAAACAGGTCCAAGTCATTAATAATAGAAGAAATGTTTTCATTCCTTATAGGCCAACCCTTCTATTACAGAAAAGGAAAAAAAATGACTAAATGTTCAAATATATGTATATACAGCCAAAATTTCATACTGTTATACTTTGTTCATCTTTATGTTCTTTCCTTCTTTGCCATATCCTTTCTCTTCCCCTAGGGGAAGAAGGCTCGGGAAAGTATCATTATAGATCCAGGCTCAAGGAAGGTAAAGCTGTCTCAAAAGCAGTGATAATGCAGGTCTCCAAATGAAAAATGTTCATGTAATTTGCTATGAACTGGAAGTTAACAATTCCCTTGGACTTCCTGTTGGAAGTTGGAATCTTACTACTTCAGCTGTGTAAAGACTGTCCTATGATACCTACAGAGTACATTTACAAGTCCAAGTTTGTTTCTTACTATGAATGTTAATTAACCATATAGGAAGCTCTCAAACTACAACCTCACCAAGTCTCTCAAGAGCTCTGTGGAGGCAGCCTGTGAACCGGGTCTGGGAAGATGTGAGTCTCTGGAGAGGACTGGGGGAACCTGCCTTTGTTCCTGGTGTGGCAGCTGCATTGCTTACATCAGGCTCAGTGGAGGCTTTGTTCTTTACCTGTTGGCTCTTAGCACTTAGCTCTCAAAGGTTTATCAGAGGTCTCATGGTGCCTTAAATAAGGGGAATAATAGTAGGTTGGGGATGGGAGAGAGGTACAATTAAAGGGATGGAAAGGGTCTATCAGATATGAAACTCAGGTCTGTGATTTTTTTGTTCTTCTTATCATACAGGTGCTTGAGAAGGAACACAACTAAATAATCAGATAAATTTAATATCTCTTCCCTGCTCCCTTCATTCTTAAAGACCTGGTTGGGAAAGTCTTTTTTTTTTTTTTTTTTTTTTTTGCCTGAGAGAAAGGAGTCTTGCATATACAGGCGAAGCTCTGTTTTAGGCCAGTTGAGAACTTAGCCTCATTCATAGTTTGCCTCACTTTTTGCACCCAGGGCCCAACCTCATCCACACATTTGTTCCCATTCAACAAAGTTTATTGAGCTTCTGTAAAATGGAAGGTACAGTCCCGTGCACATCTGAATAATAGTTTTGAAAATATATGTACAAAGCTCTTACTTCTGAAGAGTGAACAAAATCTCACATTACTAGATGGATTCCATTGAGAGCTAAACAATTTTACAAAATTCTATATGTGTAATCAGTTTATTGATCACTTTTAACACAGTTGGGTAGGTATAAACATTTTGATTTTTTCTGCCTCAACTTCTGTTTCCAATCAGGCTCTGTAGAATTTTTTTCCTGCCTTTTAATGCTATTTGGGGCAGAGTCCACAATGTTTCCTTCTCTTTCAATTAGTAAAAGTTGAGATCCCCTGCTCTGCTGGCCCTGTAGTGGGCCGACTTGTGGCTTTGGGGATACAAAGATCAGTGGGGACAATGGTTTGTGTGATTTTCCTCCTACTCCAGCTGTTTGCATTGTGGGTAGGGGGTTAGAAAGGCAGAATCTACTATTTCACTATCTTCCTTTTCTACTTTAACAACCTTGGAAATTATGGTTGGGGGAAGTGCTAGTCTGGTTCTGAAATTTCTCCACTGCTTTGAGACTTAGCTCTTCACGGTGTGGTGGTGAGTAAGCAGGGGGACGGAGACAAGTTGCTCTTAACTCAATTGACAGCCTTGTTTGTAGCTACCCTATTACTGGTTACCATGGTTCTCTCACTGTCATTGACAGATTTTTGGTGCAGCTCCGGCACATGCATGAGTTCTTTGGAAGGCCCTACAGAAACTTCCAGACAGTTCCCTGACATTAGAATTCAGAGTCCCATCCCTCTGAGATCCTACTTCCAGGAGACATGGGTATTCTTTTGCTGCTAGACCCCCTTGTCAGACTGCCCTCAGCTGAGGAACCTGCAAGTTAACTCAAGCCCAGCTCACTCAGTGGAGTTCGTTTGATCATAAGAAACTCATATGTTCTTGTCATGACATCTACCCTGTGTTCTGATCACTAGCTGTTCACCCTGTTGGTGAAGGATTCCCTCCACTCTAAATGATATAAGATGCCCAGACACAGACCACCCAACACTGGGCAGATGAGACTGGCAGCAGTTTATTGTCACTTATACGCACAGCCCCATGGGGAGGAGGGCACCACATGCCATGCAGGGTTACATGCAGTTGTACTGGGGAGTAGAAGGAACCAGAAAGGCTTCCTCTCCCATCCACAAGGGACATTAGAACTTACCAATCACTGAGGACTTTGGCACATGGAGCGGAGAATTCCTCTCCTTGCTTTCCTGCTTTCCTGATAGTTTATTGTCAACACCACCCCTACATCCCTGCACCAGGATCGCATCTTGTCTGCCGCTCCTCAGCATTCTGCTTGAGGTGGACTTCTCTCCTTCTACACATTCTCCCTGAGTGAATCCATTAATTTCCATTTTAAAATGACCATCTATATATTTATGATTCCTACAACTATATCTGTATCTCAGAACAGTTTCCTGAGTTCCAGACCTATGGATCCAGCTTCTTGGATGTCTCCACTTGAATACTCACAGACCCTTCAACCTTAAAAGCCCCAAATCAAACTCATTGTCTCCTTCTTCACCTCCCAACCTGCTTCTCTTCCAGTGTTCCCTGTACTGGTTAAGGACACCACAGTCCACCCATTTGCCAGAAATCTCAAGGTCCTCTTTGACTCCATTACCCACCCCACCCCCATATTTAACCCATAACCAAGAAATGTCAGTCTTACCTCCCACAAGACTCTCAAGCCTGTCCATTTCTCTCCATCGGCCTCCTCACCAATCCCGTCTACCATCACTTGACATTTGTGGTCCCATAATAACTCCTCAGTCAGTCTTTTTGCCAGTGTTCCCCTCTGTAATTTATTTCCCCTTCTGCTGGCAGAGTGAACTTTCTGAATAGACCACGTCATTGCTTTACTTAAGGACATATAAATACTATTCAGTGTCTTTAGGATACGTACTCTTTAATATGGGTTATACATGTGATTGCTACCAACTTTTCAATTTGCTTTTCTGTCAACATCCCATGAATTTTATACCCCAGTTCTATTAAACTCATAATTTTTTCAAATCTTTTCTTATATAGTTTTGTAAGTGCTGCTTCCTCTGCCTAGAATACACTTTTGATCTTGCTTTTCCAGACCTTTCCCAACCTTTCATCGAGCTGACTCCTACCGAGCCTTCAGATCTTAAGCTTAGACTCTATTTCCTCTGGTTGCTCTTCCCTGACCCCTGAGACTTGGTTAGAACCCACCAATATGTATTCCAATAGCATCCAGTATTTCTCACGTCATAAGATTTATCACTACTTGCTTAATTTTTGGACATCCCTCTTAGCACTAGGAAGGCAGGGATTGTGATAGCTTACTATTACTCTAGCCCCAGTGTCTAGCACGCAATATACCTTTCCTGAATTGATCAAATTTTACTTTACTTTGCTAAACTCCAGCTCTAAAAGTGGGAATAATTTTAGGGACTGTCCCTACTCCATTAAGAAAGATCTGGGAATAGATGCCTAGAGAGGTGAGAATATCTAGTGAGGGGCAGAGGTAAGATTAGAACACATACAGTCTGATTCGAGATTCTTGTTTCTTTGACTTCATGAAATGCTCTCTCTCAGGGAGTCTTATTTTGCCTCTCTGTGTGGCTCCTTTGCTTTTATTCCTCAGCCACGATTTGGAGGCTGTGTGCAAGAAAGGGTGGCTGCTGCAGTCCAGCACACGGACAGCTCGGAAATGTGACAGCTCATATCTGGAAAACAAGAAAGGAGAAAAAGGAATAACAGAAGGTATACCCAAAATTTCCAAAGCAGAAGAATCTGTGAGCTCTTCCAAACAGAGGCAAAAACTGCCATCCAGAGAGCCTGGATGCTTCACAGCACAGGAGAGCAGTGGACACTCGTCAATACTTAGCCATCAAGAAGCAGGTTCAAAGGGGCCCATTATTCAGTTAGCTTTCAGGTTTGATAAATATTTATTGAACTGTCTTAAGCCAAGAACTGTGCTAGGCACTGGGGATACAGAAGCAGTTCTTCTGTCAAGGGGTTTGCTGTGAGGTGAGGGAGGCAGACTAGGAAATGGGCAACTTGAATGCACTGCTAAGGCAGCCACTGGCTTAGAGGAGTGTGGTAGCTCATGGAAGGAACAACTCGTAAGTTATTTAGAGAAGACTTTTTGGTGGAAGTGATGTCCAGAACGAAACCACAGGAACTCAAAGAATATAGTGTCTTTCAGAAAGATTACAGATGAGAAATGGTGGTAACAGAGTGAAGAAGACATAGTTTGAAGTCAACTAGTGGATCGTGGTATCAGTTCTAGTTCTGTCAGTTCTAGTTCTGTCAGTTACCAACTGTGTGATTTGAAGCAAAAGTCAGTTGACGTTTCCACCATTAACCTAAAACGTGGGCATAAAAATGTATACCTCATAAGGTTATTGAAAGGACCAAGTAGGATATTATATTTGAAGACTGTCGTGAAATGCAAAGTACTATAAAGTTGAAGTATTATTAAGTGAAATAATGTATATGACTACAACTTAACATAGTGCCTGTCATGTAGTAAACCCTCAGTAAATGGCAGTTGCCTTCTGCTGTATACCACTCACTTTCCTGGTTTGGAATTCCTGTTCCCTTCAGAGATGAGTTTCTGGAGAGCTAGAGCCACATGACATATGCCGCTAATCTATACCTCAGTGTCATCTCCTGACTCTTTCTTTCCTCTCCCATTTCCCAGAGCTAATCCCACAACCAAGCTTTTTATGGCTGTTGGGTGGTGTTTCTGTGTTTTCTTTCTCCCCTCTTACTACCTTCGTGGCAGGAGAAATACGGGCTGGAAAATGATGAGGTGAGTGCCCCGTTAAAAGGGGCCCTGAGACTTTGCTGTAAAATGATTCAAAATCTAACATTTTGGAAGAATTTTTGGCCTCATAATGGATTTGTCTGTCATTTTCCCAAAAGTGTAATTTGGAGATATCTTGATTCTTTTTTTCCTCAGTTTTTGTTGAGCTATAATTGACATATAATATTGCATAAGTTTAAGGTATGCGACATGATGATTTGATATATGTAGATGTTGTAAAATGATTACCACAAGTTAACATCTATTACCACATGTAGCTACAAAACTTTTTTTCCCTTGTGATGACAACTTTTAAGATCTACTCTCTCAGCAACTTTCAAATATGTAATACAGTATCGTTACCTAGAGTCATCATGTTGTTTGCTACATCCTCAGAACTTAATTTATCTCATAACTGGAAGTTTGTACCTTTTGACCACCTTCATTCAATTTCCCCAAACCCTGCCTCTGGCAACCACCAACCTGTTCTCTTTTTCTATGAGTTTTTTTTTTTTTTTTTAAGATTCCATATATGAGTGAGCTCATACAGTATTTGTCTTTGTCTGACTTATTTTACTTAGGACCTTATGATAAGTGTCCTGATTCTTAATTTTATATAGCATATCACTCTTTGTTTAAAAACTTATCTCTTTTTAAATAAGCTTTGGAGGTTATACCGTAGTATGGGTAGGAATGATTTTTTTTGTATGGTAACTCCATATTCTTTAATGAAATAACTCAACTGTTTTAGTTCTGTGTTGCTAAGGGATTAATAGTGCAATGACTAAATTAATACTGACAGTGAGAAGGGTCTTGAAGCAACTGAGCAGTTGGCTTATAGAAAATCCAGGAGGAAGTATAGAACCAAGTGACCCTGTCACTATGAATCTGTTTATTACTCTTTGTTTTTAGGTGAGGGCCAACTGCAGAGGACACAGAAAGGCAAGGCAGGTGTGTCTAGCTGATCAAAACATGCCAGCAAGTCCAAGCATAGTGCTTGGTACACAATCGGTACTTGATTATTAAGCACCCATTCTACCCAGCACTGTACAAGGCACAGGGTTTAACAGTGAGAGAAACAGTTCCTGATCCCAATATGCTTGTGATACAGTGATAGAAACAGACTCACAATTAAGCAACGAAGGCACAATGGTAAAAGTGCTATCCTAATATAATTTTGCACAAAGAACTTTTGGGGCAAATAAGAAAGAGCAACGAATTGCCTAGGTGGGAATGAGGTAAATGATACTGCTCTAGAAAATGTAAGGCAGCATTTATAAACTGGATAACAGCACAGGATAAATAGGTAAGGGTGTTAAAACTGTTTTTGATGGCTAGTGAGGCAGAATGAAAAACATTATCTTCATAAAAGGTGCTGATGGGGATAGAGCCAGGACCTGAACTCAGGACTTGTGATTCCAGGTCGTCTACCCTTCCTATCATATAATGCAGCAGCTTATTATCTAAAAAAAGCAGCACATATATTTTTATAAATTGCACATGTAGTTGAGTCATTGTAGGCAACAGATCTGGAGAAGGAGATGTTTTTCCTTCAAGGTTTCAGACTCATCTTTTCTGGCAGCTCTTCTTGGGCCCAACTCTGATGTTTAACTTCTGATTGCACACGGGGCATGTGATGTGTCTGTTGTTGTGGGCATTTAGATGGAGGAAGAACACTGGAGAAACCTTTTGTCTTTTATCCCTGGACTGCTGAAAGAATGGCTTCGTGGAGAAGTCAAAAGGGAGTAATGAGCAGGGGGAGGCAGCCTCTGCAGCTGCACATGGTTAGAACAGGTTTGACCACCACCCAGCTTCTCATTGTTACCCCACTTTCCTGCTCAGACTGATCCTCCCTGTCCCACAGCCTGCCTTCTGCATACAAAAGGACAGATCTAAGAGCATAAGAGCAGTTGCTAGTCCAGAGGGAAGTGAGGAGGATGGGTAACAATTAAGAGTCAGCCCTATAGGTAGTCTTGGTGGTAGTGAGAGGGGGTCCATTTATATTGTCAAGGAGACTCATTCTCATTCTGTAGGAAGGCATGCCTCTATTCCTCAGGGGATGTCGTCTATGAGTGGGGGGTGGGGGATGGCTGCAGGGTGGACTGATCCTGAGAGCACTGTCAGGGAAGACCTATGACTAGTCCAGGACTCTCAGACTGAGCTCTTGACCTCTCAAAAGCTTCTGTAGGAAGCCTTGCTTCTTATGCTGCAGAAATTTCAAAGACACTGGACAGAAACTAGAAAGAGATGACTAGACCTTGAAAGAAGTATGGTCTTCCTACCTAGGATCTCAGAAGTCTGTAAAGCTAGATCTTACTCTAGATGAGCTCCTTGGATGTTACCTTCTCAGTAGAGGGAAAGGAAATCACTCCCTTCAGTAAGAAGACAAAGAACATTAAGGGATGAGCAGAGAAGCAGTTTAAACACAAAATACTTTAGTAGAAAGATGCATGGACAAAAGAGTCTTTGACTCTCCCTAGCACCACCCAAGGCAACAGTATAGCAGGTATGTACCAGTGGCATGAAACCAGAAAAACTCCTGGGAAGCCCTGGGGAAAAGCATGGTTTCCTTAAAGAGACACTAGTAGAAGTAGAGATTATTTTCTTTTAAGCCTTTTTTTGGTGAATTGAGTGGTTAAACAAATCTCTGAACTACTTCTGACTGCTGGTGCTGTTGGTTTTGTTCTATTTTTTCTTTTTGGTGTTATCCAGGAAGTGTCGTGGTGTGTGCCAATGAAGAATACCTTTATGATTCTCGCTCCAAACAGGGTAGAGCTCTTTTTTGAACAACTCATTATTCTTCATAATGACTAGAGAGAAGCTGACTCCATGGAGAGAACCAACAGCCAGAGAGAACTGGATTAGCACAGTTAGAGAGACAAGAGCTGTTCACAATTTACAGCCTTGGTCAGCATTCTGAAGACCATATTGGATGGAAGCAAAGCCTCTAGGATAAATCAAATAACAAAGGCTGAAATTTCAAGGGCTAAACCAGTGATTTCCAACTTCCTTAATTAAAAATAATAACATGCATCTCACCTTTCCCAAAGGTTCTGGTATAATTTTCTTCCTTACTGTTCACTATTATCCTGCTGGGAAGATTTTATCCAGTTTTGTTTTCTGTAGGTTGTATTTTGAAAGTAATAAAGATTAAAAAAATTTTTTTCAAACATAAAATGACCACATTTAATATACTTTTAAGAAGTCCCCTGCCCTACCCTGGAAATTTGGTATGCTTTTTAAAAAATCATGCCCACCTTCCTCACCTCTTAAATACCCAGTTGAAAATGCCTGGACAAAAATATGTAGAGACAAAGCTGATGATTTTTGTAATAAGGGTGTTGAAGCAAGTTGTGCACATCTTATTACAGGATAGACTGCACAGGACAGACTTGTGAGGTTGGATGCAATGTGAACACATACTGCTCTTTATAAAAAGGGTCAGTGGATTAAGAAATGTTTCTGCCCACAGCTCTGTGTAGGGCATCCTTGACCTCCTTGTTCCTCAGACTGTAAACAACAGGGTTCAGCAGGGGAGTGATGATGGTGTAGGTCACTGAGAGAAGGAGGTCTTGTTCTACAGAATTTTCTGACTTAGGCTTGAGGTAGGCAGTGGAGTCACAGCTGTAGTGGACCATGACCTTAGTGAGGTGGGAGGCACATGTGGCAAAGGCCTTCTTCTGGCCTTCGGCTGAGGCGATATTGGGGATGGTGGAGATGATAAGAACATAGGAGATGAAGACCAGGCCCATGGGAACCAGGATCACCGATAAACTGACAACAAAATTGATGATCTCATTGACAGTGGTATCAATACAGGAGAGTTTTATGACAGGGAGGATGTCACAGAAGAAATGACCAACCACTCTGTTACAAAATGGTAAGGTAAATATGGATGTCACCTAGACAGCTGCCATGGCCAGGCTAGTGCTGAAGGCTCCACACATCAGCTGGACACACACCCTTTTGTTCATGATGAGTGTATATCTCAGGGGGTTGCAGATGGCCACAAAATGGTCATATCCCATCACTGTGAGCAGAAAGCAGTTGTTGATGGCTAAGGTAACAAAGAAGAACATTTGAGTGGTTCAATCCAAGGAGATTGGCTGGTTCTGGGCTATGAGGCCAGAGAGCATCTGTGGAATGGTGACCAGTGTGTACACAGTTTCTGAACTGGCCAGGATGCTCAGGAAGAAGTATATGGGCATGTGGAGGTGATGATCAATGCGGATAATGGTCACGATGATGGCATTGCCAGCCAGGGTTAATGTATACAGGATGAGAAAAACTGCAAAGAGGATGATCTGGTGTTCATGGAATCTGGAGAATCCTAGGAAAATGAACTCTGTCACTTCTGTGAGGTTTTCTCTCCGCATTCTTCAGTTTCAGTGCCTGAAAGCAATGCAGGGAGTCAACATGGAGAAATTCCCATCGTGGCCTCTAAAACAGGGATAGAGAGAGAAGTGTGGGGACACACACACATGCACACACACACACGAGTCTATTTCCTCACTGTATAATCAGGAGGGTGCTGGCATAGCTCTATGGCTACTTTAGCCTCCTCCCTTTATTCAGTTTTTTCTGTCTCCTTAATCTTTTCTTAAGCCTCTAAGGAATGACCAATATGTGAGACTACTTCACATGTCCTTTAAAGTTCTTATCCTTATTATGTTGTTGTTTTTGTAGAGCATGGGTGGAAAGTTGTTTCTTTTAATGATATGTAAGCTGCAGGGCCCCTGAGCCTCCACCATCTCAGCTTTGCCTTTGTTTGTCTTCTAGGGAAAGTACAAGAAGCTGGCACAACGAAATGGAGATGAAAGAGTTAGACTTACTGAATTAAAATCACTGGTGCCACTTAGGAAAAACTTCTGGGAACAGTGTACAGGGAACAGAATTAATCTCAGGAGAGTTGATCTTTAGGGACACATTAGCGGCAGTGAAGATGAGGTGTTGGGGGCTCAGCCAGGTTGGTCTAGGTGAGACAAACCGTTAGCAAAGTTGCTTTGTTGTAAAAGTATTAACAGGGATTTGAGGATTTAGGTGTGAATAAAATAAGGAGAAAAGGGGGAAATTGTTGGAAAAGAGAGGAGGACCAGCAGCATGTCAGAAGGCTGAAACTTTAATGAAAGAAATAACCGATTTCTTTTTGGCAGAGGGAATTTTAAAAATAAAAGAGGTGTAATAATTGATTTTAAATTGTTTGCTAAACTATATTGTGATGTAAAACCCCTCAAGAGCCCCAAACTTTCATTTAAAGCTGTCATATGTACAATCTTGAGTTAGTGGTATTTGGGAAAGTGGAGAGAATTGGGTGATGGCAGTGCAGAAAAAGGGTACCATATGCAAGAGGTAAAATCCAGAGGGAGGAAGAAAAACTTCTTGCTAGTAATGATTGGAAGAAGTACAAGGGCCTCTCTTGTCCTATCTTCCCCCTGGCAAGCACACACAGTATTTCCTGGAAATTTGGTGAGGGACTCTGGGATTGCCACCACATATCAAATGGTGGTTTGAACCATTTTCTGCAAAGAACAAGATAATACTAGCAGGCTGGAGGATTTTGGCAAATCTAGGAAACTTACAGTAGCAATCTAGGCAACATTCTAGATTCTTAGTGAATCTAGATTCCTAGGAATCTGGGAAACACAATCTAGAAAATGTTGTGGATATTCTGGAAAGTACTCCATTGTGGGAAATAAGAAGGAAATAAGAAGAAAGTAGAAATGAGTGTGCCACTAATTAAAGTAATTTATATTAAGAGGCTGCCAAGATACCAATTGGATAGGTAGGGATGAAAGAGTGTCAGTGCAACTCTAAGCAGCTTTTAGGAAGGATGAGGTAGAGCTGTAGAGCTGTGGCTACTTAAAATTAAAGGAAAAATTCAGTTCATCAGTCCCAGTAGCCACATTTCAAGTGCCCAAACGCAACATATAAATAGTGGCTACTCTGTTGGGCAGCACAGATATCAAACATTTCCTTCCTTGGTGAAAGTTGTGTTGAACAGTGCTACTCTAGTGTACTTCCATAGACAGATGTGTGGAATGCATTAAATAAGGGCAACAGAAAAGCTATATAAATAACAATAACACAGTGGGTTGCCATATGGTTAAAAGTGTGTGTCTGTGTGTGTGAATGCATATATTTATATATGCAAAAAGTCTGAAAGAATATACATCTGATATTATCACGGGTTAACCATTATCTTCGGGTGGGGTGAGATTATAGGAATCTCACCTATAATATATGGTGAGATTATGAGGATTATGGCCCTTATTTTAAATTATTTTAATTTTGAGCATAAATGTATAGCTCATAGATAGTTTGGAGAAGCCAAGGAGGATGACAACTGAGAACAGGTATTAGATTGAGTAAGAAGGAGGTCACTGGTGAGGTACTGGCCAGTTTCAGTAGAGTCTTGGGATGGAAAGCCTGGTTACAGGGAGGAAACAAAAAAGAACTTTTAACATGTCATCGATGAGAACAGCAGATCGTACGTGCCTTTCCCCTTTTCTGATGAGCCTATTGCAGTGAGTTACAAAAAAATGGTTAAGAAGGTATTAAGCCAGGAAAGCCATAGACATATTTGGAGTAGGGAAGAAGAAGAAAAGCTGAATTGAGTCAGGAGGAGGAAGAAAATCCCTGGTGTCTTTAGGGCCTGAAAAGTACTGCTTTCACCCCGAATCAGCTGGATTTGTTATAAGTATGCCTCGGGTAAATATAAAATTACTTTCTTCGAATAAATTGTAAAGTTATAAACAGGATGGCCGATGACCAGGGAATGTGGCCCAGGTACATAAGCCCAGGAGAAAAAGAGGGGTGAGAAATAAGTTTATTGCCTGTGGTGAACATTTGAATTGGATTGAACAGACAATGAAAGACTATCTTAAGGCAGGATATTCTTAGAACTTGAGAGAAAAAATGCAAAAAGAAGGCCAGCTCAAGACATGTGGGAGCACATAATGCAAATGTTCAAAGCAGCGTTCTTTCCATGTTAGTATTTATTTAGAGGCAAGGTGTGTAGTAGGTGAGGGAAGGGTGATGTTCTGCCACTAGGAGGAGCTATCATTTCGCCTTCCAGAGGAACTCAGGCACAGCCAAAGCTTCCACATGCCCTTTAGCCAAAATAAACAAAGAGCCCTGTAGTGATTGGGATTCACCCTCCATAAAGTGCACTTTGGTGGTTAGCTGTACTTCCTAGAATAAGTGTCATACGCTCATCACACTTGGAATATTTTTCCAAGTATTCCTCCCAACCATTGCTGTCCACATCAGGAGTTCTAGGGTGCGGTTCACTCCATCTTGTCACGTCTCCAGGGATGTTTTAGCATTAAGGACTAAGAATACAGATTAAGAGCAATTGCCTCCTATCTCACTTTTTAACCTCTTTTTTTTTTTTTTTTTTTTTTTTGCGGCATGCGGGCCTCTCACTGTTGTGGCCTCTCCCATTGCTGAGCATAGGCTCCAGACGTGCAGGCTCAGCGGCCATGGCTCACGGGCCCAGCCGCTCCGTGGCATGTGGGATCTTCCCGGACCAGGGCACGAACCCGTGTCCCCTGCATCGGCAGGCGGACTCTCAACCACTGTGGCACCAGTGAAGCCCGGTGTCACTGAACTTAAGGATGATTTTAGCACCAGATGGCTGCCTCCTTTTTCCCCCTGGTTGCTCTTTTGAGTCACCCCAGCCAGAAGTGACTGCAACTGGGCACTGGAGCAGCAGCCCTTCTACCACCCAAATCTGGTTCCTCTCTGTGCCTGAACCCTCGGGGTGTTTCTGTGTGAGGGACACACCAGTAGACAATCTCAAAAGCATAGTATAGAATAGAAAGGAGCTTTCAAAATGATTTAAATACTCCAGAAGGACAAAAACCCTGTGGGGGAGTAAGAAGACTGAAATGTGCTCATGCATCAAAAGTTTAGTCATGAAGCCAATACTCCGACTAGAGGAAAAAGAAAAAGAAGATAGAGGGGAAAAATAATTTGAGGGTATAAAGGAAGTACCATTTGCAAAGGGAAGAAATTATGACAAAACTCATGGGTACTTAAAATTATCTACATCTTTATAAGCAAAATCTGTGCCTAGAAACAGAATCTGTTTTAAAAAGTAAAATATGCAAGGTAGTCAAGTCTCTATAATTATAATTTTGTGTTAAAAAGAGTTGTGCAGCTAAAAAAATAATGACATTGTCTTTTTGCCAAACTTGCCATCCTTTCCTTTCCTTTCCTTTCTTTTCCTTTCATTAAACAAAATAGGTTTAAGGATCCAGGAATGGAGGAGTTGACTTCTTAAGAAAATGATGATTATGTGAACTATTTGAATAAACAAGAAAACGATGACTTTTCTTTGGGACAGAAGCCTTCTCATACTCAAAGGAATTCCCCCACCTTCTTGAGTCTGTAGAATCTGCCTGTGCTCTTTTCTGGTTTTAGAGCATAGCGGGCAATTATGACTTATTTACAAGACGTCATTGTAATGCCAAGAAAACTGATTGTCATTTTTTTTTGCTAGAAGAAATAATAGAATCTTGGTACCTTACAAAACTCAGCCTTATTAGGTTCTAGGTAAGCCTTATTACATTATTAGGTCACTTACAGTTCACTGCACTCTGGTTGAAGCACAGGGTGACACCCTCGCCCTGAGCACCTCTGACCTTCGAGGAGCTGCCCCTTTAAATCTGATTTGGAAGGGACTCTCAGAGGAGAATTCCTGTTGTCTAGCCCTTGTCTCCAGGGTTCATTTGCCAAGAGACTTAATATGCATCCCATGGGTCTGTGTGGAGTCAGAATCCAGAAATGAGCTGGGAGATCTCATTACAAATGGATCATGCAGGGAATATTGGGCAAGCTTTGGTCTCATATGGCCTGGTTCTTTCTTTTTCTCCTGGAGAAAAATAGCTCAACTCAGACAAAGATGTGTTGAATGTCACATGGCACTATCTTTTGTTCTTTGGAATCCATGTTAGTGTGTTGCCCTTGTTTAGTTACTATTGGTGAAAATGCACTTGTATAAAAGTCAGATGTGGTGTCCCTTAGTGTCTATGGGAAGAACTTATCCCATTTCTGCTACTAGCAGGAGACATACATGGGTTTGGTTAGGGAAGGATTAGGGTTGGGAGCGGAGACTGAAAATAGAGCATGAATGTTTCTTTTTGTTTGTAGGAATATACCAAGAAGTTTAAGGCAGATGATTTGAAGTTTTAGGTGGTAATTCTCATTTTCCTTTATGTCTTAGTTGACACTTAGCACTTACTTGGTGCCAGAACATGTACTGAGTAGGTGCTGTGAATGTCTCATCACATCTAATCCTCACAAGAACCCCATGAGGTTACAATGAGAAGTTACTGTAGCAGCTAGAGCTCTGGATGAAATGCTTTACATTTGTCTTTGCCTCCTTGCTCCAGACACAGTTGGATCAGCCCCTTGTAGACTATGGGCCTCAGTGTAACTTATCAATAACACTAGATTAGTTTTGCTTTGGATCCTGTGGTTGTATGTGACATGATGTGTGTACCTTGACCACTGCCCCAACATATGGTGGAACCGCTTTGCATCTCCCATATTGAACTCACAGAAGAATGGCCATGGCCAGACAAAACCTAAGTGGACAATTCTGGAGCACAAATGGAGTTTAGTTTATAAGTTAATCAGCTATTTAGTCACATCAAGGTAAGGATTAAAGGTGACTCAGGTCATGTTTCAGTTTTCCTTATGTTCTTCGAATGTTCTTGGATACCTGTTCTTTGTAAATAGAGGAAGTACCATGAAGGCCTAGAAAATCTCCATGTTACTCTCCAAAGGTGACTATACATTGCTGCTTTCTAGTGAGGACAAGAGAAAATCTCTTTTTTTTATCCTCACCCAACTCAACTCTGAGCTAAGGCATATCCCAGACTCAAGGAGACCTTGTTGCTTTAACCTCAGACGTCCCCACAGTTCCCATATAAAACATAGAGAAAGCTTCAAGCCCTCTCATTAGGGCAAAGTCCTTTATAGACTTTTCTGGTAAGCCCAGCCCTGAGGCCTGTTGCTAAATGCTCCAACCTACTTTACTGGGTCTGGTGGCTGCCTCTTTGTCCATCCTGGGTGAATGGATGCATGAGTTAGAAGTAATCACTTGGAGACTTCCCTGGTGGTGCAGTGGTTAAGAATCTGCCTGCCAAGGCAGGGGAAACAGGTTTGAGCCTTGGTCCGGGAAGATCCCACATGCTGCCGAGCAACTAAGCCCGTGCGCTGCAACTACTGAGCCTGTGCTCTAGAGCCTGTGAACCACAACTACAGAAACCGTGTGCCACAACTAGTGAAGCCCACGTGCCTAGAGCCCGTGCTCCACAACAAGAGAAGCCACCACAATGACAACCCAGTGTACCACAGTGTAGGGTAGCCCCTGCTTGCTGCACTTAGAGAAAGCCTGTACACAGCAACGAAGACCCAATGCAGCTATAAATAAATAAATAAATAAATAAATAAATAAATAGGTAAATAAAGTAATTACTTGGTTATTCTGAAGCCCCACTGGATGCTGTCTTTTGGCTTCATATTCTGTTATCTGTGGGCAAAGCCTGCCTTATTTCTCATATGCAGGAAAATTTTCTTTGGGGTCCTTGCTTCTCTGAGAAGGGACTTAATATCTGTTGAGGATATGCCAGACACTCTGCTCCATAGTTTTCATAATAATGAAAATAACTAATAATAACATCTCACAATTGTTTTTTAGTGTTATAATTGGGAAGACAATTACTATGCTAAGAGTTGTATCTTAAAGAGGTAAGCGGAGCCCAGATTATGGGGGGGGCATGTCAAAGGGTTTAAGTTGTATGCTGTATGAGGTGGGGATCCGTGGAAGGATTTTAAACTGGGAACTCATGTGAGCAATATCCTGGATGACTTCAGGACAGTATTATGAAAATCAGGCATTGTATGGTACCACTGGGATTTTTGAGGGAAAAAGCCATGTTTGCCCTTACCCAAAATGATTCCAGACTCTCATACACTTTCAGTTTTCATTCTTGCTACTTCTAGTTTTTTTTCCCCATCTCATTACTTGCTATTAAGTTCTCAGCTGTTGCTTATCTCATTATAGTTGTCTCCTTGGCAGAAGCTCAGACCTCTTTTTGATTTTGTAGCTGGAAAACCAAATAGAAGGATTTCTGTTGCAACTCCACACACATTTTGAGTTGTTAATACGATTATTAGTAGCTTGTAAGTGTTGCTGCTGCCCCACTTGTTGAGTGTTCTGGCTTTATGATATACCTTTTTAGTTACTTAAAGGTTTCCCTCCACATAATTTGCAACCTGATTTTTCTGGATAATGAAACACCAATTTTCACATATAAGTAGACATAAGAGAAAATATTTGGGACTATGGCAAGCATTAAACAAATGCAGGTGGTATAATACATTTTTTTTAATTAGGCACATTGTAGACAGGGAATTCAAAGAAGAAAGAGCTATAGATCTAGGATTTAGTATCCAGTTGCCTTGCGCAGAGCTCTTGGGTGTTGGTTATTTCATTTTCAAGTGCTCTTGTGGATTCCAGACCTCAGCCCCACACCAGGGGCTTGATGACAACATAGCCTTTCATTTCATAGTTCAGAGCCTGCCAGTCCAGGATGGTGGGATTGAGGGAGTAGGAACCCTGATACACAAACTAGATCTCTTCGGGAGACAGAAGAGAGTCCCACATGTACAAATCCCCAATCTCTCCCATAAAGGACTGGGTTTTATCAAAGCCTCCTCCATAGGAATCCTGCTCCTGGCCCAGGACAATCTTGGGGTTAGCTCCCTCAGAATAACCCTGTCTCAGGCCCTTTTTCACCAGCGGCTTCCCATTGACCCAGAATTCGACAATGCCTGTGGAAGACTCCCAACTGGTACAGATGTGCACTGGGGTGGGGAACTCCTCAATAACTCTGGCAGTAGCTTTGGTTCTTCCAATGTATAAACTGTACTCTCCAATTCTGTCTTTAAAAATTAGCAGCTCATTATCCTTGCCCTGGGTGTTATAGGAGAAGAGGCTGTAGCCACAGGAGAGATCACTATAGGCTCGAAAACACAAGGTAAAGTTCTGCAGAGGCTTCTCCAGTTTTGTGACCAGGTTCACGTGGTCAGTAGAAGATTCTCTAGGGAACACAAACACCTTCCTACTGAGGTCTGTGGGAAGAGAAAGAAATATAGTGACCTTCACCATTAAGTGCAGGGAGAAAAATCACAATCTTTTTCTCATCTCATGCTCCTTGATCACACCCTGACCACCCTACCTTTCTGAGCAAAGCCTTCTGGAAGGCTGGCGAGGACAGAGACCCAAAGCAGTAGCTTGTTCATGTTCTTGGCCTGGGGCTGTTACAGCAGCAGCAGTGACCAGGATGAGGGTACAGAGAGCACAGTGGTTGTTCACTCAACTTCTGAGATTCACATTCTTAGGCCTCAGGCTATTTGGGCTTTATATGCACCTCTGGGTGAGGATGGGGGGATGGAGAGCACCGATAATGTATGAATGATTTTCCGGGCCTGCCCTCTGGTGCCAACAGTCAGAGCTATTGGTGGGGAAGGAAGGGCTGGAAAATCAGTGGGAGTTACTTATTAGATACAGGGAACGGCCAGAGCCCCACCCCTCTGTGACCCAGATTCTGGTGTTGGGAAGAGAGTGGTGTGGAGCTGCAGTGTTACGGAAGAGATGAGACCACACCAGGAGGGCCTGGCTCCACTCTCCAGGGGCCCCTCAGGGTGATGGCCCCGTGATTTCTGTTTGTGGATATTCTGGGATTCCGGTTTTGGCTGAAGACTGTGAAGCCTCTTCACCTTTGTTTAATTCAATAGTTAGTAATAGGTCCATGCCATTACTAAGGGGAGCAAGAGAATTAGAGTATGTATTTTCTGTCTCCCTGAAGCTTAGTATTTTCAGCTGCTATCACTCAGCTCTTTTTCTTCTTTTGACTGTCATAGTGTTTCTTTTTTTTTAAATTAATTTTTATTGGAGTATAGTTGACTTACAATGTTGTGTTAGTTTCTGCTGTACAGCAAAGTGAATCAGTTATACATATACATATATTCACTCTTTTTTAGGTTCTGTGCCCATATAGGTCATTACAGAGTATTGAGTAGAGTTCCCTGGGCTATACAGTAGGTTCTTATCAGTTATTTATTTTATTTATAGGAGTGTGTATACGTCAATCCCAATCTCCCAGTTTATCTCCCCTCCCCACCCCTGCTTTCACCCTTGGTAACCATAAATTTGTTTTCTACATCTGTGACTATATTTCTGTTTCGTAAGTAGGTTCATTTATACCTTTTTTTAGATTCCACATATAAATGATACCATATGACATTTGTCTTTCTCTGAATTACTTCACTCAGTATGACAATCTCTAGGTCCATCCATGTTGCTGCAAATGGCATTATTTCATTCTTTTCTTATGGCTGAGTAATATTCCATTGTATATATGTATCACATCTTCTTTATCCATTCCTCTGTCAATGGACATTTAGGTTGCTTCCATGTCCTGGCTATTGTGAAGAGTGCTGCAATGAACATTGGAGTACATGTATTATTATTATTATTTTTTAACATCTTTATTGGAGTATAATTGCTTTACAATGGTGTCTTAGTTTCTGCTTTATAACAAAGTGAATCAGCTATACATATATCCCCATATCTCTTTCCTCTTGCATCTCTCTCCCTCCCACCCACCCTCCCTATCCCACCCCTCTAGGTGGTCACAAAGCACCAAGCTGATCTCCCTGTGCTATGCAGCTGCATACGGTATTTGTTTTTCTCTTACTTCACTCTGTATGACAGACTCTAGGTCCATCCACCTCACTACAAATAACTCAATTTCATTTCTTTTTATGGCTGAGTAATATTCCATTGTATTATATATGTGCCACATCTTCTTTATCCATTCATCTGTCGATGGACACTTAGGTTGCTTCCATGTCCTGGCTATTGTAGATAGAGCTTCAATGAACATTGTGGTACATGAGTCTTTTTGAATTATGTTTTTTTCAGGGTATATCCCCAGTAGTGGGATTGCTGGGTCATAAGGTAGTCCTATTTTTAGATTTTTAAGGAACCTGCACACTATTCTCCACAGTGGCTGTATCAATTTACATTCCCACCAATAGTGCAGGAGGGTTCCCTTTTCTCCACACCCTGTCTAGCATTTATTGTTTGTAGATTTTTTGATGATGGCCATTCTGACTGGTGTGAGATGATATCTCATTGTAGTTTTGATTTGCATTTCTCTAATGATTAATGATGTTGAGCATTCTTTCACGTGTTTGTTGGCAACCTGTATATCTTCTTTGGAGAAATGTCTATTTAGATCTTCTGCCCATTTTTGGATTGGATTGTTTGTTTTTTTTGATATTGAGCTGCCTGAGCTACTTGTAAATTTTGGAGGTTAATCCTTTGTCAGTTGCTTCATTTGCAAATATTTTCTCCCATTCTGAGGGTTGTCTTTTCGTCTTATTTATGGTTTCCTTTGCTGTGCAAAAGCTTTTAATTGTCATTAGGTCCCATTTGTTTATTTTTGTTTTTATTTCCATTTCTCTAGGGGGTGGGTCAAAAAGGATCTTGCTGTGATTTATGTCACAGAGTGTTCTGCCTATGTTTTCCTCTAAGAGTTTTATAGTGTCTGGCCTTACATTTAGGTCTTTAATCCATTTAGAGTTTATTTTTGTGTATGGTTCTAGGGAGTGTTCTAATTTCATTCTTTTACATGTAGCTGTCCAGTTTTCCCAGCACCACTTATTGAAGAGGCTGTCTTTTCTCCATTGGATATTCTTGCCTCCTTTATCAAAGATAAGGTGACCATATGTGCGTGGGATTATCTCTGGGTTTTCTATCCTGTTCCATTGATCTATATTTCTGTTTTTGTGCCAGTACCATATTGTCTTGATTACTGTAGCTTTGTAGTATAGTCTGAAGTCAGGGAGCCTGATTCCTCCAGCTCCGTTTTTCTTTCTCAAGACTGCTTTGGCTATTCGGGGTCTTTTGTGTTTCCATACAATTGTGAAATGTTTCATTCTAGTTCTGTGAAAAATGTCATTGGTAGTTTGATAGGGATTGCATTGAATCTGTAGATTGCTTTGGGTAGTAGAGTCATTTTCACAATGTTGATTCTTCCAATCCAAGAACATGGTATATCTCTCCATCTATTTGTATCATCTTTAATTTCTTTCATCAGTGTCTTATAGTTTTCTTTTTTTTTTAATCTCAGTGTATATTTGATTAAATTAAATATGTTTTTCTTTTTTTGCTTTATAAAAAATTTAATCAGTTATACATATACATATGTTTCCATATCCCCTCCCTTTTGCGTCTCCCTCCCACCCTCCCTATCCCACCCCTCCAGGCGGTCACAAAGCACCGAACTGATCTCCCTGTGCTATGCGGCTGCTTCCCACTAGCTATCTACCTTACGTTTGGTAGTGTATATATGTCCATGCCGCTCTTTCACTTTGTCACAGCTTACCCTTCCCCCTCCCCATATCCTCAAGTCCATTCTCTAGTAGGTCTGTGTCTTTATTCCTGTCTTACCCCTATGTTCTTCATGACATTTTTTTTCTTAAATTCCATATATATGTGTTAGCATACAGTATTTGTCTTTCTCTTTCTGACTTACTTCACTCTGTATGACAGACTCTAGGTCTACCCACCTCATTACAAATAGCTCAATTTCATTTCTTTTTATGGCTGAGTAATATTCCATTGTATATATGTGCCACATCTTCTTTATCCATTCATCCGATGATGGACACTTAGGTTGTTTCCATCTCCGGGTTATTGTAAATAGGGCTGCTATGAACATTTTGGTACATGTCTCTTTTTGAATTATGGTTTTCTCAGGGTATATGCCCAGTAGTGGGATTGCTGGGTCATATGGTAGTTCTATTTGTAGTTTTTTAAGGAACCTCCATACCGTTCTCCATAGCGGCTGTACCAATTCACATTCCCACCAGCAGTGCAAGAGGGTTCCCTTTTCTCCACACCCTCTCCAGCATTTATTGTTTCTAGATTTTTTGATGATGGCCATTCTGACTGGTGTGAGATGATATCTCATTGTAGTTTTGATTTGCATTTCTCTAATGAGTAAAGATGTTGAGCATCCTTTCATGTGTTTGTTGGCAGTCTGTATATCTTCTTTGGAGAAATGTCTATTTAGGTCTTCTGCCCATTTTTGGATTGGGTTGTTTGTTTTTTTGTTATTGAGCTGCATGAGCTGCTTATAAATTTTGGAGATTAATCCTTTGTCAGTTGCTTCATTTGCAAATATTTTCTCCCATTCTGAGGGCTGTATTTTGGTCTTGTTTATGGTTTCCTTTGCTGTGCAAAAGCTTTTAATTGTCATTAGGTCCCATGTGTTTATTTTTGTCTTTATTTCCATTTCTCTAGGAGGTGGGTCCAAAAGGATCTCGCTGTGATTTATGTCATAGAGTGTTCTGCCTATGTTTTCCTCTAAGAGTTTGATAGTGTCTGGCCTTACATTTAGGTCTTTAATCCATTTTGAGCTTATTTTTGTGTATGGTGTTAGGGAGTGATCTAATCTCATACTTTTACATGTCCCTATCCAGTTTTCCTAGCACCACTTATTGAAGAGACTGTCCTTTCTCCACTGTACATTCCTGCCTCCTTTATCAAAGATAAGGTGACCATATGTCCGTGCGTTTAACTCTGGGCTTTCTATCCTGTTCCATTGATCTATCTGTCTGTTTTTGTGCCAGTACCATACTGTCTTGATTACTGTAGCTTTGTAGTATCGTCTGAAGTCAGGGAGCCTGATTCCTCCAGCTCCATTTTTCGTTCTCAAGATTGCTTTGGCTATTCGGGGTCTTTTGTGTTTCCATACAAATTGTGAAATTTTTTGTTCTAGTTCTGTGAAAAATGCCAGTGGTAGTTTGATAGGGATTGCACTGAATCTGTAGATTGCTTTGGGTAGTAGAGTCATTTTCACAATGTTGATTCTTCCAATCCAAGAACATGGTACATCTCTCCATCTATTTGTATCATCTTTAATTTCTTTCATCAGTGTCTTATAATTTTCTGCATAGAGGTCTTTTGTCTCCTTAGGTAGGTTTATTCCTAGATATTTTATTCTTTTTGTTGCAATGGTAAATGGGAGTGTTTTCTTAATTTCACTTTCAGATTTTTCATCATTAGTGTATAGGAATGCAGAGATTTCTGTGCATTAATTTTGTGTTCTGCTACTTTACCAAATTCATTGATTAGCTCTAGTAGTTTCCTGGTAGCATCTTTAGGATTCTCTATTTTTAGTATAATGTCATCTGCAAACTGTGACGGCTTTACTTCTTCTTTTCCGATCTGGATTCCTTTTATTTCTTTTTCTTCTCCGATTGCTGTGGTTTAAACTTCCAAAGCTATGTTGAATAAGAGTGGTGAGAGTGGGCAACCTTGTCTTGTTCCTGTTCTTAGTGGAAATGGTTTCAGTTTTTCACCATTGAGGACAGTGTTGGCTGTGGCTTTGTCATATATGGCCTTTATTATGTTGAGGTAAGTTCCCTTTATGCCTGCTTTTTGGAGGGTTTTTATCATAAATAAGTGTTGAATTTTGTTGAAAGCTTTCTCTGCCTCTATTGAAATGATCATATGGTTTTTCTCCTTCAATTCGTTAATATGGTGTATCACATTGATTGATTTGCATATATTGAAGAATCCTTGCATTCCTGGGTTTAAACCCCACTTGATCATGGTGTATGATCCTTTTAATGTGCTGTTGGATTCTTATATTTTTTCAGATTTCATTTTTCTCCAGGTATATGCCCAGGAGTGGGATTGCTGGATCATATGATAGCTCTATTTTTAGTTTTTTAAGGAACCTCCACACTGTTCTCCATAGTGGCTATGCCAATTTACATTCCCACCAACATTGTAGGAGGCTTCCCTTTCTCTACACCCTACCAGCATTTGTAGACTTTTTAATGATGGCTATTCTGTCTGGTGTGTGGTGGTACCTCATTGTAGTTTTGATTCACATTTCTCTAATAATTAGTGGTGTTGAGCATCTTTTCATGTGCCTCTTGGCCAACTGTATGTCTTCTTTGGAGAAATGTCTATTTAGATCTTCTGCCCATTTTTTGATTGGGTTGTTTTTTTGATATTGAGCAGCATGCACTCTTTGTATATTTTGGAGATTGATCCCTTGTCAGTCGCTTTGTTTGCAAATGTTTTCTCCCATTTTGTGTGTTGTCTTTTTGTTTTGTTTATGGTTTCCTTTGTTGTGCAAAAGCTTTTAAGGTTAGTGATGGCTGGGTATGAGCCCGATGCTACAGTGCCATCCATTTTCAGGGCTAGTTGATTCAGTAGGTGAGTTGTTACTTCCATGGCCACCATTCTGCTTATCATGGTGTTTCTTTTTGCCAGACTTTTCCATGTCTCATTACAACTTATTTTCCTTGTAACTTGTTTATTATTTACAGAGATGTTAGCATCTCACTTGGTTTTCCTCTCTTCTTCTTTGAGTCTCTGGCCACTGAGTGTTCATTTACATTAATCTTTGGTGATGACCCCCTTAGTACATTCCACTCATATTTATTATTAATTCCCAGGCACTATACTAAGTACTGGGGATCCAGTGGTGACCTACCTTGGCACAACCCGAATGACCTCTATCTTCATTTCTTCTGCTGCTACTTAAAATGTTGACACTATTATCCACTACTCAAACCTGCTCTGCCTCTAAGATATCAAACTGCCACTCTCCTTTCTAGCCATGGTATTTTCCTTCTTTCTTGCCCCTAAATTCTATAGAATCTGTTTTCATACTCTTGTCCAGTCTCTTGTTCATTCACTCTTCTCTCAGCCCATGGCAGACCTCTGATCAGCCTTCTCAGTGACACAACAACTGCCACCAAGAATTCTCTTTCTCTGCCATTGTTCAAATTATCCTTCTAACGCTCAGCTATAGGCAGTTCCCACTCTCTAACTTTTTCTCAGCTGAATCCCAGGTGGTAAAACCTTATATGGCTTATTTCATAGTAAGGGTAAGTTGGAGTTAGGATTATACACTTTATTGCCTCATAATTAAAGGCAGATCCTTCAGGTTGGAAGCCAGTGCCATTCACAATCTAGCTCCATCCTGGGATTAACCTCTCAATCAAACCCTGTTTTCTGGTCAAATGCCTCTAGTTGTTTTTTCCCATACATGCCTGGATTTCCTGATTTCCTTACTTCTACTCTTTGCCTTCATTCTATCTTGAATGTTCCTTATCCATCTGTTTCTTAAAATCCTAACCATTCTTCAAAATCAATCTCTAATGAAGATTTTCCTGATGTCTCAGTCAGACATTAATTTGCCTTTTTCCAACTCTCCGTGCAGTTAAGGCCAAAGACTTTGGAGTAGAATTTACTAGTGGTTGACTATTGTGAAAGCCACTCAACCTCTCTGAACCTTGCTTTCCTTTTCTTCAAAACAAAGATAAAACTATCTACCTCACGGTGTTATTGTGAGCATAAATGAGATACTATAATATGCATAAAGTGTGTGGAAAAATGTCTGGATGGTTATTGTCATTTTGAATCTTTTTATGGATATCACCATGTCTTTCTCATGTTATAGCTATTAGTGTATTTATCTCTTATCCTCTCTTGATTGAGGCTGAGCATTGGGTCTTATTCATTTTTATATCACCTGTTTTACTTAACTATTACTTCTGCACATGAAAGGGGCCCAGTATATATTAGTAGAATCACATGATTCAAGCAGGGTGGGGAATTTTTACATAGAACAGTAGTAAACAGAAAGTAGAATCCAGTTGAGTAATATAAGCAAATCTGCTGTAAGTAAGAACTGGGAGATAACCTTTACTGGGAACCCAGGTACTAGGCTCTTCCCTTTCCCATATGTTAATTAATGAATGCCATAAAATTTAGAGAATATAGGGTCCAGCAATTGCTTCTAGTTTTCATCAGAAATTACTAAAGTATCATTATGTCCACCAAAGATGGTTTGGAGATCAGTGTAGAAGAGTGTCTTCTCTAATGGGAGATGAGGCTATGGAGCTGGCCTGGGGGATGATAAGTCTATATGACTGTTAGGGTCGAGTGCCAAAGTTTATAGCTGGACGTGAAAATATATGTTCAGCCACTGTGAAGAGACCAGCTGGGTTGGAAAGTAAGTTTCAGAGTAGAATGGGAAGAGGGGAGAGGAGGTGAGGTGTGATTCTGTTCTTTAGTTTCCTTCTCTCAAATATGTTTCTTAGGTCTTGGAAGAAACTAGCCTGAGCTTCAGCAGCAGCCAAAGTGGAAACTGTGGATTCTTTCTGTTGCAGGAAGGAAGGTTCTGATGTCAGAATATAGGAAAATGAATCCTGGGTCTGTAGAACTGAGTTGAGTTCTCAAGGTGAGCCAATCCCTGTGGTTGCTGAGAGGTTCCTGGGTACCTTCCTGCCAGTGAAAATTCAGGTGAGAGGTATTGGTTCCTGTCTGGGTGGCTCTGGAAAGACTGAGGATAGGGGAGGAAAGATGGCAAGTGTTGAATGGAAGCAGGGTCACCCGTGTGCCTCAAGTAGCGTTGTCCTGGTGACATCAGCTGGCATGCAGTAAAGTGTGCCTTTAGAGAGGATGGGAGGAGAGGGCACTGGCAGTGCTGCGAAGAGGGTGTGGCAGAAGGCAGAGATGCGAGACCTGACTGAAGATTACCTGAGGGGTTAAAGAATACTTGAAAGATTCCTTCTAAGGCCTGGGGTATTTATGGATGACAAAGTCATAGTAACCACTGGGAGAGCCTGGATAGGAAGAGACTGAAGGAGAAAAGAACATGGGGTCAGAGAAGAAAAGAGGATTTTGGTGCTTATAAAGAACTATTTGCCATATGTTCTGTTGGCCGTAAGGAAATTTAAGAGCATTTACTTGTAGTAGATGGAAAGAGGCAATGGAGACATCAAGAGTAACTGATTATCACACTGATGGGTGGTTGAATAAGATCAAAGGTAAATAATCTTAGACTGATGGCAGAGTCTTATGGTAAAAGAAAAAGGGCAAATCTGAGATTAAAAAAAAAAAGATACATAGAGTAAACTCTAATTTGGTCCCATATTTTAAACTTCTGATTGCATATGATTTGGAAAAATATGGTGCTATTAGTGCAGATAAAACAACTGAGAGGGAGTTCATTTGGAAGAGGTGGAGGGTAGATGATAAATTTGGTTCCTAAAATGCTAAATTTGAAATCATAGTATGACCTACATGTCGAGCAGGCCAGTGGAGAACTTGAAATATGTGAGTGCCACTTGAGATTAGAAATAGAGGTTTCAGAGGAATCAACGTATAAGTGATGATGAAACAGAAAAAGATTATCTCTTTCAGTGGAAGGGAGAAGAGAGCAAAGGTCAAGGAACCAAGTACTGATGTGAGGGAACATTTGGGTTCCTAGGGTTGGAAGCAAGGGGAGAGTCAGGGAGAAAGACAAAAAGTAATGTTTGGTAGAGGGAAGGATGGTGTGTATAGTGTCATGGAAACCAAGTTAATGTAAGTTTCCAGGAGGCAGTGTCCAGTGGTATTAAATGCATCAGAGAGATCTAAGTAGAAAGGATGCTGGATTTAGCAATAAAAACTTCATCGGTGACCTTTGAAAGAGCAATTTCCTTAAAGGGTGTGTGACAGGAGCCAGGTTGCAGAGGATGATGGAGGTAGAAAAACGGAGGTCTTCCCTTCCTTAGGAACCTGTGCAGTAATTCTGACAAGGATCAAAAGGAAGGAAGCAAGATTTCTGTCGGGGACTCAGGATCCACTGTGTGTTTCCCATGCAGATTATAGATAGTCTGTTTTTGACATAGTGGCTGTTGTGTCTCTGCTTCCCACTGCATAACGTTTCACCCAGTGACAGAGAAAAATCAGTGTTTACCTGAGATTATGACTGACCTTTCCACCAAAGAAGCGATTTCAGACTCTAAATGCCAGCTCCAGACTGCTGGCTGACTCCTACCTGCCCTTCCCAATTCTGGCACAGTCACAGATCGGCCTCTCCCTTTCTAGGTCCTGTTGGTACATGGGAGTCTTCCCTTGATCTCAGTTCTTTGGTCTTAATTTCAGGGTTCATTTATAAAAGAAATTCCCTGATGAATTTGTCTTGTCTCCTTTTGGGTTCAGGCCTCTGTCTAGATCAGCCTCCCTCAATGAAATCTCACTTCTGATTTCAGAATTCAACTGTCATGTGCCTCTAGAATGTCACAATATCCATTTCTCAGTCTTTATGCTTCTCTACATCCCTCAAATATCATTCATTTATTTGGAATCACTCATCTTCATCCTCATATTTATAAAATTCATCTTGATTGATGAAATGGATTTTTTTAATCCATTAAACTTTTTTTTATTCATTGGAACCCACTGGCCATAAGCACCTCCTTGCTGTTCATCATCCCTTTTTGAGAACAGCATCTGGGGGAGGAGCTGTGAAAAGAAGAAAAAATATAATGGCAGGAACTTGGTGTGACTGTGTCTTAAGTTTGTTGAAGAGAAAAGTTCCCCTCTCTATGTATAGGAATGCATTTCTCAGTCTGTAGTGACAGAGAATACATGCACTGAAGAAACGTGGGCAGATTTCTCACTTGAGTGGCTGCAAGAGGTCTTAGCTAGAGCTGTCTTGTTTCACTCTTGTCATCTTATCTTGCCCTGTGTCATGTTTCTGCCCAGGACCTAGAGTCCATGTCAGTACAAGATAATTTTCCCATGTTCACCCATTTAATTCACATCCCTAAAACTACAGAATACAGAGAAAGAAGCTCACAAAAGCTGACAGAGTTCACCTTGCCGGGCACCTCTATCTTCGTGAGTGCTGTTGTGCGAATCTTCACCTTGTCAGGGAATGCCACTGTCCTGGTTCTCACCAAATTGGCCACGTCCTTCTTCCTGAGCACACAGGCTATTTCAGAGACCATATACATTGGTCCTCATTACCTAGTACCCTCAAATCTCATGTCTCAGAACAATCCTCCTGTTCTTTGTTGTCTTGACCATCACCAGCTGTTATGCGGTCATGTGAAAATCTTTGAGGTGTAGAGTTTGTGAACAAGGGGGTGTGTGCCCAGTTGGTGTGTGTTTTCTTTAGTACTAGCCCAGATATAGCAGCTGTCTAGATGTCATCCCTGTTCCACTTATACTTCTGTGATGCTGTGGTGGCCCATTCTTTTGTGATCTCCTTCTTGCCATGAAACACTCCTTTATTGCCACTCCTATCCATGAAGTAAACAGTTTTTTTTTTTTTTTTTTGTTTTTTTTTTTTTTTTTTTTTTTCGTTATGCGGGCCTCTCACTGTTGTGGCCTCTCCCGTTGCGGAGCACAGGCTCTGGACGCGCAGGCTCAGTGGCCGTGGCTCACGGGCCCAACTGCTCTGTGGCATGTGGGATCCTCCCGGACCGGGGCACGAACCCGTATCCCCTGCATCGGCAGGCGGACTCTCAACCACTGCGCCACCAGGGAAGCCCCGAGTAAACAGTTTTTTATTCCCCACACATATGTTCAGGCTTCATGGGCTTGGTTTACATTTCCTGCACAGAAGCCCTTATCACCTCTACCATGCTTTGGATCGCTTCATCTCGGGGCTTTGCCACCTGTACCTCCCACCTCACCATGGTCATTGCCTGGTATGGTTGTGCCTCTATCACTTACCTCAAGACCGAGCTGGCCAATTCAGTAGAAAATAGGCCGTCTCTGAGACCTACACCATCATCTCTCTGCTGTTGGACCCTGTTGTTTACAGTGTGGGGTACATGGAAGCCAAGGATACCATGTACAGAGCTATGGACAGAAGCATTTCTTAACAGGTTGACTCATTTCATCAGGAGACCTTTAGTCCTGGCCAATGTTTTTCCTCCTTACGAACATTTCACAGCTCATGCGTAGACCAAATAGAAAGCTGTGTTGTGAACTGGTTCAAGCACTTAACCTGCTCTTCTACTCATGCTCCAGAAAGAAGGCAGAAGCCAGGCTTTCTGATCAGGGTACACGTGACTGCTGAGTCAGCAATACTCCAGGAGCACTTTGATGACTTCTTCTTATGTGGGAGCATTTTAATTGAAAATCCTCCTGGCTCCCACCTCACCTGGCCATTTGGTACTTGACTTTTGCCTGTGCGTGGAGCAGACCCAGTGACGGTGACCCAGTGACTTCAGTTAAAGAATCTCAGGGACCACCTGAGACTGTCCCCACTTCCATGATCTCAGTTATATGATCCTTAATAGGCATTTCAAAAAGACTCTCTTTAACCATTTGCTGATTGAAAAATAAATAGTTGTAACAAGAGAGGCCCTTCTTTCCATGAGTTCATCCCCACTGGCCACTTAAATAGTGTGTATTTAGGTGGAGTACCCTTTACTTTTATAGGTGAAAACAAAGACCCTTTAAAACAACATTATTATCGCAGCCCTGGAAACTGAGCACAGGGAGAACAGAGGGGTGTCTCTTCTCAAGGAATGGTGCCTTCATCGAGAACTCCTTTTCTCAAAAATTTCTTGTCCCTCTAAAGCGAGGGTCCCCAGCCCCCGGGCCACGGATGGATACCGGTCCGCAGCCTGTTGGGAACCGGGCCACACAGCAGGAGGTGAGCGGCGGGTGAACGAGCGAAGCTTCCTCTGCCGCTTGCCCCCCATCACTTTCATTACTACCTGAACTGTCCGCACCCCACCCCGACCCGGTCTGTGGAAAAATTGTCTTCCACAAAACCGGTTCCTGGTGCCAAAAATGTTGGGGACCCCTGCTCTAAAGCCTTTGAGAACTGTTAATTCCATAATGGCTATGTGGTAGCTATTTGGAGTGGCAATGGCTAATTCTGGGCAAGTGACTTTGATTGCTCTTCTCTAGGTGTGAAACGCAATTTCTAATAAATTGAGCCCAGCAATGCCCAGTTTCCCGTCTGACGGGTGAGTGGGGTCTGAAAGTTTATTTGTGTCCCATGTCTTTTCCCACTGGAGTTCTTCCTCTGAAGAGCTCTTCTCTTTTATAACTTACACTTTTGTCTCTTGGATGGGTGGTTATGTGTTTAATTAAGAAATATTTATGTACCTCAACTGTTAAAACTAGAAAATACATTGGAAAAGGCTAGTATAGTAACATCTATTTTTATAGTTTCCTATATTTTGAATATAAATGACCCATTGTTATTTCAACTCCAAGGCCAATCTTTCCATTTTCTATCTTACACTTTTGTCATATTTTTAACCTCAAAATCAGGATTGAGGCACATCTTGGCCACCTGTGATTTTTCTGTCTTCAACAGACCGCTGAAGGTCAAGGGTCCCAGGCATAGGGGCTGCCTTCTCCTGGAATCTCTCTTTTGTCTCACACAGAAGACAGGGAGGGTTAATAAGTGAAGCTAGTATCTTAGGATCAGCACCTGATGTACCGTAAGGGTCGGTTCTGAAGCTGAAGTCCACAGATCCTTAAGGGGTTCTTGAAGGGGTTTCAATGGGTTTGTGAACTCCCTAAAATTGTGTGCAAAATATTGTGAGTGTGGGCATGTGTGCATTTTTTCATCAAATTTTCAAAGAAATCTCTCATATACCAAAGATAAAAATCTGTTGCTCTAGATTAGGGTTTTGTAAAACTATTTTGACTCAGACCCATAGTAAGAAGTATATTTTATATTGCAGTGCTGTATGCATGCATGCACATACACGTTTAGATACATCTTGATCAAAATCATCACAAAACAATTCAAGAGCTGAAGTCAGGAAAATCCCAGAATGAGAAATGGCAAGAAGTCCTGTGTGGCCAGAGAGGAGTGACAAGAAGAGTGCATGATAGAAAATAGATTGATCGAGGCTGCCTTCATCATCATGGTCAGCATCATTGACAGCTACTCTCTTTTCCTCTCTCTGCTCAACCCAGGCAACACTAGTTGCTCCTTTATGTCTGCTGCCACAGTTGTTTGCACATATTTTAAGTATTTTAGTATTATTTATCATGGTGTATTCCATTAAAATATATATAGCTTTTAGTAGGAAATTTGTCATACTTTCACTCAAAATATAAGTGCCGAGTATTTATAATGTACCAGTCACTGTCCTAAGCCAGATAGATTCTGTATCCCTAAGGAGCTCAGGCTCTCAAGAGAGAGACCATCATGTTAAAAAAAAAAAAAAAAAAAAGGTAGGCATATCTCTTTGCTCTTTGCTTTGTTGTGCTTTGCAGATATTGTGGTTTCTTTTTTTACAAATTGAAGGTTTGTGGCAACGTACGTTGAACAAGTTGATGAGTGGCTTTTTACCAACAGGAACATTTTTAAATTAAGTTATGTACTTTTTTTTTTTAACATAATGCACACATACAAGACTACAGTCTAGTATAAACATATGTACTTGGGAAACCAAAACATTTTTGTGACTCCCTTTATTGTGATGTTCATTTCATTTTGATGGTCTGGAACTAAATTCGCAGTATCCCTGAGGTGTGTCTATATGCAGAAGCTGGGATAGGTACACAGCTAGGGGAGGTCAGGGTGGTAGGGACCGTGGGGGGAGAGTTTGGTCACAAAGGAATGAGCACTCAGTTCTACCTGGTGTAGTTCAGGAGAGGATGAAGTCAGGATGGAAGATTAGGGTATTCACATAGGTGAACTGAATTTGGGTAGGGTGAGAAAGATGAGGGTAAGAAAAGGGAATAGCATGGCTAGCTCAAACTTGAAGAGACTTGAGAAGGACAGGCATGCTTGCATCCATCTCTGCATTCCTGGTACCCAGCACAGGGCTCTTAATACAACTTTGGATGGATGAACTGATGAGCACTTATAAAGTGCCGGGCCTTGTGTTCGTGTATTTCAGTGTTCTGTAGCCAGTAGAAGCATCTGCCCTTATTTCCTCTGGCCACCTTATAGTCTTTCTTTATCTCAGGGCGAAAAGGAGGAAAAACATGCTGGAAAAGAAAAAATCCATGGGCTCTTTTCCATCCATCAGGTCACTCTGTAGCTTAGGCCAAGTTCTCCTACACCCTTTTTTCAACCTGTATGAAATGTTAAGGGAGGAAATAGCTGCAGCAAACCCAACAATAAGTCAAGCAAAATCTTCATGAAGATGACAAGTGCCTTTGGCAGAAGAGAGAAGGTGGCAGAAGAGATGAGTCCTAGAGGACCAAAAGATGGGCCTAGCACATAGACAAGGTTTTTATAAAAGCAGATTTAAAAGGTACCAGTCTGCAATTCAGTCTGCTGGAGTATATGTGTGTCTGTGTGTGTTGGCCTTGGGGGAAGGAAACTAATATTTGAAGGTCTAGAACGTGACAAACACTATAATAGGAAATCACATTACTTAATAATACTTCCTTAAAATACTTCCTTAAAATTGTATATTAATTAATTTTAAAACCCTTATTTTACCTGCATTTTCTAATTTGAGATGTGTAATACTTTTACAAACATTATTTTCCCTATTTTACTACTGCTGCTGCTCTTATCACTATGGGTAGAGCTAACTTATAAGCCAGATACTGTTCTGAGTTATTTATATGTGTTCAATCTTTTAATCCTCATACAACCCTATGAGATAGGTAATATCAATATTTATTTATTTATTTATGCATGCATGTCGTGCCACGCAGCATGCAGGATCCTAGTCCCCCAACTAGGGATCAAACCCACGTCCCGTGCAGTGGAAGCGTGGAGTCTTAACCACTGGACTGCCAGGGAAGTCCGGAGATAGGTAATACGTTGCATTTTAGGTACAGAGTTTGAGCAACTTGTCCTAGGACCCACCCTGGGGAGTGGAGTCCTGGGATTGAACTCAGGCTCTCTGACTCCACAGCCCACACCCATAAAATGAAGAGATTCAGCAAAGTTCATACAATAAGTGACAGGATGGGGCTTGGAAAGAACTGGGCCTCAGACCCATGTGGACTAACTCTAAATTCCATATCCAGACTTATACACACACACACACACACACACAAACACACACTACTCTGTCTCTCTCCCTGCCCACAACACCACATTTATCCATTCTCACAGGATAAGGACTAATATGCATGTAAGTCAGTTTTCAGATAATTGAACATATCCTTTCTCGGCCCAAATATATCTCTGGTCAAACATTATTAATAGAAATTTCTCAAAGATATTATCCTCTTCTTTGCCTTTGTAAACAAAATATACACATTTACCAGTTTCCTGGGATAGTTACCATGTCTTGAGCTGTGGTGTGTTAATATCCTCAGAAATTTCTGAGCATGAGGGGTGCTGCCTCTGTGTTAAATTATACACAGATTGCAAGGAACATTTGTGTGTGTGTGTGTGTGTGTGTGTGTGTGTGTTTTCAGGCAAGCCTTTATTGGGGCCCCTGCTGCAGCAGTGGGGAGCAAGAACAAGTAACAGGTTCCTTTGCTCTCTCGCTCCCTAGGGGGTGGGAGGTGGGCAAGCTTGTTCCTTATATAGGGTGAGGGGAACTTTTGTGGTTTTTAAAAACCACTTTATTGAGATACAATTTATAGTTCATAGAATTAACTGTTTAAATATACTATTTAGTGGATTTTAGTTTACTTATAGAGTCACTATCATCACCATAATCTAAATTTAAAACATTTTTCTTCCCCTAAATAGAAACCCTCTACCTAGTAGCAGTCACTCCTCATCTTCATTCCCTCCAGCCTCCAGCCCTAGGCAACCACTATTCTGTGAATTTGTCTCTGTAGATTTGCCTCTTCTAGACATTTCATATAAGTGGAATCATCCAATATGTGGTCTTTAATGTGGCTCCTTTCACTTTGCATAAAGTTTTCAAGGTTCATCTGAACAATGTCGTAGTTGGTATCAGTACTTCATTCATTTTTATGGCTAAATAATATTCTGGTGTGTGGATATACCATATAATTAATTTTTGAATGTTAAATCAACCTTGCATTCTTGGGTTAGTTCCCACTAAGTTATAGTCTAAAATCCTTTTTATATTGTGCTGGAATCAATTTTCTAGTATTTTGTTGAGGATTTTTGCACCTATATTCAGAAGATATATTGGTCTGAGTTTCATTTTCTTGTGAAGTCTTTGGTTTTAGGGTCAGGGTAATGCTGGCCTTGTAGAATGAGACAGGCATAGGTTGCAAAGATAGTACAGGAAGTCTAGTGTACCTTCCACCCGGTTTTCCCCAATGGTTACCTCTTACTTAATCATAGTACTACATCAAAATCAGGAATTTGACATAGGTATTATGTGTGTGTGTGTAGTTCTATGTCATCTTATCACGTGTATAGATTTACGTAACTATGACTGAGATTCCTTTACCCTCCTATTCATAATATATGTCTTAAATATCTCCTCTGCATACACTGGTAACCATATTAGACAGGGTTATAATTTTTTCTTCAACCGTCGAACATAATTTAGAAAACTCAAGAGGAGAAGAAAAGTCTATGATATTCACCTATATTTTTGCCTACTGTGTTCTTCCTTCCTTGCTAACATTCCAAGGATTTTTCTTTTATTCCCTTTCAATTTAGAGAACTTCCTTTAGCCATTCTTTTAGAGTAGGTCTGCTGGTGACAAATTTTTAGCTTTCCTTTCTCTGAATATGTCTTTATCTCTTTCATCACTAAAAACTATTTTCACTAGATACTGAATTCTGGGTTAACAGTTCATTTCTTTCAGCAGTTGAAAAATATTGTGCAACTTCCTCCTGTCCCCCACAGTTTCTGACAGGAAAACCACTGTCATTCAAATTGTTTTCATTATTTCTCTCTGACTGCTTTCAATTTTTTTTCTTTGCCTTTTGTTTTCAGAAGTTTGACTATGTTGTGTCTCTGTGTGGATATTTTTTGGTTTATTCTGTTTGGGGTTTGCTCAGATTCTTGAGTCTGTAGGTTTATGTCTTTTGACAAATTTGGGAAACTCTCAATCGTATGTCTTCTAATAATTTTTTAGTTCCATCCTCTTTCTCCTCTTTCCCTGGCACTCTGATGACATGAACATTAGATCTTTTATTATAGTCTTACTTGTTCCTTAGACTCTATCCATTGTTTTTCCATTGATTTTCTTAGTTGTTCAGATTGGATACTTTCTATTGTTCTATTTCAAATTCAAATTCTTTCTACTGTTCTTTCCATTCTTCTGTTGAACTTATCCTTAATTTTGATTACTGTATTTTTTTAGTTCTAAATTTCTATTTGCTTCATCTTTTATATCTTTTATTTCTTTATTGAGACTTCCTATTTTTTGCTTAGTTCTTTTTAGTTTGTTTCAAGCATGTTTGTAATTGTTCATTGAAACATTTTTATGATGGCTTCTTTAAAATCCTTATTAGATAATTCCAGCATATGTGTCATGTTGGGGTTGATATCTGAATGTATTTTTTTCATTCAATTTGAAGTATTTCTGGGTCTTGGTATGATGAATGATGTTTGATTGAAACTTGAATATTTTTAGTATTATAAGACTCTGGATCTTATTTAAACTTACGGTTCAGCAGGCCTCCTCTTACACTGCTCTGAAGGGAAGGAATTGCCACCTCTTTATTGCCAGGTGGGGGTGGAAGTCCAGGTCCTCCGCTTAGCCTTTTTTGACAGCAGGATGATCAGGTTCTTGTTACTGCTGGGTGGGAGTGAGAGTTCAGTCTCCCCAGTAGACCTGAACTGATAACATCCTGGCTGGGAGAGGTAGGGTACCTCTTTACTGTCCCTTGTGAGGTCTCACTATACTATAAGTGGTGGCCTTGTTACTGCTGGATGGTGCTGAAAATCTTGACTTTCCAATAAGCCTCCTCTGATACACCCCTGAAGGGGGTTGGGTAGAAGCACCTATTACCACTGCATAAGGCCAAAGTCCAAACTCCCAACCTGGTCTCCACTGAGACCACTGGAGGGGTGGGGGGTTCTTGCTGCCTAGCAGAGATGAAATTCCTGGTTACACATTCAGTCTTTTTTTGACACCATTCTAGTGGAGTGTTGGGATGTCTCATTACAGACTGGTAAGGGTAGAAGCCGAGGCTTTCTACTTTGTCTTTGATGGTAGGGGTGCATTTGGGGAAGCAGTTTTTTTCTGTGGTGTTTTGTTGGAATAGTTTTTATTCCAAAGTTTTCTGTCTTGTTAGGTTATCCTTTTCCTGTACTGTGTCTAGAGATTGCAGACCTTTCTTGGGGGCCTTTTGTGTGTCTGCACCCATTGGTATTTTCGGGTCACTGGCTTTTTGAGTTTGCAGTCTGGGGTGTATGAGGCCAAAAGAAAATGCAGTGAGCTCCCCACTGTGTCATTCCTCAGGTCCTGTCGTCTCTAGCTGGTCTTTCTCCTTCTCTCCATCTTTCAGTCTTTTTATGTTTATTTCATATACAATGTCCAGGGTTTTAATTTTTACTTAGTGAGAGAGTAGGGAAAAGTACTTCAGCTTACTGGAAGTTAAAGTCTTAGGTATTGTTTTATGTACTTTCTCTTTTAATAAATATAGATATGAAAGAAAAGTATGTGATTACATAGGTAACTATAAAAGATGGTATAATTATCATTATGGAGTTCTTTGGTTATTTTCCCCCATGGATTTAAATTATATCTGATGTCAATTCCTTTCAGCCTGAGGAACTTCTGTAGTACTTCTAAGGCAGGACTGCCAACAACAAATTCTGTTTCTGTTTACCTAGAAATGTGTTTATTTTGCATTCATTTTTCTTTTCTTTCTTTTTTTTTTTTTTTGTGGTACACAAGCCTCTCACTATTGTGGCCTCTCCCATTGCAGAGCACAGGCTCCGGACGTGCAGGCTCAGCGGCCGTAGCTCATGGGCCTAGCCGCTCCGCGGCATGTGGGATCTTCCCAGACTGGGGCACAAACCCATGTCCCCTGCATCAGCAGGCAGACTTTCAACCACTGCGCCACCAGAGAAGCCCGCATTCATTTTTGCAAGGTAGTTTTGCTGGATATAGGATTCTTGGTTGACAGTATTTTCTTTCAGGACTTTGAATATACCACCCCACTGTCTTCTGGCCTTGGTTACTTCTGATGAGAAGTCATTTGTTGATCTGATTGGGATTCTCTTGTGTACATGATGAGTTGTTTTTTCTCTTGCTGCTTTCAAGATTTTCTTTCCTGTGTTTGGCTTTTGACATTTTGGCAATGATGGATCTGAATGGGTATTTCATTGTATTTATCCTACTTAGAGTTGAGTTTCTTGTCTGTGTAGATTAACATTTTCCCTCAGATTTGGGAAACACTCAGTCATTATTACTATTACTATTATTGTTGTTTTTATTTATTGTTTTATTTTCTTGGCTGCATTGGGTCTTTGTTGCTGCGCATGGGCTTTCTCTAGTTGTGGCGAGAGGGGACTACTCTTCATTGCAGTGCATGAGCTTCTCATTGCAGTGGCTTCTCTTGTTGTGGAGCATGGGCTCTAGGCATGTGGGCTTCAGTAGTTGCAGCATGTGAGCTCAGTACTTGTGGCTCACAGGCTCTAGACAACAGGCTCAGTAGTTGGGGTGCACAGGCTTAGTTACTCCATGGCATGTGGGATCTTCCCAGACCAGGGCTCGAACCCTTGTTCCCTGCATTGGCAGGTAGATTCTTAACCACTGCAGCACCAGGGAAGCCCTCAGCCATTATTTTTTTGAAAATTTTTCCCCTCTCTCTTCTCTGATTCTACGATTATGCATATGTTGGTAAGTGTTTTGGGTGCCTTTGATATTCTGCAGTTTAAATATAATATGCCTCAGTGTAGATTTTTTGGTATTCATTTTGTTTGGTGTTCTCTGTATTTCCTGGATCTATGGTTTGGTGTCTGTCATTAATTTTGGAAAATTCAGTCATTATTACTTCAAATAGTTCTCCTTTTTTTCCTTCTGATATTTCTATTGTGTGTGTAATTATACATCTTTTGTAATTGTCCTACAGTTCTTTGATATTCTGTTTTGCTTCTTCTCTCTCTCTGTTTTTTTTCATTCTGAATTTCACTTGAGGAAATTTCTATTGACGGATTTTCAAGCTCACTGATTCTTTCCTTGACTGTGTCCAGTCTACTGATGAGTCCATCAAGGGTATCCTTCATTTCTGTTAAAGTGTTTTTGATTTTTAACATTTGCCTTTGATTATTTCTTATCATTTCCATCTCTTTGATTACAGTACCCATCTGTTCTTGCATGCTGTCCACTTTTCCCATTAGAATCCTTAGCATATTCATCATAGTTATTTTAAATTTCCAGTCTGATAATTCCAAAATCTCTGCCATATCTGTGTCTGGTTCTGCTGCTTACTTTGTCTCTTCAGACTTTTTCCCCTGTCTTGTATCACATCTTATAATTTTTTCTTGTAAGCTAGGCATAATATAGGTAATAGGAACTGAAGTAAAAAGGTCTTTAGTATGAGATTTAAGACATGTTTATCTGGCTAAGAGATAAGCTGTGTTTACTCTTTGTTGTAGGTGTTAGTTTCCTTTAGTGTCCTTGTTTTTTTCTCCCTCTTTTCTTTGGATTTCCCTCCAAACTTCTTAAATAGAGTCTGTCTTACAGCTCTCTCACTTGCAATCCACTGTTACTAGACTGGGTGTCTGATGTGGTGGTAAGGTTTTGGAGAGGAGAGGTGATTAAATCTTTATTCAGAAAAATTTTAGTCTTTTTAAAAAATGTTTCTTTATTAATAAATAAAGAGATACTCCAGTTCATTATAGTCCAGAGGTCAAGCTACTTTCTTACAAAGTAACTGTGGCATATTTGAGATTGAAGACCATGTATATTAGCCTGACTTTCATATTCTTTATGTACCTTAAAATGATTTGAGGGAAAAGTATTAATTTTCCTTTTCAGTAACCTTTTTCTTTATTCTTTTTCTTATCTAAGAACACTTGCAATCCTTCTACAGAAATCAGTAGCTTACATTGTCCATTAGTCCCTGCACTGATGAGGGTTTTAAAGTAATGAGTTCAGAATTTATTTCAATAACATAGTCTTGAGACAAATGCTGGTAGAAGAAGACCAGTGGCTCACAGAAAACATAATAATAACCAGGTTTAACATTCATCTGTCTTTTTTTCTGATTTATCATACAGTATTTATATCCAATTAATTTGATGTATATAAAATTGAATTTTTGAATTTTATTTTATTTATATTTTTATACAGCAGGTTCTTATTAGTCATCAATTTTGTACACATCAGTGTATACATGTCAATCCCAATCTCCCAATTCATCACACCCCCACCCCCACCCCCCACCACTTTCCCCCCTTTGTGTTCATACGTTTGTTCTCTACAACTGTGTCTCAATTTCTGCCCTGCAAACAGGTTCACCTGTGCCATTTTTCTAGGTTCCACATATATGCATTAATATACGATATTTGTTTTTCTCTTTCTGACTTACTTCACTCTGTATGACAGTTTCTAGATCCATCCACATCTCTACAAATGACCCAACTTCAGTCCTTTTTATGGGTAATATTCCATTGTATATATGTACCACATCTTCTTTATCCATTCGTCTGTCGATGGGCATTTAGGTTGCTTCCATGACCTGGCTATTGTAAATAGTGCTGTTATGAACATTGGGGTGCATGTGTCCTTTTGAATTGTGGTTTTATGCCCAATGTGGGTATATGCCCAGTAGTGGGATTGCTGGATCATATGGTAATTCTATTTTTAGATTTTTAAGGAACCTCCATACTGTTCTCCATAGTGGCTGTATCAATTTACTTTCCCACCAACAGTGTAAGAGGGTCCCCTTTTCTCCACACCCGCTCCAGCATTTGTTGTTTTTAGATTTTCTGATGATGTCCATTCTAACTGGTGTGAGGTGATACCCCATTGTAGTTTTGATTTTCATTTCTCTAATAATTAGTGATGTTGAGCAGCTTTTCATGTGTTTCTTGACCATCTGTATGTCTTCTTTGGAGAAATGTCTATTTAGGCCTTGGCCATTTATGGATTGGGTTGTTTGTTCTTTTTTAATATTGAGCTGCATGAGCTGTTTATATATTTTGGAGATTAATCCTTTGTCTGTTGATTCGTTTGCGAATATTTTCTCCCATTTTGAGGGTTGTCTTTTCGTCTTGTTTATGGTTTCCTTTGCTGTGTAAAAGCTTTTAAGTTTCATTAGGTCCCATTTGTTTATTTTTGTTTTTACTTCCATTACTCTAGGAGGTGGATCAAAAAAGGTCTTGCTGTGATTTATGTCAAAGGGCGTTCTTCCTATGTTTTCCTCTAAGAGTTTTATAGTGTCTTGTCTTATATTTAGGCCTCTAATCCATTTTGAGTTTATTTTTGTGTACGGTGTTAGGGAGTGTTCTAATTTCATTCTTTTACATGCAGTTTTCCAGTTTTCCCAACAACCACTTATTGAAGAGACTGTCTTTTCTCCATTGTATATCCTTGCCTCCTTTGTCATAGATTAGTTGACCATAGGTGAGTGGGTTTATCTCTGGGCTTTCTACCTTGTTCCATTGATCTATATTTCTGTTTTTGTGCCAGTACCATATTGTCTTGATTACTGTAACTTTGTAGTATAGTCTGAAGTCAGGGAGTCTTATTCCTCCAGGTCTGAAAATTTTATTCTTTTCTTTTTCTCCCCTTATATGAGCCAGGAAGGCCAAAGGGGCTTGAGCTGTCCAATTGCTTTATCTTTTAATCTTTGTATGCTTTCTTTCACAAGCTGGGGAGCATTATTTAAATAGTTGTCAATCATTAATTTAGAGGAAATTTCAGGCACTCTTGGGGAGGAACGAGAAAGGCAAACTTCTTCCAATCTTTTGTGTATTCCCCCTGCCAGCCCTAAAATTGCATGCTGAATTTAGCAAACACCCTATACTTAAACATTTCCACATTTCTTAGGAGACAGTTGTTGTTTTACAGCATCCATAAATTATTTGATATGCTCCCCTTTGTTAAGGCGAGCTTAATCCCTTTCCCTTGAGTCTGGACTAGACTTAGTGAACCACTTCTAATGAGTAGAGAAAAGTGGGTGGTCAGGGTGTGACTTCAGAGACTGGGTCATAAGCACTGCCATTTCCTGCTTGCTCTTTCACCTGCTCCTGATCACTCATGTCATGAGGACACCCAGGAACTGGTGAGGAACTGAAGCCTTCTGCCAGGATCCTGCAAGGTAGTTAGGCGTTGACTAACAGCTGTGTAAGTTAGCCATCTTGGAAGTGGATTCACCAGTGCCAACCAGGCCTTCTGATGGCTGCAGTCCTGGGTGTCATCATGTTTGCAACCTTATGAGAGACCCTGGACCAGAACCACTAGCTAAGCTGCTCCTGGATTCCTTACCCTCAGAAACTGTGTAAGGTAATAAATGTTTGTGTTTTAAACTACTAACATAACTATTTAGAGAGTATCTATTACATAAGCATATTCTTTGGCACTCTTATCCTCCTATCTCTCTCTCTCTCTCACACACACACACACACACAAACACACACACACTCATATCCTTCAACTGACTTCAAAAATATTTCTTCAAATCTAATTTCTTAAATAGTATAATTCTGTCTATCTCATCACATCTTAGTGCTATTTAAGTACCATTTAGAGTGGGCAATCTGGGAAATTGCCTAAGTAATCCATACCTTGATCTGCCTCTGTTTAGGGGTAAGAGAGGGATCTAGTGCAGTTTTAGCAGTGAGATTTAGGGCTTTCTTCACTGAGGTTAGAGACTGATCTTGGAAAGTGATGGATCCAAGAGCCAGAAGGAGCCCCTCTGGGTCCCAGGGTTAGCCACAGTCTTTGCTTTCTTCATACTCTGATCATCTTATCCAGAGCAAACCATGTACACTGAGTAAGAAGATGAAGGCCAGCATGCACACATAGGTGGGGATGGTATCATTTCCAATGACTTTATCCTAGTGACTGGTGTTGGAGGCTGGGTGGGGAGTGGTTTCTGAGGTGTCCATATACATTCATTCACTCAACACTTATTAAGCTCCCAGTATGTCTCAGACTCTCTTCTAGGTGCTGAGCACACAGTGGTAAGTCTACATGTTCCCTCACCTTGGAGAGCTTGTATTCTGATGGCTTTGAGGTTCAGGTCAGGACCAGCCACAACTGACTTGAGTAAACACACAAATACAGCAAAGACTCTTTGTACATCTCTCTCTCTCCCCACAGTCTCTATTCTTTAAATGTAACTCCATGAAAGGAGAAATCCATGGACTAATTCTAAATAAGTTGTTTTTTATAGCGAAACAGCTTCCAAAAATGATTACAAATTCCAGAGGCTGAATACCCTGTGATGTAGCCATGCATCAGAGTATTAGTCCTGAAGTCATTTTATATAAGGGAAAGAAAACTAACGAGAGAGGAAGTTCAAAACCTGAGGATACAAAAGAAGTGTCATTTGTTCAGGAAAGCAATAATGTTAGAACCATGAACACTAATAAAGATTCAGATCTTTGCAATTAAGGCTGGGCCTGGAGAGTAAATATGTGTTCTCTTGGGGAAGTTCAGGTAGCTAAGGAAATTAATTCTTGTTAGTTTCTTCTTTACAGTCCTAGGCAGAAGCTGAGGCCCCACAAAGCTATCTCTCCACCTCACTACCTGTGGCAGGAACAGTAGGCTGGTGCATCAGTTAGGGCCCTGGTGCAGGAAGCAGAAAACCTAAATAGAAAGATTTAACAGAGGTCATTAAGTGTTTACAAAGCTGTGGAGGACTGCAGGAGAGCAGGCTCTAGGCTGGGCCTCTAGAAACTCCCAGAACAAGACTGTTGAACGAACCTGCCAGGTGTGCTTCTGTCTCTGCAAGAGTCAGGAAGGTAAGGGATCAGGAGGTCACTCTGATAAGTGATCCAGGTTCAGGAAGCCATTGATGCTGCTGGGGCAAAGCCTCTTAGTAGCCGCATAGTTAATGGCCAGACTCTGGAACACACAGTTTTCTTCCTGCCATGGCTGCCACAGCTGTCTCTTGAAACCCATGAAGCTGGTCACTGGTCACTGGATACTGGAGTGCTGCTTCAGGAAAACTCAATGATGCCATAACATTGCTTGCCACCAAATACCCACTATGCCAGCATCTTTTTTCATGTAGGTGTCCATGTAACACAGTTATGGCCAATGAGATGTAATGGATTTCTGCATGGCATGGGTGGGATCAAGGGCTTCTAGGGAAACTTGCTTTTCTGAAAAATAGGATAGATATTTCTGGTGCTGTCTTCCCTTCCTCCTGCCTTGAGCATAAACATGAAGGCTAAACCTGCAGAAGCCATTTTGTGACCTCTGCAGTTAGAGTCAACTTGTTTTAGAAGGAAACATTAAAAATGTACCACCCTGGATGAGAACCTACTGTATAGCACAGGGAACTCTACTCAGTGCTCTGTGGTGACCTAAATGGGAAGGAAATCTGAAAAAGAGGGGATATATGTATATGTATAGCTGATTCACTTTACTGTACAGTAGAAACTAACACAACATTGTAAAGCAACTATACTCCAATAAAAATAAGAAGAAAATGCACCACCCTCGGTCTCCTATTTTGAACTTCTTAGTATGTGAGACAGGAAAAAGTACCTTCATTAGTTTAAGCCATTGTCAATCCAGAAAGAATTCAGGTATTGGCAGCTGAAACCACTCTAAACTTACATAACATCTTTCCCCTACCTCCCCCTTGTTCCTCCTTTTCCCTCTCCCTCCCTCTTCTCTCTCTGAATGCTTTCTTCTGTCTGTCCATACTTGTGGGATGGGAGAGATGGTACCCAAGAGGCCACAATGAAGGAAGATATTTCTGCAGCATATTCTGTTTTCATCAGAGGGAATTTATCTAGTGTGGATATAGCTGAATGGGCCTTTTGTAGCTCACAGGCCTTATGTAATATATCAGCTGCAGTATATCAGTCATCCTTGACTCCTATCGTTGTATTTTTCCAGATGTAAATACGGTATTGCCCCAACTGTGACATTGTTTCTCCGGGCATTTATTAGGTTAAACATGAAATTGCTGATATTTGATTGTTTTAACTACAAATAGTAATAATTTCATGTGGTGCAACCTGGTATGCATAGCCTTGGATGGTATTAGAAAACTCTGAAGCCCAAATGAAGTCAATTTATAACCCAATGAACTATTACCTTTCTCAAGTCAGTGGTTAAAAGTGATCCGGGTCTGGTTTCTCTTTCCATGTCAGCATTGGTGTTTCTTCGGGCCATCAAAAAGGTTGTCTCCCACTCCAAAAGGAACTAATGATTAGCACTTCTAGGCCACATCTTTCTCTTATTTTCATCCCAATTCAACCTGAAGCTAAATTTTACTATAGGCACAAGTAGTCTACTACTAACTCTAAGTTCAGGGATTTACACTGAATTTACCTAAGTAAACTGTGGAAAGAGAGGAGTGGGGTAGGATATTATCATATGTGCTTTTATCTTGGAAAAGCAGCTTATTCTGGAGCCAGGTTGACTCCTATATAGTAAGTAGATCCCTTTACAAATGCAGCAGAGGGCCAAAAAAAATGACTTTGATGTTAATGATTATGGCTCTGCCCACTGGATATTTGTCATAGGACATTAAGTATATCCATTGTTCCCTAGGTCTTGACTGACCCTAGGACAACCAGAAGGGTCAGAAATTATCATGATCTCTGACTCTGATGTCTTTCTCCAGTTATGATTCTGGGCCTCTGTGCTGTCCATATCCTTCTTTCTTTCTGGTGGATTTTTAATGGCACAGGTGTTTTTCCTTGCTGAGATTTTTTTTTTTCTTCCTTTGCCATCACTGCCAGTGTATCTGACAGTTACGGAAAGTACCCAGGAAAGATGTCCAGAAGTTTCACTTCAATTAACACCATTAGGTTTGTTAAGAAAAGCTATTACTATTGTGACTTATAGACGTTCCCAATGGGAATTAACATTTCTGAAATGGGTTTCTCTCTTCTTCAGAGAGATTGTGAAAAAGAAAAGGTATAGCATTACTTGGAGATTGGAGAAAGGTCAAAATTCATAAGCCATTGTTTAGTACATTGGTTAATTACTGACTGGGAGGAGTTTGTTCCAGTGACAAAACTCCTTGGACCGGTGTCATTTTTCTCAGCTTCCTATCTCCTGTGCCTAGCATCGCACCTGGCACAGGGTAGTTGTGAAACAAATAGTGGTTAATTAGGTGAATGAATGAATGAATGAGATGGTATGGGATATCAAAGTTGTATGGTTAGCTCTGAGAACTTCTCCATGTTTCACAGAAGAGGGGTCTATAAGACAGACACAGCCTTTACCATTATAAAAATCCTTGTTAACACACATTTCCGTAAGTTCCCAGTAAGCATGTCTGTGTAGTGGGGTGGAGTAATTTACTCACACTGTAACTCTCTGGTCTTCTACATGAGCCAGGACTCAGCAGGTAACAGGGCGAAAATGTTCTATTTAGTTTAAAACTTAGTCTGACCTGATAATATAAGTCATGCCTTTGGCTGATAACCTTCTGGAATAATTGGACACTGTCTCCTGTTTTCATCCTCTTCCCTGCATTTTCCAGAGACAGTGACCAGGTGTATAAAAGGGAATTTTAGTGGGGGTCCTTGGTTCCTCTTGATGTCATTCTTCCTCCCACATGAGTCCAGCGGAAGGGGTATTGACTTTTAGCCCACCTGCCTCCTGGACTTCTCTCAGGGTCTGAGGTAACAAAGGCTCTCTCCTTGACCAGACTTTAGTCAGGCTTCTTGAAGCCCTCTTCTTAACTAGGCTTTGATGTTGGGCTTCTGTGTCTGTCCTTGTAAGGCCCACATCACTCAGTTTTAGCAAGAATCCTGCCAAGTCAATTGAGAATCCCCCACACTTTATATCTGATCACCCTTGATATCTAATCCAGTTCCTCACCCCCCACCCTTGATATCTGTTCACCCTGTCTGCTGTCAGCAAGAATTTTGTCAAGTTAGTTGAACCAGAATCTCCTTTACCTTGATACTTCCTCTTTGGAACATCCTGACCCCCACCCTGCTCCTTGGTTATAAATGCCCACTTGTCCATGCTGCATTTGGAACTGAGCCCAGTTCTATGCTAAGGTCTCTTCCCCCCAGTGCAATATTTCTGAGTAAGACCTATTTTTATTGCTTTACCTACTGTCTGGCTCTGGCTTTTCTCTGGCAGTAGTGGTGCTGTGACTTGGATCAGATCAGATGCATCACTGGACCCCTGGACTTAGGCCCTGACACCCAGCAACTTTGAAGACTCTGTCTTCATTCCTGTCTGATTGTTCAGGGTCCAGCTCTTGAACCAGTGCCCCAGATGACAGTCTATTGACAGATTTTGGTTCTTAAGATTCTCAGTATACTCTTGAAGCTGGGTTAGAGGCCCAGGCTTCTTTCTTTGCAGGGTACCTACTGGGCTGTAAGTCTTTCTTCCTGGCTCTTTGTTTTGAGTAGAGATTTGTTCAATCCCTGACTCCTGACCTTGGTTCTTTGTTTCAAATGGAAATTCACTTTCTGATTTCCTGGGCTAGAAAATTTCTTCCTGGTTCCTTTTTTTTTTTTTTTTTTTTTTAACATCTTTATTGGAGTATAATTGCTTTACAATGGTGTGTTACTTTCTGCTTTATAACAAAGTGAATCAGTTATACATATACATATGTTCCCATATCTCTTCCCTCTTGTGTCTCCCACCCTCCCTATCCCACCCCTCTAGGTGGTCACAAACCATGAGCTGATCTCCCTGTGCTATGCGGCTGCTTCCCACTAGCTATCTACCTTACGTTTGGTAGTGTATATATGTCCATGCCACTCTCTCACTTTGTCACAGTTTACCCTTCCCCCTCCCCATATCCTCAAGTCCATTCTCTAGTAGGTCTGTGTCTTTATTCCTGTCTTACCCCTAGGTTCTTCATGACCTTTTTTTTTCCCTTAGATTCCATATATATGTGTTAGCATACGGTGTTTATTTTTCTCTTTCTGACTTACTTCACTCTGTATGACAGACTCTAAGTCCATCCACCTCACTACAAATAACTCAATTTCATTTCTTTTTATGGCTGAGTAATGGTCAAGTGGGGATCCACTCCTTGACTCCTAGGTTGGAATTTTTTTTTTTCTGAATCTTTTGAAGCCTCTGTTTTCTCTGTTTGATTCTGCTTCTCCCATGGGAGCTTCTCAGTCAACTGAAGCCCCCTTGTTGAACCCCATATGACTATATGTTCTGCTAACTCCTGTTTCCTTTCTTGTTGGCTTGATTTTACTAAGGTTGATATGGAACTTCAGGGCCTCTTTGGGAAACTGAAGATCTCCCCAAACTGGTTTCCCCGAGACCTCTCCCTTCCCATTGCTTCCACTCACCCTTCCTCCTTCATCACCTTCAATATTTCCTTCCACTCCTTTGAATCCTTTGTGCCCCCCTTCAAGCCCCTCCCTCCCCCATCCTCTGTTCACCCTGCCACGCCCTCTTCCTTCTCACTTCAGCCCCTCAGGCACTTGAACTTGATGCTCCCTTCCCCAACTAGGGCTCTCAAGGGACTTGGGGTTGCCCAAAAGCAATCGCATGAGGTTAAAAAGAAAAATGAAGAAGGCCAATTGGAAACAGACTGGGTATTTTATCCACTCAGACTTTGGAGACATGTAGACAGCTGCTTCATGTCACCTCAGTCTCTCATCTAAGATGTAGTCCTGTGTCCATACAACAGGGCAAAAGATCTTAAAAATCTCCATGAATACTGGTAAAAGGATTTAACCTTCGTATTGAGTGGTTAACCTTGACTTGTTCTATCTGTCAGAAACACAATTTAGAGAGTGTAGATACACCAGTGAGATTTTGTATTACTGTGTGTACCTGGCTCATGGCTAAAATTTTAGATGGAAAAAAGGTATAAGATCTTTTTGCACCTGTATGTTTATGTATGTGTGTAAATATGTTATGCATCTGTGATAATTTCCTACCTCTGGGTGGTATTACCAAATTTATAAAGTCCTATAGAGGAGCTCTGTTTAAATCAGCTTAGAGGTAAATGAGTGTTTATGTAAATTAATTATTACCAACACTTCCAGAAATATAGGAACTAACCCAAATGCTTTTCAAGTTTTTGTGATTTGAGCAAATCTTTGAAGACGATTTTAATGCTGTTGACTGAATAAAAACAGCTATGCCTTCTGATGACCAGCACTGACTACAATATGAGCATACATTTTTATTCTACTTGGGGTTACTGGTCAAATAGGGTAATATGATATCTACTAGATGTTTAAGATTATAAAAATTGTAAATTCAATCTAAAAACAAATGTACAAGTAAAGATGGAATAAAAATGAATGGTTTGATATCCTTTGCTTTATGTAAATCAAGCACAGCAGTAAAACAAACAAAAAGCTCCCAAGCATTTAACTTAGTTTTTCAGGGTTTTTTTGGGTGGTTGTTGTTTTTTTTTTTTTTCCTGACACTTGCCTAACATGCGTGTGCTGTAAAAAGAGTTAACAGGGAAATAACTGGAGATGATAGCCAGCTTTGTGTAATGGTTTAACATGTCTGCCTAAAAATCGTTTCCAAAATCTTTTTTGGTAACTTACAACCTTAGAGTTATGCTAAGTTAAATAACAGATATTCATTAAACATCTCAATCATTTCTAAGTAACATAAACTGCTGAAACATTCATTACTGAACTTACATTTCAGTTTATATGCTTTTGGCTTTTAAATGTTGTTTGGTATAGAGAAACTAAATATATTTGAGTTTGTCAACACGTTCTTTTTACCATATTGAAAAATATGAGGAAGCATGGACGTATAAAACTGTGAGATGGTATATTAAAAAAAATTGCTAGTCTATCACAGAATCCTGGTATGTGACAGGCAGTTCACAGCTGTCTACTTCCTAGATTTTTTTCTGTAAAAGAATGGTTACTAATGGTTAAAATAGTATAATCAGTGTATGAAAACCAAAAATTATAAGGGGAACAACTTTTTAGGCAAAGTATACAAAAAAGTAGGATGTGTTTTTCATAAGGAAACTTTTGCAAGGTATGAAGCATGTGTTTTCATTAAGGGAAAAATAGAATAATTTTGTCCTGAAGTGAAGTGACTGGTTGTCCCAGAGTGAGAAAGAAGAAAATAAAGGAAAAAAAAAACCTGAATGGATATAGAAAGTTGTAGGAGGTTTAGAGGAAAAGTAATTTCATGTGTGGTTAAGCTGGCTGAGATTGAATGGATTTATTCATAAGGTTTTTAAAAAATGAGCTCAAAAATATAAGGATGCAAAACTAGAATCTGTTTTTCTTTCTATTAATATAACAGAGTTTTCTTGGTTTGTTGGTCTGTTCTTAATAGATCCTAAAAGAGTTTTCTTTACTTTTTAAGTCATCCACCTAGGAAACAAAGATTCTCTGTCTTATCAGCATAATTTTCTGTGCCTTATGTTAACCTTATTCTTGATTATTTAAGAGAACCAAGTCTTATCACTTTTAAAAGAGCTAAGGTTGGTTTGTTTGTTTGTTTGTTTTACATTTTTGACAATTTTGCCTTCCCCAAATCAAATCCTAAATGAAATCTTCTTGACTCCAAACTGACTTTGAGATTTCCTAGAGGGCCCCTGGAAAGTCTCAGAGGATTTGTTCTCTCACCTTGTAAAAAGAGAGATGTTAAACTAATTTGGTTTATTTGATAGGTTGGATTATATGGAAAGGCATTGTCAAATAAGAGATGTTAACTTAGGTTATATTTGTATGGATTAATATAAATGTAAGTATTTCAGAAATTGTATTAATTTCCTAGAAATTGGTCAGTACTCTCTGTCCATGAAATGTCCAATGTAATGTTATCAGTCATAATTCTAATAATTATTTTAAAATGTTGAGTGTCATAGAAACAACCAAACATTCTTATTAAATTAACTCTTATCATATCTTACCCATGCCATTTTAAGTCTTGCATCACCCACAGATACTTTCTGTTTTGCTCTGGTTCTTCCGGGGAAGCATTTGCAATTATCTACAGGCCAGAGTGCTTTGTCTTCTCAGAGTCCCTTGGAAAAGACTATGACAGGAACTCTGGGCTACAGGATTCCGATGGTTTTGCTTCTGTAACTTTGAAACCATACCACTGGACTGAGTCAGGATTTCTAGAACTCTGACAGAGAAACTGACAGGTTCATTAAACTGTTCACCCAAGATCAAGCAGAACAAGAATTAATTACATGGGACTGAATGTATTGATAAAGAATCGTTGTGGTTTTGGTTGGGGACATTGCTAGATTTTTAATGTTCTATATTCTGGATATAAGGAGCCCCTTTCTCTTAGATTATCTATACTTTTAACATTTAGGAGATGATACTTCTGTAAACAAAAATGAAACATTTATCTTTCCTCCCTCACTGATTCCTTCAGAATTTGCATTAATTTAATGTTTCCAGAAAGTTATCCTCATTATATTTCATTAAATAGAATAGGCAGAGTCATGTCTGGATTTTATTTGAATACTATATTCAAAATATAAAGTCATGAGGAGATACATCATAAACAGAAAATATATGGTTTTGTCAGGAGATAGCAAAGGGAAGCTAAACATTCCCCATATCAATAAAACACCTGCTTACCTTGTTCACTTACCGTTTCCCTCCTACTTGGTGGGGAGGCTCATGGGACCTGACGTGTAAGAAACCCACTGTGGCAGCTCTTCCTCAGTTTTTAGGAATTCTTTATAGAGAGGCAACTCTCTAGTGTGATCATCTGTTTCTGGAATCTTCTGTGTTCATTACATTGTGCTGTGCCTATGTGCCTTTCATCTGTTCCTGTTAAGTTGTCACTGGTTGGTTTCAACTTTTTTTGGGGGGTGAGGTTTGATTAAACTGTTGGGTTATTCCTAAATTCTTGCTTTCTGATCTTCATTGACTCCATTCTCTGCAGCCATGGCCAGTGCCCCTGTGACATGCTTAACTGGGACTCCCTCCTAAATCTAGCATCTCTTGCTCTTTCCTGTTCAGTAAAGGAATTGAGAGAGTTGAAACCCATTCTCCCTAAGCACCAACTAAGAGCAGGACAGTGTGCCATGTATTTTACATAAAAGCAACAACAGTAATATAAACAATGTATATAGAATACTAATATTGTTAATTATAATATCATTTATTACATGCCAGTCAGTAGGCTGAACATTTTATATGGTGGACCTTCAGACAGTTAGTCAAATCCTGCAGCAACCTTATTCCCTGCCAAAATTTGACTTCTACTTTAAATGCCTGGGAATCTTAGAGGGTTTTAAGCAAAGGTGACATGAGTATTATTCAGCATGTAGTATTTTCTTGATGACTTTGGGACACTTATGTCACTGATTATTTTACAGTGTTCCAGGGGCTACTGGAGGTGAAGATTTGCCTTGAGTTATGTGGCATCAGACAGCTTGCTCTCCTAGTATCCAGATGTGCATTTTATTAGATCAGGTCTGAGGATGTGCCAGAAGGAAGGAGGAGCCATAGCTCTTAGTGAGTAGAGCAACCCCAGACCTTTCTACCTTTCTGTTCTATTAACTGTGACCCAGAAATCCAATTTAGCAGGCCCTCAATTAAATTCCATAGAAATAAACAGTTGTGAGTAGAATGAGAATAAACTCCATTGAGGGAGAAGTCTAAAAACTTCTACTAATCAAGTGTTAAACCCTTTACTTTTTTTTTCCCTTACAACAAATTTTGTTTTTATCATATCCTTGTTGTTCCTTATTTTCTGAATAATAGCACAACTCAAAAACATGAGTCTTAAATGGGAGGTGTTTTGGGCCGTGAAATATATTGAACAAATGCTAGGAGTCATTGTACTTTTCTTGTAAATTAAGCAGCTCAATAGATGGGAAATTCAAAGAAAACAGCAGTAGCATAGGGCATAAGTATAACTGTCTTCAGAGGTAGTCTTTCCTGAGGGTAATTTTTCTTCCCACTATCTTTGTCCTGCTGGAGCAGAACTTCAACTTGACTTCTGGAGCTTGTGAGCACATGATCCTGCATCCTACAGTTCATTGCCCACCTGTCTGGGCAGATACAGGTCTAATGTAGATAACTTCATACACTAATAAGTCTTTTCTGGAGATGGACAGATACAAATCCCCAATCCCTCTCACAGAGGACTGGTTCTGATCAACCCACCTCTACAGGAATGCTGCTTCTGCCCCAGGACAATACAGGGTAAGCCCCCGCAGAGTAATCCTGTCTCAGTCCCTTTATCACTTAAGGCGACCTGTTGACTCAGAGTTCGGCAACACCAGAGGAGGATTCCCTACTGGTACAGATGTGCACCATGGCAAGGAACCCTTTATAGACCTTGGAGAAAATCTTATCACCCCCAATGATAACATGGTACTTTCTGATACTAGCTTTAAAAATGATCATGTCGTTATTCTTGGCCTGCAGCTGTAGAAGAGTCTAGAGGCATGGAGAGAGGTCAGGGCAAGCACAAAGGCACACAGTGAAGTTCTCCAGAGGTTTTTCCAGCTGTGTGATCAAGCTCACATGAATGTTACTAGGCCATTTAGGAAAAGTAAACACCTTCCTATTCATGTCTGTGAGAGAAAGAAGGAAATACAACAATCTTCAACTAAAATATCAACAGGAGAAATCATAAATTCAGTCTTGTATTCAGCAATCTCTAGTCTTTCCTTCCCATGGTCCCTCCCACCTTCCCTACTGCACAGACTCATATACACCGACCTTCCAACCTGTCTGAGCACAGGCTTCTGGGAGATTGGTGAGAACAGAGACCCATAGCAGTGGCTACATATCCTTGACCTGGGGCTGTTAGAGAAACAGTGGTGACCAGAATAAATGTAGCACACAGCATAGTGGTTAGTTATCTACGGAGCTTCTGACTAACCCACATAGAGATTCTCATTCTTAGAACTCAGGCTATTCAGGGTTTATCTGCACCTCTGGGTGAGGATGGGGGATGGAGAGCACAAACAATGTGTGAGTGATTTTCCAGGCCTGTCCCCTGGTGCTGACAGTCAGAGCTACTGGTGGAGAATGAAGGGCTGAAAAATCAGTGGGAGTTACTTATTAGATACAAGGAACTGCCAGAGCTCCACCCCACTGTGACCCAGATTCTGGTGCTGGGAAGAGAGTGCTGTGGAGCTGCAGTGTTACAGATGAGATGAAGGGCCATGCTGGCCACATCAGGAGGGCTTGACTCCACCCTCCAGGGGCCCCTCTGCTGATGGCTGTGTGCTCTGCTGGGAGCTCCTGAGCCACGTGGGTGGGAGGGGGTGTCTCTCTGAACTTGGGCCTCTCATGGGCTATGGGTGCAGGGCCTTTTCTTCTTTTTGTTCTTCTGTGAAGTAGTCTGTGGGACATTCTGGGATTCTGGTTTCTGCTGTAGACACTGAATCCACTAAGACAGGAATAAAGACACAGACCTACTAGAGAATGGACTTGAGGATATGGGGAGGGGGAAGGGTAAGCTGTGACAAAGTGAAAGAGCGGCATGGACATATATACACTACCAAACGTAAGGTAGATAGCTAGTGGGAAGCAGCCGCATAGCACAGGGAGATCAGTTCGGTGCTTTGTGACCGCCTGGAGGGGTGGGATGGGGAGGGTGGGAGGGAGACGCAAAAGGGAGGGGATATGGGAACAGATGTATATGTATAACTGATTAAATTTGTTATAAAGCAAAAAAAAAAAAAAAAAAAAAAGATATGCCAGCACTTTGCTGCAGAGATTCAGAGCAATGGAGGACACTGCCTCTGATTTTTGGAGAATTGTCCTGACTCATCTTTCATCTGTCCCTTTTCCTTTCCCCTTTCTCATGACCCTTTCCCTCCCAGACCCTCATTCACTATCCTCAGAGATGTCAGAATCTGATAGTTTTGTTTTCTTCTGCCTCCAGCCTCTCAAGGTGAGGTTCAATGTCTATCTGTGGCAATACTGCCTTCACATCCATTCCGGTGTGCACTCATTACACACAGTTTTTGTGAACATCTCTTGTGTGCCATGCAGTACTTAGGTTTTGCAGATAAGAGAGTGACTTTTTTGATGGGCTACATCCAGTGACCTCCATCTCTTTTGTAGTTAAACCATCATGTATTGAAGTTACAATAACTTAACCTTGCTCTCCTCTCCCTATTTCAAACTGAAATTCCTTAAACATAGACATTATTCCATCTATTCTACTTTTAATCCCATTAAACTGCTCTACATCTTATTTTGGTTATTTTCCTCCTGCCCGCTCCCCTTTTGTTTTGGTCGGCACTTCATCCCCTTTACTTCATCTTGCCTCCCAACCTCTGGGACTGATTGCCCTGATTTAGTAACCACCATCCAGAAACGTTTTTTTCCTTCTGTTCGAATCCTCTGAGCTGGCCAGACCCTAATTGCCAATTCCTGGAAGCAGTTCTCCACATTGTCATTCCTCTGACAACCCTGGTGAGGTTTAGAGTTGGAGTTGGGCTTAGGTTAACTTTTGCATCTTGAATGAAATGCAGGCTCATTATCCTGGGGCCTAGTACCATTCACAGTTCTTTCCCAATCTACTGGTCTTGTCTTACTTCTTCCACAAATCCCACTGTGCACTCAACCTCTTCTACTTGTGGATACATGCCCTGAGTCTCTCCTTTAAATCCTTTGATTCATTCTTTTCTCTGTAACCAAAGTAGCTTTCAGACATATCTATTTCTTAAAACCCCAGTTCTTAAAAGTCTACCTTATATGCCATTTGCTTCCTGAAGTCTCTCCTGATCTGATAAGATGGGATGTTTCCATCTTCTGAATGCCATAGTGATAAAAGGCAAAGACTTTGGACAAATTTGGATTCCAAATCCAGCTCACTTATTTTCTAAATTTGGAAGCTTAAGCAGGCATTCAAACTTTTTGACCCTGCAGCTCCTCATGTGAGGACAGTAATATAACTGCCCTACTTTGTGGGGTTTTAGTAGGTAGTAAATGCATACAGTGCTTTTTACAGAGTAAGTTCTTGAAAAATCATTATTATGACATTTTCTGGTATTACAATATTGTCTCACAGTTATTTGTATATTAATCTGAACATCCTTACAAAACCTTACAAAAGATTCTATTTTATCCTTCTTGTCTCTGGATCCCACCCATCATCTAGCACTTTGCCTCGTGTATGTTAGGGACTCATTAGATATTTCTTGAACTAAACAAGCAGTAATGCAAATTTGTAGAATTAAAAAAAAATAGTGAAGAGACAATTAAGAGAAAGGAAGGGAAAATACTGAGTCAGGCACCTTGCTATGCTTATTCCCATGGATTAAAGATTCTTATCAGAGTTCAGAGAACATAGCAGATGCCTGATACTTACAATTTCTCATTGTAGATCAACAAATTACCAGTGTAGTTTGTGAAAAACACCCCAAACAAATAATGTTCTTCCTTTTCCTCTCTTTAACTCTTTCCTTACTGAAAGATTTAGACTTAAATCCATTATATGGGACCCAGCAAAGAAGACACTCACACTCAGAGGAGGGAATAAGTGGGGAACAGTGGTGACCAAGTGCAAATGTAGGGGGCCGAGGAATGACCATTTGTATTGCAGGCAGCAGGAGCCAGCCCAGGGACTGGGAGCTGGAGCAGGGTGAGGAGAACATCTGTGCAGGTGAGGGACAGTGATAGGAAGGGAGGTTAGCTATGCACAAGGGAATTGGTAAAATAAGAAAGTATATGAAGGATAATGGGCATCTGATTTCTTACTGTTGGAAAAGAATTGCCAATGCAAAAATGTGGAAAACCTGAATATATCCTGTAGTGTTAGGTGGAAATTAGAGGTATTGCTGTGAGCTCATGGTTTTCAGTGTGTGTGTGTGTGTGTGTGTGTGTGTACGTGCATGCCCCCAAAGCTGTTTCCAATGCAAGTGCCTGGAAGCAGATCCAGACCTTACGTTCTACATACTGTATGTCAGTATAAAGAACCAGGGATGCTTGAGGAAATTGCTAATTCCGTGTCTGAGGCAGGGAAGGTACAAGAGAGAGCCTAGACTATTATTTATTTATTTATTTGCCAGAAAGGAAGGAAATCATCAAAGAATAATGTTGACCTGTCAAAAGGACACCAAAGCCAGCTTGAAGGGGATCCAACTGGAGATAATTTAATAATCAATATAAACTGAAAGTAATTATAACCCATTGAATAAAACAGTAAACAATGAAACTAAAATGATATAGATGAATAATTAAGTTTGATAAAAAACAGGATACTTATATAGTTTCAAACTACCTCCCTGAAAAATATTAATTTAAAAGAGAAAGAGTAACTTCAAAGTAGAGAATCTTGACTTCTACCACCTTAAGCAATCCACCTGTACATCATTAGAAGTGGGATAATTCAGAACCATGTGCCTCTTGATAGCATGCAGTGAAAGAACACAACATCACTTCTGTCCTGCCAAAGATCTGTAACCTGAGTCTAATCATGAGAAGACATTAGACAAACTAAACTTTAGGAACTTTTGTTTTTTTTTCTCTCTCTCTTTTTTTAACGTCTTTATTGGAGTATGATTGCTTTACAGTTGTGTGTTAGTTTCTGCTTTATAACAAAGTGAATCAGCTATACATATACATATATCCTCATATCTCCTCCCTCTTGCATCTCCCTCTCACCCTCCCTATCCCACACTTCTAGATGGGTCACAGCTCACTGAGCTGATCTCCCTGTTCTATGTGGCTGTTAACTTTAGGGACTTTTAACAAAATACCTGACCTGTAATCTTTGGAATTATCCAGGTTATGAAAGACAAGGAATGACTGAGAAACTTTCCTAGATTAAAGAAGGTTAATAAAGCATGCCAATAAATGCAAAGCTTGAATCTGAGCTGGACGTATGGTTGGGACACCTGGCAAAACATTGAATGGGATCTGAAGACTGAATGATGGTGATGAGTCAATGTTACTTTCCTGATTGGGATGATTGCTTTGTGGTATGTAGGTGAATGCCTTTGTTTGTAGGGAATACTACAGTATTTGAAGGTGATGAGCCCTGTGTCAACAACTTACTCTAAAGGTTCAAGAAAAAAAAAAGTTCTTTGTATTGCACCTTCAAGTTTTCTGTAAGTTTGAGGGAAAAAAAAGGGATTTAGAAAGAAAAAACTGGTATTCAGTCCTGCTTGGGAAGCAGACGAGCCGCAGTAAAAAGGAAAGTAAGAGAAATTATTTGGGACGTGGAAAAAATGGGGATGAACACTTGCATATTTTTCTAGATGGACATGCGTATTGGGTGATCATTCACTCGAAGAGACTAGTTTCTTTGGGAAGTAATGTTCTTGATCAGGCGGAAGGAGGAGAGGTAAGGTGGGGGGGGGTGTCTAAGTCTCCTCTTGCTCTTTCTTTTCTAGGATAATTTATCCTTTCTCGTGGCCCTTGTTGAAAACATTACTGGGTCAGGAAGAATCAAAGAAGGAATAGAGTATTCTCCATTTCAGAAGGAGAAGCATTGGAATTGTGATGTGCAAAACTGAATTCTGGGCCTTAATTTCTGTCTCCTGCCAGTAAGTGTTGAGGTGAGAGATAGTGGTTCTTGACTCAGTGTTTTTGTAGTTTTATTGTGCCGTGTAATAGAATTTCCTTTTTCTTAGGAAACTCTCACAGAAGTATTTAAGAGTGTAGGGACATGATGTGTCCAACTTACTCTCAACTTAATTTAGTTAGAAATGATGAGGGAAATGGGACAAAATATAAACAATTGGTGAATCCAGGAAAAGGGTACATACGAGTTCCTTATATTATACTTGCAACCCTTCTATAAGTTCGAAATCTTTTTAAAATAAAAATGTCAAAAAAGTGTGGGGGAAAGGGAATCAGTAATGGCATTGTCTCTGTCAGAGATGAGAGAAACCTAGGCTAGGAGAAAGCAGAGATGTTGGAGATAACTGAGGATTAACTAAAGAATTTATGAATGTGCTTCAGATAGCTTGTAAAGTCAAGGGTTATGCAAGATATCAAGGTCACTATAAGCTCTGGGAAAGACTGAAACAAGAGGTTACTGGATTTGAAACATAAGGTAGAGTAGGATTTGGGACTACTCAATAATTCCTTATTCTGACTTCCACTGAAATGCTCTGGAGGTTTAAGGACATTTAACTGGATAGAAGCAGACACCATAGTTGAGATGACTGCTTGAATCTGATCCTGGTGTGTGTGCGTGTGTGTGTGTGTGTGTGTGTATTAAATCAGAGTGCATAATTCTAGGCTGACGAAATGGCCTTCTACCATAAGGTGTAAGGAGGAAGGAAAAGTACATTATAGCCTTTATACCATTCTATAACTTCCATGTAGGAAAAAGAAGAATAAGCATAGATCAAATGGAAATATTAAAACATAATTTGCTACAGTCTCGGAAGAATCTTAAAGGATTCTCAGGGGAAAGGGACTTGGATCAGTCAACAGGAGTGGGCATGGGACAAATTTAGGGAACTCTAGATGCCAGGAACATACCATACCCGTTGGGAAGTCTCCCAGAAGGGATCTAACTACTAATACTCAGGCTAAGAAAATCTATCTTGCTAAAATGGAATTTACTAACAAACGTGTGTCGTTGGGAAATACTGGATTTATTTACATAAATGCTCTCTCTTGGAAACACTATAGAGGCTAATCCTCTGTCTTCTAAAGTCCAGGATAGGGATAGAGAAGCCATCTGAGAAGATGGTTTCAGGATCACAAAGCACCAACCACTTGGAAAAATAAAGAAGTCCCCTTTTTAGTAAGATCCCTTGACACCTGTCTGGAATCTGACTATACTGGTTCCCTTGAGACACTCAGGAAGTTTTGAGGAAAAGAGACCCAGGAGAGCAGGGCTAGTCAACATGACTTTTCCTTGGAGATTCCTCTCATGATGTCTGAGTTTATAGGTTTTCCTTCTCCTCCTTCTATGGACATAGCTTTCAGGGCCAGTGTGCATATCATGTGTCTCTCTTTCTCTAGGCTACAGTCCTATCTAGAGAGAGTAAGTGATTATAAGATTATAAATCCCTGAAGAAGCATGAGGGCTTGTTTATTTGTTTTAATTTATTTTTCTTTCTTTCTTTCTTTCTTTCTTTCTTTCTTTCTTTCTTTCTTTCTTTCTTTCTTCTTTCTTTCTTTATTTTTGGCTGTGTTAGGTCTTCTTTGCTGTGTGTTGGCTTTCTCTAGTTGTGGCAAGTGGGGCCTACTCTTCATTGTGGTGGGTGGACTTCTCATTGCAGTGGCTTCTCTTGTTGCAGAGCACAGGCTCTAGGCATGTGGGCTTCAGTAGTTGTGGCACGTGGGCTCAGTAGTTGTGACTCACAGGATCTAGAGCACAGTCTCAGTAGTTGTGGCACACAAGAATAGTTGCTCTGCAGCATGTTGGATCTTCCCGGACCAGGGCTCGAACCTGTGTCCTCTGCATTGGCAGGCAGATTCTTAACGACTGCACAACCAGAGAAGTTCCTGGATTTTTTAAAGAATATTTATTTATTTATTTATTTATTTATTTGGCTGTACCAGGTCTTAGTTGCAGCACATGGGATCTTCATTGTGGCTTGCGGGATCTTTAGTTGTGGTATGTGGGATCTAGTTCCCAGACCAAGGATCAAACCTGGGTCCCCTACATTGAGAGAGTGGAGCCTTAGCCACTGGACACCAGGGAAGTCCTGTTTTTTTTTTGTTTTTGTATATGCTTTCAGATTAATTTTGCAAGGCATTGGGGATACCTGTATGTCTTTCTAACTTAAGCAAGCTCTAGTCCTTTCTGCTCTTGCAGATCTTTTGGGCCAGGATCTGGAGTTCTGGGGTGAGAAACTACAAAGATATGCCAATTAGGCTCATGTCTTGGGAAAAAGAAAAAAATAGCACAGCCTAGCAGATTCTTTCCCATCTTATGATCAAGTGTTTTTCTCTCTCTGGCTTCTTCACATACCTATAATATTCACAAATTTTTAAACAGTCCCAGGCATCTTGCAATTTGTGTTTCAAGGTCTCTGGAGAAGAGGCAATAGAGTTTTGTTTGTTCATTTTCTGCAGGAGTAATTCTCCTGTAATATCATTTTTCAGGAGATTGGCCCAAGTTGCATATTTTAAATTATTTCCCTTTCCTTAACAGATTCACTCAGATTTAAATAACATACATGTATGCACTCAACATAGGAGCACTTCAATACATAAGGCAAATGTTAACAGCCATAAAAGGGGAAATCAACAGTGACACAAAAATAGTAGGGGACCTTAACGCCCCACTTTCATCAATGGACAGATCATCCAAAATGAAAATAAGGAAACAAGCTTTAAATGACACATTAAGCAAGATGGACTTAATTGATACTTATAGGACATTCCATGCAAAAACAACAGAATACACTTTCTTCTCAAGTGCTCATGGAACATACTCCAGGATAGACCATAACTTGGGTCACAAATCAAGCCTTGGTAAATTTAAGAAAATTGAAATCGTATCAAATATCTTTTCCTACCACAATGCTATGAGACTAGATATCAATTATAGGGAAAAAAACCTGTAAAAAATACAAACACATGGAGGCTAAAAAATAGGCTACCAAATAACCAAAAGATCACTGAAGAAATCAAAGAGGAAATCAAAAAATACCTAGAAACAAATGACAATGAAAACACGATGACCCAAAACCTATGGGATGAAGCAAAAGCAGTTCTAGAGGGAATTTTACAGCAGTACAATCCTACCTCAAGAAACAAGAAAAATCTCAAACAACCTAACCTTACACCTAAAGCAATTAGAGAAAGAAGAACAAAAACACCCTAAAGTTAGCAGAAGGAAAGAAATCATAAAGATCAGATCAGAAATAAATGAAAAAGAAATGAAGGAAACAATAGCAAAGATCAGCAAAACTAAAAGCTGGTTCTTTGAGAAGATAAACAAAATTGATAAACCATTAGCCAGACTCATCCAGAAAAAAAGGGAGAAGACTCAAATCAATAGAATTAGAAATGAAAAAGGAGAAGTAACAACTGACACTGCAGAAATACAAATGAGAGATTACTACAAGCAATTCTATGCCAATAAAATGGACAACCTGGAAGAAATGGATAAATTCTTACAAAAGCACAACCTTCCAAAACAGAAACAGGAAAAAATAGAAAATATAAACAGACCAATCACAAGCACTGAAATTGAAACTGTGACTAAAAATCTTCCAACAAACAAAAACCCAGGACCAGATAGCTTTGCAGGTGAATTCTATCAAACATTTAGAGAAGAACTAACACCTATCCTCTTCAAACTCTTCCAAAATATAGCAGAGTGAGTAACACTCCCAAACTCATTCTACAAGGCCACCATCATTCTGATACCAAAGCCAGACAAAGATGTCACAAAAAAAGAAAACTAGAGACCAATATCACTGATGAACATAGATGCAAAAATCCTCAACAAAATACTACTAAACAGGATCCAGCAGCACATTAAAAGGATCACACACCATGATCAAGTGGGGTTTATCCCAGGAATGCAGGGATTCTTCAATATATGCAAATCAATCAATGTGATACACCATATTCACAAACTGAAGGAGCAAACCCACATGATCATCTCAATAGATGCAGAAAAAGCTTTTGACAAAATTCAACATCCATTTATGGTAAAAACTCTCCAGAAAATAGGCATAGAGGGAACTTACCTCAACATAATAAACGTCATATATGAAAAACCCACAGCCAACATCATTCTCAGTGGTGAAAAACTGAAACCATTTTCTTTAAAATCAGGAACAAGACAAGGATGCCGACTCTCACCACTGTTACTCAACATAGTTTTGGAAGTTTTAGTCACAGCAATCAGAGAAGAAAAAGACAGAAAAGGAGTTCAAATCAGAAAAGAAGAAGTAAAGCTGTCACTGTTTGCAGATGACATGATACTATACATAGAGGATCCTAAAGATGCTACCAGAAAACTACTAGAGCTAATCAATGAATTTGGTGAAGTTGCAGGCTACAAAATTAATGCACAGAAATCTCTTGCATTCCTATACACTAATGATGAAAAATCTGAAAGAGAAATTAAGGAAAGACTCCCATTAAACGTTGCAACAGAAAGAATGATATACCTAGGAATAAACCTTCATAAGGAGACAAAAGACCTGTATGCAGAAAACTATGACACTGATGAGAGAATTTAAAGATGATACAAACAGATAGAGAGATATACTATGTTCTTGGATTGGAAGAATCAACATTGTGAAAATGACTATACTACCCAAAGCAATCTATAGATTCAATGCAATCCCTATCAAACTACCACTGGCATTTTTCACAGAACTAGAACAAAAAATTTCACAATTTGTATGGAAACACAAAAGACCCTGAATAGCAAAAGCAATCTTGAGAAAGAGGAACAGAGCTGGAGGAATCAGGCTCCCTGACTTCAGACTATACTGTAAAACTACAGTAATCAAGACAGTATGGTACTGGCACAAAAACAGAAATATAGATCAATGGGACAGGATAGAAAGCCCAGAGATAAACCCATGCATCTTATCTTTGATAAAGGAGGCAGGAATGTACAGTGGAGAAAGGACAGCCTCTTCAATAAGTGGTGCTGGGAAAACTGGACAGGTACATGTAAAAGTAGGAGATTGGATCACTCCCTAACACCATACACAAAAATAAGCTCAAAATGGATTAAAGACCTAAATGTAAGGCCAGACACTGTAAAACTCTTAGAGGAAAACATAGGCAGAACACTCTATGACATAAATCACAGCAAGATCCTTTTTGACCCACCTCCTAGAAAAATGGAAATAAAAACAAAAATAAACAAATGGGACCTAATGAGACTTAAAAGCTTTTGCACAACAAAAGAAACCATAAACAAGATGAAAAGGCAACCTTCAGAATGGGAGTATATATTTGTAAATGAAACAACTGACAATGGATTAATCTCCAAAATATAGAAGCAGCTCAATATCAAAAAATCAAACAACCCAATCCAAAAATGGGCAGAAGACATAAATAGGCATTTCTCCAAAGAAGATATACAGATTGCCAGAAAACACATGAAAGGATGCTCAACATTACTAATCATTAGAGAAATGCAAATCAAAACTACAGTGACATGTCACCTTACACCAATCAGAATGACCATCATCAAAAAATCTACAAACAATAATTGCTGGAGAATAGGGAACACCCTTGCACTGTTGGTGGGAATGTAAATTGATACAGCCACTATGGAGAACAGTACGGAGGTTCCTTAAAATCTAAAATTAGGACTACCATATGACCCAGCAATCCCACTGCTGGGCATATACCCTGAGAAAACCATAATTCAAAAAGAGTCATGTACCACAGTGTTCATTGCAGCACTATTCACAATAGCCAGGGCATGGAAGCAATCTAAGTGTCCATTGACAGATGAATGGATAAAGAAGATGTGGTACCTATATACAATGGAATATTACTCACCATAAAAAGAAATGAAATTGAGTAATTTTTAGTGAGGTGGATGAACCCAGAGACTGTCATACAGAGTGAAGTCAGAAAGAGAAAAACAAATACCATGTGCTAACTCATATATGTGGAATCTAACAACAACAACAAAAAAGGCTCTGATGAACCTAGGGGCAGGACAGATATAATGACACCCACGTAGAGAATGGACTTGAGGATATGGGGAGGGGGAAGGGTAAGATGGGACGAAGTGAGAGAGTAGAATTGACATATATACACTACGAAATGTAAAATAGATAGCTAGTGAGAAGCAGCTACATAGCACAGGGAGATCAGCTCCGTGCTTTGTTACCACCTGGAGAGGTGGGATAGGGAGGGTGGGAGGGAGATGCAAGAGGGAGGAGATATGGGGATATGTATATGTATAACTGATTCACTTTGTTATACAGCAGAAACTAACACAAAATTGTAAAGCAATTATACTCCAATAAAGATGTTTAAAAATATAAGTAATGTACATGATTCATTGTAAGTATCAATAAATTCTGTAATAGTGTCTTCCCTTATAAATGCAATTCTTATTGCATCTTCAAACTTTTTTTCTCCTTTTCTTTTATTTGGAATATAATCTTCATGATTAAAACATTTGCTATACTATCTTTTCATTGTATATTACTCCATTTCAGTGTTCTTATTTTCCCAAGAGGAGAATCTGCAATTACATTTCTCTCTGTCTGTCTCATCTTTCATTGTCTCACACTGTTTTCTTCTTTGTTTTTGTTGACTTTTTACAAATTCTTGGGTAGCCTCTTCCTATCAGAGGGGTATACCAAGAATAATTTTAAGTGTTTCACCCAAGACCACATGTTTTGACATTGGCAGTTTCCAGATCAGGTTCCAGATTTTCCAAGTCCTAGACAATTCCCATGTTTCTTACATCACAATGAGACCTTATGGAACTGTGGATCTAGCAGTGACAGATTTGCAGGCATAGAATCTTATTTGTGGCCAAATGAGAATCTTTTAAAAAATCAACTTAGAGGAGCTGTAATAGGTTACATAATATTGTACTATACAATATTATGCAGTATGATAAATAGCATGCAGTGTAAATAACAACAAAATATACCAATTTAAGTATACATTTTGGTGGATTTTGATAAATTTATGTACCTGTATAACTACCATCATAATCAAGAACATTTCCTTCATCCCTAAAAGTTCCCTAGTGTTCTGTTGCAGTCAATTCCCTAACAGTTCTGGCAACTACTGCTTGTTTTCTTGCAGTATAGAATAAAATTATATTTTCTAGAGTGTTCTATAAATGGAATTACCCTGTATGTGCTTTTTTGTATCTACTTCTTTGATTCATTATAATGTTTTTAAAGATCAGTCATGTTGTTTGTATTAGTAATCTGTTCCTTTTATTGCTGAGCAGTATTTCGTTACACAGATACACCATAAACATTCGAGTTGTTTCCAGTTTCTGGCTTTTAGGAATAAAGCTTCTAGGAACATTCATGTACAGGTCTCTGTGTAGACACATATTTTAATTTCTCTTGTGTGAATACTTAGCAAAAATATTGAATCATGAGCTAAGCATATATTTACCTTTCTAAAAATATGCCAAACTCTTACAGATTGGTTGTACCATTTTACATGGCCACCATCAATATTTAAGAGTTCCAGTTCTTTCAGTTCCCTGACAATATTAGGCTTTGTTTTAAATTTTAGCCATTTGAGTGAGTGTATAGTGGTATCTCATGGTGTTATTTTACATTCCTCTGGTGACTAATGATGTTATGATGTTGAGTATCCTTTCATGCACTTATTGACCATTTGTATATCTTCTTATGTAAAATGTCTGTTTAAATATTTTTCCAATTTCAAAAATGCATCTTAGTATTGAGTTGTAAGAATTCTTTACATATATCTAAACTTTTATTTAGAATGTATATTGTGGATATTTTCTCCCAGTCTGTGGCTTTCCTTTTCGTTTTTCTAACAATGTCTATTGAAGAATAGAAGATTTATTTTTATGAAGTTCAATTTGTGATTTTGTCCTTTTATAGTTTATTGTTTTTATTTTGTATCTAGGAACTTTGCTTATTCCAAGGTCATGATTTTATCACATTTTTGTCTAGAATTTTTAGTTTTAGCTTTTATATTTATGTCTTTGGTTCATGTTGAGTTATTTTGTGTATGGCATGAGGGTAAAGTTTGAGGTTTATTTTTTTTCCATCTAGATATCCAGTTGTTCCAGAAACATTTGTTGAAAATACTATTATTGAGATACTTTAGAACTTTATCAAAAATCACTTGATTGTATATGTGTGGATTATTTTTGAACTGTGTTTTTTTTTCATTGATCTGTATGTCTATCCTTACACCAATACCATGCTGCCTTGATTACTGTAGTCTTCAACTGTAGTAGTGTAAGTTCTTTAACTTTTAAAAATTTTTTGAAATTGCTGTAGTATTCTTGGTTCTTTGCATTTCCATATACATTTTAGAATGGGCATATGTTTTATTATCCTGACTAGAGGATTTGGTATCCTAATCTTATGAGGGTCATTATGAATCTAGAAAATGGAATAGACAGTAGACATTATTTAAGGAAGAGTTCCATTGAATGTGATGATGAGGTAGATATGGTTCCAAAATGCTGACCTTGATTGACTGGAATATGGGTGAGGTCATCGAGGAAGACAGAGAAGTTGAGATGGAGAGGCTTTTCCAAATCTAAGAGGGTAGATGTTTAGTTTTTTAAAAAATAAAATTTATTATGTCAGCAAGACCCACAAATAGAGAAGTCCAGAGGAAGGTACATCATAAACTTGGAGAAAAGACTGTTGATGGAAATAGAGATCTGAGAGCAATTAATTTAGAAATTATAACTGAAAAAATTGAGGAGAGCATGAAGAGAAAATAGCAAGGGCCAAGGATTGACCAAAGAACAACATTTCCAACTACAATATAGGTGAAATGAGCAACTTCATGGAAGAGAACTGAGTGCTGAGAAAAGAGAAAAAATAGTGTGGTGTCATGGAAACCAAGGTCAGAGAATGTTTCCAGGAGGCAGGGTTTTCAGAAGTGTAAAATGAATCAGAAGGACAAGAGAAAGAGGAAAAAGCAAAGTCTGACAGTTTTAGCAGTGAAGACTTCTTTGACATTTGAGAGAACAGTTTTGTGGGAGGGACCATGATGAAGCTGACTTTCAGGGAATTATGGGAGGTGGGAGAGGAAGTCTATTTCAGTAATTCTGAAAATGAAAGGAGGGAGAACAATGGAATGGTCATTGTAGAGAACCACAGGATCAGATGTATGCTGTCCATACAGGCTGTGTACTCTTGCTTTTCAACAGAGGGGACTAGTGCACTCTGTTTCTTGTAATTATATCAAATTCTGTGTTCACCAGATTTTTAAAAATAGATAGCTAGTGGGAACCTGCTGTATAGCACAGGGAGCTCAGCTCAGTGCCCTGTGGTGACCTAGATCGAAGGGGGGGGAGGGAGGTCCAAGAGGGAGGGTATATAGGTATGCATATAGCTGATTCACTTCATTGTACACCAGAAACTAACACAACATTGTAAAGCAGTTTTACTCCAATTAAAATAAAAATTGGTAGGCCAGTTCAGCTCCAAGTAGCTGGCAGACTCCTTTCTCCTCCTCTCTCAACTCTGGTACTTACATTCCCTTGTCCACACCTTGAATTGTCCTAATCCTTTCCTATTACAGTGGAAACTAGACAATGTTCTCCCAATTACCCAACTCTTTTCCTGACTTCATTCTTAAAAGTACTACTGGAGTCAGCAAAAATGATTACTGTGGCGGGACTTGAGTGAACTCTTTCAGTAGAGTGATCACAACAGAAGTTGTTTTGTAGTTGTTCTTTGAGGGTGTGGTGACATATTTGGACCACATTCTCTCTCTGAAATGAGGTTTCTAGATTCAGAACTCAACTGAAATACTGTGTAAAAGTTCTTGGTGGCCCTGTTTCCAGATCCAGGGACTGCTTATCACAGTTCGTCATCTTCAAGTCTACTTCCTTCTGCTATATATCCCCTTCGAAACTCTCATCTTTATCATTTTCTTGACATGCACTTTATTAGTGAGCCCTTTGTTCCTAGAGTTTGTTTTAAGTGGTGGATATCATTACTGATAGGGACACAGAGCATTACTCTTTCCTGGCTGTTCTCTTCCCCTTCCTAACATCACTATGATGGGTGTGTGGTGAGCATTTGCTTGGAAGTCTTCATGCACAGGGGAAGTTTGCTCCATAGTGATCATGTTCACATGTATAAGCCCCAAAGAAACAAAAGTAGTTTTCTTTCTTTCTGTGCCAGGGCCATACACGTGAGCTTGTTGGTCACAAGGGGGGAATTGGACTCACTCTCTCAGTTCAGCTGTCATTGTCCCTTGCTGTGAAGTCCAATTGCTGATGGGAATTTTCCCCTTGATGACTGATTCCTTTTATTGCTTTAGGGCACTGATATAGTGAAATGCAGAGAAAGAACTCACAGAGTAGCAGAATTCATCTTCCTGGGGTTCTCTATCTTTGGAAAGCACCAGATAACCCTCTTTGTGGTTTTCCTTACCATCTCCATTTTCACTCTGGCTGGGAACATCATCATTGTGACCGTCATTTGTGTTGTCCTTCACCACCACATACCCATGTACTTCTTCCTGAGCATGCTGGCTAGTTCTGAGACTGTGTACACATTGGTCATCGTCCCACGAGTGCTTTCTGGTCTTATTTTTCATAACCAGCCTATCTCCTTGTAAGGCTTTGGAACCCAGATGTTCTTTTCTGTCATCTTGCGACTAATAATTGCTTCTTGATCACAGCTATGGGCTATGACTACTATGTGGCCATCTGCAAACCCCTGAGGTACGCAGTTGTCATGAACAAAGGAGTGTGTGCTAGGTTAGTCTGTGTGTCCTTTGGCACTGGTCTGGTTATGGCATTTCTCCATATAATGGCCATGTTCCATTTGCACTTCTGTGGCATTTACCCAGTCATGAAACTTTCTTGTGTTGATACCACTGTCAATGAGATTATCAATTATGGTGTAAGTTCAATATGTGATTTTTGTTCCTGTGGGCCTGTTCTTCACCTCCTATATCCTCATTATCTCTTCCATCCTTAAGATGCCTTCAACCAAGGGCTAGAAGAAGACCTTCGCCACATGGCCTCCCACCTCACTGTGGTCATGGTCCACTATGGCTGTGGCTCCATTGCCTACCTCAAGTACAAGTCAGAAAATGCAATAGAAAAATATCTTCTTCTCTCTGTGACCTATACCATCATCACTCCTCTGCTGAACCCTGTTATTTACAGTCTGAGGAACAAGGAGGTCAAAGATGCCCTACGTAGAGCTGTGGGCAGAAACATTTCTTAACAGATTGAATTGTTTTGTCAGGAAAACTTTGGTCCAGTGTAATGTGTGTCTACTCATAAACATGCCATGATTCACAAGTTCATCAAATACAATGTGGAGAATAATGTCAAAGAGTTGAAATGCTTTTCCTTCTCATGCTCTAAGGGCAAAGCGGAAAGCAAGGTTTTTGCTCTGTCAAATTTTGTTACCAGATACAAGAATCATTCCAAGCCAGATTAAGACTACTTGTTTCTGTGCCTGAGGAGTTCTGCTTGCAAACCTCTTTTGGCCCTCACTTTACCTGGCTCCTCTCAGACAGTCAAATCCTTAACCTAGTCTGGTAAGGAGGAGTGGAGAAGAGGCAGTTGGAACAGATGTGAAAGAGGTCTTAGGAAGTGAAGCTGCAGAGACAGTCTGATGATGGCTTTCATTCTCAGAAGTTAACTCAATTACCCCGTGACAGTCATTTCAGAAACGATTTTCTTAATTCTTGCTGATTGAAGAATGAACAGCCTCAGCAAAAAGGGTCAGTTCTTTCATTATCCAGCCATGTTAGCTCCTTAGCTAGTATTCATTTCTGTGTGTCTCCCTTCCTTCTTTGCAATCAAGGCAAAAATCTCTGTCGTTCCTAGAGGCTAAGCTGGGAGAGAATGTATTGGTGGCTGTTCTCTGTAACTGCACTTTTATCCAGATGTACTTTTTATAAACACACTTCTTTTTTCAACCTATGGAAGGCTTTCAGATTTAAAACTTCTATGTAGTAACTGCAGTGGCATTGAAGTAGTTGTCTTAGATACTGGCTATTCTGATTGCAGAGTCTAAGGCAAATGTCATTGAATTCCCTTCTATCAGCAACAGTGCAAAGTCATCCTTCTCCCAATACAATTTTTATCAAAATAAGCATATTCATGCTACGTTATTTTATATCCTCAATGAGGAAGGTTGTGGGAATATTTTTTAATAGGCTTTTCTTTTTTCAAATTTATTTAATTTATTTATTTTTGGCTGTGTTGGGTCTTCATTGTTGCACGCGAGCTTTCTCTAGTTGGTGTGAGCGGGTGCTACTCTTCGTTTCGGTGCACGGGCTTCTCATTGTGGTGGCTTCTCTTGCTGTGGAGCACAGGATCTAGAGCACAGGCTTCAATAGTTGTAGCATGTGGGCTCAGTAGTTGTGGCTTGCAGGCTCTAGAGCGCAGGCTCATTAGTTGTGATGTGTGGGCTTAGTTGCTCAGCGGCATGTGGGATCTTCTTGGACCAGGGCTCGAAACTGTGTCCTCTGCCTTGACAGGTGGATTCTTAACCACTGTGTCACCAGGGAAGTCCATGTGGGAATATTTTTTGTGGATCTTACTACTAGTTTATCTCTGCTGTGAGACAGAGCTGGAAGATACGAAGAGACACTGATACGGCAACATGTCTTTCCACACACTTCTATTGTGATTCCATCCCCAGGGTAGTTCCTGTCCCTTACTTTCCAGTTTTATTTTTCTGTTCTGAACCACAGAAATAGTATTGCTGCATCTTCTAGGTGACCTGTAATTTATTCTGTGTTCTACAGATCCTGATGTGAGGAGGTCAACAGGGCTGGGGTTCTTTGTCCAGTGTCCCTTGTTGCAGGCTCTCACAGTTGGGTGACATCATAGCTGATGTCAGAGTCTCTGTGATAAACATTGCTGGGTATCCCTCTAGGAGAGGTATCTCAACCTGAGGTTCATAGTGCCTTGAGGAGTAGTGTTTGGAAGGGCTTAGAGGGGTTTTGCACTTTATGGAATTATTTACTAGATTTTGTGCACAAGTATGAATGTGTCATTTCCATCATATTCTCAAAGAATTTTCTCTGGTATAAGTATTTCTTCCCTCAAACCCTAGCAGAAATATACCACAGAATCCAATTTTATTCTTTTATAGATCATTTGCTTCCATAATTTCCTTAAACTCTCTTAGAGAAGCACTCTTTGACCCTGTCCACTTTTGCCTACGTGGGCACTGCTATTTTTCATTAAGTTGGGGGAAATAGAAGGTGTGTGTGGTTCTCAGCTGGGAAGCTGAGGGATAATGGGGGGTGGAAAGATATCAGAAGGCATGTGTGGTCTTCTATGTTGAAAGGTTTCTGGTCTTCTCTCATCCCGTCCCCTCCATTCCCTAAGTGTTTAGATATCATTCTTGTCCCTCTCCCTCACACCTCATGCATGAGTGAATTGCCCACTAATGTTAGTTGTTTTACACACTTTGCATGACTTTAGACTTACTGGAGGAAGCAGCTCCTACAGGAGCAGTGCAACAAATAGTACAAGAGTGGGTAGGCCTATGTGGTCTCATATCCTTCCAGTATGATGAATCAGGAACAGTGAATCGTTTTATTGCTCTCTCCTGTAATTATGCATGTTACTTAGATTGATGGCTAATGTGGAGGCTATCTTCATTATCTTCTTTCTTTTTGTTATAATTCTCTAATGTCTCACTCTACCCATATTTCTTTATCTTGCTTCTCTTGTGCATTGCAAATACCTCTTTTCTTTTAGCACTTTTTTTGTTTATCTCTTCTGTGCATCAGAAAAATAACCATAATATCAGTTATTTATTCAGTCTGTGTATTTCTCAAGCACTGGGTGATAAGCAGTTAACTAGCTGTGGGGTTACAGTAACGAGTATTACAGGGACTCTGTTTCAAGTTATTCACAGTCCGATGGGGAAGATAGACAAAATAGCAAAGAATACCAAAACTTGCTCTAGGCATACATACAGGATTGTTGTTTGGGGTCAGGAGTGTTGTGCAAAAAAGAGAACTGGTCAAATCTATTTAGAAGGTCAGAAAATAATTCAGAGAGGTAATAGTTAACTAACTTTTTGTGGCATTGGGTCATTTGAAGTCTGGGAGAGGGATGAGGGAGGACAGTCAAGGGAAAGAAAAGAGCCTGAGCAGAGACACACAAGCCTGAAAAACTAGATGTACTAGCAGGTGGGTATTATTCATCTCTGTATGCCCATTGCTGTATTGAATATTAGCCTGACAAATAATAGGTACTTAATATACCTTTGGAAACATGCATGTGTGAACAAATATTAAGTATAAGGTCTTTTCCAGGAATTTCTAGTTTTTTGTTTGGATAGACATATCATATCATATTCCCTCTGCCTGCCATATAAACTTCCCTCACGTAAAGTAAACTAACAGAAAATGACAAAGTAGAGGTGACAACCTTGGGAGCATAGTTGAAATTACTTTTCCCCATTGCAGGATTGCCTATAAACAGTTCTCACTTGCTCCATAAGCTCAGTTGACATTCATGCATTTTTTAAAATTAGTCACTTAAAACTGGGCTGGAGGAAAAAAATCCTTCTTTGGAAGGAAACTGGATTAATACTAGGATAATATGTTTTAGCCATAACCAGAAAAATAACAGACTTGAAACTGATTGCTTGATAGCTTGACATATAAAACCAAGAGTTAAGATAGTTTAATACTTAACCTCTTAGGAAAAAAAATGTGAAACAGACTATTACGGATCTTAAACATTCTGAAATAGGATTTTCAGTGTTGACTTTGTAGCTTCTCTAGAGAAAAACCAGTTTCACCTGATATCCTTTCACACTCCCTACTTGCAATGCATGATGGATTAGAGAATATAGTTGCAGCCCTACCAACAATAAGTAGAATAAAACATTTTCTTAATGAGTATAAATGTTTCCAGGAGGAGAGAGGAGGGAGGTAGGCAGGAGGGATAAAATTAAGCCATATTAAGACAGTAAGTAAGTGACTCACAGGGCTTAATTTTTAAAAAGGCATATTTAAAAGGTGCAAGATCCCAGATCAGTTTTGATGTTGCTGCTGAATGAAGTATGTACACATGTGTGGTAGCATATGTATTCATGTGTGTGTGTGTAAGTATGCATGCATATTTTTGTGAGGGGAGAGATAACATTTGGGAGTTTTAGATGTGATGAATGCTATGGTCAAAGGTATTGATAATAATGCTTTATTTGAATTATTTTATAGCTATCCCTAATATTTATGTAACTCTTTACAGTTCACAAAGGTCTTTCACATTCATGACCTCATTTGATAATAACAGCACTGTGTAAGATAAATATTACTACCTCATTTTCAGAGAAATACACTGGGGGTAGAGTAAGGGACTTTCCTAAGGGCACATACAACATTAGAGATAGAAGTAGGACTAAAAATGGAGCCTCAATTACAGATCTATTAATCCTAAATTCCATGCTCTTTCTGTTACTCCATCCATATGTACAAACACACACAATTTATTCTACTCAGGGAATTTACACGCTCACACACACAATTTATTCTAATCAGGGAATAAGTTATGATGAATGAGTAAACTTTATGTTTTAGATGCTGGAGCTTCATTTCAGTCAGTATTGATAGACTCTTCCTGAAATGTTCTGTTTTCATTCCTGCCTTTGTAAACAAAGTATATTGAACCTCATGAATATATTTCTTTAAATGTTTACCATAAACATTTAAAATTACCTTGTATTGTGGTCCATTGATATCGTCAGTTGAAACTGAGCTTATGTTAGAGTCTCTGAGTTAACAAAGAGTTAAATGACCCACATATTAACAGTATTTTGTGAATTTTGTGTTAGCATTATATGATTTCTGACTTTTTAAATGATTCATTTTGTTACATCAACAAATATGACATACACATCCACTCTGAGTATCAGGCACTGGGTTAGGCACTAGATGCAGAGATAAGACCTGAGCCTTGCTCTTGAGTAGCTCCCAATCTGCTTGCAGCTGATTTCAGTAGAGTGCGATTAGTGCTATACACAGAGTACCATGTAACCCTAAAGAAGAAAATGACATGACTCAGTTGGTGACTTTATCCGTTCATGTATTGGAAGATTCAGGTCAAGGTGAATGAATTTAGCAAGTCCAAATACTGTGCTGTAGGGAGACTTCCTGACATTGTGCCTACTCAAAGATGGCAAGTGTACCAAGATTAATGAATCCAAGTATTTCTATAATGTATCCTCTACAATGCCCAGTATACAATTAAATGTTCAACATTGGAATAGACAGAAAAATATGACCCATAATCAAGAGAAAGCTAGTCTGTATAAGTTAACCTTAAGATGGCCCAAATTAGTAGTCAGGGACTTAAAAGCAGGTAGTACACATAGGTCCAAAGATTTACAGGAAACCATGCTCTTATTGAACAAACAGATGTGGAATCTCAGTTAAGAAATGAGAGCTGTAATAAGAAAGAAATAGAATTTATAGAACTGAAAGTTAAAATATTTGAAATGAAATATTTACTAATCTTCTTAACAGAAAATTGTAATTGGTAAAAGGGTCAATTAACTTGAAGATCAAATTCAATAATTTCTATTGATCTAAGAACAGAAAAGAAATGAATGAAAAGTCTCAATGATTCATGCAACAATACAAGAAGTCTAATGTCCATGTAACTGGAGTCTCAGAGAGTAGAATATGTCACAAAAATATCTGGAGATTCATTGGCCAAATTAGTGAGAAATGTAAACTTACAGATCCAAGAATCTCAGTGAATCCCAAACAGGATAAATAAAAAGAATCAAATCTATGTACATCAGAGCTGAATCTTTAATAAACAAAGATAAAGAAATCTTGAGGGCTTCCCTGGTGGTGCAATAGTTGGGAATCCACCTGCCAATGCAGGCAACACAGGTTCGAGCCCTGGTCTGGGAAGATCCCACATGCCGTGGAGCAACTAAGCCCATGTGCCACAACTACTTAGCCTGCGCTCTAGAGCCCATGAGCCACAACTGCTGAGTCCAAGTGCCACAACTATTGAAGCCCGTGCACCTAGAGCCCATGATCCACAACAAGAGAGGCCACTCCAATGAGAAGACTGTGCACCGCAAAGAAGAGCAGCCCCCACTCGCTGCAACTAGAGAAAGCCCGTGGGCAGCAATGAAGATGCAATGCAGCCAAAAATAAATAAATTAATTAATTTTAAAAAAATCTTGAAAGTCACCAGGTTAACGTGGTAAATTACATATAAGGGAACAATGATAATAATTTCACTGACTTCTAATTGAAAACAATGGAGACCAGAAAACAGTTGAGTGACGTTTTTAGTGTTAAGTCAGAATTCTATATCCAGTAAAAAATATCATTCAAAAATTACATATATATGTGAAATAAAGATATTTTCAGGTAAGTAAAAATTGAGATAATTATACACTACCAGAAATGATAAAGGAACTTCTTAAGACTGAAGGGATATGACACCAGATGCAAACTATAGATATATAAAGAAGAATGAAGATCACTATGGATATATAAAGAGGAATGAAGATATGTTAATATGTGAGTAAACAAAGGTATCTTGTTTTTCTTTCAGCTGTTTTAAAGAATATATTATAAGTTAAAGAAAATATTATGGTATAGTATTGTGAGGCTTATAACATATATAGATGTCATATACATGACAACTATAGCATAAAGAAAGAGGTAAATATAACTATATTTTTATAAGATGCCTTTGTTTAACAAGAAGTGGTACAATTTTAACTAAGAAAGATTGTAATAAGTTAAGAATGCATACCCATAGAACAATAATGAAAAGAATAATGCAATGAGGTATACCTATGAAGGCAGTACAGAAATAAAATAGAATACTAAAAATATTTAAGTATTTTAATATTTAAGAAGTATATTAATATTTAAGAAGGAATAAAGGAACAGAGGAACAGCTAACAAATGAGACAAATAGAAAAAATAGTAAAAGAGTAGACTGAAATTCAATGGTATAGAGAACTGTATTCAACCTAGGTATATGGTTGACCCTTCAGTGATGTGGAGGTTCAGGGTGCTCACAACACGCCCCTACTACCCCCGTCCCAGCAGTCGAAAATCCACATATAACTTTACAGTTGGCACTTTGTGTCTGTGGTTCTGCATTTGTGAATTCAACCAACCTCAGATTGTAAACATAGTAATATATGTATTGAAAAAAATCCATTTATAAGTATACCTGTGCAGTTCAAACCTGTGTTGTTCAAGGGTCAACTGTACTAAACATGTCAGTGAAAAGGCAGATGTTGTCAGAATGGATAAAAACAAGCAAGACTCAACTATACACTATTTAAAAGAGAAATTTGACAAAAATACACAGATAAATTAAAAGAAAAAGTGTAGGGAAAGATATACCATGCAAACTCTAATTGTACTGAAGGGGTTATATCTTCTAGAACTTCTTTAGCAATTTCTGGTAGTGTAGAAATTATCCCAATTTTCACTTATCTTAAAATGCCTTTACTTTCACCTTCATTTTTCATTAATATCAGACAAAGTAGATTTTAAAGCAAGAAATATTACCATAAATAAAATAGGGAGATTTTATTAAAATAAAAAGCTAATTCATCAGTAAGACATGACAATCTTAAATATACATGCTCCTAGTAATAGAGTTCTAAAATAGATAAACAAAAACTAAGTTAAAGAGAGAAATAGATAAATTTACAATTCTGATTGGGGATTTCAATACTCGCTTAGCAATTGATTGAATGAGTAGACAGTAAATAAGCATATAAAACAGCTGTTCCACGTTTTAGTACATTTGACATTTTGATATTTATAGAACCTTCCAACCAACAACAGCAGAATACACTCTTTTTTCAAGTGCACATGGAAGCAAGAGTGGACATATGAATCATAAGACTCAATATATTTATAAGGATTGGAATCATAAAAATATGTTCTCTGACCATAGTGGAATTCAATTCTAAATCAAACAAAAAAAATCTGGGAAAAACATTTAGAAATTAACACACGGCCTAAAAACTGGCGGGTTAAAGAATAGATTATAAGGGAAATTGGAAAATATTTGGAATTGAATAGAAATTAAGGTGTAAGATATTAAAACTTGTGAGATTCAGCTAAAGAAGTGCTTAGAAAATATGATTGCTTAGTGTAAAAAAGAAGTGTTATCAGTCATGGTCCATTCAGGAGATAGAAATCACACAACAATTTGAATAATGAAAGTTTAATATAATGGATTAATTGTAACATGGGATTACTGTTGGTTCAGTGATGTGTGGGGTCACAAATGGCCAGGTGACCGTCTCACCTTCTAATTAAATTTAATTATTTCTGTTCCATTCCCTGGTTAGAAATATTTTGCCCATGAGAACTAAGACCAGTGGAGCTAAGGATGCTGGGACAGGAAGAAAAATCCTGCAAGTGAGTTATTAGGTGAAATGGGAGTAAAAGGAGCCACTACCACTTCCACCCCTTAACTCCTGGACCCATGAATTCTGGCTATATAATTGTCTGATTCAGAACATACACTGATTTAAAACAGAACACTATCATTTTAAGATATCTCAAAACTGGTGGAATAACTGAGTCATTAGTAAGCCATTCATCTTTCAAATACATCAGCTATTTCTGGATGATGGAATATGCAGTAAGACTAGTTAATTCCATAAGCATGAGTCCATTGCTGTACTTCCTGTATTGTTAAATGAGTTCTTTTACTGGATGCAATGCTGCGGGGAATGCCATGATGGTAGTTAAGGCATTCTGAGTGTCCACAGGTGGTAGGACTGGCAGAAAGCATTACGGGTAGGGAAAGCAAATCTGTTTTCAGAATTTGTGTCTATTCCAGCAAAGATAGATTTCTGCCCCTTCCATGATGAAAGAGGGCCGTTATCATTAACCTGCCACCAGGCTGTTTCTTAAAAAGAAATGATGTCATATTTAGGGGTTATTATTAGTTGCTGCTTTTAGCAGATTGGGTGCTCAGCAATGATGTTATCCAGGTCAGATTTGATAAGGGGAAGTCCATATTGTTGAGCCTAAGTATAGGTTTCATCTCTGCTAACATGGCCATTTTATTCATGGGAGCCTTTGAACAAACACTAAGGTAGCTGAGGAGAAAGGCTGATTGATATCTACCATGCATGTCATTTTGTCCATCTGACCCCTATAAGCCATCATTTTGATTGATGAGCCATAGTGAGATTTTGGGTACCAAAATGTTAGCATAAATTTTGGGCCAGTGTCAAGTAATCCTTGAAAGGTCTTGGTATTTCCTGTTACTTGGTGAAGTCACTCTAGTATATGGGTATAGGTCCCTTTGGGGGAAGGTTTGGTGGAAGATTTACAGTGTTTGTATTAATGATGCAGGGTACTTCCTCAAGGAGACTTGGCCTCCCTTTCAGTAAAGGGGCTCTTGATCTTTGAATTGACATAGGTTTGGAAACTGGTTGATAGACTATGATGCTCCACTGTGTTGACTCAAATCAGGTAATAGGTGTAGTGTTAGCTCTGGTCTCACACACAGTGGATCAGTTGGTTCAGGGACCTACCTGGTCATTATTTCCTCAGTTCTCTAATGTAAAATTAGAATAGACATGCTCAGTAACTGGTAGAATTCCCCACAGTGGCTCCCTGACATACAGGCCATGTGGTAGGAAGTGCTAAGTGGAAGCCCCTAGAATTTCCTCCCCCTCTCAAGATAGTAAATGAGAAGCAATATCACATTACTGTGGGAATTGTAGAGATGAATTGAAAAAGCAGGGGTTGTAATACTCATCACATCCCTATTTAATTCCTCCAGTTTGGCCTGTGAATAAGCCAGATGTGTATTGGAAAATGACTATGGGCTATTGTAAACGTAATCAGATTGTGATGCCGGTTTCTGTTGCTGTCCCAGATGTAGTGTCATTACTGGAGCAAATCCACATAGCATGTCACACTTGGTAAGTAGCTATTGACCTGGATAACTTTTTCTCCATACAAATTTTAAGTACATTCAGAAGGAGTTGCTTTTACCTGGCAGTGCTAGTAGTGTATTTTCAGTCTTGTTTTAGGGCTATGACAATTCTACTGCCCCCTCTCATAATATAGACCACAGAAATCTTGTTTGTCATGACATTGCATAGAATATCACATGTACTAGTGTATTGATGACATTGTGCAAATTGGATCTGTTGAACAGAAAGTAGCAATTACTTCGTTGCCTTCATAAGTATGAGAGGGTAAGTTATAATTCTATATCAGTCAAGGCCCAGTTAGACAAATGTCACTCGGTAATTTGAATAGGGAGTTTAACATAAAGAATTGGTAGCTATAACAAGGAACTGGAGCAATAAGATATTGGATAGCAATTAGGATAATTCTAAAGAATACAAGAATAGTAGATATAAGGAACAGATACTATCCCTAGGGCTAAGATAGGGTATTGTGGGAAATAAATTTTCTCTAGATTTTTTTAGTGATCTTATAAAAACCTCAGTTTCCTGAGCCATGGAAATGCATACACTATCAGAGTAGAAGGTTTGCTTTCATTTCTCCTAGGAACATTTTACTCCTTACAATGAGGATTAGGTCTGACACCATTTGTTTCTTTGATGGTGGAGCTAATTGCTTCCATACAATAAGCTTCTCTTATCTCCCCAAGAGCCATACGGTTACATTTCTGGTAAGGCACCTAAATTGTAGCATTATCTCTCTGCTTGTTTACATTTCAAAAGGGGTGGAACCTGGAGCCACGAAGAAATTTCTAGGTTGTAAAAGCCATAGACAGTCTATTATCTTCTTCCTGGAAAGATTTATGGGCATAACAAAAGATTAGAATAAGGATTCTTTGCATCATGTCTCCAAGGAGACTCTCAGAAGGAGAGAGAGAAAAATAAACTCTTTCCTCTGTATAAATGGAAGACATTTATATTTCTCCATCTCTAGCATACAGAATGGTCCTGCCACTTGTGTAGGATACATTTTCCATCTGGTTCTTATCATATCACTTTGCAGGGTTGCAAATGTGGAGAGACTAGTGATCCAATGTTATTCTGACTGTTGATTGTGTGGTGAGCATAATAAGAAATCTGCTCTGATTCAGAAGCCTCATGTGTGCATTCAAGAAAATTTAATAAAGATGAATGTTAAAAACTCAACAAACACCTGAGGAAGAGACAACCCTTCCTGCATAAGGGCTAATATCCAGACCTTATTAGAGAGGGCACAGCATCAACCCACTGTATGACAGAGACATTGCAATGTGCCATGCTGGGAGAACTTGATGGAAATTCACACTTTGGAATGTACCAGAAATCTGCCCTCTAGTGTACTGGGGAAAGCTATTCTGAAGGTAGTGTCTTCCTGGAGACACTTTACTATGTAAAGAAGGATGCTGAGGAAATTTGCTTATTTTTGGGTGCTATTGATTGCCATGCACTGCAGAGCTGGATGTTGGAATATCTGCCCATGTTTCAGGAACTTGCTGCTGGTGAAGCCAAGTCATGCTGAAGAAAACTGCCAAATGGAGCTTAATGGAAATGGAAAGTCCCTTCTTCCTGCAGTGTGTCTAACAGTGCTCTGAAATGACAAAGCTTAACATTGTACCAGCTGTCAAGGGCCCAGCTCAGTTTCTTTAGAGCAAGCAATGAAGGCAAATTTGAAGTTGAAGGCCAATAAATTGATAAATGGCACACAAAGAAAAGTGTAACATCAGTTATATATTGCTCCTTCCACTCAGGAGGGAGCAACTACTACTTTATTAGTCCTTTCACCATAAAAAAAATAATAAAGTGGGAAAAACGTATGAATCAACTGTTTTCAGATTTTAGACCATAAGCAGTGAAAGACTGTGATTCTGGAGGAAATAAAAACACAAAATTTAAGCTCCATGATTTCCCTGAGCTTTTGCTTAAAGGATCTTTGCAAAACATGACATAGGGAAGTAGAGTCTAAGCATGAGCTGAGGAGACAAATGTTGAAATTTAGAGATGGCAATGTGGCTGGAACTTGTGGGGCAGAGTAGCAGAGAAGAGGAAGCTGCACAAAATAAAACCTGCAGAACTATGCATAAGCATCTCTTGGTCTTTTGCAGAATACTAAGGTATATGTATGTGGAGCCAGGCATTAGAAGGCTGGCATAGAACTATTATGGGGAAATGTGAGCTAAACAGAGGTTCTGATGTTTACATGTGGCTGCGAGACATTGGTGTTTGACAAACTAGAGCAGAAAAGCTTAACTGAACGTCCTGGGCCCTCAATTGTAGCCCTAGTAAGACCATACCTAAGGAATAGAGCCACTCTAACTCTAAAGTAAAGACTGAGTCCTGCCCTATCAAACAGAGAGTTCAATCAGGTCAAGCTCAACAGGATCCACAAGTAACCTATATACAACAGAACAATGTTCAATGTTAAAAAATGCAGCACACTACACATGAAATTCAAAATCTCCAGCATTCACTAAAAAACTACTAGATAGGGTTTCCCTGGTGGCCCAGTGGTTGAGAGTCCGCCTGCCAATGCAGGGGACACGGGTTCATGCCCCGGTCTAGGAGGATCCCACATTGCCATGGAGTGGCTGGGCCCATGAGCCATGACCACTGAGCCTGTGCATCCGGAGCCTGTGCTCCGCAATGGGAGATGCCACAACAGTGAAAGGCCTGCGTACCGAAAAAAAAAAAAAACCTACTAGGTATATGAAGAAGCAGAAAATGTCATTTATAGTCAGAAGAAAGAGATACATACATGAAAGAGGTGATGGAATTAGCAGGCAAGAATGTTAACATTTACATATATTACATATATATTCAAGGATTAAAAGAAATCATGAATGTAATGAGAAGAATGAAAGATATTAAATAACAAATGTGCCTTCTAGACATAAAAGAAACACATTATCTGCAAAGAACATTTCACTGGATTAGATTAATAGCAGATTAGGAACTGTAGAAGAAAAACTAATTTAACTTGAAGAAAAAGCAATAGAAATTACCCAGAAAGGAAGACATAAATAAAAGATTAGAAACACAGTTTCAGGAACCTGTGGAAAAAAATTCAAACAACCCAATATAAAACCAATTAGAATCCCAGAAGGAAAGAATAGAGACTGAGGAGTGCAGTAAAAATATTTGGATAAATAACAGCAGTACTATTTTAAAACGATAAAAAATTATAAACCCACATAACAATGAAGGTCAATGAAGTGCAAGTAAGAGAAATGCACACACACACACACACACACACACACAAAATACATACCAAGACACAGCCAAATCACATTGCTGAAACCAGTGAAGAAGAGGAAAACATCTTACAAGCAGCAAGAGAAAAAATTTATGTATAGAGGAATGTAGAAAAAATTCAGACTTCTTCTTAAAAACAATGCAAGTCAGAAGACAATGGAACAATGTCTTTAACAAGCTAAACCAAAAAGTCTACAAACTTAAAATTTCATATTCAGAGAAAATAGATGTTTTGAGTGTTCATGAAGCAATCACCAAAGTAGACCATTTTCTCGGCTTTTTTTTTTTTTTTTTTTTTTTTTTTTTTTTACGGTATGGGGGCCTCTCACTGTTGTGGCCTCTCCTGCTGTGGAGCACAGGCTCTGGACGTGCAGGCTCAGCAGCCATGGATCAGGGGCCCAGCCGCTCAGCAGCATGTGGGATCTTCCCAGACCGGGGCACGAACCCGTGTCCCCTGCATTGGCAGGCGGACCCCTAACCACTGTGCCACCAGGGAAGCCCCATTTTCTGGGCTTTAAAATAAGTCTTAATAAATATAAGTGGATTAAAATTATATAACATATCTTCCACGATCATGATGGAATTAAATTAGAAATAAATAACAAATGAATATGGAAGAATCCACAAATATTAAAAAATTAAACAACATACTTTTGAATATCTCATAGGTCAAAGAAGAAATCACATGGGTAATTGGGACATAACTTAAACTGAATGAAAATGCAAGATATAAAAACTTGTGTGATAGAACTAAAGCAGTTCTTAGAGTTTTATAGCTTTGAATGCTTATATTGGTAAAGAAGAAAGGTCCAGATTCAATGATCAGAGCTTCCACTTTAAGAAGCTTAAAAGGGCAGAGGAAGTTAAAACCAAATTGAAAAGAAGAAAATAAATAATAAAGATGAAAACCGAAATGAATTAAATCAAAAACAAAATAAAATAAATGAAACCAAAAGCTTTTTAAAAAATAAATTTGATAAACTTCTAGTCAGACTAACCAAGAAAGAAAAGTCACAATTAAAGAGGGTACATTACTACAGATCCTGTATGTATTAAATGGTTAAGAAAGGAAGATTATGAGAAACTTTGTGTAAATCACTTCAACCACTTACATGAAGTCGTTAAAATCTTCCAAAGTCACAGATGATCAAATTTGACCCAAGAAAAAATAGAAAATATGAGTAGTCCTGCTTTCCCAGCAGGCCCCATGCAGCTCCTGTGCACTCAGTGACCTTTCCAAGTAGTCTGTTGTGACTTAGGGTGGCCTGAGATGCTGATCCTCTGCCTGAGATGCTTCAAAGCCTTATTAAGAACGTTTGGATCCCCATGATGCCCTACTATACCCAAGTTTACCAGGAGATTTGGGTAGGAATGGGGTTGATGGGCTTCATCTTTTATAAACTCAGGAATGCTGATAAAAGAAGTAAAGCCTTGAAAGCTTCTGGTCCTGTGCCTGCTCATGGTCATCATTAACCAGCTTTCTTTGAATGGGATGTTGGTCTGGCTGTGTTGTAGGCAGAACACAAACATGGGACATTGTGTTGACTTGTAGCAGTGCTGCTGCCCTTGTGCATGAATAAATGTACCTGTGAGACCCACAAAAAAAAAAAAGAAAAGAAAAGAAAAGAAATATGAGTGGTCCTATTTTTATTAAATAAATTAAATTAATTTTGATTTTCCCACAAAGAATATTCCAGGCTTCAATGGCATCACTGGTAAATTCTATCAAAAATTTACAGAACTTGTACAGTTTCTTCACAAACTTCCAGATTAGAGAGGAAGTGAGAGTGTTTTTCACTTTATGAGGCCAGCTTTGTTCAAATTCAAAACCAGACGGTCTTTACACATAACACACATAAAAAGATAACGAAAAAAAAATATCCCTCATAAACATACTTGCAAAAATCGTTAAGAAAATGCTAGTAAATAAAATCTAACAATATGTAAATGGATCATGCACCATGAACAAGTAGGTTTCCTTTTGGTAATAAAAGATGGGCTTAACATTTGAAAATCAACCAATGAAATTCACGATATTCATAACAAAGGGAAAAAATCATATATGATTAACTTGATTGATTCAGAAAAAAATTAGATAATGTTTAGACTCCATGAAAAAAAATCTTGGCAATGTAGCAATTGAAGGGAATTTTCATAAACGACAGCTATTACTGTAATTAATGGTGAAAGATAATGTTTTATCTCTTAGAACAAGAGTAATGCAAAGGTACCTTTTATCACGTATATTCAATATTGTCCTGTTTCTAACTAGCGCAACAAAGTAAGGAAAAGAAATTAAAGGCATTTAAAAAAGGCATTAAAATTGTAAAGGAATAAATATAAATTGTCTTTGTTCACATATGTTCTGCTTTCGTTTACAGAAAAATTCTACGGCCATACCACTCTGAATGTGCCTGATCTCATCTGTTTATAGAAAAAGCCCAAGAAATTAATAGAAAATGTACTAGAATTAAAAAGCAAATTTAACAAGTTTTCAGAATACAATACCAACATATACAAATACATTGTATTCTAAATAATAGCAAAAATTAGAAAACAATTTTAAATATCATTAAATGTCATTAAAATAATACTTAGTGATAACTTTTACAAATATGTGAAGATGTCTGCACAGAAAACTATACATTATTGCTGAGAGAAATTGAAGAAAGCATGAATAAGTAAAGATATGTATTATGCACATGGATTGGAAGTTTAATATTGTTAACATGTCAATTCCCCCTAAGTTAGTGTATAAATTCAAACAGTCTCAACCAAAATTCCTGCAGGCTTTGTAAAATAGAAGTTGACAAGTCAGTTTAAAATTTATATGTACATGCAGAAGACCTAGAACAGCCAAAACAATTTTTAAAAAGAAGAAAGGAGAATAAAAAGGTTTACCATAAATCTACATTAAACTAAATGCCATGACTATGGAATAATAAAATACATATGAATTGTTGTAACAGAATGGAGAATACAGAATTATTAGATCCATGCATATAAACTACTTTTCAACAATAACGCTGAAATATTTCAGTACAAAGTGATGATTTTAAATATTTTACATTGGGTTATCTTTTTATTTTTGAGTTGTAAGAGTTCCTTATATATTTTGGGTACTAGACCCTTATCAGATATGATTTGAAAATGATTTTTTTGCCTTCTGTAGGTTGTCTTTTTTTTAATTAAATTAAATTTAATTTTTTAAACATCTTTATTGGAGTATAATTACTTTACAGTGTTGTGTTAGTTTCTATTGTATAACAAATTGAATCAGTTATATGTATACATATATCTCCATATCCCCTTCCTGTTGTGTCTCCCTTCCACCCTCCCTATCCCACCCCTCTAGGTGGTCACAAAGCACTGAGCTGATCTCCCCATGCTATGAGGATGCTTCTCACTAGCTATCTGTTTTACATTTGGTAGTATATAAAGGTCATTGCTACTCTTTCACTTCATTCCAGCCTCCCCTTCCCCATGTCCTCAAGTCTATTCCCTACCTCTGTGTCTTTATTCCTGTCCTGCCCCTAGGTTCATCAGAACCATTTTTTTTAAGATTCCATATATATGTGTTAGCATACAGTATTTGTTTTTCTTTCTCTGACTTATTTCACTCTGTATGACAGACTCTAGGTCCATCCACCTCACTACAAAAAACTCAATTTTGTTTCTTTTTATGGCTGAGTAATATTCCATTGTATATATGTGCCACATCTTTAACCATTCATCTGTCGATGGACACTTAGGTTGCTTCCATGTCCTGGCTGTTGTAAATAGAGCTGCAGTGAATATTTTGGTACATGTCTCTTTTTGAATTATGGTTTTATCAGGGTATATAGCCAGCAGTGGGATTGCTGGGTCATATGATAGCTCTATTTTTAGTTTTTTAAGGAAACTCCATACTGTTATCCATAGTGGCTGTATCAATTTACATTCCCACCAACAATGCAAGAGGATTCCCTTTTCTCCACAACCTCGCCAGCATTTATTGTTTCTAGATTTTTTTTGCCTTTTTTTTATTAGTTTCTGCTTTATAACAAAGTGAATCAGCTATATGTATACATATATCCCCATATCCCTTCCCTCTTGCATCTCCCTCCCTCCCACCCTCCCTATCCCACCCCTCCAGGTGGTCACAAAGTACCGAGCTGATCTCCCTGTGCTATGCGGCTGCTTCCCACTATCTATTGTTTCTAGATTTTTTGATGATGGCCATTCTGACTGGTGTGAGGTGATACCTCATTCTGGTTTTGATTTGCATTTCTCTAATGATTAGCGATGTTGAGCACCCTTTCATGTGTTTGTTGGCAATCTGTACATATCCTTTGGAGCAATGTCCATTTAGGTCTTCTGCCCATATTTGGATCGGGTTGTTTGCTTTTTTGATATTGAGCTGCTTGTATATTTTGGAGATTAATTCTTTGTCAGTTGCTTTGTTTGCAAATATTTCCTCCCATTCTGAGGGTTGTCGTTTGGTCTTGTTTATGGTTTCCTTTGCTGTGCAAAAGCTTTTAAGTTTCATTAGGTCCCATTTGTTTATTATTTTTTTTGTTTTTTTTCCATTTCTCTAGGAGGTGAGTCAAAAAGGGTCTTGCTGTGATTTATGTCAAAGAGTGTTCTACAGGTGTTTTCCTCTAAGAGTTTTATAGAGTCCGGTCTTACATTTAGGTATTTAATCCATTTTGAGTTTATTTTTGTATATGGTATTAAAAAGTGTTCTAATTTCATTCTTTTAGATGTAGCTGTCCAGTTTTCCCAGCCCCACTTATTGAAGAGGCTGTCTTTTCTCCATTGTATATGTTTGCCTCCTTTATCAAAGATAAGGTGATGATATGTGTGTGGGTTTATCTCTGGGCTTTCTATCCTGTTCTATTGAGCTATATTTCTGGTTTTGTGACAGTTCCATACTGTCCTGATTACTGTAGCTTTGTAGTATAGTCTGAAGTCAGGGAACCTGATTCCTCCAGCTCCATTTTTCGTTCTCAAGATTGCTTTGGCTATTCGGGGTCTTTTGTGTTTCCAGGCAAATTGTGAAATTTTTTGCTTTAGTTCTGTAAAAATGCCATTGATAGCTTGATAGGGATTGCATTGAATCTGTGGTTTCCTTTGGGTAGTATAATCATTTTCACAATGTTGATTCTTCTAATCCAAGAACATGGTATGTCTCTCCATCTATTTGTATCATCTTTAATTTCTTTCATCAGTGTCTTATAGTTTTCTGCATACAGGTCTTTTTTCTCCTTCGGAAGGTTTATTCCTAAGTATTTTATTCTTTTTGTTGCAGTGGTAAATGGGATTGTTTCCTTAATTTCTCTTTCAGATTTTTTGTTGTTAGTGTATAGAAATGCAAGAGATTTCTGTGCATTAATTTTGTATCCTGCTACTTTACCAAATTCATTGATTAACTCTAGTAATTTTGTGGTATAATCTTTGGGATTCTCTGTGTATGGTATCATGTCATCTCAGACAGTGACAGTTTCACTTCTTCTTTTTGGTTTTGGATTCCTTTTATTTCATTTCTTCTCTGATTGCTGTGGCTAAAACTTCCAAAACTATGTTGAATAATGGTGGTGAGAATGGGCAACCTTCTATTGTTCCTGATCTTAGAAGAAATGTTTTCAGTTTTTCACCATTGAGAACAGTGTTGGCTGTGGGTTTGTCATATATGGCTTTATTATCTTGAATTAGGATCCCTCTGTGTCCACTTTCTGGAGAGTTTTTATCATAAATCAGTGTTGAATTTTGTCAAAAGCTTTTTCTGCATCTATTGATATTATCATATAGTTTTTATCCTTCAGTTTGTTAATATGGTGTGTCACATTGATTGATTTACATATACTGAAGAATCCTTGCTTTTCTGGGATAAACCTCACTTGATCATGGTGTATGGTCCTTTTAATGTGCTGCTAGATTCTGTTTGCTAGTATTGTGTTGAATATTTTTACATCAATGTCATGAGTGTTATTGGTCTGTAGTTTTCTTTTTTTTGTGACATCTTTCTCTGGTTTTTAATATCAGGGTGATGGTGGCCTCATAGAATGAGTTTGGGAGTCTTCCTCCCTCTGCTATATTTTGGAAGAGTTTGAGAATGTTAGGTGTTAACTCTTCTCTAAATGTTTGATAGAATTCACTTGCAAAGCCATCTGGCCCTGGACTTTTGTTTGTTGGAATATTTTAAATCACAGTTTGAATTTCAGTGCTTGTGATTGGTCTGTTCATATTTTCTATTTCTTCCTGGTTCAGTCTTGGAAGTTTGTACTTCTCTAAGAATTTATCCATTTCTTTCACGTTGTCCATTTTTTTTGTCATATAGTTGCTTGTAGTAGTCTCTCATTATCATTTGTATTTCTGCAGTCTCAGTTATTACTTCTCCTTTTTCATTTCTAATTCTATTGATTTGAGTCTTCCCTTTTTTTCTTGATGAGTCTGGCTAATGGTTTATCAATTTTGTTTATCTTCTCAAAGAACCAGGTGTTAGTTTTATTGATCTTTGCTGTTGTTTCCTTCATTTCTGTTTCATTTCTTTCTGATCTGATCTTTATGATTTCTTTCCTTCTACTAACTTTGGGCTTTTATTGTTCTTCTTTCTCTAATTGTTTTAGGTGTACTGTTAGGTTTTTTATTTGAAAATTTTTCTTGTTTCTTAATGTAGAATTATATTGCTATAAACTTCCTTCTTAGAACTTCTTTTGCTGCATCCCATAGGTTTTGGGTCATCGTGTTTTCATTGTCATTTGTTTCTAGGTATTTTTTTGATTTACTCTTTGATTTCTTCAGTGATCTCTTGGTTAATTAGTAGCGTATTGTTTAGCCTTCATGTGTTTTTATGTTTTACAGTTTTTTTTCCTGTAGTTGATATCTAGTCTCATAGTGTTTTGTTCAGAAAAGATACTTGATGAGGTTTCAATTTTCTTAAATTTACCAAGGCTTGATTTGTGACCCAATCTGATCTATACTTTCAAATGTTCCATGAGCACTTGAGAAGAAAATGTATTCTGTTTTTGGATGGAATGTCCTATAAATATCAATTAAGTCTATCTGGTTTAATGTGTCTTTTCATGCTTATGTTTCCTTATTTTCATTTTGGATGATCTGTCCATTGGTGCAAGTATGGTGTTAAAGTCCCCTACTGTTATTTTGTTACTGTCGTTCTCCCCTTTTATGACTGTTAGCACTTGCCTTATGTTTTCAGGTACTCCTATGTTGGGTGCATAAATATTTACAATTGTTATATCTTCTTGGATTGATCCCTTGATCATTATGTTGTGTCCTTCTTTTTCTCTTATAATAGTTTTATTTTGAGGTGTATTTTATCTGATATGAGTATTGCTACAGCAGCTGTCTTTTGATTTCCGTTTGCATGGAATATCTTTTTCCATCCCTTCACTTTCAGTCTGTATGTTTCCCTCGGTCTGAAATGGGTCTCTTGTAGACAGCATATATATGGGTCTTGTTTTTGTATTCATTCAGTTAGCCTGTGTCTTTTGGTTAGAGTATTTAATCCATTTATCTTTAATATAGTTATCGATATGTATATTCCTGTTACTGTTTTCTTAATTGTGTTGGGTTTGTTATTGTAGGTCTTTTCCTTCTCTTGTGTTTCCTGCCTAGAGAAGTTCCTTTAGCATTTGTTGTAAAGCTGGTTTGGTGGTGCTGAATTCTCTAAACTTTTGTTTGTCTGTAAAGGTTTTAATTTCTCCATTGAATCTGAATGAGATCCTTACTGGATAGAGTAATATTTTTTGTAGGTTTTTCCCTTTCATCACCTTAAATATGTCCTGCTGCTGCCTTCTGGCTTGCAGAGTTTCTGCTGAAAGATCAGCTGTTAACCTTATGGGGTTTCCCTTGTATGTTATTTGTTGCTTTTCCCTTGCTGCTTTCAATATATTTTATTTGAATTTAGTTTTTGATAGTTTGATTAATATGTGTCTTGGCGTGTTTCTCCTTGGATTTATTCTCTATGGTACTCTCTTCACTTCCTGGATTTGATTGACTATTTATTTTCCCATGTTAGGGAAGTTTTCAACTATAATCTCTTCAAATATTTTCTCAAACCCTTTCTTTTTCTCTTCTTCTGAGGCCCCTATAATTTATTGTTAGTGTGTTTAATGTTCTCCCAGAGGTCTCTGATAGTGTCCTGAATTCTTTTCATTCTTTTTTCTGCTCTGACACAGTTATTTCCATCCTTTTATCTTCCAGGTCACTTATCCATTCTTCTGCCTCAGTTATTCTGCTCTTGGTTCCTTCTAGAGTATTTTTAATTTCATTTATTTTGTTGTTCATCATTGTTTGTTTGCTCTTTAGTTCTTTTAGGTCCTTGTTAAATGTTTCTTGTATTTTCTCCATTCTATTTCTGAGATTTTGGATCATCTTTACTATCATTATTCTGAATTCTTTTTCAGGTAGACTGCCTATTTTCTCTTCATTTGTTTGGTCTGGTGGGTTTTTACCTTGCTCCTTGATCTGCTTCATATTTCTCTGCTTTCTCATTTTGTTTAACTTACTGTGTTTGGGGTCTCCTTTTCTCAAGCTGCATGTTCATAGTTCCTGTTATTTTTGGTGTCTGCCCCAGTGGGTGACGTTGGTGCAGGGGCTTGTGTAGGCTTCCTGGTGGAGGGCACAGGTGCCTGTTTTCTCGTTGGTGGGGCTGGATCTTGTCCTTCTGGTATGCAAGGCCGCATCCGGTGGTGTGTTTTGGAGTGTCTGTGAACTTAATATGCCTTTAGGCAGCTGTCTGCTAATGGGTATGGTTGTGTTCCTATCTTGCTAGTTGTTTGGCGTGGGGCGTCCAATACTGGGGCTTGCTAGCCACTGGGTGGAGCTGGGTCTTAGTGTTGAGACGAATTTGTCTGTGAGAGCTCTCACTGATTGATATTATTTGGGGCCGGGCAGTTTCTGGTGGTCCAGTGTCCTGGACTCGGTCCTCCCACCTCAAAGCCTCAGGCCCCAAACCTAGCCTGAGCACCAATACCCTGCCAGCCACATGGCTCAGAACGAAAGGAAGAGGAAAAAATACAAAAAAACCAAAATGAACAGACAGAACCCTAGCACAAATGGTAAAAACAAACCTATTCAGACTAAATCATGCAAAGAAACATACACATACACAGAAAAAGAGAAAAAGGAAAGAATGAATATATATATATATATATATATATAAATATAAATATATATAAATATAAATATAAATATAAATATATATATATACATATATATATATATATATATATATATAAATATATAAACGGAAGAAAGCAACCATACCAGGAAATCCACCAATGATAATAAGCACTAAATAGTATACGAAGGTGAACATAAAACCAGAAAGAAATTAGGCACAGAAGGCAAACCTGAAGTCTCCAGTTGCTCCCAAAGTCCACTGCCTCAATTTTGGGAACATTCATTGTCTATTCAGGTATTCTTCAGTTGCAGGGTTTATCAGTTTGATTGTGGGGATTTAATCTGCTGCTCCTGAGGCTGCACAGAAAAATTTCCCTTCCTTTTCTTTGTTTGCACAGCTCCTGAGGTTCAGGTTAGGTTTTGGCCCTGCCTCTGCATGTAGGTTGCCTTCAGGTGTCTGTTCCCTGCCCAGATAGCAGGGATTAAGGCAGCAGCTGATTAGGGCTCTGTTGCTTACTCAGGCCGGGGGGAGGCTGGGGGTACAGTAGTCATAATTGGAATGCGTGGTGAGCCTGAGGTGGCAGAGGCCATCCTGACGTTGCAACAGCCCGAGGTGTGCCATGTGTTCTCCGGGGAAGTTGTTCCTGGATCTTGGGACCCTGGCAGTGGCATGCTGCATGGGCTCCCTGGGGGCTGTTGACAGTGGCCTGTGCTTGCACACAGGATTCTTGGTGGCAGTGGCAGCAGTCTTAGAATTTCATTCCCTTCTTTGGGGTCTGAGCTGATAGCCACGGATCACTGCTGTCTCTGGAGCTCCCTTAGGCAGTGCTCTGCCTTTTGTGGGCATGGTGGGAAGGGATCCCCTCTCTTTGCACACCCAGAAAGAAAGGTCTTTTGCCTCTCCAGCAGGTCCAGACATTTTCCCGGACTCCATCCAGGCTAGCTGTGCTGCACTAGCCCCCTTCAGGCTGTGTTCATGTAGCCAACCCCTGTCCTCTCCCTGGGGTCTGATCTTCAAAGCCCAAGCCTCAGCTCCCAGCCCCCACCCGCCCTGGTGGGTGAGCAGACAATCCTCTCAGGCTGGTGAGTGCTGGTCAGCAGCAATCCTATGTGCGGGAATCTCTCTACTTTGCCTTCTGCACCACTGTTGCTGTGCTCTCCTCCGTGGCTCTGCAGCTTCCCCCACCCACCCCCCATCCCCGTCTCTGCCAGTGAAGGGGCTTCCTAGTGTATGGAAACTTCCTATTTCACAGCTACCTCCCACAGGTGCGGGTTCCATCTGTATTCTTTTGTCTCTGTTTTTTCTTTTTTCTTTTGACCTATCCATGTACCTGGGGATTTTCTTGCCTTTTGGGAAGTCTGAAGTCTTCTGCCAGCATTCAGCATGTGTCCTGGAGGAAATGTTCCACATGTAGATGTATTTTTAATGTATTTGTGGTGAGGAAGGTGATCTCCATGTCTTACTCCTCCACCACCTTGAAGGTCCTTTCTGGGTTGTCTTTTTTTTAACTGACTTTATTTCTAACCTTTAAAAATTGTATAAAAATAAATCTTTAAAAAAGACTTCTTTAAGAATAGTTTTAATTTCACAGCAAAATTGAGGGGCAGATAAAGAAATTTGTCATATATTTCCTATCCCCACATATACATAGTCTCCCCTATTATCAACAGCCCCCATCAGGGTGTACATTTGTTGCAGTTGATGAACTTACATTGAGCATCTGGGCCTCGTGCTTTCTGTTTTAAAGGTTATTAATTTTTGATTCAATTTCTTGTATAGATATAGAGCTATTCATATTGTCTGTTTCTTGAGTGAATTTTTACAGGTTGTGTCTTTCAAGGAATTGTGGTCCATTTCATCTGGGTTATCAAATTTGCGGGCATAGAGTTGTTCAATAAAGGATTCTTTTATTATCCTTTTATGGGGTCTGTAGTGATCTCCTCTGTTTTTATCTGATATTAGTACTTAGGGTCCTATCTCTTTTTTTTTTTTTTTTGATTAGCCTTCTTAGAGGCTTATTGATTTTATTGACCTTTTCAGCTTTCGGTTTCATTGATTTTTCTTTGTTGATTTCTGTTTTCAATTTCATTGATTTCTGCTCTAATCATTATTATTTATTTTCTTCCACTTACTCTGGGTTTAATTTGCTCTTCTTTTTCTAGTTTCTGTAGGTGGAAACTTAGATTATTGATTTCAGATTTTTTTTTCTTTTCTAATATATGTATTCAATGCTATAATTTTCCCTCTAAGCACTGTTTTTGTTGACTCCCACAAATTTTGATAAGTTGTGTTTCCATTTAGTTCAAAATATTTAAAAATGTATCTTGAGATTTTTCTTTGACCCATGTGTTATTTGGAAGTGTGTGTTTAATCTCCATGTATTTTGAGATTTTAAAGTTATCTTTTTGTTACTGATTTCTAGTTTAATTCCATTTTGGCCTGAGAGCAGATATTGTATGATTTTTATTCTTTTAAATTTGTTAAATTGTGTTTTATGGTCCAGATTGTGGTCTATATTGGTGAACTTGTGAGCTTGAGAAGAATGTGTAATCTGCTATTTGTTGAAATAGTCTATAGATGTCCATTGTATCCAGTTTTCCCAGAACCATTTGATGAAAAGACTCTATTCCCCACTGAATTATCTTAACACCATTATAATGACCTAAAAGGTATATGGGTTTCTTTCTGGACCCTCAGTTCTATTCCATTGATCTGTATATCTTTCTTCATGCCAGTAGCACACAATCTTGATTACTCTAGCTTTGTAGTAAGTTTTTGAAATTGAGAAATGTGAGTCCTCCAATTTTGTTCTTCTTTTTCAAGATTATTTTGGATACTCATTAAGTTTTTTCTGAAAAGATAACTGTTTGTGTAATGCTAACAAAACCAATTTCTTATGGGGTTTATAACATATGTAGAAGTAAAGTGAATGACAAAAAGCACAAATAAGAAGGGACATGTGAAATTATACTGTTCAGTTTTCTTGTATGATATGTAAAAATGATATAATGTGAATTCAAGGCAGACTTTGGTAATTTAAATGTACATATTGTAAACCTTAGGACAATGATGATGAAGAAGAAGGATGAGGAGGAGGAGAAGGAGGAGAAGGAAGAGATAAAAAGCCAAGATAGCTAATACCATTGAATACTAAAAATGCATGATTTTTGCAAAATAAACTAGGAAAGAAGGAACAATAAACTGATAAAATAGTAAATAACTGGCCACATGGGAGACTTAAACTCAACGGTATAAACAGCTACTTTAAAATAAATGGACTAAACATCTAATTAAAAGACAGAATTTGTTGCCATGAATAAAAAAGCAGGGCCTCTTATATGATATTTATATGAAATGCATTTTAAATATAAATACCAGATAGATTAAAAATAAACAGATAGAAAATATATGCCATACAAACACTCAGCAAAATAGGCTTCAGAGGATAAATTATATTGGGGAAAGTAGACTTCAGGATAAGGAATATTAGCATAGATAAACAAAAACAGTTCAAGATGATAAAAGGGTCAGTTTATCAAGAAGACATAACAATTTTAAATGTCTGTGCACCTAATACCAGAGTTTAACATAAATGAAGCAGAAACTGATATACCTAAAAGGAGAAATAGACAAATCCACAATTGTAGTTGGAGATTTCAACACTTCTTTCTTAATAATTGATGTAACATGTAGTAGACATAAGTACAAATATAAAGAAAAAGAAGACATAGAAGAAACATAGAAGAAAAAAGAAATAGATTGAAGAATAAAAAAAGAAGACCTACAGTTTCCACTAACTTGACCTAATTGACAGTGAACATTTCATCAAAAACAGAATACACATTTTTTTTCATGTGTTCACAGGATATTCACCAAGATCACTTGCTGGGATTTAAACAAGTTTGACTACATTAAAAAGGATTACAATGATGGAGTATCTCCTAATACCATAATGAAATTAAATTAGAAATCAATAACAGAAATGCATGTGGAAAATACCTGAATATTTGGAAATTAAACACCACTTTCCTAAATAATCCATGGGTAAAGGAGAAATCATAAGGAAAATTAGAACATATTTTGAATTGAATGAAAGTAAAAACAAAACATAAAAAAATTTGTGTGATGCAGCTAAAGCAGTGCTCAGGGAGTAATCATAGTGTTAAAGTTTTATATATGATTTAAAAAGTTAGCAGGAAGGTCAACAGTCTATCTTTCCATCTTGTAAAAAGCTAGATCATGAAGGGCAATTAAACCCAATGTAAGTAGATCTGACCAAGTTGTTGCATACTTCAACAGCTCATTCTATTTTTATTGCATGTAGAAGTAGTATTCCATGGGGTGGATGTATTTTTTTTTTTTTTTTTTTTTTTGCCTATTTTCAGTTGGATTGTTTGTTTCCTTACTGTTGAATATTGAGAGTTTAAAAAATTTTTCTGGGAATCCACTGCTATCTGCTTCCAGATTTTCCCCAAAATTACATATGATCACAGCAGTAGTAGAAGGAACTCTGATGTAGTAAGAAGAAAAAGAAGCAATAATCTTTTTTTTTTTTTTTTTTTTGCGGTACACGGACCTCTCACTGCTGTGGCCTATCCCATTGCAGAGCACAGGCTCTGGATGCGCAGGCTCTGGACACGCAGGCTCAGTGGCCATGGCTCCTGGGCCCAGCCGCTCCGCGACATGTGGGATCCTCTCAGGGCATGAACACGTGTCCCCTGCATCTGCAGGTGGACCCCCAACCACTGTGCCACCAGGGAAGCCCAGAAGCAATAATCTTTAAGAACCATTATGGATTTAGTCATATGATTACAGTTATGTTTACATTAAAACATTTTAAATGTCAAAATTTTATTAGAAAAGAAGCAAAATGTAGCTGCACTCGGGAAATACATTTTTCTAAGAAATTTATTGAGTATCTTACAATATGCAACTTTGTGCTAGGCACCAATAAGTCTTTATTAGTTCATTAATAGCAAGATTTAAAACTTGAGAACAGAAATTTATTAAATTATGAAATTTAAATTTATTACAATTAAGCTATGAAAGTTTAAGATGATAGAGAATACTATTTGCAGAATTAGCAACTTAGTGAATTTCCCCCCTAACCTGATGCTGACTCCACAGCCTAATATATGAAATATCAGCAGCTTCAATGTCCTCCTCAGGCTATGCTCTATGCTCTGTGAAGCAGAAATTATTTGTAGGGCTGTTTGTTCTTATCTCTAGGTTTTGAGCAGGAGTAGGGACATGTTTTCTCCAGGGAAGAGCAGGCCAGAGAGGGAGGGTTAATGTATGAGGATTTGGGTTCCAAATGGAAAGACCCTTTAAATCTTCTTTATAAAATAGGAGGTGACACAATATGCTGAGTGTGAGAGTACAGAATGAGGTTGGGGGCTGAGTACAGGGGAGACTGGGAGACCCCTTAAGGATGATGCAGGGCAAGAATGGTGTGCAAAGAAGAAATGAACCAAAGGATGCCATCCGGAAGACTGAAGACAGGGCTGTCCAAGTCTCTCCCTGGGACCAGTGACATGGGAAGAAGAGACTAATCACACATTTCCACCCTGAGCATCCAGTGCACTCTGAATCCTCAGCTTCACAGCTTAGATGTGGGTGAATCAGAGTTTACAGCCAACCATACTGCAATGAGCCTGACAAAGAGAAAAAATGGCTCTGAATCAGATTTTTATTTAGCTCTTAAGAAAAGAGGGAGAGGTTCTTGCATAACTGTAAAGACGATGATGAAAGGGGATTGAGTGCAATGAAGGGCATGACAGGAACTTTAAAAGGGAATTTATAGTTAATTTATAGTGACAGAGGAATTGTAAGCCTCTTGAGGCCAGAGATCAGGTTGTGTATTTCTTGGTATCCACCTCTGCACCTAGTAATTCTTAGATACATAGTGAGTACTCAGAAAGCACGAGGAAGGGGGGGAAGATGGAGGGCATTATTTCAGAGAATGACTGTTCTGAGCAGGAAAAGAGAAGCAAGCATGCATGCCCTACGAGTCACAGCCCACAGCCAACAGGCCAGAGTTCAGGGATACCTTCCTACTGCTAAAGAGGACTTAACAGTGACAATGGGAAAGTCAAGCAGAGCAGTACTTTGAGAGTGAAACAGGGACCTCCAAACTTGGGCTCCTGGGACCCTGCGCTGTTAGCTGTATCCATCCTTTCTCTATTCTGGCTCTTACCTGGACTGGAATGCTTTCAAATGATTCTGGGTCTTCTCATTACTGGAATCTGGGCTACAGAGGTTAGGATGTATGCAGTAACTGATATTTTTAAATAATTAACCATCATTGATTTCTCAGCCAAGGGTCATTCCCTTCCTCCCTTTCAGAAGCTCAGGTACTTGGCACCTGTGTACAGAAGTAAAAAAAAATCATTCACAGATTATTGATACTCTGCAACATTTCCCACCTCCCATTCCATGTGTGTAAACCCTGAAAGGTCTGAGCTTTGTGACAGAAGCTCCTACTCACTGGCGAGAAGCTTAATAACACTTTGTGGTGGAGCTATGTCACATGTGCCCACACTGCCTTTGGCCTTAGTCTTTGCTCAGACAGGTAGGAGATGTGGTGGAGTGGGCCAGAGGATGTGCAGGAAAAGGAGGAAAGCAATTGATCATAAAAAAGTTTTCATACATTCTTTCTGCTACCTGACATTTTATTGGGTAAATATTTTTCTACTTCTGTCTTTTTTGGGTAGATAAGAAGGGGACTTTGTCCCCTAGAGAATCTATTATTTTCTGCATGAGCTTGATTCTACAGCTGGAGAAACTTCAGCAGAAACGTATACTTTCTTTTTGAGCCTTCACTGACTTCTCCCTTAACTGCAGGCTCCTTGTCTCTAGCATTTCCAGCAAGGATGGTGAATCAGTTCTCATTAGGACTAGAATTGGAGAATACAGTTTGTACCATGGGGTTACAATATCACCTCTGAAATCCTCAAAGCCTTAGCCACTCCAGTGCTCATCAGTGCTAGTGTTGGGAGTCTTCCTGGCCCATTGATAGGCTCTGGTCAGTGGGAAGGCCTTGGTGAGGAAGGGTCTATGGCAGAGACACTTTGTAGGGGTTCATCCTAAGACTGTTCTGGGACAGGAGCAGGATTCCTTTGGGAATGGGTTCCATAAGGGCCATTCTTTGTGGAAGTGATTAGAGATTTGACTAACTGGGATTCTGTCCAGTTCAGATATTCTAGGGTAGTAGAAAAGAGTTTACCTTTGAACTCTGGGTGAAATGTTTTGTGTCACCAAGCCCCTTCCACAAACTGGGAAATAAATATGACTGGCATTTGAATGGCATTGCTATTAGAATGTCTTCCTTATATTTCTAATACTTTTTTTGCATTGCTTATGTTTCAAGTTGCCCATTCAACTCAGTTAATTTCTCAAATGCCTTGTCAAGCTTGTGAAATGCTTTTTTTTGTGTAAACAATTCTTTCACATATAATTATTAAGCTCTTCATTAATCAGTTCTTCATTTCCCTGAAGAAAGGAAAATTAAGGAGTTAACCAAAATACATTTCAAACAGCCAGAATGATGTCACAAAATAAATCTGTGCTCTACAATGTATTTTCAATATTTTCATATGGTATTAGTTTACTAAGAGTTTCATCCTGATTGGATGCTGAATTTCATAAAAGGCTTTTTCTGCATCCATTGAGATGATGATACAGTTTTTATTTCTGTAATTGTGGTGAAATAAATTGATTGACTTGAAGTGTCAACCCAATTTTGTATTCCTGGAATAAATACAACATGATTTTGATGTATTACCAGTTTTAAATATTGCTGTTGTCCTTGCCAGGTTATAATATAAGGTCATACTCTCAAAAATAAGTTGGGGAGGGTGATGTCAGCAAGATGGCCAAGTAAGACATCCCTCATTTATATTCCCTACTCAACAACAATAATTAGGCATCCATCCTCAGACAAAAGGGCCTTTGTGCGAGCTTTCGGATCCAGTTAGGAGATTGTGAAATCCCAGTGCAATCCAAGACTGAGGCAGTCTCTTACTGAGGTGGCTGATTCTCTGACTGTGGTCCCAACTGCAGATCTGGAAACAGCTCTGTCCCCCTGTGAAGTTAGCTAGAGTCCTGTTTTGTTTTGTTTTTTAAGTTTATTTATTTATTTAACATTTGGCTGCATTGGGTCTTCGTTCCTGCATGCAGGCTTTCTCTAGTTGCGGTGAACGGGGGCTACTCTTCATTACGGTGCGTGGACTTCTCATTGCGGTGGCTTCTATTGTTGTAGAGCACCAGCTCTAGGTGCACAGGCTTCAGTAGTTATGGCACGTGGGCTCAGTAGCTGTGGCTCGCAAGCTCTAGAGTGCAGGCTCAGTAGTTGTGGCACACGGGTTTTGTTGCTCCGTGGCATGTGGGATCCTCCCGGACCAGGGCTTGAACCGTGTCCCCTGCCTTGACAGGTGGATTCTTAACCACTGCACCACCAGAGAAGTCTTACAGTCCTGTTTGACTTTGGTTCTAGCACCAGCACCATACACCAAGGGACCCAGGAGGAGTCATACCCCCCCGTGCATCAGGTGATATGCATACAGACCTTGGCCTTGGCTGTGGACCTGGAAGTGGACTTACCGACTCCTGCCCCTTTTGGCTGTGCTCTGGGAGCCCCTGGAGGTGACATCAAGATGGCAACATAGGTCATTCCCAACTTTAGTCTCCTTCACAAGAAGACCAACTATCAACTATCCATAGACAGGACACAATTGTAAAAATCCCTGGGAGTAAGGCTGAAGTGACCTCCTAGAACACAGAGATGGAGAAGGACTGCATTGGAAGGGTAAGAGGAGAGGTTTTACATTGACGGCATCACCCCTCCCTGTACTGGCACAGCACCACACTGAGGGACGGCTCCCTGGGATCTAAGTTTGCCCCACTGGGAACAGAGAGCAAGGTGGACATCTACCTCCCCAGCTTTGGGTATACTTTCTGGGAGGCCGACTCAGATCTTGTGTCATGGGGATCACTGGGGATCAGATAGAGATAGAGAAGAGATTCAGTCATATCTTGGTGGACCATATTCCTGTTTGTAGCAGTGCCCAAGTGACTCTGTCTGCCCATCTGTAGAGTCTAGCCAATGGGCTCTACTGGCCATGGAGTCTATGCTATAGCCACACCCAGGCAGGGATGCAAATTTGCAGTCCTACACAACTGCTGATCATAGCCTCCCCATCCAATCAGAGAGGAAGGCTTGGCCCGAGAACCCAGGTAGCCCTGGAGCCCATCTTACAGCCAAGAGCCAAGCCAGCAGCCCTACCAAACTGTTGAGCATAGCCTCTAGTTTCACACAATCAGGGAGCCTAAACAGTGTCCCTGGGCAGCCTCAGAGCCAAGCCTATGGCCCTGCATGATTGCTGAACAGAGCTTGTTGTTCCATGGCTTCATCCAGGCAGAAAGCCCGACTGATGAACCCATCCAATCATGGAGCATATAACCTGTGGCCCCACCCAACCAGGTAGCCCAGAGAGTGACGTGCCCAACCATGAAGAATAGTCTCCAGACCCACCCAACTGCAGGATACAGCCAGATGTGCTGTCCAACCAGAGAGCCTAGCCGGTGACCTTGCCCAACAGTGGAGCATCGCCAGTGGCCTACCTGATTGCAAAGCCCAGACTGTGGCCCCAGCCAACTTTGGGTTCAGCCTATGGCCCTGTCTGACTGCAGAGCTCAGCCTGAGGCTCTGTCTGACCCTGAAGCCATGCCTGTGGTCTATCCAGTACATGGAATCCAACCAGTGGCACCATCCTATTGGGGAGCACAGCCTGAGGCCCTTGAGAGTCACTTCCACCACATCTGTCTATTTCAGAACCTAACTTTCTCTTAAAAGTGTGTTGGAAAACTTAAGTGTATGTTTGTGTGTGTGTGTGTGTATACACACCATATATATAAGCCATATATATAATATACATATATAATTATATATTATATGACACAATATAGTATATAATATATTTATATATATTATATACTATATATTACACACACACACACACACACACATACACACGGGTTATGAGGGAGGGATCAGTAGGTGGAACACAGGTGATTTTATTTAGGGCAGTGAAACTATTTTGTATGATTCTACAGTGGTGGATATATGTTATTATAAATTTGTCAAAATTTTGTGTACAACGCAAAGAACCTTAATGTAATCTATGGACTTTGGTTGATATTGATGTATCAGTGTTGGTTCATGGATTGTAACAAATGTTGATGGTGGGTCAGGCTGGATGTGTGTGTGTGTGTAGGGGAGGTAAGGGTATGTGGGAACTTCTGTACTATGTGTTTAACTTTGTTGTGAACCTAAAACTGCTCTAAAAACTAAAGCCTATTAATTTAAAAATGCAAAAACAAAACAAAATAAAACATTTACCTTCTCATTGCTGCTTTCAGAAAATTTGTGAAGACAAAAAGAATGGTCAGTGTCCCAAAACACATAAATAGATGTTCAACATCACTAATAGGGAAATGGAAATCAAGAGAGTATTGAGATACCATTTTTACCCCAAATTGCAGAACTTTGTAACTCTTTAGCCCTGTCAAGAATATGGAGAAACAGGAACTCCTACACAGTGGTGGTTCAACTGTGAAAGGCTACCACATTTTTAACAATTAGCTGGAACGTTATTATAAAACTTAAAATTTACCATCGACTCATAGATCACTGAAGGATAAGATCTAAAGTCATATACGTTCCAGTAGGTAAAAATATATCTAAAACTTTGTACTGTATTTTTATTTTATTTTATTATTATATATATATTTTTTGCGGTACACGGGCCTCTCACTGTTGTGGCCTCTCCCGTTGCGGAGCACAGGCTCCGGACGTGCAGGCTCAACGGCCATGGCTCACGGGCCCAGCCGCTCCACGGCATGTGGGATCTTCCCAGACCGGGGCATGAACCTGTGTCCCCTGCATTGGTAGGTGGACTCTCAACCACTGCGCCACCAGGGAAGCCCTGTACTGCATTTTTAATCATAAATGTTTTTAATCATCAATAGAATGGTTGAATAAATTATAGTCAATATATACTATGGAATATTATGCAGTTATACAAAACAATGCATTAGATTTATTTGTATTAATATGAAGTGACATTTATAAAATAAGGTAAAATGCATATTGAAGACTAGTGCATGTGGTGTAGGACAGATGAAAATAAAACAAAGGAAAACATGTATCTTTGTCCATGTGCATAGAGAAAGGGAGTAAAAAGATACAGAACAAACCATTAACATTGACTGCCTTGGGGCTGGGGCAAAAGGGGAAAATTGTTGGTGTTTTCTTTATACAGTAGCAATTGTTTTGCTGCAACAAGTATGTAGCTTGAAAGGAAAATTCAATAAATTGTAGTAGAAATGAAAACAACAGAAGAGGTATGGCCCCAGGGTCAAACATCTATAGATAATCAGACCTTTTATACTGCTGAGAGTGACTGTCTCTTAGTGTAACCCTTGAGCATTACTAGACTAAGAAATTCGTTTCTTTTCTATGTTTTGAGGGATATTATAAAAAAGAAATTAAACCTTCTGCTCTCCGAACGTGGGGCATGGCTTACCTCAGGATGAGACGTCTGTTAGTTAAAGCTCAGTAAGTGGGTGAAGAAAAATATCTCTTCCCCATACCCCACTACCATCCTGTTCCTAAATTGGTATCTATCTAGCTTAAGGGTGTAGAGAATAATGTGTCATACCCCCCAAAAGAGAGTAAGGGGAAGAGGAAAAATTTCTATTTAAAAATATGTAAGTCCTGGACTTCCCTGGTGGTCCAGTGGCTAAGACTCCTTGCTTCCAATGCAGGGGACATGGGTTCGATCCCTGGTCAGGGAAGCTCTGCATGCCACGTGGTATGGCCAAAAAAAAAAAAAAAAAAAAAAAAGTAAGTCCTGTCTAACATCAAGCTCAAAGATAAAATATTGGCCCTCAAATGATGCATAACAAATTACCCTAAAAGTTATTTATCAGTTTAAAACAACAATAAATGTTATCTCACATTTTCTGTGGGTCAGGACTCTGGGAGTGGCTTTGCTGGGTGGTTCTGACTCAGAGACTCTCATGAGGTCAAGGTGTTAGCCTGGGCCCATCTGATCTGCTTCCATGTTGGCTGATTCACATGGCTGGTGAGTTAGAGCTGGTGGTTGGAGAAAGGCCTCAGTTTTTCCCAGGTGTGCTTCTACATATGACTACTTAGTATCCTCATGATGTGGCAGTTGGACTCCTCCAAAGCTAGCAATCCAAGAAGAAGAGCAAGGAGAAGGCCAAAATGTCTTTTATGACCAAGTCTCAGAAGTCACATGCCATTGCTTTTGTACATTCTATTCTGTTAGAAGCAAGTCACTAAGTATGGGCCACCATCCAGAGGAGGGGAATCAGTTCCACCTTTTGAATGGAGGAGTATCAGAGAATGTGTGTACATAAGTTACAATCACCATCCAGTACTCTCTGCTGCCCAGTTGTTTTCTAGCTTTCAGGAATTTCTAAAAATTTCAAGTCTCCTGAAGGCATTCTTTTTCGCCAAAGGTTTATGGATTTTTTTTCTTAATAGCTTTTCTTTCATTTTATGAGATTTTGGTTATCCAGTATTCTGCATTCCCTTTCCTTGTTGATACAACACCAGAATTCCACATGCTTTTGTAAAGATCTCTATCCTTATCTTTTCACCCCTAATCATAGATGGCTGAATATCATCATCCCAAAAGTCTGTTGGGACTAATGCCATCGTGACCTATATCCCTGTTCAAATGAGTCACCATAATATTAATAACATCTGACACTTATACAGCACTTACTCTAACCCAGGCACTGTTTGAAAGGCTTTACACATACCGACAGCAAGTAAACCAAGTCATCCTTCATGACCCAGATCTTTAGTTACAGTCTAACCTGCCCTCCCACGCTTTTAACTCCCAAACCTTTCCCTTGGGGAACCCATGACCCATCACTGGCAAAAGCCCTGTATGTTAAACCTCTTCTCTTGGATGTTTCCTTTACCTTTTTCCTCACATTGAAACCTGGCTCTTCCTTGATGGCACCGCTTCTTCCGCAGCCTTATGTAGCAGGCATTGTCTCTCCTTCATCCTTTGTTGTAATTGAACTTGGGGATGGGATAGTTATTTGCTCCTCATTGCTGCTTCCAGTTCAATTCCCCACCTTCTTCCTCAAAAACCTTTCAGCTTTGAAGTTCCTTCTGTCAGACTCTACTGTCTGGACATCTCTTTGTTGTCATTTGTAGACACTCTTGGTTACTCCCTTCCATTCCTTGAATATTTTTAACTCCTAGATTACTCACTCTCTATAGTGCTACTGTCCTAATTCTTAGTGATTTTGATAAGCATATAGACTGTCCTTCCAAAACTCTGGCCCCTTGGTTTTTGTCTTAGCCCCCATTGAGTTTTGTTCTCACTCTACCTCCATCACATACTTCTGTGGTTGTACACTAGATCTTTCCATTATCAATTATTGTATCCCCTCTGTAATCTCTAAACCCACCATTGCCTCCCTTTCCAACTCTCCAGTACCCAAGGGAGCAAAATTTCAGCCCAAATAGGACTTGAGCTCTGTGCTATTGTAATTTATACTAAGAAGTATATATTTGGTCTTTGTCCTTTTCCTAGCACAGAGCTTCCAAAGCCCTCAAATTTCCTGTGATGAGAGCGATAAAGATGTCTTTTGTTATGTTAATGAGGTGACTTTTGGAAAGGGCCTACAGATGGCGGCTGGTTGCCAGGGAAGCCAACCATGTGATGAGAGGGTTGGAACTTTCAGTCTCACCGCCCACCTCCAGGGAGGAGAGAGGGGCTGGAGATTGTGTTTAGTTACCAGTGGCCAATGATTTAATCTATTATGCAATGAAACCTCCATAAAAACCCAAAAGGACTAGCTTCAGAGAGCTTCCAGATTGGTGAACAATGCAAGATTTGGGGGAGCATGGCACTCTTGGAGGGAGGAGGCATGGAAGCTCTGTGCATTTTCTCCATACCTTGCCCTATGCATGTCTTACCTCTGCCTGTTCTAATAAGTGAAATGTTTCTCTGAGTTCTGTGAGCTGCTCTAGAAAATTAATTGAACGTGAGGAATGGGTCATGGGAATCTCTGATCTATAGGTTGTTGGTCCAAAGCACAAGTGACACCCTGGACTTGTGATTGGCATCTGAAGTAGAAAGCAGTCTTGTGGGACTGAGCCCTTAACCTTGGAATCTGATGCTATCTGGGCAGATAGTGTCAGAATTGGGTTGAATTGGACATCCAGCTTCTGTGGGGAATTGCTTTGTGGTGTGGGGAAAACTCCCACACATCAGAATCGGGGGCAGAGGTATAGGTTCATTGATCTTAACACTGTTCCTCACTCCCCTGCAGTCCTAACTTCTCTCCTTACCCAGCTTAGATTCCTTGGTCCCTCATTATAATCACTCTCTTGCATAGATTCTCATCTCCCTTATTTCTCTCCTTCTCCATTGCACTCACCTGGAAAACCTCCAAGCCTAGTTAAATCCAACTTTCCAACTACTTTGTATCTAACACAGGCAGCAGAACTAGTTGGAGAAAAATACACAACCACTCTGACTAATCTCACTCTATGACACTACCCTCTGTGGGCCAAAGTATTGCTAAGCAACCTTACCTTACCATATTTGTGTAGTCCAAATTTTCTTATACATTAGAATCTCTTGGGCAAGCTTTTAAAAAATCCTGATGTCATGCCATGCCCCTAGGCCAATTAAATCACAGTCTGAAGCAGTGGACCCAGGCATCAGTGTGTTTTTTTTAAAACTCCACAGCCAAGTTTGAGAAGCACTGCCCTAACCCATTCACTCCTTTACTCTTTGACATGACTTTCATCCATACAGGCTTCTTTGCTATTCCTCCAACATTCCAAGAACAGTTCTGCTACATGATTCTCTCTTTCTTCTGGGATACTTTTCCCCCAGAAAGTTGAATGGTTGGCTTCCTCATTCCTTCAAGTTTCTGCTGCAGATATCTATTAGTAATGCCTTTCTGAACTGTCCCGTGTAAAATAGGACTCCCCCAGCTCCAACCTTAGCACTTCCTGTCCCCCTTGACTTACTTTGTTTTTCTCCTTAGCACTTATTACCATCTAACATGTTATATATTTATTCACCAATTATTTATTGTATGTCTCCATCTACTAGAAAAATAGCAGAGACTTTGTGCATTTTGTTCTTTGCCCATAACAAAATATGCACAGTAAATTTGTTTCACTAACAGATCAATAGGTGCTCAATAAATGTATACTTTTTAAAGGCTAGGCAACAAACACTTCTCAGGATTTTATTGTGTTCAAGGCAACTGATATTTTATGCAATAAAATATGCATTTTCTAAACCTGACCAAAGGGGCTGGGGTGGGACTTGGATCATAGGGGTTGGGATCTTGGATGCCTTAAGAGTCAGTTCCTAGATATTGAGAGCAAGGCCAGTGGGGATAGTGGGGAGAGACAGTAGCAGCAGCAGCAGCAATGGAAGCAAATAGGAAATGTCACAGTACTGAGTCTGTAGGATTGTATTTTCAGCAACCAGAAGAAGAGAATCATGAACAAAACAAATTTACTTAAGCTCAAGGCCCAGAGAGACTCAGCTGGTGATCAGAGTGACCAGTGCTTGTCACCGTAATACACAGAGATGACACATTGCTCTAGTGGTCTGTTAGGGAGGAGAGAGTGTGTAGAAGTTGGGGTGGCAGTAATTATAAGGGTGACGGCCCAGCTTACTACAATTGGTTTGGGTACCAGTGGGTTTTCTTTTCAAACTTGGTGACTAAGGAAGTATGTATTCCACACATGCTCTTAGAAGATCCAATACCAATGAGAATTTATAGACTAATAGTAGATCACAGTTTTTAAAGCTATGGACGGATCAAACAGAGTTTAATTTTTTTTATTAAGTATAATGAGTAAATCATTATGAGAGATCAAAAGATGAGTCTTTATTCAATATTGTTTAACTTTGCTCCAATTATCTTTTTTACCCTTCTTAAGCATAGATCCACCACATGCAACAGTAATAGGCTTGAATCAATTCAGAAGCCTCTATGGACAATAAATGTCACATATCTTTATTTTTCTGAATCAAATTAAATTTGTCACCAAATTCCCAGTCATCAAAGCCCATGAGAGGTTGCAGAGTTGGTTCCCTTCCCTCTGCTGGATTGTACTGAACTCAGGTCTTATGCAGTCCAGAAAATGTGGGCAGACTGAATTTTGGGCAGTGATGTAGACGTTTCATGCCTCACCTGCGAGTTAATTTGAAGTAGCTCACGTCTGTGCCAGCTTGACCACAGGGACCCCTATTTACTAGTGTTATGGGTAGAAATTATAATCTTAAAATCTTTCATTTAGCTATGATCAAAAAAAATTTTTAAGTGTAATTTATAATGGAAAACCCTAGGAAGAAAGATTTCTGTTGTGTCAGGTTGTTTGTATTTTCAAGGTATATAGCTGGTCATTTCTTTCCTTAGTAAGGTGAATGAGAAGAGGTTAAGAAGAAGCAAGAAGATTCTTAAGATATTCACAGGTTCTTTTGGAGCTATTTGTCACAAATTCATCCCAGAATATTCTTTTATTAAATACCTAACTTCTATGTAAGTTATGTAAATTCCCCTGAGATGTAAACATCACTTGGGGAGCATATAATACATACTGTGTTCATTTTATGTACAAAATGTTACACATTATACGTTATAGAAGACTGAATTTTTCATTCCAATTGCAAATGAACTAATCAGCCATATGTTTTTAAAATTTATTTATTTAATTTATTTATTTTTGGCTGTATTGGATCTTCATTGCTGCGTGTGGGCTTTCTCCAGCTGCGGCGAGTGGAGGCTACTCTTCTTTGCAGTGTGCGGTCCTCTCATTGTGGTGGATTCTCTTGTTGCAGAGCACAGGCTCTAGGTGCGTAGGTTTCAGTAATTGTGGCATGTGGGCTCAGCAGTTGTGGCTAGCGGGCTCTAGGGCACAGGCTCAGTAGTTGTTGTTCATGGGCTCAGTTACTCCACGGCATGTGGGATGCTCCTAGACCAGGGCTCGAACCCATGCCCCCTGCATTGGCAGGCGGACTCTTAACTACTGCGCCAATAGGGAAGCCCCAGCCATATGTTAATCTGACTCATTACACTGCAAATCATATAGGTTGTTTTTTTTTTTTTTTTTTTGTAAAAGAGAAAGAGGAGGGAAAGAAAACCGTTCATGTCCCATGATCTACTTTTTCTCCTTTCGGCAAGCAACAAATAAAGGATGCCCTTAGATATTCTAATTTCAAAATAATATGAAACTGTTTTTTTATAGAGTTTAGTTTCCAGGGGTATTCATACAACTGTTTTCCCTCTGAGATCTTTCTATTTATGGGTTGCTGTGTACGCGGAGCATGCAGATTTCCATATATCAAGCACTTTCAATCAGTCAAATCCTTTCCTGTTTCTAGGGAATTAAACTCCCTTGGAGCTGTGCCACCTAATTCTCCCCTTAAAGCCACAGTCTCCATCATTCCTATTTGTGGGCAAACCATTCTGATCACCGTGGTGGGCTCCATTTTTGAAACACAAAAGTTTCTAGTTCTGAAACTTATGCAAAAAGCACTGTTTACCTCTCCCACATCAAGGAGCTTCTAGAGTGAGAAACATCTCACTGTTTCTTTTTTGGGGGGGTAATAGGACTGGTGGAGGAGCAAATAATATATATGTGGGTGTTAATGAAGAAGAGAAAAAAGGAGATGTTTTATTTATTCCTGATAAAGCCATAGCAGAAGAAAAGAGAAAAAAACTCAATAATCCTTTATAAAAAAAAAAAACCTTTAGAATAATACTTACTCTTTTGTAGGCTGGACCTCAATAGCCCAACTCCAATACAGACTCACAAACTGTGAGCTCCTCAAGGCCCAGCTTTCCTCCCACTCTCTATATCCTCTACACGCACTCTGCACCTGGCATTTCATAGCTGTTAAATAAAGGCTAGATGACAAAAGCAGAATCAAGTGACTGTTAACCCCTCGCCTTCTCATGTGGACATTGTAGTTTGAATATCCCAGGCTATCATAATTTATTCTTTTTTTTTAAACATCTTTATTGGAGTATAATTGCTTTACAATGGTGTGTTAGTTTCTGCTTTATAACAAAGTGAATCAGTTACATATATACATATGTTCCCATATCTCTTCCCTCTTGCGTCTCCCTCCCTCTATCCCACCCCTCTAGGTGGTCACAAAGCACCGAGCTGATCTCCTTGTGCTATGAAGCTTCTTCCCACTAGCTATCTGTCTTACGTTTGGTAGTGTATATATGTCCATGCCACTCTCTCACTTTGTCACTACTTACCATTCCCCCTCCCCATATCCTCAAGTCCATTCTCCAGTAGGTCTGTGTCTTTATTCCCATCTTACCCCCAGGTTCTTCATGACTTTTTTTTTTCCCTTGGATTCCATATATATGTGTTAGCATATGGTATTTGTTTTTCTCTTTCTGACTTACTTCACTCTGTATGACAACTCTAGGTCCATCCATCTCACGACAAATAACTCAATTTCATTTCCTTTTATGGCTGAGTAATATTCTATTGTATATATGTGCCACATCTTCTTTATCCATTCATCTGTTGATGGACACTTAGGTGGCTTCCATGTCCTGGCTATTGTAAATAGAGCTGCAATGAACATATTGGTACATGACTCTTTTTGAATTATGGTTTCCACAGGATATATGCCCAGTAGTGGGATTGATGGGTCATATGGTAGTTCTATTTGTAGTTTTTTAAGGAACCTCCATACTGTTCTCCATAGTGGCTGTATCAATTTACATTCCCACCAACAGTGCAAGAGGGTTCCCTTTTCTCCACACCCTCTCCAGAATTTATTGTTTCTAGATTTTTTGATGATGGCCATTCTGACCGGTGTGAGATGATATCTCATTGTAGTTTTGATTTGCATTTCTCTAATGATTAATGATGTTGAGCATTCTTTCATGTGTTTGTTGGCAATCTGTATATCTTCTTTGGAAAAATGTCTATTTAGATCTTCTGCCCATTTTTGGATTGTGTTGTTTCTTTTTTGATATTGAGTTGCATGAGCTGCTTGTAAATTTTCGAGATTAATCCTTTGTCAGCTGCTTCATCTGCAAATATTTTCTCCCATTCTGAGGGTAGTATTTTGGTGTTGTTTTTGGTTTCCTTTGCTGTGCAAAACCTTTTAGTTTCATTAGGTCCCATTTGTTTATTTTTGTTTTTACTTCATTTCTCTAGGAGGTGGGTCAAAAAGGATCCTGCTGTGATTTATGTCATAGAGTGTTCTGCCTATGATTTCCTCTAAGAGTTTGAGAGTGTCTGGCCTTACATTTAGGTCTTTAATCCATTTTGAGTTTATTTTTGTGTATGGTGTTAGGGAGTGTTCTAATTTCATACTTTCACATGTACCTGTCCAGTTTTCCCAGCACCACTTATTGAAGAGGCTGTCTTTTCTCCACTGTATATTCTTGCCTCCTTTATCAAAGATAAGGTGACCATATGTGTGTGGGTTTATAGCTGGGCTTTCTATCTTGTTCCATTGATCTATATTTCTGTTTTTGTGGCAGTACCATACTGTCTTGATTACTGTAGCTTTGTAGTATAGTCTGAAGTCAGGGAGCAAGATTACTCCAGCTCCATTTATTGTTCTCAAGATTTCTTTGGCTATTTGGGGTCTTTTGTGTTTCCATACAAATTGTGAAATGTTTTGTTCTAGTTCTGTGAAAAATGCTGTTGGTAGTTTGATCGGGATTGCATTGAATCTGTAGATTGCTTTGGGTAGTAGAGTCATTTTCACAATGTTGATTCTTCCAATCCAAGAACATGGTATATCTCTCTATCTGCTTGTATCATCTTTAATTTCTTTCATCAGTGTCTTATAATTTTCTGCATACAGGTCTTTTGTCTCTTTAGGTAGGTTTATTCCTAGATATTTTATTCTTTTTGTTGCAGTGGTAAATGGGAGTGTTTTCTTGATTTCACTTTCAGATTTTACATCATTAGTGTACAGGAATGCTAGAGATTTCTGTGCATTAATTTTGTATCCTGCTACTTTACCAAATTCATTGATTAGCTCTAGTAGTTTTCTGGTAGCATCTTTAGGATTCTCTATGTATAGTGTCATGTCATCTGCAAACAGTGACAGCTTTACTTCTTCTTTTCTGATTTGGATTCCTTTTATTTCCTTTTCTTCTCTGATTGCTGTGGCTAAAACTTCCAAAACTATGTTGAATAAGAATGGTGAGAGTGGACAACCTTGTCTTGTTCCCGATCTTAGTGGAAATGGTTTCAGTTTTTCACCATTGAGGACAATGTTGGCTATGATTTTGTCATATATGGGCTTTATTATGTTGAGGTAAGTTCCCTCTATGCCTACTTTCTGCAGGGTTTTTATCATAAATGGGTGTTGAATTTTCTCAAAAACTTTCTCTGCATCTATTGGGATGACCATATGGTTTTTCTCCTTCAATTTGTTAGTATGGTGTATCACGTTGATTGATTTGCAGATATTGAAGAATCCTTGCATTCCTGGAATAAACCCCACTTCATCATGGTGTATGATCCTTTTAATGTGTTGTTGGATTCTGTTTGCTAGTATTTTGTTGAGGATTTTTGCATCTATGTCCATCAGCGATATTGGCCTGTAGTTTTCTTTCTTTGTGATATCTTTGCCTGGTTTTCGTATCAGGGTAATGGTGGCCTCGTAGAATGAGTTTGGGAGTGTTCCTCCCTCTGCTATATTTTGGAAGAGTTTGAGAAGGATAGGTGTTAGCTCTTCTCTAAATGTTTGATAGAATTCGCCTGTGAAGCCATCTGGTCCTGGGCTTTTGTTTGTTGGATGATTTTTAATTAGAGTTTCAATTTCAGTGCTTTTGGTTGGTCTGTTCATATTTTCTATCTCTTCCTGTTTTAGTGTCGGCAGGTTGCGCATTTCTAAGAATTTGTCCATTTCTTCCAGCTTGTCCATTTTATTGGCATAGAGTTGCTTGTAGTAATCTCTCATGATCCTTTGTATTTCTGCAGTGTCAGTTGTTACTTCTCCTTTTTCATTTCTAATTCTATTGATTTGAGTCTTCTCCCTTGTTTTCTTGATGAGTCTGGTTAATGGTTTATCAATTTCGTTTATCTTCTCAAAGAACCAGCTTTTAGTTTTATTGATCTTTGCTATCGTTTCCTTCATTTCTTTTTCATTTATTTCTGATCTGATCTTTATGATTTCTTTCCTTCTGCTAACTTTGGGGTTTTTTGTTCCTCTTTCTCTAACTGCTTTAGGTTCAAGGTTAGGTTGTTTATTTGAGATGTTTCCTGTTTCTTAAGGTAGGATTGTATTGCTATAAACTTCATGTTAGAACTGCTTTTGCTGCACCCTATAAGTTTTGGGTCGTCGTGTATTCATTGTCATTTGTTTCTAGGTATTTTTTTATTTCCTCTTGATTTCCTCAGTGATCACTTGGTTATTAAGTAGTATATTGTTTAGCCTCCATGTGTTTGTATATTTTACAGATCTTTTCCTGTAATTGATATCTAGTCTCATAGCATTGTGGTCAGAAAAGATACTTGATTCTATTTCAATTTTCTTAAATTTACCGTGGCTTGATTTGTGACCCAAGATATTATTTATCCTAGAGAATGTTCCATGAGCACTTGAGAAGAAAGTGTATTCTGTTGTTTTGTATGGAATGTCTTATAAATATCAATTAAGTCCATCTTGTTTAATGTATCATTTAAAGCTTGTGTTTCCTTATTTATTTTCATTTTGGATGATCTGTCCATTGGTGAAAGTGGGGTGTTAAACTCCCCTAGTATGATTCTGTTACTGTTGATTTCTCCTTTTATGGCTGTTAGTATTTGTCTTATGTAGTGAGGTGCTCCTATGTTGGGTGCATAAATATTTACAATTGTTATATTTTCTTCTTGGATTGATCCCTTGGTCATTATGTAGTGTCCTTCTTTGTGTCTTGTTATGGTCTTTATTTTAAAGTCTATTTTGTCTGATATGAGAATTGCTACTCCAGATTTCTTTTGATTTCCATTTGCATGGAATGTCTTCTTCCATCCCCTCAGTTTTAGTCTGTATGTGTCCCTAGGTCTAAAGTGGGTCTCTTGTAGACAGCATTATATATGGGTCTTGTTTTTGTATCCATTCAGCCAGTCTGTGTCTTTTGGTGGGAGCATTTAATCCATTTACATTTAAGGTAATTATCCATATGTATGTTCCTATTACCATTTTCTTAATTGTTTTGGGTTTATTATTGTAGGTGTTTTCCTTCTCTTGTGTTTCCTACTAGAGAAGTTCCTTTAGGATTTTTTGTAAAGCTTGTTTTGTGGTGCTGAGCTCTCTCAGCTTTTGCCTGTCTGTAAAGATTTTAATTTCTCCTTCAAATCTGAATGAGATCCTTGCTGGGTAGAGTAATCTTGAGTGTAGGTTTTTCTCCTTCAGCACTGGAAATATGTCCTGCCAGTCTCTTCTGGCTTGCAGAGTTTCTGCTGAAAGATCTGCTGTTAACCTTATGGTGATTCCCTTGTGTGTTTTTTATTGTTTTTCCCTTGCTCTTTTTAATGTTTTCTTTGTATTTAATTTTTTATAGTTTGATTAATATGTGTCTTGGTGTGTTTCTCCTTGGATTTATCCTGTATGGGACTCTCTGTGCTTCCTGGAGTTGATTAAGTATTTCCTTTCCCATATGAGGGAAGTTTTCAACTATAATCTCTTCAAATATTTTCTCAGTCCCTTTCTTTTTCTCTTCTTCTTCTGGGCCCCTATAATTAGAATATTGGTGAGTTTAATGTTGTCCAAGAGGTCTCTGAGACAGTCCTCAGTTCTTTTCATTCTTATTTCTTTATTCTGCTCTGCAGTAGTTATTTCCACTATTTTATCTTCAACGTCACTTATCCATTCTTCTGCCTCAGTTATTCTGCTATTGATCCCTTCTAGAGAATTTTTAATTTCATTTATTGTGTTGTTCATCATTGTATGTTTGCACTTTAGTTCTTCTAGTTCCTTGTTAAATGTTTCTTGTATTTTCTCTATTCTATTTCCAAGATTTTGTATCATCTTTACTATCATTATTCTGAATTCTTTTTCACGTAGACTGCCTATTTCCTCTTCATTTATTAGGTCTGGTGGATTTTTACCTTGCTCCTTCATCTGTTGTGTGTTTTTCTGTCTTCTCATGTTGCTTAACTTACTCTGTTTGGGGTCTCCTTTTTGCAGGCTGCAGGTTTGTAGTTTCCGTTTTTTGATGTCTGTCCCCAATGGCTAAGGTTGGTTCAGTGGGTTGTGTAGGCTTCCTGGTGGAGGGGATTATTGCCTGTGTTCTGGTGGATGTGGGTGAATCTTGTCTTTATAGTAGGCCAGTCCACGTCTGATGGTGTGTTTTGGGGTGTCTCTGGACTTTTTATGATTTTAGGCAGCCTCTCTGCTAATGGATGGAGCTGTGTTCCTGTCTTGCTAGTTGTTTGGCATACGGTGTCCAGCACTATAGCTTGCTGGTCGTTGAGTGAAGCTGGGTCTTGGCATTGAGATGGAGATCTCTGGGAGATTTTCACTGTTTGATATTACATGGAGCTGGGAGGTCTCTTGTGGACCACTGTCCTGAAGTTGGCTCTCCCACATCAGAGGCACAGCACTGACTCCTGGCTGGAGCACTAAGAGCCTTTCATCCACACAGCTCAGAATAAAAGGGAGAAAAAATAGAGAGAAAGAGGATAAAATAAAATAAAATAAAGTAAAATAAAATCAAGTTATTAAAGTAAAAAATAATTATTAAAAATTTTTTTAAAGTTAAAAAAAAAAAAAAAAAGACGGACAGGACCCTAGGACAAATGGTGAAAGCAAATCTATACAGACAAAATCACACACCAAAGCATACACATACACACTCACAAAAAGAGAAAAAGGGGAAAAATAATTTATCTTTGCTCCCAAAGTCCACTTCCTCAATTTGGGATGATTCGTTGTCTATTCATGTATTCCAGAGAGGCTGGGTACATCAAGTTGCTTGTGGAACTTTAATCAGCTGCTCCTGAGGCTGCTGGGAGAGATTTCCCTTTTTCTTTGTTCACAGAGCTCCCGGGGCTCAACTTTGGATTTGGCCCTGCCTCTGCGTGTAGGTCGCTTGAGGGTGTCTGTTCTTCGCTCAGACAGGAGGGGGTTAAAGGAGCAGCTGATATGGGGTCTCTGGCTCACTCAGGCTGGGGGGAGGGAGGGGTACGGAGTGCGGGGAGAGCCTGCGGTGCCAGAGGCCAGCATGAGTTGCACCAGCCTGAGGCGCGCTGTGCGTTCCCCCCAGGGAAGTTGTCCCTGGATCACGGGACTCTGGCAGTGGCAGGCTGCACAGGCTCCCGGGAGGGGAGGTGTGGACAGTGACCTGTGCTCGCACACAGGATTCTTGGTGGCAGCAGCAGCAGCCTCAGCGTATCATGCCCGTCTCTGGGGTCCGCGCTGATAGCCGAGGTTCGCGCCCGTCTCTGGAGCTCCTTTAAGCAGCACTCTTAATCCCCTCTCCTCGCGCACCAGGAAACAAAGAGGTAAGAAAATGTCTCTTGTCTCTTCAGCAGTTCCAGACCTTTTTTCCGGACTCCCTCTCGGCTAGCTGTGGCGCACTAGCCCCCTTCAGGCTGTGTTCATGCCCCCAACCCTAGTCCTCTCCCTGGGATCTGACCTCCGAAGCCTGAGCCTCAGCTCCCAGCCCCGCCCGCCCCGGCGGGTGAGCAGACAAGCCTCTCGGGCAGGTGAGTGCCGGTCGGCACCGATCCTCTGTGTGGGAACCTCTCCGCTTTGCCCTCTGCACCCCTGTGGATGTGCTCTCCTCCATGGCCCCGAAGCTTCCCCCACCCACGCCACCTGCAGTCTCTGCCCGCGAAGGGGCTTCCTAGTGTGTGGAAACCTTTCCTCCTTCACAGCTCCCTCCCACTTGTGCAGGTCCCATCCGTATTCTTTGTCTCTGTTTTTTCTTTTGCCCTCCCCAGGTACGAGGGGAGTTTCTTGCCTTTTGGGAGGTCTGAGGTCTTCTGCCAGCGCTCAGTAGATGTTCTGTAGGAGTTGTTCCACATGCGGATGTATTTCTGATGTATCTGTGGGGAGGAAGGTGATCTCCGCGTCCTACTCTTCCGCCATCTTGAAGCTTCCCCCATAATTTATTCTTAACTTCTCAGTCTCTAATTTCTTTCCATTCTTTATATTTATTTATATTTTTAATCATTGCATTAGTTTACTGTGACTATAATCATTGCTAGTTTACTGCTGTAACAAATTACCCAAAGTTGGTAACTTAAAATAACAGAAATGTATTCTTTCACAATTCTGGAAACTAGAAGTCTGAAATCCAGGCATCCACAGGGCTTGTTCATTTCATGCCTCTCTTCTGGCTTTGAGTGCTCAGTGGCTGTTGACAATCCTTGGTGTTTGTTGGCTTATAGATTCGTCACCACAATATCTGCCTTTCTTTTTACATTGACTTCTCCTGTGTATCTTCTTACACATTCTCCTCCTCTTATAGGGTCACTTGTCACTGGCTTTAAGGCCCGTCCTAATCCAGGATGATCTCATCTCAAGATTCTTAATTACATCTGCAAAGACTTTTTCCAAATAAAGTCACGTTTACAGATTCCAGGTGGACATATCTTTGAGGGAACACCATTCCACCTACTACAATCATCTTAGCTTTTTTCCATTTCTGTGCTGTCTTTCTCCTTCTGAGTTTAATACACAAGACTTTCTGTGCTAACTATCTCTTGATGTAAGTATAATAGATGTCTCTAGCATAGAATAACTCTTCATAATTAATTGACTGGAAGTCTGAGACCTGGACTTTGATTTTGAATTTTTGAACTATTACCTGACATTGTGATCTTGGATAAATTTAATCACTCTGAATCTTATTTTTCATGTTGGTTGCCAATATAGAAATCAGGCCTTGCTTAAGGAAAAGTTCAATGTGAGTTATGGCAACATCCCATAAAGCTCACAGACAAGAATATAGTCAAGACTTCAGGAAGAAATTAGATCATGGAGTTGAAGTTTTAGCACTCTTCCTCATTTTTTGGTCTCTATTTTTCTCTGAAGTCTAGGTAATTCTTCCCCACCCCCCCATGACTGTTTTTCTGATGAAAGCCCTCAAATGTAATGTTACAGTTCCACCTACATGGACAGGTTCTTCTCATCTTTCCCCACCACTTCTTCTCTCTTTCTTTTGTTTCCATTTCTGTTACACATTTCTCTCCCCATCTCCATTTCTCTCCCAGTTCCAGATTACTAATAGAGGGAATAAGAATGATCCAGTTGGGATCTTTCCTAATTCAACCAACTTTGACCAGTGATAGCGCCATATTATACAAAGATGGGTTTTGAAGAGAAGACCATAGAGATTGGGGATTCAGGCAGTTACCCTGAGGAAAGAATTTGGAGTTTGGGAGATTCACAAAAATGTGTACCATATTTCCCTTCAATAAAATGGAGCTAATAGTTCCTAATGTGCTCAGTTCACAAGATTTTTTAGGATCAGAGTAGACATCGTGCCCAAGACACACATTGCAAGTTGTGTATTATACACTTGAAGGAATTGTTTTAAAGTTTATGGTGCTTTGTTTGGATTCTGGACAAGTAGCAGACTTGATTTTTTTTTTTTTTTTTACTAGAGAAAGTGATTCATCCAGTTGTGAAGTGGATAAAGGTTTTCTAAGAGTTCATCTCCATGGTTCCCAAAGTTTTCGTTGTTCCCACAATGGCAGGAAGTCACAATTTCAGAAATAGGGATGAAGTCATTGTGGGAGAGAGGAAGAAGCTGGAGCTGCAGGTTTTAAGTGGGTGATGTTTGTCAGTGGAGGCCACCCTTCAGAGTGATCCAGACAACAATAGCAAGAGTACTAACTGAATTTAAATTCTGATCCACTTAGACATAGAAAATACTGGACTTCATATAATATTGCTTTCTCAATTGTTTATCATATGGATATTTATTTTCTGACAGGTCATGAAAAGCAGGATAAATCCTTGACAACAGGTGTAGCTATCAGCCATAAAAAAATAAAAGAAGTTCTTAAATTTCTTGGGGACCTATGATTCAGTGTTGATGTTGGAGAGATAAGAGTGGGTTTATCTTACCGGTTTATTTTACAACAGATGGATCAAAGAGGTTAGATATGTTTTGTCAAGAAGATTGTGAGTTGAGATTATTACTGCTGCTTTCTGTCTTATTTCCTATGAGGCTGGACCAACAATAGCATCCACTTGCCCTGGCTTTGGATCATCCCTGTACAAGTAAAGGCCAACAGTACTGGGCACAGAGGAAAGCCTAGAGTGAGCTCCTTAGGTCATTTTTCTCTGGGCCTTAGGAAGACAGGTTCTCACGCTTAAGATCATCTTTCTGTCCTTTATTGTACTATTCCATTAAAGAATATCATCCAGTCAAATTCCTAGAGTAAACCTGGTAAAAAAAAAAAAGCCAAGAGGTCATTCTAAGGCTTTAAGTCTAGACTTTAAGTTAGATTTGCTGAAGGATATTGCAGGCAGCACATGTGAGGCAACCCAGGTCATCAGAATAAGGTATTGTATGCATTTCCCTAGAGTGTCATCTGTGCAAAATATGTCCTATTAGAATCTATAAGAATATGTCCTATTAAGAATTCTTAATATACCCTATTAAGAATCTATAGCAGGAGACAGCTGGTGGGAGATTTGGGGTCCTGGCTATCTTTCTATTATCACTGCTAAAACCAGGCACATAAACAGGTGCTCACTACGTGATGAATTAACGAACACTTTAATGAACATGTCCTTTGCAGTGTGGTGCTGAGATTCATCTGTTTTATTTTATGAAGCATCAGCAGTTTCTGATTCACACTCTGTGAAAATGGCAGTGTTCCCTGGAGGCAGAAATGCATATTTTTTTTCTTGGCAGTTGAGAACACCACTACATTGCTTGTCTTTGGTTACAAATGGAGAGATTAGTGTTGGCCATGAGAGCAGACACTTCATCCCCAGAGAGATGGTCACAGGCAAAGAAAGAAAGAATAAGGATGCAGAGAGATATTTGAGTTAAGAGAAGTGATTTGAAGGAATCCATGTCAAATAGTCTTAGTAATGCAGAATACCAGACCATTAGCTAAGAATGGAGTAAACAGGGCTAAGGTTGATTGGGAAAATTCAGTGTGATGAATGTGGGAGAAGACAAGCAGACTCTTTCTATCTTCAAATATTTATTTGTATGTCTTACATATCTGTGCTTTATTCAGGTCTCTACTCACATCCTATCTTCTCAGGTAAACCTTAAAAGCCCAGCCCATTAATAATAGTACCTCTATTACTCACAGTCTCCTTGTCCTGTATTATTTCATTAGAAAACACATTTTAACATTATATTTTTATATTTATGTATTTATTTATAAGCTTTCTCTCTACCAAGAGAGAAGATAACCCTTTGCTTTGGCTGGATCTTCTAGTAAACAGAATCTGAATTGGAGATAGGCAGGCAAAAGATTATTGTAGAGAAACATCTATGAAAGGAAAAGGGAAGAAGCAAGGTTGGGGAGGGTGAGTCATCACATCATAGATTATATTTGACAGTTTCTGCCAGCCCAGTGGGGAACACTGGAGAATTTAATGATTATTAAAGGAATCCCACATTGGTGGAAATGCCTAGGCCACTGTACCACAGTGTTGGTTGGATGGATCCCCACAAGAGTGTCACCCTGACTCACAAGTCCAGGGGGATCTGAAGGAGTTAACATTTTGAGGTTCTCAGCTATCTATACTCCTCAAATGCAGGTGACAAATCCATTCCCGAAGGGGAAATCTGAGCAGTCTATCTCCATGTCTGCCACAGTCCACCCCTTATATTGCACAGATCCATTTTCAATGTACATTCAGGAGGTAGCTCATCAAAGGTTCCATTCAGTCTCTCTTCTTGAAGGGAAACCTAGAAGATGGAGGCTAGTGGAAAAAAATTACAACCTTCATCACTGCAGTTGGTCTTGGAGCCACAGCTGATACTAATCATTTCCTTCCTTAATTATCAATTCTAAGTTTCCCTCATCCTCAGCTATCACCTCTAATAGTCTTGGTGGCTTACTTTTGATGTCAACAAACCTCCACACCTGAGATCTCTGAGTCCCTGGTAATCAAATCCTTCACAGAGAGGGGGTTGCTGACTTGTCCATTTATAATCACAATTGAACAAGGGAGTACTAAGAAGTATCCAAGTGGATCATCAAGTTCCACACATCTTCTACCCTGTCCCCATCATGTAAAAACATTCCTACCTCTTCCTGATGATCAGGGTTGATTTACCCAACCAGGATGACTCCTTTTCTTGCCTGCTAGTCTCTGGATGCAAAAAGTCCAGGTGGCATCATAGGTTGTAATTCAATAGCACCCTTGCTGTATCCTTTGCAGGATGTTCCCCTTTTGAGAACCAGGGCTTCCAACGGTCCTCAGCTCAGAATAAAACAGACACTTAAGCACAAATTCTCCCAAGGGGGTCACTGGGAAGGATGGTAAGTAAGGTTACTCTGCTTTCACTCCTTAGTCTTAGACTTATGCATTCTTCCTACTGGGGACATGGTACTGTATAGAAGTCTCTGATCCAGTGCATATGCTGCATTCTGGCAGAAAGTCCCTTGTCCTTGGAGAATGTTACTTCTGATCTGATACTTCAGCTATATCTGTGGCAGGCCATCTCAGTGTTCTGTCAGGCTGCTTCTGAATTGTATGTGATACAATTAGGGGATCCCACAGTCATGGGCCCACTGCTGCACCTACTCTGCTGTGAGGGAGGTCTAATTGTTGGATGCTGTGTAGAATGGATACAGGATGGATGCAGGATTCCATGCTCGTGGATCTAGTACTCTGTAAATCACCTGGTAGCGGTGGAAGCTGAGGCCCTTCAGGCAGGAAAAGCAAACCTTTAGCTGGAATAAACTTCTATTTTTGTGAGAACAAAGTGCTTGCCCTTCCAGGAAGTAAGACCCCGATATAATTAGCTTATTACTCAATAGCTGGTTTGTCTCTTTGAGAAATAGTACCATCCTGGGGGTTCATTGTTGGTTTCAGTTACTGGAAATTGGTTAATCAGAGGAGATCATAGTTACAAAAGGCTTGGTAAGTGGCAACGCATGTTTTTGGGCCTATACATAACCTCTACATCAGTAACAGTGGCAGACGTGCCCATCAAGTCGGGACTAGGGTTGCCACTGACAAAGGTTGGCTAATATCAACTGGCTGGGTCATTTTGTCTACTTGGTTGCTTAATGGTTAATGCTTTCTTGTGGGCATAAATGTGTGATGCAAAGATCTTCACACCTGATGCCCATTCCTGTATGTCCATTGACATGCCCCTATCCCAGACTTCCTTGTCTGTAGTCTTTTTCCTTTCAGGTACCTGGCCAACTAGTTAAACTATTTGCTATGTTCATGAGGCCATTTACAGTCTAACGTTGGAATATTTCTCATTAAGCACAAAGTGAATGACTGGATGCACCATCCAAAGCTCCACCAACTGGGAAAACTTTCCTTTTTCACCGTCTATGAGGGCCACTCCTGAGTGATGCTATACAGTCATCACGTATTTTTTACTTGCACCCACATATTGAGCCAACACATCCATAAACCAAGCTGGGGCTCCTGTCACCCCTCTTTTAGCTGGCTATACAGAACCCCCCTACCATAACCATCAGAGTGAGTTAAGGGAGGGTGATGCTGATGCAACCATGGTGGATGACATCGGGATCTAGGTTACATGTTTTGGGAGCTTGCTTGTGCCTTCTGGTCCTGCTTGTGCTGAATCTCATAAGTACCATTGGATCTTACAATGGATTGTTACTGATTTTTTGACTTTGAGGGTCAAACAGAATCCAGCTCCTAAAGAACATTTCTAGATGCATGGTCACTTGGTGTCCTATTGTCAAACATTCTGTCTCTACTAGTGTCCAAGTAGAATGCCAGGAGCTGGTTTTCCAAAAATGTGTAATTCTCTGCTCTAGATGGTATGACCTTTCTCCAGAACCTCAGAGACCTGTGTTGTGATCCTTTTCCTGGAGTTTGCTATAAACTCGCCGCTGCATTTTTCCTACCTCTGACACCTCCAACACAGTAAGATGTGCCAAATTGTATAGCCCAAGTGACAGCTGATTGTACCCCAACCTGGATCTGCAACAGAGCCTTTTCCTATTGTAGGCCCTGCTCAAAGTTTGAAGCTTCTCATGTAATGTGAGAACCAGAACATTACACCCATGTGGGACTGTATTGCCTCCAGAACTCAAAGGGGCATAGCAGGCATCGCTGCTTTCTACTTTGTGGTAAGGGATACAAGATATAGCAATTTGTTGTTTGCTTTGGAGGGGATGTCATGGCATACCTCTGACCAATGGACCTCTCAAACTGAAATGGCAAATTTCTCAATATTCAGGATTTATTTGTCTTTCTCTGTAGTACATGTGTCTTACCAAGCCCTCAAGTTTGCTATCCATCTTGAACTCACCCTGCCTAATCAACATATCATTGATGTGATGGGTGAGGGTGGTAGTCTGTGGAAATGGCTTATGGAGCCATTGGGAGAGAAGAACAGAACCTAGCCATGAGCACTGAGGAATAACTTCTGCATTCACACTGCAGAATTGAGTCATGCAGGAAACTCCTGCTTTTTGTTTTTGTTTTTGTTTTCACAGTTAGGATGCAGAATGCTCTAGGGCATACAGAATTTATGGCTGTCTTTGGGAAACCACAACTTTCAGAAGTTTACTTAATTAGAAAGACGCTGCCACTATTGCCACCTCCTCCAGAGCCATGCTGTATTTGCTCTTATCTGCCTGAGCAACATGGATGCCCAGGACCTTGCTTCTCAATATCCAGATAGAGACTGGGCAGTGGCATGTCTTTTATTCTGCTGCCAAAAAATCGGTTCCTGTGCCTGTAGAAATGGCAAAAATGCAACCCCCCCCAAATGCAGTCTCTGCCTCACTTCCAGCCTTCAAATCTCACATATGTGTATCTGATTGGCTGAATCTAAATCACATTGAGAACCCTAGTTTCAAGAGAGTCTGGGAAACACAGTGTTCAGTGTTCCACTCTCTGCCTTTCAGAAAGGCAAACTAGAAGAAGGGTGAAGTGGATATTGGGCACAGGTCTACTGTTTCAATCTCAATAATGATCATTTATCAGGTGTTTTTTGAAATGATTAAATGTGGTAGTATGTGGAAGTGCCTATTTCAGTAGCTGCATGTAATAATATGCAATAATCATTTGGTTCACTTAAACCACTTACTCATAATTCAAGAATAAATTTTCCATGTCCAAATGCTATACAATTAATATTCCAAACATGAATTCACTATCAATTTGTCCATGGGTACAGTTGGAAATGACCTCTACTTGTCTGAAATTATAACTGTGTATAGAATTCACACCTTAAATTAATTGCTGTCCAGAATGGTAGCCACTTGCCACATGTAGCTATTGAGCACTTCGAATGTGGCCAGTCTGAGTTAAACTGTGCTGTAAGTATAAAGTACAGAATGGATTTCAAAGACTTTGTGTAAAAAATGTAAAATACCTCATTAATAATTTTGTGCTGATTATTACATGGTGAAACAGTAATATTTTAGAGATATTGGGTTAAATAAAATGTATTATTAAAATTCATTTTACTTCTTTATTTTTACATTTTTTAAATTTGGCTGCTAGAAAAATTAAAATTACATATACAGCTTGCATGATATTTCTTTTGGACAGCACTGCCATAGATAAAGTAAGTATAAAATTCTCCAAGGGATAAGCTAGAAAGGTCTCTGGCAGAGTGGGGAGAATTCTGTTGGGAAGGCTACAGAACTATTCCCTGAACTCCACCTTCTAAGTTGGGATCACACTTTGAGTTCTCCTGTCTCTCTGGTCTTAATTTTCCATATATTAGTACAGATGAGGTAATTTAAAAAAAAAACTTCATGAAAAATATGAGAAACCATAAAGAAATATGATTATGTCTGACTTAGAAATTAGCTCTCCCTCCTCCATCCCCACTGTTCTCTAAGTTATGATTCCCAGGAACATTTTCTTTTCTCCCTGTGCTAACTTAAACACAGAACTCAGACCTTCTTCAGTTCTACAAAATAATCCATAAGATCACAGGTGAGCAATAAAGATGGCACTCTTGAAGATTTCTTAGGGGAAGCAGAAGAAGGGGTTTACATTGCACACTCAAAGCAAACAACCTAACACCTCTCGAATCTTTTCTTAATTCCCTTCTCTGCCACTCAGTCAGTAGGGGTTGTCTCTCCCTCCTACTCTTTTCACCCACTCATCTACATGCCTCACTGGCCCCTTTCTCCCTCTCCAGAATTCTCTCTTGTTAAACTTCCTCATCCTTTTATTGCTGTACTGTGTTACTTGAGCATTTCCTTAGGGTCTCATACTCCAAAGAAAGTAATTTCTTTTGAATAAATACAAAGTCTCCCTGAGAGGAATTTTGGTAAGTATGATTTTCTTCATTTCATTACACAGAATAAATTGGATAAGTTTAGAAAGTAATGGTTTTCAATGCTAAGAAATTTGGTAAATGTAATAAGGAGCTTTACCAAGTCCCAAGTCTCCTTAGCATAGGATAGCCACTCTCTAACCACATTTGGACTGAAAAAAACCTACCTACAACTTTCACCTTCCTTTCTGAATCTTAGTTTTAATAAGACGTTTCACTTGTTTTACATTATCAGGAGCAGTCTATCAGTTCAAGGACAAAGGCCAACTCAACCCCATCTCCCTTCCAATCCTTAATAGTCTCCCTTTGAGAACAGGTGTTTTGAATTAAGATCAACAATAGGTCATCGTTCATTTGTGGAACTGTGCTAATAAGCTTCCTGAATTCTGATACATGAGCTATCTGTGTTGGCTCATATTATTAACTCTTCTCAGCTCTTCCAGTTTTCTGAAATTTATTGCTAGTATGTCTCACCTCCTCTCTAAGATGATAGTTTCATAAAAATATAACTAATGTAATAATGTTCAGTATTGTACTACCACAAATTTATTGAAACTAGAGCATATTAGAAAAATACTAATGAAAATAGATTCCATTTGTTAGCAAGGTGCAGTTCTAAGTGCTTTATGTGCAATTAGCACATTACAATTCTCATAACCACAGAGGAGGTGGGCATTGTTATTTCCATAGTATACCCAGACACCCAAGGCTGTGAAAGATTAAATAATTTTCCACAAACCACACAACACTACAACTCCCATCAATGTAACCTCAATGTCCATACTCCATATACTTCTGCACTGCCCTGAAGTCTCTGATGTTCATCTTAGAAGCATAGGTTCTTGTCATTGAAGGGACTTAAAGATCATCTAATCCTAGACACTCACTTTACAGCCTTGTAAAGTGATTGCAGATGTTAATTTAGTTAGCACCATTCTGACTCCAAACAAGAATTGTTTGGTAGTTCATTACACATTCAGGGACATCCTGGAGGTAAAGTTAGTAACTTGGCTTGCCAAAGGATTTGAAACACCTTGTTTCCTTAATGACCATTTAAATGAAGGCAATTGGCTTTCTGGGACAGGGGCTCGCTCAGGGAGGGGCAATCCATGAGCTGACTTGCCATCAGCTCTTTATTTACCTGTCTAGTGTATTACTATCAACTTTCAGTAGCAAATGAAGGTCTTTAGGAATGGGCCTTAAGAGGCATAAACTTTGAAAGGAAAAGAGTATCAGGAGCATGGGTGGCTGTCTTGCTTGTGGACTTTGAACTGGGTGTCTTGAATACACCAGTATTAGTCAGCAGGAGGACAGCGATTGCATTATTGGAAGGAGGAGATTGCTGTAAGGAGAAAAAGTTGCTGAGCTCAGAAGACAAACTGCTTACTTTGAAGTGTTTTCTAGGGCACACCCAAAACAAACTCCTCTCCCCATGGAAAACTTCCAGATGCTTTTGTTTGGTTGTTACAGATAGATCTGTGATATGGCCCTGACAATTAAGTTGCAGTGCACCCTACAAATGTGTACTCTACATTTCATAAGACTTTATGGTTTTCCTGAGGGAGGTGTGATGTCTGTCTCTGCTGAATCTAAAATAGATCTGTAGGATTGAGCAAAATTTGCTTAGTTATACATTGTTCTTTCCTTTGGCCAGAACATTCTTTTGTTGTTAGAAAATATCATAACATAGTGGAAAATATTGAATTGCAATAATAAAAACCAAGCGTTCCATCATGTATTCACTTATTAAAAATAGTTATCAAGAGATTATTATATGTTAATAACTGACAAATGTTGTAAATAAGATTTAGAATGTCATAACTCTCCTGGAACATATATTCTAAAGAAGGGAATTAGATAAGAAACAAGTAAAGGAATAAATGAGTAAAATAAGTGTTATAAGGACGATAATACAAGATGGCATGATTTGTGGCAAGGAGTTACTCTAGAGTGGGTGGTCAGGGAAGACCTCTCTTTGGAAGTGACATTTCAGATGGAAATGTCTTCTGAGTGTCAAGATAGAACAAACCATAATCTAGGGCAGGAATTGGCAATTTTTTTTTCTGAAAAAAGACCAGATAGTAAATACTTTAGGCTTTGCAGCTCCTGTAGTCTCTGTCCTAACTGTTCAAATCTGCTATTGACCTGTGAAAGCACCCATGAATAAATCAAATGAAAGGGGGTGGCTGTATACCAATCAAACTTTATTTACAGAAACAGGCAGGAGTCTGGGAGTTGAATTTGACTTGCTGGCCATGAATTGCCATCCCCGGATATGGGGGAAAGAGCATTGTAGGCAAGGGGTATAGCAAGTTGAAAGACCCAAAGCAGGATTTAGGCTTGGTATTCTTGGAACAGAAGGAAGGTAGTGTGGTTGTGAGGTAAAGATAAAGGTCAAGTCAGGTAGGCCTTTGCAGACCTCAGAAAGGCATTGCCTTTTGTTCTAAGTACAAAGGGGTGCCGCCAGAATGATTCAAGCAGAGGTCAGTACAATTTGATTTACATTTTATGAAAGCTCTGGTTGTTGAGTAGTGACTATTTTGAGTGGAGCAAGAATGGAAGCAAGGAGATCTCATAGGAAGCAATTACAATAATCCAAGCAAAATATGGTCATGAAGACAGGGAAAACTGAAGGGGTAAGAGTTTGAATCTCTCTCTTCATGGTCCCATAACTAGATATGAACTTTGAGCTTTATTCCCTTCAACAGCTAAGTACAGATAAAATCTCTATTTTACTTGTTAGCATAAAATAAGACTATAAGTCAAATGTCCTATACATCGTTAGTTTTCAACCATGTTGGGTTTTTTTTATCCCTTCTTTGTTTATAGCCCAAATAACATTCTCCTTCCTTTCCTTCTTTTGTTACTCCTTTCCTTAGGTATTTCTTTCCTTCCATATATATTTAATGGTGAACTGGGTTGTGCAAAATATGATTCTTGGTGCTTAGTCACACTGGGAGAGACAGAGGTTCTTATTTTTAAACTTTCATTGACTTGTGTCATTGGGAGCCCCCAAAAGCAGAACCTAATATTTTCCTTTTTGTTTTTCCCTTTTTTTTAGTAAGAAAAATGGCCATTTAAAAGTATTTATGTAAATAAAACAGAGGAAAAGTTGCTTTGGAGAAGTTCTTGTTTGTCTTGGGAAAAAAAATATATTGGAAATTTTATCCTGGGGTAAGAGAGAATATGTGTGAGTTTTTTACAACCTGGCAAAAATGCCTTAACCTGTAAGCCTTACAAGTTTGCAGTACAAGATTTCTGGGAAAGACAAGATTATTTAAATATTCACAATGATTGAAATGGTGAGGCAGGATTCCAGATCCTCTGCTACTTTCCCTTCACCGTGCCTGGGGTGGGGCAGAGGAATCATGAGGCAGAATTATGTCCTAGCTCTTCCTCTGTCTTATTCATGCCTTTGCGTTTGTAGTTTCAAAATTTTTTTTAAAAATTAAAGGCTAAAGTCATCTCACATTTTTCTACTGAATGATTTACCCTCCCAGGGGAAATACATTTTCAGCTTTTAATTATCCATTTTTTTTTGATACAGCATAGTATTTTGGAAAATGTACCACTTTCAAATCAGCCATGGACTAGGAGCTGCATGTTGTTGGACAGGTTCCTCAAATTTTTCAAGACTCAGGTACCTTATTTATAAAATGAAGACTTTGTACCAGATCATTCCATGTCTCTTCTAGCCTGGTGATGCCACAGAAGGGCCAAACTGAAGATCTTCACTATAACTTTGGAGGTAAAGAGGGATAAGGAGACAAAAGCAGAGCATAAGGTATAGCAAGAGAAGCAGGAGAGGTTGTGAAGAAAACACTCTATGGTTCTGTTTTGAAACTATTGATATATTATTCTCTGATTGAATGTTGTAAAAATTGCTTTAGTTGAAAATTTTTCAAACTGTTGGTCAGCGAATTTTTAACTCACAGTCATAACCATCTGCCTAGGATTCCACATACCCCAGCCCCAGTGTGCATGTTTCATTAGAATCAAGTCCCAGAAGCAAACATCAGGAAAGCCTTAAGATAATTTCTTAAAGCACCAGGCACATTGATCTGTGTACTTGAATATAATAAAGATAGATGTTTTTCTCTCATCACTGTATAGGATACCTGTAAATAACCAAAAGCCAAAAGTGAACTTTATGGCAGACAATGGTTGAAAGTAATTTGGATGATATTTTTTAAGGGAAAGGAAGTAGAGTTATTAGAAGAGAAATTTGGGGTTAATACACTGAAGGGAAGGATTAGCTCTAGGTTTGTATTCATTACCCAGAAAAAAAATCATTGAACCATTTTTGTGCACTGTGGGAATTTCATATGCAGAGAAAACCTGAACATATTAGAATCCAGTGAAATATCACCTTTTTGCATTTAACTGAAATTGGTATTCATATTAAATCTGTTTCATGTGAGGATGACTCAAAATGGATTATTTTAAAAATTAGAGCCCATAATTTCCTACAATTTTTTGTACTGAAGAAAAATGAAATGGAAGTCCAAGTGCTAAAACATAATTAATGACTAAAAATATTGGACAGCTATACGATGGAGTATTTTGAAGTCTTTAAATATTATAAGTACTTAGGAAGAGTCTGTAATAGTATAGATAAAAGCTTTTACTATAGTAAGTGAAAAAACAATGTAACTTTTTATACAAAATATTATCTCAGTAATATTTTTAAAAAGACTACAGGAAATGTGCTTACTGTGATGTCCAGTTAGTTGGATTTTTGAATCATTCCAGTATACTTATGTATTTTTATATCATCTTAAATTTTCCAGAATGGGCATATTTTACTTTATAATTGGAAAGCTAAGCACTTATTTTGAAAACTCTTCTTTGAAAACCTTGTGTATAATCTGTGGAGTTCCTGATATATAAGGAATCTGTTAGGGTTGTTTTGCAAGGAATACTTGTGTGTAGATGCAAATAATTAATCAGAAAATATCTGGTAGCCATATAACTGCTGAAAGCAGGGATGATCTCTTTTTTGAAAGGATAAAATTGGAAAATTATTATTACAGGGTATTGTATTGTTGGTGTTAGTGTAAAATTTCAGCATTCTGGCTTTCCTAGACCATGGATATCAGACAGTTTCCTTCCTTTTCAAGAGGATAAAGCAAGACAAGGTCAAGGGATAGTGATGCTACTGAGCATCAGTAGCAGAGAAACACACAACAGTAACAACAACATACAAAGCAAAACAAACAAATAAAAAATATATTAAAACCAAAATTAATTTGATGCCTACAGCAGAGGAAAGCTCTTTGCCCCTTTTCAATTAGCCCTTTTCTGCTTAAATTGACATATTTTGCCACCCAGACTTTACAGTCAGCCACTTGAATGCTACTCATTAATTTCAAGATTCAATCCTTGGTCTTTTGTTTTTCTCACTATCTGATTTCTCCCTCGGAGAAATCATTCATTCTCACAGCTTAACTTTTTCACCTTATAGTGACAGCTCCCCATTTTATATTCTCAGAGGTTCTCACCTACATTTCCAACTTTCTGCAGAATATTTCCACTTAAAGTCTTTATAATCATCTCATATTCAACGTGTATTTACAACTGAACTCGCCCATATTTCATATTTTTATGAATCACCTCATGCTTTTCCACTGAGGATGAGTGATCTTGCTTGCATTTAACCTTCTTCCTTGTGCTTCACATTGAATGTGGGACTAGAGCCTGGTTTATCCTTTGTAGTAACATTTCCTCTCCATTCTTGCTTTCATCACTTTGGTTCAAGCTCCAGTCGTCTCATCATTGATGACATTTTGAAAGCATGGAAAAATATTCTGAATGTAGTATGAGGGTCTCATTTTGAGCCTAAGTTGTGTTTCCATTTGGATTCAGACATGTCAGGGTCAGGCCCACAAGAATCCATTTACATAAAACAGTTTGTATGTGAAAGAACTTCTGTGAAGGGTTTTGTATAGGGGTGGAGGAGGTGAAGGAAGAGTTTGGAGAAGAATGTCATGTTTTCTATATTTTAGTGTGATGTCTGGAAAAGGGGCTGCAGGACAAGCTGGTTTTATGAAGGGCATGCGTAAGCAAGTCTGTCTCTGCTTTCAGGTAATAAGGAGCAATGCAGGTTGGGGAAGTTTCTCCACCCTTTTGAGAATACTGCAGAGAAGTCAGAATAGGGCCTGTTTGTTGCTAAAATTCCTAAATAATTGAACCAAATGAAGACAAAATGAAGCATTACACAAAAGATGTTGTGTGTGGGGGGGGGGAGTGGGGGTGGATCTTAGAAGAGATATATCATATTCCTGAATGAGTATAGTCAACATTATACAAATATGTAGAATTGATTTTTGACAAGGGTATAAAAGCAATTCAGTGGAGGATGGATAAAATTAAAAAAAAATTTTACTGAAGTATAGTTGATTTACAATGTTGTGTTAGTTTCAGGTGTACAGCCAAGTGATTTCAGATTCTTTTCCCTTATAGGTTATTACAAAATATTGAGTATAGTTCCCTGTGCTATACAGTAGGCCCTTGTTGGTTACTTATTTTATATATAGTAGTGTGTATTTGTTAATCCCAAACTCTTAATTTATCCCTCCCTCCTTTCCCCTTTGGTAACCATAAGTTTGTTTTCTATGTCTGTGGGTCTATTTCTGTTTTGCAGATTAAGTTCATTTGTATCTCTCTTTTTTCTTAGATTCCACATATAAGCAATATCATCTGATATTTGTCTGTCTGTCTTACTTCACTTAGTAAGATAATCTCTAGGTTCATCTATGTTGCTGCAAATGGCATTATTTCACTTTTTTATGGCTGAATAATATTCTGTTTTATATATATATATATATATATATATATATATATATATATATATATATATATATACCACATCTTCTTTATCTATTGATCTGTTGATGGACATTTAAGTTGCTTCCATGTCTTGGCTATTGTAAATAGTGCTGCAGTGAGCATTGGGGTGCATGTATCTTTTCAATTTATGGTTTTCTCCAGATATATACCCAAGAGTGGGATTGCAGGATCACATAGTAGCCATATTTTTGGTTTTTTTATGGAACCTCCATACTCTTCTCCATAGAAGAATAAACTTTTCAACAAAGGATGTTGGAACAATTAGATACCTATATATAAAAAAGTGAACCTTGACCAAAACCTCATATATTATACAAAAATTGACATAAATATATCCTAGAACTATATGTAAAACCTAAAATTATGAAATTTTTATTAGAACATTTTCATGAAATGGAGTTAGGCAACAAGTTTTCAGACACAATACCAAAAACATAATCATTAAACACAAAATTATTAAATAGAACTTTATCAAAAATTTTTAAAAATGCTTAGTCAAAGTAACTAATGAGAATTAAAAGACAAGCAACACACTGGAATAAAATATTTTCAAATAACATATCTCACAGTAGGCTTGTATCCAGAATATACAGTTGACTCTTGAACACATTGGTTTGAAATGTTGGGGTCCACTTATACATGGATGTTTTCCAATAAATACGTACTATGGTACTAGATGATCCATGGTAGGTTGAATCCACAGATGTGGAACTGCAGATATGGAGGGCAGACTGCAAGGTTATATATAGATTTTTGACTGTGTGGAGGGTGGGCACCCCTAACCCCCCACGTTCAAGGGCTGACTGTATAAAGAACTCTCAAAATTTAAGAGTAGGAAGACAAACAATCCAATTAAAAATGTCAAAATATTTGAACAGACACCACACCAAAAAGATATAAGAATGACAAATAAATACATGAAAGGTTGTTCAATGTTATTACCTATTAGAGAAATACAAAGTAAAACCACTATACTACAACTGCATACCTGTCAGAATTGCTAAACTAAAAAATAGCGACTATATCAACAGCTTACAAGAATGGAGAGCAACTGGAATTCATATTGGGAAAGAAAATTGGTGCAGTTACTTTAGTAAACAGTTTGGCAGTTTCTTATAAAGTTAAATGTATACTTACCATATGATCTAGCAACTCCATTCTTTGTTGTTTACCTAATGAGCAACCACTAAAAGAACTATATAAAGAGATACACTCAAAATGCTATAGAAAAGTCAAAATGGAATTCTGAAATATGTTAAATTAACACACAGGAAAGCATGAAAAAGAAAAAAAACAGATAAAATGTAAAACAAAATATAAAATAGTGAACTTAGACCTAACATGTCAATAATTACATTAAATGTAAATGGTATAAATATATTCTAAATATACCACGTTAAAACAGAGATCAGTAGAGTGGCTTTAATAACATGACCCAACTATATGCTGTCTAGTAGAAACTAACTTTAAATATAATGATATTGGCCAGTAGAAAATAAAAGGATGGAAGATAATAATCATGCAAAAATCAGTCAAAAGAATGTAAGAGTGTCTATATTAATACCAGTTAAAGTAAACTTCAGGGAAAGGAAAATTACCAAGTGTTATAGATTTTGGGAGAAAGACCACAGAGGAAAAGTGCCATTCTCATCACACTGTATTTAGGGAACATGCTATCAATATGACTTATCACTCTTGATGTTAATTTTGATTACCTGGATGAGGTAGTGTTTTATAGATTTCTGAATTAAGTTACTCTTTTTATCTCACTGTTTAACTGTACTCTTTGGAAGAAAATCACTATGTACAGTTCACTCTTAATAAGAGGAAGTTATGCTCCACTTCCTTGAGGGTGGAGTGTGTGTAAAAATTATTTGGAGTTCTGCCCAGGAGATTCATCTCTTCTCCCCCACTTATTTATTCAGTAATTTATTTATGCCATTTCAGTATGAACTTGTGGATATTTATTTTATCTTTTGGTTTATGATCCAATAGTACTTTATATGTTACCAATTTTGGCTATTGGAAGCTCTTTCAGTTGGCTCTTCTGTCCCTTTGACAAACCCAAATCATTGAGTTGTCTGTTTTAACACTTTCTTACTTTCAGGCACTACGAGATGCTGCAGGCTCATTGTGTATATTTACTGACCTAGTTCTACAATCAGCCATTTATCTAAGGATAATTCCTCTTATTGGAGATTGGTGTTAGAAACCAAGATCTGGGCTTCCGTAAGCCATTACCATATAGATCATTCTAGTCTTCTCCTCTTGCTTGTCTGTAACTTCCCACCCTCACAGTGAAAAATCTGGTTTCCACCATCTGGCATCCATTTTTTAATTGTTCAATTCCAGTATAAATTTATTGCACTTTAAGAATTTTTAACCTGAACCCCTGTGGGAAACAGTTTTAAACATTAGAAGAGAGTGTTTATGTGTTTTGCCTTTAGTCCTACAGACTTCACTCATTTCCAAAATACTTCAGTTAGCCCCTTTCCCCTGCCCCCTTCAGTGAGGTTGTTTTGTACATCTGTAATGCAGTTAGATTATTTTTCTTCAGCCTGCATTGCATTTTGGTATCTCAATTTCCTAAATGATTTTTCTTTCATTTTCCTACATTAAGGTTCACTCTACTGCAAAGTTTTATGGGTTTGACAAATGTATAGTGTCATGTATCCACCATTATAATATCATACAGAATAGTGTCACTAAATCCCGTATGCTTCTGTTCAACCTTCCTTCCTTCTCAAATGCCTGGCAACCACTGATCTGTTTGTAGTCTCTACAGTTTTGCCTTTTTAACACTGTCATATAAATGGAACCATACAATGTATAGCTATTTCAGTCTGGGTTTTTTCATTTAGCAATATACATTTAAGATATACCCATGTCTTCCAATTGTTTGATTGCTCATTAATTTTTCTTTTTATATCTCTGAATAGTATTTCACTGTATGGTTGTACAACTGTTTACTCATTCACATATTGAAAGACATCTTGGTTGCCTCCAGTTTTTGGCAGTTGTGAAGAAAGTGCTATAAACTTTGTGTGCAGGTTTTTGTGTGGACAGAAGTTTTAATTCACTTGACAAATACCTAGCAGTGTGGTTGCTGGATAATATAGTGATAATATATTTGCTTTTGCATGAAACTGTCAAACTCTCTTTCAAAGTGGCTATGCCATTTTACATTCAACCCTCAGTGAATGAGAGTTTCTGCAGCATTGCATCCTCGCCAGGAATTGTTGTTATCACTCTTTTGGATTTTAGTCATTCTAATAGGTTTGTAATGATATCTCACTGCTGTTTTAATTTGCATTTCCCTAATGAAAAATGATGCTGAGCATCTTTTCATATGTTTATACCATCTGTAGATATTCTTTTATGAGCTGTCAGCTCTTTTGCCCATTTTTAAATTGGATTACTTGTTTTCTTAATGCTGAGTTTTAAGAGTTCTTTGTATATTTTGGATAGAAGTATTTTATCAGATAAATGTTTTGGAAATATTTCTCCTAATCTGTGTCTTGTTTTATCGTCTTGTAGCAGTGTCTTTCACAAGATGTTTTCAGTTTTAATAAAGTCCAACTTACCATGTTTTTTTCATGGATCATAATTTTACAGGTGTATCTAAAAAGTCATAACCAAACCCAAGGTTAAAGAGATTTTCTCCTATATTTTTTTGTAAAAGTTTTATAGTTTTTGCATTTTACATTTGAAGTCTCTGATTCATGTTGAGTTAATTTTTGTCTAAGCTGTAACATCTGTATCTAGGGGTTTTTGTTGTTGTTTTTGATATATGGGTATTCAACCATTCCAGCAATCTTTGTCAAAAAGATGATCTTTTGCCACTGCCTCTGCAAAAAAGTCAGTTGACTATATTTTTTGTAGGTCATTTCTGGAATTTCTGTTCTGTTCTGTTCCATTAGTCTATATTTTCTTTCACCAGTACCACTCAGTCTTGAATATTGTACCTTTATAGTAAGCCTCAAAATTAGGTAGTTTTCAGTTCAAGTTTTTTCTTCTGTATTGTGTTGTCTATATATTTTACCTTTCCATGTAAACTTTAGAATCAGTTTGTTATTTATAATAGATTGTGTGAAGCTATATATCAAGTTGTAAAGAACTGACATCTTAATAAGTTTTTAATCCAGGAACATAGTCTTTGTCTGTTTAGATCATTTTAATTTCTCTTAACAGTGTTGTATAGTCTTCACATAAAGATCCTGTACATTTTTGTTGGATTTATATGTATTTTATTATTTTTGATATTTTTGTAAATATTTTTTTTTCAGATTTTTATTTTTCATTGGTGGTATATAAGAAAACAACTGACTTTTGTATATTGACCTTTTATTCTGTGATATCGCCATACTCATTAGTTCAGGAAGAATTTTGTAGATCCTTTGGGATTTTCTAAATAAACAATCATGTCAATTGTGAATAAAGACAGTATTATTTCTTCTTGCCCATCTGTATACCTTTTATTTCTTTTTCATGTCTTATTTCACAATGTAGGACTTCTAATATGACATTGAATATGAGTGACAAGAGGGGACATCCTTGTCTTGTTCTTGATCTAGGAGGATAGCATCCAATATCTTATTATTAAGTATGAAGTTAGCTGTAAGTTATTAAAAATGTCTTTTATCAAACTGAGAAATTTCCTCTGTCATTTCCTCTTTTGCTGAGAGTTTTACTTCAGGAATGGGTATTGACTTTTGTTAAATGCTTTTTCTGTCTCAATTGATATCATATAATTTATTTCTTAGCCTCCTAATTTGGTGGATTACATTGATTGATATTCAAATCTTGAACTGGCCTTGAATACCTGGAATAAATCACAGTTGGTCATGATGTATACTTTATTTCATACATTGTTGGATTCAGCTTGCTCGTATTTGTTGACGATTTTTTCATTAATATTCATGAGAAGTATTAGTCAGCTGTTTACTTTTCCTTTCTTTTTCTTTTATTTTGTTTTTGATGTCTGTATCTGGTTTTGGTATTAGGGTAATACTAGCCTCATAGAATTACTTAGGAAGTGTTCTCTCTGCCTCTGCTTCCTAGAAGAGATTGTGGAAAATTGGTATTATTTCTTCCTTAATTATTTGGTAGAATTTATCCATGAAACCATCTGAGCCTGGCACTTTAATTTTTGGAAAGCAATTAATTATTAATTCACTTCTTTAACATACATAAGGCTATTCACTTTATTTCTTCTTGCATGGGTTGTAGTACTTTGTGTCTTTCAAGGAAATGACCTATTTCATCCAAGTTATCAAATTTCTGGACATAGAGTTTTTCATATTCCTTTATAATTATTTTAATATCAGTGGGTCAGTAGTTATGACCCCACTTTCATTTGATATTGTTAATGTGTGTCTTTTCTCTTTTCTTGGTTGGCTTGGCCATAGGTTTATCAATTTTATTGATCTTTTCAAATAACCAGCTTTGGCTTTGTTGATTTTCTCTATTATTCTTCTGTTTTCAATTTTGTTGTTTTCTGCTCTAATATTACTTCTTCTGCCTGTGTTAGGATTAATTTGCTTTTCTTTCTCTAGTTTACTAAGACAAGGCTTAGATTATTCATGCTTAATTTTTCTTCTTTTCTAATGTATGAATTTAATGCTATAATTTCCTTCTAAGTACTGCTTTCTCTGCAACCCACAAATCTTGATAACTTTTATTTTTATTTTAATTAATTTCAAAATATATTTTCAAAATTTCACTTTAGGCTTCTTCTTTGACTCATGAGCTATTCAGAAATTTCAAAATATTTGGGGTACTTGGGAATTTTCCAGCTATTCTTCTGTTATTGATTTCTGGTTTAATTCCATTTTGGTCTGAGAATATACTTAGTGTGATTTCTGTTCTTTCAAATTAGTTAAGTTGTGTTTTATGGCCCAGAATGTGGTCTGTCTCGGTCAATATTACATGTGTGCTTAAGAAGAATTTGTATTTCACTGTTCTTAGATTGAGGATTCTATAAATATCAATTCTATAAATGTCAACTACTAAGACAAAATTGATTCATAGTTCTGTTTAGTTCCTCTGTACCTTACTAATGTCTTGCCTGCTTAGTCTATCAATTATTGACAGAAAGATAAAGTGTTCAACTATAATAGTATAGATTCATCTCTTTCTCTTTTCTAAGTTTTTCCACATGTATCGATATTTTGATGCCCTTTTATTAGGTACATACACATTTAATATTGCTATCTCTTCTTGTAGAATATATCTCTTTATTATTATGTAATGCCCTTTATTCTAGATAATCTTTCTACTTCTGAATTCTACTTTGTCTGAAATTAATACAGTTTCTGCATCTTTCTTTTAATTAGTGTTATCCTGTCATATCTTTTTCTTTATCTCCTTAAGCTATCTGAATGGATTTCTTGTAAACAACCTATAGATTTGTCCTATTTTTTTAATCCACTCTGATGATCTATCTTTTATTTGATGTATTTAGACCATTAAAGTGAATTGATATTTTTGGGTTAATATCTACCATGTTTGTAACTATTTTCTATTCATTGCATTTATTCTTTATTTCTTTTTTCCCTCTTTTTGGTGTTCTGTGATTTTAATTGAGCATTTTATGTGATTCAATTTTGTCTCTTCTTTTAACATACGAATTTTTCTTCTGAAAATATTTTTAATAGTTACCCTGGGATTTATATTATGTATATACTTTTAACTGATCTAACTCCATCTTCAAATAACATTGTATTGCTTCACATGTAATGCAGAGTATTACCAGTTCCTCCCTTCTGTCCCTTGTGACATTCCTTTCATTCATTCCACTAATTGCTACTGTTTTTGCTTTAAACAAGTAGTTATCTTTTAGATTAACTAAGAATAAGAAAGTAAAGTATTATTTTATGTACTTTTATTTATTCTCTATACTCTTCCTTTGTTTAGGTTGATCCTTTATGCTTATCTATATCACTTTTCTTCATCATGAAGAACTTCTAACATTTCTTAAAGGGTAGGTCTGATGGCAATGAATTCTCTCAGTTTTTATTTGAGAAAGTCTTCATTTCTCTTTCACTTTTGAATAATAATTTTGCTCTGTATAAATATCTAAGTGGATGGATGCTTTTTCTTTGAAGAATAATTTTGCTCTATGTAAATATCTAAGTGGATGGCTTTTTCTTTTGAACACTAAATATTTTACTCTACTTTCTTCTTGCTTATATGATTTCTGACAAGAAATTTGTATTAATCCTTATCCCCTTATCCTTGTTCTTCTATAGGTAAGGTGTTTGTTTTTCCCTCTGACTTCTTTCAAGATTTTTTCTTTGTCCTTGGTTTTCTGTAGTTGGAATAAAATATCCCTAAGTGTTTTGTTTGTTTGTTTGTTTTTATTTGGGGGAGGGGTCGTATTTATCCTGTTTGGTGTTCTCTGAGATGCCTGGATCTGTAGTTTGATGCCTGTCACCAATTTTGGAAAGTTCTCAGGCAATATTACTTCAAGTGTATCTTCTGTTGTATTCTTCCTTCTCCTCCTGTTATTCCAGTTACACATATGTTATTTATTTATTTATTTTTTGTATATCCCACAGTTCTTTTTTTTTTTTTTTTTTTTTTTTGTGGCACATGGGCCTATCACTGTTGTGGCCTCTCCTGATGCAGAGCACAGGCTCCAGAGGCGCAGGCTCAGCAGCCATGGCTCATGGGCCCAGCCGCTTTGCGGCATGTAGGATCTTCCCAGGCCAGGGCACGAACCCACATCCCCTGCATTGACAGGTGGACTCTCAACAACTGCACCACCAGGGAAGCCCCCACAGTTCTTTGATGTTATGGTTTTTTTTTTTTCTTTCTTTCTTTTCTGTTTACATTTCAGTTTGGGAGGCTTCTATTGACAAATTTTCAAGCTCACTAATCCCTTCCTTGTTGGTGTGCAGTCTAATCATAAGCACATGGAAGGTATTCTTCATTTCTATTACCTTGTTTTTGATTTATAGGATTTATTTTTATCCTTTCATAGACTTTCTCTCTGCTCACATTAACCATATGTTTTTGCATACTGTCTACTTTTCCCTTTAGAACCCTTAACATATATTTTAAATTCCCATAGTTATTTAAATTCTCTGATAATTCCAAATCTCTGATATATCTGAATCTGGTTCTGATGCTTGATTCATCTTTTCAGACTGTTTTTCTTTTCTTTCAGCTTGACTTGGTAATTTTTTGTTAAAAGCCAGTCGTGTTATACTGAGTAATAGGAAGTGATATAAGTAGGACTTTAATGTTTTAAAGGGAGGATTTATGTTAATCTGGCCAGGGGCTTCAAATTCCTCTAGTGTCCTTGTTGTTTTCTCTCTTTGTATAGTCTGTGTCTTGCAGCCCTCTCTGTTGTAATTCACTGTTATTTCACTGAACCCCTGTTGGTGTGGTGCTAAGATGTAGGGAAAAGGTTATTCTATTATTTTCCTGTTCAATTTCAATCTTTAAGTGGGCCAGTGTTTCAGGGTCATGACCTTCACCTGTGTTTCTCCAGTAGTATAGGTATTTTCTCCAGGTCCTCACTCCCTTCCCCATCTGTGGAATTCCCTATATATTTCCTTGAATTCCTGACCTCTGTTAACTTTGTTCCCCGCCCCACCTACTTCATTGATACAGGAAGGGCTGGAGTTGATTGGATGGAGGAATTTCCTTCCAGAACCTGTGATAAGGCTCTAGCAAGGTTGTTTTCCCTGACACTGTAGGTCTTTGTTATGGAGAAGGATCTGAATATATTTTACAGTAATTACTCTTCCCTTCCCCCTGCTAGAGCCATGAAGGGATCATTCTTGAATCTTCACTATGAGAATCTGGCAGGGTTCCTAAAGGCAAGATGCATGAAAGTGTGGGGGCTCCCCTAAGATTGCAACCCCCAGGAGTTGTTCACTTTCAAGTTAGTCTATATTCAGCCTGCAGCAATTCATTGAAATTACCATTTAAGAATTCTGATTTATGGCTTTAGTGGTTCCTGCATCAGATAAGAATATTTCAACTGTGTCTCTCTGGATGTAGTTATCTGTCCAGATATCCAGGTGGCAGTTTGACCTACAACATTAGTTCTCTGGTACATCCAAGAAAAGTTCTTGACTTTCAGTTTGTCCAGCTTTTATTGCTGTAAGAATAGAGTGACAACTTCCAAGTTCATTTTCCTCTGATTAAATCTTAAAGAAATTTGTATGGAGTAAACACTAGTATCCATTCATTCCTAGTTTGATTAGAAATAAGAACTTTAGTTAGACTTCCCCAGTAAGAAAAATCCTAGAGTCTACATTGTTCTGTACTATAAATATACTAAATCAAGGAGTTACAGGGGCTCTGGATCAAGATGGCAGAGTAGGAAGATCCTGAGTTCACCTCCTCCCATGGGCACACCAAAATTACAACTACTTAAAGAGCAACTATCTATAAGAGTGACCTGAAGACTAGCAGAAAAGATTTTTCACAACTAAAGATATAAAGAAGGAGCTGCAACAAAACAGGAGGCACAGAGAAAAGGTCTAGTTAGCACCCACACTCCCAATGTGGTGACCCACAAATAGGAGGAAAATCAAAACGATGGTGGTCCTCCCCAAGGGGCAAGTAGTCCAGTCCTTACGTTGGGATCCTTAGCCCAGGTATCAAGGACCAGGAAGACAAGCCCCAAAATACCTGGCTTTGAAAAACTGCAGGACTTATGTTCAGGAGAGCTGTAGGAATTTAAAACTCCACTCTTAACAATGAATGCAAAACCTCACTTGCTCTCAGTCCTAGCACAAAGGCAGCAGTTTGAAAGGTAGTGGGGTCAGGCCCACTCACTGATCTTGGAGAGCCTGCCAGAGAGACAGGAAGCAGCTGGGACTACCCCTGGTGACTGAGTTGCTGACATCAGCCATTTTTGTGATCTCATTCTACCGTGATGACATTGGCACTGACAGGTACCATTTTGGAATTCTCCCTCTAGCCTATTAACACTGGGGGCCTGCCCCACCCACCAGCATGCCTGTGGTAGTCAGGTGATGCTGGGCCTTGCTGCCAACTGCATTGGGGGCCTGCCCTGCCCACCAGAGAACTGCAGTAATAGAACACCACCAACAACGTGACCAGTCATGCACATGGGCAGCAGTTGCACACAGCCATCCCTCACAGGTAGCCATGTCAGGGGCTAATGCTGGCCACTAGTGAGCCTGCTGCTGTTGCATGCTGCTGTGCCACACAGCCACTCACACCAGGGTCCTTCCCTGTCCACCAGTGCATGTGCTTCAGTAGCATGCTACTGGGCCTCACAACCAGCCACACTGGGGACCTGCCTCACCCACAAGCATGCCCACAGCAACTACATGAGGCAGGATCTTGCAGTCAGCTGAGCTGGGGGCCAGCCCTGCATACTAACGTGTCTGCAGCAGTCAGCCCTGCCACACCAGAAAGGCGTATGCTGCCCATGTAGGGAACACCCCTGCTGCATCCAGCTTTGGTAGCAGGGGGTCTGTGCTCCTGGGTTCCGTAGAAGATCCACTACATAAGTCCACTTCTCCAACATCAGGAGAGGCAATGGATGTAATGCAAAGAAATAAACATAGAGAATTGGGCAAAATGAAAAGGTAGAGGAGTATGTTCCAAACGAAAGAACAAGACAAAACCTCAGAAAAAGAACTTAACAAAATAGAGATAAGCAATCTACCCAATGAAGAGTTCAAGATAGTGATCATAAAGATGCTCACAAAACTTGGGAGAAAAATGGAGGAACACAGTGAGAACTTCAACAAAGAGTTAGAAAATATAAAGGAGAACCAATCAGAGCAGAAGAACACAATAACTGAATTGAAAACTACACTAGAGGGAGTCAACAGTATATTAGATGATCTAGAAGAACAGATCAGTGATCTGAAAGACAGAGTAGTGAAAAACACCCAAGGGACACAACTAGAAATAAAATTATGAAAGAAAAAAATCTCACTGGTAAGGGCAAACATATGGTAAATATAATGAACCAACTACTTACAAAGGTAATATGAAGGTTACAAGATAAAAGTAGTAAAATAACCTATATGTACCATAAGTAGTTAAGGGATACACAAAACTTAAAGATATAAAATCTGAACTCAAGAACATAAAATGTGAGGGTGGAGGGTAGGGAAAAGGTAGGGCTTTTAGAATATATTTGAACTTAAGAGATCATTTACTTAAAATAGACAGCTATATGTATAGGTTGTTATATATGAACCGCATGATAACCACAAACCAAAAACCTTGATAGATATACAAAAAAAGAAAGGAAATCAAACATAAAGCTAAAGATAGTCATCAAATTACAAAGGAAGGGATCAAGAGAAGAATAAAGAAACAGAGAAGAAGTACAAAACAACTAGAAAACAATTAACAAAATGGCAATAAGCACATACCTAACTAATTATTTTAAATGTAAATAGACTAAATGTGCCAATCAAAAGACATGGGATGGCTGTGTGGATAAAAAAAAGACCCATCTATATGCTGCCTACAAGAGACTCATTTTATACATAAAGACACTCACAGACTGAAAGTGAAGGGATATAAAAAGATATTCTATGCAAATGGAAACAGAAAGCTGGAGTAGCAATATTTATATCAGACTAAATAGACTTTAAAACAAAAACTGTAACAAGAGACAAAGAGCATTACATAATTATAAAAGGATCAATCTGGGACTTCCCTGGTGGTGCAGAGGTTAAGAATCTGCCTGCCAAATCAGGGGACACAGGTTTGATCCCTGGTCTGGGAAGATCCCATATGCAGTGGAGCAACTAAGCTCATGTGCCACAACTAATGAGCCTGCACTCTACAGCCCACATGCCACAACTACTGAAGCCCTCATGCCTAGAGCCCATGCTCTGCAACAATATAAGCTACTGCAATGAGAAGCCTGCACACTGCAATGAAGAGTAGTCCCTGCTCACCACAACTAGAGAAAGCCTGTGCACAGCAGTGAAGACCCAACTTAGCCAAAAATAAAAAAATAAATAAATAAAAGGATCAATCCAACAAGAGGTTATAACATATAAGTATCTATGTGCCCAACATTACAGCACCTAAATACATAAAGCAAATATTAACAGACATAAAGAGAGAAATAGACATTAACACAATAATAGTAGGGGACTTTTAACACCTCACTTATATCAATGGATAGATTATTCAGACAGAAAATCATTAAGGAAACATTGGACTTAAATAACACATTATATAAGATGAACTTAATAGATATATACAAAGCATTCCATCCAAAAATAGAAGAATGCACCTTTTTTTTCAAAAGCACATGAAACATTCTCCAAGCTAGATCACATGCTAGGCAACAGAACAAGTCTCAGTAAATGTAAGAAGGTTGGAAATCATATCAAGCATCTTTTTGTCTACAAGGTATGAGACTAGAAATCAACTGCAAGAAAAAAACTCTGAAAAACAGAACCAAGTAAAAATTACCTGAGACCAATGAAAATGGAAGCACAATTTTCCAAAATCCATGGGACGTGGCAAACTCAGTTCTAAGATGGAAGTTTATAATGATACAGGTCTCCATTAAGAGATGAGAAAAATCTCATACATAACAATCTAATGTTACACATAAAGGAACTAGAGAAAAAAGAACAAAGTCCACAGTTAATAAAAGGAAGGAAATAATTAAGATCAGAGTGGAAATAAATATGACAGAGATTAAAAGGACAATAGAAAAAAGTCAATGAGACTAAAAGTTGGTTCTTTGAAAAGATAAATCAACAAACCTTTAGCCAGACTCATCAAGAAGAAAAGAGAGCCCAAATAAATAAAATCAGAAATGAAAGAGGAGAAATTACAACTGACATGAAGGAAATACAAAGCATCATGAGAATATTATGAACAATTATATGTCAACAAATTAGACAACCTAGAAGAAATGGGTAATTTCCTACAAATACATAATTTCTCAAGACTGAATCATGAAGAAATAGAAAATCTTAATAGACTGATAAGTAATAATGAAATTAAATTTTTAATCCAAAAACTCCCCAAAACCAAAATTCCAGGTCCCAGTGACCTCACAAGTTAATTCTACCAAATTCTAGAGTTAATACCTATCTTTTTCAAATTATTCTAGAAAATTGAAGAGGAAGCAGTACTTTCAAACTCATTTTACTAGGCCAGCATTACCCTACTTCCCAAACCAGACAAAGTCATCAAAAAAGGAAAATTACAGGCCAATATCCCTGATGAACTTAGATGCAAAAATTCTCAACACAATATTAGCAAATCTAATTTAACAATACATTAAAAGCATCATACACCATGATCAAGTGGGATTAATTTCAGGGATGCAAGTATAGCTTAACATCCATAAATCAATCAATGTGATACACCACATTAACAAAACAAAGGACAAAAATAATATGATCATCTCAGGAGGTGCAGAAAAAGCATTTGACAAAATTCAACATCCATCTATGACAAAAACTCTCAACAAAGTGGGTGTAGAGAGAATATACCTTAACATAACAAAAGCCATATATGACAGACCCACAGCCAACATCACACTCAATGCTGAAAAGCTGAAATCAATTCCTCAAATATCAGAAACAAAACAAGGATGTCCTATCTCACCACTTTTATTTGATATATATAGTATTGGAAGTCCTAGCCACAGCAATCAGACAAGAAAAAGGAATAAAAGGAACCTAAATTGGAGAAGAAAAATTAAAACTGTCACTGTTTGCAGATGACATGATACTATATATAGAAAAACCTAAAGACTGCATCAAAATGCTATTTGAACTAATAAATGAATTCAGTATAGTTGCAGTATACAAATATACAGAAATCTGTTGTGTTTCTACCCACTAATACTGAACTATCAGGAAGTGAAATTAAGAAAACCCATTTACAATTGCATTGAAAATAATAAAATACCTAGGAATAAATTTAACCAAGGAGGTGAAAGACCTGTACTCTGAAAACTATAGGACATTGATGAAAGAAATAGAAGATGGTACAAATAAATGGAAAGATATAATGTGTTTATGGATTGAAAGAATAATTTTGTCAAAAGTACCATACTACCAAAAGCATTCTACAGATTCAATGCAATCCCTAGCAAAATACCAATAGCATTTTTAACAGAAGTATAACAAATAATCCTAAAATTTGTATGGAAACACAAAAGATTGCATATAGTCAAAAAAATCTTGAAAAAGAACAAACCTGGAGGTATCATGCTTCTCAATTTCAAACTACACTATAAAGCTGTAGTAACCAAAATAGTGTAGTACTGGCACAAAAACAGACACATAGATCAATGGAACAGAATAGAGAGCCCAGAAATAAACCAATGCTTATGTGGTCAATTAATCTATGACACATGAGGTAAGAATATAAAGTGAGAAAAAGACAACCTCTTCATTAATGGTGTTGGGAAAACTGGGCAGCTTCATGCAAAAGAATGAAATTGGATCACTTTCTTATACTGTATACAAATATAAACTCAAAATGGATAACAGATTTAAATGTAAGACCAGAAACCGTAAAACTCCTAGAAGAAAACATAGGCAGTAAACCCTTTGACGTTGGTCTTAGCAGTATATTTTTGGATCTGTCTCCTCAGGCAAGAACAACAAAATTAAAAATAAACAAATGGGACTATATCAAACTAAAAAGCTTTTGCACAGTGATGGAAGCCATAAACAAAACATTAAGGCAAACTACTGAATGGGTAAGGATATTTGCAAATGATATATCTGATAAGGGGTTAATATCCAAAATATACAAATAACTCATTCAACTCAATACAAAAAAACAAGCAGTCTGATTAAAAAATGGATAGAGGACCTGAATAGACATTTTTCCAAAGAAGAGACACAGATAGCCAACAGACCACATGAAAAGATGCTCAGTAACACTGGTCATCAGGAAATGCAAATCAAACCACAATGAGATATCACCTCACACCTGTCAGAATGGCTACTATAAAAAAAAAAAGATAGTAAATATAATAAGTGTTGGCGAGGTTGTTGAGAAAAGGGAAACCTTATACACTTGGTGGAAATGTAAATTGCATCCACTATAGAAAATGGTATGGAAGTTCCTTAAAAAATTAAAAATACATTTATTATATGATCCAGCAATTCCACTCCTGGGTATCTATCTAAAGAAAATGAGAACACTAATTTGAGGAGGCATATGCACCCCTTTTTTATTGCAGCATAATTTTACAATAACCAAGATATGGAAGCAACCTAAGTGCCCATTGACAGACAAAAGTATAAAGAGGAGGTGATACATGCACACACACACACACACACACACACACAGAATATTAGTCATGAAAAAAATGAAATATTGCCATTTACAACAACATAAATGGGCATAGAGGGTATTATGTTAAGTGAAATAAGTCAGGCCAAGAAAAACAAATACTTTACTATTTCACTTATATATGGAATCTAAAAAACAAAACAAGCAAACAAACAAAACAGAAACAGATTCATAATTACAGAAAACAAAACTTGGTAGTTGCCAAGGGGAATGGAGGTAGGGGAATGGACAAAATAGGTGAAGTGGATTAAGAGGTATAAACTTCCAGTCATACAATAAGTAAGTCATCGGGTTATTATGTACAGCATAGGGAATACAGTCAACAATATTGTAATAACTTTATATGATGACAGATGGTTGTTAAACTTATTGTGGAGATTATTTCATAATGTATATAAATGTTTTTTTTTAATTATTTTATTTTATTTTATTTTTGGCTGTGTTGGGTCTTCGTTTCTGTGCAAGGGCTTTCTCTAGTTGCGGCAAGCAGTCATCGCGGTGCGCGGGCCTCTCAGTATTGAGGCCTCTCTTGTCGGAGCACAGGCTCCAGACGCGCAGGCTCAGTAGTTGTGGCTCACAGGCCTAGTTGCTCCGCGGCATGTGGGATCTTCCCAGACCAGGGCTCGAACCCGTGTCCCCTGCATTGGCAGGCAGATTCTCAACCACTGCACCACCAGGGAAGCCCTGTATATAAATGTTGAATCACTATGTTGTACACCTGAAACCGATATTACATGTCAAGTGTATTTCAATTAAAAAAAAAAAGTTAACAACCAAGTGAAAGGCTAGAGAAAGGAGTCAGCAGTCTATTTCAGTATTCTCTCCTGAATTTCCTCCATCTCATCTCGTTTTTACTTTCATCCTAAAGGGCTTGCATCTCCCCACACTTCCCTGAATGAGATGGTGGTTAAAGATTCACTCACAAGACCTTGTGGAATTGAGAGGAAATTTAAGTGACTCAACCAAGAATACAGAGCTAATAAGTGAGAGACCCAGGGCTTGAAATCAGTCTACTGACTTCAAGTCTTGTTTCTCATGTTGCAGCTGCAGTGGGTGACTGGTACAAATGGGCTCCAAACCAAAGTTCACCATGGGGTCCCAGCATTCACAAAAAGAGAACTCTCCTCCAAAGGGAAGTAGATTTGGCTAAGCAAATAGGATTTGCTCAATAGGGGTGGGAAAGTAAAGAGATAAAGAATATTTATTTTTCTTGGAGATGGAATTGAGTTTCTTACTAGACTTAAAGCTTAAGCTGTTGGAGGTTTTCTAACAAGCAAGAGAGCTATTGGCCACAGTAGAGACTTCAAATCTCTCTACTACATAGTCTCACTCTCTACTGCTAATAGGGTGTGATACATGATGAAGGAGAAGTGAACTGGGTAACTGACCAAGAACCTGAATTTGTCTTCCTGTATTTCTGATTCAAAAACATTAATTAGAACTAAAGTTTTCTTACTTCTGTGCTCTCATTACCTGTTTAAAATTTTCATTTAGCAGTCATCAGTCTGCCAAATATGTTACGTATTATATTTTATATATTATGGTATGCATTTTTTATATTACGTATATTATATTTAGCATAATTCACTATTGTACTCCTAGCACTTAACACTGGACCTAACGTCTTTATGTAAGGGCCAGGTTTGCTTGTGAAGTTCCAAATGCTTTTCTCTGATTTGATTTAATACTGGAGAAAGTGGATACTCACGTTCTCTAAAATCTTAACTGGTTCTATGTGAGTAAGACTCTACAGCTTGAACTGCTGCTGGAAATGCTCTTCCTTTGGAGGTCTGCACTGGCTAGAATGAGGATCCCAGGTGGCTATTTTATAGAGGATTCTTCTCTTCTGAAAAAGGTTCAGGGATGAGGCTTTGCTTTATTTGGGAAGTTTGAGGCCCTGGGGAATTTGAATTTTGCTTAGCTTGATTTCTCTGGTACATTACTATCCATACTGTGAATTGCCCTTGGGTGTTGACATACTCTGGGTAAACATAAAACGCCAGCTAAGTGGTGCAAGTTCAATTCTGCTTTCACCCCTTTTCTGTCTTAGCCTTATTATCTGTAGATTTGAGAGCCTTATCCCTGCCTTCTTCCTAGGATTGTTCTGAGGACCTAGTGAGATAATGTCTGGGAAAGCATTTTGTGTTAAGGACCACATTATGGAAGAGTTGCTTGCCATAAAATGATCCTGAGCATGAGTAGTGACCAAAATAATCCTGGGGAACAGGGAGGATTCTTCTCGGGTTGTTTAATCCAGCCAAATATTCAGTGAGAGGCTGGAACTCTTTAGTAGGTCAGAAAAAGTTCTGTGGCCAGGACCTTGATGAGGTGTGACAAGGGCTATTAAAAACATATGATTCTATGGTGTGTGACTGTGAAGCTATTCCATTCAAACTAGTTTTCTGGAAAACCTGGGTAATAAATGTTCTAGAAGTCCATAGTGATAAGTTACTCTGCATGATGCTGTCCACAGCCACATAGCCCTCGGCCTTAGGAGATGGCCCCATATGTAGATCAAGACAACCTTATTGCCCAGGTAACAAACATTTATTTCACTGAACCTCAGCATGCAGGGCCCTTTCTTGGCTTGATGAGATTAGCTTTATATAGATCACAAAAATATATCCCAAGGCTTATGTCTTTGTCATAAATATTAAGCACACTTTGTCCATTTCTCTATCACATTGTATTATGGTGAGTTCTGCATAAGCCCATCTCCCCTGCTAGATTGGGAGCTCCTTTGTTCAAGGATTAGTGCAGAATTATTTTGATATTTTCCATGTCTAGCCCAGTATCTGGCATATAGTAAAGATTCCATGTATGTTTATTGAATGACTGTCAAACACTTTGCCTACAATACTTTGCTTTTAATTATTCAGTTATTTTATTTGCCAGTTAACAACTTCTCTTAATTTCTTTCAGCCACCTTATATTCTTAGGGAACTTTAGGTATAGTTTGATTTATACCATTGCCTCCATTGACCCTGAGAGAGGGCCTGGTAATTCTGTTATGGTCTGGAGAGCAGATACATGTGCTATTTGGGTCTCTGTATCTTCTTTTGAAGGCTTTTCTGAGTTTTGAGCCCACCCTTTAATTCTAGTGGAAGTTGTGTCCTGGAGCTATCGTGACCCAAGTCTGAGGTCTAGCCTAGCCACTGACTTGACAGCTAGTTCCTTGTTCTTGTTTACTGGGTACTCATTTGGGTCCCAAACCCCAAATCTACATGAAACTCCTTGATCAACCTCTGCTCCCCTGCTCTCTGTGATTGCCTGATTCAGCTTCATCATAAGTGCATAATTATTTCTGTGTATGACCTCTAAATACTCTAGTCTCATTCTCTTTGTCCCCATGATTTTCTTGGCTTAGAGTCTATAGATTCATACAACTTCTTAGATGTCTCAGTGGATCTAGGTAAGGACAATAAGGATGCCAAAAATTCACATAGATGCCCCATAAACTGAATCCGAGTTTTCCTGAGTCTTAGATGATTCCCATTGTCTAAAAGTTAAAGCCAAATTCCTTAGTTCAGCAAACAAGGCCTTTACAATCTGACTCCAACCAACCTACTGGTCTTATCTCCCTTCATTTCCTTTCTTGTACCCTGGAGTCAGCATGCCGAGTCACGTTCCATTTCCTGAACATTTCTCTTAACTTTCATACAGGTGAAATATTATTTCTTTGCTTTGGAATTCTTCTCCTTCAACAATTTGCCCATCAGACAGTCTCCTGTAAGTGTTTTAAAACCAGTCCATATTACAGATCACCTCCTCTCTGAAGACTTCCCTGGCATCTCCAACAGAGTTTCTCTTTCTTTCTCTCCCTCCCTCCCTCCCATTCTCCTTCGATCTTTTGTATATATCACTTGACATAAAGGATTGAAACTATATCTTTAAATGTTTGTGGGGCTTCCCTGGTGGTGCAGTGGTTGAGAGTCCGCCTGCCAATGCAGGGGACACGGGTTCGTGTCCCGGTCCAGGAAGATCCCACATGGGGTGGAGCGGCTGGGCCCGTGAGCCATGGCCACTGAGTCTGCACGTCTGGAGCCTGTGCTCCGCAATGGGAGAGGCCACGGCAGTGAGAGGTCCGTGTACTGCAAAAAAAAAAAAAAAAAAAAAAAGTTTGTCTTTGCCACTAGAGTTGAGTTTTTTGAAGCCAGGCATTAGGTTTTTTTTCATCTTTCCTTCCCCAGGATCTAGCCCACAGCCTGGTTCATTCTTATTACCCATTACATGCTTTCTGAATTAACAGCAGCTGAACTGACCCAGGAGGATCTTGGAATGTGCCCTCAAACCGCTGTTAATATGGCTGACAAGATTTGGAATTGTTAGGATCGCTAATTAAACTGTCTGTGGTCACCATCTTTAATAAACAGTTTTGCTAGAAACTGGGATAAATTAAAACAGCTGGGAGAGGAAATCTGTTTCCCCTGGGCTGTCTCATTCTGAGGCCACTTTTCCTGTCCACACAGTGATTTATGACTTGATATGTCATGTACAAGCAGATTGCAACAGAGACTCCAAGTTGAGCAATTCTCATGCTCTTAAGTAGGAAGGAAGGGATTGTAAGGAATAATGTATGTACTAGATTCTGTTTTTTTCTAAGGGACTCCCTGTTGTCTTCATTAAGTGGAGAACCACAAGAAAACCAAAAGGCCAATGAAAAATCCTTGGTCCACATTACTCCTCGACCTATTCTTCAGGCATATCCTGTCCTTGTTTGTCTAATTATCCACAAAAACAGGGCCAGCATTTTGTCCAGGGGCTATATTTAAAGCTTTCAGACTCCCGGTTAGAAGCTGTTTCTGTTCGTCTTTTCTCCTCCTCCTATGGGCCAGGTCTCTAGGAGCCAAGGACATGGGGCTCTTCTACTCATAGTTCTGCTTAGAATGGATGCTAAGAGCCTCAGAAGAACAATTCCCAAATTGTCAGGAAAGTTTCCTTCCAATGGCCCAGAGCAGAGCATCCTTGACCTCTTTGTTCCTTGGGGTGTACACCACAGGGTTCAGTAAGGAGGTGATTACAGTGTAGGTCACTGAGATCAGCTGATCCTGATCCTTGGTGTTCTCTGACTTGGGCTTGGGGTAGGCAATGGAGGCACAGCCATAGTGGACGGTGACCACAGTGAGGTGCGTGGCACAGGTAGCAAAGGCCTTCTTCCTGCCCTCGGCTGAGGCGATCTTGAGGATAGTAGAGATAATGCGGATTTAAGAGATGAAGAGCAGACCCACAGGCACAACGAGCACCAAAACACTGATGATCAAAGTCAGAATCTCATTGACAGTCGTGTCCATGGAGGATAGCTTCATCACAGGTCGGATGTCACAGCAGAGGGCCACCTTTGTTGCACAGAAAAGTAACCTGAATACAGGTATCACCTGTGTCATAGCTACAATCAGCTCAATGCTGCAGGCCCTCCACACCAGCTGGTTTCACACCCTCTTGTTCATAATGACTGTATATCTCAGGGGGTTGCAGATGGCCACATATCAGTCATATCCCATTGCTGTGAGCAGGAAGCAGTTAGTGATCCCAAAGGTTACAAAAAAGAACATCTGTGTGGCACAACCACCAGTGAGATAGACTGGCTTATACCCACGAGGCTGGATAGCATCCTTGGGAGAATGACCAATGTATATATAGTCTCTGAAGTGGACAGCATGCTGAGGAATAAGTACATGGAGGTGTGGAGCTGATGATCAATACGGATAATGGTCACAATGATTATATTACCTGCTAGGGTTAAGATGTACAGTGTAAGAAATACCACAAAAAGAGTGAGCTGGTGCTCGTGCAAAACAAACTCAGTGGTGAGAGTGTGGTTCTCCCTCTTCATTGGGTGGTCACTAAATCGGAAAAGTAGAAGAATAAAAGTTGCATAATTTTAGTAAAGCAGCTTAATCACATTTCTAAAATTGATTGAACTTCATTCTCAGCTATAAACCTGGGGATACATTTCCCAGTGGATTGAAGTTGATCTTTGGATTTACTTAACTTTGCTTAAAATATTCTTGTTCTGTGGCCATCTATTACAACTTCCTATGCATGCTAGAATCATCTAATTTTCCTCCCCCCCACCCCCACTGTATAACCATGTATGTTCCCACTTCACCTACTCTTCCTCCTTGTCATCTGGAATGCCCTTCCTCTTTTCCTCCTCTTATTTAAATCATCCCCATTCTTCAAAGACTAATGCATGTCTTCCCCTCCATCAATGCATATTGTATTCTGAAATTTTCATTTGATGCTTGAAAACAATTTGTTTAGGGATTGAATGGAGACTTCTTTTATTTCAAAACTATGAATCATCCCCTTGCATATCCTTTAAGAAGCAGAAGCAAAGCAGACTCAGAAATGTTCGTCTTGTTTTCAAGAAGGAGGTGAATCTTAACCAAGCACCATCCTCTCTCTACTGCTGTCTGAATGATGGAAGTTGGCTGACACTTCACAGCACTCACTCATGTATATTGTAAACTATGCTACATCTTCATCTTCCCTAAACTAGAAGGCAGATTTACAGCCTTACTCAACTTTGTGAGTAGGCATACACCTACTCTGCAGAGGTAAACAATTATACCAGGGAAGATGCAGCAAATTCAGGTGTCCTTCATCTAAAGCAAAAGCAGACCCTGAATATAAAGAGCAGAGTTACAATAAAGCTATATCATTTTGTTGAAGGATAGCTCTCAGTCCAATTCATGTAATATTTCACATTTTGGTCCCTTTAGACAGTAAGCTCCTGTAGGGTATATTTAAATTATATTCTGTTTTCCTTATCCATATTCAGAAAAAGGCTTTTTGCATAAAGTAAATCACATCAGTGAGGAAGGTTAGTAGGCATGGAGACCTCCTTCAAGTTTATAAAAAAATTATTTAAGAGAAGTTGGCAACCAGCTGTTAATCATTTACATGAAGAATGCTTAAAAAGAGTAAAGCTGCAACAGAATATATTTCCCAATAGGAAAAATAATTTGACACTAAAATATGTGGCTAAAGACATTTATCTTTTGTGAGGGCTCTGGGCATAAACTAGGCAGCGGTCCAGCCATGGGTGGTATGGCACGTCTACTGTGAAATAAAAAAAATGTGTGTTAGAGCTTTTAATTGTTCTAGTGATGGCCATGGGTGCTGCTAGCAATTAATGGTGCTAAATGTCCTGCAGCACATGTGACGATCCCGCCCAAGGAAGAACTGTCCTATTCCAAATACCAGCAGGGCTACTGCTGAGAAACCCTGGTCTAGAGTGTTGTCTGATCTGGTTGAAGTCTGTCTTGAAGTAGAAGAATGGCTGCTATAACCTGGTTAGTATTCTCCACCCTGGGAAGCCTATATTTCTTCCAAGAAAATCAAAGGTAGGAAGAGCAAACACAACCTTATGAAGACCTACTCCAGCTGTGACGAGCTGTTATGCTACAATAAGTTAAAGTCAGTCCATTAGCAGTGAGCCCCTTTTCAGCTCCTTTTCTAAAGAACAGTTACCTGTGACTGCATAGTGCTGAGGCACAACAGGAGAGCTGGGTTGGAGGAGGCCAAGGAGTGAAGATGGAAGTGTTGTGCTCTCTTGGCCACAGCACGCAGGCCAGGGAGGGAAGAGCGAGGTAACCAAAAGGGCCTATGATGGGCTGAAGCTGAAGGGGCAGCAGATAAACACACTCTAGTGGGAATGTGGTTAGGCTTGGGAGCTGCAGCCCTCCTTGACAGCCCCTCTGTGTGGAGAAGTCTTCAAAGCCAGAGAAGGAGCTCCCCCAGGAGCAGCCAGTGGGGCTCCTGGAGGTGTCTCCCTGTAGACAGACATCCTGAGAGCCATCCTGAGGGCTGGGAGGATACAGACAGCAGGTACCTGGGGGGCTCATTATGTGTAGTGCTCATTTACCCAGTCCCAGGGTTGGCATTTGGGGAGCCTGGCAGAAGTTTTTACTTCAAGTAGAATCAGCATTAGAGGAAGCTGGTTTATTTAGTTCCTTATACTTGTTTGAATAAACACATTGTGGCTGACCAGTTAGCTCAGTTGGTTAGAGTGTGGGGTTAATAATAAAATAATGAATAAGCACATTGTGGGTTTTTTTGCATATGTGCCTTGGAAATCCATAGTTTACACATCTAGGCAGCTCAAGCTTGGAACCATATCATCTTGGATCTCAGGAAGTTTAGGCCCTTTTTCCTACAAGCAGGATCTCTTACAGAGAGTTTAGGAATCTGGTTCTCTTTTTGGAATTAAAGTAGTCAAATATGGTCATGGTTCTGCAGAAGGCAGTTCACTCTGCCTGTCTTTCTACCCCTGTGACATTCAGAATTGAAAGGACATGGTCTTTAGATCCAAGGATCCTCTCTTGGGGGTTAGAAAACAGAGATGAGCCTCTGGACACTGTTCTCTTTACTCAAAATCACCTCCTCTTCTCCATTTGGCAAACTTCTACTAGTCTGTCAAGACCCAGCTTCAGAATTTACTTTCCGCTGAAGACTTTCCATGCATTACTTTATTGCTTCTGTAGCATTTTCTTCCTTTAACATGTGGTGCTTATCTGTGCCCATTCATTCTTCGAGCACTAAGCATAAGCCAGGCCCCGTGCTCATTGCTGGGCATACAGAAATGAATGAGATGCTTCATCAGCCTTTGAGGAGCTCACCGTTTGGCTACAAGTGGTAAACAACTTAAATAAACTGAAATAAATGTCATGAGTAAGTGGGACAGGAAAGAGATCGTCCTTGATTAGACTCAGGTTGATTACAGAAAAAATGGAGTAGGTAAATAAGACCAAGTTACAAAAGGTTTTAGAGTATTTAGACATTATCATTTTTAAGGGCCTCTCAAATGATTTCACTTATCCCTCCTGTTAGTGGGCTTCACAGTCCCTTAGCAACTAACCTCTAAAGGACCAGCAGCCCTCACCACTAGCTACCCTGCACCCTCTTCTTGTTTATCTGGTGATTTTGCTTCCATGCTGGTAAAAAAAGATACTCAACACTGGAATTCGATAGACTGATCTGGCAGCAGTAGAAGATGGATTTGAGGTTGGTGAGAAGAGGCAGGGTGGTTGCTGACAAAACAGTCAGACCAGAGATAATTGGGATTGATCTAGAGAGGGTGACAGTGGCCCATATAAGAGGGACAGATGGGACAGACATATGAGGTGAATCAATAGGGCTTGTAACTGAATCAATGTGTAGATCAAGGGAGAGGAAAGAACCAATCATTTCATAAACTACTCCCATCAGGTTCATTCATGCCAACTCCCCGATTATTCACAAATATGCATAGCTTCTTGTTATAACAGATAAATCAAACAACTGATCTATATACTAATGTCCCATCATTAGATATGATTGGTGACTATGGGATCTCAATAGGAAAGGAGTGGAGTTGGGCAAAATAGCTCAGTGCTTTATGATGCCATTGCTTTGGGACAAATTAAGAAGATTTTGGAAATGGGGCAGTGGGTAGATGGTATAAAAATGTGGTGCCAGGGGAAAAAGAGTTTTTTAGCTCCAGAGTCAACTAATATTTATTGAACACTTTCACAAGTTTTTGTCTCACTTAATCCTCCAAATGACCCTATGAAGTCAGTGGTACTATTTTCATTTTACAGATGAGAAATTATGAGGAATTTATTACTCCACCAACAGTAAGTCTATTGAAATTTGGTACTAGATGGAAATGAACATATGGAGTGACTATAGAAGCAAAGCTGGTGAAACAGTGAAGAGAACCTGCTATACACTGCTTTATTTGGGGACCATTTATTCTAGTTTATTCATGGCATTCACAGTAGTTTAGGATCCCGGGTCTAACCCTCCTTTAGGATCATCAATGGGACTTGTCCAGAGCCATGAATAGGACTCACAACAGGGTTAACTGAGGCCAGCATTGTTCCTGAATGTCTTGGTCAGCTTTGGCCGCTATAACAAAATATCATAGACTGTGTAGCTTAAACGACAGACATTTATTTCTCATTTCTGGAGGCTGGGAATCCAAGATCAAGGTGCTGGAAGATTTGGTTCCTGGTGAGAGTTTTCTCTCTGGATTGCAGATGGCTGCCATTTTTCTGTGTCCTCTTATGGTGGGGTGGGGGTGAGAGAGAGAGAGACCTCTGACATCTCTTGTTAAAGGGCTCTAATCCTATCAGGAGGACCCCACCCTCATGACCTCATCTAAACCTAATTACTTCCCACAGGTTCCATCTCCAAATACCATCACATTAGAGTTTAGGGCTTCAACATATGAGTTGTGCAGGTTGTGTGTGTGGGGGGGGGTTGCGTGGGTGGACACACAATTCAATCCGTAGCACTGAAGTTATATCTACTCTCATACTATCCCTGTCACCTGGAGCTGGGGTCTCCAATTTTTTTGGATGTGAAAACTCCTTTTTTAATTTCAAAATATTTCATGACTCTCCAGCTTGATGATGGTTGGATAATAATAGTTGTACTATTTGTACCAATTGATAGAAAAAAAAATCCTGAAAAGAGAACTACGAATTTAGTAATTCATGCTTTCAAATGAATTATGATACATTCAAAAATAGCTGCACATGTCTTTGTAAGTATTTATACACCCTGCATATGAAAGCTGATGCACACATGAATCCTGGAACTCACTGCAGTGTCTCTGAGGCAACAAGGAGAGAAGTGGGAATGATGCTCTGAGTAGTTGGTTAGACCAATAAGTGGGTAGGGCATAGGTGAAGGGAATCTGGGGTAGGAATGCAGAGAGGCAGCTGAAAGGTTTATTAACACATGGCAAATGTGTCCAGGAAGTCATTCTTGGAAGACCCTGGAGAATAGTTAGGTTCCTTTTACTGGAATGTGGGATCAAAGACTATAGGGGAAGCCCATTTTCAAAGTCAGGGCCTCCTGGGAAGAGGGAACTCATTCTATGAATGAGAACTTGTTAAAACTGCAGTTATAACTGTCACCTCGGAGTGAGATAGAAAACAATGTGGGGGACAGGGTGATGGAGCTAATAGCTATCCTGCTTCCTGCTGCCAGGAGACATCATGTCCGTAACAGTTTTGACTCCTCACAATAACCTTGGGAGGTTGATATTGTCAGCTCCGCTGTGCAGATAGGACACAAAGGCCAGGGAGGTTAAGTGACTATCCTTAGGACACATGCTTATAATGGTGGACCTAGGATAGGAACACATGCTACTCTGGCCCCAAAGCCTGTGCTCCATCTACAATATCACACTGTTTAAGCATCTCCTACATCAGGCTGTCAATGGTTTGAAGGGGGTCAGGGACAATACTAAATGTGGGTAGGAGGATGGGTACAGACGTTAATGATCTAGTGGTCCTGAGCCCTAACATTTTCCAGTGGCCTTTGGACCACTATAGATTTCCTTTTATCTTTGGAGCTGTGCTGAGTGAAGAAAGGATGCACTAAGATATTTGAGAAGAAAGCATATTACAGTACATAATTTCTGAACTTCCAGACTAATTTCCAAGACCCAATGACATTCAAATAGGATTTGAGATATGTGTAAATTCGCAATGTATAGAACTCCTTTTTTTCTCCTAGTCTTTAATTATTATAAAGGAGAAAGCTGGTTCAAATAATCATCATTAGCTTATAATGCAGCTGCAGACCCTGGGGTGAATTGCCTGTTTTTAAATCTTGATTTTGCCACATACTAGCTGTATGACCTTGAGGAATTTACTTAATCTTTTCAGGTCTCAGGTTTCTCATCTGTAAAGTAAGTTTAATAAAATACTTACCTCATAGACTTACAGTGAGGATTAAATGAGCAAAGTGCTTAAATTCATGCCTGCTTTCCAGAAGGTAGTCAATACATGTACCAAAAAGGGACATCACCAAGGGGGACAAACAACCTGGAAGTAATGTAATAATAAAAATAAAAGAGAGAGAAGAACTCTCTGCTGATGCTAATTGTGTTTTAGCTGCCCACAGATGTCTTCATTTATTCTTTCCTTCCTTTCTTCTTTGTTTTAATAATTATTGAGCAGTTACTATGTATCTGGCACTGTTCTAAGTGCAACAGATGCAGAGAGGACACTCGGGGAGTGGAGCCTGAGTGATAGATATAGGTGTCTCATGGTTCAAATTAAATTCAAGACAGCTAATGTGTAGAATAGGCTGTGAGAGGAGACACCACCTTTTCTTTCTCTTTTTTTTTTAAAGAGTTTTTTGTTTTTGATGTGGACTATTTTTAAAGTCTTTATTGAATTTGTTACAGTATTGCTTCTGTTTTATGTTTTGGTTTTTTGGCCGCAAGTCATGTGGGATCTTAGCTCCCCGACCAGGGATCGAACCCACACCCCCTGCACCACCAGGGAAGTCCCACCTTTTCTTTTTTAAATTAATTATTATTATTATTATTTTAGTTGAGGAGATTCTAGTGTATGGACCCAGGACATTCTATGATCCAGAACCAGCTCTTTCTTTTCAGCCCTGCTTCCTTCCTATGTTCTCCAAATACCACTTGTTCTAATACCCGAGTCTCCCTCCTTCTGTGTGGAATGTTGTTTCTGCTTCTATTTTCTAGTCTGTAAACACAATAAAGAGAATGAAACTTATTAAGGGTTTGAATTACCTGTAACTGTAAGAAAGCAGTGATAAAAACAACAAAATATTAAAGTTTATAAAAAATCTCTGGCTTTAACCCCAGTGTAAGTGGAGGGAAGCTTAATTGTTTTTCTCACTTCATTTGTCTCCATTGGCTCATCTATAAAATAGAGAAGATAATATCTACTCATAGTGTTCCTATGGAGATTATATGAGTTACTGTATGTAAATAGCCAAGCACAGTTCTTGATACATAATAGGCAAACAGTACATTACGTTTCTACTTCCCTCCCTTCGTCTGTCCTCCCCATCCCCACTATGCGTAACTCTGGGTTCTATTTGTATGTTAAGCCCACCCCCAAAGCACACATACCTTTATTCTCTCTCTCATGTTCATGGATGGGTCTTGTCATTAAGTTCTCCAATCTCTGTTGATTGGAAAGCCCAGGCCTCACTTTCTACCTCCTCTCCAACTCTAGATTCTCAGATGTGTGGGGATGGGGGTAGAGGTGGTCTGGTTTCAAACCCCAGCTCTTCTTACTTCACATGTGACCTTACAAACACTTCCTCCTCTGTTTAGGCTTCAGTTTCTTCACCCGTAAGATGAAGACAGTACTAATATCTACCTCAGGGGACTGATGCATGGGAAGGGTTGCATGAGAAGATGCCAGTAAGGCATTTAGCAGAGGGCCTGGTATAGAGTGTGCCATCAATAAGTGGTAACTGTTGATAAAGATGAGCATAGATTTCAAAATATGAGTTTTGCTGGTCATTGTTTTATCTTCACTTCTCTTTCCCCCGGCCTGACATCAAGGCTAGAAGGTGGCTGGTCTCCATCTAACTAACACTGTGGAGCAGCTTGCAGATTAGAAGATGATTTTCTGTCTTTTGGAGATGTGAGAAGAAGGACGTAGCGGGGGAATGAAACACAATATTCAAGCAGAGGAGAGAATCCCAAGGACCAGGAGGAGGATCTGCATGTGTGTTGGAATGGAAAAGCCACTCCCAGCGCAGCAATTCTGCAAGCGTGCCTTTGTCCAGGACCTCTGCCTTGAACTCCTACACTCATGAACACAATATTTCAGCCAGCCACCAGCTGTTTACTGACCTCACCTTTCTGCCCTCTGCTTGATATCTGGGGCACTAAGGTGGGCACTTCTGTGTTCAGGGAATATACTTTTTCTAGTACAGAGGGGGACAATTAGGTTCACTCAACCAGATTCAGATGTTCTATTTCTCTCCTCCAAGCCCCACCAGCCAGGATTGTGATAGACGGTGTGGGGATGGGACTGCATGTCCCCAATCCCTCTGGCTCATTCAGTGTGAAGACTATATTTTGAGCTAAATTCACCAATTAAGCCCTTTAAAAGTTATGCCTGAGATTTTCTGAGACTAATGCTCAGATACCACTTCCTGAGTGATTTTTCAGTATTTATATGCTTTTTATTCCCCAGGTTTTGTGACACAGCCGTACATTCATCTTTCCACTTGGCAATATTCCTAGGAAAGAAAAGAAAAAGAAAAGGTGATATTCCATGAGGCAAGGGTCATAAAGCCACATCCAGTCAGACAAGAATCATGCTTCATTGAGTCACAGAATGTGACTTACATCTCACCAGGCAGGGCTGAGGCTCTCTCAGGCTTCAGGAGAGCAAAGGCTTGAGAGTGTAGAACTAGGACTGCCAGGACTCTTGCTGTGTGTGGCAGACACGGCTCCCAGAGAATCTTCTGGAAGGGAGGACTAGAAGAAAAACTTAGAGCCCACCAAGGTCTGTTAATTAATTTCTCTCTCTGATTGGCCAGATCTGGGAGTAACAAACAGACAGAAAGCAACACTGCGTTCTCCTATGCCTCCCCAAAGCCCTGTTCCTTTAATCTGGATTTCAGTCTGTCAGAGAGAACCATTCTCCTGTGCCCCAGGACTCTGGGGTCCCTCTCCCCAAAGCCACAGTGACTGTCCCCAAAGCAGCAGTAGCAAGATCCAAAAACCATGATGCTGGGAATCTCATTAGAAAAGGGGCTCATCAACCTACTCACATAGGTAGTATGTAGGTGTCAGGGAGAAAGAAATTTTCCTCTGCCCTTTCAGGTTCTTCTGGCTGGTCTAAGAATTAAATTGACATGAGACAGATTAACATGAGAGAATCAAACAAAAGTTTAATGACATGTGTACATGGGAGAGGGTCAGGAAAACTGAGTAACTTGCCAAAGTGTCCAAAGACCTCACTTTAAACACCATCTTCAACTAACAAAAGAGGATGTTGCCGGTAGTGATTTGGGGATTCAAAGGGGAGAAAGGCAATTTACATGCAGAGAGAAAAGCAAAAGTTTAGTAAATAAATGTTTGCTTGGCCTGCAAAGACAATGGGACACAGAAAGGAATTTTAATAAACAGACTTTCCTAGGTTCCTCACTGTCTACCACACCTACTTCATATTATAGTTATCTATGGTGATGGCTCCTTTCCTGGAACAAGTCCTCCACCTGTGTCCTTTCAGTCAGTTAGGGGGAAGGTCAAAGGTTCTTCCTGAGTCTTTTGGGACTTAATTGTTTCAGCTCAAAATAATCTGCATGCTAAAGAGACATTTTGGGGTGGCAAGTTTTGCTCCCCTACATAGATGATCTAGGGTTTCCACAGGAACAAAGCTGTTTCATCAGGACATGGTCCTGCTCTGCTCAGTGGATGGAGGATGAAGAGGAGCTCTTGCCTCATGACCATTATTGTAGAAAGTGTCTACAACCTTGTGGAACCCAACCATGTTTAAGGGTGCAGCTTCATTAGACAAGCCACTCACACACTAGGGCCTCTGTACCCTAAGGGCCGAAGGATCTGTCTCTGAGGTCCCTTCCAATTTGAATATTCTGGGAACTGTGACTCATTCATTCACTGATTCCTTCAACAAATACTCATTGTGTGATTCTCACATGGAAGGTACATGGAATATAGCAGAATGGGGACATGGCATCTGTACTATATACCAGTCCTGCTGGTTTTGCCCATCAGACTCCAAGGCATCACTGCATATTGCATAGGAAAAGCTGAGAACCTTCTCCTTGAGGAAGATGAGAAGGAAGGCCCACATTGGAGTCCTTCCTGTGCCTGCCCTCTTTCTCTTTCCCAGCATTTAGGCGTTGAGCAGGCCCAGCCTTGTCTGCCTTTCATAATGCAAACCCAAGATGGGCCTTTCCAAAGGTTGAAGGAGAATCACATCAAATGTACCAGGTTCCACTGGGACTTGGGCTCTTCAGTAATCCCTAGTTCTGGTACCCAGTTTATGCCTTTCTCTTAGAGACCCCAAAAGTAGGAAAGGTTCCTTTCCTAAAAACCAGTGAACTGAGAAATGAATACTTGAAAGCCAGGCAGTTTATTGTGGTGTCTTTGATAAGCTAAGTAAACTTAGAGAGACTGATAAGCATGAAATAGTTGCTAGACATTTGGTTCAGTTACACATAGTCTCTTTCAAGGCCCTCAAACATTTACCCAAGAGCAACTGCAAATACTTAGGCTCATAAGCCACTAAGATCCAGAGACTTAACAGCTAAGAAATAGATATGTAGTATATTTATCACTGCTTGGGAATGGCCAGTGCATAGCCTCATTTGAACTGTTTAAAATCCTTTACGGAGCAGCTAAAGGAAGGCTTAAAGCTGGGCAGCAGGTATTAGCAAGACCTTAAAGTAATCATTAAATCTTGGGCCTTATTAGTCAATGTCCATTCTTCACAGTTTTTCTGGTAGCTCTGTTTAAATATTTAGCTCTGAAATTAGAAATGTAATGGAGTCTAAACCCATGAGGAAGGAAAGGAAACCCTGATATTGAAATTATGAACAGAAATGACTTTAAAATATATATATATATATGATTCTTATTGTACATTTATCTGAAAAAGACTGAAAGAAATCTGGAGTGGATGGAGGTTCAGAGGTTTTTTTTTTTTTTTCTGAAAAAGGAGTGAGTGCATCATCGGTATGTTTGGGAAGTTTTGTCTTTTCCATTCTGATTTTTTTTATATCTCTTCTTTTGGCTTATTGCATTTAGTTATGAACTACAATACAGGATTGAATAAAGGCAGTTACAGGGGCATTTTTGTCTTTTTCCAAATTTAAATGCTTCTCATGTTTTGGTCACCATTAAATGTGATGCTTGCTGCAGATCTCAGATACCCTTTATCACATTCAGGAAGTTCCCTTCTATTCCTGGTTTGTTTGCAAGTTTGTCACTAACAGTCTTTTCAATGGTCTAGTTCCTTTTCTGTATCCATTGATATAATTATATGATTTTTATTCTTTAATTGGTTAGGGTGGTGAATTACATTAATAGATTTTTCTGATGTTGACTCATTCATTTTTTTTTTTTTTTTTTTTTTTTTTGCAGTACATGGGCCTCTCACTGTCGTGGCCTCTCCCATTGCGGAGCACAGGCTCCGGACGTCCAGGCTCAGCGGCCATGGCTCACGGGCCCAGCCGCTCCGCGGCATGTGGGAACTTCCTGGACCTGGGCATGAACCCGCGTCCCCTGCATCAGCAGGTGGACTCTCAACCACTGCGCCACCAGGGAAGCCCGTTCATATGTTTTAAAGGAAAACCCTGCTTGGCCTTTTTATACACTATTGAATTCAAGTTGCTATTTTTTCATTCATTCATTATTAGTCAATAATTATCATTTCCTACTTTATCTATTTTTGTACCAAAGGTTTGCAATTAGCGACCTCTTTAAATGCTGGGGAACTTTCACCCATTTTCTATCCTCTGAGCCTGGTATCTTTTTGTGTTGTTGCTTGCTTGCTTTTTGAGAGAATAGGTTTTCACTACAATCATTTCCACTTTTTAGAGTTATTAGTCTAGTAAATTTTCCATTTCTTCTTGGTATAATTATGGTAATTTATATCTTCTTCTGAATTTGCCCATTTTACATTCTTTTTCAAATACATCAATGTAAAGTTTTTCAAGGTATGCTTTTATAATTATTTTGCTCATCTGTATCTGCCCTTTTATCTTTTTTCCTACTTGATTTTGTTTATTATATCTCTCTGATTTATCATAGTTGTTAGAGGTTATATTTTTAAATTAATCTTTCCAAAGATCCAAAATTTTTAGAAAGTTTCTAGTATTTTATATTTGCTTTAGTATTTTAATTAATTTTATTTCATTATTATTTGTTTCTACTTTCTTTGGGTTTATTTTGTTATTCTTTTTTAAGCTTTTTGAATTAAAATATTTATTTTTCCTCTTGCTTTACAGTAAATCTTATAAGGCTATAAATTTCTTTCTGAGAACTGCTTCAGATTTACCATGTTCAGTTTGATGTGTAGTGCTGTTGTAAGTTGTATTATATAAATTTTCCTTTTTACTTTTTCTTTAATTCACAGTTAATTTAGATTTATGTTAAGATAATACACTTAATACAAAAGAGCTCAGATCCTGGAGTTGGGGTGCCTGAGTTTGTGTCCCATCTGCCACTTGCTATATGTGACCTTGGGCAAGTTGCTCATCCCCTCCGTGCCTCAATTTCCTTATTTGTAAAATGTGAAGAATAATAGTGTTGACCTTAAACAATTGTTGTGAAAATTGAATGAGTAAATATTTGAAAGTTCTCAGAGTAATGGCTGGCATATAGTAAGTGCCATTAAGTGTTTATAAAATAAATCTTCAGTACTATGAGTAGGGGTAATGGAAGGTTTGGCTACTTTTTTGGATTGATTTCTTTATTGCATTATGGTCCATGAATATTATTTGTATATCATTGTTTCCAAATTTGTTGAGGCATCCTTTGGGGTCAAAACTTTCTCTGTATGAAGGTTAAAGTTTTAGGTTAGGCTTGTTACTTGTCATAACCTTTTTAGTCCTATTAATCCATTGATTATTTTATTAGTCCAAAAGAAATGTGTTAGTATCTCCCACTATGATTGGGTGTTTGTCAGTTTCTCTCGGTAGTTTTATTGGTTTTTGCACAATATATTTTGAAGCTATGCTGTTAGGATCTTACAAATTCACGAATGGAATACCTTCCTGGTGAACTGTTTTGTTTACCAATATTATAAGTCTCTTAGCGGTTTTCACTCAGAAAGATATTTTGTCTGATATTCATAATGTTACATCAACTTTCTTTTTGTCAACATTTTCCTGGATAACATTTCAACCCCTTCATTTTCAACCTGTGACATATTTTTTTTAAAGGGGAAAGTGGATCCTTCCTTTTTTTCCAATTTATTTTTTAATGTTATTTATTTATTTTTGTCTGTATTGGGTCTTCGTTGCTGCATGCAGGCTTTCTCTGGTTGCGGCGAGTGGGGTCTAATCTTCATTGCGGTACACAGGCTTCTCATCGTGGTGTCTTCTCTTGTTGCAGAGCACGGGCTCTAGGCGCGCAGGCTTCAGTAGTTGTGGTGCATGGGCTTAGTTGCTCCGCGGCATGTGAGATCCTCCCAGATCAGGACTTGAACCCGTGTTCCCCTGCATCGGCAGGCGGATTCTTAACCATTGTGCCACCAGGTAAGTCCCTGTGACATATTATTTTAATAGTATAGTGTAGATTATTAAAATTCAGTCTGAGAGCCTCTGTGTTTCTATTGATTAGCTTAATTCATTCACATTTATTATAATTAGAGTAGTTGTTAAATATTACTGCCATCTTATTTTATATTTTCCATGTGCTAAGATTTCTTAATCTCTATTTGTTTCTTAACAAAACTTTTTGTTTGATTAATTTCTTTGTTCCATTTTTCTGGTTAGAAAGTTATATCTATATATTTTCTATTTATCCAATTGTTAACCTTAATTTTTACATTTTAATTTTATTTTTGTAGAAGTAAATGCAGAATTAAAAGGTAGAATTAAAAATACAAAAGAGTACTACATTATTAAAACATTTTCTCTATCCACCCATGATTCTTGCTTCTTAGAAGCACCTACTTTCAACTTTTTTACCTGTGTCTCATCTTATTTACCTCCATATTTCTGCTATATTATATATAAAATGTATATAATGGTATCTAGTTCCTAAATTTTAGGCATTATCTCTTCCTAGCTCATTTATAACACCATAATTTGTACACATGAACACAAGCCTATGCACATACTTCTCCTCTTGTCATCCTCCCAGTAAAAATTAAGTCTATTTTCAAAATATACATTATGATAATATGCAACTATTACTCACAACTGAGCCATGCAGCATACTCTAAGTGTACATCTCTTCCAGTGCAGTTTTTGTTTTTCTCGCTAAGTTTTAGTAATTGAGTCTGTGAATGAAAAATGTTGCCTGCCATATCAGTAAACAAAGGGTGTTGCAGCCATCAAGATATCACATTACAGCTACCCCCAAGGATGATCCCTGAGGGAACCTAGAATGGAAACAGGATGCCCACTGCCAAGACCTCAGCCACTGTAGCCACACACACCTCCCCTTCCCCCTTCCCCACCAACCTGACTGTGCACCCTGAGGGAACTCAGGATAGGAAAGAACAGGATCCTGGCCCTATATGGCTAGGGTGCATATCAAAGAAATGATTTCAGTGAGCCCAGACTCTTGCATCTTCCCATACATAGTAAGGTGCTAAATTCCTTAACTTGAGCTATCTGGTTTTCTTTAGTTAACAGTAATCTTTTGAAGTGCTGACTACCTGGTCTTTGTTGCAAAAACTCCTGTATATCTGGCTCCTCCCTTACCTCTTTGGAATAGTCCCTCAGAGCTATCTGAGAGGCTGTGTCCCAGTCTTAAGTTCTCAGTATTGTCTTCCAGATAAAACATAATTCTCAATTTTTAGGTTGTGCACTTTTTTCAGTTGACAGGTCCATTTATTTGTTTAGTTTTCAAGTAGCTGTAATTAATCCAGCCTCAAATTTTCCACCAGAACAGTAAAACCTTCTTCCATAGTTAGATACAGTCAAACATATCAGGTAATATTCCCAAGTCACTTTTATCTGACTGTCTGTCTGTCTGTCTATCTATCTAGTTATTTGGCCTCCTAGTTAGTTTCTTTTTGTCTTGGGAACATCTCTTTCCATCTTCTCCAATCCAACTCTTGAGTTGCTTTGTAGGACAGCTGCAGGGCTATAATCCTGGAGCTTTCCTTCACCAGTATTCCTCCCACTTTAATAATTCCTCCCAGATTTATTAAAGTATAATTGACAAAACTGTATATATTTAAAGTGTTACTGTGTGATGATTTGATACACATTTACATTGTTAATGATTACCACAATCAAGTGCATTAACACATCCATAATCTCATATAGCTACCTTTTTTTGTGTGTATGTGGTAAGAACACAAGATCTAATATCTTAACAAATTTCAAGTATTCAATACAGCATTATTATCTATAGTCACTATACTATACATTAGGTCTCCAGAACTTATTTATCTTACAACTGAAAGTTTGTACCCTGTGACCAACATCTCCCCATTTTCTCCCAGCCCCTGGCAACTGTCATTCTACTCTCTGCTTTTGTGAGTTCAACTTTTTTTGGATTCCACATCTAAGTGAGATCAAACAGTATTTATATTTCTGTGTTTGGCTTATTTCATGTAATATAATATCCTCCAGGTTCATTCATGTTGTTGTAAGTACCAGAATTTCCTCCTTTTGTATGGCTAAATAATATTCCATTGAGTGTATATATATGAATGTGTGTATACATATGTATATAAAATCTCCCACATTTTCTTTATTCATTCATCAGTTAATGGATGCTTAGATTGTTTCCATGTCTTGACTATTATGAATAATGCTGCAATGAACATAGGAGTGCAGATATCTCTTTGACATACTGATTTCACTTCCTTTGGATACATGTCCAGAAGTAGGATTGCTGGATCATAAGGTAGTTCTATTTCCAATTTTTTAAGGAACCTCCATACTGCTTTTCACAGTGACAATTTACATTCCCACCAACAGTGCACAGATGTTCCCTTTTATTCCATCCTTGCCAGCTTTAGTTATTTCTTGTATTTTTGATAATAGCTATTCCAGTAGATGTGAGATGATAACTCATTGTGGTTTTAATTTGCATTTCCCTGATGATTAGGTGTTGAGCACCTTTCCATATACTTGACCACCAGCATCCTGAGATTCCCTGATCTCTTGCCTATGTTAGTTTCCCTGTTTCCTGGAGTACCTCTTCAATAACTTCCTGAGAACAACAATATGGGATATACATTTCTTGAAATATTAGTTCTTTGGAAATATATTTATTATATTCACATATATTGTGAATCATTTATTTAATATATTAACATAGCTTAGAAATAATTATCCTTTACAATATTGAAGACATTGCTTCATTGTTTTCTAACTTCTAGTGTGGTTGTTAAAAAGTGTAATTTCATTTGAATTATCAGTCTTTATAATATGATTTTTTTCCCTCTCTTTCTCTTTTTGGAAAATTTTAGCACTCTTTTACCCCTAGAGTTTTGGTATTACAAGATGATACTCTTTGACATATATACTCTTATTTGTTTTTCCACTATACTAGTCACTCAACCTGGAAGTTGATGATCTTTAATATTTTGAAATATTCTTTTCATTGATGTTGTCTCTCTTCTATTTTCTCTATTTACTTGTTCTGAAACTGGCATTTGTTGGATATTAAACCTCTTCTATTGATCCTCACATTTTGTTTTCTTTCTCTTTCATTACCTAACTTTTTTCTTCTTTTTAATACACTTTCTGGAAGACTTTTTCAACATTCTCTTTTTAAATTTACTAATAGAATAAATTGTCTTTAACAAATTTTTTGTTATAGAAACCTTTTTTGATTCATGAATGCACTCTATTCTCTCATCTATTTGAGAATAGTAAATATATATAGGGCTTCCCTGGTGGCGCAGTGGTTGAGAGTCCGCCTGCCGATGCAGGGGACACGGGTTCGTGCCCCGATCCCGGAAGATCCCACATGCCGCAGAGCGGCTGGGCCCGCGAGCCATGGCCGCGGAGCCTGTGTGTCCGGAGCCTGTGCTCCGCAACGGGAGAGGCCACAGCAGTGAGAGGCCCGCGTACAGCAAAAAAAAAAAAAAAAAAAAAAAAAAAAAAAAAAATATATATATATATATATATATATATATATATATATATATATATATATATAAATACACATGCATCTATATATTTAAATTTTTTTCTCTTCTCTGTGCATTGTCTCTCTTTTTCCCAGTATTCATGTTTTTTTCTGTTTGTTCCATCATGGTCTTTCATGTTAGAAACCACCTTGATTTTTCATTTGTATCAAGGAGAGAAGCTCTAATAAACCAGTTGGAAGTTCCGTGTACATGTCTGTGTATATAGGACAATAAAGTGACAAATAATTTTTCACTGGGAAGTACCCATGTCAATATCTGTAGATGTATTTTCTTGGGATTCTCTGTTTCCCCAGGGAGGATTACTGTAATGTTCTTTCTGGTGGCTACACACCTTGTTGCCAGAATTCTGGCAGACCACGGGGGAGAAGGAGCCTGAGGGGAAGTCTTTCTGCTTGCTATATGGATGTTTTCTTCTTCCCCTATTTTCTACACAACATTTTTCTTTAGCTCTGCAAATATCTCTGGAAAGTGTGAATTTCCAGTACTTTACCTGAATGTGGGAGGGGTACTGACATTGCTATGCAGAGTGGAGAAGGAACCCCTATTTTACATATTCTGGAAGAGCCACATTTAGAGAATTAAGAAAGTTGGAATGAAGTCATTGTCGAGAACTCTGAAGGATCTGAGATTTACCTTCCTTCCAAGCTTACAAGTGAGCCTGTCATAGTTCCATGGATTCAGGTAAAAGATGCAAGACACCTTGGACTGAAGCAAAAGACATTATTACTCACAGTAATAGTATTGACATTTGCACCAGTTCTCCAAGCCCCAATTCTTACAGAGGAACACAAAGAGAGCCAGGAATTACCTGAGCATGCAGTGAGTTGCATTAGAAAAGTGGGATTCTAAGCTTAGAGAACCTGAATCTGAGATAATATAAGTAAGCCTGCCTACTCTATGCTCCAGAGAGAGACACTCTATCTTCCAAGGCTGTGCACTATAAAAGTACCCTTGAAATAATAATCTGGGACAAAGGCAGTCAGTGTGTCTGCTCACAAGACATGTAGAAATGCAAGAGACCCAAGGAGAACTGTCAGAGTTCAAATATGTACAGCAAAGTCTAAAAGGGAAGGACGACGTGTTGTGTGTGACAGTGGGTGGCCGTAAATGTTGGCTTCTATAATAAAGTGTAGAAATATTGAGCATCACCTATGGAGGAAAAGCAGTGTAGCTTTTATAAGGGGAATGTATCCTTTAAGAGGCTAGATGAACCATTTGCTGTATAAATAAGAGAAATAATATACTTTTAGTTCAAAAATTGGAAGGGCTCTCTAACATTTGAGCCACTAAAATGAAGAAGATTTATTATGGTTATATTAGAGGTGGGTAATAAAGGTCAAGATTAATGGTTATTTATCTTCATAAAAATGTATATACTCCTCAAAGGTGTGAAGATATAAAGTCAAATGAAAATAAATGGCAGGAATTGCTTTGCAGCTGTCAGGAAGAGGCAGGTAAATTTCAGTGAGAAAATGAAAAATAATGCATTAGAAAAGGAGAGCATAGAGTATGATTAAAGCACAAAGTTCTCTGAGTTATTAATTAAAAAGAAAGTATAATTTGAAGTTACTGTGGGCTATTCCTCAGTATGCAGGGCTAAATTATTTTTTTAAGATGGATTTAATTAGGGAGCATTAAAAACAAAAGCAAGAACCCTCACACAAATCCTTGGTTCACCTTCATGCAGTGCAGGTGACTCCCCATCCATGCTACTTGAGAAGGTTCAGAGAAGAGCTGGTAAATGCCTCGTGAGAGTGGCAAGTTCTCCCGTGTGCAAGTAGCCTGATAAGACAGAGACTCTGAAGTCTGCAGTGGTAGAAGCAGAGAATGGATGTGATTTTACTTCAATGAATTATGAATGGTGTGAACAGAGCTAATACAGGTTCATTCAACTGACACAATATTAGGAAGTACACAATGATGTATTTAGTTCAATCAAATTCAACCTTTGTATTTTGGAAAATCCCACACACCAAGGCACTCTTCAGCTTCAGGGTCTCAGCTGGGTTTCTCTTTCTTCCTCACAGGAGGCCCCAAGGACTCAGGCTCTTTAAAGCTGCTATGAACCACAGAGCCTAGACCCATTCAGAATCACACTTGTTTCCTAAAAGTGACATGATTGTCTCTAATAATGATAAAAATCATGGCCAACATTTTCTGAGATCTTACTTTGTGTCTGTCATTTTGCTCAATGCTTTATGCATTAACCTATTTGAGCCTCACAATATTCTTCTGAATTAAGAACTAGTATTGTATAGATAAGGAAAGTATGTTACAGAGAGGATCAGACCTTGCCTAAGGTGAAATAAGATTCAATCGTAGGAACCTATGACTTCAGAGCCTCTGTACTTAACTGTAGTGATTCTCTTGCTGCTTCATCTGTATCTTTATAAATGCTGGTCCCTCTAACTAGATGTCCGCAGTGACACATGCATCATTCACCTTTTCCTTACTGTCTTGGATAATACCTCCTTGATAGTATACTCTGGCCCTACTGCTGAGTTAGATGCCCCTCCTTTATGTTTCCATACCATCTTATACTAATCTCCATCATAGCACTCATTACTCTGTACTGTCATTCCCATTTACCCTTCTCCTCTAATGAAGTTCTGAATTCCTTAACATCAGGGATTCTTTCCAATTCATTATTCAGTCAATAAATATTTATTGAGAAACAAGTATGTAGTAGCCATTGAATCCATAGATCTTAGTACATAGTAGAGGAATCAGAAATATTTGATGGACAAATAAATTAATCAATACTCTTCTTTGGGATCCCTCTCCCCTTAAGATCAATTGTGGATTTTTTTTCACTAATCTCACAGAAAAATATAGGAGTTAATTGCATAACCACATTGAATAAAATATAAAGCTAATTAAATTCATGCAAGCTTCCTGTAATTATTGCCTTTTATCTTTAGCTTCCAATTCCCACTCTGATCACTGCAAGTCTTCCTGGTTAAGCACTTCATGCTTAAGGATCTCTGCTGGTGGGAAGCCTCAAACCTTGTATATACTTAGAGTTGACTTATATAGCATTTACTAGGTGCCAGACACTTTTCTAACCACTTTGCATAAATCAACAAGTTAGTCCTCACAGCAACTCTCTGAAGACCATGCCCTCATTAAGCCATTTTAGAGATAAAGAAACCGAGACACAAAGAAGTTAAGTAACTTGCCTATGGTTACATTGTTAGGAATTAGAGAAAAGAGGATTCAGTCCTGGGCAGTGTGAATCTAGAGTCCATGCTTTTAATCACTGGGCCCTATTGCCTCTCATTACTCTCTATTTCCTCTAGAGCCACAACGATGGGAAATTGCATTTTGACACATTGTTTGTGAGAGATCATTTGGTAAAAATTTTGTAGAGAAGAACAATACTCTATTAAATACTCTTTAAAATTTAGGATGCTCATGGTCTTTAACTTTGCATTTTCACTTCCTGGTGTTCACTTATGTGTGAAATGGCATGTTTATAGAGTTTTCTATTTCAGAATTGCTTACAATGGCAACAGCTAGAAAAAAAAAAAAAAGGACCAAAACATCCATCAGTAATAAACTTGGTTAACAAAAATGACATATCTATAAAGTAGAAAGTTATACCACCATTGAAAAAAATCAGATAATTATTTAAGTGCTCTACAGAAGGACATCCCAGATATTGTTAAATATAGTGGGGAAAGTATTAATGTGTACGTGAACACATATGTGTTTTTATATTAGCTAGTATATGCAAGGCATCTCTGTATTTATATACTGTATATTGCCTGGAAGGAATATAGGGTGGAGGGGTGAAGGGTGGAAGTGTGCTTACTGACTATGTTAACGTGACTTTGCTATTTAGTTGTTTTCATAATACAACTTTACTCTTCCATTACCTTCATCAACATGGCATTACTATTCCAAAACATTCTTGCCCAGGAAGACAAAAGTTGTATATAACTTTATTGTTCTTCTTGGGAATCTCTACCAAAAACTTATGTCAATGACCATCAAACTGTTTGGATTTTTAATAAATAGCATCAAATGACTGTTAATGCTCTAAGGAAATTGAAACTCTAATCTCAAAAGTATTACACTGTTGAGTCTATCAGTCCTAAATTATTAAATCATGATCCTTACCCAATCCTAATCAAGTCCATGAATTGAAAGACTGGCATACACCATACTCCAAAACTTTGTAAATAGCCTCACTTTGCACTTCCTTCTAACTTTGCACTAATACTTTGCCAAGGTGGTATTCTCCCTTATCAAAGTAAGAATAATCTCAGGCTTGTTTATCAGTAGGTTATTGGGGTAGTATTTTCAAGGAACCAGCATCCTAAAAGAAACAGGAAGGAAACTGAAAGAAGAATAATATTTAACTATAAACCTGTTTTACTTTTGGATTTCTGTGCAGTGTCTGTGTATTACTTGTTCAACAAAAGAATTGGAAAAAAGGAAGGAGGAAAGAATGAAAGAAAGAAACTAAAGTATTGGATGGGAACACTTCAAGAGAGAATATAAATGAAAAATCCCAGACCTCAGTCCTTTGTCATTTCAATATGTAGAGGCAAAGTAGGTGCAACCAACAGAGAAACAGCATCTATGATACGATTGAGCTAAAAAAAAAAAAAAAAAAAAACCTTCCGAATGCTTTAAAATTCTTAGATTGAAGCAGGGTCATTTGTAGAAGAAAGGGAGAGAGGAAGACCATAATTTATGTTTGTGGTTGTGATTAAATTTCATGAATTCTAGAACACCTTAGACACAAGGGGCAAGGGAATGACACAAAGTCATTCTTTGGAGGGGAGGAAAGATTCCAGCTGCACCAATTCAGGTAAGCAAGACAGAGAGTAGAGTTAACTTGCCACACTGGCATGCCATTTCTTCCTCAATAAATCCAGTGGCCTGGGTCCTGTCTGGAGAGAAAGTGCTGTAAAGAAGGAGAAAAGAGCTGGAATTGAAGTTGGAGATCCAGCACAGACTGCTTTCTTCTAAGAAAAGACGTTTGCTTGTATATTCCTTCCTCAGTTTCCACTGTGGGTTCAGTGGCCAACCCCCCTTCCAAATTTGATGAGAAACATTAATCTATCCATCCAAGAAAGACAAGACACAAAGAAAGCCACATCTGGAAACATTATAGTCAAATTGTTAAATGCCAAAGACAAAATCATGAAATCAAGAAGAGATAAACAACTCATCACAAACAAGGGCTCCAAAATAAGATGAACAGCTGACTTTTCTTCAGATAATAGAGTCCAGAGTCAATAAAACACATCTAAATTGCTGGGGGGAAAATCCTGTTCCTCAATAATTCTTTTCTTTTTCCCCATGTTTTCTTTTAAAGGAAATGTTTAAAGTACCCAACCTTAAAAAGTGACTTCAGGAAAAGAAATGCAAGTAACTGTGGATCTGAAGAATGTCTGTAGGGAATGATCTATAGCTTCCTCTTAAATACAATCTGAAGCTTTCAAAGCATAATGCCCAAGGTCTTAAGATCAAGAATTCTATATTTAGCAAAACTATCATTCAAAAATGAAGGTGAAATAAAGACATTTCCAGGTAATCAAAGACTTGAGAGTATTTGTTGATAGCAGACCTGCCTTACAAGAGTGCAAGAGGAAGTTTTATAGGCTGAAAGGAAGTAACACTCGACAACAATTGGAGCCCATACAAAAAATATAAATAGTACCAATTATAGTAATTACATAAAGCATAAATGTATGCTCTTATTTAGATTAAATTTTGATATCAAAAGTGATCATATACCTTTCCCTTCCTACCCCAGCACTGACACCCATGGTGGTTTCATGCATGAATCTCTTTGCAGTAAACTATGACTCCTTATATTTGCCTGTCTCTGCAATCTTAGGGGCAGTAGTTTTCCCTGTGTCCTCACCTTTCTTATGGATTCAAGAACTGTTGATTTTTCAGCCTGTTCAGGCTTTCACTTTCTTTCATTAGGATAGAATGGTGTGTTCCATGCTCCTTACACATGGAACCAGGAACCAGAATTCCCAATCAGATTTTTTTTTGTCAAAAATATCCTTTCGAATAAATCTCCTTTCAAGCATCCAAGTTGAATTAATTCTAGATTTAGTTAACTGTATGTGTTAGTATAGTTTATTTCAGTTTATGGTGTACACTGAACATTTTAAGTTTGAATTTTATGCTGTAGACCATATTTTGACCTCATAGAAATCTCAAGAACTAGAATCAGTGGACATCAATTTAGAGGGCTATATACTTATAATATTAACAATAGGCTGAGGTTATAAGAAAAGTTTTTTTGAAGTTTGTACTTGAAGCTCACTTTTATGCTGGCCCTAGTTGTGTCACATGACACATCACCAGTCACATGAAACCTTGACACCAGTGACTTTATTTACAATATTTCTGTCTGGAAAATTTGCAAAACTACTTGAGAAGAGATTTTAATATCCTTCCAATAATCCCAGAAAAGAGCTTTATTATCTACAATTATGTCAAGGAATTCTTGACATCTTTACTTTTAAGTGTTACAGACTCTGATTAGAGTTGGTCATTGAGATCAACTAATTTTAACATTTGCTGATCTCACTATCATGTTTGAATTAAGCTCTAAAGGCATAGCTTTACCAGATGCTTACCATGGTGAGATGAGAAACACAGAGGCAATGTCTTCTTCTGGCTAATGCTATCCTGAAAACGGTAGAAATAATGAAGATATAAGAGTCAAAAGGACAATTGCAAAGGTAGTAGTCAGAAGACTGTCAGTGACAGGATCAGTGATTGGACTAGCAGAAACCAGGTCCAACATGACTTAGACATAATAGAGAAAATGATCAGTGAGTGGATCACAAAAGGTTAGCTAGAGAGTGGCCACAGCCTGAACCAGTGATAGAAGCAATCCTGTTGCACACACTGAGGATGCCAGCCTGACACAGGTCCTCCAGTTCTTGAACTGAGTAAGAGTGGGTTGCAGGTGCCAGCGAAAAGGTATTACCCCATTAATGCTATGGGTTGGTGATAAGAAAGCAAAGAAGATGATGATCTGTGTCTCACAGTTCTCCAAGAATCAGATACTGATTCTTGCCTACAAGACTTGAAAGCAAAATGAGATAATACCCGTGCTGAACATCTTTGAAGGAAACAGGACACTAAAAAAGAAACACAGGGAGAATGTGAAAGTGATAGCTAGTAAAGATTATAGTCCCAATGATGACATTATCAGCCACTGTTATGAAGTATAGGCTTAGAGGCAGAAAAAAACATTCTTGAAAAATAACTCACTCACCTCTATGTATACCATTTCATTGAAAAATTTCACATTAGGAAGACATTTAGAGAAAGTCAACATTATTTATTAACACCAGGTACTTGTTCTTTTTCTCTAGGGAGTATACTCTATAGATCAAGAAAGAGACATGTCAAAATTTACTTCAAAAAAAGAGCATTGACCTCTATGTCTGGAAACATGGCTAGTAGGGTAGCCTGAATGGCCCTCCCAAAGCCTGGCCAAGTACTAGTCATCTTCTCTACACAAAGAAGCAGGAAAGGAGAGCCCAGCACTGAGGATACTGTTCTGGCATGCTCCCAGGGCACAGACTTTGTGTTGGCAGTCACATTGACAGAGACGAATGGATCAATCCCAGATATTCATCATCCTTCCCTGTGTTGCTGCCTCCTCATTGTGTCATCAAAGGCCCAGATCAAGGATGAGTACAGAAGGTGTTGAAGTGTCAGGCTCACTCAACACCTGCATCTTTGACCTGAACCTGCCTCTTTAATGGTCAAGTAAGGTAGCTGTTTTCATAATTCTGCTGTTCATCTTATGTTGAAACTTTCCCTCCCTCCAAACCCTGTCCTAAATTTAGTAAATCATGAAAAACTTCTTAATTTGTTCTCAAGGATGGTGAGCTTTTGGCCAGTGGAAGAGCACTGATGTTCCCCTGAGCCTCGGACATTATTTAATAGTGCTGCTCAGAGTACTGTGTAATCTGTTGTATAGTTAGAATCTCACCCCTCCCTTTCCTTTGTCCAGTTCATTCAGATCCAGATCTTCCTTAGAGTTTAAGCCAAACTCTACTGCTGTTACTGAGATCCTCTTTAAAGATTTCTCCAGCTTTGGGTGTGGTAGCATAGCCTTGTTCTCTTTTTTTGTCCTTTTGACTTTGTACCTGCTGACTCTCTCTGGCAGTGTCATCATTGTGACTATCATTTGCTTGGGTTGTCACCTCCATGCTCTGTTGTACTTCTTCCTGAGCATGCTGTTCATCTCTGAGAGCTGCTACACTCTGGTCCCTACATTCTGTCTGGCCTCCTGAGCCCACTGCCATTCAAGACTATGCCATCTAGCTCTTGAATGCATGAGCTATTTCATGTATGCAACCAACAACTGTTTCCTGTTCATGGCCATGCAGTATGAACACCATGTGGCCATCTGCAGCCCCACTATGGAATTCAGTCATTGTATTAGAGTTTTCCAGAGAAACAGAACCAAGAGAATATATATTGATATATGTAAGAGATTTATTATAGGGATTGGCTTGTGTGGTTATGGAGGCCAAGAAGTCCCACAGTGTGCCCTCTGAAAGGTGAACAGCCAGGAAGGCTGGTGGTATCATTTGGTCTGAGTCCGAGGGCCTGAGGATCAGGGGGCAAATGGTATAAATCCCAGTCTCAGTCTGAAAGCCTGAGAACCAGGAACGCTGATGTCTGAGGGCAGGAGAAGATGGATGTCTCAGATCAAGCAGAGACAATTTGCCCTTCCTCTGCCTTTTGATTCTATTCAGGCTCTCAACAGATTGGATAATGCCTGCGCACATTGGTGAGGGTGATCTTCTTTACTCAGTCTACTGATTTAAATGCTAATCTCTTCTGGAGACACCTTCACAGACATACCCAGAATCAATATTTTACCAACTAAATCTCGAGACATCCTTAGTCCAGTTAAGTTGACACATAAAATTCACCATCGCAGTCACCCTAGGTAAGAGGCCTATGCCAGTTGACATCTGGGTCACTGGGAACTGGCCTGGATATGACACTGTACAGGTAACATCTGTGTTTGGCCTGCCCTTCTGTGATACCTTGGTCATCTCTCGCTTCTTTTGTGATGTGAGGTACCTGTGGGAGCTGGCCTGCACAGACAGACATCACTGTCAGTGACATCATCAATTTGTCATCAGTGTCTGTGGCTTTGTTTTACCCGTGGGCCTGGTCTCCATCTCCTATGTCCTCATCTTCTGCACCATATTTAAGATTGCTTCATAATCTTAAGATTACCTTGGAATCTTAAGGCCTTTGCCTTTAAGAGTCAGAAGAAGGCCTTTGCCACCTGTGCCTCCCACCTCACAGTGATCATCGTCCACTATGTCTGTGCCTCCATCATTTACCTGAAGCCTAAGTCCCAGAGTTCCCTGGGGTAGGACAGACCCATCTCAGTGACCTACACCATCCTCACTCCCTGGTGGACCTTGTCATGTTCAACCTAAGGAACAAGGAGGTCAAAGGTGCTCTTCACACAGCCACAGTTAAGATACTACTCAGGGACTTCCCTGGTGGTCCAGTGGTAAAGAACCCGCCTTACAATGCAGGGGACGTGGGTTTGATCCCTGGTCAGGGAACTAAGGTCCCACATGTGGCAGGGCAACTAAGCCCGCGTGCCACAAACTACAGAGCCCACGTGCTCTGGACCCTGTGCACTGCAACTAGAGAGAGAAAACCCTCATGCCACAACTAGAGAGAAGCCTGTGCACCACAAAGAAAGATCCCATATTCCTCAATGAAGATCCTGTGTGCTGCAACTAAGACCTGACACAGCCAAAAATAAATAATAAATCTTTTTTTTTTTTTAAAGATACTACTCAACCCTCAGTGCATCCAGACTATGACAGCTTCCCTTCGTGTACTCACTCTTCCAAAGTGTTTACAGTCAGGAACACCCTCCACTACACCAGGTGCCTCCGTGGGGTCTGCTCCTGCAATGGCATCTCAGGAGACAGCTCCTCTCAGACTGCCAGTCACATTCCCATGACACCAGGTACAAGGCCCTGAGTCTGGTCAGTTCTTATTTTTGCTGAATAATACAAAAAAGGGAAGATTCATGTTAGACACCTTGGAAAAAGCTCGAGGAATTTTATTCTGCTTTGAGGCCAGGGAACCTTCAGAAGAGAAGATGACATTTGTCAATTTAGCTGTCTGTTATACAATTTCCCATCATGTTTTTGTTTACAAACTTTGGTACAAGTGCACTGGTCTCTCTTTCACCCCCACCCTGTAAAAGCTGGCTGAGCCTTGCCTGTATGCTGTTTCTCCTCCCTACTAATACCTCATGCCCTGCCCACCGTTAACATGGGGTGTAAAGACTGGGACTTAATATCACACTGATGATAAAATTCTTTATCTTTGCAAATACTTTACAGGAAATTTGCACATACAGGATTTTACTTGATCCTCAGTGAAGCCTGTAAGGTAGGTAGGACAACAGTTATCATCCTTATTTTGTAAATGAAGAAAGTAACACATATAAAGATAAGATTGATTTGCCCAGGCATATAAAACTAGGCAGCTGCAGAGTCAGGATTTAGATCTAGTTCTTCTACCATTGTTTCTTGCTCTTTCTAATTAATCAGTTTACAAGAAGCAGAAACTTCTTGAGCAAAGTTAGGGCCTTAAGTGAATAGCATAGGGAGGACAGCTGCTGGTCTATAGGGTGCTTGTGTGTATTTGAGGAAAAAAAACATTCCATCTCCTCCTCTAGACACTGCTGTCAGAAGTTGCCATAGTTATTTTACTGCCTCTCCCGGGAAATTATCATAAATCTATGATGCCTAAAATGTGAATGGCACTCCCTTAGATGTGACACTGTCACGTACTGCACAACCTGCAGAATCCTACGCTGTGATTATGACTGTACAGATGAAAAAGGGGCCTAGAAACAAATAAGTGCCAGTTTCTTTCCCAGAGTCTTTATTTAGTCCTGGATTGTCTGAAAGGCTGAAGTCACTGACTGCTATTATCCACTAGAATACCTCGAGTTTCTCTAAATCAAGTCTGGTCAAGAGAATGTTTATAACTTATGAGTTCTGGAGTTATTACAAAGGTGAGACCCAACACTGGGATCCTAGACAGGACTACACTCTCTGGGTCCTGTAAACCAGAACCATCCCCAAATCTAGCAAGAGCTAGTGGTACAAATTTACATACATTGAGTTAAATGCCATGGTTACTCACCCTGACAGCATCCTAGGATATCTTCCTAACCAGAGCTCACACATACAGGCGCTATGATGTTAAATTCCCAGTTCTGAGCCTGGTGGGTCTTGTTCTGCTATCAAAGAAGAAAACATGCATGCTTTAAGTATTTACTGTATAGTAAGCACTGTGTTAGAAATTATAGGGCTTCCCTGGTGGCAGAGTGGTTAAGAATCCCCCTGTCAATGCAGGGGACATGGGTTCGAGCCCTGGTCCAGGAAGATCCCACATGCTGCAGATCACCTAAGCCCATGTGCCACAACTACTGAGCCTGTGCTCTAGAGCTTGCACACCACAACTACTGAAACCTACGCACCTAAAGCCCATGCTCCCCAGCAAGAGAAGCCAACACAATGAGAAGCCCATGCACCGCAACAAAGAGTGCCCCCACTCACCACAGCTAAAGAAAGCAATGAAACCCAACGCAGCCAAAAATAAAAATAATAACACATATATATGGAATCTAAAAAAAAAAAAATGTTCTGAAGAACCTAGGGCCAGGACAGGAATAAAGATGCAGACGTAGAGAATGGACTTGAAGACATGGGGAGAGGGGATGGGTAAGCTGGGACAAAGTGAGAGAGTGGCATGGACATGTATACACTACCAAATGTAAAATAGATAACTAGAGAGAAGCGGCCACATAGCACAGGGAGATCAGCTCGGTGCTTTGTGACCTCCTAGAGGGGTGGGATAGGGAGGGTGGGAGGGAGACGCAAGAGGGAGGGGATATGGGGATATATGTATACGTATAGCTGATTCACTTTGTTATAAAGCAGAAACTAATACAACACTGTAAAGCAATTATACTCCAATAAAGATGTTAAAAAATAATTAAAAAAGAAGAAATTATATAGTCAGTACCTAATTATACTTGTATTCTTTAAAACCTAATATATCAATTCTTTATTTCACTCATTTATTCAAGTGATATTTACTGAGGGTTTCATTACCTGTTCATGCTGACGTGATGAAGCTGGTTCTTAGAAGGCTGGTATCATCCCAAACTTTTTGATCAAGGAACCCTTTATTTTATTTTTTTCTTTTTCTTTTTAAATTTTTATTGGAGTATAGTTGCTTTACAATGTTGTGTTAGTTTCTGCTGTACAGCAAAGTGAATCAGCTATACATATACATATATCCCCTCTTTTTTGGATTTCCTCCCCACTTACATCACCACAGAACACTGAGTTCCCTGTACTATACAGTAGGTTCTCATTAGTTATCTATGGCATACATAGTAGTATATATATGTCAATCCCAATCTCCCAGTTCATCCCACCATCCCTTCCCCCCTTAGTCAAGGAACCCTTTAAACTCTTAAAAATTATTGAAGACCTTAACAGCTTTTGTTTATATGATTTTACTATAGTAACAAAACTAAAAAAAAAATAAGTATTTTTTATTAATTCATTTAAAGATAACAACAATAAACATATTGGATGCTGACATAAATAACATGTTGTTATGAAAAACAATTATAACCAAAACAAAAAAAATATTTAGAAGAATGGCACTGATTTACATTTTTGCAAATCTTTTTAACATCTAGCTTTAATAGAAGATATCTGGATTCTTGTGTGTGCTTCTGTTTATAAACTGATGCCATATCACATATTATGTAGCCTCTGGAAAACTCCTCTCACAGGAGAGAATGAGTGAAAAAGATAATTAATCTCAGTATTATCATGAAAACAGTTTTGACCTGACAGACCATCTGAAAGGAATCCCCTGACCACTCTTTGAGCATGTCTGAGCTAGAGTATAAGACCTTGTCTGTCTGTTGTGAGCTGTATTTGCTAATGTTTCCCCTCCCTTCACTGACTACACTGACTTTAGAATTTAAAAGGGAGCTAGAAGTAGGGAAGCATCACTTCTTAGAAGTAGTGAGTAAAGGAACCAATGAGAGGTCACAGGTCTCTCTCATCTTTGGGCATTTCTATGGTCCATTGGAAGGGGCATCAGAAAATGTCTGAGTGGGTGAGGGGAGGAAATGAGATGTAGAGCTGGGGTCAGGAGGTTCTAAATGGGTCTCATCGCCCATTAGTGTTTGGTATATGGGTAAGGTATGGGCTTTACAAAATGTGTTTTCCTGTTGATTTTCTCTTATTCCTGGATCCCAACCAGCAAATTGGAGCCTATGCTGTGATTCATAGCATCAGTTTCTGAGAATCAAGTAAGACCCTTTTTCCTCCCTCCCTCCCTCCCTTCCTCCCTCCCTCCGTTGTTGGCTCTAAGCACACTGGAGTTCAGAGCCAAGAAGTACAGTTAAAAAAAATCAAAAGAAAAAGAGCTTCATCACTGCATATATCTAAGTGGCATCTATTAGTCATATTCCTTTCTTCTTTATCATATGCCAAATTAGTATATGTGTACACAGCTGTTTTTTATTCTATTCTTAAGTATGGATCAATTTTGACTATTTTTGTGCCAATTTTATGCTGTTTTAATTAATATAGATTTATGATTTATCTTAATATCTGCTAGATCAAGAAACCCATTGTAATTTTTTTCTAAAAGTCTTATCTATTTTAGCATATTACTAAATATAAGCCTATGAAAGCAGTGATATTGTTTATCATTTTGATTGCTGCACCCCAGCAGCTTTAATAAAAGTGACACAGTGTAAGCACTCAATAAATATTTGTTAAATAAACGAATAAACTAATTTTAGAATTAGTTTTTCAGTGTACATGCAGCATCTTACTGGGATTGTTCATAGGATGGCACTGAATTTGAAGATTGACTTTGGAAGAATGGACATCTTTGCATCCTTAAATCTTCCCACCAATGGATATGGCTCCATTTATGCAGTTCTTTCTTTAGGTTCTTCAGTAAAGTGACATAATATTCTCCAGGAGGATCTTGTCAATTTTTTTCTGTATTTTTATAAGGTGCTCAGGTGTTTTGTTATTGCTGTAAATGGATATTTTTATATAACAGCTCTATTGAGCTATAACTCACAGAACATAAAGTTCACCCTTTGAAAGTGCACAATTTAGTGGTCTTTGTTAAATTCAGAGTTGTGCAACTATCACCACTGTCTAATTCCAGAACATTTTCATCACGCTAAAAGATACCCTGCATTAGCAGCCACTCTCCATTTCTCCCCTTTCCTCAGCCACTCACAAACACTAATCTACTTTCTGTCTCTATGGATTTGCTCATTCTGAACATTTTATATAAATGGAATCATACAATATGTTATCTTTTGTGATTAGCTTTTTTTGCTTAGCATAATGTCTCCAAGGTTCATCCATATTGTAGCATGTATCAATATTTCAGGTCCGGAGGAAGATGGCGGAAGAGTAAGACGCGGAGATCACCTTCCTCCCCACAGATACATCAGAAATTCATCTACACGTGGAACAACTCCTACAGAACACCTACTGAACGCTGACAGACGACCTCAGACCCCCCAAAAGGCAAGAAACTCCCCACATACCTGGGTAGGGCAAAAGAAAAAAGAATAAACAGAGACAAAAGGATAGGGACGGGACCTGCACCAGTAGGAGGGAGCTGTGAAGGAGGAAAGGTTTCCACACACTAGAAGCCCCTTCGTGGGTGGAGACTGTGGGTGGTGGAGGGGGAAGCTTCGGAGTAGCGGAGGAGAACACAGCAACAGGGGTGCGGAGGGCAAAGCGGAGAGATTCCCGCACAGAGGATCGGCGCCCTCAGGCACACACCAGCCCGAGAGGCTTGTCTGCTCAGCCGCCGGGGCGGGCGGGGCTGGGAGCTGAGGCTCGGGTATCGGCTTTCAGTCGGAGTGCAGGGAGAGGACTGGGGCTGGCGGCCGGAAGAGAGCCTAGAGGGGTTGGTGCTCCGCGGCTAGCCCGGAGGGAGTCCAGGGAAAAAGTCTGGACATGCCAAAGAGGCAAGAGACTTTTTCTTCCCTTTTGTTTCCTGGTGCGTGAGGAGAGGGCATAAAGAGCGCTGCTTAAAGAAGCTCCAGACACGGGCGCGAGCCGCGGCTAAAGGCGCGGACCCCGGAGATGTGCGTGGGACGCTGAGGCTGCTGCTGCCGCTGCCACAAGACCTGTATGTGAGTGCAGGTCACTGTCCAGCCCCCTTCCGGGGAGCCTGTGCAGCCTGCCACTGTCGGGGTCCTGGGACCCAGGGACGGCTTCCCCGGGAAAGCGCACGGAGAGCCTCGGGCTGGTGCAACTTCACGCTGGCCTCTGCTGCCGCAGGCCCGCCCCGCACTGCATGCCCCTCCCTCCCCTCGGCCTGAGTGAGCCAGAGCCCCCGAATCAGCGGCTCCTTTAAACCCGTCCTGTCTGAGCGAAGAACGGACGCCCTCCAGTGACCTACGCTCAGAGGCGGGGCCAGGTCCAAGGCTGAGAACAGGGAGCTGTGAGAGCAGAGAAGAGAGGGAAATCTCTCTGTGCAGCCTCGGAGGCAGTGGATTAAAGCTCCACGGTCCGCTTCATGTGCCCTTTGTCTGTGGAGTGCATGAATGGACAGTGAATCGTCCCAAATTGAGGAGGTGGACTTTGAGGACAAGATTTAAGATTTTTTCCCCTTTTCCTCTTTTTACAACGAATTATCCCAAATTAAGGAGGTGGACTTTGAGAGCAAGATTTCAGACTTTTTCCCCTTTTCCTCTTTTTACAATGAATTATCGCAAATTGAGGAGGTGGACTTTGAGAGCAAGATTTTCGATTTTTTCCCCCATTCTCTTTTTGTGAATGTGTAAGTGTATGCTTCTGTGTGAGATTTTCTCTGTATAGCTTTGCTTCCACCATATGTCCCAGGGTTCTATCCGTCCGTTTTTTTTTTTTTAATAATTACGTTTGTATTTTTAATAACGCCACTATATTTTATACTTTATTCTATTTTACTTTATCTTCTCTCTTTCTTTTTTTCTACCTTCCCTTCCTCCCTCGCTACCTCCGCCACTTTCTTTCTTTCGTTCTTTCTTTCCTTGCTCCCTCCCTCCCTTCTTCCTTTCACTCTTTCTTTTTCTTTCCTTCCTCCCTCCCTCCCTCCTTTCTTTCTTTCTCTCTTTCCATCCTTCCTCCCTCCTTCCCTCCTTTCTTTCTTTCATTCTTCCTTCCATCCTACCTTCCTTTCTTTCCTTCTTCCTTTCTTTCTCTCTCTCTTTCTTTCTTCTACTAATTCTTTCTTTCTACTTTTTCTCCCTTTTATTCTGAGCCAGGTAGATGAAAGGCTCTTGGTGCTGCAGCCAGGAGTCAGTGCTGTGCCTCTGAAGTGGGAGAGCCAACTTCAGGACACGGGTCCACAAGAGACCTCGCAGCTCCAAATAATATCAAGCGGCGAAAATCTCCCAGAGATCTCCATCTCAAAACCAGCACCCAGCTTCAGTCAACGACCAGCAAGCTACAGTGCTGGTCACCCTATGCCAAGCAACTAGCAAGACAGGAACACAACACCACCCATTAGCAGAGAGGCTGCCTAAAAACATAATAAGGCCACAGGCACCCCAAAACACACCACAAGATGTGGAACTGTCCACCAGAAAGACAAGATCGAGCCTCAACCACCAGAACACAGGCAGTAGTCCCCCCCACCAGGAAGCCTACACAACCCACTGAACCAACCTTAGCCACTGGGGACAGACACCAAAAACAACGGGAACTACGAATCTGCAGCCTGCAAAAAGGAGACCCCAAACACAGTAACATAAGCAAAATGAGAAGACAGAAAAACAAACAGCAGGTGAAGGAGCAAGATAAAAACCTACCAGACCTAACAAATGAAGAGGAAATAGGCAGTCTACCTGAAAAAGAATTCAGAATAATGATAGTAAAGATGTTCCAAGATTCTATTTCCAAGATCCAAAATCTTGGAAATAGAATAGACAAAATGCAAGAAACAGTTAACAAGGAGCTAGAAGAGCTAAAGATGAATCAAGCATCGATTAAAAACACAATAAATGAAATGAAAAATACTCTAGATGGGTTCAATAGCAGAATAACTGAGGCAGAAGAACGGATAAGTGACGTGGAAGATAAAATAGTGGAAACAACTGATGCAGAACAAAATAAAGAAAAAAGAATGAAAAGAACAGAGGACAGTCTCAGAGACCTCTGGGACAACATTAAACACACCAACATTCAAATTATAGGAGTTCCAGAAGAAGAAGAGAAAAAGGAAGGGACTGAGAAAATATTTGAAGAGATTATAGTTGAAAACTTCCTTAATATAGGAAAGGAAATAGTTAATCAAGTCCAGGAGGCACAGAGAGTCCCATACAGAATAAACCCAAGGAGAAATATGCCAAGACACATATTAATCAAACTGTCAAAAATTAAACACAAATAAAACATATTAAAAGCGGCAAGGGAAAAACAACAAATAACACACAAGGGAATCCTCATCAGGTTAACAGCTGATCTATCAGCAGAAACCCTACAAGCCAGAAGGGAGTGGCAGGACATATTTAAAGTGATGAAGGAGAAAAACCTGCAAACAAGATTACTCTACCCAGCAAGGATCTCATTCAGATTTGATGGAGAAATTAAAACCTTTACAGACAAGCAAAAGCTGAGAGAGTTCAGCACCACCAAACCAGCTTTAAAACAAATGCTAAAGGAACTTCTCTAGGCAAGAAACACAACAGAAGGAAAAGACCTACAATAACGAACCCAAAGCAATTAAGGAAATGGGAATAGAAACATACATATCGATAATTACCTTAAATGTAAATGGATTAAATGCTCCAACCAAAAAACACAGATTGGCTGAATGGATACAAAAACAAGACCCATATATATGCTGTCTACAAGAGACCCACTTCAGACCTAGAGACACATACAGATTGAAAGTAAGGGGATGGAAAAAGATATTCCATGCAAATGGAAGTCAAAAGAAAGCTGGAGTAGCAATTCTCATATCAGACAAAATAGACTTTAAAATAAAGACTATTAGAAGAGACAAAGGAGGACCCTACATAATGATCAAGGGATCGATCCAAGAAGAAGATATAACAATTGTAAATATTTAGGCACCCAACATAGGAGCACCTCAATACATAAGGCAAATACTAACAGCTGTAAAAGGGGAAATCGACAGTAACACACTCATAGTAGGGGACATTAACACCCCACTTTCACCCATGGACAGATCATCCAAAATGAAAATAAATAAGGAAACACAAGCTTTAAATGATACATTAAACAAGATGGACTTAATTGATATTTATAGGACATTCCATCCAAAAACAACAGAATACACATTTTTCTCAAGTGCTCATGGAACATTCTCCAGGATAGATCATATCTTGGGTCACAAATCAAGCCTTGGTAAATTTAAGAAAATTGAAATTGTGTCAAGTATCTTTTCCGACCACAATGCTATGAGACTAGACATCAATTACAGGAAAAGATCTGTAAAAAATACAAACACATGGAGGCTAAACAATACACTACTCAATAACGAAGTGATCACTGAAGAAATCAAAGAAGAATTAAAAAATACCTAGAAACAAATGACAATGGAGACACGATGACCCAAAACCTATGGGACGCAGCAAAAGCAGTTCTAAGGGGGAAGTTTATAGCAATACAATCCCACCTTAAGAAACAGGAAACATCTCGAGTAAACAACCTGACCCTGTACCTAAAGCAATTAGAGAAAGAAGGACAAATATCCCCCAAAGTTAGCAGAAGGAAAGAAATCATAAAGATCAGATCAGAAATAAATGAAAAAGAAATGAAGGAAACCATAGCAAAGGTCAATAAAATTAAAAGCTGGTTCTTTGAGAAGATAAACAAAATTGATAAACCATTAGCCAGACTCATCAAGAAAAAAAGGGAGAAGACTCAAATCAGTAGAATTAGAAATGAAAAAGGAGAAGTAACAACTGACACTACAGAAATACAAAAGATCATGAGAGATTACTACAAGCAACTCTATGCCAATAAAATGGACATCCTGGAAGTAATGGAGAAATTCTTAGAAATGCACAACCTGCCAAGACTGACTCAGGAAGAAATAGAAAATATGAATAGACCAATCACAAGCACTGAAATTGAAACTGTGATTAAAAATCTTCCAACAAACAAAAGCCCAAGACCAGATGGCTTCACAGGCGAATTCTATCACACATTTAGAGAAGAGCTAACACCTATCCTTCTCAAACTCTTCCAAAATATAGAAGAGGGAGGAGCACTCCCAAACTCATTCTACGAGGCCACCATCACCTTGATACCAAAACCAGGCAAGGATGTCACAAAGAAAGAAAACTACAGGCCAATATCACTGATGAACATAGATGCAAAAATCTTCAACAAAATACTAGCAAACAGAATCCAACAGCACATTAAAAGGATCATACACCATGATCAAGTGGGGTTTATTCCAGGAATGCAAGGATTCTTCAATATATGCAAATCAATCAATGTGATACACCATATTAACAAATTGAAGGAGAAAAACCATATGATCATCTCAATAGATGGAGAGAAAGCTTCTGACAAAATTCAACACCCGTTTATGATAAAAACCCTGCAGAAAGTAGGCATGGAGGGAACTTTCCTCAACATAATAAAGGCCATATATGACAAACCCACAGCCAACATCGTCCTCAATGGTGAATAACTGAAACCATTTCCACTAAGATCAGGAACAAGACAAGGCTGCCTACTCTCACCACACTTATTCAACTTAGTTTTGGAAGTTTTAGCCACAGCAATCAGAGAAGAAAAGGAAATAAAAGGAATCCAAATTGGAAAAGAAGAAGTAAAGCGGTCACTGTTTGCAGATGACATGATACTATACATAGAGAATCCTAAAGATGCTACCAGAAAACTACTAGAGCTAATCAATGAATTTGGTAAAGTGGCAGGATACAAAATTAATGCACAGAAATCTCTGGCATTCCTGTACACTAATGATGAAAAATCTGAAAGTGAAATCAAGAAAACACTCCCATTTACCATTGCAACAAAAAGAATAAAATATCTAGGAATAAACCTACCTAAGGAGACAAAAGACCTGTATGCAGAAAATTATATGACACTGATGAAAGAAATTAAAGATGATACAAATAGATGGAGAGATATACCATGCTTCTGGATTGGAAGAATCAATATTGTGAAAATGACTCTACTACCCAAAGCAATCTACAGATTCAATGAAATCCCTATCAAACTACCACTGGCATTTTTCACAGAACTAGAACAAAATATTTCAAAATTTGTTTGGAAACACAAAAGACCCCGAATAGCCAAAGCAATCTTGAGAACGAGAAACGGAGCTGGAGGAATCAGGCTCCCTGACTTCAGACTATACTACAAAGCTACAGTAATCAAGACAGTGTGGTACTGGAACAAGAACAGAAAGATAGATCAATGGAACAGGATAGAAAGCCCAGAGATAAACCCATGCACATATGGTCAACTTATCTTTGATAAAGGAGGCAGGAATGTACAGTGGAGAAAGGACAGCCTCTTCAGTAAGTGGTGCTGGGAAAACTGGACAGGGACATGTAAAAGTATGAGATTAGATCATTCCCTAACACCATACACAAAACTAAGCTCAAAATGGATTAAAGACCTAAATGTAAGACCAGAAACTATCAAACTCTTAGAGGAAAACATAGACAGAACACTCTATGACATAAATCACAGCAAGATCCTTTTTGACCCACCTCCTAGAGAAATGGAAGTAAAAACAAAGATAAACAAATGGGACCTAATGAAACTTCAAAGCTTTTGCACAGCAAAGGAAACCATAAACAAGACCAAAAGACAACCCTCAGAATGGGAGAAAATATTTGCAAATGAAGCAACTGACAAAGGATTAATCTCCAATATTTATAAGCAGCTCATGCAGCTCAATAGCAAAAAAACAAACAACCCAATCCAAAAATGGGCAGAAGACTTAAATAGGCATTTCTCCAAAGAAGATATACAGACTGCCAACAAACACATGAAAGAATGCTCAACATCATTAATCATTAGAGAAATGCAAATCAAAACTACAATGAGATATCATCTCACACCAGTCAGAATGGCCATCATCAAAAAATCTAGAAACAATAAATGCTGGAGAGGGTGTGGATAAAAGGGAACACTCTTGCACTGCTGGTGGGAATGTGAATTGGTACAGCCGCTATGGAGAACAGTATGGAGGTTCCTTAAAAAACTAAAAAAAGAACTACCATATGACCCAGCAATCCCACTACTAGGCATATACTCTGAGAAAACCCTAATTCAAAAAGAGACATGTACCAAAATGTTCATTGCAGCTCTATTCACAATAGTCCAGAGATGGAAACAACCTAAGTGTCCATCATCGGATGAATGGATAAAGAAGATGTGGCACATATATACAATGGAATATTACTCAGCCATAAAAAGAAACGAAACTGAGCTATTTGTAATGAGGTGGATAGACCTAGAGTCTGTCATACAGAGTGAAGTAAGTCAGAAAGAGAAAGACAAATACCGTATGCTAACACATATATATGGAATTTAAGAAAAAAAATGTCATGAAGAGCCTAGGGGTAAAACAGGAATAAAGACACAGACCTACTTGAGAATGTACTTGAGGATATGGGGAGGGGGAAGGGTAAGCTGTGACAAAGCGAAAGAGAGGCATGAACATATATACACTGTGAAACGTAAGGTAGATAGATAGTGGGCAGCAGCCGCATAGCACAGGGAGATCAGCTCGGTGCTTTGTGACCGCCGGGAGGGGTGGGATAGGGAGGGTGGGAGGGAGGGAGATGCAAGAGGGAAGGGATGTGGGAACAGATGTATATGTATGACTGATTCACTTTGTTATAAAGCAGAAACTAATAAAAATATTTCATTCATTTTTATGGCTAAATAATATTCTAATATATTGATAAACTCTATTCATTTATCCATTCACCAGTTGGTTGAAATTTGGGTTGATTTCACATTTTAAGTGTTATGAATATAATGTTGCTATGGACGTTAATCTACAAGTTTTTGTGTGGACATGTGTTTTTATTTCTTTTAGATATATGCCTAGGAATGAATTGTTGCTGGATTCCATTTTGTTGAGGATTTTTGCATCTATATTCATAAGGAATATTGATCTATAGGGTTTTTTTTCTTGTTATGTCATTGTCTGGTTTTGATATTAAGATAATACTATTCTCATAGAATGAGTTGAAAAGTATTTCCTCCTCTTCTGTTTTTTGGAAGAATTTGTAAAATATTAGTATTAATTCTTAATGTTTCATTGACTTTACCAGGGAGACCGTCTGGTCCTGGGCTATTCTTTATGGGAGGTTTGTTCTTGTTATAGGTCTATTTAGATTTTCTATTCCTTCTTAAGTGGATTTTGAGAACTTGCATCTTTCTGGGAATTTTCCATTTTATATAGGCTATGTAATTTGTTGGCATACAGTTGTTCATGTAATTCTCTTATCTTTTAAAATTTCTGGAAGGTCACTGGTAATATCTTCTCTTTAATTTCTGATTTTGGCAGAAATTGCATCCCCTCTCTTTTTCTCTTGGTCAGCTTAGCATAAATGTTTGTCAACTTTGTTGATTGTTTTAAAGAACCAACTTCTGGTTTTCTTAATTATTCTATGTTTTCTATTTTCTAACATCATTTATTTCCCCTCCAATCTTTTTTTTTTCCTTTTGTTTGCTTTAGATTTAATTTGCTCTTCTTTTTCTAGGTTTTTAAGGTGAAATCTTAGGTTAATGACTTGGGAACTTTCTTCTTTTTTAATATACACATTTACATTTATAAATTTCTCTCTATGCACTGCTTTTTCTGTATTCCATAAATATTGGGATGTGTTTTCATTTTTATTCATCTTAAAGTACTTTCTAATTTTCTTTATGGTTTCTTCTTTGACACATTGGTTATTATTTAAGTGTGTTAGTAGTCACATATTAGTGAATTTTCCAAATTTCCTTTATATATATATTTATTTAATTTTGGCTGCTTTGGGTCTTTGTTGCTGCACATGGACCTTTTCTAGTTGCAGTGAGCGGGGGCTAGTGTTGTGGTGCACGGGCTTCTCATTGTGGTGGCTTCTCTTGTTGCAGAGCACAGGGCTCTAGGCGTGTGGGCTTCAGTAGTTGTGGCGCCAGGGCTCAGTAGTTGTGGTTCACAGGCTCTAGGCATGCGGACTTCAGTAGTTGTGGCACACGGGCTTAGTTGCTGTGTGACATGTGGGATCTTCCTGGACCAGGGCTCGAACCTGTGTCCCCTGCATTGGCAGGCGGATTCTTAACCACTGCGCCACCAGGGAAGTCCTAAATTTCCTTTTATAAGTGATTCCTAATTAGTTTCATTGCATTCAGGAAATATACTTTGTTTGAAATCAATCCTTTTAAATTTACTGAGGCTTACTTAAGGGTCTAACATATGTTCTGTCCTGAAGAATGTCCCTTGTTGAGAAGAATGTGTGTTTTGATAGGGTGGAATGTTCCTTGGATGTCTGTTCTAGTTGGTTCATAGAGTTGTTCAAGTCTTCTGTTTCCATGTTGATCTTATGCCTAGTTGTTTTATCCATTATTGAAGATGGAGTATTAAGGTCTCCAACTATTATTATTGAATAGTCTATCTCTTTGTTCAATCTGTCAGTTTTTGCTCCATGTATTTTGGGGCTTTGTTGTTAGCAACATGTACAATTTATAATTATTATGTTTTCCTGATGGATTTAATTTTTATCACTATAAAGTGTACTTCTTTTCTCTTGTAACAATTTTGGTCTTACAGTCAATTTAGTCTGATATTAATGTATCCATTCTATTTTTTTATTACTTTTTGCATGGCATATCTTATTTCATCTTTTTATTTTTAATGTAGTTTGTCTTTGCATGGCTTTGAATCTATAGCTTGTCTCTTGTGAACACCATATAGTGGGATTGTATAGTTTTAATTAACTCTGCCAATCTCTCCGTCTTGATTGGATTATTTAACTTATTTCTGTTTCATATTGCTGGCCAGGTAGGACCTACATCTCCCGTTTTACTATTGTTTTCTTTCTTTCTTTTTATTTTTAAGTATTTGAGTTTTTTATGTGAAATTCAATTTTTTTATAAAAATCTTTATTTATTTTGGCTGCACTGAGTCTTTGTTGCAGGTATGGGCTCCTCATTGTGGTGCATGGGCTTCTCTAGTTGTGGCGTGCAGGCTTTTCTAATTGCAGCATGCAGGCTCAGTAGTTGTGGCATGTGGGCTTAGTTGCAGTATGTGGGATCTTAGTTCCCTGACCAGGGATTGAACCCTGGGCCCCCTGCTTTGGGAACACAGAGTCTTAACCGCTGGACCACCAGAGAAGTCCCTTATTATTGGTTTTCTTTCTGTCATTCTTTATTTTTTTTTCTTTTGTCAACCTATTACTGCCTTCCTTTGTTAAGTAGACATTTTCTTTTGTAACATTTTAATTACCTTGATTTTTCTTCTCTAGATTTTTTTGAATTATTTTCTTAGTGGTTGCCCTGAGGAAGATTACAATTAAATTTTACTTTAAAAAAATTCTAGTTCTTATTAATACCAACTTAATTTTCAAAGCATACAAGGACTTTGCTCCAATATAGCTTCATTCCCTCACCTCTCTTGTGCTATTATTGTTATATATATATATGTAATATCTTTATACAATTTTATACAAGTCCATCAACATAATTTTGTTTTGATTGCTTTATGGTTGTATTTTAAGTCAGATAGGAGAAGAGTGCAAATGAAATAGATCTATATTGTGTTTTATACTTACCTATGTGTATACATTTTTGTCTTTTTCCTGGCTTTAGTTGGAATGCTCAAATGTTTTGTCATGATATATGCTGTTTGGTGCAGACTTCTGATAGATGCTCATAGGTAAAGGAAACTTCTTTTTAGTCTTAGTTTGGTAAGAATGTTTATGATTAACTGAATGTTGGATTTATATCTAAGGTTTTAGTTTCTCATCTTTTGAGATAGTCATATGAATTTTTTCCCTTAACTTTTATTATTCTGATAGATTCTTTTAACATTGAATCTTCTTAATATTCTTAGTCTAAACTCAAATTGGACATGCTGGGGGGTTTTTTAACCTATGGATTCCTTTTGTTAAAATTTTATTTAGAATATTTGCTCCTATCTGTAGGTGACATTGGTGTTTAATTTTGTATTTTGACTGACTATTTCTGGTTTGATATAAGGTTTTTGAAACTGATGTTCTCATGATTTGAGTTGGGGAGATTGTCCTCTTCTTATAAGACCTGAAAGAATGTGCATATTTTCTCTTAAATGTCTGGTCTCATGTCTTTTTCTTGAATAGGGGTAGAAAGTGTATTTTGATTAAATTTTAATTTTTCTTGATTATTGGTCTATTCATTTTTCTAATTATTCTCAGGCCACTATTAATTTATATTTTTATTAAAATTGTGTGTTTAATCTACATTTTTAAATTTATTGATCTAAAGTTTTTCCTGCTATTATCTTACAATTTTAACAATTTTACTTGTATCCCTAGTTATGTAAATGTCCTTATTTTATTTGTGGTTTTATTTAGCTAGTGCTTTTCTCATTTGCTCTTGATCGTATGCACCAAAACTTTTTATTTTCAAGACCTAATTTTTATTTTTATTATTTTTTATTAAGGTATAATTGCTTTACAATATTATATTAGTATCAGGTGCTCAATGTAGTAATTCAATATGTGAGTCACTGTATTGATTTATCTTCAGTATTCATATATTGTCCCCTTATTTCACTCCTATTTGTCTTTTTGTTCTACTATTCAAGACATTTCATCAAATTTCTCTTGCCACTCTCATACTTAATTTTTTATTTCAGCTGATGTATTTTTAATTTGTAAAATATCTTTCTGCTTCTGAGAACGTGTCTTTTATATAACACTGCTTGTATTTCTCTGATAAAGGATTTTGTTGTATCCTTCTGGAAATGTTAAATAGTATCTTTTGAAAGATTTTAATCTGCTCCCTGCACTGTATCTGATTCTTCCATATTCTTTGGTTATCTGTTTATTAGGTTGATGTCTCTTTTCATGTTAGTGGTTTTTCTCAAATGCTTGGTGATCCTTTCAGTGCATTATAGCTATGATTGACATACTAGCAAGCTGTTTAGAAACTCTGTGTGCATGTGTGTGGTGAGGTGGGATATATTGGATGGTGGGCTTTATTTACTAGGGTGATAATGCTGGGTAATGTGATAAAGCTGGCTTTATTAGGGTAAGCTTACTTTTGCAACATAGGACATTGAGCTGTCCATATCTAAGTCTTTGTTCTTGACATGCTGAATTCCTCAGGGGAAAATCCTTCAGTTTCTTGGTGGGGAGCTGTAAGCTTTCCATTGAGCAAGAGAAGTGAGTTTAATTTTCTTATAATAAATTACTTTATAAAAAATATTATAGCTTTTTAGCTCCACACTTCTAGTATCTAGTTGCTTCCTGCTGTATTTATGGGGGGTTTTCCCCCTAGTTTTTGTTATGGCTAGACTCTGTGTCGCTGCCATGCCTCTTTCTCCATGCCTTTTCCAGACAAGCATTGCTCTTGTCTGGAAACCACCAACACTGTTCTGCTGCTGCCTACCTGGGAGCAATAGCTGACGGGGAGGGCTCCTTCTTCTGGGCTAATACCTCCTATTACTTTCTCCTGGCATTTATCATTATTCTTACTTTCCTCCGTCACTGGGTATGAAGCAACTTTTGTGTTGCTCCCAAGTTTTGTGACTGGACTTTAGTTTTTATTCCCACATACTTCTAAGATACCTTATCAATCTGATTACATTTGTTGGGAGTCTCTATTTCATGCCTCATTGTTGCTCAACATGACATATTTTCTAGTCCACTAAATATTCCATTTTTTAAAGCAGTGGCTATATAATCCTAATTTTAAAATCTTTTTTTTCCCTTCTTGGGTTTGGTGCAGTGGTGGGGTTGGGGAGTGTGGAGAGGAGAAATGTTGTATATACTTATTTGGTCATAGTGAACATCAAAAAAACAAACGTTCCACTTTCTTCTTTATAATTTTCTGAAACTTTTTTCAAAGAATTAGTATTGCTTTTGTGATCAGGAAAATGCCAATTCACATACTACTATTTCAGAATAAAAGGAGACAAAAGAAAAATAGGGGACCTCCTTCTCAACTACTTACCTACCATTTCAGCCCACTTGGCATGTCACTCATGTATGCAGCACTGCTTATGGCATCCATATCTCCCCATGTTTTCCCTAAGTTTAGTGGGTCACACCAGGAATATCTCAAAGTTCTGCTTTGCTTTTGGTATTTGGTCAAAATCTGCTGCTGGGTTGCTACTTTGGTTTTCAATCTCTGCAAAGTTGATGACTCAAAATCTTGTATGCCATTTTTTTGGCATCTCTGAATTTGTAGGTGAACAATGATCATTTAATAGTATGGGTTATTTTCTCTAATCAGTCTAACAACATCAGTGCTCTGAATAAAGCAAGTCATTTTGATTTTTTTAAATGTTCAAACATGCATTTTCAAATGCAGTTAATCATTTTATCTGTGACTTAGGCTGTGACTTAGACTGAAATAGCTTTATATGCTTTTCATGATAAAATTCTATCAAGCAATTGAAGTATACATTTCATTTATTATTACAAGAGTAAAATGCAAGAATAATTGATGATATTGTGAAAGTTGTTAATTTTCTGGACAAATTTAAGAGTTTTAAATAGTTAAATAGGAAAATAATATTTCATATAAATATTGAAATAGTTTGTTGCTTATTAGATAGTTTTAGAAAGAACACTATATCCTTATAAAGCCAATAGATATTTATAAAATTTAAATTGTACAAAGCAGAGTAATGGAAATTAGATATCAGAATTTTAATCTTTGTAAAATCGTCTGGTGTTTTGTATTTATAATATTAAATAAAACAACTTTTCAACACTGTGTTTTTAGCTTCTTAATTCCATTTAAGCCATGAATCTTATCAAATTTTATGAGTTACAGCACAATTTCAGTTTTGCCACCCAAATCATGTATGACAGTATCCAGTATAAATTATTTTTAATCTGTATCTAATAAAGACTATGAAGAAAAGAAAGTGTTAGAGAAAAATGAGATATTACCCTCAAGATATTTTGATTTTCTATCAGTCTGTTTCTCACTTGAAAAATAAGCATCTATCTGGTATACCAAATGTGTGTTTTAGTGACTGCTAGAACAATCTAGCAGCTACAGTGAAGACTAAATGCCCTTCCTCTGAAATGTCAAATGTTTAAATATGATTACCGAATGTTTAATAATAAAATTCAAATGTTATTAAATTTTGAAATAAGATTTTAATTTTATTTAAGTATCCCAGAGACACAATCTGATGATATTGTGCTGAGGCATTGACTTCCGTTGAATATTTTAACTCTCAGTTATTGAGTATTTGGTCAAAATATGTCTTAGATGCACCTCTCTACACTAATATTACTTAAATAAAATGAAATAGAACAGAATTGACTAGAATGAAAAACATCAAAATGCATTGCATATAGTAAGGGTAAGTACTGTTTTGTCAATGTCTTGCTTGTTTGTATATGTATGTGTATGTGTATATATACACAGACACAAAGAAAATGTATGCATGCATACTGGGTTATGTTATAGTATGCATTGCTTATTGAGAGCCATGGACCATGGTAAAGAGTTTGAAATCTACTAACCTAGAAGGAGGGAAAGTGTTTGATGTAGAGCATGAGAGGCATTAACTGCTGAAGTTGCTAACGAAAGAGAGTAATGCAAAGTTTGGAAGCGTTTTTTTCTTGTTTTTTTTTTAAATAAAGAACTACAAATACATGACCTGCAGATTTAAGGAAGGATACAACAGCAATTATAACTTAAGTACAACTGGAAGGGAGGTAGGAGTCAAAAATTAGTGAAATAATATAAAATAGCCAGGAAAAATTGGAGAGGTAAGAATACAGGGATCATGTTAGCTAATAATAATAGGGATAATGATACATTATATTTCTTAACACCTCCTGTGGTTATCACAACAATTTCTGCTCTGTTAATTCTACTATAGTTGATTCTTACAATAGCCTAATGGGAAAAGCAGAGCCAGCATTGGTAACCCCATATTGTAGGTAAAGAAAGATTCCGTTACTTCCTTAGGAATACACAGTTGGGAAGGAATAAAGGTGTGTCTTAAATTCAGGTCTTCTTATGATTTTGTGTTCTTCCCAACAAAAGAACCCAGTTGAGAAATGAAGGGTGGAACCAATATGTCTGGGGAAACTAAGTAAAACAATCACTTTCTGTGCTCATGAGATCACTGAAGCTCTGTATCAGGCTAAATGACTGGGATGTGTCTGGAGGATTAATCATCCAGAAGCAGAACTCCCCTCATCATTCTCCAGGGTGTCTAAAGAAAGAGACTCGACCTTGCACCAGGAATAGAAATAAAAGTGATAGCAGGCAGACAAAAACACAGAATCAGAAATCTCTGTGGCAGTACCCTCCTCAGATGGATGAGATTGAACCCTCTGGGTTTCGTTGATATAATTAGAAGTTTACAGAGATTATAGCGCTTTTCTTACTCTAATAAAAATAAAGAATATTTGCCCCTGTTTTGTCACTTACAAAGGATTTTCACACTTCTTGTCTCATGTGTTTGTCGTGAGAAACTGACGTTTTGTAAGTGAGGAAACAGCGTCTCAGAGAAGTTAACTAATCATTCAAGTATATGTGGTGAATAAGAAGCAGAGCCAGGACTCAAAATGCAGTCTTTTTCTTACAGTGCTTATGTTATATCCACTTCACTCTGCTGGCTTCCAAAAACTGCTACCTAACATTTTCAGTGGCTAACTTTGCCGATATAGATTATTATTAATAAAGTTGAGTGAACAGGGCAGGATTTTTGAGGCTGCAGTCTAAAATTTAAAAAGTCTTTTTATCACATCTTTAAAAGTGACCATTGGCAAACCTGGGGTACCTTTATTTTGGGGTTCTCTTGGATTCCACCACAAATTTAAAAAAAATGCTCAAATTTATGTAAGACTGAACCATAATGGGCTATTTATGAAGTTACAATATTTGGACATAACACTAAGTTTTGAAATTAACATGAAGGAGAATGCAGCCTGTGAAAAACAGGTCACTTGGTACAAGTAAGACATTAAACTGTCCACTTAGTGAAGTCTTCATCTGTTTACAACATCACTCACTGCCCATTTCAGACTTTGATCCATGAAGACATCATGGGAAATGCTCACTATAATAATATAATGCATGTATGAGTTTAGAGGTAGGAGAGTGAGGGAGTGATTTCTTCTTCATTAGAAAGTTCATAAAAGAGAGATGCTTCAGTTTGGTGTTTTAAAAGGAGAACACCCTGGTTGAGTGGGCAGTGAGGGTGGCAGTAAGGGATTTCTATTAAGTAGCAATAAGCTGTAGAACAACATGAGAATATGAAATGGGAAGTGGGAAGCCACAAGTCACCAGGTGTTCTGTGTGGGACTGGATGACAGGCTGGCAGAGGGGTGCTGGAAGTGGAGGTGATTAGTGAAAGATGGCATATTAATTCAGGTCCTAGGGGGTCTGAAATGATAGTGTTGATGGTTTGAGTCTTTTTCTTTTGTTGAGTCACTAAGTTACCATATAGCTATTTCCTTACCCATCCAAACCTTCCCAATGTTCTCACCTGACTAATCCTTGATATAGATTCTCTCTTGTATTCCCACCCACTAGACACTTCTTTTCATTCTCCAAGCATCTCCAAAGGCAATACTAATTTTTTTTAACTGGGTGAACCATTCACATATATTATCACCAACAACCTTTGTACATTCTCATAATATAAGTGCCAATATGATTACTTGGTGCTACCTCTTTCTTTAATTAAATTGCCAAGGAATTTTAATCACTTTCCAAAAATGTTTCTATTACATGGTCCTGAAAACTTAAGTTCCAGGTTGGCCATATGGGAAAATGCAGACTTACGTGAAAAAGATCCAGACTTCAAGGACTGGTTAATTGTGTAGATGTTTATTATCTCTGATAGCCATTTATTTATTTATTTATTTGTAATAAATTTATTTATTTACTTTATTTTTGGCTGCACTGGGTCTTCGTTGTTGCACGCAGGCTTTTCTCTGGTTGCTGCAAGCAGGGTCTACTCTTCGTTGAGGTGCACAGGCTTCTCACTGCGGTGGCTTCTCTTGTTGCGGAGCATGGGCTCTAGGCGCGTGGGCTACAGTAGTTGTGGCGCAAGGGCTTAGTTGCTCCACAGCATGTGGGATCTTCCCAGACCAGGACTCGAACTTATGTCCCCTGCATTAGCAGGTGGATTCTTAACCACTGCGCCACCAGAGAAGCCCTGATAGCTATTTATTTATGATGTCTAAGATGCAAGGAACTTGAATTGTCCATAAAAGAATGACTTCAATTGGGTGTTAAGCCTTTGTAACTTTAAATGCATAAAAGGGAAACCCATGTCCAAAAAGAGTGTTATAGAATATATTTAAAAGTTTAGTCCTGCCTTGGAGTAGCCTGCCCTCATTAATTCGTTCTACTATCTTGATCTTATTCTGTCCCAGGTGTGCAGACAACCCATCTACTTCCCCAAAGCAAGTTCTTTCTCCTATATTTATTGCTCCATACCATCTATGCTCTCTTGTCAGATGCAGGCTTGCTTGTGCTTTGGAGAACCTTCTCCCTTTCTCCAGAGGCTGGGTTTGTAGTCCTTTTTTCTCTTCTACCCAACCACTGCTTAGTAGGCTGCAGAATTTTCACTGTAGGTGCTGTGGGCACTGCTTTACTTTTTCTTCTCTATAGAGTCTTCTAAGACCTTCTGTGAAACAGGCCCATCTTCTCAGGAAAGCTTCCTGCCAGTGGCCCGGAGCAGAGCATCCGTGACCTCTTTGTTCCTCAGAGCATACACCACAGGGTTCAGTAGGGGGGTGATGATGGTGTAGGTCACTGAGATCAGCTGATCCTGATCCTTGGTGTTCTCTGACTTGGGCTTGGGGTAGGCAGTGGAGGCACAGCCATAGTGGGCCATGACCACAGTGAGGTGGGAAGTACATGTGGCAAAGGCCTTCTTCTGGACCTTAGCAGAGGCAATTTTAAGGATGGTGGAGATGATGAGGATGTAGGAAATGAAAACCAATCCCATGGGAACCAGGATCACCAGGATACTGATGATTAATGTCAGGATCTCATTGACAGTTATGTCAGTGCAGGAGAGCTTCCTCACAGGTCAGATGTCACAGATGAAGTGGGCCACCTTTGTAACACAGAAAGGTAACCTGAATACAGATGTAACCTGTGTCATGGTTACAATCAGCCCAATGCTTCAGGCCTCCCACACCAGCTGGATGCACGCCCTCTTGTTCATGATGACAGAGTACCTCAAGGGGTTGCAAATGGCCACAAAGCAGTCGTGCACCATTGCTGTGAGCAGGAAGCAGTTGTTGATGGCCAAAATGATGAAGAACATCTGAGTGGCACAACCTGCCAAAGAAATGGGCTGACTCAGTCCTGTGAGGTTACAGAGCATCTTGGGTATAATGATGAGTGTGTACATGGTCTCTGAAGCTGACAGCATGCTGAGGAAGAAGTACATGGGGGTGAGGAGGTGATGATCAAGGCTAATGATGGTTATAATGATGATACTGCCTGCCAAGGTTAACATATACAGTGCAAAGGACATAATAAAGAGGGTGAGCTGATGCTCATGGAAGCTGGAGAAAACCTGGAAAGTAAACTCACTCACCAAAGTGTGATTCTCTTTCTTCATTAAATCATATATGGCATCTAAGAAAGTAAAAAATTATATAAGGAACCTAGATGGTTGATTTCTGTCAATAGTAGGCTGGGCAGATTCTTTTGGTTCATCTACTTCAGGTCTCTGCTTATTTATATTCATACCCATGCTCATTTCTTTTGGGAATGAACAGTTGAGTAATGTTCTTTTCTCACTAAGGAAAAAGTACATGGTTTTTAGAGTCAGGTGGTATAAACTCATATTTTAGTCCTATCATGGGCTAAGTTACCTTGGGAAAGGAATTTACATCTCTAAGTCTAGTTTCCTCACCTTTATATGGATGCAATTGTGATAACATCATAGAATTGTTGGTAGAAACATTTTAAACTGTTAAGTATCAACATATTAGAATTCAAACAATTATTGAATCCATTCAAGTTCAGTGGTATAATGCCGTGCAGAGCTCCAGGCTCTGTAGCTACCTACTAATTCCCAAGCTTCTAGGGTTTAAGGTAGGTAGAGCTCTTGTCACTATGGTTTACACACACTGCGTTCTCATTTCTGTCTTTCAATTCTGATGGCACTACTCCTCTCAACTTCTGTGCTACAGTCCTCTTCCCTAGACACTACTCATTTTTCAGAGCTACACAAAGCCCATAACCTCTGTAAAATCCTTTTCTATTCTCTCTCTCTCACCCTGCTCCGTCCCTCCCCCCAACCCCAAACACGTGTCCTTGAACATGGAGGTAGCATACTAGCTCTTTTGTGTTAAAAGCACCATAGTGCATTTGTGATTACAAAATATGTTCACATACATTATTTAACTTCATCACCATCCAATGGAACAGGGAAGGAGAGGATTATTGTTTCTCTTCAGAAGCAGAGACTGAGGATCAGCTCCTTTTAGGAAATTGCCCGTGGACACACGGGTGTCAAAGGATGAAAATCAAGACTTGAATTCATGTCTTCTGATCCTGTGTCCATTGTTCCTCCCATTACACAAAACTGCATCATAGAACTGTCCCCATCATGGCTAGATTATATAGTCTTTGAGAGTAGGGACCATGTATTTCAACTCTTTATAACCCTATGACCACTGCAATGTAGGGCACAATGTCTGCTGATGGAATCGTTGCAGGTAGTTGGTCCATCAAACAAATTGCCTGTTAGAAAGCAGAGTGCTGGGGCACCACAGTGAGCTCTTCTTCAAAGAAGAGGAGTTTTTAGGGTTTCCCTGGTGGTGCAGTGGTTGGGAGTCCGCCTGCCGGTGCAGGGGACACGGGTTCGTGCTCCGGTCTGGGAGTATCTCGCATGCCACGGAGCGGCTGGGCCCGTGAGTCATGAGCGCTGAGCCTGCGCGTCTGGAGCCTGTGCTCCACAGTGGGAGAGGCCAGAGCGGTGAGAGGCCCGCGTACCGCAAAAAAAAAAAAAAAAAAAAAAAAGAGGAGTTTTCAATGTTTTTTAACCTCTGTCTCCTTTCCCTCTGTCTATGCCTGTGATAGCAACAAACAACTAAAGAACTGGGCTGAATTTTAACATTGGAATTATAACTCTAGAAGAAAGCTAACACTATGAACATCTAATTGGAAAATATACTGGTAGTGTAACTTTTCTAGTAGCCTTTACCCTATAACTAAACAACATATAATTATGTAACGGGTTAGCTATAAATATAAATTTAATAATAGGATACACGGAGTGGCCTAAAAAGTGCATTTTGCTGGAAGTAAAGCAAATTAGCCGCATTGAAAAATGACTTACTATTGGGTAAATTTCAAAGGCAAACTTCTTTAGTGCTTTTAAAATTAATCTCTTTTTCAGAAATATAACATTTTAAACAAAGGAAATCTACAAAAAGGTATTTATAAGGTACTGCTGCACAGTTACGCTTCAACTCCTCCGAGCATGATATGAAAAGAAGTGGAATGAGGTTGAAAAAAAATTTTATGTTAGATGTCAGGGACCATTTCTTAACAGGGAAAGTTGTTTGGCCTTGATGTGTGCACCATGATAAGTAACTGTAAATGTATACTATGAGGCTTTATAAACAGTGTCTCTGTGGATTATGATTTGTGTGAAGACAAGAATATAGACAAGGAAACATAGCTGCTAAGTAGCAGAGCCACATTCTTTATTACCATATTAGTCAAGATAGTGTTTAATTCTGGAAGTCATTATTCCTTAGGATTAGCAGAGGATCTTTGAAAGTGGTAAATTAAGGCTAAAGAAGAACAAAAATTCATATACACCTGGACCCTTTCCAGCTTAATATAATTTGACCTTTAACAACAATAAAACACGTACATGTATTTTATTCCTTATGTGGCTACCTCTGTAAATGATTGAAGTCTTTTCCCAAATCTCACTTACTTTTCTTCCGGCAAATCTGTGGCTCAACAGAAAAATGGAGGTAGAGATCAGAAATGTGGCCCATTGGTCACAAGTATTCACAAATCAAGGTCATGAAACAAAGGCACATGGATGTGGTCCTTCTACCTGCTTTAGGGCCAGTCTAGGGCTGGAGGTAAAAGGAAAGTTACAGGGGGCTCCTCAGATACTAGATATTCTCTCCAGCTAGGGGAGGAGTTTTTGACACCCCAGAAAGGCTCTCTGGGGATCACCTCTCAAGGTTTCTGTGTGTCATTCCCTGAGCACCCTCGAGAGTCACACTGGGGCTAGAAGCAAGCAGACGGTCAGTGCCCAGGGACCTTGTTATGTAGAGGGCACATTTACCAGATTATATGGGTTTGTGCTTTAGGACTCTCATGGCACTTTGCACTACAAGTAGAAACAGCAGTGGCTTATTTGTCGGGTTTTGTTTTTTAAATAAATATCCTATTCTTATATAGTTGGGCCTTGGAAAACCATGGTTACAAAGCCCAAGTGAGCTCTAGCTAAGAGCTTCTGTCTTGGATTCCAGGAAACTATGCAGCTCTTCCTGTAGTCAAGAACCCTGCTCAATATCTTTTTTTTCTTCTTCTTCTTTTCTGGAACAAAAACAGTCAATCTGGCTATCGTTTCTGTCCTATTGTGGGACTCAGAAATGGTAGACCAAAGCTCAATAGACAGTAGAGACCTCTCCAGAAGGCCAGGAGACCACTGTCTGTGTCTAAAGAAACCTGAGCCAGAATTTCATACCCCAGGCCTGTCCAAGAAAATAGTTAAATGCACAGGGCTTCACAAGCCCAGTCTGGGGTTACCTCCACACTGGTTTCTTGGCCCCAAGTCCAGGCATTTTTTCTCCCCCTAGGAGCATCTTATTCTCACTATTTTCCTCTTTTATATTGGTAAAAGACAAACTGAGGCATATTAAAATTTTTAAATTTTTTTTTTTTTTAACAAAAATCAATGCAAATTGGGCAGTACCAAAACAGAAGTTGTTAGGGGTGTCCCAGGGCCAGGAACTCAGGGAGAGACTTCTATAAAGAAAAAGGAGAAGCAAATTAAGGAGAGTAATGACTGGCTGTAGTTTAAAGCCTGGTTGGTTTTTTGTGATTGGTTGTCCTGAGGCTTTGATTTTATAACCTGGAGGCATTTCCAGCCTTAGATTTTAGTTTGTTTACATAGGCTGCCATGGCATTAGAGGCCCCTCAGTTTGATGGCCTTCTTGTTTAGTTAATTTAACAACATGTACCTTATCTATCTTATGGCCAGATCCTGACAATTCTCCAAGTTAATTTTTCCACACATGGCAAAAAAATGAAGTGCCTGCATTCATACCTTGACAAACTTAAAAAGTGCCCCTTGTACTTGGTTTTGGTTTGTTTTTTGGTTAAGTGGGGGGGAGGTTGGGTTGTTTTTTTGTATTCCTGCTTCTCCTTCTCTACTGAATTTGTGGTAGCTTTTAAATTTAGAAGACTATAGAAAGAAGTGTTTATAGCAAACATGAAGAAGTTTATAATATTTGCTCTTATCCATATCAGTTTCAGAGACATAAGAGGAAATGCTAGCCAAATCAGGTTTTCTTAGAAAGCTCAAAACTTTTCATTAAATTATCATTAATGAAGTTAGCATCTCAACTTCTTTTCCTGGCTGTTTGCAGCTGAGTAGTATCTTCATAGCCATTATAGCCTTCAATGTTTTGGGGTCAAAGTATGATTGGATAGTCTTCCATTTTGGGGCCACCCTTGTGATTAAACTTGTTTTTTTTTTTTTCTCTGCTCTAGTGAGAGAAGAGCCAATTTGTCACTCTAGATATCACTGTAAACACAAATCAGCATTGAGGCATAAAGAGGCTCCCTGCCCCCAGTGGGAAGCAGGTAGAAAGCCTCTTTCATAGGAGACAATCAAGACAGCTCTAGCAACACACAATCAGAGTAGGAAGAACTTTGTACTCTTACAATCTGAGCTCTCTGTGAAAAATTAGGAGACCATGCTGTTAGAGGATGCACTAGTGACCTTATTTTTCCTGAGGAGGTATCTTTTTGTTTTAAGAGCTGAAAAGGAAATCTAGCAGAATCCTAGGTTTATGAATAATCAGGAGAGGAAGGACAGTGGTTAGGGTTCTGTTAGGAGGTTGATGGCCAAACAACCTGACTCCTGGTTAGCAGGTCTCTCTGGGTATGGCTGTGAGAACAGCTGAAGGGCTGAGCTAAGGGAAGTGCTGTATTCCTGGGCACTGTGTCCCTGGGTGACTTAACCTCAGCCTAGTGTTGTGTGGGTAGGCTTGTCCACATGCATGACTGTAGTTATCCACATCCGTGCTTGCTTGTATTGAAACTTGGATGTTCCAGTTAGCGACATAACAAACTACTTGAACTTAGTGCCATAAAGCAACAACAGTCCTTCATCATCCATCTCTGGGAGACTGGTCTCAGTGAGGCTCTTCTCACATCTGGTCTCCCATGTAACTGTGGTCAGGAGGCAGCGGGGGTTTGCTCACTCATGTCGTCAGTCAATGCTAGCTGTTGACTGATATACCTACACCTAGCCTCTCCAAGTAGCCTGAGCTTCCTCACAGCCTGTGCTCTGGATTCCAAAAGCAAGCACCCCAAGACAAAGAGCCCGACAGAAGCTGTATGATCCTTTATGTCCTGGTCTCAAAAGTCAGGATGTCACAGCATGACTTTCACACCACCATAATTGTCCAGTCAGTCACAGAGACATGCCCAGTCTCAAGGGGAGGGGTACAGACTTTGTTTTGCAATGGGGGTGCAGCACACTAATAGGAGAGCATATGGAATGGGAGATACTGCATCCAGTTTTTGAAAATACAGTCTATTTGCTATAGTGAATTAACAAATGACCAGGATCTTCTCTTGAACAGTTTAGGCTCGCTGTCCTCAAAGGGAAACAGGAAACAAAATAAAAATTAGACTAACCAAACTCCAGGCTCTCCCTACTTAGATGTTTCTGTAAACCTGACCACTCTTTTTTTTTTTTTTTAGTTCTGAGGAATATTAAATATTTTTTTACATTTATTGTGCACTTTATTTCTATTATTATTATATTGTAATATATAATGAAATAATTATACAACTCACCATAATGCATAATCAGTGGGAGCTCTGAGTTTGTTTTCATTTGCCACTCAATGATAAGGTTTTTTTTTTTTTTTAATTGGGGTATAGTTGTTTTACAATGTTGTTAGTTTCTACTGTACCCCAAAGCAGAGTTCCTTGTGCTATACAGCAGGTTCTCATTAGTTATCTATTTTATACATATTAGTGTATATATGTCAATCCCAATCTCCCAATTCATCCCACTCACCCTCTTTCCCCACTTGGTGTCCATATGTTTGTTCTATACATCTGTATCTCTATTTCTGCCTTGCAAACTGGTTCATCTGTACCATTTTTCTAGCTTCCACATATATGCATTAATATACAATATTTGTTTTTCTCTTTCTGACTTACTTCACTCTGTATGACAGTCTCTAGGTCCATCCATGTCCTACAAATGACCCAATTGTGTTCCTTCCTGACCACTCTTTTTGAAATGCTTAAGTTCCGGGGATTCTTGGAAAAATGAAGGGGAAATGTGAACAGCTCCTCCCCCCCCCCCCACCAAAAACAAAGGAAGAATCTAGATCTTCTGCTAATCTAACGTTAGACACTTGAGATGACATTAATGATTAGAAAGTAAAATAGGTATATATTTAGTGCATTACATGATAACTGGAAAAGCAAACCAAAGTTCTAAACAATTTCAAAATTAACAAAACTCTGCCTAGGCTAAAAAGAAGATTTTGAAGCTACTGGTTGCGATTTGCCTATAGGCTTTTGTATATGTTATGTTTGGTGTATGTTATGATCTTTCTTTAAGAAATATTTATCATATTTAATATAACATACTTACAAAACACTATGTTTAAAATATGTTGAGATGCATAGCAATAAAACATTTGGAATCCCATCACTCGACTCAAGAACTACTCGATTCAGGAATCACTTAGGTAATTCTCATTTTTCCCACTTCCTTATCTCTTTTCACTGCACCCCCCTACCCTCACCCTCACCCCCAACAGTTACTACTATCCTGATTTTTATGTTTATTTTCATCTTACTTATTTTATACCTTTATTATATGTGTATGTGTGTTTAAACAATACATTTTTTAGTTCTGTTCTTGAGCTTTATAAAAATGATATACTGTATACAGTTTTTTGAGACTTGTTTTTTAAAAAATTCAGTGTTCCTTTTCTAAGATCCAGAATGGAGCTATAGTTTATTAATTTAACTGCCTTACGCTATTCCATCATGTGAATATACCGCAGTGTTTTTTGTCCATTGTCCTGGTGAGGGATAATGGGGTTGTTTCCAAATTTTTGTTATTATAAATTGTAATGTTTCAAATATTTTACTACATACTTTCTTGATTAAATGTGCACTAGTTCCTCTAAGGTTTATATCCTTTTGATAAATTACTTGCTCATGGGACATAAAAAGTTTCAACTTTACAAGATAATACGAAATCGAATTTTGTAGTGGTTGTACCAATTTACACTGTGACAAGTGAAGAATAAGAGAAGTTCCAGTTGATCTACACCCTTTTATCTTTGTTATTAGACTTGCTAATTTCTGTCAAACTAGTAGGTGTGACATGGTTGTGGTTTTAATTTACATTTTCCTGAATAACAAGACATTGAACATCTTTTCAAAGTTTATTGGCCATTACTGTTTTGTCTTCTGCAAAATACTTGTTCATGTCCTTAATATGTTATACAAATATTTTCTACCACTTTGTGGCTTGTCTTTTCACTTCTTTATGGTGCTTTTTATTGAACAAAAGTTATTTTAATGGAGTCAAATTTATCATTCTTGTCTTTTTTGTTAGCACTTTTGCATCTTGCTTGGAAAAAGAAATGTCTACCTCAGTGTCAGAATAGTCTCTTTTATTTTCTTCTAAGCCTATTAATATACTTTTCATATTTAAATCCATTTGGATTTGATTTTTGTGTATGAGGTAAGATAGATGTCCAAATTCATTTTTCTTTTTTCAACTGGATAACCAGTTCTATCAGCTGTTTGAAAAGTCCTTCCTTTCCCCACTGGTCTACAATTTTATCTCTGTCATACATTATAAATCTTTATAAGCATTGGTCAGTTTAGCCACTTCATTCTGCTCCATTGGTCAGTTTTATTCCATGTACCCAGATTACACTATCTTAACAACTATAACTTTATAATAAATCTTAGTTATCAGGGAGATCAAACCCTCTTATCTTCTTTTATTTTTATGTAGCTGGATCTTTACCTTTCCATACAAATTTTAGATCAGGTTTTTGAAATTGCATTAAACTAAAAAATCATTAGGGATGAACTGATATAGGCTCTCTCTCTATTTATTTAAATGCTTTAATTTTTGTTGTCAGTCCTCAAGATCACTATCCAGCTAGGTGCTTCTCTTAGAAGGATTCACAGGGTACAGAAAAACTGTTACAGTCATGGTTATAGTTTATTACAGCAAAAGGGTACACATTAAAATTAACAAAGGGAAAAAAGGTCCATGGGGGCAAAGTCTAGGCGGAGACAAGCAAAAACTTCCAAGTGTCCTCCCCCAGGGGAGTCACATGGACATGAGTAACTTTCTCAGCAACAATGCCAAGTGACCATAGGTTCAAAGTGTTTTTGACCAGGGAAGCTCACCTGAGCCTTGGTGTCAGGGTTTTATTGGGAGTCAGTCACGTTAGGCATGTAATAACCTGCATTACTGACCTCAGGTACTCAGACTCCAGCCCTTTAGAACAAAAACAGATGTTCACCATAAATTACACTTTTAGCATAAATGATCTGATCAAACAAATATCTGTGGTTCAAGGCCTCTGACATATCAAAACACTTATCAAGCAGAATTAATTCAAGAGCTCAGAGCTCCTCTCCCATTAGCTGGCTGAGGTCCAGTCCTAAACACAAGCCTTTCTTGGGAATGTGCAGGGTTTGAGCACCCCAGGCCTGCTGATTTAACCCTTTCCTGCACAAATATCTATAAAGAAATTTTAATATTTTTTTCACTTTTTTGAAACTTTTCAAATATACAATTTCAGACTTATAGAAAAGTTGCAAGAGTACTATAAAAACTCCTAAATGTCTTTGTCCAGTACCCCAATTATTCACATTTTGTCCCACTTACTGTGTCATTCTCTTTCTTTCATCTATAATCTATCTATATCTATCTATCTATCTAATATTTTTCCAAATCACTTGAGAATAAGTTGAAGCCATTGTGTCACTTTACTCCTAAAGATTTTAGTGTGTATTCCCTAGGAAGAAGCTCATTATCTTAGGTAATCACAGTATAATTATTAAAAATCAGTGTATATGTATATATATACAGAGAGAGCCACATACACATATATATTAATATCAAATACAATACTATTACCTAATCCACAAATAATATTTAAATTACCCATTATCTCATAATGTCCTTTATAGCTAAATTTTTTTTTGTAGTTTAGTATCCAATCCAAGATTACTCTTTGCATATTTGTTTTCCTGTTTCTCTAGTGCCTTTTTATCTGAAACAGTACCTTACATTTCTTTGTCATTCTCTTCCTTGATACTTCTGAAAAGTACAGGCCAGGTATTTTATGGAATGTCTCAGTTTGAATTTATCTGAAGAGTTCATAATTTTCTCCTTGCACTTATCTTTGATTCTGTTTCACTTCTTTCCCTTCTTTGTACTTACTTTGATTTAATATCCTTCATGACTAGATTTAAATTTTGAATTTTTAGTAAGAATATCATGAAAGTGATATTGTATCATTCTCAGTGCATCATACCAGGAACCACGTGATGTCAATTTGTCCTAATATTAGTGATGTTAACTTGTTTAAGGTGGTGTCCACTAGGTTTCTCCATTGTAAAGTTATTATTTTACCTTTTTATATATATAATTTGTAGAGTGATATATTGAGATTAATATCCTGTTCCTCATCAAACTTTCACGCTCTAGCTTTAGGATCCATTGATGATTTCCTAACTCCATCATTTCTCCTATAGATTGATATTCTGTAAGAAAGGGGTACTATTTAGATACTAGTAGACTTAGATAATATAGATACTATGAGATAATGTTAATTACTGTTAACATTATTTATGTTGATGTTCAAATCATCACAGAATTGGCAAGTGGGAACTGCATTAGTTTGGCTCCTTTGTTCTTTTGACATGTCTCCATTATTCTTTGAGTAGTTTTATTTTCAATTGAGGTATAATTGATATATAACATTATATTAGTTTCAGGTGTACAGTATAATAATTTGGTATTTGTATATGTTATGAGATGTTCACCATGATAAGTCTAGTTAAAATCCATCACCATACCTAATTATAAATTCTTTTTTTCTTGTGATGAGAACTTTTAAGACTTAATCTCTTCATAACTTTCAAATATGCAATACAGTATTATTAATTATAGTCACCATGCTGTACATTACATCCTCATGGCTGACTTATTTTATAACTGGAAGTTTATACCTTTTGACCCCATTTACCCATTTCATCCACCCTTCCCCTAGCCCCCATCTCTGGCAACCACCAGTCTCTTCTTTGAGCACTTCTTTAACCTCAAGATAGAGACGTTCCAGGCTCATCTTGTACTTTCCCTGCACTGTCCCTGGCATCAGCCATTTATCTGAGAAGCCATGGTATCTTTTAGTGGAGAATTGTATTTAGAAACCAAGATCTGGGTGCTAGGTGTACTTATTGGCCCTGCTATATATTTAATTTTAGACTCTAAAGCTAGAAAATGGGGGGTGTATTAATATTTATATCTTAATGACCATGATTTTATAATGATACCACCAATTCTAAACTAATATCTCAGAGTGTGTTCTAGTGTTCCCCATTTCTCACTTCTTTTCCCAATGATAAGAAACCTATTATTCTCAGTATATTTGCATATTTGTTCAAGTTTAAAATACACAGAATTTTTTTATATAAATTACTAATCCTTGCTATATCTAAAACGAAACCTGACTACTACAAGCAACTCTATGCCAATAAAATGGACAACCTGGAAGAAATGGACAAATTCATAGAAAGGTATAACCTTCCAAGACTAAACCAGGAAGAAATAGAAAATATGAACAGACCAATCACACATAATGATATTGAAACTGTGATTAAAAATCTTCCAACAAAGAAAAGTCCAGGACCAGATGGCTTCACAGGTGAATTCTATCAAACATTTAGAGAAGAGCTAATACCCATCCTTCTCAAACTCTTCCAAAAAATTGTAGAGGAAGGAACACTCACTAACTCATTCTATGAGGCCACCATCACCCTGATGCCAAAACCAGAAAAAGATACTACAAAAAAAGAAAATTACAGACCGATATCACTGATGAATACAGATACAAAAATCCTCAACAAAATAATAGCAAACAAATCCAACAACACATTAAAAGGATCATACACCATGATCAAGTGGGATTTATCCCAGGGATGCAAGGATTTTTCAGTACACGCAAACCAAACAATGTGATACACCATATTAACAAATTGAAGGAGAAAAACTATATAACCATCTCAATAGATGCAGAAAAAGCTTTTGACAAAATTCAACACTCATTTATGATAAAAACTCTCCAGAAAGTAGTCATAGAGGGAACCTACCTCAACATAATAAAGGCCATATATGACAAACCCACAGCAAACATGATTCTCAATGGTGAAAAACTGAAACCATTTCCTCTAAGATCAGGAACAAAACAGGGTTGCACACTCTCACCGCTATTATTCAACATAGTTTTGGAAGTCCTAGCCATGGCAGTCAGAGAAGAAAAAGAAAAAGAAGAATCCAAATTGGAAAAGAAGAAGTAAAGCTGTTACTCTTTGCAGATGACATGATACTATACATAGAGAATCCTAAAGATGCCACCAGAAATCTACTAGAGCTAATCAATGAATTTGGTAGAGTAGCAGGATACAAAATTAATGCACAGAAATCTCTTGCATTCCTATACAATAATGATGAGAAATCTGAAAGAGAAATTAAGGAAACACTCCCATTTACCACTGCAACAAAAAGAATAACATACCTAGGAATAAACCTATGTAGGGAGACAAAAGACCTGTATGCAGAAAACTATAAGACACTGGTGAAATAAATTAAAGATGATACCAAGAGATGGAGAGATATACCATGTTCTTGGATTGGAAAAATCAATATTGTGAAAATGACTCTACTACCCAAAGCAATCTACAGATTCAATGTAATCCCTATCAGATTACCAATGGCCTTTTTTATGGAGCTAGAACAAAAAATCTTAAAATTTGTGGAGACAAAAAAGACCCAGAATAGCCAAAGCAGTCTTGAGGGAAAGAAAAACGGAGCTAGAAGAGTCAGACTCCCTGACTTCAGACTACTACAAAGCTACAGGAATCAAGACAATATGGTGCTGGCACAAAAACAGAAATATAGATCAATGGAACAACATAGAAAGCCCAAAGATATATCCACGCACCTTTGGTCAACTAATCTCTGACAGAGGAGGCAAGGATATACAGTGGAGTAAAGACAGTCTCTTCAATAAGTGGTGCTGGGGAAACTGGACAGCTACATGTGAAAGAATGAAATTAGAACACTCTCTAACACCATACACAAAAATAAACTCAAAATTGATTAGAGACCTAAATGTAAGATGGGACACTATAAAACTCTTAGAGGAAAACATAGTAAGAACACTCTTTGACATAAATCACAGCAAGATCTTTTTTGATCCACGTCCTAGAGTAATGGAAATAAAAACAAAAATAAACAAATGAGACCTAATGAAACTTCAAAGCTTTTGCACAGCAAAGGAAACCATAAACAAGATGAAAAGACAACCCTCAGAATGGGAGAAAATATTTGCAAATGGAGCAATGGACAAAGGATTAATCTCCAAAATATATAAACAGCTCATGCAACTCAATATTAAAAAAAACAAACAACTCAATCGAAAATGGGCAGAAGACCTAAATAGACATTTCTCCAAGAAGACATACAGATGGCCAGGAAGCACATGAAAGGATGTTCAACATCAGTAATTATTAGAGAAATGCAAATCAAAACTACAATGAGGTATCACCTCACACCAGTTAGAATGGGCATCATCAGAAAATCTACAAACAACAAATGCTGGAGAGGGTGTGGAGAAAAGGGAGCCCTCTTGCAGTGTTGGTGGGAATGTAAATTGATACAGCCACTATGGAGAACAGTATGGAGGTTCCTTAAAGAACTAAAAATAGAATTACCATATGACCCAGCAATCCCACTACTGGGCATATACCTGGAGAAAACCATAATTCAGAAAGGCACATGCACCCCAGTGTTCATTGCAGCACTATTTACAATAGCCAGGTCATGGAAGCAACCTAAATGTCCATTGACAGATGAATGGATAAAGAAGATATAGTACATATATACAATGGAATATTACTCAGCCATATAAAAGAATGAAATTGGGTCACTTGTAGAGACGTGGATGCATCTAGAGACTGTCATACAGAGTGAAGGAAGTCAGAAAAGGAAAAACAAGTATCGTATATTAACGCATGTATGTGGAACCTAGAAAAATGGTACAGATGAACCAGTTTGCAGGGCAGAAATTGAGACACAGATGTAGAGAACAAATGTATGGACACCAAGGGGGGAAAGTGGCGGGGGTTGGGGGTGGTGGTGGGATGAATTAGGAGATTGGGTTTGACATGTATACACTGATGTGTATAAAATGGATGACTAATAAGAACCTGCTGTATAAAAAAATAAATAAAATAAAATTCAAAAAGATAGACTAATTCACTTTAGAAAAGCTCTGAAAATTGTAATTAGGTGTTGAAATTAATATTGAAAATATTGCAAAGAGGATGAACTTTTCATTACATTCTATCACTTTTTGGAAACACCGATTTTGGTTGACGTGGTTCTCCAATTTTAAACACACACATAAATACATACACACAAGCACACACATTCACAACAACATACACATACATCTGTAGCTGCTTTGTTTCTCTGACCATGTAAGCATGGTGCACTCTTCCTTTTGGACAAAGCTATCAAACAGTTGAGCAACATCCTGTCTTGAACAAATAAAGCAGATGGAGTTGTATGCAAAACAGTCAAACAGGCTTTAGTTTAATATAGAAAAAAATAATAAAATAATAAAATAAAATAAAACTAAACTTACTAAATAGAATTTAGGACTGTTGTCTGCATATACCTGTGTGTGTGTGTGTGTGTGTGTGTGTCCCCTTTTTTGTAATCCAAATGGACTGTATTCTGTGTACTGTTATATGACTTGCTTTTTCACATAACAATACATTTGAGATATCTTTACAAAACAATACATGAAGGTTTTTATCATTCATTTGAACAATTGCATATAGTAAGATTATAACATAATTTATTTACCCTATTCTAAATATCCATGGATATTTAGGCTGTTTGAAGTTTTTGGCATTTTTAAAGGGTATTATAAAGAAAATCGCTTTATATATTAAGTTCATATATAATTGTACACTTCTGAGAGCACATCTATAGGATACATTCCTGAAAGTAATACTTCTTAGTTAGTGATATGTACATTCAAAAACTTGATAACTATTACCAAACTGAAACCAAAATAAGATGTATTAATTTACACACTTTTCATATACTTATTAATCATTTGTACTTAATTTGCTGTGAATGTCCATTTACATATCTTGCTCATTTTTCATATTCTGTCATCATTTTCTTGTAAGAGTTCTATAATAAGGAAATATGCCTTTTATTATACATGTTGCAGTATTTTTCTTCTGTTTACCATTATTACTGAGTTTGTGAGTTTGAAATTTTATTAGCATTTTATTTATGTGTTTATCAAGGCCTTCCTAACTCCAACATTATTTTTTTTAAGTACCCATGTCTTCTATACTTTTTATGTTTCAGTGTTTGATTCATCTGGAATCAAACTGGCTGTAAGAAACAAAGATGTACTTCTTAAAATGAAATCAGATGCACCTTTTATTGTTACCCATAACTAGGCCATTGTCTCAACACCATATATCGAATAATAAAAACGTCTCATATTTTTACTACATTATGCTACCGTATGCTAAATCTGCCCCTCCCCCCTCAATTATTCTTCTTTGGAATTTCCCCAGTTATTCTCATATTTAACAATTAATGGTATTTTTATTGAATTCTCATTGTATTCACAGAAATTTAATAAGCATCTTTAGTCTATAATACTGAGGCTTTCTGCACAAAGCAAAATTTAAATGGTAATGTTTGTCTTCTTTTGTGTGTTTCAGTAGGGTTTTAAAATATTCTTCATGTAGAAAATGAGTATTTTCTATTTCCATGTATTTGATCTGTTTTGTTTCATTTAGGAATGAGATATCTTCTTCCCTTATATTTTCTAAAGAACTATTATTTTCATCACTTATCTTTCCCGTTCATTCTCACTGGTATCTTAATCTAAATAATTCCTCAATTTATAAAGCTCTACATTTTATATCTATGTTTATTTCTGTCATTTTCAAAGTTCCATGTTACTTCCCCCTTCTGTCCTCCCTACCCTGTTAAAATTCCACAGACTATCATTTCATTGCATTCACCTTTAATTCACGTGCCCCTATCTTACCTGGCATAATACCAATTTTGGTTAAATCAAATTTTCCTCTTGTGCAGAGCACCCATGCAGCTGAACTTCACTGGTGGAAAATATATTCTTATGATAACTGGTCTTACTTAGGAGTCATGACATTTAACACTAAGTGGGGTCTTGATGTTACGGGGGAACCCCTCTGTATTCCTGCCTACCATTTTTTCTCTCACCCTCTTTGCATCTTTTCACACATTCTTTTCTATTCTCTAACTTCCAAAGATTCTTCCTTATCCTTTTTTAAGCACATGACTTTAGTTTATATTTCATTAAGAACAATTAAAGCAGTTAGGAGAGATCTTCCATGTAGTCCCACCAACACATCAACCCAACCATGTGCATCTGTGCTCAGTACCGATCCTTGTGTACTCTCACTGTGCGGAGCACTCCATGTACTTCTAACAAGACCATCTATGCACTTGTGCACTGCACCCCAATCCCCTTTCCCTTACTCAGGACTTTGCTTTAGCAGTTTTCCTCTATGTCTTTTGAATCATCAAATTTACATTAGATCACTTTCATTTACAAACGTATTTGCTTGTAATTTTCCTCATCCTAAAAGAACAAACATAAAGGCCAATAAAAACAACCTCCCTGTGATCCCATATCCTTCCCCAGCTACGGGCTCATTTATTTGCTCCCTTTTACATCAAAGCTCTTTGAAGGAATTGCATTGTCTTCAGTTTCTCTCCTTTGTTCTCTTGAATTCACACGAAACAGGATTTTATCACCATCTCTCATACAGATTTTTTTTCAATGAGACCGAAAACCTCATATTGCCAAATCTAACAATCAATTCTAACACAACGTACTTGGCATATTGGCAGCATTGGACCCAATTGACTCATTTCTCTTACTCAGAAATCTCTTTTCATGTCGTTTCCAGGACACACACTTTTTAGTTTTCATATTTTCCCCTTCCAATGTCATTTCTCTTTTCTCCTCAATCTCATGATGTTGGACTACCTCAAGTTTCAGCCACAAACCACTTCTGTATTTACAGTTGCAACCTACTGATCACTTCCTCTTCTGGCTTTAAAAAATTCCCAAACTTAAATCTCCACTCCATATTTCTTTCCAAAATCCAAAGTGGTATGTTCAACAGTCATCCCATTTTCTCTTCTTGAATATCTCCTCAGCATCTCAAATAGAACATGTCCCCAACTGAACCGATAAACTCTTCACTCAAAGGGACACTTTGTTCCAAGCTGCCATAACATCTAACTTGGACCACAGCAGCAAGGTCCTGACTGGCCTCTCCCTGCTTCTCCTTTGGGTCTGGGGGTTGATTACAGTAGCAGTCAGAGTAAAGATTTTAATGTCTAAATCAAATCAGGTAGCCCCTTTGCTCAGATGGCTCTACAATGAATTTTTAACCCTCTTAGAATAAAATTCAAAGTCCTTACCATAGCTTATAAGACCACAGTTTCAATCTTCCCCTTAATTGCCTTGGTCATTACCTTCCAGCCACACTGGCCTATTTTTTGTTCCTCACACATGCCAAGGTTAACCTCTCCCTAGATCTTATCTTAGCTTGGAGCACTCTTCCCCACATTCTATGTGGCTCACTCACTCCTTCATTCATTCTTCTGCTCAAACATCACCTTTCCTGACCACCTGATCTAAATGCACTACTGTTTCATGCTGCCAGGAATGACTATCCTTTTGTCCTTTTTTCCTTTTGCTTTTTCTCCAAACAACATCACTTCCCAAAATAACATTTCATATAACTTATATACTTTTAAAATCATCTATGTTTCTCTTGGAAAATAAGTTCTGTGACAGCAGGAACTTTGCTTCGTTCACTGCTTGTTTGTTTTTGTTAGTGATTTTTGCTCTCCTCTGTTTGGTATTTTGCCTGGAATACAGTTTTCCATCCCTTATTTTCAACCTTCCTGTTTTGTTTTAGGTAGTGATAAGTGCTAAAAAAACCCCAAAAACCAAAAAAAACCCATAAAATACCTAATAGAGTGCCCACATTGGTGGGCATTACAGTAGATGAAGTGATCAAGGAAGGAAACCTTAAAGATTACTTCTCATTTTAGTTGAGGTTTGAATGATAGAGAATGAACATGCATAAATGAATGAATGGGAATCTGGAGAAAAAGAGCACTCTAGACTGAAGGAATAACAAGTATAAAGTTCCTAAGTGGGAATAAACCTATGTTGATAGTTACCGGACTAGTAGGTAAGAGGTTAGACATAAGAGATGAGGTCATTCTTAATGACATGGAGTGACAAGGACAGGTAGGGCCTATAGGTCATCATGAGGAGAGTAAATTATATTCCAAATACAATGGGAATCCATTGGGTATTTTTAATTAGGGTAAGAGCATGATCTGATTTTCATCTTTAAAATATAACTTTGGCTTTTGTGTAAAGAATTGATTGGAAAAGAATAAGAATAAACAAGGAGAGTAGATAATGAGAGAAGATTGTTTCTGTATAGGAGCAGTTTCAGTGGAGATAGAAGGAAATGGATAAATTTGTTTTGTAGATAGAACTGACAAAACTTGTCAGGAAATACTACTCGACATGGCCTCAAAGGCTAATTTTCTCTCTCCTTTCAGTAATTTGGCAAAGAGCTGACAGTGGAAGAATAGGTTGATACTAGCTGCTGAGTTCTTGAAGCTCCCTCTTCTAACAAGGATCTTTCAACTAAGAAGCTCCTGTTGTTATGTAGTCACTTAGATGTTTCCTGTTCCTCTTTTTTTTAAAATAAATATGCCACTCCTGTGAAATATTGTATAATTATATCAACTTTACAGAGAGAAACATTTGACAAAATCCAGCACCCATATATGACAAAAACTCTTAGTAAGTTAAGAATCGAAGGGAATTATCTCAATTTGATAAAGAGCATATCAAAAAAAAATCAATAGGATCATACTTAATGGTGAAAGACTGAATGCTTCCTCCCTAAAATCAGGGACAAGGCAAGGATATCTGCTCTCACCACTCTTATTTAACATGGTAATAGAAGTTCTGCCCACTGCAATAAGACACAAAGAGGAAATAAAAGGCATAGAGGTCAGAAAGGAAGATGTAAAACTGCCCCTATTTATGTGGGTGACATTATTATCTATGTAGAAAGACCCAAGGTACTTGCAAAAACAAAATAAAACAAAAAAACTTCCTAGAACTAGTGAGTTAGGTAAGGTTACAACATACAGTATCAACATATGGAAATCAATCACATTTCTATATACTAACAGTGAAAATGAGGGAACCAAGATTAAAAGCACAATATCATTTACAGCAGGGGTCCCCAACCCCTGGGCCATGGACCACTACCGCTCCATGGCCTTTTAGGAACCAGGCTGCTCAGCAGGAGGTGAGAAGCGGGAGAGCGAGCAAAACTTCATCTGTATTTACAGCTGCTCCCCATGGCTCGCATTACTGCCTGAGCTCCACCTCCTGTCAGATCAGCAGTGGCATTAGAATCTCATAGGAGCACAAACTCTACTATGAACTGTGCATGCAAGGGATCTAGGTTGCGAGCTCCTTATGAGAATCTAATGCCTGATGACCTGAAGTGGGGCTGAGGCAGTGATGCTAGTGCTGGGGAGCAGCTGCAAATACAGATTATCATCAGCAGAGAGGTTTGACTGTGCAGAGACCATAATAAATCAACTGCTTCCAGGCTCATATCAAAGCCCGATCAGTGAGTGGCAAGTGAAAACAATCTCAGGGCTCCCACTGATTCTGCATTATGATGAGTTGTATAATTCTTTCATTATATATTACAATGTAATAATAATATAAATAAAGTACACAATAAATGTAATGCACTTGAATCATCCCAAAACCATCCCCTCACACACACCAGTCTGTGGAAAGATTGTCTTCCACAAAACCATTCCCTGGTGCCAAAAAGGTTGGGGACCACTGATTTACAGTTTCTCCAAAGAAAATGAAACACTTAGGTATATGCTTAACAAAACATGTATAAGATTTGTATGCTGAAAAATTACTAAATGCTGGTGAAAGAAATCAAAGAAGACTTAAATGGAGAAGCATACTTTGGACATGAACTGGAAGACTCAACACTATAAAGCTGTCATTTTCCTTAAATTGATCTATAGATTTAATGCAATTCCTATAAAAATCCTGGCAAGCATTTTTGTAGACATAGACAAGCTTATTCTAAAATTGATATGGAGTTGCACAGGCCTTAGACTAAAGACCTAAACTAAAATAATCCTGATAAAGAAGAATAATGTGAGAGGAATCACTCTACCCAAAATTAAGATTTACTATACAGCTACCTTAATCAAGATACTGTAGTATTGGTGGAGCAGTAGACACATAGATCACTAGAACAGAGTGGAAAACTCAGAAATTGATGCACAGAAATACACTCAACTGATTTTTGACAAATGTGCAAAATGGAGGATGGTAGCCCTTAAAAAAAATTGAACTGAAGCAATTGGATATCTGTAGGCAAAAATTTAACCTTGATCTAAATCTCACAGCTTATTACCAAAAATCTCACAATGGATCATTGACTTAGATGTAAAAAATAAAACTTTAAAACTTCTAGAGAAAAATTACAGAAAAATGTGTAAAATATGGAAACAAAAAAGACCCCAAATAGCCAAGACAATCTTGAGAAAGAAGAGTAAAGCTGAGGTATCATACTCCCTGATTTTGAATTATATTGCAAATCTACAATAATCAAAACAGTATGGTACTGACACCAAGACAGACATATAGATCAGTGGAACAGAATAGAGAGCCCAGAAATCAACCCACTCTTATATAGGCAATTAATCTATGACAAACAAAACAATATACAATATACAATGGGGAGAGGGCAACCTCTTCAATAAATGGTTTTGTGAAAACAGGACAGCTACACGCAAATGAATCAAACTAGACTACTCTCTCATACCATGCACAAAAATAAATTCAAAATGGATTAAAGACTTAAATGTAAGACCTGAAACCATAAAACTTTTTAGAGGAAAACATAGGTAGCAAACCCTTTGACATTTATCTTAGTGATATTGTTTTGGATATGTCTCCTCAGGCAAGGGCAACAAAAGCAAAAATAAATAAATGGGACCACATCAAGCTTAAAAGCTTTTGCACAGTGAAGGAAACTATCAGCAAAATGAAAAAGCCACCTGGTGAATAAGAGAAGATATTCACAAATGATAGATCCAATAAGGGATTTTTTAAAAAGCTCATACAATTCAACATCAAAAAAACCAAACAACCCAATTGAAAATGGACAGAAGACCTGAATAGACATTTTTTCCAAAGGAGACATACAAATGGCCAACAGGCACATGAAAAGATGCTCAACATCACTAATCCTCAGGGAAATGCAAATCAAAACCACAATGAGACATTACCTCACACCTGTCAGAATGGCTATTATCAAAAAGATAACAAATAACAAGTGGTGGTGAGAATGTGGAGGAAAGGGAACCCTCATACACTGTTAATGGAAGTGTAAATTGGTAGAGCCACTATGGAAAACAGTATGGAGATTCCTGAAAAAATTAAAAATAGAATTACCATTTGATCCAGAAATTCCACTCCTGAGTATTTATCAGAAGAAAACAAAAACACTAATTAGAAAAGTTGCATGCCCCCCAGTGTTCATTACAGCATTATTTACAATAGCCAAGATATGGAAGCAACCTAAGTGTCCATCAATAGATGAATAGATAAAGAAGATGTGGTAAATATTTACAATGGAATATTATTCAGCCATAAAAAATGAAATCTTGCCATTTGTGACAACATTGATGGACCTAGAGGGTATTATGCTAAGTGAAAGAAGTTAAGCACATACTGTATGATTTCACTTATATGTGGAATCTAGAAAGCAAAACAAATGAACAGACATAACAAAACAGAAACAGAGTCATAGAGAACAAACAGGTGGTTGCCAGAGGGGAAAGGGATAGGAGGAGGAAAGAAATAGGTGAGGGATATTGAGGTACAAACTTCCATTTGCAAAATAAATGAGTCATGGTTATGGACATAACTATGTACATCTTTGTATGGTGACATCGTAGCTAGGTTATCATGGTTGATCACTTTGAAATGTAAAAAGTAAAAAACAAAAGGAGACTTAAACCAATGGAAAATAATACTATGTTTTTAATATGGAGGCTCAAGATCATTAAAATGTTAGTTTTTCATAAATTAGTTAATAAATGCAATAGGATTTCAATAAAATAATACCAGAGATTGGTTCGCTTGTATGTATGTAACTGTGCTGAGTATGTGTGTGCGTTGGGGAGGGGTGTAAGTTAAACAAGCTGCTTCTAAAATTTATATGAAAAATTTAAACAGGCAAAACACCTAAAAATATTCTGAAGAAGAATAATGGCAGGTAACTATCGCTATTAGATAATAAAACATTTTTTAAAATCTATGATAATTAATGTTGTTGACACATTAAATAAATATATAAATGCAACAGAATAAAAAGTCTACAGTATTTCCATATTTCACATTGTTTCAGAGGACTTTCGTTTGCCCCAGGGAAGGGTAAGCCCAAAAGAATCCAGAAAAAAAAGGTCAATTGAATTCCAAAAATATTTTTTTAAACTCATAACTAAAACATTTGTCTTAAAAGCTGAAATAGTTTTTAACTTTAGCAAACTTTTCTAGAGAAGAAAGCTACATTTAGTTTACAAAGAATTTTGAATATCAAAAGTCTAAGCACTGAAAGTACTTTGTATGTGAAATGTATAATGTAAACTACTACAGAGTTAGGAAGAATTTAGGTTTTTCTGCCAAAATAAAATAAAGGTATCCAGCTTTGTGGAGAAGACAACACTGGAGTTAGTTGGATACTGGGGAAGGCCCACTCTTTGATCTACCAGCAGATACTAGGTTTACCCTGCTGTAAGGAAGGACGGGTGGCAACTGATAAAGCAGAAGAGATATGTCACTCACTTCCCAGCCTCAGAAAACACGTGAATCCTGGTGGAGCAGAAAAAGTTGAGTGATACATCCAAGTGGATGTCTTGGTGACATCCCACTGTGTCTTATTTACTCCATTATAGGGTCAAGGGTGCAACTGAATGTCCAATTGCCCTCAAGCAGTGGTTGAGAAAGGGCCAGTGGACCTAGAGTAGTCACAAGGAAGATGAAGTGCAGGAACCACATTGATTAAAGAGCATGATAGGACCAGAGTCATCACAATAGATAACAAGGATGACCACGGGAGTTCATGTATTTACATAGAAATCCAACATGGACAGGTGGAAGTGACCGTGGATCAGGTTCCTCTTCCTCCATGCTAAGAAAACCAGAAGGCTTTGTTACCAACCCAGGGTTCTTGGACTCCTTAATCAATAGAAATTGATAAGAGGTCAAACTAGAAATTCACGCAAGGCTTTACTGGGACTTGTGTTGTGGCACAAGGGAGTGGAAGCAAATAGCAGGTCCCCTTGCTCGCTCTTGAGTGGGGGTGAGCTGGTCCCTTAAATGGGGTGAGGGTAGGGGTGGACCCTTGGGTCAAGCCAGCGGGGTGGCTTAGGTGATCTGTGCACCCACTTGGTGGTGCTTTGTGCAGGGATCATGTGCAGGACTCTGCTTTTGCTTGACACCTCAGAAGTGGAAGTTGGGTTTTTGGTCGTTTTGTATCTTTTTTTTTTATGAATTTATTTTTATTTATATTATTTATTTTTGGCTGCGTTGGGTCTTCGTTGCTGCTCACGGACTTTCTCTAGTTGCGGCAAGCGGGGGCAACTCTTCATTGCGGTGTGCTAGCTTCTCATTTTGGTGGCTTCTCTTGTTTCAAAGCATGGGCTCTAGGTGCATGGGCTTCAGTAGTTGTGGCACATGGGTTCAGTAGTTGTGGCTTGTGGGCTCTAGAGCGCAGGCTCAGTAGTTGTGGCGCATGGGCTTATTTGCTCTGAGGCATGTGGGATCTTCCCAGACCAGGGTTCGAACACATGTCTCCTGAATTGGCAGGTGGATTCTTAACCACTGCACCACCAGGGAAGTCCCAGTCGTTTTGTATCTTATTGTTCCTAATTGCCTGACTGCCATGTGTGCAGTTATTTTTAGACCCTATAGTTTCTTTGTATTCTGTTGCTGGAGGAGAGTTTTGTACAGGTTCAAGCACTGTAACAAAGGGTCCCAGGTCCCAGGTCCAGCATGTCTCACCTGCACCAGAACTTGATTCACCCAGAGGATAATGGGAAAGAAAGGGCAGGAGCAGGACCTTGAATTTCATTGTTTACTCATAAAATGACTTAATTACTAAATTGCCCCAGTTTACATGAAAAAGACTAGATGACTTTTTTCTGTCAGGCAGATTGGGAACTCAGAATTACAAAGTAGACTGAACTGCAGAACTGTTTTAAAGTTAGATTTTTATGTGCTTGCATGCATAGCCTATAAAATGCGCAATGATTTTAGAGATGTTGATATTTTTGTATTTCAAAAATATTTTATAATGAGAACACTGTGTACTCATGTGTATCTTATGTATCTTTTAATAAATAGATCAGTATAATAATTTTTATTTGCTCAGTAATTATCCATTTTGATCATTATAGTTTGATTCAACACATATCTTGTGTCACAAATTGATTCTAAATTTCACCCTGATTCTTTTTTATATTTTTAAGGTGAGGAGCAGTAAATCGCCTTTTATTATTCCATTTCTAATTCAGTTGCTTTAATTTTATGGAAGTTTTCATGTCAAAATCCTTTACTGTTGACTCTTTTCAGGTTTTCAGGACTAATGAAATTACCTAATTTATCAGAAAGGTGTTATGCTGACTCTTTTCATATTTCCGTTTAATTCTCTTTCTTTATCTTTGTGACTTAGCTTAAAAAGGGCAGGAGAGGACCCAACCTGAAGGACCTTTTCTAAACTCTCTTTGGCTCCTCCTGACCCTCCCCTTGTACTTCTGGCTTCTCTTGCTCTCCTACCACAGGAAGCTCCAATTTGAATCTGCTTCTAACTTTTCTTTCTTTTCAGCCAATTTCACAGCATTCTTTCAGCAATTTGCTCCCTGAGCTGTTAGTCTTCTCTTCCTCTGAGCCTTCTGTGCATCCTGCCCATGAGGAAAACCCTTCTTTCAGCCCCGCAGGGACTTCTTTATGTGGCTCATCTCTAGCCAGAAGAAGTGAAGCATCAGACCAAGTCATGTGCACTGCATGCCCATCATATGCAGTTAGGAGTTCTCTCCACTTAACTCCCTCACTTCTCATTCCATGGTTCCCTTTCCTTTGAAGTCCCACATGTTTGAAAATATTCTCTCTAGAAGGATTTTAGTTCACTCCAAACCCATTTCCTAAAAGATATCTATATTTTTGCTTTGCTTATCTTATTAAATCAAAAGACACTTAGATTTCTACACAATATCCTCCCTAGTGACCACTTGTTCAAGCATCCAATTTATGTTAAAAGAGGATTCAGTGGAGTGGTGATTTTAATGTGGTTTATACCACATTAAAAAGTGGATTGGTCACTTTAAATTTAAGCTTGAGATAAACACTAGGTCACATTCTGACCCTGTAATTATCTACTGGAATACAGACAATGGGTGTCTTTGAGTGACTTTTGCTTTTATTTATGTTAACAAAAGGTTGAGGAAGTGAAAATCAATTATTAGAGGCTAGACCCCAGCTCCCTGGCCATGATGTGTGAGACTTCACTAATCATCTGAAATCTTGGTTCTGTAACTTTACCTATATAGGCTTCCTCCTGGAAGGCATGCACACCTATTTGGGTAGGGATTTCATCTTAGGAAAGGGATTTCCTACCACAGAGCATCCTGGACTTCTTTGTTTCTTAGACTATACGCAACAGGGTTTAGTAAAGGTGTGATGACAGTGTAGGTCACTGAGATCATCCTTGGTGTTCTCTGACTTGGGCTTGGGGTAGGGAGTGGAGGCACAACCATAGTGGACAATGACCACAGTGAGGTAGGAGGCACAGATGGCAAAGGTCTTCTTCCAGCCCTCAGCTGAGGTGATCTTGAGAATGGTGGAAATAATGAGGATGTAGGAGATGAAGAGGAAGGTTGCAGGGCCTGTAATGACCAAGAGGCTGATAATTAAGGTCAGGATATCATTGATGATTGTGGTAGCACAGGCCAGGTCCAACACAGGTTGAACATCGCAGAAAAAATGCTCAATCAGTGACTTGCAAAAGGGCAGTCTGAAAATGGCCACAGCCTGAACCAGCGAAAGTGAGAACCCCGTGGCACAGACTGAGGATGCCAGCCTGGCACAGACCCTCCAGTTCATGATGATCGAGTAATAACGTGGCAGTTGGCCGCATAGCAAGCATACCCCTTTACTGCCAATAGGAGGCAGTTGGTGATGACAAAGCCAAGGAAGAAAAAAAACTGAGTCCCAGAGCCCTCCAGGGAAGTGGATTGGCTCAGACCTACAGGGCTGGAAAGCATGCGAGGGATGATGACCAGGGAGTAGAAAGTCTCTGATAGGAGAGGACACTTAGAAATAAGTACATGGGGGTGTGGAGGTGATGGTCAATGCGGATTACAGTCACAATGATGACATTGCCAGCCAGAGTTAGAATATACATGGTGAGAAACGCCACAAAGAGTGTGAGCTGATGTTCTTGGAAGTGGGAGAAAACTTGGAAAACAAACTCTCTTACCTCTGTGTGGTTGGCTGTCCTCATTGAAGATCTCAGGTCTGAAAGACAAAGTCAGTACCACCTCTTTGGACCAGACACTGCCCTGCCCTCTGGTGAACACACTGGCCAGAGCAAAGACTCAACACCACAAAGACCCAGTTCAAAACTTCATGAATCAACTGCCTTTTCCAGGGACATGGCAGACTAGGCCTAGAACTGGAATTAAAGATACAGAGAATTTGAGCAACACTATTTAAAAGTTTGAGGTAAAGCATTCTTTTCAAGTACTCTTGGGTCATGTAAAAAATGACAACCTATGTATGGCTCATGAAATTGGTCTCAATTTTTTCTCAAAACTGGATTTTCTTAAAATGTAGACCACAGTCTCAGGCCAGAGTGTAATTAAGCTAGAAATTGTCACAAAAAGGAACTTGAAAAATTACAAATAGTTGATAATCTAACCAATGGTTCAAAGAGGAACTAATAATGGAAGTTAGAAAATATTTAGAATTAAAGAATAATAAAAGAATTATGTACCAAAACATGTACAATGCATTTGTTTTTTTTTTTATTTTTATTTATTTTTTTATTAGTTTCTGCTTTATAACAAAGTGAATCAGTCATACATATACATCTGTTCCCACATCCCTTCCCTCATGCATCTCCCTCCCTCCCACCCTCCCCATCCCACCCCTCCAGGCGGTCACAAAGCACCGAGCTGATCTCCCTGTGCTCTGCGGCTGCTTCCCACTATCTATCTACCTTACGTTTGGTAGTGTATATATGTCCATGCCTCTCTTTCACTTTGTCACAGCTTACCCTTCCCCCTCCCCATATCCACAAGTCCATTCTCAAGTAGGTCTGTGTCTTTATTCCCGTTTTACCCCTAGGTTCTTCATGACATTTTTTTTTTTTAAATTCCGTATATATGTGTTAGCATACGGTATTTGTCTTTCTCTTTCTGACTTACTTCACTCTGTATGACAGACTCTAGGTCTATCCACCTCATTACAAACAGGTCAGTTTCGTTTCTTTTTATGGCTGAGTAATATTCCATTGTATATATGTGCCACATCTTCTTTATCCATTCATCCGATGATGGACACTTAGGTTGTTTCCAGCTCCGGGCTATTGTGAATAGAGCTGCAATGAACATTTTGGTACATGTCTCTTTTTGAATTACGGTTTTCTCAGGGTATATGCCTAGTAGTGGGATTGCTGGGTCATATGGTAGTTCTATTTGTAGTTTTTTAAGGAAACTCCATACTGTTCTCCATAGTGGCTGTACCAATTCACATTCCCACCAGCAGTGCAAGAGTGTTCCCTTTTCTCCACACCCTTTCCAGCATTTACTGTTTCTAGATTTCTTGATGATGGCCATTCTGACTGGTGTGAGATGATATCTCATTGTAGTTTTGATTTGCATTTCTCTAATGATTAATGATGTTGAGCATTCTTTCATGTGTTTGTTGGCAGTCTGTATATCTTCTTTGGAGAAATGCCTATTTAAGTCTTCTGCCCATTTTTGGATTGGGTTGTTTGTTTTTTTGTTATTGAGCTGCATGAGCTGTTTATAAATTTTGGAGATTAATCCTTTGTCAGTTGCTTCATTTGTAAATATTTTCTCCCATTCTGAGGTTGTCTTTTGGTCTTCTTTATGGTTTCCTTTGCTGTGCAAAAGCTTTGAAGTTTCATTAGGTCCCATGTGTTTATCTTTGTTTTTATTTCCATTTCTCTAGGAGGTGGGTCCAAAAGGATCTTGCTGTGATTTATGTCATAGAGTGTTCTACCTATGTTTTCCTCTAAGAGTTTGATAGTTTCTGGCCTTACATTTAAGTCTTTAATCCATTTTGAGCTTATTTTTGTGTATGGTGTTAGGGAATGATCTAATCTCAAACTTTTACATGTCCCTGTCCAGTTTTCCCAGCACCACTTATTGAAGAGGCTGTCCTTTCTCCACTGTACATTCCTGCCTCCTTTATCAAAGATAAGGTGGCCATATGTGCGTGGGTTTATCTCTGGGCTTTCTATCCTGATCCACTGATCTATCTTTCTGTTTTTATGCCAGTACCACACTGTCTTGGTTACTGTAGCTTTGTAGTATAGTCTGAAGTCAGGGAGCCTGATTCCTCCAGCTCCGTTTTTCGTTCTCAAGATTGCTTTGGCTATTCGGGGTCTTTTGTTTTTCCAAACAAATTTTGAAATATTTTGTTCTAGTTCTGTGAAAAATGCCAGTGGTCGTTTGATAGGGATTGCATTGAATCTGTAGATTGCTTTGGGTAGTAGAGTCATTTTCACAATATTGATTCTTCCAATCCAGGAGCATGGTATATCTCTCCATCTATTTGTATCATCTTTAATTTCTTTCATCAGTGTCTTATAATTTTCTGCATACAGGTCTTTTGTCTCCTTAGGTAGGTTTATTCCTAGATATTTTATTCTTTTTGTTGCAATGGTAAATGGGAGTGTTTTCTTGATTTCATTTTCAGATTTTTCATCATTAGTGTACAGGAATGCCAGAGATTTCTGTACATTAATTTTGTATCCTGCTACTTTACCAAATTCATTGATTAGCTCTAGTAGTTTTTCGGTAGCATCTTTAGGATTCTCTATGTATAGTATCATGTCATCTGCAAACAGTGACAGCTTTACTTCTTCTTTTCCAATTTGGATTCCTTTTATTTCCTTTTCTTCTCTGATTGCTGTGGCTAAAACTTCCAAAACTATGTTGAATAAGAGTGGTGAGAGTGGGCAGCCTTGTCTTGTTCCCGATCTTAGTGGAAATGGGTTCAGTTTTTCACCATTGAGGACAATGTTGGCTGTGGGTTTGTCATATATGGCCTTTATTATGTTGAGGAAATTTCCCTCTATGCCTGCTTTCTGCAGGGTTTTTATCATAAATGGGTGTTGAATTTTGTCGAAAGCTTTCTCTGCATCTATTGAGATGATCATATGGTTTTTCTCCTTCAACTTGTTAATATGGTGTATCACATTGATTGATTTGCGTATATTGAAGAATCCTTGCATTCCTGGAATAAACCCCACTTGATCATGGTGTATGATCCTTTTAATGTGCTGTTGGATTCTGTTTGCTAGTATTTTGTTGAGGATTTTTGCATCTATGTTCATCAGTGATATTGGCCTGTAGTTTTCTTTCTTTGTGACATCCTTGTCTGGTTTTGGTATCAAGGTGATGGTGGCCTCGTAGAATGAGTTTGGGAGTGTTCCTCCCTCTGCTATATTTTGGAAGAGTTTGAGAAGGATAGGTGTTAGCTCTTCTCTAAATGCTTGATAGAATTCGCCTGTGAAGCCATCTGGTCCTGGGCTTTTGTTTGTTGGAAGATTTTTTATCACAGTTTCAATTTCAGTGCTTGTGATTGGTCTGTTCATATTTTCTATTTCTTCCTGATTCAGTCTTGGCAGGTTGTGCATTTCTAAGAATTTGTCCATCTCTTCCAGGTTGTCCATTTTATTGGCATAGAGTTGCTTATAGTAATCTCTCATGATCTTTTGTATTTCTGTAGTGTCAGTTGTTACTTCTCCTTTTTCATTTCTAATTCTATTGATTTGAGTCTTCTCCCTTTTTTTCTTGATGAGTGTGGCTAATGGTTTATCAATTTTGTTTATCTTCTCAAAGAACCAGCTTTTAGTTTTATTGATCTTTGCTATCGTTTCCTTCATTTCTTTTTCATTTATTTCTGATCTGATTTTTATGATTTCTTTCCTTCTGCTAACTTTGGGATGTTTTTGTTCTTCTTTCTCTAATTGCTTTAGGTGCAAGGTTAGGTTGTTTATTCGAGATGTTTCCTGTTTCTTAAGGTGGGATTGTATTGCTATAAACTTCCCTCTTAGAACTGCTTTTGCTGCATCCCATAGGTTTTGGGTCGTCGTGTCTCCATTGTCATTTGTTTCTAGGTATTTTTTAATTTCCTCTTTGATTTCTTCAGTGATCACTTCGTTATTAAGTAGTGTATTGTTTAGCCTCCATGTGTTTGTATTTTTTACAGCTCTTTTCCTGTAATTGATATCTAGTCTCATAGCATTGTGGTCAGAAAAGATACTTGATACAATTTCAATTTTCTTAAATTTACCAAGGCTTGATTTGTGACCCAAGGTATGATCTATCCTGGAGAATGTTCCATGAGCACTTGAGAAAAATGTGTATTCTGTTGTTTTTGGATGGAATGTCCTATAAATATCAATTAAGTCCATCTTGTTTAATGTATCATTTAAAGCTTGTGTTTCCTTATTTATTTTCATTTTGGATGGTCTGTCCTTTGGTGAAAGTGGGGTGTTAAAGTCCCCTACTATGAGTGTGTTACTGTCGATTTCTCCTTTTATGGCTGTTAGTATTTGCCTTATGTATTGAGGTGCTCCTATGTTTGGTGCATAAATATTTACAATTGTTATATCTTCTTCTTGGATCGATCCCTTGATCATTATGTAGTGTCCTTCTTTGTCTCTTCTAGTAGTCTTTATTTTAAAGTCTATTTTGTCTGATATGATAATTGCTACTCCAGCTTTCTTTTGGTTTCCATTTGCATGGAATATCTTTTTCCATCCCCTTACTTTCAGTCTGTATGTGTCTCTAGGTCTGAAGTGGGTCTCTTGTAGACAGCATATATATGGGTCTTGTTTTTGTATCCATTCAGCCAATCTGTGTCTTTTGGTGGGAGCATTTAGTCCATTTACATTTAAGGTAATTATCGATATGTATGTTCCTATTCCCATTTTCTTAATTGTTTTGGGTTTGTTATTGTAGGTCTTTTCCTTCGTTGTGTTTCTTGCCTAGAGAAGTTCCTTTAGCATTTGTTGTAAAGCTGGTTTGGTGGTGCTGAACTCTCTCAGCTTTTGCTTGTCTGTAAACGTTTTAATTTCTCCATCAAATCTGAATGAGATCCTTGCTGGTTAGAGTAATCTTGGTTGCAGGTTTTTCTCTTTCATCACTTTAATTATGTCCTGCCACTCCCTTCTGGCTTGTAGAGTTTCTGCTGAGAGATCAGCTGTTATCCTGATGGGGATTCCCTTGTGTGTTATTTGTTGTTTTTGCCTTGCTGCTTTTAATATGATTTCTTTGTGTTTAATTTTTGACAGTTTGATTAATATGTGTCTTGGCGTATTTCTCCTTGGATTTATTCTGTATGGGACTCTCTGTGCCTCCTGGACTTGATTAACTATTTCCTTTCCCATATTGGGGAAGTTTTCAACTATAATCTCTTCAAATATTTTCTCAGTCCCTTTCTTTTTCTCTTCTTCTTCTGGAACCCCTATAATTCGAATGTTGGTGCATTTAATGTTGTCCCAGAGGTCTCTGAGACTGTCCTCTGTTCTTTTCATTCTTTTTTCTTTATTTTGCTCTGAAGCAGTTATTTCCACTGTTTTATCTTCCACCTCACTTATCCGTTCTTCTGCCTCAGTTATTCTGCTATTGATCCCATCTAGAGTATTTTTTATTTCATGTATTGTGTTTTTAATTGATGCTTGATTCATCTTTAGTTCTTCTAGGTCCTTGTTAACTGTTTCTTGCATTTTGTCTATTCTATTTCCAAGATTTTGGATCTGGGAAATAGAATCTTGGATCATCTTTACCATCATTATTCTGAATTCTTTTTCAGGTAGACTGCCTATTACCTCTTCATTTGTTAGGTCTGGTGGGTTTTTATCTTGCTCCTTCTCCTGCTGTGTGTTTTTCTGTCTTCTCATTTTGCTTATGTTACTGTGTTTGGGGTCTCCTTTTTGCAGGCTGCAGGTTCGTAGTTCCCGTTGTTTTTGGTGTCTGTCCCCAGTGGCTAAGGTTGGTTTAGTGGGTTGTGTAGGCTTCCTGGTGGAGGGGACTAGTGCCTGTGTTCTGGTGGATGAGGCTGGATCTTGTCTTTCTGGTGGGCAGGTCCACGTCTGGTGGTGTGTTTTGGGGTGTCTGCGGACTTTTTATGATTTTAGGCCGCCTCTCTGCTAATGGGTGGCGTTGTGTTCCTGTCTTGCTAGTTGTTTGTCATAGGGTGTCCAGCACTGTAGCTTGCTGGTCGTTGAGTGAAGCTGGGTGCTGGTGTTGAGATGGAGATCTTGGGAAGATTTTCGCCGTTTGATATTATGTGGAGCTGGGAGGTCTCTTGTGGACCAGTGTCCTGAAGTTGGCTCTCCCACCTCAGAGGCACTGCACTGACTCCTGGCTCCTCAATTTGGGATGATTTGTTGTCCATTCATGTATTCCACAGATGCAGGGTACATCAAGTTGATTGTGGAGCTTTAATCCGCTGCTTCTGAGGCTGCTGGGAGAGGTTTCCCTTTCTCTCCTTTGTTCTCACAGCTCCTGGGTCTCAGCTTTGGATTTGGCCCCGCCTCTGCGTGTAGGTCGCCAGAGGGCGTCTGTTCTTCACTCAGACAGGACAGGGTTAAAGGAGCAGCCGCTTCAGGGACTCTGGCTCACTCAGGCCGGGCGGGAGGGAGCGGCATGGAGTGCGGGGCGAGCCTGCAGGGGCAAAGGTCGGCGTGACGTTGCACCAGCCCGAGGCGCACTGTGCGTTCTCCCAGGGAAGCCGCCCCTGGATCCCGGGACCCCGGCAGTGGTGGGCTAAACAGGCTCCCGGAAGTGCGGTGTGGGCAGTGACCTGCGCTCGCACACAGGCTTCTTGGCGGCAGCAGCAGCAGCCCCAGCGTCCCACGCCCGTCACTGGGCTCCGCGCTTTCAGTCGCGACTCGCGCCCGTCTGTGGAGCCCCTTTAAGCAGCGCTCTTAATCCCCTCTCCTCACGCACCAGGAAACCAAGAGGGAAGAAAAAGTATCTTGCCTCTTCGGCAGCTCTAGAGTTTTCCCGGACTCCCTCCCGGCTAGCTGTGGCACATTAGCCCCCTTCAGGCTGAGTTCTCGCCGCCAGCCCCAGTCCTCTCCCTGCGCTCTGACCGAAGCCCGAGCCTCAGCTTCCAGCGCCGCCCGCCCCGGCGGGCGAGCAGACAAGCCTCTCGGGCTGGTGAGTGCCGCTCGGCACCGATCCTCTGTGCGGGAATCTCTCCGCTTTGCCCTACCCAGGTATGTGGGGAGTTTCTTGCCTTTTGGGAGGTCTGGGGTCTTCTGTCAGCGTTCAGTAGGTGTTCTGTAGGAGTTGTTCCACGTGTAGCTGTATTTCTGGTGTATCCGTGGGGAGGAAGGTGATCTCCGCATCTTACTCTTCCGCCATCTATGTACAATGCATTTGGAACATAATTAGAGGAAAGTTCGTAGTTTAAAATGCTTGTTTGTTACAATTTTTTTAAAGGCTGAAAATTAATGAGTAGAGCATCCATCCTAAGAAGTTATAAAAATAAGATAAAAAAAAGACAGTAGAAGGAAAAAAATAATGACACAATGTTAATAATATATAAAAGAAAGATAAAACAGACAAGGTCCACAAGGGTAAAAGTTTATAAACTTTAGGTAAACTGCTAGTGAAACTGATGAAGAAAAAAAAAGAGGACATAAACTCCAGTATGAATTAATAAAGGGACACAATAACAGAAGTTTCAGACACAAAAAGATGAAGAGCAATATTATGAACAACTTAATATCAATACATTTTTAAACTTCAATGAAATGGATGCATTTCTAGAAAAATAATTACTTACCAATATTGAATGAAGAAGAAGATATTTGAAAACTACTGGAAATAAAGACAGTAATAAAAAATCTACAAATAAACCTCCAGGCCAAGAACAATTTATGAATACATGCTATAAAACATTCAAGGATAAATTAATTTCAGTCTTACACAAACTATGTTTGGTAATAGAAAAAAGATGGTATAGGGGAGCAAAAGAGACCAAAATGTGTCTCTTTAGCATGAGGATTAATTTAGGCTGATTATTTTTTTAATAAATTTCTTTTATTTATTTATTTTTGGGTGCATTTCTTCATTGCTGCCCATGGGCTTTCTCTAGTTGCTGTGAGCAGGGGCTACTCTTCATTGCAGTGCATGGGTTTCTCATTGCAGTGGCTTCTCTTGTTACAGAGCACGGGCTCTAGGTGTGTGGGCTTCAGTAGTTGTGGCACATGGGCTCAATAGTTGTTGTTCATGGGCTCTAGAGTGCAGGCTCGCTAGTTGTGGCGCACGAGCTTATTTGCTCCATGGCATGTGGGATCTTCCTGGACCAGGGATTGAACCCGTGTCCCCTGCATTGGCAGGTGGATTCTTAACCACTGTGCCACTAGGGAAGCCCTAGGTTGATTATTTTTAAGGTCCAAAGACTCAGGAAGAATCTTTGACCTTTCCTCTAACTGACTAAAAGAATGTAGATGGAGGACTTGTTCCAGGAAGGGGGATAGCACAATAGATAACTATGGTATGAACCAGGTATGGTAGACAGGGAGGAAACTAGAAAAGTCTGCTTGTTAAAATTTCTGAGTCCCATTGTTTCTGCCTGGCCCAGCAAGCATTTGTTTACCAAACATTTGCTTTTCCATCTCCTTGTGAATTGCCTTTCTCTCCTTTGAAGTCCCAAACCAATACTCCCAACATTGTCTTCATTCTTTGGCTGCAGATGGTATTTAAGATGAGAGTTTTAGCCATTTTGCTGAGTTAATCAGTTTTCCTGAATCTCTCCCATGTATACATGTTATTAAACTTTTGTTTGGTTTTCTCTCACTAATATGTCTCAGGTCAATTTAATTCTTAGACCAGCCAGAAGAACCTTGAAGAGTAGAGGAAACTTTCTTCCTTCCTGACTAGGGAATACTTCTTACCTCATTTTTTGCAGCTGGAATTATCTTGACACCAAATTTATCAGGCCAATCTCATGCACAGAAATAGATGCAAAATTCTTAAGCAAAATGTCACCAGACCACATCCAACAATGTATAAGATGGATATGTGACCAAGTTGGTTTTATTTTAGGATGCCAAGTTTGTTTAACATTAAAGCAGTCCAGTTATATATTTCCTCACATGAATTGTTTAAAGGAAAAGAGACATGATTATTTCAATAGCTGCCAAAAAGCATTTTTAAAATTCAGTGTCTACTTATAAGAGCCCTTAGTAAACAAACAATAAAAGATTTTCTTTAAGCTGATAAAACGTGTACAGCAATTCTTCAGCCAACATATACCTAGAGGTGACATACTGAAGGATTCTCTTTAAGATTAAGAACAAGATAAGGGTGACTGCTTTATCCACTTCTTTTCAACATTGAATATTGAATATTCTAGAATATTCTAATTTCTTGCCCAGTAAGGCAAGAAAAAAGGAATTAAAAATACAAGGATTGAGAAGGAAGAAATTCTTTATAGATGATATGGTTGTGAACATAGCAAATCTAAGAGAAGCTACTGATAACTTATTAGAATTATTAAGAGAGTTTAACAAGCTTTCTGGTATAAAATTTATATATAAAAATTCATCACATTTCTGTACATAAAAAAATTGATAGCAAATTAAATTTAAAAGGGCTATCACTTATAATAGCTTAAAGATATAAAATACCTAGGAATGAAGACCTTTATTAAGAAAATTACAAAACCTTAATAATGAACACTAAAGAAGACTGAAATGAATGGTGCAATACACAATGCTTATGAATTGGAAGATCTAATATTATGAAGATTCCAACTAATCAAAAATCCATGAATTCATACTCTATGAATTCTGTGCAATTCAATCAGAATTCCAAATGGATTGTTTTTGGTTGTTTGTTTGTTAGATTAACAACTGATCCTAAAATTTATGTGGAAGTACAAAGATCCAAGAGAAGCCAAAACACTATTAAAGGAGAAGAAGAAGAAGAGAGGGTTGCCTTTCAAATACCATTACTTATTATAAGGCTATAGGAATTAAGAAGGTATGGTATTGTCACAGGGATAAGTGGTCACACCAATGGGGAAAAAATGGAGTTCTGGTATATGGAAACTCTTTGCACCAGAGCTGGCATTGCAGATTGGTGGAAAGCACAGAGTCATCAATTAATGGTCTTAGAATAGTTGGTTTATCCATATGGGAAAAAATGAAATTAGATTAGCTTACACCATTTTAAAAAAATCAGTTTCAAATGTATTAAAAGGAAATGAACAAAACATCCTATGAAATGTCTAGAAGATAATATATGAGAATATTTTTAAAATTCGGGATAGTAGAAGATACAAAACATAAAAGAAAATAATGATAAATTTTTTTTTTTTTTTTTTTTTTTTTTTTTTTTTTTTGCTGTACGCGGGCCTCTCACTGCTGTGGCCTCTCCCGTTGCGGAGCACAGGCTCCGGACACACAGGCTCCGCGGCCATGGCTCGCGGGCCCAGCCGCTCCGCGGCACGTGGGATCCTCCGGGATCGGGGCACGAACCCGCGTCCCCTGCATCGGCAGGCGGACTCCCAACCACTGCGCCACCAGGGAAGCCCAATAATGATAAATTTTATTCCATGAAAATTAACTTCTATTTTTCAAAATAAGTCACAAGAAAAGAAAAAGGTAGAAACCAGAAAAAAACATTTACAATAAAATAACAGATAAAATAATAATATCTGAAACATCTAAAAATCAAAAAGATCAGCTTAATATAATGACAGTTTAAAAAGAAAACAGGAATTTTTTATGAGAGGAAATACAACTGGCATGTGAACAGATTTTTAACATCATTAATAGCCAGGGAAAAATAAGACCACAGACCACAAGCTAAGACCACAGACCATTTCACACTTATCAGATTGCAAAAAATCAAAACTATCACAGATATAGAGTAATGGAAGCTCCAGTTCCCTGTTAAAGGGAATGTGAACTGATAAAATTATTTTTGGAAAACAGGTAGAAATTACCTGTCAAAGCTGAAAATGAACATATCCTATGCAATTCTACCATTAGATATTTAACCCAGGAAATCTAAAGAATCACAGGCAAGATGATTAAAGCAAGTTTGTTTATTATAGAAAAATAAAACTGAAACAAACCATGTTTTTCAAAAGCAGAAAGGATATTTAAATTGAAGTAAATTCTTACAATGAAGTATTGTAGAACATTGAATGAATTAATTATAAAGCTGGGGTGGACAAACTACAACCCATAGGCCAGCTGTGCTTGTAAATAAGGCCTTATTAAAACACAGTCACACCCATTTTTTTTGTATTATATGTGATTGCTTTTGCACTAAATAGTAGAGTTAAATAGTGGCAAAAAAGACTGTATGGCCTGCGGAGACTAAAATATTTACTAACTGATCCTTTACAGAAAAAGTTTGCTGACTTCTGTTAAAGATCATTAAAGGTACTAATTACATTTTCACGAATCAACACGGATGAATCTCAAAATCGTAATGTTGAATAACAGAAGCAAATCAAAGATTGTATACATATGTTTGTGTATGTATTCCATTTATTTAATGTGCAAAAGAAGGCAAGATTAAATAATATATAGTTTAGAAATAAAAAATATGTTCTGTAAAGCAGTATATTCTTTAAAAACATGGGAAATTTAAAACATGGAAATTCTGTAACCTAAAATTCATGATAGTGACTATTTGGCATATATTTGAAGTACTTGAAAGTATTTGAAAGCATATGTGAGGCTTCTAGCTTTATGGTGATGTTCTGTTTCTTAGCTTCAGCAGAGGGTACCTAGGTATTTGTTTTGTTATTTTTCTTAAAATGTGCATTTGTTTTAATGCACAGTTAAGTGCACACCATATTTTACAATAAACATTTTAGTGTTATAATAAGAAAATTGTTCATGATATTGTTAAATGGAAGAAATGTTGCAAAATAGTAAAGGTCATATGATCCCAATATTGTAATGAAAAGCAAAGATATATACCCACATAAATGTGGATATGTACGTACAGGAAAAAGACTAAGAATATAGAAATGAATATATGTGCCATTTGTAAACAGAGACTAATACTAATGTAATTTTTTTTAATATATTGTTCAGCTTTTAAATGATGCATATGAAAAATTTTTAATTCAATGGAAAATAATAGGTTAAAAAGCAGGATATGGTATGGTATATGCAGAATTATCTCAACTAATTGAAAGTATGAATACAGAGAAAGCTAAATAGAAGTCATCAAAATATTAGTAGTGCATGATTCTGCATGGTATAACTCTGGGTGAATGTCTACTATCTCCTGATTTTTTTCAAAGTGTCCATGATGAATATGTACTACTTAGGCAGTGGGGTGGAGGATAGGTTTAATTTTTTTAAGCCTCCCTTGAGGTCATTCTTATCACCTTCTTTCTATCTAAGTATCCCTCCAGTTTTGGTTCTATTGGCATTTTTCATTCTCATATGATGGCACATCACATTCAGTTGAAATTATTTATTATCTAACTTTTCAACTACATTGTAAGATTTTGATGACAGAGATCATACTTAGTCCTTTCCACATACCCAGAACCTAGCCCAGTATTTGCCATTTCTTAAGCTTTTGATAACTATGTGCACCAATAAATGAAGTAATACTCTCGAGGTACTTCTAGTCTGGAGGAGGAGACCAGTACCTCTGCCAGGTATGTACAGCAGTGCTGCCTTGGGCACATGGAAACCAGGACAAAGTATTGAAGTCAGAATCTTGACTTAACCTTATTAAGTTGTAGAAATTGAGAGACTGCCAGAGAAAAAAGATATGAAAGAACAATATAGGAAAACATGAAAAACGATTATCATTAAGAAAGGACATAGATAATGCATCTGGAGTAGTTTTCCAATCCTTAATCTGACTTTTGGTGAACAGCTCTTTTCTCCAAAAAGATGGTAGAAAATTATACAAAATTTTGGCATTTTACAGTTTCCTTTATTCTTCAAAGTAATAATACATCTACTACCCAAAAATAACTATGTGGTAGAAATGTGAGGATGCTTAATTCCAAAAAGAATGAAAATGTTGCCTAATATCACATATTTAGTTCATGGCAGAGAGAATTTGGGAACCTAGCTCTCTTTACCTTGTACTCTGAGTCCTCTGCTCTTGAAAGATCTCAATACTGGAGGGAAGATGTCCTTTTTGTCTCAGCTGAGATACTGATACATGTAACACTGATACACAGAATTTGATGAGCCTTCTCTAGGAAGACATTTTAAAAAAGAGGAAATCGGGGCTTCCCTGGTGGCGCAGTGGTTGAGAGTCCACCTGCCGATGCAGGGGACCGGGTTCGTGCCCCGGTCCGGGAAGATCCCACATGCCGGGGAGCGGCTGGGCCCGTGAGCCATGGCCGCTGAGCCTGTGTGTCCAGAGCCTGTGCTCCTAAACGGGAGAGGCCACAACAGTGAGAGGCACGCGTACTGCAAAAAAAAAAAAAAAAAAAAAAGAGGAAATCACTTTATCTTGTTCTGGGTTGTTTTGATGTGTCTGTGAAGAGACAGGGGCATGGGTTTGATACGTATTATCTAATTTCCTTTTAGTTCTTCACATTGTTACTACTGTCTGGTGGAAGAGCAAAGTTCAGAAAAACACAGTACTTCCTTTATTTGTTTTCTTCTGCTGCAAGGCTAGCATCTATCTGTCTAGAAACTCCAACGTCAGCCCCATTCATATCCACATCCCACAAACACACACACACACAGATTATGTCAAGCATATTTCTCTGGAAGTAGTGATCTGGATGCCCCCATGTAACATTGCTGGATGAGAGCTGGGCAAAGAACCTGACCCAGGATTGAGCATAATAAGTAAGGGGAGTCAAAGCAACATATAGACCTCAAAAACTGATGGAACAATAAAGTTGGCCTTTACACTCTGAATGTCTGAGTTAGTTTTTGCATTTACATTTACTAATGAACATTTGATTAAAATATACTATATGCTGCCCTATTAAGACACTCTGCATAACTTACAATTTAGAATTACCCTACAAGGAAATAAAATACATACTCCCATTTTATAGATGGATAATTTGAAGTTGGGAAGGATAAACTACTTGTCAGACTCACATATCTAGTAATTGACAAGACCAGCTGTGAAACACAGTATGTGTGACTCCAAATTCTACATGCTTTCGTTGAGTCAAAACTCTACTGAATGAATATTCATGAATGAGGTTCCGGTTAGAGGGGAAGAAGACAACAGCTGTATGAAAAATGCCTGACCCTCAGCCTTATTCACTGAAAAGATAACAGGGACATCACTGGTAGATGAAAACTCTGGGATTGTAAAGGTTTTTTAATTTAGTATCTTTCCTTCATGATTTTAAACAGATTCTTCCATTAATTAAAATGAAACTTATGAGGATATTCTTATTCACTTTATAGGCACCGGGTCTCAAAAAGTCATCATGCAAAACACAGGAAAAATATGAAACTCTAACGTTCAAGAAAATCATCAGAAAACCAGGAGGAGAAAAGGAAGAAACTTAGAAAATTTTAAAACAGTTCTTCTCTCCTTTTTTTTCTACCATCAACCACTTCTTGCAAAGTTGGCAAAGGAGATGAGAGAAGTTCTTGTAATTGCTGTGCATCTGAACTTAAGAAAAAAAAAAGAACAAAGGTAGGACTCTCTCCAAGAGGCTTATAAGGGAGAAATTGAAAACCCAAAGCCTTAGAAGTACAGCACTTCCTGAGTGTCAGAAGGAAGCTCAGGGTGTGGGGACCAACTTAAAGTCCAGAGCATTGCATCCTCTGGCCTGAGAGGATCTTCCTGCAGATTTGAAGCCTCTTGAAACCCCACATCCAGGAACTCTGTTTATTCCCAAAAGAGGACCAGATCCATCTGATCTAGGACTCTAGGGACTTCCCCCTTGAGAATCACTCCAGGGCACAAGGGACAGCAGAAAAAGAGTTTGAGGCTCTATCTCAGGGGCCTGATTAGGAACTTGGGCAATTAGTAGAACAAAATTCTGCCTTTGGTTACTGACTCACAAGAGCAGCTTGCATTGTAGAAACTGAAATATGTTTTGTTAAAAAACCATTGAACCCAGAAGGAACATGCAAAATAAAATACATGTCAATTATTCTGTGCCTGAGGATTATTCCTTCTTTTAATGAAGCAGCAAATATTAATGAACATCTACTTGTGTTCCATGTAGTATGCTGAATATTGGAGGTACAAGCATGACAAAAACAGTCATGGTGTTTGCTCTCATGGAGCTTATCGAGGAGGGAGGCATATAGAGCTGTAGTTAATCCATTGGGTATCTTTGTGCAAATTAGAAAAATAAAAGCCTCTTTTGGGAAGATGCAGCCCATGTGCACACCACTTGGTGAGTAGACAGTGTATTTTTGTAATTTGTAAAAGAGCATCTCTTCAATGGATGGATGGAGCTCCATACCAGGATATATGACTTGTCAAGTGGACTGTGGGCTGCATTTTATCCTTCACTCTCCCTCTTGATTAGGTATCCCTGTGCAGTGCTTAGTTTGAAACCACACTAGGCAGGTTTCAAACAAATAGTCTCAGAATAAATACATTATTATAAAAAAATCAATGCTATAAGGAAAAATGCATGGTCTTATGAAAGCATATAATAAAGAAGGGCAAGTTTTGCTAGTCTGAGGAGTCTTGCAGTATTTTTCAGAGGACTGATGTTTGAGCTGGAATCTTTAAGATGAGTATGGGTCAACTAGGTGAAGTTAAGGAAGATAATTTAAGGCAGAGAGAAAAACATGAGTGAAGGACTTGATAGATTCATGATAATAACTCATTCAAAGAACTGAAAGAAAGACATATTGTGCACAGAGAATCTGAGGGAGAGATGAAGTTAGAAGGTAACGGGGAGGAGATTGTGCAGGGTTTTGTACCACTTCAAGCTTATTGTGAGGCTGATGTGGAGCCAGGCAACGCTTTTAAGGAGGTGAATAGCACCATCAGATGTGCATTTCCAAATGTCTGGTTGAAATATAGAAAATAAATTAGAGAAGAGTAAGTTTGGAAGTGAAAAGGTCAATTAGGAGGCTGCTGAGGTTTTCTAGTGGAAACATAGGAGCTAGAACTTGGGAGGCAGATGTGGAGATGCTTTAGCTTGCTGAGACACACAAGACCAATTCATGATAGGCATCCTAGGTCCCATGGTCCAGTGACCTTCCTTTACCAGGACTCAGAAGTGACTCAGGAGTCATTTCGCAGAAGAATGCTAATCTAGAGGGAAAAAAAGTATGGCTTTTTATAGAAGTCTGAGGAATCTGAACTGTGATCCTCCTGTTGGAGTCTGACAGAATCTTGACTTAGTTCACCATCATGGAGAATCATCACAGCCTCTCATCTAGTTCTCTAACTAGAACCCTTGAATGAAGGTGTAGCCATGTCCCCTTGAGGACAGACCCTGTGGTACTGCCACAAATAAATATTGTAAACACATATATCTCAATTTCTATAAAAAATTGACTCTCAGGGGCTTCCCTGGTGGCGCAGTGGTTGAGAGTCCGCCTGCCGAGGCAGGGGACACGGGTTCGTGCCCCAGTCCGGGAAGATCCCACGTGCCGCGGAGCAGCTGGGCCCGTGAGCCATGGCCACTGAGCCTGCGTGCCTGGAGCCTGTGCTCCGCAACGGGATAGGCCACAACAGTGAGAGGCCTGTGTACCGCAAAAAAAATAATAAAATAAAAAAATTGACTCTCTTTGAGTACATTGTATCCTTGGGGTGATAATGCTTTAGTGATAGAGTTGCTTGCACTATATCTTGGACCACCTTCGGAAACTTCTCTTGTTCTAGGCCCGCTCAAAATTGACAGCATCATGGCTTACTCAGAAAATGGGTTGAAGTAGCAGATGTGCAATATTTTGCCAAGCATGTCTATTTAATAATATATTTGGAAATGGGGAAATAAACCAGATTGTGTTTGGGAATCAATGGCCCTACTGTGAAATGAATTCAGGCCGGAATTCCATTTTTTACTTGACCTTCATGACTTTCCACGCTAAACTGTGTTTGCTATCGAGGGGATAACATCAGTTCAGAGATAGTGGCCAGTATTCTCCCCAAAATATATCCCTTATATTCAGTCATCCTGGCAAATAGATTCAGGTTCCTTTAGGGAAGGCTACAGAGTGATGAAAACTTATTTTAAAATACATTCAAAGAATTAAAGGAAACTATGTTCAAAGAATTAAAAGAAAAATATAGTAGTGAGTCCACAAGTAGTAAATCTCAAAAAGGAAGTAGAAGCCACTAAAAAGAAGCAACTGCAAATTTGAGAGATGAAGACTATAATAACTGAAATGATGATATAAACAGCAGATTTGAGATGGCAGAAGCAGGATCAGTGAACTTGAAAATCAATCAATAGAAATTATCCAATCTGAAGAACAGAAAAACAGAAGAATGAAGAAAAATGAAGAACATCAGAGACCTGTTAAAAAAAAAAGTAAACTTTTCAACACAGGTGTAGTAGGATTCTCAGAAAAAGAGGAGTAAAAGAGCAGAAAAAATTTGAATGTATGACTAAAAACTCAAATTTTATTAAAAATGTTAACTTAATAGACTCAGTAAGCTCAAGAAATCTTAAGATAAATGCAAAGAGAATTATATGTAGACACTTCAAACTGCTGAAAGCCAAATACAAAGATAAACAACCAGAGAAAACAACCAGAGAAAAGTGACTCATCATACACATTTTTAACAAAAAATTCTATCTAGCAACAATATCCTTCAAAAATGAAGGCAAAATAAAGGTGAACTCAGGTAAACAAAGATTGACATTATTTGTTGCTAGCAGACTTATTATACAAGAAATACAAGAGGAAGTTCTTCAAGCTGAAAGGAGATGACAATTGACAATAACTCATATCCACAGGGAAGAATGAAGAAAACCGGAAATGCTACCTATGTAACATATGTAGGTAATTATAAAGGACTGTATATATGTGTGTGTCTGTTTATATATCTGCATTTCTATTTTCTTCTTTTAGTTTCTTTTTAAAAAACATAACATTGTTTAAAATAGTTATATAATTATAATACTGTATTTTTGGATTTATAAAAAATAAAGACATAATGCATATGACAATAATAGCACAAAGGAGAGAGAGGAGGAAATGGAGTCATACTGAAGTTAAATTGCTATATGTCTCTGAAATCAAATCAGTATTAACCTGAACTAGATTGTGATAATTTAAATATGCATAGAACAGTCGCTAAAATATTTAACTATAACATCAACAGAGGAATTAATATTGTACAATAAAAATATTTTAACAGAAAAGGCAGTAAAAGGAAACAAGAATGAAAAAGACATGAAACATAGAAAACCAATAGCAAAATGGAAGATATTAATTCAGTCATATCATTAATTACATTAAAAGTGAATGCAGGGCTTCCCTGGTGATGCAGTGGTTGAGAGTCCACCTGCCGATGTAGGGGACATGGGTTCGTGCCCCAGTCCAGGAAGATCCCACATGCCATGGAGCGGCTGGGCCCGTGAGCCATGGCTGCTGAGCCTGCATGTCCGGAGCCTGTGCTCCGCAACGGGAGAGGCCACAACAGTGAGAGGCCCGCGTACCGCAAAAAAAAAAAAAAAAAAAAAAAAAAAGTGAATGCATTAAATCCTCTGATTAAAGGGGAAAATTGTCATACTGTATTTAAAAAAGCAAGATCCAACTATGTACTGTCTATAGGAGATACACTTTAGAATCAAAGACACAAATACTTGAAAGTAAAAGCTTGTAAATGGACCTATCATGCAAACAGTAGCCATAAGAGAGCTAAAGTGGCTTTGTTGATTTCAAACAACATACACTTTCAGATAAGGAATATTGCAAGAGACAGAGAAATATATTTAATTATGATAAAAGGTCAATGTGTTGGGAAGATATGAAATTATAAATGTATACCTGACAACAGAGCCCCAAAATCCATGAAGAAAAATGACAGAATGAAAAGGAGAGATAGGTAATTCAACAATTATAGTTGGAGAACTCAATAATTCAATTTCAGTACTTTATAGAACAACTAGACAGAGGATCTGTAAAGATATAGAATACTTGAACAACAGTCATTAACCAGCTTGACCTAACAGACATTTATGTAAAACTCCCTAAAAAAAGATCAGAATACATCTTCTTTTCAAGAGTATATAGAACATTCTCCAGACTAGACTGTATATCAGGCCACAAAAGACCTCAAAAATTTTTTTAAAATTGAAATCTCCTTTGACTGATATTAACATAAAACAATTACTTTCTTTTAGTTGTTTATATCGTACTTTTTTTATTCTTTTGTTTTCAATCGTTCTGTATCCTGATAATTAAGGTATGCCTCTTTTTAACAAAACTGTTTTCTTATGCATCTGACAATCTATGTCTAACTATTGATTATTACTTTACATTTAATGAAATTTACATTTTAAATTTAATGAAATTACTGATATATTTGGGTTTAAATATACCATGTTAGGATTCATATTCTTTTTTCCCAGTTTTTTTGTGACTACCTTTCCTCTCATCTTTTTGTTTATTTTGGAGTAATCAAGCATTTTTATTATTTCTTGCCTTTTTCACTTGTTACCTTTACATCTTTGTGTGTGTGTGTGTGTGTGTGTGTGTGTGTGTGTGTGGTACGTGGGCCTCTCACTTTTGTGGCCTCTCCCGTTGTGGAGCACAGGCTCCGGACACGCAAGCTCAGTGGCCATGGCTCACGGGCCTAGCTGCTCCGCGGCATGTGGGATCTTCCCGGACTGGGGCACGAACACGTGTCCCCTGCATTGGCAGATGGACTCTCAACCACTGCGCCACCACGGAAGCCCCCCTTTACATGATTTTAATGGTTATTTTAGAATTACATTTCAAGGACAATGCAAAGACTATAGGAAGCCTTAATTTAATTTACTACCATTTTCATGTTATTGTATATTTTAACTCTATAAATATTTAAAAATTCATAATACATTAATTTATTATTGTATAATATTAAGTATAATACTAATTTATACTTGCCCATGCATTTATCTTTTCTGTTATTTTTAAATTTATTTTTTAAAATTTTTGTTTCCATCTAGGATGGATTTTCCTTCTACCTGAAGAACTCCTTTTGATATTTCCTTAATGCAGGTCTGATGGTGAATTCTCCCATTTTTTTCCATTTCTAAAAATGTCTTTGTTTTTCTTTTTTAGTGAGGGAGACTTTCCCTGAATATAGAATTCTAGCTTGGCAGTTATTTTCTTTCAGCACCCTGAAGATGCCATTCCACTGATCTGTGTTTTCCATTATTGCTAACAAGAAGTCATTTAATAGTCTTATTGTTATTCCTTGAAAATAATGTATCTTTTTTCCTCTAGCTACTGTAAAGACTTTTTATCTTTATTTTTTTAGTTATTTTACATGATATGCCTACATGCCTTTTGTGTGTAGGTGTATGTGTATATATCCTGTGTGTAATTCAGAGTGATTCTCAAATCTGTATCCTCAGGTTTGGAAAACATATGGCTATGATTTCTTCATATATTGCGTCTGATATATTATCTCTCTCCTATCCATGTGCAACTCCAATTACACATATACTAGACCTTTTAACTGGGTTTCATATGCCTCAGGTATTCTTCCAAGCTTACACAGTTGTTGGCAGAATTAGTTCCTTGTGGTTATAGGACAGAGGTTGTGTTTTCTTACCAGCTGCCAACTGAGATTGCTCTGTTCTTAGAGGCTGTCCACATTCTTGCCAAATGGCCTTCTTATAAGCCCTCTCAAAACTTGGTAGCTTATTTCTTCAGAGCCAGCAAGGAACTATCTCTTGTTCCTGTTTGCTGAGGTGAATTTTTATAGATGTATTATAAGCATGGGTGTGACTTCCATCACCTTTGCTTTATTCTCTTGAGTAGGGACAAGTCACAGTTCTGCCCACAGTCCAGAGGAGAGGATTGTATTATACATGGGTGTGATTCATTGAGGGTCACCTTAGATGCATTTGCTACATCTATTTATCTTAAAGTTGTATCTGATAATTTTAATACAGTGATTTTTTTATGGGTCTGTTTCTGTTGAGTGCCTTTTTTTTTTTTCTTCTTCTTCTTGATCTTTAGCCTTTTGGTCTTTTCTCCCGGTATGTTTGTTGTATTTTTATCACATCCTGGACACTTTATATCATTTATAGATGTAAAAACCATTATACAGCTTGCAGGCTGTGCAAAAACCACTGGTGGGCTCATGGGCCAGTAAGCTGTAGTTTGCCTACCTCTGTTATAAATGAAAAAAAAGAGTAAATTGTAAAAATAAATTGAGGCTGTACATTATATTATCTTCCTCTAGAGAAGGTTTTATTTTATCTTCTGTTGGGTAGTTAGTCTAAAGGCAAGAGCAAATTAATACAAATAGGTATTAAGTAAAATTGAGCTGGATTCAGTCTTTGTGAGGGTTAACTTATTTCCACTTTACCCTTTTGCCTAGGGTATAGCCCTTAAGCACATGAAGACTGCCATTTTTTCAGTCTTTTGACCAAAGAATACAGACAACAAGTTACAGTTCCTCAAGGAAACTACAAAGAATTGGGTGTCAGGCTAGCATTTCCACATATCTTTTCTTTCTTTCTTTCTGGAATCTTTGCCCCTCAACTCTTCTCTTACTTAGAAGCTGTATCTACATCTTACAGTCTTTATAACATCATTCTAGGGATGGAGGAGAACTAGTTCTTTCCTTCAACTTTATAGGAATAGGAAGGGTAGCAGGGTGGAAGGAGCCCTGGTAATGGTCAGGGCAACTCTTCCCTCCAAAACATTAATCTCAGGATTAGGAATGAGCTGCCTGAGTAATAAGGTCTCCAAGTATTCTGCTGTTTGGATTGTGTCTTCTGATATTGATCACTTGGGAGCAGTCTGTGCTGTTTTGGGAAGGAGACCCAGGAGTCTGGAACAGGCAATTCGCACATTATAAAGAAACCTCAAGCTGGAGTTACTGCTTTGTGACTCAATGAGGACCTTCTTCCAGGAGGAGGGGCTGTGAGAATCTAGAGGAAATTAATGTGACTTTGTCCTTCACTTCTAATCTCAGACACTGGAAGACTGGGATAGGCATTCTTTCCTTCCTGTCCAGTTCTTTTATATATTGCACCCAAGAGGTATCTAAAGATTTGCCAGTGAAGGGGAAATTCCTATTAAACCATAGCTCTGATCAGTTAGACATTAGTGACCTTCATATTTTAAAAAAAAGGGGGGTGGGAGGGAGAGAGACACAAGAGGGAAGAGATATGGGAACATATGTATATGTATAAATGATTCACTTTGTTCTAAAGCAGAAAGTAACACACCATTGTAAAGCAATTATACTCCAATAAAGATGTAAAAAAAAAAGTAGACTGTTTGCTAAAGTAGCAAATTTTTACAATGTGGTCTAAATTTAAATAACTGATAGGTTTTAAATAATTATCAGGAAAGACACTGATAATGATCTGGGAAACATTTTATAACTATTCGTAAAAATCTATATCTAATTTGCAGCCAGTCAAATTCCCAGAGTGGGGGGTATGACTCTCAGGAATGAATACAACTCTCCAGAAGACCCAAGAAATAGACCACTTGGTGAGTTTCACTTCCTGATATGCCAGAATGTTTATTAGAGTATATATTCAGTTATCACACAGCCAGTGATAAGTCTATACAAGGAGGAAAATGATATCTCCTAGAGAATATTGTGATTTCTATGATTTTGGAAATGCGGATGTGTAAACTAACGTAGAAAAGAGGGACATAAGACTTCAAAGAGCGTAATTGGGTCCTTTACAAAAGGCTGTTCAAAAATCTAAGCTCCATGAGAACAAGGACCATTCCTTGGTCATATTTGTTGTCCTAGTATTAGCACAGTACTATACTTTGTGACTATTCAACACATTGAACTATTGAAAAAATGGTTTTGTCTGGATTTGAAGCAAAATTTTACTATTCACAGGAAACAAACAAACAAACAAACAAAAACCCGGAGAATGATGAGATAAATAAGCTCTCTTCACTGTGGGAAAAATGTAAATAGTATATTCATCCATGATTAAGTCAGGGGCAGGCTTTGTTTCACTTTTTTTTTGGGGGGGGAGCTAGTCATTTATTTGAAAGAAATCAAAGGTAGTAAAAATTCCAAAGTCAGACATTATCTGAATTTTGAGGTTTCTGTCCACTTGTACTCTCCCCATTTTTTGGTCTCTCATGTTTCCTTCCTACACCCTAGATGAGTAATCCTATCCTTGCCAATGTTTTTCATTTCCCCATCCCACTCTGCACCCCTTTACTGATTGTCCTATTTGTTAGAGTCTCCACATGATGGTGCTGGGGTACAGTTTTTTAGGGTGTCAACAGTTAGAGCTGATTAATGGTCTGTCTGGAGGAGGAGGGAAACAGAAATATTGTAGACTACCAGCATGAGCAAGATCTTCTGGCCAAGAAAGTGGAATTAAGTTATAAGAATAACTTGGATGGGGGCTTCCCTGGTGGCGCAGTGGTTGAGGATCCACCTACTAATGCAGGGGACACGGGTTCAAGCTCTGGTCCGAGAAGATCCCACATGCTGCGGAGCAACTAAACACATGCACCACAACTACTGAGATTGCGCTCTAGGGCCCGCGTGCCACAGCTACTGAGACCGCGTGCCACAACTGCTGAAACCCGTGTGCCTAGTGCCCGTGCTCCACAACGAGAGAAGCCACTGCAATGACAAGCCCGTGCACCACAACGAAGAGTGACCCCCACTTGACACTAGAGAGAGCCTGCATGCAGCGACAAAGGCCCAACACAGCCGAAAATAAATAAATAAGTTAAAAAAAGAAAAAAAAACAGTCACAGGACTAGAAGGGACTGAGGAGATTATGCTAATTCCATTTAAAAAAAGAAAAAAAATAACCTGGATGACTTTCAAATCAAGTGTGCAAGTATAATGGAAACTATGATTTTATAGTGGTGGATTCCAAACTATTACTTATAATCCAGAAATGCAATGTAGAAGTCACTGAAGATTAGTCTTAGATATGTTAGCTGGGTGGGCCACTGTGATCTAAGGGAGAAGTAAAATGTTGGGCATCTTCGAGAAGGGGATTAGAAGTAAAAATGAAAGTCTTATTTTACCTGATTCATACCCGTGTTGATACAGTACATGTAGCAGTGCATTGTTCTGATCAATGTACCTTAGGAAAGATTTTTAGAGTATGTATGAAAAAGTTCATATGAACAATTGGAAAGGAAATGATAAAATTTATAAGATCAAGGCTAGGATAATCACAGGCTTCTTTACACATCCTAGAATGCTAGGCTGAAGCCTGTCTATCTCCTCCTGCTTCTCTTAAATATTTAAACTAGTTCATATGTGGAAAACAAAAAGAAGTACTAGGGAATTCCCTGGTGGTCCAGTGGTTAGGACTCAGCACTTTCACTGCCAGGGGCCCAGGTTCAATCCCTGGTTGGGGAACTAAGATCTGTGCAGCGTGACCAAAAAAAGAAGAAGAAGAAGAAGAAGAAGTACAAATAAAACTACTATTTATTAAGGGCTTCCTATGTATCAAGTGCCTGTCAAACTCTTCAAATACATTAACCCATGTAATACTTATGGCAACTCTGTGGAGTATTACTATATTCAATTTATAAATGAGTTTAAATATTATGCTTAAAATTTAGAGGGGCTACTGAAGGAATTTATACAAGAAGTCTCATTAGCAGACTTTTTTTTTTAAAGAATCTTATGTTAGCATACGGTATTTGTTTTTCTCTTTCTGACTGATGGACCTAGGGGCAGGACAGGAATAAAGACACAGATGTAGAGAATGGACTTGAGGACACAGGAAAGGGGAAGGGGAAGCTGGGACAAAGTGAGAGAGTAACATTGACCAAATGTAAAATAGATAGCTAGTGGGAAGCAGCTGCATAGCACAGGGAGATCAACTCAGTGCTTTGCAACCACCAAGGAGGGTGGGAGGGAGACGCAAGAGGGAGGGGATATGGGGATATACGTATGAATATAGCTGATTCACTTTGTTATACAGCAGAAACTAACAGAGCATTGTAAAGCAATTATAGTCCAATAAAGAGGTTAAAGGAAAAAAGAAAAAAAATGTTATGACAACATTCGGAGGGAAGACTTGGACTAAGGTCAACTGAAATGGGGGGGATTACTTAGGAGACCATTGCAGTCATCATAGAGAATGATGACGGTGGTCGAAAGTTGGGTGTTGGTAGGAAGCATGGAGAGGAGGGGACAGAGTGGAGAGAATTTCAGGAGGCACTGTCTTCAGGATGGAAAAGGGAAGGGAGATAGTTAGAATGGTTCTCAGCTTCCTGAATGGAGGTAATGGTTAAACATGGTGGGTAATCAGGAGTAGATATGGGTTTAAGGGCAAGGTCAACTCTATTCCAGTATAGTCTCCAATTCTGAGCTCACGTGGAATAGGCTCAATTCTATCCTCATCACAACTTGGAATATGCACAATTAAAGTGAAAAATAGAACATCTGGCCCTTCACTGATTAAATGAGCTTTATCTTTGTTCTCACACTAGGAAAATCATTCCCTACTTGAAGCGACTTGAAGGGATATCCTCAGATTTATTTCAGCCTCTCTTCTGCCTTTGCCTAGAATTCAAGGAAATAAGCTAAATACCTGCATGGCCTTAGAATATCTAGAAGTGCTCCCTTTTTGAGTCTCTCATGATCATAGTAAACTTTAGTGCAGGGCTTAGGGAAGTGAAGCCTAGGACCTAGGGTTCTGGTGGGGAGAAGCCACTCTAGGACCTTCATGGGACACTTGATATTGGCAGTGCATTGAGACAGTGTTGAAAGGTTATCAGCCTCAGGTATCTTTTGTCTTTCACTTAGTTCACTGTTCCTCACTGGATGCTTAGAGGGCTAAATCAAGAGTGTTGGAGGAGGAACTATAGAGCTGGGCTTCTTCCTGGACCTGGACTCACCTCTTCAATGGCTAGGTAATTATTTCTACAAATCTGCCTTTTGATGTGTCTGTACTTTCCTTCTCAGATCTATCTCTGCCATCAACCCCAGGGTCCTGGGATAACACTTCCATAGTAACAAAGAAGAGGGTAGGGGGAAGGTGATGGCTCTGAGCAAGTGACCAACTGCTGAACACTGATGACCCTTGAGGTCTTGGGCATTACTCAGAGGATGGACATACCCTTTACTGAAGGCCTTGGTCCAGCCTACTGTCTTTCATGCTTAACTCATCACACCTTTCTTTCCTTTGTCCAGCTATTTTAGACCTAGACCTCCCTCAGTGCTAAAGCCAAACTCCACTGCTGTGACTGAGTTCCTTTTTGAAGGTTTCCCGAGCTTTGGGTGGCAGCACAGGCTTGGTTTCTTTGTTGTCTTTCTAACTTTGTACCTGCTGACTCTCTTTGGCAATGTCATTATTGTGACTGTTATTCACCTGGACTGTCCCCTCTATACTCCTATGTACTTTTTCCTGAGCATGCTGTCCATCTCTGAGACCTGCTACACTGTGGCCGTCATTCCCTGTATGCTTTCTAGACTCCTGAGTCCTCATCAGCCCATTTCTATCCAAGGCTGTGCCACTCAGCTCTTCTTCTGTCTCACGTTTAGTATCAATAGCTGCTTCCTGCTCACATCCATGGGGTATGATTGTTATGTGGCCATCTGCAACCCACTATAGTATTCAGTCACCATGGGTAAAGAACCCTGTATCCAGTTGGCATCTGGGTCCCTGGGAATTGGCCTGGGTATGGCCATTGTACAGGTAACATCTGTTTTTGGCCTGCCCTTCTGTGATGGCTTTGTCATCTCTCACTTCTTCTGTGACATCAGACCCCTGCTGAAGCTGGTCTGCACAGACACCACTGTCAACAAGATCATCAACTTTGTTGTCCGTGTTTTTGTCCTTGTTCTACCCATGGGCCTGGTCTTCATCTCCTGTGTCCTTATCATCTCCACCATCCTCAAGATTGCTTCAGCTGAGGGTCAGAAGAAGGCCTTTGCCACCTGTGCCTCCCACCTCACAGTGGTCATCATCCACTGTGGCTGTGCTTCCATCATTTACCTGAAGCCTAAGTCCCAGAGTTTCCTGGGGCAGGATAGACTCATCTCAGTGACCTACACTGTCATCACTCCTCTGCTGAACCCCATCGTGTACAGCCTGAGGAACAAGGAGGTCAAAGATGCTCTGTGCAGAGCCAGGGGCAAAAGCCCCTCTCCTTTCAGTGAGGAGGTCGTTGAAGGCCTTTTCTTTCATTTTGTAAATATGTATTAATTTTAATGCTGTATCAATAACACCTTTAAGTATGGGATCAAGAAGAATAGGCTAAATTGAATTGGGTGCTAAAACTGGAGACTTCCATTTAAGCTAGTCATGGTTCTCTGTGCCCTCCTTTAGAGAGGATAGAAAATGACTTGGCATACACTTAAGAATATAGGGGAAAGATTTACCTGCCTGGGTCACTCATACCTATGTTCTGTTACACACCCATGAACACATCCACATATGCCCTGAGAATATATTGGGTTATACAACTCCAGTAAAGCACAAAATCCAGCAAGGTTCTAGAAGGCTAATGAACAAAGTATTTGGAAACCACCTCAGAAAAACCTCTGTTGTTGTTGTTAAGGGTGTATGAGTAATTTATGAAAAATTTTAACAAATAAGTGTGGAGACACATGCATGTCCTTTTCTGTGGATGTTGAAGGCTTTCTTGTAATCTGCTTTTGCTGTTTACTAATATCTCATCACAGCTGAGGACTCTTCAGAAGGCCAAAAAAAAAAAAAAAAACCACTCTCCAAGTGGATAGAACTGCCCTAACTGACCATTCCTGGAAATGAGGAGTACAAATGTGGGAAAGCAAAAAATCATCAGCTACTAGAACACAGAGGTGGGTTGTCCATAGTCCCAAGATGCCTAGGTGAGAAAACTCCAATTTGGAAAGGAGAGCATGCTGAACAGTTCAGTGCTTTTCACATCTCCAATGCAGGAGTGAAAGAGGATGGAGGCTGGAGGAAGCCAAGCAAAACCATAGTTCCTTTTGCAGGGTAGACCTAAATCTTTGAAATAGTGTTATAAATGTAAGCACTTTAACTACAACTTCTGAAATTATTTATTAATGAGCAGAAATCTGAAGCTTGACTTAATGAAAAAATTTTCCAGTAAGTTCCTAAGCTGTCAGAAGTTAATCTTCAGAAATTTCTTCTTAGATACTCCCAACTAAAAACCTGAGGTAAAAAACAGCATTTCATGTTTGAGCATCACAGAAGGTGAAGGTATATGCCCTGGTCCTCTCTCCCTCATCCTTCCACTTCACTCTGGCCTTCTATACTGAAGAGCAGGTATAACCTGAGTTTCGAACCCAGTTCTTGCAGTCTTCAGAATACAGCTGATCCCATGGGATGACGCTGCAGAGGCAAGATATCACTTGTAAGAGTGTCATGAAGTTAGCTGGGTGCTGAAGATAGGATGAGCCAGTGGAAATTAACAAATCTTCTAAGTCAAGTTAACATGTCTTGCTTTGCCAAGAAACACTGGCATGTGCTATCTGACCAGAGATAAAAGATATCTTTGCCTTTGTGACCAGATTTCTAGAAATGATAGAGTCAGTTTATTTCTGTTAGGATAGCCAAGGATAGCCAAAAAACAGTTAAAAAAAATTTTTTTTTTTTTTTTTGCGTTGTGTTCTGCTTAGTCTAGATAAAGCTGTTAGGTAAAGGTCTGATGACCAGTGTCAGTTTCTGATAAGGCACAAGATAGGGACTTGGGCTTGGTAACTAACTGTCCAGGGCTGGGTAGACAACTTAAGGCAAGGAGACAATACTACTCTCTGAGTTTCTCTGGGCACCCAGGCTGGCGAGTACCTCTGCCATTCTCATCATAAATCTCCCATCTCTGACTTCAAGGAGATGCTCTTGTTGTCCCATTTCCCATTTAATGAGAAGAGAGAAAGAGCAGAGCTTTTCTTCAGGTACTCAATTTCCCAAAATACAAGGTGTATCTTTTGTCTGAGTTTCCACTCTTGAGGTAGCCAAGGAAATTTGTCTTCCATTGGCCATTAGTAGGGAGCTACCAACTTGATTTTCAAAAACCAACCCTAATTATTGGGAGTTTGTGACATTTTGTAGCAGACAATTTGGAACAACAATCATGGGAAAGAAATTTGCTCTATGGACTGGCCTAGACCAATCTGGTAAGATATTGGAGGTAACAGAGGAAGCCCCAAGGGTGGAGCTGGGGTGAATTATTTCTATTCTAATCATTTGTATAACATTCATACTTCCTCTCTGGTACAGACAGACTTTATGTATATTAAAATGAAAAGCACCTTTATAAATGCCATATTTTGGGGGTCCACAAAATACTCAAGACCTCACTGTGTGTTCCATATTCCCTATGGAACAGATGTATGAATATCAGGAAGAAAATATGTGGAAATAAATGGTAGACATAAGTCTGATATGAACCTGAAATTTAGATACATGGGAGAGCACAATGAAGGGAGAGACCAGTGTGTAGAGGATGAAGGAGAAATTCACACCGGAGCTTTTTTGGGAATGTGTTCTGAGCCTTTGTGCTCGACAGTCACCACATAGAACTGGGTTCCCACATAATGAAGGACAAAATGGACTCAAAGGGAGCTTAGAGACCACCTAGTCCAAACGCCCCTTGTTACAAAGAAGAAATGGAATCTCAGAGACTGGCAAGAACTTGCCCCAGTCACACAGCTGGTTAACAACAGCTTGAACTTCCAGGTTTGTGCTCTGTCCATAGCCCTTGCAAACTGGGAGTGAGGATGAAAATGGAGGTGAAAGTGAATTGGAGGTAAAGTGAAAAAGTGAAAATAGAGGTAAAAGTCACTCAGAGACTCAGAAAATCCCTCAGAAGATGTATCTGAAGCTTATAAAGCCTCGACTTTCTATCCATGTTCAGTCTCTCTCAATTCTTAACTCCGGGTCACTTGGCCTCAGACCAAATAAAGGAGGAAGTAACTTGCTCTCTAGCCTGATGCATAGCTGTGTGTTAAACACTTTGAGACAAGATGTTGTTAATGAATGTTCTGTAAGACTGTGGTCTCAAGCTATAACTTCTAACAGACCTCCTGTCTTTCCTTAAAGGTAGGGAAGTGTCCAGGAACAACACCAAGGAGCTTCCTGTAGGGACTTTTCCTGGCCTATGGTTGCAGGAAAAATCTCTTCCCCACTCACCAGGCTTCTTTACACAAAGCCAAGTGCCAAGGCCTTTCCCTGAGAATCTGGTCATTTCCTATCTCTCTGAAATGATTTTTTAAAAAGGGACAGTGTTAAGGAGTTTCATACCAGTCTTGGGGCTCAGGGTGGGCTGCCCCTAAATATGCCACAATGACATATTGATTATTTTGAGTTAAAGTTACTTAAGAATCAGGGATGGATGGATTGGGAGTTTGGGATTAGCAGGTGCAAACTCTTATATATAGAATGGATAAACAACAAGGTCCTGCTGTGTAGCACAGGGAACTATATTCAATATCCTGTGATAAACCATAATGGAAAAGCATATGAAAAAGGATATATCCTCATATTTTTTCATATTCTTTTCCATGTATATTTCTGTCTTCCTGAAAGTAGGAAATAAATCTCGCACATAAGAGGTATACTCCTTGCATCTGGAGGTAGAAGGACACCCTTATTGCCAGAGAGAGGGAATTCGGGGCTTAGAAGCCTATATAAACAAACTTGTTACTTATTTTATTTACCACCTCCAGCCCAAACTCTGTTTAGATTCTTCACGAATTGAGCACACCAATCCTAACCTTCTTTGTCCTGTCAATTCCTCTCAAATGTATCACTTCTTTATCTAAAAAGTATAAAAGCTGCCTGCTTTGACGACTTTTTAGATCCCATTTCTATGAGACATTAATTAAAAAGTATTTATTTTTCTCTTGCTAATTTGTCTTGTGTAAATTTTATTATTAGTTCAGCCACAAAAACTCAAGAGAGGTCAAGGGGAAAATTTCCCCCACCTCAACATCAAATACCTATATATATATATTTAAAAGCTTTGATAATTATTCTCTGCTTTATGGCCCCAAACATCCTTTGGAGAAAATGGGCCTTGTCAGTCTCATGGATATTTACAAATTTTCCCCCTAATTCACTTCTTCCTTATGTTACGTTATTAATTGTTCGAAAACACAGGTTGCTGCTGAAGATGCGTGACAGGCGGCCAGGTTTCACTGTACCTTCCTCTCCAATTTTGAGTGTCTGAAATTTCCAAATTTTCCATAATCTCTCACTCTGCAGAGAGAGACAGGTGGAAGAGACTTTTCACTGTATTCTAAATTATATTTTACAAAAGTCTAGTAGCAATGATTGCTTCTGGGAAGGGAGCCTGGTGACAAAGGCGGGAGAGAGACTGTTTTCTGAATAACCCTTTACACTGTTGGAATTTTTTACTTATAGGCATCCATTGCCTGTTACAAAATATAAAGGTAAAGTATCAGGCATCCGGGTTTTTTTTCATGTACAATCTGGGTGTTTATAGTAACAGAAGTGAGTGGAAAACAAACATGCCATTGACTACTGTAATGAGTTAAACGGCTTCCCTCTGAAGTGATTTCTCTCCAGGGAGATAAGGGTGCTTCCCCGTGCAGTAACTTTAGAGACATCAGATGGGTCTGTCATGTAAGTATTAGTGTATTTTCTACAACACTGCATTTCTTGTGGTTGTACCGTTACGGGAATAAAGTCAAGTGCCTTCAAAAAAAAAAAAAAAAAAAAAAAAAGAAAACACAGGTAAACTAAAGGTGCTCTGATCCTCTGTTGCCTGTTGTGAACTCTTGGTCAGCACTTGCCTCTCCTCCCTAATGCTTACCCCAGGCCCCCACTATAACTGTCTCCATAAGCAGAGGTGGGGTGTGGGTGGGAGAGCAAAGATTGTGTCTTTGACTGAGATCTTATTCAGTCCTGGACTGTTTTCAGAGTGAGAGTTATGATTATTATTTGCTAGAATTTCGCTAAGATGTTTAACAGGTGCTGTAAGAGGGTATAGAAGATTTAAATTGGGGAGATATTAGAGGAGTGAAACAATCACAGGGAAATCTTAGACTGAGCCTCATCCCCAGAGACCTATGGCTCAAGCCTGCCCCAGGTTCTGCCAAGAACTAGAAGTTCATATGATAGTAAGTTGAAGAGAGAGCATAAAAATGATCAACTTCATCAGCATCCTACCATGTCTTCTCATTTCTAGCTCAGACTTACAATGGAGAAAACATTAGAAAAGAGAACATTTCTAATCTAGAACTTCATGGTTCTTGCCTCTAGAAGCAGAAAAGAAATTAGCAAGCCTCAAATACTTATGAACGTCATGTTACGTGGTTTCATACTTCTTTTATTCAAGTTGTACATCTCTTTTAATACTAATAAATGAATCTATTCATTCTTTTACTTATTTAAATGATGTTTATTGAGCACTTACTATTACATGCCACTTGACCAGTTTTGATTGGCTTAATGAAGCAGTTCTGTAAAGCTTTGAGCACTTGGTACCTTGTGAGCTGTGTTTAACAATTAAGAAGCAATTGCTAGTGCCAGAAAGAAATTGCTATTACAGATGTTTCTTGAGCAGTAACATCAGTTATTTGGGGGTTCTGGTCTGGGCTGTGGGTCCATAAGTTTGTTGCGTTTCCTGGTTCTCTTAATCTTCAAGAGAAATGTGAACTGCTGCTGGGTCGAGATAAACAACCCTGTGTCCACAACAAACAGAATCTTCACCAACAATGGGATAAGAAATTGTAGCCAGAAATATTTGCTTCGGGGAGCTGGAGTGGAATCGAGATGCAACAAGAAACATAACTCACATTAGAAACTGAAAAATGAGTTTAAGGGTGTCATCCTCCCTAAGAGAAGGACCCAACATGGTCTTCCATTTTCTAGCATGATATGCCATCCAGGAGCAAAGAGAAAACACTCATGAGTTTGGGTTCCTCAGTCTATGCTCCCTGGAACCCTAGGGAGTCCTGAGTATTTCCCCCACAGCCCCTGTCTAATGGTTTGTCTAGCCAGTATGCCCAAGGGGAAAGGTCATAGGAAAGATGGCCACTTCCTTGGAGCTGACAAGACCAACATCCACATATGATTCAGAGGTGGAAAGGAGACAGAATGAGGGCAGTGGGTCACCAGTGCCTTATTTCTCAATCAATCAATCAGTCAGCATTTATTGCATGTCTGTTGGGTGAAATGAAAATATTGGACTAGATCATATTTAAGTTGCCTTCCAATTCCACTGTTTTGTGATTCCATTACTCTATTTGCAAAGTACTGATTTTTTGTGATTGCTCTAGAATTATAGAACCCTAGAATATTACAGCCAGAAATTACTTACAAATCACTTATACTGATGGCTCTCAACACTGGCTGCATATTACCATTACCTGAAAGAGATTTTAAATACTGGTGCCCAGGCCTCATTCCAAACCAATTAAATCAGAATCTCAAGGGATGATATACAGACACCATTTTTTTTTTAAATTCCCCAAGTGATTCTAGTGGAGTCTAGTCCAAATCCTTTATTTTACAGATAAGGGTACTAGAAGCCCAGCAACAATAAAATAACAGGTCTCAAATTAGTTTACAGAGAGCAACCATTAGAGCTTAATTCTGGCTTCTGGTCTCATGCTTTTTAAGATATTAGCATGAGCAAATTCCACCAAGCAAAAGTCTGATTTCTTCATTGCAAGGCAAATATTTCAAAGGCTCACTTTTTTATATGAAGTTTGGAAAGAGCAGCCTTTTTCATTGGCTAGAGAGGCAGCCCACTTGCCTATTCTTTCCTCATCAAGCCCTCTCTCTCATCTCCTAATTCACAGGCACACAGCCTCTTGACTTGTTGGTTTCCTTTCCCATCCCTCCTAGGCTAGAATAAACTCTTCAAGCTCTTTATAGCTTTTGTTCCTTCAACTTTGAAACTCTCTTTCAATTTGATGAATATAAGTTTCTCCCCAGGAGCAACAGATGACTTTGCTTGGCTAGTATTTAACAATTCATTTCACAAATATTACATTTAATATTTATAAAAATTCCGCATAAGCAGGTATCACTGTTGCCATTGAACAAGTAAGGAATCTAAGACAGACTGAGGGATACACTCTACCCCTGGTCCCCTCATTGCAAGTCTAATAGACTTTCCAAGGAATCACAGCTGCCCCCATTCTACAGCTGCTATCACTTTAGGCTCAAATGTTCTTTCTCCTTTCCCCTGCTATGGACTCCTTCCTTTTCCTTCACCAACTTACCTTTTATTATTTTAATGCTGAGGTGATTAGAAGTATAGCACATCTGCTGAATTGTGCCCATGCAGTAATATGTGCCATTGTCCCCTGTTGTGGCGCTGGTAATGGAGATGTTGTGGTTCTCATACCAGTACTTAAGGGCTTTGTCATTCTTGAAGTAAGTCACCTTGTAGACATTCAGATTCCTCCAGCCGTGGCACCTGAGGAAGAGGGGCTCACCCTCCAACACCATCTCAGCAGAGGCCTGAAGGAGCAGCCAGTCTGAAGAGCATTTGTTATGTCATTTATTCAACAATGATAGATAAAACTAATAATAAATAAAAATAAAATAAAAATAGATAAAAGAGGTCATGCAGAGAGTGTGTGTCAGAAACTTTTATCATTAATCCATTTCTTGGCTCATAAGGTCAATAAAAAGGAAACACAAAATAATGCTTACAGACTGTCTCCTCTATTGATAAATCCTCTCTCCTCCTGAAAAGTAATTCTGGGACCACAACATCGCTGACCTTTCTAATGAGCCCACCCATAGAAGGTCTGAAACCCATTATCCCACTCAGCTCCATTGTTGCATTTAGTCACTAAGGGGGAAATAAACCCACTCTGCCTGGGGAGTCTTAGCCTAGGAGAGTGTCTGTTTTGTCCTCTCTAACCTTATAGGTGCTTCTCAGTTCTATTAGTCACAGTTAGCCCCTGACTTCTTCAGAACATGTATCACACTTTTAATTAGTTATTTGTGTAATTACTGAATGGATGTCCTTTTCCTCATTGGGCTCTATACTTCAGAGGTCTGAGGCATGTCTGTTCCTTACATCATATTTCCAGTGCCTAGCATAATACCTAGGAGTTGGTAGGTTCTTAACAATCGTTGGTCAACAATGAGTCAGTAAAATATAAGAGTCAGGTTGCATGGCTAATGTCATTTTAAGAATTGAAAAGCATTCACCAAAGGAGACTTTTCAATGGAAATGTGGTTAGGTTGCACAAGCATATTTTATTTAGGAGCAATCCTTGAGGACTTTTCTAGAATCTACTCCAAAGAAATAAAGAAGATATTTTACACTGCTTTAGTTTCTATTTGGAATTTGTACACAACTGTTGAAACATCTCTTTTTACTTGAGAAAAATACAAAGTATGTTTATGCTTTAAAATATTTTTTATTTAAAAATATAAAGCAAAATATAGCAATGAGCTAGCCATGCAAATGAAATCATTGCTTTGTTCATTCAACATTTACGGACTAACCCACATGTGCCTGAGCATGCTGGACTAATTGTTGACAGTAGGAGAGTGATAAAGATGAAGCAAACATAAGATTTGTTCTTAAGTAAAAGCAGAGAACATGAGGAGTGTACAGAGATATCTTTCAAAATGAAGAGTGCAACTTAATACTGAGGTTGTGATACATGGAAATTGCAGAGCAAATCTTTAAATCAATCTTTTGATACTATTTAACATATACATCTCTTTGCAATGTTCACATATCCAACGTGCCATTTGACCTTAAAACATGCATCTGCACCTATGTAGAAAAGAGAGTCAGAAGTGAAATTGAGTAGAGGAGTAACACTGGGAGATTGCCAGAATCTTGAAAGAAGACAGAATGGCTGACAGAAGGAGTAGAGGTAGAAGAAGAGAGATGGACAGGTCTGGTTAGAGACCCTAAGTCCCAGCTTGGTGCCCTAAGCCTTGGAATAACTTGCTTTCTCCCCATCCTCAGATGGGCCATTCCTCACATGAGAGAACTGATATTTCCATAACCCTGGAACTTACCACTGATGACATCTAGGTACACAGGTTCACTCATGAAAACTCCTTTGCTTTGACATCTATATTCCCCACTGTCCTGGATGCTTGCATTCATGATGTTGAAGCGTGAAGTTTTTACTTCCAAAGAGTTATTGTTGTGGGTCCACAAAGTGGAGTTATCTTCAAGGGCATTGTTCCCTCTACATGTAAGAGTCACATTCTCTCCTCTAAATATTCTGTTCCATGGGGGATTCAAGGATATCTTAGGTTTCCAGATGGCTTTGAGAAGAGCAGATTGTGGAAAGAGATATAGAAGGGGGAAAAATATCATTGAAAACTGTATAGCCTCCAAAGTACAGACATACCAATAGTAAGACAATCAATGGTCAGTCTACCCGTACTTATACCGTTGGTGATAAGAAACTGTCCTGATTCCTAGGATTAAAGGAAGGAGAAAAGGGTGTTGTGGCCTCACAGAGCTCCCAACATAGGGAGAAACATAAGACACAAATGCAGGATACTCAGAAACAAACAAATTTACTATGTGCTGTAGGATAGCTCCCTCTAATTCTCTAAATTTCAGTTCCAATATCTGTAAATGAGGACTGCAGTCTCTTCAGGCAGAGATTATGTCTGTGATGTTCAACCATAACTCAGCACAGTGACTATTACATAGTAAGTGTTCATTAAATATTTATTGAGTTGATGAATGAGTGAATAATGGATGAATTAATGTATTGGACTAGATGAAATACATGATCTCTCCCAGCTCTAAATTTTTATGACTATTTAATTGTGAGTGAATATGGAATTAAAAATATATGTCAATTCTGGATGGTAGTGAGAAGCACCAAGAGGATCAGTCTTAAAAGGCTTTCAGGGACAAAGAGATGTGGTACAAATTTGAACAGAAACTTCGGAAGCAGCCAGGTGGTGATGAGGAAGAGATCATGCTGCTGAAAGACTTGGATTCAAGGGACTTATGTTACAATCCAGTCCTTTGTTAGCTGTGTAACCTCCAGCAAATGACTTAATATGAGTTTCAGCATCCTCAGTTATAAAATGGCAATAATAATAACAGTGATGTTGGTGTAAGAATTGAACGAGGACTACAGGCTCTTTGGTGGGGTTAATAATGGAGGCAGGGAGGGCTCATGCTAAGGAGTGCATCCCAGAACTTCTGCTGCCAGTGTCCTTGTCCCTGTGGTAAGCCACAGCCACCATCCACCCCACCGCCACCAAGCCCCCTGCAGGAGACCCTCCAACACAAGCAGAGCAGAAGCAAGAAGAACTACAATACTGAAGCCTGTGGAACAAAAACCACATTCACAGAAAGATAGACAAAATGAAAAGGCAGAGGACTATTTACTAGATGAAGGAACAAGATAAAACCCCAGAAAAACAACTAAATGAAGTGGAGGTAGGCAACCTTCCAGAAAAAGAATTCAGAATTATGATGGTGAAGATGATCCAGGACCTCAGAAAAAGAATGGAGGCAAAGATCGAGAACATACAAGAAATGTTTAACAAAGACCTAGAAGAATGAAAGAACAACCAAACAGAGATCAACAATATAATAACTGAAATGAAAAATGTACTAGAAAGAATCAATAGCAGAATAACTGAGGCAGAAGAACGGATAAGTGACCTGAAGACAGAATGGTGGAATTCACTGCTTTGGAACAGAATAAAGAAAAAAGAATGAAAAGAAGTGAAGACAGCTTAAGAGACTTCTGTGACAACATTAAATGCACCAACATCCTCACTATAGGGGTCCCAGAAGGAGAAGAGGGAGAAAAAGACCCAAGAAAATATTTGAAGAGATTATAGTTGAAAAATTCCCTAACATGGGAAAGGAAATAGCCACCTAAGTCCAGGAAGTGCAGAGAGTCCCAGGCAGGATAAAGCCAAGGAGAAACACACCAAGACATATAGTAATCAAATTGACAAAAATTAAAGAAAAGGAAAAATTATTAAAAGCAACAAGGGAAAAAAAAACAAATACAAGAGAACTCTCATAAGATTAACAGCTGATTTCTCAGCAGAAACTCTACAAGCCAGAAGCGAGTGGCATGATATATTTAAAGTGATGAAAAGGAAGAATCTATAACCAAGATTACTCTACCTGGCAAGGATCTCATTCAGATCCGATGGAGAAATCAAAAGCTTTTCAGACAAGCAAAAGCTAAGATCATTCAGCACCACCAAACCAGCTTTATAAAAATGCTAAGGGAAGTTCTCTAAGTGGGAAACACAAGAGAAGAAAAGGACTTACAAAAACAAACCCAAAACAAATAAGAAAATGGTCATAGGAGCATACATATCAATAATTATCTTAAATGTGAATGGATTAAATGCTCCAACCAAAAGACACAGGCTTGCTGAATGGATACAAAAACAAGATACATATATATGCTGTCTACAAGAGACCCACTTCAGACCTAAGGACACATACAGACTGAAAGTGAAGAGATGGAAAAAGATACTCCAAGCAAATGGAAGTCATAAGAAAGCTGGAGTAGCAATATTCATATCAGATAAAGTAGACTTTAACATAAAGAATATTACAAGAGACAAGGAAGAACACTACATAATGATCAAGGGATCAATCCAAGAAGAAGATATAACAATTACATATGCACCCAACATAGGAGCACCTCAATAAATAAGGCAAATTCTAACAGCTATAAAAGAGGAAATCAACAGTAACACAGAAATAGTGGAGGATTTTAACACCTCACACCAATGAACAGATTATCCAAACAGAAATGTAATAAGGAAACACAAGCTTAAAATGACACAATAGGCCAGATAGATTTAATTGACATTTATAGGACACTCCATCCTAAAAGAGCAGATTACACTTTCTTCTCAAGTTCACACAACACATTCTCCAGGATAGATCACCTCTTGGGTAACAAATCAAGCCTTGGTAACCTTAAGAAAGCTGGAATCATATCAAGCATCTTTTCCAACCACAATGCTATGAGATTAGAAATGAATTACAGGGGAAAAAATGTAAAAAACACAAACACATGGAGGCTAAACAATATGTTACTAAATAACCAAGAGATCACTGAAGAAATGAAAGAGGAAATCAAAAAATACCTAGAGAGAAATGAAAATGAAAATATGATGATCCAAAACCTATGGGATGCAGCAAAAGCAGTTCTAAGTGGGAAGTTTATAGCAATACAATCCTACCTCAAGAAACAAGAAAAATCTCAAATAAACAATCTAACCTTACACCTAAAGGATCTAAGGAAAGAAAAAACAAAACCCCAAAGTTAGCAGAAGGAAAGAAATCATAAATATCAGAGCAGAAATAAATGGAATGGAAAGAAAACAATAGCAAAAATCAATAAAACTAAAAGCTGATTCTTTGAGAAGACAAACAAAATTGATAAACCTTTAGCCAGACTCATCAAATAAAAGAGGGAGAGGAATCAAATCAATAAAATTAGAAATGAAAAGGAGAAGTTACAACAGACACTGCAGAAATATGAAGCATCATAAGATACTACTACAAGAAACTCTATGCCAAAAAAATGGACAACCTAGAAGAAATGGACAAATTCTTAGAAAGCTATAACCTTCCAAGGTTGAACCAGGAAGAAATAGAAAATATGAACAGACCAATCACAAGTAATGAAATTGAAACTGTGATTTAAAATCTTCCAACAAGGCTTCCCTGGTGGCGCAGTGGTTGAGAGTCTGCCTGCCGTTGCAGGGGACACAGGTTCATGCCCCAGTCTGGGAAGATCCCACATGCCGCAGAGTGGCTGGGTCTATGAGCCATGGCCACTGAGCCTGCGTGTCCAGAGCCTGTGCTCCACAATGGGAGAGGCCACAACAGTGAGAGGCCCGCGTACCGAAAAAAAATAAATAAATAAAATAAATCTTCCAACAAACAAAAGTCCAGGACCAGATGGATTCACAGGTGAATTTGATCAAACGTTTAGAGAAGAGCTAACTCCCATCCTCCTCAAACTCTTCCAAAACATTGCAGAGGAAGGAACACTCCCAAACTCATTTTATGAGGCCACCATCACCCTGATACCAAAACCAGACAAGATACTACAAATAAAGAAAATTACAGACCCATATCACTGATGAATATAGATGCAAAAATCCTCAACAAAATACTAGTAACAGAATCCAACAACACATTAAAAAAGATCATACACCATGATCAAGTGGGACTTATCCCAGGGATGCAAGGATTCTTCAATATATGCAAATCAATCAATGTGATACACCATATTAACAAATTGAAGAATAAAAAACATATGATCATCTCAATAGATGCAGAAAAAGCTTTTGACATAATTCAACACCGAAGTATGATAAAAACTCTCCAGAAAGTGGGATAGGGGGAAACAACCTCAACATAATAAAGGCCATATACAACAAACATCATTCTCAATATTGAAAAAAGTGACAGCATTTCCTCCAAGATCAGGAATGAGACAAGGATATCCACTCTCGCCACTCTTATTCAACATAGTTTTGGAAGTCCTAGCCATGGCAATCAGAGAAGAAGAAGAAGTAAAAGGAATCCAAATTGGAAAAGAAGTAAAGCTGTCATTGTTTGTGGATACCATGATACTATACATAGATAACCCTAAAGATGCCACCAGAAAACAACTAGAACTAATCAATGAATTTGGTAAAGTTGCAGAATACAAAATTAATGGGCAGAAATCTCTTGCAGTCCTATACAATAACAATGAAGGATCAGAAAGAGAAATTAAGGAAAAAATCCCATTCACCATTACAACAAAAAGAATAAAATACCTAGGAATAAACCTTCCTAAGGAGACAAAATACCTGTATGCAGAAAACTATAAGACACAGATGAAAGAAATCAAAGATGATAAAAACAGATGGAGAGATATACTATGTTCTTGGATTGGAAGAATAAATATTGTGAACATGACTATACTACCCAAAGCAATCTACAGATCCAATGCAATCCGTATCAAATTACCAGTGGCATTTTTTACAGAACTAAACCAAGAAAGTCTTAAAATTTGTATGGAGACACAAAAGACCCTGAATAGCCAAAGCAATCTTGAGAAATAAAAACAGAGCTGGAGGAATCAGGCTCCCTGACTTCGGACTATACTACAAAACTACAGTAATTGAGACCATATGGTACTGGCACCAAACAGAAATATAGATCAATGGAACAGGATAGAAAGCCCTGAGATAAACCCACGCACCTATGGTCAACTAATCTATGACAAAGGAGGCAAGAATATACAATGGTGAAAAGACAGTCTCTTCAATAAGTGGTACTGGGAGAACTGGACAGCTAAATGTAAAAGAATGAAATTAGAACACTCCCTAACACCATACAGAAAAATAAATTCAAAGTGGATTAAAGACCTACATGTAAGACCAGACACCATAAAACTCTTAGAGGAAAGCATAGGAAGGACACTCTTCGACATAAATCATAGTAAGATCTTTTTTATCCACATCCTAGAGTAATGGAAATAAAAACAAAAATGAATAAATGGGACCTAATTAAACTTAAAAGCTTTTGCACAGCAAAGGAAACTATAAACAAGACAAAAAGACAACCCTCAGAATAGGAGTAAATATTTGCAAATGAATCAATGGACAAAGGATTAATCTCCAATATATACAAACAGCTCATGCATCTGAATAATAATAAAAAAAAAACCCAATCAAAAAATGGGCAGAAGACCTAAATAGACATTTCTCCAAAGAAGACATACAGATGGCCAAGAGGCACATGAAAAGCTGATCAACATCACTAATTATTAGAGAAATGCAAATCAAAACTACAATGAGGTATCAACTCACACCAGTTAGAAGGAGCATCATCAGAAAATCTACAAACAACAAATGCTGGAATGGGTGCGGAATAAAGGGAACCCTCTTGCACTGTTGGTGGGAATGTAAATTGATACAGCCACTATAGGGAACAGTATGGAGGTTCCCTAATAAACTAAAAATAGAATTACCATATGACACAGCAATCCCACTACTGGGCATATACCCAGAGAAAACCATAATTCAAAAAGACACATGGGGGCTTCCCTGGTGGCGCAGTGGTTGAGAGTCTGCCTGCCGATGCAGGGGACACGGGTTCATGCCCTGGTCCAGGAAGATCCCACATGCCGCTGAGTGGCTAGGCCCGTGAGCCATGGCTACTGAGCCTGTGCATCCAGAGCCTGCACATCCAGAGCCTGTGCTCCACAACGGGAGAGGCCACAACAGTGAAATGCCCGTGTACCACAAAAACAAACAAACAAACAAAAAACACATGCACCCCAATGTTCATTGCAGCACTATTTGCAATAGCCAGGTCATGGAAGCAGCCTAAATGCCCATCGACAGACGAATGGATAATGAAGATGTGGTACACATATACAATGGAATATTACTCAGCCATAGAAAGTAGTGAAGTTGGGCCATTTGTAGAGATGCGGATGGACCTAGAGACTGTCATACAGAGTAAGTCAGAAAGAGAAAAACAAATATCATATATTAACGCATATATATGGAATCTAGAAAATTGGTACAGATGAACTGGTTTGCAAGGCGGAAATAGAATCTCAGATGTAGAGAACAAATGTATGGACACAAAGGGGGGAAGGGGGGGTGGGGGGTTGTAGGATGAATTGAGAGATTGGGATTGACATATATACACTAATATGTATAAAATAAGTAACTAATAAGAAACTGCTGTATAAAAAAATAAATTAAAAAAAAAGAACAAGTTTACATGATAGTGGCTGGAGGAGTCTCTGAGACACTTAGATGCTCAACAGACATGATTGTTGGCATTAAAGAGGAAAGGGTGACTTGAGAGAATGAAGTGGCATGTGGGAAACTTTTGAATGGGGGAAAAAAGGAAGATTATGCAAGGTGGAAGCGGGTTGGACAGGGAAGAACATATTAATAATCATTAGAAAATAGATGATGGGATGAAGGGAAAGAGTGAAGGGAGGGCAAGTCCCAGACACATTGAAATGCTGAGGGAACAAGGACAGAGGACTCACCTGCTGATGTGCCATCTGGAGCTGCAAAACGTCCAGAGAGGATATGTTAGTGTCTATCCCCAGCCTTCTGGACACCTAAAGACTGGGATCTGGAAATGGTGATGAGGTTTACATCCACGAAGTTTTAAGGGCCAACCATCTTTCCAGGAATCTGACTCAGGGAAGGAAGGAGCTTCTGTCTTTCCTCCCTTGCCCTCTGGAAGATGCCAGCATGATAGCAAGGATGAGACTTTCAGTCCAGCTTCCCCCTTAGGTGGTGTTCAGCCCCACTTCCTCTGCTATCCAGCTTGCCTTCCCTACAGAATCCCTGGGAAATTCCCCACGGTTTGCACATAGCCTAGAAAAAGTCACCAGTAAAATGATCAACTTTCCCACTCCAGCTGCTTCCCCAATCCATTTTGGCCCCTGAAGGGGCCAGTAACTGATTTCTACTTACAGAAGAGCAGCAGAGCTATCCACAGCAGGGCAGGGGTTCCCATGGCAGTAGGCATTTCCTCTGTGGCTGCCAGTGCCAACTGGCCTGGAGTGACCTAGGGCCTTAGAGTAAGCTTGAAACTAAAAAGGAGAAGGAAATGTTCTCTGTTTCATATCTCATTAACTCATCAGCTGCACCTAGGTTTGCTTCCTTCTGTGGAGATAATATTCAGGGTGGTGCCTAATAGGGCAATTTTGTATTTACCCCCATACTGCACTCTCCATCCCACCTCCATGTACACATCTGGAATCTAGTGGTAAAGAGGCATAGAGCTAGGCACACAGGCACAGAGCTTTCTTAAACTGTCTGTCAATGTACAGCTATGTCATTTGCAACTTAGAAAAGTGGGGTGCCAGGGAGAGCAGAATAAAACAACAGGTAACTATTCAGCACCTAATATATGCCAGCAGTATGATAAATACATCTTGTGTTTCATTCATTTCTCACAATAACCCTATGAAGGAGGTACCATCGTTATCGACATTTTATAGATAAGAAAATTGGAATTTAGAGAGGTGAAGTAGCTTGTCTTAGTGTATTCCCTAGTAAATGGCTAATTTGGGACTCAAAATATTTTAAAAATCTAACCCCAGAGTAAAACTCTTAATCATGATGATATATTGTTTATGCATGTCTCCAAGTATGGCCAGCAATTGCTGAAATTCTGTTGTGGTTCTGCAGAACTACCAACCCTCTTGTTACCTAATTTTCTGCTGATCCATTAGTTCACAAAGCCACAAATTTTCATCTGCTTCCCTGATGATCACTATCCAACCAGCCAAATTAGAGGTATTTTCAGAGATTCCTTCTCTCCCATGGGGTCCTGATGGGGCTCACAACACAGGAAAGCAGATGTTAAGCCTTAACTTACAGGGATCTCGGTCATATAATTTATTTTATTTTCTTTCCCACCATTTTTCCCTTTTTATCTTTCTAATCTCCATCACGATCACCCTTTTTCCTAGAAATCTGCAACTGTTCTCCTCCCTCCAGGACCCCTTTGCCTAATTCTTCTGTTTTTTAGATCTAGGTCAGAGTTGGTCACATTCTTCCAGGATTTGGTATTGATAGTGATACTGGAGATAATAACCCCATAAATATCTACAACGGTTTGCCCTTTACAAAGCTTTTTCATATGGCGTATTATTATTTGATCCTTGTCAAAACTCTGAAGTAGGCAGAGGCAGTACAAAGTAAGCAAGGTCCCATTCTATCATGCCATGCTTTTCCTCACAGACTCTTGAATTAAGTCTAATGAATTAAACATAAAGTCACTGCATGTAAAGATCTAACCAAAGCTTCCAGCTTCTATGAAATTAGAAAATATGGGGCTACAGATTCATAAATAGAAAGTTTCATATAAGAAAGATTGTGACTGGTCCCAGGTCATGCGATGTTTTAGTGACAGATCTTTAAAAAAAAGCAGCAATTTATTTTAGAAAGTATAAGTATTTAAAGGTCTGAATTCAAATACTCCTAGTATTTATGTGATTAAGGTTTACCTGTAAAATAGGGACAATAATGGTATCCAGGTCATGTCTTTATTATGAGGTTTAATAAGATAATAAATGTGTAAAGTACATTACACAGCATCTGGTATGTAAAAGTTGCTCAGTAAATCTACCTTGCCCTCCTTTATTACTATTATTTATTAAAGACTCAGGAGAAATATGCATTTCAACAGGGTTAAGGCAATCAACAAATACACAGGATGCTTGATTTGATAACCAATATCTTAACGCCAGTATAATTTATGTAAGCAATCTCACTCCTCTCCATAGTCACGAAGAAGGGAGCATGATAAGAGAGAAGAGAATGGAAAAAGTTGTTTGCCGGTGGGGGGGGGGAGGGGGGGAGGAGAAAGAAATAGGGAATATGCAATTTTTGAGGCCCTGTCAGAGGCCAATACATATTTGAATATATCAAGATCCTGGAAGAGAAAAATACAGAAGCTATTTCACCACTTTGTTGAGTTTGTCCAGGGGAGTTATCAGATATTCTTTTTCCCTAGGACAGCGATTCTACAATAAAATTGTCCTTCAGAGATGATCACTTTACTGTGACTCAAATAATCTATTTTAAAGCTTCCTCCTTCATTTATTCCCTGCTTGAATGGGAGGTAGACTGAAATTCATTAAGACATACTATTTCCTAGTTTGGAGAGTATAAGCTTTGGAGTTGAGACACTACTTTCATTTCCTCCACCATCCTAAAGACTTTTTTGCTTCAGTGTCCAGCAGTGAAATGAAGGTAGTATTTTGGTATCAGTAATGGCAAACATCAGCAGATTCAACAAAAGTAGTTCATTAAAGCTCAAAAAACAAAACAAGCCATGCATTCATCAACCTCTACAACAACAACAACAAAATCAACAACATCAACCTCAGAAAAAATAAACTATACCATAATTCCCATAGTGTACAAGCCCAGGTACCCAAAGGAACAAAATGAGAATTCAGAAAGGACAACACTTAAGATTAAACCATAGTTCTACTCCACTCTGCCATAACTGGTTGATGTACCAGTTGAATTCCACACATCCTTTATCTTATTAAAAAAAAAAAAAAAGAAAAAGTTCTCCAAATTTTATATCCACTGTCTGGGTGGAATGTGCTGTTGATTCTTGTATCCTGCCTGTCAATGTCAGGAACATGTGCTCACTGGGATCAATAGATTGTGTCTTAACCTCACTTCTTACTACAAGCTTTGAACCCAGGTACTCATGTGTTCAACACTCGTAAACAGCATCTCTATCCCCAAATTTTGACCTGTTACTGGTTCTCGGAAACCTTAATCTATTCTTCACCTTGTAGCAGTGGGGAAATGAAACTCAGTTGGACATGCATGAACTATAGGGCCTATCCACTGTGAGGTGTCCAGAGTAAAAGGCTTTTGCCAGAAACTTTGATGATTTGGGACATGATGGCAAAGGAGGGATCAGTCATAGTGTGTCTGAGCCTTTGTGCCTTCCAAAACTGGGAAGCAGAAGAAAAGCTAATCTACTGGCTTTTTTCTCTCTGTGTTTTCCAATATCAGGCAAGGTCGATATAAAATTGGATATGAAATGATGAAACAGCAAAACAGCTCTCTGCTCACGGTGTGTATGTACCCGATAAATACTGATTTCTTTCAGAGGACTGGGTACAAGGCTAAGTACGGAACATGCCTTGTCTACTTGGCTCCTCCCACCAACGTTATGTGGTTAAAGAATGAGGAAACTAAAGCACAGAGAGGTTAAGTGACTTGTCCAAGAACATGCAACTGCTAAGTCGAAAAGTTACAATGGGAATCTGGCTGAAGAGTCTACACTCATGACCACTTCTATATAATATGTATCCTTATTCATCCAATCTACACATTGTCCTTAAAGTCGACATGGGTTCATAGTCCCCATGCAAAAATTTCATGGATTCCAAGGATCCATAACCTACCCACAAATGGAAAATCATTGATCTAATCCCACGTCTAGAAATTGTAGAAAATGCAGTCCTACGATTTTTTCTTGTTTTTGGAAATGACATTTCAATCCACAGCCACAATGCTATGAGCACTGTTGACATACTAGTTATGTATATTTCATTGATGTACCTAAAAAAGAAGAGAGAAGAGAGACAGATTCTTGCCTTTTTACTCTAGATTCTTAGGGCAAGGAGGACACCAGCTCCTACCACCTTGAACAGGAGTCTGCTCAGGAAAGAGCTCTGAATAGCTGGTGCTGACTGCCTGGTGAATTTTCACAATAACGTCAGTGGCTTTAATACTTTTAAAATGTCTTGATTTGAATAGTTACCTGCTTTGGGTGGGTCATCAAGAAATAAATAGAAGCTCCTAGGACTCCCAAAGTAAATTCACTCAGGAAGAGATGGAGACAGGGGTTATGCAAGCTAAAACTTTAGGTGTGGACAGAGTTTCTTCCCCCAGAAAAAGAAAAATGAGACTTCAGGAAATAATCCCAAGGTTGATACTTTCCCTTCTATTTTTAGAGACTAACTTCTGTCTATCGTGGAAGGGAGAATCGGTGGAATTTTCCACAGAAATAAGGATTTGAATGGAGACTAGTTGTAAAATATACTTCTGACACCTGATTTTATTTTATTTTATTTTTTTATTTTTTTAAATATTTATTTATTTATTTTTGGCTGCTTCGGGTCTTAGTTGTGGCATGCAGGACCTTTCGATGTGGCACGCGGGCTTCTCTCTAGTTGTGGCATGTGGCCTTAGTTTCCCCGCGGTATGTGGTATCTCAGTTCCCTGACCATGGATCGAACCCACGTCCCCTGCATTGGAAGGCAGATTCATAACCACTGGACCACCAGGGAAATCCCCTGACACCTGATTTTTAATAACAAAATATGCTATAGCTCAAATTCAAAAGTGATCATACTATTTGGATATTACAAATTGATATAGATAGAGCTAATATCTTACAGACTACTTATAGACAATATTCTACAGATTGGTTATAGACAGGTCTACGAGATAACCAATTAAATGTCGTCAGTGGAAGACTAGAGGTCAAATGGCTTGGGTCAGGTTCATGGTCATGTACTGAGTGAACATAAAAATACAATAGACTGGGAAAAGATTTCCTAACTAGTGATACAATTCTGAGGTATCCCCTAAACCTATAAAATACAGAGAAAATCCTTGAGTAGGTCTCCTAAATAAAATTCCTCCGGGCTGGACCACTGACTGAGCCTAATTCCTACTGTTTTATAGAATATATTGTGGGCAGCTGGGGTATCAAGCTGCCTGTCTTTGAGATGTGAAACCAGCTATTCACCTTCTCTGCAGCGCCTTGTAGTTAGGAAACAGTCTGAACCATAAGGTGCACTCAGGCAGATTGACTGGGACCTTTGCCTTATAAATACTATGTTCCAGCCAAGGGACCCAGAGGGCCTCTGGCTTGCCTTCCTGCCTTCCAACAGATAACAGATGTTAAGTGAGCTGATCTTTCCTTCAGAGTAGAGAGAACAGAATTATAAGCCTGCTGAGGAAGATTCCTAGGGAAAATGATGGCGTTTAAAAATTTTTTGTTTTTTTAATGCTGGACTATTATATTAAATTTTAAAAATTAAAAGAAAAAAATATTATCCCGGTATATTTTAAAGAGATTAAGTGTAAGACTGATTAGACGTCCAGGCTCTGAGTGGGCGTTGGAGTTTGATTCTCAGCTAAGATCACGTATTGGTTTTGTGGCTCTCATCAAGTTACTCAGTCTTTCTGTGACTCAGCATCCTCTCTGGTAAAATGGAGATAGTAACAGCACTTGTTGAGAGTATTAAATGAGTTAATATAGTGAAAGATTTAGAAAAGAGGCTGGCAGATAGTAAATGCTGTATATGATTGTTATTACTGTTATTATGATCATTTTGTTAGCAGCCTTTGGACTTGAGAGCAGCAGAGAAAGAGACTCCTGTCCATAGGAAAAATAATTGGAAAGGCTACTGGTCCAGAAGGCAAAAACTGTCCTCAGAGGGTGCAGCCCAGATCACACAGGAGCAATTGTGCTTCAAGCAGACCCTATCTGCACTCACAGGCTGGGGGGCTGGAGGGGACGAGTTGCTCTGTGGGGGTCCTGAGATCATTCCCATGTGTGGTTCTAGACAGAGAAACCCCAGTCTTGCCGAGTCAGCCCTCAAACCATGTGCGGTGCAGGCTAGATTTATTTTACGCTTCCTTACAAAATTACACAGTTAAAAATTGAAACAACTTTCTCTTAAAGGGATTCTTAAAGGAATCCCTTTTAGGCTGTTAGCAGATAAGGACAAGAGGTCTTAGCCCAGCCAAGGATATTTGCATTTTAGTAAGTAGCTTTTGGAACCTGGGAGGAGTTGCTTGTTGCTTGTCTCAGTGATGGGTGTGCAGGATACATTTTTAGCATTTAGAAGGCAGCCCAGTGTCCTGTAATACCCAGGACAGGCTTGCATAATAATGAACTTGTTCTGCCTTTGCAATGCTTTTGAATGTCCAGCCAGATATTTTATAATTATTTGAGCCTTGCATCTGACTGTTTGACAAACAATGCAAATTATTTTTACATTTTTTCATATATACTGGATTTTACAGGAAAGAAACTATTGTGTACACTGGTGGAAGATTATTCTTTGTGTTACTTGAAAACTGGGTTTGCCTCTTGGTGGATGTTGAGCCAAAAGATACAACCAAGCCAAAAGATTGGGAGAAGGAAGGATTTATTATTACTTGCAGCAAAACGGAGAACACGGGGGATATTTCCCAAAGCAGTGTCTCCCGGAACAGCAAAAATTGGGAAGTTATAAGCTAAGGGTACATGCATATTCATGAAGGGGCTCGAGCAGAGGAGAATCAGCATAGAATTGGGGTCAAGGTCAAGTTCAAGCTTTAGTTGATTGAAGTCACAAGGGTCAACATCATCATTCCATCCTCCACCTTGGTGGGGACGTTAGTTCCTGCAGAACTCAAAGACTGTATCAGAGTGTCATGTATATCCCTTGAGGAGGAGCTAGGACTCTGTTTTATAGCTGTACTATTGTTTCTTGACTGTGTTTCCTTTGTTTCTTCATTCCCTCACTTCCTGATTACTGAGATCTGTTCATGGGCAAGCATTGTGGCCAAGCTTAGTTCACAAGATGACTAAGGCCAAAAATGGCTTCTCTTGTGTCAAGAAAGCCATGCCCAGTTCTCTTTCTCTGGGGAACCCCTACCCTATCTGCTCACATTTGCTTTTCCTGGAACAGCATCCTTGAATTTTTCACTGTTTGACAAAATCAGATCACCAATAGCTACACTGTTCCTGATCATTGTATTGTTACCAAATTAGTCAGCTAGACCCCAGCAGGGTCCTGATCTGGGCCAAGACCCCTTGTCTCAGCCAGGGAAGTTCTTTTTCTGCTTGGACTTGTGCAGCCAACAAGAAAACTGATGCTGAGGCTGGAACAGCACAAACTTTATTCAATGGCCAAAGAATGAAGAAGCAGGAACTTTATGCAAATCAACTTCTCAATCCAGTCTGGCAGAGACACCAAATATATAGGAGGGTCGAGGTAAAGGGAGGGAAATCGGAAAGAGTGAGAGGAATATTCATGAGTTATACAAGCACAGGGGTGTGGTTGGGACCTGGAACTGATGCAACACTCCTGTTCAGTCCTTGTATGGGCTTTTCCAGTTGTTGTCATGGCAATTGTCAACTGTCATGGCATTTGTCAACTGTCATGGCCCCTGTGGGTGTATCATTTAGCATATGCTAATGTACTAATATGAGCATATAATGAGGCTTAAGGACTACTAGAAGTCAAATCTTCTGCCATCTTGGGCCTAGTTAGTTCTAACCAGTTCTTGTTTTTCTCTTTACAGCTTCCTCCTGAAACTTAGATAAGAGTAATTGGTTTCTTGGAGGGAGGGACAGGGGTATGACTCTGGGGTAAGAGCCTTGGTATCAGTATCAATAGCTCACTATCATGTTAGGCTACATTTATAGCTGTCATATTCATCATGGATATATTTTCTTACTATAAAGTCAATTCATTTTATTTCTTTTTTATATTAAGACTAGGAATTATATTGATTTTTTTTTTTCGGTACGCGGGCCTCTCACTGCTGCAGCCTCTCCCATTGCAGAGCACAGGCTCTGGATGCGCAGGCTCAGCGGCCATGGCTCACGGGCCCAGCTGCTCTGTGGTATGTGGGATCCTCCCAGACCAGGGCACGAACCCGTGTCCCCTGCATCGGCAGGTGGACTCTCAACACTGCATCACCAGGGAAACCCCTATACTGATTTTAAAATCTATATGTGTGTGTAGTTAGGAGTGATGAATCCAGTTTCAGGTGCCTGAGAATTCCACAATTTGGGGTGTCTTCCTTAAAATGTTGAATAGAAAATTATGAATACAATATTAGGTATTAGAATGACGACTTATTTAGAAAAAGAAAACAAACTACAACAAACTGTAAAATGTAAAAGCTGGAAAATGACATGAACATTATAAAATCCAGAAATAATTTTCTTTTCCTATATATCTTTACTACATACACTGATCTCTTCTTCATTAGACAGTTATATTGTAATATCACTTTTTATAGAATGTTGGGAAGGAAAAAACTTTCCTCTACCTTTCTAGATTCTTCAGGCTGGTGTAAGAATTAAATTGACATGAGACAAATTAACAGGAGAAAATCAGATAAAAGTTTAATATCGTGTATACATGGGAAGAACCCAGGAGAACTGACTCCAGATATTTCAACCTTGTCTTCCTTCACTGCCCACAAATTTCCAGTGCTGAGTACTGGGGGATACATTCATGCTTCAGTGTGACCTTTGCCCCTCCGTCTTTGTGTCCTAAAGTCAGGAGAGCTGGCTCTTGGTGGCATTTTCTTGGAAGCCATTTCTACACCAGGGTGACTTGCAATACCTTCCCATACCTGGAAGTGACTGTGAACCTGTATATCTATTACACTAAACCAGAACTAAACAAATCCTTAACTCAAGTTCATCTTGGCTGGATCCCAAAATCTTTCTGCAGCTACTCTCATGCTGCCAGTTAAAAAGGAAGCATGACAGAGGGAAGTCTGATGGGGAAAAGACAGTGGTCTTATCCAAACGTGGCTAAAATATCTTACTTTTGCAAATTTTATAAAAATATATGACCTCTTCCAGGATCTTGGAGGGGCCCATGCAAAAGAGGGGTCATGAAGTTTAACTTTCGTTAGCTTCACCATAACTCCAACTCTGCTAGGTGAGTTCATAATTTCTTATCAGCATAGCAAAGAAAGTGTTAGAAAATATAGACCATAAAATGGGGTCTGGTAGGATTTGAATACCACTGGTCTAGATTTTGAAGAAGACAAAAGGGCCAGAAGGTGAAATAGGGGACTTAAACATAGTTCCCAGTGAGCTTTTCCTTTCCTTCAAAACAAGCAAGATTATCATAGAAGTTCAAGAAAACATATGAACATTGAGTGTCTGACCAAAAATTAAAATGTATAGTCTAACATGATGTGAACATTGGACTAAATATTGGAAATAGGTGCAATGTCAGAAAATTTAGTACCTTCTAGTGACCATTCCTATAGGCCAGTGTTTCTCACAATCAGAGATTTGAAATTTTTTTAAACAAGAAAATATGTACATTTTTCATTAGTGACAATCTAATCAAATTAATATAACTATGTTATGGATCATCCACATGACCGTTTCATAACCAGAAATTGTTACTTGATTTCAGGACCTACGTTTACACTATTTTTTTTTTTTTACAATTTAAAACTACATCAAGTGACTCTCAAATTAAGTCGTGCTGTACCCATGAAAATGGGTTCAATTAGAGAAAAGTGGAGAGAAGAGTGAATCAACATAAGGCCCACAACAGAATAGGCTGCAGAACACAAAACAGTCCTCTTTATCACAGCTAATACCATAGTCATATCACAGAAATACACATGAAGAAAATCCTCTCTTCATAAGACACATGGGGCAACAGTTAATTAGAAGGAAAGTATAATGGTAAATATGAAATAAATAATTTTAATATTTCCAATTTCTAACTTGGATTTATACCAATTTACTATATATTTTCAGTAATGTCAGAGTGCTAATCTTATATTTAAGAGAAAAAGAGAACTACATAGAATTATCAAAGCCCACCTCATTAAAGTCAGCATTTGAACATAGATTGCTGGTAGAGTTTTGGTTAATTATATGCCCTGATTTCTCAGAGTGAACAAACTTAAGTCTTGAAGGCTATTAATATCATTTGTACAATATACTTTTCCAAACAGGCAATCCCTGAACTTGAATTATTATGGCCAAATATAGGAATGACTTAAATATAGATACAGAGCTGATAGTTGATCATTCAACCATTAAACCCAACACAAAACAATTTTGTTTTAGCACAAGAACATTAGTCGTCATATACATTCATTTCTTTATTTGTTCAACAAATATTTATGGTTAAGCATTCTGTTATTTGCTAATAATACAAAAGAGAATTAGATAGACAAGCTCTTTTCCCTTATGGAGTAAAGTTTCTGTTGGAGAAGATAGACAATAAACAAGTAAACAAATAAAGTTTACAAAAAGTAAATAATGTTGCTATACAGAATCACAAGAGTAACATTTTAGATAGGATGGTTAAGGAAGGCCTTTCAACAAAAGTGACTTAAAGCATGAGATAGAAGAGACCAAGAAAAGGCTGGAGTAAGACTATTTCAAGCAGTGGGAAATTCAAAGTCCCCATAACAAGAAAGACTTTAGAGGACACTAGGAATTAAGAGAAGAAAAGTAGAACTGAAGCACAGTAGAGAACAAAGGGAGACTATGGCATAAAATGAGATTAGCTATGTATATAGGGGCCAGTTGGCGAGGGCCTAGTAAAACAAGGTAAAGTGTCAGGATTTTACTTGAAGGGTAATGAAAAGCCTCCAAACTGTTTTAAGCAAGGGAACACACAGACACATACATGTATACATACACACATACACACATACACAAATGCTTATGCATTTCCTTGCTTTAAATGGTTTGATGGGTTTTCATGTATATGTATATATACACACATACATACATATTCACACTGTAGCTACATGTGATAAATATTTTTTGAGTGGCTATTGGGAGATGGTTAGGAGACAGTAAAATGCAATGATAGATTGGCCTAGAGAAGGAGCAGTGGAAATAAAGACAAGTTGATAGGTTTGAGATGTATATTGGAGATAGTATTATCAGGACTTGCTGATAGATTAGAGGGTGAGGAAAACATGAAATATGATTCCTAAGTTTCTGGCTCTAATCACTGGGTAGGTGGTGATACCATTTATTACATGGGAAGGTCTGAGGAAGTTCCAGATTTAGGAAGGAAAATCAAGTCTTTAGTTTGGAGATGTTGTAGTTTGAAGTGTCTTTGTGATATCTAAGTGTTTATGCTAAATGGGCAGATACAAGAGTTGGGAGACCAGAAGAAATGTCTGGACTAGAAACATAAATTTGTAAGTCATTGGCATATGTTTAAAGCCACTAGAATAAGATGAGGTCAGCTAAAGAGAGAGGAAGAGCAGCTAGAAAACAGAGAAGGTCTCATGACAGAGCCATAAGGAATTCCAATATTTAGAGGATGGGTAGAAGGGGAAGATCTAGAAAAGAGACTAGAGGAAACAGCCAGTAATGTAGGAGGAATCTCAGGGAGTTGTGTCACTGAAGCTGAAAAGATAGTATGATTCTAGTGGAAATGGTTGATTATATTGAATCTTATTGAGAGGTGAAGTAAGATAAGAGAATAAAATTATTCTTTGGACTTAGCAATACGGAAATGTTGGGGACCTTAGCAATGGCAGTTTCAGTGGATTAGTATGTGTGGAAGTCAGCTTGAAGTAGGTAGAAAAGTAAATAGGAAGTGAGAAAGTAGAGGTAGCATGTGTAGACAGTTTTCTGAGTTTTGAGGTGGGATGGTAATATAGGAAGATGTGGGTCAAGAGAGGGTTTATATTTTATGCTAGATCATATTTGTTAGCAGATAGGAATAATGTAGTAAGCAGAGACAGAGAATGAGGGAAGACAAGGTTAAATATTTAAAAGAGTTAAGTCCTTGAATAGGCAAAAAGGGAGAAATTATTTTCACTCATTCAACTCAACAGTTCTTGAACATGACACAGGTGTTTTTGCTATAACATCAGATGCGTTGATTTTAAAAAGTCCTTGCATTCTGAAAAAAACATACTAAAAATAACAAGTCTTTTGGGGAAAAAAACATTGTGTTAGATCATGCAAAACTATAACCAGAGCACTAACAAAAACATTAGCATTTCTACTAAATAAATTAAATGGTTAAAAAGATAATGTTATACTCATGTAAGGTGTTACTAATAGGGGAAACTGGGTGTGTGGTGTATGGGAACTCTCTGTACTATGTTGTCAATTTTTCCATAAATCTAACACTGTTACAAAAAATAAAGTCTATTAAAAAAAGATATGTTAAATTTCTAATTAAGTGAATAAAATCAATAATAGACATAGGGTTTAATCTTCTTCAGAGATAAAGGTAGGTTGATAGAAGAAGGTCACAAGGAGAAAATGCACACAAGCCAGAGAAAACCATTTAAAAACACTCTCAAGACAGACATTGGGTAAAACTAAGCCAAGAAGAAAAGCTTAAAGTGAATGTTTATTGTGTAGGTTACCCTATTCCTTGCTGAGTTCCATTGTGCTAGTAAGATCAGTGTTCAGCTACTATTCCTTCATAATAAAAGAACATTAACATGCTCAGAAAAATCTTATATGAACTCACTTCCACATTATATTAACATATATTGGTTTACCAATAGTATGTGGAATATTTGCATTTCAGAATCATCCATTGTATCACAGACACTGTAGTGTGTTTCTTGACTTGTTCAGCAGCTGCTACATGCATAGCAATATACTGAGTACTGTGTAGGGTACAAAGATGCATAAAAGGGAGGTCCTCTAACCACATTTGACTTTATCAAAATCTTGATTTCCATAGGCAGAAATAATAAAGGAAAAATTGTAATGTACTTCTTTCAAAACAGTTGAAAGAAGAATTGTACTTCTTTCAAAGCAGTTGTGTCGGGACTTCCCTGGTTTTCCAGTAAAAATAATAGATGTGTAGCAGCAACAATATTAATTGTTAGCACTTACTCTATATCAGAGTGCTTTATGCCATTTAATACTCGCAAGTATTTAATACCTATGAAGTAGGTACCCTTAGCATTCTTGTTTTCCATGAAGTAGAGAGATCATACAACTAGTGAATGACAGAGCCAGGATTTGAAGCTCAGAGGTTTGAATAGCTAGGTTCTTAAAAATGGGAAAGGAAGACGTTCAGTGGGGGGGCCCCAACACCTTTCCCACAACATTTGGGATTATTGAATCATTCCCTCCACCTCCAATAACTTGAGAGCTCATGGCCATCTTTTGCCTTAAGGTTTATGAAGCTTTATTCTGGAAGAGTATCTAATGCTGCTAGAGCTTACAAAAAAAGTCCAGAAAAAAGTGATGGACTTGAGGGGTGGCGTGCTAGGAGTTACCTTGTATTTTGTCAGCATTCTGTGTGGCAAAGCTAAGCAAATGTCCCATGGGTTAGGTGAACAAAACAGAAAGTGGTAGGGGCATGCCATCTTGCCTATCTTCCCCCAAAGAGTCACTCTTTGGGTAATGGGCACTCCGATAAGAACAGACTGTGGAGTGGGCTACCTGCAATCAGAGCTGAAGTAAATGAGCCTTAGATGGATAGGCTGGAACTGTGCAAAAAATGGAACATAGGTTCCTCTGAAAAGCCTAGAGGTACTCCTACAAAAGCACCTACTTTTGGATAACTGACAAATGAGAAAGAACATTCAACAATGTTAAAGAAATCTTGGCAACTAATGAAAAGGGTAAATTACCACAACTGTACCTCCACTTATAAGGTGATATTCATTTCAGGAATAGCAGTGACAACAAAACAAGGAGTTGACAGCTAATACACTGTGGATATTGCTTTTTATTCTCCATTCTCTCTTCTCACCTCCCAGGAAGGAAGTGGCTTATGTTGGGAAGAGAAAGTGGTATGTGGTGACTACACTTCACCTCCCAACACATATCAAGCCACTGGAGCCATAAGCCTACTCTATGCTTGGGGGAAGGTGGAAGGATAGTGGGTGATGGAGACTGGAGAGAATTTCAAATAAAATATAAATTTTGGGGGCTTCCCTGGTGGCGCAGTGGTTGAGAGTCCACCTGCTGATGCAGGGGACACGGGTTCGTGCCCTGGTCCGGGAGGATCCCACATGCCATGGAGCGGCTGGGCCCGTGAACCATGGCTGCTGAGCCTGCACGTCTGGAGTCTGTGCTCCACAATGGGAGAGGCCACAACAGTGAGAGGCCGGCGTACCGCAAAAAAAAAAAAAAAAAAAAAAAAAAAAAAGAAATATATAAATATAAATATAAATATATATATATATATATATATATATATATATATATATATATATAAAATTTTGGAAATAACAGGATTGTGTTTAATAACTCTAATGAAACAGAGCCACACAGGAGAGCACAGCAACAGGGGTGCAGAGGGCAAAGCGGAGCAAATCCTGCACAAAGGATAGGTGCTGACCAGCACTCATCTGTCTGAGAGGCTTGTCTACTCAACCGCCCAGGCGGGTCGGGGTTGGGAGCTGAGGCTCAGGCTTCGGAGATCAGACCCCAGGGAAAGGACTGGTGTTGGCTGTGTGAAGACAGCCTGAAGGGGGCAAGTATGCCACAGCTAGCCAGGACGGAGTCCAGGAAAAATATGGACCTGCCAGAGAGGTAAGAGACCTTTGTTTCAAGGTGTGCAAGGGGAGGGGATTTCTTCCCAGTGTGCCCACAGAAGGCAGAGCACTGCCTAAGCGACCTTCAGAGACAGCAGTGAGCCGTGGCTATTAGCTCGGACTGCAGAGATGGGCATGAAACACTAAGGCTACTGCTGCTGCCACCAAGAATCCTGTGTGCAAGTGCCGGTTACTATCCACACACCCCCGGGAGCTTGTGCAGCATGCCACTGCCAGGGTCCCAAGATCCAGAGACAACCTTCACGGGAGAACACCCAGCACACCTCAGGCTGTTGCAAGTCACGCCAGCCTCTGCCCCCTCAGGCTTACCCCTCATTCCAATTATGACGACCATACCCCTTCCCCCAGCCTGGGTGAGCAAGAGAGCCCTAACCAGCCGCTGCTTTAACCCCCTCCTGTCTGGGTGGGGAACAGATGCCTGAGGGAGACCTACACGCAGAGGCAGGGCCAAAACCAAAGCTGAACCCCAGGAGCTGTGCGAACAAAGAAGAGAGAGGGAAATTTCTCCATGCAGCCTCAGGAGCTGCAGATTAAATCCCCACAATCAACCTGATAAACCTTGCATCTGGAGAATACCTGAACAGGCAATGAATGTTCCCAAAATTGAGGCAGTGGACTTTGAGAGCAACTGTAGACTTAGGGTTTGCCTTCTGCACCTAATTTGTTTCTGGTTTTATGTTTATCTTAGCATAGCATTCAGTGCTTATTATCATTGGGGGATTTGTTTATTGGTTTGTTTGCTCTCTTTCTTTTATATATATTTCCTTTTTCTCTTTTTGTGAGTGTGTATGTGTATGCTTATTTGTGTGATTTTGTCTGTATAGGTTTGCTTTCACCATTTGTCTTAGGGCACTGTCCGTTCATTTTTTTTGTTTGTGTTTTTGTTTTTCTCCTCTCTTCCTTTTCTTCTGAGCTGTGTGGCTGGCAGGGTCTTGGTGGTCCAGCCGGGTGTTGGGCCTGAGCCTTTGAGGTGGGAGGGCTGAGTCTAGGATACCCGACCACCAGAAACCTCTTGGCCCCAAGTAATATCAATCAGCTAGAGCTCTCCCAGAGATATTCCTCTCAACACTAAGACCCAGCTCCACCCAACAACCAGCAAGCTCAAGTGCTGGGCGCCCCATGACAAACAACTAGCAAGACAGGAACACAAACACACCCATTAGCAGAGAGGCTGCCTGAAGTCATACTAACTTCACAGACACTCCAAAACACACCACTGGACATGGCCCTGCCCACCAGAAGGACAGGTTACAGTGCCACCCACCAGAAAACACACACCAGTCCCCTCCACCACGAAGCCTACACAAGCCACTGAACCAACCTCACCCACTGGGGGAAGACACCAAAAATAATGGGAACTACAAACCTGTAGCTTGCAAAAAGGAAACCCCAAACACAGTAAGTTAAACAAAATGAAAAAAATTGGAGAAATATGCATCAGATAAAGGAACAAGGTAAAAACCCACCAGACCAAACAAATGAAGAGGAAATAGGCAGTCAACCTGAAAAAGAATTCAGAGTAATGATAGTAAATATGATTCAAAATCTCAGAAACAGAATGGAGAAAATACAAGAAACATTTAACAAAGACCTAGAAGAACTAAAGAGCAAACAAAAAATGATGAACCACACAATAAATGAAATTAAAAATACTCTAGAAGGAATCAATATCAGAATAACTGAGGCAGAAGAACAGGTAAGTGACCTGGAAGATAAAATAGTGGAAATAACTGCTGCAGAGCAAAATAAAGAAAAAACAATGAAAAGAATTGAAGACAGTCTCGGAGGACTCTGGGACATTAAGCACACCAACATTTGAATTATAGCGGTCCCAGAAGAGAAAAATTTGTCTGAGAGAATATTTGAAGAGATTATAGTTGAAAACTTTCTCCCATGGGAAAAGAAATAGTCAATCAAGTCAAGGAAGCACAGAAAGTCCCATACATGATAAATCCAAGGAGTAACATGCCAAGATGCATATTAATCAAACTATCAAAAATTAAATTCAAAGAAAAATATTAAAAGCAGCAAGGGAAAAGCAACAAATAACATACAAGGAAAACCCCATAAGGTTAACAGCTGATCTTTCAGCAGAAACTCTGCAAGCCAGAAGGGAGTGGCAAGACATATTTAAAGTGATGAAAGGGAAAAACCTACAAACAAGACTACATTACCCAGCAAGGATCTCATTCAGATTCGATGGAGAAATTAAAATCTTTACAGAAAAGTAAAAGCTAAGAGAATTCAGCACCACCAAACCAGCTTTACAACAAATGCTAAAGGAACTTCTCTAGGCAGGAAGCACAAGAGAAGGAAAAGATCTACAATAATAAACCCAAAACAATTAAGAAAATGGTAATAGGAACACACATATCGATAACTACCTTAAATGTAAATGGATTAAATGCTCCAACCAAAAGACATAGACTGGCTGAATGGATACAAAAACAGGACCCATATATATGCTGTCTACAGGAGACCAGCTTCAGACCTAGGGAAACATACACACTGAAAGTGAGGGGATGGAAAAAGATACCCCATGAAAAAGGAAATCAAAAGAAAGCTGGAGTAGCAATACTCATATCAGAAAAAATAGACTTTCAAATAAAGACTATTACAAGAGACAAAGAAGGATACTACATAATGATCAGGGGATCAATCCAAGAAGAAGACATAACAATTATAAATATTTATTCACCCAACATAGGAGCACCTCAACACATAAGGTAAATGCTAACAGCCATAAAAGGGGAAATTGACAGTAGCACAATAATAGTAGGGGACTTTAACACCCTACTTTCAACAATGGACAGATTATCCAAAATTAAAATAAATAAGGAAACAAAAGCTTTAAAAGACACATTAGACCAGATAGACTTAGTTGACATTTATAGGACATTCCAACCGAAAACAACAGAATACACTTTCTTCTCAAGTGCTCATGGAATGTTCTCCAAGATACATCATATTTTGGGTCACAAATCAAGCCTTGGTAAATTTAAGAAAATTGACATCATATCAAGTATCTTTTACGAGCACAATGTTATGAGACTAGATATCAATTACAGGAAAAATCTGTAAAAAATACAAACACATGGGGGCTAAACAATATGCTACTGAATAACCAAGAGATCACTGAAGAAATCACAGAGAAAATCAAGATACCTAGAAACAGATGGCAATGAAAAAAAAAAATGACCCAAAACCTATGGGATACAACAAAAGCAGTTCTAAGAGGGAAGCTTATAGCAATAAAATCCTTCCTTAAGAAACAAGAAACATCTGAAATAAACAACCTAACCTTACACCTAAAGCAATTAGAGAAAAAAGAACAAAAAACCCCAAAGTTAGCAGAAGGAAAGAAATTACAAATATCAGATCAGAAATAAATGAAAAAGAAAGGAAGGGAACAATAGCAAAGATCAATAAAATTAAAAGCTGATTCTTTAAGATAAAATTGACAAAACTTTGGCCAGACTCATCAAGAAGGGAGAAGACTCAAATAAACAGAATTAGAAATGAAAAAGAAGTAACAACTGACACTGCAGAAATACAAAGGATCATGAGAGACTACCACAAACAACTATATCCCCCCAAAATTGGACAACCTGCAAGAAATGGACAAATTCTTAGAAAAGTACAAACTTCCAACACTGAACCAGGAAGAAATAAAAAATATGAACAGACCAATCACAAGCACTGAAATTGAAACTGTGATTAAAAATCTTCCAATAAACAAAAGAGCAGAACTAGGTGGTTTCACAGGTGAATTCCATCAAACATTTAGAGAAGAGCTAACACCTATCCTTCTCAAATTCTTCCAAAATATAGCAGAGAGAGGAACACTCCCAAACTCATTCTATGAGGCCTCCATCACCCTGATACCAAAACCAGAGAAAGATGTTACAAACAAAGAAAACTACAGACCAATATCATTGATTAACATAGATGCAAAAATCCTCAACAAAATACTAGCGAACAGAATCCAACAGCACATTAAAAGGATCATACACCATGATCAAGTGGGGCTTATCCCAGGAATGCAAGGATTCTTCAATATACTCAAATCAATCAATGTGATACACCATATTAACAAATTGAAGGAGAAAAATCATATGATCATCTCAATAGATGCAGAAAAATCTTTAGACAAAACCCAACAACGATTTATGATAAAAACTCTCCATAAAGTGGGCATAGAGGGAACCTACTTCAACATAATAAAGCCCATATATGACAAACCCACAGCCAACATTGTTCTTGATTGTGAAAAACTGAAAACATTTCCTCTAAGATCAGGAACAAGACAATATTGCCCACTCTCACCACTGTTATTCAACATAGTTTTGGAAGTTTTAGCCACAGAAATCAGAGAAGAAAAAGAAATAAAAGGAATCCAAATCAGAAAAAAGAAGTAAAACTGTCACTGTTCGCAGATGACATGATACTATGCATAGAGAATCGTAAAGATGCTGCCAGAAAACTACTAGAGCTAATCAATGAATTTGGTATAGTGGCAGGATACAAAATTAATGCACAAAAATCTCTTGCATTCCTGTACACTAACAATGAAAAATCTGAAAGAGAAATTAAGGGAACACTCCCATTTACCACTGCAACAAAAAGAATAAAATAGCTAGGAATAAACCTTCCTAAGGAGACAAAACACCTGTATGCAGAAAACTGTAAGACACTGATGAAAGAAATTAAAGATGATACAAGCAGATAGAGAGATATACCATGATCTTGGATTGGAAGAATCAACATTGTGAAAATGATTATACTATCCAAAGCAATCTACAGATTCAATGCAATCCCTATCAAGCTACCAATGGCATTTTTCACAGAACTAGAACAAAAAATTTTACAATTTGTATGGAAACACAAAAAACCCTGAGTAACCAAAACAATCTGGAGAAAGAAAAACGGAGCTGGATGAATGAGGCTCCCTGATTTCAGACTGTACTACAAAGCTACAGTAATCAAGACAGTATGGTACTGACACAAAAACAGAAATATTGATCACTGGAACAGGATAGAAAGCCCAGAGACAAACCCATGCACATATGGTCACCTTATCTTTGACAAAGGAGGCAATAATATACAATGGAGAAAAGACAGCTTGTTCAATAAGTGGTGTGGGGAAACCTGGACATGTAAAAGAATGAAATTAGAACACTTCTTAACACCATACAGAAAAATAAATTCAAAATGGATTAAAGACCTACATGTAAGATGAGACACTCTAAAACTCTTAGAGGAAAACATAGGCAGAACACTCTGACATCAATCACAGCAAGATTCTTTGTGACCCACCTCCTAGAGAAATGGAAATAAAACAAAAATAAACCAATGGGACCTAATGAAACTTAAAAGCTTTTACACAGCATAGGAAACCATAAACAAGATGAAAAGACAACCCTCAGAATGGGAGAAAATATTTGCAAACAAAGCAACTGACAAAGGATTAATCTCCAAAATATACCAGCAGGTCATGAAGCTCATTATCAAAAAAACAAACAACCGAATCCAAAAATGGGCAGAAGACCTAAATAGACATTTCTCCAAAGAAGATATGCAGATTGCCAACAAACACATGAAAGGATGCTCAACATCACTAATCATTAGAGAAACGCAAATCAAAACCACAATGAGGTATCACTTCACACCAGTCAGAATGGCCATCATCAAAAAATCTACAAACAATAAATACTAGAGAGGGTGTGGAGAAAAGGGACCTCTCTTGCACTGTTGGTGGGAATGTAAATTGATACAGCTACTCTGGAGAATAGTACAGAGGTTCCTTTAAAAGCTAAAAATAGAACTACCATACAACCCAGCAATCCCACTACTGGGCATATACCCTGAGAAAACCATAATTCAAAAAGAGACATGTACCACAGCATTCACTCCAGCACTATTTACAATAGCCAGGACATGGATGCAACCTAAGTGTCATTGACAGATGAATGGATAAAGAAGATGTGGCACATATATACAATGGAATATTACTTGGCCATAAAAAGAAACAGAATTTAGTTATTTGTAGTGAGGTGGATAGACGTAGAGTCTGTCATACAGAGTGAAGTATGTCAGAAAGAGAAAAACAAATACTGTATGCTAACACATATATAAGGAATCTAAAAAAAAAAAGGCTCTGATGAACCTAGGAGCAGGGCAGGAATAAAGACACAGAGGTAGAGAATGGACTTGAAGACACAGGGAGGGGGAAGTGTAAGCTGGGGCAAAGTGAAAGAGTAGCTTTGACATATATACACTACCGAATATAAAATAGATAGCTAGAGGGCAGCAGCTGCCTAGCACAGGGAGATAAGCTCAGTGGTTTGTTACCATCTAGTGAGGTGGGATAGGGTGGGTGGGAAGGAGGCGCAAGAGGAATGGGATATGGGAATATATGTATACATATAACTGATTCACTTTGTTTTACAGCAGAAACTTGCACAACATTGTAAAGCAATTATACTACAATAAAGGTGTTAAAAAAGCATACTAAAGACATCCTTGACGACTTTTTATCTCCAATTGTTTATCTTTCATGGGAATTACCAATTTTTGTATCTCTTTTTCATACTCTTCAATGAATTCCTATGGTAATTAGTATCATAGAATATTTTCTTTTATGACTGATGTCCTACCAGCTCTATTGAGATATGTAAAATATGTGCAAGATAGGGTCTTCTAATCCTCTTTCTGTATTCTAACCACAGGATATTTAACTATAAATTTAATTAACTTGAAATTCAGTATAATAAAGTCAATAAATGAAGAAAAAGATGAAATTCCTGGTGCTGCCTAATTCTGATCATGTCACATAGCTGAAGAAAAGGGGTCTTCCTTTGACCTACCTTAACAGTCTGTTTGTGAACAAACAGACCTTTCAGAAACTACAAGCAATTTGACTCTCTATGGCACATCCATGGCTATGTACTTGGCTTTATGGATTATTTTGAAATGTGTAATTCAGAATGCGTTGTCAGAATGAAAGGAAAATGAAAAAATGACACAGATTCTTTAATTGTGTGTCACCCTCTTTTCCTCTGGATACCATCATTTACCCCTCATTTCTAGAACTTTATTTTTTCCTGCTTAGAGAATCATTTCTGAATGATTGCAGACACTACTCCCACCCCCTGCTATACTCCTACCATCTTACATCTCTGCTAATTATAAGATATATGTTTCCTGGATTATGACTATTTGTAGTCACATATCATCAACCAATCAAAAGTGAATAGTCTTTTTTCACTGGTTGGAATGGAATGCACACTAGACTCAGAAATAGAGAACCCAGTTTGAATTCCAGTTATACTCAATTTTATTCAATATCTTTCATTCTTGTCCTAATTGACAAAATAAACTTTCATACCAAAAAAAACAAAATTCCATAGAAGAAATGACATGATTAGAAAAGCATTGTTTGCATCACTTAATAAAAAACTGATTTAGCCAAAAGTCATTAAAAGATGAAATGATGAAAGATTGATGGGATCAATTTGAATAGAGCATTAGGCTGTTTCTCCCTGAAACACTGATCAACTTAGCATGGCTGAGAGTAGTATAATCAAAAAATATGTGCCTCCTGATGAGGGTTGACAGATAAAATATGGGATGCCTAGTAAAATTTGATTTTCAGATAAACAATAATTTTTAATATAAGTATGACCCATACAATATTTGGGATATCCTTATCCTTAAAACGTTATTTGTTAGTTATTTAGTATTCAAATTTAGATAGGTGTCTTGTATATGTATATATTAAACCTGATAATCCTACTTGATGTAATGCAAAATTTTAATATATATATAGTATAGTTTAAGATAGTTATATATATGGTTTAATATAGTATAATCTAGTTTATAGTATATATATATATTTAATATAGTTTAATAACTTGAACTTGCATCTAATTTAGCCTTTGGAACTGACTTCCAATCTACAGGAAACACAGGATATAGAAGAACAAATTTAATGGTACAATGAGTAAGTAGATATCCAGAAGATGAAACTTTGACCTGGTTTTTAAACATATCAATGAAATGAAAAAAAAGAAATAAAGACGGGTGGGTGGGGGTGGGGAGAATGGCAGAATGCTCTAGACCAAAGATGCTCAAATGAGGATGATTTTGCCCTTGGGGGATATTTGGCAATATTTAGAGACATTTTTGGTTTTCTCTAATGTAGTGGGGGGAGAGGAAATGATGCTACTAGCACCTAGTAGTTAGAGGCCAGGGGTGTTGCTAAGCATCTTGTAACACATGCAGCAGTCTCCCTCCTCACTCCCCTCTCACCTTCCACACACACAACAAAGAATTATTAGGCCCAAAATGTCAACAGTGCTGCTGTTGAGAAACTCTGATCTAGTCTAAAAAAACTTTAAAGATTTACCAACCACATGTAAAGCACAATGATCATGTTAATCTTGAAACCATACTATAATATGGAGCACTTCTATGATAGAAGGCAAGACAGCTATTTAAGAAGAATAATGTAGAAAAAATTTTATTGATATAGGAAAGGTTCACAATACATTGCTAAGAGAAAAAACAGACTGGATATAAAGAGGTTTGTTTAACATACCCTCATGTTGATAAAAAGGAGAAAGGGCTACAAAAATAAAACCATCCCATTTTTGCCACAAACATAAGTGTATGTGTGTAAACAGACACAAACATATGAATGCATAGAAAAATGATCAGAAAACCAGTCATTAAAATGTTTACAGTATTGATATTTCTAAGTTGAAGATCAGAAGTGATTTGTGTCTTATTTTTCCTTTCCTGTTTTTTCTATAATGAACATATATTACTTTCTTTAATCAGAGGAAAAATAGAATAATTTTAGAAAGAAAATTATTAGTCAAAGTTCAATATCTTTATAGCCATTCCCTTTTACATGGTAGAGCTAAAATGGTTTCTCAAACATCTCCCAAGTGTACAGAGACCATCTTGATGGAGAGGTCATGCTGAGCCAGAAACTCAGCTTACTGGAGTGGAAAGGTACTGCTGTTTCATACTCTCTCCAGAATAAACTGAGAATGAACCAAAGGGAGCATGAGGGATGGGTCTGAAAGTATCTTTTGCCCTTTCCAAATACGGGAGATGGATCTCTCTAAATGGGAGAATTAGGCTGAGACATGTCAGTGAGACATAAGGAAATAGGCTGTAGGCTGAAACTGGACAAGAGAAGCCCCGGCTCCTATAAACTCTCTGCTTGCTCTGATCTTATTTGAATAACTTTCAGGAAGTTGGCTGCTCTCTAATCCTGAAAAAACAAAATTTAGGGTCTTCTCTTTGTAAACTTATCCAGTATATTTATGGTCTACTTGGCTAAAACTTAATGCAGTATTAGTTTGTGAAACCTCCAAAATCCCCAAAGTGAGTAAGCAAATGAACGCATCTCTCTACTACCCAAGTTCCTAACAAAGTCCTTGAGATAAGCTCTAGGGTTCTCTCATCCTTACCTTCTAAGTACCCTGGAGGGATTTTTGAAACAGATGGTCCCAGGAAACTTGGGGTACAGGGATTTGCTCCTCTTGGGAAAAATAAATATCCAAAGCTCCCGAAATTTGGAGTTTAACAGACTTTATTGTTTACCCTGGGCCACTTCCCAAGCCAAAGGAACAAATGCCCCCAGCCTAAGGAATATAGCGATAATTTGAGGTTCTCTCTGATACTAGAAGAGCTGAGTTTTTCTTGCTTTGGGGGTTTTAGCTTTCCCTTTAAATGCCTCTTGAATACATGGTGTTTTCACCTGCTTCCTCTGGATAGAGTTAGCCTTCAGTCTTTTAAAGATCACTATCTGGAAAGTGGCTCCTCCTTCTTATTGCTAAGGTCAGGCACAGCAAGTGGCTGTTGGCAGAACTAAATGAAAATGGAATGCTATGGTATTTTCCAAAACATTACTGTTTTCCCTCTATGGTTTGCAGTATTTTTTGGTGTACTGATTATCATGTTCGTTAATATTATATTTTTTCATACTCATCTTGCTGTGGTAATGGATTCAAGGACATGAAGTTTAGCTGAGACGTTATAATGATCTTGAAATATTTTAAATATTATCAGGCTGAAAAGGAAATAGAAGGTGGGATAATGTGGGATATGGCAAGTTGCAGGGAGAGAGAGATTGAGTCAATAGGAAGTAACATTTTCTAAAAACTCAGGCCACTCAAAAATAGAATTGATGATCGTATATGGATCTATGTAATGAGATAGTATGCACCATTAGAAATGAAAAGAGTGAGATAGACTTACAGTACCATTATGGAAAGTATTCAAGCCTAGTTTTTTTTTTTTTAAAGTAAACTTAGTTTCTTTAAAAAAAAAAAAAAAACAAGAGGATGCTAACTTGTAAGATAATGAATTTCCAATCATTGGAAGCACTGAAGCAGAGTTTGGGGGCTATTTTTGAGGAGTGCTGTGCTTTTAAAATTACTCCTAACTCTAAGGTCCTATGATTCAGTTATATTTAAAGGACGTAAAGCTACCACAAACATGAATTTTTCCACTTTGCTTCCAATTGGAAGCAAAGGCTTGGATAATGAAATGAATAAGATTAACTCCTTTCCTAGGACTGGTTGTCAGGTCTAAGCAGAAAATGATGCGTCTAGAAGGAAACACTTACTTTTTTTAGCATGGAGAGATATTTTTGGCTAAAGATCCAGAATCCAAGGAAACAGAAAGTGGTGTAAAGTGTTGCTTTTTTTCATTGATGTGAATTCCACAGAAGGAGGCTGCCATTTTGTTTCAGTTATCATGCTCTTACCATCCTAGTGTTATCACTCATTAGTTCTTTGCCATCTTACTGAGTCCCCCTTTTCCTGAGGGAGTGGTGGGGGAGGAGATGGAATTGCAGGAATGCACAAGCTCCATTCAGTCTTTTCTCTTCTCTAGCCTAGCTTATTTTTATTTTTCATTCCCCTTCATATAGGTAGGATTGATTTTTCCAGTTACATAAGCTTTGAATTTTATCTTGTTCAGTAATACATCATGAATCTCAGTTAAACAGAAGTGGTTAAAGACTAGCTCGTCACCACATCTCAGATGAAAAGGAACACATATTTTGATCTACATTTTCTCTATATTTTGAAAATATTTTATATTTTTCTGCTTTGCAACATCTGCCCTCATTCTACTACTTTCATCCCACTATAGTAATAGTCAGAAATGGTTCTGTCTTTGTTTAAAATTTTAATATTTTTTTCATCTTGGATTGTCACATTCATTTTTAAAAATACTGCATTAAATCTAATTCATCTTGATTACTGAGTTTTTTTTTTTTTTTTTTTTTGGTTCTCCCTTAAATTCTGCACCCAAGGTGAGGCCTCACTAACCACATTCTTTTTTTTTTTTTTTTTTTTTGCGGTACGCGGGCCTCACTGTTGTGGCCTCTCTCGTTGCAGAGCACAGGCTCTGGATATGCAGGCTCAGCGGCCATGGCTCACGGGCCCAGCCACTTCCCGGCATGTGGGATCTTCACAGACCGGGGCACGAACCCGTGTCCCCTGTATCAGCAGGCAGACTCTCAACCACTGCATCACAAGGGAAGCCCTAGCTACATTCTATTTCCAGCCACTCTTCAGAAAGTTTTTCTTTTTACCAACTACCATCTTTCTTTAAAAACTGAAGATAATTTCCTCTGAATCTGGCCCTTGGGTATTCAAATTTCTATAAAATGCCTGTTCAGAGACTTTAAGTTAGTTGTACATTATATTGTCAACTTTTTCTTCTCCAAGATAAATTAACCCACTACTTTCACCTTTTCTCCTCAATCCTCTGCAGCCTCGTTAGAAAGTTCCATTTTGGAAAAGAATTTAACAGTCTTGTTTTTGTGTTTAGAAGAGAATAATTAAGAAGAGGGTCTTGAATATATAGAAAGCATAAAAAGAAAATTAATTTAAGATAATTCATTACCCAGAAAAAAATATTTTTAGCATTTTGGTATATTTACTTCCAGGCTTTTTCAAAGGCATGGGTGCCATTGAATGTGTTTCCTTTCTTTGTTAATTCCTTTTTGCCTTTTCTTTATTTTTACCAAATTATGATCTATTTATCTATGTACTATCTATCTAATGTATTTTTCCATATCAGCCCTTTTAGACATATAATGGCTGCATAGTTGCCAGCAGATGGATATGTTTTAGTTTATTTAATCATTCCTGTATCCATTTACATTATTTTTGGTTTTCATTATTATAAATAATATCATAAAAATTTCTTATATATATATATATCCTGATACATATCTCTGATTATTTCCTTAAAATAAATACTTGGAAGTGGAAAATCAAGCCAAGGAAAATGGACATGCATTGTCACTAATATGCTAATATTTCATATACTTATTTAGACAGGTCCAAATTTTTCCACTTTTCACAATGCTTTTCAGTTTTTCCTAATATGATCTCATTCCCAGAATGAGGAAAATGCATTAATTATTTTTAATAAAAGCAAAGCAAAACAAAAAGTTTATTCTTCCTCATCAGCTTTGTAGTCATGATGCTTCTCAGGTAGTTGTGGTGCAGAACAAATTACACTGGCTTTAAAATTTAAAAAGTGGATCAAGGACTTAATAATTTTGGACAGATCACCTAATCCTAGGTGTCTTTAGGTTCCCCATCTGCAAAATGGAGATAATTCTTACCTAACATATGGGATAGTTATGCTGTTAAATAATATAGATAAAAACTCTTTATTAACTAAAAGTACCATAAGGGACTATTATTGTTGTTGTTATTATTAATTTTATTTTTATTAATGAGAACTTTCTGATCCTCAGTAACTCCCCAGTAGGGAATAGAGAGAGATGTGCAAACTGGTTTCCCCAAAGATACATGTTGATAATTCTGAAGGAATCAGAGAAGAGTGTTCAGAGTCAAACTACCTGTGAAAATTCAAATCTAAGCACAAGGTAGAAAACACACAGAAATACACACCATCCATGAGACCAGTTACTGCACAGCACTAAGCAATTGAACTACACTATAGAGAGCTTGCATTGATCAGTTGTATTTAGTCCTGAGACTTTCTGGGCAAGAGGAGACTTGAGGTAAGTATTGAAAAAAAAAGAAATAGAGGAATGTGGCTTGTTAAAACATAATGTGTATGTGTGTGGGAGACAGGGGCAGTCAGATTGGAAGCTATTCAATGATTTGTGAAAAGTGTTCATGAATGGTGCAAACAAGTGGAACAGAGAGAAAGCAAAAACTTATGTCTTGTTGTAACAGAGAGCATTGCCTTCTTTGGCAATTTAGCAGGGAAGATGTTTGGGAAGATGATAAAACTGTGCCTTAAACAAAAGTAGAAGGGTTGTGGGCATAGTTGGAAAATTTGTTTTAGGTAAAAAAATCTGAAAGTGTAAACCATGAGAAAATTTTTTCCAAATTTAACTATGGGTTTCCTATTTATTTAGCCTCAGTTTTCCCCTAACACCAATGTTCTAAAACACCAGAAAACTTTTTCCACACTTCACATAGTCTTCCTTCCTTCTACCTTATACCATCCCTATTCATTCTTTTGCATAAATCCCCATACATGAAATTGTTTCCTGATTGTGCTTTTCTTTTTTGTTTGTTTGTTTTTTGAATTTTATTTTTTTATACAGCAGGTTCTTATTAGTTATCCATTTTATACATATTAGTGTATATATGTCAATCCCAATCTCCCAATTCATCACACCACCACCACCCCACACAACCACTTTCTACCATTTGGTGTCCATACCTTTGTTCTCTACATCTGTGTCTCACTTTCTTCCCTGCAAACCAGTCCATCTGTACCATTTTTCTAGGTTCCACATATATGTGTTAATATACGATACTTGTTTTTCTCTTTCTGACTTACTTCACTCTGTATGACAGTCTCTAGATCCATCCACGTCCCTACAAATGACCCAATTTCACTGCTTTCTATGGCTGAGTAATATTCCATTGTATATATGTACCACATCTTTATCCATTTGTCTGTCAATGGACATTTAGGTTGCTTCCATGACCTGGCTATTGTAAATAGTGCTGCAATGAACATTGGGGTTCATGTGTCTTTTTGAATTATAGTTTTCTCTGGGTATATGCCCAGTAGTGGGATTGCTGGGTTATATGGTAGTTCTACTTTTAGTTTTTAAAGGAACCTCCATACTATTCTCCATAATAGCTGTATCAATTTACATTCCCACCAACAGTGAAAGAGGATTTGCTTTTCTCCACACCTTCTCCAGCATTTGTTGTTTGTAGATTTTCTGATGATGCCCATTCAAACTGGTGTGAGTTGATACCTCATTGTAGTTTTGATTTGTATTTCTCTAATAATTAGTGATGTTGAGCAGCTTTTCATGTGCTTCTTGGCCATCTGTATGTCTTCTTTGAAGAAATGTCTATTTAGGTCTTCTGCCCATTTTTAGATTGGGTTGTGTGTTTGTTTGTTTGTTTGTTTTTAATATTGAGCTGCATGAGCTGTTTATATATTTTGGAGATTAATCCTTTGTCCATTGATTCATTTGCAAATATTTTCTCCCATTCTGTGGGCTGTCTTTTTGTCTTGTTTGTAGTTTCCTTTGCTTGGCAAAACATTTTAAGTTTCATTAGGTCCCATTTGTTTATTTTTGTTTTTATTTCCATTACTCTATGAGGTGGCACAAAGAAGATCTTTCTGTGATTTATGTCAAAGAGTGTTCTTCCTACGTTTTCCTCTAAGAGTTTTATAGTGACCAGTCTTACATTTAGGTCTCTAATCCATTTTGAGTTTATTTTTGTGTATGGTATTAGAGAGTGTTCTAATTTCATTCTTTTACATGTAGTTGTCCAGTTTTCCCAGCACCACTTATTGAAGAGACTGTCTTTACTCCAATGTATAAACTTGCCTCCTTTGTCATAGATTAGTTGACCATAGGTGTGTGGGTTTATCTCTGTGCTTTCTATCCTGTTCCATTGATGTATATTTCTGTTTATGTGTGTACCATATTGTCTTGATTACTGTAGCTTTGTAGTATTGTCTGAAGTCAGGGAGTATGATTCCTCCAGCTCCATTTTTTTCCCTCAAGACTGATTTGGCTATTCGGGGTCTTTTGTGTCTCCATACATATTTGAAGATATTTTGTTCTAGTTCTGTAAAAAATGCTATTGGTAATTTGATAGGGATTGCATTGAATCTGTAGATTGCTTTGTGTAGTATAGTCATTTTCACAATATTGATTCTTCTAATCAAAGGACATGGTATATCTTTCCATCTGTTGGTATCATCTTTAATTTCTTTCATCAGTGTCTTAAAGTTTTCTGCATACAGGTCTTTTGTCTCCTTAGTTAGGTTTACTCCTAGGTATTTTATTCTTTTTGTTATAATGGTAAACGGGAGTGTTTCCTTAGCTTCTCTTTCAGATTTTTCATCATTCGTGTATAGGAATGTAAGAAATTTCTGTGCATTAATTATGTATCCTGCAACATTACCAAATTCATTGATTAGCTCTAGTAGTTTTCTGGTAGTATCATTAGGGTTCTCTATGTATAGTATCATGTCATCTGCAAACACTGAAAGTTTTACTTCTTTTCCAATTTGTATTCCTTTTATTTCTTTTTCTTCCCTGATTGCCATGGCTAGGACTTCTCAAAACTATGTTGAATAATAGTGGTGAGAGTGGACATCCTTGTCTTGTTCCTGATTTTAGAGGAAATGCTTTCAGTTTTTCACCACTGAGATGACGTTTGCTGTGAGTTTGTCATATATAGCCTTTATTATGTTGAGGTAGGTTCCCTCTATGCCCACTTTCTGGAGAGTTTTTATCATAAATCAGTGTTGAATTTTGTTGATAGTTTTTTCTGCATCCATTGAGATGATCATATGGTTTTTTTCTTCAATTTGTTAATATGGTGTATCACATTGATTGATGTGCGTATATTGAAGGATCCTTGCATCCATGGGATACATCCCACTTGATCATGGTGTATCATTTTTAATATGTTGTTGGATTCTGTTTGCTACTATTTTGTTGAGGATTTTTGCAACTATATTCATCAGTCATATGGGTCTGTAATTTTATTTTTTGTATTATCTTTGTCTGGTCTTGGTATCAGGGTGATGGTGGCCTCATAGAATGAGTTTGGAAGTGTTTCTTCCTCTGCAATATTTTGGAAGAGTTTGGGGAGGATGGGTGTTAGCTCTTCTCTAAATGTTTGATAGAATTCACCTGTGAAGCCATCTGGTCCTGGACTTTTGTTTGCTGGAAGATTTTAAATCACAGTTTCAATTTCATTACTTGTGATTGGTCTGTTCATGTTTTCTATTTCTTCCTGGTTCAGTCTTGGAAGGTTATACCTTTCTGAGAATTTGTTCATTTTTCCAGGCTGTCCATTTTATTGGCACAGAGTTGCTTGTAGTAGTCTCTTGGGATGCTTTGTATTTTTGTGTTGTCTGTTGTAACTTCTCCTTTTTCATTTCTAATTTTATTGATATCAGTCTTCTCCTTTTTCTTGATGAGTCTGGCTAATGGATTATCAATTTTGTTTATCTTCTCAAGGAAGCAGCTTTTAGTTCTATTGATCTTTGTTATTGTTTTCTTTGTTTCTATTTCATTTATTTCTGCTCTGATCTTTATGATTTATTTCCCTCTGCTAACTTTGGGTTTTGCTTGTTCTTCTTTCTCTAGTTTCTTTAGATGTAAGTTTATATTGTTTATTTGATATGTTTCTTGTTTCTTGAGGTAGGCTTGCATTGCTATAAACTTCCCTCTTAGAACTGCTTTTGCTGCATCCCATAGGTTTTGGATTGTCATGTTTTTGTTGTCATTTGTCTCTAGGTATTTTTTGATTCCCTCTTTGATTTCTTCAGTGATCTCTTTGTTATTTAGTAACGTATTGTTTAGCCTCCATGTGTTTGTGTTTTTTACTTTTTTTCCCTCTAATTGATTTCTAATCTCATAGTGTTGTGGTCAGAAAAGGTGCTTGATATGATTTCAGTTTTCTTAAATTTACCGAGGCTTGATTTGTGACCCAAGATGTGATCTATCCTGAAGAATGTTCCATGAGCACTTGAGAGGAAAGTGTAATCTGCTGTTTTTGGATGGAATGTCCTATAAATGTCAATTAAATCTATCTGGTCTATTGTGTCATTTAAAGCTTGTGTTTCCTTATTAATTTTATGTTGGATGATCTGACCATTGGTGTAGGTGAGGTGTTAAAGTCCTCCACTATTATTGTGCTACTATCAATTTCCTCTTTTACAGCTGTTAGCATTTCGTTATGTATTGAGGTGCTCCTATGTTGGGTGTATATATATTTATAATTGTTATATCTTCTTCTTGGATTGATCCCTTGATCATTATGTAGTTTCCTTCCTTGTCTCTTGTAACATTCTTTATTTTAAAGACTATTTTACCTGATATGAGTATTGCTACTCCAGCTTTCTTTTTATTTCCATGTGCATGGAATATTTCTTTCCATCCCCCCACTTTCAGTCTGTATGTGTCCCTAAGTCTGAAGTGGGTCTCTTGTAGACAGCATATATATGGGTCTTCTTTTTGTATCCATTCAGCGAGCCTGTGTCTTTTGGTTGGAGCATTTAATCCATTCACGTTTAAGGTAATTATAGATATGTATGTTCCCATTACCATTTTCTTAATTGTTTTGGGTTGGTTTTTGTAGGTCCTTTTCTTCTCTTGTGTTTCCCACTTAGAGAAGTTCCTTTAGCATTTATTGTAGAGCCGGTTTGGTGGTTCTGAATTCTTTTATCTTTTGCTTGTCTGTAAAGCTTTTGATTTCCCCATCAAATCTGACTGAGAGCCTTGTCAGGTAGAATAATCTTGGTTGTAGGTTCTTCCCTTTCATCACTTTAAATATGTCATGCCACTCCCTTCTGGCTTGTAGAGTTTCTTCTGAGAAATCAGCTGTTAACCTTATGGGAGTTCCCTTGTATGTTATTTGTCATTTTTCCTTTGTTGCTTTCAATTATTTTTGTTTGTCTTTAATTTTTGTTAATTTGATTACTGTGTGTCTCTGTGTTTTTCTCCTTGGGGTTATCCTTCCTGGGACTGTGCACTTCCTGGATTTGTGTGGCTATTTCCTTTCCCATGTTAGGGAAGTTTTTGACTATAATCTCTTCAAATATTTTCTTGGGTCCTTTCTCTCTCTCTTCTCCTTCTGGGACCCCTATAATGTGAATGTTATTGCATTTAATGTTGTCTCAGTGGTCTCTTAGGCTGTCTTCATTTCTTTTCATTCTTTTTTCTTTATTCTGTTCCATGGCAGTGAAGTCCACCATTCGGTCTTCCAGGTCACTTATCCATTCTTCTGCCTTGGTTATTCTGCTATTGATTCCTTGTAGTTTATTTTTCATTTCAGTTATTGTATTGTTCATCTCTGTTTGTTTGTTCTTTAATTCTCCTACGTCTTTGTTAAAGATTTCTTGCATCTTCTCTATCTTTGCCTCCATTCTTTTTCTGAGGTCCTGGATCATCTTCACTATCATTATTCTGAATTCTTTTTCTGGAAGGTTGCCTATCTCCAGTTCACTTAGTTGTTTTTCTCAGCTTTTATCTTGTTCCTTCATCTGTTACATAACCCTCTGCCTTTTCATCTTGTCTATCTTTCTGTGAATGTGGTTTTTGTTCCACAGACAGCAGCATTGTTGTTCTTCTTGCTTCTCTTGATTATGTTTTTATATCTTTTACTTATAGGTGAACAGCAGTCCTCATTAACCAGACATCCATCTGGAGCAGATCCTTATTATTTCCTTCTCCTAGAAGTCCCCTGCTCAAAGCACTGGGCACTGATGTGTTCTGACTGCTTGGCCTAAGTCTCCAGCTTTTGGACATGGAATTTCTCAGTGAAGACTGAGAACCATACAGTGGTGAGTGATTTTATTTTCTAGGGTTTTACCAGCTTTTATGAACACAGCTCATCCTATTTGTGATATTTCTTACTTTGTACTTTTTAACCTTGGCTGGCAATGTCATCATTGTGACAATTATCAGTATTGATCGCCACCTTCACACACCCATGTACTTCTTTCTTACTATGCTTTCCACTTCAGAGACCTTGTACACATTGGTCATTGTACTCAAATGCTCTCCAACCTTGCAAGCCTGAGCCAACCCATCTCCTTGGCTGGCTGTGCCACCAAGGTGTTCTTTTTATAATCACTTTGGCCATCCACAAGTGCTTTCTACTCACAGCAATGGGATATGACCACGATGTGGCCATCTGCAACCTCTTGAGGTACACAGTCATCATGAACAAGAAGGTGTGTGCCCAGCTGGTATGGGGGGCCTGCAGCATTGGCCTACTTGTAGCCACAATTCAGATTTCCTCTGTGTTCAGGCTGTCCTTTTGTGACAGAGAGACAGCCCATTATTTTTCTTACATCCACGCAGTTATGAAACTCTCCAGCGCTGATACCACTATACATGACATAATTAATTTCCTTGTCAGCTCACTCATTATTGAGGTGCCCATGGTTTTGGTCTTCATCTCTGGTGTCTTCACCATCTCCACTATCCTCAAGAACACCTCTGCCGAGGGCTGGAAGAAGGCTTTTACCATCTGCACCTCCCAACTCACTGTGGTCATTGTCCACTATGGCTGTGCCTCCATGCCCTACCCCAAGCCCAAATCAGAGATCATGAGGGATCAAGACCAGCTGATTTCAATGACTTACACCGTTTTTACTCCTCTCCTTAATCCTGTGGTGTATACTCTAAGGACCAAGGAGGTCAAGGATGCCCTTCACTGTGCTGTTGGCAAAAATCTCTTGCCTAGGATCTTTGGTAGCTTGATATATACTCTATCATACTCTGGGTATTTTTTTAATCACAAGAAAAATTGATCCTATAATTCTTCCTCTACTCAGAGAGAGCTGCAAAATTTGGTGGTAAGCTTGCATTAAAGAATTGAGCTTCCCTGACTTGAATTCTGTTTTTACCATCATTCTCCCTTACCCTCTATTCATTTGGGGGGTTACCACCAGGGATATGGTCAGATGCTCCTTACAAAGTGGAAAGCCAGTAGGGAATAATAAACAAGAAGATGACTGATTGTTTCCACTTTGTTAATGCCAGAAAAGTGGGCTGCATAACGCCTGTTTGAGGTGATAGGTTGAAAGATCACCCTAAATGTCAGGTAGATATTGAGCTCTAAAACTTCAGAGATAACATGGTCAGTGGACAAGATTTGTGAAAAGCACAGTTAAAACCACCTTTCCGACTTATCATCACTTTCTCCTTTGGGCAATGACAAGAGTAACAGACTCTGACATTCCAGAAGAAATATTACCAGCTTAAAACATTCTCACCTGCCTTGGAGACCCATGAATTTTTTCCCCCAATTTTGCTGAAGCTCACATTAGGACTGTTTCCTTGGTGAGTTTTGTATATTTACATGTGAGTAAGTAACTTGTCACACCAAGCAACTGAATGTCACTGCAGTTATACATGCTTTCTCTGGGAGTAATGCCTATGCCATAATGTATTCACAAGTGTAGGGCTGGCTTTCTGAAGATCTGTTTTGAAATTAAATTTATTAAGGAAATTTCCTGGTTGTCCAGTGATTTGGACTCCACAATTCCATTGCTGGTGGGCCACGTTTAAACCCTAGTCAGGGAACCAAGATCCCACAAGCTGCATGGCCCAGCCAAAAAAAAAGAAGGAAATAAATGTATTAATACCACCTCTCAAGTAACCCTAGCTGTCTCAGATCTGGAAATTAGCCTGTGATTTTCATTCACCTCTATGTGGAGCCTGGGCTGATGCCTGTGTCTTGCCTTTGCCCTCTTCATTTCTATTTACATTGATGAACTCATTTTCTGTTAACCGTTGGGTACCTCATTCAAACTGAGTTTAAACTCTTGCCTAAACAAGAGTCTGGGAGTCTCCTAATTCTTACTGTTATTGCCTTCTGAAGGGGAAAATTGTATTGATTTGTGAAAAAAGTTTAAGACTTTAGGATGATTTGGCCTGGCATTCAAAAGAGGCAGAACTTGCCAAATGTCTTCCAGTCCATAAAGGGCTGATGTTAAAATAAATAAATAAATAAATAAATAAATAAATAAATAAATAAATAAATAAATAATCCATGTCTCCCACCCACTGTCCTTCTTCTGCTTGAGGACAGTCCAAGTGTCCCCAATGAGGATGCATTGAAATTGCCTGCCAAACAAGGGACTTGGGACTCTCTAATCATACCAGGGTCAAGAAGGGAAATCTTCATGCTTATGGAGAATTACCTGCAGGAATATAAGCTTTGCCTCCCTAGAGGAGCCACCTCCAAGAGAGTGAATGTGAAGAAGAGCCTCCAAGGTAGTTAATCTTTGCCTTTATCTGGGTTCCCTGAGAACACCTCTGAATCCTTTCCAGGTTAGGTTCAAGGGTAACAGTCACAACCTTGCTTCCTGAGAAAGCCCCATTGGAGATTTTCTATTCGGGGGTCCTGCTCATGATAGTAGCCCATTCTTGAAAGGTCCTTCTCAGCAGTCACATGATTTTTATAGATTGATGAATATTTTTGCACTCAGGACCCCCATGGGGAATCCCACAGCTATACAGGGCTCTAGAAGATTGACACCCATACTGAAAGCAGCGTGTTCCCCTGAGTTCCTATAGTTTGATGCTGCAGAAAATTACGTAACATGTGCAACAACAAAGAATGTATATTAAAGGTCCACCTAGACCTTGTGTCTTTAATGTAGTTTACACCATCTTAACAGAGCCAGAGAAATGGAAATCAGTGTATTTAATTTCAAAGAGAATGTGTGAGTGACTATTATTAAACACAAATCATGTCTGAAGGGAGTGAGGCTTACACCTACAACTTGGGCTTTGCCACCACATAGCCCCTAGCTTTATAAATCAGGGCCCGCCAATTCAAGAGGTTGCCATTGTAACAGAAGGAGCACACATTCTTTAAGGGGACCACATGATCCCACAAGGACACATCCCAGATCTCCCCAACAAAGGATTGTTTTGCATCAAAACGTCCCCCAAAGGAATCCTGCTCCTGTCCCAGGATGATGCTTGCCTCTGCTCCCAAAGAGTACCCTTTCCTCAAACCCTTCCTCCCCATGGGCTTCCCACTCACCCAGAGTTCAGCAATCCCAGAGGGAGACTTCCAGCTGGCACAGAGATGGATTGGGGCATAAGGAGAGAGGGGGACCTTGAAAGTGACCCCGGTGTTCCCAATGTACAGTTTGTACTCTCCTACTTTGTCGACAAAGAGAAGCAGCTCATTGTCTGTAGACCTAGTGCTGTAGGAGAAGAGACTGTAAGAGCGGGTGAGGTCTGTGGAGGCTTTCAGGCACAGAGTGAAACTTTTCAGCAGTTTCTTCACCCTGGGGATCAGGGACATATGGGCTTTGTTTGATTCTTTAGGGAAAATAAACATCTTCCCTCTCAAGTCTGAGAAGAAAATAAAACAAAAAAACAAAACAAAAAAACCAATGTGACAAAAATTCTATCAATTATTTTGTTCGATTTACTCTCACTATGGATCATGGGCAGCTTCCTGATAGAGTATATACAGTGTTTACAAGGTGCCTGTAAGTGCATTATCTCAGTGATAGTATAAGCAAAATGTTAGTGTTAAAAGGCAGGTTTTGCTACAGTTGTCCTGATAGAAAGATAGAAAGAGGAATTAAAGATGTCCTATAACTCCCACTCTCATCTTCTTTCTAGGTTTCATATGGGTAGAACAGCAAACACCAGTGTAGAAAATGAAACACAGGGTACTTCCCTGGCGGTCCAGTGGTTAAGACTCTGCACTTCCAGTGTAGAGGGTTCCATCCCCAGTTGGGAAACTAAGGTCCCACATGCTGCGTGGTGCAGCCAAAGAGAAAAAAATGAAAAAAAAAAAAAAAAAAAGAAACACAGCTGACTCATGGAGTGTAATGGTTAAAGTATGTAGCACCCCATATTCTCCCATTGCTGATCATATTCAGAGATGTCAGTGATCTAAATATCTCCATACGTGTGGTGTGTGACCTTTTCAGTATACAAACCTGGAGCAAAATAGCATGGTTAGCCAGAGAGTGGTGTTATGAATAACTTATAACTGATAGTGATATGATAGAGAAGTGGGTGTCTCAAACTTGAGAAGCTGGGTTTGGGCTTATTGGGTACAATAGAAAGGGAGAAAAAAAGGGTGCCAGGACATTAAAGCTTTTTATCTGCTAATAAAGCCTAACTATTTTGTAGCACTTATGCATCACAAAGTAAATTTTTCCCTTTAGTTTGATGTCATCCTTATACCCATTTCATAGATGAAGAAACTGAGGGTCAGAGTTCAGTAACTTCACAAAGGCAATTCAGTTAGTTTGGGAGAAACTTGTTCTCTACTTAAAGCCCAAGATTCTTTTAAAATTTCATATTTCCTCTCATGTGACCGAGACTAAAGGATTGAGAAGGATCAGAGAATGAACACCCTAATACCTGTAATAACCTCTTTTTCTAATAAAAGTTGCACATCCCTTCTTGTTCTCTCAGGTGAGAGGTAATGGTGTTCCCAAGTAGTAAACAAAGCCAGCTGTCCTTTCTCTAGCCCTGGGGCTTCCTTCTGCCAGGCATGTCCTTACTCATCAGCATCTGTAGTGGTTTTAAGAATATGTCCGAAATAATTCTCCTCTCCTGGATTGTAGGCTAACTTGCTGCTAATGAATAGAATACAGCAGAACTGAGGTAAGTGACAGAAGATGAGATTTTGAAAAGACTGTGCTTCTTTTTTTTTAGCTGTTTCCAAGTTTTATTTCTTTTTTAAAAAAATTTAATTTCGTTTTTATTTTATATTGGAGTATAGTTGATTTACAATATTGTGTTGGTTTCAGGTGTACAGCTAAGTGATTCAGTTATACATATACACATATCCATTATTTTTCAGATTATTTTCCCATATAGGTTATAACACAGTACTGAATAGATTTCCCTGTGCTATGCAGTAGGTCCTTGTTGGTTATCCATTTTATATATAGTAGTGTGTACATGTTAATCCCAAACTCCTAATTTATCCCTCCCCACAGTTTTTCCCCTTTAGTAACTATAAGTTTTTTTTTCTATGTCTGTGAGTCTGTTTCTGTTTTGTGAATAAGTTCATTTGTATCAATTTTTTTTTAGTTTCCACATATAAATGTTATCATATATTTGTCTTTCTCTGTCTGAGAAAGGTCTATCCATGTTGCTGCAAATGGTATTATTTCATTATTTTTAATGGTTGAGTAATATTCCATTTTATATACATACCACATTGTCTTTATCCATTCATCTGTCAATGGACATTTAGGCTGCTTCCATGTCTTGGTTATTGTAAACAGTGCTACAATGAACACTGGGGTACATGTATCTTTTCTAATTATAGTTTTCTCTGGATATATGCAGCAATGAGATTGCTAGATCATATGGTAGTTCTATTTTTAGTTTTTTAAGAAAGACTGTACTTTTGGGCTGGGCCCTTTCTCTCTGTTAGATCATTCACTGTTGGAGAATCCAGCTGCTGTGTCATAGGCTGCTTGATAGTAAGGTCCATATGGCAAGGAACTAAGGGAAGCCTCCAGCCAACAGCCTGTGAACTGAGGCCCTCAACCCAACAGCCTGTAAGAGCTGAATCCTGATGATAACCATGTGAATGAGCTTGGAAGCAGATCCTCCCCAAGTCGAGCCTTCAGATGAGAGGACAGCTCTGGTTGATTGACTGAAAACTTATGAAAGACCTTGAGTCAGAATCATCCAGCTGAGCTATTCCCTGATTCCTGACCCATAGAAAGTATGAGGTAATAAATGTTTGTTGCTTTAAGCTGCTAAATTTTAAGGTGATTTGTAATACTGCAGTAGATAACTTATAACATCCTTCATTCACATCTTCCTCAAACAGCAACCCCAGTAGTAACAAAACGTACTGTACTCCAGTTCCCCTGGGACTTGGAGAAAACTTTATCCCAGAAAGGCTCAGGACCTACCTTTCTGTGTCATACCGTCTGAGAGAAAGGTGAGAAGCAGGACACCCAGAAGAGGCTTCTCCATCCTATGCTCCTTGGGTCTTCAGGAAGAGTGGGAGGAACAGCAGTGGTCCTACCAGTGGAGAGATGCTCACTGTTTGACTTCTTATATTGTGCTTTTAGAGGCACAGCCTTTGTTCCAGCAACAGAAGGCAAAGCTATAAATGGTAAATATTGACTGAACCAGGATAGGATTTGGAAACAAATTTATTTACTTTCTGGTCTATTGCTTCAGTTGCAGCATCTTTCCTTTCTTTTTTAAGTGTTCTATTTCCTGCTGAACTGTCCTGTTCATGTCTCCCCACAAGAAAAAGAGGTTCTATGTCCTCCTAAGGGACATTTAATTACCTAATATATGTAAGGAAATTGTGGCAGTCTGTTGTTAGTTCTGTCAAATAGGCATCCTCTTGGAGCTGCTGGAGGAACCATTTCCCCCCTGTGTTTAGGGGCTGGGGTATCACTATGGAGAAACTGACATTTACTGATTCAGGTAGCTGTGAACTTCAAGATAGTGGAGATCTAGCTCTTGTGGTCTTGATGAAGTTGCCAGGTTGTCTGTAAAGAAGCTTCTAGATGCTGGGTGTTAAGATGATGCCCTGCACCTGGAATCTGGACATCAGCTAGGAAATAAGCTCAAAGAAGGTGTCTGTGAAGGTGGATACACTAAGCCCATTTTGAGAGGGCACAGAATACTGCTTAGATACTGGTAACAAGCCAGATATGGTATGACCTAAATCTGTGATTTACAAACCTGACTACATCTAAACATTTTATCCTGGTGTTACTCTGTCGCCAATAAAATTTTTTTGTAAGTTGCTGTATCAATTTCTCCTTTTTTATTCATCACACATTATAGGATTTTAAAATTTGAGAACATATGGATCATGTATGTTTTCTCCCACAGTTTAATCTCCAGCACTTACCACTGTGATTCATTTATAAAAGCCCTAATACTACTTATGGAATGAACTAATCTGGGTGTTTCCAGGTTGATGAGAAGAACTAAAGGAAATTATCAAAGGCTCTCAGTTGCAAACAACAAAAGCCACTGTACTAGTTGTGGCCGTTTATTTCTACTTAATGAAACTGTGCAACAAACTACCTCAAAACTCAGTTTTTAAAACAATAAACATTTATTTAGTTCATGAGTCTGTGGGTTGATGATTTGGGCTTAGTGATTCTTTCCGTCTTAGCTGGGTGATTAACAGCAAGTCAGCTAGTTGGACAGTAATATTATATGAGTCAGAAATGGTGCAATGAGAATTAAAGCATTTTAAAATTTTTGTCTTATTTGTATAATTTTATGTTGGTTTAAATCAATCTTGATTTCTCCTTCTCTCCTTTAATTCTAAACTATATGCACATTAAAAAATCAAGAATTCCCTAAGGAATTTTAAAAATTATTTTCATGGTATATATTTATATAATATAAAATAAATGTTATTTTCGATAAAATATGTTACTTTAGGTCAGTATATTACAATTAAAGGTTACATTGTAAGTTAATTTTATTAAAGCCTTTAATAATATTCATGATACATATCTAAAAAGACAAATTTGACCTATCCACATTTAATGTGCTTCATATTATTGAATTAACTTTATGAAAGCAAGAACACAATTTATGGACAGAGTCAAACTGACATTTTGTCAATCCCACATTTCACTTGAGGATAAAACTAAATGCATTAAAATGAAGTTTGCAATTTAACTACTTTTTGCTACATCAGAAATATACAAAAATTTCTTTGATGATTTTGATTTGTGTTTCTGATGTTTAGAGCCTAAACACACACACACACAATTTAAAAATATAAAACTATTACAGTACTTCCCTGGTTGTCCAGTGGTTAAGAATCTGCCTTCCAATACAGGGGACTTGGGTTCTGGTTGGAGAACTAAGATCCCACATGCTGTGTGGAACAGCCAAAAATAATAATAATAATAAAAATATTAATGCTAGATTCCAAGTACAGTACTCCCTCAGCATCTATGGGGAATCCCCCCCATATTAGAATTCATGAATGCTTGATTTCCTTATATAAAATTGTACAGTATTTGCATATTATCGACACACAACTTCCTATATACTTTAAATCATCTCTAGATTACCTATAATACTTAATGTAATGTAAATTCTATGTAAATAGTTGTTGGTGCATGACAAATTCAAGGTTTGCTTTTTGGAACTTCCTGGAATTATTTTCTAAAGATTTCTGAGCAGCAGTTGGTTAAATCCGTGGATGTAGAACCCATAGATATGAAAGGCCAACTGTGTTTACCTTACAAGGGCTTAATTAAGTGCTAAAGACATCTTGATGTGCTATAGATTATAAGATTAGGATCTTTTTGTCAATCAATATGGATAAATTTCAAACTACATATATAAATTTAAAATAATGCCATATGTTTATAATTACATATGTATAAACATGTAAAGGAAACATACACACATTTTCAGTGTGGTTACCTCTGAGGAAGGAAGAAGTAAGGAAGTGGAAAGAATGTGGGGAGTTTCTGATTGTATCCATAAATATTACCTTAAAAAAAAGTCAGGAAACAATTATGACAAATATGGTGTGGCAAAAATATGGTATATATGGTATTTGATAACAATTTTATAACTTTACTCTTATAAATTTAAAATTTTCACAACTTATTTTTTTATTTTTAAAGATAAATATCAGGTACTTCATAAACAAGATGAAAAGACAACCCTCAGAATGGGAGAAAATATTTGCAAATGAAGCCACTGACAAAGGATTAATCTCCAAAATATACCAGCAGCACATGCAGCTCAATATCACAAAAATAAAAAATGCTATCCAAAAATGGGCAGAAGACCTAAATAGACATTTCTACAAAGAAGATATACAGATTGCCAACAAACACATGAAAAGATGCTCAATATCACTAATCATTAGAGAAATGCAAATCAAAACTACAGTGAGGTATCACCTTACACTGGTCAGAATGGTCGTCATCAAAATGTCTACAAACAATAAATGCTAGAGAAGGTGTGGAGAAAAGGGAACCCTCTTGCACTGTTGGTGGGAATGTAAATTGATACAGCCACTATGGAGAACAGTATGGAGGTTCCTTAAAAAACTAAAAATAGAACTACCATATGACCCAGAATTCCCACTACAGGGTATATACCCTGAAGAAACCATAATTCAAAAACAGTCATGTACCACAATGTTCATCGCAACACTATTTACAGTAGACAGGATATGGAAGCAACCTAAATGTCCATTGACAGATGAATGGCTAAAGAAAATGTGGCACATATATACAATGGAATATTACTCAACCATAAAAAAAAACAAAATTGAGTTATTTGTAGTAAGGTGGATGGACCTAGAGTCTGTCATACAGAGTGAAGGAAGTAAGTCAGAAAGAGAAAAACAAATACTTTATGCTAACACATATATATATGGAATCTAAAAAAAAAAAAAGATTCTGATGAACTTAGGGGAAGGACAGGAATAAAGACACAGAGGTAGAGAATGGACTTGAAGACACAGGGAGGGGGAAGGGTAAGCTGGGACGCAGTGAGAGAGTAGCACTGACTTATATACACTAACAAATGTAAAGTAGATAGCTAGTGGGAAGCAGCCACATAGCACAGGGAGATCAGTTCGGTGCTCTGTGACCACCTAGAGGGGTGGAATAGGGAGGGTGGGAGGGAGATGCAAGAGGGAGGGGATATGGGGATATATGTATACGTATAGCTGATTCACCTTGTTATACAGCAGAAACTAACACAACATTGTAAAGCAATTATATTCCAATAAAGATGTTAAAAAAACAAAGGAAGATGTGGTACATATACACAATGGAATATTACTCAGCCATCAAAAAGAACAAAACAATGCCACTTGCAGCAACATGGATAGACCCAGAGACCGTCATACTGAGTGAAGTAAGCCAGACACAGAAACACAAGTATCACATGATATCACTTATATGTGGAATCTAAAAAAAAGGGTACAAATGAACTTGTTTACAAAACAGAAGTAGAGTCACAAATGTAGAAAGCAAACTCATGGTTACCAGGAGATAAGGGAGGAGGGATAAATTGGGAGACTGGGATTGACATATACGCACTGCTATATATAAAATAGATAACCAATAAGAACCTGCTGTACAGCACAAGGAACTCTGCTCAACACTCTGCAATGGCCCACATGGGAAAATAATCTAAAAAAAAAAAAAAAAACAGAGTGGACACATGCATATGCATATGTAAAACTGATTCATTCCGCTGTACACCTGAAACCAACACAACATTGTAAATCAACTATACTTCAATAAAAATTAAAAAAAAAAATAGTAATAGTACCCAGCAATCACCACGGCTGGGAACAGAACCTGATCCCACCAGCCAGACTGGAAAACCCTAGAATTTAACGCCATATTTATTTATCATCATCCACATTCAACTCTATGTGGAAAATTCTCTGATTTTGAGGGTGTACTGTCCAGGGACCAGGTATGAGAGATAAAGGGATATATAGAGTTCTACCACCTTTGTTCATTACCCTCAATAAATCATCCTTTTAAAAAATTTCCCTGGAATTGAGTTGATGGAACCAAACAAATAAGTTAGGGAAAAAATACCTCATAATATCTTTAATTCCTCTATCACATATAAATAAAATATGTATATTTGTAAGTCTTATGTAAACTCCAAAATACAATAAGCTCTATATGGAGATAGAACATATGGGAAACGTGAGTCATGAAGTTGGTAGGATAATTTTTATCTTATCTCTTGTTGACATTGTTTCTTGTCCTGATTCTAGAGAAATCCTAGACACCAAGTTCACCTGTCACTAAAGCCTCTGTTGCTCTGCAACATCCAGACCAAGACAATGCGCTTTTCCTATATCCAGATAAAATTGAGGAGTACAGTTTACCAGTTGGGCATAGAGAGGGCATCGTCAAGCCACTCGAAGACCCTCTCACCTCAGTCCATTTGTTCTAACTGAAATCAATCTCTGCTACCGTAGAACTCCTGGGTAGAAGAGGAACTCCAAGTGGGAAAGAGATGCTCAACTGGACAGAAGGAAAAGATCACCCTGGGGCAGGAGCAGGATTGTTTTAGGGGCAAATTTGAAATTCTTTTAGGGGCAGTTCTTTAATAGTGACATTTGAGATTAGTCCTATAGGATTACATGCTCTTCTCAAAGGAGATAATATACCATTTATTGTGATGACATCGTCACAAACTGGCAGGTTCTGAGGTTGTCTTTTTATTTATATAACTTTTTATTTTAACACAATTTCAGACTTACAAAAAGTTGCAGGAATAGTAAAAAAAAATTCCATATACTTTAAACAATTTATTGTGATAAAATATGCATAATATAAAATTTACCATTTTATCCACTTTTAAGTATATACTGGTAATATTAAGTGCATTCACAATGTTGTGTAATTGTCACCACTGTGCATTTCCAGAACTTTTTCATGATTCCAAACAGAAACTCTGTACCCATCAAACAATAATTCTCAATTTCTCCCTCCCCAGTCCCTGGTAGCCTCTATCTACTTTCTATCTCTATAAATTCACCTATCCTAGGTACCTCACATAAGTGGAATCATTTAATATTTGTCCTTTTGTGTCAGACTTATTTCACTTAGCACAATGTTTATGTTTTATCCATATTGTAGCATGTATCAGAATTTCATTGCTTTTTACAGAAGAATAATATTCCTTTGTATGTACATACAACACTTTGATCATCCATTTATCGTTGATGGGCATTTGGGTTGTTTCCACCTTTTGGCTGTTGTGAATACACTGTGAACATTGATGTGCAAGTATCTGAGCCCCTGTTTTCATTTTTCTAAGTATATACCTAGGAGTGGAATTTCTGGATTATACAATAATTATATGTTTAACTTTTTTGAGGAGCCACCAGACTGTTTTCCACAATTGCTTCAATATTTTACACTTCCACCAACAATAAACAAGGGTTCCAATTTCTCCACATCCTCATCAACACTTGTTATTTTTCATTGTTTAAAAATATATATATTAGCAATCCTAGTGGATATGAAATTGTACTTCATTGTGGGTTTACTTTACATTTTTCTAATGGCTAGCTAGTGATGTTGATTATCTTTTCAGGTGCTTATATTGGCTATTTGTTTATCTCCTTTGGAGAAATGTCTATTCAAATCCTTTGACCATTTTCTCTCTCTCTCTCTCTCTCTCTCTCTCTCTCTCTCTATATATATATATATATATATATATATATATATATATATATATATATATATATGCTATGCAAATATTTTCTCATTATGTGGGTTGTCTTTTCACACTTGATATTTTCCTTTGTTACACAAAAGTTTAAAATTTTGATCAAGTCCAATTTGTCTATTTTCTCTTTTGTTGCCTGTGCTTCTCATGCATATCCAAGAAGTCATTGCCAAATCCAATGTGACAAAGATTTTTCCTATGTCTTCTAAGAGTGTTATAGTTTTAGCTCTTAAACTTAGGTCCTTGATTTATTTTGATTTACATTTTGCATATGGTATAAAGTAAGGACCTAACATCATTCTTCTGCATGTGGATATACAGTTTTCCCAGCATCATTTGTTGAAGACTGTCCTTTCCTCATTGAATCGTCTTGTCACCCTTGTTGAAAATCAATTAACCATATATGCAAGGGTTTATTTCTGAGATCTCTATGTTATTCTATTGGTCTATATATTGGTCCTTATGCCCCATATACTTTTCACTTGGATTTCCTAAATGTTAATATTTTACCATGTTTGACTTTATAGCCCCCACTCCATTCTCTCTCTTTCTCTCTCCCCTCTCCCTTTCTCTTTCTCATACATACACACAGGCGTGTGTGCACACATATATATGTTTATATAATTTTTATCTACGTCTTTTTTTAAACTGCTGAGAATCATTTGCAGACATGATGCTCCTTTATCCATGAATACTTTAGTGTGCATTTTCTAAAAGCAGGGATATTCTCTTATATTATGCATTCTCAATAAGGGTGATATCACCCTCAAGGGGGCAAACATTGATTCTATGGGAAAAACAAAAACAAAAACAAAACCCTCTAAAACAGACACTACATATGACCTGTAGCTTTCCAAAGCTCAGCTCTATTCAACAAAATCTTATTTCTTAGTATTTAATTTCTCTTATTAGGGAGAAATTAATTTAATTTAAATATCACAATCTAATTTTTCTCCTGGGGGGGGTACAACAGTGAAAAAATAAGGTTGAGAAACATTATACTGTATAATCACACACATCAAAATCAGGAAATTAATATTGATACAATACTCTATTGGTTTGATTTGTTTTGTTTTTACATTTTACCAGTTATTCTATTAATATCTCACAAGACAAAAGAAAATCCCAGATCACCCATCGTATGTCACTGCCATGTCTCTTTAGTCTCTTTCATTCAGAGCAATTCTTCAGTCTTTCCTTGTATTTAGTGACATTGACATTTTGAAGAGGATAGGTCAGTTGTTTCGTAGAATACCCCTATGATCAGATTCAGGTTGTGCCCTTTTGTCAAGAATACCACACAAGTGACGTTGTGCTCTTCACAGTGCCCTTTTCAGTCCTTTCTCTCTCTGAGTGAAGCACTATTCCAATCACTGGAAATACAGCAGAGAACAAGGTAAGGTTTCTGCCCTCATGGTGCTGATGTCCTAGGGAGGAGTTTGCAAACCACTGAGAAAGGTTGCCCACAGGAAAAAAGATTTAGGGGTACCACTAAGGGCTAACCTTGTTCTTTACAGCCCCATTTGATTGGACAAAGTCTATTAGAAAACAGATTTAATCCCAATGTAAAAATCTCTCTCTGTCTCTGTCTGTCTCTGTCTCTATCTCTCTGAGTACTGCAGAAGAAGTGTGTTTCTCAGGAAGGTGCTGAGTTTCTTGTTACTCAAAGGACATTATTATGTAATGGTTAGCATTTGACCTCTGCCATGAAAAATCGCTTTGTTGGGGAATTGACCTGATTTCTGTGCTCTTGGAAAAATAAAAACTCTCTCAGCCTTAATATTCTTATCTGTAAATTGGAGAATAAAAATAGTACATACTTCAAAGAGTTATTGTAAAGATTAAATGCAGTAATGCATGAAAAGCTTTTAGCTCAATGCCTAGCATTTACTAAGAGCTTAATAATTATTGATTATCATTACAATTTTTAAGAAAAAGACTATTTGCTTAAGTTATTATTTTTCAAGAAGACTGTTTACCAAACAATTCTTTTAGAAGCGAGGTCAGCATGAGAGGAAGCTTACACTAATATTATTAAGTTGTATCTCAAATATGCCAATATTTACTTTTAATTTTTACTTAATAAACATCAAGGTTGCATACATAGTAGTTTTCTATAAGTACAATAGGGCATCTGGATGACCTGGGTCAGGCCGGTTTGGGGGATGGTTTCTTTCTATCACAGTTAAGTTTATACCTGGCTGAGCCCTAGATGAACTGGGAAGAGCTTACAGCATTAAGGTTCTGTTTAGGCTCAGAGGTGGATTTACTAAGAAGCTAATGAAACTTAAGCTTCTCCTTCATTTGCACAGACCTCTTATAAGAAACCGTCTTTTCTCATTCAAATAAACATTCATTTTCATGTACTCAGAACCTGAACTGCGCCCCCCCTCCCCCACCACCCACCGCCAGCCCCACCACCCCGCCTTGTTAGATGCCTGTACAGAGAACTGAGGTCAAGTTCTGGCCATCTGTTTTATTCAACTAGAAAAAATGCCTGGTTTTAGGATCTCATCTCAGACTCTTCTCAGAATTTCATTGTGTGGCACATAGCAAACAAAACACAATGGGCATAAAGAAACGTCATTTAAGCTTATTTCTTTCTTCAGAGACTTGTCCCTTCTCTCTGGAGCAGAGGGTCTTTTCCATAGAAAAGTGCCCTTTTTAGGCCACTTTGTGTCACAATGTTGAGCTCCCATTTTCTCTTCCTTCCTGGACACCCCAGGTCATTGTTTGGAGAAGGACAAGTAATCAGAGATTTGAAGCTGCTGTACATAGAAAAGACCTGATTTTTGGTAGCCTCTGTAAACAGAGAATAGAGGAAAAGGTGTAGAGAGAGGTTCAGAAATGTGGCATACATGATGACTGTAGAGAAATATGATACAATGAGGGATTGTAATGAGTGAAGACTGTCGAAGAATTTTAAGAAGACATCAGATATTAACAATGAAACAGTTTGCAGTGTGATGCTACAATGGAAACTTTCTCCATCCCCTCCTGCTATTAGTTCTGCTACACAAACAAGTATCTATCTGGCTGACCACTACTTTGTGGCAAGTTAGAGAAATGGGCTGGATTCCTCTCCTGTGTTGGTATGGGATCAAGAGAAGACAATAGTCACAGGAGGTAAGGGCAAGAGAGAGCAAATGGAATCAAGAAATCAGAATTTGAAGCAAGCCTAGAAATAAAAATCCTGGTGAATTTTCAGAAATTATAAGAGCATTTTGGATTTCCCATCAGACTGAATGGTAGGTGTGAATCCATTTCAAGCAAGTATTTGTGTATGTCCAAGGACAGGGTGACCCTGACTGACATCTGGGATGACTATGTGAACCAGCAACATTTGACAAGCGAGATATGTTTAGTGAATATTGAGATTACCTTCCTTGGGGTGATGAGGGGAACCAATGACTATTAGGGGGAGGGGAAGCTTGTGATCCTTAGTCCATGTGTGACTCCGACTGGTTTTCCTGTTGGGAAAGACAGAATTAGGCCTACAGTATGGAGAAACAGCACAGGCCATGGAAAGAATACCATACAAAGAGCTGAGGTGACTTTGGGCACAGTGCCAGCTCTTCATCTAATTCTGTAAGACTCTGAGCAAGCAGTTTACTTTTTAATTTCTTTACACACCAACTATTCAAATCACTCTTTCTCAAATGCTAGGCAGCCTCTTAGGACTGCCCTCTTCCATTTTTCTTTCTTATAGGACACGCTTTTTTTTTTTTTTTTTTTTGGCTTTGGGCAGGTGGCCTATTATCTCAGGCATCAACAGGTACTTTGGATCATAGCTATGGCTAACTGACTATATTTAATGCCCTAGTTTTCATTGTCATTCCCAAAGTATTGGTTTCTTTCTTCCCCCTAAACAACTCTCCTTGATTAAACTCAATATGTGTGTCTCCTCTGTCCGGACAGACTACTCATTCTTTAGGGTCTTCCTGATTCTTCATCCTAATTAGGTCCTAATCAATTATGCCTATTACCACCAATTCCCATTGGCAGAGAAACATGTCAAACTATAGAGATAACTACTTCTCTCAAATATTTAGCAAATCCTACCCAATTTTTTTGTTTCATATGAGTTCTTTGGCTTTGGCAGACAGGAGTGGGGGGTGGAGTTGGTAAGGATCAGGAACTATTCAGAATCAAATTGGTGTAGGCTGGTAAACATACTGTTGTTGGCTTCCCATCTGTTAGAACAAAATTTATAGGAATTGATAATTAAACAAACATTTTTGCATTCAGGTTTGAAGTTAAAAGATGAAGCGGCTCCAATTGTGTCAGGAGGCTGGTTTTATTTTAGTGGGAGTTTCCTTCTGTTTGTTTATATTGATAATAAGACTTAGATGTTAAGTGTTGGTGGTATAATAAATATAGCATGTTTAATGGAAGAGCTATCAGAAGGGTATAATACAAATAGTATGCTTATAAGAATGATATAATAGAGGGAGCCTGAACCAAGATGGCAGAGTAGAAGGACATCCTCTCACACCCTCTTGTGAGAACACCAGAATCACAACTAACTGCTAGACAATCATTGACAGGAAGACACTGGAACTCACCAAAAGATACCCCACATCCAAAGACAAAGGAAAAACCACAATGAGATGGTAGGAGGGGTGCAATCACAGCAAAATCAAATCCCATAACTGCTGGGTGGGTGACTTACAGGCTGGAGAACACTAATACCAAAGAAGTCCACCCACTGGAGTGAAGGTTCTGAGCCCCAAGTCAGGATTCCCAACCTGGGGGTCTGGCAAAGGGAGAAGGAATTCCTAGAGAATCAGACTTTGAAGCCTAGTGGGATTTGATTGCAGGACTTTGACAGGACTGGGAGAAACAGAGACTCCACTCTTGGAGGGAACACACAAAATAGTGTGCGCATCGGGAACCAGGGGAAGAAGCAGTGAAGCCAGGGGAGACTGAACCAGACCAAGCTGTTAACTTTGTAGGGTCTCCTGCAGAAGCGGGTGGGGGGGTAGCTGTGGCTCACCTTGGGGACAAGGACACTGGCAGCAGAAGTTCTGGGAAGTACTCCTTGTCCTGAGCCCTCCCAAAGTATGCCATTAGGCCCACCAAAGAGCCTAGGTAGGCTCCAGTGTTGGGTTGCCTCAGGCCAAACCACCAACAGGGAGGGAACCCAGACCCACCCATGAGCAGTCAAGCAGATTAAAGTCTTACGGAGCTCTTCCCACCATAGCAACACCCAGCTCTACTCACCACCAGTCTCTCCCATCAGGAAAACTGCACATGCCTCATAGATAGGCTCATCCACCAGAGGGTAGACAGCAGAAGCAAGAAGAACTACAATCGAGCAGCCTGTGGAACAAAAACCACATTCACAGAAATATAGACAAGATGAAAAGGCAGAGGGCTATGTACCAGAGGAAGGAACAAGACAAAACTGCAGAAAAACAACTAAATGAAGTGGAGATAGGCAACCTTCCAGAAAAAGAATTCAGAATAATGAAAGTGAAGATGATCCAGGAACTTGGAAAAAGAATGGAGGCAAAGATCAAGAAGATGCAAGAAATGTTTAACAAAGATGTAGAAGAATTAAAGAACAAAAAACCAGAGATGAACAGTACAATAACTGAAATGAAAACTACACTAGAATGAATCAATAGCAGAATAACTGAGGCAGAAGAACAGATAAGTAACCTGGAAGACTGAATGGTGGAATTCACTGCTGCAGAAGAGAATAAAGAAAAAAGAATGAAAAGAAATGAAGACAGCCTAAGAGACCTCTGGGACAACAATAAACACAACAACATTCACATTATAGGGGTCCCAGGAGGAGAAGAGAGAGAGAGAGAAAGGACCTGAGAAAATATTTGAAGAGATTATAGTCAAAAACTTCCCTAACATGGGAAAGGAAATAGCCACAAAAGTCCAGGAAGTGCAGAGAGTCCCATACAGGATAAACCCAAGGAGAAGCACACTGAGACACATAGTAATCAAATTGGCAAAAATTAAAGACAAAGAAAAATTATTGAAAGCAGCAAGGGAAAAAGAATAAATAACATACAAGGGAACTCCCATAAGGTTAACAACTGATTTCTCAGCAGAAACTCTACAAGCCAGAAGGGAGTGGCATGATATACTTTTTTTTTTTTTAGTTTCTGCTTTATAACAAAGTGAATCAGTCATACATATACATCTGTTCCCATATCCCTTCCCTCTTGCATCTCCCTCCCTCCCACCCTCCTTATCCCACCCCTCCAGGCAGTCACAAAGCACCGAGCTGATCTCCCTCTGCTATGCGGATGCTTCCCACTATCTCCCTTACGTTTGGTAGTGTATATAGGTCCATGCCTCTCTCTCGCTTTGTCACAGCTTACACTTCCCCCTCCCCATATCCTCAAGTCCATTCTCAAGTAGGTCTGTGTCTTTATTCCCATTTTACCCCTAGGTTCTTCATGACATTTTTTTTCTTAAATTCCATACATATGTGTTAACATACGATATTTGTCTTTCTCTTTCTGACTTACTTCACTCTGTATGACAGACTCTAGTTCTATCCACCTCATTCCAAATAGCTCAATTTCGTTTCTTTTTATGGCTGAGTAATATTCCATTGTATATATGTGCCACATCTTCTTTATCCATTCATCCAATAATGGACACTTAGGTTGTTTCCATCTCTGGGCTATTGTGAATAGAGCTGCAATGAACATTTTGGTACATGTCTCTTTTTGAATTATGGTTTTCTCAGGGTATATGCCTAATAGTGCGATTGCTGGGTCATATGGTAGTTCTATTTGTAGTTTTTTAAGGAACCTCCATACCGTTCTCCATAGCGGCTGTACCAATTCACATTCCCACCAGCAGTGCAAGAGTGTTCCCTTTTCTCCACACCCTCTCCAGCATTTATTGTTTCTAGATTTTTTGATGATGGCCATTCTGACTGGTGTGAGATGATATCTCATTGTAGTTTTGATTTGCATTTCTCTAATGATTAATGATGTAGAGCATTCTTTCATGTGTTTGTTGGCAGTCTGTATATCTTCTTTGGAGAAATGCCTATTTAGGTCTTCTGCCCATTTTTGGATTGGGTTGTTTGTTTTTTGCTATTGAGATGCATGAGCAGTTTATAAATTTTGGAGATTAATCCTTTGTCAGTTGCTTCATTTGCAAATATTTTCTCCCATTCTGAGGGTTGTCTTTTGGTCTTGTTTATGGTTTCCTTTGCTGTGCAAAAGCTTTTAAGTTTCATTAGGTCCCATTTGTTTATTTTTGTTTTTATTTCCATATCTCTAGGAGGTGGGTCCAAAAGGAACTTGTTGTGATTTATGTCATAGAGTGTCCTGCCTATGTTTTCCTCTAAGAGTTTGATAGTTTCTGGCCTTACATTTGGGTCTTTAATCCATTTTGAGCTTATTTTTGTGTATGTTATTAGGGAGTGATTTAATCTCATACTTTTAAATGTGGCTGTCCAGTTTTCCCAGCACCACTTATTGAAGGGGCTGTCCTTTCTCCACTGTATATTCCTGCCTCCTTTATCAAAGATAAGTTGACCATCTGTGCATTGATTTATCTCTGGGCTTTCTATCCTGTTCCATTGATCTATCTTTCTGTTTTTGTGCCAGTACCACACTGTCTTGATTACTGTAGCTTTGTAGTATAGTCTGAAGTCAGGGAGCCTGATTCCTCCAGCTCCATTTTTCATTCTCAAGATTGCTTTGGCTATTCGGGGTCTTTTGTTTTTCCAAACAAATTTTGAAATTTTTTGTTCTAGTTCTGTAAAAAATGTCAGTGGTAGTTTGATAGGGATTGCATTGAATCTGTAGTTTGCTCTGGGTAGTAGAGTCATTTTCACAATATTGATTCTTCCAATCCAGGAACATGGTATATCTCTCCATCTATTTGTATCATCTTTAATTTCTTTCATCAGTGTTTTATAATTTTCTGCATACAGGTCTTTTGTCTCCTTAGGTAGCTTTATTCCTAGGTATTGTATTCTTTTTGTTGCAATGGTAAATGAGAGTGTTTTCTTCATTTCACTTTCAGATTTCTCATCATTAGTGTACAGGAATGCCAGAGATTTCTGTGCATTAATTTTGTATCCTGCTACTTTACCAAATTCATTGATTAGCTCTAGTAGTTTTCTGGTAGCATCTTTAGGATTCTCTATGTATAGTATCATGTCATCTGCAAACAGTGACAGCTTTACTTCTTCTTTTCCAATTTGGATTCCTTTTATTTCCTTTTCTTCTCTGATTGCTGTGGCTAAAACTTCCAAAACTATGTTGAATAAGAGTAGTGAGAGTGGGCAATATTGTCTTGTTCCTGATCTTAGTGGAAATGGTTCCACTTTTTCACCATTGAGCACGATGTTGGCTGTGGGTTTGTCATATATGGCCTTTATTATGTTGAGGAAATTTCCCTCTATGCCTACTTTCTGGAGAGTTTTTATCATAAACGGGTGTTGAATTTTGTCAGAAGCTTTCTCTGCATCTATTGAGATGACCATATGGTTTTTCTCCTTCAATTTGTTAATATGGTGTATCACGTGGATTGATTTGCATATATTGAAGAATCCTGGCATTCCTGGAATAAACCCCACTTGATCATGGTGTATGATCCTTTTAATGTGCTGTTAGATTCTGTTTGCTAGTATTTTGTTGAGGATTTTTGCATCTATGTTCATCAGTGATATTGGCCTGTAGTTTTCTTTCTTTGTGACAGCCTTGCCTGGTTTTGGTATCAAGGTGATGGTGGCCTCGTAGAATGAGTTTGGGAGTGTTCCTCCCTCTGCTATAGTTTGGAAGAGTTTGAGAAGGATAGGTGTTAGCTCTTCTCTAAATATTTGATAGAATTCACCTGTGAAGCCATCTGGTCCTGGGCTTTTGTTTGTTGGAAGATTTTTATTCAGTTTCAATTTCAGTGCTTGTGATTGGTCTATTCATATTTTCTATTTCTTCTTGAGTCAGTCTTGGCAGGTTGTGCATTTGTAAGAATTTATCCATTTCTTCCAGGTTGTCCATTTTATTGGCATAGAGTTGCTTGTAGTAATCTCTCATGATCTTTTGTATTTCTGCAGTGTCAGTTGTTACTTCTCCTTTTTCATTTCTAATTCTATTGATTTGAGTCTTCTCCCTGTTTTTCTTGATGAGTCTGGCTAATGGTTTGTCAATTTTGGTTATCTTCTCAAAAAACCAGCTTTTAGTTTTATTGATCTTTGCTATCATTTCCTTCATTTCTTTTTCATTTATTTCTGATCTGATCTTTATGATATCTTTCCTTCTGCTAACTTTGGGGGTTTTTTGTTCTTCTTTCTCTAATTGCTTTAGGTGCAGGGTCAGGTTGTTTACTCGAGATGTTTCCTATTTCTTAAGGTGGGATTGTATTGCTATAAACTTCCCTCTTAGAGCTGCTTTTGCTGTGTCCTATAGGTTTTGGGTCATCGTGTCTCCATTGTCAATTGTTTCTAGGTATTTTTTAATTTCCTCTTTGATTTCTTCAGTGATCACTTCGTTATTATGTAGTGTATTGTTTAGCCTCCATGTGTTTGTATTTTTTACAGATCTTTTCCTGTAATTGATGTCTAGTCTCAGAGCATTGTGGTCGGAAAAGATACTTGATACAATTTCAATGTTCCTAAATTTACCAAGGCTTGATTTGTGACCCAAGATATGATCTATCCTGGAGAATGTTCCATGAGCACTTGAGAAAAATGTGATTCTGTTGTTTTTGTATGGAATGTCCTATAAATATCAATTAATTCCTTCTTGTTTAATGTATCATTTAAAGCTTGTGTTACCTTATTTATTTTCATTTTGGATGATCTGTCCATAGGTGAGAGTGGGGTGTTGAAGTTCCCTACTATGAGTGTGTTACTGACAATTTCCCCTTTTATGGCTGTTAATATTTGCCTTATGTATTGAGGTGCTCCTATTTTGGGTGCATGAATATTTAAAATTGTTACATCTTCTTCTTGGATCAATCCCTTGATTATTATGTAGTGTCCTTCTTTGTCTCTTCTAAAAGTTTTAATTTTAAAGTCTATTTTGTCTGATATAAGAATTGCAACTCCAGCTTGCTTTTGATTTCAATTTGCATGGAATATCTTTTTCCATCCCCTTACTTTCAATCTGTATGTGTCTCTAGGTCTGAAGTGGGTATGTTGTAGAAGGCATATATATGGGTCTTGTTTTTGTATCCATTCAGCCACTCTGTGTCTTTTGGTGGGAGCATTTAGTCCATTTACATTTAAGGTAATTATCAATATGTATGTTCCTATTCCCATTTCCTTAATTGTTTTGGCTTCGTTATTGTAGGTATTTTCCTTCTGTTGTGTTTCTTGCCTAGAGAAGTTCCTTTAGGATTTTTTGTAAAGCTGGTTTGGTGGTGCTGAACTCTCTCAACTTTTGCTCGTCTGTAAGGTTTTAATTTCTCCATCAAATCTGAATGAGATCCTTGCTGGGTAGGGTAATCTTATTTTCAGGTTTTTCTCCTTCATCACTTTAAATATGTCCTGCCACTCCCTGCTGGCTTGTATCGTTTCTGCTGAGAGATCAGCTGTTAACCTGATGAGGATTCCCTTGTGTGTTATTTGTTGTTTTTCCCTTGCTGCTTTTAATATGTTTTATTTGTGTTTAATTTTTGACAGTTTGATTAATATGTGTCTTGGCGTATTTCTCCTTGGATTTATTCTGTATGGGACTCTCTGTGCCTCCTGGACTTGATTAACTATTTCCTTTCAAATATTAGGGAAGTTTTCTACTATAATCTCTTCAAATATTTTCTCAGTCCCTTTCTTTTTCTCTTCTTCTTCTGGAACCCCTATAATTCGAATGTTAGTGCATTTAATGTTTTCCCAGAGGTCTCTGAGACTGTTCTCAGTTTTTTCCATTCTTTTTTCTTTATCCTGCTCTGCAGCAGTGTTTTCCACTATTTTATCTTCCACCTCACTTATCCGTTCTTCTGCCTCAGTTATTCTGCTATTGATCCCATCTAGAGTATTTTTCATTTCATTTATTCTGTTTTTAATCATTGCTTGTTTCATCTTTAGTTCTTCTAGGTACTTGTTAACTGTTTCTTGTATTTTGTTTATTATATTTCCAATATTTTGGGTCATCTTTACTATCATTATTCTGAACTCTTTTTCAGGTAGACTGCCTATTTCCTATTCATTTGTTAGGTCTGGTGGGTTTTTATCTTGCTCCTTCTCTTGCTGTGTGTTTTTCTGTCTTCTCATTTTGCTTATCTTACTGTTTTGGGGTGTCCTTTTTGTGGGCTGCAGGTTCGTAGTTCCCTTTGTTTTTGGTGTCTGTCCCCAGTGGCTAAGGTTGTTTCAGTGGGTTGTGTAGGCTCCTGGTGGAGGGGACTAGTGCCTCTGCACTGGTGGATGAGGCTGGATCTTGTCTTTCTGGTGGACAGGTCCACATCTGGTGGTGTGTTTTGGGGTGTCTGTGGCCTTATTATGTTTTTAGGCAGCCTCTCTGCTAATGGGTAGGCTTGTGTTCCTGTCTTGCTAGTTGCTTGGCATAGGGTGTGCAGCACTGTAGTTTGCTGGTCGTTGAGTGAAGCTGGGTGCTGGTGTTGAGATGGAGATCTCTGGGAGATTTTCAGCGTTTGATATTATGTGGATCTGTGAGGTCTCTTGTGGACCAGTGTCCTGAAGTTGGCTCTCCCACCTCAGAGGCACAGCACTGACTCCTGGCTGGAGCACCAAGAGCCTTTCATCCACCCAGCTAAGAATAAAAGGGATAAAAAGTAGAAAGAAAGAATTAGTAGAAGAAAGAAATAAAGAAAGAAAGGAGGGAGGGAGTGAGGGCTGGAGGGAGGGAGGAAAGAAAGAAAGGAGGGTGGAGGGAGGGAGGGAGGAAGGAGGGGAGGGAGGAAAAAGAGAAAGAGAGAAGATAAGTAAAATAGAATAAAGTATGATCAAATATAATAGCGTTATTAAAATGAAAAAGTAATTATTTAAAAAAATTAAAATTAAAAACAAAACAAAACAAACAAAAAATGGATGGATAGAACCCTGGGACAAATGGTGTAAGCAAAGCTATATAGACAAAATCTCACACAAAAGCATACACATACACTTTCACAAAAAGAGAACAATGGGAAAAATTCGTAAATATTGTTCTCAAAGTCCACCTCCTCAATTTGGGATAATTCGTTGTAAAAAGAGGAAAAGGGGAAAAAATCATAGATCTTCTTCTCAAAGTCCACCTCCTCAATTTGGGATGATTTGTTGTCTATTCATGTATTCCACAGATGCAAGGTACATCAAGTTGATTGTGGAGCTTTAATCCGCTGCTTATGAGGCTGCTGGGAGAGATTTCCCTTTCTCTCCTTTATTCTCACAGCTCCCGTGTCTCAGCTTTGGATTTGGCCCCGCCTCTGCGTGTAGGTCGCCGGAGGGCGTCTGTTCTTAGCTCAGACAGGACGGGGTTAAAGGAGCAGCTGCTTCGAGGGTTCTGGCTCACTCAGCCCAGGGGGAGGGAGGGGTACGGAGTGCAGGGCGAGACTACAGTTGCAGAGGCCGGCGTGACATTGCGTGATGTTGCACCAGCCCGAGGTGCACCGTGCGCTCTCCCGTGGGAGCCATCCCTGGATCCCGGGACCCCAGCAGTGGCAGGCTGCACAAGCTCCCCAGAAAGGGGGCGTGGACAGTGACCTGCGCTCGCACACAGGCCTCTTGGCAGTGGCAGCAGCAGCCCCAGCGTCCCATGCTTGTCTCTGTGGTCCGCGCTTTTAGCCGTGGCTCGCACCCGTCTCTGGAGCTCCTTTAAGCAGCGCTCTTAATCCCTTCTCCTCGCGCACCAGGAAAAAGTCTCTTGCCTTTTTGGCAGCTCCAGACATTTTCCCGGACTCCGTCCGGCCTAGCCGTGGTGCACTAACCCCTTCAGGCTCTCTTCCCACCGCCAACCCCAGTCCTCTCCCTGTGCTCCAACTGAAACCTGATACCCTAGCCTCAGCTCCCAGCCCCGCCTGCCGCGGCAGCTGAGCAGACAAGCCTCTCGGGCTGGTGAGTACCGGTCGGCACTGATTCTCTGTGCGGGAATCTCTCCGCTTTGCCCTCTGCACCCCTGTTGCTGCACTTTCCTCCGCTACTTCGAAGCTTTCCCCCTCTGCCACCCGCAGTCTCCGCCCGCGAAGGGGCTTCCTAGTCTGTGCAAACTTTTCCTCCTTCACGGCTCCCTCCCACTGGTGCATGTCCCGTCCCTATCCTTTTGTCTCTGTTTATTCTTGTTTCTTTTGCCCTACCCAGGTACATGGGGAGTTTCTTGCCTTTTGGGGGGTCTGAAGTCTTGTCAGCGTTTAGTAGGTGTTCTGTAGGAGTTGTTCCACGTGTAGATGAATTTCTGATGTATCTGTGGGGAGGAAGGTGATCTCTGCATCTTACTCTTCCACCATCTTCCCCCAGCTCCGGCATGATATACTTAAAGTGATGAAAGGGAAGAACCTACAGCCAAGATTACTCTACCTGGCAAGGATCTCATTCAGATTCCACAGAGAAATCAAAAGCTTTACAGACAAGCAAAAGCTAAGAGAATTCATAACCACCAGACCAGCTCTACAACAAGTGCTAAAGGAAATTCTCTAAGTGGGAAACACAAGAGAAGAAAAGGACCTACAAAAATAAACCCAAAACAAATAAGAAAATGGTCATAGGAAAGTACATATTGATAATTACCTTAAACGTGAATGGATTAAATGCTCCAACCAAAAGACACAGGCTTGTTAAGTGGATACAAAAATGAGACCCATATATATGCTGTCTACAAGAGACCCACTTCAGTCCTAGGTGTCCATACAGATTGAAAGTGAGGAGATGGAAAAAGATATTCCATGCACATGGTAATCAAAATGAAGCTGGAGTAGCAATACTCATATCAGATAAAATAGACTTTAAAATAAAGAATGTTACAAGAGACAAGGAAGGACACTACGTAATAATCAAGGGATCAATCCAAGAAGAAGATATAATGATGATAAATATATATGTACCCAACATAGGAGCATGTCTATACATAAGGCAACTGCTAACAGCTATAAAAGAGGAAATTGACAGTAACAAAATAATAGTGGGGGACATTAACACTTCACTTACACTGATGGACAGATCATCCAAAATGAAAATAATAAGGAAAAAGAAGCTTTAAATGACACAATAGATGAGATAGATTTAATTGATATTGATAGGACATTCCATCCAAAAACAGCAGATTACACTTTCTTCTCAAATGTGCATGGAACATTCTCCAGGATAGATCACATCTTGGGTCACAAATCAAGCCCCAGTAAATTTAAGAAAATTGAAATCATATCAAGCATCTTTTCTGACCACAACGCTATGGGATTAGAAATGAATTACAGGGGAAAAAATGTAAAAAACACAAACTCATGGAGGCTAAACACTACATTACTAAATAATCAAGAGATCACTGAAGAAATCAATAGGAGGAAATCAAAAAATACCTAGAGACAAATGACAATTAAAACACAATGATCAAAAACATATGGGATGCAGCAAAAGCAGTTCTTAGAGGGAAGATTATAGCTATGCAAGCCTATGTCAAGAAAAAAGAAAAATCTCAAATAAATAATCTAAACTTACACCTAAAGGAAATAGAGAGAGAAGAACAAACAAAACAAAAGTTAGCAGAGGGAAAGAAATTGTAAAGATCAGAGCAGAAATAAATGAAATAGAAACAAAGAAAACAGTAGCAAAGATCAGTAACACTAAAGCTGTTTCTCTGAGAAGATAAACAAAATTGATAAAACATTAGCCAGACTCATCAAGAAAAAGAGGGAGAGAAGTCAAGTCAATAAAATTAGAAATGAAAAAGAAGTTACAATAGACACCAAAGAAATACAAGGCAACCTAAGAGACTACTACAAGCAACTCTATGCCAATAAAATGGACAATGTAGAAGAAATGGACAAATTCTTAGAAAGGCATAACCTTCCAACACTGAACCAGGAAGAAATAGAAAGCATGAAAAGACCATTCACAAGTAATGTAATTGAAACTGTGATTTAAAATCTTCCAACAAACAAAAGTCCATGACCAGATGGCTTCACAGGTGAATTCTATCAAACATTTAGAGAAGAGCTAACACCCATCCTTCTCAAACTTTTCCAAAAAAATTGCAGAGGAAGGAACACTCCCAAACTCATTCTATGAGGCCACCATCACCCTGATGCCAAAACCAGAAAAAGATACTACAAAAAAAGAAAATTACACACCAATATCACTCATGAATATAGATGCAAAATCAAATACTAACAGACAGAATGCAACAACAGATTAAAAGGCTCATACACTATGATCAAGTGTGATTTGTCCCAGGGATGCAAGGATTCCTCAATATATGCAAATCAATCAATGTGATACACCATGTTAACAAATTGAAGTGTAAAAACCATATGATCATCTCAATAGATGCAGAAAAAGCTTTTGACAAAAGTCAACACCCAATTATGATAAAAAGTCTCCAGAACGTGAGCATAGAGGGAACTTATTTCAACATAATAAAGACCATATATGACAAACCCACAGCAAACATCATTCTCAATGGTGAAAAGCTGAAAGCATTTCCTGTAAGATTGGGAACAAGACAAGGATGTCCACTCTCACCACTATTATTCAACATAGTCTTGGAAGTCCTAGCCTCAGCAATCAGAGAAGAAAAAGAAATAAAAAGAATACAAATTGGAAAAGAAGGAGTAAAACTGTCACTGTTTGCAGATGATATGATACTATACATAGAGAATCCTAAAGATGCTACCAGAAAACTACTAGAGCTAATCAATGAATCTGGTAAAGTTGCAGGATACATAATTAATGCACAGAAATCACTTGCTTTCCTATACACTAATGATGAAAAGTCTGAAAGAGAAATTAAGGAAACACTCCCATTTACCATTGCAGCAAAAAGAATAAAATATCTAGGAATAAACCTACCTAAGGAGAAAAAAGACCTGTATGCAGAAAACTATAAGACACTGATGAAAGAAATTAAATATGATACAAACAGATGGAGAGATATACCATGTTATTGGATTGGAAGAATCAATATTGTGAAAATGACTATACTACCCAAAGCAAACTACAGATTCAATGCAATCCCTATCAAATTACCAATGACATTTTTTACAGAACTAGAACAAAAAATCTTAAAATTTCTTTGGACACACAGAAGACCCCGAATAGCCAAATCAGTCTTGAGGGAAAAAAATGGAGCTGGAGGAATCAGACTCCCTGACTTCAGACTATACTACAAAGCTACAGTATTCAAGACAATATGATACTGGCACAAAAACAGAAACATAGATCAATGGAACAAGATGGAACAATAAAGCCCAGAGGTAAACCCACACAGCTATGGTCAACTAATCTATGACAAATGAGGCAAGGATATACAATGGAGAAAAGACAGTCACTTCAATGATTGGTGCTGGGAAAACTAGACAGTTACATGTAAAAGAATGAAATTAGAACACTCCCTAACACCATACACAAAAATAAACTCAAAATGGATTCGAGACCTAAATGTAAGACTGGACACTATAATACTCTTAGAGGAAAACATAGGAAGTACACTCTTTGACATAAATCACAGCAAGATCTTCTTTGATCCACCTCCTAGAGTAATGGAAATAAAAACAAAAATAAACAAATGGGACCTAATGAAACTTAAAAGCTTTTGCACAGCAAAGGAAACCATAAAGAAGAGAAAAAGACAACCCTCAGAATGAGAGAAAAGATTTGCAAATGAATCAATGGACAGAGGATTAATCTCCAAAATATATAAACAGCTCATTCAGCTTGACATTAATAAAACAAACAACCCAATTGAAAAATGGGCAGAAGACCTAAATAGACATTTCTCCAAAGAAGACATACAGATGGCCAAGACACACATAAAAATCTTCTCAACATCATTGATTTTTAGAGAAATGTAAATTAAAACTACAATGAGGTATCACCTCACACCAGTTAGAATGGCATCATCAGAAAACCTACAAACAACACATGCTGGAGAGGGTGTGGAGAAAAGGGAACCCTCTTGCACTGTTGGTGGGAATGTAAATTGATACAGCCACTATGGAGAACAGTATGGAGGTTCCTTAAAAAACTAAAAATAGAATTACCATATAATCCAGCAATCCCACTACTGGGCATATACCCACACTGGGCATAAAACCACAATTCCAAAGGACACATGCACCCCAACGTTCATTACAGCACTATTTACAATAGCCAGGTCATGGAAGCAACCTAAATGCCCATCAACAGACGAATGGATAAAGAAGATGTGGTACATAAATACAGTGGAATATTACTCAGCCATAAAAATGAACAAAATTGGGTCATTTGTTGAGATGTGAATGGATCGAGAGACTGTCATACAGAGTGCAAGTCAGAAAGAGGAAAACAAATATCGTATATTATCACATATATGTGGAACCTAGAAAAATGGTACAGATGAACCAGTTTGCAGGGCAGAAATAGATACACAGGTGTAGAGGACAAACGTATGGACCCCAAGGTGGGAAAGCAGCGGGGGGTTGGGGGTGTGTGATGAATTGGGCGATTGGGATTGACATGTATAATATATACACTGATGTGTATATAATTGATGACTAATAAGAACCTGCTCTATTAAAAAAATGATATATTAATTAATTCTTATCAGAAGAGAATAATATAGATAGCACACTTATAAAAAGAGTTAGGCATTAAGTACTGGTAGTATAATATAGATAACATGTGCATAGGATTAGGATCTTAAATGTATTACCTTTAGAAAGGACCCTTCTTATTTTTTCCTCCTGGAATTTCATATTTTTAAAGGTTTTCAGTTTTTTGCCAAATGAACTGTGCTTCTCAAGTAAGTCACATTCTCATATTAAAAAAAAAAAATCAAAAGTTTCCCAACAATTGTTATCAAACTTAACTGAAGTAATTCTAAGCAAAATCAATGAAAGTTGACATGTGGTTTAACAATACTACCTTAGAGAAGGTAAAAATACAATTTCTTTCAGGACAGTTGATATAAGAAATAATATATGGGTCTTCACCAGGTAAAACCTTTGAACACTAGGTCAGAGCAGAACTTAACAGTGATTACAGTAGTGAGTTGAATGGTGCTCACCCAAAAGATATGTCCACCAAGAACCTCAGAACCTGCCTTATTTGGAATAAGGTTTCTGCAGGTATAATTAAGGTAAGGATCTTTTTTTTTTTGCGGTATGCGGGCCTCTCACTGTTGTGGCCTCCCCCGTTGCGGAGCACAGGCTCCGGATGCGCAGGCCCAGCGGCCATGGCTCACGGGCCCAGCCGCTCCGCGGCATATGGGATCCTCCCAGACCGGGGCACGAACCCGTATCCCCTGCATCGGCAGGCGGACTCTCAACCACTGCGCCACCAGGGAGGCCCAAGGTAAGGATCTTGATGGGAGATTTATCATTTGTCGAGGTGGGTTCTAAATCTCATTGCAAATGTCCTTGCAAGAGACAGGAAAGAAGACATAGTTACACACAGGAGAGGGCAATTTGAAGCAAAAAGTAGAGGCTAGAGTTATGCTGACACAAATCATGGAATACTGGGAGCCACCAGAAGCAGAGGTAAAGGAAGGAGTCTCCTCCAGAGCCTTCTGTGGGAGCATGGCATTGCAGATGCTTTGATTTCAGACTTCTAGCCCCCATAACTGTAAGGGAATACAATTATGTTTTTTAAGACACCAAGGGTGTGATGATTTGTTACAACAGATTTTTAAAACTAATATAATTGTCTTGCTGGAATATTCTATCAAGAGTTTTATAGGGTAGGAAGTAGAAAAAAAATATGACTAAAGGATCCAGAATTTCATTGATGAGTTGAGATTTTTCTGGGGGTGATTCCAAACCTAAAGAGTCAGAGAGAGTTTCTTCTTGGATATGGAATGTACATGGGGCTGGGCAAGGTTGGTTGACACAATTATTTTCTGGTCATGACCCTTCCCATACATTTCACACCACAATTTAGAGACAGCAGCCAAATTTAAGGGGTTCCATGCAGATATTTCTGAGAAAATCAAGGCCATGATATTAAAGATTATGAGATTTTTGATAAGTTAGGTATTTCCAGAGAAACTTGCCCAGGATGAGCCTCAAATAAGTTGATCTTATCCCTGGATTCAGCTGCTTAGACTCTTGTTCTCATTTCCCAACAAGAATGCCAGACCCTGCATCCTGGTAATGATAGAAATTTCCCAGTGATAGGCACACTGTAAAGTTAATCTTATTAAGACAAATATCATATAATATCACTTATATGTGGAATCTAAAATAAATGATACAAATGAACCTATTTACAAAACAGAAACAGACATAGAAAACAAACTTATGGTTAACAAAGGGGAAAGAGTTGGAGGAGGGATAAATTTGTAGTTTGGGATTAACAGATACATACTGCTATATAAAATAGATGAACAACAAGGTCCTACTTCATACCACTGGGAACTATATTCAATATCCTGTAATAACCTATAATGGAAAATAATCTGAAAAAGAATATATGTATATAAACTGAATCACTTTGCTATATTCCCAAAAATAACAAAACATTGTAAATCAACTATACTTCAATTTTTAAAAATCCATTCTCCTATGGAATTAATATTACAGTATTACAATATTACAATATTACAGAATACAATATTACAGAATTTCACTGAACTTTGGTGTCCCAATATCAAAGCCACTCTTGGTATCTTTGTTTCCAGTAATTTAATAATTTTAGAACAGTTTTACATTTATAGAAAAATTGGAAAGATAGTACAAACGGTTTCCATGTACCCTGCACTTTTTTTTATTATTAACATCTTACATTGGTATGGTACATTTGTCACAACTAATGAACCAATATTGATACATTATTATTAACAAAGGCCATACTTCATTAAGATTTCCTTGGTTTTTACCTACTGTCCTTTTTCTTTTCCAGGATCCCATATAAGACACCTCATCGTATTTACTCATCACGTCTCCTTAGGCTCCTATTAGCTATAACATTTTCTCAGACTCTTGTTTTTGATGACCTTGACAGTTGTAAGTATTGGTCTGGTATTTTGCAAACTGTCTCTCAGTTTGGATTTGTCTGATGTTTTTCTCATATTTAGTCTAGGGTTATGAGTTTAGGAGAGGAAGACTACAGAGGAAAAGTGCCACTCTCATCACTTTATATGATGATGATATAGGGTACACACTGTTACTGCTGATGTTGACCTGATTGCATGGTTGAGGTAGTGTTTGTTAGGTGTCTCCACTGTAAAGTTCCCTATTGTTACATACTCTGGTCTTATGAGGTGAAATTGAGCAGGACCCTGTGGGGCTCCCAGGCATGGAAGCCTTTCTATTCTCCATTTCTTGTTTGTAGGGAATAGACTCCAGCCTCCATGACCTTCCCTGTGTTCCAAAGGGCAGATTTGAACAGTTATTAATCAGGGAAGGGAAGGGATGCAGAGACAAGGGAGGAGCAGCCAAGAAACAGTAAGTGCAGTCTTGGGGCAGGGTCCTGGTTCTGCCTCAAGGAATACACCTAACAATATCTTTGAGCTCTTTACAGAACTAGAACCCAACAAATGGAAGATGTCATTATCCCTTATTCCAGAGAAGACCACCTGAGGCCAGATTAAAGGAACCAGAGAAACTCATCAAGAGATTACCTGAGACAAGATGAAAGTAGCGCAGGCCCCACACCCACCCCAATCTTATCAGTAACTCGGTCCTAGGACAATTGCTATAAAACTCCTCACCAAATCCTCCCGTGTGGGGACACGCAATTTTTGAGGGTGGGAGCCCGCTCTGTCCCTGTTTGCCTGGCAAAACAATAAAGCTATTCTTTTCTACTTCACCCAAAACTCTGTCTCTGAGATTAGATTCGGCACCAGTGCACAGATGCCGAGTTTTCAGCATCAGAAGGAAGTCACCATACATAGCCCATACTTAACTAGTGGGGAGTTATGTTCCACCTCCTTTAGTGAAGGATGCATTCAGATATTTTTTCTTCCATTTTATAATTGGGTTGTTTGTTTTCTTATTGTTGAGTTTTAAGGATCCTTTCTGTATTTTGCATACAATTCCCTTATCAGATATGTGCTTCACAAATATTTTCTTCCAGTGTGTGACTTCTTTTTCAACATTCTCTTAATAGTGCCTTTCACACTGCAGTTTTTAATTTAAATAAAGTCTAATTTATTGGTTTTCTTTTAATAATCATGTTTTTGGTGTTGTACATGTAAATTCATCACCAGTCCCAGGGTCCTATCAATTTTCTTCCATGCTTCCTTCTAGAAGTTTTATAGGTTTGCATTTTACATTTAGGCCATCATCCACTTTGAAAGAAGTAAGGTCTTGGTCTAGGTTCATTTTGTCATTATGGACATCTAATATTTCCAGCACCATTTGTTGAAAACACTATCCTTTCTTTTTTGAATTGACTTTGCTCCTTTGTCAAAGATCAGTTTGCCACAAAATAACTTGCTAGAATTTTTGTTGAGATTGAGAGGAATCTGTAGAGCAAGGTGAGAAGAATTTATATCTTACCAATATTGAAAGGCAATCTCTGTCTTTTCATTGGTGTGTTTAGACCATTCATAATTGAAGTAACTATTGATAAATTTGGGTTTATATCTACCATGTTTGTACTTGTTTTCTACTTGTTGCATTTGTTTTATTTCTATTTTTCCCTAAATTTCTAGGTTTCCTGGTCTTACCTGAGCATTTTCTGATTCTATTTTATCTCTTTTAGCATATCAATTATGTTTATTTAAAAAAATATATTTTAGTGGTTGCCAATAGAGTTTTTAATATGCATTTTTACCTGATCTAAGTCCAACAGCAATAACACTATACTGTTTCTTGTATGGTACAGTACTTTATAACTGAGTATTATCAATTCCTCTTTTCCATCTCTTATGACTTTGAATCATTTATTTCAGTTTTCCATATACTATAATCACCCAATACATTTTTATTATTATTACTTTAAACAGTTATCTTTTAGATAATTTCAAAATAAGAAAAATAAAAGATTTCATTTTACCTGTATTTATTTCTTTTCTAACTCTCTTCCTTTCTTTATATAGATCCCAATTTCTGATCCATACCATTTTCTTTATGCCTGAAAAGTTTCTTTTAAAATTATTTGTAAGGCCAATCTCTTGGCAATGAATTCCTTCAGTTTTTATTCAGTATTTATTTATTTTATTCCTTTAGTTTTAAATCTTTATTTCTCTTTCATCTTTGAAGTACATTTTTGCTGGATGTACAATTCTAGGCATGTGGCTTTTTTTCTTTTCTTTAAAAACATTAAACATTTCACTTCACTCTGTTCTTGCTTGCATGGTTTCTGATGAGAAGTCCACCTTAATTCTTGTCTGTGTCCCTCTATAGATAAGGTGGGGGGTGTCTAGCTTTTTTTTTTTTAAGATTTTGTCTTTCTCTTTCATTTTCTGGAGTTGGACTGATATGTCTGATTGTAGATTTTTGGGTAATTATTGTGTTTTGTGTTCATGGAGCTTAATAAATCTGTGGTTTGTTGTCTGTCATAAATTTTGGAAAATTCTCTCCATTCTTATTTCAAATATCTCTTCTGCTCTCTTTCTTCTTCTTCTGGTATTCTAATTACACATGTATTACACTTTTTGATTTTGTCTCACATCTCTTGTCTTAGATGTTCTGTTCTTTGTTTTTTCATTCTTTTTTCTCTTTGCACTTTAGTTTGGGAAGTTACTGTTGACCTATCTGCAAGCTCACTGATTCTTTCCTTACTCATGTCAAGTCTGATGAGACTATCAAAGGCATTTTCTAATCTCAGTTACAGTGTTTTTGATTTCTAGGATTTCCTGTTGATTGTTTCAAAGAGTTCCCAGCTCTGCTTACATTACTCATCTGTCTTGTAAGTTGTCTACTTTTTCCATTAGAACTCTTAATGTATTAACCATAACTATTTGAAATCTTCTGTCTGATAATTCCAAAAACTGTTTCATATGTGAACCTCCTCCTGATTCTCTCTTTGCCATTTCAGAACGTCTTTTTTTCTTGCCTTTTACCATACTTTGTAATTTTTTGTTGAAAGCTGGACATGATGTATTAGCATTGAAACTGAGGGAAATAGACATTTAAAGTGAGGTTTTATGTTTATCTGGCTAGGAGTTGGGCTGTGTTTTAATATTTACTGTATCTGTAGTACTAGCGACTTCAAATTCCTCTAGCATCCTTGCTTTGGGGTCCTCTATTGATTTTAGGATGAAAGCAAGCAGGACCTTTTGGGACCCTCCTGGATACAAAAGCCTTTTCATGTTCCCCATTTCCTGTTTGTAGGAAAAAGGTTTCAGCCTCCTAGACCTTCCCCGAGTTCCAAAGGGCAGATTCCGTTACTAATTAGAGGAGTGAGGAAATACAGAAACAAAGGAAAGGCCATCAAGAAACAATAGTGCAGCAATTGGGCAGGGTCCTGGTTCCTCCTCGAGGGATATACATAACAATGTACCTCTGAGTTCTTCTACAGGAACTAAGGCCCCCACCCAGGTGGAGGATGGTAACTTCAGGCTGAGCACAAGCAAGTGGACCCCAGACTGGCTGGAACCAGAAGGCTGATGATTGAGATTCCTGGAACATGACCCTGTTACATCTCTACCAACCAATCAGAGGAGGGTCACACACCCTGAGCCCTCCCCCCATATTTTGCCTATAAAATCTCTTCCCCCAAAACCATTGGGGAGTTTGGGCTTTTTGAGCCTGAGCCGCCCCATTCTCCTTACTTGACCCTTGAAATAAACCTTTCTCTGCTCCAGACTCTAACGTTTCTGTTTGTTTGGCTTCACGGTGCATCGGGCATATGAACTTGGGTTTGACAATATCAGGTCTATGTAAGTAATTCAATTATGTCAGAGTTTCTTTCAATATCACCTCTTCCTTGGAGCATTCTTTGAAACCTCATCTCACACTGAGCTCATCTTCATCTGAGTCTAAATCCTTTTTTGTCTTTTTCTCTTAATTTGCACTTAATTGAATACTACTTAGTAATACTTGATTTTCAATGAACTGCCTCTTCAAATAGAAGCTCTTTTATGAGAGGGACAGTCTTTTATGCAACCATTATATCCCAGATTGTGCTATCATTAAGTGTATATGAGACATGTAGGAAATATTGAATTAAATGTTTGGGGTAGTCCAGGGGTTACTTTTCTCTGACTTTGTTATTAGTGAGGCTTCATCAGACTTTCAGAATAGAAATATGTCCAGGTCACCACAGTTAATAGAGGCTTATTGTAAGGATAGATGGGTTGGTAAGAAGGAGATGGTACAGAAGCTAAACCACCAGACCCCACATGTGGCTGGCACATCATTCATTACTTGTTCAAATGCATTCATTTCAAAGTAGGTGTAATGAACCAACAGCAATTCTGCAAGTATTCCATGTGGATGACAACTCCTGCATCTCTCCTTCTCCCCTCGCTACCTACTTTCTGCTTGACTACCCTTCTTCTTACTGATTGGTAAAGGAGAAGAAAGATACAGTTCCTGTGCACAGAATTTACAGCCCAGAAAGAAAGACAAGTAAATTGGCAATTATAGCATCATGTGATAAGTGCTATGATGGGGGAACCTGAGAGTATAATGGGAGCACATAGAAGGAGGATTTAATCCAGTCTAGGGGGTCAAGAAAATCTTCCTGTAGAAAGTAACATCCAAAATGAGAAGTAAATGAAGAGGAGGAATATATCAGCAGGGTGATTGTGATAAGTCTTTGTTACAGGCAAAGGGGAGAGTAAGCATGAAGACCTAAAGAGATCACATAGTGTTTGAGAAAGAGAAAGTAGTTTAGTATGGCTAGAGTATGGACTATAGGATGGTAAGCAGAGGGAGGAGGTACTAGAAAGATAAAGAGATAATGCCTTAAAAATAAGCAAGGTCCAGATTATTAAGACATTTTAATCATGTTAAAAAGTATAAACTTTATCTTGAATGAGGTGGAACTGTGTTGGGTAACTGGAAAGATCTCCAAGATGTGTTAAGAATGATAGATAAGAATACAGTGAAATAAACAAGAATACATATGTTTATGCTCTGTATGTCTAAGTTTTCTGAATCTTTGCACTAGACACTTTAATAGTAGTTTCCTCTGAGAAGGAGGAGAAGCAACTTGGACTTAAATATGTTTATGTTCTTTAGAAATTATTCTATCATGTGCTTTAATTATTTTTACTTAAAACTGTTTAAAAGTGTCTTGCTTTAAAGAGAGATTTGTGTTATTGTTTTCCTCTCTGGAACCAGAACAGGCCAAAAGGAAAAAAAAAAATGTGAGCAGGGGAAATAGACAGTGAGTACCTGAGAAGTAAATAAAGATATTTTACTGATAATAATAATAATAATAATAATAATAATAATAATAATAATAATAAAAAGTGTAAACTTTATCCTAAATGCCCCTGAAGAGAAAATACTGGAGACTTTCAAGGATGAAAATGACATGATCCAATTGATATTTTGGAGATACCTTCCTGTTAACAATTGGAAGAATCAGAGCAAGTCTTGACACAAGAGACTAGTTATTGAGTTTTTTTCCAACAATCCAAGTAAGAGATGATGGGTGTGATGAGAAAGAAATGAACAAAATGGAGGGAGAAATATTTAGGAAGTAGAATGGCTAGGCTTAGGACTTCTTGTATATGAAGTCTGAGAGGTGACTGGCCAGCCTCTTGATGCTGCATTTGCTTCGGCAACCCCCTCCTCCCTGGGCTAGTCAGGGAGAGCTCAGGGCAGTAGAGTCATGCAGCTCAAAACATAGTTCCATTCTGAGCTCTTGCATGGACTACTGAATAGTTTGACTTCTGATTCCTGAGGGTGGGAAGGAAAAAGGAGATTCTGAGGAAAAAATCTGCAGAAGCTTCTCTGCACCAAGAACGAGGGAGGATTTTAATAAGGGCAAGTAAGAGGATCGTTGAGGATAGAAGAGGAAACAGGAAGCCAAAGTAGCTCACTCCCGCCTTTTCCAAAGGTGGTGTGGATGAGAGGGGAGGACATAATGTTCCCAAAGATGCTCTTGTCCACCATAGGCAGGTGTTTCTTTATGGAGAGTCACGTGGTAAATCGAGGCAGTTAACTTCCCCCTCATTCAAGTCTTAAAGTTTAGCAGTTCCCTAGAAGGAAATGAGAGTCACACTGCTTTCTCCAGACCAGGGCATCCTAGCACTTGAGTAAGCAGTCCTTCTCCTGGTGGTTAGTCCCCATTTGGACTGGCCCATGAAAGCTGTTTTTCAGATCCACAGTAATACCTCCATTTTAAATTTATTCATTCTTCTGTGCAAGGAGGTTTCACTCAAAATAAAGCTATGCTATCAGCCTAATTATTGTGTAATTCTGAATGAAGATGACACTCAACACCAGCAGCCAAACTGTAATGCTTATGTCTTGATGGGTTACAGGCCTATATTCTTGTGCTCTTATAAAACTATTTTTGGTGAAACTGAAGAAAGAGAAGGAGAGGGAGGAGAAGACAAGGAGGAGGGAGAAGGGGAGGAGGAGAAGAGGAAGAAAGAATACTGCTATTTAAAACAACAGCTGCCTTCTGAGGGAAAGGGGGATGGATCTTGTTAAAAATAATCTGAGGGACCCTACTAGACTTTTGTGCCACCAGTGTAATAGTCAGCCTCTATGCCAAGCACTGTAATAGGTTTTGGTACAGCCCATGTGGACGGGGAACTGAGTTTTAGAGGAAAGACTAGAGAGGGCTTGTTCTGCATCATAGTATGAAAAGAAGTCAGAGTTCTCTTCAGGGCAGGGGTTGCGGGGGTGGTGTGGATATGGGAGAGAAATAGGTGAGGAAAAGATGGGAAGAAAGATGGGAGGGAAAAAGAACCAACAAGATGGTGAGAAGCCTGTTAATTCACATAGGTGCCACGAACTTCAGCACTCTTCAGAGGACTGTGGCTAATATAAGTTTTAGGACAGGGGTGACCAACATTCATTAGTAGGTGTGCATTTCTGCAGTCTTCTATACCCTGCTGCTCTCCCCATCATCTTGAACTTTTAGTAAAGTCTGATACATACCATATATGAGAAGTTTTAAGCAGAATAAAAGGGGGAATTTCCTGGCAGTCCAGTGGTTAGGACTCTGTGCTTTCACTGCCGAGGGCCCAGGTTCAATCCCTGGTCGGGGAACTAAGATCCTGCAAGCCTCACTGCGTGGCCCAAAACAAAACAAAACAACAACAACAAACAAGCAAGCAAACTAACAAAAACAACATAAAAGGGAATTCTCTTTTCCAGGGGAATCCATGAGTGGGCCAGTATGTTTTAGACATGAAACCATCTATAAACTGAACTATTGTAATGGGAACCAAAGGTAAATATGAGAATATAAACCCCTGAGAATTCAAAGCAATCATGGGGAAGGCATTGGACTTTTCATAAATTATAAAATGGGGGTTGAGAAAACTTTCTTATTTTATTTTATTTTATCTTATTTTATTTATTTATTTATTTATTTTTGCGGTACGTGGGCCTCTCACCATCATGGCCTCTCCCGTCATGGAGCACAGGCTCCGGATGTGCAGGCCCAGTGGCCATGGCTCACAGGCCCAGCTGCTCTGCGGCATGTGGGATCCTCCTGGACCAGGGCACGAACCCGTGTCCCCTGCATTGGCAGGTGGACTCTCAAGCACTGCACCACCAGGGAAGCCCTCTTATTTTATTTTATTTTTTTAATTTATTTTCTTTTTTTGCGATACGCGGGCCTCTCACTCTTGTGGCCTCTCCCGTTGCGGAGCACAGGCTCTGGACGCGCAGGCTCAGTGGGCACGGCTCACAGGACTAATCACTCCGTGGCATGTGGAATCTTCCCGGACTGGGGCACAAACCCGTGTCCCCTGCATCGGCAGGCAGACTCTCAACCACTGCACCACCAGGGAAGCCCATCTTATTTTAGTTAAAAAACATATTTATTTATTTTTACTTATTTTGCTGTGTCAGGTCATAGTTGCGGCATGCGGGATTTCACTGCTGTGCACAGGCTTCTCTCTAGATGTGGCCTGCGGGCTCTCTAGATGTGGTGCACGGGGGTTAGATATCCCCTGCATGTGAGATCTTAGTTCCCGACCAAGGATCAAATCCGTGTACCTCTGAATTGGAAAACAGATTCTTAACCACTGGACCTCCAGGGAAATACCAGAGGAAACTCTTTTAAAACAAGGGTTACCCCAGCTAAAAACTTAGTTATAGTAGCCATAACTGCCTCTAATACGTGTGAGTTGTGGAAAAGTACAAAAGGATGCCCAAATATATTTAAATATATAAAAATTATAAATCAAGTGGAAAAATTGGTAATTAAAATGTTCTAAAATCTTATCTAGACATATATATCTTCATACTATCAAAACTAAAAAAAAATGTATAAAGTTATGGTTTTGATGTGACTGGAAGCTGGCAAAACATCAATGACGACTGAAATTATCTATTGTTGCATATGTCTGGGTGTTCAGTTTAGGGACTAGTTATGTTTGGATAAGAAATGAGATAAATGAAGAATTCATAAAGTATATGTTTATTTTAAGAAATTAATTTTTCTTTCCTTCATTTCAGAAAAAAACACTAATTATGTTCTTTTATCAATATTTTCATATAATATTGTCTTATTGAAAGCAATACCAAGTTAGATCATTTTCCTTGAGTTACTGTGGTTCTTAGGTAGTTTTTATTAATTTCAATTTGTAGAAAATTTGCTTTTCTGAGTCACTACCAACTGGAACTGACAAGAAAATGTTTAAGGCAATATTTAGCTGAAAACGAGCTATAAATTTTACCTATTATGTTTGAGCATAATGAGTCAAATATAATAAATTATTTCTATCACAGAGTATGTTACAAAATATTTAAATTTCACCATATAAATTATTAACACTTTTATCATAATTTTTTGCTAGCTCTTAAAATATCTTGATCCATACAGTATTACTTAAGTTCTTCTTTCAAAAAATTCAATGCTGGAATATTATAAAGAAAACCAAAAATGGCAGTATGTAGTCATCTCTCTTTAACTGAGACTACACCATTATCTCTAATGGTCTTAAAATAGTCTGTGTAGAGATTAATACCAGAATTTTTAATATATGAATATTTTCCTTCAGAGTTATGGAAATGTCTTTATTTCATTTTTATAATTTATTTTATGTTGCTGGAATATCACTTTTGTTGCATATTCACATGTAGTTTCTTCTGACAGAAAAAACAATTTCTTTAAAATTTTGAGAAATACTTCTCTACCCTTTCAGAATATTACTTGTTTGCTCTTGATGGTGTTGTTCATAAGCTTTTGCTAGCATAATTAATACAAGCAACATTTCTTATAAAATAACTATGGATAACACAAGTTGAACTTTATTTTCTGCTGAAGACCATGAATCGCTATTTTTTAATTTAATTTTATTTATTTTTTTTATACAGCAGGTTCTTATTAGTTATCTATTTTATACATATTAGTGTATACATGTCAATCCCAGTCTCCTAATTCATCCCACCACTACTCCCCCACCCACCACTTTCCCCCCTTGGTGTCCATCCGTTTGTTCTCTACATCTGTGTCTCAATTTCTGCCCTGCAAACCAGTTCACCTGTACCATTTTTCTAGGTTCCACATATATGCGTTAATATACGATATTTGTTTTTCTCTTTCTGACTTACTTCACTCTGTATGACAGCCTCTAGATCCATACACATCTGTACAAATGATCCAATTTTGTTCCTTTTTATGACTAATATTCCATTGTATATATATGTACCACATCTTCTTTATCCATTCATCTGTCGATGGGCATTTAGGTTGTTTCCATGACCTGGCTATTGTAAATAGTGCTTCAATGAACATTGGGGTGCATGTCTTTTTGAATTATGGTTTTCTCTGGGTATATGCCAGTAGTGGGATTACTGGACCATATGGTAATTCTATTTTTAGTTTTTTAAGGAACCTCCATACTGTTCTCCACATGACTCACTAGTTAAGGATGCTCTTGGCTTTCTCTGCGCGGTGCCTGCAGAGCTTCGCTCCTCACCGGGCCGGCGGGCAGGCGGCCGGGCAGCACCTGAGCGGCGACCCGGGCGCGAGGCCAACCGAGCCAGGGCGCCCGGCCCCTGTCGGGGTCTATTGACGTCAGGAGCGCGGGCTGGGCCATGGCGGGGCTGGAGAGCGCTTCGGCGGCCAGGCCGAGCCTGACCTCCATCTCGTCGGGGGAGCTGCACAGCTTGTGGACGTGCGACTGCGAGCTGGCCCTGCAGCCCCTTGCCCAGCTGCTGCGCCTGCAGCCCTGCGCCTTCCAGCTGCGCGGGGACCAGCTGGTGGTCCCCGGTCCCGCGGAGCCCGCGGCCACTCGCGGGGGCTTCACCGTCTTCAGCGACGGCCTCGTGCGCCTCGATGGACAGCTCTACCACCTCAGCAGCTACATCAGGATATATGTGGAACTGACCAACTACTGCGATTATAAAGACTAACGGGAAACTATATTGAGCAAACCAATGCTATTCTTTATTAGTGTACAGACCAAAAAGGACTCCTCGAAAGAAAGAACGTATGCGTTTCTTGTGAACACCAGGCACCCCAAGATAAGAAGACAGATAGGGCAGGGGATGGACATGGTCATTTCCTCAGTGATTGGAGAAAGCTACTGGCTTCAGTTTGATTTTCAAGAGGCAGTAAAGAATTTTCTCCCTCCAGGAAACAAGGTGGTTAATGGAGAAGATCTGAGCTTTGCGTATGAATTCAAAGCTGACACGTTATTTGATTTCTTCTATTGGTTTGGGCTCAGCAGTTCCACTGTAAAAGTGAATGGAAAAGTTCTGAATTTGTCAAGTACAAGTCCAGAAAAGAAGAAGACCATTAAATTATTTCTGGAAAAAATGAGTGAACCTTTAATCCGAAGGAACAGTTTCTCTGACCGAAAATTCAGTGTAACTTCCAGAGGTTCACTAGATGAAGTTTTTAACTGCAGTCTGTCACCTAGATCATCTCTGATGGAGCCTCTTTTGGCAGAATTACCATTTCCATGTGTTCTGGAATCTGAAGAGATACCCAACCCATTTATCTGATTGGATTGGACATTTTGCGGCTCCTCCTACACCCCAGGCCTGTGCCAGAACCGAGGGCTGAGGGAATCCAAGAGAGATAGGAGGCGGGTACCTCTGCCCTCTGCTCCTACCGAGACCCCTCCTTTCCATTTTTGTGGGTGATGCCTTGGCAGGGCTGATGCAGCTATCTTCAGGATGGGAGGGCTTTGGCCCCATGGCCTGAGTGGTTCCTCTCCTTTTAACACTTCTCCAAAGAGGCAGAGGGAGTGGCAGAGTCCTGCCACCCTGAATATTTCGCTTATACCCTGGCATCCTGGGAGCTTCCTGGGCAGCCTTTGTGGGAGCCATCTGACCTGGGTTTTGCCCTGTGATGCTTCATAAATCTGGGTTTAGCCCTCTGCTTGTCTGAACCCAAACCCAGCAAGCATGGGGTTAGCAGTGCCATTCTCTTGCAAACCTTGCTGAGCAAAAAGCCCAGGACATCCTTCATCAGAAGGCAACTATGTTTTTCATCCTGCCCATAGGATGAAACCTTAGGAGAAACATTCACGGTGAGGCTCGCAGGAGGATTGGCCAGGTTGATAAGGCGGTAACCCTACCACCCGCTGCCTGAAATCTGAACTCCCTTGACCTCCCTCCTTAACAAAGTGGCCCGTGTAGAAAGAGGCCAGGTGATGTGATACCAGACATGACAGGAGAAGGATAATGTATGCGACGTTGTCCTCTCTATTAAAAGCACTTTATGTCAGTTGGGTATTTCATAAGCTTTTAGCAATCCTAACACTAAAAACAAAATAGAAGAAAGCTATACCATTACCATAATACATTGTTACAGCAATACATTTTTCATCTCATAGCTACCATGGAGTTCTTCAAAAAGAAAAAAAAAATCATCCTATTTACATCCTAAAAACCTGCATGAATGAGTTGCTACACAGGCTTATAATGAGAAAGATTTCTGGGTCCTGAGTATAATTTTTCTGTCCTTTTAAAAAGTATTCCTGTATTATACATTATGATAGCAGTACTGTTTGTCCTTTCACTTATATTTGAAATGGTATGAACTATATTTGTGCAATTAAATTTTTCCTTAACATTCAAAAAAAAAGGATGTTCTTTTGTTTCATTTAACTCTTCTAATACTTTACCTTGTTTAACGTAAATTTAATTGTTTTACCAATGATTAGTTATGTTCCCATCATGTGTTCAACTGTGGTTGTAGGGTCAATTTGATAGGCATTTCAAAAAAAAGGTATCTTTAGTAGATTCAGAAAATATTGTATATAAATTTGAATTGTTCCAACGAATGTCATTTCTATTGGCACAGTTGAGGACATATCTTCTAGTGACAAATTTAAACTATGCAATGGATATGGCACCAAAAAAAGCTTCTGAATTTTTGGCTAAAACTCTGGCATAGACGCATTAATTTGGATTGAATTCTGTTTTGCTCAAAGTATTTATATGATGTCAAAAGTATGTGATGGCCATTTTCCAAGGTCTTCATCTAATAAAGCTCAAGAGGTTTAGTCTTCCTCAGCCATGAAATTTGCCAATTTAATGAATGTAATTTTCTTCATCTTCCAATGGCAAGGTCAAAATTACATTTGGTATTTCCAAATTGTAAGTTTGATCTGAGTACTTCTCTTTTTCATTCTCATTGTTTGTATTAGTGATTAGTTTTCTTTTAGTAAGAGATATGAAGAGAAATGAAAGCATTTTGTTTCACCTGTTCAAGTTGCAGACTTGATGAGAGTAGTTTTCTTGTTCATGTGTATCATTTTCATAAATAATTAAGTCCTTAATAAAAATTGTAATATAATTACAAATTTTATGTGGGTCACATGTGGATGTGTTCATTTTCATTGTTTGCAGTTCTAAATATTTCATCCTCTTTTTCTTTTTCTCTTTTCAGCTCTTTTTCTTTGTGAGCTCACATTTTTTCCCACTGCCCTCCCCCCCACTGCTTTATTGTGATATAATCAACATATAACATTGTGTAAGTTTAAGGTGTATAACACATTAATTTGGTATATTTATATATCGTAAAATGATACCACCATAGCATTGGCTAACACCTCCATCTTGTCACATAATTACCATTTCTTTTTGTGGTGAGGACATTTAAGATCTAATCTCTTAGCAACTTTCAAGTATATAATACAGCATTATTAACTACAATCACCACATTATACATTAGATTCCCTAGAACTTATTCATTTTATAAATTCAAGTTTGTACCCTTTAACCAATACCTCCCCATTCCACCCACCCACCCCCCAGCCCCTGGCAACCACTAATCTGCTATTTCTATGAGTTTGCTTTTTTTTAGATTCCACGTATAAGTGATATACAGTATTTGTCTCTCTGTCTGGCTTATTTCACTTAGAATAATGCCTTCAAGTTTCATCCAAGTTGTCAAAAATGGTAGAATTTCCTTATTTCTCGTGGCGAAGTAATATTCCATTGTGTGTGTATGTGTATCTCACATCTTCTCTTTATCCAGTCAAATGTTGATGGATATTTTCAAATTTCTTAATTCTTATTTATCACATTACAACTTGTACTCGTTCTCATTGACATAAAAAAAATTTAAATGTCTTCCTTCAAACTGTAAAAGATTTGAACATATTTTCACCAAAAATTCAGATTAAAGTAAATGTAGAAGATTTTCCAAACAGAATGACTTTCATGTTTTCAAGAAAGTCATTTTCTTCTACAGTATTTAAATATGTTAAAGTTAAAAGGCAAATATGAATGATAATTGATAAATATAAAATTTTTCTGCAGCAGCCTGGGTGGGAGGGGAGTTTGGGGGAGAATGAATAAATGTATATGTATGGCTGAGTCACTTTACTGTGCACCTGAAACCAACACAATATTATTAATCAGCTATACTCCAATATAAAATAAAAAGATTTAAAAAAATGAAAAAAAAAACTACCTTTCTAAAAGCTCTGTCTAGTCTTTTGGTCTATAATTCTGCTCCATATCTGGCACAAATAAGAATTCCTGCTCCTGATAAGACTTAGATGGTTAATCCTCTATAAAAATATTTCCCAAAGGAAAAGAAATATAAGATTTTTCATTAAAATTATTTTAAGCTGAAAGTTTATCTAATAGAAGAAACTTTATTTAAATCATATTGAATACATCTATAAAATTAAAACTATTTACAATTCTAGGGTTCAGTGTCTATTTATCTGCCAATGTAAACATCAGAGCCTTGCTTTTTAAATATTATGCATATATATATTTTAAACATCTTTATTGGAGTATAATTGCTTTACAATGGAGTGTTAGTTTCTGCTTTATAACAAAGTGAATCAGTTATACATATACATATGTTCCCATATCTCTTCCCTCTTGCATCTCCCTCCCTCTCACCCTCCCTATCCCACCCCTCTAGGTGGTCACAAACCACCTAGCTGATCTCCTTGTGCAATGTGGCTGCTTCCCACTACCTATGTATTTTATGTTTGGTAGTGTATATATGTCCATGCCACTCTCTCACTTTGTCACAGCTTACCCTTCCCCCTCCGCATATCCTCAAGTCCATGCTTTAGTAGGTCGGTGTATTTATTCCCATATTACTCCTAGGTACTTCATGACCTTTTTTTTTTTTCTTAAACTGCATATATATGTGTTAGCATATGGTATTTGTTTTTCTCTTTCTGACATACTTCACACTGTATGACAGACTCTAGGTCCATTCACCTCACTACAAAAAACTCAATTTCGTTTCTTCTTATGGCTGAGTAATATTCCAGTGTATATATGTGCCACATCTTCTTTATCCATTCATCTGTTGATGGACACTTAGGTTGCTTCCATCTACTGGCTATTGTAAATAGAGCTGCAATGAACATTTTGGTACATGACCCTTTTAGAATTATGGTTTTCACAGGGTATATGCCCAGTAGTGGGATATTTGGGTCATATGGTAGTTCTATTTGTAGTTTTTTAAGGAACCTACATAGTGTTCTCCATAGTGGCTGTATCAATTTACATTCCCACCAACAGTGCAAGAGGGGTTCCTTTTCTCCACACCCTCTCCAGCATTTATTGTTTGTAGATTTTTTGATGATGGCCATTCTGACAAGTGTGAGATGATATCTCATTGTAGTTTTGATTTGCATTTCTCTAAAGATTAATGATGTTGAGCATACTTTCATGTGTTTGTTGCCAATCTGTATATCTTCTTTGGACAAATGTCTATTTAGGTCTTCTGCCCATTTTTGGACTGGGTTGTTTGGTTTTTTGTTATTGAGCTGCATGAGCTGCTTGTAAATCTTGGAGATTAATCTTTTGTTAGTAGCTTCACTTGCAAATATTTTCTCCCATTCTGAGGGTTGTCTTTTGGTCTTGTTTATGGTTTCCTTTGCTATGAAAAAACGTTTAAGTTTCATTAGGTCCCATTTGTTTATTTTTGTTTTTATTTCCATTCTCTAGGAGGTGGGTTAAAAAGGATCTTGCTGTGATTTATGTCATAGAGTGTTCTGCCTATGTTTTCCTCTAAGAGTTTGATAGTTTCTGGCCTTACATTTAGGTCTTTAATCCATTTTGAGCTTATTTTTGTGTATGTTTTTAGGGAGTGATCTAATCTCATACTTTTACATGTCCCTATCCAGTTTTCTCAGCACCACTTATTGAAGAGGCTGTCCTTTCTCCACCGTACATTCCTGCCTCCTTTATCAAAGATAAGGTGACCATCTGTGCATTGGTTTATCTCTGGGCTTTCTATCCTGTTCCATTGATCTATCTTTCTGTTTTTGTGCCAGTACCATACTGTCTTGATTACTGTAGCTTTGTAGTATAGTCTGAATTCAGGGAGCCTGATTCCTCCAGCTCCATTTTTCGTTCTCAAGATTGCTTTGGCTATTCGGGGTCTTTTGTGTTTCCATACAAATTTTGAAATTTTTTGTTCCATTTCTGTGAAAAATGCCAGTGGTAGTTTGATAGGGATTGCACTGAATCTGTAGATTGCTTTGGGTAGTAGAGTCATTTTCACAATGTTGATTCTTCCGATCCAAGAACATGGTATATCTCTCCATCTATTTGTATCATCTTTAATTTCTTTCATCAGTGTCTTATAATTTTCTGCATACAGGTCTTTTGTCTCCTTAGGTAGGTTTATTCCTAGATATTTTATTCTTTTTGTTGCAATGGTAAATGAGAGTGTTTTCTTCATTTCACTTTCAGATTTCTCATCATTAGTGTACAGGAATGCCAGAGATTTCTGTGCATTAATTTTGTATCCTGCTACTTTACCAAATTCATTGATTAGCTCTAGTAGTTTTCTGGTAGCATCTTTAGGATTCTCTATGTATAGTATCATGTCATCTGCAAACAGTGACAGCTTTACTTCTTCTTTTCCGATTTGGATTCCTTTTATTTCCTTTTCTTCTCTGATTGCTGTGGCTAAAACTTCCAAAACTATGTTGAATAAGAGTGGTGAGAGTGGGCAATATTGTCTTGTTCCTGATCTTAGTGGAAATGGTTTCAGATTTTCACCATTGAGAATGATGTTGGCTGTGGGTTTGTCATATATGGCCTTTATTATGTTGAGCAAAGTTCCCTCTATGCCTACTTTCTGCAGGGTTTTTATCATAAATGGGTGTTGAATTTTGTCAAAAGCTTTCTCTGCATCTATTGAGATGACCATATGGTTTTTTTCCTTCAAATTGTTAATATTGTGTATCATGTTGATTGATTTGTGTATATTGAAGAATTTTTGTATTCCTGGAATAAACCCCACTTGATCATGGTGAATGATCCTTTCAATGTGCTGTTGGATTCTGTTTGCTAGTATTTGGGTTTTTTGTTTGATGTTTGTTTGTTTTGAGGATTTTTGCATCTATGTTCATCAGTGATATTGGCCTGTAGTTTTCTTTCTTTGTGACATCTTTGTCTGGTTTTGGTATCAGGGTGATGGTGGCATCGTAGAATGAGTTTGGAAGTGTTCCTCCCTCTGCTATATTTTGGAAGAGTTTGAGAAGGATAGGTGTTAATTCTTCTCTAAATATTTGATAGAATTCGCCCGTGAAGCCATCTGGTCCTACGCTTTTGTTTGTTGGAAGATTTTTAATCACAGTTTCAATTTCAGTGCTTGTGATTGGTCTGTTCATATTTTATATTTCTTCCTGATTCAGTCTTGGCAGGTTGTGCATTTCTAAGAATTTGTCCATTTCTTCCAGGTTGTGCATTTTATTGGCATAGAGTTACTTGTAGTAATCTCTCATGATCCCTGTATTTCTGCAGTGTCAGTTGTTACTTCTCCTTTTTCATTTCTAAATTTATTGTTTTGAGTCTTCTCCCTTTTCTTGATGAGTGTGGCTAATGGTTTATCAGTTTTGTTTATCTTCTCAAAGAACCAGCTTTTAATTTTATTGATCTTTGCTATCATTTCCTTCATTTCTTTTCAATTTATTTCTGATTTGATATTTATGATTTCTTTCCTTCTGCTAACTTTGGGGTGCTTTTGTTCTTCTTTCTCTAATTGCTTTAGGTGCAAGGTTAGGTTGTTTATTTGAGATGTTTCCTGTTTCTTAAAGTAAGATTGTATTGCTATAAACTTCGCTCTTAAAACTGCTTTTGCTGTGTCCCATAGGTTTTGGGTCATTGTGTCTCCATTGTCATTTGTTTCTAGGTATTTTTTGATTTCCTCTTTGATTTCTTCAGTGATCACTTGGTTATTAAGTAGTGTATTGTTTAGCCTCCATGTATTTGTATTTTTTACAGTTCTTTTCCTGTAATTGATATCTAGTCTCATAGCATAGTGGTCGGAAAAGGTACTCGATGTGATTTCAATTTTCTTAAATTTACCAAAGCTTGATTTGTGACCCAGGATATGATCTATCCTGGAGAATATTCCATGAGCACTTGAGAAAAATGTGTATCCTGTTGTTTTTGTATGGAATGTCCTATAAATGTCAATTAAGTCCTTCTCATTTAATGTATCATTTAAAGCTTGTGTTTCCTTATTTATTTTCATTTTCAATGATCTGTCCATTGGTGAAAGTACGGTGTTAAAGTCCCCTACTATGATTGTGCTACTATCGATTCCCCCCCCCTTTTTTTTTTTTTTTTTGCGGTACATGGGCCTCTCACTGCTGTGGCCTCTCCCATTGTGGAACACAGGTTCCAGATGTGCAGGCTCAGCGGCCATGGCTCACAGGCCTTGCCGCTCCGTGGCATGTGTGATCTTCCTGGAACGGGGCACGAACCCATGTACCCTGCATCGGCAGGTGGACCCTCAACCACTGCGCCACCATGGAAACCCCAATTTCCCCTTTTATGGCTGTTAGTATTCGCCTTGTGTATTGAGGTACTCCTATGTTGGGTGCATAAATATTTACAATTGTTATATCTTCTTCTTAGATCAATCCCTTGATCATTATGTAGTGTCCTTCTTTTTCTCTTCTAATAGTCTGTATTTTAAAGTCTATTTTGTCTGATATAAGAATTGCTACTCCCCCTTTCTTTTTATTTTCATTTGCATGGAATATCTTTCTCCATCTCCTCACTCTCAGTCTGTATGTGTCCCTAGGTCTGAAGTGGGTCTCTTGTAGACAGCATATATATGGGTCTTGTTTTTGTATCCATTCAGCCAGTCTGTGTCCTTTGGCGGGAGCATTTAATCCATTTACATTTAAGGTAATTATCGATATGTAAGTTCCTATTACCATTTTCTTAATTGTTTTGGGTTTGTTATTGTAGGTCTTTTCCTTCTCTTGTGTTTCTTACCTAGAGAAGTTCCTTTAGCATTTGTTGTAAAGCTGGTTTGGTGGTGCTGAACTCTCTCAGCTTTTGCTTGTCTGTAAAGGTTTTAATTTCTCCATCAAATCTGAATAAGATCCTTGTTGGGTAGAGTAATCTTGTTTGTAGGTTTTTCTCCTTCACTTTAAATATGTCCTGCCACTTCCTTGTGGCTTGCAGAGTTTCTGCTGAAAGATCAGCTGTAAACCTTATGGGGATTCCCTTGTGTGTTATTTTTCCCTTGCTGCTTTTAATATGTTTTCTTTGTATTTAATTTTTTATAGTTTGATTAATATGTGACTTGGTGTGTTTCTCCTTGGATTTATCCTGTATGGGACCCTCTGTGCTTCCTGGACTTGATTAACTATTTCCTTTCCCAAATTAGGGAAGTTTTCAACTATAATCTCTTCAAATATTTTCTCAGTCCCTTTCTTTTTCTCTTCTTCTTCTGGGACCCCTATATTTCAAATGGTGCATTTAATGTCGTCTCTGAGACTGTCCTCTGTCTCTGAGACTGTCCTCAGTTCTTTTCATTCTTTTTTCTTTATTCTGCTCTGCAGTAGTTATTTCCACTATTTTATCTTCCAGGTAACTTATCCACTCATCTGCCTCAATTATTCTGCTATTGACCCCTTCTAGAGTATTTTTAATTTCATTTATTGTGTTGTTCATCATTTCTTGTTTCCTCTTTAGTTCTTCTAGGTCCTTATTAAATGTTTCTTGCATTTTCTCTATTCTATTTCCAAGATTTTGGATCATCTTTACTATCATTATTCTGAATTCTTTTTCAGGTAGACTGCCTATTTCCTCTTCATTTGTTAGGTCTGGTGGGTTTTTATCTTGCTCCTTCATCTGCTGTGTGTTTTTCTGTCCTCTCATTTTGCTTTTCTTACTGTTTTGGGGGTCTCCTTTTTGCAGGCTGCAGGTTCGTAGTTCCTGTTGTTTTTGGTGTCTGTCCCCAGTGGCTAAAGTTGGTTCAGTGGGTTGTGTAGGCTTCCTGGTGGAGGGGACTAGTGCCTGTGTTCTGATGGATGAGGCTGGATCTTGTCTTTCTGGTGGGCAGGTCCACGTCTGGTGGTGTGTCTTGGGGTATCTGTGGCCTTGTTATGATTTTAGGCAGCCTCTCTGCTAATGGGTGGGTTTGTGTTCCTATCTTGCTAGTTGTTTAGCATAGGGTGTCCAGCACTGTAGCTTGCTGGTCGTCGCGTGAAGCTGGGTCTTGGCATTGAGATGGAGATCTCTGGGAGATTTTCGCCATTTGATATTACGTGGAGCTGGGAGGTCTCTTGTGGACCAGTGCTCTGAAGTTGGTTCTCCCACCTCAGAGGCAGAGCACTGTCTCCTGCCTGGAGCACCATGAGCCTTTCATCCACATGGCTCAGAATAAAAGGGAGAAAAAGTAGAAAGAAAGGAAGAAAGAGGATAAAATAAAATAATTAAAATAATAATCATTAAGAAAAAAATTGTTTTTAAGTAAAAAAAAAAAAAAAGGATGGACAGAATCCTAGGACAAATAGTGAAAGCAAAGCTTTACAGACAAAATCTCACACAGAAGCATACACATACGCACTCATAAAAAGAGGAAAAGGGGAAAAATAATCTATCTTGCTCCCAAAGTCCACCTCCTCAATTTGGGATGATTCGTTATCTATTCAGGTATTCCACCGATGCAAGGTACATCATGTTTATTGTGGAGATTTAATCCACTGCTCCTGAGGCTGCTGGGAGAAATTTCCTTTTCTCTTCTTTGTTCGCACAGCTCCCGGGGCTCAGCTTTGGATTTGGCCCTGCCTCTGCGTGTAGGTCACCTGAGGGCATCTGTTCTTTGCTCAGACAGGACGGGGTTAAAGGAGCCGCTGATTTGGGGGCTCCGGCTCACTTAGGCTGGTGGGGAGGGAGGGGCACGGTGTGCGGGGCGAGCCTGCACCAGCAGAGGCCGGCGGGACTTTGTACCAGCGTGAGGCGCACCGTGTGTTCTCCCGGGGAAGTTGTCCCTGGATCATGGGACCCTGGCAGTAGCGGGCTGCCCAGGCTCCTGGGAGGAGAGGTGGGGATAGTGACCTGTGCTCGCACACAGGCTTCTTGGTGGCAGCAGCAGCAGCCTTAGTGTCTCATGCCCGTTTCTGGGGTCTGCGCTGTTAGCCGCGGCTCGTGCCCATCTCTGGAGCTCCTTTAAGCAGCGCTCTTAATCCCCTCTCCTCGAGCACCAGGAAAGAAAGAGGGAAGAAAAAGTCTCTTGCCTCTTCAGCAGGTCCAGACTTTTTCCTGGTCTCCCTCCCGGCTAGCCGTGGTGCACTAACCCCCTGCAGGCTGTGTTCACGCCGCCAACCCCAGTCCTCTCCCTGCGCTCCGACCGAAGCCCGAGCCTCAGCTCCCAGCCCCGCCCACCCCGGCGGGTGAGCAGACAAGCCTCTCGGGCTGGTGAGTGCCGGTCGGCACCGATCCTCTGTGCGGGAATCTCTCTGCTTTGCCCTCCGCAACCCTGTTGCTGTGCTGTCCTCCACGGCTCCGAAGTTTCCCCCCTCCGCCACCCGCAGTCTCCGCCAGCAAAGGGGCTTCTAGTGTGTGGAAACCTTTCCTCCTTCACGGCTCCCTCCCACTTGTGCAGGTCCTGTCCCTATTCTTTGTCTCTGTTTTTTCTTTTGCCCTACCCAGGTACATGGGGAGTTTCTTGCCTTTTGGGAGGTGTGAGGTCTTCTGCCAGCGTTCAGTGTGTGTTCTATAGGAGCAGTTCTACGTGTAGATGAATTTCTGATGTATCTGTGGGGAGGAAGGTGATCTCCGCGTCTTACTCTTCCACCATCTTCCTCAACTCTTCCAAATATTATGCATATAATGCTAGCTACAGATGTCTAAACTTAAGAGAAATGTAAATGGTTTAACATGCAACACATTTTTCATCTGCCATGTGCAACCTGGGCTAGTCGGTGCATCTCTGTGTAACTACAAGTTGGTATGCAAAGAGAAGCAAAAAAAATAGACAGTTGGGCAGCACTGGGAAATGATAATTTTTTATACAAGAACTTCCTGCATTCATGTTTTCAGAGAGGACAAGTTTGACAAGTTAATTCATTTGTTTTTTTCTGTCTGAAGAGCTCTTGCCATTCAAACCTCTTCTCATGCTAGGTGGTATCCACCTCATAGTGCCACAACCCACCAACTTAACGGTATGTGGACAGAAATGCTTTTTATTTTAAGGACAAAAGGCAAGAGGTGTGGATCGGTATTTCTCTGGGGGAGCAAAACATGTCAGTTATAAAGGTTCTATGTCCTTAGGCTATCACTGGACACTAGATCTTCAGGGTAGAAGCACCACTGTGTATTTTAATAAGTCCATTTTGGGCTATGTTTATGATATGAGTCCCTCTAATATATGAGGTGTAGGGCAGGATCCCTTTGCCAGAATCAGAGTTTTACTGACACTAGCAGTTGTCTTAAATATTGTTTAGCTTATTAGCATTGGTGATGAGCAGCCATACTCTTTTTGGCTTTACCTCAACTGTCAGCTATAACATCAACAGCCTTATTATATATCCTGAATTTCAATCTCTTTTCCAGTTATGCCATTGTTTTTTTCTTTTTTTTTTTCCTTACCTTTTTCTCCTCCATTTGGTAATAAAATTCTGCTTTTCTAGAAACTGTAGCTCCCTACTCTGGGCTAGGTTCAGAGGATGGAATTTTCTGATTGACCAACCTGGATTATTCGCCAAAGACAGCCTTGGAAGAGATGGGATCACACAACCGTGCTTGGCCATCAGAGTTGCCTTCCCCACTCCACACATGATGATTAGTTCAGAGATGGGCACATGGTCCCAGCAGGGACAGTTTTTTTTCAGAGATTTATACAATTTTTGAGATTTCTCTGCTTCAAACTTATAAGCACTAAGGACCATGTAAGCCTAAAGATGCCACCAGCTATTTTTTTCTACAAACTAAGCAATGGCTACCTGAGAAAAAACCCGCACAGAAGAATTAAGAGATTAAGAGGACAACTGATGACATCATTTGAGCCCCTGGATCCATCCTCACCTACTGTGGATTTTTGAGTTGTAAAAATAATTACATTCTTTTATACTTGTCTTTTTAAAAAAATTATCTAATTCAGGTTAAATTTCCATTATTTATCACCAAAGTGTTCCAAATAATACACAATCTTCCTCCCATCTGGTTTCTGGTTTTGTTCTTTTATGTTCTTCACTTTAGCATTTTCAACATGACTTTCCCATTCAAGTCTCTGTGACATTGAATAAAAGAGTGAATGAAGCTAACAATGACTTACTGTTTTTTTCCCACATATGGAAACATTTATCACATCCTCCATGTTTAATTAATGTCTTTGAGATGTGAATTATTATTCTCATGATTACAAGTGAGGAAATATCTGCTCACAAAGTTTCAGTGTCAGTGTCTTGCCCAAGACAGTGGGAAAACTGAAGCAGAATTTGGAGCCTGGAAGCACTGACTCCAAAGACTAAACTGTCCATCCCCCTTATACTGAATCACCATTTTAAAAATAAATAAATAAATAAACAAATAAATAAACCCCCCAAAACAACGTTTGTTTTAGATGCCCTAGATGCAGTTGTTTCTTGCCTTTCTCTCCACAGTCCCATTATTCTCTTTGCCACCATTTCTTCCCATTTATTTATTTTCCTAGTGCCTGAAAACCACTTAGTTTAAAATTTCATAGTTTTCAGGTTTGCCTTTTATACTTAGGATTTTCTTTTAATATCCCCAGAACCAAGCATAGTCCCTGGCCCATGGTAGGTTCTCTAGGCTACTGGTCTATGCACATATGTTGGGGAATTACTTGGACCATTGATTACTTGCTTCCCCATAAGATAACTCCTTCAGCCTGTAAAAATAACTACTGTATTCTCCTTGAGTCTCCTCTTTCCAGAGTAAACTTTCTTAGTCCTTTCAGTTCTTTCTGAAACAGGTTCAAGTTGAGAAGGGTTTAGGCTTACTGTAGTTTTATAAGTATAAAGATCCAATTCCTTAGGAAGATTAATTTTGTATTCATTTGCAAGTTGGCTAAAAGGGGAAAGAGGCAGGAAACAAAAGGTCCAGTGATGTTCTATCACAGGAACAAGTTATGCATGTATCATGGCCCTTATCACATATAATATTCATTCATTTCTTTTTCTGCACAAACTGTAAAGTTCTTGTGAATGGAAATAGTCTTATTCTTTCATTTTTTTGAATTCCCAGCACAAAGCACATGACCTCATACCTGATATTAAGCATGTACATGGGCTTTGAAGTCAGACTTCTGAGGTTCCAATCCTGGATCAACCACATATAAGCTCTAAGCAGTGGCAAGCCACCTCATTTCCATAACTCTTGTTTTCATTATCTTTAAATGGGGATAATAATCATTCCTATCTCATATAGTCATTGTGAAGATCAAACTAGATAATCCATAGAAAGTGTTTAGCATAATGACTGGCACAGATGAAACGCACAGAAATGCCTGTTGCTGCTCCTGTTGGTATTAATACAGAGGTCCTTAATAAGTATTTTTAAATGAATTAGCTATGTGGTTCCAGGCCCTCGCTTTTCCTGTCTCTAACCTCTCCATACCTAACCATTTCATAATGCTCCCCACATTTAACCAACATATCAGACAAGATGCAACCAATGAAAGGTCATGAATACTGGTCACCTCCCTTTTGCACAGTTATCTTTCTCATCTAATCAGGAGTTAACACATAGTGTGTTTGCCAGACCCCTGGGCTTTCTCAAACATGTTCCATTTATCAACTTGTCCTGTGAAATCTAGGGGTAGGAATGATGGACTCACCAGCCTAAAATCTAGCACTTAGGGCGATAGCTTTGGCTTCAAAATGAGGTGTGGACCTGAGGGCAAGATAGAAAGGACATTGGTTCCTCAGTGACCCAGGGAAGCAAGGAAAATAACTCTAGACCTGGGGCTGGGTGGGGGGAGAACAAAAGTTAAAACTAGAAAGCAGGATAAAGATGACAGTAAGGACTTGCTTTATGTGTCAGCAAATGCCAGGCTGAAGTAATCAAACTATGCTTATAAGGATTCACCCAGACGTAGCTTATACCCTGAGAGCTCTGTATGTTATCCCCATAAAGCATCTTTGTACTCTGAAACAGCTGTGAGGGAGGGGCAGAGCAGAGGTGAAGGGGAAAGGATGTGGGTTCTGGGGCATGATCTTCGGAGGAGCCACTCACTCTTGCCTTCTGTGGTGGCAGTGGAAATGTACTCAGCAGCAAAAGTGGCCACAGAGCCTGCTGTTTGGGAGCTGCTCTGGGCAACCGCAGTATCACATGTTCACAGATCATGTGCTTTCACCAGTCCAGATGGACGCCACCTATTTCTGTGCCAACATCCTGAACTTGTGGTCACTGAGCAGTGGTCAAAATGCTATGCCCCGACCTAATCGTAGCTGTGGGCCTGAGCCCTGCCACTGAACTAAAAGTGTTTCTCCATGCCCTTGTTACTGCTCTCTCTGTGTGGAGAGGGGCCCATGGCCCAGGCACTAGTGGGTAAACACCAATATCTCCCTGCTCTGAGGGGTATGTGGGACTGAGCCAGGAGAGCCTCTAGTTCAGATAGGGAGCTTGGTCCTCTTTTGAATAAAACTTTCTCCAGGCCTCAGATTTTAAAAATGCATAATAAATATTTATTTATGGGGTTGATTCCTTGATTAATGAATAAAATGTTGCTTCTAAACTTAATTTTTGGCTTCTGTAAGAAACATGTAAGCCTCTGTTTCCTCTGATCCACCCAAAGATAAAAGCCCCCTTTCTCTCAAACTCAAAACTCCTTGAGAAAATGCCTTATGGGACCCAGTCCCAGATTGGTCCTTATGGGACCAGTTTTTTCTCCTGGGTTGCATATAAAGACACTTTAAAAACAGAAAATAATTAAAGTCAGAAAGAAAATTGTCTGATCTCTATTTGATTCTCTCAAAGAACATTTAAGGAAATCCCATTCAGAATCCACATTTCTGGCACAGATCAAGCATTCCATAAACAGCGGTTTTGCTTATGTTTTTATTATTAGTTTTCATTTATTGTTGTTCTGTTTTACAAACCCCTCCCCAGAGTTCCACCTCTACTGGGGCTCTGTCCTGGAACCCTAAATTCCTTTTGTGAAAGCTCTTGTTGAAACACACATCTTACATGAATCACACAGACAGTCATTATCAGCCAGACCATAGGTTACATTTTATCAGACTGGCTTCAACCACATGCCAGAGACCAAAGTAGCAGAACCATGGAACCCAGTGAGTAAAAAAGAAGTGTCCTTGCCCCCAAAGTGAAGAGCATTCAAAGTGGCACTGGTAAGAGGCTCAAATTTCCTAGTCTAAACAAAAACCAAATCCTTTGAATGACTATGACAGAAAAACAGTAATCCACCCATAGTGGATGGAATTGCTTCTTATACACTTGGAGAAAGTAGCCACCTCTAAATGCTATGAATGTGAAAGAAGATGAATTTGCAGACTTTCTATGTCATAACACAAGTGATATAATACAAATGGAGCAGTAAGGTTCTACTTTGTTACCTTCTACAAGAAGCACTGAAATGAAATGTATGTCTCTAACATTGACTTAAAGATGCAGTTCGATTATTCAATTATTGATAAATATACCTTAACAAGAGAAAGTCAATTTACCAATCAACAGAAACTTTTAAAGCGTTAGCTTTTATTTTAAACATCTTTATTGGAGTATAATTGCTTTACAATGTTGTGTTAGTTTATGCTCTATAACAAAGTGAATCAGCTATATGTATATATATATCCCCATATCCCATCCCTCTTGCGTCTCCCTCCCACCCTCCCTACTCTACCCCTCTAAGTGGTCACAAAAACAACAACAACAAAACAAACAAAAAAACAAACAAATCTTGGGTATATCCATACAATGGAATATTACTTGGCCATAAAAAAGAAGGAAGTAATAATTCATGCTACAATGGGGAGGAATCTTAAAAGCAAGATGGTGAGAGAAACCAGTCACAAATGCTACCTATTGTAAGATTCTATTTATATGTAATGCATGGAATGGACAAATATATAGGGACAAAAAGTAGATTCATGATTTTTTAAGACTAGGGGCACAGGAAGTGCTGGGAGATGACAGCTAAGGTGTATGGAGCTTCTTTCTGAAGTGGTGAAAGTGTTTTAAAATTGATTGTGGTGATTGTTTCACAACTCTGTGAATATACCAAAACCAACTGAATTATAGACTTTAAATGGGTGAACTGTATGGTATGTGAATTCTATTTTAATACAGCTGTTGTTTAATTTTTTTGTTAGCTTTTAAGAACATTCCACTGCTTAAATTCTGAATTATACAATTGCTAAATAGCTTTATGTTCTCTGCTTTGCCAACTGTGTGACCTTAGTCAAGGCACTTAAATTTCTGAGCATATCTTTAAACATTCAATGAAAAGGCTGGGCTAGATAATCACTGTGTGACTTTGAAGGGCTAAGAGATTGTGTAAATTATAATCATTTATAATTTTATCTGCTGAGTAGAGCAACCTACCACAAATCTAGCATAAGAGCACTAGTCCCACTTCTTTTTTCTGTTTTTTTAAATAAATTTATTTATTTATTTATTTATTTTTGACTCCGTTGGGTCTTCATTGCTGTGTGTGGGCTTTTCTCTGGTTGCAGCGAGTGGGGGCTACTCTTCATTGCAGTGTGCAGGCTTCTCATTGCGGTGGCTTTTCTAGTTGCGGAGCACGGGCTCTAGGTGCGTGAACTTCAGTAGTTGTGGCTCGTGGGTTCTAGAGCGCAGGCTCAGTAGTTGTGGCACACAGACTTAGTTGCACCACAGCATGTGGGATCTTCCTGGACCAGGGATTGAACCCGTGTCCCCTGCATTGGCAGGTGGATTCTTAACCACTGAGCCACCAGAGAAGTCCTAGTTCCACTTCTTAATATTTATACGCAAACCTCGTTTTATGTCGTTTTGCTTTATTGTACTTCTCAAATACCGCATGTTTTACAAACCAAAGCTTTGTGGCAACCTTGCGTCGAGCAAGTCTATTGGCCCCATTTTTCCAACAGTATTTGCTTTGTGTCTCTGTATCACATTTTGGTAATTCTTGCAGTATTTCAAACTTTTTCATTATTTTTTTAAACATCTTTATTGGAGTATAATTGCTTTACAATGGTGTGTTAGTTTCTGCTTTATAACAAAATGAATCAGCTATACATATACATATATCCCCATATCTTCTCCCTCTTGTGTCTCCCTCCCACCCTCCCTGTCCCACCCCTCTAGGTGGTCACAAAACACCGAGCTGATTTCCCTGTGCTGTGCAGCTGTTTCCCACTAGCTATCTATTTTACATTTGGTAGTGTATATATGTCCATTCCATTATTCTTTTATTTGTTATGGTGATCTGTAATCGGTGATCTCTGATGTTACTATTGCAAAAAGATTATGACTCTGAAGGCTCAGATGATGGTTAACATTTTTTAGCAATAAAGTATTTTTTAATTAAGATATATACATTTTAAAAGACATAATCTTATTGCACATTTAATAGACTACAATATGGTATAAAAATAACTTTTATATGCACTGGGAAACCAAAAAAATTGTGACTCTCTTTATTGCGGTACTTGCTTTATTGTGGTGGTCTGGAACCTACAATATCTCTGAGATATGCATGTATGTAATATGCATCTTTTTCTGTTTATGTTGCTACCTCTATTTATCTTTAGTCTGGACTGATTAGCCTACTTCTTGTGAACAATATTATTGTTCACATTGAATATCAGATTATAGTTTACAAAGTGCTGTCAGGCTAGAAGATGGGCAATAGGGCATAATCATAAAAGAGTGGTGGCTCAAGAGCCACATTGCCTGGTCTTGATACCTTCTCTACTACTTCCTAGTTGCATGACCTTGAAACAGTTCCTGGTGCCTCCGTGATGTCAGCTATACAAAAGGAATACAAAAATACCTACTTTGTAGGGTTACTGTGAAGATTAAATAAATTAATACTTTAAAGTGCTTCAGACAGTTGCACAGCCCATAGCAAACACTCAGTGACCATTAGCTACAATGTTATTATGATTATCATGTCCCTTGTTCTTCACAAGGCTGAAGAGGCATTCCCAGGGACCCTTCAGAAGAAGCAGCTGGAGGTTAAGACAAGCTGGACTGATTGCCAAAGTTCACCCAATGCAGAAGTGTCTAGAGATGAGAGTGGACCCGAAGCACTCTAGTTTCCAATCCAGTGATCTCACTACACACTGCTTCCCTGTGAAACTAAGGGCTGGAGTTTGGCCATTCACTGGTCTGATGAGCTTCACTCCAGCAGAATCTGACTGGTAGGTCAGACAGTACCCCACAGTGCTCCATCAGCCATCTCAAAGTTCTCAGCTTGAGAACCTTCAAACAAGGCTAATAACTATAAAGCTTTCTGTGTGGGGCACAAATCTGTACATATAGAACCTCCCAAAGACTGCTGCCTTTACGTCCTTTTCACTGGAAGTAATTAATCTCTTCTTTTAATAGCCACATCACTTTACCTGCACCTGTTCCATTGGGCATCATTAACTTCCCAGCACATGTTATGGAATCCTGCACCCATGTCTTATCTCTCTGCTACACTGCTCACTCATTGAGTAAACTGTTGCTGCCTTATTCTTTTTATACCTGACTGTGTACTCTATCAGTATCTGTTGATTGAATGGATGGATGAATGAGTGAATGAAGGTATACTTGAGTGATTGAAGTCTTTGGGATGAGAATCAAACCCCTGCAGAAAGACACAATTTAAATCAGCTCTAGTCAATTTTGAGTGGTGAAAATATCCCTGGCACTTTACCAGATGTTATAGGGGATCCAAAACATATGTCATAGTCTCTTAAAATTTTTTGGATGGGTAAAGACTTATCTTCATGAAGAAATTATACCTGAGGGAGAAAAAATGAAACGATATAAGAGAGTCCTGGCAGTGCTTAAATTAGAAGGCTTCTCCAAAATTTCATTTTTTGTTAGTTGTTGGAAATTTGGAGTACATTTACTTATGAAAACATTGTCATAAATTGTGATCTGTTTTCAATATTGGTCCACAATATTTTGCCAGAAAAGTCAAAGACGGAAAGGACTTCAGAATTTATCTGGTGAAAACCTTTCATTTTATAGAAAATACAGTGTGACTTTCTCAGGATCACACGGTGGGTGAACTGAGACTAGAATCTGAATCTCTTGACTTCCTATTGTGTTCATTTTAGTAACACTCAGTACTAATGACAGAAAAAGCCATCATCATGACAGTGCACTGTATTTATATAAATATTTATCAAACACCCATTATGTGACAGACACTGCAAATGTTTTTTTCACCCAAACTACTGCAGACCCAAGCATCATCCTTGACTGCTCCATCTCCTTCCTCTACCTTCTCTCCTACCTTGTCCTGCTGATTTTACTGCCTAGATATTCCTCAGATCTATCCCCTTCTCCCCATCCCTACCATCACTTTCTTAGTTCAGGCCATCTTACCTCTTATCTGGCCGATTATAGCAGCTTTCTATACAATCTCCAAAGTGATATTTCTTTGATATCTTAAAAACAAACCATATCATCTCATTTCTCTGCTCAAAATCTTTTCATGAGTCCACACTGTCAATAGGATAAAATGTATGCTCCCTAACTTGTTCTACGAAGTTCCCCATAGTCGAACCTTCCCTACCTCCCTGTCACTCCCTGCCTCCCACTGGGTGTTACAGTAACACACACCTGCTTGCCATTCTCTGCTCAGACCATGATGTGGTTCCTCCCTGTGCCAGCTCAGTCCTCCTCCCTTCTGCCTGGATCCTCCCCTCCCCTAGCTAGTCTTTATCTGCCCTTAGGTAACAGAGGTATCCATTTCACTCTCTCCAGGTTGCTTCCAACCATCTACTGAGTACAGGTTCTTGAACTCCTTACCCAGTGGACTGTGATAGAGGAATATTCAAAGCAATCCTTTCACCCCCTCATTAAGTGACCAGAGAGTTTCTAAAGATTTGAAGTGTCCAAGAGCTTTGCTTGGGTGAGAATCCTCAGTATTGCTGGATGCAATGCATTGACTGAAGAACTGTGGATGGCCTCTCTGAGGCAGAGACAGATTGCATGCAGTGACTCTGAGTACCCAGAGAGCAAGAGTGGTCAGGGTTCCAGATGTAGATGGCCAGCTACCCTTGCAGGAGGATTGTCCCTAGCAGCCACTGCTGGAGTGGTCCTCTATGTAGGTACTACATCCAGGCGGCCTGCTCTCTTGTCCACCAACCCTGGCCTTTCCTGGCCCAGTATCCCGTCTCTATAAACTGCTCTCTCAGGGACTTAGGACCCTGACACTTTTCTCTCCTGTGTCTCCCCCAGGTCCTCTCACCTTTTCTCTCAGATCTTCTCCAACAAGGAGTGATTCCTCCATCTTTATATAATAGGGGTGTTGGTCCATCAGGGCCCATACGTTTTCTTAAAAGCCTATTTATCAGGTTATGATCTGGGCCATCTGGCAATTTCTCCTGTCCAGTCTTTAAACCCAAAGGTTGATCATTTTCCCAATGAGGGCAAGAAGGTGTTTATTTTGTGCCACAACATTATCTCTCTAGTTAGAAAGAAACTGGTGACATTTATTTACAACAAGGCATTTTGCTAAGCTTTGAGACTTAGTTCAACATCACCACTGACCAGAAATCACTCTAACAAGCAGCATTTTCTACATTCCCCTCCCACTGGGCTGGATGCCTCTCCTCTGTGTCCCTTAATAGGCAGAACAATATCTCTCTCGTTGCACTTATTACACTATGTTGCAATAATCTGTTTATATGCCTATCTCCACAATGCCTATGAGTTTCTGAAATAAGACGAACATGTCTTATTTGTGTTCTTTATCCCAACACATGTCTGACACATAGTAGATGCTCAATAAATGATTGTTGTTGTTTCACTGACCTCCTTTGCTAATTGGAGTAAATCAGAGAGCTGGCCCCTGCCCTCAAGGAACTTACCTCCCATTTAACATTGATTATTACTACTATGAATGATGATCTTTTCCTGATAGGAGGGGTAGCTGAGACACCAAGTATTACTATTAAGATGGGAGACATATAGAAATACATTTAGCTAACCAACAACCATCAGATCAGCTGAATGGCTAGCTGTGATGATTCAGCATCAGTCAGAGGCCTATGATAAGAAGTCCACCAGGAGCCCAGGTATCATATTCTCTGCAGGGTTCTGGATGTGATATACACTTTGTGGAGGGGTGGCGAGGGCTCTGGCCCACAGAGCACAGAGTCAGGTACCAAAGGGGTATTTAACAGATACTTCTTTCAAAGCAGCTCCATGTCGAGGAAAAATCCGAAAGTCTGGAGAAGAGCTGATGAAAAAATAAATAAATAAATCCAGCAGAGTCTTAGGAATGCATGAAGGGTGTTTAGAATAGGAAGTCTTCTGGGAAGTTTCATTCTTACAGAGGAGATGAGGCAGGTCCTTGTGCAATTGGCATACAGATATCTTTCTAACCTCTTTTCTCTGAATTGCAAAAATTGGCAGAGAAGCAAGATCTAGTGTGATGAGGGACTTCAGCTAGCAGGACATCTGCTGAAGGTCTCATGCAGACCAGCTGATGAATTCTTCCCTTGCCTCGCTGACAACTTAATCTCTCAGTAGGTAGAAAAAGCAATGAGGGGGAACTGCTACTCAGGACTTAATTATGACCAGTAAGAAAGACCTGGATCATGATGTATATGTTGTAGGAAACTGGGGGAAAGTGACTATGGCATTTCTGAAAACTAATAATAAATGATAGGGTATCCTCTTATTATAATAAAATATGGCAACCTTCTCAATACCTTTCGGGAAGCATTATATGAACACATTCATTAAAATATTCAGATCAGTGTACCCCAGACACCAGGAGAGCAGATTTCTGAAAGTTCAGAGCAAAGGATTATAATCTTATGACCCATGATGCAAAATAATAATGGAGTTCCACTCTCTAATGGGATGGGTACTTCTAAGAAATGAAATTCAAATAATATAACCATGAGTCATCCTGATAAAAAAAGGAGAAGGCAGCTAACAAAACCCATGGGGCTTCATAAAGAGTTCTTTGATGAGCTCAGATTGAATAAAGCCCTGCACAAAAGATATAAGAAAGAAAGTGTAACTCATAACAAATCCAAAAGTCCACATGGTCCTATAAAGACAGTAATAATATTAATGCCCAATATTTACTGAGGATTTGCTGTTGTGCCAAGTATTGTTCTAAGCACTTTACATATATTAACTCATCGATTCCTTGGAAGAACATTATGAAGTAGGTGTAAAATTTATCTTGCTTTTACAGAGGAAGGTTCTAAGAAAGCAAAGTGATTAAATTACTGACCCAGCGTCAAAAAACCAAAAAGTTGGGATTTGAATCCAAGCAAGCTGGCTCCAGAGTCAGTACTCTTCACCCCTATGCTCTACTTTTATCTATTTCACAACTCTTCTCAGGCCATTATAGGCAGGTTAAAGAGCAGAATGCATAGGTCTTTGGCAAAATAATAATTTAATATGGCTTTTAAAGGGGATACTCCTGTAACAGGAAGAAGAAGGAAATATAGACAATGGAGGAGACAAAATGGGAACAGATGTCAAAGGAAAAGCAGTCCTATTAAACTCTTATTTTGTTGCCATTTTCTTTGAAGTGAGGATTTTTAAGTTGGAAAAGGTAGATTAAACATGGTTGTAACATGGAAGCCAAAATAAAAAGGAAAAAGTTTCTTGTTGCTCCAAAATAATAGCTGTCCTGGATTCTGGGGATTTTAGTTAGCCAGAAAGGAAACAAGACCCATTTGTGCTGTGATGGCATACAGGGTTCCCCTGTCAGGAGGGGTAAAGGGGTGATAGGCATGGAATCCGGGACCCTAAAGACCACCCAATTCAGCTCTTTGTCTCATTTCACTCCATATAGTTGACTAGATTTTGCTCAGTTCTGGACAGACTATTTTGTGGGAAACATTCATCAACCATTCCATCCATGTCCAGAGGAGGAAAAGCTGATGGTGAAGAGTAGATGCTGTGCTGTACGAAGATCTCCTGATGGAAATGGGGCCCCCTGTGACTATAGATGTAACGATTGCATGGTACATCACCATTCGGAAAGTGCCTTCAGGTGCATTATCTTCCTTGATCCGTACAATATTCTTCAACAGTAGATGCTCCTGGCCTATTTTATAAGAAGGTTAGAGGAGGAACCCAACACTCTTGCAGAACTGGAAATTAGTTTACACCAAAAGCTCTGCCCACTATCCCAGACTCCCTCGTGGTTGCTGTCTTCAATCACCTGAAGGGAAGTTGTGTAGAACAGGGGTTATATTTGTTCTCTTAGCTCTATTTGGGATCCAAAGGGAAAGGAATTTCCCAGCAGGGTGGCACCCTGATCCTTGAAGTGTTCAAGTGGAGCCCAGAGATTAGCTTATAAGGTTATGCTACTGATTGGAGTTTGGTCTGATACCATAGTGGTCCTCAGATTTAAATTTCATGAACAACACAGTGACAACAACAACAATAGTGATAATACATGGAGGACCGACATAGGATTAACACTCTTACCATCTGCCTTTTATCAGCTCGTTAAAAAAAGGAAACTGAACACCGAGAGAATAGTCTCCCGCTACATTGCTTGTTTTGTTTTCACATTTTGCTGTAGACTGGTAAAAAATTTGTCACAAACTGGCAACAGTCCACAGCCCATTATTTGGGAAACATTGGATTAGAGCGTTTTTAAGGTTCTTTCTAATTCCAAAAACTGTACACCTCTAAATCATACATTTTGTTACCTAATTATGCCTTTCTTATATTTTAGCTGACATCCTGAAAGCATTCTCAGTGCCAAGCAATGTGTTAAGTTCTTTACATGTCAGGCAACTTAATCCTCTAAATAACCCTATGTCATCAGTAGTTGCTGGTCCACTTTCAATGGAGACCGACTCAGAGAAGTTCTATGACTTATCCCAGGCCAAACAGCTGCAAATTCAACTTTGGTCTCTGCCTTCAATGCCTCTGCTCTCAACGACAGTATTACATGTTTTATTATTAAATACAAACAAAGTATTTCAAATATCTTCCTAGACTCTGAGTTCCTAGATGGCAGGGTGTGTACATTTTAGCTTCCAAATCCAAATTGATGTTAGCACAGTACCTCTACTGCATTCAACAAAATTAGAAGGTATTTATTAAATACCTACTGTAGTTCAGCTCAGGGCTTCCTGAGGCGCACAAAAGATATTTGTTGATTAGCTGATCAGCAAATTAGTATAGGAGAATGTTGAATCTATGAAATTGGTAAAACAGTTCTCTCATTTCACTTATATGCTGTCTGAGTATGCAGTTTCACAGGAATCACCAGCAAGGACAGTCTTTTCTCTGATTTACCAACTCAAAGGAGGAAAGTCCTGATGTTCTATTGCTTCTCAGACTCTCCTCCCATGCCAAGGAGAACAGCAAGGACCCTGTCCTTTATTTCCTGTGTTCTCCAAGCAGCACCAGCTGCCTGCCTTGCAGCCTGAAAGACCAAATAGACTCCCCTCTGGGTCTCTTTGAGCCTCTGCACTGTTAAAAGGCCGTTGGGAAGAACCCACTGTGAGCCAAATAGTGGGAAAAGCTGGTTCTCTGAGAAAAGGGGAGAGGACTTGGGATAATATGGTGAAGAGGAAAGATTCTAAAGGGACCAAGAGCCCGGTGGTTGACTTCACAGTTTATATTCATATAATGTTCATGATGTGCCCACTGTCCTGTGTGCAGAAGGGGTTTTATTGTATTGCACTGCCACCAGAACAGTGAGAAACCATGTAACTTGCCAAGAACGTCCAATCAGTATAGCTGTTATCTTAGTCTGAGAATAGCAGATGTGAATGAGCAGCCTCCCTCAGCTTGTCCTGAGGACAGGGACTCAGGCGAGGCTGCTGGAGCTGCCCTTGCTGCCCCTCTCTCTGCCACCAAGCTGGAGCTGGATGTTCCTGTCCCCTTGTCAGCACTGCCCTTCCCACAACACCTGTACACAGTCATCCAGTGTCAAGGCTCGGGGATTGTGGACAGATGAGAAGGAAAGTGAGAAGAGCAAAATCTATCCATGACAACCTGAAGGTGGCAATTGTCACATTTACTTGAAAACTGCCTAAGAATGAACTATGCATTCTTGGGTGGGTATGCAAATGTATGCAAATGAACCCAAATGAGAGACCCTCTTAACTAGTTTCTGTATCTGGATGTGACCCTTGTGGTGAGGCCAGAAGGAAGTGGGCTCTAAGTGATGGATTCTGCCCAGTTCTCCCTTTGGGCTGGGGGGCAGGGGTGGCTGGATAAACATATTCTTTGTTCTCTAGGCCACCTTTTTCCCATAGCTGGGATTTGGGATTTGAGATTTGGGCACGTAGCTCTTGATCAATCAATATATATTGCTTTGCTTCAGTGTGATCTGATCTGGAGAAGATGGGCTTTGTGTTTTCTGGCCCCTTCCTCATTCCCCAGCCCCTCCCATCCCAACCTGGCCCAGAACATTATGTGATAATATGACAACATTATCATGTTGCTCTCAGTACCACAATAAAAAGGGAACATTCTATATCATTGAGCCTCAACCATCAGCTAGAAAACAAGAAGGCAGAACCTGATTCTCTTTAAGGTCCCTCCCAGAAGGTCAGATCTGAATATCTGGAATCGCTGATGGAAAATATAGCAACAGGGCTGTGCTGTGATGACTCATCACCAGCTGGATGCAAGAGAGGAAGAAGCAAGGGCTTTAAGGTTGAAGTCATTCTGCAGCACAGACCCGGGTTCAAATCTTAGATTTTTCTGGTTCCTAACCATTTATGCTTGAACAAGTTGCATAATTTCTGATTAGATATTCCCTTTTGGTACTTAACCTCTGTCCTCCTTACATGCGTTAATACACACAACAGACATTTAACATTTAAAATGCATACTTTGTGTCCAGTACTGGTCTGGGTTATAGAAATTGAAAGATAAGGAAGCCATAGACTCTGTTCTTAAGACACCTAGTCTTAAGTGGGAACAACACACAGGGACAGAGACTAAATAACACAGGGTAAAGTAACTATTGTGCCCAAGATGCTTTGGGAGCACAGGATAGGTGCACCTAGTTCACCAACCCAGGCTATGAGGATACAGAGGATAGTTACAGGTTAGGGGACACTTGAGTCAAATCTTCAAAGACAAGTTTAGGCATTGACCAGACAAAGGGGAGGTGTAGAGAGCTTTTCAGTCCAATGGAGCATCCCCATGCAAAGGCATGGGGCCCTGAGAGAAGGTGATTTGATTTTGGGGAGTTGTGCATCATGTCTGGAACTCAGGATGCTTGGTGAGGTTGGAGAGGTGGGTTCGGGGAAACTTTGGGAGGATTGTAGGTGCCATGCTAAAGCTTGGCTTTCCTCTAGGATGATCGGCCCAACAGGAGGCTGGAAATGCTAGTTCCTCCACTTACCCCAAGAATCTGGATCTGTGTAATCCCAGCCCACATCCTACCCCGTGGACCAGAGCTACTCCTTGGCAGAATTGTGAGGCTGGGAGAGTCTATCTGGGCTCCCTCACCTCTGCTCCTCCTTCCATTTGGTTCTTTTTTTCCTCCTCAGCTGCCTGATTTTCTGCTGTTGCCCTCGACCGTCCTTGCAGCAACATTTCTGATAAATTAACTTGCACTTAGTGTCTGTTTCTTAATTCATTGCCCCTCTTAAGGGAATATATATGTTAAAAGAGGAACCCGGTTGAGGGCAATGTTTACCAATGAGAGAGAGCTTTCTAACAGCAGTCATTTCAGGAATCAGCAGAGTGGACATATGTGTGACAGGGATTGGACTATGAGGCCTTCCCTACACCATCCCGTCCCATCCCCTTCCCATCCCTGACACTCTCAGACCACACAGTAGATCCGAGACAGCCTGCTGGAGTTATGTCTGTGCCACCAAATTCAGACAAGCACTGGCCTGTGAGGATGGGGCAGCACGGCCTTTGCCTAAAGGACATGGTGCCCAGACAGCATCTGGAAGGGAAATGTGATGTGTGGCTGTGCCCACAGGCAAGTGTGAGTGTGCCTGCCTGCCTCTGTGTATGGTGTGACCCTGTGCGGTCCCCTCGCTACCTAGAGGGACTGATCCTTTTCCATTCTGTGGCCAGCAACCCCTCAACACGCGGTCACTTCTTATCCTCTCTTACCTCATATGTGACTTACTGACAGTTTCCCACTGTTGCCCTTCCTAGAGATCCCGCTCACCCAGAGTAAGAGGAGAAAAGAAAGGTAGAAAGACTGTATTCCCCATTGCCCCACAGCCCTCAAACCTGTGCCATTTGGGGCAAGACTTGAGGAAGGTCTATCCTTCTGGGGCAGAGGGAGCCTGGGAAGGAACCTGGGTGTGGTCTTTATCTCACTTTGTCTAAAGCGTGGAAACAGTCTTTGCAGGACCTCCCCCCACCCACCCCCGCATGATAATTCCTGAATTTTGAAGTGGAGTCTAGAAGACAGGGAGAGTGGAGAAGGGAAAGGTTCAGGGAACCAGGTCTGCTACCTGCTGGGGGTGGGGTGGTAGATGGGGGATGCTGGATGAAAACAGAGCCGAGGTTGAATACCCAACAAAGTGTGCGGTGCTCCCCAAACTTCCATGAGCCAACAAATCACCTGGGATCCTGTTAAAGTGCAGATTCTGATTCAGCCGTGGGTCTGGGGTGGAGCCTGAGAGTCTGCATTTACTACAAGCTCCCAGGTCTTGCCAATATTGTGATCCATGACCCACACTTTGAGTGGTAAGGGTGTAGAATACGTAGCGTTAATCTTTCCCAAAGAGTTGGGGGAAGCTCACCATGGGCTGCTGAGCAGGCAAGTTCTCCCACAATAAGGAGCCTCCAAAAGATGCCATCTTCCAAGGGACAGAAAACATAGGAGAGACCATGTGAGAAGAGCTGGAATGTGGTCATTTTAGGGTCCCTGGGGAAAGGTTGGGTATCATAAACAGCATTTAGGTGATATCACTTTTTGGCAGTCCGGGAACACTTTGTGCTCTGCCTTAAATAATACTGTAATGCAGCAAAAGTCAGCCCAAATGCCAGCAAGATGTCTGCAACAGTCCCTATTATTACCACCACCATCACCCACACTGGGTCAGCCTCTCTTTTAAAGGCACACTTCCTGGGAGCTTCCTATTAAACTGTCTCAGACAGATTCTGTTAGCCCTTTGGTCACAGGGTTAAGTGGAGACACAAGGACAGAGGTGGAGGTGAGTCTCAGCAGTCCAGCTCATTCTATGTACTATTGCCTTTGTAAAAATGTTTCAGTGGAATGACCGAGAAGGCAATGGACAATTTTCCCAATTGCCTGCCCGGCAAACTTTAATACTAATTGCATTGTATTTCCTCCTAGCTGTAACTCATTTTACAGCTTCCACATCTGCCAGTTCATTTAATCTTTATGTCAGATCTGTAAGCTAGGCAGGCCAATGTTGTTACCTGCTTTTTCTCAGGTGGGAAAACTAAACCTCAAAAAGCTGGTAAATGACACATTTCAGAATGCCATGATCCCTATCTCCCAACTCAACCCAATGCTCTATCCAAATACTCATTTCTCATATATTTTATATTTTCCCAGGGAATTGAAATGACCCATGGAGTCCCTAATTGATGGCCTGGTGTCCTGGGGAGTTGTCAACTCTGGTTTTTAGAAGTTACCTAAATTGAGATCATCTAAGACATGGCAAGGGGCAGGAGGAATTTGGTAAGCAATTTCTTAGTTTTACCACTTCTATTTATTAATGTTAGTTCTACTGAATAACTTTCTAAAATATGTATTTAGGCTTATCTGCTTTATTTTCATAAGGCCCCTCATCTTCATAGAGCCTGTGTCAGAAAATAATTCTCTGTCTAAACGGGGGTCTGGAGAAGGGGAGCTGAAGTGATAATTTCTAACCACTAGAGGGACCCCAGGCACCAGCTACAATTTTTCTGCAGCAGCTGGTGCCTGGAATGGTACCCACCGCCTGGAAAAATTCAGGTCAGGTGTATATCTGGCTAAGAATCCCTTTATTGTTCTACAAACCAGGTCTGGAAGAGACCAAAGCATCCCAGCTCTGAACCAGAGGGCTTTAATTCGAGGATCCAAGCAAAGAGATTAAAATGGTCACAAGTGAGACCCAGACACCAGAATCAAAGAATATGCATTTTAGTCTATAGCTCTTTCATTTAACATATCACCTTAGGGTTTTCAGAGTCTTCTAGTCCCAACTATTCGGGTTCAGAATATCCTGAATTGAGACAAGGGTTGTTGAAAAAAATCTCTCCCCGGGAGATTCTGATGCACTGCCAATTTGGGAAAAAGCTGCTGGACTGGTCCTGGCTCTATCCCAAAGCATGGGATATCCCTCGACTATATTTTGATGATTTGTTACTGTCCAGCCTCAGCTTGAGTCCTTTCTGTTACTGTGAAATCCTGACTCAAATCAGTTCTATCTTTTTATTCTTTTCCATGGCACCAGTTCTTTTCTCTTATAACAGCATTTGTAATTTATCTGTGTGTTACTTGTCTAATCTCTGCCTCTCTTGTCTCTAAACTTGACAAAAGCAAGGCCCTCATCCGCTATGCTCATCACTGTGAAACAAGAACACAGAGCAGTATAGAGCACATAGTGTGTGTGTCTATATGTTTATGTGCATGTGTGTGTGTGTTATTTTTTTACATTATCAAGAATGCCAGGGCTTCCCTGGTGGCGCAGTGGTTGAGAGTCTGCCTGCCGATGCAGGGGATATGGGTTCGTGCCCCGGTCCGGGAGCATCCCACATGCCCGGGAGCAGCTGGGCCCGTGAGCCATGGCCGCTGGGCCTGCGCATCCGGAGCCTGTGCTCCTCAATGGGAGAGGCCACGATAGTGAGAGGCCCGCGTACCGCAAAAAAAAAAAAAAAAAAGAATGCCACAGCCCATCCCTGTAATCTGCAGTCTTGTTGAGGAAAGCCTTTCCTAATATTCAGTCAAAATCAATCTCTGTTATTCCTCCGCATCCCGTGTTTCTAGTTCTAAAGCTCCAGCTACATATATGTTTAATGCTTCTTTCAAGGACAACTCTTCAGTTATACAAAGATAGCTATGTATTTTTCTACATTTTTCCAGTGTCAATGCCCCACCCGTACTCAACCCTGCTCTTCCAGCCCATGCTTAGAGAAGAGGTATGGTCTCCAGAGTGGCATCATTTTGGCACCCCCCCTTGGAAGAGCTCTGATTTGTTAGTATCTAACATTTGGTACCCAGAGCTGAGCCATTTATTCCCCAAATGGCCTGTCTTGGGCAGGAGAGGATGGTGTAGTGCCCCACCTTGTCCTGTACACCACATCTCTTAATGCAGCTGGAGTCTGCATTAGCTTTTTTGGCTGCTACACACACTATTGAATCATCTTTAGCCTGTGCCCAAGCGAAACATCTAATTTTTTTTTTTTCATAAGAACTTTTGTTGAGCCAGGCCTCTTCCATTCTGCTTTTATGCAACTGATTTTTTTTTTTTTTTTTTTTTTTTTTTTTTTGTAGTACGCGGGCCTCTCACTGTTGTGGTCTCTCCCATTGCAGAGCACAGGCTCTGGACACGCAGGCTCAGCAGCCACGGCTCACGGGCCCAGCCACTCTGTGGCATGTGGGATCTTCCCGGCCCGGGGCACGAACCCGTGTCCCCCGCATCGGCAGGCAGATTCTCAACCACTGCGCCACCAGGGAAGCCCATATGCAACTGATTTTTTAAAACACAGGTTTTACATTAATCTCTCAAACTTTATTTAATTTCTGCAAATTTTTTTCTATCTCAGTGACCTTCCCTCCAACTTACTCCTTTCACACTTCCAGAGTTTCCATAGATCTCCCTCTGCCAATCAATCAAGAATGTGAAGTGAGCAGCCCTCTTCTGGGGCCTGAAAGAGTGGGTGTAGAGGAAGAGAAACATGGTCATATTTTTGGAAGCTTCCAGGCTGATAGTCAAGAGAGTCCACTTCTTCCTCACCTCTTTCTCAGGCCACAGACAGAAAAGGGCCAACTGATTTGTAAACAGCTTTCTTTTCCAATGCTCCACACCCATCCCCTCTTTTCTGGGTAATTGGCCTTCACTGCACTGGCTTCCAGAATCCACCACATCTACCTTATAAGAGTGTGAAAGGAAAAATGTCCTTTATTCTTGTATCTTCTCTGCCTCTGAACATAGAGAATATTCTGGATGTGACAGTGAGACAGCACTACCCATTGGCCATGGGCTTTATGGTTTGCTAAGGGCCTGTAGCTGTGAAACAGAGGCCTGGACGGAGCGGTCCATGTGACGGAGGGCCTTGTGGATTTCCAGTGTGTCCTGGGATCTGGATATATTCAGGGTTATTAGAGAGAGGGCTGGGAAAGCCTGCGAACCAAAGAAGGGAGGGGACAGGAGGGGACCAGATGAGTCCAGAGAGATGCTGATGTCCAGAATTGTGTCTGATTCACTTCTGTGTCTTCTGGGACCTCTCACAGTGTCTTGAACTTAGAAGGCACTCAATACATCCTTTAAATGAAATGAATTATACACCCTTAAGTGCCTTAAAGGGTTAACCCGACCAAGTACCTAGAACTGCAGAGAGATAAATGCCACATTCTGGCTACACAGACCAGAATGGGAAAGAAGGACCCAGAGTTCAGAGGTTGGGAAAGGCTAGGGGGCAGAGGCACTAAACTGGAACTAAAGAAGAGGAGGAGGGAGAACAGAGAAGAAAAAAATCAGCAAGGAGACGGAAATGACTTTTAGATCCAAGGAGGGTGTGGGCTCTCCCTCTGAGTGTGATGAAATGTGAGGAGGTGGCTAGGCTCCAAATTTGGTTCTGAGCCAATGGAAAACTGTCTCCCAGAACTCTGGTGAGTCTCCTGGGACTCACTTTTCCGCAAATAAAGACGAAGAATGACAGCCCTTCCCAGCTCTCCCCTGCTGTCCAAAGCTCGCAGTTTTGTTCCAAAGGAAAGCACACATTATTCCTCCGACATGGCTGGGGAACTGCTGTGAAGTCCCCCAGCTTCAGCCACCTCAAAGGTGATCCAGAAAACAGGTTCCCAGAAATCGTGTGCTGACAGCCCTCCAGTCTCTTCAGCCCCCAAATGCTTGCATGGTGTGGGAGAGATGGCCTATAAGACTTAGGGAGAGGAGCTCCGTTTTCTGGCAGTTCTTCTGTGCTAATTCTTTGCTTACTTGTTCCTCTTCCCCACGGGACCGTAAACCCTCCAGGGTGGGGACCATGCTTTATTCTTATAAAATTAATTAATTCCCATATTTAGCACATGTTTACGGAGCTCTGACTATGCTCCAGGCACAAAAGGGGAAAAGTTCTTGCACTCTTGGTGCTAGTTTTCTAGTGGTGGGAGGAAGGGTAGATTAGCAATAAGCTGGTCAGCAAACAAATGAAGAAAGAGACAATTTCAATGTGTGATACATGGTACACTGGAAACATCTCAGGTGAATTGGTGGGGAATCAGTGGGTGCGTGAGGTGGCCGGGGGCTATAGCCCATTGGATGTCAGGGAAGGTCATTCTTGGAAGAGGCGAGATTCACATTGAGATCTCAAGTATGGGAAGGTGTCAGTCACTGAAAAAGCACAGGAAACAGCATTCTGGGCAGAAGAGATGTAAAGGGCAAAGACTCAGAGTGGAAACAGGACTTACCCATTCAAAGAACAGAAAGTCCCCTAGGTCACTGGACCTCTGGCTTAGTGAGCAGGAAGGAAACTTATGGACGTCCCAATAGGCAGTGGGAAAGCATATGAGTTTAGCTCTGGGTGCAGCAGGGGAGAACTAAATACCAAATTTGGGGTGTAATATTATGTTTTCCTGAAAAGAGACTTCACAGTTTTCATCAGATTTTCCAAGAGACCTGCACTCTCCTCTCCTCCAGATGTTGATGATACCTGAAGTAGAGGGAGAAGAGATGGCCCAGGCCCTTCAGAAACATCCAGTTTGGAGTCACATGCAGTGAATTCTTCCAGGATGCAGAGAATTACCCAGGAAAAAAAGTACAAAGAATGATCCTTGAGGAGGTCAAGGGTGGAACTTGGGACATCATCTGTGAAATCTTAGGGAGTAAACAACGTCTAAGTGTCCCCCAAATATGGTAAGAACATACCCCAAAATACGGGGAGAAATGGCAGGGTTGGGAATGTTGGGGATCTCAAGGAAGACATCAAATTTGCAAACAACTGGACAATGAATCAGAGATATTTGAGCATTACAAGGACCTCTTTCTCTTGTTTCTACAACTGTGCCTAAAAGGTTTCTAAAAGTCTAAGGGTGATATAAAGATGCCTAAAATTCCCCTAATACTATGCCCCTAAATTTCCCTAAGTCAATTTTTTCAAGGACCCCTTTCTCCTGGAGATTTCCTCTTCCCTTCTCCGGATAGTTATAGGGAAGATGAAAGCTGACACGCAGTTTGGCTAAATGGACTTTTAACCTCCCCCCACACCCCGCGTGCCCCACGCCGCTCCTGCCCAAATCACTAGAAGATGTGCAGAGATGATTTGGAAGGGCTTGGACTTGTTTATTAACCTAAACAGTCACATTCGTCTGCAAGGTGCGCTATTGTTAGTTAAAACTGTGATTCTCCTTGTGCCCAGAGAATAATTGGATAGCGTACAACGGTTTTCATGCAAATCCCTGGCAATTAGAGTTGGCAATGAATTGGGCTTGAAACCCCAGTGAAGCTTTCAATCAGAATTCTCTGAGGGTGGTTTCTGGAGGAAGGTGATGATGGGGCTGGGGGTTTACACAAATAGGAGTAGATAAAAGGGTGTGAGGACCAGGTATTTGCTTCCTAAATCCTTTGGGAGAGGCTGCAGTTTGAAATCAATGAACTATGGGCGTCAATGTGATCTTCCACCTTCCCTTAGGAAATAAGTCTCTCTCCATAAAGAAGCAATGCAGACTGACCCTACCCAGGGCGTGGAGTGTTCCCAGGAGCTTGCTCCCTGTCTGTCATCTTTCTGAGAGGATTTTTTCTTTAGGCCCAATAACTCATACACAGCTAAAGTCTCTGCCTTCCCTGAGATTAAATTCTTAAGGGTTCAAAGGAAATAATAGGATTTGTATTCCTGGAGGGTTTCAGAAAAGATGCCAGAGTTAGACTAGTTTGGGAGTGGCTGGTGGCATTCAGCGGGTTAAATGGACTGGGGTGACAGGACCCCAGGAAAACCTTAAAGAAATGACTGAGGCCAGGGTTAGACTTACAGAAGAACTATCCAAATGCAGTGTAGATAACACAGGGAAAGGCCAGCCCCCTAGGGGACTGGGGCAAAGCTGTGGAGATGGAATGGGGAGGAGATAGCCATGGGGAGGTGTCTCCAACCCATCCTGACCTCTTATCAGCTGCAGGCTTCTGCCTCTGCCTTTCCTTTGTGAAAGATGTGAGAGCTGCAGAGCTATCTGAGGGTCTCTCTAACAGGACTGAGCAAAGAGGGATTTCTATCTGCAGGCATGGCTTGGGGTGTAGATAAGACAACCCCAGTGGTCTTAAATTAAGCCTCCCTTGCATCAGGTTGACACTGGAAGATTCAGCAAGTTGAAAGTGCCCTCTCCTCCCCCTTAACTAGGTCAGCCTCCGAATCCAGTAGCTTGTAAAGGAGTTGGCCAATGTCTGAAGGATTGAGAGTGGTCAGGTGCTGGAGGGGGCAAGCTACGAGAATAGGCGGGAAAGGGAGTAAGAAAAAAGAGAACACTGGGACACATGCATAAACTGTGGTTGGAGACCTTAGCATAATTTAGGTTTGTAAATTATGTATTTTTTCTTCATTTTCTCTGCTTTCCTTTCTGTTTCAGAATGTCTCCCGCCTCTCAATAGGTCCCTAAATCCCGCCTTTCAATTTAGGATACACCAATCGGCATGTAATCTGGTGGTTGCTAAGAGACAGGAGGTGGGGGATTGAGAGGATTTGTCACTGCACCCACCCAGGAAAATTTCCCGAGCCTAGTATGCTCTAACTCATCTCTGCTCCTCTCCTGTACTCTCCTACTTAGCTCCCAAGTCCGGAGTCAAGCAGAAACGGTTTAGGGGAGAAACCAGTTATAGCACATCTTTGAAAAACGGAAGACCATACCTAGATTCAGACAGATATAAGATACCTCTCAAGTCTCCCCAGCTTTTTAACTGGGTTGGAGGGAGAAACTCATTTGTGTGTATGTGGCATCTTGGGTAGACAGTGAATTTGTTGGTGCCGGTAGGAGTTGTTCCCCTTATGAAGTGGGGCTTATTCATGGCCCTTCCCATCATCACCTGAACTTGGCTGAGAAAAAGCCCTCAGGATCATGACTAAGCATCCAGAGAAAGGGGGAAGGGGGTGGGCGGGGGCGGGGGCGGGGAGGGCACCCAGGTCGAAAGGGTACAGCGTGGAAAGCGGAAGGATATATTTGTGTGGCAAACAAAAAAGGTTTATTTTGAGAGCTGAAAGGTGTTTGAAAGGGAAATTTGGGATCCAAATTCTTGGCATCCAAGAAAATGACCCAGCCAGATCAGGCCCTTCCCCATTAAGTATCTCAGGCTTCACAACTTGGTTTGTTTAGTTCCCTGTACACATTCTTCACGGAGAAGACTAGATACAGAAACCAGAGTAAGGAAAACTCATTTGGTAAGGAGTGAGTTGCAAATCCTGATTCCATATCCTGAGAACAAGGAAGGAGAACAGAATGAGGTGGAGGGAGAGGCCTGAGAGAGATCAGAGCAAACACAAATGCAAATCAGACACTGATGGAGAGGCAAGTATACATGTAGATTATTACATGTATGTTATTACACGCATGCATCTAATGTGGATACAGGTTCTAACAGATTGAGGACAGACAGATGCACACATGCACGCACACACACACGGGGATTAGGATTATGCTGAGGAATAAACCTCGGAGAGATGACTCCTGAGAAGTGGCTTTAGAATTATCTTGATATGTTCCCTGGACTAAGTAAGGTCCCTCAGGATGCTTCTCTCCACCTTCCCTACCACCACCCTGATCTCTAAGCAAAGCCAACAGGGAGACAGAAGGCAGGGAGGAAGGCTGGACAGGCTGAGCCGGGAGGAGGAGTCATGCTCTGGCCTCATCTTCAGTCTTCTCTGTTTTTCTCTCTCTGGCTTCTACTCCGATTTCATTTGTTTTCTGCAACAGCTTCTCTTCTTTCTTTACTAGCTAAGCCATCTCTTCTAGTTTAGGTTGAGCTGCTCTCCTCATATTCTGGTCCCCCTGCTCTTCCCCCTTGAGATGGCAGTAACCCCACACCTCAAGAGAACATCTGTGTGCCCCGAGGATGTTTGCACATCATTGATTTTCTCTCCCCAGGCCAGCCAGAGAAGCAGACGCTGCCAGGAAAGTCTGGTGTGAAATCTCTCTCTCTCTCTCTCTCCATTCTCCTCCCTCTCTTCTACAATCCCAGACAAAACAAGAAACCACCAGCTTCATAAAAACAGCGTACACTTTAATTCAGGTTGACAGGTGGAAAGAGAGCTAGGATTTGCATCCAAGGATGTCCAGATGAGAAGACTGTGTTGCCGAGAGAGGCAGGGAAGGCAGAGAAGTTTGAATGGCCTGGTAGCAGACCTGGGCGAGGAGCAGGGGTGTAGCCACACAGTGCAATATTGCCAGGGCTTCTGTCAGGTCCAGCAGCACGTCCAGGGCCTGCTGGGCCAGACATGTTGACACCACCATGGCCCTGGACCTCACCAGGGAGTCCAATCCCAGCGCCATGCCCTGAGGCCACCAGAAAATGAACCAGACACATAGGATATCAACCCAGGGACATGGCCCCCTGCCCAAAGCCTTCTTCAGCCCCTTGGCTCCCAACAAACCCAGTGGCAACAAGATGAAGATGGCAAAACAGGCTGCAGCATGTATGTACCGCAAAATTTCCCATTCCCCGCTGAAGGTCACTGTACAGAGTCCCTGGGAAGTGTCACTGCCCAGCGTGATTGGCAGTGACAATAGGGCAGCCACTCCCCAAAGTCCCACACTGATCCCCAGCCTGAGGCCTGGGACGTGACCTATACCCAGTTTGGGGCCCAGGCAGGCACGGCACCCTATCAGCAGAGCTTGGGCAAAGGCTGAGCCATACGAGACCAAGTGAGCTAGGTGGCACAGGGAGGTGATGAGGGCCCCACTTAGCCCCCGTGCCAGGATGGGCACCATAATGCTGAAGAGAGCACTGCCCACAGCCAACTGCACCAGGATAGACCGGTTCTGGTAGACCTGACGGGGGAACAGAGGCCTGAGAAATGCATAGAGGACAGCTCCACTGATCAGGATGCCCAGGACACTGGCGAGGATGAAGAAGGGCAGTGAGGAGTCGTCGAGCAGGATACAGGAGTGGCAGGGCGCAGCTGCTTCCACATCGGTGAAGTTATAGTCTGCATCGTACATCTCAAGAAATTCACTCCAAGTGTTGTCTTCAATGGCCAACTTCGTAGAGTTGTCATCAGCCACCTGGAGGACATTCTCAGAAGGGACAAGCAGAGCATCTAGTTACCCCACTGAAGGGTATCCTGGGAACCGAGGGCAAGAGGTGGGGAGAGAAAGACAGTGGGGAAGTGGGGGCTGGAAGAGCTGGATGGAGTGGGGATGGTGGGAGAGGACAAGGCAGGGCGACTCAGGAGGAGCAAAGAGTTGTAGAAAAGCAAGGGAAGGGCCTCCCCTGGTAGTCCAGTGCAGGGGGTACGGGTTCGATCCCTGGTCCGGGAGCTAAAATCCCACATGCCTCGTGGCCAAAAAATCAAAATATAAAACAGAAACAATATTGTAACAAATTCAATAAAGACTTAAAAAAATGGTCCATGTCAAAAAAATCTTAAAAAAAAAAAAAAAGAAAAGAAAAGAAAAGCAAGGGAAGGGGAGTGGACAGGACTGGGAGAGCGGGGAGGCGGGTGGTCTGGATGGAACTGACAAAGATGAATGAGGAGGACCTAGGACACTGAGGTAAGAAGGGGAGAAGGAAAACGAGGGAAGGGACAAGGGATGAGAGAAGGAGAGAGGTATACAGACCCGAGGGGCAGACAGAAGGAGTGGTGGGGGGCAGAGAGGGAGGGGCTGTGGGCTCAGACCCACACTCACCGGGTGCAGACAGTTCCCCATGACACTGCTGGGCTCAGGGCAGGCAGAGAGAGGGGCTGGGATAGTTCTGTCAGTGGCTGTGGTTCCCAGATAAGTGCCAGGGACTAATGAAGGCCATTGGCTCTGGGCAGGGCTATGGGGCGGGCATTGCAGGACGGGGATGCATTCAGGAAGTCTTTACCCCACGCCCACTGCCTGCCTGAGCCTCAGGACCACTTGAGGTCCTGGCCCGGGGCTTCCTGTTTTGAGGGTGGATTCCGCTGGTGGGGACCTGTACTCAGGAAAGGAAAAAGGTGGGGGCCAGAAGGTGGGTATTTTCCCGAAGGTGGAAAGGGAGGCTTTCCAAAGGTGGAGAAGCCAGGGGGTTCCCAGCATAAAGGGATTCTTCAAGCACAAGGAAGGAAGAGGGGGCCAGAGGTGAAGTGTGAGACAGAGATAAGAGATGTGCTGGGAAGTTGGAGGGAAAGGGCAGCTGATGGCTCTCACTGCTTCTCTGTCCCCTTGAACTTGATCCAAGGAAATGTAGTTCAAAAGGGACGTGTTTGTGGGAGGGGGTGTTAGTGGTGCTTGTGGCTGGATCCATGTGATGCTGACAGCCTGAGCCACATGTGTGTGAGCAGGGGCTCTTTGTGTATCAGTCTGGGTGTAGGAATGTACTTACTTATCTGTTCTTGTCTGTGTGTGTGGCTGTGTATTGTGTGTCCTGTGTATCATATCTTAGTGCTAGGTTTTAGGCAGGTGTCTTGGTGTGTGTACTGCTATCTCCAGGTCTGGGTGTTTCAGTGTGAGAGGAGGGAGGGCTTGGGGGCAGCTGTCAAGGTTGCATAATGAAGCTACTTCAGGGAGCGATTGGGCACTTGCCCAGCCACCTATAGGCACAGCGAATGCATCTTCCATACCAAGCAGAACACATGACGTGACAAGTGAAAGCAGGCTCTGGGGGACAATGGGACAGCATATTTTAAAATGGGACTGTTGCCTATGGGGTAATCTCTATTCATATTTCTGTTGGGGGATATAAAAGCTCTGGAAATGCTACACTGGTCTGGCATCTTAGCAAGATGTAAAGTTTCTTGTGGTGGGGGAGAGCTATTTCTCTCCAGTTGGCACAGGGAGAAAAGGCGTGTACCCTGCAGGAGGATGCCCCTAAACCGACATCTCTGCTCCTTGGTAACCCCTCTCCCCACCATCCCACTGCTTTCACGTGATCTCTGCTCTTTAGTTCCCTCCACCCCTACCGTGCATTTTATTTCTTCACTTGGGGACACTTAGCCTGGACATTGGGAGGGGTGAGTCATGGAGTGTCCGAGCTGGAACGATGAGATAAACAGGGTTGGTTAGGCGACACTGTTTCATTTGTCCAAGAAAGCGCGGGATGTGGTAGCGTCGGTTCTGACGAGTGGTCTTTCCCACTCACACAGCGCCGCCTGGAGGTGGAAGCAAAGGTGCAGAGGGATGGCCATCTTGCTAAGATGGTCCCCTTTCTCCCAGGACTCTATAGCTTCAGTTTCAGGTTCAACATGAGGTGGGCTAGAAAGGGAGTTTGGGGGGTCTGTTGAAGTGGTCCCGGAATGGTGTTGGGGGGGGTCTCCTTCTCCAGCACAGCCTGGCACGGGACATGGGGAGCAGTCAGGGACTGTGGAATGAAAGGACCTGGCCAAAGGGGATGAACGCACTTCTCTCCCTTGGAGAGTTATATCCATTCCATACAAGATGCCCTGGGGCGAGCAGCACGGCAAGGCACACACCACCCCTGGAGGCGCCACGTGCGGGGGCACCAGCAGAACAGCCCTTACACGCACGCATCCCAACTGGAGCAAGAGCGGCAAGAAGGAGGCAGCCGAAGGACACGGATAATCCAGATATATTGAGGGTGGCCCCTCTGAGATTAGCACAGGAGAGTTAGAAAGATTATAAAGATACACGATGCCCTCCCTGCTCCCTGCCCCGCCACCCACCCCCCGACAGACACACACACACAGCACAACGGCCCCTCCCCCTCCCCCCCGTACAAATATGGCTTCTGTGTAATATGGACAAGAGTGGTTCAGCTCGAAGAGGAAAAGTCATTTTCCCAAAAGCGGGTGCTGGGAGGCAGGGAGCCCACAGGCCTGGGGCCCTAGGCTGCCTTGCTGCTGTAAGAGGAGGGGACCCCGGGCTCTAACCAGCGGCTGGAAGATTGACAACGGTATTACCTGAACGGAAAGGGGTGGCAGATCTGCTGGCTGCAGCTGCCCCCACTTCGCACGCCCCTGGGTTGTCAGGGCAGGAGGACATGCTGGAGGAGGGGCAGAGCAGTGCCCAGGGGCACCCTGGGTCTGAGGCAGGGCGGCCGGCTGGCGGGGAGGGCGAGCAGTCTCGTCTCCACGGCAACCAGCTCGGCCACAAGGAAGACAGAAAATCAAAAGCAGGGGTGGAGATGGGAAGGAGACAGGCAGCATCCCTCCCAGCCCCCAACGCACCGGGTACAGACTATGGGAACAAGAAGTGACAGTGGTCATTCCAGGGTCAGCGCCAGGGAGAGGCCTGGGGGATGCATAGCAAAGGCTGTGGCACTGACTCCATGGCTCTGAGAGGGGAAATGGAGGCGGGGGTTGAATGCCCTGTGTTTTAGGGAGAGATGAGGTGGACGACTAAGCAAAAATACACCCTGGGACTGTTTTCTCCATGACAGATGGGCGCTGGGGACGGCATGGAAAATACCAGGATGGAGCAACATCCCAGGTGAGGTACACAGCCTGCCTAGGGACCATCAGCTCCCAAAGCCCTCCTTTACAGGAGCCCTCCTCCCACAGCCTGCCCACATGCCCAGGAGCCCCTCTGCCTCTCACTCACACACATATGTGCACAGACACACACAGACACGCACTCACATTATTCCCTTCGTTTGGGCAGGAAACAGCTCAGTGCAGTGAAGCTCCTTTTAGTATTTTTGTTGTTATGTCTGCCTGGCTGCTGAGGGAGGGAGGGAGGACTAAGGGACAGCTTCGGGAACAGGAAGGGGCACAGGGCAGCACAAGACGGGGAGGAGGAGTTGCTGAGCAATGCCATAAGATGAGTGGTTGACGTGCAACAGGCCAGGGGCTCGGGTGAGAGTGAAGGGACCCTCGGCGGGGAAGCGGATGCAGTTTAGGGCCCAGAGCAGTGCCTCTCCCACAGCTGCTGGAGCAAGGAGGGGCAGCCTTGCTCTGCTATCCACCCCCCAAGGGCGGTTCCTGGGAAAAGGGCCTGGCTTCGTTCATCGTGGGGGGGCCATCTCCGCCATCCTTCCTCTCCAAATCTGCCCCTCCTGCAAGGACCTGTGTTCTCCCCCATGGGGAAGCCCTGGGCCCCCGCATGTGTGGCTGCATGCCACCTGCAGGTCACATCCCCTCGGGGACCCCCATTCACTCCTTTCCTGTTGGGGTGGAGAAGGGGTGTCAGATGGTACCTGCTCCTGTGTCCAGAGCTCAAGGTGTGCGACTAACAGAGGAAAAGCCACCTCCAGCTCCTGGTCACAACCTCCCCGTCCCTGGAGAAGTCCGGGAAGAGCCCCTGCTGCAGAAGATGGAGGGCTGGTGAGAGCCCCCCACCAAACTGACCCCACTTCTTTCCTGCCCTTACCCTTTCCTCATTCTCCTCCTAACACTCTGGGTTTTTTTTTATTTTGTTTTTGTTTTTTTTTGTTGTTTGCTTTCCTCACCCCAGGACCCCTGCCCCTCCAGCCTGGAGACGGATTTGATTTGGGATTGTTACAAAAATAATAATAACCCAAACGCAGAGAAGCCACGGAAAGGGCTGAGGGCAACCCTCCCTCCCCCCGCCCTCCTCCCTCCCCATTCCAAACCGAGTACAAAACCGCACCCAAAGCAGACATTCTGTACAGGGGGGTGGGGGGGGGCTGGGGAGCAAGCGGGAGGGGCAGCCCTGGGGTCGCTCTGTACAAGTCCAGGTTGGTGATGACCCCAGCAGTCCCCACGGGGCCCCTGGGGGGCTGCCCCTAGATGAAATATTCCTTCTTGTCGTCCCCGCCCGACTGCCCGCCTTCTGCGTTGATGATGGCTGTGTCCGCATCTGGGGCGTCGTCAGAGCCTTTCGCCTCGTGTGTCAAGTAGGTTCCTGGGGAGAGAAAGAGGCTCCTTCTTTTAGGAGCAGTTTCCAAACCTCTGAAGCCTCTCTGTCCACTTTCCCACCACCCACCCACCCCTTGCTTCTGTAATTTTTCTCCCGCCTAGAGCTTTCTTCCTCCCCACCTGCCCTAATTTGCATCTTGCTGCCAACATCCGTCACCGGACCACACCTCCAAGAATTAATGAATCCTGCCTTTAATTAGAGTCTGATCTATAATACAGGCCAAAAAAAAAATGGTGTGTATATGTGTGTGTGTGTATATATATGCGCGTGTGCATGTAAGGTGGTGATAGGGAAACGGCTAGGTCAGCTCCATGACAATGAACCTGAGATCTGGCTAGCATTTGCCTGGTCCACGTAAGTCCAGCTGCTGGCTAGAAGGAATAACAGAGGGGGAGGTCTGAGAGGAAGGCATGTGAGAAGAGGGGAGGGAGAGATGGCAGGGATACAGGAGAGGAGAGAAAAGTAAAGGGGTGGTGTGAGGACAAGGCACAAGGACACCAAAGGACAAAAAACATGAGGCTAAACAGAAAGGAGGAAAGTGCAGGAAGGAATGGGAAGAAGATGCAGAGTTTCAGCAGTTCTCTGTCTTATGGCAGGAGACCCTGGAGGCAGAGCAGCATGGGAGCAGCAGCTGACTGAGTGGGAAGGTTTGATTTTACTTGGATGAGCACCAAGGGATCAGGCTCTACTGTGGGGTTGGAGGTGCTCAGTTATCACAGGGTTGGCTGTGTTCTTTCTTCCTCAAACTCTCCAAGGGGCTGACTGAGTCTCCAAAGGCCCTTCCTGCAGCCTGCCCTTCACTTCCTACCCAATCCCAATCCCTCTTGATGCTTCCCTCATGCCTCTGACCTTTGTGCCGGATCAAGTAGTGGCCAAGGAAGATGAGCAGGATGAGCAGCAGGAAGACGATGAAAGCTACGATCCCACCAATGATGGCGTGGTAGGTGCTGGAGGATGAGGGCACTGGACTGGGATCTGGAGGGAGGTGGGATGCACACAGTCAGATCTGGGAAGAACCTTTATCTCACAGCATTTCTGACCTGGCCATGAATCATCTTACACAGCGGAGAACATGGACTAACATAAGGAGAATGGAGTGGCATCTTCCAGCAAAAAGGGCTATGTCTTATTTTGTACCTAGTTTCTTACAGACTATCTGGAACATAGTAATTGGTTTAAAATAATGTAATCATGAATAAATAGATACATCTGCTCACACTTAACCCTTTAAGTTGAATTTGTGAACCTGAAGCTTGACCTTGGTCAAAGATCATCACTTTAATGTCTAAATCATCTCTTGTTCTCTCTCTCTCTCTCTCTCTCTGTGTGTGTGTGTGTGTGTGCGTGTGTGTGTGTGTGGTGTGTCTGTGTGTCTCTCTCTTTCTTTCAATTTCTGGGTTATCAGAGTATTTCTTCCCTATCCCCCATGCCCTCTTACCCTCCCGTCTGATTTACATCCTGAGCTGGCCTTTCTAGGGGGGCTTCTCACCATATTCACCCATTGTCCTGATACCAGATAGGGAAGGAGAAGTGAAAAACTGATGGAGCCAGTAATAGGCACTTTGAGAGCACCTTACAAAAGACGATGGACTGTGACTCCCTGTATAAAGAACAGTGTTCCTTCCTGGCAGGGGAGCTTAGAGTTCCAGCAAGATGCAATCCTCCAGCAGGTCTCATCAGAGAGGTCTGGGACTCCATCTTCACTTCCCCACCAACTAAAGGTTTGTGGGAAGGACAAAGACTGAACTGCTTCCTCCCATGATGGCAAGGTCTCGGCCACTGGATATAGAATCTGTCCTCCATAGCAGCATCTATAGAGGATAGATTCCCAAGCACAGGCTTGGCCAGGCATGCGAAGGAGAGCCGCAGCCTTAGTCAGAGTTCCGCAGATCTCAGGAGACAGTGCACAGGCCCAGGACACAGTTCTGATGTGTCCCAAATTACATGAGCCGTAGTTGCGGCTCTCCCACCCATGGGAGAGCTATTGTTTTTTTATAGACTCAGCTTGAGCCTTGATGCCTCATTGACTCCTCATACATTTTGTCTCTCCTACCTTATGTCTCCTCAGGCTAGACTGGACCAGCTTTTTAGTTCCTTGCCTGTCTCCGCCTTATTTGGAAAAAAAACTTATGCTCTGGTTTCTATGCTCTGCTTGGGAGGGAGGGAGAAGAGGGTCCCCGGGGCTCTATAATAGGAGGGGTGGGTGTGATGTTATAATCTGGAGGAAGCACAGTGAGGTTATCCACTGTTCTTCCTCTTCTCTCCCCTCTCCCCCCGCCCCCGGGAGAATGTGAGACACAATCCACATTAAAAATCAGTCCTGGATAATTATCCCAGAGGCTATGGGAATGTAAATTCCCTAGAAGAGCATAGGTCTGCACGACCAAAATGAACTCTGGGGTCATCAATTACATGTCACTCTCTCTAGGTAGAGCTGCATTTAATTTCACTCCAGGTAGTTGGGAGTCAACACGGTTTAGGATGATTTCTGGAAGGAGATGCAGTAACTCATTCTACCACCAGGCGTCAGCACTGGCAGCAGATGCAGTCAAACAGGACCGCGCTTTCTACCACAGGGTGGGGGGGGATCAACAAGAAACCAACCACAAGAGCACAGGAATTTTCTCTCATTGCCAATCATCGTCAGAGATCTGGGGGCAGACACAGGACCTCAGTGCATTGTCCTTGCTCCTGGCACCCTACAATAGCTTTGTTTGTTGTGCTGAGGCAGCTCCCACTTGCTGAGGTCTGCTCCTGGAGTTGGAATCACCCCATCTAGACACTTTGGTCCCAAGATCTCCGATCTCTTATTCCTGGGAGGCCTGGCTGCTATCCCTACACTGCTTTACTGGGCATTTCACATAAGGGAGTCTCTGATGTTCCCCTGATGATGCATTTCCCCTGTTCTGAGGAAAGGCTCATTAAGGCTTTCTGGAAGGATCCCACTGCTGTTGGGGTCTTCAAAAAACCTCCTGCCAACTCTGCATAAAGAGGCCTCTGCCCTAGCCTATCACTTCTCCTGAAGCTGGATTGTGTGGTCACACCTTTGGGAAGAACTTCAGAGAAGGAGCATCATCTAGCCTCTCTAGAAAATAGGACATCTGAGAAAAGCTTCTGACCGTCTCTCAGCATAGTACAAACTTATCTCTATTTTCCACCTGGATCCTGTATAGTGCGTCCAAGGTCTGCAGAAAAGGAGATGACAGCAGCAGCATGTATCCTGTACTAGTCACAGGAGAAGCAACTCTGAGGACAGCGTGTTGCAAAGGGATATGCATCTACACTCACACTTGAGCGGCTCGGGGGCCTCTACACACAGAATTCTTATTCTTGTTGCCAGGTGGGTGCAGGGGCTGGAGGATGGTGTCGCCTGGGTCACCACTGCTAAACAAAGGCAGATGAAAGTCCACCATTCCACTGGTTTTTCCTTATTCCACATTTTGGAATGGACCTAGAGCCTAAGTCCTCAGGCCCTCTGGTGGTGGGCTGTTGCCCTACAAGTCCACTACCAACTATGATCTGGGGATGCTATCAGGAGGTGGAAAGACCAGGGTACCAGATGTTAGAGGAGAGGAGAAGGGGTTTGCTGGAGGAGACCTGCGGAGGGCTCACCGTTCACATTGAGAGTGTAGTAAGCCTTGTAGCTGCCCATGTTGCTGGTGGCTGTGCAGCCATAGGTGCCGCTGTCACTCTTGTTGAGGAAGGGGAAGATCAGGGCGCTCTCCTGGGTCATCTTTAGCGGTGGCACACTGCCCTCCTTCTCCCATAGGTACTGCTGGGGGCTGTTGAGGTAGAGAAATTGAAGGGTTCAGAAAAGAGTAGGGCAGGGAGCTAAAGGACAAAACAAAACAAAACAAAACTGGGAGCAAGGAAGTCAAGGACAGTTTGATGAAGGCTTGAGCAGTTATAGGGGCCAGAGACACTGAGCTGCTCAGAGGCAGGCGGAGAGGGACTCCTTGGGGTTCAGTCTGGGGATGAGGAAGATTGCCTAGCTTGTATCTAACTGTGACTTGGTTCCTTACAGGAACCTCAGGGGCTCAGCCAGGGGGCGGCCCCTCCCCACTTCTGCTGCTTTGCAGGAGAAGCAGTCAGAGGACAGGTGTTGTTAGACAGTGTCAGGGAAAATGAGAGGCTCAGACAGTACGAAGGAGATGGGAAGACTTTAGGCAAAGTCTTTGGACTTTGGAAAAAAACTTGGAATTTGGAAAAAAAAAACATATGCTCTGGTTTTTATGCTCTGCTTGGGAGGGAGGGAGAAGAGGGTCCCTGGGGCTCTATGATAGGAGGGGTGGGTGTGATGTTGTAATCTGGAAGAAGCACAGTGAGGTTATCCACTGTTCTTCCTCTTCTCTCCCCTCTCCCCGCCCCACGGGGAGAATGTTCTGAAGAGAAGAACAGGAGAAGCAGTCAGGAGAAGCAGTCAGAGGATGGGAGAAGCAGTCAGAGGATGGGTGTTGTTAGACAGTGTCAGGGAAAATGAGAGGCTCAGACAGTATGAAGGAGACGGAAAGACTTTAGGCAAAGTCTTAGTCTGTAGAGGTGTATTACAACCCAGGAAATGGATCTCCTTACGCAGGATTGCCACGCCCCTCGCAGTGGAGCAACAGCTTCTGGCCCTCGCGGGGATGCGGAGGGTCTGGCCTAATCTTCGCTGTTGGTGTGTCTGTGGAGAAGGAAATGGAGTCAACGTGAAACTCAAGGTCACCTCGATCTCAGAATCATCCAGTTATGCATTTCTGCCGCCACCCCTAAAGGCCTAGGAGCCCAAGAGGCTGTGAACAAAGACCACCCCCCGACCTCTGTGAGCAAAGACCACTATTGCTGTTGGATGTGTGAGGGAGTCATATGGCAACCTTGCAGAGGTAGGATTATGGAAGCTCTGTCCTTGCTGGGGACCCAAGGGATGTCTTAACAGAGAGCTGAGAAGGGAGATCACTGGATCATCTGTGCCTAGCACATAAATGGAACTTAATACATATTTCTGACGGAACAAATAAACTTGAATTTAATAACTGATTGAGTTCACAACCTCTCCATCCTCTCTGCAAGGGAGCTTAAACAGGAAGTAATGCTTTAATGCAGAACATCATTTTTAGTAGCTGGTCTAAAAATGAAGTGAGAGCTTTGAAACAGCAAGAGATGGAGGTCCTATTTTGGCTGCAAAAAGGCCCTGACACAACATAGATGGGTTCTGGGAAGGAATGATGGCATCTGCCACCGATGCCGAAGGGCTGCTTAGGAGGCTGGGTCCAGATGGCCACACAGAACAATACAACCAGATGCCGGTTTAGAACAACAGATAAAGAGGCCGAGCTTCCCCTAAGGAAAGAGCCAACCTTAACATCCGGTTAATGAACATGTTTCAGTCCAATCAAACGGGACGAAGAGAATCAGGCCAGGTGAGAGAACGGGTGCTCCAGGGCCTCGCAGCCAGAGAAGCCTCTAGCGCAGCACCTGTAGTATAGCATTTGTTGACTGATGGCTGATCACAGTTGGGCCAAAATGATCCCTGGAGAGTAACTGCCAGATGGTCCAGTACCCAACAGAGGAGCCTTTGGGCCTCAGACAGGGGAGGGCCTTCTTTAGCCCTGGCCAGGGACCAGGTCCTGGACAAGGAGCCCAAGGCCAGGGGCTTTACATTCAGAACTCGTAATCAGAGAAACACCTTATAGTAATACAGAACATTGAAGTTTACAAAGTTCTTTCATTATATAGTGTTTCATTTAACCTCATGAAAATTCACTGAAGTAAGAAGGGGCCGCAACGAGATTGAATGCTTTGGTGAAAGTGACATAGCTAGTAAGCAGTGGCTCTGCGGCTAGAAGGCTAGAATCCAGCTTGTCTGTTTCCAGACTGAGAGTCTGCTAAACGGACAGTGACACCACCCCAAGCCTACCTCATGGTCAAGTTTCAGCAATGGGTCTAGCAATTGATTTAAAGAGCACTGAAGTCAGGCCTGGATCTTCCATAAGGAAGAGATGAAAGGTTTGAGTTATTTTAGAAAAACACCCAGCCTTTAGATAAGTTAGGACAAGCAGTACATTCTTTTATAACTCATTATCTTCTGCCTTTCTACTTCATTTATTTCCCCTTGACTTTTTTTTTTTTTTTTTTTTTTTTTTTTTTGCGGTACGCGGGCCTCTCACTGTTGTGGCCTCTCCCATTGAGGAGCACAGGCTCCGGATGCGCAGGCTCAGCGGCCATGGCTCACGGGCCCAGCCGCTCCACGGCATGTGGGATCCTCCCGGACCGGGACACGAACCCGCATCCCCTGCATCGGCAGGCGGACTCTCAACCACTGCGCCACCAGGGAAGCCCTCCCCTTGACTTTTCTACTCAGAAAAGTTCTTTTTGAAAATTTGTAAATTTCCTCAGGTGAGTGGGTTTTTTCCCACCCATATTCAAGGCAGATTCCATAGAGGGTTGAGGATCCTTGGAAAGGTTGGGAGTAGTGATTTTGACAGTGGCCATTTCAGGTCAGAATCCCAAGAAAGATCACAGACCTGGGGCAGACTAGTGGGGGTACTGTAGCGAGAAATCTGGGAATAATGATGCCAGAGAGAGCATGTTTTCCTACCACCTCTTTTCTTGAACTCATAGTATGTTAGACCAAGAAGAAGCCTTTGTGATTCCATGTCCATCTTCTCATTTAGCAAATAAAGAATCAAGCTCAGTGGGGTAATTTCCTTAACATCACTCAGCTAGTAAGCGGTGAAGGGCAAACTAGAATCTGTCTTCTAATCCTTGATTTGCTACAGTTACTGCTACAATTTACAATCTAGATGCATAACACTGGCCTAGCCCAGGAGATGGTAAATTTACCTATCGGGCCAAATCCTGCCAGCTACATGTTTCTGTAAACAAAGTCTTATTGGAACATAGCTACGTTCATTTGTTTACATATGATCTATGGCTACATTCCTGCAGCAACAGCAGAGTTAAGTAGTTGAGACAGAGACCACATGGCCCTCAAAACTTAAAACGTTGACCATTGGGCCATTCATAGAAAAAGTTTGCTGACCCTTGGCCTAACCCTGGCAACTCTTGTCTTATTTTTTTACCTATTTACTTATCTTTGCCTGGTGCTTCATATACAGTAACCCACACTTTTCTTTTCCCCACTCCCCATCTCATACCAGATCCTCTTCACTCACAAGCCCATAACATACATAAAACTTCAATGCGTTGAGCGGTGGATCTGTCAGCTCCCTTTAGAGATTCGTGGTTCACAGAGCATACAATGTCTGCCCCATCGTCCTCCCGGGTGACCTGGAAGGTGACTGAGCTGCTCACGGTGAAGGTTTTGCCATTGGGATCTTCCTGTATTCGGGTTGGTTCCCCTAGAGAGCAGAAACAGACACACACTCGCACACACACATAGACACAGAGTGAGCCCTAACATGCAGAGATTGTGTGGGCCCCACTGTAGACATACAGATGGTGCATCTCAACTTAGGCAGACTTAGGAAGTTGTGAAATGGATATGTACACACAAGGAGGATGGGGTCCCCAACGCGCGCATGTGCACACACACACACACACGACTGTACACAGAATATCTGTCATTCCCCTTTCTTCTTCTACACCATGTCTTATGTGCGCATACATAGGCATATAGACATGTGCCTCTCACTCCCTCTCTCCTCCCCGCTGTCCCAGCACCACCTCCTCCCGTCACGCCCAAGGCAGGAAGAACTTACCATGAAGCTCTTGGTCACCCTTCCTCCAGGTGAGCTGGGCTGCAGGTTTGCTCCCAGAAGACTGACAGTTTAGGGTAGTTGTATCCTTTTCCCGTAACGATGACTTGTAGCCAGTGATTATGGGCTTCTGTGGGATTCCTGCCATGGATAGGAGATGGTCAGGATAGGAAAGAAAAGCACCCTGAGGTCACACCTCATCTCTCCCTGCTGAGGTAGACTCTCTGAGGGTTAGGATATCTGAGTTCTATTTTGGTTTATGATGGGTAGAAGGCTAGAGAAATTATCTTTCTCTTTGATAAGAGAAAGACCACCCCAGGGGGAGGAGATATGATGGTGGGAGATTTACTATACCTGAGATGATACATGACCCAACAACCCAAAAGCACAACTGGGTGGCCACAGATATATGTGAGGCTCAGGGGAGCAAAGAAAGAAATTAAAATGTAGGATCAAGATGAGAGCATGCAGACAACTGGGGTACTCATCTTGAAAATTATAATCATACACTGCACATACTTCTCATGTTTCCCTTACACAATCTTGGGAGGTAAGTGGAAAAGACACTATCATCCTTTTGTTACAGGTTAGGAAAGTCAGGCTCAAAGAGAGTAAGAGATTTGTCCCAGAGCAAACAGTAAGCAGAGGAGAAAAGATTAGACCCCAGCACTCTTTGCATTTCATTCCATTGCAACAGAAACACACGCTGAACTTTCCCAAAATGCCTGGAGACTTGCTTGGCTCTAGGCTGCCTCAGGGGCCCATGCAGGGAGATTTGTTTGCAAGGAACCATGCTGTGGAGACACTGGGGTTTGGGAGCCTCACCGAGCACGGTGACGAGGGACTTGGCAGTTCTCACGGGCATAGTGAAGATGGAGCAAGTGTATTCACCCTCGTCTGCCAGGGCCACGTTGCTGATGCTGATGCTGAGCTCATGGGGCGTAGATCTAACCAGCTGAATCCGATTATCTCGAAGGGCTGGGAGAAATTGGAAGAATTGGAAGCAAGGCTTTTACTGGTGACTTTCATCTTTATCTTCCAATCCCAGGGCCAGCTTTTTTTTCAAGAAGGGGTCTAGTGTGGTTTGGGGCAGGGGAAAAAAAAAACTGCTCCTGAGTTTGAGTAGTCTTTAGTTTATTCAGTTACTTTCCTGGGCCATTGTGCTCAGTAGCCTCAGAGGTACTCAGAAAAGTAGGATGGATTTGTGGGCCACATTGGGGCAACACTGACATCAGCTGTCTCTTAGGGCTGCTTTGGGGTGAGTCACTCCAGGACCCTATAAGACCATGCATGGCCTAGGTCAGAGCCATAATTATGAAGTTTCTCTGGAACCAGCTGAGGAGCCCATGGCCTGTTGCTTCCCCAAATAGCATCCCTTCACGTTTCTCAGCCTCTGGACTACAGGGACATTTCCTCTCAGCTCTGCAGCCCCCTTCCCCAGCCCATGTTTCCCATGGAGGCAGATAACTCGTGGGACACTACCTCTCTTCTCCCCAAAGTAGAGAGTCTGCTGGGCAGGGTTAGACCATTGCAGGGATGAATCCTCATGATCTTTGACTTGGCACTTGAGCACCACGGTGCCACCAGCCACCACTGTCTCATCAGATGTCCAGGGCTGACTGTCTGCAGGAGTAGAATTGGGTTAGTTTCCTAAGGCAGCACTAGCCCCTCCACCCATTTCTGGGCCACAGTCCACCTCATCTAATTCAGACCATCCAAGGCCCATGTCTCTGTATTCTCTTAACGCATCATGGGGGAAGGAATAGAGGTGGGGGTGAGGCAGGGGAAGACAGACCTTACTTCCTCTTGCTTTGAATGCACAGAAAAACAGTCACTTGTTGAATATTTGCTGAATGAACTGACAGGGCCACACACATTTAGAGGGATAAAGGCACCCCAAATCTACACATACCACTCCCCATGTATCTTTTCTGATAGAGTTCTACCATTCACCTTTGAAAACACACATACGAGTCTGTCATTCTGTTTTACCTTCCTGCCACCACCTGCATATAAGAGCAAGAACAGAAGTGGTTGTAATAATGCCCAAACTAAAAGCGAAGAAAAGGCCAACCCCCAAGAATGTGGGTTGCACATTCATTTACACAAGAGGTAGCTGATGAAACTGCAAAATAAACAAAAAGGACTTTTAAAAAAACCTAAAACGTTTTGACACAGACTTTTCAATTCCTCCAACAATTTCCCTTCAATCATCAGCTCCCTTAACATATTCCTTTCAGTATCAGTACTACCCGCCTCCCAAATCACTATCCTGACGTTATTTTAAAGAATAATGGATTAAACTTTTCCCTTCGATGTGATAGAAATATGGTTTCTAATCCCTCTCTACTTAGTCAAGTTAAACAAAAGAAGGACTAGTAAGATATCGTGAGGATGAGTCATTTGAATCTCAAATGTGCCTTCTAATCAGGCCTAGCTGTGAGCCCTTCAGTCTGTGTGACACTTGCTTCCTCCACCCAATATTGTCCCATGTTCCCCAAAGCATGGATTCTGATTCCGAATATTGATTCTCTCATCTTCAGGCCTGACTTCCTGTGACCCAATGGCACTGACCTCTGCAGAGCTAAAATAACACCTGCTAGCTCTGATTCCTGAAACATCCACACAATTTCTTCTATGGTACTAAATTACTTAACCAGCATTGTCGCCTCTGAATCAGAAACCAAGAAACGTACTTCCGACATTCCCTGATTGAGCAATTTAAAACAATCCTCATGCTCCCTATGGCACCAACCTTACCCCTGCCCTGTCTGCTTATTCCTGTCTTTCCTGGTCACCAGAGCTCCATTTCCAAGGAATATTCAATGAGCGTTCCTAGCAGAGAAGGGGCCCTGTCAGCTGGGGCTGACACCAAACACCAACGCTTCTGAGTGACTGTCTCCAAATTGGAGCCCAAAGCCTGGCTGCTAGTTTTAGTGTTTAGAATCATAATAATGAGAACTGACAGGGATCTTAGGGATCATGGAATCCAATTCCCTCATTTTACAGATGTAGACAATGAGGCAATGGAGGTGAAGTGATTGGTTAAGATCATTCTCCCGATCAGTGATTCTAGTTAGGACTAGAATCCTGACTCTCAAGGCAGTGCTCTTTTCACTGGAATGCGCCTCAGGTAGTCATCTAACTTGAGAATCAAAACTACAACTTTAATGTTAGCAGGCCAGAGACTGAGCCGGCTGAATAAAGGTGGAAGTGATATCTTCCTTAAATATCTCAACAAAAGGTCTGGGAAAACCTATCATTTACTGCTAGCCATATACCGATTTTTGACTGGTAATCCCATTGTCCCTGGTTCCTTTTGAAGAATTCTATCTTGATTCTGTCTTTCCAGAACCTCTTTATTCTGAGTAATACACTCCTCCTGGAATCTTTTTTTTTTTTTTTTTTTTTTTTTTTTTTTTGCGGCATGCAGGCCTCTCACTGTTGTGGCCTCTCCCGTTGCAGAGCACAGGCTCCGGACACGCAGGCTCAGCAGCCATGGCTCATGGGCCCAGCCACTCCGCGGCATGTGGGATCTTCCCGGACCGGGTCACGAACCCGTGTCCCCTGCATCGGCAGGCGGATTCTCAACCACTGCGCCACTAGGGAAGCCCGGGCTTCATTTTATTTTTGGAAAAAGGTGTAAGGGATACAGAGGTCCCTGTACCGGAGTGAGGGAAGGAGGAGTAGGTGCCAGAGGAGTTGGTGGTGTAGAACTAAGTACTAAAATGTCAAATGGAGACTGGGAAGAGTTGTGTGGTAATGAGGGGAGTGAGAACACAGGGTGGAGGCAACATGAGTGGGAGATGATGTGAGGATGGTGGAGGGAACTGCGGGACATTGAGATGAGGGGGCCTGGATTCTCACCTTGACTGGCCAGCATGTCAGGGCTGCTCCAGGCTGTGGAGCTCATGGCCTCTTCGAGTGGAGCCAGAGTCCCCAGCTCCAAATTCTGCTCTTGCCAGTAGCCTGGGGAGAGAGTCTCCATGAAGGATGAGCCCTACATGTAAGCTGCTACCGTTTGGGATCTGTACTTTCATTGTTGAGGATGGGGGAGAGGACTGGTCCCTGTGAAAAGCAGGTTCACCAGGGTACCTATGAGTCTCACAAAAGGGGGAGATTAACTCAAGTCCTGAAAAAGGAAGTGAAGTCTTCCTCCGAAGGGGTGAATTAAAGGAGGATGCTAAGCTTTAGCGGTCAATCACATAATGTTAGAGTCAACAGAGATCTTAGAGGTCATCTGGTCCAGTTCTCCCAGTTCACAGGTGAGGACACTGACGCCCACTAGGGTTAAAAGTGACTTGGCGAAGGTCATACAGAAACAGGAAAGATAACCAAAGACTTTTCATTCCTGATCCGGGATTCTTTCTGCTACACCAGATTATCTACTAAAATAATGACAGGTTCAATAATTAAAAAGTACGTTCCCACTTAATCCTTTTAATAAACCACTTAAATAAGTACGTTGGTATTATCATTACTACCTTGAAGAGAGGAAACAGAATGAAGTGACTTGCCCAAGGTCCTACAAACAGAAGAACAAAGACTGGAAATTAAATGCCTGATTCCAAATCCAAAGCTCTGTTTCAAGGTGACACCCTTAGCACTGAAAACAGAGACCACAGCTGGCGTTGAAAGTTACCCCACGCCTTCCTAGATTGTTACCTTCTATCCTGTGCTCCAATTCTCAAGCTTTCCTCCTCCACTCTCAGTCTCACCATTTTATATCACTGACTTTGCTCCCTCATCTGGCACAACACACGCCCAAGACTTGAGTCACCGGCTCTCTTCCTAGTAGGTAGCCCCTAAACCCTTTTGTGAAGTACTGTGTAGTTTCCATGGCCTATTTTCCCCAACTCAACCTGAGAGACGGAAGGACAAAGAAACCGGGCTTGAGAATCTTTTCAGATCTCCTGTTGCAAAGCCAGTAGCCAATCACATGCACAAAATTCAGTAACGTCATCGGCTGCTGAGCAGAGTCCGGAACTGCTCCTTGTCCCGGGCCTGGAGTCCGGCAGAACTTCGCCAATTGTCCCAGCGCGCCCGCTCCAGAGGCAGCGGGGGAGGGGGGTGGGAGAGTAAAGGACGAGAAGGGGGCGATGGGACCGAGGAGGATGGGTAGGGGAGGTGGGGAGGGTACGGGGTAGCAGGGGTGTGAGACTAAAAAGATAAGTGGGACGTGGTCTTAGGGTCCACGAGAAGAAAGGGGCCGGGGACGAGAGTTGCAGAATCAAAGGGAAAGAAGGGTGAGGGAGAGGAGAGAGTGGGGGAGGGAGGGAAGGGAGTACCGGGGAAGGGAGAGGGTGTTAGAAAGAGTCCTAGCCTCGGGATAGGGCTCTAAGATAGCTTCAGAGGTTCACTGGCCTTCAAGGAGACGCCTCCCCTCTCCACTGTTCCTCAGACATCCTCCAGGAGGTTTGAGAAATGACTCTGTTCCTGAACAGGAGAAGCGCTAATGCCCAAATGGGGAGGGGGAGTAAAGCAGTGAAAAAAAAAAAAAAAAAAAAAGAGTATCTGTAACAGGTAGAAGTAGGCAAGAAAGCGAACAAGGAAAGTGTTGGTGAAGAGAGGCAAGAAAGATGAGGATGGGAGAAGGAAAGGCGGCCAGGAAGAGGACAAGGGCGCTCAGATCCAACAGAGAGTCCCCCTGGGTGCCCTCACCCTGCTGCCTTCTGTGGACATCAAGAATGGAGGCAACCGGAAGTTGGTGAGTGTTTCACGGTATTTTGCAGGTCGTCTGTTTGTGGGCGCTTCCACACACAGTGGGAAGGCAAACTGGTTGTGCTAAAGCTTGGAATGGTGGAGGGACAGGGAGAAGCCAGAGAGGGGTCAGTGCCCCACACCACAGTATTGGTACCTAGTGCGAAAGTAAGCACTAAATAGACCTTTGCTCAAATGGATAAAATAGCCACCTCCTACGCTGGCATAGGGCTTTCAGTTTGCAGGGTGGATTTTCAATCATGAATTCATTTCATGTCAAAACAACCTTGAGGGAGAGGCAGCCAGATAGAATCACTTTTTAGAGATGACGTTTAGAGAGGTTCAGTGACTGACCTAAGGCACACAAGTAACACCCTCTCAAGGATCCTCTTTCTCCTGCTGGAGGTGCACTCAAAGCTTTTTCAACAGCTTCTGTTTCTTATATCATTTCAGTCCACTGTATTGCAATTTACTTGTTTAGTTACCAGCCTCCTCCTCTAAACTCAGAGTTGGTGAAGAGAAGGAGCCTTCCCTTATTCATCTTTGTATTTTCAGCACTTAGCCCATAGTGGGCTCTCAGTACATTTATTTGGCTCTGGTAATTCATTCAGTCACGACTGGCACTTTGCTGTGTCCATTCTTACTCAGGCAGAGCATGTCTTCGGTCCAGATAGCATAGGTTTAGTCTTCATTCTCTTGCTCCTTATTTCATTTGTGCTGTTTTCTGCCTTCTCCTCAGTTGCTTTTCTCCTTGCTTATATTCCTTTCATCCCTCCCCTCCTTCCGCATTTTGCTGGCATTTTTTTTTTTCTGAATAGGATGAATAAGTGAAATGATGATGTTGATCATTCAAACTAAACTGAATTGTTTAGATGAGGGGTCTGATAACTAAACAAATAATCTCTAGTAAATGGTATATTGGGGATATGCTTGATATACAGTATTGTCTCTGTAGGTTTACAAGGAACTCACTCTGGTTTGTTGTGTTTTAAGAAACTGATTAAGAAGTAGCTGGGGTTTTTTTTTCCTCCTGGGGGTGATACTTTACCTTGTAATTCTCCAAAGTACTTATGATCTCATGTCTCCTCTTGAGAACTGTCTGTTAATATGCCTGAAAGTTTTCTTGCTGTTTTTATAAAATCGTATACCTGTAATGATAAATTCCGAAGAGCCACTCCCCTGGGTGCAGATGAGTGATTATAATGTTATTCACAGAAACATGGATAAATGGCAGAAATTATAACCTGGAATGGAATGTGAAAGCCTTGTTCTTTGGATTTAGAGCTTGCCAATTGTTTGTGACATCAGCATAAATTCCCTCAATGGATTCAGACTCGAAAGGAAAACTTAAGAGTGCTCTGAAAAGGTGGCATGCACTTTGAAGTGGAAATAATGACAGTTCTGCTTAGGCAGGGTCATTGGAAGGAAATGCAGACTTTGAGTCCACAAGACCGTTAGTAAGGGGAGGCCCAGGTTAGTCACATTGAAAAACAGATAAAGAGAGCTCCAGTCATATGGGTCATATTGTTTCCCTGCTTAGAAACCCTCACTGACTTCCCATTGTCTGCAGATGATATCCAGATTTGTTAGCCTGGCTTATAAAATCCTGCACGGTCTGATGCCAATATGCCTTTCAGCTTTGTCTTTTCTTTACTTCACTCACCCCATATCCCAGAAATATGACGCTATTTGGAATTCTTTCTATAAACCCTTTCCTTTCCTGCATACATTCCCTTTCCCACAGTCACTCTGTTGATAATACTCTTCACCCATCTTCACACATCTAAGCCCTAAAAAGCCTACTTTCTGTGGCACTTCCTTCAAGAAGGCTCCCCTGATTCCCTGATTGCCTCAGATGGAAATAATTTCTGATTTTTTTTTTTTGAGTCACAACACTTTATCTACTTTTCTTAAATTATGTGTCACTCTTTACTTTGTACTGCAAGTTTCGCTTTCTTCCTAAATTTTAACGATTCTGCAGGTAGGGTTGATATCTGATTTGTCTCTGTATCTGGTACTGGCCCTAATACAGCATACTGCACTTAGAAGGTGCTTAATGAGTATTTATTTAATAAATGAATCAAAGATGCTAAACATCTTCAACTGTGAGAACTAGGTTCAAAATCTGCCAGTGAAGAGGAAATAGCAAACCAAAAAGGCTAGGAAGAAATGGGCCAAGGAAGAGGGTAGATCATCCAGAAGCTGAAGCTCTATAAGTTTACAAGATGGGTGGAAATCTCTATTTATTGATTACCTTCTGTGTGTCATGATCCAAGTGAGGTGCTCTATATTCATTATTCCAGAATAACCCTTTAATAGGTATTATTATGCACATGCTAAGGATGAGTTAACTAAGACTCAGAGACTAAGACTCAGAAAAGTTAAGTAACTTATCCACATGATGCATCCAATAAGTGTTGGGATAAACTTAGATTTCTCTGGCCACAAAGCCCAGACTTTCTGCATATCTTCAGTACACTGCCTCCCTTTGCAGGAGCATGTGCTTCATGTGTGTGTGTGGGGGGGTGGGGGGTGGGGGAGGGCAGAGGTTATAGGTGGAAAGATTCCTTCTTGCACTGCTGGCCTGGGGGTGCTCACCTAAACAAAATTCACAATGCTTACCTGCAATACGATAAAAATAACAGTGTAGCGAGTTGGAAATGGGTGCTTGTGGTGGTGGTGTGATTTATATCCACTGAATTGCATTTTTAATTGGATTTCTTGGTGTGTCTTCATCTATATCTTTGGGGGCTCACCCCAAAGGCCTTATAATTTGGGATGATTCTTCAGTTAACCAAGCAATAGACATGTCTGGTTAAAACTAACAGAATGCCCTCACATTTTCATAGCACTCTAGCACCTAGGCTACGAACTAAGATTGTCTTCTTATTTGCTCTCAGTTGTGTGGAGGGTTTCTTAATTCTTGGTCTATTTACTCATGGGTTCCAGTAGCTTTAAGACTCCCAGCATTTTAAAGGACAAAGTAGCCCTTTCACCCACTGATTTCCTTCTGATTAATTGTTCATATTAAGAGTAGCAGAGGTGGGAACCAGGGACTTACTAATGTGCCTTTTAAAGCATACATTGACACCTCTGATTTCATTTTTCATCCATAGTACAGGACCTCACACATAGTAAGTGCTCAATATTTATTGGATAAATAAATGAGTAACTCAAATGAATAAAAATGTATTATGTTTCCAATTTAAGTGATGCTAGTAAGGAAGTTTGTATGTCAGTATAACCCCTTATTGCTTGGTTTATGTATCTTCCCTGTCCTGTCTGTTTCGGGAATCTACATTGCATGGGCCTTAGGGCCATGTACAGGGTCACGGGTGCACATTTGGGATGGTGGGACAAGGGGACAGAGCTCCCCTGCATAACTGCTGCCGGCCTTGCCAGTGCTTGGGTCCAGAACTCCACTTCCCAAATTATAGAGAACACCAACTCCCCGAGTAGGAGTTGATGGTGATGGTGATGGTGATGATGATGATGATGATGATTCAGCATTTCTCTAACTCCAGAGTTAAAAATACTCTTCATCCCAGCCTACTTGTTATTCCTCACGACTACCATGACAGGTGGGTGGAGGAGTGTTATCTCCAAGGGAAAAACACATTGGGGGCTGTGGCCCAGAATGCTGAAGGGACACACTTTTAGAATGGTTTACCCACCCCCATCACTGGGCTCCCTGACCAGGTGATCTCACTCTGATTCTTCCCTAACACTAGCTACGCAGTGAATTCTTTTTTTTTTTTTTTTTTTGCTGTACGCGGGCCTCTCACTGCTGTGGCCTCTCCCGTTGCGGAGCACAGGCTCCGGACACACAGGCTCCGCGGCCATGGCTCGCGGGCCCAGCCGCTGCGCGGCATGTGGGATCTTCCGGGATAGGGGCACGAACCCGTGTCCCCTGCATCGGCAGGCGGACTCTCAACCACTGCGCCACCAGGGAAGCCCCGCAGTGAATTCTTATATGTATTTCGATCACACACTGAAGAGAATGGCCATGAAATCAGAATTAGAACTCAGCGCCTTAATCTTTTCTTTATGCGCAGAGCCACATTTTTCTTTAGCAGTGGACGTTTGCTCCTGCGTTTGGAGGAAAGTGGACCAGTCTCATCTGAGGCCTGATTTAATAGATAACTCCAAGATTTGGGAGGGGAGTTACTTTGACCTGAGTAACTTTAGAGCACAACACCCTGATCACAAAGGACTCTCTTTAAACTTAATTTTCTACATTTGCTCTTAGGTTGCCAGGAATTATGCTACTTCTGCAGAAGTTACTGTGTACTTTCCTAGTCTAAGACACTGAGGACAGGAGTGTCAAAATATTCTCTCACTTGCTGCTCTACGTTCCTTTCTAACTTTGTCCTCCCCAAGCTCCCAATTCGCTTCCATTCCCAATGTTATAGTGCGGTCAGACAAAAGGAAGCTGGGGCCATAGAGGTAAATAAGAGTTATTCTGTCATGGGGGCTTGTCTGTCTTTTCAGGTGTACTTCCTTCCCTTCCTGTTGCTCTTCAGGGCAGGCCCCTGTCCCCTCACAGGCAGTAGGATCCCCTAAAGGATCTCCTTGCTCAGCTCAGATATGCTCCGGCTCACATCCACTTCAGAGCCTCACAGCTCAGTCACGCTTCAGCTGCCTGCCTCCCTGATCTAGGCCTTCTCTCCAGCTCGCTGGCGCCTCCACCCTTTCTGGCTTGAGCTGCTGAGACCTTGCTCCTTTGTGTTCCCTCCCTCCATTATTTCTGTTGCTGTCTGGTTTTCCCTCCTGGAGTCTTGTTTATCTACTTTCTCTCTGGCTCCCAACAGCCTCTTGGGCCCGAAGTCACTACTCTCTGGGTGTAGCTTTACTCTCCCAGGAGGTGTACCCGATATAAGTGAAACTGGAAGGTGAATAGGGTGGGGAAGAGAACCTTCCCTGTAAGAAGTTCCTACTATACTGATTAGCCTCATAGCTTGGTAAAGTGTGGCCAAGAGGTACAGATTTATAGAACCAGGGATCCTATTCTGTTAGATGATCCAAGAGATTTAGGTTTGGAAAGGATGGATCTGGGCTCAAACAGGTTTATTATTGCATGAAGGCAGATACCTTTTGGTTCCATCCTAAGCAGTTGTTGAAAATGAAAGGCTTTTGTTTCCTGGGTTTGGAATGGTGTGGGGCTTAGCTTTTCTAGGCTGAATGAAGAGGAGGGAATCTTTAGGGTACTTGGCTAGTTGGCTAGCTTGCCTATGGTGGGCGTGAGGGTGGGGTTAAAACAAAAAGCACATCTTGATGTTAAACCTCTTTTCACTGAAAAAAATTAAAAAAAAACAGTTATTCCAAATGTTTTCCGATATCCAAATGTTAAAAATGTATACAAGTTTAAGATGCCGTGAGTAACTATATTTGCTAAAACCCTGCAGTCAATTTGCATGTTCTAGTCATTTTCTACTGACCCCTAATAGCCAGAGGTGGATATTCCTAAGATCTTTTTGAGTCTTCTAGACAGAGGATGGAACTGATGTCCTTTCTGACTCCCTATTACCAAGGTTCAGTAATTCCTTGCCTTCTCTTTCTGCACCTCATTCTTCCTAAAATGTTTTCCCATCTATGATTCTTAGAAGCATAGACTTTTAGAGTTGATAAGAATCTTAAGTAGCATCTAGTACAAACTCCCCATTTAAAAGATGAAGAACCAAGGCTCAGAGAGGCTTAGAAACTTAAGCATGGTCACACAGGCAGCTAGTGGGAGCTGTGGTTATAACCCCAGTCTTCTGTTCTCATTGCCATTTGATAGCAGTCCTGTGAACTAGCTAATTCGGAAGTTAAGTTGCCATTTAGTGTGATTTTACTTCCAGTGACATCCACTCTTCCTGCTTCCCATCTCCCTGTGCATTGTAGTGTGGAACCCCAGGACCCTAGATCTCAAGGGAAGTAACTCTACTAAATGCCGGGCAGGTTAGAGAAGTTGGGGTGAGATGAGGAAGGAGTCCCTGAAGGTGCGAAGAATGGCATCGTCACAAATGTCAGGGTCTTCATGGCAGATCCCGGTTCTCAGAAAAGAGGAGGCCATGGGGCAGAAGCCACTTCCATGCCCTTTAGGAGTTAAAAGGGTGATGAGGAGGACAGGCCGTGTGTACGTGTGCATGTTAGCATCTGTGTGGTGGAGAGCTGGAGGATGCTAACCTGTTTGTGATGTGGGAGACAGAGACTAGAAGAGAGAAGAACGCAGAGGAGCTTTTCCTATTCTTGAGCTAGTGAGAGAAAAAATCTGGAGGCAGAAGTGGGCTTGCAGTAGGCTGAGGTGGAGGGGCTCTCGGAGACTTAGTTAAGATTCTGAGGAGCAGAGACTGGGAAGTGGGTGGCAGAGAAGGAGGTGGGGACAGCTGTTGCTTTGATTTGCTATTGAGTCAGTGTTCTCGGTGCATTAGCACTGGGAGGGAGCCCTGGGCTGGACCCCAACAAAAACAAGCCCCTCTGGAGCCAATACTGTGTTGTAGTAAGAACTGAAGTTGGGAGACAGAAAGGAAGGGGATCTAATCCCCAAAGAGCCCCTTCCTCACCTTAGCGCCTACCTTCTAGGACTGGGCTGTGTGCTCCAGACAAGTGTCTAGTGTTCTGTACTAAGAGGCTGGGGGGAGGTGATGAGACACAGCAGAACGGATGGCTCAGTAAGGGCTGCTGGGAGCATGGGTTCTGTGCAGGGCTTTGACTTTCATCAGTTATTTCTCAAGCAAGTCCCTAAGGTAGGGCATGAAATCACTCCAGTTGAAGACAGCCTTGAGCCATTTTAGAAGTGTCCTTTTACCCCTATCTCCTCATTCCCTTCCCACCATGCTCACACACTCAGAAATCACAACAGGTATACAGACCTGGAGTCTGTATTCTAATGCAATAGAGAGTCAGGAGTCTAGACTTCGAACTCTCAGATGTCCCTTGAACCAAGTGCAGGCACTTTTATACCCTTTCCCTAAATGTATCTAGCTGCTTTCACACGTATGTAATAGAACTGGGGAAAAAAAAATCACCCCATCTTAGGAAAGTACTTAGGAAAGGATACATAACAGAGTCAGCATGGAGTAAATGAAAGCATAATTCAGTTTAACTTGTTGGAAAATATGTTTAGCTATGAGAAAATAGGGACTGGGAATGGGAGGGAAAGCCCAGGGACCCTGGGGAGAAGTAAAGAACAGATTCCCTGAGGAATCTCCAACCAGGTGCCAAAGGCTTGCTCCTAACCCTCCAGAGCCTCGATACCTGTTTGAGTGCATGGATGCATTCCCTTCTCAACAAGCTCTATCTTACTCTTTGCTCTTTAATGTGGCACTTTAGATATTTCAGGCTGATGGCTTGGTGTGGTGGGATAACAATGCTGTGAAAAAGTTTAATTTGTTAGAAGTCAGGCAAGAAAGCATTCATCTCGGCTGGCTTTCATTTTACTGACTTGTTTCTCTTCACTGGGTCATCAGAATCAGGGTGTGGATGACAGGTTCAGGGCAGTGATCAGGAGGACCACATGGCGAAAACGGTGGTCTGCTCTACACATCCACACTACTCTGGGCTCCCCTCTTCTGCCAATCCTAGCTGAGATGTAGTCTCTGCCCTTCACTCTTCTCACCTAAAAATGTATTTTTCAGCAGGTTGTTGTTCAATTAGCTTTACTTTGGGCCTTCCTGGGAATTTAACCCTTCTGTGAGATAGACACATTCTTCCAAGTCTGCAGACCTCACAGTTCCCGATATGGCAAATAATTCTGTTCTGACCCAAAGAGCTCCTCTCCTTAAATCTTCTTGAGAGTCTCTTCTTCAATGTGGATATACATTCAATTTTATTCCCCAAGATGCATATATATTCCAACCTGGTGACTCTCTTTTTCTCCTTCAGTATGTGTCCCTCACTACACACATGACAACTACAATTTTCACTATTTGTATCTCTGTTTTCATTTCTTTTTGGTCATAAACATAGCATTTTCTTATGACCCAGATACAGAGCCCTTTTCACAAGCCCGTTATTAATCAAAACCCCTAATGTCCAGCAAACCATATGGTTTAAACTCAGAGACTCTCCCCAAAGCAGAATTCAGGCTCTCTCTCCTGCTCAAACTCCCCAGGAGAGGGCCAGAATCCTTTTCTCCCCAGGGCTGAGGCTCAGTCCATCTGTCACTGACACTGGACTCCAGGGCTTGGAAACCAGAAGAGAGTTGGCATTAAGCAGCAGTTGAGGATAAATGAGAATGTGTGAGGCCCATGGGCTTAGTGATGGTGGTTTTTATATTTGTTTGAGATTATAGGATGGAGATTGGAGGAGGGAATATATAATATGTGTTTGAAAATATCTCATCCTTAAGAACTAGAGTAAGAACGAGTAAGAACAAGTGAGTATAACTGTCTCACTGTTAAGTTTGCATTTGCTGAGGGACAAATGATTAAGAGCAGATGGTAAAACGGGCCCCTCATTTTATGATAATGAGAGAACTTGACTCTAGGCTCTTCAAAGACTGACCTAGGCTAGGCTAAGCCTTAAGTTACTTGTCATCGATGTATTTATTAGAGGTTTGCTGGGTTTCCAAGGAGTATCGGGTATTTAAGTCAGAGACTCAATAAACCAGTTCACTTTCTGGAGCTTTTTACTCTGTCTGAGGCTTTGGCTGGAATTCTAGAATCCAAATTGGAAGCAAAGAGCCAGGTCCCAGAAGAAAAATGAACACAAGAAACAAGGATCTGCATATTCCCAATGAAATCTGCTATTGGAAGTATAGTTCTCCATTCTATTTTGGTAACACCTGGGATTATATGAAGGAAATGGAGAGCTAAGTAATGGCTAGCTTAGAGATGAATGGCTGAAATATCAGCCTTCATTTCTTTTTCTTTTTTTCCTAGGGTGAGGTGATGCATCTGACCTTTCTGACCCTGAACTGGAAGTAAATGAGCCAAAGGTGCTTATAATTAGCAATCAATACACAATTAGTGTAGGTCTAGCTGGGGTAAGGAAAAATAAATCCTTAGAGAAAACAACATTTTAGTTCTTTATATTATTTAGCTTTCTTATTCTCCTGGAGATGTCCAGGAGAAAGATGGAGAGAGATGAGAGGGCTAAAGGATCCCAGAGGTAAGAGCTCACGTAGAAGAATGATACACATATTGAAAAAAATGTTGGAGGCTCTGCATTAGAATCCTTTCAGAAACATGTCTGCTCTTTAAGAGAACGGGGTCTCAGGGAGATGAGAAGATGGGAGAAACTCCAGCTGTTACCATAACCCTAATTCTGTCTTCTTGAAGGCTCACTCATGGAGATAAATCACTTCCATTACCTGTCCTTGAGGAATGAAGTTTCTCCTTGTATCAAATAAGGAAATGGAAGAGGGATCCTGGAAATTAATTCTGGAAACCTGTTTCCCCAGCCTCACTCTGGTGTAGGTCATTCATAAGTGTTCACTATTATATGAACTGTTATGCAAAATTGACATGGGGAAATCAGCATTTAGGGGAAGAGAAGCTTGTGTAGCTTTGATATGATGGGAGGAACAGGCTGTCTAGTCTCAGACTGGCAGGGGCTGAGCATTCTCATTGGGATCATTGGCAGATACCCCAAAAGAGTAGCAGAGTCCAGTTTAAAGATCCATCTCCTGAGATCTGGCCAAGGACTTGGACTCTGGGATAGGGTGGTTATATTTAAGGCCATGTAGTCTGTACTAGATGGTTATAATGATGAGGGACATGAGTCAGGGATTTGATATTTATTTCTATGCCTCTCATATATTGAATTCCTCTGTTATCTATTCTGATAACCTATCCTATACATTGTCTTTACGTTTACTGCTAAGGCTGAGGGGACAGGAACAATGGGTACCATGACAGGACAATTAGAGTTGGTTGTCAGGCTCAGAGTGGTGTTAAGAGGTACATGCTCATAAACTGAGTAGGACTCATTTTGCACTCCACATTTATAGTGTATATGTGGTTATAGTATATGAGCAATGCTGTCTCAATCTAAACCACGACTATTTGTAGTTCTGTTTTAAATCTATGAGTCGATATATGGCAAAACATTCAGTTCTTTTGAGGCCATTTGAGGTCACTCTATGTCCTAGTCTCCTGAACACTGCAAACCACACTTCTTTTCAACCTCAGTATTATTTGCTCTTTCTGTCCCCTTCCTACAGGGGATTAGGTGGTTATGAAGACTCTCCAGATCTATATCTACAGGTCTTGTGTACCTCTTTCTGGTGGAGCAGGTCAGGGATCATAACCAGGATCATGTGTGTGTTTGTGGTAGGGGGAGGGAAATTCCAGCCCTGTTCTGAGGGCTGCAGTGTAGAGAGTAAAGAGATTAGGAGCTTGGATGGGGAGCAGGACCACGGAGAGCAGCAAGAAGAGCCTGGAGCATCCCTATCAGGGTCTAGCACCATGGAGAGCTCAAAGCACCTGTGGTTTGTTCCACAAAGAACAGGGCAACCAGGATCATAGGTTAAGGCAGCCAGCTCTCAAACAAACCAAACAAACCAGACATCAGGGCTTCTGCTAGGATCACACCACACACACCACTTGCTCTCAGAGGCCTCCCGAAGTACTCTGTTTGAACCTGCCACACATACAACCAAGAGATTGTGCTAAAAAGTGAGGACTGCCACCAGACTGAGTTTGTCAACATAAGCCTCAGTCATTATGAAAATTACATTAGTATCAGTGGCGGTGGAAGAGGTTTTGACTTGCTACAACCAATTATGAATGAAATTAATAGTATCTTTCAGTGTGGGAAAAAGAGCACCACAAAGCCTGCGTCCCCTCAGAGACACACGAGGCATGAGGAAACCAAAATGTGTATTACAGTCAGATAGGGTATGAGATGTATCAGAGTCCGAGTGCTCTAAGACACCCCAAGTTGCTGTGAATAGTCCAGTCTTGATCATACACAGAAAAATGGAATGGATTATGACTCTTAAAAAGGGTATTGTCCTCAGGACTTAGAGGCCTCTGTGTTAGTTGGGAAATTTGGCCACTCTCTTTAGATTTAGGGGAATTTCAGTAAAGGGACAGATAGTTCTCTCTTTCAGTACTTGTTGCTTCTGTGAAGAATATATAGCTTTAATGAGCTTATATTTTGTAAAAAATCTCAGCAGCTTCATGTGTTCAAGACTCTTGACAACTTGACTTCTCAGTGCTAGAATGGATGGATCTCCTTGTTATAACAGGATTGGATTGGGTTTTTACTTGGGTTATAAAACCTCTGAGCATCAGCTGGTTCTGACCTTGTAAAGAATCATCTCTGCTGCTGATCCTAGAGGAAGAAGCAGATCTTTGGCCCCAGAGACTTGTTCTTCTCTATTTTACAATTACGTGGAGTGTTTGTTCTTAATTTGACTGAGTTCTTAGAGACCCTGAATCTTTTTCTGATGGCTTGCTTTTCTGGTGGTTTGTTTCTCTCTATTTCTTATAAGCATTCCCATGAGGATGGCTATTCTCGGAATTTATGGATGGACCTCTAGGACATGACCTTATCCAGGAAACAAAATGTTCCAGTACGTGGACCTATAGCCAATGATTAAACAGGAAATACTAACTTTTAGCATGAAAAATGAAAGGAGAAGATATAATTAACAAAATTATCTAATACCCTGGCTTTTTCATTCAGTAGTCAGTAAGGAGCTCGTCCAGTCCACAGCTTGCTTTCGTGGAGAACCTGGAGCCTAGATTACCACCCTTTAGTGAAATTCCGTTACTGAGAAATAGATGACAAAAAAGGGATTGTTGGGCTGGTTCTATTGGAGTAGGAAACAACAAAGAATGTGACTAGCCACAGCCCCAGGGGTTTTATTATTTCTCTGGCGAGAACTGTGAGGATCTTTTCCTAGGTTATTTTTTTGTGACCTAAGGACAAGCAGCTTTTGATTCTATTGTATATATTATTTGGACTGCAAGAAAGTAGTAGTAATAACAAGGGGTACCAAAATCAGATCTAAGGATTTTCAGAGCGATGGCACAACTACTTAGTCTGCTGTTTCAAAGTGACCAGAGCACCAGAAAGATGCCATCTGTGGAATTTTATGGCTGCAGAACTATGAGTCATTCTTCAAGTGAATAGTGAATGTCTCCAACAAGTCCCTCTTGAAATTAGATTTGGCCCTCCTTTTCTCCTCAGTTGGAAGGATAGAGAGAGAGAGAGAGAGAGAGAGAGAGAGAGAGAAGACACCTAAGGGTAGTGAGCTGTCTCATTTACTGTCAGTCTAGGGCAGAGGATTTCAAACTGTATGTGGCAGAACCTCTGTCTATGCCTTAAGGATTAGGGGGAGTGTAGGGGAAGACAAGAAGGGTGAGAGGGCTCCAGGTCTTACTTATCTGTTTCAATAAGAGTAATTCTCCTTGGATCTGTTTTATTTATTTGATAAAGGAATTTCACATCTTTAAAGATAAAAGTGAGAAAACCACTGTACTAAAAGAAACTACTAAAACCAACAGAGCTGCCTAGCCCTAGGGAGAGCTTAGGACAGAATCTTTGGTGTAACTGCTGGATAGGCCGCTGATATGCCACAGCTTGGACCCCACATCAGACAGACTGTATGATATCAGTGTCTCTCTGATGGTTTCAACTTCTTTGTGCCAGAAAATGCACATGTCTGCAGGGAGAGCATCTCCTTCCCAGGGGTTCCCAGCTGCAACTGGGAAGAGAACAGGTACAGAAACAGAACAGCTACAGCTGCAAGGAACAGAAACTGGATGGAGTAGGTCTGCCAAGCAGATCTGTGGGCAGCTCTAGAGTGAATGCCTGCTGGACTTCTCCGGCACACTGGGCATGATCTCTGCACTGGGCACCTGGCCAGGGGGCTGCAGAATGGATGGCAGTGGACAGAAGGTCATTGGGAAGGGAAAGATATTCATGTGTGAGGCAGTGCAGTCCAAAGTTAAACTGCTATATCCTGGTATAAAGCAAAGTGAGGCTGCCCACCTGTCTGTCTCTGCACTAGATCAACTCACAGAGTGCTGGAAATAACTTGAAAAGGAAGAATCCAAGGAAGTCTGGTTACAATGTTGAATGTTGAGCTGCTCACCAGAAAGACAACCACAGAATACATTAAGTTCACAGGCCTTGTATTCCCCAAAGCTGGAACTGCCAACGTCTACCAATACTAGTGGAGAAACGTGAGAAGGAAGGGGCAGGTGGCAAACTCTGAATATCTAAGCCATCCCTGAGTTTCCAGCCACAGCACTCATGGCCAGGTTCAGATAACAGTTGTTTGCCCTTCTCCAACCTCTCAATCCCTGTTCAGCCTTATGAAACCTAAAAAAAAAAAAAAAAAATGTATGCTGTACTTCAGGGAGCTGTATACCCCAGCAGCATATTAAGTTTGTTTTCCTCATTCTAAATGGAAATAGCCACTCTGCCATACACCCTTGACCACTCCAGCATCCGTGTATTAGGATATCTTGTCCTTAAACTTTCACACCACATCTCTTCTTGTTTTGGTCCAATGTTACCAGGTAAGCTATATACTGCCTAGCTCCCTGCCCAGGGGCCTCAGGCCAAGTCAGGGGTACTAGACACACCTTCTTCATGATCCTGGGCAGAATGGCCTTAGGATCACCACCCATGAGCATTAAATCTATGCACCTACCTCCCCCATCAGAGTGGGTCTTTTTTGATCCTGAAGCTAAGAAGTAGAATTAATTTAGATAGAAGATCACATGTGGTTGTGCCTCTTGTACATCAGTACATCCTGAGACATTACAACCAGACATATGTCCACTGTCTGCACAGATGATGCTCTACAAGGAAAATGATGCTTGATTTGACTCTGTCTTGGAAACAGATCTCCCTCCCCACCCCCAAATTCTCAACCCCTCCTCCGGACATTCTCCATTCAAAATTTACTGCCTTCCACTCTTCCCTCAAGCCACTGCTCTGATATATATATATGGATAAAGCATTTCTCTTCCTCTAAACATTAAAGCCTGAGTAGGGGCTGGAGCCCAAATTGAAGACCAAGAAAGAATAGTGCAGTTGGTGAAGAAAGACTTGGCTAGGGTATGGATTTTCTCTCTTCTCCAATGTTTACATCCTAGGATTGAGCTCACAGCTTTCTGGGATGACTTCATTCTGTTTAGGTCTCAGCCTGGCCCCATCAGTTCCCATTGCTGAACAGGGGCAGTTTGGGTCATGCTTGTCTCTTTTAAACCCAGCTACCAGGATGGGAAGGCCAGGGGCTGCAGCTGAAAGTCAAGGCTTAGTAGAGACTCGTTATTGTGGTACATACACCCAGCAGCCTCTCCTTGCCTTGCACTTAGCCTGCCCTCCCTCAGGACTCTCTTCACCTCCTCAGTGAGTAGGGTCATCAGTACAGTCCTCTGGGGAAGGGGGATTCCACACAGGGGAGAGGAGGGGCCGCTGTCTCTATGGTGACTTGGACAGGAACTCCCCTGGGGAGTGTTAATGGGTACAGAGTAGAAGGACTCAGCCAGCCAGCTGTAGGTAGGGGATCCCCAGTGTCCTCATACCAGCAGAAACTCCTTTATCATGATGGAGACAGGGCTGGGGGAGCAGGTCAGGCGAGATGGAGCAATTATTCCTCCAGCACCCTGGCTCTTCGCCTGTTTCCTTCAGATGAAATTCTCTACATCATCATCCCCAGTTTCAACCCCTCCCCTCTCCACCCCCGCCCCGCCCTGTGCCCATCCCTTTTGGCCACTGGGTCCATCACCCAGGAGCCGCCTCCCCTTTCTCCTCCCCTGCGGTTCTTTCTGTTTTTCCTTGGCATCTGGCCGGGCATAGCCACCACCCTCCCCTTCACTGTCCCCACATCCCTTGGCTCTGCAGAGGTCCCGGTCCCTCTTCCCCTCCCCCAGCCCAGCCTGCCTCAGATAGGGGCGGAGGAGACCGAAGGATGCATTCCTTTAGTCCCTTCACAGCCTGCCCTCCCTCCTCCAGGGACCTGAGGCTCGAAGCTGTGGCTCCCTTCCTGGTCTCCCTACAAACTGCCCCCTGCCACCCCATTAATCGTCAGCAGCCTTTAAGAAAGCTGAGGTGCCCCGACAGAGCTGACCTACATAGCCCGGTCCAGGGCAGGAGGGGGCCCCAAGTCCCCTCACCCCTGGCCCCGCCTCCTCCCCCCCACTCTCTTCCTTCATCTTTCTACCGTGACAAACCCAAGAAGGTTTGAGTTCCTGACTGAAGCAAAGGGGGCTAGGCAAGACACCCCACCCCAAATTTGGAAAATAAATCCTTAGCCCAGGAAAGCATTGGGTTTTCTATGCATCCTCCTCCCCAAATATCTTCATCCTTCCCTTTGCCCAGCCTCTCCCCACTGCCCCCCCCCCCTCCTCCGCTCTCGTCTGGGTTTCTTTTACCAGCTTCTGCCACCGCTAGGGATGTTGCCATCCCGGGGCCCCCTCTGCCCAGTGTTGTTGTTTTGCTCCAAGGAGAAGCCCCCCACTTCCTTGCCCACGCCCCCCTCAAGAGCCTCACCCAGGCTCCCTTCCCTGCCCACTCGGAGCTCCGCCGCGGGTGGTGGGGACGGGCTGGGGAGCAGAAATGTTTGCATACAGCAGTTTGGGGGATTGCACTGGCTACCCAACCCCTCCAGACATACATACACAAACACCCGACACACGCCCTGACTGAAACAGCGACAAATCTCACTCCGCCCCCAACACACACTGACACAGACATACACACAGATACTGACACAGAAACGCAGAACCAGACACCAACACAGACGCGCACACCCAGACACACACACGGACATCAACACATCCATACCCCGGGATGCTTATAACAGACCCAAACCCCGACTGCACACGCAGACACACTCGACGGTGTACAAGGAGGGGGCATACCCGGCACACCCCACGATCCACAGAGACACGGACGCTCAGAGACAGACACGGGTATCAGCAGCGGTTGGCGACTTTAACCCCCGCTTCCAAACAAAGCCAACAGGCTCCCTCCGCCCCCGCAGCCGGTCGGAACCCCCGCCCCGGTCCCACCCCACCTCCCCTGGCGCCGCCCCCTCCCTCACTCACCGTCCTGGGAGAGGTTGGCCCCGCCGGGCGCCCAGCAGCTGGCGAAAAGCAGGAGCAGGGGCAGGGCGGAAGGGGCCCCCATCGCGCTTCCCGGCCGGCTCCCTGGCTGGGCGCTGGCGAGCCTGGGTCCCCAGGGGCTGGGGCTGGGGAGGGGGGTAGACGACGACACTGACCGAAAGGGCGCCCCCGAGCCGCTTCGGAGCCCGGGGCCGAGGCGGGGACCGGGAGGGAGCCGGCGCTGCTGCAGTCGCTGGGATTAAATAGGGCGCTCGGAGCAAACCATTCGGTTGGAGGTGGAGGGGGGGTGACGGGGGCTGGGCTGGTCGCGGGGGGGACAGGTTGCCGCATTCCCCACGCCCCCCCGCCTCACGCACCCCCTGCGCGCAGTCGTGGTGCCTTCCACCTTCTCCCTCGGGAGCTCCACCAGCCTGGCTCGGGAGTGGAGCAGAGGGAGAGAGCTGGCTCAGCAGTGGGACCTGGTGCCCACCCCTCTTAGGCTCGGAGTGGAGGGAGGGAGGGGTCGGGCAGGGCCCTGGGCCAACTGGCGGGATCGGCCACTGCCTGCCTGGGCAAGGGCGTGCCCACTAGCCCGAGATCCTCCAGCCCCACCCTCCCTCCTTTGGCAACCCGGGATCCCCAGGAGCCCTGGGGTTCCCCTATCAACAGTATGCCCAGGGACATCTCTTCCATGGGTAACCAGTTACCCAGGTCATTCTCCAAAGCACTAACATCCCCAGTTCCTCTGACCAAATGAGCCCCTAGCTATATGCCCAGTAACAATTTGTAGCCCCAGGCAACTTCCTTTGAAAGGCATCTTCCAGCAAGCCCCCAGGCCATGGGAATCAACACTTCCCTCAATCCCTCCTCAAAGAAATTACTCCCCAACTAAAAACAGTGACTTCCCTTGAGACTCTGCCCAACCAAGCTGCCTACAAAGCAACTCAGTGGTTTCCCCCCTTAATCCTTCCTATTCCCCCACTTTACTCCCAGCCCTTACCCCCAATATTTTTCTTCTTAATATTTCAAAGGAGTTTGTCCTTCCTTCTCAAATTTTAGTGAGTAAGATTCCTGGGTGAATGATCCGATCTACAGACCCTCAGGAAGCTGCCCACTTAAGGGCCAGTGCATCTGTGGCTAATGCAATTCTTGCCCCTGAGGCCACATATAAGATGAATGAGAAAGGCAGGGTGTCTGTACTTGCTCTTGGCTCATGAGTCCCAAGCCCCTGGGGTTTGCTTTTTTGTGAGTGATTGAAGTTCTCTGGAAGAGTCTTGGTACATCTCAGAAAGAGATCCTTCTGAGTCAGTTTTGCTCAAACTTAGCTTTTGGGAATACATTCCTAAATTTTAGAATCTCTGAATCAAAGAATTGTATGTATATAAGGATTCTTAGAAAATATTTGGTCCAATCCCTTATTACACAGGTGCAACTGAGATCCAAAGGGTATGAATTGATCTACCCAACGTTATACTGACAATTAATAGTAGAAAACACAGTGTTGGCTAGGGCATGGAATCATATGCTTTTTAAAGTGTCATCCAATCTTGGGAGGCCAATTTTGTCCCTAGATGAGGGATTTGGGTGCCTGTCTTCTAAGCCCTGGACCAGTCCCCTCTCTGAACTAACTGCCTGTACCTCACTGTGCTAATCTGCAACGTTTGGGTAATCTTTCCTCCTCTCAGATAGGCTTTCGCAGCTGTTTGTGATGGACTTAATGTCTCTGTCACCTAGTAACTCAAGGACAAGGATGTGGAAAGTACTTTGTAATCAGTAAAGCTCTATATAAATGTTAGTCACTGGTGGAGAGGATGAGAAAGAATATTCTCCAGAAAGACCCTTGAGGATAGCCAGAAAGCTGCCCCTCTGTTTTTCTTCTCGCTGTTTGTGGAGTTTATCTATAGTTTCTGGGAGAAGAGCTCTGCCTACCTCTTGAACACTTCCTGAGTGTCTGGGTGTTTATTAAGAATTATTTGTAAGAGTTTCTGACCACCTTGGGTTGCCTGACTTGCCTACTTTGACAGATCTTAGTGACTCCAAACCGTTCTACTGCCCTGGGGTTCTCTGCCTCCCTGGGGGTTCTCTGACACCTTGAAATCTGTGAGAGGCAAAGCTAGAGGGAGGAGTGTGGTTGAGGGATACAGACAACTGGGTGTAAGAGAGAGGTGAGACTGGGCTATGGGGTGGGACAGGAGGGGATATAAGGGGAAAATTGGACCTTCTGACAGAGGTGGGATTAGGTTGGCATGAGTTTAGTCCTGCAGAGAAAAAGAACGAGTGGGTGTGTTTTCAAAGAGAGAATACGGCTTCAGAGAAGAAGGATCAGGCTATCCTAGTTAAAGAGTCTTGATGGATAAAGAGTATTATCTTTGGAGCTAGAAGAAGTTTTAGAGATCATCTAAGTGGGATTAAGAGAGGACAGGTTAGTGTTGGGGGGAATGTGAGTGGGGATGGGTGGGATTGGGATGGCAGGATGTGGGATTAGGTCCCAAGCTCCTGTAACTAATCACCTTTTCCATCTGCTACTCTGCCGTGATCCCCTTCTGCCTGTCCTTTAATTCTCTAACGACTCTGCTGGTCTGTCCCCACCCTCTGCTGTAACTGCACGGGATGAGAACCAAGTGTGAGAGGAGAGGGCGAGAGCTTTTGTGGAGAGAGCGTATTAAGAGCAAGCAAATGAGACTCTGGAATGCTCTTTTCCTACTGGCTCCTTCTCTTTTCTGCATCATTAGCATCAGTTTGGCAGCACTTTAGGCCCTGGGAATAGGAAGCAGTCATTGGCTTTTAGAATTATAGGATAAAAGAATATTAGAATTGTAAGGGACCTTCAGGATTACCTAATTAATACCCCTTGTTGAACAGATGAGGAAAATGAAACTCAGAGAAGTTAGGTGACTTTCTGTGTTCACATCGGTATGTGGTAGAGGGGTTAAGGTATTGGATAAAGGAGGCAGATATACTCTTGGGGGCAGGAGGAATAAGGAGAATCATTACTCTTCAGCATTGTCCTCTTTGAGGAATTTCCACTTGTGCGTGTCTCAGAGTGAAAGGGTAGTGTCTCCTACAGAGGCAGATGTCTCCGTTTGGAATAACTCGTTACCTATAATCACTCTAAAGCCCTTTGTCCCTGCGCACCCAACATCTTACAGGCACCCTTTTCACTAGGAATAGAATTTTACAAAGAAAACCTGACCTACAAGGATTATCCTCATCCTGAAAACAGGTAAAATAAAAGTATCCATGTTGCATTGTGATCTCTGTGGTTACTTTTCACTCTGAAGTGCTATGACATACAATCTGTGTTTCCCAGAGACTTGCACAAAGTCTGGAGTAGGTTGTCTGTGGGATTAAAGAACTGGTCACCACAGTGAAAACTGAGGGGAACAGTGAAGGGGAGTGGAGAGAAGGGGAGTTCTGGCTCCTGGGTGCCCCTATCCACTCAGCAGCAGCCTGGGTGGCTAGGGTTGAGGAATGTGGCGCTGGCACCGGTGCTGGGCTGGATGCAGCTGTGTGGGCCCTGGGCATTCCTTTCCCCACGCGCCTCCTCTCAGGGAGGGGGGAGGGCAGGAACTCGGCCTGAGTAGGGTGAATACTACATATTCATCTAGGAGGGGGATGACGGCACCTGAAGGAAAAATCTCAGAAGCCTGGCTCAGTTCTGCTTTGCCCTCTAACCCTTCGCCTCTGTATGACTTTTTCTTTATCAGTAAATTCTACACAGGTTTCCATATTTGCTTTCCCCTTTAATTTTCCACCCAACTAAACCAGGATTCCTTATACTGCTTCTTGTTTCTGTTATACAGTTTTAATTAACCCTATCCTTAATAATAACCTTTGTACGTGTTTTAATTCTAACTTTAATTGAATTATAATTTCAACCCTAACCCTAATCTATTACAGACTCTAACTACTAATCCTAATACCAACCCCAATTTAATTGTTAATTTTAAGCAACATCTTAATTCTAACCTGTTATAAGCCACCAATTTAGGACAGCAACTTGCACATAATAAAAATGATCACAGGTACCATTTTTTGGGAATCCGTTGTATGCCAGACTTTGCACTGGGTACTTTACATGCACAGTATGTCATTAAGGTACCTGAAAGTACCCTAATGTGGTTGGAATTATTAGCTGCCTTACAGATGTGAGGAAATAAAGGTTTAATGAGATTATGTAATTTGTAAATAGTGGATCCAAATCCACTGTTGGTGTTCATCTCTCTTTCTGCTAACAAATACTTTCTGATCCATCTTTTCCTAAAATCCTAATTCTGACTAGAATAACTTCTAAAATACTGAGTTTCTTGAAAGTATATTATTAGTTACGTTAAAAAAAAAATAGTGGTACAAAGTAGAAACCAAACAAACCAACAAAAAGGCCCAAATTCTCCCTGCCCAGAAACCCCACTGCCACTTTAAAACGTTAAAGTAATGTATTTATAGAGTTAAACTAATCAAACTATGGAAAGAAGCAAACTAAAAGGAAAAGCCTCCTTCTCCTCCCCAGGCTTGTGCTACCCCTGGGGGCATTGTTCCCATTGGAGTTTTGCAGCACAGCTGCCCTGCCTCCCACTGTGTATCAGGAAAGCACTTAAAGTCAAAATAAATACCTACCAATGAAATCACCGTATATATGCACGACTTAGGCGTGAGGCCCTCTAGACAATTTGAATTTACAATTAACAATGACTGTTAAAGGCTAAGGGTGTGCCAGGTTCTATGCTAAGCTCTTTACATTTATTATCCCTTTTAATATTCACTAGCTCCTGGTGCAGAGTATGCCTTACCCCCATTTTACAGGTGAGGACAGCAAGGCCTGGAGAAGCCAGATGACTGGCACAAAATCACAAAGATGGTGAATGAGAGACACAGGTTTCAAAGACAGATTTGTCTTACTACACAGCCTCAATTTTTAACCACTAGACTTAACCAGGGAGGCTTGTTAGAGAAGAGGTCATTTGAGCTTTGTTCTAAAGGAGAGTAGGGAAGTTGCTTGATATTAGAAAGAAGGATGACCTATGAGACTGTAGATAGACTCAGATCGATATGGGAGGAGACAATACAAGGGGAAAAGGAGTGAGATAGCAAATGGAGGGAAATGAGTAAAAGGTGAGAGCATAACAGGGAAATAGAACAAATATGAGCAGAGACCTGGGGAATTTTTTGTGATGACTTCAGGCAAAAATAAAATCATGTAATAAATATGTGTGCCACTGTTGTTTCAGCTACAGGTTGATTGATGTATTTTGGAAAGACAGTAGACACACATAATCATCTGCAAACAAAAATACACATTTCAGTTACATGGGTATCTGTAGCCTCTCCAACAAAATATCTCCGCATCCCTCCCCTCACATTCTGTGCTCCATCGATATCAAATGGCTTGTAATTTCCCAAACACAGTATGTTGTTTCATGCCTCAGTGTCTTTGCACATACTATTTTCTGTACCTGGATTGCCCATCTCATTAAGCCTGATGAAACTTGTGTTTGTGTTTATTCATCCAAAATTTGATTAGGTGTCGTTGCCTCTGTGAAGCCTTCTGCACAGTGTTAATCACTCCTTGCTAGGTGCTACCACGATATTGCATATATCCTTCCACTGTTACACTTTTCTCACTGTGTTACGACAGTTTGTCTACATGTTTTTCTCGTCTAACTGTGAGCTCATTGAGGGCAGGAATAATATTTTATGAATCTTGTTATTCTCAGTGCTTAGTGTAGAAACAGAAAAATAGTAGATTCCCTGTTAATTCTGCTGAATTAAACTGAAATATGTTTACAAACACATAGGCTTAATCAACCGATTTTTTTTCAGAAGCATGGGCACACTGATTTCATTGGTATACTTCCTGTACGTTTGCATGTGTTCATATAGATACAGTGTGTCCCAAATTAGGTGAATGAGTCTAATACACATGTACACGTATTTTCATCCACTTATTCAAGATACATTTTGTAATTCTTGGAGTTAACTTAGAGCCTTCCACTTCCTTTTGCATATCTTCAATTGTGGAAAATTTTTATCCTTGGAGGTTAGCTTTTAATTTTGAAAATAGCCAAAGTCTGGGATCCAAGCCTTATAGATAAGTGGTGGTTCATGTTGGGTAATACAAAAACAAGATTTGGCTGTAAAGTAATAGTAAATGGCTTATAGGTTGACTAATATGTTGGTTCTTAAGGCAGTTTCTGAAGAGGAGTTCTAGAAAATTTCTGAGCAGTGGCATTCTGATCAGTTTAATACAAACAAAGTCAAACAGGAGTTTTGTCATTTTATAGTCACACTCGAGTATAAGAACACAAAAAATCATTTGTCCAGAATAGATCTCTGATTATTCTTTCATTCATTCATTCATTTATAGTTTATTGAGTTTTTATGTGCAGTGCACAATGCTAGTTGAAAGTGGGTGTTTTGACACAGCTGTTTTTTTACAATCTATAAAAAAAATCTATAAACCCAGGTTTTATTTTTATAATGACAAAACAAAATGATCAGTGGATGCCCTTACCCTATCCCCAATTCCCACCCTGTTTTTTGAGGCTCACTTTATCTGCAAAGAATAATGCAAGGGTCAGGATAATATTCAGGGATGCAAAGTTCATGATGATGAAGACCAATCTGACAGTAATGGCTTACTTTTTAGAATCATAAAGTAGGAGTGAATGTTAAAAACTGTTATGTCTAGCGTTGGCCTCTAGAGAATACAAAGACAAGTCCTGAAATTTACCTTCAAGGAACTCATAGTCCAGTAGGAAAGATAGGCAAACATATAATTACTACACCATGTGATAAATGCTACAGTACAATTATATATAAGGCATCATAGAATCAGGGAAGGGGCAGGGATTAAATTTATGGAAAACCTTAAGAAATGACTAGGAGTTGGTCATGTATAAAAAGGATGAAAGGTATTGCAAAAGGGAACAGCATATACAAAAGCAGGAAAGCAGGCAACAGTATAGTCTGTTGTGGCTAGATTGTGAAGGGAATTTATGCTAGAGATTGCTCTTTATTCTGCAGACAAGCAGTCATTGAAGGGTTTTAAGCAGGGAAATGTCAGTGTCACATTTGCATTTTAGAGTGATAACTCTGGCAGTGGTGGATGGATGTACTGGAGGAGGCACATCATTTGATTCAGAAGCCTGACCCTTCTGGGGACCACAAATCCAGTTCCATGACATTGAATAGGACCCACTGAGTGTGGTCTTGTCTGATCCTATGGGTAGGGTGAAGATAACCCCAGGATACTGTTGTAAGACCCAAACATCAATATATAGTGTAGACAATGCTGTGGAACATACAGACGCAAACAGTGGTGCACAGCAATGTAAAGTTGTATAGAGAAAGGAGTTAGATACCATGACCAACTGTCCCTGCTCGCCAGAGGCACTTGCCAGGACTTTCAGTGTTAAAATTGGAAAAGTTCCAGACAAACTCAGATGAGGTTGGTCTCCTTAGGCAGTTCCTGGCAGAAACAGCCTGCATTCAGGGGCACCTGTTACTTAGACCATCTCCCTGGCAAGGAGCTAGGGTCATCTCCAGGGCAGGCTGGAGTGGGAGGAAAGCTGAGCGTGCTCTTTTCTGTTTTAGGGGAGGGTAGCAGTGGGAATGGGTAGAGGTGGCGATGAATCAGAATAGCTAGACCAATAGAACGAGAGGGAAAAGGAAAGGCTAGGCAGGAGGTAGAGGGTGGACATTGGTTTCTGGTCCAGGATCTCACCTCCATTCTCTCTGAGATCCCGGGCTCTCTGCTGGTGGTAAGGAGTACTGCAGACTCGAAACAGAAAGCATTGCAAAGAATGAATTGAATTTATATATTTAGCTTTTCATTCATGCATGGAGTTCATATACAGTTGACTCTTGAACAACATGAGTTTGAACTTCACTGGTCCACTTACATGTGGATTTTTTTCAATACATATAGTCAACCCTCTTTGTTGGAGGATGTGGGACCTGACGATACAGAGCGCCAATTGTAAGGGACTCGAGCATCTGCATATTTGGTATCCTGGGGATGTGGGTGGGGGCCTGGAACCAATTCCTTGTGGTTACTGAAGGGTGACACATATTCACACATGTATTTATTCCTTCAGCATTCATGGAGTGCTTACTATGTGCCTGGCACTTTGCTCATGCTATATCATTCAGCCTTCACACACGGCCCTGTGTCTTGTCGGTATTATTATTCCCAGTTTACAGATGAAGAAAATGAGGCTCAGGAGATGTGGTAACTTCCTACAAGTCACACATTAACTGGTGGAGTCCTTGGTCATCCAGAAACCCAGTATATCCATCTGTGCCTGATCATAGGAATTACATGGGGGCACTGGTTAAAAATAATACAGGTACCCATGAGATTCTTGTTCCATAGGGTAATAATGAAGATTCCTGACCTCACTGTTAATAAGTGCTTCCAAATGATGCCTAGGTCCTGACATTCCTGAGAAGCAACACACCACAGCTTGTGTCTCCTCATAAGGGGCTGACTGACTCCTGAGAGAACTGTGTCTGTAAATAGTCTTTTGTGTTAAGTTTTAAAACCAAAAAATATAACTGAGTCTTTCAACACATAGCAATCCAGCGATTGCTAACCTTGTTTATAAAACCCTATGCAATCTGGCCCTTGCTTATGCCTCTGACCTCATGTTACTTTTTGGCCACACTACCCCTCCCACACTGTTCTTCCTTTTGTATCTCTAACAGACCAAGCTCATGCCCACCCTAATCCTTTGCACTGGCTGGCCTTCCTGATCTGTAATCTTCCCTCTCTGCTCTATGCAAAGCTGGCCTTGCTTGCACATCTCAGCTTAAAATGTCGCCTCCTCAGAGAAGCCTTCTCATCCCCTTGTAATCAGTTAGCATTTTCTGCTATTTTCTTAATAATTTATCTTTGGTTTATTTGTTGTCTGTACTCCTTCTCCCAGTAGATGTAAACTTCATGAGGAAAGAAACCCTGTCAATTTTTCTGTCAAGTTGTGTTGTCAGAAACAGAAAGGATATTGCACATAAGAATGCTTGGCACATAATCGGTGCTTATTAAATGTTGTTTGAATGAATGCATGAAAGAGAACTCTATCCATCACATTTGGAGAAGAGTGTCCATGTTCTTTGATTCTACACGTTGATTTTACAATCAAGAACCTCCCACTGTCATTTAAGGCTTTTCCCTCTGGTTCACGAAAGAAGACATCTCTTTCTCTTTCCTAGCATCTGTGTAATGTCCCTCTAGAGCCTTCAAGACTGTTATTAAATTACCCCTCAACCTCCTATATATCAGGTGAATTGTCCTAATTCTTAACCTTCTGCCATTTCCTTTCTTATTTCAGAACCTCTTCTCTGATTTCTCTTAGATAGTTGAGTTCAGAACAGGTCCCAGTAGGTAAGGCCATGGCTGATGGTTATGAGTTGAACATGAGATACTATTCCAGGCTCTCTTGTATATTTTTCTGCTATCCTTGATTTTAAATCTGTCTTCTTGGCTAACTCATGATCACTTGTGGTCCATGTTGGTCCTAAGACCTTTTTAAGCCCTAAAATTCCAGAGCTTGCTACCACTCGAGTAGTATTCTCTTGCCAGGTGACACTTGATGAGATTCGCCACCAGAGATTCCAGTCCCAGGGCTTCCTTGTGAGCTACTGTCCCCACTACCTCTTACCACCTGTCAGGCTGACCATTGCTGCTGCTTTTCTTGTGGCGAATGAAGCCAGACGCCGAGGCAGGTACATTAGGGTGTTCTTTCTACAGTCACATGGAGCCCTGGCTAGTGCTGGTGTGGACAAAGGAGGCCAGGAAAGACTGTGTGTCCTGCTCTAAGGAAGTTAAACAGTCTCTAGGGTCCAGCTGCAAGGAGCTATTCCTGACTCCTTGTAGAAACAGTGCAGGACAAAGGATGGCTTTTGAAGTTGGACTGTCCTGGGCTTAAATACCAACCATGCCACTTCTTTTATTTGAGATCAGTCTTTTCACTAGTTGAATATTCCACATTATTATTTTCCATCTTGCTGTGAAGATTAAATGAAGACATTTCTGCAAAACTCCTAGCTAAGAACTCAATCCATGTTAGTTACTTTTCTCTGTGCCCCTTCACCTTAGAGCAGATGTGTGAGGGATGTTTCTCTGTTCTGCCTGTGTGTACCATACAGTTTTGCTCTGTGCCCATTGTCTGAATAGAAAGTACTTCTTGGGTCTAGATGTTCGGTTCCAATAACTTGTTCACTCTTACCCAGAGCGTTTCTGTTTAGCCTGCTCTCTGCTACCCTCGTGTGGCCACCCTGACCCCTCACCATTCCTGGTCCTCTGCTCCCTCGCTGTGGTTGCTTTGCTGTAATGCAGCCTCTTCCCAGCTTCTCAGCAGAACTGGCTCCCAACTCCTCTGAGTTTTGAACACATACATACAACATTTTTCAGGTTAACTTCAGTCTTTTCTCTTCAGGTAGTATTATCTCAGTTCTTCTAACTTCTCCCTATTCCTTTCTAATATTCATCTCATAAGTCATAGATTCTGTAAGAAATGTATCCTGAATGTTATGAGTTTGGATGCCAGTAAGGCTTCTTCAAGTTTCAGATCCCATTATCTGTTGCCTTGTTTAACACCAAGTTCTCTGGCCTAGGAATGCTGAAAGAGCGGTATGTTGCCATAGGTTATTTAATCATAGAAATACCCTCTTTTTTACCCTCAACGTCAGAGCTTTTTAAGTTAATAAGAGAAAATACACCCATTCTTGCCTTGCCAAAGGGTAGTGGTGGACCTTGGATAGACCCACAATGCCAGTGCTTCAGACCAAAGATGTGTAGACAAAGGATGTATCTGCTTTCTTTCTCTCCTAATTGCAAAGCATGTCTAGCAAAGGTAATGAAGGATTATTTAGGATACAGTCAAGTACACTAGTTTGTTTGAAAAACTTTGTGGATAAGAATAAAGGGAAATAAATTTGGTGAGGTGGCTTTAAACCAAATTTGAGAAGGTAGGACATGAAAACCAGACACTGAAAAGTTTTATCTTTAGCCCAATGTCAGTGGGAAAATTTTTTGTAGCAGAATGTTATGTGATTGAATGACCAAAGTGATTCAGTTATATATATACATATATCTATTCTTTTTCAAATTCTTTTCCCATTTAGGTTATTACAGAATACTGAGGAGAGTTCCTTGTGCTATACAGTAGGTTACTGCAGGATTTTTAAAAATTGATATAATTGTAGACACTGTAAGCAAAATTTAAAAGTAAGTTACAGATTGGGATAATTTTATTTACAACATATATAACACAGTATTAAATTGATAATATGTAGAATATTTAATAAATACACATAAAAGACAAACAATTCAATAGAAAATTGGACAAAAGGCATGAGTAGGAATTTTCAGAACAAGTATAGCTGTCCAATAAACATCTGAAAAGATGATCTACTGCATGTGAATTTTGAGAAATGCAAGTTAAAGCAACAAAGAGACCCTAGATTGTTAAAAATTAAAATGATGGATAATATCCAAGTTGCCAAGCGTTTGGAAGAACGGGCACCTTTATTTATTGTTAGTGAGAATGTAAATCGGTGCAGGTTTTTTTTTGGAGATAGTTTGGCAGAATGTATCAAAATTAAAAATGGAAATACCAGCAGTGCTATTTCCACCAATCTGTGCTATAAATCTATTCACATGAGTGCCATGATTTATGTACATAGGAATCACGTCATTGTTTACAGCAGTGAAAAATGGAAAACAACCTGAATATCCATCAACAGTGAATTGGTCAAATAAATTATGCTATAGCCATACTTTGTAATAACATATAACAAAGAATGAGGTGAATTTATATGTACCAACATGGAAAGATAACCAAGATGTATTGTTAAGAGCAAATACAAAGAAAATACACATACTGTTTTCCCTTTTGTGTAAAATAAGATAAAGGACTAAAACGATATTTTTGCATATGTTATATTTCACATATAACGTATGTGAAAATGTGTTTAAGTAAATGAATAGCTACTTGCTGGCTGTGTGACCTCCGGCAAGATGCTTAACCTCTCAAAAATTTATTCTCCTTGAATGGAAAATAGAGATAATAAGAGTACATGTGTCCTAGGGTTGTGTGATGTGAGGCTTAAATAAATTAATCTATTTAAAGTGCTTTGAATAGTGCCTGGCACATAGGACATACTTGATGAGTGCTCCTATTATTCAGACACATATTAAGCTTGGAAAATTATTATTTTGGGGGTGGGAGTGAGATTTTCAGATATAATTTTAAAAACTTATTTTAAAAAGGTTGTCCAAAGATGATTATAGAAATCCAGGAACAAAGTCAAACAGTCCTGAGCTAGGGTGATGGCGCTGGGAATGGAAAGGAGGCTCTGTGTTTGGTGTTGGTGATGGAAAGACCTAGAGAGGGAGAAGGCAGGGGCCGCTCTCTGTTTGCGAGTTTGAGTGATTGACTTGGAAAATGCTGAACCCTGCAAAGAAATAGTGGAGGCAGGAGAATCTTTCTGTAGAGTGTAGTATTTTGGGATGGAGGGAGGTTAGTTTTGTTTAAACTATGTTGTTTAAGCTTCTGGAAACCCATCTAATAAATATTCAGTAGACTGGATATAAAAACTGGAGCTCTGGAGAAAGTTCCAGCTACCGCTTTGAGGTAGAACAGCAGAAAAAGCCTCTAGTTCTTAGGACTCATTTTAAGGGTTTCCATCTAATATTTCCATTATAAAAAAAATTATTGTAGTATTATGGGCTAATTTCTGGGCGGCTGGGGGGTGGGGCAGAGACCAGTTCTAGTCAGTTTGTTTGTCTATTCTTTTTTTTTTTTTTTTACCCAGCAAACATATGTTTAGCAACTCCCATGTGCCAGACACTGCTGGACTGACGACGTAGAAGGAACTCAGTTGCTCACCATCTGGTCGGAGAGAGACCTGCACAAAATTGATTGCAGTACAGTGTGCTTGGTGCTCCAGTAGCCATCTGCACAGGGTTTTGTGAAGATAGGTGTGATCCAGTCTGCTTAGGGCTATGGGGGAGGTCAGGGAAGATATGATAGAAAATGAGGTGATGGAGTTGAATCTTCAAGCAGGAGGAGCAGTTCTCCAGGCAGATGAGAGGGTGGGAAGAAGGGAAGGGCCTTCCAGAAAGAGGAAGCATTGCATCCCAAAGCATGTTAGCATGGGATTGGAACAGGTTTTTCATTCTGGTTTATTTTGTTTCTATTTTAGGGAACTGTAAGTACTTTAGCATGGCAAAACATGGGGGTAGGGGTGGGGAATATTAGTAAATGCATTGAAAAGTGGGGCAGAGATCAGATCATAAATGGCCTTTAGGCTCTTCTCTAGGCCATGGAGAAACATTGAGGGGTTTCGCCTTCCAGAAAAATCACAATTGCTCTTGGTGGTGATATGGCAGATGGGTAGAAGGGGCACAGGGATGGTTGCAGGTAGACAAGAGATGGGTTATTAAAATTTTTTTAATTGCCCTGGTTACAAAGGATGAACTAAAGTGATGAGAATGGAAAGTGAGGGATAGATGTGAGAGCTAGAGAAGAGGCAGAATTGATAGAACTCAGTAGCTGATTAAATTTGGAGGATAAAGGTGAGGGAAGGAGCCTTGACAGTCTCCGTGTTTCCAGCTTAAGTGAATGGATGACCAGTTCTTTCTCCTCAGTACTCTTTATGGCAAATTAGCCCTCTCCTGTCAATTTACTGTTGTGTAATCTCTTCTATTACTGGAGTCCAGATCTCCATCATAACTTACCTTGATGACTGCCAAAGCCTCCTCACTGTGACCTCTTAAAATTATCCACCATGCCACATCCCGAATGATCTTAAATGCAAATCAAATCATAGTTCTCCCTCACTTAAAACTCGTCCGTCACTGCCTCTGCATCTGCTGCAGGATGAAAATCGAAGGCCTTTAACATGACATATGAATGTCTCCGGGATGTGGTCTTTCTGGCCACATTCTTTGTAACTCCCTGCCTGAGACTTTGGACTTAAGCAACCCTTCATTTCTTGTAGTATCTTACACGGAGCTATATCATTGCTTGCGCTGTCCCCTCTCCTTAGAATGCCTTTCTTTCTCTGTTTCCCCAACACACACATACACACACACACACGCACACACGCACATACGCATGCACTCTCCTTGCTCTAACCTCTTTTGCTCAGATTCACAACTGTTCCTACTTTAAACCTCAAGTTAGGTCTGCAGCTCTAGAAAACTTTCTCAGGTTCTGCAGCCTGGATTAGTTTGCCCATATTCTGTGATATTGTAGGATGCTGGACCTACGTCTACAGCTGGGCAACTTTTTTGTTTTATGATTCTGTTTATTTTGTTTCTGACTATGACTCTATCCAGGGCAGATATGGTATCTTCATGATCTCTGTGTCTCAAATGCTTAGCACTTTCTTGGTATATAGTACATGTTTCTGGGTTTGCAAAATTAATAAATGAATAAATGAGTAGGTGGATGGCACTAACATTAGCTAGATCGGTGGATTATGAAGAGCAGAAGATTTACAGGGAACTGTAAGTTCAGATTTGTACATTTTACAGTTGAGATGCCTGTGAGTCACATAGGGATGGCTATTTCAAGGCAGCCAAATACACCAATCTGGCTTTCAGGTGAGATGTCTGGCTTTAAGATATGGGTATGAGAATTTTTAGCTCGTAGTTGGTAGTATGTGGTATGGTGCTATTTAAGATCATTCAGGGTGAAAATATGAGAAGAGAGCAAGGTACACTTTGGGACAGTATTTTTGACCACAACTCACAGAAAAAGTTAATTTTTATTGTGCCCTAGAACATACAAGCCCACACAAATCCATGTACATGTAACTAAAACAAAATTTTATGAACCAGTACATGGTCTTATTAGAAGGTGATGCCCTCTGATATTTTCTTTTTTATTTTGTCCTGTCTCATCCCATCCCATCATTTCTTTTCTCTTCTATTTAATAATATGAAAACGCTGCTAACATTCTGACTGGCACTCTGATAAATGCTGCTCTGTGGAACACTGATATTTAAGAAGGAATAGGAGGGGCTAGTGAAGGAGACTGAAAAGGGGTGGGGGGCAAGAAGTAGGAGGCAAATTAGAAGAGAGTAGCGTGTGTCACAGAAACCAGAGGAGTTAACATTTTCGAGAACAGAGGTGTGGTCACTAGTGTGAAATGCTGCAGAAAGGTGAAGTGAGACTATTGAATTTGGTGATTAGCAAGCTATTAGTGACTCTAGTGAGAAGATTTTCGCATTAGCTAGGTTGAAGTCAATCGTGACATGGGTCGGGGCTAAGGGAAAAACCCTGGGTATAAGCTCTTCTCTGTAAAAATGGAGACTACCTGGCACTAGTCTACTAAGGATTTTCTCATCCTTTATCTCATTTATTCCTTATAATGACCTTACATGGCATTATTACTTGTGTGCATTTAAAAAATCAAATGAGTAATTCAAACCTCAGAGAGGTACATTTAGGTGCCCATCATCCCATAGTAAGTTGCAGAACTGAGATTCAAACCTTGGTCAATCCTGATTTTATAGTCTGTAGTTTTCCAATTAGACCATTATGGTTAGTCTATTTTTGTAATTTTGGATAAGTAATTTAATTTCTATGGTCATGAGTTTGCTAATCTATGTAATTACAGATGGAGAGGGTTGACAAAAATTACAGACTACAGAAATATAGAAAATAAAGAGCAAACATGCACCCACTTAGCATTATCAATTTAATCTTCAAATCAGTTTTTTTTAAAAATTTTATCAGTGTCATAAGAGCATGTGGTAAAAATTCAACTGATGCATAAGGTTAAAAATGGAGACAATTATTTTAAACTCTTTTTCTATTTTGAGCCTTCAGTGATTCTGGGAAGAGTTTATTCAATACTTTTGATTTTTTAATATATCAGTTAAGACGGAATACTAAGCATGTTGGTCTTCCCTACCCTTCCCCACACACACTGCATAGGGACGATATTGAAGATTCAAGAGTGAATTGGTGACACTATAATGGAATAAAAAGGGCACTGAAGTTTATCACTGCTGTGTGTTATCTAGGAAAGTTTTTAAGAGAGCAAATCCTGAGAGTTCTCAGCACAAGGAAAAATATTTTTAAAAAATTGTATCTGTATGAGATGAATGAGCGCTGTATTTTATTTAAGGATTGAATCTGTTAAAATGCTTTTTTCGCTTACCTGTTATTTGATGTATTTCATTAAAAGATGTTTGATGTTTTCTGACTCCTACTTTTTTGCACTAAAGTAGGAGTCAGAAAACCTAGAATTGAGTGCCAGCTTTGTGAATGACTAATTGACTGATCTTGAGCAAGTTATTTTATTTATCTGGATATCAGATAAATGTTTCCTGTGTTTTGACTTAAAGTAACTGAAAGGGGAGTGAGCCCCTAAAGGGGAGCCCGTAGACAGCTGCCTTACTCAATGCTGTTGTCTGTCTTCTAAGCACCATAGCCTCTTCCTCCGCCCTGTGGCTCTTTCCAGACCTGCCTGGCCCTTCTGTCCTTCCCTGGGCCACCACCCTGTGTATGCAAAGGCGGGGAAAGGTCTCAGAATCTCACTTCCTGGGACAAATCTTATGGGCAGCCCGTGCCTATCAGCAGATCTCTTCTGTGGACAGCTGGCTGGAGTGGTGGCAGAAGTCAGAAAACGGCACCGGTGGCTCTTCTGCCCCACCGCTTCTGAGCTGAGTGACTTTGGGCAAGCCACTTCATGTCTTCTTGTTTTAAAAGGCTGTGTTATTTATTTTTGGCTGCATTGGGTCTTTGTTGCTGTGCGTGGGGCTACACTTCATTGCAGTGCGTGGGCTTCTCACTGTGGTGGCTTCTCTTGTTGCAGAGCACGGGCTCTAGGCACACTGGCTTCAGTAGCTGTGGCATGCAGGCTCAGTAGTTGTGGTGCACGGGCTTAGTTGCTCCATGGCATGTGGGATCTTCCTGAACCAGGGCTCGAGCCCGTGTCCCCTGCATTGGCAGGCAGATTCTTAACCACTGCACCACCAGGGAAGTCCCAAGCCACTTAATGTCTTTGATCAAAGTTTTTCTTTGTAAAAGGAGGATAACGATAATCACTTTTTCCACAATCTAGGGTCGTTCTGATGATAAAATGAGATAAAGAATTCCAAAACCTTTTATCATCATTATGACTACTGTTAATAATGTTTCTTAGAATCGTAGATAGGTAGCATGAGGAAGGACCTTGAAAATTCAGCTACCACTTTTTAAAGGAGGAGAAGCTGAGACTGAAGGAGATTAACTGGCTTACTCAAGGTAAAATGCTTTCCCTTGACCCTGTTTTCATTGTGGAGACTGAACACTCTTTAGGACAGATTTTAGAAGGCCCAGTCCTCTGTAGGCAGTGATGAACTGTTGTGTAAGGATAAACTGTATATAGATGTTGCTATGGCTTGTCAAACAGAAGGTCCTTATGTAAGGACAAGTTTAGTTCCTGGGATTGAAACTTACATGGTTGTACTTTTTTTTTTAATTTAACTGATGCATTGTAAAAGATGAATACCTTTCTTGTCTGGCCATTGTGGAGCCTGCTTTATTGTGTTCACCTCCAGGTTCCTTCCAGGCTGAAAGGGAACTGGAGCTGAGGTAGGCGAAAGAGAAAGAAAGCTCAGTTTACTCCTAGTATTAGGCAAAACCAAGGTTCTTTAATCCCTTGACCAATGACTACAGGATAATTGGCCTTTTAAGGATCCATCTTCTAATTATTCGGCCTCTGTTCTAGAGCATCTGCCCCTTTAAGGACCAAGGGCCCCATGGTCACTGTGAAGATTAAGGATCCTCGTTGCCAGCCCATCCCCCTGGTAACTCAATGCCGTGGGGATTAGCAGGGCCCTATTCAGGGTCTCCCAGTTTTAAAGCCAGTGGTGCACAGAGTCCCAGGCAAAGGAGTAAAACAGACACAGGTGTGTTGTAGAGACTGGAAGATTCCAGGATGTCTGGAGGTGAACATGGTGAAGAAGGGAAGGACCAGCAAGTCATTCTGGACAACCCTCAGAAATCTGGCACCGTATGGACTGGCTAGGAGGAGATTCAGAACAGGTACTATAGACTGAAGATTTAAGAAGGAGAAGAGATCTGGGCTGAAAAGATGGGAGGAAAATAAAGAGATCTGGGGAATGAAATCTAGAGGAAGGAAAAAGCCTGAGGATGAAGGAAAGACAATACCAAGACTCTGGAGCCAAGTGACAGAATATAATGATAGAGGGTGAGGGTCGAGGAGCTTGGGGGCCTGCAAAACTCAGAAAGTCTTCAGGATGGTGGCTACGGGGACAGAGACAGAGAGGAGCAGTGGGCTGAATCTGGGAGAGACCAGGCACAGTGAGTTTGGGCAATAGTCCTTAGAATAGATTAATCCAAGGGCAGATGAGAACAGGTAGGAAAATGGCCAAGAAATTGAGCCTTGCAGAGGATAGGGACTGGGTGGGAAAAGATTAGGGAATGTCAACTGCAGAATGTGGGAAGAAGTGAAATGAACACGAGTGAAGAGTGGTGTAGACAGAGGGGGAAGGGACATTTTAAATCAGGAAATGACTAAGGTTGATGTACCCCGAGGAAGAAGGGGAAATTGATGGAGATGATGAGAAGAAACTGTAAGAAAACATGACGGGGGAGTTAGTACTGGACACACAAGAAGGGGATGGCTTGGGGTTACCAATGGAGGCATAGAGACCCTGGATTTTATTTTAGTAAATTAAAAAAAAACTTTTTTAACATCTTTATTGGAGTATAATTGCTTTACAGTGGTGTTAGTTTCTGCTGTATAGCAAAGTGAAACAGCTGTACATATACATATATCCCCATATCTCCTCCCTCTTGCATCTCCCTCCCACCCTCCCTATCCTCTAGGTGGTCACGAAACACCGAGCTGATCTCCCTGTCCTATGTGGCTGCTTCCCACTAGCTCTCTGTTTTACATTTGGTAGTGTATATATGTCCATACCACTCTCCCACTTCATCCCAGCTTACCCTTCCCCCTCCCTGTGTCCTCAAGTCCATTCTCTATGTCTGCAAGACCCTGGATTTTAAAAAGAAGAAAAGGCGTTGAACTAGAGAGGAACTACCAGAAATTAATTCATTTTGGGGGGAACATTTTCCAGCAAATTCCCAGAAAGATCTGGTGGGACATATCGACTCACTTCCTCTTCTTTTGTTATACACTGCTAGCTGCCTCATCTTTTTTGACCAAACAGAGGATTCATATCCTTGGAGACATGGCCTCTTGAACTTTGTAGACAGTTTCCTAGAGAAGGTTGAGAAAGATGGGAGATAGAGGCAACCAGGAAAGGGATATTCTATCTCCAGATTCTTTGGCATTATTTAGACTCCAGTAGGAGGTTGACCCTGTGTGGACTCCACTGTGACCTTGACTAGTCATTGGAAGTCCAGCCCATTGTCAAGATAGGTTGGTTCTATGTCTACCTTTGGGGAAGCTTGGGAGGGCTGGGTAACCCAATGGGACTGGGCTAGACCTGGAATGGTTTCTGAAAGTTGGATGTGATGATTAAAGCAAAATTTGCTCAGTATTTGTCCTCCTTTGGCTTGATCTCAGGCTCAGTTATTACCTGGATTAACTCACTTCTTTCTGCTTAGATAACAGGAAAAAGATGAGGATGGAACAAGCAATCTTCAGTCAAGCTCCTTGACTGAAGAAGGAAGGAAATAGAAGGCTTTAGGAACATAAATGCTTTATTATCATGGGTTAGAAAAATGCATGAGAGGAATAGACAAATGACACGGAGCAAGGCCCAAAAAGGATACAGTATCTGGAAAAGAACTCAAGGCCTTTTGCCAGCCTATGGATATGTCCCTGCTGCCCTTCTTTAAGGGGTAGGGAGTTAGGAGCTGAGCATCTGTTACTTCTGCAGAATGGACCTAACCCCACAGGCCTGACCTTGCAAAACATGTTTCTCAACCTCTCTGGGAGGTGCTGACAGGAGGAATGAGGTGGGCTGACTTGTGGGGGTGACAAAGTAAGAGGGAGCTTTTAGTCATTAGGGACACTGGAAAATGGTATATGGAAACCACTTCTGGAGGATGTGCCCACATAGATGTGAATGAATAAGTTTTGGAACATCGTAGGGACTGAAAGATGAAAGTATGGTGTTTAAAGGCTGTGCTATCCAAATGACTATTACACTGTCTTACTCCATCTAATATCCCTTAGTATTTAAAACATGGACTAGTTGGTATAAGTACCTTTAGGGAAGTTGTCAGTAGGACCACAGTAGGTTGTGGGAATTAATTGTATTTGTTTCTGGGCCAATGGGAGAATTTATTTTGGCATTTATCATATGTATCCCAGCAACACTTTGTGAATGAAATAATGTATGAGCATCACCAGTGTGTCTGTGGGATCAAAGGGTGGTATTCAATTAGAGGCATGAGTAATGCTTGAGTCACAGATCTTTGGAGAATTCAATCAGTACAAAATTTCTTTTGGAAGGAGAATGTACTCATCTTCTTAAGGGTTTACATAAACACAAAAGACGTACCTAGTTTAAAAGAAGAAAAAATATGTACTCTCTTTAATCATTTTGAATGGCTTAACCTTATCTTTCCTGCCCCTTTAAAAACTATCACTTTCTTTGACTGTTTCCCTTCTTATTTTTAAATTAAAAACCTAGTTGAGAGACAGTATTCACACTTATCAGAAGCTTTATCTGATTTATGGATGTAAAGTGAAATAACAGATGTCAGAGGGACATTCCTTATTTGATAAAAACCCTTGGACTTTGTCCAAGGGTATTTTTATCGAGATAGATTGTAAGTATAAGGGGTCTTGGAAAGACTCTTGTTGAGGAGGGGTGTTTTTTTTTGTTTTTTGGGGTTTTTTTTTTTGCTAGAATGGAGAAATTTCTGTGGGGGGTGAAGGAAAAATAAAGGAAGGGTATTTGGGAGGAAGGAGGCAATCCAGGCAAGATAGTCAAGAATTATAACTCATGGGACAGAGGAAGGAAGGGGACAATGACATGTACCATGAAGTCTCAGATCATCTTTCTCAACAGCATTTTTTTATTACCCTCAGTTTATAAGGAGGAAATGGAAGATAGAGAAGATAAGTCATTTTCCCAGGGTTTTGAAGCAAGTAAGCTGCACAGCTTGCTACTGAAGCTGGATCTTTCTGTTTCCAGAGTTACAGTCTTGGTGTGAACTTAGAAAACTGACACCTTATTTGGTGGGTAATAAGACTGATTCCATCTTTTCCTGTAAGTCTTTCAGAGTAGTTCCTAGATTAGAATTTACCTACAGGATCCTTGAGGGTGGCACCATGTCATTATTATCTCTCATCATTGTATCCCCAGCCCCAAGTGACAACATTACGAACAGCAAATGAAGGTCCTGGAGGGAGTTGGAGAGCTGGGGCTCTTCATTCAGGTTGTGAAGAACACATGACCTCTTAGGGTAGTGAAGCTTTGGGCAAAACTTGGGACTGATAGATTTCTTGGGTATAGGGCTATATCGTTATGAAGAGCAAAGGATGTGTGTCATGTCTCAAAGAACATGGACAGAGCCTGGTGCAAAGTACCCTGAGAACCTAGGCTTTCCTATTCCTTGTGCCCAAGGGGTTCATGGCTGGCCTAAGGGTTGAGCTTCCCTTTACAGGCACACGGATCTTCTGGTGAATTCCTTGACCAGCACCTTGCTACTAGCCACTCAAAGTAATACAATCTCTGGCCAGCATGGAGTTCTGTGTATCAGGTTCTTGGAGTTGTCTAGGGTAAATGTATTAAGAATGGCCTATAATGAGCCTCCTTGCTTTAGGTTTGTAATATGCATAATCTGTTTCACTTTTCTGAGCTCCTATCTCTAGGTCCTAGACGGAAGGCAGGCTTGATTGGAGTGGCTGTTTTTCCCCAGGTGTTAGAGTCTTCCCCTTGCATCCCAGCCTGACTGAATCACCTTGGTCCGTTCTCTCCCAGATCCCATCATTGGGGCTATAGGAACAGGTAGGGAAGTGTGAGATATTGCACTAGGATGTGGTCTGAGAGTTAGAAGAGCCCTTAAAGATTCCTCTAATTGAAGCCCTTCATATTGTCATATTGTTCTTCACTTGGCCATCACCTAGGTCTTGAGTTAATCGGAGTCAGTTGGCAGTGCCCAGAGCCATGGGCCCTAAGAAGCACACACTGAGAGAGCACGAGGGGAATCTGAGCCAGCGCTTTGCTCTTATTGCAACCTTTTGAGTGGGAGTGGGGTCCTGAACACTGAATTAGTCTTTAGATCAATGCATTGTCCCCTGATGTATCTGGGAATCAAATAAGATAAAATGAGCTGAAGGTGAGGTAAGAAGGGCTTAGATTAGACTTTCAGAAGGACTGGCATAGTGGAAACAGTGATTATGGCATTGTCTTCTCTAGGAGGCTTTTAAAAATAGGAACTGTGTTATTGGGTCTGGGCTGGGTATGGAGGTCTTTATGTATGGTTGTGGAGGAATGGTCTGTTTGATTGTCCTGGGACACCTCCAGTGAGCCCAGACAGCTGAGAAATCCTCATTCTTTAAATGAGACAGTCCTGGGAGGAAAGAAAGGCAGACTTGGAGCTGGGGAAGGTGGGGGAAGGGAAGCAGGTATTCGTGGAGGGCTGCTTGAAGACCATCTGTATTTCATTACAGAGCTGCCACTCTCACCCTCTTCCCTGTGTGTGCTCTCCCTCCCTCTCTCTCTCTCTCTCTCTCTCTCTCTCTTTCTCTCTCTCTCTCTCTCTCTCTCTCTCTCACACACACACACACACACACACATACACACACACTCACTGCTGCTCCGACTCCACTCCCATCCTTAATTCTAGTGAAGGTGCTAAAGGGACATCATATCAGACTCCCGTTACCTCGATCGATACAGCTCTCAAAGCTGAGAACTGGACCAGTCTCCTGGAGCCCAGCTTCCCTGCTAGCCGCTGCTGCCGTTCACACTGTTTCTCTACGGAGGCAGCTCCTTTGTCTCAGGGATCCAGGGTTTTCCTGAATCTCCCAGCTTTGCCCAGCCCCTGTCTGAGAATAGCTGGAATGGGATGAAACCACAGCGAGGGAGAGGGGTGGAGGTAGAGAAGGCTTCAGTTTTCTCCGCTGGGCTGGGTGCGCTCTGCTTAATTAGCATGAGAATAGAGAGGCATTCTCCCTATCCTCCCTTAGGGATGGAAAGGAAAGAAGTGCAAAGGCTGTAGCTCTGTCCTCCTCCATCAGAGATTCTGGGACTGGGAGAATGACCACCTTCACATTTCTTCAGTCCTCTGAGGACCCCAGGACCCACGGTATTGAGAAAAGCTTTGATGGAGCCGGCTGGTAGATCTCCACTCCAGATTTTCCAGCTGTCCCTGTCCCCCCACCGCTCAGAGAGCAGGATGCTGAGATGGCTCGGTGATGCAGAAGGTATGTGCTTTTTCAGTTCTGGTGCTGATGCTGTGTGTGTGGTGAGGTCTCTGTGGCGCAATGGACGAGCGCGCTGGACTTCTAATCCAGAGGTTCCGGGTTCGAGTCCCGGCAGAGATGGTCACCTGGCAGGTACTTCTTTTATTTTGTATGCTGTCATGCTAGGTCGATAATTATATTTATTCCTTCCTGGTGGCTCTGGGAAGAGAAAGGAAACCCCTTTCCTTGGGAATCCTGGACCTCCCCTCTTTTTCTGTCTCCTCCCTCTTTGTTCTTTCTCTGTTCCTCCCTTACTAATTTTCATTGTCTAATAAAGGCTCAGAGGTCTGCTGCATCTCCCTGTTCAGCCTGACTGACACAGCCTTTGAATCCTTTGCTTCATAGAAAAATCATTAGCACAGGTGGATGGAGACGCCTGGCCATAGGTTTTGGAACCACTATGGTTCCATCCCTTTACCTCCGAGAAAACAAAAAGGCAGATCGTCCCATATGCTGATGAGGAAAGGTTCAGTTGTGCTCCAAGGTGACAATCACCTTGACCAAAGTGGGTCAAGAGATGGATGGGGTTATGCAGAGGATGATTTCTTGTGCTGTCTTTGTTGGCTATACTTTTGTATTCCAAAGGGTGGGCTTTTTGTGCTAATGCTCATCACTCACTTCCTCATCTACAAGGTGAGATGTAATCATTGCTCTTTGTCTCAGTGGAATAAACTACACAACAGCATGCTAATTACCAGCAGCAGACAAACTTGTACAAGAAAGTCAAGGTCTTAAATGCTCTTTACTGTGAAAAGTTTGCAGCCTTTCCTGATTGCAGGACAAAGTTTGAAGTTTGTATCTGAATGTTATTTTCATAATTCCTGGTTTCCAACAAGCCTTTTTCTCACCACCTCTCTCACCCTGCATCCACTTCTGCTCTCTTTCCCTATCTCATTTAATGGGCCATATTCAGCAAGATTGGGAGCTCGGTCAGATTGGTTTTCTACTTTGGGCTGGTCTGGCTCTCTCCCTTTCATATTTCAGCCTCTAGTCTATTAGCTAGAGGGAGCCACCCAAGCCAGGAACTGACCTCTACCTCAGGTGAACTCAGGAAACCTGAGAAGACACACCTCTCCTCCTGACTGCTGGAGAGTCAGCATCTCTCCCACACGGGGACTCTGGACGGGTGACCAGAGGACACAGCCAGCCATGCACTCCTGCTCTAGGGAAGCTGGGGTGGGCTGAGAGAGGAGAATCCAAACCATGCCAAGAGGTGGGGAATTGTTAGGGCAGACAGGAGGACACTGGAAGGAGACTGATGTTTTTTAAGCCTTTAGGACACATGCATGTTTGTAGCAAGTTGAAACTCCTGAAATTCTTTTGAAGTAGTCTGGTACTTTAAAGGGATTTAGGATTCTTGCAGTAAGAACCAACACAGCTTTACCTTCCTGAGTTACTTTGGTAGAACACCAATTCAAATATTAACTCTTTCCTACCAGCCCCATGGATATGCCCTTTGGAGGATACTGGTGTGGACCTGAAATCCCTGGGCAGCCCTTCTGGAGCCCATTTTTAGCTCAGTTTATCCTAGATATTTTTGTTTAAAGGTCAGGCCTGAAAGGAAATTGGTCTGTGTGTGTGGATGGGGGTGTGTGGCGGGAGGACGTGTAGGGAGGAGGTTTAGAGAAGGGGCATATCAGAGTTTTCAGCCTTAATTCAGAATACTACCTACCTCTTTCTAGCCCCCCTGCCCCTGCATCATTCTATTATAATTGTTCTGCTCAACAGTAACAGTTTTGAAAAGTAAGAGGGTTGTTCTTCTGTCACTGTTAAAGTTTGGGGTAAGAGTACAGGTTCATCATGGCCTACTCTAAGGTTTTCTCAATTCTAGAAGCTTTCTAAGAATGTAGTTTTTATGAAATTATGGGAACTGGGAGGGAATGTGTGCCCAAGTAGGCAGTGAATTGAGATTTGTTCAAGTGTTTGATCAGGGTGGAATGTAGCCTGCTCTTTATGTAAAGTTCTATACCAGTGAGAATTAAACCCCACAGATAATCCCCCAAACTTATTTTAGCCAATGATTTCCATTTTCTAACTTAGAACCAGAAGACCTTGGTTTAATTTGCAGCTTTGCCAAGTTTCTAAACCTCTCTGAACTTTAATTTGCTAATTTATAAAAACAAAATGGTACTATCTATCCTCCAAACGTAAAAATGAATGAGAAAGTCCATTGTACAGCTCTGTACAAGTATATAGGCTCTGTTAGTTTTGGGGTTGCTTTTATCTCTCTCCTCAGCATGTGGGAAAGATGCCTGGTCAGAGAGTAGGGAAATGAAAGGGTCTGAATGATCAGCTCCTGCCTGGAACCTCCACTGTGGCTGTATGCCACCAATTGGGGCTGATGCTGACTTGTGCCACCCTAACAAAGAGGATAGAATGGACTTTCTAGCTAGTGGAGTCCTTCAGAGGGCAGATAGTCCCTCTGTGCCCTACATAGGTGGTTTCATCTCAGCCAGGTAGGTAGAGGCCCCTGCTGGCTACACCACTGAAGGGAAATAAAAGCCTCCACTTATTCAAACATCATTAGCCTTTAGCTCCCTCAACCTCTGAGGGGTGATGTTTTGGGGACTTGAAGAAGGACATCACCAGCACTGGCAGCAAGATTTTCCTCATTGGTAAAAATTCCTTTATATGTGATAACAACTTTCTTCTTAACATATGAGAGATAACTTCTAATTTATGGATATCATAATTATTGTATTTTAAAGATACTCAGAATATAAAATAGAAATGGGTGGGTTTTTTTTTAATAAACTCATTTCACTGTAGGACTCAAATGCTTCACAGGTGCTGAAGATGATCATTAATTACAAAGTATGCAGGCAGGATACGTCTTATTTATTATTGTATTCGCACTGACTGAAATATGGTCGGCATTTGATGGATATATTTGAAAGAATGAATGCTGACTTAGACTCGCTATAAATTATGTAGATAGGAAAGAGAAAGAGCCGTAGCTCCTAGGGATCAGGAACACAGTGGGTATCTTCACGCATTAATTCATTCACTTTACAAATATTTATCAAGTGCCCACTTTATGCCACTTTCCATGTTGCAGGCACTGGGATCCAAAATAGCATTGCCCACTTCCCTCATGGAATGCATATTCCCATGGGCGAGACAAAGAATAGATAGGTAAATAATATTATGATAGAATTGTAGGTAGGGATACCTGCTGGAGGAACTAATGATTAAAGATAGAGTGATGTGAAGTGTGGTGGTCGCAAAAGACTTTCCCAGGAGGTGGCATTTGAGTGAAGAGTGAATGAAGCAAGAGAGCTCAATGAGATCCAGAAGATGGGTGGTCCAAATAGAGAAACAGCAAGAGCAGAGAATCTGAGTTGGGCATGAGCTTGATGGCTTTGAGGGAAAGCACAAAGGTCAGTGTGGTTGGAGGGGAGGGAGTGATGAAGAGTAAAGTTCAGAGATAAATATGGGGCATGTCATATAGGATAATGTACTCAGCCCTATCAGTAAACTCTGGCCAACTCTGCCTTGTATAATAAGTCCAGTGTCTCCTCACTTTTCCTTTACTATATTGCAGTGAAATTTACAGGTTATATAACTTCCTACACACATAATTAAAACAAATCAATAAAATATCCTCTTTGTAATATAAGGAAATAAATTTGTAATAGATGCTGTGTATTTTAATACATAAATGCCACACTAGCAGTCATACCTATATGAAGAATCACCTTCAGTGCAACAGCTATAGATGTTATATATGCCAAAAAAATTCAGGTATGTTTTAAATATCACAAGGAATGTCAGTCACAAGCAGTGTTGTGATTTTCCAAGCTGGTGCACCCTTGATAAATTTATGATCAAAACAAATTAAATCTTCTTACAAAGTATGCAACATTTTGCATTCCTCAATATTTTCGGAAGTTTTAAACCATGCAGAAACTGTAGTTATATGGAAAAATAAGATAGACCCTAGGTCCAGACACCAACAACTAGCCTTTCAGTAGGTCATTCAAAAGAAGTGCACAACATGGGGCAAAGTCTTCTTTGTGTGAGATGCATCTACACGTTGCAGGACACACAAATACCAGGTAATCTTCCTCTCTGCGGCTAGCAGTGGTCCCCAATCATTACAAAAACAAAAAATACTCTACTAAATTTTCAAACCACTACCTAGGGGCAATTGCAGACCAAGTGGCAAGTGCTGACATAAGGCTTGTAGGCCAAACTTTCCTTCATAGTAATGAAAATCATTGGTTGGTTTGAGCATAGAAGTGGTGGGATCTGATTTAGATGTTAAAAGGATCATTTTGGCTGTTGGTAAAGAATATACTGGATTGGGGGGAGGGGAATGTTTGCAGGTCTGCTGGACCCAACACCTTTTAGAAGCAGCGAGGCGTGGCACTGTGGTTCCCAAGTGGTGTAGCTAGTATCACCAGAAGTGGAGGGTTTTATAACAATGCCCACTTACAAAAGTGATTTATCATCTCTGGAGAGCTAGTCTGGCATGGATCATTTATATTTTGTCTAGGAACTAGTTACTTTTATTTATTGTCATTACAATGATTCCACTTACTAGCAAAAAAAAAAATGTTCATTTTGTTTGTATTTAAGAGCCATAGGAAATGGAACTTATTCTCCTAAACATGATTTCAGTGTTTATATCTTTTGCAGTTTCTATAAATTATAATGGAACAGAATGTCTTTAAACTTCTCCATGTCTTCCTTGGAAGATATATCTTTTTGCTTCTGTAATGGTAATGTTTTCCTGTGGTGGTTCCATTGAGAGAATGGACAGCAGGTGAGACACAGAGTCATATGATACAAGAAGCTGCAAACAGGAGCGTAATGGAGGAAGAAACTGCATGGGGATGACATGGATCTCGGTCTGCATCAGAAGGCTTGCTCTTTACTTGCATAACTTTGGGCATGCACTAGGTTTCTGGAGCCTTGGTTTTCTCATCTAGAAAATGAACCAAATAATATCTAGAATTAAACAAGATAAAATGGAAAAGTGTCTGGATAGGTACATACATAGTAGGTGCAAAAACAAACACTGGCTTCCTTTGTTTACGGACAGTTTGTCCAACCAGACTTCTTCAGACTGCATGCCACACGTTATTTTCTTGGAGATCCTGTCTGAGGCTCTGGGGGACTTAGCCATGGACCACATGTTTCTCCACCTTGAAAATGCTTGGGCATAGTAGAGTGCTAAGGGAAGTAAGAAGTGTACAATGTATCTTCTATAGTAGTTACCCTCAAGAGGACTCTCTCCCCTGTGGTCCCTGTGGGAGCCCTGGATTTATCTCTAGGTCTCTGAGCATCGAAACCTTGCAGCAATCCTTAGTCCAGCCCTGGGGACAAGGTTTCACAGGCCCCGTGGAGAGGGTTATGTGAAGCCTTTTCTGCTAGGAGCAATGCAGGGCTTTAAAGCTAGGTATGAGGGCAAGTATGTCTACACAGGGAAGGTGGGATGAGACTAAAGACAAATTCCTGGGGAGCTGGGAGGAGATAGGATACCAGAGATTGGCTGCTGTGTTCCTGACCAGGGCACTTTCTGGGAGTGTTGCCTGCCATGCACCCAGCTCAGTCCTGAGTCTTGGAGAAGCATCATCTGGGAATCACTAACAACCCCTAATATTCTTCTTCCTTCTTTCCTTTTAGGGAAATGGTACCATCCAAAATAGCAGACAATTTAGGACCAATTATACTTATTTTGAAGGAATATGCAACTTTTTTCTTTTCTAATTATGCACAAACTTCTAACAGTACTTTAAAATTTTTTTTAAAATTAATTAATTAATTTATTTTTGCTGTGTTGGGTCTTCATTTCTGCGCGAGGGCTCTCTCTAGTTGCGGCAAGCGGGGGCCACTCTTCATCGCGGTGCGCGGGCCTCTCACTGTTGCGGCCTCTCCTGTTGCCGAGCACAGGCTCCAGACGCTCAGGCTCAGTAGCCGTGGTCCACGGGCCCCGTTGCTCCGCGGCATGTGGGATCCTCCCAGACCAGGGCTCGAACCCGCGTCCCCTGCACTGGCAGGTGGACTCTCAACCACTGCGCCACCCGGGAAGCCCGTACTTTAAAATTTTTGTACTTAAGTGTGCCCCAAGTAGTGAAGGAGAGTGATTGCTTACCTCCAGGTGTCAGGAAGCGGAGCCTAAAGCGGCTTTTGCCAAGTACAACATTGCTTTGAAGTCTCATACTTTATGCTACATTCTAGTACAAATTTTGGGTTCTACTTCATTATATCTTCATTTTTAGGTACAAAAATAATTATCTGGCTCCAAACCTTGTAATAAAAATGACTGGTATGTCCCACATATGGGTGTCTGGTATATATCAGTTATAAAATCACAGAGATATATTAATATTAAGACTGAGTTTGTGACCCCTGAGTATTCACTCAGAGGTGATGGGGGAGATAGCCTAGAGACTGGTTAAGTAGATAGAAACCTGGCAGGGAATGAACATTCATTCAGTTACTCATTCAACAGATATTTATTTAGTGCCTACTCCGTGCTAAGCATCGAAGTAGGTGCGGGGATACAAGGATAAGCAAAAAGAGACAGAGATTATCACACAAATACATGTAGAATTGCAACTGTGAGTGAAGGAGAGGTCGATGGAGCCCAGGTCGTTTATGGCAGAGGGAGCTGACCTCCTCAGAGGGGCCAAGGAAAGCTTCTTCCAGGAAATGTCTCTTGACTTGAATCTGAAAGATCAGTAGGAAATAGGCAAAGAAGAAAGAAAAGAGCTTTCCAGACAAAGGAACAGGGAGCACAAAGGTCTTGTGGTGGGAGGGAGGACAAATGACTGAAAAGCGAGTGTGGTTTGACTACAGAGAGGAAGGCAGAAAGTGGCGTGAAATGAAGTTGGAGAGAGAAGCAGAAGCTGACCCCACGGGGCCTTGTTGTGACTGCAGGGGGTTTTGTCCTTATCTGAAAAACAGGGGGAAACCACTGAAGGGTTTTAAGTCAAAGAATAACATGATTAGTTTTGCATTTTAGCTTTGCTTTTGCATTACTACAGCTGCTGCTCATGGGCCAGGGTGGAAGGGTGCCAGGATAGATGCTGGAGCTGAATAGCAGTTCAGTAGTTGTTGTGCAAAGTGAGGTTAGCTTGGATTGGCAGGGGGGAGGGTAGTGGTGCAAACAGAGAGAAGTAGGTGGGGTTTAGAGATATTTAGGAGCTAAAATGTGCAGGATTTGGTGGTGGGTTGGAAATGGTACAAAGAGGAAGGACTTGTCAAGTATGGCTCCAAGATTTCTGGCTTGCCTACCATTGACTGAGATAGGAAACACTGAAAGAAGACCAGGTTTGGGGTAGGTGCGTTCAGCTCTGAGCTTCTAACTTTGAGGTGCTATGAATTTGAGAGCCGGGTCAGGGTCTGAACTGATGGTTTGATTTTGGGAGTCATCTGCATGTTGGAATTTGAAGCCAAAAGTATGAATGAGATCACCTGGGAGAAAGTGTAGAGTGAGAAGGACCTAAGAATGAGCTAAGAGGAACTCTAATACTTAATGGCACAGTAGAAAAAGAGAAAAGCAATGGCAAGAGAAATAAGAGAGAAACCGGAATATTATCATTTCTGAACTCACAGGAAGGGAGCGTTCAAGATGGGACTTGTTTAGTACCACATGCTACTGAAAAGTCAAGAATAAGCAGAACTAAACTTATCTGTTAGACTCAGTGACGTGGAAGCCAGTGGCGGGAGTCATTTCACTTTCTATGGAGTATCAGGGCAAGAAACTGGATTGGAGTGCAGAGGAAGGGAGAGAGGAGGACATGGAGGAAACACAGAGAGGCAACTCTTAAAAGTTTGGCTGAGAAGGGATGAGGGGAGGCTGGATGGCAGGAAGAACCAAACAAGAACATCTTTTTGCTTTTTTCTATTTTAAAACTTTTAATTCTGGAAATTTTCAAATGTAAATAAATTCAACAGAGTAGTATCATGAACCCTCATGTAACCCATCACTTAGTTTCAACAATGATTAACTCATGGCCAAACTTGTATCTATACATCCACCCATTTTATTTGTTTTTTCAGTGGGAGAGACTTGAGCTGTTTGAAACCCACTGGGGAGGAAGTCATTGAGAAGGAGAGTTTGAATAGTCAAGAGAGTGAAATAGAGGAAAAAGTCAAAAATTATAGCCAAGGTTTCTGAGGAAGTGGAGGGGAGTTGGGAATATGATGTAGAGTACCGTGAAGGGATTTACTTTGGTAGCTGAGAGTCAGCTTCTCTCTTACTGTAAGATGATAGCATGTGTGCGGATGTAGATTTGCATGTTGACATCTGGAAGATAAGAAAATTTCACCTGATAATGGAGGTGACTCCTTCTCCTCCTCTCTTCCTCCTTCTTTTAAAGTAAATAATCATGTCATCTTGTGAGAATAACTGGGAAAAAGAGTATGTTGCATGTTTGAAGAAAGCATAGAAAGTGGATTAGTTATTGTGGAGAGAGAGAGAGAATGCTATTATAGCAGAGAAATGTAGACTATTTAGCAGATGGTGTTAAAGGACCAGTTTGGAGGAGATGGATTGGCCCTGAGAAGCAGATCCAATTCACATATATATGTATGTGTGTTTGTATGTCTGGCTTGTTAATGTTAGCCTTCAGAGTATAGTAGTGGTATATAAAATGCTACTCTATTCCCCAGTGGAGGAATGTGTCTAGGCACATGTATATGTGTCTGCACAGAAGGCATGGACTCCACAATCTCCTGAGTGTGTGAGCAGAGTATATATATCTCAAAAGGGAGGTGATTTAATTCTTAAAACATTTTAATTCTTAAAATGTCCAACAGCACGTTGGCGTTTGTGTTTCACTTTAATTGGTTCAGGGCGCCACCTGCTGGAAATCTTGCTCAACAATGCCAGCCAGGCTTTTCCAATGCAAAATCTAAACCTTTCTTCTCTGGAAAGTCAGTGTTCCTGCATACAGCATTTCCCTCATGGTATGTGAGCCTCATTTATTAGATACTCTTTTACTTTCTTGATTTGCATGTCAAACCACAAACATTAAAATGTGTTCTTTTCTGACTTGATTTTGGTCAAAGATTGCATCTATCCCATTTGAATGCACACATTGTCTGTAAACCTCACCCATGATCCATATAGGAAAGAAGAGAAATATGATGTCAGACTTATCTGAAATGGCATGAATAAGAAGTAGATTGTTGGTTAAATGTGTAGAAAGTATAAAAGATAGAGTCCAAATTTGACCAGGTTAAGAGATGTCTTATTTAGTAATCCCTCAAATTTGGATGTTGTCCATGGCTTCCTATCCTAAATTCCTCTATATGTGTTTCTTTATAATTTCCAAACTTGACCCCTCAGGAAACCAGTCTATTATAAAGGATCCTTTTCATGGTCTATCTTAATCTGAGTACGACGCCATTAAAACCTTTTCTCCAAGGTCTCCAGGTCACACCACTAAACGGCTCCCAGTTTCTAGGTTTTCTTCAAATAATTCATTTCTTTTAAATTAACTTACTCTATGGGAGAGTTCAGAGATAAATCACTCTAATTGCTCCTTTAATTCAGTCAATAACTTTTAATTATGGTCATTTTACATATACAAACTCAGTCATGATTCACGGGGAATTTAGAGGAATGCTGTATAAAGTACTGAGTTATTCACAAGAAAAGCAGCATTTGTTTACTTTTTTTTATTAGAGTATAATTGCCTTACAATGTTGTGTTAGTCTCCGCTGTACAGTGAAGTGAATCAGCTATATGTATACAAATATCCCCTCCCTCTTAGAAAAACATTTGTCTATTTCCTCAGCCTGTCTTCATTAAATGCTTACTGTGTGTCGGGAGCTGTGAGAAGCACTGGGGAGATATGGGGAACAAGACAGGCATGATTCTGACCCTTACAGAGCTTGCTCTATAGTGTGGAAAGCAGACATTAATTATGGCATCCCAACATGTTCTGGTGAGTTCTCTGCTAAAAGAAGTACAGAGAATGTCATGGAATATCTGGAGGACAGAGAGTCATGGAGGTCTTCCTGGAAGAAGTGGTATGAAGCCATGGAAGAAAGGGAGAACAAAAAGACACCAGGCAGGCTATGGGACGGGAGCTGAATGCTGAGAGCCAGATTGTGGAGGGGCTGATAAATCTTTTTAAGGAGTTTAGGTTTTATTATAAGAGCAAATACCAGCAATGAAAAATTTTAACTGTATGTGTGTGTATGGGGGCAGGGGTGGCCACACTCAGATTTATATTTTGGAAAGATTATTCTAGCTGAAATTTGGAGATGTTCTGGAGGAAAACCCCCGATGGGACATTTGTTTCAAGGTATGTGTGATGTGGTATTGGCTTATATTAGGGCAGTGGAGAAGGAGAGAAGTGAGTGAATCTGAGAGATATTTAAGATGTTGAATGGATAAGACTTGGTGGAAATTGGTTTTACGAGGTCAAGGGGAGAGACGAATACAGGATGGCTTGCAGCTTTCTGGCTTGAACCAAGGGGTGAGGGGAGGTGCCACTTAGTGAGACAGTGAGTACTAGACAAGATGTAGATTCTCGAAATGGTCAGGGAAGGTGAGTATTCCCCCTTGGACATGTTGAATTTGAAATGTCTAAGACATATTGGTAGATATGTCTAGTGAGCAATGAGATATGTGAGCCTGGAATGAGGAAGAGGAATCTGGGCTGGAGAGACAAGTCAGGAATCATCAGCCTGTTGGGAGTAAATTGATGTTTTGGGAGTGGTTGACATCTCACTGAAGGTACAGAAAAAAGAATGGCTGAAAAGAAGCCCTGAGGAACCCATCATTTAAGGAATCATTAGAAGAGGGGAAGCCAACACAGGAGACCGGCCAGAGAGCCTGGGAGACAACCAGGAGGGCAGGTGCCAGAGCCAATGGAAAGAAGCTCTTAAAAAAGGGTGTGTGGGCAACAGTGGCAAAGGCTGCTGATGGCAACTGATGTTTTCTTTAGAAGTTAGTCATGTATAGCCTTGTCCAGTGCAGGTGCAGTGGAGGGCCAGAGTCAATTTCAGTCAGTTCACATGCAAACTGAGGCATGAGGAAGGGATGAGAAAGTGGAGGCAGTGAGTACAGATTTGTTGTGAAATGGAGTTTAGGGATGGGGTGGGAGCTGGTGGGAGAGATATGGTTAGGGGAGTGATGTTGTTGTTTTTTGGAAATAAAAGGGTTGAGAATGTTTCAATACTCATGGAAGTTATCCCATGAAAGAAAGGCTGAAGGAACAAGAAAGGAAGTACTCACTAAATAGTTTAGTCCCTAAGAAGATAACCAGAGCTAATTAAAAGATAATAATTTACTGGGGCTTCCCTGGTGGCGCAGTGGTTGAGAGTCCGCCTGCCGATGCAGGGGACGCGGGTTCGTGACCCGGTCCGGGAGGATCCCACATGCCGCGGAGCGGCTGGGCCCGTGAGCCATGGCCGCTGAGTCTGTGCGTCTGGAGCCTGTGCTCCGCAACGGGAGAGGCCACAACAGTGAGAGGCCCGCGTAATGCAAAAAAAAAAAAAAAAAAAAAAAAAAGATAATAATTTACTGGACCCTTCTTTGTGCAGGAACTGTTCTAAGAGCACTGTCTCATTTGAGTCTTATACAGCCTCTCTGAGAGGTACTTTTTTTTTTTTTTTTTTTTTTTTTGCGGTACACGGGCCTCTCACTGTTGTGGCCTCTTCCGTTGCGGAGCACAGGCTCCGGACGCACAGGCTCAGCGGCCCTGGCTCACGGGCCCTGCCGCTCCGTGGCATGTGGGATCTTCCCGGACCAGGGCACGAACCCGCGTCCCCTGCATCGGCAAGCGGACCCTCAACCACTGCCCCACCAGGGAAGCCCTGATACGTACTATTTTTATTATCCCATTTCTTTGAGGTGAGGAAACTGACGCACAAATAGGTACCAAGGCCATGCTGTACATGGTGGATCTGGGATTCATACCCATGCATCTGACTTGAGACTTGAACTATTAATCACAAGGCCTTGTTGTGGGATCCTCAGCCTAGCTCGAGACATAAATAGGAGGTATCCACCCTTTGTTCTTGTAAATAAAGAGGAAGGATATGGGGCAGTTATGGATGCAGGTAAGTGCCAGCTTGATTGGCATTATTAATTTCCTAGGGATGCCATAACAAATTACCCCAAACTGGGTGGTGTAAGAACACAGAAGTTTATTATCTCACAGTTTTGGAAGTCAGAAGTCCAGAAATTAAGGTGTCATCTGGTCTCTCCCCCTCTGAAGGGGTCCCGTGTCTGAGGTTGCATACCTCCTACCTCTGCCTCTTTCTTCACATGGCCGGCTTCTCTGTGTCTCAGAATTCTTTCTGCCTTTCTCTTATCAAGAGACCTGCCATTGGATTTAGGGCTCACCCTAAACTTAGTTATGTCTGCAAAAATTCTTTTTCCAAATAAGGTCACATTCACAGGTTTTGAGGGTTAGGATCTGGATATATATATTTTGGTGGGGACACTATTCAATCCACTACAGTTAGAAAGTTGAAGGAGTTTGGTCTGATGGATCTCTATCTTCTATGACGTAGAATAAGAGTAATTTTCTGAGAGTGAACTCAGATGTAGAGGGGTCAAGTATCTGAAGAGAGTGAAGAAATCTTGAAGTAATTATTATTGAAATGTGGAGAATCAGCTGCGTAGAAAGCACAGTATGTTTGTGGAGCAGCGTGGAGAAGGCAGATAAAGTTTATCATTAATTTATAGCTGTGTGATTTTCTCTAGCAGCGATTCGCAGCTGGGTACAAATGTGGAGAAAACTGACAGGTGAAGTGACTGGAGTTACAGTCTGGGGGGAGGGAAACGGATGTGGAGGAACGACAGAGATGAAGGAAGTTTAGGATACTGGCAAGTGGGGGTTTTCTACAGCCCCTAGGAGCAAAGCTGGGTGTGCATGGAAATGAAGTCAGAGGGGGACTAAGGGATGTGGGTCAAAAAGCAGGCGAGAGGCTGGGAGCAATTCAGTGAACTAGCTGTGATGCTGCAAGGTTATTCTCAGAGTATAGAGTATTTGATTGTATCAATTTACGTGAGGAAAAGAATCTGCTTGCAGCAGAAGCAAAGAGAAGGTTAATGGGAATGGAAAAGTCAAAGAAAAGAGAATGCAAGAAAATAACAAAACAGAAACAGACTCACAGATATAAAGAATAAACTAATGGTTACCAGTGAGGACAGGGAAAGGCAGAGGGGCGAGATAGGGGTAGGGGATTAAGAGGTTCAAACTACTATGTATAAGATAGATAAGCTACAAGGATATGTTGTCTAGCATATAGGCAATATTTTATAATAACCTTAAGTGAAGTAGAATCTATAAAAATACTGAATCATTATGTTGTATGCTTGAAACTAATATAATATTGTAAATCAACTATCCTTCAATTATTTAAAAAAAAAAAGAGAAGGTAGGATTCAGGACAGGCCACCCATGTGGACAGAGAGAGTCACACAGGAAAATGGCAGGACCTGGGTGGCAAATGCTGCTAATGGTGTGGCGTTTGACCTGGAACCCCAGGACTTTGGTGGTTGGAGGAGGCTATTGAGGTCGGACGTGTGATTCCCTTGGGATGACATTGAACACTGTGTTAGTGAAGATTCTTGAAAGAAACAAAACCAATAATGTGTGTGTGTATGTGTGTGTGTGTGTGTGTGTGTATGTGTGTACAGAAGGGAAGGGAGGGTGAGAGATACTGACTGATTTATTATTAGGAACTGGCTTATGTGATCGTGGAGGCTGAGGAACTCATACCCAGGAGAACAGATAATATAGTTCCAGTCCAAGTCCAAATTTGGAGGCAGGAGAAGACTGATGTTCTAGCTTGAAGGCAGGCAGAGAGGAAGAATTCTTTCTTAGGCTTTTATTCTATTCAGGTTTTCAACAGATTGGACGGGGCCCACCACATTGGGAGGGGCAATTTGCTTTACTCAAGCTACAGATACCCTCACAGACACACCCAGAAATGATGTTTGACCAAGTATGTGGGCACCCCCGGCCCAGTCAAGTTGACACATAAAATTAACCACCACAAACACCTTGATTACATGAATGGTCTTACTCTATTGGTCTTAAGTCTCTTGGATTATAAAACTAAGGAGTGAAGAAGATTATTCTTAAAAGTCCTTCTCATTTTAACTTTTGTGTTTTAAAGTGTAATTGCAAATCCTTAAGGTGGAAAGAAACATTGTATTAAAGTTCTCCTTAATTAAGTATAACTCGAAATGACTCCTGTGAATCCACAGGTCTTAGAAACTAATGATTATACCCAGAGTCTGGCTAATCTTCACTACCTATCTGCTTTTTTTTAAAAACTATAAAAGTCTTGAGAAAACAACTTTACACAGCACAGCCACAGAAACTTCTCCATCATTAACACACAGTTTCAAAAGTTTCCTAGACCACGATCCTAGTTCTGGGTTGTTCTCTGCCTTTGCTGAGCATGGAGTAAGTGGTATTGTGACATGGCAGCATCATCTCAGGTGAGTCTCTCATTCAGGTTAATGTAGCAAACTTGGAAGCAGACAGTGTATTCCAGGTTGTTACTTTTGCTTGAGATATGTGCATTTTACAGGTGGGTTAAATATATCTTTTTAAGTAGGTCTGCCTGAGATTAATAAAGACAGTACTTCCTGGAAGCAGAGGGTGGGGATGAGATGACATTTTGAAGTGTGGCACATTTGTCTAGTTTGGGGTTAAGGAAAGGAGAGTGTAAGCAGAGCCCTTGGTTTACACATTTCCAGCTGAAGGAGTTAGGTGGAGGAGAGTCTTCTCAGACTGGTACACTTTATCTATTCACTCCGCTTGGAATGCCCTTCCTCCATTTCTTCACTGGATGACTTAAAACATCTTCTGAAATGTCAGACTCCTCTGTGTAGCCTTTCTTGGCTAACCTTTCCACCCCATCTAGATCAGGTGCCTTACCTTTGACTGCATGTCACCTCCTGTGTATACCTCTGTCGTAGCCTTCCCCATGCGATATTTACTTGTTTTTTATTTCTGTCTCCCCAACAGAATGGCTGACACGTAAGAGGCAATTAATTTATACTGAAGTCATTTTATTGTGGACTTTTGATGAATTTGTCATTATCTGGCTTCTGTCGCTATGTCTGGCAACTATTTTATATCAATCACTGTGTTAGGAACTGGAAGAAGAAGAATAAACAAGACATAGGAGGTCCTGACCCTCGTGAAACATGTATTCAGGTAGGATATATTGACAAAAAGGAAAGCAGCAGAAAAAAAAATAAATGAAGTAGCCACCATTTGTAATTAGTTCGTTATGAAGGGAATAAATAAGAGACTGAGACAGAGGCTGATGGGTGGAGGTACTTTGGGTAAGATGAACAAGAAGCCTTTCCCAGTAGGGAAAGGAGGGCCAACTCCAGGCAGAGGAAAGGGCAGAATGAGGCCCTGAGTTAAATATGGATGGAATAGAATGAGCTGGGCATCCTGGACAGATACAGGAGTGAGATCACACAGAGATGTTGCCCCATAGTTAGGAGTTCAGAAGGGAGGACTTGGGAGATGAGTGACAAGATGCTGCCGGAGCATCACCATCACAGTGAAGGAGATGGTACTGTCTTGGAGTCATGCAAGGGCAGTAAAGACAGAAGAATGTAGGTTTGAGATTATATGTTAAAGATAGACATTGATCAGATATTTTGATGATTTAGATGTGAATGATGAAGGAAGGAAAGGAATCAAGGATGTTTCTCACTGAAGTAATGGATTGCTATGTACTGATCTGGGATGATTTGGAAGAAGGAGAAAGAAACAGGCTCAAGGTCCTACTGTATAGCACAGGGAACTGTATTCAATATCCTAAGATTAAACCATAATGGAAAAGAATATAAAAAAAGAGTGTATATGTATGGATAACTGAATCACTTTGCTGTATGGCAGAAATTAACACAGCATTGTAAATCAACTATATACTTCAAAAAAAAAAAAAAAACAGGCTCAGGAGAAAGATAAGAGTTCTATTTACATTTGAGATGTGTGTAAATTTTCCAAGAGAAGGCTCCAAGCAGGTAGTTGGATATGAGTTTTAAACTCAGAAGAGCTCAGAGGCTTCACGTGTAAATTTAAAAGGCCTCCACATAAAGATCATAAGTAGTAGACTTGTGGAAATTGATGAGGTTATTTAGGGAAGAAAATGTAGAGAGAAGAGCAAAGAGGGCTCAGACAAGCTCTTTGGACTCCCACGATTTGAAATTTGGGTAAAGGAGGAGGAACCATTCAAGAAAACCGAGGAGAAACAGCCAGTAAGAGAGAAAGTGGTTTTAGGAAGCAAATAAGAAAAGTTTTAAGGAAGAGGGAGTGCCATTGCTGAGAAGTTCAGTAACATGACTGAGAAGTGTCCATTGAACTTTGCACTACATGGAAGTCAGTTGGTGTTTCAGCATGAACAGTTTCAGTGAGCAGTGAAGTCAGAGGCTAGATTTCAGTAGTATAAAATTCAGAATTTAGGAACGGAGGCAGTGTGTGTAAGTAACCCTTTCAAGAAGTTTGGCTGTAGAAGAGAACTGAGAAATGGACCAGTAGGTATGGAGAGGTGTGGATCAATGAAGGATTATTGTTGTTGTTATATTCTTAAAGAGAGATAGTGGATTATGTTTTTATGCCAATGAAGATAATCCAGGAGAGGGACAGAAATTGCAGGTTCAGGAGAAGAAAGATAATGTAAGGCTTGACGTCCTCTAGGATTTAAGAAAAGATGGAGTCCAGAACCCAAGGGAAAGGTTGAGCTTCGAGAGGGAGGAAGGATGCGATGAGTGCAGGTGAGTAGGTGGGTTTGTAGGTCAGAAGATGTGGGGCTTCACATCCAGTGGCTTCTATTCTCTCACTAAGAATGAGGTGAAACCATGAACTAAGAATGAGTGAATGAGTGATTGGACCTATTCTGTTTCTCATGGCATGAAACTAATTTTGCCAGTTCCTCAGATAGTCAACATCTCTCTTGTCAGTACTCTTTGGCTTTGTAACTCCTTTTTGACAGAGACACATTCCTGTTCATCTGTGCTTTTGTTTTTCTGACATTAGTTTGTTGTGGTAGTTAATAGCTTTTTGATGAGATTCAAAGTTCTGTATCAGTCAATGCCCCCCAATCATGCTGCGGGGGCTAGGGCTGGCCAGGACAGCTAGCTCTGTGAGGTGGGAAGAATTGATTGTCATAGTTTCTAGACGGGCTTCTTCAAGGCTTCGGAGGAGACAGATGTATGAGAAAAAGAAAGCATTTGTGCAGGAAAAAAGGAAGAATAGAAGTGATTAAAGAAAGGGAAAGTTTAACTTTTGCCATGTGCTACACAATATATAACACTCATTTCCATCTTCTACAAAACATTTAATAAAATTTGTGCTATTTGTCAAGGTTGACACTGGTGCTCTTTCTGGGCTCAGTGTAGAGTAAGAGCAGAGGCTACTCTGCAAGGGGCCCCATGCACATTTGGGTTACATTAATTTTTTTTTATTGTGAAATAAATTATTCATAGCCAAGGATGTATATAAAATATCCGAACAGTTTAAAATGTATAATTACGATCCTAAAATAAACACTCAAGTTCCAACCAGCCAGCTTAATAGGAGAACATTGCCAGTTCCTCTGAAGATGCTTGGGTGAGCCTCCTCTATGGTACCCCTCTTCCAGCCTCCGGATGTAACAAATCACCCCCTTAGTTTTCTTTATAGCTAAATAATATGTTACCTAGTTTTGGTTATTTTTAAACTGTATATAAGTGGAAACCTTCTTTTGTGTTGTTTGATTCCCTCATCACTGTGTTTCTTGAGATTTATCCATGTCCTTAGACGTACAACAGTTTATTTATGTCCACAGATGTGTAGTGCACTATGATATGGATATACCACAATTTATTAATACACCTTGCCTTTGACAGACATGTGATTTGTTTCCAGGTTTTTCTGTTATAACCAGCGCTGCTAGAATATTCTTGTATCTCATGGTGCAAGAGTTTTCAGACCATATACTTGGGAATAAGATTGCTAAATCATAGGTTATATTCCTAGTCAGCCTCATCAGGGTATACTTTATTGCTTTCCAAAGTGATACATTTTTTTTACCAATTTTAGGCTGTCTTTTCATTACTGATAATATCAGAGACTGCAAACCTGGAGGCAGGGATATTACCTGGTTCTCCCTTTAGAGATAACCACAGTTCAGGAAATGGGTGGGCACTCTCAGGCCAGTGAAATTTTGGTGGCACATTTCCCTTTGTTTCACTTCTTCCTTCCCTAACCCTCATTCTCAGACAGGAATATCTCTTATCACATGGATGTGGTTAGGAGTCTCCCAGGAGGCTGAGAGTGTCAGAAAACAGGAGATTCAAAGTTAGAAGCAGAAAAAGAAGGGGACATTGCCCTGCACACATATTTGAGGGTCTGGAATGTCCAGAAAGCAATGAAGGAAGGGCTTGATTTGCAAACGTTCTGTTCAGAAAACTTGGCCCCAGAGTTGAAATGCTTTTTGCAGCTAGGAATTCCCATGGTCACTATAGTATGGATTGTGAGAACTGCAAGTTTTCTAATCTTTCATCCCCAAAGGATATGGAAATGTGGATATAACCCTGCCTGAAATTCTGCTATCCTGACACTCAGGCCACCTTGGCCCCATGTTTCCTGGAGTAAGAGTACCTAGTACCTACAGCTTCCTCTCTCTGTCCTCTTTCCCTCTAGGAAATCATCCATGAACCAATTACATTAGAAAAACAACCTCGAATCCTCACAAGATCCCTGAAAAGTAGATACTGTTCCAACTTTATTTTTTTTTTTTTTTTTTTTTTTTTTTTTTTTTTTTGCTGTACGCGGGCCTCTCACTGCTGTGGCCTCTCCCGTTGCGGAGCACAGGCTCCGGACACACAGGCTCCGCGGCCATGGCTCGCGGGCCCAGCCGCTCCGCGGCATGTGGGATCTTCCGGGATCGGGGCACGAACCCGTGTCCCCTGCATCGGCAGGCGGACTCTCAACCACTGCGCCACCAGGGAAGCCCTGTTCCAACTTTAGAGATGAGAAAACTGAGGTTCAGAGAGGTGAGTAACTCACCCAGAATTAGATCGCTTCTAAGTGGTGTTGCAGTGGTTGAGAATCCACCTGCCAATGCAGGGGACACAGGTTCGATCCCTGGTCTGGGAAGATCCCACATGCCACGGAGCAAATAAGCCCATGTGCCACAACTACTGAGCCTGCACTCTAGGGCCCGTGAGCCACAACTACTGAGCCCACGTGCCACAACTACTGAAGCCCATGTGCCTAGAGCCCGTGCTCCACAACAAGAGAAGCCACTGCAATGAGAAGCCTGTGCACTGCAACGAAGAGTAGCCCCCGCTCGCCACAACTAGAGAAAGCCCGTGCGCACCAATGAAGACCCAACACAGCCAAAAATAAATAAATTAAAATAAGTAAATTAAAAAAAAAAAGACTTGAGAGTTGAAGTCACATCTGTTTAATTTCATCTGTGCTCTTCTTCCCTGTGCTTTCCCTGTTCTTCTATTTTCTGTCTTGTTTTTTATAACCATGTGGTCTTGAATGAGTGTCTTCTGTCTGAGCTCTAGATCAAAATTAGCAGTTCATATAGGTTTAATAAACATTTATTAAAAAATGAAAATCACCCTATGGACATCTTACATTCTAGTAAGAGTAACGTTCTGGGCCAGCAAAAGGTCTTTCTCCTTCTACCTTATTATTGGTATTGTTGTTATTGTTTTTATATGTGTCTCCTAAATCTACTCTCACAGCCTGGAGCTAAACATGTGAGTTTAGCTTGTTCTGCAGCTGGTGTGTGCCTACAGTTAGGTAGGTTTTTGTTATAAAGCTTGCTCCGGTGTGTTGCTGGTTGTCTGTTATTTTGCTTTCATCCTATTTTGCCTGCAGAGAGTGTTTTCCCTCATAACGGTTAGGGTTTTTAGTGGAGGCTTTCCTGAGATCTGCTGTTACAAACACACACACCTTAGCTCTGGCATTTGTCTCAGAGAAGCAGTCAGGCTTGTCAGCACAACCAGCACAACCACCACACCCATCAATACCCCGGGGACACTGCTATCACAACCTCCCAGGCTCTTGACTTCTCTAGTGACACCTCAGCCTGCTAACAGGGCATCAGAAGCAGAGCCAGGAGTTGTAATTCATATGCGGGAAAGTTTCAGATCAGTCTCTATCTTGGTGTGGCTGGGGGAGACCCAGTCACCACCACCTAGGATGCACCGGGAGGCTAAATGATTCAGACCTTTCTCCTCCTGAACAACCTCCCTGCTGCCTTGCATGCTGGTCCACCTCACCTGCTTCTCTCTTACTCTCCTGGTTGGAGAGAAGGATGCTGGTTCTCCAGTGTAGCCCTGATACAGTGGGAATGTGAAGGCCATCATCTGAGGAGTTGTTCTCTATGACCCAAAATACTCTACCCCTAAAACAATAAATTGAGATAAAAAGAAGTTCTAAACCCTTCTAATAATGGTCATGCCACATGAAGAAAAATATTAGGGGCCTTGGGTTCTGGTTCCTTTTTGCAGTTTGTTGCCTTGTTATCCTGTGTCCTCTACTTGAAAACTGGGCAGAGATTCTCAAAGAATCATCAAGATTATCGAGGATAGCAATGGATTAGAGACCAGAAGTTTTTTATAGTCTGGAATAGGGGCTGGCAAACTTTTTCTGTAGAAGGGCAGACAGCCTAATTTTAGGCTTTGTGGGCATTTCTGTCTGTTTGGATTTACAATCCTTTAAACATGTAAAATCTATTCTTAGTTTAGAAGCCTTACAAAAATGGACCACAGGCTGGATTTGGCCTGTAGTTTGCCAACTGCAGTCCTATAAGCTCATCTTCAATTTTTTGTTTGTTTGTTTGTTTTGTTTTGTTTTGCGGTACACAGGCCTCTCACTGTCGTGGCCTCTCCCGTTGCAGAGCACAGGCCCCGGACGCGCAAGCTCAGCGGCCATGGCTCATGGGCCCAGCCACTCCGCGGCATGTGGGATCTTCCTGGACCAGGGCACAAACCCATGTCCCCTGCATCGGCAGGCGGACTCTCAACCACTGCGCCACCAGGGAAGCCCTCATCTTCAATTTTAGAGCAGCTGGATGATAGATAAAAAACTTCTGGGGATTTAATATTATATATTTTGGGAGGAAGCAATGAGCAGAAATATTAAGATCAAGTATGACTAGTTAAGAGATAATCTGGAAAACAAAATGAACAAAAAGTAAAGGGAAGGAAGAACAGAGATTGTGAGGCAATTATTTAAAGGAATGAGAAATGTGGAAAAAAGGCAAGGATATGGGATGAAAATTGAACGGAGAGTATCTTGAATCAAGTAGAGTCTGGGAAAATGGAGTAGACAAGGCAGATTTTCTCCTAAGCATAGTTACTGGCAAATACACACAAGCCCTGCTGTGTAACAGACTGGATTTGCAGGGGGATTTAAGGAGGAATTTACTCCCATCTTGTGGCTTATCACTACAGTATTCTTTTAACCATATGTGTCGGGTCATAGGTCTTTACTTGCTTTCCTGCCACAATCCAACACTGTTAGTTTAGTGCTTGTTCAATCAGCTTTCATGATTAAAAAGAAAAAAAAAAAGGAGGAAAAGAGTGCATTACTGCCATGGAGAGTAGATTGGCAAGGGTGATTGGGAAGGATGGCAGTCGTGGAAAGTTTTCTGTGGATTGGGAAATAACCGCAGGAATATGTCATGGCACTTTAATCAAAATACGAACCTTTTTTTCCCCCAGATAATTGACCATAAGAAAATATTGAAGGTGGAGAAAGAGGACAATTAGAACATGAATGTAGAGGTAATACATGTTGAAGAGAAAATAAGGAGAAGGATCTCAAATGTAAGACCAGGTTGGAAGACAGGTAAACAGGCTAATTTTTGCTGGAAGATCATTTGAAAGGCAGAGACTTCTAAATATCCAAGAAATACTGAACATCACAAGAAAGGGCCCATTTCCTCAGAATTATGAAAGAGCACTGAAGTAGGAATCAAAACATCTTGGCTTTAGTTTTTAGTCTGCTCTGTACTGATTATGTGACTTAAGGAAAGTCATTTAGCTTATCTGAGTCTTAGTTTCTTCATCAGTAAAATGGAGATCATATGTTTTTCTTATTTCATACTGCTGTTTTGATTTGTACATGCATATTAAAGGCCTTTGTAAAATATTAGGAACTATGATAATGACAGACATTTTATGAGTTTTAGTATTTAATTATTATTTATTACTATTTTATTAGTGTGTTGACTTCACTCATAGAGCAGGCTGTGTACTATGATTGAGGGGCTTCCAAAGGACTAGCTGTCTGTCAAATTTCTCCTAAATTGGACTGTGAGAGGGAGAGGACTGGGGCTGGCGGCGAGAACTCAGCCTGAAGGGGGCTAATGTGCCACAGCTAGCCGGCAGGGAGTCCGGGAAAACTCTGGAGCTGCCGAAGAGGCAAGAGACTTTTTCTTCCCTCTTGGTTTCCTGATGCGCGAGGAGAGGGGATTAAGAGCACTGCTTAAAGGGGCTCCACAGACGGGCGCAAGTCACGACTGAAAGCGCGGAGCCCAGTGACGGGCGCGGGACGCTGGGGCTGCTGCTACTGCCGCCAAGAAGCCTGTGTGCGAGCGCAGGTCACTGTCCACACCGCCCTTCCGGGAGCCTGTGCAGCCCGCCACTGCCGGGGTCCCGGGATCCAGGGGCGGCTTCCCTGGGAGAACGCACGGCGCGCCTCGGGCTGGTGCAACGTCACGCCGACCTCTGCCGCTGCAGGCTCGCCCCGCACTCCGTGCCCCTCCCTCCCGCCCGGCCTGAGTGAGCCAGAGTCCCCGAAGAGGCTGCTCCTTTAACCCTGTCCTGTCTGAGCGAAGAACAGACGCCCTCCGGCGACCTACACGCAGAGGCGGGGCCAAATCCAAAGCTGAGACCCAGGAGCTGTGAGAACAAAGAAGAGAAAGGGAAACCTCTCCCAGCAGCCTCAGAAGCAGCGGATTAAAGCTCCACAATCAACTTGATGTACCCTGCATCTGTGGAATACATGAATAGACAACAAATCATCCCAAATTGAGGAGCCAGAAGTCAGTGCTGTGCCTCTGAGGTGGGAGAGCCAACTTCAGGACACTGGTCCACAAGAGACCTCCCAGCTCCACATAATATCAAACGGCAAAAATCTTCCAGAGATCTCCATCTCAACACCAGCACCCAGCTTCACTCAACGACCAGCAAGCTACAGTGCTGGACACCCTATGCCAAACAACTAGCAAGACAGGAACACAACGCCACCCATTAGCAGAGAGGTGGCCTAAAATCATAAAAAGTCCGCAGACACCCCAAAACACACCACCAGACGTGGACCTGCCCACCAGAAAGACAAGATCCAGCCTCATCCACCAGAACACAGGCACTAGTACCCTCCACCAGGAAGCCTACACAACCCACTAAACCAACCTTAGCCACTGGGGACAGACACCAAAAACGGGGACTACGAACCTGCAGCCTGCAAAAAGGAGACCCCAAACACAGTAACATAAGCAAAATGAGAAGACAGAAAAACACACAGCAGGAGAAGGAGCAAGATAAAAACCCACCAGACCTAACAAATGAAGAGATAATAGGCAGTCTACCTGAAAAAGAATTCAGAATAATGATGGTAAAGATGATCCAAGATTCTATTTCCCAGATCCAAAATCTTGGAAATAGAATAGACAAAATGCAAGAAACAGTTAACAAGGACCTAGAAGAACTAAAGATGAATCAAGCATCGATTAAAAACACAATAAATGAAATGAAAAATACTCTAGATGGGATCAATAGCAGAATAACTGAGGCAGAAGAACGGATAAGTGAGGTGGAAGATAAAATAGTAGAAATAACTGCTGCAGAGCAAAATAAAGAAAAAAGAATGAAAAGAACAGAGGACAGTCTCAGAGACCTCTGGGACAACATTAAACGCACCAACATTCGAATTATAGGGGTTCCAGAAGAAGAAGAGAAAAAGAAAGGGACTGAGAAAATATTTGAAGAGATTATAGTTGAAAACTTCCCTAATATGGGAAAGGAAATAGTTAATCAAGTCCAGGAGGCACAGAGAGTCCCATACAGAATAAATCCAAGGAGAAATACGCCAAGACACATATTAATCAAACTGTCAAAAATTAAACACAAAGAAATCATATTAAAAGCAGCAAGGCAAAAACAACAAATAACACACAAGGGAATCCCCATCAGGATAACAGCTGATCTCTCAGCAGAAACTCTACAAGCCAGAAGGGAGTGGCAGGACATAATTAAAGTGATGAAGGAGAAAAACCTGCAACCAAGATTACTCTACCCAGCAAGGATCTCATTCAGATTTGATGGAGAAATTAAAACGTTTACAGACAAGCAAAAGCTGAGAGAGTTCAGCACCACCAAACCAGCTTTACAACAAATGCTAAAGGAGCTTCTCTAGGCAAGAAACACAACAGAAGGAAAAGACCTACAATAACGAACCCAAAACAATTAAGAAAATGGGAATAGGAACATACATATCGATAATTACCTTAAATGTAAATGGACTAAATGCTCCCACCAAAAGACACAGATTGGCTGAATGGATACAAAAACAAGACCCAGATATATGCTGTCTACAAGAGACCCACTTCAGACCTAGAGACACATACAGACTGAAAGTAAGGGGATGGAAAAAGATATTCCATGCAAATGGAAACCAAAAGAAAGCTGGAGTAGCAATTCTCATATCAGACAAAATAGACTTTAAAATAAAGACTACTAGAAGAGACAAAGAAGGACACTACATAATGATCAAGGGATCGATCCAAGAAGAAGATATAACAATTGTAAATATTTATGCACCAAACATAGGAGCACCTCAATACATAAGGCAAATACTAACAGCCATAAAAGGAGAAATCGACAGTAACACAATCATAGTAGGGGACTTTAACACCCCACTTTCACCAATGGACAGATCTTCCAAAATGAAAATAAATAAGGAAACACAAGCTTTAAATGATACATTAAACAAGATGGACTTAATTGATATTTATAGGACATTCCATCCAAAAACAACAGAATACACATTTTTCTCAAGTGCTCATGGAACATTCTCCAGGATAGATCACATCTTGGGTCACAAATCAAGCCTTGGTAAATTTAAGAAAATTGAAATTGTATCAAGTATCTTTTCCGACCACAATGCTATGAGACTAGATATCAATTACAGGAAAAGAGCTGTAAAAAATACAAACACATGGAGGCTAAACAATACACTACTTAATAACGAAGTGATCACTGAAGAAATCAAAGAGGAAATTAAAAAATACCTAGAAACAAATGACAATGGAGACACGACGACCCAAAACCTATGGGATGCAGCAAAAGCAGTTCTAAGAGGGAAGTTTATAGCAATACAATCCCACCTTAAGAAACAGGAAACATCTCGAATAAACAACCTAACCTTGCACCTAAAGCAATTAGAGAAAGAAGAACAAAAACATCCCAAAGTTAGCAGAAGGAAAGAAATCATAAAAATCAGATCAGAAATAAATGAAAAAGAAATGAAGGAAACGATAGCAAAGATCAATAAAACTAAAAGCTGGTTCTTTGAGAAGATAAACAAAATTGATAAACCATTAGCCAGACTCATCAAGAAAAGAAGGGAGAAGACTCAAATCAATAGAATTAGAAATGAAAAAGGAGAAGTAACAACTGACACTGCAGAAATACAAAAGATCATGAGAGATTACTATAAGCAACTCTATGCCCATAAAATGGACAACCTGGAAGAGATGGACAAATTCTTAGAAATGCACAACCTGCCAAGACTGACTCAGGAAGAAATAGAAAATATGAATAGACCAATCACAAGCACTGAAATTGAAACTGTGATTAAAAATCTTCCATCAAACAAAAGCCCAGGACCAGATGGCTTCACAGGCGAATTCTATCAAACATTTAGAGAACAGCTAACACCCATCCTTCTCAAACTCTTCCAAACAATATCAGAGGAAGGAACACTCCCAAACTCATTCTACGAGGCCACCATCACCTTGATACCAAAACCAGGCAAGGATGTCACAAAGAAAGAAAACTACAGGCCAATATCACTGATGAACATAGATGCAAAAATCCTCAACAAAATACTAGCAAACAGAATCCAACAGCACATTAAAAGGATCATACACCATGATCAAGTGGGGTTTATTCCAGGAATGCAAGGATTCTTCAATATACGCAAATCAATCAATGTGATACACCATATTAACAAGTTGAAGGAGAAAAACCATATGATCATCTCAATAGATGCAGAGAAAGCTTTCGACAAAATTCAACACCCATTTATGATAAAAGCCCTGCAGAAAGTAGGCATAGAGGGAACTATCCTCAACATAATAAAGGCCATATATGACAAACCCACAGCCAGCATTGTCCTCAATGGTGAAAAACTGAAACCATTTCCACTAAGATCAGGAACAAGACAAGGCTGCCCACTCTCACCACTCTTATTCAACATAGTTTTGGAAGTTTTAGCCACAGCAATCAGAGAAGAAAAGGAAATAAAAGGAATCCAAATTGGAAAAGAAGAAGTAAAGCTGTCACTGTTTGCAGATGACATGATACTATACATAGAGAATCCTAAAGATGCTACCAAAAAACTACTAGAGCTAATCAATGAATTTGGTAAAGTAGCAGGATACAAAATTAATGTACAGAAATCTCTGGCATTCCTGTACACTAATGATGAAAAATCTGAAAATGAAATCAAGAAAACACTCCCATTTACCATTGCAACAAAAAGAATAAAATATCTAGGAATAAACCTACCTAAGGAGACAAAAGACCTGTTTGCAGAAAATTATAAGACACTGATGAAAGAAATTAAAGATGATACAAATAGATGGAGAGATATACCATGCTCCTGGATTGGAAGAATCAATATTGTCAAAATGACTCTACTACCCAAAGCAATCTACAGATTCAATGCAATCCCTATCAAACTACCACTGGCATTTTTCACAGAACTAGAACAAAAAATTTCAAAATTTGTTTGGAAAAACAAAAGACCCCGAATAGCCAAAGCAATCTTGAGAACGAAAAACGGAGCTGGAGGAATCAGGCTCCCTGACTTCAGACTATACTACAAAGCTACAGTAATCAAGACAGTGTGGTACTGGCATAAAAACAGAAAGATAGATCAGTGGATCAGGATAGAAAGCCCAGAGATAAACCCACGCACATATGGCCAACTTATCTTTGATAAAGGAGGCCGGAATGTACAGTGGAGAAAGGACAGCCTCTTCAATAAGTGGTGCTGGGAAAACTGGACAGGGACATGTAAAAGTTTGAGATTAGATCATTCCCTAACACCATACACAAAAATAAGCAAAAAATGGATTAAAGACTTAAATGTAAGGCCAGAAACTATCAAAATCTTAGAGGAAAACATAGGTAGAACACTCTATGACATAAATCACAGCAAGATCCTTTTGGACCCACCTCCTAGAGAAATGGAAATAAAAACAAAGATAAACACATGGGACCTAATGAAACTTCAAAGCTTTTGCACAGCAAAGGAAACCATAAACAAGACCAAAAGACAACCCTCAGAATGGGAGAAAATATTTGCAAATGAAGCAACTGACAAAGGATTAATCTCCAAAATTTATAAACAGCTCATGCAGCTCAATAGCAAAAAAACAAACAAGCCAATCCAAAAATGGGCAGAAGACTTAAATAGGCATTTCTCCAAAGAAGATATACAGACTGCCAACAAACACATGAAAGAATGCTCAACATCATTAATCATTAGAGAAATGCAAATCAAAACTACAATGAGATATCATCTCACACCAGTCAGAATGGCCATCATCAAGAAATCTAGAAACAATAAATGCTGGAGAGGGTGTGGAGAAAAGGGAACACTCTTGCACTGCTGGTGGGAATGTGAATTGGTACAGCCACTATGGAGAACAGTATGGAGGTTCCTTAAAAAACTACAAATAGAACTACCATATGACCCAGCAATCCCACTACTAGGCATATACCCTGAGAAAACCATAATTCCAAAAGAGACATGTACCAAAATGTTCATTGCAGCTCTATTCACAATAGCCCGGAGCTGGAAACAACCTAAGTGTCCATCATCGGATGAATGGATAAAGAAGATGTGGCACATATATACAATGGAATATTACTCAGCCATAAAAAGAAACGAAACTGAGCTATTTGTAATGAGGTGGATAGACCTAGAGTCTGTCATACAGAGTGAAGTAAGTCAGAAAGAAAAAGACAAATACCGTATGCTAACACATATATACGGAATTAAAAAAAAAAAATGTCATGAAGGACCTAGGGGTAAAACGGGAATAAAGACACAGACCTACTTGAGAATGGACTTGAGGATATGGGGAGGGGGAAGGGTAAGCTGTGACAAAGCGAAAGAGAGGCATGGACATATATACACTACCAAACGTAAGGTAGATAGATAGTGGGAAGCAGCCGCAGAGCAAAGGGAGATCAGCTCGGTGCTTTGTGACCGCCTGGAGGGGTGGGATGGGGAGGGTGGGAGGGAGGGAGATGCATGAGGGAAGGGATGTGGGAACAGATGTATATGTATGACTGATTCACTTTGTTATAAAGCAGAAACTAATAAAAAAAAAAGAAAAAAAAAATTGGACTGTGATAACATGAGTTAGTCATTTTCGTGGGGTCCAAGGTTTCTACAGTCCTTAGGTTATGAAAATAAAGAATAGTAAAAATGCAAATATATGAAAGACAGGATCAATTCAGTTGTGTACATCTTAGCTCTTGATTAGCTGGTCTTCTAGCAATGTCTTGAGAGAATGGGGCAGAATTACCATTAAATAGAAGGGTCCAAAGAGCTAGGGGTCACCATGAGAGCACTGAATGAATGCCTGTCTGAACACCAGAGGAGAGCAAGGCATTAAGGAAGAGAGGAATTGTCTTCTGCACCTGACTTCACAGTTTTGACTGACTTAGGCTAGTTTGTTCTGCCCATGTCTAGGGTTTTTGAGAGATGGCAGCTTGTGATCCTTTTTCCTTTGAATTCCTTCCCAGTGCCATTTCTTTTTCCTAAACAAGTGTTCTCAGGACAGGATCCTGACTAACCCTCCTAGAGTTATGGCATAGACAGCTAACATCCCACCAAGAATTCATGCTCCCCTTCCAGGGGCCACCTTTCTAGACTGCCTTGTATCTAGAAGGGACTGGGTGCCAATGGCATGTGTATGGATGTAATGTGAATGTCTTATAGGACGAAGTGGTTGGGAAGCAAATGCTCTTTCTCCACTCTCCTTTTTCTTGTCTGCTTACTGGATATTCATAACAGCGGTGATACTGGAAACCAAGTCTTGAGGATGGAACTGCCACAAAAATGGAAGGAAACTGGGCATCTGAGTCACTGCTTGGAGGAAAGCTGCCCCACCAGGAACACTTACATCAGACTGGAATGTGAGCAAATAGTCCACTGGGACTTCTGGGTTTTCTGGTATCACTTGGATGAATACAGCTGCTGATATTAGCAAACCTTCTCAGACTATTCTGTTCTCTACAAATTGTGATCAGCTAGCTTCTTCTCTTGATCTGTAGCCCCTTCCCTTTTCTCCCTAGGTCCTTTCTACCCTTCCTGCCATTATGTCTTCAGATGAATAATAACATCAACAAAGAGCAAGGAGAATAGAAGAACAATGTTTATTTCGTTCATGCATGCATTCATTCCTTTGTTTTTTCTCTGCTCGACTCAACTGCATGGTAGTAGCCCAGGTGTTGGATGGGAGCCAAAAATGGATGTATGTAGGCTCTTGGCTTAAACTCTTGTCCTGGATATAAAAAATGTATAAACAGTAAAGACCATAAGTTTCAATGACATGATTTTAAATTCGGACTCCAAAGGAAGAGTGCTTTCTCACCACTTAACATCCATGGAATTTGCTTCATTATTATTTCTTACTTCCCATGTGGCAGAGTGCCCTTGAAATATAAGATTTGTCAGTGGAGTAAGTACCCTATGGTCATTATCTGGTTTATAAAACCAGCACAGGGAGATGAAAGAGTTGTTTAAAACCTAAAACCATGTTGTGAGCCTGGAGCCCAGGTTTAAATATACTTGAATAGAAGAAAAACTGAGAGCCCATGTGTTGAAGGAGGATAACATTACACATGCAAAGCAAGTAAACAAAAACCTAGAAAACAAAACCAAACAAAAATAGGAGCTTACAGAATCACACCAAACTAGTGTCTGAGATCTCATAATTTTCCCACGTATACAGATTGTGCTCACAGGTCCCCCCACAATACAATCAAGCAGAGTCTGTACTTAAAATGGTTGTCATAGCCTGTTATTTGAGTCATGGTGTTGGGTAAGATTGTGGTTTCTAAACAAGAAAATTATTCCACAGTCACTTAGGGATTAAGGGGCTTCACTGGAATGAAAACATGGTTGGAGGGCTCTCTTTACAGTTTCTATCACCAGTTTATGCAGGCAGTAGGGAATCTCACTGGTCTTGAATAATCCCTTGACTTTCTAAGAGCCAGTTACCTGGCTCTTGGAGGAAGAGCTTCTTATGATGTGCTGGAGTTTGGACCAGGCTCTGTTGTTTGAATCCTGACTCTGCCACTCAATATCTGTATGACTCTGAGTGAATTACAAAACCTCTCTCTGCCTCACTTCCCTCATCAGTAAAATGGGGATAATCATACACCCTACCATCTAGTTGTCAGAGGGATTAAATGAACCAATAGGGGTAAGTCATTAGAACAGTACCTGCTAAAAAAGAATCAGTTGCCTGCAGATATTAAGGTTCTGACTCAGGTTTCTTCAGCCTTATTTGGAGGATCCTCATAGCACTAGTGTGCATGACCAGTCTTTCCCTTCCAAGTCAGAGCTAGTTCCCTCCTTCTCTCTTGAGCTGTCACTCTCTCCTTTCATCTTCTCCTCATTGATTCTCTCTGTCTTCCCTGCAATCATGTCCTCCTCCCTGGCAGTTCTACACAAGCCAGCCCAGTCTTCCACATCTGGCCCAAGAGTTATAACAAAGAAGGATTTTCTTTGAAATTGGTGTAGGGATACTAAATACCTAACATTTTTCACAGCCAGCTCCCTGGCAGGGGAGGACAATTTAGGAACAAAAGACAGGCCAATAGCTGTGATAATGACACAGGTGATCAGAAAGACGGGAAGAGGTGGCAGAGCAAGCTGCACCAGGATCCTTGCACAAGACAAGTTGCACATATCTTGTCTGCTCAACTAAAAACTGTAACCAGTTAACCAAATTGCATATTTAATAGATAACATATAACTATACAGTAAAAGGAAATATTTCAAATGTCTTTTGCACACAGGACTCTGACTCACAGAGTCCATCTTTTGGTGGCAGGTTTTATAAGGACAAAAAGAACTCAAGGGAATCCTAAACTTCATTCAGTTGTTTTATTGTTGATGTTATAACTTTGAAATTATTGTATGCATGTTGTAGAATAAAGCAAATAAGCAGGGAATTCCCTGGCAGTCCAGTGGTTAGGACTCTGTGCTTTCACTGCCGAGGGCCTGGGTTCGATTCCTGGTCAGGGAAGTAAGATCCCACAAGACACATGGCATGGCCAGAAAACAAACAAAAAAAAAGCAAATAAGCAAAACTTTCATGGTGTTAGGATTCAAGTTTTTCAGTGTCTGAGAAAAGAAAAAAAAAAAAAAGAAAAGAAACAAGGTAATGGGGAGAACCCTATAATATAAAATCTGAGTTGGAAATATCAATAAGAGCACAAGGTTATATATAATATCATCTACACATAGTCTATATAAAATACAGCATGTGTACAATATAATCTGTGTAATTTATATTTATCTGCATATAATCTGTAAGTCTATTATATATCTCTCTATCTATCTATCTATACACATATACATATATGTGTGTGTTGAGAGGGACAGGGAGAGAAAGAAAATGTGAGAATATGCTCTGTTCAATGAAAGAGCTTAGAAATCAATATATTCCAGTAGCAATGAGCACACCTGACATTCAGGTATTGTTTTCTGAAATACCATTCTCATTAGAAAGAACCAAGGCTCCTTAGAGAAATGGCAAGTTCTAGGTGTGAAGCAGGGAAAATTTAAAGTGAGCTTAAGATTTCTTACTCTGTCAGAGTAGAAGGAAATTCTGAAGATTAATCATCTTGTTAAAAGGGCAGAACTCTCACTGGCCAAGTTTGGGACAATATGAGCCTCGAAAGAATAATGCTATGATTGATCAATCAAAATGAGTCCATAATGATATTCAAAACAAAGATAAGAAAAGAAAAGGAAAAACAAAAATAGAGAAAGGGGGAAATAAAAAGTTTATTTGCTACGGTGGGGATTCTTAGTACACCAACTCCTTATTCTGAAAATTAGTAATTAAAAAGAAATAATTAAACTTTACTTTGTGTTAGTCTGGATAGGTAGGTTTTGCCACAACCTCAAAATCTTAGTGGCTTGAAACAAGAGAGTTTATTTTTCACTTTCACTACATGTCTATCTTGGGTTAGCAGGTGTTCTGATCTATGTCATCCTCACTTAGGGATGCAAAGTGACAGAGACTCAATAATTTAGAATGCTGCTGTGGCAGTGGAAAAGAAGGTGCTGGAAAAAACACCACATGTCTGTTTATATTTCCATGGCCCAAGCAAGTTACATGGTCATGTCCCAATTTAGAAGGGTAGAAAAGTTCAATCCCACGATGGCAGATTGTATAAATTTTTTAGGAAATAACTTTCTTCTCCCCTTTTCCCCAGGAACAGAGTAAACTTCCTTCCTCTACTGATTTTGTGACTTGCTTTGGTTGATGCCATGTGGGTGGAAGTGACAGAACACTGGCCTGGAGCAGATGCTTTACAAGGCATCTCAGGCTTTTACTCTCTCTTTAGAGCTCATGCCATCCAGCAAGAGAAGAGCAGGCCCCCAGGAGCCATTGCTTCTTTTTCAGACTCCTGGTTTGAGAGACACATTACACTGATCTGGAGACTGGAGCAAAGCCCAGAAGAGCTACAGCTGAGCCACAAATCACAGACTTGTGAACAAGAAATGTTTGTTGTTATAAGCCAGTAAGATTTTGGATTGTTTGTTACTGAAGCAAAAGCTGACTAATCCACCCATCGTGGATTAGTCCTTCCTTCTAAGGGTTTCTTCCTTCTACTCAAAAGGAAGAAAAAAATGGAATATTGGTGGGTAGCCCAAATGACCACTGCATTGCCTTTTAAAGGAGGAAGTGATGTGAGTATTGCAGATCACCTGCTAATAAATATAGAGGGAATGATGCCACTAGAAATCACCATTTTGCCATCCTGAAATAATTAATTCCAGCAGTTATTATCAGTGAATTTGGAACCATTAAGTGAAAGTTTTTTTAGGAAATAGAATGTTTGGATGATGCTAAGTATCATCCTATAGATTACTTCCTGTTTGCAAAGGGTTAAATGTACCTTTAAAATATAGAGGGCTGTTGGCATCAATCTACCTCATTGATAGTGGACCACTTGACATTGTGTGCCTCTTGGTGTGATGCAATGTGAAGCAACAGCATTGCCTTTGAAATACCCTTGCCTAAAATGTTTCATCTGTATTTAATCAAGACTTTAGTCCAGAGTTCCAATATACAGGGAATACAGGAGACACAGGAGCATGTTACACAATGCTGCAAGAGAGAATGCATCAGGAATATGGTAATTTTATAAGGTGATTGTTAGAATTTCTTCAAAATCCCCACGTCACGGGTATTAAAAAAATATATGTGTGTGTGGGTGGCTGTTCTGGTTCAAAAATAACAAAAGATATAAAACAAATGTAGTGCATAAGCCTTGATTGGATTCTAGTGTGAAAAAACTCACTATAAAAGCAATTGTTCGTCTGTTTGGGAGATTTGACCGTATGGCCCAGTAGTTGCTTGATAACAGGGTATTTTTGATAATATTCCTAGGTGGTGATAAAGGCATTGAGGCTCTATAGAAGACTTTTTTCCTGTAGGAGTTGTATGCTGAAGTATTTAGTGGCTAAATATCATGATATCTAACCCAGTTTCAAATGGTTCAGCAGTAAATTTATACAGATAAACACCAAAATAATGTTTACAATTCAGACAAATTGTTAACATTTCTTGAATCTAAGTGATGGCTATACAAGTGTTCATGATCTTATTCTTTCAAATTTATATTTGAAATATTTTGTATAAAATTTTTCATATCAAAGACCTGAGGGTGGAATTCAAATCTGTGCTCAAAATGTCATCCTGATCCAGAAGTCTAGCAAGATAAATGTGACCTCAATTTGTTTTATTTTACTTGCTTCTGAGCCATTTTATTTTAGGGGCTCTGAGCCTGAACCATTGCTGTTGACCTTCTGCATCCTCCATTTTTTCCCCTTGTACAAAGAACCATCCATTGATTTAGGGAAGGAGATCAATAACCGCACTTTACCTGACTTACGACCCACCTGGAGAAACCATATTTTACTGGATAACCCAGTGCTTCTCAGTTTGAAATAAGCATTTATATAAAAAATGCACGAACTTGATGTGTTATTATTTTTCCCATATTCCCAGATCTTCTGCCTTATAGGATGAAGCATTTCTCTTCTTCTTTATAGTTAATGTCACCTTTGCTCCAGGGCACATCCTTTCCTGATGCCTTTGGGACCCTGATCTGATCTTCTGTTACTCTCACTCTTTCATGAAATTTCTTTTGACACTTGGCCTTCAGCCTAACACACACACACACACACACATACCTGTCACCTCCATATAAAGCATAGTTTATTTTTCTGCTATTTACTAAGCCTCCCAAGATGTATTGACCTATTTCTGTTCTTCCCTTGGCTGCAAAATTTCTGTTAACTACTCTCTATAAAAGCTATTGCCATCCCTAGTTACGTATTCATTATTCTCATTCATTTCTGAAACAACTGTTGCTGAAGTAACACAAAAAAGCAACTTGGTAGTGGAAACCAATTTTTCAATTTTCTGTACTCATCTGTATTTCTTTCTCTACAATTTCTTTAAATAAAAATTCTCAGTACCTCTTCCATCTTAAGTTTTTTTCTCTGCAGCATCCAGATTTCTTACTACAGTTTGAGAAACTGCCAAGTGACTATGGAAGGCCTGAAGTGCACAGACCTTTTCCAAGCTGGACTGGTCACTTCATTGGACGCTTTCCTATCAAACCCAAGGCCACAGGGGTTCTATGAACTCAGGCCACTGTCTTCTTCCAGGCTCAGTTTTCCTCTCTCCACCTTAAACCCTTTGTGCTCATGTGTGTTTTTCCTCTATTGTGATTCTGTTGCCTTATGCCTGGGCTCCTTTTCAGTGTAGTCCTTCATACTGACTATCTGTGATGTTTCCTTAGCTTTGATTTCAGTTTGTCCTGTTATACTGTCTCTTGGGTCTCTCTGTCTCAGATTCATTCATAACATCCTGAAGTCCACAGTTTCACCCTTGCATTGCGTTCAGGTTCCCAGAATATCACATGGGGCCGAGTATAATGGACACCCACCTTTCTGATAAAAGGTAATCATGCACAACAGCAGTTTTGCCTAATAAACATAGTACTTTGGGCTTCTGTGTCTGGTTGGTGGCCTTGTAGCCAATGCAAAGGTCAGGGATAGAGTTGCTTACCTTGTGCCTACAGACCCAACTTCTACAATCCTAGGAAAAAGATATGATTCCTAATTCAGCTTTAAATATCAGTGGAGATACAGGCACTCACACTTTGAGGAGAGGCTTAAAGATGGCATTTCTGTTATCCTGCCTAAAAAAGGAGACTGAAAAGTGTGTTATACCACTGCACAAGAAGCTGGATTAAAAGGGCAAACTATGCAGGATCCCTGGCTGCCTCATGTGGTCTTTACGAAGCCACTTTCCCAGTCAGACATGGTCCACATGGGCCACAACCATTCTAAGGATCCACTGGAAGAGAATGATCAGGCATCTTGTATGATAGTGATTTATGTCTGCTCTTCTAAGATTTGGCATGAGATTGTATGCTCCCTTAGGGAAATTTGAATAAACAGTCTCAGGAGTCATGCAGGTCAGTTGGGCTAATATTGTGAGCTGGTGAAAACCATCTTTGTCCCACTAACCTGGATTTATAATAATGGTCAAGGCCACACCTTCCAGACAGCTTCACCTGGGCTCCTAGCAGGGATGGCTCCAGAGGAAGGGAATAGAGAATCAGTGAAAGTTGTGGAGGAGTGGAGAAGGAATTTCCCTTTGATGCTCCTCAAATAGTAGCCTCAGTCCTAGAGTCTGTGCCCCTGGAAAGCCTGGTGTCTCCATAAAACACATCCCAGGTAAGAAATGCTCTGTTCTTGAGAAGTAATGAGATAAATGGTCAGATTCAGGTCTACTCATCCCTCTTTTCAACTTAAGGCCACGGCCTTGGATACTGGTTCATAACTATAGATTCCATGTAAAGTTGAGTTTCAAGCCATTGGAAATACTTTCTATATCTGGCCTGTTCAATGGCCCCAGCCACCTACTGAGCCAATGCACACACTACAGGAACCATCCCTATGACGTCACACCTGTAACACTCTGTGTGGATGACCTTTCATCTATCATATGGCTTCCTTCTGCACTTGGACATCCTGGCTGGAATCCTATGCTGCGGTAATCCCCAGCACACCTATACTCTCACCAGTATTGCCTACTGTCACAGGCAGCCTCCCTAATTGTTTTACCTGTATCTGGGTGTTAACAAATCATATAGTCGATCAAGGGAAAGGTCTTTTCACAATGGGATGCAGACTTACCTTCACATTAGAATGTGGCTGTGCCTTTCATTATATGCAGTATTTACTCTTGGAACCAGAAGAACAGCTCTTCTGGTATTATGTAGATAAGAATGTTTAATCCTAAAACAGGTTCCTGTGCCTCAGTTAATCCTGTTGGGTTCTCTGCCCTCCTCTTGAAGAAGGATGGAAATTCAAACTCTGACAGTATGGCTAGAGCCTTATGTCAGTATGTGCCCACTATCCATTCTCACTCATTGAAATCTTTACAGCTGTGAGGCTGGAGTATTCATGAAGCTCAGTCTTGGGGCTGGGGGAAATAACCACTCAAAAGGGGGAAAGTGGTATAGGAAAAGCCTTCCAGGCACTCTTAGGGACACAGAAATATTAAGTAATGCATTTCTTTTCAGGATACAACTTTAGTATCTCAGCAGTTAATAAATGTGATTCTTCATAATCCAGTGAGTGAGAGTGACTGCTATCCAGAAAATCTATCAAAAACACCCCACACTGTTCCTCACTCACAACAGTCCTTGGTGTGTTTGGAGCTGGGCCAACTAGTGCAGCACGCACACAATACGTGCGTGATAGCTTAGAGGCCTCATTTGTGGATGATGATGATATGTTCTCCAAACAAGTTTACCTCCATAATATAAGACAAGACATCCTCTGTATTTAATGGTAAGCCCCCAAGACTAAAAGGAATATAGCCCATTTGGGGGTTTGAAGGCACTACTAGAAGATCGTATCCCATTAACCACCTTATTGTCCATTTTCCAGTTTCCTTAAGAAAGATCACCTTTCCCTGAAACTTGGCTACAGCACCAGCATTTTTTTTTTCTTTTTCAGGAAATCTTCTCTTGCCCAAAACTTAACCTAACCCAGTACATCATGTCCTCTCTAATGCTTTTTTTTTTTTAAATAAATTATTTATTTATTTATTTTTGGCTGTGTTGGGTCTTCGTTGCTGCATGCGGGCTTTCTCTAGCTGTGGCGAGCGGAGGCTCTTCTTCATTGCAGTGCATGGGCTTCTCATTGCGGTGGCTTCTCTTGTTGTGGAGCATGGGCTCTAGGCCCACGGGCTTCAGTAGTTGTGGCACACGGGCTTAGTTGCTTCGCAGCATGTGGGATCTTCCCAGACCAGGGATCAAACCCGTGTCCCCTGCGTTGGCAGGTGGATTCTTAACCACTGCGCCACCAGGGAAGTTCCCCTAATTCTTAAAGACATATATCACACTATAAGATGGGCACCATCCTATTTCAAAAAAATGCCATCTGGGAAAGCTCTACCCTCAAACCTACTTGTTCATTTGGTTTTGCCAGGGTCATCTACCTAGGATGGGAAAAATAACTGCTTACTTTTAAGTTTTCATAGAGACTCTACTTTGAGGGGCCTGCATTCCTAACCCTGAGGCATGATCATGGTAGTGGTCAAGAAAAGTTCAGTTCCTGCCAGATGTGATGAGTTATTTTCTTATAGGGATTTGAATTCCAGATGACGTGCATACCAGGTGGCCCAAATATCCAGATCCACAGTGGTATGACAATCCAAGTATTAGTCCTCAATGTCCAGGGGCATAACCCGGCTTTCAACCCTACTGTATTCATTAGAGTTGATAGAACTCACCTAAAGCAAGGTTAAAAATGCCTAGTTCAGCACTCTTTAAAAGAACCATAAGTACCTCCAAGAAATTTCTGAAGAATGGAGAGGTCACTATAGCAGTTCAGCTACTTAAATTTTTTTTTTAAATGGCTGTATGACAAAAAATGGCTATATGTAAATGCTATAGCAGTTTAGCTACTTAAAAAATGTGTCTGACCACATAAGTGCTCAACAAATATCTGTTGAATGAATGCGTAGATGAATGAAAGAATAAGAGCTGATATTTAGGTCTTATGCTTCTGTCAGGTGTCAGTCTGGTGAGCCCCTAATGCTAATTTTCTGTCCCTCATATGGTCTGTCACATCTTCTTGTACCTTATATCTGAGCTGATACCATGTTGGACATCATTGCACAAAGGCTCAACAATTGTTGTTGGGAGTGGTCCTAGGAGAACCGAGATATTACTTTATTTGCTCCCAGCCCTGGAGCTGGGAGATTATCTGGATTCCATAGTAGACCTGCCCATGCCTGCTCTAAGAGCCTCAGTGTGGTACTAATGTGATCATTATTCTAACCAATATCTCTTTCAGCCACTTCCACTGCCCTGATTTTCTGGCAGGATTTGTTTGCTCACTCAACTCTCTGCTTGGCAATCTGGTTAAAATTGCAACCTGAACCTCACCCAAGGCTATAAGAATTTATTGGCTCAGCTGGCAGACATTTAGACAGGGATGTTCTGAGTAGTGGTTTTCAAAATTCACTGTCATCAGAATCACCCTGAAGAGCTTGTTCAGACACAGCCTGCTGGTGCCACCCCCAGAGTTTCAGATTTATTTTGTCTGGTGTGATGCCCAAGAATTTGCATTTCTAACAAGTTTCCAGGTGTTGCAGATGTTGCTGGTCCAGGGGCCACACTTTGAGACCCACTACTCCAGATGTGAATTCCCTTGAAATTTGGGAAACAAAATAAAGGAAGGCCTCCTTGCTTTCATTTCCCTCTACCTGAAATATCTTTGGGTGAGTTCTCAAATGAATAGAAAAACTGTTCAGACTTGACTGGGAAAGGAAACAGGAAACTAAGAATTTGGTGGGAGGAGTCTTAAAATCCTGTAATAATCTTTTCCAGGGTTTAGCACCCAGGTAACAGCAAGGACTACTCCAGTTTCCAAGTGAAACTAGCCAGGACAATTTTTCCTTGTTACCTTTCAAATCCTCTTCTTATCATGTCCCACTGTTAACTAATGAAGAGCTTTACCTGATATATCTTTCTACCCTAAGAAGACTAATAGTCATCCCTGCAGCATTGACTCAAGGACTAGTTTGCTGTGGAACAAGATTCCAGTGAGGTAAGGCCTGTGGGAATTTTTCTGGAGAAAGCTCTGAGGAACCATTTGCTCATTGGAAAATTAGAAAGGAACAATAGCTGTGGATTTCTGTGGTGGGAAAAGGGGTGGCACTGACTATATTCCACAAAAGGAAAAGCTGTGGGTAGTCTGATTCTAAATCTTCAGTTGACTGAGGGAATAGAAGTTAGCTTTTATTTCACCACAACTGAGACCTTAACAAAAGGAAATGCATTTGGCTCTGGCAGGAATTAGAATATATTGTGCAGGAGGTTGATCCAGACTGAGTTTAAAAGGAATTCTGATTTTCTAGATGTGTTGGTCTGCAGGTGTCTTATTGATGTGAGTTTATTTATAGAGGCTTTTGACTTCTGGCTGAATGAGGGAAAAACTTTAGGGCTGGGGATCAGTTTCTAAGAAAAAGACAAGAACAATGGCATGACAAAATGCCTATGATGTAATAATAGGCTAAAAACAGCAGAGTACAAAACTGTATTACACATTATTCTTGCAATTAAAAAAATACCTAGCAGATAAAACTCTTCACAGATTCAGAAGGGCAAGAAGTATAGCTTTTAAACTTTTTTTATTACACATTTTAATTTCTATTTCTTATAGTATTACATGGCAGAAAATTTATTTCTGTTCATTTAAGGTTGAACCCCATTTTTCCCACAGTTATGGCTAAATTTCTAGAGTTTGAGGAACCAGTTAGATTCATGTGACAACTATTCTTTGAAATTGGTTGAGACATCTTTTAAAATACATAAAAGATGTATTTTATTACATCTATTAAATACATAATAAATATTTCTAAATGTTCCATCAGATGAAGTTGTTAATTGTGTTATTCAACTCTTCTATATTTTTGCTGAATTGTTTTGGCTGCTTGAATCATAATTGATTGAAAAAAGCCATGCTATAACCTCCCACCATCATGGTGATTTGTCAATTTATTTTTGCAGGTCTTCCAATTTTTGTTTAAATCTACTGAGTCTATTTAATAATGTGTGTACATGTTTAGAATTGTTACATTTCTTTAGTGACTTTAATCTTTATTCATTGCATAGGAACTCTGTCCTTAATGATGCTATTTGTCTTAAAGTCTTCTTTGGCTGATATTAATATATCTATACTGGCTGTCTTTTGGTTAGTATTTGGCTGATGTATCTCTTCTCATTCTTTTCAACTTTTCATTATTTTCATGCTGTAGGTGTGTCTTTTGTAAGTAGCACAGAAGTTGGATTGTGTTGTAATCCAATCTGTCTTTCTCTTTTAACTGACAAGTTTAATTTACATGTATTGGGGTAATTGATATATTTGGATTTGGTGTGATTAGCTTTATTTTCATATTATACTTCTTCTATGTTTGCTTTCTTCTTTTTAAACATCTTTTTTTTAGGATCAATATTTATATATTTCCCTTGCTTCTTGTTTCATAAGTCCTATGTCATTAATTCTGTGGGGACAAGTCATTTTCTTAGAGTCCAAGTAAATTGCTACCAGATGTTTTCTCACTCCTTTTTTAAAATGGAGGTGAAATTCACATAACATAGAATTAACCATCTTTAAGTGAACAATTCAGTGGCTTTTACAATGTTCACAGTGTTGTGCAAGCACTACTCTATCTAGTTCCAAAATATAACAAGATCTCTTTTGCTTTGCTCTATAAGGTGTTTTATTAGGCCTCATGCCAGGTTGTTTTAATTTTCTTGATAAAGAAGAGTTCTATACATCCCCACATCTCTCAAAGGAGATATGGGCTGCCCTAGGCCTCATTCCCTGTCTACTCTGCTATTAGAATAATCATCAGTCTAATCTGGGGTCAAAATGCAGATGAATGTACCCAGTTCTACCTGATCTCGCTGTGGTTGTTGTTACGAGTTAGTATTGTGTGGCTTCTTCTAACTGATATGAGTCTTGTCCTACTGTTTATTTTATTCATTTATGTTTTGCTTTTTTAAAAAATTCAGATATAATTGACATATTATATTAGTTTCAGGTGTACTGACTGTTTATTATAGATGCTGAACACTGGATTATAAGAAAACCACAATCCCCAGTAAGAGTTGTTACTAGAGCTCTACCTGACTCTACCCCACCTACAACATGTTATAGTGAGGATGTATAATTCCCTAGACCACTAATGGAATGTGTTGCCAGGATCCAGCGCCTCCACCCTCACTCCAAATTTTCCCTGATGTTTTCTAGATATTGTAATTCATGAATGTATGTAGAAAGAAGGAGGATTAGAACAGGTGACACTTTGGCCACTAAAATATCAATATTCATGCAAAGAAGGGTTTGATCTCAGTTCTACTTGGCACAGACTCAATTTCTTTAATCTGGAGGGGCAGCAATTGGGGGAGGGACAAAATGTCTCCACACTTTTTGATTTTGGTTTTGGGTAGTAAAGTATATTAAGGCTACTAGTTGCACTTATCAGGTCATTACCATCAGCTTCTCACCTGGCAATAGGTTGACTGATGGTGTAAGATTTTTCTTTGCAAATCTTCACATCTATCTTTGTCTTCACAGATAATTTGCTGGAAAGTTGGGAATAGCTGCATCGGCAAATCATCATAGTTTTTTTCTAAATGACATTTTGAGGTCCATAGGCCCTTGTATACCAAGGGCAGAGCAAGAGGGTCTGAAGGAACATAGAATTTGGGTATTTTGTGCATAAATGGTGCCCCCCCAATTTGGTGACACTTCAGATTCTGGTTCTCAGAGCTTCCATTGAATAAGATGTTGTAAGATGACTCCTGAAGCAAGTTTTATGTGGAAGTAGGGCCATGGTCTTGGTCTCAGCCACACTCATAGATCAGGGAAGAAGGTGAAGAGAAACCCCACTCACTGCCTTGGCCTCTGTCCTGTGAGCTGGTCACTCCCATGGCTTCACAAAGTCACCTGCCCTCCTGGGAGGAAAAGCACCTTGGGGTCCTGAAATTCTCTCTTCTTCATAGCTTCTCTAATATGGTTTCCTTTCTTGTTCTCCATGGGGGAATTGAGAGCACCAGATCTGAATGAATTTCCTGGGTCTGCTTTGAGGTAAGTTGGTAAAGCATTGAGAAGAGCCTAACTCACATGACCTGAGTTTAATTTCTGGCTCCATCATATAGAAGCTCAATGATTTTCTTTGCTTCATTTATTTTTTGTTGATGTGATCACTACTTGACACATGTTTTTATTTGTTTCTTCCACTAGAATATAAGCCTCATTTGGGCGTGGGGTTTGTTTGTCTTTTTGAATTGTATTTCCATTGCTTAGCACACAGCCTGGCACATTGTCATTAATATTTATTGCATTAGGATTGTTTCTTTTTTCTTCTTTTGCTATCCTAAGTAACTCTGAACTGAGCATCTTCAAATTTTCATTATGTGTAACTGATGTGGAATCTTCTTTCGAGTTATTTCACAAGATACATCATAAGTGCAATTGTTAAGTCAAAGTTGTAACTATTTTTTGACTCGATATATATCAATAAGTTGCTTTCTAGGATGTCCCGCAAGTTATCAGAGTCCCCATAAATATATTTGTAGTTTTTAACTTTACTAATTTAATAGGCATAAAATGGTAGTAATTAATTAATTTCAATTTCTTTGATAAAGTTTCTATACTTCCTGTAATGTACCCTTAATCCATCATAGAGGAGGAGGTAAAGTATTACTTCCTATTAAAGAAAAACTGTGGGTTAAGGGTGAAGTCGAATCCGTCCTCTGTATGCTGACACCAAATTAAATCTCAGAGACAGAGTTTTGGGTGAAGTAGAAAAGAATAGCTTTATTGTTTTGCCAGGCAAAGGGGGCCATAGCAGGCTAATGTCCTCAAAACTGTGTGACCCACCCTGGAGGAGGTAGTGAGGAGTTTTATAGTAATTGTTCAAAGAGGGAATGATCAGTTCGTGAACATTCTTCTGATTGGTTGGTGGTGAGGTAAGTGGGAGTCAGCATCATCAACCTTCAGGTTCCAGCCGGTCTGGGGTCTACTTGCTTGCAGGCAGCATTCCTTCATATATTACCCGTTAATTTCTCCCACGCGGTGGGGCTTTCAGTCTGTGCAAAACAGCTCAAAGATACTGCTGTGTGTATCCCTTGATGAGGAGTCAGGACCTTGCCCCAAGGCTGCACTATGGTTTTTCTTGACTGTTTGTTTCCCCCTGGTCTGGCATCCCCTCCCTTCTCTAATTAGCAACTTCTTGAATCTGCCCGTTGGAACTCAGGGAAGGTCATGGAGGCTGAATGAAGCCTATTTCCTGTAATCAGAGAATTGGGGGACACAGAAAGGCTTTTGTGCCCAGGAGCCCCCCAGGGCGCTGCTCAGTCTCAAGGGGAAAAATAAAACAAGTGGGTACTTATTTATGCCATTTTCTCATTTTTCTTTCACGTATCTCGTCTTTTTCTTGAAGCCTGCGTATGAAGAAATTTTGATGATTTTTCTTTTCACCCCTAAATCATGCCTCTCTTCAGGTCCCTAGCCAGTTCTAGAGACTTTAACATTTTCCAAAAAAGAAAAGGGCTAGAGAGGTTTCTAGAGAAGATAGAAGAACCTGACTGAGGACCAGAGGTTTGGAAGTAAAGCATCTGAGCGTGTTGGTGCGTCTGCAGGGGTGCCCTGCTGGTGGGAAGCTAGGCTGAAGGGAACCTGTGGCAGTTCTGCTGGGACACAGGAGCGTAACCAAACACAGTGTTATAGTCCGTTCTTTGTACCAACCTTTTCCCCATCTCTTCCACCTCCTGTATTCATTTCTCCAATCTCACATCCACCTTCACGTGGGAGTAAGGGGTGGAGGTGAGGAAATAATCTTGTCCAAAGGTACATGTGTGTTTGCAACCTCCCTTATCCATGAAAATATTTTATGCTATTGAGAAAATCTCTTGAAATGGCTTTTTTAAAAGGAAGATAATTTATGTAGCTCGTCTATTCATTTTTAAGTCCAGAGGTGTGATTAACATCTTTATCAGTATACAGTTTTTGTAAAAATTTAATACTGCCTGTTAGAAATGGTCAGGACACAATTGGAGAGTTTAGACAACTTTGCTATTGGTTGGCACAGACCATATTAAAGCAACGATGATCCCATGACAGAGAAGTTTTTTTTGATTTGTATTCAATTGAAAGAAACAGAGACTTGAATGAACAAACAAACAAACAAACAAACAAAACCATTGATTTAACAGACATTTAAGCCAAAGCCTTATTTTTATGTCTGGTAGTCAACCACTTAGGGCTGGTGTAGCAGCTTTGCAAAGCCATCTGGTACTCAGGATACTTCTTTTTTTCCACTTAGTCACACATAGGGTGTGCTTGTCACCTTATGGCCACAAAATGGCTCTTCCAATTCCATGTTAGTGTCCTATTCAAAGCAGTAGAAGTGGATGGGCAAAGGGCTTGTCTGTGCCTCCCCTTCCACTCCTTCACAAGCTTTGCTGTGAGATCTTCCCCACAACTTTTGCTGAGTTAGCACTCTGTCATGTGGCTCTCCTTATGCATCAGGGAGGCTGAGGAAGGTGGGAGCTGTTTTGTAGTGTTTTTCTCTCTCTTTGCTTGCTTGTAAACTGGACACATTGAGACCACATGGGATAATTTTAGAAAGGAAGAGTGAAGATTTAACACTGAGTAACATTCAGTAACATTGAGCTGCCTCAGAAACTGAACACTCTGCCTTCAGAAATGTGAATTTGTCAGCCATGTGGTGTTCATCACTGTGGAGGTTTGAGTGAGAGGGAATCACTGGGTTTAGAATAAACATTAAAAAGCAGCAAGAGTTCAGGTGATGAAAATGTTTTGATTATAAACAGCGGGGATGCTTACACATCATTGCGAATGTATTTAATGCTACTAAATTGTAGACTTACAAATGGTTAAAATGATAGATATTATGTCATATATATTTTATCACCGTAAAAATATGCAACAAGAGTGATAACCGTTAGACTGGGGGAGAGTTGTAAACTTCTCTGGGTAAGAAGGAAGTAGAGGACCTAAAATGTAATAAGATGTGGTTCTTTGTCTGGGGTGGATTAACCGTGGTAGTAGGGGTGAAATACTCTGAGGGAGAGTAAACAAAGATTCCCTCTGACCATCCATGGTCCCCTTCTGTCCCTCTTTTAAAGGACTGACTAGTACCATTGCCTTCTTTGATGTCTGCTGTGGCCTACAGGCTCACCCCTCCTGCTCTAAGGAGTCATCTTGCCAAATGTGTCAAGCAGATTCTTCCCACTCACATCTGCAGGAAACCTGGCATACAGTCAGTATTGATAGGAAAAGTAGAGGCTTTTGGGGTTGGAATTGCTTGAAGTGTTAAGTTTTTGATGACTTTCTTTCATCTAAATTACAAATTATCTCCCAGTTTCAACCTCGGGCACACTGCTTTCTTCCCCCGCCCCCTCCTTTTATTATTTATTTATTTGTTTGTTTATTTATTTATGTTTAACATCTTTATTGGAGTATAATTGCTTTACAAATGTGTGTTAGTTTCTGCTTTATAACAAAGTGAATCAGCTACACCTATACATTTATCCCCATATCTCCTCCCTCTTGCGTCTCCCTCTCACCCTCCCTATCCCACTCCTCTATGTGGTCACAAAGCACCAAGCTGATCCCCCTGTGCTGTGCGGCTGCTTCCCACTAGCTATCTATTTTACATTTGGTAGTGTATATATTGTGACTTCCCATTTGCTTCAAAGTAAAAACCAGAGGCCAGACAGTGGCTTATCAGTAGGGCCACCAAATATCCGGGTTTGCCTACTTTAAGATTATTGCCCCAGTGTAATTATTAGTAACACCTCTTTTATCCTTACATGAATTCCAACCTGGACAATAAATTATATGGCCCTTCTACCTGTAAGGCCCTACATGATCTGTCTACCCCTCTCTCAACATACTTCTCTGACCTCACCTTGTATTATCTCCCTGCTTCTTGCTCTGCTGTGATCACTATGGGCTCCTCAGAGATTCTTGAATTCATGCGTGTGCTACTGCTCTAGAACCTTCACATGAGTTTTCTCTTTATGGAATGCTCTTCCCCAGATATCTGCATAATCAACTCCTTCAGGTCTTTGCTTAAATTTTACCTTCTCAAGGAGACATAGACTGCCCACCCAATTGAAAATTGCCATCACTCACTTCCCCTGCATCCCTGACCCCCTTTATTCTGCCCTGGCATTTCTTATACTTATAAGTATACTATCTCACTTACATATATTTGATATTTATACTATCTCACTTACATATCTATTATGTTTATTGCTCCTCTCTCCAGCTAGACTATGAACTTCTCCAGGTCAGGGACCTTGTCTTTTTTGTTCTACCATGTAGTAGAAGAGCCCAGAATGCCTCACACATAATAGACACTCCATATATGTTTGTTGAATGAGAGAAACAATAAGTGAAAAGTTACGTGATCTGTGGCCCATTTCCTCAAAATATTGCAGGGTGACTGGCTAGCTATAAAGAGCCATGGTGTTAATAGCTCATGGTTTTACGACTCATTCGTTTATTCCTAAACTAGATATTTTTCGTTTTTATTTCCCAAAGTAGTATTGGAACTTTGTGTGGCATAGGATTTGACCATCTTATTACAAATCAGTTTAGGGGCAATTTGGAAGACAGGTAGGTCTTCAGGATCCTTAGAAATAATCCCACAGAAGCAACTATCTGTTTTATCTAAGAGAAAGGCTAATCCTGCAGTAATGGTTCTAAAAGTTAAAAGGAATTGACATTGGCACAATACTCTGTACTTTATAGAGCTCTCTCAATCTTACTATTTTATTTAATTCCAGACCAGTCTTGGGCTTCTCCATTCATTGACTTTGTTTGACCCTCTTCTTATTCCCCCTTGAAGGTTTAATTAAGTTCAACCATATTCTGTCAACTGTTCTAGTTTCAGTGCAACCTTTTGTTATTATAACAAGAAATTATTCTCTCAAATTTAAAAAAAAACAACAAAAAAACCCCAAACCCCAACCACTCTCCTTTTTTTGACAGAGGGGAAACGCTCCTGTCACTGCTGTAGTTTCTTTCCATCTTCTCCTCATGAGCCTTTCAGATCTTCTGACATTCAGCCCATAATCTTCATCTTCGTATTCAACATTGACATTCAAATGCCCTGAATGATGCAGATCCTATATCCTACTTGGGGAAAGGTGAGAAACTTCATGAAACAAAAAGAACATGTAGGTTTTCTCTGTTAGCTCTGCTTAATATATAAGAAAATTCAGGATGAGATAGGGCTATCTGTTACCAACTGTGGGAGGAAATACTAGCCAGAATAGATTTCATGTCAAACCCCCATTGTTTAATTGGGTTCCAGAATAGCTCCTTCGCATCCTCTTGGTGTTGGTGTGGGCGAATTTGGGAGAGGGAGATGATTGGTAAGGAATTGAAAGCTACACCTAGAATTTCCTTTCATGTTTTAGATCTGATCTTCAGGGAAGGTGTTCTTGCCTCTTTGCAGCCAAGAGAAGAAAAATATCTGTACAGCAACCGAAAGAGGATGGTTTAAGAGCGAGTTCATCTTCTCTCGCATTTCAATCAGTGGTAGACACTAACTCAGGACTCTAGAAAATGATTGGTCCAGCCACCTTACTCATCTATGCCCGTCCCAGAACCACGAAGTTATGAATTGAGGACTAAGCAAACATACCTCCATCTTATCTTCTCCAATTCTAAACTTGATGAGGTAGATAGATGACTCTCTCTCCAGATTGACCCGGGCAAGCTTTGCTGCAGTGACTGACAGTCTCTCTGAGATGAACACTAAGCTGATGATTATCATAAGCCCAGCACAGTAGACAGAGAAAATAAAACATGGTAAAACTGTGAGCATATGTGATATTACCCAGCTAACATATGATGAAAGTGAGTATACTCCCTGTGCTACATGTGGATGAGACAGCCTACAACAGCTGGAGTACACTTTGGCCTGGGGGGAGGGTAGGTCTGGAAACCAAGTGGAGCTAGATCCAATGACAGTGATCTCATCCATGGGCAGTGCCCTTTAGATTTTATGAAGATTTTCAGTTCAGTTATCTCACTTGAGCATAGGTCATAGAGCAGATGTTAATAGCCTGGTGTTACAGATAGGACTCAGATCCAGACGGGTTAGGGAGCTCATGCAAGGCCACAGAGCCAAGAACCAGGTCATTGACTTTGGCCCCCTCTTCGCTAAGCATGCTGCCTCCTCTATGGCTAGAAGGTATGAAGAAGAATGCATGTATCCTGATTCACTGTTGTAGAGGAATATTCTGGACTGATCTAGAGTTTAGGCATAAACACAAGCTTAGCTTCAGGAAGGGTCTTATAGTCACATTTCTACTTATCCCTGCTTTCCCCTTTTGTAATAGGAACATGCAGGATTTTATCAAGTTATCTGTAGCCTGAGTGTCACTCTCCTTCCTAATTCACATATTCCTTCTTTCCTTCCTCCCTATTTCCCTTTTCTTCTTCCCTCCCTCAAACATTCATTAAGTATATTCTATGTATTAGGCACTACCTAATACATAAAAATCAGGAAAACAATGATTAAAATATTATTCTTTGTTTCAAGAAATATGTGGTTTATAACGGGAAACAGATTAAAAAACAAATGCAGTAGAGACAAAGAGTGGTGGCCCAGAGGTGAGAATGTTTTATGGGGGGAAGATGTGGGAAGGTTTGGAAAGGCTTCATGAACATGGAGAGTCAAATGAGTGGGGTCTGGATGGGTGAGCTGGAGTATCTCAGACATTTTAAGGTAGAGAAAGGACAGTCCATGTTTCTGTAAAGAGTTTACCTATAGTGATGAATTCTGACTTTTACTAGGTTTTATCTACGAATTCACTTTTTATGTATTGTGGACATGTCCTAAGGGTTCATAATTTGATGGCAGAGTGTAGGTCCCTGGTTGAAGCATAGACGATTTCCAAGGTAGAAGCCAAAATAAATGGCTAAGACTAGAAGTAAGAATTACACTCTGCTCTTGTTTTATATCCCCAAAGAAGGAAATTATTAAGGCCAATGTGTAAATGTAAACACTGGTGGGAGTATCACTTGAAGCCAGTGTACTCCTTGACATTTCTTAAATCAGTCTCCCTTAGTTCAACCTAACCTTGTTACTAAGGTTGTGCTTACCTGTTGCCAGGTTAGAATTCTACTTTAGACACACAAGGGTAAGATTAAGTGATCCTTTGGCTTTTCTAAGGAACATGGGAGTATCCCAGAGCTGTAGGAAGTCCTTTACTAAGGAAAGTCAGTGTAGGACATGCCAGTGAGGACCTAGTGCACCAGGAAGGTGTAGTTGTGTCCCTGCTCTTGATTCAAGCATGTGATATGAAGAAAGAAAAGTTGTTAATATAATCAGACACAGAGTGATATGGTAGGTCTATGGGAGAAAAAAAACAAAACAAAACAGGTCTATGAAAACCTTGTGGAACATGGTTGTTAGCTGTACATTATAGAGGTGAGTCAGAGTTTCAGATCCTAGGTATTTCACTTACATCAGCTTTCACCTTTATTTCATTGTATCCATCTAGTCCTATCGCCACTCCTATAGGAACTTTTTTTCTCTGAATAATAAAATTTGCACATTGTCTTCTGACCACACCTTCATGTCTCTCTGTCCTTCCAGTTCTATCACCCAGTTGTCCCTGCCCTTTGTCTCCTTCTGCTTTATCTGGATCTCCAGTTTTGGACCTATTTTCTCAGTGCCTATTTGCCCCACCTGTCTTCACTGATTTTTCTATGAAACTTGAATTGCATGGCCTAGAACTTCTATAACTCCTCCCCTTATCCTTAATTCTATTGCTCAACCATCCTCTGCTGCAAAATCCTAGCTGTCTGCCTTTTTTGAACCTACTTTGGGGTTACTGAGCACTGGTGAAAAAAAAAATCACATAACATGAAGCTTGTGTCATTATATATAGTTTTTAAATTAATTTTTATTGGAGTATAATTGCTTAACAATGTTGTGTTAGTTTCTACTGTACAGCAAAATGAATCTGCCATACATATACATATATCCCCTCCCTTTTGGACTTCCTTTCCATTCAGGTCACCACAGAGCATTGAATAGAGTTCCCTGTGCTATACAGTATGTTCTCATTAGTTATCTTTTTTTTTTTTTTTTTGCGGTACGCAGGTCTCTCACTGTTGTGGTCTCTCCCGTTGCAGAGCACAGGCTCCGGATGCCCAGGCTCAGTGGCCATGGCTCATGGGCCCAGCCGCTCCACGGCATGTGGGATACTCCCGGACCGGGGCACGAACCCGTGTCCCCTGCATCGGCAGGTGGACTCTCAACCACTGCGCCACCAGGGAAGCCCTAGTTATCTATTTTATACGTAGTATCAATAGTATATATTTAAGATTCCCGAACTCAGCTGGGTTTTCACTTCTCAGCAAACTGAAGTAGCCTCTCCTCATTATGCCATTGTTTTCCTCCATAGTGTGTGTCACAAACAGAAATTATTTGGGGAGTGTATTTGTTTATTGATTGTCTTCCTCCACTGAGGCTCTGTGAAAATGAGCCTTTGTTTATATTATATGCTCCTCTACTCCCAGTGCCTGGTGCATGATAGATGCTTGTTAAACAAATGAACAAGCCTCAGCTTGGATGTCACTATCTCTAGGAATTATTCCAGAATCCCTGTCTCCTATCAAGTCTGAGTTAGGGATTTTTCCCTTAGCATCCTGTTTCTCTGTCATAGCATTTTCTGTGCCATATTCCCATTGCCTGTTTACTTACCTTTATCTTTCTCTGCATCAGCACCCTCCAGTAGGACTTTTCACAAGGCTGGGAATATTCTATATCTGTGCTGTCCAATGCAGTAGCTACTAGGCATACATGATTATTGAACATTTAAAAAGTAGCTAGGGACTTCCCTGGCAGTCCAGAGGTTATGACTCTGTGCTTTCGCTGCTGAGGGCCTGAGTTCAATCCCTGGTCAGGGAACTAAGATCCCACAAACCGTGCAGCATGGCAAAAAAAAAAAAAAAAAAAAAAAAAAAAGGCTAGTGTGACTGAGAAAATACACTTTTATTTGATTTTAATTAATTTTAAATTTAAATAGCCACACATTGTTCATGGTAACCATGTTGGAGAGCACATGCAACTCTAAATTTTAAGCTCTGTGAGGTGAGGGACTGTATCTGTCTGGTTTTCTGTTGTATTTTTCAGGGCCAACACAGTGCCTGGCATATGACAGGCATCCAATAAAAAAGGCATATAATCCGTAGATTTTGTGTCGCTTAGAGGTTGATGCCTTCTATGGTGAGAGGGAGGTGGAATGTGAGAAAATTCTGTCTCAAAAAAGGTTGGTTATTTGTGCTGATGATTTTAAGAGATTAAGTTCTTATTATTGTGTATGTGAAAGGTCTTCAAATGTAAGCTAGCAATAGTGGCTAGGCTTCAGGTAGCTGAATTTGTGATAGAAATGCTTCTTCTGTCTCAGCTCTCAACTATGTCATAGAAATTTTTTAAAATGTGTTTTCATAAATTGTCTGAAGGTCTACAAAATCAGAAAAATGAAGGGGACCCCTCCTGGGAATGAAAGAATACCTCAGGATGAAGTGATTATTTCTTTTATTTCTCTTTTATGGATGAGTGGTTGTAGCGCCTGCGATTATTGAGATAAGAGAATTGATTTGCCAGTTTAGTGATGTGAGCTAACACTTAGTTTGTGCCACATAACAAGCACTAATCTAAGTGTTTTCTATGCGTTGATTTATGTGATTCTCAAGTACTACTATTATCTCCACTTTAGAGATAAGAAAATTAAAGCATAAGATTAGTGACTTGCCCAGTGTTACTCAGTTCAGTGGGGAAAGGAGGATTTGAACCCAGGCACTCTGGTTCAAAATCCACTTTCACTTGTATTGTCTCTTGTATAATCACTTGTGTCTCTCTATACTTCTCATAACTCTAAACAGGTTTGCTATGGCTGTGAAATTTGTGTGTGCATGTGTGGTGAGTGTTTCCTGAAGAAGGTAGTTCTGTGTTGCAGGCTGGGACGTGAGGGGACTGGAATGTACAAGGCCTGGGGTGATGTAACCATTGGCTAGTAGAAAAGAATTCACCTCGGGATTAGAAGCCACTGTGTTCTCACTTATGGAGTTTTGGGAAATGTTACTCACCTCATTTGGTTATTAAAATTACATATACTATGTATTTGAAAGGGCTTTATAAAGTGTAAAAGGCTCCATCAGGGTGGATACCTAAGAATATAAAACATTGGCACAGTGACTTTTAAGGAATGCCAGATCTCAGAGATAACACAGCTACAGGACTTAGTGCTTTGCCTAAGATTTGGGGAGAATTCTCACTTTTCTATATCCTGCAGTTCAAGGGTTCATCCTCTTGGAGGGTGAAAGAGAGGCCTGAGGGCTTTCTTGCAATTTCGGATTTTCTGTGTCTTAGAGTTGCTTCAATCCCAGAACAACCTAATGTCTTGGAAATCACCCAGATCATAAGCAGGAAAGGGATTAAAGGATGAAGGGAAGTGGCGGTGGTGGTGGTGGTGGTGGTGTGTGTGTGTATATGGCTAAAGGCCAATGCAGTCCCCTTGTAGCCCCTCCAGGAGACAAAATCTTCAAGCAGCCCATTTATATATACCTCTGCTCTCATGGCTGGTAACACCTACAAAGAGTTACATGCATTCTTGGCTGGTTCCAGCTCCGACTCTTTAGTGAGTAGCACTCTGTCGCCATGGTCTGTCTGCCTGAGAGTACCACTTGCGGTTCTGGCTGTGATCATTCTTCAAGGAGGCACTAGTAGGTCATAGAAGTCAGAAAAAGTTTAGAGAAGTTGCCTTAGGAAGCCATAGTTTAAAAATGTCTCTTAAAGCTGGAAAAGGAGACTGTGGATAAGTAGCATCAAAAGCCATTAAAATTTTTTGAAATAAAAATAAATGGCAATTTAGTTATTAGATCCTAGATTATTATTTCCCTGATATACATGGCACAACTGAACACTGATTAAGCTCATACCATTCATTAGCCATTGCAATAGGTCATACTGACATATTATCCTATTTCTCTTCACAACATCCCTGCAAGGGGGACATTATATCTTTATTTGGCAGGTAGGACTCAGAGAGGCTAAGTAACATGCCGAAGGTCATTGGCTAGTGAATGAGAGAAGCCAAGAAATGAAGATGTGAAAAAATTTTAAAGTTCCTGCCCTTTCCACTACACCAAGTTGCCTCTCTTAAATCTCAAATGAGAAGGTGTGGGTGGGGACTAAAATTAAAAACTAGTTAAAGGAGGGCCTTTTCAGTGAGTAGTAACACTGTGGATGGATATCATCACAGCTGTACATTAGTTTCAAAAGAAAGCTTATCAGGAACCAGCCCTCTTTCCTTTGGTAGAAGAGCCTTCTTAGAGTCCAGACCTACTCTACCAAGACACATTACAATCTGTTTTATTTTAACAGGGGAGACTTTATAAAAGTGGGCTGGTGTGATATGATGGCTCAATTTTATTGAGATTTAATAAATTAGATGCTAGTCCAATTCCATATGCTCTGCAAATTCTTCTCAATTTAGTCCCCTCCTATCATCATAATAACTTTGACTTGAAAATGAACACCTATGGTCATCAGTATAAAGTACAAATTGAAGTGGTAATGTTTCCCTTTTCAGTGTTCCTACCTCCTTCATAGGGAATTCTTGGTAGTATACAATGTACTATATGCCAATTAAGTTATTTAAATTTTAAATGCTTCTAGCCATTATAGATTTCCAGGCATCCATTACGATATTTTAAGTGTAGCTCTTTCCACTTCAAAGCAAGCGTGGTACCTTAAAGATCTCAAGTTACATACACTTTCAATATTAGACAGAGTAAACTAGGTACCTTTCAACATAGGCTGTAAAGGAGGAAGACAAAGAAAGGTGCAGAAGAGGAAGACAAAGAAAGGTGCAGAATATAGTAGAGAGTATTCTAGAGAACTTAGCTGGGAAAATTGAGATCACCAAGGAAGCTGTCATGTAAACAAAGAAGCCCTGTAGGCTGTGATGGCAGACTCTGGGCATGGGTGCTTCTTCCCTCTCTCTTCCCAAGCTCTTGGCACAGACAGAGTTCACTGCTCAGCTGCATTCTCAGAAAGTGTCTCAAAACAGAGCTCATGCAGCCACCACCAACTGATCGGAGTTGACATTCATAATGAGCACTATTCTCCATCCAACCTCTTTGTTTTTTCCTGCCTTGAGGGAAGGATTGAATTATTTTATAAATCCCTTAGGATACAGAGGAAAAGAGAGAGGGCAGATTCAGAGTTTTCTGCTCTCTGACATAGATTGACTAAATGATGGTTGATTATAAAACATGTATAACAAAGTACTACTCTTTCCATTTTTTTATTATCTCATAGCCAGCAAGGAAATTGATCTGAAAGGATTTTCCCAGAAGTGTCAGGAGTGCTTGCCTCTATGGGGTTATGAGTATTTTTTTTTTTTGTCTACTTTTTTGGGCTACATTTTCTGATTTTCAGTAATGATTTAAATTGTTCTGTCACAGCAACAAAAGAAAAATAAACCGAGCTTAGTGAAAGAAATAGTAAAATATATATTTTTTGATAGTCAGGTTGTTTTATCTTTTTTGCTAGCACAAGCAGCCTAGAATGAGAATAACACTGAAAATACATTAGACACACAAAATGAAAAGGAAGAACAAAATCCTCAATTTTGGAAAAATTATTTTAAAAATGTAAACCATCTTAAATAATTGTAAAAGAGCTTCATGGTATGCCAAGTTACCCATACTAAAAAAAGAAAAAAAAAACCTCACTGAGAATATTTGATGTCTTAAAATTGTTAACTACTGCATAGATACACAAAATAATATTTATAAGCACATGTTTAAGATGCAGATGTATAAAAGCACACCAAATACCTGTGTACCCACCACCCAATTAATTTATGAAATAGAATATGATCATTAGCTCCAAAGCCCCATGTGCCTCTCCAGTCCCATTCACTTCCCACTCCCCTGAAGTAACTACTTTTCTGAATTTGGAGGTTTTATCCCTTTGCTTTTCTTTTAAGTTTTGTATCAGTAAACAATATATTGTTTAATTTGTACATTTTATACCTTAAATACATGAAATCATATGTATATTCTGCAACTTGCTAAGATTCATTCACATTATTGTTTTAACTGTAGTTCACTTTTGCAGTTGTGTAATTTTCCACTACATGAATATACCACAATTTATTTGTCCATTTTATTGTTGGTCACTTTATTATTTTATTAAATAAATTTATTTATTTATTTTTGGCTGTGTTGGGTCTTCGTTGCTGCACGCGGGCTTTCTCTAGTTGCAGCGAGCAGGGGTTACTCTTCATTGTGGTACACGGACTTCTCATTGCAGTGGCTTCTCTTGTTGCAGAACACGGGCTGTAGGCGCGTGGGCTTCAGTAGTTGTGGCACATGGGCCCAGTAGTTGTGGCTCGCGGGCTCTAGAGCACAGGCTCAGTAGCTGTGGTGCATGGGCTTAGTTGCTCCATGGCATGTGGGATCTTCCTGGACCAGGGCTCGAACCTGTGTTCCCTGAATTGGCGGGCGGATTCTTAACCACTGAGCCACCAGGGAAGCCCCTGGTTGGTCACTTTTTATTTCTTTATTTTTTTTTTTTGTTTGTTTGTTTTTTTTTGTTTTTTTTTTTTTGCTTTAACAGGGCTGCTAAGAAGTTTTTCTAGCATGGGGAGTGCTGTATCATAGGATATGTGTATCTTCAAAATTAATTGATAATGCCACATTATGATCCAAACAATTTATACTTCTTTATACTTCTGCAGTGGATAAGACTACTTTCTGGGGGACTTTCCTGGCAGCCCAGTGGTTAAGACTCGTGCTTCCAATGCAGGGGACATGGGTTTGATCCCTAGTCGGGGACTAAGAGTCCACATGCTGTGCGGCATGGCAAAAAAATTTTTAAAAAAATTAAAAAAGACTAATTTCCATTTATCCATGTCCTCACCAATATTTGGATTTGTCAAATTTTAATACTTGCTTTTCTGGTGGTGGTTAAGTGGCATCTCACTGTGGTTTAAATTTTCATTTCCCTGGTTACCATTGATGAGTTTAAGTGCCTTTTCACATATTAGTTTGCCAGTTGTGTTTCTTCACATGTAAAGTGCTGCTCTAATCTTCTGCTCATGTATCTATTGGGTTGTTTGTCTTTTTCTTATAGATTTATGGGACTTCTCTGTATATTCTGGATACTAAACCTCTGTCGGTTGTATGGGCCTTCACATATCTTCTCCCAATTTTTAGATTGTTTTTCCACTTTCTCTGATGTTTTAGTCAACAGAAGGTCCCAATTTTAATATAATTTATCTTATCAACTTTTCCTTCATGATTTTCATTCTGTACCCTTTACAACTCCTCTGTCATGAATTTATTGTTATATGTGTTCTTCTAAAAGTCTTATAGTATTTTCTTTCTCAGTTAAGTTTTCAATCCACTTGAAGGTGATTTATGTGTAATGTTTTTTCATTTCATATGGAACTATGAGAATGACTATTAATATAGTTCTTTCCTGTCAATTATACATTTGATGTTTTCATTCTATATTCCAAAACTTAAATTTATGAAAATTGATTTTGCAAATTTACTGTGCATATTTTTCTGGTCCTTTTAGGTTATTTGAGATATCTATTGTGTTAACCAATAGATATAAGCTTTCCCTTGAATCTTTGTGTTTTCAACAAATCTGGTGTTTGCTTCTGAGTGAATGATGACAAAGCTCCATCAGAACAGAATCCTGTGGCATGCCTCTCCAGATTGTTCTTCCAAGCTGAATTCTATTCACAAATCAAAACTCTAGAGATGTACCTTTTAAAGCAGCTACAAATCCACTAATCAATATCATCAACTTATTTTTTCTAGGTAATCTGTAGCAAGTATTAAATACATTCCCCAACTCCCCCCCGCCACCCCGCCACTGCAGAATATAATGTGTCCGGCTACATCCACTGACCCTCAGGAAATTCAGATGCCTTTTAATATTGTATAGCCAGGGAGATAAATTGAAATAATATGCTAGACCTTGTAGAATTATACATGCCATCACTAATACTCCCTTCCATTTGTAAATGTCATGGAGCTATGTGTGTGCATGTGTGTGTGTGAGTGTGTGTTAATGTCTTTCCAGTAATTTACTTATGCAGAAGCAGATTGGTATTTGGTTAAAATATTAGGCTCTAGAGAATAATTACCTGGAATCAAATTCTTACCCTCTACTTATACCTTTGTAACATCAGGCAAAGAACCCGTCCTCTTCACACCCTAGTGTCTCACTCTGAGCATAGACACTGTGATTGTTCCTATCCTTAGGTTGTGGTTGGGCCTGGAGAATACAGGGACATGAGGATACACTCTCCCCCTCTCAGCTGCCTGCATGGGGCAATGTTCCCACCCCTCCTCCGGCTTCACCATGTTTTACCCCTCCCCCAGAAGATTAGAGCTTCTGACTGCTTCAGTCTGATAATGTAAGGTGGGCAGAGAATGGGAGCCAGTCTCTAATCTGTATAATTGTGGGGCATGTTTGGTGGGGTTTAACTTATGCTCTGCCTAATTAGGGCTAAAACTGTTATATACTATCACAAACTCCAGATGAACATATATTCATGAAATTTGGGACTTATTGTATATATTATGTGGTAACTTACTGTTTTCAGATAACTAACGCAACAAGGTGAACCATTTCCTGCATCATATTCTTCAATACCATTCTTAGTTTTGTTCAGAAAATATTTTCATATTTTACTGTTAAAATTGCATTAGGATGAATAGCCATTTCTTTAAATCTGAGTTCACATCTTTGTTTCTTAAGGTAAATACCAGGAGGTGGATTGCTAGATGATAATTATTTGCTCTCTTTTGTGAAGAATCTTTAATTCACTATAAGGTCCAGACTGACCTAAGGATTTCACTTTTTAATCATTTCCTTCCTTAATTTGAATGAAAGAAATAGAACTATCTTTAGGGTATGTGTCTATGGACAAATCACCCTCATTGCTTCCTGTTACATTGCATAACTCAGGGATGCCATTCATTTTTTATTTTATGTGTCCTTGAAGCCGCTCCATGACAGAACACTTCTAGAGGTGACACCAGTTTAAATGGTCACTTCTTAAAGAGGACCTTTTCAACGGAGAGGGACAAAGCCAGTTTTGCTTTGGCAATTACTGGCATTTGATGAACATACACACAAACACACATACACACTGATATACACACACTTGCATATCATTTATTGTTACCTCTCTTATACTTCAGCCTCCTAAGTTATTTTCCAAATAAAAGGGCATCCGGAGAGGAAAACCTTGAGCTGGCTGCTTTGGTTCATGCCATCCAGATTGCTCCCAAAACAGAGATAATGAGGATACATGTAATGATTGTGTTTTTTTTTTCCATCTAAGATTGTGTCTTTATTGTTGTTCTTTTTTTTTAACATCTTTATTGGAGTATAATTGCTTTACAATGGTGTGTTAGTTTCTGCTGTATAATAAAGTGAATCAGCTATATGTATACATATATCCCCATATCTCCTCCTTCTTGCATCTCCCTCCCACCCGCCCTATCCCACCCCTCTAGGTGGTCACAAAGCACCGAGCTGATCTCCCTGTGCTATGCTGCTGCTTCCCACTAGCTATCTATTTTACATTTGGTAGTGTATATATGTCAATGCTCCTCTCTCAGTTCGTCCCAACTTATCTTCCCCCTCCCCATGTCCCCTCAAGTCCATTCTCTACGTCTGTGTCTTTATTCCTGTCCTGCCCCTAGGTTCTTCATAACCCCCCCTTTTTTTTTAGATTCCTATATATGTGCTAGCATACGGTATTTATTTTTCTCTTTCTGACTTACTTCAGTCTGTATGATAGACTCTAGGTCCATCCACCTCACTACAAATAACTCAATTTCATTTCTTTTTATGGCTGAGTAATATTCCATTGTATATACATTCCACATCTTCTTTATCCATTCATCTGTCGATGGACACTTAGGTTGCTTCCATGACCTGGCTATAGTAAACAGAGCTGCAATGAACACTGTGGTACATGACTGGTTTTTTGGGGGGTTTTTTTGTTTGTTTGTTTTTTGCAGTATGCAGGCCTCTCACTGTTGTGGCCTCTCCCATTGTGTAGCACAGGCTCCAGACGTGCAGGCTCAGTATCCATGGCTCACAGGCCCAGCTGCTCTGCGGCATGTGGGATCTTCCCGGACCGGGGCATGAACCCGTGCCCCCTGCATCGGCATGCGGACTCTCAACCACTGCACCACCAGGGAAGCCCTACATGACTGTTTTTGAATTATTGTTTTCTCAGGGTATATGCCCAGTAGTGGGATTGCTGGATCGTATGGTAGTTCTATTTTTAGTTTTTTAAGGAACCTCCATACTGTTCTCCATAGTGTCTGTATCAATTTACATTCCCACCAACAGTGCAAGAGGGTTCCCTTTTCTCCACAGCCTCTCCAGCATTTATTGTTTATAGATTTTTTGATGATGGCCATTCTGACTGGTGGGAGGTGATACCTCACTGTAGTTTTGATTTGCATTTCTCTAATGATTAGTGATGTAACGATTGTGTTTTGTAAGTATATAATTTTATTCATGGTGTCCACCCTCAGGCATATAGGATGGTCTTGTAACTTGTGAATCTTTAAGGCTCACAGGAGTTCCTCCTCTTCTTCCTAGATGGGAATAATGAAAAGGGACCCAGCCTATAATATAAAAAAAGGGAAGACAGAACCTGCCAAAGCATACCATGACAGAAGTGTCACTATGGACTGATTCTACCCTGGTTTTTTCAGGGGTCATAACAACACGTGGTAATAATTTGATTGAAGAAAAACTTTTCTGTCCTCTACACCTGTGGGATCAAGAATGCCTGAATATAGAAACTTTAACCTCTATCCCATCATTCTTTTCTCTAGCTGTGCTATTTAAGTTACTTTATCTTGTATTATTTTGTACTGTCTTCCTAAGTTCAACATTTCCTTAGTACCGTGCAAACTAAGTTTTATAAGTTTAACATTGGGATTGAGTTTTCTCATTTAACAGTCATTCATCTTTCCTGATGACTGTACCTTTATTCCCATGTCTCCATTCAAAGAAGAAACTAAAAGGGGAAGAAGGTCAATAGAAAGTTACTGAATAAGAGGGATTCCAGGAGGGATTTGAGCTTGAGTCTTTGAGAATGAGACACTTCATGCTAATGTGGATAATTAGAGTGAGCTTCTTCCTAGTGAAAAATTTTAGCAACAACTTAAAAGGGAACTTTACCCCAAAGGGGAATCAACAATTACTGTCCCAAGGTTTCCTAGAGTTGAACCATGCCTTACATATGTTTGATGCTGATACTGATGGAAAAGACCTGTATCCCTAATCACCATATCAAAACAGTAGATGAACAGCTCAAGGTCAAAATGAAAACAAACAAATAACCTTCAAACACAACCTTGTAGGAAAGATTGTAAGAGTTTTCACTATGAAGTTTTTTTTTTTTTTTTTTTTTTTGCGGTATGCGGGCCTCTCACTGTTGTGGCCTCTCCCATTGCGGAGCACAGCTCCGGACACGCAGGCTCAGAGGCCATGGCTCACGGGCCCAGCCGCTCTGCGGCATGTGGGATCTTCCTGGACCAGAGCACGAACCCGTGTCCCCTGCATCGGCAGGCGGACTCTCAACCACTGCCCCACCAGGGAAGCCCTACTATGAAGTTTTAAGGTAAAGTTTTGGACTTGGTCTGAAGTGACCATAGAAAACATTTAATTACATCCTTTTATGTAGAGATTAAAAAACTGAAGGACAAGTAATTTAAGTGGCATGATGGCGATTACAAAGTTATGAAATGTGAAGTGGTCACATACTCTAGCAGCATATGAGGACTGATTGATTGATCCCCAATTCATATATGACTTTTACCTTCTGGTATGTTTCTGAACTTTATATCCATGTGCTTTTCTGATATATATCTTTACCCTGCACTCCTGCACCTTATTTAAGGTGACAGTATTTGTGAATATGATTCAAGTTAAGAGTTGAGCATTATCTTAGGTTGGTTGCCTGAGAAACAGACTCCAAGATTTGCCTGTGGGAGGCTTATTAGAGGATGCTCTTGGAAACACTTGAAAGGAGAGAGGGAAGCAGCTAGGGCAGAGGAAGAAGTTGAGCCGCGGTGCAATTGTAATGGGGATGCAGCCAATCCCTCTGTTACTTTAGAGTTGGGATGGCTTCCAGTGGTCTCTCACTGAGGCAGGAGGGCTGGAACTTTGAACCTGTCCATACGAGAATGTAACCTTGGGCAAGGCAGCTTCTTCAGCATTGAGCAATCCTAGGAGACAAACTCAGCTGTCAGCAGCCAATACTCCTGGAGGAATAAATGCTTTCCTTGTGGGGTTTGGGGATCTGGGTGGTGTTTTCCAGCCTCCAGTTCTGTTATTGTGATATTGTGATTCTGGCACCCAGGAAAATGTCCCTGAGTAGTCTTTTTTGGTCCAGGCTGGCACATAATTTAAAGAACTAAGCAGAGTGCCTTGTGTTTTGTTTTGCATTCAGCTACGCTGAGAGTAAAAGAATAGAACTAGGAAAAGAACTTCTTAAGGAAGAGCCAGATAGCGAGACTCAGTAAAGATGCCTGCATGTAGTGGAGCTGTACAAACAACCCCAAATTGCTACATCTTTAAGCAAGACATATGCTATATATTTACCTCCTGTTGATCCACGTGGTTTTTATCCTGCTGGTCACTGAGCTGTACCTCTTCATGTTGCCACCAGAGGGCAGTGCTTTATAATCTTTAAGAGCTTTGGCTCCAGCTTCACAAGGCTAAATTCAAACCCTATTACTGCTACTCATTAGTTATATGATTTGGGGCCAGTCACAAAACACCTCTAAGCCTCTATTTTCTCATCTATAAAGTGGGGGTAATAATCATGCTTACTTTGCACAGTTAGGATTATTAATTTAAACAATACTTGTATGTACCCAGGGCAGTGAGTGGCTCAGAGATAGCCCATCACCCAGGCCAGGAGTTTCTATGAAAACTTTGTCCTTCTCATATGTGTGACAATCCTTAGCCAGGATACTGTGTTATGTTTCAAGAAAAGACAAAGAAAGGAAGATGTAGTGAGTTGGATGATGGACTAAGATCAAGTGTGAGAATGGAGATAAGCTTAAAAATAGCTACTTTTAACCAACAATTTGTAGGGAAAAAAGCTGCAGCTGATATTTGGACACTATAGTTTCATTGAGGTTGGGGCTTGGTGGAGGGACATCATTACCTTTTTGGAAGCATATGCTTGGGGATATAATTAGGAAAACGAGTGTGAAGCTTTAGGTCATTTCCTTGACATTATGAAACAATAAACATCAGTCCCAACTGACTCATGAGGCTCCTAGTACCTGGTGCATCTTCATCCCATGATTCTAAGTCATGTACAATGGCCACATGGCCAGGAAGATGTAGGATCCAGGTGTCAGAGACACAACTTTTATGTCCCACATATACACATATCATTCCATTTGCCAGAGCCAATTCAATCACCCCAGAACCTCAGCTATGCCTGATAATGTCAAAATAACCCTATGCTTTTTCTATTCCTCCTCCCCATCTTTCTGCCTACTTGATGTCCCAATTAGGGTCACTCTCCTGGCTTATCACCAGTTGCATTAACTTTTTCTATCATTTTGTAATTTTCCATCATCCACTGTGGTAAATGAGAAGTAGGAAAGGAACAAGAGTAAATTGGAACATCTCCGATTATGCAGAAAACCTCAGGGGTCAAAGGACCACTTAGCACTGAAGAAATGTACCCAACTGTGCTACATGTCACTATTAAATTCAAAAACAGACTCTTGAGAATGAAGGGAAAGCCTGCAGTTGCTTTTCATAACACACAAATGGTTTGACAGGTTATTACCATTAAAAATTCATTAATAAATGATTAATATAAATGTTGGAATATAAATACCAAAATCACCATCCTGATCCCCTTGTTTTTGTCTTCAGGTGCCCTTCTGCAGTTCAGCACGAGGACAGTTCCCTCAGGCTGGCTTCCCATGGATATTGAAAGATTAACTTACTATCAGGTATGGTGATCATTTTTATTTTTTTATCACAACCTCACCTGACTACCATTATCCTTACCATCACCCCTGAATCAGCCTTGTTCCTAATATTGTCAGTATTTATGAAATTAACTAGATGTAGGGGTCAAGGAAGAGAGAAGAATTGGAGATGACTATGAGGTTTGGAGCCTAGGTCACTGGTAGGATTGTGGTTCCATTAACAGTAAAAGCAGAATCAGAAAGAGATGGTACTTAGGGGCCCAAGATAATCACTGATTTAGGATATGCTGAGTGTGAGTTTTTCATTATACATTTGGATAGAAATGACTTTTAGGGTAGCAGGTTTGTGGGGGATCTGGGCCCTTTGGGTTTGGAATTATTTTTTACACAAGTACATGAGAATCCCATATTTAATGAATGTGCATTGAAGTCTTACTAGATTCCAGTCCCAGTGTTGATTTTTTTCTTTTGTTTTTAAACAAGACAGATTCAGTTTCTACCCCTACAGAGTTTATATATCAGGGAAGAAGGCAGATATTAGGCCTTAAACAATATGATGAGAGTGATAATACGGATGATATTAATAATAACGCACAGTGTTTGCCAAGTGCTTTCTGTCTTTCAATTACTTTGCTTAGTGCCTTAAGTACTTGAACTTTTTAAATTTTCACAGCACCTGCATGGATTAGGCACTGTCGGTCTCCAGTGGGGTAAGAGACTTTCCCAAGCTTACACAGGAGGTGGAGTGGGAATTCTAACTTTGTGCAGAGCCAGAGCCCAGGCATTTCTTCACACAATGTCGATATATGGAAGTCCTGGGTTTTATGGGGATGGACAGTTGGAGTACTTAACCCAAATTTAGGCTGGGAGGACTTGAAAATAATTTTGGAGAAAATGAAATATAAAGAGAGATCTGGAGGTGAATAGGAATTAACCAAATGAAGGACGAGGGTGAAATGGAGGGCAGGTTTGGTCAGGGTAGCCTGAGCTTAGTCTATCGGGGCAGAGGGATGTGGGGAAAGGCCTGGCCACAGAGCATAATGGATAAGATGACCAGGAAGAGAACAGAAAGATGACCACACAACACGAACAAAGGGCCCGTGTTCACAAAGTAGGAAGAGGAGGAGGCACTGAGAATGTAGGGGAGAATATGATTTAGAATCTGGAAGAGCCTTAGGATCAACTCTCAGGCTTTTATTATTGCCTCGCTTGTGCTACATTTTTACCTACTGTCTGTTTCAGGTCATTGTGACTCAACGTAAACAGGGGAAACCAAACTAAAATTATGGAATGAGGGGTAAATGGAGGAAATGAATAATTACCTACTGACTGTTTCTAGAAGGGTTTGCTGGGTCTGAACCCCACCCTTCTTGAAACACTCTCTGTCTTGCCTTCCAGAACCGCGCCAGCTATTGTGTCTTTTCTATCCTGCTCTGGCCTTTCTTTGTAAGTCTCCCTTGCTGACTCTTCCTCTTCTGCCCAACCACTTCCTGTCTGAGCTCTCTGTGGCTCCAAGGCCCACACTGTCTTCGCTCAGCATATCCTGACGATCTCATCCTGTTCTACAGCATCAATTGCTGTCTGTATTCTGATACTGTCCATTTTATTATCTGCAGTTCTGACCTTTCATCTAAGCTCCAGGGTCATATATGCAATTAAATCTCCATTTACATCTCACAGGAACCTCAAACTCAACACTTCTAGCACTCAAACCACGTCTCTTCACCTGTCCTGATGTACTTCTCCTCCAGTGCTCATATTCTCTGTAATCACCCCATCACTCACCTATGTTCTTGAGCCAGAAATCCGTGAGTGATGAATGACTCCTATGTCTTTTGAATGGGTTTACAGCAGACATGTCATATTCGTCGTTGCCCAACATCTTTTAAATAATTCACATGTAACAATTCTCACCTACCAACTCAGAAGTCAGACTCTCAAGTTCTCTTGCAGCCCAGTTGGATACATGTGGCATAGGTTTGCCCTGTCACCTGCTTCCAAATGAGGCTTGATTTGGAAGTCCTCAGCAGGAGAACCAGGATGCACATGGGGCTTCCCTCTTGCTGATACAGCTGTTTTCAAAGATGTGTGGGTTTTAGGCGAATGCAGCAATCTAAAGGTCAACTTACTGATATGGAAGAGGCATTAGTACTGCAGATTTCGTGAATAAGGTGAAGTCAGGTCTTGACATCTTGTGTGCAGTGGCAGAAGCACTGAGCTTGCTCATTCAGAACAGTTTTGCTGCCTGGCTTGGAGTGTGTGAATATGGGCGGGGTAAGGAGGTGTGAGAAGCATGCGGCATTTTTTGTTTGTGTGAGTTTAGGCTTGATTTTGCTCTTTCAGCCTTCCCAATGATCTGAGAGGTTAATATCCTTTAAAAAAGCCCCTTCAGGGCTTCCCTGGTGGCGCAGTGGTTGAGAGTCCGCCTGCCGATGCAGGGGACGCGGGTTCGTGCCCCGGTCTGGGAAGATCCCACATGCCGCGGAGCGGCTGGGTCCGTGCGCCATGGCCGCTGAGCCTGCGCATCCGGAGCCTGTGCTCCGCAACGGGAGAGGCCACAGCAGTGAGAAGCCCGCGTACCGCAAAAAAAAAAAAAAAAAAAAAAAAGCCCCTTCAATTCATTAAATCATCACATTGTACAACAAATTGAAAAAAAAGAACAACTAGCCATAGTCGATTGTGTTATTTGCAGTAAGAATCTTGAACAGCCTGAGGTTGTTGCTTCCTCTCTGGTAGAACATTTATCTATGTGTTGAGCTGTGTGAGAGCTAAGGGGAAGGATGTGGTGAGAAAGGTTGTGGGTGAGTGCAGAGCCTGCCCCTCTAGGGTTTCTTTATTTGATCTGTCTGTACTCCTAAAAAATGGCTTTCTGTATATTGGTGTGTCGTCTATAAATTATGTGCAGATATTCCAGAAAGCAGGGCATAGTGATAGAAAATAAAAGGGCATTTAACAGAAAATAACTGAGTTTAAATTCTGTCTCCACCACTGACTAGCTGGGTACCCTTGAACAGGAGCCTTAATGCCTTTCAGTTTCAGTTCCCTCATCGATGTGGTGTGGTTAATGTATTTACACATAGTGTGTTGTGAGGTTACATGAGATAACCTATGGAAGACCCTACCACTTAAAGGCTAGTGATAAAGGTTAGCTCTCTGTGCCAGAGGCAATCAGGGACCCCAGGGAATAGATGACTTGTTGACTCTACATGGACAGTCCTTGAAATGGACTATTCCATTCTGCTGACCTGGGATTCTATTTTTTGTATTCCCACTTATTGAAATCTGATTCTTTCTGATAGGAACAGCCCAAATGCCCTTTTTCCCTAATGGAAACTTCCCAAATTCTCTTAGCTGGAAGTAGTTAATTCTACTTATAAAATACTATTATATCTTAATGTAGGTTGTGTTTGAAATTTTGTGTAAAATTAATAGATCCTTAGGATAAGCAGGTGGGAAGATTCTGATACTTTAATCAGCATCTAGCAGAGCCCCTTATGTTTTAATTTAATCTTTTAACAATTTATTATTATTTATTAATTGAAGTATAGTTGATTTACAATGTTGTGCTAGTTTCAGGTATACAGCACAGTGATTCAGAATATATATATATATATATATATGTATGTATTTATACACACACACACACATATACATATATATATATTCTTTTTCAGATCCTTTTCCCTTATAGCTTATCACAAGCTATTGAGCAGAATTCCCTGTGCTGTACAGTAGATCCTTTCTGGTTATCTATTTTATACATAGCAGTGTGTGTATGTTAATCCCAAACTCCTAAATTATCCCTCCCCACCTTTCCCCCTTGGTAACCACAAGTTTGTTTTATATGAACCCCCTTTTTTTTGGTACATTGTGAGAGCCCCACATCTCACAAATACATGTGATTCCTTCCTTCCATTTCCCCAATACAGTCATTTCAAAATTTTTGGTCAAATCAATGTTTAGTATTTTATATTACTATGACTATGTAAATAAAACTCACAGGTAAGCTATATACTGTATTGTGTTCCTTCCTTATGCATCTTTAATTTTTTTCTGAAGTCAATGACATTTCTTTAATAGTTTGTTCAACTTTTTATGCCCTGATCCCTAGGTCTTTCTAAACTGCCATAATTGTAAAATTCCCCTCAAAGCAAACTCACTTATTTTATAAGAGCCACTCACCACCTGCAGCACAGGCTGACCCCTCCTTCCCGCCCCCCCGCCACTCTTTCTTTGGTCAGGAGTCCTCCTTGAGTTCCGTGTCCTCCCCTTCCATCTGGACAAGCTGCTCTGCTCTCCAGCTCTGCACGGGTCAAGGTTCAGGGACTTCTCTTCATCGTCGTCCTGGGGATTCCCTGAACAATTTTGCTCCTTCCTTACACTTATGTGTAATTAATTATCAGCTGGGTATAGAATACCAGGCTAAAAATTGTTTGCCTTCAAGTGGTAAAGCGATTGCTCCCCCCTCCCACCCGCCGTGTCTTCTAGCTCCCGGTGCTGCTGTCAAGAAGGCCATGCCATTATATACAATGGATATTACTCAGCCATAAAAAGAAATGAAATTGAGTTATTTTTAGTGGGGTGGATGGACCTAGAGTCTGTCATACAGAGTGAAGAAGTCAGAAAGAGAAAAACAAATACCATATGCTAACACATATATATGGAATCTAAAAAAAAAATGGTCATGAAGAACATAGGGGCAAGACGGGAAGAAAGACCCAGACCTACTAGAGAATGGACTTGAGGATACAAGTAGGGAGAAGGGTAAGCTGGGACAAAGTAAGAGAGTGGCATGGACATATATACACTAACAAATGTAGAATAGATAGCTAGTGGGAAGCAGCCGCATAGCACAGGGAGATCAGCTCAGTGCTTTGTGACCACCTAGAGGGGTGGGATAGTGAGAGGGAGACACAAAAGGGAGGAGATATGGAGATATATGTATATGTATAGCTGATTCACTTTGTTATAAAGCGGAAGCTAACACACCATTGTAAAGCAATTATACTCCAAAAAAGATGTTTTAAAAAAAGGCCATGCCATTCTTATTCCTAATCCTTGGATGTGATCTTTATTTTATTTTATTTTTTTTTCTGGAAGATTTAAGATTTGCTCTCTCCTTGGTATTTTGTGATTTTAAAATAATGTGCTTTTATATATGTTGCCCCCCCCCCATTCAGCAAGCTAGATGTTAGTTCTTTGATAACTTCCTTTTCTTTATTTTCTTGGTTCATACTTGCTTGGGCATCTATTATATATAACCACCTTGAGATGGTTAATATTTACCCAAGCATAAACCTCTACATTTCTTCTTTTCTCTCCCTTTTCTCTGTCTCATTGTCTTCCAGGTATACACTGAAAAGGAACTCCTCAAAGTTATCCTCTACCACTCTATTAAATTTAAATTTTTTCTGCTATCACATTTAAAAGACACATCTCTAAAATCTCTCCTGTTGATTTCTTTATTTTTTCACATTTGTTAGCATGATCTTTTTGTTTCATTGATACAATGCCTTCTATCTCTGATGACACTCTCTCTCTCTCTCTCTCTCTCTCTCTCTCTCTCTCTCTATATATATATATATATATATATATATATATATATATGTAGTTTTCTTCTTCCTCATCCTTTGTCTCTGTTTCTTTTAAGTTCCTTTCTCTGCATGTTTTGTTCTTTTTCACATTAGGGGTTTTTCTGAACGTGATTCATGTCTGTTTACTCATATTTAAGAGTAAAAAGAGCACACATACACAAACTTTAAAAGTTACCTTTTTTTGTAAAAATGCTTAAGATTTACTCTCAGCAAATTTCAAGTATACAATACAGTATTATTAGCTATAGTCACCATGCTGTACATTAGATCCTTAAATCTTACTTATTATTAAATATTTGTTGAATTTAAAAAAATAGATAGAAGAATTTTCTTCCAAGCATGCAGAAACAAGAGAATGATTGGCTCTCTGTGCATGTGTGTGTACATACATGTGTGAGAGTGCATACATGTATGTGTGTGTGTGTGTGTGTGTGTGTGTTTGGGTAATAAAAGCCAAACCTAAAGGTTGAAAAGAATATTATTCAGATGAATTGCCAAAGCCAGAGATTGATGTTAATCTGCACACTCGAGTCCCTTGGTTATTGTAATTTCCTCAAATGCTGAATCCCATTGAATTTCCAAGCCAGTCGTGACCACGGCATGAAGTAACTAGCTCACTCCTCAGAGGAGTCTAGAATTTGTCTTGCTGCCATAGAACCAGTAACACACATACTAACTGTGCTGACATTTCCTACTCCCTTCCTATCTCTCCTCTCTAGCTGAACTGTCTTGGTTTGCACAACTGAGTCTGCCTCTGTTTCCATGCCATACATTTCATCCTCCTGAGAGTGAAATTCTGTAAACCTTAACTAGGTTGGCAAAGTTAAGGTTTTTTAACATTCCTTTGCTTCATCTATTACAATATCAACTGCACAATATGAATTATGGAGCATTGCTCTGAACTGTGTTTATTGATAACAGTAATCTGTGTGTTGTATACTGGAGTCTCAACCGAGAACATTACTCCACATGAATTGATTATAAGAAAAGGGGCAGGAAAATGTTCTGAATTATGGCCATTCCTCCCATGTGTCCACTGCCCGCTGATCTCTGGAATGGGCTCTCCTGACCTCCCTAAATTTCCTCTTTACGCATTACCTTAACACCAGCTCCATGCATCCACATAACAGCAACCTAAAACCTGTGACAGAAAACAGTGAACACCCACGGGTGTTTCTGGACCTCACTCCAGATCCTCTTTGCTTTTTTCTGACTTACTCCTACTTTGGTGAAGTTATACAGATGGTTTCATATCCAGACTTCAACTATCCCTTCCATCACTCTAGTTTGTGTGAAAGTAATTGGCTTTCTTCTCTTTAGAAGACCTCGGATTATATATGAACATTAGCTGTTTTAGGACCTATTTGCAGTCATGTTCTCACTCTACTTGCAGATCAGCTGGTGAGTAACCACTATAAGCTCTGCTGGCTGTTGCCATTTATTTGACATCTCAGGGCATATGGTACCCCGAAAGGCATCCACTGTCCTTCACACAAGTAACATCATAGACCAAAATGTTTATCAGGCCCCTCTTATTCCAGAGGTTCAGTGTTCTTCCAGAATTTGCAAGGTTTCGAAGCTGTCATGATATAAGCCCACTAGCCACTTGTGTTTACCCATGACTAATGCAGAAAGCATGATGAGTAGGCATGAAGTTAATCAGTGAGGTTAAGTAGCTAGTCATAGTCAGGAGGGCCACTAACGCCACATTTTTTTCTATATATCTGAGGAAGGATTCACATATTTGTAATGACCTTCTACTTCCGTCAAGCTCCAGGTGTGTCAGTCATTAACTGGGTGAATGTTTTAGGTACTATTTAAACCAACAGCTATTTTATAGAAAACTCACCCTCTTTCAGGAGTTTCAGTCAAAAACAGTAGAGAGGGCCTCCCTGGTGGCGCAGTGGTTGAGAGTCCGCCTGCCGATGCAGGGGATACGGGTTCGTGCCCCGGTCTGGGAGGATCCCATATGCCGCGGAGCGGCTGGGCCCGTGAGCCATGGCCGCTGAGCCTGTGCGTCCGGAGCCTGTGCTCCGCAACGGGAGAGGCCACAACAGTGAGAGGCCCGCATACCGCAAAAAGAAAAGAAAAAAAAAAAAAAAACAGTAGAGATAGACGGTTCTTCCAAGATCTCCTCTTGCCACTGCTACTCTGAGAACAGGAAGTAAGGGATAAGTGGCCAGATGGCTAACCTTACTTCTTGTATATTTGAGAGTCATTCAAGGGAATATAGTTTTCTAATGACCCTCATGTAAGTCTGCTGGATAACAAAGTTCTAATGTTGGAACTCTTTTCATCTACTGAAATTTATAATAAAAAATTTTTGAGTGTAACTTTGCCGTAATTTTTCATTTTGATTAAGATATTTACAGGAAATAAACCGTTTATTTTCTCTGACTAATGAAACTGAAAGCTAAGAACATTGGTGGGAGGAGTCTCAATGCTGTTTCCTAACTTCTCTCTCTCCAGGAAAGCACCGTATGAGGTAGCCAGCGCTAAATCAAGTTTTTGTCTAGCCAGCGCCCTTTTTCCTTGTTGTCTTTCAAAATACTTCTTTTTCCTCTGCCCTTCAGGAGATTATAAAATTCTGCAGTTCAATCTCTGAGAGCTTTACCGATTTATCGTCCTACTTAAGCAAAATAAGCAGTGATTCTTGCATTTCTAAAGAAAACCTCAAGATCTAGACTACTGTGGAGGACATTTTCACTGAGGTAAGACTGGTAGGGATTTCTGTAGAGAGTTGTGGGTACCTGGTTGGTAGACTCAAGATGAGAAGGGAAGCTTTAGTCATGAAGAATTTTGGGGGAAAGGTTTTATATCAACTATATTCAGAAAAGTGAAAACAGCAGTAGCTTGATTCTAGTCCTTTACTGCCTAGGCAAATAATAGACATTTTATTCCACTACAACTGAAGCCTGAACAAAGGGAAATGAATTTTGACTATAGAAGATATTAAAATGTATTCCCCAGGCAACTATCGGCATGAGCTATATTTAGAGAAAAGGTTTGGTTTCCTTCCCTGGAAGATGCACAGGAAACTTTGTGGCTGTGGTGGGGGCCTGGGTGAAAGTCAAGATAGGGGCATGATAAAAGCATCATAGAATAATATTGAGTAAAAAAATACATCTGGATATAAAAATGTATTGTATGGCATTGTCCTAATTTTAGAAAACACACACACACAGAGGAGAGCAGACAAGTTCCAATTCCACAAGTACAGTTATACAAAACATGGCTTCTTTACCTCTCTTAAGACAGTTTACTTTTTCTTTTAGACTCCATTTTACACCAGCTGCCAGTGTTTTTATTTCAGTTTCTTTTAGGATTACTTTCTGCCTTCCTGAAAATTAATACTTTTTTATTCTCGTGGCAAGGCATAGGAGAGAGGCAGAGAGAGGCAATTACAAATAGATTTCTATTGTCTACTTTTAGAATTGTTTAAAGACTTTCTGTATGGCCTGATACTGTAATATTTTGTATGTGCTTGACTAGAATATAAGATTTTTAATATTCACTTCAGAATCTTATGTATGTTAGATAAATGCTGTTAATCACACTTATTATATTTACTTTTAATAGGCAAATACACGATTAAAACTGTTGTATTTCCCTAGGAGGTGGACGTTTTATCATTGTGTTGTGCTCTGATGATACTTTTTATGTTCAGATCTATATAAAACCACAGTAATATAGATAAACTGGTTTTCTTTTACTTACTCTTTGCATGATAAATATTTTTCTTTTATTTTTCCACCTTTAAGTGATCTTTTGTTAACAATACATTGGCAGATTTCTTAAATCCAAGTTGACCAATTTGTCACTTAAGCTTAACCGGTTAGACCCTTTATGCTGATAATTAACATATATTGTCTTGTATCTGCTTTCTTCATTTCAATTTATGATACTTCTATATTCTCCTTTTTTGATTTGTTTTTGTTTTTTACTTATACCCCTATCTGACTTACCATTTAAGACAACTACATTAGTCAACTGTCATATTCTTTGTCCTCCCTCTCTCCCTCTACCATGTTGATATACTTCCTGCTTCTCTTCTCTTCAGCCAGAGCTTTATTTATTTTTAAGGCATAGACACACCTAATCAAGTTAAATTTTCACTCTTACTTACCTTTCAGCTTACAGTTTTTCTTGACTTTATATATTAATTTTTACCGACTATTTCTTCCAATAGATGTTTCCATGTGGGTCTTTGTCTGCCAAAACTACCAATGCCTCGAATACAATAGTGTTTGAGGCCCTCATATTTAAGTATCATTTGGACTAGATTAAAAATTCTACTCTAAAAATTATTTTTCCCTCAAGATAGATGGGGAGTACCTCTTCTCTTACCCCTGGGACTAGATATGTTGTGAAATTCACAATCTGGAAACTTCAGAAAGGCTACTTAATGAATCTAATTTATTATCCGGGGAGAGGGAGCTAAGGTCTGCATTTTATGTTTTTTTATTCCAGTTTTATTGAGACATAATTGACATATGGCACTGTATGAATTTAAGGTGTGCAGCATAGTGATTTGATTTATATCCATCATGGAGCCATAAGCATAATAAGTTTAATGAACTTCCATCATCTTATATAGATACAAAATTAAAGAAGTACAAAAAATTTTCTTTTTCTTGTGAAGAGAACTCTTAGGATATGCTTTCATAATAACTTTCATATATAACATACAGCAGTGGTAATTATATTTATCATGTTATACATTACATCCCTAGTACCTATTTATCTTATAACTGAACGTTTTCACCTTTTTCCTGACTTCATCCAATTCCCTTTCTCCTCACAGGTTACCACAAATCTAATTTCTTTTCTATGAGTTTGTTTGTTTGTTTGTTTGTTTTTGCAGTATAACTGACCTACAACATTGTGGTAGTTCCTGTTATGCAACATAGTGATTCATTACTTCTTTCTTTTTTTTTTTTTTTTTACATCTTTATTGGAGTATAATTGCTTTACAATGGTGTGTTAGTTGCTGCTTTATAACAAAGTGAATCAGCTATACATATACATATATTCCCATATCTCCTCCCTCTTGTGTCTCCCTCCCACCCTCCCTATCCCACCCCTCTAGGTGGCCACAGAGCATTGAGCTGATCTCGCTGTGCTATGTGGCTGCTTCCCACTAGCTATCTGTTTTACATTTGGTAGTGTATATATGTCCATGCCACTCTCTCAGTTCTTCCCCCTTACCCTTCCCCCTCCCCGTGTCCTCAAGTCCATTCCCTACATCTGCGTCTTTATTCTTGTCCTGCCCCTAGGTTCATCAGAACCATTTTTTTTTGATTCCATATATATATGTTAGCATACAGTATTTATTTTTCTCTTTCTGACTTACTTCACTCTGTATGACAGTCTCTAGGTCCATCCACATCATAACAAATAACTCAATTTTGTTTCTTTTTATGACTGAGTAATATTCCATTGTATATATGTACCACATCTTTATTCATTCATTTCTCGATGGACACTTAGGTTGCTTCCATGTCCTGGCTATTGTAAATAGAACTGCAATGAACATTGTGGTACATGACTCTTTTTGAATTATGGTTTGTTCAGGGTATATGCCTAGTAGTGGGATTGCTGGGTCATATGGTAGTTCTATTTTTAGTTTTTTAAGGAACCTCCACACTGGGCTCCATAGTGGCTGTATCAACTTACATTCCCACCGACAGTGCAAGAGGGTTCCCTTTTCTCCACACCCTCTCCAGCATTTATTATTTGTAGATTTTTTTAACATCTTTATAGGAGTATAATTGCTTTACAATTGTGTGTTAGTTTCTGCTTTATAACAAAGTGAATCAGTTATACATATACATATGTCCCCATATCTCTTCCCTCTTGTGTCTCCCTGCCTCTCACCCTCCCTATCCCACCCCTCTAGGTGGTCACAAACCACCGAGCTGATCTTCCTGTGCTCTGCAGCTTCTTCCCACTAGCTATCTATTTTATGTTTGGTAGTGTATATATGTCCATGTCACTCTCTCACTTTGTCACAGCTTACCCTTCCCCCTCCTCATATCCTCAAGTCCATTCTCTAGTAGGTCTGTGTCTTTATTCCCATCTTACCCCTAGGTTCTTCATGACTTTTTTTTTTTTTGTAGATTTTTGATGATGGCCATTCATTTCCCTAATGATTAATTATGTTGAGCATTCTTTCATGTGTCTTTTGCAATCTGTATATCTTCTTTGGAGAAAAGTCTATTTAGGCCTTCTGCCCAGTTTTGGATTAGGTTGTTTGTTTTTTGATATTGAGCTGCATGTGCTGCTTGTAACTTTTTGAGATTAATCCTTTGTCAGATCCTTCATTTGCAAATATTTTCTCCCATTCTGAGGGTTGTCTTTTGGTCTTGTTTATGATTTCCTTTGTTGTGCAAAAGCTTTTAAGTTTCATTAGGTCCCACTTGTTTATTTTTGTTTTTATATCCATTTCTCTAGGAGATGGGTCCAAAAGATCTTGTTGTGATCTATGTCATAGAGTGTTCTGCCTATGTTTTCCTCTAAGAGTTTGACAGTGTCTGACCTTACATTTAGGTCTTTAATCCATTTTGAGTTGATTTTTGTGTATGGTGTTAAGTAGTGTTCTAATTTCATTCTTTTACATGTAGCTGTCCAGTTTCCCACCACTACTTATTGAGGAAGCTCTCTTTTCTCCATTGTATATTCTTGCACCTTTTTCAAAAATAAGGTGACCATATGTGCATGGTTTTATCTCTGGACTTTCTATCCAGTTCCATTTACCTATATTTCTGTTTTTGTGCTAGTACCATATTGTCTTGATTACTGTAGCTTTGTAGTATAGTCTGAAGTCAGGGAGCCTGATTCCTCCAGCTCTGTTTTTCTTTCTCAATATTGCTTTGGCTATTCAAGGTCTTTTGTGTTTCCATAGAAATTGTGAAATTTCTTGTTCTAGTTCTGTGAAAAATGCCATTGTTAGTTTGATAGGGATTGCATTGAATCTGTAGATTGCTTTGGGTAGCATAGTCATTTTCACAATGTTGATTCTTCCAATCCAAGAGTGTGGTATATCTCTCCATCTGTTTGTATCATCTTTAATTTCTTTCATCAGTTTCTTATAGTTTTCTGCATACAGGTCTTTTGTCTCCCTAGGTAGGTTTATTCCTAGGTATTTTATTATTTTTGTTGCAGTGGTAAATGGGACTGTTTCCTTAATTTCTCTTTCAGATTTTTCATCATTAGTGTATAGGAATGAAAGAGATTTCTGTGCATGAATTTTGTATCCTGCTACTTTACCAAATTCATTGATTAGCTCTAGTAGTTTTCTGGTAGCATCTTTTTTTTTTTTTTTTTTTTTTTTTTTTTGTGGTACGCGGGCCTCTCACTGTTGTGGCCTCTCCCGCTGCAGAGCACAGGCTCCGGATGCACAGGCTCAGCGGCCATGGATCACGGGCCCAACCGCTCCGCGGCATGTGGGATCCTCCCGAACCGGGGCACGAACCCGTGTCCCCTGCACCGGCATGCAGACTCTCAACCACTGCGCCACCAGGGAAGCCCTGGTAGCATCTTTAGGATTCTCTATGTATAGTGTCATGTCATCTGCAATCAGTGACAGCTTTACTTCTTCTTTTCCGATTTGGATTCCTTTTCTTTCTTTTTCTTCTCTGATTGCTGTGGCTAATACTTTGAGAACTATGTTGAATAATACTGGTGAAAGTGGGCAATCTTGTCTTGTTCCTGATCTTAGTGGAAATGTTTTCAGTTTTTCACCATTGAGAATGATGTTGGCTGTGAGTTTGTCATATATGGCCTTTATTATGTTGAGGTAAGTTCCCTCTGTGCCTACTTTCTGGAGGGTTTTTATCATAAATGGGTGTTGAATTTTGTTGAAAGCTTTTTCTGCATCTACTGAGATGATCATATGGTTTGTATTCTTCAGTTTGTTAATATGGTGTATCACGTTGATTGATTTGCATATATTGAAGAATCCTTGCATTCATTGAAGAATCCTTGCATTCCTGAGATAAACCCCACTTGATCATGGTGTATGATCCTTTTAATGTGCTGTTGGATTTTGTTTGCTAGTATTTTGTTGAGGATTTTTGCATCTATGTTCATCAGTGTTATTGGCCTGTAGTTTTCTTTCTTTGTGACATCTTTGTCTGGTTCTGGTATCTGGGTGATGGTGGTCTCATAGAATGAGTTTCGGAGTGTTCCTCCCTTTGTTATATTTTGGAAGAGTTTGTGAAAGATAGGTGTTAGTTTTTCTGTAAGTGTTTGATAGAATTTGCCTGTGAAACCATATGGTCCTGGGCATTTGTTTGTCAGAATATTCTGTTCTGTTGATCTATATATCTGTTTTTGTTCCATTACTATACTGTTTTAATTACTGTAGCTTTGTAGTATAGTTTGAAATCAGGGAGCATGGTACTTCCAGCTTTGTTCTTCTTTCTCAAAATTGTTCTGGCTGTTTGAGGTCTTGTTTCCATACAAATTTTAGATTTTTTTGTTCTAGGTCTGTGAAAAATGCCATTAGTAATTTGAGAGGGCTTGCATTGTATCTGTAGAGTGCTTTGGGTAGTTTAGTCATTTTAATAATATTAATTCATTCAATCCATGAACATTATATCTTTCCATTTTTTTGTGTTGTCTTCAATTTCTTTCATCTGTGTCTTATAGTTTTCTAAATACAGGTCTTCGACCTCCTTAGTCAGATTTATTCCTAAGCATTTTGTTCTTTTTGATGTGATTTTAAATGGGATTGTTTTCTTAATTTCTGTTTTTGATAGTTCATTGTTAGTGTATAGAAATGCAACAGATTTCTATATATTAACTTCATATCCTGCAACTTAAGTGAATTCATTGATGAGTTTTAGTAGGTTTTTTGTGGTGTCTTTAGGATTTTCTATGTATAGTATCATTTAATCTGCAAACAGTAACAGTTTTTTTTTCCTTTATAATTTGGACTCCTTTTATTTTTCTTTGTTTCTAGTTTGATTGCTGTTACTAGGACTTCTAATACTATGTTAAATAAAAGTGGTGAGAGTGGGCATCCTTGTCTTTTTCATATATATATGATTGACCTTGCTGACCTCTTAAGTTTAAACACATTTTAACAACACTGCATTTCCTCCCCCCTTTCCATGTGTATAATTTTGACATCATATTCACATCTTTTTGTTTTGTGTATCCCTTAACACCTTATTGTAGATATAGATGATTTTACAACTTTTGTCTTTTAACCTTCCTACTAGCTTTATACATGTCTAATATATTACCTTTACTGTATATTTGCCTTTACCAATGAGATTTTTTCCTTTTATGTTTCATGCTTCTTTTCTTTTTACTTGGAAAAGTCCCTTTAACATTTATTTTAAAGTCAGTTTGCTGGTGCTGAACTCTTTTAGTTTTTGCTTGTCTGTAAAACTTTTAATCTCTCCATAAAATCTGAACAAAAGACTTGCTGGCAAGAGTATTCTTGGTTGTAGATTATTCTTTTTCATCACCTTAAACATAGCATGCCACTCCCTTCTGGTCTGCAGAGTTTCTGCCGAAAAGTCAGCTGATAGCCTTATGGGAGTTCCCTTGTATGAAACTTGTTGCTTTTCCCTTACTGATTTTAATATTTTCTCCTTATCTTTAATTTTTGCCATCTTAATTACAGTGTGTCTTGGTGAGGTCCTCTTTGGGTTGATCCTGTTTGGGACTCTCTGTGTTTCCTGGCTGTTTCCTTACCCAGGTTAAGGAAGTTTTCAGCTATTATGTCTTCAAATATGTTCTCTGCCCCTTTTTCTCTCTCTTCTCCTTCTGGGACCCTCCTATGATATGATGAATGATAACATGTTTGATGTTGTCCCAGAGTTCTCTTAAACTGTCCTCATTTCTTTCTTTCTTTCTTTTTTTTTTTGTTCAGCTTCAGTGATTTCCATTATTCTGTCTTCCAGCTAGCTGATCTGTTCTATTGTATCATTAGCTCTACTGTTGATTCCTTCTGGTATATTTTTCATTTCAGTTATTTTATTCTTTATCTCTGTTTGATTCTTCTTTATATTTTCTAATTTTTTTGTTAAAAACTTCTAACTTTTTACTCTGTTCATCCAATCTTCTCCCGAGTTCTTTGAGCATCTTTATGGTCACCTCTGTGAACTATTTATTGAGTAGGTTGCCTATGTCCACTTCACTTAGTTGTTCTTCTGAGGTTTTATCTTGTTCCTTCATTTGGAACATATTCCTCTATAGCTTCATTTTGCCTAATTTCTTGTTTTATTTCTGTGTATTTGGTACATTGGTTATGTTTCCTGACCTTGGAGAAGTAGTCTTTTGTAGAAGATGTCCTATTTGTCCCAGCAGTGCACTCCCTTCTGGTCACCAGAGCTATATGCTCTAGGGCTGCAGTCCCCAACTTTTTGGCACCAGAGACCAGTTTCATGGAAGACAATTTTTCCACAGACCGGGGTGGGGGGAATGGTTTTGGGATGATTCAAGCACATTGCATTTATTATGCTCTTTATTTCTATTATTATTGCAATGTGATATATAATGAAATAATTATACAACTCACCATAATGCAGAATCAGTGGGAGCCCTGAGCAGTTTTCCTGCAACTAGATGGTCCCATCTGGGAATGATGGGAGACAGTGACAGCTGAAGTGTGTTGCTCATGTCCAGTCTACTCTGTAATCTCGTTTTGGTTGCTGACACTGCAGAAAACCCTGCTTCACAAAGATAGGATGTTGAAAATGGAAGCAGGCTTTTCAGTGCTTTTGTGGCAATTTAAGGATATTCCACCTTGACTTTAATCCAGAATGCATGGAGATTTGAAGTTGTCTCAAACATACTGTTAAGGCCACTGTCATTTGCAGTCTCAAGCAGTTGATCCTCTTCTAGCATGGACAAAGTCAATTCACCTGGCTTATTCACAAATGAGTTGTAGATCCATTCCTTCCCTTCCCTTTTGTGGTTAGGAAGTAATGCTCAAACTCTCTTGAAAGCTGAGATAGGTGATCATGCACCAACTGGGATAAAGAAGGCCCTGGCTCAGTCTCTCAAAATCTCTGCTAATGTTTGAAACATATCAAAAATCCCAATATTCACTCGTCAACCCCCTAATTCCAGTTTGGCTTTAAATGAAGTCACTTTATCTGCTGACTTGAACACAGTTGTAGTTTTCCCCTGAAGTGACAGATCGAGTTTGTCAAGCAGGTTGAATACATCACACAAGTAAGCAAGTTTTGAGACCCATTTTGTGTCACTGAAATGTGCTGCCAACGGTGACTGTTTTTCTAAAAGAAGTCTCTGAGGCAGCTCTCATAACTCAAAAACTCTCGCCAGTGATCTACCTTTAGAAAGCCATCTCACTTCTGTGTTTAAGAGGAGATGTGTGTGCTCTGTGTCCATCTCCTCACAGAGCTACATGAACAAATGTGAGTTAAGGGCATGTACTTTAATGTGGCTGATAATTTTAATCACATACTGCAAAACGTTGTTAAGTTCAGGTGACATTTTTCGGCTAGCCAGCATTTCTCTATGGATGACACAGTGTGTAGACTCACATTCAGAAGCGACCTATTTGACCTGAGTAGTGAAACCAGAAAGCCGTCCAGTAGTGGCAGCCTCTCTGTGCATATACCAACACAAAATGACCAGTTCAGTTTTCCTGATATGTAATCATTCAAAGACTTAAATAGTTCTGCAGCTGTGGTGTTGGTTGGCAACAAAAGTGCACATAACATATCTTCATGCACATCCTCCTGAAAAATATATCACACAAAAACAAGCATTGTTGCCTTGTTGTCAACATTGGTAGACTCATCAAACTGGATTGTGTACCACGGTGGCTCATTAATCCTCTCTAACAATTATGACTCAATATCCTCTGCTATTTCATCAATTCGTCTAGTTATGGTGCTAGCCGAAAGAGGAACACGTGCCATATTTGAACTGCAGCTTCTCCTAAAATTTCATAACAAATGTCCTTAGCAGCAGGAAGGATCAACTGTTCACCAATAGTAAAGGGCTTCTTAGCTTTAGCAATGCAATTGGCCACTAAGAATGATGCTGTCAGTGCAGACACATGTGATGAAGTGGTGGCCTTCGATAATTGCTTCTGTTCTTCGTGTTCACATTTATTTGTTTTGAAAAAATCCAAAGGCTTTTCTTTTCATGCAGGGTGCTTGGTCTCCATGTGGTGAAACAGTTTTGAAGGTTTCATGGATTCGTTGGATAGCTGGTCACCGCATATCATGCAAAGTGGGCTTGGAGAATGTGAATCACCTGTTGCAATGAACCCATAATTTAAGTAGGACTCTTGGTATTTTCTTTTAAATGCAGCTTTCTTTTTGTTGGCAGTCTTAAGAGTCTTCTGCTATCTCATCATTGGGTCTTTCCCCATTTTCAAAGAAGCTCTCCAGTGACTTTTGTTTTTTACTCATTTTGGCTAGGGTTAGCTTGCGGGCTTGCCAAAACTGTGACTGAGACAAGTGTGCAGTTCGGGAAAGAGGCATGGACAGAAGTAGTAAATAAAATAACGGACCAGCCATGTGCAGACTAAAATAAGTGTCGGATTCTGACTTAAGCTCTGCCACCAGATACAGCTGTACAACTGAAGTACATCAACTCACTTGCCACCATAAAGCCTACCACCAGATGCAGCTTAATTGTCACTTGCCACTCACTGATAGGGTTTTGATATGAGTCTGCAAGCAATTGATTTATTATGGTCTCTGTGCAGTCAAACCTCTCTGCTAATGATAATCTATATTTGCAGCTACTCCCCAGTGCTAGCAACACTGCCTCAGCTCTACCTCAGGTCATCAGGCATTAGATTCTCATAAGGAGTGCACAACCTAGATCCTTCGCATGTGCAGTCACAGTAGGGTTTGCGCTCCTATGAGACTCTAATGCCATCGCTAATCTGACAGGAGGTGGAGCTCAGGCAGTAATGTGAGCAATGGGAAGCAGTTGTAAATACAGATGAAGCTTTGCTTGCTTGCCTGCTGCTTATCTCCTGCTGTTCAGCCCTGTTCCTAATAGGCCATGGACTGGTACCAGTCTGTAGCCCAGGGTTTGGGGGCCCCTGCTCTAGGGGTTCCCCCTATGAGAGCTATGCAAGTCCTTCTTTTGTGGTCGGCTGACTATCGTGGATAGTCTGGTAGGTGTGACTTGCCCCAGTTGGTTGCCAGCCCCTGCCTTGTGCCAAGGACAATGGTTGGTGAGGCTGGGTCACAAGGTTACTGGCTGTGCAACCTTGGGGGTCCCAGGGACAGTGCTGGCCCATTGGTAGGCAGGCCAGCAGGCTACAGGTTCTGGCGTGTCCCAAAACTGGTGCTGATCACTGGTGAGTGGGGTTTGGTCATGGGGCAGCTAGCTGAGGGGTCCAGTGTGTCTCGGAACTGGTGTTGGCCTGTTGGTGGTTGGTTCAGGGGCCCAGTGGCCCCAGGGCTGGAGTCAGCCTGCTAAAGGACAGGACCAGGGACCAGGGCTTACTGGGACTAGTGCTGGCTCACTGGTAGGTGAAGCCAGGTCCCAGGGCCTCTGGCTACAGGACCCTGGAAGTCCTGAAGCTGGTATAAACCTGTTGGTCGTTGGAGCCAAAGCCTAGGGCCACTGGCTAAGGGGTCCAAGTTGTCCCAGAATTGGTTTTGACCTACTGGCAGGCAAGGCAATGGCCCAGGAGATTCTGGGGTTGTTTCAGGCCTGCTGGTGGATTGGCTTGTTTCTGATAAGGCAGGCTGTAGCACTGTGGTGGTCCTGGGCTGGTGTGGGCTCATCACTCTATAGGCCTGATCTAACTGAGGATGCTCATGATCTCTCAAGAAGGAATAATTCACAACCCTGGGAATTTGAAAATTCCAATTATAAAAAAGGTACACAAACACATGTTACCTAACTAAAAGAATTCATGACTTGAAACAGAAAACTGGAATGCATACCATACATTGAGTGCCATCAAGGAGGTGCACAGGGTGCTAAAGAGGCCCAGAAGAGTGACACTCACTCCCAAATCAGGCCCCTGGTAACTTTCAGAAGACAAAGCCTCAGTTGAGTCTTGAATTCTCTAAGGAGGTATTCAGAGGAATAGAGATGGGAATGGCCTTCTAGACCATGGGAAGGGAATTAACAAAGTCATGAAATATGAAAAGGTAAGGTGTGGTGTATATTTCTAGAGCAAGAAACATAAAAATTACAGAGGTAAAAAAAGAGGCAGATTATTCAAGGCATTTTAAGCCAGGCTATGGAACAAGAACTTTTTCAAAGAGAAAATGGGGAACTGTTGAAGGATGTCAAATGGGATAGAACCGTGGCTTTATAGAGAAATATCTGGTTCTATGAAAAGAACTGATTAGAGAAATTAAGCCTGGAAGGAGAAAAATCAAGCAGCCATTGAAATAATTCCAGCTGTGATCCTGTCTAAGAGAGAAAGGAGAAGTCCAACAAAGGGACACTGATATGGGCACATAGGACACAGAGAACATGGTCCACACCCCAGGGAGAGATGATGTTAATGAGAACTGACTAGGGAAGTGCCAAGTGGATGGACTAGGGTTGGTAACCAGCGTGGAACTGTAGTGCTATGGCAGAAGGATATTTGTATAAGGTGAGAGGTTGCAGCCCATTTTGTTCATAGGCCACTTCAGACATGGTGGAAAGAGTCATGAACCAGCAAGGCAGACATTCAAGAAGTAGGCTGCAGCTCCAATAAAGGATGGGAGGAGGAATCAGGGACTTTGACACTGCATAGTCCATACTTGACACACTGCAACCATTGCTTATTTCTGGACCTCCTTCCACCGTACCCACCCTTAAACCAACTCAAGGTCATCATTAAAATGGGAGAATTTCTTAGAAGTTTCTCATGCAGCAGTTTTCAACCCATTTTCCACAGTAACACGTCTGGTAATAGTCTCTTTTTGTCACACACACCCATGGATGATACTTTGACATATGCCATTGACTCACATAGACATAACCAGTCTTTTAAATTGTCTGTATAAAGGTGTAACACTGTATGTTATTTTTCTCTTGCAGGCACATCCCTAACTTGAGAGATGGGGAATGAATTCAAGAGAATTGTTCTGCTGAAAGGATTTCAGCACATCAGTGATTATCAGTTTCGTGTGATTAAGTGTCTACTGGCCAAGGATTTAAGACTGACTAGTAAAATGCAAGATGAATATGACAGAGTTAAGATTGCTGACTTGATGGAAATAAAGTTCCGTGGGCCTGCCTGTGTTGACAAATTAATAGAATTGGTCAAAGATATAGAAGAAATTAAAGACCTTGCTAAAACTCTTAAAAATGAGAAGTTAAAAGGTACTTGGAAGAACCTCTTTCACACTCTCTCTGTACTAACCTCAACCTTAAATAGAACCCTGATTTGGTCAAAGTTTAGACCTCTCTTTCCCAAATTAGGACTCAGTAGCCATGACAATGGTAGTACTTTAGATGCCAAAAAATTGACAACTTAGAGGATGCCTTTCCTACAAAGAGATCTGGTATGTTTTAGAGGGTGTATTTTGGGGGTGTGGGCAAAGAAAATATTAGAAGGAGCTGATGAGAAAGGCTGAGGCTTCCATACATTAGAAAGGTTAGACAATGATGAAACAAAACTAGAACATGTAGGTTCTTGAAATATTTAAATCAGTTAATATGCATGCTCTATTATCATATTTACTCCATCATTTTTATACTTTCTAGAAACAACTCTGAGGCAGTACTTAAATAAAAACCTACCTCTGAGAGATGTGAAGAACTTGCCTCTTATAAAACCACTGGATTAGGAAAACATATTTTAAAAAGTCAAAGTCCAGTATCACCACTTTGTCCCATCACAAATTAGATTATATTCATTTTCTGTGTTTTCAGTAATTTAAATAGATCTTCTGTAGAAATTGACCCACCACTAGCATCATGAAAACTTTAGATTCTTAAAAGGAAAATATAGAATCAGTGGATTGTAAAAGGGTTCGACTGAGCTAGATAGGAGTCCAGAGGACAGAAAGAATATGCTTGTGGTACAGGGGACAAGAAAGGAAACCACAGAGGAAGTCTGAGCCAGTACCTATACCTATGCTGCTACTGCTGGCCACCTATGGCCAAGCTAGGCTAACGCAGTAGAGGCAGATACAAGCTTACTCAGATCCACAAGCAGGAAGTGACAGGAAATAGTATTGAAGGTGCTTCAGGTATCTTAGACCAGCTCCTCTGGATTTATCATGTTCTCTTTTACCACATCAGTTATTAGGAGAAACAGAGCAAAAGAAGCAACTCCAGTGAAAAAAAGCAAGCTGAATAAACCCAGTCCTGACCAGTCTACATCCACCACTAATAAAGCTTTGGGACCTGAATCAATCAAGGATACACCTGTGAAGGTAGGATGGCTAGGCTCACAAAAGGAGATTTTACTGTGGCTTTTCTACTTGTTACCTTCTTATGAACACTTAGCTCTTTATTCATTTCTCAACATGCAAATAAATGAATCAGAGAAAAGGGGATCCAGGGCCAGAGTGAAAATTAATTTTAGAGCCAGTGAATTAATAGGTACTGATCACCCATTATGTTTCTGAACTACTGTACATTTTAAATTGTGTAATATAATTCCCTATGGTGGAAATATGAAATCATTACCCCTCTTTTAGATGTATATTAAAATAGCAATCAGATTAGGAAAACAGCTTGCCACAGCCTACTCAAAGAGATTAAATTCAAACTTAGATTTTCTAAATCCAAGTCCAGTGCTCCTCTTATCAACACAGAAGTGAATACAGGAATGACATGTATAAAATTTTCCTTGCTATTCGTATGAAGCCAACATACATGTGCACTGCTTACCTTCTGGCCATCTCTGCAGACAATGGACTATATGTAGTTCCCTGGAGTTCCCAAGGACATAAATTTTAGTATAATTAGAATCTAGTAATAAAAATTTGATTTGCTCAGTGGTAAAAATGTGTTTCTTTTATTATTGAAAAGTATTAACCAGAGGAAAAAACCCTACTTTCAGGAAAAGAAAACCACAAAAACTAATGAATCTAAGAGGATGAATCTAAATAAGGAGCAGAGTAAGCTTCCAGGATTGATAGTAACCAGCACACAGGCAACTGAGAGCCTTCTCCAGACTCCTCAAATGCTTCCACCAAACCCATCCAGCAGTTCCTCAACCAAGGTACCATTTTCCTGTTCCTAATATGTTCACCACCCTACATCATATTATAAGGATCCTCATGACCTTGAAAGAGTTTCTCAGTAATCCCTTATGATATAAAATTTCCTTAAATAATAAAAGCACCCATTAATTTATCAAATGCAGATATTGAGACCTCAATGTATTCTAAGTCTTGTGGCTTTTGGCAAGGTATGAATTTATGAAATAATTCCTGACCTCAAGAATGTAACTGTCTTATGTTTGGTCCTGAAATAGGGAATGGGAGTGGCCAGACAATTAGACATGACTATAAGTGTATGTTTCTCCCCTACATTTCAGTCTCCTTTCACCCCTTTCCTCTTAACCATGGGTCTAAACTAGTTCTCAGCATTATATGCTCTTTCCCATGTCAGGTGTTTGCACATAGGCTTTTTCCTTGATTGGGAATCCATTATCCCTTCTTGGAAGTCTCTTCTCTGGCTCAAATGCATTCAACCTTCAGGTAGCAACCCGAATTCCTTCCCCAGGGAAGTCTTCACTGAAACAACCCCTTTCAAGAAAGGATCAGATACTCTTATTGTTTGCCTTCACAGGATGCTTTACTATTCTTTTATAGTACATATCACAGTTGTGATAACTCTACATTTTTCTTTTCTTCTAGACAAGGGGCTCAGATTATTGGTAACCTGTCCCAGAGGAAGACAAGACAGGGGTGGGAAAGTGATTTCACACCTGTAGACATTGACTCCTATTCCAATCTGCTTTTTGTTTTGCCCTGTGGTTATATGCAACCCAGGACTATGGAGCCTGTATTTGAGATGAATGGGCACTAAAAGATGGTCCCAAGACAACATGAAGGGTAGGCAAGAGCAGGATTTAAACCACTATTCTCTAACATAGATTCTCACCTAAGACCCAAGCTGCCCTCTGACTCAGGCTGCATCCCCCCCCCACCCCCACCACCCCCACACATGACTCTTGAAGACAGACCTCCCATATAAAGGGACTCTCTATTTTGGGTGCTGTTTCCTTGTTGTCATTTTTCTTTTTAGTTCCAAGAGTCCATATTTCATCCAGTAATCTTTCCCAAAATATCAGTAGGTTTCTAGGAGCCTGAAGAGCAGATATCAGAAACCCACTTGTGTATTTTCTTGATCAGAAAGTCATAGTTAATAAACATCCTTAAATGCAGCCAATTTTGGACTGAGATTTGCTTCCCTTATAACCAGGGAAGTTTACCTTCCTGCTTTGGCCAGTTTGCATCAGATGTAGGACCTGGATTCCATTCCAAACCAATGAAATTTCACTTGAGCTTTTAATATTTGGAGAGTGAAATTTGTAATCCTAGTTGAGATAGGAGAAGGATAGGTAATACAGGTATCTGTATATGTGCTATTATTTCAGAAAAAAATTGAAAACTTAAGACTCTACATTAAAAAAAGAAAAGAAATGATGTTGTGTTCTATGTGATTTTGAAAATCATTATCAAGAACTAAGGAAAAAATCTTTTTTTCTCGAGAAAAAAAATGACATAGCCACCAAAATTAATGACTTAAAAAGGAAGATCGTATCTCAGAAACAGAGTCAGTTTCCAGGAACTTCAGCAAGCAGCACATGCCCAACTGGGAGCAGTTGTCCAGTGAAGTCCATACCTCCACCAACACCATCCAGCAGTTTCTCAATCAAGGTACCTGCTTCCTGTTTCCATTCCTTGTACCTCCTACAACATAAGTACAAGAATTATCATAATCTCATTTCCCACAATTTACCATTTACTTATTTAATATAATCACTCATTCATTTTTTCATGTATGTTTTGTGATCCCACTCTATTCTAACTCCTTGGCTATTTACAAAGCATGTATTTATGAAATAATCTCTAATTTTGAGAGGGTTACACTCTTGTGTTGAATAGAAAGAGGAGGGGAAGGTGACCAGACAAGTCAAGATTAATGTGTGTTCACCCTTACATTCCACTTTCCTTGGCCCTACTCCCCTTTGTTCACTGACCACATGATAGGGTTTATTTTCAAAGTTCTGTGCTCCTTCCCATGTCAGATGTTTTGACACGGACTGCTTTCTTTGTTTGGAATCACTTGTCCTGATTCACCACTGGTTCAGGTGTCTTCACCTTTCAGGTGCAAACCTGAATCTCTTCCTCATATAAGTCCTCACTGATACCCCCCCTCCCAGAATACATTAGGTATTCCTCTTTTTTAAAAAAATAAGTTTATTTATTTATCTACATTTTATTTTTGGCTGCATTGGGTCTTTGTTGCGGTTAGTGGGGGCTACTCTTCATTGTGGTGTGTGGGCTTCTTATTGCAGTGGCTTCTCTTGTTGCAGAGCACGGGCTCTAGGTGTGCAGACTTCAGTAGTTGTGACTCACGGGCTCAGTAGTTGCAGCTCACAGGCTCTAGAGCGCAGGCTCAGTAGTTGTGGTGCATGGACTTAGTTGCTCTGTGGCATGTGGGATCTTCCTGGACCAAGGCTTGAACCCATGTCCCCTGCATTGACAGGCAGATTCTTAATGGCTGTGCCACCAGGGAAGTCCTAGGTATTCCTTTTGTTTGCTTTCAAAGATCCGTTTCCTTTTCCTGTTTAGCACTTATAGCAACTGTAATAAATGTACATTTTTCTTTGTTACTATACTATAACATCAGTTATAAGGTGCCTGTCAACTGAAGAAAAATGCACAACCTAAAAGTTGAGAATTATGTTTTATTCAGCAGACAACATGAGGACTTAAGCAGGGGACACAGAATCTCAGATAGGCCTGACAGACTGCTCTGAAGAAGCAAGGGGGTAGCCAGGATGTATAGGAGGTTTTTCAACAAAGACCAGGTAGTTGGAACATCAAAAGATTACTGTTAATAAAGACAGCCAGATATCTCAAGTTAAGGAATTTGGCACTTTTCTATGTATAGGAAGATGCAAGAGTCTGAACTCACTGAAATCATTCCTTTGCTATGAACCTCAGCTATCTGGGGCCAGTCTCCTGTGCTTTCTCATGCTGAGTTTCCTCAAGGTGCACCATCAAGGTTGGCTGCAGCAGTTGACTGCTAGATGGCATCCTGTTTCTATCCTGAGTCCCCTCAGGGCTTACCATCGGGGCAGCTGTAATGTGATGGCTTGATGGCTGCAGCATCCTTCGTTTACTGATGTGGCAGGCCATAGTTTTCATTCACAGTGCCCTCTCCCAGCAAATACCAGATGAGAATGGAAAAGTGAGTACACACGTGTGTATCAGCTCCTATCCTAGCCTGCCTTTGTTCTGCCCTGATATGACCCCTGTGCTTATCATCACACTGGGATACAATGCCTATTTCTGCAGCAAATAAGCAAGTGACTGAGGAATAGGCAAAATTAGTATTTAAATCACTATTCTCTAAAATAGTTTGTCACCCAAGTTCCAAGCTGCTGAGGCTGAAGCCCTCTATGCAAATCCATGCATACCAGTTGAAGACAGATTTCTTCTGACAAGATTTTTCAAATTTTGTTATTGTTTTTATTACTGTTACCTCCAATAATTAATAATTCCTCACATAGTCTCTCTTTGTTTTATTTATGGGATGGAGCTAGTAATCTGTGCCTGTTTGCCTCTAGGTCCAGCTGGCCTTGGTCTAGTCATTGAAACCTCAGGCTCACAGTCTCTCTGCTACGACAATGACTTATGTGGACATCCCTAGACAACCTTATTTTTCTTTTTTTTTAACGTCTTTATTGGAGTATAATTGCTTTACAATGTGTGTTAGTTTCTGCTGTGTAACAAAGTGAATCAGCTATACGTATACATATATCCCCATATCCCCTCCCTTTTGCAAGACAACCCTATTTTTCTATGCATACAGGCTTAGAATTGACACTTTCTAAGGTCCCACCTGCCTAAACTTGTGACATAGTCATTTCTACTTTCATAAGAATCATTCTGCTGCTCCTAAAACTCCTTGGAGCACAGGAATCCCAGGGAGGCTCATCTGTCCTTTTGGCCTCATACACCTAAACACACCATTCAGTCATTTCTTCTTTGGGGTCCAGCCACCTCTGTAGGAGACCTGGCACAAAGAGGATCTGACCCATTCTGTCTTTGATTCATCAGGGGAAAGAGCAGGAAAGCCTTGCTCTTCTTCATCATGGAGTCTCCCAACTATTTTCTTTGTAATATAGGCTCTGTTTGGGATTCAAAGACAAAAGCAGACCAATATTTTCTTTGATTCCTGCTGCTATGTCTCCCAAGTAGCAAACAGCACACATTGGCATGATTCAAGAACAAGGTAGAGTGGTGAAGGAAATAAGCCAAGGGAAAAAATTCAATTACTATTTTTAAATATTATCCAGCCATATAGTATGTTTTAGGGACCTAAATCCTACTGTTATGATGGAAGTTTTTGGTTTAACCGATTGTAAAAAATGAACAAGATGCTCTTGTCAATGAAATTAAATTACTAAATGTAGCAGAATAGAGAAGCTTCTTTAATAAAGTGCTTCCCATACCTCCTCTATATTGGGTTTCCATCAAGAAGGCCAACATTAAGCATGAAACATCTGTGGATCAGAGCAAAAATAGAAAGCCCTGTGTCTACTGTAAAATAATAATGTAGTGATATTTCTAGGTAATGAGCATTTAATGGTGCTAGACTCTAAAACCTGTGTTCTTTGTGTACATTATCTCATTTGTTCTTCATAACGTCACACGAGGATGCTATTGTTAATCCCATTTTACATATGAGAAAACTGAAGTTCTTAGAGGTTAGAACTCTTCTCCAAGGTCATGCAGAAAGTGAATGTTAGAGCCAGGATTCAAATGTAGCCTAATTGAATTCTAAAACTTGAGCATTTAATTTCATATATTGTAGTATAGATGCTATAATATCTGACATTTATTTGTAAAAATTTATGTCAGATAGTGTTATATCTCAGATTTGTTTCCATTGCCCAGGCTCTTAAGCCTTCTAATGAGGAATGAAGCGACAAGGAAGGTCAGAGGGTATTCTAATCAAGTAGCTGCATGCCAGAGACAGGCATTTTAAGCAGCTCCCTCATCTACAATTTTATCAACAACTGATACTTTATGGATTGGTTAAATGAATGCTAGAAGTGGTAAGAACTGTGGCAATTCTATACTGCAGAATGTTAGAAATGGTCTTTCATCAGTGAAACCAAAGATAGTCAAAATAAATGATTTTACAGACACTTCCTGCCCTGGCTTAAACAATTATAAAAATCCATGTAACTGAGAATGCCCTGGGTGAAATTGTGAATGCGTCTGTTTATTGCTGAGAACTACGAAAGATTTGGTTGCTTGATAGAGACTAGGTAGATAGCAGAATCCTGCCTCTGGAATTATGAATTTGAGACAATGTCTCTGGTATGCTGATAAACAAAGCATTCAAATGGATGCAGACCTGGGTTTCCTGGATTTGAAGAGTAGATGATAGAAACCAATTTGTTTATTTGGTAAATATATAAGGTAATGAAGACTTAGTTAATAAAATGTCCATAAGTACAGCCAACATTATTCAGAGATGTGCTTCCATTATAACCTGGTAGAGTTTTCTACTAATAAATTACTCCAAGTGTTGTCTTGGTGAAGTTGATACAGGCCAGTTTGCAGCAGAGGTAGAGCCAGAATTCCAAAACAGACCGATGAAATTTTGATCACCTGAGTTTTTAACATTTGCAGAGAGAAGTTTGCAATCCTGGTTGGACTCCAAGCTGGGGAGGTGTTGAGGGTATCTGAAGATATACTATTATTCCAGAGCAAATTGGCAGAGTGAAGATCCTGTGTTGTGTGTGTGTGCGAGAGACAGACAGACAGAGACAGAGAGAGATAGAGGGTAAGAGAGAAATGTTATGGTTCATCTGATATTGAAAACCATTAACCAGGAAGAAGAAAATACATATTTTTGGATTCAAAAAATAGAAGACACAACCAATAAAACACTTGACTCTGAGGAAAGGAAATTATGCCTGGAGCAGAGTCAGCTTCCACAATGTGCAAACCCCAGCATAATCCCAAATGAGGACTACCTTCAGACTCTTCAGATGCTGTCACCAACCTCATCCAGCAGTTCCTCAACCAAGGTACCAGGCTCCTCTTTTCAGTATTTTCCCTCCCTACAACATAATAACAGCGTTCTCTAGAACCATAAAGGAACTTCACACTAATCCCCTATGACATACAATTCTTTATTAATTAGATCACACGTATTGTTATTGAGTGTGTATTTTGAGATCCTACCTACATTCAAATTCGGACTCTTATTATGCTGCCTTTTGCATTAGGATATTCTATGACCTAGTGTGCACATAAATCATTCCTCTTCAGTCATGGGTATAACTAGTAATTTGTTTGTTTAATTTTATTTCTGTGTTTCTCTCAATATACCATGAGTGAGAGAGCTTAGGGTGCAATAAGGTGGAGAAATACAGAAACAAACAAAGCACTATCACCAATTCTTTCTTTTTTTTAAAATTATGGAAGTAATATCATCTGAGAAATTTAGGAAAGGCAGATACATAGACAAAAATAGTTAATTTTAACTATCTGAAATCTCCCTTCTATCAAATGCCATATTTTGGTAAACAGTCTTTCTGATTTTACCTTTTGTTATATATATACAAAGAATATCAATTTGTCCCAGGTTGATCACATTACACATATTTTTCTATAATTCAATTTTTTTCTTTTACCTGCTATATCCTGAAGTGCTACTTAATTCAATAAGTATAGATTTAAATTATTACTTTAACATAAGAGAATAACTGTATTTTTAAAATTTTATAAATTTAAAAATAATCCTTTACTATTTGGCTTTTGGCTATTTCTAGTATTCTCTATACACACAATGAACATAATAAGAACATGTGTCCATCAGGTCTTCTTTCATGACCCTGAGTATAGATACATAATTTCTTCCTTAAGTCCTGTGCACTTCTTGTCAAGGTGCTGCTGTTGTTACCAGTATGAGATTTGTTGTTACTGATTAACTTGGCCTGGGAATGAACATTCAGATATAGGAAGAATTGGCCACAGTGATGAGAAATCAGAGTTAAGCCCCATGACCTCCAGGCTGTGGCCTGTATAATGGTACAAGTCAGATGACATGGAGCACTGCTGGTCTGTGGAGGCAGCTGACCTGTGTCCATGAACTGGTCCCTAGAACTCCCATGGCCCCCCCTTGCCTTCACACTTCTTACAGATCAGTAGCCTCCCCTCCAATTCAAACTGCTCTCCTGAAACTCAGAAATGGTGCAGGCACTGGGTAGACAGGGCCATAGAAAAGTCCCCTGACATCTGACTTCTCCTTTGGCATTCTTCTCCTAAGGGTCCTGCCATTATTCTAACAGGGATGTGTAGAGGAGGAAAAGCAATTTCCCCTCTACCCTTCTGAGTTCTTGGCTGAGACCCCTGTATTAAAGCAAAGACTGTCAAGAAAAAAACTAGCAGAAGTTTATTAACAGGTATACCTCGTCTATACATAGAAGAGACCCAGGAAGAATGAGTAACTCCCTGAGGTGGCCTAAGCCACCAGCTTAAATACCATCTTTAGTGAAGACAGAAGAAAGGAAAGTGTGGGGAGGCCAGTTATGTGGAGGTTACCAGGAAAAGCAGGAAAAACAAGGGTGATGTTTGTTATGCAAACTTAAGTCAGTTTCTCCTCTGGTGATAGTATTCTCTTGAGATTTAGAGTCTTCCTTCTCTTCCTAGTACACAGGGGCAGACACCCTTAGAAATGGAGATTTAATTTATAAATACACATTTCCCTTACAAAAGGGCAACTTTCTTTCTGGTTTCAGAGCTTCCTCTATGTATGTTGTTTTTCAAAATAATCAGTTTAAGATAATCCTGTGCCAAAGAAACATATTTTGGGGTGGCTGATTCTGCTATTCTTCAAAACATCCTTTATCCAGGACATTTCCAAATTCAGGAAGTTCATGGGATTTTTTCCAGTGACTGTCTACTAACCCTTTTTCAACATAACACTGCTTTCCTGAAAAGGGACTTTCTAATTTGGGTCTTTAAATTGCCACATCTACTGGGATGAGGTCAATGGATTCTGACTGGAGCCATTCCCTACTCTCAGTGCTATCAAGGGCAATTTATTTTCATCCAAAGTTGTATCTTATCTTGGGCACTGAAATGAGTTGATGGGATAATTTAAGATGATTTTTTCATCCTCATCTCTATTAGAAATCACTACACAACAGCATTGCTATTTCCCACTGCCTCTGTACTCTACATAGCTCTTCCTGGGAGAAATAGTTCTTTCCTTGAGTTAATACCTTTTAAAGATAAGTATTCTTCCTACCACACTCATAAAACAATGAAAAAGAGAAAAATCACTGTTTAAATTGTCTCCATACATTCCATTAGATTATATATACCATGTCAGTGATCTTTGTCTAGGTTCTTTTTGTTTTTTTGTTTTTTTTTTCCCAACTCCACCTAATTATGTTCTTTGTTGAGGTCAACATTTAGCCGTAGATGATTCTCATTAGAGAGTGAATCCTTTTCTTAATTGTGCCTGTTTTTGGTGTATACTTCTATGTAGAAACCAAGATTGAAGGCTGTACCTAAAGAAGCTTCCAGAGAGGAGGGCTTCCAGAGGGGGCCCAAAGAAGTGATGGTGCTGAAAGCAACGGAACCATTTACATATGATTTCAGAGAAGGAGAGAGGAAGATGTTTCATGCCACAGTGGCTACTGAGAGCCAGTTTTTCCAAGTGAAGGTTTATCATGCTGACCTGAAGGAGAAGTTCATCCCAAAGAAAATCATTGCCATATCAGATTATTTTGGCCGCAATGGGTTCCTGGAGGTGTTCAATGCCTCATCCGTGTCTGATGTTAACCCTGAACGAAAGATGGAGATCTCTAAAAGACTGATTCAAAATGCAAATGCAACTCCTAAAATCAGTCATCTTTACTCACAAGCTCTAGGAACATTTGTGAATGGGGTGTTTCTGGTGCATAAGGTAAGCCCACACCATTGTTTTGCAATATTTCTTCTGCAACCTCGGAACATAAAAGTCTTAGCTGCTGAATGAATTTGGTTAACTTCATAAACACAGAAACTCAAAGCCCCCCTGACCAGGGATAGCTGGGTGCTGTCTTCCCACTTCAGAATATAACATAGACAATCTCTTAACATTCTTCTTCCCAAGGTAACAGCATGCAAGTCCTTCAGAAATCATGGCATTTTAACAGCTGTGCTAATCCATTCATAGCCACCTGAGCCAGTAAAGGGCAGAGTTTATATCTCTCTCTATATATAGATACGTACAAATCTATATCCATCTATATATGCTTATATATATAGATATATATAGAGAGGTGGGGGGTGGGGAGAGAGAACTCTCCTTCTGGTTTTGTTTCTTTGAGTTCTGCCTCACCTGTTTCAGTGACAGCTTAACTTAATTGTGAATAAAGAATTGCCCTTCCAAGCTTGGATTTCAACTGTGACAACCAGAGTCAGAAATCAATAGACTACTTTGCCCTAGAATCAGCTCTTATCCACGGTTAGCTAAGATTCTGATCATTTGACCTCTAAAGTGTTCTCACTTCTTCACATTCATTCATCAAAAATTGTTGAGCAAAAAACCTTGGCATTAACTAATAAGAGAAATATGGATGTTGAAAACACTAGAAAAATCAAGTCGTTTCATTCCACAATATATTAATATGGCAATAAAATGCAGAATTTTGCTGAATTCTTAGAATTAGGGTAGGTATTTCAGTCCCAACACATCATAGAAATACTAAGGTTAGCTGACCTAACCGTTATGTGAAGTATTGTTTCATATTCCATTATATATGTCTTCTAGGGTGGTTCTTTACCTATCCCCCTGTTGTTTTCCATACACTGTTTAAGTGACTGTGCACACATGTGCATTTGTAGAATTAATGAGTAAAGTAAGTGATATAGAAATTAGAACAATGGAAGTAGATGATCTAGATTCAAGATTGGGCAGATTAGGGAAGAATGAATAAATAGAGAAGACAGAGGAAAGAATTACATATTGAAATAATAATCTGCTTAAGGGGGATTTGCAACCATCTTTTTGAGACTCATAATAAGACATGAATGGCCTTTGTTCTCAGGGAGATCCAAAGAAACCTGTGAAGCTTATCAGTCCACACTATATCCAAGTTTCTTAAGAAATCTCAGCTATTCTGAGATGGGAGCAGGAAAAATTAGGAAAGTAATCCAGTTTTCTAGAAGAACCCAGCACACAAAGACTTAAAGGAAGGAAAGATAGAAAGAGAATTTAAATGGGAGGATAAACTGAACAAGATATCTTACACTATTTGGTACCTGTAATTCTGGACCTCCAGCTCGTAGTAACTGGTCTGAGACAACAGTTTCCACTAACACCCTATATTTTTCAAAGTTGTGGAAATTCCTGATCCAGTTCTCAGAAGATGGATGCTAATTTTCTTTTGCAGAAATTGGTATGTAATGAATGCATATATTATGAAATACAAGATAATACAGGTGTGATGGAAGTCCTGGTTTATGGACAACGACTGACCAGAATCAGCTGTGAGAAAGGCGATAGACTTGGACTCATCTGCTTTGAATTGGCATTAAGTGGGGATAAGAGGCAGCTGAGATCCATAATTCACAGTTTCATCAAGGTGAGATCTTCTGGGGGGTCATTATTGTTCCAAAGTAGAAGTCTTTATGAAAATTAGACTGCTGTTACTACGGAGAGTCCAGCAGGTGGAACAAGAACTAATTTTTGCCATTTAGTGGGTGTAAAGTTTCTTTTCATTATTCTTTTTTTTAATGATATTTTTAAATTTATTTTTTTGTATTGAAGTATAGTTAATTTACAATGTTTTGTTAGTTTCAAGTGTACAACAAAGGGGATCAGTTATACACACACACACACACACACACATATATATATATATATTCATTTTCAGATTCTTTTCCATTATAGGTTATTACAAAATATTGAGTATAGTTCTCTGTGCTATACAGTAGGTCCTCGTTTACCTATTTTATAGATAATTATGTGCATATGTTAATCCCAAACTCCTAATTTACTTCTGCTTCTCCCACTGCTATCTTCTTTGGTAACCATAAGTTTGTTTGCTATGTCTGTTAGTCTACTTCTGTTTTGTAAATAAGTTCATTTGTATCATTATTTTAGATTCCACATATAAATAATAACATATGATAGTTGCCTTTCTCTGACTACTTCACTTAGTATGATAATCTCTAGGTCCGTCCATGTTGCTGCAAATGGCATTATTTCATTCTTTTTATGGCTGAGTAGTATTCCGTTGTATATATGTACCACATCTTCTTTATCCATTCATTTGTCGATGGACGTTTATGTTGGTTCCGTGTACTGGCTATTGTAAGTAGTGCTGCAATGAACATTGTGGTACATGTCTCTTTTTGAATTATGGTTTTCTCAGGGCATATGCCCAGTAGTGGGATTGCTGGGTCATATGGTAACTCTCTTTTTAGCTTTTTAAGGAACCTCCATACTGTTCTCCATAGTGGCTGCACCAATCTACATTCCCAACAACAGTGTAAGGAAGGTTTCTTTTTCTCCACACCCTCTCCAGCATTTGTTACTTTAACTTTTTTTTTCTTTACATTATCTCATTTAATCCACATAGTATCTTTTTAAAATATATTTTTATTGGAGTATAATTGCTTTACAATACTGTGTTCATTTCTATTGTATACCTAAGTGAATCAGTCATATGCATATATGTCTTTCCCTCTTGAGCCTCCCTCTCATCCACCCTATCCCACTCCTCTAGGTCATCATCCTCTTTTCCATAGTGGTTGTATCAATTTACATTCTCACCAACAGTGCAGCAAGGTTTCCTTTTCCCCACACCCTTTCCAGCATTTATTGTTTCTAGATTTTTTGATAATGGCCATTCTGACCAGTGTGAGGTGATACCTCATTGTAGTTTTGATTTGCATTTCTCTAATAATTAGTGATGTTGAGCATCTTTTCATGTGCCTCTTGGCCATCTGTATGTCTTACTTGGTGAAATGTCAATTTAGGTATTCTGCTCAATTTTTAATTAGATTTTTTTTTGATATTGAGCTCCATGAGCTGTTTGCATATTTTGGAGATTAATCCTTTGTCTGTTGTTTCATTTGCAAATATTTTCTCCCATTCTGAGGGTTGTCTTTTTGTCTTGTTTATGGTTTCCTTTGCTGTGCAGAAGCTTTTAAGTTTAATTAAGTCCCATTTGTCTTTTTTTTTTTTTCTATTTTGCTAGGAGGTGGGACAAAAAAGATCTTGCTGTGGTTTATGTCAAAGGGTGTTTTTCCTATGTTTTCCTCTAAGAGTTTTATAGTGTCTGGTCTTACATTTATGTCTTTAATCCATTTGGAGTTTATTTTTGTGTATGGTGTTAGGTAGTGCTCTAATTTAATTCTTTTACATGTAGCTGTCCAGTTTTCCCAGCACCACTTATTGAAGAGGCTGTCTTTTCTCCATTGTATGTTCTTGTTTCCTTTGTTGTAAATTAGGTGACCATACGTGCATGAGTTTATCTCTGGGCATTCTATCCTTACCATTGATCTATATATCTGTTTTTGTGTCAGTACCATACTATCTTGATTACTGCAGCTTTGTGGTATAGTTTGAAGTCGGGGAGCCTTATTCCTCCAACCCCATTTTTCTTTCTCAAGATTACTTTGGCAACTCAGGATCTTTTGTGTTGCTTACAACTTGTAAAACTTTTTGTTCTAATTCGGTGAAGAATGCCATTGGTAGTTTGATAGGGATTGCATTGAATCTGTAGATTGCTTTTGATTCTTCCAGTCCAAGGACATGGTATATTTCTCCATCTGTTTATGTCATCTTTGATTTCTTTCTTCAGTGTTTTATAGTTTTCTGAGTACAAATCTTTCACCTCCTTAGGCAGGTTTATTCCTAGGTACTTTATTCTTTCTGTTGCAATTGTAAATGGGAGTGTTTCCTTAATTTCTCTTTCTGATTTTTCATTGTTGGTGTATAGGAATGCCAGAGATTTCTGTGCATTAATTTTGTATCCTGCAACCTTAGCAAATTCATTGATTAGTTCTATTAGTTTTCTGGTGGCATCTTTAGGGTTTTTTATGTATAGTATCATGTCATCTGCAAACAGTGACAGTATTACTTCTTCTTTTCCAATTTGTATTCTTTTTCTTTCTTTTTCTTCTCTGATTGCCATGGCTAGGACTTCCAAAAATATGTTGAATAAGAGTGGCAAGAGTGGACATCCTTGTCTTGTTCCTGATCTTAGTGGAAATGCTTTCAGTTTTTCACCATTGAGTATGATGTTTGCTGTGGGTTTGTCATATATGGCCTTTATTATTTTGGGTAGGTTCCCTCTAAACCCGTTTTCTGGAGAGTTTTTATCATAAATAGGTGTTGAGTTTTGTCAGAAGCTTTTCGGCATCTATTGAGATGTTCATATAGTTTTTATTCCTTAATTTGTTAATGTGGTGTATCACATTGATTGATTTGCATATATTAAAGAATCCTTGCATCCCTGGGATGAATCCCACTTGACTGTGGTGTATAATCCTTTTAATGGGTTGTTGTATTCTGTTTGCTAGTATTTTGTTCAGGATTTTTGCATCTATGTTCATCAGTGATATTGGTCTATAATTTTATTTTTTGGGGATATCTTTTTCTGGTTTTGGTATCAGGGTGATGGTGGCTTTTTAGAATGAATTTGGGAGTGTTTCTCCCTCTGCAATTTTTAGAAGCATTTGAGAAGGATCAGTGTTAGCTCTTCTCTAAATGTGTGATAGAATTCACCTGTGAAACCATCTGGTCCTGGACTTTCATCTTTTGGAAGATTTTTAATTATGGTTTCAATTTCATTACTTGTGATAAGTCTGTTTATATTTTCTAATTCTTCCTGGTTCAGTCTTGGAAAATTGTACCTTTCCAAGAATTTGTCCATTTCTTCCTGGCTGTCCATTTTATTGGCATAAAGTTGTTGGTAGTAGTCTCTTATATTACTTTGTATTTCTGCAGTGTCAGTTGTGATTTCTCCCTTTTCATTTCTAATTTTATTGATTTGCATACTCTCCCTTTTTTTTTCTTGATGAGTCTGGCTAAGGGTTTATCAATTTTGTCTATCCTCTCAAAGAACCAAGTTTTAGTTTTACTGATCCTTGCTATTGTTTTCTTCATTTCTATTTCATTTATTTCTACTCTGATCTTTATGATTTCTTTCCTTCTACTGAGTTTGTGTTTTCTTTGTTCTTTCTCTAGTTGTTTTAAGTGTACAGTTAGATTGTGTATTTGAGATTTTTCTTGTTTCTTGAGGTGATATTGAATTGCTATAAACTTCCGTCTTTGAACTGCTTTTGCTGCATCCCATAGGTTTTGGGTCGATGTGTTTTCATTGTCATTTATTTCTATGTACTTTTTTATTTCTTCTTTGATTTCTTCAGTGGTCTCTTGGTTATTTAGTAGTGCACTGTTTAGCCTCCATGTGTTTGTGTTTTTTCAGTTTTTTTTTCCTGTAATTGATTTCCAATCTCATAGTGTTTCATCAGAAAAGATGCTTGATATAATTTCAATTTTCTTAAATTTTACAAGGCTTGATTTGTGTCCAAAGATGTGATGTATCCTGGAGAATGTTTCATGTGCACTTGAGAAGAAAGTGTATTATGCCACTTTTGGGTGGAATGGTCTATAAATACCAATTAAATCTATCTGGTCTATTGTGTCATTTAAAGCTTGTGTTTCCTTATTTATTTTCTGTTTAGATGATATGTCCATTGGTGTAAGTGTGGTGTTAAAGTCCCCTACTATTATTGTGTTACTGTCAATTTCTCCTTTCATGGCTGTTAACATTTGCCTTATATATTGAGGTGCTCCTATGTTGGGTGCATAAACATTTATAATTGTTATGTCTTCTTCTTGGATTGATCCTTTGATCATTATGTAGTGTCCTTCCTTATCTCATGTAACAGTCTTTATTTTAAAGTCTATTTTATCTGATATGAGTATTGCTACTCCAGCTTTCTTTTGATTTCCATTTTCATGGGATATCTTTTTCCATCCCTTCACTTTCAGTCTGTATGTGTCCCTAGGTCTTAAGTGGGTCTCTTGTAGACAGCATATATATGGGTCTTATTTTTGTATTCATTCAGCCAGTCTGTGTCTTTTGATTGGGGCATTTAATACATTTACATTGAAAGTTATTATTGATATGTATGCTTTTATTACCATTTTAAAAATTGTTTTGGCTTTGTTTTTTGGGTCTTTTTCTTCTCTTGTTTTTCCCACTTAGAGAAGTTTCTTTGGCATTTGTTGTAAAGCTGGTTTGGTGGTGCTGAATTCTCTTAGCTTTTGCTTGTCTGAAAGCTTTTGATTTCTTGTTAAATCTGAATGTGATCCTTGCTGGGTAGAGTAATATTGGTTGTAGGTTTTTCTCTTTCATCACTTTAAGTATATCCTGCCACTCCCTTCAGGCCAGCAGAGTTTCTGCTGAAAAATCTGCATATGGGGATTCCTTTGTATATTATCTTTGCTTTTCCCTTGTTGCATTTAATATTTTTTCTTTGAATTTAATTTTTGTTAGTTTGATTAATATGTGTCTTGGTGTGTTTTTCCTAGGGTTTATCCTGTATGGGACTCTCTCTGCTTCCTGGACTTGGGTGACTATTTCCTTTCCCATGTTAGGGAAGTTTTCGACTATAATCTCTTCAATATTTTCTCAGACTGTTTCTTTTTCTCTTCTTCTTCTGGGACCCTTATAATGTGAATGTTGGTCCATTTAGTGTTGTCCCAGAGGTCTCTGAGATAGTCTTCAATTCTTTTCTTTTCTTTTTCTTTTCTTTCTATTATGCTCCTCAGCAGTTATTTCCACCATTTTGTCTTCCAGCTCACTTATTTGTTCTTCTGCCTCAGTTATTCTGTGATTGATTCCTTCTAGTGTATTTTTCATTTCAGTAATTGTGTTGTTCATCTCTCTTTGTTTGTTCTTTATTTCTCCTAGATCTTTGTTAAATGTTTCTTGTATTTTCTCAATCTGTGCCTCCATTCTATTTCCAAGATTCTGGATCATCTTTGCTATCATTACTCTGAATTCTTTTTCAGGTAAATTGTGTATTTCCTTTTCATTTATTTGGTGTTGTAGGTTTTTTACCTTCCTTCTTCATCTGTGACATATTTTTTTGCCATCTCATTTTTTTTTAATTAGTGGGATGGTGTTCCTGTCTTACTTGCTGTTTGGCCTGAGGCTTCCAAAATTGAAGTTTGTAGGCTGTTGGGTAGAGCTGGTTCTCCGTGCTGAGATGAGGACCTCTGTGAGACCTCAGTTTGATGAATATTCCCTGGGATCTGAGATTCTCTGTTAGTCCAGTGGTTTGGACTTGGAGGTCCCACCGCAGGAGCTTCTACCTGACCCCTGGCTCATAAACCAAGATCCTGCAAACCATGTAGGGTGGCAAAAAAAAAAAAAAAAAAGAGAGAGAGAGAGAGAGAGAACAATAACAATGTAAAAAATAAAATTGGACCAGAAACTAACAGATATGTTAGAAAGAACATAAAAATAAAAATATAAATGAATTATCAACTGGAAGGTACAACAGTACCACAATAGTAAAAAAGAGGAGGAGGGAAAAGAAAAAAAATTTAAAAAGGAAAAAAAAGAAAAAAAAGAAAAAAAAATAGGTGGAAAAGGCCTTGACTGTGGAGGGTAGGGCCTAAGCAAGGGCAAGGTTTGGGCAGTGGCCAGGGCCTATGCTTAGGACCCACAGTGCTGGAAAAGGCTCTGGGAACAGTGGGGGGTGGGGCCTTGGCTCAACCGAACAGAGGTCTCAGAGGGCAGGGGACCTCACCTTGGAGCCCAGTGGGCTTCCTGAGCTTGAGTGGGTGGGGCAAACACCCTCCTCTCCTCTCCTGCTCCTCCCTCCCAGAGGGCACCTCCTGCCTGCCTCTCCTGATCTCCCTGACCTCCCTCCTATGCCCTCAAGGACCCACGTGGCCTGGAGGGGCCTTTGGAGGGCAGGGCATTGGCCTGGGAGCTCAGCAGTCTCCCCGGGCCCAAGTGGGTGAGGCAATCGCCCTCCACCCCTCTCCAGCTCCTCCTCCCAGAGGGCCCCTCCCACCTGCCTCTCCTGATCTCCCTGTCCTCAGGGGCACCAATCCTGTCTGGCCTCCCCCTTCAGTCCCCCCACATCCTACCCATTCACTTCGGGGTTCCTCCATCTCCTTGGGTGTCAGGGTCCTCCACCAGCAGCAGGCAGCCTCCCTAGTTGTGGGGAGATGGTAACTCGGTGTCTTCCCATACCGCCATCTTGACTCCGCCCCCTTGTAGTCTTTTTAATGATTGCCATTCTGACTGGTGTGAGGTTACACTTCGTTATAGTTTTGATTTGCATTTCTCTAATAATTAGCAATATAGAGCATCTTTTTATGAGTTTGTTGGCCATTATATGTCTTCTTTAGAGAAATGTCTATTTAGGTCCTCTGCCCTTTTTTTTTTTATTAGTTTCTGCTTTATAACAAAGTGAATCAGTCATACATATACATCTGTTCCCATATCCCTTGCATCTTGTGTCTCCCTCCCTCCCACCCTCCCTATCCCACCCCTCCAGGCGGTCACAAAGCACCGAGCTGATCTCCCTGTGCTATGTGGCTGCTTCCCACTAGCTATCTACCTTACGTTTGGTACTGTATATAAGTCCTTGCCTCTCTCTCGCTTTGCCACAGCTTACCCTTCCCCTCCCTATATCCTCAAGTCCATCCTCAAGTAGGTCTGTGTCTTTATTCCTGTTTTACCCCTAGGTTCTTCATGACATTTTTTTCCTTAAATTCCATATATATGTGTTAGCATACGGTATTTGTCTTTCTCTTTCTGACTTACTTCACTCTGTATGACAGACTCTAGGTCTATCCGCCTCATTACAAATAGCTCAATTTCGTTTCTTTTTATGGCTGAGTAATATTCCATTGTATATATGTGCCACATCTTCTTTACCCATTCATCCGATGATGGACACTTAGGTTGTTTCCATCTCCAGGCTATTGTGAATAGAGCTGCAATGAACATTTTGGTACATGTCTCTTTTTGAATTAGGGTTTTCTCAGGGTATATGGCTAGTAGTGGGATTGCTGGGTCATATGGTAGTTCTATTTTTAGTTTTTTAAGGAACCTCCATACTGTTCTCCATAGTGGCTGTACCAATTCACATTCCCACCAGCAGTGCAAGAGTGTTCCCTTTTCTCCACACCCTCTCCAGCATTTATTGTTTCTAGATTTTTTGATGATGGCCATTCTGACTGGTGTGAGATGATATCTCATTGTAGTTTTGATTTGCATTTCTCTAATGATTAATGATGTTGAGCATTCTTTCATATGTTTTTTGGCAGTATGTATATCTTCTTTGAAGAAATGTCTATTTAGGTCTTCTGCCCATTTTTGGATTGGGTTGTTTGTTTTTTTGCTATTGAGCTGCATGAGCTGCTTATAAATTTTGGAGATTAATCCTTTGTCAGTTGCTTCATTTGCAAATATTTTCTCCCATTCTGCGGGCTGTATTTTGGTCTTGTTTATGGTTTCCTTTGTTGTGCAAAAGCTTTGAAGTTTCATTAGGTCCCATTTTTTTATTTTTGTTTTTATTTCCATTTCTCTTGGAGGTGGGTCCAAAAGGATCTTGCTGTGATTTATGTCATGGAGTGTCCTGCCTATGTTTTCCTCTAAGAGTTTGATAGTTTCTGGCCTTACATTTAGGTCTTTAATCCATTTTGAGCTTATTTTTGTGTATAGTGTTAGGGAGTGATCTAATCTCATACTTTTACATGTACCTGTCCAGTTTTCCCAGCACCACTTATTGAAGAGGCTGTCCTTCTCCACTGTACATTCCTGCCTCCTTTATCAAAGATAAGTTGACCATATGTGCGTGGGTTTACCTCTGGGCTTTCTATCCTGTTCCATTGATCTATCTTTCTATTTTTGTGCCAGTACCACACTGTCTTGATTACTGTAGCTTTGTAGTATAGTCTGAAGTCAGGGAGCCTGATTCCTCCAGCTCCATTTTTCATTCTCAAGATTGCTTTGGCTATTCGGGGTCTTTTGTTTTTCCAAACAAATTTTGAAATTTTTTGTTCTAGTTCTGTGAAAAATGCCAGTGGTAGTTTGATAGGGATTGCATTGAATCTGTAGATTGCTTTGGGTAGTAGAGTCATTTTCACAATATTGATTCTTCCAATCCAGGAACATGGTATATCTCTCCATCTATTTGTATCATCTTTAATTTCTTTCATCAGTGTCTTATAATTTTCTGCATACAGGTCTTTTGTCTCCTTAGGTAGGTTTATTCCTAGATATTTTATTCTTTTTGTTGCAATGGTAAATGGGAGTGTTTCCTCTGCACATTTTTTGATTGGGTTTGTTATTTTGATATTAAGCTGTATGAGCTGTTTTTATATTTTGGAAATTAATCCCTTGTTGGTAGCATCATTTGCAAATATTTTCTCTCAGGCCATAGGTTGTCTTTTTGTTTTGTTTATGGTTTCCTTTGCTATGCAAAAGCTTTAAATTTAATTAGGTCCCATTTGGTTATTTTTGTTTTCATTTCCATTACTCTAGGAGACTGATCCAAAAAAATATTGCTGCAATTTATTTCAAAGAGTGTTCTGCCTATGTTTGTGATAGGTTTTTTATAGTATCCAGTCTTACATTTAGGTACTTAATCCATTCTGAGTTTATTTTTGTATATGGTGTTAGAGAATGTTCTAATTTGATTCTTTTAGATGTAGCTGTCCAGTTTTCCCAGCACCACTTATTGAACAGACTGTCTTTTCTCCATTATATATTCTTGCCTCCTTTGTCATGATTAATTGACCATAAGTGTGTGGGTTTATTTCTAGGCTTTCTATCCTGTTCCATTGATCTATATGTCTGTTTTTATGGCAGTACCATACTGTTTTGATTACTGTAGCTTTGTAGTAGTCTGAAGTCAGGGAGCGTGATTCCTCCAGCTCTGTTCTTCTTTCTCAAGATTGTTTTGGCTATTTGGAGTCTTTTGTGTTTCTATACAAATTAAAAAAAATTTTTTCTAGTTCTTTGAAAAATGCTATTGGTAATTTGATAGGGATTGCATTGAATCTGTTGATTGTCTTAGGTAGAATGGTCATTTTAACAATATTGATTATTCCAATCCAAGAACATGATATACCTTTCCATCTGTTTGTGTCATCTTCAATTTCTTTCATCAGCATCTTATAGTTTGCATTTAAGGGTATTTTTAATCATATTGAAGAGAGAAACTTCAGAGAGTTTATCAAAGGGTATGATATCTAAGCTAAATATTGTAGAATTCTTTGAATTTTCAGACCAGGTAGATTATTTAGTAAATTTGGACTTCCTTAAGGCAAATTTGTTTCAAATACTGGCTCTGTCATTTGCTAGGTGACTAATAACTTAAATACTAGGAACCTCTGATTCATCATCTATAGAATAGAAGAAATACCTTTTATCCCAGAGGATAGTTAACAGAGCTCATTTCAATCTAAATGATCAAGGATTCCCCTGAGCATTTGAGAACACAAAGTTACCTGCCTTTAGTGAGATACACATACTGGTCTACAACAGAGATGTTTGGTCCTACAGGGCAAATTCCATGGTCTTTGTCAAACTCACATATACACATTCATGTGGGATGGATTCCTGGAACACTAACAAAAGTTAACACAGCCATACCTAGTTTTATTGCACTTCACTTTCTTGTGCTTTCCAGATATTGCATTTTTTTTTTTTTACAAATTGAGAAATTGAGGGTTTGTAACAATC